>NC_132999.1:41634700-44134700 GCF_048564905.1 Vicugna pacos
CTAGACCTGGGGGGACTGATCATAAGGTGTCCCTTTTTCCAGGGACTCCCCCAGCTGTGCCTAGGCCTGGGCCAATCCCACAGCAAGCTCCTGGAGGCTCGGCTGCTCTGGGTGGGTGTGTGGGTGTATGAGTGTGTGGGGGTGTGTGTGTGTGTGTGCACGCTCGTGTGCATGAGTGTTTGGGGGATATTGGCTCTTCCTCCTTGGGGTGCTCCCTTTGAAGCTGTGGAGAGGGCGGGGGAGCCATCCCTCACTAGCAAGGTGCCGGTGCTAAGTGCCCTGCGGTGCTAATATTTTATGATTAAAAACCATTAAGGTTTAGACCGTGAAAATCCAAGGGACACAAAATCAATGACCCAATATTGCTTCCCCTGGTAAGCTGTGTAAATATTGTGTCTTTTATTGTTTGGCCGATGGCAAGAGCAGAGATACAGGTGCAGATTATACCTACAAATCCCCTCCTGTCCCAGCCCTGATCTAGCGGAATTAGCAACCTGGCTTGGAGGAGCCTGGAGAACCAGACACAGGGAGCTCCCTGGCTGGCCCACGATGGAAGGTCATCCCATTCCCTCCTCCCTTCTAGAGACTCCTTGTCCCGCCCCATCCAGCCCCATTGGCCAGAGGCAGTGCCACCGCCCCAGGCTCCTCTCCTCCCCCATGCTGTATCCCCACACTAATCACACAGACACATACCTACACCCAGGTACACACATCACACGGTGAAATGCTCTCCTGACAGCCCGTCCATCACTGTGCTCTGCCATCTGCTTGGATTTGCATATTTAATCAGGATCTGTCTTTTCTCTTATGGGGGTTCAGATTAGGGTGGGGAAGACGATTCCAGAGGTTGCTCTTATCTCTTTGAGGAAGGAGATGATAAGGGGGTGTCTTTTCTATCTCTAGCTGGGGTAGCTGTGGAATACCTGGGGTTCCTCCTGCCCCTCTAGGGACGGGGTAGTGCCAGGTACTCCCCTGCCTCCGGGAGGAGTTGGAGGTGATGCTAAGATCCCTCCTGTCAATAGCAGGACGGGGATGCCTGAATTCTCTCTATCTTCTTCCAGTCTTGGGTGGCTCCACCTCCCTACCCTGTGCCTCTCAGGGAAGAGTGGAGTATGACTCCAGGATTAGACACCACAGGCCCTGACCCTGCTCCCCGTGTGGATGAAAGAAGTTGGACCAGAGCCGAGGGGACCCCCTAGCAGTGCCAGAGAGGCTCCCCTGGGGGAACCCAATACAGCCTATCCACTCCCAGAAAAGGGAGCCACTGAACTGATGTAAGGGCCAGCTGATTGTGGGGGACAGCTGGGCTGATGTTATGGGGAAAGATGCTGAAAAGATGTGCAGGGGAACAGCTGGGGTGACCTGAAGAGGAGTAGCTGGGGCTGACGCAGGGGGAGAACAGCTGAGCAGATGGGGCAGAACACCTGGCCTGATGTGAGGGCAGAGCCACTTTTCTGAGAAGGCAGAACAGCTGGGTGACTTGGGGAACAGCTGATATCAGCTGATATCAGGGAGCAGAGGTGAGAGAACTCACACTGGGTGGGAAGCAGCTGGGCTGATACAGGAAGGTCATCTTGTCTAACGCTGGGAACAGCGAGGCTTATACTGAGAGAGTGGTTGGCTGAAGAGAGGGAACAGCTGTGCTGAGGGGAGGGGGCAGCTGGGCTGAGGGGAGGAAACAGCTGGGCTGAGGAGAGGGAACAGCTGGGCTGATCTGAGGGGACAGCTGGGCTGAGGGGAGGGGACAGCTGTGCTGAGGGGAGGGAACAGCTAGGCTGAGGGGAGGGGACAGCTGGGCTGAGGGGAGGAAACAGCTGGGCTGAGGACAGGGAACAGCTGGGCTGATCTGAGGGGACAGCTGGGCTGAGGGGAGGGGACAGCTGGGCTGATCTGAGGGGACAGCTGGGCTGAGGGGAGGAAACAGCTGGGCTGAGGAGAGGGAACAGCTGGGCTGATCTGAGGGGACAGCTGGGCTGAGGGGAGGAAACAGCTGGGCTGAGGAGAGGGAACAGCTGGGCTGATCTGAGGGGACAGCTGGGCTGAAGGGAGGGGACAGCTGGGCTGAGGTAGGGGGACAGCTGGGCTGAAGTGGTAAGGACAGCTTGGCTGGTGGGGACAAAACGGCCCTAGGGCAGTGTCAGTGATTCCCCAGGTTCTAGAGATCCTGGGTATAAACCACTGTCTTCGGTGTTCTGGCCCACATCCTGGCCACAGAGTCACCCTGATGCCTCCAGTCCAGACAGGGGAGGGTCAAGGTGGGAAGATTGTCCCCACCCCTCACCGCACCCCCCACCACTACAGACCCACAGCTCCAGAGATGGAGTGGAAGGCAGGCAGCAGGGGCACTCAGGCCTGCCCTCCACCACTCCCCTCCAGAGACTCACCAAGGAGCTGGGAAAGATCCCGTATCCAGGGTCACATGGCATCGAAATAGAGCAGGCCTGTGGAAAGAGTCCAACCCAGGCCCCCATTTTACAAGTAAGGAAGGGACCTAAGACAAGTCCTGGGCTGCAGGTGTCAATAAGAAAGCCAGGTCTCAGTGCCAGCCTCACACCCGCCCTCTCCAGCAGCCCTCCATCCCTGTCCTGGTCAGCTCAGGCTGCTGTAACAAAATGCCACAGCCCTGGGGGGAGAAGGAGGTCTTAAACGACAGGAACTTATTTTCTCACAGGTCTGGATGCTTGAAGTGCAGGATCAGGATGCAGCATTGCTGGGTCCTGGGAAGGATCCTCCTCCTGGCTGGTAGGCTGCGGCCGTCTCGCCGCGTGCTAACATGGGCTCTCTGCACGCTGTGAGGAAGAGGGGGCTGAGAGAGAGCAAGCTCTCTGGTGCCTCTTCTTATAAGGGCACTAATCCCAACATGGGGACCCCACCCCCTGTCCTCATCTAAACCTAATTACCTCCCAACTGCCTCACCTCCAAAAACCATCACACTAGGTACTAGGGCTTCAGTGTATGAATTTGGAGGGACACGATTCAGTACAGAGCAATCCCCCAGCCAGCTTAACCCCAACCCCAGCCACTTGGGCACCCCCTTGTCTGAAACTCCCTGCCAGATGGACAGTCAAGCCCCTCTCCAGATTCTGGACCTCACCATGGTATCTGGCAGCTTCCCTCCACAAAGGTCCCAACAACGCAGCAGCCAATGGGTCAGAGGGGCCTGTATGTCCCACCACAGTGCGCCAGGCACTTTAGTATGTCATTTTATGTCATCCTCCCAGCAATCCTGTGTGTCATGTGATCTTGTGAGTACCATTTTTCTGACAGGGAAGCTGAGGATTAGGTGAAGTGACCTGCCCTCAGGGTTGGGTCAGACAGAAGTCAGGACCTGAACAGGGACTGAACGTGGGCAGCCCAGCTCCAGGCTCTCTGCGACACTAGGCTGCAGCCCAAAGCACCTTTCCCAAACTTGTCCCAAGGAACAAGACCTCCAGGCCCGGCTCACTGCTGTCTGCCTTCCTGGCTCACCTTCCCCATTCCCTGTTGGAGAAAACCAGTTCCCTGGCAGCCTTCCTGCCCCAAGCCCTGGCCCTGGGAGAGCCCACATGTGTGAGCAGCCATTGCCAGTGACGTACAAACATACAAACGAGACGGAGGGGCGCTGTCTGCTCGGACACCACACCCACAAAGCACAGCCCATGCCCACCCTTGGGACTCCTCTCCAGAGCCTTTCCCAGAGTGAACGGCCCCTCCCTTTGGAGGCCCCACCTCGAAGTCCTGGGGCTGCACCCTCCCTGCACACAGCCCTCCCGGGAAATAGGTGGATTCCCCCAGGCGGGTCAGTCCAAATGAGCCAGGCTGGTACCTTGGGTGAGTGTCTGTGTGGGCAGGTGGACCTGGGGCTGTGATGGGGTGGCACATGGGTTTGGGGGCCAGAGGCAGATGTGAGGGAACAGGACACGTAGAAGTTACGCATTCTTAGGAGACCGATGGCCTGAATTCAAATTTCAGCTCTACCACTCCAGAGCTGTGTGACTTTGGGCAAGTCACTTAGCCTCTCTGTGCCCAGCCCCCTCCCCCAGCTACAACCTGAGGCTAATAATAGTACCTACTTCCAAAGGCTGTTGTGAAGACTTTAAAAGCATATCCATGTAAAGTGCTTAGAACAGTGAGGACCGTGTGATAAGTGCTGTGCATGAATTAGCTGTGAATATTATGTGTCATCTCGCCTCCTCCACGAGAGGCAGAGCTGCTTGAGGGCAGCACCGAGTCTCATCCTCTGTCCAGCCCTGGTACCTGCTCAGGAAGAAGCAGAAAACGTGTTCCATAAAGACCAGGGGCCTGAACAAAGAGCAACCAGTGGGTTTAGGTGTGTGTGTGTGTGTGTGAACATTGTGTATTCGTGTGTAACATGCATCATTAACTCATATGTCAATGGTATGTCAATGGTGCCAGTGTCACAGTGTTTGTGTCCATCGGTATTAGGGTATCAGTGTGGCACAGATGTGTCACTTGGACGTGGATTCTGGTGTGTGCCAGGTGTGTCTGTAGAACTTAGGTCAGTGAGGGTGTGTTTGCATGTGCATCCCTACTGCGCGTGGGTTGGCACCATGCGCAGGAATGTGTCAGCACGCGTGTGTGTGATGTCAGGGCATGTGTGTCTGTGTCTGCACCAGCATTGTGTGAGTCTGTGTGCCGCGGTCGTGGGTATGTGCATGTCAGCAGCGAGCATATATATAAATCAGGATTACGCACTTCCGTGTGTCAGCTTTTGGAGTCCACATGTGTCAGTGATTGGGGGGGGGTGTGTCCGTGCTGAGAGTTTGTGTAGATGTGTGTCAGTGGTGAGTTCACACGTGTGTGAGTGACGGGTAGTTCTGTGTACTTGTGTGGATTTCATCAGCAGTGAGAATGTATGTGTGTCCACATGCTGTCCATGTATCAGCCTTGTGTGTATATATGTGTGTCAGCTTTGGGTGTGTTTGTCAGTGTTGAACATTGTGTCAGTGTTGTGTGTGTGTGCATGAGTTGGTGCTGGGAGTGTGTATGTGTCAATGTGTGTGTGTGTCAGAGTTGAACACACAGGTGCAGCAGTGTGTGTGCAAGAGTGCCTACCCCCTCACCCCCCTCCACCCCCATCGCCTTGAGGGAGGGGGGAAGGAGGAGCTCCCTCGGACCCTGACTCTGAGCCTGGACCCCCAGAGCCCCTGCGCCTGCGCCTGCGCAGCCCTTGCCCCCACCCCAGCCTCTCCCTGACTGGCATCCCAGTTAATAAGTGTTGCTTTTCTTCTATTCTACTCAGGCCTGTGATGGAAAATCCTCGGGCTGGAAGTGAGCCCCGAATCGATAGTCCATTCCATTTAACAGGGTGGCTGTCACCATAACGAGATAAAAGTGGATTAGCTTCTGCGCTGCTGCCGCGGCCACAGAGAGCCCATCTGTTCCCTGCACAGCCAGCCTGGCTCGGAGCGGCGGCTGGGCCTGACAGGACCTGGCCATGGGGGCTTTGGCCAAGACTGGGATGGGTTCGTGGGGGTCGGGGATGGCTCCAGACTGGGGTCCACATGAGGTTCAGAGTGGGGCTCAGGACCAGGTCCAAGTAGGATCACAGTGGGCTCAGGGTAGAGATGGGGACAGGGAGGTAGACAACTTGAGATGAGAGCCAGCGGTGAGCCTGTATTCCCAAGCTGAAGGTCCAGTGAGCCCTCAGAGAAGCCTGAACTCTCCTGGACCTTGCATGTGGCTGAACAATGTCTTCCAACGCAGGAAGATCCTGGGGCCTTCTGGCCTGGACGGCCTGGAGCCACACAAAGTGCCTGAAGCCACTTCAAGGAAAGGCCCTAAGGCCTGAAGGATCAAAAGTTTCCCTTTGCAGCAAGAAGGATGCAGGTCGGACAACAGGAAGAACTTCCTAATCATGAGGGTGAGCACTTTCACGAGCAGATGACCAAATATTTGTCTTTTCAGGACTTACTCTAGCTTCTGCTGATTTGTTTTAATACTAGGGGTCAGGAGCAAACTAAAATGGAGATTGACTGAATTCAACCTTACTCAGTTTTGTCTTTTTTTTTTTTCAGTACACACTGCCAGTATATTTTCCCAGTGTCTGCTTTTTAACTTCGAAAGTTTTTATTTTGATTTTATCGGTTCTCACAGATTCATCTGTGGTGTCTTCCCTTGTCTCCTTAGGAAGGCCCACCTCATCCTGAGATCATCTCCTTTGTTTCTTGTTTTATGATTTCATTTTTATATTAACATTTTTATCCATCTGGAATTGCATGAAATGTGCCTTTATTCCCTCCAAATGATTAACTAATTATCCATCTTTATTTCATGACTAACCTATCCTTTCTACACTAATTAGAAATCCCACTTTTATCATTTATTAGATGTCTTATGTTGGACATCTCTGTTAATTTGTTCATTCTTGTGCTAACACGAGTTTTATTTCGGTTAGCTTCATGATATATTTTGATATCTGGGAATGTGTTTCTCTTTAGCATTGACGGCCCTATATCAGTGTTATTTAATGGCTGTGTAAGTGCAAAACTTGATCTAATGAAAGTACCAGAAAAGCGTACTTTGTGAAGCCTGTGGTGAGTGTTTTTGAAATGTAAGTAGCAGCCCCAAACACTGTGCGTTCAGATTTTCTGGAGCCGGCCACGGGCTTCAGGAAGAGCTCCCTTTGCTGTAGCAGCTGATGGAACAAGAGGTGAAGTCCTAAGGACTCACCTGCCATCCCGGGAAGGGTGTGAAAGAACCAGATGTCCATACCCCGAGGCTCACCCTTGCAGGAGGGACAGACCATGAGTCCTGCCTTGATTTGGATTCCCCTAAAAGTCGACTCTGAGCAAGGATTTGAATGCAAGCATTTTTTTTACTGCAGCCTCAGAGGAAAGCTGCGGGCTTTTGGAAGTAGGGCAGGCATGCACTCCAAGGGAGGGCCCAAGGGGATCTGGGCGGGGTATCGATGGGGAGGAGCAGGGAAAGGGAGGAAGCCCAAAAGCATGCTTTTATCAAGCCAGTTACTACAATGGGGAAGTGGGGCTTCCTCCCACTGGGGACTTCAGACCAGGCCTCGGCCATCCTTCCCACAGGGGAAGGAGCCGGGGCATTTATATACCAATTCCCCTCAGCAATAGGCTGAGAGGGATCCCGAGAAGCCAAAGAGGAACATTACTTTCTGCCGGCCTGGGTGGAGGAAGCAGGCTGCAGCCCCAGAGAAATCCCGCGGACTTTCGGAAGTCCGATGGGCATGCATTCCATGGGAGGGCCCAAGGGGATCTGGGTGGGACATTGACCAGGGGTGAAACAGGCGTGGAGGCCCAATGAGGGCAAAGCACTGGGGATGGGGAGGAGAGGGGAGAGTCAAGAGGCTTTTAGGAAGCAGAGTGGACAGAGCTTGGGGACAGGAGACTGTGGGAGTGTAGGAGGAAGAGGAGACTAGGGAGACCCAGGGGTTTCTGGCCTGGGGCACAGGCTGGACAATGGAGCGAGGCACCTAGGTGGGAAACTCAGAGAGGGAGCCAGGATGGAGTCTTTGGAGCATCTGAGAGGAGCCATCTGGGAGGGAGACGGTATATGGGTTTAGGGCAGAGTCAGGAGGTAAATGGAGTGTTGGGAGTCATTGCTGAAACCACTGAAGTCAGGGGCGTGGATGAGGAAGAATCCAGGTTAGGACGGGAGACAGGCGCGCGGGGCCTTGGGGAACATCCCGCAGATGCACGGAGCAATTGTGAGTGAAGCTTAACTGAGCTTGTCTCTTCCTGGCTCCTGGGTGACTGGGAGGCCCCTCCCATCCTCCTGGGGTGGGGAGGGGTGATGCCGAGGGGGAAGGTGGGGAGGAGGGAGGCGACAGGGTGATGTGGATTCCAAAGGAGCCGACAGCTGTCAAATAATATAAAACCTCATATGTTAATAATTCTTACAATTTTGCCAAAGACTTAATGGCTGGCCTGTCAAGAGCGATGACAGAAGCTATTATGGAAACAAGACGGGAATATTTCGTAGGCAGTATGGATGGCACAGTCCCGTGAGCAGCTTCCAAGGACCAGGAGGAGGACAGCCTGGCCTCCCGCCACCCTAGGAAGGCCAGGTGCTCGGCCAGAAAGGAGCTGGGTCATTGCGGATTCAAGCCATTGACTGTGGACTGATCACCTATGAGGACATTTTAATTAACCGTTAGATCCCAGAGCTGCCCCATCCTTCCTGTCCCCACCACCTCCCTGGGCTGCAGCCACCTCCAACCCCAACACACAAAGAAGAAGCAATCAGCCAACCACACTATACAGCCAGAGGCACCCAACTGTGTCAGCGGCGGGAGGGGCAGATAGCGGGTCCAGGAACTGATCTGGCTGATCTGGAAGCCCTCTGAGGGGTCTTGCACAGCTCCTGGCCTCAGGTCCTGGGATTCAACCTGCCCGATTCTGTAGCTGATTCGCTAAATGAGCTTGGACTGACCTTTTGGTTTTCAAACGCCTTAATTGCTCATGTTTAAAATAGGAACAATAGCAGAAAGAGTAAATAAAATGTGCAAAAATGCTTGAAGAGCTTCAATATCTCAGAATCACTTTCCCCAACTCTCTGAAGCTCCTGCTTGCTCATATTAACTCTCCAATCAGCTCCAGGAGGCAGCATCACGATCTGCATTTTCCCATGTAGGGCCGTGAGGCGGGGAGCAAGGCTAACATGGGCACATGATACACGTTCTCAGAGCCAGGACTGAGCCCCAGTCTTCTCTCCAGCACCAGAATCTGCCTTAGTACAGGGATTCTTCTCAGACTAATAATAATCATGCCGGCTACCACCGTCCTGTGAGTGCTGACCTCGGGCCAAGAGTTGTGCTAAATCAGAGCTTCTCAAACTTGACGGTGTACAAGGAACCCCTTGGCATCTTGTTGAAATGCTGCTTCAGATTTGCAGGTCTGGGGTGGGGCCTGGAACTCTGCATTCCTAACAAGCACCCAGGAGATACCAAGGGTCCAAACATCATACTTTGAGTATCAAGTTGCGAAATGCGTTTTCTCATTTAATTGGCACAACACCCTTAGGAAATGTGTGCTATTGAGACAGAAAGGGGGCAGGGCACAGCCATTCAAGGAACAGTACAACAGTTAACATCAGGGTGGCTGAGGATTCAACCCCCAGGAGGCCTTGAGGCTCAAGGTGGTGGGAGATTTGACTTCTAGCAGATCTTGAGCTTCATTATACGCCCATTGTAACACACTAGCATGGTAAATAGCACGCCCGCAGGCGCCATGACAGTCCAAAAGGTCAAAGAGTGGGAAATGGCCAACTTCCTGGGAATCCCAGCCCTTTTCCCAGGCTAGTTGGACTGGTCCTTCCACTTATTAGCATATGAAGCCACTGAGCCCATAAAAACTGGCAACATGGCACCTCATGGCTGCCCCTCTCTCTCCCTCTTAGGAGAGACCATCTGTCTATGGAGTGTATACTTACTTTTACTCTAATCTGAGCACCCAACCCTCACACCTCGTGGCCTTTCTCTTGCCTTTCGATGTATCTCTCTAGATAAATCTACCTTCACTCAACTGTGGCTCACTCTTGAATTCTTTCCTGCGCAAAGACAAGGACCCACACTTGGCAGAGCACGTCAGGGGCTCAACCAAAGCCTGGGACACGGTCTTCTTCATGCCTCACATTCGTTTTTCCTGCATCACTATTAATACCATCCTTATTTTACAGAGGAAACTGAGGCTTGAGGAGATTGGATAAATTGATCACGTCACAGAGCTAAGGAGGAAAACCAGAATCAGAATCCAGGTCTCCTGGCCTGAGTCTGCCTACTTAGCCCCAGGCTCTCCGATCTCCCCGGCATTGGCCTGAAAAGTCAATGACCTGGAATTGTATGAGCCACACCAAGGGCAAGGCTCTGAGGATGCGTAGGACAGCCCTGATGATATGACAGCAGGCGGTGTCAGGAAGGAGCTGGCATTGAGACAGGAGGGAAGGGGGTAGGGCACAGTCACTCAAGGAGTGACAGCAACCAAAGTGGTGGAAGATTCACCTCCTAGTTAGCCTTGAGGATTAAGACGTTTGACTTCTAATAGACCTTGAGCTTCATTATATGCTCATTGTAACAGCATGATCAAATAACATGCCCGCAGGTGCCATGACAGCCCTAAGGCTAACCACAAAAGGCCAAAGAATGGGTGGTGGCTCAGTCCCTGGGAATCCCAGCCCCTTCCCCAGGGCAGTTGGATTGATCCCACCTGTAGGCATGTGAAGCTACTGAGACCATAAAAGGTGACAACACCACACCTAGTGGCCCTTGGCCTCTCTCTGGCTGTCAAAGAGCAATCAGGAGGCCCCAGAAGCAGGAGGAGGAGGGTAAGACTGGAGTAAGGGTCATGCATTCAAATGCCCACAGGGACCAGGTGGACAACAGGAGGGAGGGGCAGGCCAGGTGGGAGTTGGAAAGCCCAAAGCTCCATCAGGGCCCAGGGTCACCAGAGCTGATTTTTCAAGTATAGCTGGAAATGCAGATCTTTAAGTGAAACCCCTACTTTTTTAATGTTACCCACTACTGCAAAAGATACATATGTAACATTGTGCAGAGCTATTAAGTCCGGGAGCAAGATGTGCCCTTGGGCCACCGTTCTGCAGGCTCGGGACCAGAGCCAGCACAGACTGGGCTTTAGGGAAGAGTTGGGGGGGTTCCCACGAGAAGGTCGAGAGACAGCAGCCATGCCTGTTAGGTAAATCATGATGAGAGAGAGAGTGAGCGAAAGAGCAGAAAGTAGGATTAGGATTTTAAGATGCAGTGCTATGTGTGGTGAATAGAATCTTCCTTAGTGTTCTCCAAAAGACTTTCATGAACATTCAAGTGGTTTTTCCATTTGGGGGCTCCCAGACTGGTGTGTCTTTGGCTGTGACAACAGTCTCAGCGGAGACTGAGCCACACAGCTTCGTGGTTTTATACAGGTCCCCCAAGGAAGGCCAAGCCCACAGGAGGCAGAGGCCTGGGGGAAGCACCCGCAGGGGGTGGGGGGGCTGGGGTGGGAGCAGGAAGCAGCTGCCTGATGTACTGAGCAGACCTCCTGGGCTGAGCACATGAGACCACGTCCTGCCCATTCCACTTGGAGTGGAGGGTTTCCCAGGTGCCAACAAGGGCGTCCTGTCTCCTGAGCACTATATACCCACAGGCACCAAGCAGAGAGAGGCCATAGCTACAGAACACAAGCAGCCGCTGGAAACACCCCAGGGCAGCCACCCCCAGGTGGGTCCTGTTCACAGGGGCAGGTCTAAGGTAAAAGGTCTGGACAGACAGAGGGACAGGGTACAGATGGGAAACCAGACAATGGATAGACACGGAGGAGAAGAGCAGGGAGGAGAGCTGCCATCGCTGAACACCAGCACTGCTGTCATCACCTCATTTAATCCCCACAACAGCCATTCAAGACCCTTCATCCCACTAGGAAACTAAGTCTTGAGAAGATAAACATGAATGGTCCAAGGGCGCCCTGCTAGGAAGTGGCCCAGCTGGGCTGTCATTCCAGGCCTGTCTGGTTGCAGGACTCGGGTTCTAACCAGAGTTTGGGGGCCCTTTCCTGGTGTCTTAGCTCAGGCCGCTGTAACTACTTACCATAGACTCAGTGGCTTAAACTAGCACTATGTCTCACAGTTCTGGAGGCTGGGACATCTGAGGTCAAGGTGCCAGCAGATCCACTGACTGGTGAGGGCCCACTCTCTGGTTTGCAGATGGCTGCCTGTATCCTCACCTGGAGAGCAGAGAGCGAGCTCTCTCATGTCTCTTCTTCTAAGGACACTAATCCCATCACGAGGGCTCCATCCTCATGACCTAATTACCTCCCAAAGGCCCCATCCCCAACACCATCACATGGGGGCTGAGGGCTTTAACATATGAATTTGGTGGCAGGGGGACACATTCAGTCCACAGCACCTAGTATGGAAAGAGGATACTATCCATAAGAGAGGACCCCAGGGTCCACTTTCCCACAAAGAACAAGACCATGATGCCCCAGACAGTCCCCAGGGCTCTCTGTCTGGAAGCCAGGAAACACAGAGACACTCTCTCTGGTTCCTCCAGGTCCCCACCGCCCCGGCTCCCGGGCCACTGGGCTGCCAGCCCACACCGCCTGCAGCCACCCGCCCAGGAGCATTAATTGAAAATTAATCCGCTCAGTACGTGCCGATGTGCAAATCAAAGCTAAGTGTCTCAATTAGGAAGAGAAATGGAGTCGGGCACTCTTCTCAGACGCCGGCTTATTTATGGGGATAATATCATTTTTAATGAGGGGAGCTACTAAAAGACACAACAAATGCAACATTTAATAGAAAAATATTACAGCATTCCATCAGCAGAACGCGGCCGGGAGGGTGGCTTCCGGGGATCCACGAACAACCAGGAGTGTATCTGTGGTTGCGTGTGGGCACACATGTCTGTGTCAGCACGCACGTCTGCAACTGAACATGTGAGAATGTGTATATGGCGGGGAGGATCTGGAGGGGAGGATGAAGCATTTTTGCTACAAAAGGTGGATTTCCCAGCTACTGCCCACAGTACCCTATTCCAGGGTCTGGGACAGCCAAATAAGAATTCAGGGTGTTTTTTTTAATACTAAAGGCAGGGGGCGGCTGGGCCATCTGGTCCCTGGAGAACTGTAGGTCTCTGTCACTCACCTCCATGGAGGTCACAAAGCGGGAAATTAAGACTGTAGGGCTCCACCTCCTCTGGGTTCTCCTTGCCATACTGCCATACATGGGCCATGGCTGTCCCAGCCAGCCACATCGCTGCCAGCTGCAGAACAAGGCCCTCTGGGCACAACCCCCTGGCCCCAAGCTGGCACTTAAGCCCAGCCACCCCCCTCAGCCTTGGTCCCAGGCTCAAGAGCCAAGGACTTTGCTTGCCAGACTCAACTCCAAGTTCCCGCCCCCACTGCCCCCACCTCCACTCAGATGTGGTGCAGCCCCAGACCCAGGGTCTACAGCCCCAGCCCAGTATGGCCTCAGTTTTAGCATCTGTGGAATGGGAAAGCAGTTGAAGTGGGCCACTCAGAAGCCAGCCTGCCCTCCCAGCCCCCTACACAACATGCACACATTGACCTCCACACCTCTGCTCACATGGGAACCCCTCCTGGAATGCAGGTCCCAAATCCTGCCCTCACTTCCCTGCCCAGAGCAGCACCCTGCTACCCCCACCACGCCCTCAGGCAGCATCTCTGACCACCCCACCCTCCTCAGGCTCCTCACCCATCAGGTGGGAATAACAACGCGGCCTGCCTCACAGGGAGGAGGCTTGCAGCAAGGAGAGTGTGAGATGCATAGTGCACTCGGTGTACCCCCATCAGCACATGGGCCGGAGAGGCTCAAAGTTAGGATGAGCTTTGTCGCAGCCATCGGGGTTACAACATTCACCTCTGCCACCTCCTCTCAGCCCCATACAAGCCCACAGTGGCACAAAGTGGGGATTTTTATCCCCACTTATCAAAAGAGGAACCTGAAGTTCAGAGGTTGAGCGACTTGCCTGAGGCCACACAGCTGGTATGCTACATCAAAAGGTTTGCAGAGGTTCCAGAGGACACTAGACCCCAGGCCACCTGGCACCAAGACTGGGCTCTCCCATCTCAGAGGAGCCCGAGGGCTCCAAGCCAGGGGACTCAGATCTAACCTGGCTATGCCTCCCACCAGCTGTGTGACTTCGGACTCGTTACTTAACCTCTCTGTGTTTCTGTTTTTTTCGTCAATAAAATGAGGTGACAAGAGCACTTACTTGGTCAGGTTTTGTCAGGGTTAAATGATTAATACCCATAAAGCCGTTAGAATCAGGCCTGGCACGTGATAAACGTTCTGTATGTATCGAGATGTTGTTACTAATAATAGGCCACCCTACTCCCAAATCATTCTCTCCCTGGTCAGGCAGCAAGAATCATCCATCAAGCAGTCTGCCAAGGTCCTCCAGGCAGGGCCTTCCCCTCCCCCAAATGCCCAGCACGTGAGCCAATGTCAGATTCCCTGATCTGGGCAGCATACCTTCCTAGACACTGTCAGCATTCATCGGGCTGCCGGCTTATGCTTCATGCATCTTTCTCCATGTGTGTTAGACTTGCATTTCTTTAAGTAAAATAATAATAATAATAATAACAACAACAACAATAATAATAATACCAAGCAGGAGCAGGTAGGTTTGTGCCCAGTAGCGGGGTTCTAACTGGGCAGTGGCATTAGTGGTTATTCATTTAATATCATTGCTTTATGTTCCACGTGCCTCAGTTTTCTGGCAACACCCCAGCACCTAGAAGAATGTCTGGACGTGGTAGGTAATTAATTACTGAAGAGCGCAAAGGGCTGAAGGCAGCCTCTTCCCTGGATGGAGATCTGAGTCTGAGCGCCCTGGGTCTCAGAGGTGGAGACCCCCACCCAAGACCAGGAACCCAAACTGGGGGCTTCCCCTTCCCTCCCAGACCCCAGGCACCTCCAGATTGGCATACCCAGGCCTCCTCCTGGTGATCAGGGCCAGGGAGGGGTTCAGAAGGGCTGGTGGGGCAAGAGCTGGCACCCGTCACCCCAGGTAACAGTGTCAGCTCTGCCTCTTGCACCTGAGCAGCAGGGTGATGGGTAAAAGGGGAGGGCTCGGACCACCCCACCCCCAACCTCCTGGCAAATAACTCAGTGGGTGCTGGGAATCAGGTCCAGAGACAGAGGGCAGAGGAGGCTGGGAGGACAGAAAAATGAAACCAGTAAATGAACAAAAGGTAGGAGAGAGGGCAGAGAGGACCCACATCTTCCCACCCCAGCATGGAACGTGGTGGGACACCCTGGCAAAGGCAGCCCGTGTTGCCAAGGAGACTGTGGCTCTGGGGCCTTTAATCACTTTGTGCCCAGAATCATCATGAGTCCTCTTAGATAAGCAGCAGCTTCAAGGGCGCATCTTCAGCAGAGCGGGAGGCATGGCAGAGGAGCCACAAGTCCTGAAGCCAAGCAGGCCAGCGTTCAAATCCTGGTTCTGAATGACCTGGGACACGTTATCTCTCTGAACATCAATTTCTTCATCTGTAAGATGGGGCCAGAAGACAGCATCAGATGATGTGTAAAGAGCCCGGCACACAGCTTGGGCTCCATTAATGGTGGAGGATCCTTGGCTGTCTTTCTACTGACGGGGAGCTCATTAACTCACAAGGATAGGTCAGCTTGGCTGGAAAGATCCATCTTCTCACTAAAGCTGAGATGTACACCCTTAAAAATGAGGCTCTCTGGACCCCCTGTTATTTCACATACATTACTCTGGAACACAATTCCCTCAGGCACGGGAGATGAGAACCCACCGTCAAAACCTCCCACGCCCACCACAGGCTGTCAACACAGCCTCAAAACCTGCCCACAAATGTGCTGTCTTGCTGGGAGACTCCGTGGGCCCCACAGGGCTCTTGATGCAACAGTGTTATAAGTGGCACATCACACAACAGCCCTCCCCGAACAACGAGGTGCAGTGCAGGAGACACAACAGGGCTGTGTTAACAGTGAAGGTCAATCAGGCACCTGCTTCACCCTCCTTGTCCAGAGCTGGGACTCACCTCCCTAGCGTCCCCAGGGCGGGAACCCAGTCGCTCTTTCTCCTCCCCTTGCCTGGGATGCAGCTTGTGTTCACTAATTAGACCTTTCGCTGGCCCTGAATCATTCCCAGGCCGGGCCAGGGAGGTCATTAAGCCAGAGATGGAGAAGTGTTAAGCCAGCCTCACTCTGGAGATTTACAAGGCCCAGGCTGGGGAGGATTTATAAGGTTTGTTAAATTTCTAATTGAGTTTAGAGCGCAGTGCCGTGGTCTCAGTGACCAAGATGCGCAGACGAGAATTAAAGCAAGTGCAACCATCCCTCACGCTCTGAGAAGACGATAGCCTCTCAACTTGCCCCACCTGCCCAGCAGCACAGTCCAAGGGCTGCCAAAAGACAGAGCGGTCCACCCAGCACACCCTGCCCGGCCCCAGGCCCACAGACCAGCCTGGCACAGAGCCGCAGGCCCAGCGTCTGTTTGTGATTGGTTGCTTGTCTGGTTTTATTTTTTGTTGATTCTTTTTTTTTTTTTGAATGGTTAATATACCCACATGGTTCAAAATTCAAAGAGTATAAAGAATACCCTGAGTAATCTCTCTCCCTCCCTGTCTCCCAGACACTTAGCTCCCCTTCTAGGAAAAACTCAGTGTTATCAGTCTGGCAAATCATTCAAGATTCACACAAACAAGCAAATATATACATTCGTACACATATATTCTTTTGTATGTTTCTGTATTCTTTTTCCCCCTTGATACACGCCCTATGTATCCCGCTTTTTTTCTGCTTACTACCAGGTTTTAGGAATCTAAAATAGAATGCCAGTTGGTCCGCATCAAACAGGGCGGGGTTTGAATCTCAACTTTGCCCCATGATGTTCTGAAGTTGGCTCATACCTGCTCACAAGGGTCGATTGTGAGCATCCCTTCCCAGCTTCAAGTTCGGCGAAGCGTGTTGGTAGCTTGAAACTTGGCAGGAGTATTTACACCACAGAAATTGGCAAACAGCACAAATTGAGGCTTTTGTTTGTTTGTTTGGAGAGCTGATTGTTAAACGCTGACCAGCCCACCACCAGCTTTGCCACTTGTGTGCTGTGTGACTTCAATTCACTTGACCTCTCTCCAAGCCTCAGTTTGTTCATATCTAAAATGAGTATAAAACAGTGTTATAATGTCGCCACCAAATATGTGGTGTGCCTGTCCCCACGCTGGGCATGAGGGATGCAGAAATGAACAAAGCTCCAGGCCTGCCTGCGAGGGGATCTGGTCTAGTGGGGGAGGAGGGGCAGAAATCTAAACAGATAATGCCATTCTGCTAAAGAAATAGGCAGAACAGGGTGACTCCAGGGCAAGAAGAACCTGAGTCCCCAGGTAGGGGTGGGGGTGGCTTCCCTTTATGCTGAGAATTGAAAGAAGGCCAGGAACCCCAAACACAAACTGGGCCTGGAGGGCAGAGTGCCAGAGCCAGTGAAGCAGATTTTATTTCTTCTTAGCTCAGAGAGAGGAAGTTACCAGCCCAAGGTCACACAGCACTGAAGTGGCTGAGCCAGAATTCTAATTTAGATTTTCCTGGCCCAAAGCATGACTCCGTCTCCTACTGCCTTGTCTGCTCTCCACCCAGTCACCAAGCTGTCCTGTAAGATGGCCCTCCTGGCCGTGGGAGGGAGCTCAGGGACACTTCACACTCACACACAGGGAAGGGGTGCCCTCTGCACCCTCCTGACAGGGAACTCATACAGTCACAGGGCAGTCAGCATGGTCAGAAACCATCCACTCACTCAGCCTGAGTTTGGAAAAACAAAGGGATCTGGCACCTTGGCAATCCTGGGCTCCCGTCCCTGGAACACTAGGGGCTGGACCACACCCCCAGGCTGCACTGTCCGCCTCCTGCCTCCTGCCATTTTTTTGGCTTTGGTTCTTAAAGCCAACATTCCATGGCTTCCTGTGTGAGGTGCATGCCCACTCATGGGGGCATGGATGAGGGAATAAGAAGCCCAGAGAGGAATGGGCTCATCAGCCCCGGAGCATCCCAGAGCCTGGGGTCTCCCAGGAGGGGTCAGTGAGACTCTGCACTATTGTCTGCAGACTTGTGTGGGTGATGGGCCCCTCTCCATCCTCCTCGTTCACGCCCCCAGCAATGCCATGGGACACCGCCTACCATGGGCCGCATGCGAGACGTGGTCCACAGGGAACAAGTCCCGAAAAAGTCCCTGCTGTAGTTACATTTCCATTCTGACAGGGGAGACAGAATACAAAACAGAAACCGGGAAATTGGCTGATTTCAGATGGTGTTAAGTGCCCTAGAAAAAATAAAACAAGCTGGTGAGATAGAAAGGGACCAGGTGTAGTCAGGGAAGGCCTCTCTGAGGAGGTGACATCTGGCCTATCACCCGAATGACAGGAAGGAACCAGCCCCGTGAAGATATGAGGGAAAGACAGGCCAGGCAGAGGGAACAGCAAGTGCAAAGGCTCAGAGGCCGTGTTTGAGCTGAAGGAGATAACTCTCTGGAACGGAAATGGACCGCGGGGTCATTAGGCTCACCCAAAACAGAGGCTACACCCAAAAGCATACCACATGCTGATATGTGACTTCATAGTGTCCTTCCTACTCTCTGGGCCTCAGTTTTCCCATCTGTCTATGGGTCCACAGCAAAAAAAAATTCTAACTTATTGAGAGAATAAAATGAACCCGAGTATGTGGGAGCCTCCCCACTCAGAAGGCATCTCCCCAGGCCTCCTGGGATGGCCCACCTAGAGCCTCGGGGGTCTGAGGGACAATCTGCAGTCCAGGGTGGGGGCCTTCCCTGACCTGAGGACGGGCTCAGTCCTGAAGAAGGCCAAAGGGCTGGGACAGGTTTGCCAGGGTTCTGGCTCCTTAGAGGGACTCAAGAATAATTGGGTTACCCTGCTCAGTGATGCCAAAGGGTTTACTTGTCCAAAGCCCCAAGGTGATTTTGGGGTCCAAGACATGTGAGAAGCCACTGAGCATCCCAACACAGTTTCCAGTCTAGTGAGCCCAATTCATTCTCTCCCTCCCCAGGAAGACACAGGTGAATCATTTCTTGGGGTCTGTCTCTAGGTGGGGAGCCATGGGAGGGTAAGCAGCAAGAGTTGAATCCACACCCTGAGCCCTGGAGTGAGGGCTCTTGAAAATGCCTTTCCATTCCCCACGCACATTTACACCACCTACAAACAGGGGTCCTAAATGAGGGTCAATCACAGCAACTTCTACCAATCCAAAGAGGAGATGCAGAGCCTCGGGTCCAGAATCTAAGCATCGAGCGCCCCCTGGTGGTTATCATGACTCTCCAAAGCTGGGCGCCATCAAGTACGGATGGAGAACGCCTGGCTCAGCCCCCTGCAGCAGGGTGGGGAATTGAAGAGCAAAGCCCAGGGCTCGCCTGGCACAGTGCAAGGTGGGGATGTGGGGGGTGACTTTCAGCCAGTGCCCACTAGAAAGGGACATGCCCTGAGATGGTACAGGAATTGTCCACAGCCACATAGCGAGTAGATTGTACCCAGTGGCCAACAGGAGCATTCATTCATTCAGTCTGACTCACTTAGCTTCTACCATATGCCAGGCATTATTCTAGACATAGATAATGACCAAGAGTGAACAAGACAAAGTCCCTGTCCTCGTGAAGTCTGCTTTCTACCCAGGGAAAGGGATGATAAGCACATGGACAAATATATGTGCAGGGTGTTCAGTGGGAATAAGTTCTATAAATCAGAGGAGTAAGGGGAGAAGCAGCAGGGATGCTGTCT
The DNA here is from genome assembly GCF_048564905.1 of Vicugna pacos. Classification (NCBI taxonomy): domain Eukaryota; kingdom Metazoa; phylum Chordata; class Mammalia; order Artiodactyla; family Camelidae; genus Vicugna; species Vicugna pacos. Next base: position 41,653,933 of record NC_132999.1, read on the forward strand.
TAGATCACATACTCATGGAAGGGTCCCCTATGAAGGGGGGGGGCGGGTATTTGAGCTGAGACTCATGAAGGTATTGACAGGGAAATATCTAGGGGAAAGCACTCCAGGCAAAGGGAAGAAGTATTCCTTAAAGGAGGAGGTCCTTGGCATGTCCCAGTAACAGCAAGGCCTGGGTGGCCAGAGTGGAGTGAGCAAGGAAGAGAGGGGAGATGAGGTGAGACAGGTGGCGGAGGCCATGTCATACAGTGTCCTGTGCACCACCATAAGGACTTTGGGCTTTATCCTAAGTTGTGATGGGAAGACATGGGAGGGTTTTGAACAACCATGATGGCTCCAGCATCTTTAAGGCTCCCTGACTACTGAAGGGAAAATAGACTATAAGAGGATGAGGAATGAAAGCAGCTCATTTGGAGTTAGGAGGCTACTTACTGCAAGATTCCAGATGAGTGATGATGGTGACTTTAATCAGTAGTGGAGGTAATGAAAGTGTCTCAGATTTAAGATACATCTTGCAGGTCAAGCCAAAAGGAGTTTCTGAGATGCTGGCATAGGATATGAGGGAAACAGAAGAAAAGAGGATAAAATTAACATCTGGATGAATATTTCCTGGGATGAGGAAGACAGGAAGGAGAGATCTGGTGAGAGGAGAATCAGGAGTTCCATTTTGGACCCGGTGAGTTTGAGGTCTTAGCCATGATTATAAGTTGGATATAAGACTTTGAAGGTCGGAGTGAATGTGCGGGTCATTAGCATACAGATGGCGCTGAAAGGCATGTTGAGAATCCTGCTTCCATCCAAGGTAAAGAACAGAGAGTAAATGTACCCTCCCACCTGAAACAACAAAGAGAAACCATACAAAATATATGAGACAAGGGTTTTCAGGACACTGGACATCAGACAACAAAGGACAGTATCCCTGAGAGACAGGAAGCAAACAAGGCGAGCCCTAAAATCATCTTAGCTTAATGCCTTGAGAAAGTTTCCAGGTTGCGGAAGAAAAAAATGGGAATGGAGATGGAGCCTGGAAAGCCCTGTGAGTTGAGGAGATAGAGCTGAGAGTCCAGGGAGACAGAGACAACCAGAATTTGCAGGACAGAGTACCCTGGAGCTCTGGAGAGGGTCCCCCTCAAGTATTCATCAGAGTACTGATCAGCCTGGGTGTGGAAGGACAGTCCTCCAGGCTGGGTCAATGGCAATCCAAAGGGATTAGAGAGAACAGCCTCCAGCACTCATACAAGGCCTGGAATAACACCTGTCCTCACCAAGACCAGAAAACCTCATAATTCATGCAGCATTGGGTAGAGTACTCAGAAGAATCTTGCCTCAATAGTGAGGAATCATTATTCCTAAACTAAATGCTACTCTGGACCCATCTAATAGATCTTTCATTTCTTTAAGATTATTTTTGGAGGAGAGGTAATTAGGTTTTTAGTTATTTATTTATTTATAATGGAAGCAGTGGGGATTGAACCCAGGACCTCGTGTATGCTCTCACTCTACCACTGAGCCATACCCTCCCCCTGCCCACCTAACAAATCTTAAAAGCAAAACCCAAAAGGACCAAACTCTTCCTGCCAATAAAATGCATTCCAGAACAGAGTTCAGAACATTTATACAAAAATAACCAGGAATACAAAAACACCTCATGCATGCATAATTGGAGTATCCAAAAGGATGCAAAAGTACCCACAAAGGTAAAAATCACAATGTCTGGCGTCTAATCAAAGATTTCCAAGACTTGAACAACACTATGAACAACTTGACCCAACTGACATTTACAGAGCACTCCACTCAGCACCATCAGATTGCACATTATTTTCAAGTTCGTATGGAAAATTTAAAAGATAGAGTCATGAAACAAGTCTGAATAAATTCAAGAGGACCCAAGCCAGACAAAGAATGTTCTCTGACCACAAGAGATTCAGGTAGAAATTGATAACAGAGAACATGAGGAAAATCACCAGATCCTTGGAAACTAAAGAACACACTTTTAATAATCCATGAGTCAAATAAGAAATCGAAAGGGAAACTAAAAACTGCTTTGAACTGAATGAAAATGCAAACACAACACAAAAGAATGACACAAAATTAGTGGCTTGCCCCTGTGACAGGACTTAGGAGGAAATTTATAGCACTAAATGCAGTTGTTAGAAAGGCCTCAAATCACTGACTTCAGCCTCCACCCTAAGAAACTGATGGGAAGGGAGGGAATAAGTGAAGAGGATCAAGAGGTACAAACTGCCAGCTATAAAATAAATACGTCCTGGGGGTGTACCTTGCAGCATGGTGACTATAGTTAATAACATTGTATTGCATATTGAGCGTTGCTAAGAGAATAAATCTTAAAAGTTCTCATCACAAGGAAAAAACTTTGTAACTATGTATGGTGACATGTTAACTAGACTTACAGTGGTGATCATTTTGCAATATATACAAATATCTAATCATTATGTTGTACACCTGAAACTAATATAATATTGTATGTCAATGGTACCTCAAAAACAAAATTTTTTTTAACTAGTGGGGAAAGTAAATTAAACGCAAAGTAAGCAGAGAAAGGAAATAATAAAGATTATTTATAATAAATAATAAAGAATAGAAATCGACAAAAAAGAGAGAGAGAAAATCAATAAAGCCAAAAGGTGGTTCTTTAAAGAAAGTAATAAAGTTGATAAATCTCTAGGTAGATTGATAAGGAAAAAAAGACATAAATTACCAATATCAGGAATGAGAGAAATGATATCACTACGGATTCTACAAATATTAGAAGGAATATTATGAACAGCTTTCTGCAAATAAATTTGACAGCTTAGATGAAATGGACAAACTCCTTGAAACACAAACTACCAAAGCTGAGTCAAAAAAAACCCCAGATAACTTGAAGAGCCCTATATCTATTAAATAAATTGAATTTACAGTTAAAAACCTTCCAACAAACAAGCTACAGGACCAGATGATTTCAGTGGCAAACTCTAGCAAACATTTAAGGATGCCGTAATACCAATTCAACAAAAACTCTTCCAGAAAATTAAAGAGGGAAAAACACTTTCCAACTCATTCAATGAGGCCAGCATTACTCTAAAAACAAAGCTAAACAAAGACATTACAAGAAAAGAAAACTACAAACCAGTATCTGCAGCTGCCCTGATATGACAATGTTCCGTGGTTGGGTGCAGCAAACTCAAACAGTAACCCCGCCAAGGTCGTGCCTAACAGAGGAGGTCTCCCAGCTCCCCAGTGTCTCCAGCGCCCTGTGAGGGCGGGTGGGAGATGCTGAGATGCAGAAGGAATGTAGTTAAGGCTCCGCCTTAGGACCCTCATTTGAATCTAGCTCCTCACTTACTAGCCGTGAGGCCCTGGGCAGGTCACTTCACCTCCTCGAGCCTCAGTTTCCTGTTCTGTGAAGTAGTGCCTACTTCAGAGCTGTCATGAGGATTAAATGAGATTGTGGATGAACGTGCTTCACCCAGTGCCTGGCTCATGGTGAGCACAGAACCCACAGCCATTGTTGCAGATATTTGTCCCCACCCAGCTTGCCAGGAGGCTCGTGTCCCCCACTCACAGGCAGTCTAGGTCTCCTGAGAGCCTGGGTTCAGAGAGCCAGAGAGGCATAGGCTCCCTCCCCCAACACAGTCACACCCTCCATCCCTCAGCTCATCCAGGGGCTTCATAATAATCGAAATCCCTGAAACCTGGTAATCACCATTCCAGTGTGTGGATTAGCTCTGAGATCTCCAGCCCAGCCGCCGCTTCTCTCCCACTGGGGACCCTCCCACCTCGGCCCTGCTGTATCCAAGGCAAGGCAGGACCCAGCAGAGGAACACACTCCATCTGTCTCCCTCAGGCGGTGTAGTCCAGGGGCTGAGCGTGGACTTGGGCGGGAGCCCCAATGCTTGGTCTACTTCCCAGCTCTGTGACTTTAAGGAGGTCACGTGACCTCTCTGTGCTTTAGTTCCCTAATCTATAAAACAGGGCTAAAAATGGTAGCCCCTCAAACAGTTACTGTGTTGGTTAAATCAATTAGTAGATGAATGTAAAGTGCTTACAATGGTGCCTGGCCCCACTAAGTGCCACATTAAGTATTTACTATCCTTATCATCACCATTATCTCTATCCAGCACGCAGCCATGCACACAGTAGATTTCAGTGCATGCTTATTGAACAAATGGACAGATGGACGGATTCATTAATGAGCCGACCAACCTCTAAGAGTCCTTGTTCACGGATAACTGATAACAACGACTATGAGTTTTGAGTGCCTAGCAGGTGCCAGGTGCTTCATAACACGTGATCTAACTGAATCCTCAGAGCAACCCAAGGAAGTGGGGGCCCTTATGCCTGTTTCAAAGATAAAGAAATCATGACTCTTAGAGGTTAACGTGTCCAAGATCACACAGTTATTTCTTCCTCCCCTTTAATTTTTGTTTGTACATGATACAAAATCACCGAAGAAAAAAAATTAAATAGAGGCAAAATAAAAACAATAAAGATTAAAACCACTTGAGATTCCACACCCAGAAATTTCCATTGCTAAGTGTTTGCAGACTATCTTGAAGACTTTCTTCATGCAAATAGATATACATACATTTTTTAACAAAGCTGGGCCCACATTATGCATACCCTGCACTACAATAGAACGCAGCTCTCTTTCCATGTCAATAAATCCTTGCCACCAGCTGCAGCCAGTACTCTATTGTAGAGCTGAACCACAATTTATTTAACCAATTTGCTATTGTGGGATATTTAGGCTGATCCAATTTCTCACCATTTTATGTGATGAATATCCTCTTTATCCATACAACTTTCTGAACTTGTCCAATTATTTCCTTAGGATAAATTCCTAGAAGTGAAATTTCTGAGTCAAAGACAATACACTTATTTAGGGCTTTTCATATATACACACTGCCAAATCGTCTCCCAGAAAAGTTGTATTAATTTATGCTCCCATTGGTGGTAAATGAGATACAGGCCACTAATACTGAGGCTATACAAAACAGATCAAAATGGTGCATTTGTCAGGAAAGGGCAGGCCAAGTTGCAGTAACAAATTAACCCCAAATCGCAGTGGCATAACACAACAAAGATTTATTTGTGTCCCCACCCCCGCCACTGCAGGCTCAATCTGGATCAGCAGAAGGAGAGTCTCTGCCTTGCACAGTGACATTTAGGGACACAAGCTGATGGACATGGGAGCCCCCTCGCCACCACCATCTTGTAGCTACACCATCTGGAACACAAGACCTCCGCAGTTGCCCCAGAATTGGAGCAGTGAGCAGCCAGGTTCTTAAATGCCTTGGCTCAGAAGTGACACACGTCACCTCCACTCACACTTCCTTGGCTAGAGCTGCCACGCAGCCTGTCTGACGGGGTGGAAGAGGTGGTCTTCCATGTGTCCGGGAAAGGGAGGCCAACCTGACCTGCATACACACCAGCAGCATCTGTTACAAATACGACGGGGTGAAAGCCGCGGAAGGTTTCCTCCGGCAAGAGACATCTGAATCGACTCCTCTTGTTTCCAACTCTGTTGTGGCTTTTCTTAAGAGAGAATTGCTTGGTCCCAAGATAACGAAGACCTGGGGGAGGGCCAGGGTAGTGAGTCGGACAGTGGGCTGGCGACAAGCCCCCTCAGACCTGCAAGGCAGTCCACCACCAGCGTGTCCTGGGCTCCTCACCCAGACCCACGTGGGCCGCAGGAAGGCTGGGGCCGGGTCCCCTCTTCCTGCCAAGGCTATGGGAGGCACAGGAGTGAGGCCCACGGGAAATCCTGCCTTTTGTAGCCCACTCAGCCAGCCCCCGAACACCGTGGGGTCAGCCCATCCCCGTAAGTCAGGTGCAAACAGGAAATCGGGGGACAAAAACAGTAAAAATGAGGTTTCTGGAATGAGACTGCCTGGGTTTGTGAACCAGCTGAGCCACTTACCATTTCTGTGACCTTAAGCAAGTTACTTAACTTCTCTGTGCCTCTGTTTCCATCACTCTAAATGGGGACAATTAAGAGTAGCTACCTCCTAGGGCTGTTACGAGGCTTAAATAAGTCAATATTCCTTCATTTAGCAAGCACACAACAGACACCCTTATAGACACTGGGATTACAGAGGTGACCAAAACAAAGCATTTCCTTCAAGGAGTTCATATTCTCTTAGGGATACAGGCAACAAATAAACCAACAACATATAACATCATTTTTCAGGTGATAATAAGTGCTATGAAGAAAAATTAAGCAGGGTAAGGGGGAAAGACAGTGATGGGGGGTGCTGTTTTACCCAGAGTAGATATCTCAAGTGACATTTGAGCTGAGATCCAAATGGAGTAAGAAAGGGAGCCAGGTAGTTATCAGGAGAGAAGTGTTCAGACAGCAGAAAACGTAGGTGCAAAGGCCCCGAGGCAGGAGCATGCCAGTGCATATGGCTGGAGCAAGTGAGCAAGAAGCCAGGAAATTTAACCAGAGAGGTGCCCACGGCCATGAGAAGGACTTTAGATTTCACAGTGGGTGAAAAGGGAGGCCACCTAAAGTTTTGTATGGTATTTAAAACCACACAGCCATGCAACACCAAATGCCTGGTATGCAAGTGCTCAATAAATGTTTGCCATGATGCCTGTGGTCACGGTGATGAGCATGAGGATGATAATGATGATGACCAAGGGAGGGTGGGGTTAAGGGCAGGTGCTGAATCTATGTGTACCATAGAGATGGAGCCAGGAATCTGGGAAAATACAAAAATATATGTGTTTCCATGAAATCAATCTCTCTCCTTCCCATTCTACCCCCACCCCCACACTGTCCTCCCTCCTAGCCTCACTCCCCTAAAGTAAGCCTCAGGATGGAAGGAAAATAAATTATCTTCCAGGCACTAAAAGCTATTCACAAACAGTGTTGAGAGTGGAGGCAGCCTCAGTCAACCCGGACATCAGGCAAGATGGAAGTTGCTGGCAACTCCAGAAGCCAGTTTCCTCCTGCCCATTTGAGATGGGAGACAAAGGAGAGGAGGAAGATGAGGATTGGGATGCTGAAGAGACAGAGGGGGAGGGCAGGAGTGAGCAGTGTTCTGGTGGAGGGAGTCCAAGGGTCCAGGAGACTGGCGTTCTCCCGTCACTTGGAGAACACCCAGGCCCAACGGGGGCCAAGGCTGTGTGACCTTGTCCAAGGTCATCCCAGTGATCTGAGCAGTCTCCTCGCACCCCCTCCCCCAACTATAGATATGTTTTGGGCAAGGGTGGAGGAGGGACATTTCCTTATGTCTGCTCCTCCCCAACACCTAGATGGAGAGCAGACCTGAGGGGCTGGGATGGAGTGGGGGTGTTTGTTCCCTAATAAGTGTTGCTGCCCCTCCCCTCCCCCAGCTGTTTGAGCTGAATGTCATGCATGAACACACACACACACACACACACACACACACACGAGACCCACACAGACATGCTCTCTACTGAGAGGCAATAGAGTCTGCCAGTGAAAAGCAAAGCCTCTGAAGCCAGACTGCGTGTGTTCAAAACCCAGCTCTGCCTCTCACTGCTGTGTGGTCTTGGGCTAGTGACTTCTCCTCTCTGAGCCTCAGTTTCCCCGTCATCAGTTGTTGTGGGGATTAAATGAGTTCATCTGTAGAACAGCGCCTAGAACTATTCCCAGCACGTAGTAAGAAGTGTGAGGGGCTACTATCACACATATTTACACAGGCTAGCGGAGGGGGAGCAAAAAGCTCACCCCTTCACTCTCACAGGTCTGCAGACGTGCACGTGACACACAGACCCAGTGCACCTGCACACCCCCAAATCGAGAAGGCCGAGGGAGGCGTTCCTCTTGGGCCCAGCAGCAGTTCTCCTCTGTCAGCCTGGGGAGACGCAGCCCACAGGGCAAACTCTCCCACCGCCCCTCCACCAGCACCATTGCTCAAATCCCCGACCCCCACCCCAGGACCTGCCCACTTGGCTTCCCTCCCACTGGCAGAATGGCTCCAGTCCAGCCCCAACACGAGGGCAAAGCAGCAAGGGTGGGGCTCCTCTCAGCCAAGCCCTGGGGCTTGTATTCCAGCCTTGAGACTCTTGATCAAACTCTCCTGCAGTCCACCTCCCTCCTTCCCACAGCACCAGACCTGGCTTCTCACATCCCCACTGCAACCCTGTCACCTGTCCGCTCAAAAGCCTCCAGAGGCTCCCCAGAGAGTGGGGCCTACAAGCCAAAATCTTCCACCTGGTATTGAAGGCCCTTCAGATCTAATCCCAACCTGCCTCACCAGCATCTGCATCCATGTCTTGGTACACATCGTCACAGCCAGTGGAACCAGCGCCCACCACTGTCTCCCACCTCCTGTTCTGCCTGCCTGGAGTCACCTGTTGTGTCTCCTCCTGCCTTGACCTAACCAATCCCTTATGGTCTGGGTCAAAGCCTGCTTACTCTGTGGAACTTTCTGTAAACACTGCAGTCAGAAGACACCAGATTCTCCATCCCTCAGGCGCCTGCCTCTGGGCTCCGCCCACCCAGGGACACCTCTTACACCCTCCTCAGCCCACTGGCTGTCATGCGTCTGTGATGCTGCGAGGACAGGGACCTGGTCCCCTTCATCCCGGGACATCCAGGGGGCAGCACAGAAAAGATCCAGACTCGCCATTATTAAATATTTGTATGAGGACGAGAAGAAGGAGGAAACAGATGGAAAGAAGACCGTTCTGGACATGGTCAGATCTGTGCCTGAGCCTCAGGAGTGATAACTGACGCTTATTGAGAACCGACCTGCAGGCACTGTTTCAGCTGCCAGTTCTGTGAAGTCGGTGCTGGAGGAAACTGAGGCACAGAGAGGCTGCCTGGTTTGAAATCCCAGCCAGGGAGAGACAGAGACAGGAGCCAAACAGGAAAACTGGCAGGAGCCTGGGCTTTTGTCATCACTCTTGACTGCATCTGGAAAAAGCAGATTTCTTTTAAAAAGTTAGAGAGCTGAGATCCCCCCGCCCCTTGGGCAGCAGGTCAGTTCACCAGGGAGCCACTCTGGGCTGAGCTGGTCTCCCAGAGGGACGCACGGATGAATGAGGGGCCTGACCACAGAGGTGGAGGCTCCGGCCTCCCGCCAGGCCCAGGAAAGCAGCTGTGCTCTGCGCTGGCCTGTCCCTTCTCCACCAGAGTAAAAGCCACTCTGCCTCTGTCTGGTTCGCAGCTGTCAGATCTACAAGTGGGCAGTCGGGGCAGAACAAACATGGCCAGGAGGTAGGAGAGATGGGATCGTAGGCAGGAGGTGAGGCTGGAGATGAGCTACTGTCCCCGGGGCCAAAGGAGTGCAGCCCCAGGGTGCATGCAGGCTTGTGTGTGTGTGTGTGTGTGTGTGCGTGCGTGCACGCACTGTCAGCAACGGGAGGCCTGGAGCGGGCAGGGGCATCCCCGTGTGTGGCAGCAAGTGCAGCTCCACTTCTCCCAAAGGTACACAGATTCTCAAAACCACAGGCCAGGGGCTCGCAGTCCTCAGCCCCATCAGCATCACCAGAACCCCTGCACATCTGCCACCGGGCACCGACCCAGACCTGGCACAGACCCGTAGAGGGTGGTGGGGGCTTCGGGATAGGAGAGCCCACGGGTGTGATTGGGACCTGGAGGCAGTGCTGACAGAGGCTGTCAAGAAAGACAAACCAGCTCCGAACAGGGATAAAGCCAAGGCAGCAGACCAGGCCCGGGAGGGGAACTACAGAAGGAGGGCTCGCCTTCAGAAACCTTTGAGATAGGGAGCTGGTCCGGTGAAATGGTCACCTCTGCTATCCGGCTGCAAGTAGGGAAGGGTCCCTCCCAACACGCAGGTACCAGAACTCAGCTCAAGAGCCCCGACTGAAGCGAGCCAGCCATCACCTGGTCCTCCCAGCCCCAGGCTAAAGATGGGGCTTCAGAGTTGAGGGGAAAAGAGCAGAGAATAAAATAAGCAGTAATAGATGTTCCCACAGAGCCCTGTGGGGGCCTAGAAGAGAGAGAAGTTAATCCCGCAAAGCCCTTGCAGACTCCAGGGTGGATTATCAAAGAGCTAGACTGTGAGGACTCAGAGAAGTTGTGATCACATCTCAATCCGTGACCCCATTCACTATTTCAGAGAGACCCAGCCGTCAGGGAAGGCCACAATCTCTGGGTATATGCACTGCAGAGAGTTTTTTACATGAAGCTTCCTGCTCTCCCATGGGAACTGGATACACAAAGCAGAGGTGGTGGGGAAAGGGACCGTTGGTGACTGTCTAGGGAGCTTGGGTCAGGCTGTGGGTCAGCATGGGTGGCCGGGGCTTGGATACAGCCAGAGAAGGTACCCTGATTCTATCTCCAGTGGAGAGAAAAAAGATGCAGAGAACAAGGATGTAGACTAGCAGTGATCTGAGAATCCCAGTTGGCTGTGATGGCTGCATCCCAGGTGGGACCGCCGGTGTAGGACTCACAGAAGTCCCAGAGGGCCACGTTATCCAGTGTCGTGGGTTGAATTGTGGCCCTCAAAAGATACGTCCACCTAGAGCCTCAAGATGTGACCTTAGTTGAAATAAGGGTCTTTGCAGATATAATGAAGGTAAAGATCTCAAGATGAGATCATCCTGGATTAGTGGGCCCTGAATCCAATGACAAGCATCCTCAGAAAAGGAATACAGACCTAAGAAACGAACACATTTGGTGACTGTTCCAGTTATCCACTGTTGCATAACAAACTCCCCCCAAACAAAGTGGTTTAAAACAACAACAATTTACCATTGCTGTAAATCTGTGGGCCGGGAATTCAGACAGGAGTCAGATGGGTGTTTTTTCTGGGGTCGCTTACTGACTGCATTCAGCTGGCAGGTGGATCAGGTTGGAAACTCCAAGATCTCGCTCACTCACATTTCTGGTGCCCCAGCGCTGCTCTGCCTGGCCTCTCCCCCTACCCGACCCTCCGTGTGGCTGGCCTGGGCTTCCTCACTGTACAGTGGTCTCAGGGTAGTCAGACTTCAACGGAGCAGCCTGCTTCCAAGAGGGAGTACGAGAAGCACCAAAGTGGAAGTTGCGGATCGCTGTAAGATTTGGCCTTGGGAGTGAGACAGTCTCGGGTCTGATGTTGGCAGACGCTGTCCGGGGCCAGCTTAAATTCGAAAGGAGAGAAAACATACTCCAACTCGCAGTGGGAGGAGAGGCAAAGAACGTGTGGTGTGGCCATCTTTGACTGCCGTGGAGACCGAGACACTTGATGGGACCACTTCCTAAAAATAAGCCGAGTGGTTAAACCTCAGTTCGGGCTCTGGCAGGAAACAGACTGACCAAAGGACCCAAAGAGAAGGTTTACTGACTAGACTGTCTGCAGGGGCATGTGCAAGGTTAAAGGGACAGCAGGCTGCCACCCAGCAGAATTCTCCCATTGGTCAGACCCAAGTGGAAGTCGGGGGGGGGGGGGGGGATGGGCAAGTGATGCCCTCCATAGAGGGGTCTGCCTTCCGGAGGACTGGGGAGGGTGGAGGGGGCTGGGGCAGGATGGGGAGTGGGCAAACACCGGCAGGATCAAGAGAACCTCTGTTTACGGAGTCCCCTATGCTCACCCTACTCTGTGCACTTCCTCTACGTTGCTGCCTCTTCCTGATCTTTCCTGGATGGAAGAGTGAGTCAGGGCAGGGGTGGGCAGGCCTGGGCTGGGCCAGGCTGGGGGCTGAAGGGTAAAGGAGTGTAGGGTCTGCTCAAGCTGAAGGGGGCAGCAAGGATTGAGGGTGAGGAGGCTCCTGACACTAATGCCTGGAGGAGGAGGTGGGATCCTGCAGCCGTGTGCTCCCTCATCCCTCTGATGGGCCCCCTGGTCCTAGGACTCAGGACAGGGCACCCCCACGACTGCATCCCTGGCTCCCCCCATCCCCTGGCCACGCCTCACCCTCACCGCCTTAATGAAGTTCCCTGGCTGACACCTCCTAATTCCCCAGTGATAAACTTCCAGCGGATTAGAACCAGGACAGCTATTTAATTAACACGCATGTCTGAGATTACTCAGGACTCATTAAGACTCCATGATTGACTTGTTAACGTGCAGGAATTCAATTACTTGCCTGGCACTGAAGTCCTGGCCAGGAGAGGGCGGGCAGCGGCAGGGGCTACATTGCTCAGCCTAAGCGCTCCAGTCTGAGGGAGGACACAGGCCTGTCCTAGAAGAGCCCCAGCATGAGGGAGGAGACACAACTGGACCCCAGGGGAGCCCCAATCTGAACAGGAAATGACAACCTTTGTCCCTAGAGAGCCCCAGACTGAGAGCGAAGAGACAGCCTCTACCTTTGAGCATCTCCAAGTGAGTAGGGAGGGGTACATTTCTGACCACCACCCTCTCAGGAGCTTCCCAAGGGGGAAAACTCAGCTCATGTCCCTGGAGTGCCCTGGTCTGGAGAGGCACACCCTCTCTCTTTGGGTTCCCCTATTCTGAGAGGACGAGGCAGCAATCAGAGCAGGGCAGCCTCGCTCCTGTCCTGGGGGGCCTCAGCACAGGGGAAAGATACACAGCCATCATCTGAGGCCCCCACGTGAAGGGGGAGATGTAGCCAAGGCCATGGGGAGCCTAGTCTAAGGGAGGACACATGGCCTCTTCCCAGGAGAGCCCCTGACCCATGCAGGGAGACAGGGCACACAACCAGTGTCTTCATAGGAGAGACCCAGGAACGCAGAGAGACTGGGCAGTCACAGGGTGGGGGAGGGGTGCATCTGAACCCACCCTCCCCCAGGAGGGACCAGGGAATCAGTATTTCCTCTGACACTGATGGAAAGGGGTGGGTAGAGTGGCGGAGAGGACAGAGAACCAGTCCCAGGCTCCCTCCCTCCCAGCCTGGCTGCCCCATCACACCCCACGCTGGGAGCCTCAGGGGTGGGTACCAGACTGTTGATCTCTCCAGCCCCAGCCCCACTCTGCCCAGCCCAGGCCTGAACTCCATCACTGCAGAAGGACTCATGGAGGAAACTGAGGAGAGGGAGGAGGGCCTAGGGAACTGAAGTCTGACAAATGAGGTTGGAATGGCCACAATCACGATGATGGTAAATTTACTGAGCGCCTCCCAGACACCGAGCATTCCACACATCATCTCAGTTATTCTTCTCACTTTACAGATGTGAAGACTGAGGTCCAGACAGGTTAAGTAACTCATCCAAGGTAACACAGCAGGAAGGGGTGGAACCTGGCTGAAATTTGAGTGACCTCACCTCTGAGCCTCTGCTCTTAATCATCACCCTTTACTACACAGCACTCAAGTCCTCATAAACCCCAGTGGTCCTGTGGGATGGTGCTTCACACCAGCTGCTGCAGTTTCTGTGATTTAACACTCCACGGAACTGCATGTGAAGGAAATTCACAGGGGCAGGGAAGTGTGGGTTATCCATTGAGTGACATACCCTCTGGAGATGGTGAAGAAGAGACCTCCACAAAGAAGCATGGACCACTGCCAAGCGGACCAAACAGGATGGTAGCAACATGGGGGTGGATGCTTCATGCTAATCACTGGCAAAAACCCCTCAGCACATCATTCAGCGGACGTGATAAGACTGGCAGTGGAGCAGGGAAGCCAAGAAAGTGGGCCCCAGAAGCCAGCAGACCTGGGCTCTAAGCAGGGCTCTGCCTCCTACAAGCTGTGTGGCTGCAAGCAAGTTACTTCACCTCTCTGAGACCGCTTCCTTACCTGTAAGTTGGAGGTGATGCTAGTACTTTCCTTGTAAGGTTATTTGGGAGAATAAATGACATGATGTCTATAAAGAGTCTATAACCTCACCTGGCAGGTGGCTGGTGCTCACTGTGGTTTATAGTCATGATCTCTTGTGAACATTTCAGGAAGAAAAGTCACCAGGAGCCAACGATTCTCTTTAAAAAAAAAAGTTATGTCCTGCCAACCTCCACATCAAATAGCAGTTCTGGGACAAGGACTGGAAGAACGCTAAAGATATTTTAGAAACGAATGTGATGCTCTCCTGGGAGAGCCACGTTGATTTCTGTAGAAGGTGGGCTGGCTAAAATACTGTCATATGTTGATTGAAGCTGTACTGAGTGTTGATTAAATGCTTCGGGGGCCATGTCATTGGAGAGGGTCATTGCAAGTACATCTGAAGATGACAAGATGTCATAAAGCTGGAAGGGCCAACAGAAGAATGCCGAGTGACTCAAGTCCAAAACAGTGCCTTCAGGCCAAGAAGACGAAGTGTAATGGGGAAAGGTAAACCAGATCTGCTCTTAGAAAGAGTTCCAAAAGGAAAAAATAAGGTTCCACTGTGTGCTGCTTAGCAGACAAAGCACCAAACAGAAACGGGGGTGGGGAGGAAAAAGAGTGTGTGTGTGTGTGTGTGTGTGTGTGTGTGTTCTTAAAGAGCTTAAAATATCCTTTTAGACAGTTTAATAATTGCTTAAAAGATCTTAAAATAGCTTTATATATCTTAAAAGGTCTCTGGAAACATACATGAGAAATTAATAACTTTTCTTTAGTCCGAGGGGAGGAGAACGGACGCTAGAGGACAGGGGTGTGGGAGGGAAATTCTTCCTTGAATAATACCCTTTTATAACTTTTTAATTTTGAACCCTGTGAATTTTTGCCTATTCAAAAATTAAATTGAAGAATGTTAACACTGGTTATCTCTGGTTGCTGGGGTGATGGGTGGTTTTACTTTCTTCTTCGTATTTCCCTGTATTGTCTGAATTTTTCTAATGACCGTGTATTACATTTTTCAAATCAAGAAAAATAATAGAGCTATTAACGTTTTCTTTAAATCTGCCTACCTTGTATAGGCTGAGGACCTGACTGGGCCACAACTCATGTGACAAAGGAAGTATTGGAGGCTTGCTGTTCCTGGGGAAAACATTTAGAAATGCGAGCAGGCTTGGCTGTCTGGCCACAGAGGGCAGAAGGCGGAGGCATGGGCAGAATGACACACTGCTACTCAGGGCAGCAGCCAGAGAGAACCTCCTATCAAGGTTGCTCTGGGAGGAAATGAGCTCCCCATCACTGGAGGTATGCAAACAAAATCTGTTCCGTGGAGGTACAGTCTTCTAAGCCATCCGTGCTAAGCAGGAGGCCCACCTCAGAGGTTTGGGCCTTGCCCACAGCCCCTGGCAGCCTGGACCTACTGTTCATTACAGGCACAGCATCACTTATAATGCAGCAAATATAAAACTTAGTAGTATCTACCAATAAACGATCATAAAAACTGCTAATATTTATCGAGCACTGACCCTAAGCACTTCTGTAGATTAACTGATTAATTTTGAGAACAACTCTGTGAGGTAGGTAAAGTTACTGGCCCCATTTTACAGATGAGGACACTGAAGCAGGGCTGGTTCAAGGTGTTTTCTAGAGAGAACACTGTGCTGGAGGTTTCCTTCCTCCAGAGAGAGAGAGAAAATGGTGTCCCCCACCCAAAATTTCTGTGTTGAAGTCCTAACTCCCAGTGCCTCAGAATGTGACTGTATTTGGTAAGAGGGTCTTTAAAGAGGCAATGAAAATAAAATGAGTCCTTTAGGGTGGGCCCTCATCCAGCGTGACTGGTGTCCTTATAAGAAAAGGCGATGAGGACGCAGACAGAGACAGAGGCAGGACCTGTGAGGACACAGGGAGAAGACGGCCACCTACGAGCCAAGGAGAGGGGCCGCAGAAGAACTCAATGCCTTGATCTCAGACATCCAGCCTCCAGAACTGTGAGAAAATGCATTTCTATTGTGTAAACCATCCAGCATGTGGTACTTTGTTATGACAGCAGCCCTAGCAAACAGATAGTCTGGTGAGTTGCGGGTGGACAGCCGGGAACAGCATGTGGTCTCTCTCAGCTGTCAGGAGGTGAGAGTCGGGGGCGGGGGAGCCCTGGGCTAGTGCACAGGTGTGAGTGAGCGTGTGTGTGGAACGGGGTCAGGGCAGGGAGTGTATTTACATCTGCATGGGGTATGGAGGCGAGTGTGCACTGACTTGGTGTACGTGTGTGAAACCACGGGTGTGGCCATGTGGGTGGGATATGTGTACACTCGGGTGGGTGGAGACATCTGAACATAGGTGTGTTCATTTATCTGAATCTGGCAACAGATTCAGAGAAAGACTTTGCTGTGCACATGCACTCACGCACACCCGTACGTCCCCAACGACCTCCCCTCCTGAGCGCCCAGGACGCCCTGGCCGGGGAAGCACTTGTGCACCACCTTCAGAGTCTGCTGCCGGCCCTGTGCAGTGGCTGGGTCCCGGTTTATTATCATGCACCCAGTGAGCACTCATTAAACGTTTCCTCTGATGACCACTGTCGTTCTTAGCACAATTTTACAGATGAGGAAACAGGTAAAATGGTCCACTCAAGGTCACCCATAATTAGTACATGGTAGAAACAGCAACCAAATTCACAGAACCCCAGCTCCCAGCCACGGGCTTTTTCCCTACAATCTGCTCTTTCATACACAGACCTCAATACACATGAGGGCCACCACACAAAGACAGACACATGGGCGCTCATCACACACACCCCCACGCACAGGTGTCCATCACATACCCACACACAGTGTCCATCTCACACACACACACACGCACACACGCACAGAGTGTCCATCACACACACATAGTGTCCATCACACATACACACACAGGTGTCTATCACATTCATACACATACACAGGTGTTGGTCTCACACGCACACACACACACACAGGCATGCAGACACCTGACTGTAACAATATAATAATCGCTAATATTTTGCAACAGACTTAGCACTTTGTATGCATAATCCCAATTCAGACTCACAAAAACCCTGTAGAGTAAGTGCCATTCTGTCTCTCAGACAAGGAAACAGAAGCACAGAGTGGCTAAGGAACTTGTCCAAGGTCACCTCAGGTTAAACAGAAGAGCCAAATCAGTTTGCTTTCGACCCTCTGCGCTCCGCCTCCCTGTGCGCATCTCTCACTCGCTCTGCAGAAGGATATAATTATTCACCATACAATGGCCTGATACTAAAACGAAATTCGCAGCGACCTAGGCAGACACCTCAAACTCGGCTCCTCCCCGCCACCTTCTCCTCCCAGGGAGAGCCAGAGAGCAGTGGTAAACAATCCTACATCTGCATAATGGCTTCCTTTTTCTTCCCGACTAAATTGGCCAGAATCCACAGCTCTGCTAAACCCAGAGACCTACCCGACTGACAGACCAACAGACTGACCCACTGCCTAACAGACTGGGGTCCAGTTCGAGCCACCCGTAAACAAGGGCGTGGCTGGAGAGGTGGGGACATCCCTTTCTCTCTGTCTGGTCTGCACAGTCTAGAATTTGGGAGTTTTCAAGTTTGGCTGAGAGCACCAAGGGTTCGACTGATGACCCATTTGGAAGATGAAAGTTTGGGCTAACAGCCTCCAGAACAAACAGCAAAAGTCATGGCTGCAAATTATCTCTCCTGCCGGGGCCAGGATGCCTGGTGGAGATGAAGATAGATTTGATAGAAGGACATATGGAAGTTAGGTTCCCTTCAGGGCTCGTAAAGCCTGTCAAAAACCTTTCCGTCTGAGTCAGGCCGAACCCAAGATGCTGACTCTCATCCTGTGGAATCCACTACCTGTTGATAAAACCTCCAGAACATTCTGCCAGCCAAGCAGTCTCCACCCTAACTTTTGTCACGCCGCACGCAGAACTGAAGCCACAGCTATGGGAGGGTGGGTCCTGGTATCAAAGCACGAATATTTATTGAGCAGCTATTGCATGCCAGGAGCTGAGGACGTCCCTGGGAAGAAGCCATGGTCCAGGCCCTCATGGGGTCCGTGGTCTTGCCTCTGAGCAAGGGACAGGCCAGGGACAGGCCTGGAGCAGAGAGGGCTTCGCCTGGGGCTTGCTGTGGGAGAGGCAGGGCCGAGGGCAAGAGCCTCCCCCAGTGTGCGGCCTTGACACACGGCCTGGAATCCCTTGTGCACAGAGAAAGAGGCAGGAATCTTCCCAGGAAGGACCATGGAAACCCCAGGGATGTCCCTGCAGAGGATGGAGAGGACCCAGCTGGAGGGAAAAGGAAGAGTCTCCCATCCTGCCCCCTCCTGACCCTGCCCCATCTTCTTTTTCCAGCACTTCCCCCAACACACACACACACACACACACACACACACACACACACACACACACACACACATGAGACCTCTGGCTCTAAGGACAGATGGTCACCTCCAAAATAAAAAGGTGAAACAAAGAAACCAGTGTCCCTTCTGCAGCTTCCAGGCCCAGAGACACCCTGACCCTCACTGACAACATCAAGGTGGCGTTGGCCCCCAAGGGTGCTCGCCCCGGGCCGGGCACTGAGCAGGCGCTTCACACACCTGCCTTCTTTGTCCTCCCCGTAGGCATGGACCCACGGCCACTGCAGCCCGCGCTGGTGTTGGGGGGTGAATTTTAACAAGCTGCCCCCTTGGGCTAGGGGATTAGAACAAAGGCGCTGCCTGGGAGGGCACAGGGTTTAATGAGCAGGCGGCATCAATTCTTCTAACATTTAGTTGAGGGGTCTTTTGTTTTTCCCCCCTTAATGGGGGCACTGGGGATTGAACCCAGGACCTTGTGCACACCAAGCACATGGTCTACCACTGAGTTCTACCCCCCACCCCCAGTAACATCACTGTGCTTTTTAAAATGTGTCGCATTCAGTGCACAGGCCAGAGCCTTAAGCAGCACCCTGGCTTTGTGGAAGCTGGTACCCCTCTACTCTCCCTCTGAGGGATAGGTAGGAGGGGACCTCGCTGGGGTCACAGCTGGTAAGTTCCCAGATGTAGGATTTGCCCAGGTCTCCAGAGCCAAGCAGGTTGATGTAGCCCAGTCTGGGGCGGGTCGAGGAGACGCCACCCCGTCCTCAGAGCACCCAGCCCAGTATGGGGGCCTGGACCTAGGCAACAGGGACCTGGAGCCCTTCCTGGGGTTCTCCACTCTGAAGAGAGTGACAAGACAAGCATGAAGCCAAGGAGCCCTGGCAGATCAGCTCTGCCCTTGGTCCTTCAAACCTGCCGTGGAGATGGGGCTCCAGGTCCTCCCAGCCTGTGGTCGGACGAACGGCAGCAGCCCCAGGGCCCTGCGGAGGGAAAGCCAGGCGGGGGGGCGGCCGCCAGCGGGAACGGGCTGTCACTCAGCTGCCGCAGCTCCCCGGGGAACATTTTACAACTTCACCTATTCCGCGTCGCCTGCTTGACGGAGCATCCAAAGCAATTCCAGGACTATATTTCATTGTCACATTTATTTGCAAGGGGTGTCAGTCAGGCCCCGGAAGTCGGCTGCCCTGCCGCTCCGCGCTCTTTGTGACACACACACACGGAAGCACACGCTTCCCAAGCACAAACTCATGTTTAGGTACACCTGGAGACACATGGAACACACCCAGAAATACAACATCATGCCCACGTCATGGACACACAAACATGGGGTCAGTGAATCAGGGCCCCCAGGTTGCCCAGCCCCAGGACACACCGTTTCTGTCTTGGATGCTCTCATAGATGGTCATTTACAGGCACACAGCAAGGCACACAGGTTAGTGTCCATGATGTATACAGTCCCGTGCTCATGCGCGCACACACACACATACACACACAGAACACACCTGCAGTCACACAGACACCCGGAGAGCCAGAGTCCTCAGGCCACGGGCACCACAGCCAGACCAGTCCTAGGCAGGTGGGCAGCAGACACATCCTACCCCAGCTTTCTGGAGCCCCTAAATCAGGAGATATGCAGCAGAAGAAGAGCAGGGAGCTCCCCAAAGCCCCCCTCCTCACCCCATAAGTTCCTAGAGCTGAAAAGTCCCTGCTACACACACACACACACCCTGCCCCGCCACCACCACCACACACACCCCAACACACACACACACACACACACACACACACACACACACACAGCAGGAACCTCTTCAGCTGCCAAGTTGAAGCTCAATCATTAGCACTAATTACCACACTTGTTGGGAAAGGGATTTAATTAACTCTCTGCTGGGGCTCGAAGGGGAGCCAGGGCCCAGGGCAGGCTTGCTGAGGCTACGTCTCTCTCTCCCCTCCTTCATGTGGCTTTTCAGGTGTGGGGGAAGGGTCTCCAGTGAGGGAGTGGAGGGGGCCACATGTCTGGACACCTGAATATAGACTGGCATCTACCTTACACATCCAGATGTGCACATATATACATGGAAGCATCCCGACCAACACGTGAACCCCAAACTTAAAAACAGATGATGATGATAATGATGATGATGATGATAGATAGATAGATAGATAGATAGATAGATAGATAGATAATGAATGGCTAGATGGCAAGATAGAAAGTAGATGAATAGATAGACAATAGACGGATGGATGGGTGGATGGATGGATAAATAGATAATAGATGGATACCGGTGGAGGGGAGGGGGAAGGAGGAGGGAGAGGGACATGAGTGGGTAGCTGGGTGGTGGAGAGATGGATGAATGAACAAATATAGTTATATACAATCAGGTACACAAGGAACACACACAGCTATGCACTCTACACGGTCCTACAGGGGGACACACTTTATAATCACTTTATAACTACCCACTGTGTGCGCATTCTCTTTCCCTCTTCCCTTTCTCCTTCCAATGAAGGGAGGCTTTATGGCTTAGTGGTTGAGAAGTGGACTTGAGTGGTTCCATTTTCTAGGTGTGTGAACTTGGACACGTTTCTTAAGCTCTCTGGGCCAACTCTTCCTCACCTATCAGATGTGCTGGTGTGAGGAATAAAGAAGAGGAAAAGTCCCTCGAAGACGTGAAAAGTGCTCGGAAGAGTACCTGGTAGATAGTAAAGGCTCAGTGCGCCCTAGCGATTATCGCTGAAGTGGGTTTTTCTCCTACAGGTAACCATCTGGGGGCCCCAGAAATACCCAGAACAGGTCCACATCCCCAGGGAATGCAGCGGAGGGCTCGTGGCTCCACCTCTCCTCCACACTCCGGGAGGGCCCCACATACACACCCTGGAGACCAGGTCCTGGACGGAACCCCAGAGGCGGAAGGGAGAGCCCCTGGGGGTCCCGTGGGGCCACGATCAGGCACAGCATCCGCATGTGCTGAGATGGGCTGAGCCAGGCCCAAGCCATCAGCCAGGGAGGACCAGCCTCTGGGCTGCTGAGCCCCTGGCCCCAAACAATGATATATATTTTCAATTTTCTCAAAGATTATATTTTTTTCCTCCAGACGTTCATCTTGTGCTTTTTGACCAGGATAAACTGAAAAATAATGGAATCCAGATAGGAAGGGATAGTCATTTGTCCTGCACAGATTGCAGTGTGGACACCAGCTCCCCCACCAACCAGGGGCCACTGGGGAACACGTGGTCAGCCCAGAGCGGGATGGGGGATCTGGCGGAGGTAGCTGGCAGCCCCTGGGACACTGCAGTCCCCAATGGCCTCCAGACAGCCTGGTGGCATGAAAGGGCTAGGGTGTGACCTTAACTAACTGTCACCTCTTAGAGACTCATTTTCCTCATCTGCAAAATGGGGATGATAATTCCTTACTTGTCTCCCCAAAGAGACGACAGGAAATTTAAATCAGCTGCCCATGGGAAATGTTCTGTGAGATGTGACCCCCCCACCCACACAGGGGGCACCTGTATCCTGAAGGACACACTCTCATAGCTCTGGGCCTCAGGGCTGGGTCTAACGAATGGGCTTCCTTATCTCTTCTGCAACTGACCCTGTCAAGTCTCCCAGACTCTGGCACAACCCACGCCCTGGGACCCTCAAGCTCCACTGGATGGATTTCCATAACTCCAGCACCTTGTCTAGCTTAGAAAGACTGCCAAGATGGTCCCTCTTGTTCTGAAAGACAATCAAAGAAGGCCAACCCATAAACCTGAGAGTGTACGTTAGTGCCCACTCCTTTGGGAAGTCTAATTCAAATCCACTTTGCTGCAATATACTTGCTTACTCTTACTGTGTTGTCAGTAGGATCAAAGCCTGGTTGACCAAGGTCTCATTTTCTGCCAAACAAAATCCTTCTTTTCCGAAGTTCCATTCCTGGTGACAAGGCTGACTAATGAATAAAAAAAGACATTGGAGTTGGGAGTTCAGGTCCCAGCTCTGCTACTTACTGGCTGTGTGACCTTGGACAAGTTACATAACTTCTCTTAGTCCTGTTCTCCACAGGGCTCAGGATCGTGACTTGCCTGCCTCCAAGGCCACTGAGAGGAGGTGCCGAAGTCCCTCAGGGGTAATGAAATAATCCCTCACGAGGTGAGGGATGCTGGATCCCAGGAAACTGGCCCCTCTCCAATCCTGGCAACACCCCTCCCACCCACCCCCACCCCAACGCCTGAGCTTCAGCCTCCCTGCCAAGGGCGAGACTTTATCTCTCCAGAGCAGGAGGGAGGTGATTTGAAGGAGAGGAGTGGAGCTGCTCCCTCTCCGCCCAGAGTAATTGGTGGCAATCCCGCAGCCGGCCTATCGCCTCACTCCCAGCTGCGGGGAAGCTGTAGCCTCATCATCCGTCATTAACCGGGCTCTTCTGGCGGCTCAATTGTAGAACATGATTTTAATAACCCTGGCAGGAGCGGATCATTCTTCTCTTGTCACTTAACTCCGATTCTGTTGCAGAGAGACAGAGACGTGAAAAGGGAGACAAGCTGACAGAGCGGCAGAGACATAGTGAAAGGGAGAACTAAGGGACAGCAGGTCAGCAGGGAGAGGCATCTAGAGATCTGAGAACGGGAATGCAGTGGTCGGCCAGAAGAGGGAGAGGGGCAGCAGGGAGGAGCAGGTAAGGGGGCGGCAGTCGGGGAGAGCACCCTCCTGCCCTGGCCGCCCCCTCACCTGCCCTGTGGTTCCCACGGCTGCGCCCCACCACCCGCACCCACAGCAGTGGTGGGGTGGTCAGGATCAGACACCCCCCCAACTAGGCAGGTCTGGGCTGCTCTCTTGGGCCGTCCCTTCTTGCTCAGCTTAGGGCCTCATGTGGATGGACAAAGTGCCCCAGGGTTGGGGTGGAGGAGGATAAAAGGAGGGTCCCGGATTTGGGGCCCTTTGCCTAAGATCAGTCATTCCTCCAGAAAATGGCTATAGCCCAGGGCAGGGGTTAAGAACACAGATGTGAGTCAGACAGATGCCAGGCTACAGGCCCAGCTCTGCCAATTGCTAGCTGAATGGCCTTTCCTGATCTTGATGTTCTGGTCTGTACAATGGGTACCTACTTCACACAGTTGCGTGATGAATACATGAGCTGATGTGTGTGCCACACACACGCAGTGCACGACACATGGAAATAGGTGAAACACAGAAAACAGATGGCTTGGGCAGCCAAGAGGGCTCTCAAGACAGCAAGGAGCTGGAGCAAGGGGCATGCTATGAGCTGTGTTCGGACTTCTCGAGGCCTGGCTCTGCCAGCCCTGGGAGACATCCTGTTCCACCAGAAACCACCAGCAGAGGCAAGAAGAGAGCCACAAAGAGAGTCTTGATGGGATTCATGGGGCCCTCCCAGGTTGCAGCCGGGATCCCAGCATGGGTAGAGCAGAATTGTAGAGCAATTGGGTAAAGCTGGGGGCACACCGCCACCTACTGGTCACTTTGGGAAAGACATGAGAGACTCACAGGAAAGAGGAAACAGGCTTGCTTCTCCAGCCTTCAGGGGCACCAACTTTGGGGGCCTGACCCAGACTGGGTCCCTAGGTTCTGTTCCCTGGCTCAGGGCCCACCCAGACCTCCTGGGCAGACCCAGAAGAAGGTAGTGACCAGGGCACAGTTCTCCAAGTTGGAGGTTACAACAGAGGCAGCTCCATTGTCTAAATGGCACATGTCCCTCCAAGCCCCGGGGTCAGAGCCCAGCACTGGGAAAGAAGCATCTTCTTCAATTTAAGTCTGTAAGACTTTGCTGTGGACTGGGGTCTCAGAGAAGAGGGAATCCAGTTCCCGGCTAAGAGGAGCCACAGTCCGGTTGGTGTGAAGGGGCTGAAAGCAGAACCTGCCGGCGGGAAGAGGGGACTGTGAGACGTGAGAAGGTCTGCAGTGAGAAAGAGCTCAGGGAACGTGGGGTACAGCTGGGGGTTCTGGAAGTGAGGGGAACCCCATCATGACCATTATTAACTCAGTGAGACCTCAGTTCCTCCAAGGGCCAGGCCGATGGGCAGGTTTGTTCCCAGCCCATCCAGTGACTGTAACGGTCATCCCCAGTCTAGCCTCGTGCTTCCCTATCTGTGAAATGGGATGAGGAGGCGGCACTCAGGTCTGTATCCTGAGCTTCGGGCTTACAGCCCAACGGTGCCACTTCTGATTTCTGCTTTCTCATGTCCAGGAGGAACCATGCTGTTTTGAGACCTGCTGGTAATTCCTCTTTCTCAGGAATGGCTGGCGAGCCCAGTGGTGAAGTTAGAACCAGGACAGGAAGGGGGACACTGATGTCCATTGGACCAGGGTTTGAACAGGGGCGGGAGGAATGACCAGCACGTCCTGAGGCCAGGATGCAAAGGCTCTTAGCCAACAGACCAGCAGGTCTGGCCTTTGTGACCAAGGAGCCCAGGTCAGGGTGTCCTGGGACACTGGAGACTTCCCAGGAGCAGCCTGAAGGACAGCTGAGGCCTTTGTCCTGAGGCTCAGGCTTGAGTGGGAGGCCTTGCCCTTAGACTGAGGCCGCAGAGCTCCAGGGACTCCCCGACAGCCTTCCCACTGGTGTGGGGCTCCTCTGGACAACCCCCCATGCTCCCTGCCTCCAGGGCCCCACCGACCTCCCACAGAGCCTGCTCATTCCCTGCCTCTCTGTGGAAGCCTTCTCTGAATCAGGTCATGGTTTATAATGTGGGGACTTGCCATCAGAAAGCCCCCCAGGGTGTGGCCGCCCGCATCACACTTGGGATCATCGTCATTCCCTCCTCCCCATGGAGAGCAAACGCATGCCGTGTCACAAGTCCCTGGTCACATCCAATCAGTGTCCAAGTCCTCTTCATTCTCCTTCCTTGAAATCTGCATGCTTTTCTCACCCCCACGGCCTGGGCCACTGGTAACACCAGCCTCTGCATGCTCCCAGCTCCCCCACTGCGTGGGAAGACCCAAGCTCCCTCATTGTCCCAAGCCCCTCAGTGAGTACCTCCCAAAGAGCAGCAGAATCAGGTGCCCGGCCTCAGCACAGCCTGACTCTCGCTGGCCCGTCCTCGCCTCTTTCTCCATAGAGAGCTGGGAGTCACAATCCTCGGGTTCTACCCAGAGGTGCCCCTATTGTCTGCCATGATGGTCCCCACCCACCCTGAGCTACACAGGGGCACTTTCTCATCTTCGGGGCAGTGTGTCCCTTTTTCTGTGGCTTGCCCCAAACTGCCCCTTGAACGCTGGCAAAATTCCAAGTCTCCCCACCACCGTGAGATAAGGGGCAACTTCGGTGCTGGGCTGCTTTCTGCTTCCTGGGCAGCCCCAGCTCTGGGTACCAAGGAGGACCCAGCATCCCGCAGGGCTTGTCCTCTTTAGTTTGCAGCCAAGGGTACCCGCAGCCAGGCTGCTCAATGCCTTAAACTAGCCCTGAGGTTGGTGGCACTGCTAAGCCACTCACCCCCAAGTGAAGGACAGCAGAAGGGGAATCCCAGGGCAGCAGCCTCACAGCAGTGACAGACAATAGCCTGGGAGCTGAGAGCACAGGCCTTTAAAGCCGGGTCGCCTGTGTTCTCCTCTGGGTTCGGCCACTTTCTGGGTCACCTCAAGTTGGTTACTTAACCTCTCTTGTTCATCTATAAAATAGGGATGCTGCCAGTAGCTGCTTCATCAATTCTCATAAAGACTGAACGAGTTAGTACATGGAAAATGTTTAGTTAGAATAGTGACTGGAACACAGCAAGCCATATACGAACACGACATGAATCAAAAGTGCTATCAGTTGGTTTCACTGTCTTGGTGTTCAAGTCAGGGTGTGTCCACATAAGAACCCAGGTTCCATTAACCACCTGCCCCCAATGGATACATGTTGCCTCTCCTCAAATAAAACCCACGTGGCCAGCCTCCCTTGCAGGTAGGTCTGGTACGTCACTATGCCTGGCCTCTGAAGTGTGGTGTGGCAGCTTCTAGGACTTTACTTAGAAGAAAGCCAGAGCTTGCCTTTTGCAGCCTGTCACCCCACCCTCCAACTTGTTTCCTAAAACATAGGTCTGCCATCTTACACCAGGAGGACAAGAGCTGCTCCCTGGGGATGGGGAGCAATGAGATGCAAGAAGCCTGTGCCCATGGACACCCCGAGCCCCCTCACCAGCCCCGGGCCTCTACATGACAGAAGAAGAAACTTCTCTCTTTTTTAAGCCCCCAGACAAAAAAATACACTTTCCCAGTTCCCACAAAGTTGGAAACGGGGGCCCTGGACTTGGGCATTCCGGTTGGGGAAGCATTTCTCACAGGTAGCAGCCTTCAAAAATCTCCCAAGTCAAGTCACTTCCAGGAGGGAACCCACATTCTGATGGAGGCCTTGCTCACATCACTAAAACCCACTCAGGGCGCCTTCTTATTCCCACCCAGAAGGACGAGCCTGGGTGTTGTAGGCAACTGGTCAACCCTAACCTAGAGGTCTTGACTCTCATGGATAAGAAGTGTAAGTATGTTAACTTCTGAGGCTTGGCGCCTGGAAGGGTTCCTGGATGAGCTTCTCATGCGGGCGTCTTCCATCAGAAGTCAGGTTTCCTGTTTGTCCTTGACATCATCTGCCATCTTGGGCCAGAAAAACTGAGCCCAACCAGCTAGAGTTCTGTCCCTCTTCAGGTGGTCAAAGCCATCCTCCGGAGCTCGGAAAGGCAGTACTTGGGGGCAACTGGGTCTTTCCTGATTGTTCCCATTGCCCTTGGCAGTTTCTAACCGGTGAGTCTGTCTACCCCAGTCCCCATAACACGGAGGAGCCTTTGGAGAGGGTCCTGCTCCCTCCAGCCAGGCCCCACTGCCGGTAATCTTTCTAAATAAAACAGCTCCTGGGGGTCCCCATCCTCCATCTCAGCCAGGTTTGCAGGGGGCCTGCTCTGGGCCACACACGATGGGGAGGGGGAGCGCTGTACTGGGGCCACATCCCAAACCGCCCTTGAAACAAGTCAGTGGTTCCCATCTCCCAGTTTCTCTGTCCCCTCTGAGCCTGGCATGGACCACGCACCTTGGTCCTGTTCCCCCTTGTCCTTTCCCACCTCCACAATCACTTCCCCTGGGAGTCTTCCTGGAGAAGGCCATCTCTGTTTGGCTGCATCCTCTTCCCCAGATCTCCTGGACACTTAGAGGCTCAGCCTATGACACCTGATGTTTGTTCCTCCTGTGACTGTGTCTGGCCCAGAGAGATCGCCCAGCGGTTGCCCTCAAGGGTGATGACCGTCTTCTACTTTCTATATACCTTCTCCCCCAGATCCATCCCCTCCACCCCCACCTCCACGTATCTCGTATCTTAGAATCTTGGCTGAACAAGCCATTAGTGCGGCCACAGAAGAACCAAAGACCAGACCCAGGACAACACCAGAGGCGCAACTCGGTGGGGCCTCCATCAATAGGAGAGAGAGAGAGGCCCAGCCAGGGGAGGCAGCTCACCCCCAGGGCCCGCCCTCCCTTCTGCCCCACCCAGCAAGGGCTCTCTTATCCTCACCTCTCCCCTTCCTCCCCAACCCCAGACGTCGGCCCCCTGACCTGGGATTCCTTCCTATGCTTGTCTTGAGAATTCTCTGCACTTATTTTACAGACATAATAGCTGAGGCCCAGAAAGGGCTACAACTAATTGTAGGTCCTCTGGCTTCTTGGTGAAGAGCTGGGGTCCCTTGGACACATGCACAACCCCAGACAAATGCTCTGTCCATCCAGTGAGACAATGTGACCACATCATGTTCCTCCTCCCTTCCTCGCTGCCGGTCAGCGTTCCCTCGCTGTCCCCCATCTTCCCAGCTACTCCTGCTCTGTCTTCTTCAGGACTTTTCCACAGGTCTCGCCCAAGGATCATGGATCCACCCTCCCCTCCTCCCTCTCTCATCAATTTCATCCGCTTTCTTCCCTTTAGCTCCTTCCTCTGGGCAAAGGGTCTCCAAAGCCTGCTTCTAGTCCTTTCCTCTCACTGACCTTGGGTCCTTCCCAAGGTCATCTCTTCCTGATATTGGGGTTGTCAGTGGAACCAACCGCGGCTTGTGTCTGAGCTCAGTCCTCCCCTGGAGCTCAGGGGCATCTGAGGGTTCCTAAGTGGGGAGGGAGGGGGCAAGCCACCGTGAGAAATGTGCGTGGAGCAGAAAGAGCCTGGGCAGGAGGAGAGAGAGGACCTTTCGAGGGCTGTGCTGAGTCTTCCAGTTCTCGGGTCTGTCCCTAGAACTCACATCAGAGCTGTGAGTAGCCACAAGGGCTACTAACAGAGCAACTTTCCCCACGATTTCTGTGATACATGGGGACGGAAGCAGCCTAGCTTCAGTACCCACACAACAAAAGGTGACCCAGACGCGGGGTGGGCGAGGGCCAGGCTGCTCACTTCTTCAAGGAACTCAGTATAACTGTGATGCCTTGAAGTCTGCAGGAATGCTGATGCCACTCTGGCTTTTGGGAGTCTCAAGGCAAAGTACCAAAGTCATGGCAGGCATGGGTGCCCCACAGAGGGCCCTGGCAGCTGTGATGTGGCGAGGAAGCCTCAGGCAACCTCACAGATGGTGGACGTCAAGGGGGTAGGAGGTAGGAGCAGGAGCTGAGAACACGACGGATGCCATGAGGTAATTCAAGCTGGTCGGCTCTTTCACAAACACCATGCAAAACCCCCTGGAGGCTTCCAGAAATAACTGGACGAGAACTGCAGGCTTCTGGAAATCCTGGTGAACAGATGGGTATAGAAGCCAGCCAAGGACAGGTCGTGACTCTTAAAGTGACCCCACTGATACCTTTCCCAGGCCTTGAGGGAGACTCTAGACAAAGTGCTTGTGCCCAGTCACCGCCAACATCGTTGATTCCCTTAAAACCGAATCCTTCTTCCAGTGAGGCTCTTGTGTGATTGTCCAGCTGCCCAGGTTCAATGTTATCATCAAGAGTTCACGTGTGTCAAACATCTACTCTGTGGCAGACCCCATGCTAAGTAGTTTCCAGGAATTATGTTCATTAATCCTCATGGCAACATTTGAAAGTAGATACAATGAAGATCCCTATTTATAGCTAAAGAATCTCAGAAAAATTGTATAATTCGCACCAGGTTCCTGAGCAAATGATAAGCAGAGCTAAGATATAGAGGCAGTCTGGCCACAGAGCCCTCAGTCTCCACCAGCATCCTACATCATCCTCAGTTAATGGCTAATTCTTCCCCTGCTCCCCCATATCCTCTTGTTATTGATGCTGCTGCTGCTGTCAATGTTTTAAAATCCACATATGCTTCGTTTTTTCCCAAAAGGACATGAGATGGCTTTACAGTAGGAAAGATTAATTCACTCAACAGATTCATACTGCTCAAGGGGAAAAAAAAGCACTCTTAAGGGTTGCTGTAGGTGCTGTGATTGATCCTGAAACTTGGCTTTGAGCTTCCTGGCAGCCAGGGCAAAAAAAATGAAACACTAAGTTCTGACACTCTTATTATCAGAAAGGAGGAAGCAGATCAGTTCCTCCAGAGGGACAAATATTTCCAGGAACCAGTTCTGAAAGAGGCTTCTCATATGGGGCCTCATGTCGGGGACATGGTGACATAATAAAAAAGCAATCTTCTGAACGATTTGATGGCAAGAGCAGATGGAGGACTTTCAGTATAAACAGAGAGGGCATCATGCAGTCTTGGAAAAAGCAGACTCAGGGTCCCCAGCATGTGGAATGCCTGTAGGCTAGAGCTCAGAAAAACTAGAATTTCCCCCCATGTGTCTAAGCTCTTGCTGGGTTTTGTCTTTTGAAAACAAAAAGCTGTATTTGGTTGTCTGATACATCCCAAAGCATTATGGAGTGGGGATGGGACAGAGCCACAGGCTATGAACACCAGAGATGCCCCAAAAAGGGTAGTTCTGTTCTGAAATTTGAGGTTTCATGCACACACTCATTTATCAGGTATTTATTGTATCCTTTTTTTTCTTTTGTTATTTAATTATTTTTTATTTAATCAATTTACCTTGTTTGTTTTGGGGGGGGTAATTAGGTTTACTTGTTTGTTTATTTATTTTTAATGGAGGTACTGGGGGTTGAACCCGGGACCTCCTGCATCCTAGGCATGCACTCTGCCACTGAGCTATACCCTCCCCCACATTGTGTCCTTTTTGTGCTAGCTTTTGCACTAGATGGAATGAATGAAATAAATAACACAGGATTCCTAACCTCAAGGAACTCAGGATAAAGAAACTAGTTTTTTTTTTTCTTGAGCACCTAATATGTGTCAAGCACTGAGATGGGAGCTTTGCATATGGCATCTCATTTAATATTTCTAACAAACCTATACAATAAGTATTATTATTGCCAACCACAGCACAGGACCAGACAGAAACTGAACCCCATAGTACTGGGCCTCACACAACAGCACATGCCCAACAAGGAGGCCAAAGACCCATCAGCTTCTGCATGTCCAAAAGACCTCATCTGGTTGTAGGAACTTCCTTGTTCCAAGCTCTGGTGGGGAACCCCAAGTCAACATCAAATGAT
This sequence comes from Vicugna pacos, assembly GCF_048564905.1. Lineage (NCBI taxonomy): Eukaryota > Metazoa > Chordata > Mammalia > Artiodactyla > Camelidae > Vicugna > Vicugna pacos. Next base: position 41,684,392 of record NC_132999.1, read on the forward strand.
GTCCTCATATATGAAAATGCTCCTAATCAACAAATAATTCCAGGCAAAGGAAATTTTAAGATGGAAAAAAGCCTCTGTTCAACGCAACAAATGTTGATGGAAAACTTCTCCAAGCCTGGATTTGTGCCAGGCAGTGTGGATACCCAAAAGAGTAAGACGCCATCTCTGACTTCAAGAAGCACCCCTAGCTGAGTGGGGCATGAAATACATAAATGGTAACTTTCAACATGATTTGATGGCTGCTAAAAATAAGGTAAGCCCGGGGGCTTTGAAAAGACAGATGAGTCTTCCCTGGAGGGCAGAAGAGTCCTCCAACCTGAAGGAGGACTGCGAAAGGCTTCCTGGAGGTGGCAGCACATAAGGTGAGTCTTACAGGATGAATAAGATTTATCCAGGTGGAAGAAAAAATAGTGGTAGGGGAGATAGTTGAAAGGGAATTTCAGGCAGTAGAAAGAGCTTGAGCTAGGTAAATAACATGGAGAGAGACTCAGGGGGAGAGGGTAGGGGGAAAAAGTTAGGAATTAACAGAGCCTAGTATTCAAGGCTAGAAGCCATGAGGATGAGATTAGACAGACTAGCAGGGCCCAAGTCTCGAGGAGCTTGGACTTTATCCTGAGGATAGTAGGAATTGTTAGAAGGTTTTAACCAGGGAAGTAACTTGATCACAGTTGTGCTCTGGGAGCTTCTCCCAAGCATCAGTGTGGAAGACGGTTTTATAACCTGGAGACAGGAAGAACACGTAAGTTACGAGAGAGAAAGTAGGGAGTTGCATGAAAAGGAGAAAATCTCTTTCAGCACCACTGTAGATATTGGGCCCTTACACTGCAAATCAACCAGCTCCTTGAAAGAAAGTGCCTTTTAGAGCACTACTAGGCATGCAGAAATAAGGGACTGCTTCAAGTCCTCTGGCACCATCAGCAGAGAAATAGGAAAAACTGAGTTTTTCCCATTTGGATGGGAAGAGAACTTTAAGAAAACAAGAGAGTGAGAGCAAATGCTACTGTTAGGAGACCAAGACTGGGATAGATGCAAAACGGGGGCCGTCACTTTGACATTAACCCAGGACACTCCATAGTGACTAGGACAAGCCAGGACAGCTGTGCTAAAATTAGAAGGAAAAAAACAAACTTAGGATGAAAAACATTATTAAAGATAGAAAAGGTCAGTATATAAAGATCAGAATTTTACTTTTCCTGGAAGACAGAGCAATTCTAAATCTGCATGTACTTAATAAAATAGCATCCAAAAATAGAAAGCAAAACATGATAGAACTACAGGAGGAAATAGAAAAACCCACTACTATGGGGATAGATTTGAATACGCACCTCTCCATTACTGGTGGGTCAAACACATTGTGTTGGCAAGTCAGAGGGTTTGAACAATATAACAAGTTGAGTTTAATGGAAATCTATGGAACTCTGTATTCAACTACACTTCTCAAGTACACATTTCTTTTAAATTATTTTAATTAGTCATGTACGAGGTTATAAGGCAAGTCTCAATCCAAAGAATCATCATGTACAGATCATGTTTTCTAAGCACAACAACTTTAAATTAGAATTCAATAAGAAACATACATTTTTAATTCCCATAGATTTGGAAATTTTTTTTAAGTTTTCTTCTAAGTAATTCATAATTCAGAGAAGAAATCATATTGGAAATTTTAAAACACTTAGAACAGAATAATATGGAAAATAATGCCTACCAAAATTGTGGGACAGAGCCAAAGTAATATTTCTAGTAAAATGAAGAGCCTTGAAAATTTCTGTTAGAAAAGATGAAAAGACAAAAAAATTAATGAACTAAAGCCCAACTTAAGAAGTTATAAAAAGAACCATAGAATAAACCCAAGGAAAACAAAATCACAAAAAAGGAATAAGTGCAGAAGAGAAATTAATTAAATCAAGCAAAGAAAATCAAATTAATGCAAAGTAAAATAAAACCAAAATCAGCAATCAAAAATTGGTTTCTTGAAAAGATTCATAAAAAGACAAACCTCTGGCAAGATTGATCAATAATAAAAGAGATTAAAAAACTAAAAATAGACTTACCATATGATCCAGCAATCCCACTCCTGGGCATATTCCTGGAGGCAACTGTAATTCAAAAAGATACATGCATCTCAGTATTTACAGCAGCACTATTTACAATACAAGACATGGAAACAACCTAAATGTCCCTAGACAGATGCCTGGATAAAGAAGATGCGGTATATATATATAACGGAATAGTACTCAGCCAAAAAAAGAATAAAATAATAACATTTGCAGCAACATAGATGGATCTGGAGATCGTCAGTCTAAGTGAAGTAATGCAGAAAGAAAAGAAAAATACCATATGATAGCACTTATATGTGGAATCTAAAAAAAAAAAGACACAGATGAATTTATTTACAAAACAAAAACAGACTCATAGACATAGAAAACAACTTATGGCTACCAGAAGGGAAAAGGGGTGAGAAGGAATAAATTGGGAGTTCGAGATTTGCAGATACACACTACTACATATAAAATAGATAAACAAGTTTATACTGTATAGCACAGGGAACTACAGTCGATATCTTGTAGTAACCTACAATGAAAAAGAATGTGAAAACGAATATATGTATGTATATGTATGACTGAAACATTATGCTGTACACCAGAATTTGACACAACATTGTAAGCTGACTATACGTCAATTAAAAAATGGGAAAAGTTAAAAATAAAATACCTTAGAAGAGCAAAACCCCAAGAATAGATACTGCTGGCGAAGAAAAATAAGGCAAGGGAATGTGCTTTACCAAATATCACAGTTAAAGCAATTGTAATGATATGGCATTGACATAGGGATGGTCAAATAGATCAATGGGACAGAATAGAGAGCCTCAAACCAAAAGCATACAGAAGTAGCACTGCAGATCGGGGAAAGGAAGACCTATTAAATATGTGAGTAACTGGATAGCCACAAAGGAAAAAAAAATGAAATTGGGTCCTTTTCTCCAACCATATATGATACCAGTACTAAGAGGATTAATGCCTTAAATCTGAAAGGTAAAACTTTTAAACTCAAAGAAGAAAATACAAGAGTATGCGGCCTCAGAACAGGAAAGGTTTTCCTCAACAAGGTAAAAAGCATCATCCAAAAAAGAAAATATTCATAAATTCAGTTACATTAAAATTAAGAACGTTCATCCATCAAAACATCACAAAGGAAATAAAAAGACAAGCCACCAACAGGGAGAAATTATTTGCAGCATACACAACTGACAGACCAGCTGAAAACATGAGCAAAAGACATGAACAGCCATTTCTCAGAAGTGGAATTTGAAAGACTGATCAATGTGGGAAAAGAAAATCAACCTCATTAGTAATCATTAAAAAGCAAATTAAGACAACATGAGCTACAGTTTTACACCATGCCGGCAAAAATGCCGAAGTCTGACACCACCAAGGGTTGGTCAATGGGAACATTTACACCCGGCTGGTGGGAATTAGCACAAGCACTTGGGAAAATAAGATGGTGCCAATTGTTAAGTTTGAACATTTGCATATTCTACTTGTCCAGCAATTCTTATTGGAAAGAAACTCATGGACTTATGCAGCAGGAAAGAGGTACAAGAATATCCCTAGCAGGGAAAAAAATGGAAACTACCTCCACACCTATGAATAAGAAATGGATAAAGCTGATTTTTGCTATGGCTACACAACGAACTCTACAGAGACGAAAATGGAAAAGCTTCCCTCACCCATAGCAACATGGCAGAAATACAATGTTGAGAGAGAAAAACAAGTTGCAGAAGACCGCATTCAGTATGATAGCATTGTGATAAAGTTCAAAAACGATCAAATCAAACAATATATTATTTATAGAAACATACATATGTGGGGAAGGGTGTAGCTCGGTGCTTGAGCGCATGATTAGCGTGCACGAGGTCCTGGGTTCAGTCCCTAGTACCTCCATTAAAAATAAATAAATATATAAATAAACCTAATTAATTATCTTCCTTCCAAAAAACAAAATTTGTTTTAAAGAAACATATATATGTGATAACTATATTTTTAAATAGAAAAGAAATAATAAATACAAAACTCAAGATAGTGGTTACCTCTGGGGGCTGAGGAGACAGGGAAGTAGACTAGGAAGGGATTTACAAGTGGATGAGAAGACATGGGTGATGTCCTAGATCTGTGCTTTCCAATATAGTAACCATGAACTCCATGTGGCTATTTTGATTTGTATTTAAATTAATTAAAATTAAATAAAATTTAAAATTCTGTTCTTCAAGTCGTGCTAGCCAAATTTCAAGTGCTAAGTAGCCACATGTGGCCGGTGGCTACTCAACTGGACAGCAAAGATTTATAGAACATTTCCATCATCACAGAAAGTTCTACTGGACAGCTTTGTTCTAGACCAGAGTTTGGTAAATTTTTTTGTAAAGGGCCAGATGGTAAGCGTTCTGGCTTTGAAGAACATAAAATCTCTGTCACAACTCTATTCTGATGTTGTACCTCCAGGGCAGCCACAGACAACATGTGAATGAGTGGACGTGACTGGGTTCCAATAAATCCTTATTTACCAAAACAGGCAGGGCACCGGAGTTGGCCTGCCAGCCAGTTTGCCGACCTCTGTTCTAGATCTTAAGTTGGGTGATCGGTTGGCAGATGATTATTTTATCATCTGTCATAATTTTCAAGCATTCTTACAGATCAAATATTACACTATACATTTTAAAATATATATCTAGAGACAATTGAAAAAATCTGAATAAGAGCTGTAGATGAGATATTAATTAATTATTAATTTCCTGATTTTACCATTGGACTGTGATCATGCAAGATAATGTCGTTGTTTTTAGGAAATACTATGGGTAATGGAGGGTCACAAGGGCAATTTACTGTCCAACGGTTCAGAAAAAAATTCGTGTATCTATGCATGTATATATCAAAACACCACAGATTGGGTGGCTTAAACAATAGTTTACTGGACACTAGAAGTCTAAGATCAAGGTATCAGCAGGGTTGGTTTCTTCTGAGCCCTCTCTGCTTGGCTTGCAGATAGCCACCTTCTCCCAGTGCCCTCACATGGTCTTCACTGTACATGAGCATCCCTGGTGTCTCTTCCTCTTCTTGTAAGGACACCAGTCATACTGGATCAGGCCCCTACGTTCATGGCTTCATATTAACTTAGTCACTTCTTTAAAGACACTACCTCCAAATACAGTCACTTTCTGCTAGGGGTTGGAACCTCAACATTTTAATTTTGGGGGAGACACAACTGAGCCCATAAAAGGTAGGTAGGTAGGTAGATAGATAGACAGATAGATAGAGATAACAAATTTGGTAAAATGTTAAGAATTCAGGTAAAGGTGAGACAGAAGTTTTCTGGACTATTCCTGCAACTTTTCTACATACCTGAAATGATCTCAAAATTAAGAACTTAAATACACATATATGTAATTATAAACACTTATAATAAGGCTAAAAATTACAACTACAATTTTACAATGGTGTATAATGTTATTCTTCAATAAAAATTTTACTTAAAAAAAATTAAGTCAAAAAAGATGAGAGGTTGATGTGCTGGCAAATCCAGCAGCCCAGAGGAAGGAGAGGACTGGGAAGAATCTGGTGATCAGAAGGCTATGTGTGATCTGGAGAGAGACGTTCCAATGGAGGGAGGTGGAGGAAGCTAGACTGAAGTGGAAGGTAAGGAAGTGGAAATAGCAAATGCTGACAACCCTTTACAATCATTTGGTTGTGAATGGGAGAAGAGAGGGTAGTACCAAAAAGGAAATTCTGCTGAAGGAATGGAAGAAAATGGATCATGGTGCAATGCTGCTGGCAGAGCCACGGAGCAAGGGAAGCCCAGAGCAGCACGGTATAGACACAGTGGTCATGCGCACAGAACCTGGAGTCAAGCTGCCAGGACTTGGAACCAGATCTTGGCTCTGCCATTTGCCAGCTCTGTCAGTTTTCCTGTCTTTGGTCTCTGGAGTGGGGGTGGTGATAACAGACCCTACCCAACAGAGTAGCCAGAAAGGTTAATAAGTTAATAAATGCAAAGTGTTTAAAGCAGAGCACAGCACCCAGGAAGCACTTAGTAGAGAAAGTTGTGGTAGATATTATTAGTACAAAAGCAGGGGGTGGGGGGTGGAAAGGGTGATGAAGATTGCTAGGGAAATGGGAGGAACTTGGAAGAGAGGTGGAGGGAGAAATTGGTTCTGGACCATGGGAGGGATTCCTCATCTTGAAAAAGGCCAGGATAGGTATGTTTGGGAGTCAGAAAATCAAAATTAGACTCTTTACTGGCCAATTGAGAGTTGATGGGGGGAATTTTTGAGAGGGGGGCCTTGAGTCTCAAAAGCTCTGAAGGGAGAGTTTAGGGACAGAGGACAAGAACAGAGTTTGAGGGGTTGTTTGAGGGCCCAGGAGAAGTCAGGACCAGGCACTTGTCTGATCTTCCATGAGGGTTTTCACAGACCCCATGCCAGGACAGGGTGAGGTGAGGTGAGGAGGGGGAGACAGCCAATCACAGCCTGACCTAGAAGGCTCTTGTGGCCAGGGAGGTGGGAGGACAGGGCTGCAAAGGTACTGAAGGTACAGGTCAGAGTCATCAGTGAGTGTACGCTGGGCTCCTGAGGGAGAAGGAAAGGAAGAAAGGTGAGAAGGGGGTTAACAGACAAGGAAATCGAGGAATTGGGGCCTGGAGGCCTCTCTGAGCTCAGGGAGCAAGAGCTGAGGGCTCGGGGGTGACAACTAGATGGACAGAGAGTGGTGGTCAAAGAGACGGGTGTTAGAGCATAAGGTTTTAGAGGTTGAGCAGTTCCAGGTGACACTGGGGTCCATGATATGACCACAGTATTGGTGGATAAAGTGGAAAAGCCATTGGAGGTGACTGGTCAAGGAACGGAAAGAACCAGGGTGTGGGCGCATCATCCATGAGGCTGATAAGGCACCCCCAGATGGGGCAGGATGGCAGCTGAGGGGAAGACTCTGAAGCAGGCACCCAGGTCAACAGAATGCGGCCGAGTGAGTGTAGAACAGGGTGATGGGGAAGGGTAGAGGGTGACACAGCTCCAAGGGCAAGATCCACATCTGGACACACCCCTGGGATCAAGAGGAAAAATCCAACCATACTCCTGGCTCCTGTCATACCTGGAGTTTGGGGAAAAGAGCTGCCTCCATTCACAAGGGCCGCAGGGAGGAAGTATGTTGTCCTTAGGGATAGGAGGCAGAGGTTCTGTGAAGAGCCTGAGGGTGTGGAAGGTTTACTTGGCAAAGACCATGACAACCTGGCTTTTGGCTCACACACTATCCCCAGGCCCAAGTGCAGGGCCAGGTTGGCAGTAGGTGCTTGAAAATATTTGCTGGATTGATGAGTGGGTGAGCAGATGGGCAAGTGGGTGGTAGATGGATGAGTGAGTGGACGGGGGTGATGGATAGATACATGGATGGATGGATGAGAGGGCAGATAGTTGAGTAAGTAGATGGAGAGATGGATGCGTGGATGGATGGGTGAGTGAGAGGATGTATGGAAAGAAGAGTGAGATGGTGGGACATGTGTGGAGGTGGGTGAATAAATAAGTGAAGTGAATGAATTGAAAAAACTGAACATTCCAGGAAACAGGACAACAGCCTGGGAGGTCAGAGAGGTGACAGAGGTCACAGGCCAGGCCTTTCCCCAGCAGCCTCGACCACTCATTAGAAAAGCTACACCCACAAGGAGGTTGCAAAAACCACTATCACTCTGCTCCCTGAGGGCCCCCAGCACAAAGGCTCACCTGTGGGCAAAAGCCCCCACCCGTGGCCCCTGGGTCTAGACTGGAAGCATAGAGGACACAAGACTAAGGGAACAGACTGGCTTGGTCTGGTGACCCCCTTCCCTCTCAGGATCGAGGCCAAGCACCCTAGGAAGCAGGGGAAGAATGCAGACCCCAGGTTCTTATCACAGAAGTTTATGGACCTGGCTTCGCCTCTGTCATGCCTTTAACAGATTATACGACTTTTCCTGGCTACTCTTTCTGACAAGACTTTTAGGAAAAATGCTCCTGTCTTCTCCCTTCTGCCTGCCCACCCCAGTGCATGGGGACATGAATCAGCTGCCTGGATCCAGTTACCTCACTGAAGGAAACCCATGATCAGGGCAGAAGCTGGCCTGGCCTGGGGGTTCTCTGCCAGCCACAGGGTTGCCAAGGAGATAGATTTCCTCCAAGCCAAGATAAGCATCTGAGCTTTATCTCACCTCAGCCTCTGATCCCCCACCACCACTAGGACCATACCCGCTCCCCAGACACACCACGGCAGGCCAAGCCCGGAGAGCAGAGATAAGGTGCTCCTGGCCAGCAGACCACAAGCAAGAGATGGAGGCGGGGGTCTTCCCTTTTGCCCACTCGAAGCTAAAATTCCGCTTCCTTCCTTAGAAGCGGGCCTCCAGAGAGCATCTGGGCAGCCATCCCAGCCTCTTCTCAGGTGGGGGCCCTGCATTTCACCTTCTAGTATTCAGCAATGATTACATCCTAATTGATTTCTCTCTCATTTTGGGCACTAATCAAAGGCAGAAAATCCAGCCAATCTGAGCATCAGGGAAGCAGAAGAGTGCATTACAGTAAAAAAGATTTTTCCAGATCTCTTAACAGATAAACTGATGGCCACTGCGGATCCTTCGGGCCTGAAGACCCAGATCCAACATCCAAATTACTCAACACCCTATCACAGACACCTCCCCCAAGCCAGGCCCTTGCTGGATCCTGGGGTCACAGATCCAGTCCTGGCCTTCACGGAGCACCTGGGAGCCTGGATGAGCAGTACCTGACCCAGCCTGGGAAATCCAGGGAGGCTTCACAGAGGAGATGACATTTCAGCTGGGTTTTGAAGGATGAAAGGTATTTCTTCAGACACAAAAATAAGGGGGATGGGCCTTCTAAGCAGAGGGAAGGGTGTGGGAAAGTCCTGGAGCCACGAAAAAGCAGCACCTGATTGGAAAGTGATGGTAAATGAAATGGCTGGGATCTCAGGCCCTTGAAGGGGAAGAGGAGATTGGGAAGGGACTATGGAGAGATGAGGCTCCAGTGTAGGGAAGGAGTTCCAGGTGCCAGGTTTTCAAGAGAAAAGCTGGAGGAGCTCAGGCGGGGGCATGTGTAGTTGGGGGATCTGTGTATTATCAGTGGGGAGATGGGGGTCTGAGAGATGCTGCCCAAGGTCATGTAGAATCAACGTCATCTCTGGGTCTGGAATGCAGCCCTGCCCCCGCCCCAGTCCCCCACTAATCCCAGGCCTGTGCTGCCTCTTCCTGCCTCCTTAATAGCCTCCATGCACACTCTTTCCTTTCCAGCCTCCATGCCTTTGCTCTTGCTGTTCCCCTGCCCAGAATACCCTTCCCTCCTCTGTACAAACCACACCCATCCTTCAAGTTCTAGCTGGAGTCCTACCTCAACCAGCGGCCTGGAGCAGAGATCCAGGGTCAGAGGTGGGTAGGGGTCAAAAGAGAGGTGGTGAGTGTGGCAGAAAGTGTACAGACCTGATTGAGAGCACAGCTCTGCTGAAAGTGAGCTGTGTGACTTGGGGCACATCACTTTCCCTCTCTGGGCCTCAGTTTTCTGCCTTTTCAGAGGAGAATAAGGAAAGGTCCTTATCCTCAGGGAGCTCACAGTCTAGAAAGGACCGTAAGGTTAAAAAAAGGACCTGTGAATTTCGAGGTGTATCAGATGCCTTGAGTATGCAAATGAGGGGAAAGTTTATGGAGAAACATTTAGGGGCATTTTCTCTGAGCCTTGAAGAACGGGTAAAATTTCAAGTAGTAGAGATGGAGGCAGAAGAGGGCCCACCAGGCAGAGAGCACAGCCTGAGCAAAGGCTGGGAGGCGGAAAGTTTAGGGTGTGTTCAAGGAAGAATGAGTGTCCCGATTCTGGTTCCTTCTGAGTCAACAGTTCAGGCGCTTTTTGTAAGCGGGCAGCCCAGGCCAGGCAGCCTCCAGTAAACACCTGTTTGCACAATCGAGGTCACACACAGGGGCATGCTTGCACAATGACCTGTTTGCACAATCTCAGCCGACTGCTGTATTCCAGCCAAACTGGCTGCTGGTGGACTAGCCGAGCCTCTACTTCCGGACACTCACCCCAGCTGGCCCACCTGGTCTCTGCCCAGGGTCCTTCAGGAACAGGCTGCTCCTTGACCCACCCAGCAGCCCATACACGACAGGCAATAACAGAAACAGAAACCATCCAACCCTCAGTAGGTCTGCTGAGAATGAGGTCCCCTCCCCAGGGCTCCCTGACTGGGGTTTCCAGGCCACAGAGGCCAACAGGCCTGATGGAGGAGGGGGCAGGGCAGGAGGGCTGGAGGGGGAAGTATCCACAAGGCAGACGCTACGTGTGAGTGAGGGGATGACTCCACATCTGCCTTGTGCTTTCCAGCTCACCAGAGTAAACATTTATTGAGCACTTACTGTGTGCCTAGCTCCATTCCATGAGCCTCAACCACATTATTTCTCCCAAGAATCCCATGAAGCAAATATTAATATTATCCCCATTTTAAAGATGATGAAACCAAGGCTCAGAGAGGTTAAACAACTTGCCCAGGATCACATAGCTAGTAAGTGGGAACCTAAGCAGTCTAACTCTTCAGCCTCTGCTCTTAATCTGTCTATATGCTAATCCCTCTTCCCTGAGGAAAGTTCTTCCTTAAGTCTAACTTTCATTCCAGCTGCTGCAGCTCCATTTCCTGGTGCAGGTCCTTGGTGGAGAATGGAGTACAGACGAGATCAGTAAAATCTTGCTCTGACATATTGAACTATGAGGAGGGGAAAAAAATAAAGGAATTTTCTTGAACACCTACTATGTGCTTGTTATCGTGCTAGGCTCCATACCGCCCATAGCTCATTTAATCATCACAAAACCCCTGGGAGGAATTATTATCCCTGTGGCAGATAAGGAAACTGAGGCTTGGAGAGGGTAAACAGCTTCTCCAAGATTCCACAGCCCAGTAGATATGCATTGAGAATTCCCTGTGTGCCCTATGCTGAGGCTGGAGGCAGAGATGAGAACATGGTTTCTGTCCTCAGGTTGTCCACAGTCTAATGGAGGAGGCAGACAGCTAACAACTACCACAGCATCACAGGATCGCCAAAAAGGGAGGGCACCTGACCCAGCCAGAGAGGTGCTTAGGGCAGGTGAGATGTCTGAGCCCCGGCAGAGACAGGACTCGGCCAGCGGGAGGTGACAGGGGATCAGCCCAGGCGGAAGTCTGCAGTGCCTCCATCTGAGGGGTGCAGAGACCCGGCAAAGGCAGGGAATTTCAGAGTTGTTGACAAGACTGAGAGCTCCCTCTAGGCAGGAACTAAGGCTGCTTTTTCTCACCTTTGTACTCCAGCATCTGCTCGAAAAACATGTTTTCTGAATGATAAACGAAAGGCCCATTCTCCATTAGGAACTGATTGGATGTGCAAGTGTGGGAAAGGGGTCTGAAGAATGACTCCTGGATTGGGTGACTTGGGGAGTGGGGATGGTGGTATAATTTACCAAGCTGAGGTCTATGGGGGTTGGGGACAGTTGGGTGACGTGAGGGGGGAAGATTCAACTATTCGATCATTCACATTAAATATTCAACAAATATTTAGTGAGGGCTCACTACGTGATGGACAGTGTTGAAGATACTAGAGATAAAGTTTTAAATGAAACAGGCTAAAACCTTTGCCTGAATGGAGTTTTAGTTCTAGTGGGAGCTAGGGCAGGGTCTGCCAGTGTCAGATGATGAAAAGTATAATGCGGGAAAGAGGGCTAGGGTGGTGGAGTTGAAAATTTTTTTAAGGGTGGTCATAGAAGGCCTCAATGAAAAGGTGACATTTGAGCAAAGACCTAAAAAGGGGGCAAGAGTGACCTATGTAGTTATTTGAGGGAAAAGAGTCCAGGCAGAGGAAACAGCAAGTGCAAAGGCCCTGAGGCAGGAGGGAGCCTAACAAGTCCAAGAAATAACAAGGAAAGGAGAGTGGCTGGAGCTGGACAGCAGAGCAGCAAGGGGGAAAATAATAATAGGAGAGGGGCCAAGGAGGGAGTAGGGCTTTGTAGGTCACTGAAAGGGCTTGGACTTTGAGTGAGATGAGAGCCATTGAGGGTTTGAGGCAGAGGATAACATGACCTGACTTCCATCTGATCAGTACCACATTGGCCACTGAAGAAACACTAGACAGGTGGAGGGACAAGGATGAACGGCAGTGGGGGAGTAGGGAGGGGGCTACCGCAATGATCCTGGTAAGAGAAAGGCTGGCTTAGAGCTGGCTGGTATTGGCTTAAGTGATATTTAGATTTCCAGTTTTTCATCAGGAATATATTCAACGTATGGCCAAGCTGTATTTTACAATGAATCCCTGTCTACTCAGGATTCTGGTTATATTTTCAAAGAAGCGTTAATGGGATTTGCTGAGCACGTGGGGCCTCTGGGATACCTCAGGGAGGTTACTGCAGACGGTTGGATATTCCGAACTGGAACCAGAAGTGGAGCCCAGGTCTGCCCCATGACAACAGACTCAGGAGCCCACTTTCCCTAAAAAGGATCGTAAGCTACACATACTCTGCCAGTCTGTTGGTACCTAACTTTTATTGGGTCATAACTCCAATAAATTATGAACAGACTGAAACCTCTTCAGAAAAATGTACAGAAAATTACTAGTAAACAATTATGGGAGAATTGTGGATACAGAAAGTGGAGGATATAAAATATAGTCTACTTCACTCAATGAAAAAACATTCAGTTAAGCAGAACCACTGTGAGTGAACGTTGCCAATTTCTAGTAAGCCTATGAAGAACCGAGCCTTACAGGTGACCCCCTTGCCTTGTTCCCAGAGTCCCCATTTCTCTGTCTGCCTGGCCTTTGGGCCGTGGTGGGGAACATGCAGTGAAGAGGGCAGCGGGGAGGAAGGTACCATGTTACAGAATTCCCTGTAGCCCCCTGAATACTGGGAAGCACCCCGAGGCTAGTGCCGAAAAGAGGCTTAGGACTGAGCAAGCCTTCAAGCCAGGGTTTGCCTCCCAGTGATGCTCCCCCCAGGGCATGGGAATAGCACCCAACCGGGTTGGAGCCTGGGCCCTGCCAGCATCAAACCTTCAAGGTCAGGAAATCCGGAGGCAGAGGAGGGGGACAACGTTGCCACATCCCTCAGCCCCTTTAAGACCCCCGAGGCAGGAAGGCTGCCCGGGCCTCACCAGCTTCCCTCCCAGGCTCCTTCCTGGGAGGAAGGGGCTGCCTGTGCCAGCTTCGGTCGACAATGCAAAGGAGGGAAGGAGGCTGGGCAGGTGTTGCAATCCACAGCCCCTGCGCCTGTCAGAGGCCAAGCCATTAACGACAGGGCTGGGGAGAGAAGCTGGGCTGCGGCTGTTTTCAGGAACTTGCCCTGAAGAGGAGAGCAGAGACCAGGGAGGCCTGGCGAGCGCCCACCCACAGGCTCCAGCGTGAGTAGGGGAGCCCCGGGGAGGGCTGGGCCTGGGGCTTGATGGGGCCCTGGAATCCCAGGTCCGCACCACCCACAGCCCCAGTTCTGCCAAGTGTGTGTATGCCGGGGGCCTACGCCTGGGGCCAGAGCTCCTGCCTTTGGGATTTGTTCCTGGGAACCAGGAGCCCTGGACGCTGGAGTCTCTTTTCCCAGGGTGCTTCTACTTTTTTGGGTGGGGGATGCATGGGAAGTCACAAACAGATAAACATCTCTTTGGGGACACTGAGCTGGGCTCAAAGAAAGGGCTGGACTCAGGGAAGGGCATAATCATCATTCCTCTCCGCATCTCTGTCCCTCGGAACCTGTGTCTCAACCGCTCCTGGTCTCCATCTCTCGCTCACTCTCCGTCTCTCTTTCCTCCTCAGCCCCTCTCTGGCTTGCCTTGGCTCTGAGCTCCCCTCTGTCTGTCTCAGAGTCTCGCTGTTCCTCACTCTTTGTCTCTCACGGTTCCCTTTGTCACTTGAGTATCTTTTGCTTCTCGGCCTCCCCATGCCTCGGCCCGTGTATCAGCATCCTTGTCTCTCGGGCTGTTTCCTCGCTCTACTTCAGTCTCTTGACATCTCTCCTGCCTTAGTCTTTATCTCCATGAGTCTCTCTCCATTGTTTTGGTCTGTGTTTCTCACTTTCTTCCTCTTTCCACCTGTCTCTCTCTCTCTCTCTGAACGACATCTGGGAAGTCCTCTCCCTTTGTTCATTCCCAGCTGCTCCTCCCCTCAACCCTCTTCCCATAGAAAGAATCTCCACGTGAAGGAGAGTAGAAAGAAGAGGGGAGAGAAGGGTGTGAGCTGGAGAAGGCGGAGGGGAGAAGGCTGAGTGTGATGGGAGGGAAAGGAGGGGAAAGAAAAAGGCGGGGGGGGGGGGCGGGTAGGTTGCAACGACCCCAGGGGACAGCGCTGTATGCCAGGACTCAGAAAGAGTCCAGGGAACAAGCCACAGTGGCTGGAGCCAAAGGGGAGACTGGAGGCCAAGGAGAAGGGGACCCAGAAACAGGGGGTTGAATCGTGCAGTGGGACACAGACAAAGCAAAGTGGCAGTCTTAGGAGGCTGCGGCCACGCAGCCTGCAAGCAGGGAAGGGAGGCACTAAACCATGCTGATCCCAAGAGGCTGTGGCCCGTTTTCTGGCACGTGAAAATAGCTCGGTTAGCGAGCACTTCCTCTGCACAGGCTCCAGGCTAAGGGCTCCTATCACGGACCATCTCATTTCACCCTCACCACACCCCTGAGAGATGGGCACTGCTGTTATCCCTCTTTCACAGATGGAGAAACCGAGGCCCAGAAAGATGAAGTAACTTGCCCACGGTCACCAAGCTGGTAAGTGGCAGACCTAGGGTTCAGACCAGGTGGTCTGCCTCAGAGCTGCGCCCCTAGAGGGTGAGACGGTGCTCCACCAGGTTCCAGATCCCACTCACCCAGGGTGGGGGGGGGCGCCCAGGGCTGCCGTTGGGGACCAGGCATTGAGGCCAAACGTGCCAACCACCAACAACCCAGGGAGAGGATGCCTGGGCCTCTCAGGGTTTGGGGTTGTGTTGTCCACTCTGGACAGGAGCCAACAGAGAGGGATGAAGTGGAACCTCGCTGGATACAGGCTGGGCCTGAAGCTGACCCCTGCTAGGGCAGCAGGGCTGGGATATGATCAAAACTGCATCAAGATGGGCATCAAAGTCCCAAAATCTGGGCCAAGGAGGCTAAATCTTCCCCAATGAGTGTGTGTGGTGGATAATCAAACTGGCATGCTGTAGGAAGGTTGCCAACCACTGAGTGGTAGACGGGGGTGCTCTGAACAGTTGTGCAGGTTTCTTACTACACAAAGCTGCCCAGCTGAGGAGCAAGTAGAGACTGAAATCCAGCCTCTTCTGTAGTTACCAGGTCCTAGTGTGGGACTGCATTTGTCCAGAGGAAAGGGTGCTTTTTTCCTGATTTGCCAAAAGGTGACTTATGGGCTAGCATTCACCTGGTACCCTGATACAGCAACATATATTGATAGACCAGGGTCTTAAAGTAAGACCCCTGCAGGCAGGAACAGCCTTGGTATCTGGGCAGTTCTTATTCACACCTCTGTCTTAGAGGGAGAGAAGTTTAATTCCTTCTGAGCACAGGGAATCTACTGGGACATCACCTACACATACGAGCTCATGTATGTACACGCAGGCTGGTCAGCGACCCCCACTGAGCTGTCACCAAGAGCATCAGTTAGTGCTGGAAGACCAGGTGTCTGGCCCCAAGACCCCAGTGGGAGCAGAGTGGAGGACTAGGCTGGAAGCCCACCCCAGCAGAGAGAACTTCACATACTTCCTCAAACTAATGAACTAATTAGCGAGAACTAATGCTCCCTCCAGCTGGGCACTGTCACCCTGACCACAGGATGCCTGGCCCTAGAAGGCCTCCAGAGGTCTGTGCCCAGAATTGGGGGTATCCTCTCAGCCCACCTTTCCGTCCAGCCATCACTGCAGAAGCCAGCTTCCCACAGCTGTAACGTGACAGCCCCTTGCCTCAGTTGCTCCGTGGAGTTGTCCCTTTCTGCCCGAGGGAGTGTCTCTGACCCTTTGAGCATGGCTCACCCAGGAGAGCCTGCCTATTATGCACGTGTGTGCAACCTGGGATGTGTCAGGGAGTTACCACCCCAAGCAATGGCCCTTGACCAATGGGGGACAGGAGTTGGTAGATAAATGTTCCCATCCTCTCTGCCAGCCAAGGGATGAATTGTCCCTTGGGTGGACAGTTCTGAGGTATGTTTGCATGACTCCTTGGAAGATACTAGTAGGACTGAGACCCAGTTGTCCATATAAGTGACAGACTTGATGACGCACCCTTGTGTTGGCTTTCTCTCCTTACCGGTTTCATTCTCCCCACTCCCTCACTCTGTTTCTGGAATCATCCCAAAATAAACTACCTGCATGCAAGCCCTCATCTTAGGCTCTGCTTCATGGGGGGGAATCCAACTAAGACAGAAGGGAAGGGGGAAGAATGCTGTTCCCTGCTGCTCCTTTCCCTGCTCTCTCCCAGAAGGCATATATAACAGTCAGTGGCTATCACTTAAAGAGTTGTTTCCTCTGTGCCAGGCACTGTGTGAAGCCCTTGACTTGCATAATTTTGTGTCTTCTTCTCAAAACCCTATGCAGTATAGGCTGCTGTTACCTCTATTTTGCAAAGAAACTAGGCTCAGAGAGGCCAAGTAACCTGGCTGAAGCCACAGTGTGGGAAAGCAAGGACTAAACTCAGCTCTGATTCCAAAGCCCATGACTTTAACTGTCCTCTCTGCCTCCAGGTGAGCACCAAGCTGGCACTATGGTGGGGCTGGGAACCTGCAGCCTGGCTGAAGCTGCTCTGATCATCCTGCTGCTCCCCAGAAGTGAGTGTGCCCAGGGGTGAGGGGGAATTACAGGGAAAGAAACTGTGGGTGAAGGAGGGAGTTACTTCACTGCACGGCCACAGTTCTCCTGGAATTCCCAGAGCATGCCAAAAGAACCGACAGGGCTACAGATGTGGTGGCCAGCCCAGAGAAGGCCAGGAGTACCCAGGTCTTGTCTGAAAGTCTCTGCTGGGGTGTCAGAAGACACCTCTGAGCCCTGTGCAGCCTTCATGGATAGCAAAGGGATCAGGGTGGAAGTCAGAAGGAGGCAGGTTTAATCCTGAAATAAAGAATCTCAGGTAGAGCTCTCCAATTATGGAAACTCTACCATCTCCAGGGATATGCAAGCCAAGGCCAGTATTGACAGGGATGCTGCACAGCAGGGGTCGACAAACTTCATCTCACAGTAATGTTCAGCTGTGTAGGCCACATACAGTCTCTGTTGCATGTTCTTTTTTTTAGTTGAAATATAGTCAGTTTACAATGTGTCAGTTTCTTGTGTACAGCATAATGTTTCAGTCATACATATACATACATATGTTCCTTTTCATATTCTTTTTCATTATAGGTTACTACAGGATATTGAATATAGTTCCCTGTGCTATACAGTATAAACTTCTTGTTTATCTATTTTATATATAGTAGTTAGTGTCTGCAAATCTTGAACTCCCAATTTATCCCTTCCCACCCTCTTCCCCACACCCCGTAACCGTAAGTTTATTTTCTATGTCTGTAAGTCTGTTTCTGTTTTGTAAATAAGTTCATTTGTGTCTTTTTTTTTATGTTCCACACATAAATGATATCATGTGGTATTTTTCTTTCTCCTTCTGCCTTTTCACTTAGAATGATGATCTCCAGGTCCATCCATGTTGCAGCAAATGGCATTATTTTATTTTTTATGGTCTAGTAGTATTCTGTTGTATATATATAACACAACTTCTTTATCCAGTCACCTACTGATGGACATTCAGGTTGCTTCCACATCTTGACTATTGTAAATAGTGCTGCTATGAACATTGGGGTGCATATATCTTTTCAAATTAGAGTTCTCTCCGGATATATGCTCAGGAGTGGGATTGCTAGATCATATGGTAAGTCTATTTTTAGTTTTTTAAGGAATCGTCATACTGTTTTCCATAATGTCTGCACCAAACTACATTCTTACCATTTGTTGTGTGTTCTTATTTGTTTTGTTTGCTTTTAACTCTTTACAAATATAAAAAATTGTTCTTAGCTTGCAGGCCGTACAAAAATAGGCAGCCCTAGCCCTGCTGTAGAGGGCTCAGTATCAGGTAGAGTTTAGAAGTAAACAGTTGGCAAGTTTCCTTCCAGTCAGAAATCCTGAGTCTATGAAGCCATAGGAGCCCCATGAACTGGCTCTGTGGCCCTGGGCAAATTGCTCCTTCTCTTAAGGCCTCAGCAGCCCCATCAGGAAAATGGACTGAAAAACATGTGCGAGAGGAGAGGAGGCATAGTGGGCAAGGTACAGTGCTTACTTCATACTTAAGCCCATACACATTCACCAAGGGCCTCTCTGTGCTAGGTGCTGGGAACACAGTCATGAGTGAAACAGCCGAGGTCTCTGGCCTCACACAACCTGTGGTCTAGCTGGGGAGGGAGGGCAGACAAGCACATAGTCACATGACTCTATAGGTATGAAGGAGAATAAGAACTTCGGGAAAGTTCAGAGGGCATGGCCCGGTCTGGTCGGTCAGGACCTGGTCTGGTTCCCCCACAAGATACCTAAATGTTAACCAGGTGAAAGAAGGGTAGGAGAGAGGAAAAGGGGCACCTCCAGGAGGAACAGCAGGGACAAAGGTCCAGCAGTTGGAGGGAGTGAGGCATTGTTAAGAAACAGCAAGAAGGGGTGGGTGGTTATAGCTCAGTGGTAGAGTGCATGTTTAACATGCACGAGGTCCTGGGTTCAATCCCCAGTACCGCCGATTAAAAAAAAAAGAAAAAGAAATAGGAAGAAGGCCAGAGAGAGTGGAGCTGAGAGAGCACGGTCTGAGCTGGAACCGGGAGGGTTAGGCAGGGGCCAAGCCACAAGGACTGTGAGAAGGATCTGGGTCTTTATCCCAACAAATACTTATGCCAGGCACTGTTCTAAGTGCCTTAACTGTGTTCTCACATCTACTTCTTCCAGCAACACCAAGGTAGGGGCTTTTTTATCCCCATTTTACAGATAAGAAAACTGAGGCTCAGAAAGTCTCAGTCACATACCAAAGTCACATAATTAATAAGCCCTAGAACCAGGCTCTAAATCTAGGCAATTCCAACATCCATGCTCTTTTTTTTTTTTGTCTGTTATTATAATTTTTTATTGAGGTGTAGCTGAGATACAGTATTATGTGTTTCAGGGGTACAACATAGTGATTTATAATTTTTAAAGGTTATATTCCACTTACAGTTATTATAAAATATCTGCTATATTCCCTGTGTTGTACCATATATCCTCGTAGCTAATTTATTTTATCATAGTAGTTTGTACCTCTTAATCCCCCATCCCTGTCTTGCCCCTCCCTTCTACAACAACCAGGCTCTCATCCATCACATGGTACTGCCTTTCAGAGCACTAACGTGCCGTTGAAGTGCCGTGATCAGGATAGGGTGACAATCAGATCTGAGTTCTGAAAAGATTGCTGTGGCTGTAGGGTTCTTATCATTCTAACCATTGTTTCGCCATCGCCGGGGAAGGTGGAGGGGACTAGTCTATCTGATGGTGTGCTGGAGATGGCTCGTAAGAGCTGATTGCGTACATCTCTTCCCAAGTTCACATTCAGTGATGTCACACTGGTAGCTGAAAATCAGCCATGGTGGGAATATTTACCAGGGAAAGCAGCCCATGCTACACACCAGGATCTGTTTCTCTCTGTATAGCCAGTGGATAAACATTTACCCGCAATCTATCTCCATCACCCCTGAAAGCCTCTCACGGTCCCCAGACACACTCACCCCGTTCCAGCCCATGTCTTGGGATAAAGCAAGAAGGTAAAGGCACTGAGTCTAGGAGTACTGAGTCTAGGAACCCAGCTCTACCAGACAGAGGCGTCACTTACAGCCCATCCTCTCCCACCCAGGCCTGGAGGAGTGCGGGCACATCAGCCTCTCAGCCCCCATCGTCCGCTTGGGGGATCCCATAACGGCCTCCTGCGTCATCAGCCAGAACTGCAGCCACCTGGGCCCCGAGCCACAGATTCTATGGAAACTGGAAGCAGAGCTTCAACCTGGGGGGAGGCAGCAGCACCTGCCGAATGGGACCCAGCTGTCCACCATCACCTTGCCCCACCTCAACTATTCTCAGGCCCTTCTCTCCTGCTGCCTGCGCTGGGGCAACAGCCTGCAGATCCTGGACCAGGCCAAGCTGCAGGCAGGCTGTAAGTTCCTGCAGCCATCCACCCACTCTGCCTCTTCCCTCCTGCCAATAAGAATAAGAGCTATTATTTCTTGAACTCTTGCTCAATAAGCACTTTATAAGCAAGATATCACATAATCTTACCTGCTGGTGGGTAGTGTTATTTAGCCCCATTTTGCAGGTGACGAAACTGAGGCTAGGGAGGGTAAGTGACATGCTAAAGGTCACAAACTAATAAGGATGGAGCCAAGACTGATATCAGGCAATGTGACTCCAAAACCAGAATACTCTGTTTGGCTACTGAGTAAGCCCAACTTCCCAACCATAGGAGGGGATATCCAGGGAGAACATTCTCTACGAGCTGAGCTTGCATCCAGCTTCTCCCCCACCCCAGTCTTAGCCTTTTGCTCAAATCAAGAGGATGGATTTGTGCCAAGCCAATGCATAATTAAAAACAAAGAAAGACCGGGGTAGGGTATAGCTCAATTGCTAGAGCGCATGCTTAGCATGCACGAGGTCCTGTTTAATCCCCAGTACCTCCTCTGAAAAATAAATAAATAAACCTAATTACCTCCCTCCCCCCTCCACACACACAAAAATGAAAGACAAAGTTTCTTGTTTAAGAATCAATAATAGTAACATAAAATGAATAAAAAGAAAAGAAAAAAGAGACAGAAAAAAAAAGAGAAACAAACAAACAAAAAAAGAATCAATAATAGTAAAAGCTAACACAGAGCATTTACTATGTGCCAGGCACTGCTCTGAGCACTGTATACATAGTAAGTCATTCAACCCTCACAATAACCCAAGGAGTAGGGCTATTACCAAGACCTCCATTCTACAGATGAGGAAACTGAGGCACAGAGCAGTTAAGTGACTTCAAGATCACACAACTAATGCATGGTAGAACCAGGATGAAAACCCAGATATACTACAGCATCATTGTCAAAGCGAGCAGAGTTGAGAGGGTTGGAGGCTTTGTTGTTTGTCCTGGTTCAGGCCTGTAGCTTGGTTTCCCCCAGGGCTGCCCCTCCGGGGTCACCCTGCATGGGGACAAGGTGACCCCAAAGAGAATGATCCAGAGCAAGGAAAAAAGGCCAACTGGTCCCAGTGGGAGCCTTCCATGGGGTCCTACCTGAAGCCCTCACTCTCCCCACCCTATACAGACCCTCCCGCCACACCCCACAACGTGTCCTGCCTCATGAACCTCACCACCAACAGCCTCATCTGCCAGTGGGAGCCAGGACCTGACACCCACCTGCCCACCAACTTCACCCTAAAGAGCTTCAAGTAAGTAGGGGTCTCTACTCCAGCTCCATTCCTTTGGGTCCTGGGGCGGAGCGTGGGTAGGACTGTGGGGGTGGGGGAGCCAGAGGCAAAGATAGGAGAGAGTTTCTTTCCCCACTGGACACCCAAGCTTGGCCTTTTGGCAGGAGCCGGGGTAACTGCCAGACCCAGGAGGACTCCATCCCTGACTGCGTGCCAGAGGACGGGCAGAGCCACTGCTCCATCCCACGCAAACACCTGCAGCTGTACCAGAATCTGGGCATCTGGGTTGAGGCCAAGAATGCACTGGGGACCAGCGTGTCCCAGAAGCTGTGCCTTGTCCCCATGGATGTTGGTGGGTGACGCTGGGAGTGGGGGAGTGGAGGGGCCCCCACAATGGGCAGATCCAGAGAATCACAGGGAGCAAAACAGAGACAGACAAGCAGATGCCAGAATAACTAGAGTAGAGGAAGAGAAGAGGGAAAAACAAAGTGGGATGCAGCTGCAGACAGAGCTAAGGAGACAGACAGGGACATGGAAGAAACGCACAGAGGCAAGGAGACACACTCATTTGCTCTTTCAGCAAATTTCCTGACGTGCCCACTATGCGCTAGGTACTGTTCTAGATGCTGGGGACACAGCAGTGAACAGCAAAACTCTTGCCCAGAATGTTATATTCTAGGGGGAAAGATAAATACAATAGAACGTCACATAATAAGCCCAATGAGGAAATTAAGCAGGGACTGGACAGGGAGAGCTGTGGGGAGGGAGGGTGCGGGGTTGGGGGTGGTTGCTATTTCAGGAAGGTGGTCAGGGAAGGCCTCACTGAGAACAGGACATTTGAAGAGATCTTTGAAGGAAATGAGGGAGCAAGCCACTGGATATCTGGAGGGGAAGTGCTCCAGGCAGAGGGAACAACCAATGCAAAGGCCCTGGGGCAAGAGTACAAAAAGGAGAGAGAAACAGACACACATACAGAGACAGATCAGAAACATGAGGACACAGAGAAGAGACACAGAGAGAGAAAGGCACAGAGATCCCATGAATGGAGACCCAGGGAGGAAAATGGAACCACAGACAGGGAGACAAGCGGGAGCTAGGGTAGAGCCCTAATGGGATGGTGCAGAGACAGTGCCTGACAACCCCTCTCCTCGCAGTGAAACTGGAGCCTCCCACACTGTGGGCCCTGGAGCCCAGCCCTGAGGTGCCCCCGCTCCAGCCAGGCTGCCTGAGGCTGCGCTGGGAGACATGGAAGCCAAGCCTGCATATTGAACAGAAGTGTGAGCTGCGCCACCAGCCACAGCTTGGAGAAGCCAGCTGGGACCTGGTGAGGTGGAGGACATCCTCAGGAGCCTGGGGTGGAGGGGAGGGTAAGTTGAGCTGGCCTTGAAGGGCAGAGGGATCCAGGCTCACAGCCACGCTCCACCTCCCACCAGGTGGGTGCCCTACCCTCCAGGACTCTCCGGTATGAGCTCTGCGGGCTCCTCCCATCCACAGCCTACACCCTGCAGATGCGTTGCACCCGCTGGCGCCTGCCTGGCCACTGGAGTGACTGGAGCCCCAGCCTGGAGCTGATCACCACACAACGGGGTAAGTGGGTGATGAGGGATTGGGAGCAGCCATCAGGACCCAGTCTGGCCTCCAGGGCCCTCCCTGATCTTCTTCTTACACCATCCACAGCCCCTATTGTCAGACTGGACACATGGTGGCGGCAGAGGCAGCTGGGCCCCAGGACAGTGGACGTGCAGCTGTTCTGGAAGGTGATGCCCTCTGAAGGCCATCCCTCCACCCCTGACAGACCCTGCGAGCTGGGGCTCAGGACTCCAACAGGGCTGGGAGGCTTGGATGCATTTGTATGTGATTTGTACGTACTTTGCCTGTGTCTAGGAAGCTGGGAGTGTCCTTCTGGACAGACTACAATGCAGGACTCAGTTACATGCCTGCTGCATACACCCACTTGCTTCTCCCTTCCCTCCCTCCTAGGACCCAGCCCAGGGGAACAGAGGGGAGAAAGGAGGGAGGGAGGAGGGCTGGCTCCCAGCCCAGGGGTCTGTTCCTGGGACATGTCCACCCCATCTAGAAGTTCTCCCTGACTCATGGCTGTACATCCCCTTACCTTTTCCTCCTCTGCCCACCACAGCCAATGCCCCTGGAGAAAGACAGTGGGCAGATTCAAGGGTACCTGGTCTCCTGGAGACACTCAGACCAGACTGGGGCAGACCCACCCCTCTGCAACACCACGGAGCTAAACTGCACCTTCCAATTGCCTTCAGAAGCCCGGGGGGTGGTCCTTGAAGCCTATAACACAGCCGGGACCTCTCGTCCCACCCCAGTGGTCTTCTTGGAAAGCAGAGGTAAAGGGGGCAGGCAGCTAGAAGAGCGTGGTGGTTAAGCATGTAAATTCAGAGGCTAGACTGCCTGTGTTCAAATCTAGTCCTGTCACGTGCTAACTGTGACCCTGGGCAAGTTACTTAACCTCTCTGGCCTCAGTTTACTCATCTAGCAAATGGGGATGATACAGTGCCTACCTCAAAGCATCGCTATTGAGATTGTATGAGTGAAGATGTGTGCCTGGTGCGAAGTAACCATTCCCTATATGTTAGCTATTATTATTATCATTAGCCAGAACCAGGTTAAGCTGGTAGTGGTGCCTGTACACACACACACACACACACACACACACACACAAGTCCATTATGCCAAGGAAACAAGAGAGAAACCCTTAAGTTTTTCCAGCTAGAACACAGTCCCTGAGTTAATTGGCTCATTCTCAGGGAATCAGGTGCCCCTGATCATGGATCACAAAGAGACTAACAGTAACAATAGCTAATATTCCCACTTACCAGCCACGTGACTTTAGGCAAGTCACTTAACCTCTCTGTGTCTCCGTTTTCTCATTGATAAATGGGGGACAGTAGTAGTGCCATGCAGTGGGACTGCCAGCCAACTCAGTGAATTAACACATACCAAGCCCCACACAGTGGTAGCTTTCAGCATGACCAAGCACTACTCGAGGCCAGGCCTGTTTCATTTCATTTAATTTTTCTTTCTTTGGTTGGGGGGAGGTAATTAGGTTTATTTATTTATTTTTAGAGGAGGTACCGGGGATTGAACCCAGGACCTCATGCATGCTAAGCATGCACTCTACTGCTGGAGCTATACCCTCCCACCATGTACCAACTCATTTAATCTGCACCACGACCCTATGAGGTAGAAACTTTTATCACCATTTCCACCTTACAGATAAGGAAATTGAGGCTCAGATGTTGACTTACCCAAGGTCACCCAGCTTGTAAGTAGCCACTGGTGGACTTGAACCCAGGCTTCTGGCTTCCAGGCCTGCATTATTTTCATTTTCATGCGTTCATCTCTTACTCTTTCCAGGCCCACCCCTGGCAAGACTCCATACTGTGGCCCGAGACCCTCACAGCATCTGGGTGGGCTGGGAGCCCCCCAGCCCTCAGCCTCGGGGCTATGTGATTGAGTGGGGCCTCGCTCCGCCCAGCCCCAGCAGCAGCCAGAAGGCCTGGAGGATGGAGCACAATGGAAGCATTGCAGGGACCCTGCTGCAGGGTGAGGCAGGCCTGGGGGCTGGGCAGGTGGGCAGGGCTTGGGGGTCAGGGGGAGGCACTTTACTCGACTGACAGTAGGCAAGGGGTGAGCTGATCCACCCCAAAGAAGCAGATCCCCTAGTCTTTCCTGATCCTACACTGTCCTCATCTCACATCCTCAGAATCAGGAAGACCTTCCTACAGTCTAACTGGATCCTCTCTTTCTACGGCCCTGATTCTGCCACCTTTCTAGCTCTCTCTTTCACTTTTTGCCCCTTACCCCTGCCAAATGGCTCACCCTGCAGTATGAGGCCCAGGTTATCCCTGGTCTGAGGTTAGCCCCTGACCCTCATCAGAGGCTAGCCCTGAACTAGGGTGTCGACCCCATTTTCTCTCTACAGAGAACATCAGGCCCTTTCAGCTCTACGAGATCACTGTGACCCCCCTGTACCAGGACACCAAGGGACCCTCCCAGCACATCTATGCCTACTCCCAAGAGATGGGTTCGTCAGCCACCAGGCCCCTTCTCAGAATCCCCTCCTGTCTCTCAAGGCCTGTCTAGGCCCCCAAAATCAGGAATGTGAGGGAACACTCCCTTCCTCCCCTGCCTCTAACCCAGAAGAGGGTCTCTCCCAGTCCTAAGATTACCCCTGGTTTATGCTGGACCCCTGCAGCTGGAAAGAAATCAGGTGGTAGGGTAATAGAAATTGGGCAGTGAGCTCAGAAATTCAGGAAGCAAGTCTGGCAAAAATTGATCAATTGTCCTGACAGCAATCAGGCATCCCATGTGATAGAAATTAGACAGAGGGCCTGGCATATGCAGAGAGTGAGTGGCAGAAATCAAACAGTAAACGAAATAAAATCAGGCCTGGCAGAAATCAGGTAGCGAGGCTTTGCAGCCAAAGAGAAGCAGGTTCAAATCCCAGCTCAGTCCCTTACTCACAGCTGATGGGATTCAGTGAAAGTTCCTGGGAAGATAAGGCTTGGACAGGAGTCCCCCATGCTCTCTTAAATCGCCCACCCCTGCAATATGTCCCAATTCTTGGGTCTGGGGAGCCACAAGAAGTCCACCTGGGGCTCCACCCAGCCCGCTCCCTGTCAGCCCCTGTACCTCTCTCTTCCGGCAGCCCCCTCCCATGGCCCAGAGTTGCATCTCAGGCACATTGGCAAGACTTGGGCCCAGCTGGAGTGGGTGCCTGAGGCCCCTGAGCTGGGGAAGAGCCCCCTGACCCACTACACCATCTTCTGGAACAATGCTCAGGACCAGTCCTTCTGTAAGTCTATCCTCAGTGACCCACAGCCCCAGAAGGCCCGGAGAGGTTGTTGGGGAGCCTCAGCATCCAGGTCCAGGCTGACCATTCTCCTCTACTCCCAGCCACTGTCCTGAATGCCTCCTCCCATAGCTTTGTCCTCCGTGGCCTGGAGCCTGCCAGCCTGTACCATGTCTACCTCATGGCTGCCAGCCAGGCGTGGACCATCAACAGTACAAGCCTCACCCTGATGACATTGGCCCTAGGTAAGAGGAGAAGAGGGCTGGCCAGACAAGGCTGTTGGGAGGGTGCTTCATCCAGAGGATCTTCATTTGAAAGTAGACAGGCCTTGCCTGGATCCCCTGGTTTGAGGGAGGAAACCCAGCTCTACCCTTGGATCCCAGTCTGAGGCAGGAGGCCCAGTCCTACCTGCATGCACTCTAACCTCTTCTGACTTCTTCCTCACCCCAGAGGAGTCTGAGCTGCACATCCTCCTGGGCCTGTTAGGTCTCCTGGTCTTGTTCATCTGCCTCTGTGGGGCTGCCCAGCTCTGCTGCAGACCGAGGTGAGTTTTTTTTGGAGAGACCTGACACCTAGCTACTCCTGCCTGCAGGGAACTGCAGGCCTGAGTGAGCCAGTCTGAGTTCCTCCCAGCCTTGCCAGGCCTCAGGGCCCAGGTCTGGGAGTCAGGCCCTTCATCTTCTCCTCACTGCAAGGGGCCATCCCTTCAGCTGCTGGGAGTAGGTGGGAGAAAGGACGGAAAGACAGGAGGGCATGCCTGACCCAGCCTTCACCTGCCCTCTTCTCCAGCAGGAAGAATGCCCTCTGGCCAAGTGTCCCAGACCCAGCACACAGCAGCCTAGGCTCCTGGGTGCCTACCATCATGGCAGAGGTGAGAACACTGGAGGGAGAGGGAGATGGGTCTGAGGGTATTGGCCTAGGCTCAAAGTGAAGGGATACCCTTCTCAGGATGAGTACTCAGGCCTTCCCATCACCTCACCTCCCTTTGGAGCAAAGCAGACCTGAGTTTGAATCCCAGCTCTACTTATTTCAAAGCCTTCATGACTTCACTGTGAAATGGGACTAATCCTACCCAGAATTGTTCGGGAGATTCACCAGGCTAAGTCTGAACAGCACTTAGCATGTCAGAACAAATGAGATGCTTTGCATCCTTTGAGTAACCCTTTGAGTTCCAGCAAAGAGCAGCAAGAATGCCCCACAACTGCCCCAACTCAGGAAGGGACAGTGGCTAGGGCAGGCATCTGAAATGAACCAGACCCTCACCCCACATCTTTCTATGCAGGATACCTTCCAGCTGCCCAGCCTACGGGACCCTGGCATGCCACCCATCACCAAGATCACAGTGCTGGAGGAGGAAGAGAAGAAGCCAGGGCCCTGGGAGTCCAATGACAGCTCAGGGACCTGCAGTCTCCCCACTCTGGTCCAGGCCTATGTGCTCCAGGGGGACCCAAGAGTACCTTCCACCCAGTCCCAGTCCCAGTCTGGCACCAGTGACCAAGTCCTTTACGTACAGGTGCTGGGCAGCCCCACAGACCCAGGGCCAGGGCACTACCTCCGCTGTGACTCCACTCAGCCCCTCTTGGGGGGCCTCACCCCCAGCCCCAAGTCCTATGAGAACCTCTGGTTCCAGACCAGCCCCCTGGGGACCCCAGAGCCCCTAGTTCCAAACCCAGAGGACGACTGTATCTTTGGGCCTCTGCTTGACTTCCCTCTCCTGCAGGGGCTCCAGGTTAGTGGGGTGGAGGGGCTCGGGGGCTTCTAAGGCTTCCTGGGACTCCCCACCTGGGCCTACTTCTTGATAAGCCTGGGTCATCCAGAGGAGAAGGTCAGTACACTCATCACTGAAAAACCAGCCAGTCCCAGGAAAGGCAGAAAGGCTCCCAGTCTCCCCTATCTCTGGCCCCCAGCACCACTCCCCCATCCCCTCAATCTCTGTGGACTGGGTCTCCCACTTTAAAGGCCAGCGAATGCTTTGTCCAGCCCCGCCCACTAGCCTTTTGTACTAGTTTCCTATAATTTTAGTCTCTTAAACTAGTTTATGGTGTGGTTTGGTTTGGTTTGGTTTTGAGAAACTGTTAAGTGTGCCTGAATCTCTATTCTTTTTCTTTTCAAAGCCCTAGCAGTCGGTGGGGGGGGGGGGCGGGCAGTGATACTCCTCAGAATCGTTTGTTTCTTCCTTCCTTAATTCCTTCATTCAACCAGCCCTCACCTAGTATCTAGGCGCTGTGCTGGCAGCAGGGGTTCAAAAATGACTAGGCTCAGTCCATCCTCAAAGAGCTGCTATCCTAGTGGTGACTTGAAAAATGACTACTAGGCCACAGTGGCCAGGGTTACCAAGGGAGTCACAGAAAACTATGCGACATTGGGAACAGACCTTGGAAAAGAATAACCCCTGTTGCAGAAGTGTAATTCAAAACAAAAATCTCCCACCAGTCTAGAAAACCTCTCCACAAGGGAAGAAGAGGAAGAAACAGTTTTATGATTGGATGAAAATTAAACCAGAATGTGATGCGAGTCACAGGCAACCTACTCAAGAGCTTGCAAACACCCTTTTACACAGCCAAGCTTTACACAACTTACTGCACACATTTTCTCAAGATAAACAATAACTAGTCCTCAAGCAAGAGGACTTGATAGCACTATTGGTCACACAGGGGTCATCCTAAATATAGCTAGGAAATGGGGTAGCCACCTGGGTTTGCTAATTGCATTTATCCAAAGGAAAAATAAATTTTTCATGGCTTTATGAGAGGAGGGAGGTTTGCAACTTGGAGCTGGACACCAGCTGAAGTTAGTTTCCTACCCTTCTGCAAACTGGGAGACAGGAGCACTATCTTTTTAAATGATTACATTTCAAACAGACGGTTCCCAGGTCCTAGAGAAAGACATTCCTGAGTTGTAAAACTGGCAAGAGGCTTATTTAGCTTTTTAAAAGATTTATGTATCTCTCAAAAGGGCAGAGAAAGAATTCACAGTTACATGTACTCTAAGGTAAATGCTCTAAGAAAAGCAAGAGGGAGAAGATTCTTTCCCTTTTTTGCACCAAGGAAAATTAAGATTTCTTTTTCCTACTTTTAATATGCATTTGTCCTTATGCCCCTCCTTTCACAAATATCACAGCTATTATTTCTTGAATGCTTACTATATTCCAGGCGCTCTGCACACAGCTGTCGCAGTTAATCCTCTAACAACCTAAAAGATAGGTAATGTTATTACCACCCCCATTTCATGGATGAGTAACTACACTGCGGCTCAGGAAGTGTGAGCGACTTGCCCACAGAATCACACAGCCAGTAAATGGCCGAGTTAGGATTCCAGCCCAGGGCAGTCCAAACTCAGCGACCTTAATCACCAGGATGCAAGGCTGCCAAAAAAGAGGTTGAAACCTAGTTCTTACAGGGCCCCAGCCTGGATTCTGGGGAGACAGGGAGTAGAAATACTTGGTTGGGGGAAGAAGACCACAACAGGCCCCACGAAAGCCTCCAAGATAACTAGGGCCTGAGCTCAGGACAGCAGAGTGGGACTATGGGTGGGATGCATGCTCAAGAAAAAGTGGCATCTTAGAGTTTACACAGGACCACACACCACTAAGGAGGCCAGGCAACGACCAAACCTCCCACTCTCGCTCAACAAACCTCTCTCCCTTGATCCAACTCCGAATTCCTCCTCATCAAGGCATCCTGCCTTCCAATCCATCACCTCGGTCCTCATCTGCTCCGGTCTCGCAACTGCGCTCGATTGGTCGAGCCTGAGTCAACATGGCGGCGGCCATGTAACAGAGTCCCTACCGCGAAGGCGACGGCGGCCTTAGGGCGAGCCACGCAGGGGTCGAAAGTCACCATGCTGAGGGCGGCGTGGAGGGCGCTTAGTTCGATTCGGACCCAAGCAGTGACCCAGGTGCCAGTCCTCGGGCTGCCGGGAGGAACGTGTGCCAGGCTTTCCTCCGTCCCGCGGGGCCTTCCCTCACCTCCTGGAGGTGAGGAGCCGAGAAGCTCGGCATTGGGAGTAGGAAAATGCAGTTCGGCGAAGATACAGGGTACGCGGGACAAGAATGGCGAGGCGGTGGGGGGAGTGTAGCAGCGGGAGAAAGGAGGAGTGGTGAGTGGGGAAGAAGTGAGGTGGGAGAGACATGCGGCATCGGGGTGCGGAAGAAATCGGGCGGCAGTTCGGCGCACAGGCTCCAAGACCATGGAGAAAGGGTAATGCGAGAGCAGTAGACCAGAATCGAGGCTGGACTCTTTGAGGAAACGGGCCTCAGCACTCTTTCTTCTGCATAGGTCTCATCCTCCAGGCTGCCCGCGGATATGCCACCCAGAAACCAGGTAGGAGGTCTTGGGTGGGACTTGGGGCGGGAAAGAAATTGCCTGGACGGCTTGGAGTGGCCAAGGGGACAGAGGTGGCTAATTAGAGCCACTAGGTGAGGTGCGCAGAGGGATGGGCCAGAGGTCTTGCGAAGAAGACACCCCACCTTCCGACCAGCTGTCACAAAGCTGTAGGCCTGAAGCCTGAGGAATGGCAGGTGGAGGGTGGGAGGGGAGCCTTTAGACTGGTGTGTGTGGAAATGAGCTAGCTAGAGGGAATATATGGCTGGCACTACCCAGGTTTAGCTAGAACATAGCACTCTGTGTCAGCCCTTTCTAGGTGGAGAACCTGGTTTCTCATTCCTAGGCAGTCTGCACAGCTATTCAGATTTATCTTACTAGATCTTAATATTATTCGCATAGCAGCAAAGCAGGGTCTGACCGGAAAGGACAAGTTGATCTCCCCTGTGCCTCTCCTGCACCTCCAAGGGACGACAGGGAGGTACACACCAAGGCTGAGGGTTTCCTGTGGTTTCTGTTTGGTGCTTACATTTCAGGCGTCCTAAAGTTAGGGGTTCCTCCACAACCCCCTCATCCCATTCATGCAATCAGCCAGTGATTTTTTATTGAGTGCCTATTCTGTGCTGGGCCATGGACCAGACTATGGGGGATTCAAAGGGGGTCAAACTCAGTCCATCCACAGGAGACCCATCCTAGTGGGAGATCTGGTAACTGTAGAGCCAGACAGGTGTGTGAGAAGTGAAGGCACAGTACAGAGTCTTGGGAAAGGCCATCTCCCAGCATGAAATACCAAGGCAGATGCCCACAGGGTTTGCAGAGGGGAAACTGAGCCCAGAGATATCCTCTCCCTTGCTTGAGACCCTGGATGTCTCTGAAAGAGTTGGTGAGAAGAGCCAAGTCTGGGAGTTGACTCTGGGTGTTTTCCTTACACTTGACAGTCCAGCCCAGCCAAGATGATGACCTGGCCCCTTCTATGCTGCTCAAGGACTACCAGGACATCCCTGGAATTGAGAAGTAAGCAGGAAGAAATCTCCTTGATGAGGCAAGGGGCCCTGGGAAGATTGGCAAGGAGAGGGCTTCGAGTTAGAGGCCTGCTGAATCTGAAGTTGATTATGGAAAGAGGCAGAGAACTGTGGAAGCCCAGGCATGGTGAGGGTGAGTGGGCAGCAGGCGCAGATGGAGCTCAGCTGCTTGCTGTCTTTGTGCTCTGGGTGAAGACCCTCTACCGTGAGATACTAGGAAGCACCATGCCTTACAGGTCTTTATAGGAATCTCTCCTCTCTTGATCCTGTGAGGGAAGAAATAGTGTCCCCATTTTATAGATTATCTAGCTGCCCAATGCCGTATAGCTCCTAAGGGGCAGAGCTAGAGTTTGAATCCAGTGCTGAAAGACACCAGAACCAGGATCGTTTGCTCAGCTCCTGTCCAGTCCCTCCCACTGTGCAATGTGACATGAGAAAGAAGCAGTGACTGTAGAATTGAAGTGCCTCGAGACAGACTGAACCATATTCCAGCTAAAATGGAAATCGTCTGTGTGCCCTCCCTGTGATGAGCCTAGAACACTCGAGCTGACAGCCCATTTTCTGTAGTTATCACCTTGTTCCATGTTCTCAGCCCAGCAAATCAGATCCATGTGGACTTTTAATCCCTGAAAAGTGGTGCCCCTATCCAGAGACTCATATGTTATAAAAGAAATTTTTCAGTCATCCTTGCTTTTCAAATTGAAATTAAAATGGCATTGCTTCCCCTTCCCCCTCTCCTCCCACACTCATCCTTTGTTGCTGTGGTTTCTCCACAGGGTTGATGATGTTGTGAAAAGACTCTTATCTTTGGAAATGGCCAACCAGGTGAGTAGCCTTTGCCAAACCTCAGCCTCTCTCAGTCCTCTAGTCTGGGACTCCTCCTACCCTGGGAACACCTCCTATCCATGCTTCTCAAGTCACAGCACTTATCCCAATGTCATTCTGTGTCCACTAGTCAATACCCCCAGGCTGGGCATCTCCAGGGCAGGGACAGTCTTTTTCCCCCATGTACCCTCAGCACCTGACAAACAATAGGTACTCAATAAAGATCTAATGCCCAAACGAATGGGCAAGGTCTGGGGGCATTCATCCAACAAGCCATTTCTCCTGTCAGTGGCACTGGCCTTGGGCTCACCTAGATGTGGATAGCCATGTGGTTGGCCCAGAGGCCATATCTGATAAGCAGAGTGAAGTTGGGCCCTGAGCCTTATGGCCTAGTTGCTATGACTGCAGCCCTGGCCTTGGAGGTCTGAGGGCTCATTCTTAGGGGGTGGCAGACTTCACAGATTCTCTGTCTCTATCTTCAACAGAAGGAGAAGCTAAAAATCAAGAAAGCTCTGTTGATGAACAAAGTGGCGGAAAATCCTGAGGACACCAGATCCCTGGAGGCTCGAAGTTGGTCAGGGGGCCCTTGGGGAGTGGGGGGATTGGGGAGTCTGCTAGCTGGTACTTGATCCAGGCCCCTCATCTACAAATACACTAATTATTAGATGCAGCTTGATAAAGGGAGAGACAGGAAGGACCAAGGGCAATGAAAGCTGGACTCTGTGTCCTGAGTCCTGTGATGCTGTTGTCAGTGCCTGGGTCCTGCCTCGTCCCTCTGTGTGCTCTCAGGCAAGATTCCTCAGGAACCAGAGCTTGTCTTTCTGTCTGTCTCCACCCTGCAGCTAAGGTGGAGTGAAGGGACATGTGGTCAGGGCCAGCATTCCCACCACACTTCTTATGGTGTTCCCAGAACCCAGCGTGTGTACTGAAGGGGCCTGCTGTAGTGATGGCCTCTCCTTGGGGCCACCTTCTGCTTTTGCCTTTTCCCCTATCTTTGCCTTACAGGCCTGAGTCAAATAAGAAGATATCTGAAGGAAGGATATCCTGGGGCTTTAGATGAGTGGGAGCTGATATTTCTGATAACTCATTATGAAAACACAGAGATAAAGTTGGCAGCTGGAAGGGGAGCGAAAGGAGTAGTCCTTGACAGTTTGGGAATCTTATTGCAGTGGATGGGACCTCCGGGGCAGGGTTGGATCATTAACCATGATAGCATGCATCCCATGCAAATTCCTGAATTTAATAGGAAGACTAAAGTTTTACCGTTAAAAATGCTATTTGCTCAGGTTTAGGGATGATGCCTTCGTAAGATTAGGGAACTTCCCTTCCCTGGGCTTTGCTTTCTAAAGGAAAGGTAATCCAAAGTCTTTTGAGCTCATGAAATTCAGAGTGCGTTGGGGGTGGTAGAGAGCCGTGCAAGAGCTTTGGTGATTGTTATTCCTTGAGGTCTTAAAACATAACCGAGGTCTGGGCCCTTCCTTCCTCTGTGCCCGGCTCTCATCTTCTGTGGTTTGTGGTTTCAGTTGTTGCCTTGACTGTCAAGATCCACAGTTATGAAGACCACATGCAGAAACATCGGAAGGTAAAACTCGGGCCCGGCTCACAGCAAACACCAGCACCTGGGGGGAGGAGTCTGAGCACTGAAGTGTCTGGGTCCAGAGAAGCAGATGGAGAAGCCAGGTGGCTCCAGCACCTGAGCACATGCCCCTCACTTCCCTCCTGCCTCCGGGGGGAGCAGGAGCCGTACAGGGCAGTGCTGAGCATCACGGATGGTCAGGATCACAAGCTCTAGAGCTCAGTCACAGTGTGAGGCACACAGTGGGTGCTCAGTAAACATTTGCTGGATGCATGAATGGGTTTCAGAGTGCCCTGGGTTCAAATCCCAGCTCTGCCACTGCCACCTCTCCAGCTGTGTGACTTTGGGGAAGTGACTTTACGTGTCCCAGCCTCAGTTCTCCTGTCTGTCAAATGGGGGTCATAAGAGTCCCTGCTGAAGGTCTGTGTGAAGTCATAATGGCAGCCAACATGACGCATATATTTAGGCCTCCTGCTAAATACATGCATCAGCTCATTTAGCCCTTAGATTCATCTTTGTATTCCATTTTACAGAAGAAGAATCTGGGCATGGGGTGATGAAGTTCTCCCTCAAGGCTCACCACTAGGAAAGGACATGCTAGGACTTAAAACTTGGGGGTTTTGCTCCAGGACCCACATCCCTAACCATTCTGCCAGATCTCAGCACCATGTCAGGCACAGAGCTGCTGTCACTAGGCAACTGCTGGTATTTTTAATAAACACATAGTCGTGAACACAGACTGGTCTGACTTCATGCCTGGCACCTCATGTCCCCTGGAACCAGTTAAGCCTGCTCCTTGGAGATCACAGTTTTGTTCATTTGGAGTTTGGAACACCAGCCCCACTGAAGGAGCAGTGCCTGGCAGGGGTCTTCCTAGGCCTTCCCTCTTCTCCACCCCAGCTGACAGTTTGCTGAGCTGTGGAGAGGCTGTGTGGGTGGTATAGGGGAAGGAGCATGAGATCTGAGGTCAGACCCTCAGACCCGGATTCAAGACCTGACCTCACACCAGGTCCTGACCTACTATAGTTCTGGGACTTTTTGTCAGTCAGTTAGTATCTTTGAGCCTTTATTTTCTCATCTGTAAAATACGAATAACAATGACAATACCTACCTCAGAGTTGCAATAATACTTGCTGAGATTGTTGGGAAGTTTCAACTCTGTGATAAGATGACCATCCTCTGTTACTGTGAAGTGACACACCACTTATTTATGGACCGACTCTTCACACAGGACAAAGCCCACAAGCGCTATCTGCAGATGAGCATTGACCAGAGGAAAAAGATGCTCAAAAACCTCAGAAACACCAACTATGCTGTCTTTGAGAAGACATGCAGGGAGCTGGGCCTTGAGTACACCCCTCCCCCTCTGCACCACCGAAGGGCTCACCGCCGCTTGGCGGCCAAGAAGGCTCTGTGCATTCGGGTACGAGTCAGAATTGCTGCTTTGGTTGGTCCCATTCCAGGACTCGGGTGGAGGGAGCAGAAGGGAGCTGGCCTTGTGAGGGCTCGCAGGCCACCAACCCCATGGAGAAAGGCTAGGTGACCATCTAGGGGAGTCCCCATCCCAGCAGCTCCGAGTCTGAGGTTTTGCATAGCATTACAAGTCTTTTCCTGCCCCTCTTCATCCCCAGGTTTTCCAGGAAGTTCAGAAGCTAAAGAAGCAAAAAAGGGCCTTAAAAGCTGCAGCTGCAGCAGCCCGGGAACAAGGCCAGAAGAGCCCAAAGAGCCCTTTCAAAGCCAGACCAGAGGCAACCAAAGAAAACCAATAAAGGTTGTTAAAGTTAAGTCTTGCTGCCTTGAAGAATAGCAGTAGAGAAGGCGGGGTGCTTTGCCTGAGGAGGAATTCATTCTTCCATGCAGCTCTGGGATCCCAGGGGTGTGAGGCAGAGTCCCTACCTTCACACACCACAGGGCACATTCTTCTCTAACACACCTCAGACACACTCGTGTAAACAGCTCCCTGTGGTCCAGGTGACGTTCGGTGGCGGCGAGCCTGAGTGCACAGCAGCACAGAGGAAGTGTGGTGGGCTGGCTGCCGGGTGAGGAGGCCAGCGTAGGAGCGGCCTTGTAGACAGGGCCCTGGAGGGTGAGTGGACGTTCACCGGGCAGAAATGGGGTAGGAGCGCATCCTGGGCAGGAGGAACTGCAAGTGCAAAGGCAGAGTGGACCGGTGCGTGCTATGTTCAGAGAGCAGTAGAGCTGGACAGGTGGGCTGAAGCTGGGGTATGAGAGGCTTCACGTGCTGGCTGAGGAGACTGTGCACGGTCCTCTGGGGAGTGGGGACACAGGTATGGTTTTGAAACTAAAGGAGGGGTGATAGCTAGCAGCAAGTCTGTTTCAGATAGGCGCCTGTGGTGTGGGGGAGGGGGAGAGAGCAGAGCGATTATTGTTTGGGGGAGAGAGGTATTGGTGTTCGAATTGAGAATCTGACAGAAGCTACAAGTCCTGTCCCTTAGACACAGCACACATACAAAACATTGCTTATAAATTCCGGGGAGTTATGGATAACCCCTTTCTCACAAAGCCCAACCACTCACCAAGTTGAGTGCCAAGGCCTTGCTTAGCATGTTTGAAGAACCCAAAGACAGTGTGTCCAAAACTGAGTGAGAAACGAGTAGGAAAATAAAAGGTCAAAGGGGTAAGTAGACACCAAATAATACGGAGCTTTGGGGGTGTGTTAGTCTCTTCAAGCTGCCATTTTAAAAACACCGTAAACTGAGTGGCTTAAACAACAGAAATGAATTTTCTCACAGTTCTGGAGACTAGGAAAATCCAAGATCAAGGTGCTGGCCGACTCGGTTTCTGGTGAAGAATCCTCCTGGCTGGCAGACAGCTTCCTCCTGGCTGGCAGACAGCTGCCTCCTGACTATGTAATCATGGGGAGGGAGGGAGAGCTCTTCCTCTTGTAAGGGCATTAATCCCATCCTGAGGGCCCTACTCTCATGACCTAATCTAACTCTCATTATCTCCTAAAGACTCCCATCTCCAACTGCCATCACTTTGGGGGTTAGGGCCTCAGCCTTTGAATGTGGGAAGGACAAATATTCAGTCCATAGCACTGTGGGAGACTTCAGACTTCATTCTGAGTAAGAAGGAAAGCCACTGAGGAAAGTCAGAAGGAAGATGTGGGAAAGTGATGTCCAAAGAGCAGATGGAAATTAGAGACAGGTTTGGGAGTTAACGTTTAAGGTGACTGAAGCCACTGGAGGGAGTGAAATTGCCCAGGAGTGGAATGTAAAGGCAGAAAAAAGGGCCATGTCTAGATGGGAAGGATGATCTCTGAGGCATAGCCTGAGTCAGGGGTCAGGTCAGGGTGGGGTCATGGCGTAGCAGAGAGCCTGGGGTCCTGCAGAATCAAAGGTGAGATGAGGGTCAGATACCACCTCCTGGAACAGGAGGGAAGGCCTTTTATGGGGGCAGGAGTCAGAGTGCACACAGCTATTTAGAGATACTTTGCTGGGGGGCCAGGTGCCAACAGGTAAGAGGTGCCAACAGGTGGGGAGGAGAGAGAAGGAACGCACATTCACACAGTCATGAAACAGGCTCTACAGGAAAGGCACTGTTTTAAGTGCTGCCTTAGGTGCATTATCTCATCTCATCTTTAAAACCACCTTACCAACCTGCCCCCATATTGGCTTAATTATCCTCATTTTACCATGAGAGAACTGAGGCTCAGAGAGGTTAGGCAACTAGAACAAATTCACACAGCTGGTTAGAGACAGGCAAAGATTCAAACCCACATCTGTCTTGACTCCAAAGCTCATGTTCCATTCATTATAACACACTGCCTAGGGCAAAAAGTGGTCTGAGCAGCTCTGGGAGGAATCTACACTATAGTGAACTCATGCCATTAGCAACCAGGCAGGTAATATAATGCAGGACAGCCAGGTGTAGGATAATGACACCAAGCTGCTTGTTACATTCCCATCCTAGTTCTAGTCCCTTTTAAGATAGTGCACAGAACAGGCAAAATCAGTTCAAGCCTTGGGCTGCCAGCTTTCAACTACTGTGTAGTATCCAATGCTGAGATGTCAGTTAAAGACCAAAAAGTCTCTGTGGAGCAGTTTCAGTGGAGTGGAGAGAGCTAAACCCAGTTACAGTGAGGTGGGGAATGAGGATGTTACAGAAATTAAGGTTGTGAGTGTAGACTACTCTTAATTTTTTTTTATTGAAGTATAGTTGATTTACAATGTTGTGTTAAAGGTATACAACAAAGTGATTCAATTATACATATATATACTTTTCCAGACTCTTTTCCATTATAGGTTATTACAAGACATTTAATATAGTTCCCTGTGCTATACAGTAGGTCCTTGTTTATTTTATACATAGTAGTGTGTAAATGTTAATCCCAAACTCCTAATTTATCCCTCCCACCCCACCCCTTTCCCCTTTGGTAACCATAGTTTTCTATGTCTATGAGTCTATTTCTGGTTTTTAAATAAGTTCATTTGTGTCATTTTTTTTAGATTCCACATATAAGAGCTATTATATGATATTTGTCTTTATCTGACTTACTTCACTTAATATAATTTCTAGGTCCATCCATGTTCCTGCACGTGGCATTATTTCTTTTTTATGGCTGAGTAGTATTTCAGTGTGTGTGTGTACACACACCCCCCACATCTTCTTTATCCATTAATCAAATGATGGACATTTAAGTTGGTTCCATGTCTTGGCTATTGTAAGTAGTGCTGCTGTGAACACTGGGGTGCATGTATCTTTTCGAGTTAGTTTTACCTGGATATATGCCCAAAAGTGGGATTGGTGGATCATATGGTAACTATTTTTAGTTTTTTAAAGAATCTCCTTACTGTTTTCCATAGTAGCTGCACCAATTTACATTGCCACCAACAGTGTAGAAAGGCTCCCTTTTCTCCACACCCTCTCCAGCATTTATTACTTATATACTTTTTAATGATGGCCATTCTCACTGGTGTGAGGTGATACCTCATTGTAGTTTTGATTTGCATTTCTCTAATAGTTAGCAATGTTGAGCATCTTTTCATGTGCCTGTTGGCCATCTGTATGTCTTCTTTGAAGAAATGTCTATTTAGGTCTTCTGCCGATTTTTTTATTGGGTTTTTTAAAATACTAAGCTATATGAGTTGTTTGTATATTTGGGATATTAATCCCTTGTCGGTCTTATCGTTTGCAAATATTTTCTCGCAGTCCATAGGTTGTCTTTTCATTTTGTTTGTGGTTTCCTTTGCTGTGCAAAAGCTTGTAAGTTTA
The DNA here is from genome assembly GCF_048564905.1 of Vicugna pacos. Taxonomy (NCBI): domain Eukaryota; kingdom Metazoa; phylum Chordata; class Mammalia; order Artiodactyla; family Camelidae; genus Vicugna; species Vicugna pacos. The sequence continues at coordinate 41,723,630 of NC_132999.1, forward strand.
ATTAGACTACGCTTTTTAAAACTTGGCTCTGAAAGGAACAAAAATGGGCTCAAGAAGGTGTGGGAAGGACCTGAGCCTGGTATAAGGCAAGATTTTCCAGTGCTGGGTGTGGTTATGAGGAAGAGGAGGTGGTGCTCCATACAGGGGCCACGCTGATGAGCTGAGTTCAGCTGGACTGGGGAGTGCAGGAAGTGTCTCTAGAAAGGTAGTTAGAGCCAGAGCGGACAGCCTTGAATGCCACTCCAAGGCATTTCGCCTGTGATCCACCAAATAGTAGGGAGACACTAACAGGATGTGTCATACTGAAAGTGGTGTCTTTTGAAATTTAGCCTAGCAGCCAGGCAGGTAGAGGAGACAAAAAAGCTGTTAATACTGACAGTCATGCAGAGAGAAAGAAATGAAGAGATACGTGTGAGAAAGATTTTGGTAGAAAAAGCAGAATTAGTGACTGATAATAGGACCCAGGGGGAGGGAGTTGGAAGCTAAGACTCAGATTTCAAGTCTGAGTGGCTGGAGGAGGGAGATGATGAGTAGGTCTTTGAAGTATTGAAATTTTCAGAAATGATTGCTCATCAAAGTAAAAAGGTACAGCAGATGAGAAGGTGATCCTGGAGCTCAAGGTGTGTATGAAGCACGTGGTCACTGCCCTCAAAGCAGAGATGCAGATAGCAGTCCTGCTTAACAGCATGGTCAGAGCTTTGGGAGAACCCTCAGCTGGCATCCTCCTGGAGCCGCACAGACGCCAACAAGCCTGGTTTGCTTCACAGGGTATGAAACCACGTGGGGCTTCACTCCAAGTATTTTTGATGGAGGATATGCAAAAGATTTGAGGACTTCCGGTTGTTGCCCCACCTAAAAGTCTGTTACCATTTTATTGAGTGCTTTCATAGCATTTTGCGTGATCTCATTGATTCCTCTCTGCAATCCTGGGAGGAGGGTGTCCCTTCCATTTTCCGTAGAAGGAAGCCCATGCTCAAAACACCTGCCCCCAAATATTCGAAAAGACATTTCACCAAAGAAGATACACGAATGGCTAATAAGCATATACAAAGATACTCAACATTAAGGAGATACAAATTAAAACCCCCAAAAGATACCACTATACATCCAATAGAATGGCTATAATCAAAAAGTCAGGCATACCAAGTGTTGGCAAGAGCATGTAGAAACTGGAACTCTCATACATGGCTGAGGAATACAAAATGTTATGGCCACTTTGAAAAATAATTGTCAGATTCTTATAAAGTTAAACATAAATATAGCATGTAACTCAGCAGTTCCACTCCTAGGAAGGTACCTGAGAAAAGTGAAAGCATATTTCCATACAAAGACATGTATGTTGATGTTCATAGGAGCATTATTCATAATAGCCAAATGTCCACAACTGGTAAATGGATAAGGAAAAATGTGGTGTGTCCATAAAATGGAAGACTATTCAGCAATAAAATGATGAAGTACTGATACATAACTACAAAATGAATTAACCTCAAGAACATTACGCTTTTTAAGCCAAATTCAAAAATATTTGTTGTACTCTTCCTTTTATATGATATATCCGGAGCAAGCAAACAGAAGGCAGAACAGTGGTTGCCTACGGTTCAGGGAAGGATCTTTTGAGAGCAGTGGAAATGTTCTTAAATTGGAATGTGGTATGGTTGCACAATTATAAATTCACTATCATTTATTGAATTGTACGGTCACAGCAAGTGAATTTTACAGTATGCAAATTATCTTCAGTTGTTTAAAAACTAAAAATAATACAGGATTGGGGTGGGGGGCGCTGCCCAAAGTCACACAGCGAGAAAATTGCAGAGTCATGATTCAAACCGAGGTCTGTCTGCCCGGAGTCTGCTCTAAAGGAGTTTTGCTTGGGTTTTCCCCGTGCAAGGACAGGAAGGTACGCGACCGGCGCGGTGAGGGTGGCGGCGTGAGCGGAGAGACACCGCCAACCCTCCCGGGTACTCACCCATCAACAAGGGCTCAAGAAACTCAAAATCGGCACTCTGGGCCCACGGTGCTTGGCGCTCCCGCCTCCGGCTCGAACCAATCCCACCCTCTAGGTCTCCTGGCTCACCCAATACGCGGCCGCCCCTGGGCGCCTTCCAACAAACAGCCTTCTGATTGGCCTCTTTTGCTGCCCGCCGCGTTGCCTAGCAACCAGGCTTCGGGGACGCAGCTGCTGGGCCTCCAGGCCTCTGGCTACGGAACCTCGGGGCTCTTTACCTGCTGCGCTCGCTTCCTGCACCATGTCGGTGCGGACGCTACCGCTGCTCTTCTTGAACTTGGGAGGTGAGATGCTCTACATCCTGGACCAGCGGCTGCGGGCCCAGAACATCCCGGGAGACAAGGCCCGCAAAGGTGAGAGGCGCCCAGCGCGCAAAGCCAGCCCCACGCCCCACAGCCCGGTCCCTCACCGCCGCCCCAGCCCCTGCAGCCAGACCTCCATAGTAGTCCCCTTTACAGACTGACGGACACCCATGCACGCTGCGCTCTCGCATTCAGGGACTTCTCTCACCACCCACAGCCCTATCCAGTCAGAGCCCCTCGGGAGCAAAGTCCCTAAAAGATCGTCTCACCGCAGAGGGATTTAATACCCCTACTTGACATTGTTAGGGTACCTGACCTCCCCCTCCCCCCATTAACTCATCTCTTCAAATGATTTCCCAATCTCTTGACAACCGGCCCCTCCCAAATGTGGGAGTCCCAGCAGCCTACCACCTGGCAACACACTGCTAATCGAAGCATCCTCTTTCCCTGAGTGAACCTTCTGAGTCTCCATTCCTCTGTGCCGTATTCCCCTTCATGAACTGGAGGCCAGTCTTGCTAATTTCAGAAGCTATTTCTAGAAAGATAGGGTTCTAAAATAACGTTGATAAATCAGAAAACATGAGAAAGTTATGTCTTTCCCTTAACAATTGTTGGAAAAGAATGCAATTGTGGAAATAATTTTATGAGAGTTTCTAAAATGCAAGATCTGTCTCCTATACACACCACATCTAATCCCCAGAGAAATGGCCATTCCGAACTCTCTGCCACCCTTTTTCTCTCCCTCTTTCCCCCACTTCTCAACCAACCACTGCTTTCACCAAGCTTCCTGGGATTAAATATGAAGGCAATATTATATTTCAAGGTAAAGGAAGAAAAGTTGGTATAAAGGTGCCTGACATGATTGCAAATTAAAACATTTATACTCTCCAACAGTCTCTGTATGCTCAATTGATGTTAAACAAATGTATTCAGATGTTAAGCATACATACTCAGATAGTCACTATTGTATCTGTGCAGTTGAGTCCAAGTCCATGCATAAAGAGGTTTAAAAAACTCCCTTTGGCATACCCCCTCCATTCATTCTGTAGACTGCTGCCGGTGAGCTTTCCAAAATGCAAATCTGTCCATACTGCTTGCTACTTAACACCCTTGGTCAGCTTTCCACTGCTGTATGGATGGCTGCCAAGTCCTTGGCAAGACCTTTCAGGGCCCTTCCTGATCCTCTGTCCACCTCTGCAATCCCACCTTCTACCACTGCCTGCCTCCTACTGTGTATCTTAATAATACCAAACTGCTTGTAGGTCTCCATTTAAAGCATGTTCATTCGTGTTTCCATGCTCATAATTCCCATTCTACCCAAACTTCCTGTGTCTGTGCTAGTCATTCGCCTTCCATCCTGCATTATTTAGCTTAAGAATCATCTCCTTCAGGAAGCCTCTGCACATGGGGAAAGGGCCTGCACATACTCCCATAGCATCCCATGTGTGCCCCTCTCCACCTCATTGCTGGCCATATTATACTGAAATGGTCTGTATATGTGTCTGTCTCCCCCACGTGTTGTCTTATTCATCTTTGTATTCCAGCACCTAGCATAATGCCTACAGAATAAATTGGTTCTCAGTAAATGTTTGTTGAGCTGCTGTTTTATATGACATTGCCATTTCTTCCTCAGAAAGGTTCTGTTTTTCTTGGCATTGTGTTATGTGATTTCATTTGGGCTGGTGGCACCTGTGAGCTGACAGGTAGTTTTTGGGCTAGTAGTCTGCATCTTGGAAGGCAGTGTATATTAGCAATTAAAAGCATGCTCTCTGTAGTCATACGGAAATGGGTCCCAATTCCACCTTTGCTGTTTAACTAGTTGTATGACCTTGCGTATAACCTCTGTAAGTCTGTTTTTTTTTTCCCCCATAGAATGGGAATAATAATACATACCTGACAGTGAAGTTGTAAGGATTGAATGAGATCATGTACTTAACACGTTTAACACAGTGAGTAGCAGGCGTGGTCTTTCAAGAGGAGGTCTATGCAAGACTCTATGAGTATTAGGGGACTGACTTCCTTTGGGTTCAGGAACTGTTGTCCTTCTGGGTTTGCTAGATGCAGCTTTAGAGAGTTTCAGACATCGTTAGTAATTCACATTCACACACTCATTCCTGTCACAGTCAGGGTGAGTGTCAGATGTGAGATGTTGGGTGGAGCATGATGTAGCCATTCTGCACCTTCACTGGAGGTGGGGCTTTTGATCAGTCTGTCTGCTAACTGATTCTAAAATTGGGGGACCTATCTTCCTAATACAACAACAAACATTTATTAAGCACTTACTATGTACCTTGGACTTATCTGAACACCTTAATCCCCATAACTAACCTGTCATGTATGTAATACTGCTGTCCCCATTTTACAGGTGCTCAGAGTAAGGAAAGTAAGACTGATTTTCCCAGGGTTACATAGCTGGTAAGAGGAAGAGTAAAGGATTTGAAATCATGTCATCAGGCTCCAGGTCTCAGATCCTTAACCCAAATCCTTAACTGCTGCACTCTACTGCCATACCCAAGGGGACTGTACCAGAATCTTTGTGTGGATGAAGGATGGAAGGTTGGGAGGAGAGGGAGTGGTTTGGGGGAAAAATCCAATATACCCACTGATTTTAAAAAAGAAATGGCAGGAAAAATAAATAAAAGAAATGGCAGAAAGTAGTTGGTTGACAGGGACCTGTAGAAAACAGAGCAAGAAACCAGAGCAGAGAGTATGGGATTCCAAACACGGAGAAACACTCATCTCTTCTACCATTTAGAGCTGGTGTCGCTGCGGGAGCAGGAGCCTCTGTGCACAAAGGCCTGTAAAGCACCAGGTGCAGTAAACTAGTCCTCATTGCAGCTTTGAATGGAAATCATATTTCTGCTGGATGTTTTCACTACCTTGCACAGCTAATTGGTCTCCTGGAGGCCGTCCCACTCCCACAAGGCCAGTGCAGATATTGCAGTTTTTTTCCCCACAGCGCAGCCCCTAGTTCAGCATTCAACAGAAAGGAAGTCCTCTCTCTGTGGGGCAACTTTTGAGTGTTGCATACTGAGTGTGGTCCCAGGTTTTAAGCAATAGCGAGAATAAGAAAAGCTGCCTTTGCCTCACTCCCGTCCTCTTTAAGATACTCATAAGTAAGACCCTCTTACATTTGATTTACATTCCTCATTTGACAGAAGGGGAACCTAAGGCATGGGGCCATTAAGTGACTTATTTTTCCAAGATGCCCAGATCCCAGTGTAGGACTGAGCAACCAAAGGCTGTGAGGTTCTATTTTTATTTTTCTAGCAGGCAGCTCTGGATAGCCTTGGGCTTGCCTCCCACTCAAAATATAACTAAAGTGGAATCGTCACAAACAAGTCATCTGGAGAAATAATAGAAAAACAGGGCATCCTTTTCCTTCCCCCGTCTTCAGGAGGAAGGAGGCTGGGAGCGCACAGCACGACAGAGACCTCTGCTGGAGCTGAGCGCCACTGCTGCAGGAGCTCCTCGGAGCCCTGGCCATGGGTTCAACAGCTCCTTTTTGTCAGAAGTAGGCAGTCACCGTCCTTTAGTGTAAATGAGCCCCTGGTAGCCCCTTCTGTTCCAAACACACCTTCAAGAGAGTTGCATCTCAGCCTCTGCTAATTCCCATGAGCCTAACAGACAAGCCCACCTGTAAAATATATGCCACAAAAATGATAGAAGATGTGGACATTATGCTAAAGAAGCCAGCACCTGCTTTAAGAAGGCCAGACTCTTGGTGCTTCTTCCCCAGTATTTTCTCTCCAAAACCCTGTGACTCTTGTGGCAGAAAGATGGTGAATTTTCCCAGAGGAGTCTGACCTTGTACTGGGAACCCTTTGCAGCCAGTTAGGACTGTGCTTTCAGACTGGCCTCAGGAGCTGTTGGTATTGCGTATTGAAGGCTCATATATACTTTGATTATAACTTCACCTCTGAAACAATCAAGTACAAATATTTCCATGAAGGGACCATTCATGACAAAATGTTTTCAAAATGTGGATGTGTGTAGAACTGTTTAATCTATGGGTGGTTTTTCTAGATTAAAATCTCTCCCCCAAAAAATTAAGGAAAGGAAAAAAAATCATCTTGCATCCTTTATGGGTGGTGTCCAAAATTGTGCAGTAGAGAAAGCAGAACTAGGAGGGAAGCCAGCCAAGTGCTTGATGTGTCTGTTTCATCCCTACAGCAACCCTACGAGGTAGGTGCAATTATGATCCCCACTTTACAGATAAGGAAACTGAGGTTAAACAAGTTGTTTGAAGTTTTATAGCTGGTAAGTGGTACAGCCAGGTCTCAACCCATAAAGGGTCTTGGATCTCACAGATTTCTCTGGCCAAGTACATCTTTCCTTATTTGGTCTCCTCTTGGCATCTCCCTGATTACCTTTGGCCTCAGGAGCTTTCTTTATAGTGGTGCCGTCATTAGTTCCCTCTTTTTACATGGAAGTCATGCCTCTCTAAATAAAAAGTAAATCAGAAACAAACAGACTTTTTTCCTTTTAATTCATGTTTTCATGTTTTCTAATTTTAATAGTTCCATCTGTACTCTAAAAAGGGAAATCTTACATTAATTTTAAAAATCAGGTTGTAAAGGAAGAAAATCCTTTCTCTACCTGTTCTTGGGATTATTCTTCCTTGTGGAAGTTAGTGTTTTTAAAAGCCTTATTTTCAATGAAGTGTATTCTCATAGCGTTAGACAGGATGACTTCTTGAGCCTTGTGAGATAAACCCCAGGGTAGCTAGTTCACCTGAGCTTCCTCTCCTCCTAGGCCACCCTCTATAAGATACAGCTTCCCTAGGGCTTTTTTGGAACTTGTTATTTATCCGTCATCCTTTTAAAAGTTTCAAATGGAAGGCAGAGTATTTGCATTAAACACTAATGCAAACGTAAAAAATAAAGTTTCATAAACCAGATCATTGGAATTGGTGTTTTTAAAGCCTCGTTGAAAATAATGTTCTTACTTCATGAACTGGTGTTTTCTTTTTATATGCTTCATGTAGATGAATGGACAGAGGTGGACAGAAAACGAGGTATGCTATCTCTGAGCTGCATGTATTCAGTCTGCATCCACAGGTTCACTCAGTCCTTCATCAATGGGGCTTAAAGTGGGACCACTCTAAATATTTCCAAATAAAAGAACAGGCGTGAGTTTCTCTCTAGCAGAGACACTGGTTATACATTTGAATCTTTTACTTATATAAGTGCAGCATATAAGGATGAAACCCAAGCAAACGTTGGCCAAAAGACCATATTGCACCTGAGGTATTGGTCTCTTTTCATCAGTTCCAAGCTTTGCAAGGACAGCTGGGGCAGCAGCTACATTTCTGGGTAGGCTGTCCTATTTAGTAGTCCTTAAAACAATTCTGTGACCGTATCGTGTAGCTAAAGAGCTGTTCTCCGTAGCACACAGAGAAAAATGGAAGCACTGAGAAAAATGGAAGCCTGTTTAGGGCAGGAGGTTGGGATATATAGCTCAGTGGAAGAGCACATGCTTAGCATGCATGAGGTCCTGCGTTCAATCCCCAGTACCTCCATTAAAAAATAATAATAAATTTGTTTAAATGGAAGCCCATGGCTGCATGGCCACCAGGATGGCAGGCAGAAGGCATGATACACACCCACTGTGGCCTTATTGTGCTAGGTCTTCAGTTTCCCCTTCACCCCCAACTAGCAGCAAACCTGAAAAAGTTACCAATTCCTCAGAATAAAACCTTACAGACTTTCTCAACTTTAAATGTGGCAAGTACCTCCCATCATTTGACATTCGGGTGTAGTTTATGCATGTCTCTCACCACACCAAGTATGCTGAGCAGATAATATATATAACATTTAAGAGCGCAGGCAGTAGCATCAAACAACCCCATCCTAATTTCAGTGTCACCATCTGCCTCTCTAAGGCTCAGTTTTCCTCCCTGATAAAATAGGATAATAATTCAGAGTTGCCTTGGGGTTTAAATAAGATAATGCGTGGAAAGTTCTAAGCCCAGTGCCTAGAACATAATAAGGCTTCAAAACATGGTAACCATCTAGAAGTCATAGCTTCTGTTTTACCCTTGGTTGTAAATGTGTGTTCCCATAAACAATAACGTTTACAGCAGAGGTAGTTGCTAAAAATTCAATACCTTTCAAGAGAATTATTTCATCATGCCAGGCTTGAAGAAAAGCCCAAAGTGCCTGATACGCTTTTATAATAATACGTCATAGCACTTCCCTTGAGCAATTTTTGACTCACCTCTTGATGCATGGCAGAATTTCCCAGCGAGAAGTGTAGATTTTGAAGGCTTTTTGTAAATGCGATTAAACCACTGGAGTTTATCTTAAGCATTCAAAAATAATGAGGGGAAACTGACTTCACGCTCTGAACCCCAGATTATAAGCCTGGTGTGTTAAGAACTCAGTTACTGACCCTTCGATGCACCTATGAAAAAATCACCCCAATACCTGGCCTTCATCTCCTGATGAAACCTGGCTCCTAGTACATTCCTGCCTCATGAAATTACGCAGAGGTCACGTGAGTGCCGAAAACTAACATCAAGACCGACCGAGAGGTCTGGTTAAAACTATTTCTCAGGTTTGAGTTAAATGCGACGTGGGGGCCTACTCTAGGGCGAGGACATTTATTTCGTCTTTGGGCCTGGTGTTTATCTCAGTGTCTGGTGTATAGTAGGTCCGCATCAGCCAAGTGCCAGGTGAAGCACGCTGTGAGAAATAAGCATGTTAATTCATGTCCCCATGCTCTTTCCAAAGAATTAAATGAGAGTTGGAGCCCTGGGTGCCAGAGCCCAGCCATAAGACTGCCACTTCCTCTTGGGGGCATTTGTGTTCACTGCTCTGCCCACAGGGACAGGGCCTGCTGCGCTGTCTTTCCAGCAGGTGAACTTTCTGGAAGTTCTCGTGCAAGGAGCCATGGTGCTATATAGCTTATTCACTTCCCAGGGGGAAAGACTTCACTTTGCTTTTTACTATGCCAGAGTGGCTAACAATCGCCTTGGGATTTTCTTTCTTTTAGAACTGATTTACTTGGGTCTCAGCTATTTTTCTAGCTCCTGCTAAAGGCTCAGAGACCCTAGAGAAATGACTCGGCCTCTGAGAGAATGTAAGCGTGCACTTGATCAGAGCTTATGTGGTCCTTTAACTTGAATTCTTCCTTTTTGGCACTCCTCCCTGGCCTACATAAACCTGTGGAGAATTCTTCAAATTCTCTCATCTGAGGCCTTATATGTGACTTTCCAGTTGTACCTATTTCCTTGCAAATTCTGCATTTTATATAGGCCGCGGTAAGAAAAATGTGAGGAAGCCCAGTTTACTACAGGTCCCTACTTGTTTAGGTCGAAGGCGAAAGGCTGTGCTTGGGGCAAAGTGGGAAGAGTTGGTCTGTCTCCAGGTTGTCCCTGCTGGGGAGGGGTTAGTGCACGTGGAGGCAGGCTGCCGTGGGTTGGGGTTGTGGGTTGTCCGATGGGAGGGATACCCCGTGTTGGTGATGGGTCTGGTCCTTCCTTACTAACGGGATGGCGTCCACAGTAAAATCCAGAGGTCAAGTGTGAGTTCAGCACTTCTGGAAGGAGTCACAGTCAGTTCTTTTTTGTCATGGTGGGCGTGGGGAGGGGGTGTTTCGTTTCCCCATTCCTCCTCTCTAGCCCTTCCATTTAAGGTTCACATACAACTAGCCCTCAGCTCCTGGCTTCTCCCCAAAACTGCTCTTCGAGATGCTTTAAAATACTGGCCTGAGCCCTCAGGATACTTTTAGCAATTACTTAAAGGTGGAGAGGGTGCCTGAAATCTTGACCTTGCCTTCACTTGCTAAGACACAAGGCCACAGCCAGTCACCTGGTGTGTCCTTCGTGTGGCAAGAGAAAGAGGCGTCTGTCTCTTTCAGTAATAATCACTCATGTTTAACGGTTGATTTTGTATAATTATTTTAAGTAACCAGTTTTCTTTCAGCTTTTAATTACTACGAATGCATGGTCTCAGCATCCATATACGATCACCATTAGGCCAGAAAATATCTGGCTTAATTAAGAATAATCTGTGTTCAACCATACCTGTTGTTGTTCCTCGTACCAAAGGGTTTTCCTAGCCCTCAAGTAACGTTATTTGAGTAGCACAAAATATCTAAATGAATCAGTGAATGAAGAACTAGCATTATAAATCCTTTGGTTTGCACACATCTTGGGACCTTTTATTCTCACCACGTGCAAATTTTCCATCTGAAAAACAGTGCAAGACATATATGACTGTTACAGTATAATATCAATATTATAGATCAAATACAGAAAGTAAATTTTTAGGCTTCCTAAAATGGTGTTAATCTGAAGTACACTTGTAGAAACATTAGAAATGTTTTCAGCTCTAACCAGTGGGTAGCCTTGTCTATTTTTTAAACCATTTTGCTAAAAAAAAAAAGTCAATTACCATTATAGGTCCCATTTTTATAAAATTTGTTTTTAAGTAAAAATGTTATAGACTTGCTAAACAAACAGACAAAACAATAGTGATGCTGTTTTTCATTTTAAAATAAAACTCTAATCTAAAATGCTTATAGGAATCTTTTTTAGAGAAAAAAGATACTTTCTTCTTCTTCTATCTTCTTTCTCTAGAACTAGAATTATAGATCCTTGGTTTGCACACACCTTAGGACCTTTCTCTATTTTCTTTGTCTTTAGAGACCCTAGAGAAATGACTCAGCATTTCTTCTTTAGAGACTCAGTGTTTCTTCTTTCTCTTCTTTCTTTAGAGAAAGAAGAAAGATTTCCCCTCTCATCAAGTGAGATAATGTGTGTGAAAGTTTGTAACCCCTGAAGCACAGCACACTTGTACTTTGTCTCATTTATGTTTGCCCTGAGATGGTCTCATAAAACACTCTGGACCCTGCTTTCTCCTGGGGCATCTGTGTGGTTTTTCCCCGGGGAGCAGCTCTCACTAACGATATCCACATCCCCCCTCTACTCAGGCCCAGATCCTCCATTCCATTCATATAGAGACCATCTCCTGAATAAAGCTTCCTCTGATACCTCACTTAGCTGCGTTCTCTCTTGTCTCTCCAGTTCTGAATGACATCATCTCAACCATGTTCAATAGAAAGTTTATGGAGGAATTGTTCAAACCCCAAGAGCTCTACAGCAAGAAGGCCCTGAGGACTGTCTACGACCGCCTGGCTCATGCCTCCATTATGAGACTGAACCAGGCCAGCATGGATAAGGTGAGCAGACAGCTGCCTCTGTCCTCTGGCCTGCATTTCTTGTGGATGAGCCTAGACTGGAATCAAATGAGGTGATGTAGGCAGTGGTGCCTGGGAAAAGAACAGGCACTTGTCAAAGAGTCGTTCTTGAGCTTCCGAGTTGGGAGGACTTCAGAAGTCATCCTCACTGACCCCTCCGTTGTTTATGTCATTCCACCTGCCCAAAGAGAGTGCTGGTCTGCATGCCTGTATTTATGACCACCTCAACCCAACACAAGCATCCAACCCTAATTAAAAGCTTTAATTCTGCTTCCTTCTTAACAAATCTCAGCTCTGCAAACCAGGAATTTTTTCAAAAGCAAATTTCAAAACTGCTCAACTTTACTTATAATGTAAACATATCTGTTCCGTTGTGAAACAAATTTTTAGGGTACTCTGATTTTAGAAGTAAGAATTCCAATAAGCAATGGCAGAGAATTAATAAATCTCTTGTTCAGAAGAATTCCAAACACTTATATAGGTCTCTGCCCTCGAGGAGAGAGAGCGTAACTCCCTACTCCTTGGATGTGAGCTGCACTTGGTGACATCCTTCCAAAGAGGACAGTATGGAAAGAAGGGGGGAAACAGCCAGCTTCACAGTGGAGGAACATGACAAACATGACCTCAACCAGGGCATGACATCAACAGTGATTAGCTACGTGGTGGTACCCTGATTTGATGTGACGAGGATAGCACTCCACCTCCGTGATCGTCCTCCCAAACACCCACAACCCCAGGCTAATCATGGAAAAAAACCGTCAGGCAAATACCATTCAGAGGTCATGTTACAAAATAATACCTGACCAGTAGTCAGAACTGTCAAGGCCGCCAGAAACAAGGAATTCCAGAGAAACTGCCACAGCCAGTAGGAGCCTAAAGAGATATGATGACCAAATGAAATGTGGGGTCCCGGAACAGAAATAAGACGTTAGTGGAAAACTAAAAAGATCCAAGTAAAATATGAACTTGAGTTAATTTTTTTAAATAATTACAATAATAGTAATTCCTTTTCAATCCCCTTCATTATGTTAATTTTTAAAAATCATGAGGACTGATGGTGCTAGGTGTGCAAAAATCAACACTGTCTTATTGCTAGTACCTGGAAACCTTAGACAGACTGGCTTTAGCTATGCCCTCTTGCTCCTGCCACTTACCTTTAGAAAGTGACTATATCTCCTTGAGCCTCCATTTTCCCTTCTGTAAAATGGGGATAATAATAGCTGCTTCATCCATTACTAGGAGGACTAAGTGAGAAACCTATATAATGACACACCTAGGCCTGGCACATAGTAGATGTTTAATAAATGTTCATTATCTTCTCTGCTTGTTCCCCTCCCTCTGCCTTTAAGGTTTAGGTTTGCAGAACGAAAGGACACAGAATTTGGAATCGGGGGAAGGGTTTAGTTCAGTGGTAGAGCGTATGCTTAGCATGCACAAGGTCGTGGACTCAATCCCCAGTACCTCCTTTAAAAATAAACCTATTACCAACCCCCCAAAATAGAATTTGGAGTCAAAAAACCTAGGTTCAAGTTTTATCTCTCCCAGTAGCTGTGAGACCCAATTTGCTGAATAACCCTGAGCTTTCATTTCTTCATCTTATTCCTGTTTTTATCCATTATTCCTAGCAGTGTCCTGTATGCAACAGGTACTTAATATTTGATAATGATGGTGGAGAGTCTCAAATCTACAGCTCTGGATTATATACCCCTGTGACCACACCCCTGACACACACCCCAGGCTGCTCCTGTTGTATGCCACTTTCGAAGTGAAATGTTTAGCTGCATGTTGGAGAAATGGGATTGCGTAGAGGGTTCTAGCAAGGGTATCAGGATTTGACCATCTTTAGTTCAAATCTCATTCTGCTACTCACTACCAGCTATGTGGAATTAGGCAAGTTTCATCATTTTTAATCTTGGGGTAATAAGCTACCTCACAGAGTTCTTGTGAAAATTAAATGGGGTCAAATGAGGTAATCCTTATGTATGTGCTTGGCACAGCACTGAGATGGCTGTAATTTAATTTCCAATCCCATCTCAGACGTGTCCATAACTCATCTCCCAAACTGGCTCCCCCCACTGCCCCTGCCAGACTTCCCCGTCTCAGTCAGTAGCATCATGTGTGTCTCCCAGGCACTAAGCTGAAAGTGCTGTGGTCATTTTAAACAGCCCTCATCTTCATCCCCCAGATCCAGTCAGGCACTCACCGTGTATTGACAGCTTTCCTCCTGAGTATCACGTACTCTTCTTTCCCCAGCCTTGTCCATTCCCACTGTCTTTACTCCAGGCCTTCTGTCTGGGTTACTCCTGTTGCAGAAAAATGTGTTACAGCTCCGTGTTATATAGCTCAGTGTTACAGCTCAGTTGTGACAGCAACCTGGATCCCCGCAGCACTCAGAGAATTGGAGAACTCAGGTTTATTAAGCAAGCAAGCCCAGAAAAGTTAACACTCCAAGCTCTGGAACCCAGGTGTAGGTTTATACAGGCCTTTATAGGCTGCGAGTTTTACACTTTGCAACGTCATATGCAAATAAAGTATAACAGAAGTTGACCAACCAGGAACAAGCTTTGTAGGAATAGACCAATTAGGAGTGAGAGAAATAACCAATCAGGAGTGAGCTCCATGCAAATGAAGTACTACAAATGGACCAATCAGAAGTTAGGGAAGTGGACCAATCAGAAGTGAGAATAATAACTAAACAGGAGTGAAGGAAATAACCAATCAGAAGTGAGTTCAGGGAACCAACAGAATTTTAGGGGTAAGCTATTTCAGAGGCAAAAAGTGAGAGAGAGCCTCTGGGCCAGGGAACCAGATGGTGCCAGCAGGAGAGTAGTGGCCCTGCTTGGGGGCTCTGCCAGTTTTTTTATGGGGCTTCCCGCCTCACTCCAACAGAATGTCTTTCATTCATACAGTCAGGAGATACTGCAAACCTCTTAGGAGCCCAGCACCAGCTAACCTTCCTCCCCCCTGCTCTCAACATCTCATCATCCCCAGACTCACTAATCTCGCTTAATTACCACTTTTATCACATCAGCTCAGGAAGTTTCAGTAGCCCCTAATTCCTACCACATCTAATCTAAATTATTCTGTCTGCCTTTCTAAAACCTTTAGTATTCTAATCTTGCCGTAATTATCCACCTTTATTTCCCAACATCCCCAACACAAACCATCCCCTTTAGTCAGGCTGCTGTGCTCCTTCTCCCAGAAAAAGAGCATTATCCATGGCGGCCTCCGGCCCCTCACACATGCTATTCCCCTCAACTAGAATGCCTTTCCCCTCCCTCAGCCTGTTCGAACCTGCCTCGAGTTCACATCAGGCCCACTTCTTCCACAAAGCCTATCTTGACCACTTTGATCCTCACCAGTTTCTCACCTCTGACCATCAGAGGTGGTCACAACACATGTAGGACTTGTTGATATCTTATTAAATATTGTTCATCATTTTAAATTGTTCTCATACAGTCATAGAACTTTATTCTTGTCGTTTTCACACATGTCATCTCATTTACTCCTCTCGGTGATTCTGCAACGTTGGAAAATTAGGGAGTAGTTTTTACACATGAGAAAACTCAGGCTCAGAGAGGTGAAGAGACTTGGCTTGGGCCATCAAGTCAGCAGCAGCAGAGGGCTTGAATTCGTGTTTTCATTCTCCAAGTCCAGCACCAGTTCCAGGGCCCCACAGCTGCCCAAGCTGACCAGAAATCCTGGTTTTCTCAGAAATGTCCTGGCTTACTCCTGTAGTCCTGGCTTAATTGTTAATGTCACCCCCTTTTACTCTCAAAAGTGTCTTGGTTTGCGTGATAACTAGATATGGTCACTGAGCTGTAAGGTAAGCCCAGAACTGGTTTCTAGTAAGTGCCTGACTGAGTCATTGTTGGGAGGTTCTGATTTCTGCCTTTATGGTCCTCTTTCTTTTGTTCATCTCTGGGTTGGCAGCTCTATGACCTGATGACGATGGCTTTCAAATATCAAGTACTGCTGTGTCCTCGTCCCAGGGATGTGTTGCTGGTCACTTTCAATCATTTAGATGCCATCAGGGGATTCATCCAAGACTCCCCAACCATCCTGCAGCAAGTGGATGAGACTTTCCGGCAGCTGACTGAAGTAAGCATGTCACCAGTTTATCACCTCTCAGCCCCAGTACCTGTTCTCACTCCTCTGTTAAGAACAGGCAGAGTCAGCAGGGAGGGTATAGATCAGGGGTAGAGCACATGCTTAGCACAAAGTCCTGGGTTCAGTTCTTAGTACCTCTACTCAATAAATAAATAAGCTTAATTTCCTCTCCACCCCAAAAAAAAGAACAGGCAGAGTCCAAGACAAAGAGAACAGGGTGAGGAATGACAACGCCTGCCACTGTCCCAGAAAATTCTAAAAATCTACAGGTGTCCATTTTGGTAAGACAGTAGATGTTATCACCTTCCACCCTCTCACCGTTGCCTTCATAACTGGGAAAGCAATGATAAAGAGCATAGCTATTTTCTCCTAACTTTTCCAAAAGGGAGTTGGTGGTGGATGTTCTGTGAAATCTTGTGGACTGGGAGAGTTGACGTGCACCCCACTCAGTGTGCCGTGGTGAGGTTGGTGGCTCTGGTGAGGGAGCAGTGCCGGCCCTCCTGCCCCAGCAGCTGAGTCTTCTCCTTACTTTCTGGCTCCCATCCCTGAGCACCCCCCACCCCTGCCTGTCTGCACTTCCCATGGCACTTCTGAAATTGGAATGCTTCTTTCTGCCTTGCCTCTGGCAGACATATGGGCGGCTCTCTGCGGGGGAGTTCCAGATGATCCGGCAGACACTCCTCAGCTTCTTCCAGGACCTGCACATTCGGGTGAGTGAGTGGGCAGCCCCGGGAGCACCCTGCCACTGCTGTCAAGGGAGATAGGGTGCAAGTCTTCAGGGCAGACAGGGCTGGGATTCTGCCCAATTAGCAACGTCCTCAGTGTTTTGCTGCATGACAGTAACCTTTCTGATGACCAATCTCAGCTGTTTTTAAATAGACCAAGGGAGACAGTGATGACACCATTCCTTCCCAGTTATCTTATGTTTTTCTTTAAAATACGGTTTCTTCCCTGGCTTCTCCAGGCCAGCAGCCTGATCTTAATTCTAAAACCTTTTCTTGAGCCTTTATCATCTTGACTTCTCCAGGATCTGAGCTGTCAGGACGCTGCCTTCCTGCTCCATGAAAAGCTCGCCTCTCCTGGGCTTTCATGGCATCATACCATCCTGGCCTTCACTCATCTCTCCCATCTCTCTGTCTTTCACTCCTTCCTCCCCGTCTTCCTGTCTCCAGCTCTCCCCTCTTCTGCCTCTACCCACCCCCTGCTCTTTCCTCCCTACTTTGACTACCAACTCCTCCACATAAGACTCCTGCATCTAACTTCTACCCACCCTTGCCCCAGCTCTGCCATCCAGCCCCACATCGCCCCTACTTGCTGAGGCACTCTACCAGTGCCCACAACCGAGTGTCTACAGCTCAACTAGTCTCCAGAATCAAGACCAGCTCAACTTCCTGATTCCTATTGAAGACTCCGCCATTCGCTCATTCATTCAGCTCAGAACCAAAGTGTCACCTTTGATTTCCCTTCTCTGATATTCATCTAATTGCTAATAAGGCCAATCGAGTTGGCCTTTTCAATCTCCATGCCCTCCTTTCCATTCCTGTCACCACTAGCCCTGCCCAGGCCTTCATGCTTCATGTTGGCGCTTACCTTCCAAATGACCCTACCTCCTCCTTTCATGCCTGCTCCAGACAGTTCTATACCCTGACTTGGAAAACACATTCTGAGCTTCTGAATTTGGGACCTGTCTGTCTTAGACAGGACTTTGTTCCCTCCCAAAATTTAACACACTGATATGGGAAGGATGGTTGATACGGCAAAATGAGCCCAGGCTCCAGAGTCAGGCACCCTGGTGTTTGAATCCCAGCTCCAGCACAGCTCCATGACCTTGGGCAAATTACTTCTCTAGAGTCTTAATTTTGCCATTTGAAAAATGGAAACAATAATACCTAATTTAGAGTTTGTCAGGAAGATTAAGTGAAGCAGCACATGTAATACACATGTATTTGCTTGTCCTATATATAGACACACACATACACTCTCTCTGTATGTAACACACAATAGAGTGCTTCTGGAAGGAAGGACAGGAAACCTGTCACAGTGGTTGCCTCCTGGGAGTGGGAGCTACATGGATGACAGGGGTACAAGAGAGAGTTACATTCCCTTGCATACCCTTTGAACCTTTTGAATTTTGTACGTGTGTGTATAACATAGTTATAAAATAAAAATTTTTTAGAAAGAAGAAATAGAGCATGCTTAGAACCTGATTGTTAGTTCCCTTCCATGAACAAAGAAAGACAAATAGATTTCAATACTGGTGCCAATTTTATTTTGAACCCTCATGAATAATTTCAGTTGCTATGGATGGAGCAATGATAACATCAATATAAATTAAGATTAAAATTAAAAATATGAAAGTACAAATAAGATTAACTTTTGCGTTGCTATAAAATATTGAAAACTCTGCATCATATTATCGTCAAAACTGTGCACGTTTGGACATTGTTTTATGGATTGTAGTAATATAAACAGCTATATTGATTTCTCAATTCTGACAAGATAAAATTCATTATAATGAAAAGACGTTCCTAATAATAAATCTATAACAAAATCATTCAAATATATTATTAAACCGCAAAATATATTAAGCTTTACTTGCTAAATGGGCAGGCAATGAAACAATAGGAAGTTCATCAAGAGAAACAGGAATCACATATCCTGACATTCAGCCACTGATCTGTAACATCTGGCTGGTTTTCCAAATCTGCTCTCTAATGTTTTTTTGGCTCAGCTGCAATTTGTGATTGCCTGTACAGATTTTCTCTGTGTTCAAAACAGTCTTGATAGTTTTGAGATTTGTTAGCAAAACCAGCTAACTAAATCAAGAGTACACAGCTCTGACCTAACAATTCCTTGCTCATTGTTTAACCAAAGCAAGTACAAAACTCCTCATCGTAATGTCCAGAATTTTCTGTGATTTCACAAAATAGCCTGAGACTGGATGTGGGGATTGAGCGAAAGAAGAATGAAGAACAACTGCTAAGTTCTTGGTGCCATTTTCTGAGTAGAGAAAGGACTGAAGGGAAGTATATTTGAGTAGAAAAAGGAATTAATTCTATTTAGGTTTAATTTGCCTTTTAGACCTCCAAGTGGCAAAGTCATGTCAGCAGGTGAATATCTAAACCTGGAGCTCAGAGGAGAGAGCCAAGCTGGAGAGAGAAACGTGGGGATCGTCAGCATACAGCAGAGAGACAGTATTCAAAGTCTTCTGGCCACTGGATGGATGCTGGCCCTTCTCTCTCATCCACAGGCAGGATGTGAGAAGCAGAGTCAGCATTCTGTCAGCTTCTGCCTCACTTTTAGATCATGATTTTTCTGCCCTCCTCCTGGAAGGCCAGACCGGCAACCACAAAACCATCCAAAGCCCAGGACTCATCCCTCACTGCCGAACCTGGCTGCCAGGTCACTCACCCACATTCACTGAGCTTTTAAATCCCCGGCTCATTCTCCTCCCAGCCACTAGAATCCCACCATCATCCTGGGGAGTGCTGGTGCTTAGGAGATGTCTCATCCAGCACTCCAGCCCCACAGCTCCATGACCTGTATTCCCTCTTTCCGTGGGAAACCTGGGTCCTGCCCTCAGGAACTCATCAGAGAAGGGAAGGTG
This sequence comes from Vicugna pacos, assembly GCF_048564905.1. NCBI lineage: Eukaryota > Metazoa > Chordata > Mammalia > Artiodactyla > Camelidae > Vicugna > Vicugna pacos. Next base: position 41,742,858 of record NC_132999.1, read on the forward strand.
CACTGAGGGCCTTAACAGGTGTTCAGTTCTGACACAGAAGAGTGTGAAGAGAGAGGACACAAAGCAGGGGGTGGTCAGTTCCACCTAACAGAATCAGGGAAGTCTTCGTAGAGGATCTGATATCTTCTAGAAGAAATAGGTTTTCACCAGGACCATGGGAAAAAAAGGGAGGGGTTAAGAAGACACCATCTCAGTAAAGGCACAACACATGTAACCACCTGGCAGAATTGGTGGCACAGGGAGCCAGAAGGCTGCAAGCAATCGAGTATGGCTAGAATATAAGGTTCAAGGAGGAACATGGCTACAGAGAGGAGCAAAGGGCTAACTGGACATTACCTGGCAGACAGCAGCCAGTGAAGCAGGAGAAGGACACAGTCTGATAAGAGTTTAGAAGATTCTCTTTAGTAGCAGAATAAAGGTGGAACAAAAACAGATGAGAAGAGGCAGGGAGACCAGTGCAGAGGCTCTGCAGTGGCCAGTCTAGAGGTGATGGAGGTCTGAGCTAGGGAACATGGTAGAGAGGAAGGGCCAGACACAGAAGTGATCTCTGGGTGGGCAGGGCTTGGCGACTAAGTAGCCTTGGGAAGGTGGTGGGTGGGGGAACTCAGGTTGCCAACTTGGTGACCTGGTGGTGTCATTCACTGGGATCAGGTTAGGGAGGACAATAAGCCCTGTTCCAAGCAGAGTGAATTGGAGGTGCAGCTGAGAAACCTATAGGTGGACACATTTAATAGGCAACAGGATAGGTGGGTCTGATGCCAGGGAAGAAGACTAAGTTGAAGTTCCAGATCTGGGAGCCATCAGGGTGGAAGTGAATGCTGGCACATGGGAGTAGATGAGATCACCTCAGGAAAAAAAAAGGGTGGAGTGAGAAGAACAGGGCATGGGAGAGTCACACCTACAGCTAAGGGCCAGCAGAGGAGCTTGGCAAGCAGGCAGACCCAACAGTCCCGTCCAGCAAAAAGCAGATTCTCAGGTCAAACATAGACCCACACTTGGATTAAATTTGTACATTTCAGATCTACGGCATAGTCAGCTCTATTAGAATCAGCTAACAGGGGGTCCAACACATACATAGTCTCACTTCTCTCTCCAAACTTCCTTTCTCCATGCTTGTATTCATATCCCTTGGTCACAGAATCTCAAGGTTAAAAATTCCTTAAAAATCATCAAGCCAAACCCTCCAGCCAAACCAGTGTACACATCCCCCCTAAAAAGATGACTTGTGCCAGCCCATCTCTGTTTCTGAAGTGTCTTCACACCCACCTTCTCCCTCCAGGCCCAGCTCCAAACCCACAGTCACCCCTACCCACCCCATCTGCCTGCAGTCATTCTCCTCAGCCGACTAACGTGCAAATGCTGTTCAGCATGTCCTGCCTCATAGTGTCATTGTTTTTCCATTTTATGCTGTTTCCTGTGTCCAATCAGACGGCAATACAGAGAATGTTAGCTATCACTTACTGAGCACTCATGTGTCAGGCCCTGTGACAAATGCTTTCCGTTCATTATCCGTTTTAGGGGTCCCACTAACCCACTGAATAGGTACTGTTATCCCCCGTTTACCAGAGAGAAAGGTGGTGCAACTTAACGAAAAACCCAGAGCCCAGGAGGGCCCCAGCTGCGATGTGAGCCCGGACAGTCTAACATCAGCAGCCAAACTGCCAGCGTACAAATCCTCACCACTTTGCATTTTCACTGCCTTGTGTGCACCAGATGTTTCCTCCCGATGATGTTACGAATATAATCTTGTCAAGTTTTTGAGTCTGAAGGGACCTTCAAGTTTATCTCACTTTACAGATGAGGAAGCTAAGAGCCAATCAAACTGATTAACTGCTACAATCCTAATGGAATTTAATCTGACCAAGACCTCAACACATGAAGCAAGGAGTAGAAGTAGGCAGAATGTGGGGTTTTCAGTCACGCCGGAGACCTTCCAACTCTAATGCCACTGGATCCGCCAGTCCGGCCCCTTCCCACCAGCCCAGCATGTGACTGAGAGCTTGGAGTCAGAAACACAAGGTCTGAATCCTCAGCTCTGCCCCTTATGAACTGGCTGGCCTTGAGGAACTGTTTTAACCTCTGAGCCGCCGATTCCTCATCTGTAAAATGAGGGTAATGAGGATCTTATAGCTCAAGCCTCACAGCTGTATGGAAGGTTAGCAAGGAAGCAAGTGGGTGTGGGATTTGGAGTCATCCTGGGGTTTGAGTCTAGTCCTGTCTCTTATTGTTCTCTTTGGGCAAGTCACTCCACTCTGTGAACCTGAGCCTCCTCATCTTTAAAAGCAGGGATAGCATCACTCACCTGGAAGATTTGCTATGTGGCTCCAAAGAAGTTCTGTTTGTAAAAAGCACTCTAACTCGTCAGGGGCTAGTTCTGGTGACTTTTCTCTCACTGTCATCAGGTCACTAGGTAGCATTCCCACGCCATTACACGTGTTCCATCTTCAGAATGCTGATGTCTATGGACATATGCCAAGAGAAATGACAATAAGTGTATTTTTTTCCCAGGTGTCCATATTTCTAAAGGACAGAGTTCAGAATTCTAATGGCCGCTTTGTATTGCCCGTGTCTGGGCCTGTTCCCTGGGGAACTGAAGTTCCTGGACTCATCAGGTGAATTCTCAACAGTCACTATCAGACCAATGTTTGGAGTTTCAGGAAGCCAATACCTGGGCCACCCCATAGAAAGCAGCCCTTCTGAGGCCCCTCCCTTTCTTCAGCGAAGCACAGCAGTGAGGAGGTCAAGTTCTAATCCAGTCTGTCACTGAGCAGACACTTGAAGCAAACCACCTAGTTCTCCAGGATTCATTTCCTCACCTACCGAATCATTAACTGTGAGGATGAATAAGACAATAATGCTCCAAAGGGCTACCCAGCACATAACATGTACTCAGTAAATATCATTATTACTATATTACTGTCATGACCTCCACCAGCATCTTAATCTTGAAGCAGTGCATGAATTCCCTTTTGTCCCATAGTACAGGAAATAAAGAAGTATCCGGGACATTCCAAGCTTGGAGAACACTGCAGCATGTCCTGCTCTGTATTGTAGAATGTTCAACCGCAAAGGCGAAGAAGTGAGGAAGGCAGAATTCAAGCATGGCGGGAACTATGTCGCGGCCCCCAAAGAAGGGTCCTTTGAACTCTATGGAGACCGAGTCCTGAAACTGGGAACTAACATGTAAGCAAATATCCCTCCCCGAATGGATCCAAGTCCAAGGGCAGTCCCTTCATTTAAAAAACCAGCTTGACTTCTGCTATGAAAAAAATCCCTGCTGACAGTTGGAGGAATTCCCCCTTAGTTACACACGGCATGCAGAGCCCCGACGTATCCAAAGGGCACCTCAGATCTCCCAACATAAAGTAAACTCAACAGATTGAAAAGATAAATAATTTTAAAGAGCCACACGAGAGAACCCGCCAAAACCTTGGTTGCAATGGCGATCCCAGAGGGCTTGGCTATCATGTACCATTCACATTACTTTCAGCAATACACATTACTTTGCAAGAGGAGGCATTTCCACACAGCTTCCCAGGTATTTTGTTTTGGGAAGAAATGAAACGTGAGTGGTTGACACCCACTTAGTTGTATTCTGTATTCCCAGCACCTTTCTGGATGCTTTGTCACACCTCGAACTAAAAGCTCTGCGCTATATTCACAAGTTAGAGGGACGTCAGGGTCAAAGGGCTGGACAAAGTTATCGCGGTTCTCTGTTGACACCAGGTACAGTGTGAACCGGCCCGTGGAAACCCATATGTCTGGAGCATCCAAGAACTTAGCTTCACAGACACAGGTGAGCTTCTGCCTCCCTTACTTATCTTCTTAGAGCTTATTTCAAGATACAAGAGTCTGGACGTGGAGAAGAGTGGGAACTCTAGATTTCAAAGCTGGCCAACTTTACCCTCGTTGTTTGTAGTCTTCTCAGTTCCGCCTCACCAGTACACAGGTTTTTAATTATAGTTTCTCATGGAGACTTCCCGCGATCTGACTAATTAGGTAATTTTAGGCTTGGCTCCACCACCGTAATTAAGCAGGAACCACACACCAGGACATGTGAAATAGCATTTGTACCAGTGCTCCTAGGCCCGTGGTTGCTGAGTTCAGCAGTTGGGTGTATTCTGACCATTAAAACATCCCTTTTCAGTGCTTCCCTGTGTAATGATGTGGAAGCTAACTTCAAAATGGGGGTTGGGGTTCTCTAAATTCTGTTTTACAAATTTTCACTGAACTAGCTACCAGCTAGCTGGAGGACAAATGACAGAATATTCAGTTATTCGGCAAAATTCTATGGGCTAGGTACTCAGGACGCAGAGCTGGCTTAGATGTGGTCCCATCCTGAAGGGGCTTGTAATACACTGGAAAGACAGTGGTAGGAACACAGAACCATAACATGGCAGAAAAAGACTCGCTGGGCATCCTAAGCAAAGTGCTGTGCCCAGAACACATGTCCTGTCCAGAGTGTGCAAGCAGGGGACAGAGGTCAAGAAGGCTTTTCAGAGGAGGTGACGTTCAAGCAGGGTCCAGAATCAGGAAGATACGAAACAGCCGAGAAGGAGAAATAGGCATGCAAACCAAGGTCAGAGTACAAGCAGAGGCACCCAGAGGCACCCAGAGTCACAGTGTTCAGGGGAAGCAGGGAGCCCGCGTCTCTCCCACGTGGCTAGATCATAATGCAGTAGAGGCAGCGGCCAGAGATTTGGCTGGACAGGGACACCAGGGCCAGATTCAGAAGGGGCTGAAACAATGTGGATTCTGTCCTTTAGGCAGGAGGCAGCGGGGTTTGTCTCAAGCAAGGGAGAAGTGAGATGAGGACCACATTTTGGGTAACTGGCAGCAGAGTGACGGAAGAGGCAAAGCAGGAGAAGGCTGGTCTAGAGAGAGCCAGTCAGGAGGAGGGGTGAAGGCTGCGGTGGGGCCAGGCCAGGAGAGCGGGAGCCATAGGAGGGAAGGGATTCGGGGGTGTATACTCGGGTCACCACCTGAGGGCAGTGTGGGAGTGCCTGCGGAACGAGTGCCCTCGGACCTGGATCCTTCACCCAGGCTGCTCGTAGATGCCGAGGGAACTAGACTGCCTGTAGAGGAACAAAGAAACATTCTTCTCCTTCAAGGAGGAAGGCAGTGCGAGGAGAACGGGGTCCCTGGGGCCTTCTACTCCTCCGGAAAGCGTTGACTGTCTCTGGTGTGTCGCCTTGCTAGAGTCCCTCTGGTTCTGACGTGGATTATTTCTGTTTTGGTTAAGCCTGTTTCCTATGCTTCATTTGGACCCAGTTCTTCCCAGTTATTGTTCTGCCTTGTTTAGTAACACCACCCTGGGTCTCTGGGGGTCTCAACTGGAAACCGATCACCTTCATGTGGCTAAAAGTCATGAAACTGTCTCTACAGGAAAGCATTGCTCCCAACCCTCTTGCTAAAGAAGAACTGAATCTCTTGGCCAGGCTGATGGGAGGGATGGAGATTAAGAAACCCAGTGGCCCTGAGCCAGGATTCCGGTTGAATCTCTTCACCACTGATGAAGAGGAGGAGTATGTTTACAACTTGTTTCTTTAAAGACATATATAAAAATCTTAAGTGTGATAAGAACCCAAAAATGACCATTATAAACCAATGACACTTCTCAACACAGAGGTGAAGATCACAATGAAGTACCAGCAAATTCAATAACCTAGTTAAAGAAGAATCCACGAGCATTAAATAGCCTGAACCTTCTGGATTCATTCAAAAAAATAGTTCTAATGTTTTATTTAGCAAAGCACAGTTCAACAAGAGAATGAGAAGTCAAGAGAATCATATTAAGAAAAGACTGTTAAGATATTAGAAGGAGGTTGGAGCAGGATGTCTTTAGGATTAGACAGTATGCCCAAAACCAATAGCAATAGTAATTCACAAGGTTTTTAAAGTGCTTTACAGTTTACAGAGCACTTCTGCATTCATTATCTCGCATGCTCCTCCTCACAAAATATTTGGGGTGGGGGTTGCCTTCCCTCATCAAATTGGCAGGTATTGTGGTAAGTGTCAGGATCCAGAGAAGGAGTGTAAGACCTGGAGCCTGTCCTCAGGTGCTCCCAGTGTCCTGGGAGCGTGAACATGTGCACGGGTCATTCCGGCACCATGTCGTAACCATGATGGAGGACACAACTGACTTTGCACCAGCAGATTGAAGGAGTTGGCAACTAAGCTGGGTCCTAGAGTCTGCCAAGCAGAGGAACGGGAAAAACATTCTTGGCAGAGTTCAGTATGTGCCAAGGCACACAGACATAAAAGGACCTGACTTCCTGGAGTGTAGGGTGCATTGGTGGGGATAGCATAGAAAGCTGAAGAGAAAGGGCAGAAGATGAGGCAGAAAAAATAGATTGCCAAATTACCAAGGGCCAGTTTGCCACGCTAGCAGGGAGAAAACTTAACCTTCATCCATTTCTCTATCATCTCGTGCAGACAAGCAGCATTAACCAGGCCAGAAGAGTTATCCTACGAAGTTATCAACATCCAAGCTACTCAGGTGTGTGCAGGGGATTACACAAGACAAATCTTATTCCCCTCCTCCTCTTGCAGTAATCTTGAACTTCAAAGGCCCTCCCTTCTCCTATCTAATCAGCACTTAACTATAGTCCCTATTCTGACAAATAGGTGAGGGACTGAAATTCATCACAGTGGTGGGATGAAAATTAACTACCAGCTGCACAAAGAGGCTGCAGTGCCAACATCCTCCTCATTCCCTTCCACGTCTCGTTTCTCTCACAGGACCAGCAGAGGAACGAGGAGCTGGCTCAGATCATGGGGGAGTTTGAGGTCATGGACCAGCCGAGGCGGATCACCAGCAAGGGCGATGATTTGCTCGCCATGATGGATGAGCTGTAGATGTGCTGAGCGGGCACGTCCCTCCCCCTATGCAGAGGATGCTGGATGAGGACCCCGGGGGGCCCCCCAGGGAGCCAACTGATGCTGCTAGTTTTCTACTGAGTGAAGCCCTTACCTCTTGTTCCTGTTTAGGTAGGAACGAACTGTGCGGGTCCCCCTCCGGGAGCACTCTTCTCTGGAAAGCACACACATACACCGATTTTCAGCAAAATATATTCTGGCTTTTAAATTGGACCGTTCCCACTTTCTTTCTGGTTTTATGACAGTTGTGCAAAGCATCCGGGGCCATAGTTCAAGCCCCAGGGTCAGTCAGAGGGCACTCCTGTTGCCGTTTTCAGTTACAGCTTTGCTGAGAGGACCACGGCTGCCCATGAATCATCATGAAACTTCAGAGCTTTCTGGGATGTGTTCTGCCTTGTGAGTCTGACACAAGTGGGAAAGGTAGTTGCCTCAAACAGCCAGGGCCCAGTGTAGACAGCCCTCCTCTCTCAGGCACCCTGGGAACTGTAACCTCAGAGGCAGAGTAAGCAAGGCCATGACAGGCCTCACACAGCGCATGTGAGTGTCTGCAGTTCTCTGCACATTTCTCTCTCCATATGTGGTGTGGGCTTATTCCACATGGAAATGTGTACCAAGGAATCAGTTTGCTTTTGAGCTCCTTGCCCCCAGAGTCTTCCTCTGCCACGTAGTGTTCTTGCCTTGTAAGAACATCCAGCATGACGTGCCAGGACATCTGCCTCTCCTACTTCGCCATCAGTGGCCAAGCAGAGCCTTAAGTTGGATGCACAGGAGGCGCGCGTGGTGTGCCACCGTCCCTTCCACGTACCAGATGAGTTACTTCCCTTGGCAGGATGCCAAGTCTAATTGGAATCCATGAGAAACATCTCAGGCCAGGGCTACCTTAATTGCTTCAGGAAGGAGGCTCAGCTCTTGCCTCATGCTCATCCTGGACTGAGTAACGGCAGGCGAGGGGTCAGCTGACATCCAGAGGCCAAGGTCCATTCAGTCCGATGGAGGGAATATCCAGAAGGGCAGAGGTAGGCGAGAAACTGAGCTCAGCTGGTCGTTGCCTGAGACTGAGCCAACCACCAGGACCACTTGGACCCTTGCACCTTGGCAAGAGTTGAGGCAAATATATTTATGGAATGTTAGGGCCAGGGTACCTGACCTTTAGCTTCCCCGTGATACAGGGTTTGGATACAGAAAGGTAAATCACCAAATAAATTTAAGTTGCTTCTAACCCATGAAAGTGACCCACAAAAGCCCCCAAAAGGTCCGTTGGGGAAGAGAAACACATGGCGCTGTAAGCCACTGCTTCCAGGCTTACAAAGTGCCTTCTGTTTTAGTCTCTTTTAAGCAACCTGGCTACCACTTGTGGGTGGCCTGACTGGGTGACAGATGAAGGGGAAAGCTCTGTCCTGAGCCTGAGCCTGTCTGCCACCACACTGCCACAAACCCAAACTTCACTGTCTGCCCCAAGTGTGTCCTGGGGCCTTGGAGGTGGGCCACGCGCTGCTGAGAAGCAGCCTCCTCCCTCCACCTGTCCCAGAGCCATGCTGATGATTCCAGACGTATCTGTTCTCTCCGTGAATAAACAAGATACAGATCTCTGGTAAGGCAGCCCGGTGATGAGGCAATCTTTGAGTTTCATGTCTCCAGACTTGCACAAACGTTGAGAAAAACAAGTTATTTGCATGGTGGTTCAGGGCACCCAGAGAAATCATGGGAGTCAGGAGGGAGCAAAGGAAAAAGAAGATAGGGATTACTCTGGCAGGAATGTGGACTGAACACTGACAGCACATCATTGTTCATTTAAAACCAGATCACAGGGTCTGAGAGTGTCACACAACAGTGGCCAGGGCGCTCCAAGGGAAGACATGCTGTGGTCCCCGTCCCTGCCTGAATTCACCATGGCGTTGGGCAGTTACCCTCACCGAGCCTTGGTTCCCTCATCTGTAAGAAAGGAAAAGAACTAGCCCATTGACTCAAAGCCTGCTTGCCCAGCTAAGCTATTGAGTTGACAAATTTCTAGTCCTTGCCAAGTGAGACCTTAGAATTGGAATTTTACCCATGCTTCTCCCCACTCCATGCTTCGGGGGTATATCTGCTCTCTGGCACCAATTCTGTGACTCACCTCTTCCTGAACTAAGCTTTAAGCTGTTCTGCTCTTGTTCCTGTGAGTGTCGGAAGGCCCTGTAGAGCAGGCAAGGCAAAGCTCTAGAAAAGCCTTCTGAACAAAAGTGCTTTAATGGCTCCCAGAAGAAAGATGTAATAAAAATTGAGAGTGAAGGGGGGAGGAGCAAGGGGGCAGGTGTATTTAGCCCTTAGTTCTAGGAGGAAAGTCATCCCATGTGATCCACATAAGTATGTAACAATATTTAAGGATAAGTTCACTTTTTTCCCTCAGATCCAGATCCTGGTAGGTAAAAACCAAACTCGAGCCTCAGCACCAGATCCTGGAGATCCTCGAGTCTGGACAGGGTCAGATTCCCTCATCCTCTTCCACCTGGCTTATCACTCTGATTTATATCCATGGAGACCAACTCAAGCCACAGGAAACCACAGAGAGACAAACACAAATTTTAGAGAAAAAAAAATATATCATAATACCTAATCGTAAAAACCCAAATTAAAATCTGAAAACTAATACAACCTTTACCTACCCTTCCTTCCTTTAAGTGATGCCCTGGATAACTCCTCTTCAGCCGCTAAATTCTTGGACAGCTGACAGTCGAGGAAGTGAAAGGAAGTGTTTTCAAGGATTGGACTAGGGAACCCCCTTCAGAGTGAATCTCCCTGCCCAGCTTCATGATTCCGGGTGAAGTAAATTCTCAGATCATAACCCACCCCTTTTCAAATGAGAATGTCAAGATGCCTTCCAAGGGCCAATGGAAATTATGAGTTGCTGGAGTGTTTGATTACCTTAACCCCACCACCACCCCACATACACACACACACTCTGTATGCATTTTGTTTCTGGCTGGTGGTTCCTCTGCTGACAAAAAGTAGTATTACCTTCTCTTTTTGTTCCCCAAACCACATGGACTCCCAATCGCATTAGGCCTATTGAGGCCACATTTCTAGCACAGTCCCAGGAGAGCTGGGGACAGACCCAGGATTCCTGAATCCTAGACCATGTTTGCCTCAGATCATTCCACCCTCCTTTCTCTTTATAAAACTCCCCAACTTCCTTATGAAATGTCAGGGCTGACGTTTTTCAGGTATTCAAGGGGAAGTTCCTGTGAGGGCCAAGGACGCTTGACTCGGGCTCTCTGGATGTCCCAAAGACCTCTCAGTTCAGTCACAATTGAGAAGACAGTGCCTGTGTCGTGTGCTGTCCCTGTCTCTCCGCTCTCACTCGGCACATCATTTATCTCTTCAGTCCCTACACGGCTCTCTTTCCACACCTCAGATGTTCACCCAACAGCAGCTCAGGCTGTCTGACCCACCCCCACAGAGGCTGGCCTCTGCTCCTCCAGGGCCGCCTCCACTCACTTAGCAGCCCTCCAGGCTTCCAGACCTCACCCTCCTCCCTCCTGTTCCCTGCAGCTCCTGTCACTACAATGTCCCTTCTCCAGCCCCCAACTTTGCTGGACCCAACTGTCTTCTCTGTGCCCCATTCTCCTTGGTCCTGCTAAACACCCTTTTCTTCTTAAAATTCTCCCACCCTTTGACCTTGGGGGGCTCCAGTCCTACTAATTTCTGACCACACATCCCGTCTCTCCCTCAGCGGTTTCTGATTGAGGATCTCCCTATATGATATAGATGTTGATGTTGCCATTTTTAAAAGTCTGTCAGAATATCAGGGCCATTGCTGGAGGCTTCCCCCTCCCTGCCCCATCTTCACTCTCACCTCATCTTTCTCTCTCACTCCATTTCTCACACTCACCCTATCCCTTACTCTCACCCCAGTGCTGACCGAATGTTTTATAAGCCCTGCAGTGCTCAGTTTGCATTCTTCCACAAATTGTTTTGAGTCTTTTTTTTTTTTCAGAGAGGTCATTACTGTTAACTCACAAATCTCTGTATTCTGCCCCCCACCTTAACTTGGGCTGCAGGCTCACTTTCCCTATTTCATCACCTCACACTTAGTGTCTAACACTGATGTCATTTTCATTTATTCACTTTCTTTGTTGGTTTTGTTGTTGTTTTGGGGTTTTTTAAATTGAGATATAGTTGATTTACAATGTTGTGTTAGTTTCTAGTGTACAGCATAGTGATTCACTTGTGTGTGTATATATATATATTCTTTTTCATTATAGGTTACTCCAAGCTATTGAATATAGTTCCCTGTGCTATACAGTAGAACCTTGTTTATCTATTTTATACATAGTGGTGTATATCTGTTCATCCCAAACTCTTAATTTTTCCCTCCCCCCTTTTCCCTTTTGGTAATCATAAGTTTGTTTTCTATGTCTGTGAGTCTATTTCTGTTTTGTAAATAAGTTCACTTGTGTCTTTTTTAAGATTCCACAGATAAGTGATATCATATGATATTTGTCTTTCTGACTTATTTCACTTAGTATGATGATTTCTAGGTCCATCCATGTTGTTGTAAATGGCATTATTTCATTCTGTCTTATGGCTGAGTAATACTCATATATATATATATGCACATACCACATCTTCTTTATCCATTCATCTGTTGATGGGCATTTACTTTGCTTCCATGTCTTGGCTATTGTAAATAGTGCTGTTGTGAACACCGGGGTGCATGTATCTTTCTGAATTGGAGTTTTCTCTGGATTTAAGGACATTCACTTTCAAAAGGCATGAAGAAACTTTTTAAATAAAATATAATACAAAATAAGACAGTTCTCCAAAGAAAAGAGCCAGAAGTGATGGGTAGAAGTTACCTAAAACTTCCTAACAATAGAGTAGAACACCTGGCAAAGAAGTGAGTTGCTGGTCACTGGTGTCTCAGGCAGTGATTACGGGGAGCATCCTAGGGTTGCTGGAGAGGGGATTTGGACCCTGGGTGGTAAGTTGGAGCAGGTGACCTGGGAATCATCCTAACACTCAGGATTCTATGATCCTCTGACACGTGGAAACAGAACCACAACAGAGCTCCTCTAAAGGGAACAGAGAAATTCAAGGCTCCTGAAATGAACGCAATTCAAGTGGGCCTGGTACTAGTCTAGGGTTGCACAAAAAAAAAAAAAGAAAACAAAACAAAATTCTGGCCACATAAGTGGAATAGAAATCTATTGAAATTCAGGCAACCCACATTTGTCAGGAAGACTGAAGAACCATGGGGAAATGGCCCAGAACCAAGGAGAGGTAGGCAGCATAGGGAAGGACCAGCAGCAACAACCCCAGGATTGAGGCACTGGATGATGCAGAAACCAGGATGGAGCCTAAATGGTTCCTGCTAGTTTATGTCACTTGCTCCAGATTTAGAATCTGATAATGCCTGAGTTTAGGTCACAAGCCCATGCCGTGGTTGACAAGGATCAGAGACAATATCTGGCCTTAAAACCATCTGTAGTGGGAAGCAGAACTTCACCTCCCACTGAAAGTCATAGAAGGTCAGATTTCCTCAAAAAGGGCGAAAGGAGTTCAGTGGCTAAGTAGCCAGAAAAAAATGAGAGATCCTCCACAGGCATGACCCCCAGACCCACCCTCAACCCTCTCATTCCTATCAACAGCCCATCATCTCTCTGGATACCCGGTGTGAAAATTTAAATCATTGATTCCTCCTCCTGCAAACCACACTCCAGATTTAATCAGTCCCTGAGTCTTCTGATTAGCTCTTTTCAGGGTCTTTAGCACTCATCCCAGGGGGCGAAGAGGGTGAGAAGGGATAAATTGGGAATTTGAAATTTGCACCTCTTGGGGAGTAATGGAAATGTTAGCTATCTTCACTGTGGTGGTGATTTCATTGGTGTATACATCTATCAAAATTCATCAAATTGTACATCTGAAATATGTGCAGTTTACTATACAGGAATCATACCACAATAAAGGTATTAAAAAAAAAACTCATCTCTTTGCCGTTCCACTGCCATCATCTTCATTCAGATCCCCATCCCCTTCTCACATTTATAAACCAGTGTTCCTCATGCAACTGCAGTTTGCAGTATGAAGCATTTTGGCCTCTGAAGGCCTTCTCCCTGTCTCAACACCCAAGAGACTAGTAGGAGAGGTTAAGATTTACGAGAAATAACTGTGGCGAATCTGCATGCTACGAGCAAACATACAGCAAGCAACATGCTGTAGGCATCACTCCCAATCAGGGTAATCAGTGAAGACTTCAGAAAGACACAGCAGTGGAGCCAGCCTTTGAACGAGGGATTAGGCTTAACATCTATAGATAAGCAAGAGGGGAGCCCAGGCAGATGGAGCAGGCTAGCACAGGCACAGACAAGAGTGCAGGGCTTGTCTGGGGGTTGCTGAGGGGCTGAGGCTGACTAGAAAGGAGGGCAGTGGGTCTCCAATTTGTGTGCATTGTTAGATGTGCACATGCCTGGGCTCCACTTCTGATTCTGTAGGTGTGGGATTGGGTTTCACAAGCATTTCAGTTAACGTTAAGGCAACTGGTTCCCACACCACATTTTAAGAAACACTGGTTGCAAGGTTTGGGTAGAGAGCCTGAAGGAGATTCTGCCTGAAGGTAGGTTGGAATCAAATCAATGTTAGCATCAGAACCTTTATCCTGCTAGTGAATTGAAAGTTTTCTTAGCAGGTAAATAAGATCATAACTGTACTTTGTATCTCTTCACAAAGGATCCTGGGACACAAAGACCAGTAAGATGGCTTTTATACTGAATTAAATGAGAAAAAGGGGGTCTCATCTAGAATGGTGACAGAATAAAAAGACAAATGAAGAGTGGGAGGGAAACTCCAAAGAATTTGCAGTGCTCAGTGACTATGACAGACATGAGGGAATCAAGGAATTTTTAGAAGTTGTCAAGTTGATTCAAGGGGTCCAGCTTGGGTAGTTGAAAAACGGTGGTAGCAACTACAGAGGTTAAAAAAAAAAATTCAGAGCAGCAATTCATTTGGGAAGGACTTGATGAACTTTTAGACATGCTGAGTTTCAAGTACCAGTGAAACATGTGGGAATATGCGACACAGTTGGGAAATGGAGGTCTGTGGCGCAGTCTGGGCTGGAGACCGAGACATCAGCACATGGTAGCAGACAGCAAAGAGGTGACCATGTAGAGGGCGAGGCAAGGAATACAGGCCCAGAAAAAACACACATGTTTAGGGAGCAGAATGAAATGGGATTTTAAAAAGAGAGCAATGGAGAAGAAACAATCAGAAAATAGGTGAAACCAAGTGATACAAAGCCCCAGCGGGGGGGGGAAAAAAAAAACACTGAGGAGAATGGTCAATGCAGTCAAGCACTGAGAAGGATCTAGGAAGTGAGGACTAAGAAAGGAGATTAGCAACCCCTGCCAGAGAAGTTAGTGGGAGTAAAACTCAAAGCAGTCTTGAGAAGAAACCAGATTCCAATGAGATGCCTGCGTAGGTGAAAGCTCTCAGGATAGAGCAGCAGCTCTCAAACTTTCAGTCCCAGAACTCTTTTCTACTCTTAAAAGTTACTGAAAAACCCCAAAAGTGCTTGTTTATATGGGATATATATTTTTGATAATCACATATACATGAACTTGAAATTTTAATGTGTATTTGCTTTTAAAATAACAAGAACAGACCTATTAACATAATATATTTATTTTTAAATAACTCTATTTTCCAAAAGAAAAACTTTGGTGAGAAGAGTGATGTTTACATTTCTGCAAATCTCTTTAATGTCTGCCATAATAGAAGACAGTTGGCTTCTCAACGTCTGCTTCTGCATTCAGTCCACTGCGATAGGTTATTTTGGTTGAAGTACATGAAGAAAATCCAGTCTCACACAAGTGTGAGGTTGGAAAAGGGACTACAATTGGAGAACCACTGACACAGAGGTCTCTTCTGGGGAGTTCCATGGTGGAAGGTAGGAGAACGAGAGTAACTTGCATGGAGGAGAGAGATGGCTTCTGTTTTTAAGATAAGAAGAGACCAGCTGTGATGACTAGTAAAAACGGAAGGTTCCTGGGGGAGATGAAGATGAATGAATGAGAGAATAAAGGAATGAAACAAGCCTAACTCTTTTTGAGCTGCTGCTGTGTGCTGGGTGCTTTCACACATTAATTAAGGTCACTCGAAACTTAAAATAATTCTCTGAGTTAGACATTATGTTGTGTGTGTGTTCCTAATGAAATTGAGGCTGAGAGAAGATAAGCAGCTTTTCCAAGACTATACAGAGTGGCTTTTTAAAAATACAAATTAGATCGTGTCACTCTCCTTTGATAGCCTATCATTGCACATCTAGTCACAGATGAGGAAACCAAGGCACAGAGAGGATATTAACTTATATAAAGACATACAGTTAAGAGGAGCAGATTTAAACCCAGGCACAGCCCCCAGGGCCTGCACTCCTCAACAAGAAATCCAAATTCCTTACCTTGGTTCACAAAACCCTAAATACACTGGCTCTTGCCCTCCTCTCCCACCTCTTGTCACACCTCTCCCCAGTCTTACTGGCCTTTCCGTTTTTCCAAATTGTCCAGCTCATTTCCACCAGCAACTTTACACAGGCTGTTCCCTCTAATTGCAGAGCTCCTCTCCTAGTTTGCACAAGCTTGGCTTCAAGTCATTCACCTCAGCTCAAATGTCAAATGTCACCTTTTCAGGACATCCCCGACCATCCAGTCACTATAATATCGCCCTGTTTTAATTCTCCGAAGGAATGTTATCATAATTTTGTGTTTTCTTACAGATGACTCACCCTCCCCTCCCCGCCCCGCCCACCAAGTAGATTTTAAAGGTCGGGTCGTCAGTTGGTCAGCTTGTCTCCTTGGTCATCGTTCTATGTCCGGAGCCAGGTAAGGCGCTTGACACACGGTGAAGGTTCAATGAATACTGCCGGCCCCCCGTATCCGCGAACGCGGAACCTGCCCTACGCCGCCATTTTGTAGAAGGGACTTGAGCATCCTCGGGTTTCGCTATTCGCCGGGGGCCTGGAACTAATCCCCGCGCGGAGGAGGGACGACAGGATTTGCGGAATGAAACAATGACTGCAAAGAACGAGAGCATCCAATGACGTAGGCCGGGGGCTGCAGGAGCGCGAGCCGCGCGCCCGCGAGGCACTCTGGGGATTGTAGTTCCGGGCTCCGCGGTGGCGCGGGCCCTGCGCGCGGCCACCCTCTCTATGCTCCGGGAGGACCGAGCGGCCCCGCGGTTGCCATGGCTTCTCAGTCCCACCGCGGGAGGGAGTCCGCCCCGCTAGGCGCCCGCTAGCGTAGTCGACGACGCGGAGCGGTACAGCGGAAGGAACCGGAGTGGTGGGTCCGGGAAGCCGGGGGTGGAGCGCAGGGGAGCCCGGAACCCCGGAGGCGGCGGGAGAGAGGGAAGCGTTTTCCTCCCGATTGCAGAGCGTAGTTCCTCTCCCAGACTCACTCCCACGCTCTGTGAGTAAAGGGTCGTCACCTTCCCCATCTCAGCGATGGGCTGACAGGCCTGAAAAAGCCAAGTGGCTTGCTCCAGGTCACCCCTCCAGGGAAGTGGCCGCGCTCGTCCTCGAGCCCAGGCCTCCGCTTTGAAGTCGCTATGCTGCCCCAAACCCTTGCTTGGGCACAGACTCCTGGTGAAGTTCGGGTGGGGTCGTTAGAGTCTAATGGCCCGGCCTCCAGCCTCTGTGGGTCGTTTGCCTCACGTAATGCCACCCTGCACAGCCCTGTTGGGATTCTGAATGAGGTCTTAAGGAAAGAAAAAGTTCTACCACTTTCCAATCAGGGTCTGAAAATGGCATAAATAAGACAGTTCCATTAATACAGTATCAGGGCATGTCAAAGGCGAAAGAAAATACATTCAATGTGAAGAGAGTCTGTTAGCCTCGGGTAGCCCATGGTTTAATAGACGTGGAAACAGATTCACAGACATTAAGTAACTGTCCTAGGTTTACAAAGTGTGAATGGAGTGGGGATTCCAACCTAGGTTTCTCTGCCTTCAAAACCTAGATGCTGTACGTGCTACCATTTCTTTTTTTCAATTATCTAAGTTTCTACTTATATGGTGGCAGCATCGTGTAGATCAGTTGTTCTCAGTGGGCCCCAGACCAGCAGCATCAGTATTAAAGGAGAACATGTTAGAAATGCACATTCTTGGGCCTCACCTCAGACTGACTAAGTTAGAAACTGGGAGTGGAGCCCAGCAATCTGTCTTAACACATCCTTCAGGTGATTCTGATGCACTCTAGTGTTTGAGAACTGGTGATTCACCTAGGGGTCACGTTAAAATGCCAATTCTTTCAGAAGGTCTGGGGAAAGACTGGAGATTCCGCATTTCTAACAAGTTCCTGGGTGGACTGCTAGTCCACAGACCATACTTTGAGTAGCCAGGGTGCTAAATTTTAGAGCAGTGGTTCTCAAACGCATATGCACATTAGAATTACCTGGGGAGCTTTTAGAAAACTAGGATACCTGGGCCCCACCCCTGACCAAATGAATCAGAACCTCTGGGGTGTGGCGGCCAGGTGAAAACTCAACAGGTGATTCTAACATACAGTGGGGGTTCAGAATCACTGGTGTGGGGTTTGGAGTCGGAAAGCCATGGATTTGAATCCCAGCACCTCCTTGGGTCTGACCTTGGGCAAGATACTTAACATCTCTCCTGGCCATATTTTCCTCATGTATAAAATGAGTCTAAGTAATCCTTGGCTTGCAAGGTGGTATAAGGATTCTATGAGGTGTGTTCATGGAACACCTAAGGATACTCCATAGACACAAATACTGGGGAGGTGGACAGACTTGGGTAAGTCCAGGCTGGGGATCTTGTGCTAAAACCTGTGGAGGTGAGTTGGCAACTACACCCTCTAGCCTGCTACAGCTCTGCGCGTGTGCCTCTCCCACAGCGAACAGCCCGTGGGGTGAAAGAATGGCGGTGAGCCACTCTGTAAAGGAGCGGACCATCTCTGAGAACAGCCTGATCATCCTGCTGCAGGGCCTCCAGGGCCAGGTCACCACTGTGGACCTGCGAGATGAGAGCGTGGCCCGTGGACGCATAGACAACGTCGATGCTTTCATGAACATCCGCCTGGCCCAGGTCACCTACACAGACCGCTGGGGACATCAGGTCGAGCTGGATGACCTCTTTGTGACAGGCCGGAATGTCCGTTACGTCCACATCCCAGACGACGTGAACATCACCGCAACCATCGAGCAGCAGCTGCAGCTCATCCATCGGGTGCGCAACTTTGGCGGCAAGGGTCAAGGCCGGCGGGAATTTCCTTCCAAAAACTATAAGTGAGCCTGTCCCCTCAGCCCACCCTGGGCCCACTCAGGTTCCTCCAGAGTTCTACTGAGCCAAAGCCTGCTCTCCCTTCCCGCCCAGAACCTGGGAAGGGAGCAGGGCCAGCCCAGAAACTGATGTCTGATAGACATCACCCATCACAGCTGCCTTTCACGGAGTCCCCCTTCCCGGACTCACCCTGGGGCCTAGAATTCTAGTTATCTGTCTGTGGCCTTGGGGTAGGTGACAATCCTCCCCTTTGATCATTATTTATCTGAATCTCTGACCTATTGATTTAGGGAATCTGTCAAATCGTTTTCAGCCCTCTCCCAGTGAGGATTATTAAATGTGCTCGGCCTGAGCCACCCTTGAGCATCCCTGTTTCTCTTGCAATCATGTTTGTTTTCTCACGAAACGAAACGGGGATGTAAACAAGCCCATGCCTCATGCTTTCCCCTAAGTGCTGGGCTCCCTGTTGGTCCTGTGTTCCCGGGTCCTGGGTCCCAAGTTTGCCTGCACATTGGAATCACCTATCCCACTGTCACAGATTTAATTGGTATGAGGTGTTGCCTGGGCAGTGGGAATCGCTTAAGTTTCCCAAGTGATACTAATATGCAGCAAAGTTTGAGAATGTGGGTGAGGCCTTCAGTCTGGTCGGGGGGAAAGTGGCTTTTCTGTTCAGATTTCCTGTTGAAGAGGACGTTAGTCTCCTTGCTCCTTTCTGAGGTGGAGAGATGGAGTAATCCCGGGCTGTCTCCTCAAATGTGGGGGCTCAGCCAACGGCAAGAAATCTGGTTCTGCTTCTGAGAGTCGTCGGGTCCTCAGGGAAGAAGGGTTTCTCAGGGTTGGAACCTAGGTCTTTGTTGTAGCTGCTCTGCAGCCATACCAGCCCTGCCAAGGCAAGCAACCACCTCAGTACAAGCGGCTCTGTCCTGTGGGACCAGAGAGTTTGTCTTCATCAAGCGGAATCCACAGAACAGCTGCTGTGCGCCAGGCCTCCTGCTGAGCACACACTGTCCAATAAAATTTGGCCCCTTCCTGAGAGGGGCTTGTAATCTCATGTAGGAGGTAGTCATTTCCTGAGGGAAATTAGAGAGTAGTGTTCATCTGGGCATCAGCAGCCCAAGGTCATTGCATTCATGTTCTAGCCCAGTCTGTCCGAGTGTTGTCCTTGGACCACCTCATCAAAGCCAACAGGGATGTGTCTAGAAGAGCTGCCTTCCTGGCTGCCCCTCACCCCAGATTTGAAACAGAATCTGGAACCCTAGAATCTGCATTATTTACACCCACCTACCCACCCACCATAAGTCTTCTGCATATTGTATTTATTTGATTGCCCAGAGGTCCCAGAAGCCACTTGGACTCTGCCCTTTGCCTTCAGGAGAGAACAGTGGGTCCGAGCCAGGAGAAAACCACTTTTCTGAGTTCCCAGGCCCCTCTGACAGCTAGAGTTAAGGGGAGCAACACAGTAAGAAGCCTACTGGTAAGAGAAACCAGAGGGAAGGCACAGAAGGGAGGTCCTCACTGTGGAAATGTCCCCGTACTCACAGCCAGTGGGAAGAGAGTCACCCGTCTGAAGTGATGAACTGGCCAGGGAAGTCCCCACACAGCCTCTCTTGCAGACTTCCCACATGTCTGCATATGCTTCCAGACTTGAAGAGGGCTTATTTTGGAAGTTTGGCCTAAGGATAGAAGAGAGATCTAGCTGTGAGTCTTTTACATAATGTACCAGGGGCTTCTACATCCTCAGCAGAGCAAGGGAGAGCCCCCAGACCAGGGAGGGCAGTGGTAGGACTAGCGTGGACTGCTGAGATAAGAGACTCTGGACGTGTTCCATGAGCATCGTGCAGACCCCGGCAGGCCCCCGTGGTTCCTAGGCAAAGCGCCAGGAGGACAGGTGGGAAGGAGGGAAGCAGGCCCCTCTGAGACACACTCCTGCTGAGCCCCTGGGGTGGAGCACAGCTAAGTGCTCAAGCCCCAAGGTTATGGATTTTGGCATCTGATCCTGGATCACTGGGAAAGGCTGGCGGTGTCCCGGGTAGGGATTGAGGGAGCTCAGCCTTTGGCAAGCCAGGAATTCCATAACTGCCACAGGTCATTCCACAAGTAATTGAAGTCACAGCGCTAGCTACTGAGGGAACATCTAGAGGGACTGCGGTCCTGCTCTTAGGGAGCTGACATTTTAGAGGGGGAGAGACGAACAAAAGTAAAAATGTAGTTGTCGTGAAGGAAATAAACAGGGCACTTTGAGAGAATAGAGAGGCAGTCTTATTTCAGAAAATGTGGTCTGAAGAAGTGAAAGTAAACTGAGAAAGAGCCTGCCCATTTAAAGAGCCAAAGG
The DNA here is from genome assembly GCF_048564905.1 of Vicugna pacos. Taxonomy (NCBI): domain Eukaryota; kingdom Metazoa; phylum Chordata; class Mammalia; order Artiodactyla; family Camelidae; genus Vicugna; species Vicugna pacos. The sequence goes on from NC_132999.1 coordinate 41,763,334, forward strand.
AAGGCAGAAGAAACTGCCGGTGCAAAGGTCTTGAGGCAGGAAAGCTTGGGGCTTGGGGGAAATAACAGCACCATTACAACTATTGATGGGGGAGAGGGGCAGATGAGGCAGGAGAGATGGGAGGGGGTGAGGCAATGACATGAGGCCTTGTGGGTAAGGAGTGTGGCTCATTCCAATTTCTGGTGTGTAAGAAATATAACTTGAATTTTCTCTAACTCAACTGAATTCACATTTTGCCTCACTCAGCCAGAGTGGCAGAAACATAATTGTAGCCAACTCAAAGTTCCCCACCACTTCCCTCAGAATTGGTTGAATTCTAGGGCACTTCTTTCAAGGTCCCCAAGCATGGGAAGGGCAGTGTGATCTGGTGGTGTCTGGTCCAGTCACACTAGCGTCCACTGAGATGTCCTCGTTTTGTCCTGGTCTTCTGTCATCGGCCCACTCGGGTGGCTGCTGAGTTGCTCCTCCCTCACCAGCAGGCCTCCTGAGATCCCCTCCAAGCGGAACCCGGCCCCCATCAGTGTTCAGATTCTTACTCTGCTTTTTCCAGGCCAGTCAGGCCCAGGAAATTCTTAGGGTCTTGAGTTAGTTAGGCCCTGTTTGTGCCAGTGCAACACACAGCTGTTTCTTCAGAGGGTTTTGTTATTCGCTGGCGCTCCATCAGGAGAAGGAATTTCCCGTCCCTGAGAGCCAGCTGATACCCTCTGCTTGGAGGCTGTGGGGACGCGTCTCTCTTCGCAGGGACACCCGTCCAGTCTCAGTCCCCAGATCCCCCTTCTCTAAATCTGTATCTGTACTCTCTAAATCAGATGCTCTTTCCATTCCTCCCTGAAGGCGAGGCTTTGGGAATTCAGAAGCTAAAAATGGACTCTGCATTCTGTCGTATCATTTGTTTCCTGGCATAATGAAGGCAGAGTAACCTAACTATCTGTGTGAGGGAGAGGCCGAGGGACACCAAGGAAAAGATGAAAAATGTATTTCACAATGTCCCCATCCCATCGGAGTTTGGGTTTTGTGCCACTCATGGCTGTGCCTCTGTTCACGCCCGCACACTCACCAGTGTGGGGTCCCAGTTGCCGACCACCCCCAGGAACCCTGAGTGCTCAGGTGGTACATCACACCCCTCCCTCCCCTCTGGGTCCTGGAGAGGAAAGTACAAGGGTCTCTCTAATCTGGGGGAGGAGCCCACCTGAGCTCTGAGGAGAGCTGAGTGGGCCTGCAGCTTGAAGTTCAGATCTCCCTGGAGGCCACACAAGTGATGTGGCCTCTCCAGCTCTCAGCTGGTTGGGACTGAAGGAGAATGTCCAGTTCAGTGAGTTCTGGTCTGGCATCCCCAGCCAAAGGGTCCCTGAGGGCAGCAGGCATCCCTTGAGTAATTATCAGTGTTCCAGAAGGACCCAGAGAAACAGCACATGGTATGTGGTGAAGGTTAACCAAGCTGGCTTGGTATCTGGTTCAGGCTGGAGTTATACCAACAGCGTGGTGATCACACTGGCTTGTTCTTCCTGATCCAAGCTCTAATGGCTCCAATACAAGGTTATAACCAATAAAAGAAATGATTCGATGCAGGTTGTACAGGAGACAAAATCCTACCAGATGTAAGGCTCATGTGGACAGAAATTACTAAAAGAAGCTTTGAAGTTGAGAAGATTGAGAACCACTGATCCAGTTCAACTCTGTCATTTGACAGTTGAGGAAACTGAGGCCATTTTCCAGGGGGAAGGGGAGGGGCTCTCCCCAGGTCCCGTGATTAAAGTAATGGCAGGATGCCAAGATGGTCATCATAAATAGCTACCGCTTGTTGAACCTCAGTGCATTCCAGGCCCTGTGTCAGGGGCTCTACATGCTCCAGGAGGCAGAGCTGTGGTCTTTTTGGTCCCACTGGATCTCCAGCATCCAGCTCAGACTCTGCACATAGCAGGCACTTCATAAATCTTTATGGAATGAGAGAATCATCTCATTTCATCATTGGAACGACCCTGGAGGTATGTATTAGTAGCCCCATTTTACAGTTGAGCAAACAGGCCCAGAGAGGTTAAGTGACTTGCTCAAGGTTGAAGAGCCAGTGAACAGCAGGGCGGGCATTTGAACTCAGGTCTGTATGCCTCAAACTCCATGACTGCACAACTCCACTACACTATTCTGCCTCCCAGCGCTCCTGACACTGAGGACAGTGCCTCTCCTCACCTCAGTGGTGGTACCCAGTCACCAGGTGTGAGCCTGGCACTCAGAACTTGGGCCTAAAGGCTTAGCCACAAAGAGAAGCCAGAAGCCAGCCAGTAGGAAGGGTTTGCTGAGTTTCAAAAGCCTGAGGAAACTCCCTGGGGTTGAAGGTCTCATCTCCTGTAACAGGCACATCTGCCTGTACCTCGTCAAGAAGCCATCTCATGCTGTTGTGACAGGCGTCACTTTGTTGTGGCAGCGCTGTCTGCCAGTGAGCCCAGAGTTGGAGAGCCCGCAGGAGAGTATGTCAGTGTGTGTGTGGCACAGTGGTCTCCTCATGCTGGTGTCTTGGCAACAGTTTTTCATTTCCCTTGGCTGGCACCTTTCCTTTCTATTCATTACCTCTCCTCCTCCCCTTTTGCTTTTCCTCCTCCTCCTCTTTGTTAAAATTCTATATTTTGAATCAGCTGAGAGTCTCCTGGGGGTGGGGATGGTGGTGTCAGCTCCAAGTGATTCATCTAGCTGATAATTAGAGCTCTGGAAAACCCAACACTCATTCCTGTCAGAGTCAGGGCTTCCGGAATCCCTAGGCTTTTCCCTTTGTCAGAAAGAGGAGCCTGGTGGGCTGGGCCTGGCTTCTTTGTGCCTGACGTTCGGTCCTCCACTGCACTGAAGCTCGGTAGCTGAGACAAGAACTGGCACTCTTCTTTACCAGGTCCTGTGAGAAGCTTTTTCCAAACTCACTGAATCCTTCCAGTGATCCCACAAAGCATTACCCTATTTTGACAGATGGGGAAGGTTAGGGAGCTTGTGCATAGCCACTCAGCTTGTAAGGGACACAGCAAGGGCTCAGATCCAACTTTTTGGAATCTGCGAAACTTGGTTCAAATCCCAGCCCTGCCATTATTAGCTGTGTGTCTTTGGACAAGTCACTTCCCTTCTCAAAAGCTCTAGCTTCTCCATCTGTAAACAGACTCCTTGACACTGATGTCTCGCACGTGCTTAACACAGTGTGTGACATAATAGTGGGAGCTGTTTCCATTACTGTTGTTAGTCAGCCCTATCAGCTCAGTGTGTGCCAGGCATTGGGAGACAGAAAGAGATGGACACAGGAGGAGGCAACCAGGCTTACACCAACTCTCACGTCCTGGCACTGCCTGTGTAGGGATGACAAATGCCCGCATACACATAAGAACCTGGCCACACACCCTAGGAAAACCCAGCAGTGCACACAGGCTTGGACACGTGTGCTCACAGATGAATACACAATGACACGGGACAGCTGGAAAGACACCCAGGAGTTAGATAGTCATCTGCAGCAAGTGCCCTGGCTCATATCTCGGAGACAAAAGAGTGGGACCATGGTCGCTGATGCTGCTGCCACGGAGCCCTTCTGGCTGCTTCTGCATGCCAGCGGAGGGAAGCCAGGCCCTCAGAGGGCCCCAGTGAGTCACCAGCCTGATGCAATCCCTTTAAAGGGCTCATCTGCTGGTGCAAGAAGCTGATTCACGGAGGGCGTGGTTGCTGGAGGAGGAGGAGGAGGAAAGAGACCGAAACTGCAGCAGGAGGGGCTGAGGTTAGGTGACTGGAATCGTTAATAGAACTCTTCACTGTGAACCTCCCTGGTCGAGACTCCAGAGATCCTCAGATTGAAGCGGAGTTTCTACAAAAGCGAGGGGCCCAGAGGGAAATGAATTGTGAGGGCTGCGACAGGAATTCCTGTCTCTGATTGAGCCTCACGGCAGCCCTCTCCACACAGAGCGCCAGAAACCGAGAAATGGGTGTCAAGGAAGAACCACTTTTCTGATAAATATACTACAGCTGGCCGATCTTCCAACTGCTAGAGACGTCTCCAGACCCGGGAGGGCGAGTGTAGGGCACGCGAGGTTCAGTGGAGTCAGGGCGGGGGCGGTGCCTCCCGTCCAGCCTCACTGCAGGCGTAGATAAGCGGTAAGTACCGCCCCTTAGAGTCTCGGTCTCCAATCGTCTCCCGGGTTTTAGCCCGTACCCCACTCTGAACCAATCCTCAACTGGATTCCGGCCTCTTGGCTGAAGGCTTCCGCCCATCGTTAAGATGGCACCCAATCCCTACGCCGTGAGCTGGAGACACGGGCGAGGGGCGGGGCTGCGGCTCCGACCGGGAGGAGGGGACGGTGCGTCACTTCCGTTGTCAGGTGGCGGCGCCGCAGCCATGGAGGGAGGCGGCGGCCGCGGCGGCGGCGGCTGCTCGAGCTGCGGCGCTGGGAGGCGGCGGTGAGCGGCTCCCACTCCCCCGGCCCCGGCCCCCCGGGACGGAGTGCCGAGCAGCCCCGGCTCCGGGCGACGGACTATGGGCGAACAGCGCTAAGCACCGGGGGAAGGTGAGGGCGCGGGTCCGGGAGCGGGGAGCCGGGCGGGGGGTGCGGGTTGGCCGGGCGGGCCTCAGCTGCTGTGGCGCGGGGACCCGAGTGACAGCCTGAGGCCGTCTGGCTGCAACCGAAATGATAATAGCGAATGGCTGTTCTCCGCTAGGGTCTGTCCCTACCGGGCGGCGGGGGCGGGGGCTGTGCGAGCTGGGTACCGGGGGGCTGCCGGGAGCCTCGGTCCCACTGCAGCCCTGAGAAGCGGCACTGCCAGCTTTCCCTGGAGTCAGTCGGCCAGTAAGTGTAGGCACTGGATTTGAACCAGCCAGGTTTTTCCTAGGAGGCACCCTCTGCCTCTCCATGCTGCCCTTCAGATCCTGCGAGTGACTTGAAAGTTGGAATGAGTCCCCAGGTAGGACCAGCCAGGGCTTCCTTCAGGAGCCCTCACCCATTGGCGCGGGCACCATCGCTGCTAGGGAATTTTGGAATCCCGGGCGGCGTTCAGGTGCGGTCAGAGCTACTTGCCGGTGCTATGTTTGGCCGGCCTTTTCCAAGGAGAGAGCCTGCTGCCATGGTCACTCTTTGACCTGCCGTGCCCTGTCAATCCCGCCCATTCCCACACCACTTGGCCTCACCTTCCAACCAGTAGGTAGGGGCACTGGGATTTCTGACGCCTGTCACCCCCGTTCCCTAGATGTGATGCCCGTTTGTTGGCGGAAGGAAGAGATGACAACCGCCTTCGCTGGCAGACTTTGTTCTGTATTAAGTCACAGGAGGAAACCGGTTGGCTTTGCGTGATTTTAAGAGCAATGAAGAAGAGGGTAGTCACTCTGGGCTGGGCACTTTCCCTCTTGGCTTAGCTTTGCCTGAGATAAGGAAGAGCCGGGTATGTGATTGTAAGGCCAGAAGAATCTTCTTGAATAGTGCTTGTGAGCTGCACCAGTGCTCCTTAATGGCCCTGCTGTGCCAGTTGTGTGTCCCTTAGATCTGGGCAGTCTGGAGATTGCCCTCATTCATTCATTGATTCCCCACATAACAGCAACACTGTCCTTCCCTGGACGGGCAGGTACCCTATATTATGGAGGTAAAGAATAGGCTATGCAGGGGAGGTATTGTTCATTTGATAGTGTGTGCTTAGCATGCACAAGGTCCTGGGTTCAATCCCCACTACCTACATTAAAATAACTAACTAAATAAATGAGTCTAATTACCTCCCCCCATAAATAAATAATAACTAAAAAAAGAAACTGCCACTTAAAAAATTCAAAGTGGGCTTTGGAACGAGACTTCCTAAGTTAAAATTCTAGATCTGCAGCTTTATAGCTGTGTGACCTTGGACACATTGCTTAACATCTCTGTGCCTCAGTGTTCTCAGCTATAAATTGGGGGTATAACGTAGAGTTGTTATGAAGATTCAAAAAAGTTAATACACATAAAACACGTAGAACAATGTCTGCCACATAATAAGAGTTCAGTAAATGTTAGCTATTATTCTTATGTCAAGAAGCTCATGGTCTGGTTAAGGGAGACTGACCTGTAAATGAATTGTTGAAACATAGTCTAAAAAAGCTAGTAGCAGCAGAAACAGAGGGCTGTAGGAGCCCAGTGAAGAATCTTCTAGCTCAGCCTGAGTTGGGAAGATTTTGGGGAGGCTTGGCAAAAGTGATGATGCTGGAGCTGCATCTAGAAGGATGGGAAGGCTCAGCCAGGTAAGAATGAAGGGGTCTTGTGCGCTACTGAGAGAACTTGTAAACTCAGAGTTTATTCCAGAAACGTCCTATTGTTCAGTATGATGATATGAAAGTGAACATGGTGCCAGGTAAAGCAGTACTGGTGGACAAGAGAATACCACATGACCAATTTGGGACTTTGTACCAAGGGCAGTGGGGAGCCGTGGAAAGGTTTCAAGCAGAAGTGTGCCATGATTGGATATGTGTTTTAGAGTGCTCTCTCTGGAGCCTCAGCAGACAAGGGAAGGGAGAGGAGAGGAGAGACTAAAGGACTGGAGACCCCTTCAGAGGTCACCGCAGGCCCTGACTGAGGAAAGTTGGTGCTGGGGTGGTACCTGAAGGATCACTGGATGCCACTGGTGGCAGGTGACGCGCTCCCTGCACTGCCCTGGGCTTCCCTGCCTAGCCCAGAAGTGCCTGGCACACATGCCCCTCTCTTCCCGAGATTACGGGCTGCCCGGGCAGCTGAGGTGGTGAGGCTGTCCTCTCAGGTCAGTTGTCAAGGGCTGCCGCACTTACTCCCTTGTGCCTTTAATTTGACCTTTTGGGAAGGCAGCCGACTGTAGTGGTTAAGAGCCTAGTTGGCTCTGCTCTCAGACAGAATCTCGGTTCTAATCCGAGCCTTGCCGGTCACTGGAGGTAACTTAGTCTCTCCATGGCCAGCTTTCTCATCTGTAAAATGGGGGCAGTAAGACCCCTCCCTAGTGGGGCACTTGTGAGGATTAAGTCAGATGTTGCAGGCTGGGCATTTAGCACACACTGAGTAAGAAATGCTTGCTAAGTGTTAGCTGCTGTCACAGGCTGCAGGAAAGAATTTCTAAGAATTAGTTGAAGCAATTAGTGGCAACTAAAACTGTGTCCCGTTGAGCTGTCAGAAGTGTCCTGACGGGTCACAAGATTACAGAATTTTATTGTATTCTCTCCAAAAAAGAAATCTATGGGGAGCTTACCCAGTGTGTATGGGCGCCATGCAGATGATTCAGCTCGGCTCCTTAAAAGAAACATTTTTTAAAATAGAAGTAGAACAACTGAGAAAAACATTGTATTTTTAACTATGGATGGGAGAAAACGTATCTAGAGTTTCTTCCATGTGTGTCCCTATTAGTGATCCTAGTCTAGTATCTGACTTAGCACCATCTGGAAGCACACATCGATGTGTGTGGTGGCTTAAAATGCAGAACCCCAGTTCCACACACATGAACCCCCATGTGTGGCTGGGGATGTGCTGGGTCCCAGGCACAGAAGGAGCATGGAGAGGCAGGCCCTGCCCTAGAGGAGCTTGTGATCTAACAGGGATCAGTCAGGCTCCTCACCATTTGACACGTGCATGGAGGAAGTCTGTGCAGCGTGTAGTCAGGGCAGAGAGGAAGGAGTGATTCCCCTGGGGGATGAGGAGGCAACTGGGGAGAACTTTGGAGAGCCCGCAGAACTTAAACTGGATCTTGGTGAATGAACTGAATCTTGAAGGGTAAATAGACTTTTTCTGAGGGCTCATGAAGCACTCCAGGCAGGGAGCAGCAATGCCCAGGTGTGGACGCAGGCTGGTGTGTGTGCACTTTAGGCCACCATGAGAGATTCTAGCACAGAGCATGTAAGGATCCAGCTTCAGAAAGTGCCAGAGAGGTAGTTATCAGTGCTAAGATGCTTGAACTTCTTATTCTGTTGGTGATGGGCTGATTTGTTTTAAGTGGAGGAAGTACCATTAAACTTGCATCTTCCCAGCAGCCCTTTGGCTGCAGGTAAAGGATGGACTGAGGAGAGAACAAGACTGGAGTCTCTGTAGGAAGCTTTTGCAGTAAGGGCTGGTGGGGGCCTGGGTCAGGGCAGAGGCAGTTGGGATGCAGAGGAAGGGCAGAGATCAGAACCGTTGGGGAGGGAATCAGCTAGACTGTTTAGAAGTGATGATGGAGGGAGGAAAAGTGATAGCAGGTGACCCTGAGGTTCCTGATTTGGCTGATAGAGTAAATGACAGTGCAGAGATGGAGACGGCAGAAAATAATGGCCAGTGAAATCCACCAGCTCCATTCGGGAAGCTCTCTCATGGGAGAGGATCAGTGGTAAAGCCGGTGGCACTCTGTCCGGCTTTGGGCCAGGCCTCTCTCTGATTTTGCCTGAGTCAGCCCCTGGGAAAAGGTCAGCTTCCCTTTATCTTCCATATGTCCAGATTTGCTCAGGGAGATGAACTACTTCAGTGTTTCAGAAACTCAAGTGGCTGAGTCTGCAGAACTCCTATGACTGCTTCAGCCTTCACATGGCCCTAAAGGGCAGCCCTTCGGTCTGATGCTATCCACACTGATTCAGCAAGTGACGGGGTCCTGGACAGCAGCGTACCCTCAGGGGAGAGATGGCATTCTCAGTGCTCCCTGGAGATCTTACCTAGAAAGAGACTTGAGATTGGATTTACTGACTCAGGAGAGTCAGTCCCTCTTCTCAGGAAGGAGAGATGTCTGCCACAGGCTGCCCCAGACTGACTCAGAAACATCAGGGAAGTGAGCGGGGGCTGCCTGCATGCACCCATCCCCCTGAACTCTACGGGAGTACAGAGCTAGACCTGAATGGGATTGGGCTGCGGAGAGGGCTGCAAACAGGCCCTTTGGGATCGGGGAGATTTCCACAGGATTTGTGCTTGCATTTGTAGTGTAAAGAAGTTAGAAGAGAGAATGACCTCGAACAGGAGCATTTCTTCCTCCTCCACCTGCTCAGGTGAGACTGTCACCTTGGAGGTGGCTCCGGGCCCACAGCATCCCTGCATCTCCTCTCAGGATCTGTAATCAAGATTTGAGGGGATGGTGTTGCTTCCTTCGATTTACTTATAATCTTAGAGATGGTTCCACTTTGTCTCATGCAAGTCTGGGTCATTTTTGGCAATATTGTGTCATCACTGTGTAATTTATTCAACAAACTATTAATAAACAGATTATTCTCTGCCTTTTGCTCTCCAGGCAAAGCTGAAGTGACTCTCTGCATATGTGTGATTTTGCCCACCTTAGGTAAGGATAGATGCCAAGAAGAGTTGCTTCTTCAAAGAGTACCTTTTATTTTTGTTATTTTTAAGGTAATTTCTAGGCCCCCTTTTAATGAACTAGAGCAGCCTGACTTTCCCCCAGCAAGGATTGGTACTCTTTCACAGTTGGCGTCCCTCTTGCCAAGGGCACTGAGACCCCCAGTGGTGGCCATCCTCCTCTGGTTGTTGTGAGTGCAGGCTCCCTAGCGCTTACACAGGACAGCAGTCTACAGGTCTGATGATTTCAGAGACACTCCAGTTGATGGAAAGCACTGAAGCAAACTGGGAAAGATTGTCATCATTTAGAAGGAAACTGCCCCCTCTACATCTCTTTACAGACCATCACCTACTTGTCAAAAGAGGCAGACAGGATCACTAGCCCCAAGGATCTGTGACCCAAGGGTCTAGAAGGAAGAGAAGGTGGCCTGGACATTGTCGTGGGAGTTAGCAAGGGCAGGACTGGTGTGCCTGTCACTTGTCTTTGGATTTAGGGCAGAGCTGGTTTGAGGTTAAGGTTAGATGATAAGGGGTAGCAAGTGCCTTTAGGGAGAGGCTCATTTCAGCCCCTTGGGAGACCGTAGTTCTGGCATAGCCCAAAATTCTGTGCGGCTTTCGAAACCCCACTGCTGGCATCACCACCTCTAGAGAGCAAGAGTCCTGCCCCTTTTTTGCAGTGGACGTGGAGCCCCTGACATTACTGTGTTTAGGGTGACTTCCGTGGGGTGTGTTCTCTTCCGACTCCCCTCCCAAGGTGTTCCCTCCTGAAGGAACAGGAAGGGAACCAGCCGAAGCAGAAGGCTCCCCACCACCTTCCAGGTCCTTTGCTAAGTACTCTATGATGTGTATTGAATCCTTTCAATCTAAGGAAGGAGGGGTTGTCTCTGTTTTACAGAGAAACCCCAGGCACAGCAGGGTTAAGTAACCTGTCCCCTGTTACTCAGCCAGCAAGGGCCGAGCCGAATTTCCACCCCACTCTTGTGTGACCCTAGAACCCATGCTGTCCCATTCCCCCATCCTGGCCAGGCTCTGGCCCCAGGGAGCCCAGCTCACTTGGAATCTTGAACTCATAAAGTGGTAGAGCTGGAAGGGACCTGGACAAAGCTAAAGCAGTCTCTTCTTTGCCAGAAGAATGGAAATTGCCACTGCCTGGAGGCAAGTCCCTCCCCTCCTATCCTGTGAGTAGTGGGTTAGGAGACTTTCAACCATGTCACCCCGCACTTAAGGTTCAAATCAGACCTGGCCTCAGAACCCAGTTTTTCCACTTGTTAGCTGAGTGACCTTAGACAAGTCACTTTCCATCTCCAACCCTAGTTTCCTTCCCTGCAAAGTGGACTTGCTGCTCCTTGTTCTGAAAGTAGTAATGAGGATTAGACGCAAGTATTATTGTCTGTGCCAGGTTCGGCCTGGTTCCTGGTCTGTAGTCAGGTCCCTGGGGGCTGGCTCTGGTGAGGCTCAGGTGAGCTCTTTGCTGGTGGGTCTCTGTCCTGGAAGAGGCGTCGTGAACCAGCTTCCAGATCTCTGGTTGAACAGGTTAGTGGTCTTCCTAGCCCTTTTGGAAACCAGGTAGCAATCAGGAAGTTCCTTATAAGCAGGTTTGCAAATTATCTGGGAGAGCTTAAGCATACCTGGAGTGGGTCCCTCCGCCCCTACTCTCCGGATGCAGCCTTGCATCAGCATGCCGGCCCACACATTTGGGGCCCTTACTCTCACACACCTGTTCCTGTGCCGCACTCCCTCAAGGGTGCCTTCTCTAAGACCCAGCCTCCCCTGATTCCATTACCACTCTTAATGATAATGGGTTCAGAAATTTTTTAGATTTTTAAAAATTATTGTTCTAGTAACCTATAGTAAAAATTAGTTAAACAACACAGAAGAATATAAAATAAAATTCTCCATCTCCTTGGGGTTTTAGTTCTACTGCCTGGAGGTATTCACTGTTAAGTTTCTTCTGGAAACTTCCTCTGCATATTCAAGAGTGTATATAATCTTTTTTTTTTAACCCAAATGGGATCATATTATACAAATAGTACTGCAGTTTGCTTTTTTTTTTTTTTAATGTAATGTATTATAGGCATCTTTGTCTATCAGTAGGTGTGGGCCTGCTCTTAAAGGCTACGTAGTATTCCCCTGTCTGAATGGCCCATGACCAAGTAAACCAGTCCTCTCTCGGTGGACACTTAGATTGTTTCCTGTCTGGGGGCAGTGTGTGTGTGTGTGTGTGTGTGTGTGTGTTTTGATTTTTGTGGTTTTGTCTTTGTGTTTTTTTGCTGCTACCCAACACTCTCCAGGGACCCTTGTTGAGCACATTGATCTTCGTGAACTTGTGTGAGTGGACCTGGAGGATGAATTCCTGGAGCTGGAAGTACTGGGCCCGGGGCAGGTGCATTTCCTTCTGCTTTGTTGGCTGTGGTCTCACCATGTCTTCTGCACACCTGTTGGGCCTGTGCAGGGGATCCGGAAGTGGTCAAGGCCCCAGGCCCCACCCCCAGGAGCTCACCCTCTGGGGAGACACAGGCAAGCAGACAGGCGATGAGCCTGCTATCACTGACACATGGACAGTGTGTGCCGGGGGTGGCGGTGGCTGTCCTCAGCGGCTCAGAGCAGACGAGGCCCTTGTGTGGGTCCACTTGTCTGAGCGGCACTCTGATGGCGGAGCATGCTGTCTGCCTGCCTTCTGTAATCTTGCCCTTCCGAGCAGCCACTGCCAGCAGCATTTGGTAAAACTGCAGAAAATGAACTTTACTGTTCATTTGCAACGCTGTAAAATTGAATTGAATTGAATTTTTGATAGCGGCAGCTAAAGAAAGGCAGTTTGCTGGCCCTAGTCCAGATTGACTTTCTCACAGGATAATTATAGTGACTTTTGCTGTTAAAAACAGTATAAAGAGAGAGAATCACATGCACCTGGGCTTTCCCGTCTGTTGCTCTGGAAATCTGGGGTGGAAGGAAGGAGACATAACATTTGCCTGGTGCCTCCCACACACTGGCTCCCCACAGTCCTCAGGGAACCCTGTGCAGGGGCAGCACTGTCCCTCTCCTCAAGGTGGGGAGACTGGAGCAGAGAAACACGGGTCCAGGTCACACACGTGTCCAGGACACAGAGGTGCTCTCAGACTCAGCCAGCCCTTCTTCAGTCACTTGCTACTTTCTCCTTGCCTGATTGGGCCATCGTGGGAGCCAAGGACCTGAACCCCATGTGGGACTCCGTGGCAGGCCTTGTTCCCACTGAACAAAGCAGCAGCTTATGGTTTGAGCTGAGGCAGGGTTCCCTGGTTGCAGGGCAGGGTGGCATGACCAGGGAGGGCTGTCAGTGACTCCGTCTGCTGTCACTGCGCATGACAGAAGGGCCCTCCCCCAACAGAGCCAAAGGGCCACCAGGAATGTCTCCCAGCCAGTGTGCTTGGCGGCTTTCTCTGGCTCCTTCTCTAGATAGGAGATACTAGGGCAGCTCGGCCCGAGAAAGAGCTGTTAAGTCTGTCCCTTCCTCTTCCAACACCCACACAGTGACAGATTAGTTGTTGTCACATCAGCTGCTTCCGGAGGCCCTTGGGAGGGGTGAGCCGGTGGCAGGGCTGGTGATGCTGCCCTGGATTCTGCTCTGATGGCTCTCAGAAAGGCTGCTAGTGCAGCCCTTTGCCCCGTCCACAGGGACTGGTTTCTCACTCCGTTTATCTTTTCCCCAGAGGGGCCTGCAGGTCCACCTCTGTGTACACAGCTCTAGAGCTTCTTCTCCCGGCGTCACTCTGGAACACATCCTCCCAGCCAGGGGCCTTCAGCCTCCAGTCTCTTCCCCCCTCCCCCCACCTTCATGGAGGCCGCAGAGGAGCCCAGTAGGGACTTGCTCAAGGCAGGGGGGTGGAGAGGGACATCACTGATTATGTAATCTCCTTGTGTGTGTCTCCTGGAGGAGACTAGAGCTGGACCTCAGAGCTGCAGACACTGGGCTCCCTGTGAGCAGCGGGGTCTTCAGACCCCTGTGGGCCCCCAAAACTGCTGTGCTCAGCATGCTGTAGTCCTGCCCAGGACAGGTGGCGACAGAGGAAGGGTCTGGTGCGGATGTGCTGAGGGGGAGCAGGCTGGGCACAGGGCCCTCGTTGTGACCGCCCCTCCCACTTCCCACTGGGCTGAGTCACTTCCTTTCTGGCGGCTGCAGGTACTCTCCCACATGCCCAGCAGAGCAGCCTTTAGGGGGTGGGGTTTGCCCTGTGCAAGGGAGGAGCTCTGGTTAGTAGCAGCCAGTTCCCCTGTTCCCCCACCCGAGACAGTAAAGCACAGCGTTTGGAGAATGATGTGATGTTATGTATTCCTGACAGATTGGAGCTATACATATCTTGTATTTTTAAAATGAATAAAATCATCACTCTGTTTTGGAACTGTGGAGATGACAGCACAGGCATGAATCTTTGTCATCAGGGAGTCCTGGCTGAAACCGAGGGATTACTAATCCACCTCTCCACCCCCTAGCATCCATCCTGAGCAGGGAAGCAAATGACTTCCAGCAGGTTCCCAGAGAGATTGCTTGTAGCCTTCTGGCTCCCAGGGAGAGGGTTCCTGCCCGCTTCAGGGAAGGCTATCATTCAAACTCAAAGGAAAAGCCCTCACATAGAGCCCCTTCCAGCCAGCTAGCAGGAACAAAAGAGAACAGGCCACAGGTGCCTCCTCTGGCCCAGTCTTCTGGGCTAGGGTCTCTAGACTTGCAATAAAATGGGGAAATCTTTACTTCATAAAGTTGTGGAAACACTAAAAACAGTTCCTGGCAAGCAGTAGATGCCCATCAAATGATAGTTTAAAAAGTCTGCCGCTGAAGAGCCTTGTCACCAGGGAGATTACCTCAGCGTGGAGCAGGGAATGCTCACCTTCATTCAGCAAAGACCGCGCAGCATACCTCTTTTACAGATGAGGACGCTGAGGCCCACGGAGGGTAGGTGACTAGTTCAGGGTCATAAAGCTAGTGCATGACGGAAGATGAAATTTGAACCTGGGCCTACCTGACCCCCAAATTCATCTTGTTCTCCCAGCTGGCATTTGGGTAATCAGTCCATGGTTTGAAACACTTGGTTCCCTGGGGCAGCTTTGTGGATGGAAAGCAGGTCTGTAGGGAAGTTGGGGCCCTGGTAGAAGTGCATTCATGTGAGTATTGAGGTGCAGTGGGGGCGGCTCCGGGTGGGCTTGGGTAAGGAAGAGGTCAGGGATGCTACCTTGTGGGCTGATAGGAGAATGTCTCAGTAACCTGGCCTCGACTCAGCTCCTTTCTCCAGAGAGACTCTGTTCGGGGGCCCTGAAACACCTTCTCCAGGGACAAGCCCCTCTCTCCCTGCTCACCTGTCAGTTTCTGGCTGGCCACTCCAGAAATTGACAGGTAAGCAGGAAGAAAGGGGCTTATACCACCCTGTCTGTGGTTGGCATTCCTAGAACCACAGCCACATCAGGTGGAGAAGGAGCCGTTGAGGAAGCAGTGTGGTCAAGTAGAAAGAATATAGGATTTGGAGTTGGAAAACCTGTGTTCATACCTAGCTCTTTCAGCAACTACCAGGTGACTTTGGACAAGTCTCTCAGTATCTCTGAGCCTCAATCTCTTTTTCTAGAAAATGCTGTGTTTTGGGGATGGGGCAATCAGTTATAATCATGTATTTGGAAGTTCTTTGCATCCTGTAAAGCTGTGTGTGAGACTTAATTGTTGTGATAGTTTTATAATGTGAGGGTGTGGGCCTTCCACGTGGGTTCCGAGTCTGAAATTCACCACTGAGAAAGGAGCCCAGGGGAATTTTGAGGGATTGGGCAGCTCTCTAGTGTGGAGGGGTCTGATCTGGAGAGCACCGACCCACAGATCATCTTCGCTGGGTGGTGTATTGAGATTTCACACTGCTCACCCACACTGCTCACCTCGAGTTGCATCGTTTCTCTCCAGGTGTAGTCAGCTAAATGTGTAGATAGGCCAGAGGGTCTCTTCTTTGGGAAACAAGAGTGGTAGGAATTTTTCTGACCAGTAGAAGGACCTTCACACCACAAACCTAGATTGTCTGGAGAACCTGTCACCGGTGTGAGGGGCAGGCCATGCTGTCACTCGCATACTTCCACCCTTGCTGCAGGAAAGCAGATCTTTTTGCAGGACTCAACAAAATGGGGACTGGTTTGTCCCTTCTGCAGTGAAGGGTTGGTCCCATGCTGCAGTCATGCTGTGAATGGGTTTTATTCCTTGTGGCGGGGAGTGGGGGTTGCCCTCCCACAGCAAACAGTGTCTTAAGTACAACCCCTGGCGATCAGCCTAGAACCACCCTGCCCTGGGCATCCAGGCTTTTCTGACATGAGACTTTTTCCTGGACAGACTATTCCCAGTACCATGGCAGCCCAGCTACCTACAGCTGTTACCCCCATCTCTCTGATCCTGGGTTCTGGCTACTGACATTGAAGGGACCATCCATACTTTCTTCTGGGCCCCACTCCAACCCCTGGCCTCTAGTTGGATGGTCTCTCTCCCCTGCCCTAGTTTGGACTTTGGTGCCTTCTGGGTACTAACAAACAGTTCTGCACTCTCCGTTTTCTCATCCAGCAGTTTGCTGCACACCGCGTGGGTGCAGGAAAGCAGAGGTGACCTGGGACTGCTCCCTCAGGGGAGCCCACAGCCTGGAATCAGACAGATAAACCAATGGTTACAGCAAAATGGGAGCAGA
Organism: Vicugna pacos; assembly: GCF_048564905.1. Classification (NCBI taxonomy): domain Eukaryota; kingdom Metazoa; phylum Chordata; class Mammalia; order Artiodactyla; family Camelidae; genus Vicugna; species Vicugna pacos. The sequence continues at coordinate 41,779,244 of NC_132999.1, forward strand.
CACAGTATGCTCTGGGAGCTGGAGACCAAAGGGCTTGCTGCAGAAGGTGACACCAGTGAGGACTGAGTGAGGACCAGCCAGCTGAGGAGAGGAGATCAGGGCAAGGGTGTTCATGGCACACTCAGGGAATTGTGAGTCGTGTGATGTGGCTGGATTTATGGGGCGTATGAGGGCAGTGAGGCTGGAGAGGTAGCCTAGGTCTGGCTAGGCTCACTGAGGAGTTTGAGTTTCTTCCTAAAGACCGCAGGAGACATTGGAGGGCCCCACAGCAGAGACAGACAGAGATACTGCAGGCCTAGGTCCATGAGCAGAGGAGAAAGCACAGCCTGCTGGTATCTGTTTGTCCAGCCCCAGTTACACAGGTAGCTGAGGCGGGGGTCTTCTGATGGAGTTGTTACTGCATCCTCCTGAGTAGCCTGATGGAGGGCAGTGCCCCACCATCTTGCAGCGGTGCAGAAACCCTTTGAAGATGTGCTACAGAAAGATGCCACCAGGTGGCAGACCTGGAGATTGCACAAGGACTTTTTTTTTTTTTTTTTTTTTTTTTACCCCATTCCTTTAACATTGTTTGGCCTGAAGAAAGGGGGGCATCCAAGACTGAACTCCGGTTGGTGCCAGGCTGGCTCCAGCTGACAAGTATGAGATTCCAAGTACTGCCACCGTGAGCTATGTAGCTACAAGAAATCCTTTTGAACCTGTGAATCTGGACAGCAGATTCCTCCAGGATGTTGGGAGCTATTACAGTAGGTTGGACTTTCTGTCTCTGCAGACCTAAGAGTAAATTACAGACATCATGACCCTTCGCCTCCAAATACTTCAGCATCTAAGCACAAGGATATTTTCCTATATAACCACAATGCAGTTTTCAAATTTGGGAAATTTAACATTGTTATCATCCAGTATCCAGTCCATATTCAGATTCTGCCAATTGCCCAGTCCTTTTCTTTATAACTTTTTCCCCCCAAGATCACCTGTCACATTTATTTGTCATGTCTTTAGTCTCCATAATAGAGACTAGTTGTTCTTCAGCCTTTCTGTAACTATGACATTGATGTCTTTGACGCATATAGGCCTGTTTTGTTGGATGTTCCTCAGTTTGAGTTTGTTTCATGATCAGACTCAGGTTATTCATTTTTGGCAAAAAATAATAGCTTAAGTGATGTTGCATCATATCAGGAATAATATGACGTCAGTTTGTCCTTTTATTAAGTGGTGTTAACTTTGATCATTTGGTGAAGGTTGCAGCTTGCTTTTTTAAAAATTGGGGTATATTTACACATAGCGAATTTCACAGATCTTTTAACTGTACTGTTCAGTCGTTTTGACAAATGCACACACCCAGAGTTATGTCCTTTGATAGTACAAGTTTTATAGCCCAGTATATGTGCTCTGTCCCCTTCCCACAGTCCTCTCCAAGAAATCCTGGACTAGAGGCACTCAGTCTCAGTTCAGCTCCCCCCACAACTCAGTCATGATGAAGAACTCATTTGAGGTGGCCTTATCATCCTGGACAGTACTTTACTGTGCCTTGAGTTGAAGATTACCAGCTAGTGCTCCAGCCTCCACTCCCCTACAAACCAGTGAACGGAGTGAGAGGATGAGATGCTGTGTGCTTCTGCCCAAAAGAACAGGCATTCCCCTTGACCCACAGAATTACTGTACTGTGCCCTCCACTACAGAATGTATTCCTGGTACTCCCCAGCAGCCCTCTACCTCCTCAGCAGCTCAGCCAGCCCCCAGGCCACCTCTCCTCCCCATACTGAGTTGAACATGTCAATCAGGCTGGCCACCAGACCCAACACCTCTCAGTCCCCTCTAACCCCCTCTCCACCAGCCTGTAGTCTCAGGCCAACAGACAGATGGCAGGTTCAAGGCCTCTTAAGCCTTCAGCCTGGTTGCCCACCTTCTTCTGCTCCTCAGTCCCACCCCGCAAGTCAGTGCGTAACTATCCCTTTCTTCCTGTGCAGGAGGAGATACTCCAAGCTATTGTGTCTAAGCTAATAATAGCACAATTTATCAAATGCTTGCAATATGCCAGTAGGTACTCTTGCTAACCCTTTTGCATAGGTTATCTCACTTAATCCTTAGACCAACCCTGTAAAGTGGATGCTGTCCTCTGGGTTTTGTAGGTACAGAATAAGTACCTTGTCCAAGATCTCATCACTGTTAAGTGATGCTCCTGGGCTTGGAACCGGGTTTGACTTACTCCAGAGCCCTTTCTCTGACTCCTAGCTTCCCAGTCAAGGTGATCCTTTTATCCCAAGAGTGACTGGGCCAGGCAGAGGACAGCAGGAGCCCCCAACTGCACCCTCAAGTGCCGTACAGATATTTCTGTCTGTGTTGTGGCATGGAAAAGATGAGGCCCGCTGCTCTGCCCACGTTGTTCTGCTTCCTTACTGTCCTGTGGGCAGAGACTCTTTTCTACCTTCCTTTTGGAGTCTGGTGTGGGTCCAGCCACACCGCCCCTTAACACATGCAGGGCATATAGGACCGAGGCCAGGGATGGGTGGGAGCACCTGTGTTCACTTCCAGGTGCCCAGTGGGCTGGACAGAGGGGCGCGTCCTTGCCTTTGGTAGACACTGCTAGAGGTAAAGTCCAGAAAATGGAGGCCGGCACAGCTCAGGAACTTTTTTGTTTGTTTTGTTTTGACAGAGCCAAGAAGCATGGGGTGGGGATAGAGACTGCTGACAGGGACAACTTGAATCGTGACAGCACTGGCTTGGCCTGACCCTGCAGTGGAGACAAGTCCTTGGACTCTTAGCCAGCATCAGAAGCTGCTGACAAATCGTAGCTACCAGCTGTGTTGTCGTTGCACACACAGAGGTGGCGCACAGGGCCAGGGTTTGCTGCTTGCTCCTTAGGAAACCGCCCTTGCTCTCTGCCACCACTGGTTTGGTTTGCAGGGTCACCCGTCTCTCCAGGAACCCAAGGGTGCAGCAGGAAGCCTCGAACAAAGCTGAGAGCAGAACTCTCTGCACATGTGGGCAGGCCCTGTGCTGCCCACCGTGTTCGTGGGTGTGGGGGCTCACGATGGCTCAGCGCACGTTTGTCTGCTGCCCAGGGCCACGCATCTGCGCCCCTATGTGGAGGCCTGTGAGGGTGCTTCAAGGTGTGAGTGGCAGGCCCCTCCTTGCCTTGGCTGGGCTTCCACTGCTTTGTAGTTGGATAAAGCTGAGGAAAGCGTCAGCACCATCTCTCTTTGCAGCCCACCTCCTTTTGGGATTGGTGGTATGTCCACTGTGTTGAACCATGCCCTGCTCAGCTGTCCTGAACCCTGTCACCATAGCCCTGGATTCAGCATCTTGGGCCTTAGAACCTTACGTGGTGCTGCTTGCTGGCCAGCCTTCCTCGCCTCTGCTCGTGTCACCCAGCAGCTTTGAGGTTAGATGACTTTATCTGCAAACTGACAATTAGTGCTGGTATCCCCTTCTCTGGGCATGCCGTGATGGCTGTCACCTAGCTGAGGCCCACAGCTGGGGCCACAGCTCGCTCCCCAAGGCTGGGCCAAGCAAAGGGAACCTCAGGTTTCAAAATCAAGGAGCACAACCTACAGATGGTGGGGATGCCACCTTCCCAGCCTCCACCCCTCACCCCCATTGTTGCCTCACTGAGCTTCCTGTTGAGTCCAGGTTCTAAGGGAACTGGTGCTGACTTGGGAGGATAGCACATGAAATAGTTGACAGATTGAAAGCTCCAGAGACTTCTAAACCAGGACTGCTGAGCTCCTGGTGACACCAGGTAGATAGCTGCCCCTTAGCTAGGCTGGGCCAGGGCCCTGCACCCTAGCCTGCAGACCCATGTCTGGAGGGCCCTGGCCCCAAGTCCTTCTGAGACCCAGGCAGCCAGAACCTCCACCTTGCAGATCTCACTGTGAAGCCAGGATCCCTCAAAGTGGCCTCCCCAGTGGGAGCACCTATGGGCCATATGCAGGTGTGTCTCTGGAGGGGAACACATCAGGTTGATTTGAAGGTGGGGCAGGCCTGCCTGTGCAGCAGCAGCGAGCAGCAGACAGGAGGGTCTGTCCCCGGGAGGTTGTCTTTGCTCACCCTACCAGTGAGCCTGCAGCAGCTTCCGTGTCCAGGCCTGCCTCTGCACCCTGCTTCCGTTGCCTCCACCAGCTCTGGGGGGCACGAAGGGCTATCGGGAAGGGAAACAGCGTGGCTTCCACTTTCCTTGCCAGTGTTTTTTCCCTCTCCGTGAACGTCTGCTCTCATCCTTCTGCCTACAGTTTGGAGCAATTCCCATGCCATTTGCCTGAGTTGAATCCTTAGCAGGGTGGGTGGGGTCGAGCTGAGCCCACTCAGTGTCTGTGCTGCAGCTGCTCCCAGCAAACTGTAGTCTAGACCATGCCTGTGCGTGGGCGCCTAGGCAGCGTCTACACAGATGGGATGACGCCGCTGTGGTGCTCTCCAAGGAACCAGGAAGAGAGGGGAGGCTTAGTGCTCCCGGAAGGCGGAGAACAGGGCCAGAATGGTAATGAATCCAGCTTACCTCCCAGGACAGGGCAACTCCAGCACAGGGCTGCTGACGCCTTAGGAGCCATGACCAACTGGGAGGGAAGGCGTCCAGCCCTTCGTAGAGCATCTGCTGGGTCGGGCACTAGGGATAATGGTTTTATGTATTTTTTTCTTTTTTTCTACTTTTTGGGGGATTTTTAATCTGGTGCTAGAGGAAAAACATTAAACATATAAATACAAATAAATACATAATCCCCAAAAATGGAAAGTGCTATTAATGAAAATTACAGGATACCTGGTGAGACAGACGGCGACCCCTTGGTGGTAGGAATATCAAGAAGGCTTCTCTGAGAAAGTGGTATTTAAATTGAGAAGGAAGCATAGAAGTTAGCCAGGCAGAGAGTGGGAACACTGTTCTAGACACATTACTGCCCCACTTTTTAAGATTTTTCTAGAAGCAGTTTTGTTCTTTCCTGCTTTTGTGTAAATGACTGAATCTGCTTCCAGCAGAGTCTGACTGTGGCTCCTGCTCCATATGGGCATTGTCAGGGCAGGCTGAGTTACCGGATCCTAGGATGAAATCATGGGTCTGCTCCCCCATGGCACAGCTCTGAAAACAAATTGGGGCTTGATGGGAGGCAAACCTGGTAGATTTGACTAGAAGTGCATCAGGCCATCCTCTCCTACTTTCCAGCTCACTGCATGGAGTCAGTCTCCTGAGATTTAGAATGAGGGCCAGAGTGACAGCATGTGAAGATTTAAGCTAACTAGTGAATACACACCTGCTCTCAGTAGGGGCGCCTTCTAGGAATAACAGCAAAGGCAAACTAAAGGAAAAGAGGACTATTTGATACCATAAACATTAACCTTCTGTAATTAAAAAACATTTTAAAAGAGTAAGGAAAACTATATCCTTTGTCAGTTATAGCTTTAATATATAAAGAGTTCCTAAAAGTCACTAAGACTAACACAAATGGGAAAAGAATATGAACTGGAAGTTCATAAAAGAATACATACAACCAGTACACATGTGAAACAAGTCCAACCTCGTGAATAATTAGGAATTATGGGTTTAAACAACAATATACTTTTTATTGCCCATCAATTTGGCAATTTTTTAAAATACGGAAATACCCAGTCCTGGTGCAGCTTCTAGGACTTACTCTCCTACACCACTGATGGGGTATAAATTGGCCCAGCCTCCCTGCTGGCAGTGTATGTTACACACCTTTAAAAATGTGTGCCTCATTTGACCCTGCAGTTCCATTTCTTGGAATTTATCCTGAGGAAGAGTGACACTTATGCTAAGATGTATATGCATGATTGCTAATAAAAAATATAAGTGGAAAGAATGTAGATGTCTATGAGTAAGGGTGTGGTCCGATAAGTCCTCTCTGCATTTGACTGGCCCCTTCAAGGCGGGCCAGCTGCCCTGTAGCCAGTACATCCACCTTCAGCTCCTAAATAATCCCTAGTGAAAGAGCCGTGGTTGTTTGTCTCTGGGAACCTTCCATGCTGCTCTGGGAGGGGAGGAGGAGGCAGCGGCGGCGGGGACAGCAGCAGCAGCAGCTGTGTGATGCATCCCGGAGTCAGGGCCTTGCAGGCTGGGTGAGTGTAAGGAAGCTTACTGACTTGCTGAGTGAGAAGGCTCTTCTCTGTCTTGTCTAGAGCTGAGAATGAAGCGGAGAGCATCAGACAGAGGAGCTGGGGAAACGTCTGCCAGGGCCAAGGCTCTAGGAAGTGGGATTTCTGGAAATAATGCAAAGAGAGCTGGACCGTTCATCCTGGGTAAGCCTCTGTCCACCGGGTGAGTTGGGGGCTGGGGCTGGGGCTGCATGCAGTGCACACTCAGACCTGTGGACCCGAGGAGGGAAGCACCACACACACCCCAGTGTGGGGACCCGACCAACCCTGGGCCGCATTAAATGGAGTCTGTTTATGAGAGGGAAGGTCACTCTGCACCAAGAGTTGTCTTTTCTGTTGTGGCTGCACCAGCCTGAGATTAGTCTTAGCTGAGAGTTGGACTGTCCCTTCCCCCAGGGAATCCTCCGTGTACCCCCGGGATGTTGCCCACAGGAAGCATACAAGCTGCCTTAGAACCCAGCGTCCGTCGTCCAAGGCATTTCTTTGACCATTCCTGAAGGGCACGGTTAATTTCACAAAGCATTTGGTACAGCCTCAAACTTCCGGTAAAACTGGCACAGAAATCCTATAAAATTGTGTTTTCCCAGTGGTCTGGGGGAACAGCAGGGCCTTTCTGCATGATGTTCGATGCGCAGCAAGTCCAGACTGCTTGTGCTCAGAGTTGCAGGCTGGGTGGGCTCTGAGGACCCTGACTCTCCGAGCAGCCAGAGACTGAATGTGAATTTTGCTTCAGGATAATGCCTTGGACTTAAGGGCACAGGCTGGTTTTAGCTCCAGTCACTCAGCAAATGGTTCCTAGTGCCTGCTGCATGCTGGGCCTGTGCTGTTTGTCAGGGATGCAGCAGTGATTAAGACAGACAAGTTCCTGCCCTCACGGAACTTAACATTCCAGTTAGAAAAGGAAACCGAGAGTAAACAACACACAGAGATCATCATGGGGGTTGGGGTAAGTGCCTGGAAGGAAGTAAACAAGATGATGTGCGAGTACGAAGGGCCTCTAGAGATAGTGCAGACGAGGCAGGTTCTGACTGAGGAAGTGACATTTGCACTGGCACCCAAGGATGAGAAGGAGCAGCCATGTGAAAAGCAGAGGGAAAGCATTCTAGACAGAAGGAACAACAAGTGCAAAGGCCCAGCGGCAGGGAAGGGCTTAACATTTTAGGCGTTAAGAGCCCAGCATAGTTGGAGGATGGTGAGAAGGAGTGGGGAAATATGATTAATTGAAAGGTGGACAGGAACCAAATCATGCAAGACCTTAGAGGCCAAATAAGGAGTTTTGAATGCGTATTAAGAGCAGTGGAGCGCTGTGAGCTTTTTAGCAGTGCAATGACGCTGTGACATTATCTGGTTTATGCTGTGAAAATTCAGGGTGCTGTCACAGGACAGCGAGCAGAATACATCTCCTTCAGAAGTACAGAAGTTCCCAAAGGCTGGCACTTGGACGGGGGCCACGTAGCCATATCAGACCACCAAGGGAGCCTGCAAAAGGGACAGTTTCCCGGATCCTCACCCTGGGGTTGCTGACTCAGCGGGCCTAGGTTGCAGCTGGGATCTGTTTTTACACAGGCTCCTCAGAGATTGTAGCACACACCCCATGTTGAGAGTCCCTGTTTTTGAGCAATGTGCCTGTAAAAGCTGGGTGTACTCAGGCAGATAGATACACACGTACTCTTGCATTTTTGGAGGGGAGATCATGAGTTCAGTGGATGTGAACTGTGGTGCCCTGCAAGAGAAGATCTAGCTGAGAGACCGCGTGGTGGCACAGTGCCACGGTAGACAGGGCTCCTGAGAAGTCAGCCAGCCGCTCTCTGTGCCACAGGTCCCCGTCTGGGCAACTCACCGGTGCCAAGCATCGTGCAGTGTTTGGCCAGGAAAGATGGCACAGATGATTTCTATCAGCTGAAGGTAAGTGAGGCACCGGGTGTAAGGGGCCAGGGACCCCAGGGCCATCCTGCCAGCCTGGCTCCTCCCTCTTCACACCTTCTGCACCATTTGTGGAATGAGAGCAGCGCGGTTTCTCCCCGGGGAGCTCTGTCTGTGCATACATCACATTGCCATCACGTTGGGAAACTATTTCACTTCGTCCATGCACGTGAGGGTGCATGTGCCAGGGTTGTGTGGGAGAACATGAACCCCTGCATCCGTGTTCTAGTCACCCTGCTTGGAAAAGTAAGGGTTGTGGGGTTTTGTTTCTTCTTAAAGATCCTTACCCTTGAGGAGAGGGGCGACCAAGGGATAGAAAGCCAGGAGGAGAGGCAAGGCAAGATGCTGTTACACACCGAGTACTCCCTGCTCTCCCTCCTCCACACGCAGGACGGCGTGGTTCACCACCACGGGCTCTTCCAGGTGAGTGGCAGAGGGGGCCGCCTGTCCTCCCGCCCCGCCCCGGGCTGGCACTGCTGGGGCTGCAGCGCTCCCACTGTGAGGGTGGCAGCCTAGTGGGAGCACCCCAGTCTGCAGCTTACAGGCTTTCTTAGAAGAGCCACTTTTCTGAGAAAAGAGGAAAGCAGGAAGTGATTTAAAGACCCACAGGCTCTTTCTAGCTGTGTTGTGAGGAATGGGCTGGGCCGGGGTGGAAGAGGGGGCAATGAGGAAGGCTGGGCACAGGCCACCTGTGGATCTCTACAGTTGCTTTTGGTACCAGGAGTTCTGCCTACCTGGGCAGCAGGGGTCCCTGAGCCCCCCTGCTCAGCTGTTCCAGGTCCCTTAGGAAAGGTACTACTTAGCAAATGGTACCCTGAAAGGAGCCCTCCTCAGGGCAGAACTGAAATTGAGTCTCCAAAAATGAGGAACCAGGTTCAGAATGCCCATGGTGGGGTGGGGGGTCCAACCCAGGCCCTGCTCCAAGCCTCTGCACCACCCTCAGCCAGATGCGCTGGCCGGGCCCACTTGTGCTGGGATGGACCTGGCATGTGAGAGGCAGCTGCAGGTTTTGGAGCCAGCAGTCCTGAATTCAGGTTGTATGACCTTGGGCAAGTCAGTTTAGGTTCCTAGGCCTCAGATTCCTCATCTGCAAAATGGGGATGGTAATAACATGCCTACCTTGCAAGGTGGTGGGAAGATGAATGAAAGCGTGTAAAGCACTGAGCTGCTTCTGATACTCGCTCATCCCTCTTGTTATTTCAGGCAATGAAAACTGGTCAGCTTGATTTCTTGAGGTAGAATTAGTGGAAACAGCCTCCCACCCCCACACATACACCCACCAAGGTGTTTATTCTTAGATGTGCAATGAGACGCAACTCAGAGCATCATTAGGCAGCTCTGAAAATTAGAGTTTCCTTAAACATGAAATCAAATTGGGGTGTGAGGGGGATTGTGATTTCTTAGTATTTCATCTCTGATAGCTTCCAAACCTTGGCCTTGGTGAATATAATTTTGGATAAGAGAACTTGAATGATCAGAAGTATTTCTAGAGTCCTCTGTGTGCCAGACACTGTGCTAGGCCTCAGGAAGAGAAGGGGAGAGGTACGGCTTTGCCTTTAAGGAGAAATGTGGATGTTTAGTCCCCAGGAGTTCGCCTGATTGTCAGTCTGCTGGGGATGACACTGAGGGCCTCCTCTATCTAGTGGGATAATAGCCCACCTACTGTACCTGTGTTTTCTCTTACTTGAAATACCTTTTCCGTAAGGAAAATGGGCCCAGGACTACCAAACGTGGAGCTGGTAGCAGTGCCGGCTTACCGAACCCTGGCTGGGCAGCACTGAGCACTTGGCGCAGTTGTCTTTTCTCTCAGTGACCTGTGAGTTAGGGGTCACTGGCTCCCTTTCACAGATGAGGAACTAGAGACTTGGAGAGTTTAAGTGAACTGCCCCAGGTCCCACAGCTAGGACGAGGTGGAGCCGGGACCTGATCCCAGTCGTCAGAGGTCAGAGCCCAGAGCCATACTCTTACTGTCACGTGGCTGTTCAGGAGTCCTGTGTCCGAATGAAAGCAGTTGTCTTAGACACAGAGAACACTTAGCTTCTACCGTCTTGAACACTGGAGGGAAGTTTCCATTGGTCATTGCTAGAATCCCTGCGTGTGTCATCAAGGGGAAGATGTCCCGGGGCCCTGGGTGTGCTGCCTGCACGCTGAGCTCAGAGGGCCCTTTGGCTTTAAATGCCCAGCCCTGATCCAAACACTCTACACTAGGATCAGAGCCTGAAGCCTGAACCTGAGCTACTCCAGCCTCCGCCCCCAACTGGGCCTGGCACAGGGGAGGCGGGGCAGAGCCAAGCTGCCCACAGTCCCTGCTGCCCAGGCCTCAGGCTTCCACCACTCACACACATGAAGGCTTGTTCCAGGCTCTCACTGGTTTCTGTGTCCAGCTCCAGGGGAGAGCCCCACACCCCTGGCCCTGGCCCTCCTGGGTCTGCAGCCAAGCCCTGGTCTGCCCGCTTCCTCCCAGGACCGCACCTGTGAAATTGTTGAGGACACAGAATCCAACCGAATGGTTAAGAAGATGAAGAAGCGCATCTGCCTGGTCCTAGACTGCCTCTGCGCGCACGACTTCAGCGACAAGACCGCCGACCTGATCAACCTGCAGCACTACGTCATCAAGGAGAAGAGGCTGAGCGAGCGGGAGACCGTGGTCATCTTCTACGACGTGGTGCGCGTGGTGGAGGCCCTGCACCAGGTGAGGCTCTGCCCCCTGCAGCTCCCTCTTTCTCTCCATGGAAGGCCACCTCTCTTGCTACTGCTCAGTAGAAGCAGCTCTGTCCCACCCTCATGCAAGTGCACTTTGCAGCTGGGAATGTCCAGAAGGAAAGTGGCCGGATGACACACACACCTCATGAGGCACCATGCTGCAGGCATCTCCCACATTCCTAGGGAGGTGCAGGCAGCCCAGCAGAGCCCAGCACAGTGATGCCCCGTCAGTTGAGAGGCTAGACTCCGGTCTCCCAGCTCAGCTGACTGTGAGATATCCACTGAGGGCAGCCACAGCCTGCCTCTGAGCTCTCCCTAGGGCTGGGGGTGTCAGGAGCCCTGAGGCACAAGTTAGGAGAACCTAGGCCTCTTCCAGGCACGCAGCTTCTGTGGGCCAAGCCTGCAGTACTTGGTCCCCAGAACCGTGAGAATTCATCTGTGACCCCAGATCCAGGCAAATGCTTAGGGTTTTTTGGTTTGTTTTTCTGTCTGTTTGGTGGGCTGTTTGCTGGAGGCAGAGAGAGGAGTGGTTTTCCCCGTTGGCAGCTGGCCTAAGGGGTGAAAGAACTGGGGAAAACATCCTAGTGGGGCAGAGACTGCCTGGGCTCACATGTTACCCGGTTCATACACTTGGTTAATGAGGCCTTAAAATGGTCCCCATCTGTCTGTCGCTTACTTGTCAAGGCACAAGAGAGCCCACATCTCACAGGCTGAGTCCAACCCCGGCTCTCACAAACCATGTGCCTATTGTTTTCCAGAAAAATATTGTGCACAGAGACCTGAAGCTTGGGAACATGGTGCTCAACAAGAGGTAAGGTTCGCTTTTCTTTGATGATGTGACTTCGGGGTTGGGACAGGCTACGTGCTGCCACTACCCAGAGCCCTGCAAGCGTCCCTGTGGGGACTCTGACTCAGCACAGCCCACCCCTCCCAGGAATCCCCGGGAGGACGGGGTTGGGGTGGGATGCCTGCTTCTGTCTTTTGCCACATGGGAATATGGTGCTCGCTCAGAAGGGGAGCCTTAAAGGCCACAGAAAGAGATCTCTGGGGAGGATTTCAGAGGTCCTCCAGGTCCAGTCATTTGTCATGCCCAGTGGGTGTGCGGTAAATGACTGTAAAAAATAGACCAATGGTTGAAGGAATGACAGATGAGCAAAAGGAGGCCTCGTCATGGGTCGAGTTCCCAGGAAACAGACTCTGAGATGTGTGTACAGGGCATGCTGGACGTTTACTGGGGGTGTTCTCAGGCAAAGCGGGCAGGACTGGACAGGGGGAGAAGCTGACTTGGACAGTCGTAACAGGACCTCAGCCTGGAGAGCTCAAGAGCCAGGTGGCCATGCAGGTGGCCCAGATCAAGGCAAGGGAGCACGTGGCCCTGTACCCCCACTTCAACCAGCCCATGAATATAAGCTGTGCCCGGGGGCTAGCCTTAGCCTCCTTTGGCTAAGAGGACTTCCTGGAAAAGGGCGCAGCTACGAGTAGTCAGAAGCCGACATTCCCAGTAGCAGGGGAAACAGAACCTCGATCTTGGAGGGGGTTTGGGCAGCTGCCTGCAGCATCCTCCATGAGCCAGCGGCAGAGGGGGATCATGGGAGGCCCCTGCCTCAGGCTATCCTCCCACTCAGGCAGAGGGTCTGGGCTCCTTCCAAGTGATCTGGGGCAGTGGTAGAGGTACACCAACCATGCAGGGGCCCAGGACCGAATGAGGGGCCCACTCTGTGTGCCACCACATCCTAGAAATGCAGGGCTGGGAAGGGCACACCCGCCCCCCACTCTCTCTGAGCCTCTCACTCTCACCTCCCTCCCACCTCCTGGTGTGAAGTGGGTTGGAGGGCTTGCAAACAGCAGGCAGCACGCACCTCATGGCAGAAGTGGTATGATGAGGGATTTGTTCCACAGTGTGGCTGCCCACCCAAGGGGGGCCTGGGCCCACTGTCCCTATGAAATGGCCAAAGCCACAGTGGTCACAGGAAAAGGAGCTGTAGGGAGACAGGCCTCTGGGGAGAGGCATAGGGCACCAGACCCTGCAGTGCCAGCCCAAGGTGCCATCGGGAGGACGCTGCTGCCTCTCGGCGCTCAGCCTGCCTCCAGCCCCACTCGCACTGGTGCTGCAGAAAGTCTCCGGGAGCGCACTGTCTGATGGGGCCGAGCAGAGAGCAGATGGCAATGTGTTGAGGGCCAGTGTGCAGAAGACAGAAGGGGGCAGAGACTGGTCATCTCAGTCAGTTCGTGAAGGATGAGTAAAGATTGCTGGCCTGAGAAAGTGAAGTGGTGAAAACCTGGTCCTGTTGTGCTTCACAGGGAGGAGGGAGGGAAATGAGAGTTGCAGGGCTGCTTGAACCCTTGACTGGTGGCAGGGAGAGAGACAGAGATAGAGAAACTGGGGAGGAGCAGGCCTTGGGAGTCAGACCTGGCTCACAGCCCACCACTGCTTCTTAACTGCCCTGAAAGCGCGAGCCCTTGTCGTTTGATTATTCACGCGGTGATTAAGTCATCTGTGTATTGAGAAGCTTCTGTGGAACCAAGTACTTCTTCGAGCTTCCATGTCCTCACCTGCAAAAGTGGAGGTGATTGTACCTATCTGCAGAGACTGGCCCGAGACGTGAGACTGCCTAACAGGGTTTGGCCCCTCATAAGCGTGCCCCCATGCTAGCCAGCTGGAGCCTGAGGGCCTGTACACTCACTCCCTCTGGAGACGAGACCCGCTGGGTCATGAGTGGCTGATGCAGGTGCTAGTGGCGAGGCCCCGCAGTGCCCTGGCCCCAGCTCTGAACTGCACCAGGAGGGCAGGTGAAGGGGAATGTGGACCATCCTGGCCCTGAGAGCATGTTGCCTCAGTGTAGGGAGACTAGGGTCCTGGCCTCCTGTGGGACATTGGGCCAGTCCCCATCCCACTCTGGGCTGCAGGCCCACTGTTCACAAAGAGAGGGCATGTGTTTTGAGCACCCAAGTCCATCTGGCTGCTGAGCACTTGTCATCCCAGCCTGCCATTGGCTCTTCAGTGAGCATCCCAAGGGTGCCTATGGACACACACCACCAGGGGCCCTGCGCTGCTAACCGGGCCCTCACCCCAGGCCTCTGTCTCCATGGTGGCGTAGTGTACATCTCCCACTTCTCCAGGCCCCCTACGTTCTGGGAATGTAGTCAGAAGTCATACCTCTCTTGAGTAACGCCAGTGTAGCTGTAGCAGCTCTTCCATGTGTGCATGTGTGTGTGTGTGTGTGTGTGTGTGTGTGTCTATGTGTGTGCCTGTGCGCACACAGATGTGTTTTCCTCGGATTGGAGAGTGCCAACACCTCATTTAGACTCTGGGTCTTGGCTGCATTTTCTTTAATCCGATAAGCCTCTTTCTGTGTCCTGGGCAGACAGAGGTTCTGGCCCCCACTCACGTGAGTCATGGGTGCTTGGAAGGCACCGGGTGCTGCAGAGACCCAAGATGAACACCCAGGGCCTGCCCCCGAGGGTCCACAGGCACCCCCCTACCCCCTTGGGGCCTCGCTTTCATCCTTGAAAAGTCAAGGATGGACCTGGAGGAGCTACGGCTCCTTCCTGCCCATCGGGCCAGGCCCTCACTCCAGCTGGAGTGGCCGCAAAAAAGCCAGAGGCTCTCAGCAGATCAGAGAGATCCCAGGAGAGGAAACAGGGAGAAGGGTTTGCAAGGCAGCTGTGACAACAAGTTCCCCTGCTGTGGATAAAGGGTAAGGGTTGAAATCTGAAATCCCCTTCTGGGGTTACATGAGGTTCGCTGCAGGCTCTCTCCCCGTCCTCCTCTCTTTCCGGGTGGGCGCGTTGCACACCCAGTTCCTAGAAAAGGAGAACACGCTGTGGTCGCCCAGAGGGCCATAGCTGAGGAGTGACTCACTGGAGCGGGTCCTGCTGACGCAGAGCTCCCTCCTTTCACCCCTGCTGCCCTCGCTTCTCCTGCCAGGACAAGCCTGGGGGGTCTGGACTCCCAGGGATCTGTGCACCATGCCGACTTGGGTGATGGTGGCAGAGCAGGGAGCGTCGCCTGGCTTCGGGAGGGCTCGGAGCTGACCGTGTGCTTTCCTGGGAGAGGCTCCAACTCAGCCCTGCTGCCCGCCCTGCAGAGTCTTAGCAGAGCTTTCCTCCAGCCCCACGCACAGAGGGCTGGCACATCCTGCCAGCAGAGCTGAGTGGAAAGCCAGCCACGCTGGCACGTGCACTCCTGGGCCTGTCGTCACCACGTGGCACCTCTCGCCCGCCGCCTCAGGACGCCATCTTCCCTGGGGTCTCCAGCTGTGCCCACGGTCTGAGGATGCGATGACTATCTGAGCCAGCAGTTAGTGATCCGTCTCTGTTTGCCCAGCCCTGGATTCAGTGCTTTCCTAGGGATTATCTTCTTATCTTGTTAAATCCTGACACAGCCCTGGGAGTTGGGTGCTACTGTTTTCCCTGCTTTATAACGGAGATTGAGGTTTAGCAAGAGATTAAATAACCTGACCAACATCACACAGTCAGGAAGCGGCAGAGCCAGGACTGGACCCTGGGAATCTGACTCCCAGGCCTACCAGGCTCTCCCCTGAGCGGTGCTCCTCCCAGTGGCTCAGGCCTCCCCCTGCCGCGGCCATCCCTGATCGGGGGGGAAAATGCAGTGCTTCTGCTCTGGTGGGTCCTCGCAGACAAGAGACCTGAGCCGTCCCGTATTCAGGTCAGTGATGCGAGTGGTTCCAAGCTGGAGCTGTCCACTTTCTGACATGATCCTTGGCCGAGACCCTTCGCCTGCGCTCTCCGGCTCTAGCCACCCTGGAGGCCACCAGTCAGGTTTCTGTGGCATCTGCCAGGGCAGGCCTGTACGGAGAGCCAGAGTCAGTGTTTCCATTTGGAACGCCGAGGACAGACCTGCCTTTGTGTTCACCAAGCCCTTGCCAGCAGAATTCCCCGGGAAAGCTGAGGGCTCCCAGAGCCTCCTGAGCGCAGCCTCACACACCTGTGCCACTGAGACAGCCCCTCTCCGCCCTGGAGGCTCTTCGGGGTGAGGCCACCCGAGGCCCCCTGTGGGCTTCCCTTCCTGCCATCTTCCTGGCTTCTCTGCCCAGCTGGCTGACACGGGAGCCAGGCAGGTGGCCCTGCTCAGCTATGGGTGGAGGCCAAGGAAACTCCACATCCCCAGGGGTGGTGTACAGCGTCCTCTCTGCACCACTCCTTTGGTTCTCGTCATGAGCTTCCTAGAAAGGATTGGAGCCCAAAGCTGCTCGCACCACAACGCTCTCAGATGGGGCATCTGTGGTTTTCTAAGTCAGAGCAGAAGTACAGGCCAGGGGCTGAGTCAGCTTGGATGAAACAGAGGGGAGAGTCAGTGGCTGGGCACTGTCTGGTGACATGGTGGGGTCAGACAGACCTGGGTTGGATCCTGCTCCACTGCTCACTAGCTGGGTGACCCTGGGCAAGTCCTTTCACTTCTGTGTGTCCTAATTGCATCATCTATGCAGTGGGCAGTGAGACGATCTCCCTTGTAGGCTATTGTGAGGCGTGAATGAAAACAGTCCCCACCGGGCACGGAAGTCAGGGTCTGCATGTGCGAAGGGCTCAGCAAGCAGCAGTTTTTAGTACTGTCGGTGATGCTGTGATAATACGAAGGGTGGTGACCAAAGGGATCAGCACCGGGGAACGAAGTGCACTCAAAGGAGGCCTCCGAGGCTCTGCAGGACTCCTGCACACGTAAACGAGGGAACTGAATTCAATCTTCGTCACTCCCAATCTAGATACTATGTGAGGTCATTTTGGGAAATCTCTGCAAGTTGTTCGAAGCCCTCAGCTGCAGCCCCGGGACTCAGCCAGGGTGCAGGTTGAGGTGAGCGCCCCGACTGAGTCAGGTCACTGGTCGGAGTGACTCAGGTCCCTGCAAGGACAGCTTGGCAGGTAGCAGCCAAGGGTGACTGACTGCCCTGTGTCGGCACCCCCGTGGCACTTCCCACACAGCCGTGAGGAAGGCCATGAGGGCTGGGGAGCGGAAGAGGACATGAGTGTGAGTCCTGTGCTCCCTAGACGAGCCGTGGGGGCAGCTGGGGTGCCCCGGGGTACAGACACTGAGGTTTGTTCTCTCTGCCTCCTACTCCCAGGACACATCGGATAACCATCACCAACTTCTGCCTCGGGAAGCATCTTGTGAGTGAAGGGGACCTGCTGAAGGACCAGAGGGGGAGCCCCGCCTACATCAGCCCAGACGTACTCAGCGGTATGTGCTGGGTGCCAGGCAGCAGCCCCGGGGGCCTTACACGGCCAGGCTCTGCAGCTCTTTGTTCAGCCAACAGCTGTATATGTCGGTGGGCCCCGAGCCAGGAGATAGGGCTTCCAGGGTGGCCCAAGCCAGTGCTGTCCCTCCAGGTACAAAATTTGGGATCTTATGGAAGAAGACGGTAGTCATCACACTCATGCACATTTAATTACTCTCTGAGATTAGTACTTGGAAGGAAAGAGGCGTGATTTCTCTGAGTGTGGAGAAGGGGCGCTTGAAGGACTTCCCCAGGGAAGTGGTGTTTGAGCTGAGATGGTGAGAATAAATAGGAACCCACTGCAGGGTGTGATGGCGGAGGTGGTACTGCACATTTGAGGAACTGACAGAAGGCCCCTGAGGCTGCTGCTCAGAAAGTTCAGGGGGAACCCAGAGAGGTGGGTGGGCGTCCAGCCACCGAGGCCTGATGAAGAAATGCCATTCTTTATTTCAAGTACGAGAGGAGGCCGTTAAACAGGTCCTCACTGAGGTTACCATGATGAGGTTTGCATTTCAGAGGTCTCTTTCCCTTTGTTCCTTCATTCATTCATTCTGCCGGTATTTACCGAGGGCCTGTCATGTACAAGGCTCTGTTCTAGACACTTTGGATACAGCAGTGGACACGCAGACAAACATCCTGCCTCCGTAGATGGTGAGCTGACTTTCTAGTAACGCTGAGACAGATAATGCACAAAGCACGTCAGTTATGTAGTTATCATCTACTGATCATGTTGTTAAGCTCCACGTGCTTTGCTGAGCATGTGATGTGCATTATCTGCTTAAAACCATGCAGCTGTCCTGTGAGGTAGATATTCATAGTCCCTTTTTCACAGATGAGAAAACCAAGGCTTGGAGAGATCAGACCTCTTGTCCAAAGTCATCGCTGCTAGAAAACCAGGAAACTGAGGCTCGATCTTAGGGCTGCCTCCTGCCCAAGCCCATGCCCCACCTGCTTCACCGTTGCCTTTCTTTCCTTTTCCACTCGTACTTTGCCAAATTGGGGTCCCTCTGTCCTGATCCCTCCAGGGACCAAGGGCTCACATCCGCTCCTATCCCTCTGATGTGAAGGTTTCAAGGTTCAGGGTGCTTCATCCCTAGCACTCACATGTCCCCCCCTCCTCACAGTGGCAGAAGCAGCCTCTTCCCAGGTTGTCCCATGTCTTCCTGGGGAGCAGGCTGCTGTAACTTCCACAAGCATTTGCAATCCCCTGGAGGCCTTTTCCCAATGGAGGGTTCTGCTGGACCGCCAGGCCTCGTCTATGGCTGCCACTTCATAGGGTATTGGTGCTATTCTCCAGGCCTGGGGATTTTGGTTGGAGTCACTGTAGCCTCTGCTAGAAGGATCTGGGTGCCAGGGGTGCACCCCAACTCCCTGGGAACCCACCCCCCACCCCATCCTGGATGCCCTCCACAAGAGTCCCCAGAGCCTCCCTGACAGAACGGGGGATGAACCAGAGCTGTGGGGGGGTCTCTGTGTGCCCTGCACAGGCTGCTTCTGGTTGGGCCTCCTCTGCAGCAGCGCCAGGCCGCACAGGGGTGGCCCCCACACACAGTCACTCCCAGCTGCTGCCTGTGGCCTCCTCTCTCTGGCT
The DNA here is from genome assembly GCF_048564905.1 of Vicugna pacos. NCBI lineage: Eukaryota > Metazoa > Chordata > Mammalia > Artiodactyla > Camelidae > Vicugna > Vicugna pacos. Next base: position 41,797,796 of record NC_132999.1, read on the forward strand.
CTTCCAGACTCATGCCCGTCTCGGAGGATGAAACAAAGGAACCCCTGCCTCAGAAAGAGACCTGGACTGGGAGGCCAGAGACCCAGGCTCTGGGACTGGCCTTGCTGATTACCCAGCTATGTGACTTGGCCCTCAGCCCCTCTCTGAGCCTCAGTCTCCTCATAGGTTAAAAGCTGAAAACAGTCCTGCCGCTCCACAGTTAAAAGGATGAAATGAGGTGATTTAAGTCGGTTCTGATCCCAGGTCTGCGTATCTTTGATTCTGTGTGCCAGCCACAGCCCTCGGCACTGAAGCTGTGAAAAGGCAGCCATGGCCTTGCCCTCACAGTTCATAGTCTGGTTAATAACTGTGTGACCTTGGGAAAGTTACTAACCTCTCTGGGCCTCAATAAACATTAGCTGGCATTGTCGATACTAAAAGGAAAGCTTCAAGTTCAGTGTTGCCTCAGAATCTCGGAAAGGTCCCAATGGTTAGAGCTCCTGGGAGAGCTGGTCTGCTCGGGGGGCCTCTCCAGTTCAGGGTGGAAGTTGTGGGACTTCCCGGCAGCCGTGCCCCTCCCTCCTGGGCCCTGAGATACAGGCCTCTTGGCAGGAACCAGCTGACCTTCCAGCTGCCGCAGGAGACACAATACATTTTATGGAGCCAAACAGAACTAAGAGAAGAGACCCAGTGGATGCGTGTTGGTGACCACCCTTGGGGAGAAAGGATCTGCCCTAGAGTTGGCCATAGAGTCAGGACACAGGGTCACCCAGGCTGCTTTTTTGACACTGGGGGTTGGAAAGGGCTGGGGCTGGTGCAGCCCTGGGGAAAGCGTGACAGAGGCTCATCTCCACAAAGCCTCCTGCTGTATCGGCCAGGGCAGAAGCTCACCCCCAACAGCAGCCCTGTGAGGTCGATGTCGGCCTCGATGAACAAATGAACAGGCTCTCTGTAGGAGAGCCGTGGTACCCCTCTGACGGCGCAGGCCGAGGCCTGTGACAGCACTTCCATGCACGAGCACACACCCACCCTGTTAGGCTGCCTGACCTTCAGTAGGCCTGATGAGACCATCAGCACCAGCGTCCCCCAGCCTAAGGCCTCTCCAGCCACCCAGAAGGCTTTGAGACCAGAGGAGGGATGGGAGTTGTCCGGGCGCTGCCTGCTGTGCAGGGAAATGACACCGAGGCACCCAGCAGCACCTCTTCCACACCTGTTGGAGCTGCGTGGTGTTTGGGGGTCCAGGCCTCCGCCAGCCAGCGTGCTCCTGTCCCAAGGACTGGGCAGCAGGCGCTTCCAAAAGGCTTGGGCGGTTCTCCTGCTTTACATTTGGAGCAGGTCAGGCAGCAGCTGGCGCGTGGGAGGAGCTCTGCCATGATGAGTGGACGGATGGATTGCCCCAAAAGTGGGAGAGCGGGGCTTTCACAGTCAGCGGTGTGGCCTTGGATGGATAGCATCCCTGCGTCTCGTTTTACTCTTGAAAAATAGAGAAACATCCAATTCATAGAGTTGTGGTGGAGATTTAATAAAATAAAATGTTTCCTCCAGGGCTGTCACAAAGTGGATGCTCAGTTAAATGCCTGCTCCCTTCTGTTGTACAGATGAGAAAACTATAGCATGGAGGGCTTACTTAGCTGGATATTCATTCATTTAGCAGCTCTGAGTCCATGCTGGGCACCGGGACTCAGCAGCAAGCAAAGCAGAGAGGGGCTTGCTTCTGCGAGCTTACCTTCTATGGGGGAGACAGGGAGTGAACAGACAGAGGAGAGCATCCTGACAGACTGCTAAGTGCTGGGAGGACAGGCCAGATCAGCGCCAGGGAGCTGGCGGTCAGCAGAGCAGGGCTGGTGCTGCGAGGCAGCGGTACGAGGCCCCATGTGACCCCTTCTCCTTGGGGGTCATGCCCAGGTGGAGCATCCCCCTAGGGAGCCAGGTCACCAGAGCACGAGCAGGAGCCAGCCTGCCGAGTAGGGGAGGAACAAGCCTGGCAGAAGCTTGAGGACTGGGCCAGTGAGGCCTGCTTTGGGAGGAAGGTGACCGGAAGTGAGGGGGTAAGGTGGAGGGGTCCCGTGGTGGGACTTCGGGCACGTGGCCAATAGGCTAAGGGAATGCCAGGACCAGGAAAGAATGGCCCTGGGCTGAGTGTGCATGCGTCCCTGTGCCCTGCAGGCCGGCCGTACCGGGGCAAGCCGAGCGACATGTGGGCCCTGGGCGTGGTGCTCTTCACCATGCTCTATGGCCAGTTCCCCTTCTACGACAGCATCCCACAGGAGCTCTTCCGCAAGATCAAGGCCGCTGAGTACACCATCCCTGAGTGAGTCCTCCCTCCCTGGGGAGGGAGCGGAGGGAAGGGAGGTCCAGCCCTTCAGGCTTGAGGGGTGGAAACAACACAGTGAGGCTTGAGGCCCTGGGTTCCAGCACCAGCTTCCCAACCCTCCCTCTCCCTCTCCCTCTCCCGCACCAGGGATGGGCGGGTTTCTGAAAACACCGTGTGTCTCATCCGGAAACTGCTGGTCCTCGACCCCCAACAGCGCCTGGCTGCCGCCGACGTCCTGGAGGCCCTCAGTGCCATCATTGCATCGTGGTAAGTGGGCAGGTGCCAGGCTGGGTTCTTCCTGCCCGTAGGCACTGCCCTTCCTACCCAGAAAAGCAGCCTGAGGTTGGGCCTGTTTCTCTGCCAGGCAGATTCAGATCCCCAGGTTGTCCCCATGGGCAAGGTCAGGAGGTTGCAGGCAGAACTCAGGGTTGAGCATCTCCTGCATGCCAGTGGATGCCAACTGTGGGAATGGTATTAATCTCACTGAGTTCTCATCACGGTCTTCAAGGTAGAAATTGTCCCTCACTTACTGGGTGAGAAAGCTGAGGCTGAGAAGCAGAGGCAGCTGTGTCAGGAGGAGCTGAGCTGGAACCCAGCCCAGGTCTGTTGACTCCAGCCAAGTCTCAGAACAGTGGGGACCGTGCCAGCCAGGCCTGGGGAACAGGGTCCAGGGCTTCCTGCAGCCAGCCTGATTTACCTGCCTTCCCTGCAGGCAGTCCTTGTCATCTCTGAGCGGGCCTTTGCAGGTGGTTCCCGACATCGACGACCAAATGAGCAACGCAGACAGCTCCCAGGAGGTGAGTTGGGGAGACCAGCCAGGCCATTACCCAAGTCCTGAGGCAGCAACCTCCAGGGACGGCAGGGGTGGCAGCTCCCGGCAGGCCACAGGGCCCCCTCAGCCTCTCCAGCCCTTGGAGCCCGAAAGGGAGACTTAAGTCCTCAGCCTGAGCTGCCTGGGGCCTGCCTTGTGTCTGGCTCAGTTGGCAGTTCCACGTGGCCTGAGAGAGGGGCTGTGGGGCAGCCTCAGTGGAGGCCCCACTGCAGCCCAGGCCAGCCCTCTCTCAGCTTCCTCTTTCTGCCCAGGCCCTGGCCCTGCCCCATGCTGGCTCTTTAAATGGTCACACTTGTCTGTGCCTCTGACTCACAGGGTTCTCTCTCGCCCTTCCTGCTTTTCGTTTTTTAGATGATTCGTTTTCCCCCAGTTTTCTCTCCTCCCCTGTTCCCTGCACTGGAGAAAGTGCTGGGCCCAGGATAGGGGCAGAGACCTGGGTGCTAGGCAGCAGCTGGCAGGTGATCTTAGGGTGCCCCCTGGGGGCAGGGCTTAGCTGTGTCCTGAGAGGGAAGCTGTAAGGCCCTTCCCTCTCTGGGCCACCCTGTAGTCCCGCAGCAAGCACTGGACAGGTAAGGCCAGGAGGAGCCAGCCTGGGACCACAGCAGAGCCTCCTGGCCCTTGAAGAGAGAGTTCCAGGCCCTACCCTCCAGCTCCCACCCGCTCCGAGGGCCATTCAGCATCTAAAAATTATCATCATTAGCAGCAGGGAGTGCCCCCTAGTACATCTCATTCAGTTCACATGATAGGCCAGTGTGGGCTGTGTTCTTATCCCCATTTCACCAAAAAAAAAAGAAAGAAAACAAAGAAACAGGTTCAGAGAGGTAAAGTAATTTTCCCAGAGTCACACAGCTTGGAAATACGGAGCTGAGCCTTGAGCCCAAGTCCAATTCCACAACCCTACTTTCTGCCTCCAATGATTAGCACAGAGACCTACCACTTCACTTTGTTGCTGTGACTGGGCTGTTCCAGGGAGCTCAACTTGGGGCAAAATAGAGAAGCAGCATCGCCCAGGAGCTGAGCACCCCAGTCCCAGGCCTCTCTCTTAACACGTGACAGGCACTGGTTCCCCAGGCCTCTTGAGAGCCTCTGTGAGGGGAGATTACTGCCCCACTTCACAGGTGAGGACACTAAGCCTTCTGAAGTACTGTGACCTCTTCCAAGGTCAGTGAGACTGGGAGATCACAGGTCTGAGTGACACCCAGGCAGCTGGCAAGCTGAGGTTCAGGTCAGCTGGAGGGCTTCAGCGACCCACACTCTTGGCCACTAGATCTGGCCCAAGGGCGTGGTGTCTGGGGAGGGAGGCCTTCAAGCCAGGCCGCCTGACCTCACTCTTCTGTTTCCATATCCCCCTCTGTCTGTCTGTCTGTGCTCGCTCTCTGTCACACAGGCGAAGGTGACGGAGGAGTGCTCCCAGTACGAGTTTGAGAACTACATGCGGCAGCAGCTGCTGCTGGCCGAGGAGAAGAGCTCCATCCACGAGGCCCGCAGCTGGGTCCCCAAGCGGCAGTTGGGCAGCGTGCCGCCGGTGCGACGGCTGGGCCACGATGCACAGCCCATGAACCCCCTGGACGCAGCCATCCTGGCGCAGCGCTACCTGCGGAAATAGCAGCCTCGGCCAGGGGCACCGGCACCACCCGCCGCCTCTCCCCACCCCAGCCAGCGGCCCGGCTACCGAGCTGGGCCCCGTCGTGCTAAACGCTCTCCCAGGCCACACGGGGGACGGGGTAGGGACAGCCCAGGTCACACATGGGGTCAGCAGAGGTACCACGTAGCTACCTTTCGGAATGATTGCTTGATTGTTTGGTTTTTAATCTGAGAAGCCTCGATAACTAATTCGCTTTTAATCATGACGTTTTAATCTACCTCTGTCTCTTTAACCATGCTGTCTCTGGACTGAGTGAGAGGGAGGAGGAGGGAGCCCACCCGCCCAGGGGCCTGACCACCGCCCCCCAACCTACCGGGACAGCTGCTCCCCAGTGTCCACGTAAGCTGAGCGTGCAGCTCGCTGTTGGCTCCAAACACAAATGCCCACTCCCCACAGCCCTCCCCGGCCCCTCACAGTGTTTTCATCCCACCCCTTCTGACCCCAGGCCCCCTCAATCCAAGCTTTGGAAAACTCTCACCTCATCTTAAGCGAATTCAAATGTATTTATTTTTGTACTGAAACCAGTTTCTCTCCCAGCTCTCAGTGGCTCAGCCTGTGGCCGCTCCCTGCCCCTGGCCTGGCTGGACAGCAGGGAGTCCACAGCCCTAGACGGGGCCCCGCCACACCCCCAGGCTCAGAAGCCCCTTCTTGCCGCCCTCCCCCCCCCCAGCCCACTGGCCCTCCTGTTCCTGGTGCTGGGAGGCCTTTCTAGACTTGGTTCTCTTCCCCCCACCTTGGCCCCTCAGAGGTGCTGTACACCCGCACTGGCCCTGGTTTCTTACTCCACCACTCACCATGATACCAAGGTGACGCCAACAGATGTGAAGGGTGCCTGGTGGGCGGCTGGGGAGGGGTGCTCTGGGCAGCCGTGCACAAGTGGCCCGGCTTGTGTGCCCTCTCACTCCCCCCACCCTCTGTGTTCAGAGAACGGTGCGGGCATCTCTCCTCCTGCCCCTGCCTCATAACAGATGTGGTATCTCTCCCTGCAGACCGCCAGGGTCCTTCCTGGGGGCTGCAGGGTCTGTGGGGAGAATGGTAGGGACGGGGGGACCCAGCCTGGCTTGAGAACAGCCCTGCTGCCCTTTTTGAGCCGAGATTTTTGAAGTGGATGCCTGTCTTGCCAGAAACGCTGTTCTCACCAGAATGCCCCTCCCCTCCCGCCCTCCCTCACTGGACTTGGCCCTGCCCAGTGCCAAGCAAAGACCTCCCCCTGGCCTAACCCCCTAGGCCCCTCAGAGAGGCTGCGTGTTCCCCTCCAGGCAGCCCTGGGTCCTCGGGCCCTTCCTGCCTGCCCTTGCTCCCCAGCGGGGAGGTGACCGAGGCCTGTGTGACCTTGTTTCCCAGAGTGTGAGCTGCCCTCTCCCCAAAAGCTGACTCACTGTGAGTGACTTGGGCAAGTTCCCAAACCTCCTTGTGCCTCAGTTTCCCCATCTGGAAAAAATGGGGCCACCTCTTGCCAGCAGTAGCAGGGCCACCCACGCCCCTTCCTCCCCATGCCCCCATCCCAGCACTTGGGCACCTCGTGCCTCTGCCTCAGTGGGTCCGTCAGAGCCCACCTGAGCCCAGCACTTACTCCCCTGAGCACCAGGCTCTGCCTCCCTCAGCAGTCCAGCCGCTGAGAACTAGGGTCTCGTGCGGGGGGGGGCGGGATGCCCTCTTTTCTATATTTATTTCAAAAAGAAGTCTCCTAAAGGAGTAGAAATGCAGTTCAGCCCAGGGCTCCCAGCCCCTGTGACTGTTGTCCTGTGAGGGCCTCACCCGAGCCCCTCGTCCGGCAGCCTGCCCAGACCCTCCAGGCCTGCTTGCCACGTGTGGTCATTCTCCTTTTCAAAGCAATATCCTCTGGGTCTGCAAAGCCTGTCAGACAGACTGGCCCCTTCCAAGGTCAACCCGTGTGCCTGATTAATTTCTGGCAAAGCAAATGAGAGGAGGTTGGGTCTGCCCTCACTGGGTGTCACACGCTGAAAGAAGTCCTATTGTAAAGAAACAAAATGGAAAAAGTCACAAAAAAGTTTGTATAAAGTCATATTTTTGTACTACATGGGGACTCTCCCTGCATGTCAGCAATAAAACTTCCTGATCTGGAGCCAGTGTCACTGTCTCATCTCTCACCCTCCTGCGTCCCCATCTTCCACCCAGCCAGGCAGTGCAGCCTTCCTGTGGTGCTTGGCTCTACCACCAGGTGCACTGGATGGGCACCCCTTCCCTTCCTCCCCACCCCCTACCCCCACCATCGCTGTCTTGAATGGGGGATGGGCCAGAATCTCCCAGCCTCCAAACAGGTCCAGCCCCGCTTGGCTTGGCTCAGCCCTGACCTATGCAGGAAGGACGCATCCCACAGCGGTTGCCACCAGCAGAGTACTGATCCTATCTCCCTGCCAAACCCCCATCTGGGGTCGGGGACTGTAACCAGACAGACTGCCCATGTGCCCACATGCCCATCCAGGGCAGCTGGGGTAAGCAGAGCTGGGCCAGGCCTTTTCCTGCACCACCCTCCCCCTACTCCCCTCCATAGGAAACCAAGGGGGGTTCCTTCCTTCCTTCTTTCCTTCCTTCCTTCGCCTAAATTTAGACTTTGCAGATTGAGCTTTGGAGCAGTGTAGCTGGAGGTGGGCTGGCCCCGCCCCCAACAGACCCACTTTTGTGTTCAGGAACCACACACAGCCTGGGTCACAAAAGGAGCAGAGACCCATGCTGGAGGAGCCCCTCCCAAGCAGGTGTCCACATAGCAAGAGAAGGTAGCATTGCCCCAAGATCTGGTTCTCGGCAACGTCTTCAGGGTGGGCCCCCAGGCACCCCCATCCCTCCCTGCACCCCACCGCCTCACAGCTACCGCAGTAGCCAAGTGGTCCCCATCCTTCTGGCCACTTTCGAGTCTATAGAAATTTTGCCCAGTACCTTCTCCGTTGAGATGTCCCAGAGGCAGTACCAGAAGGTGCTCTCAGTCCCAGCCCACCATGGCCACACTGGCTCCACCAGCCGTCGCTCCGGGCCTCACCTCCATTTTCAGCCTCCCTCCTGCACCTCCCACCTGATCAGCCTCTGTTCTGAGCACAGGTATCACCTGTGCTCCTACGTGTCAGGCTTGCATTCAGCAACACTCCAGACAGCCAGGGACTTTGTTTTGCTCACTCCGGGGTCCTCAGCACCCTGAACAGGCCTGGCACGTGGCTCGCATGTCAGAACTGTTGCTTTATTGATCGAAACTTCTTAGATCGCCCTTTACCAGATTTTATTGTGAGCTCTAGAAGCAAAGCAAGGGGAAAGTACCAAAAAGATGGATGTGATCATAGCCTCTTTATGCCCCTGAGGAGTCAAACAAGAACTGCGATGTTTCCACCAGTGTTGGCCACTGCCTGGTCCCCAGTGTCCTCAGGGAGAGAGCGTCAGAGAGAGGCCAGCCCGGATCTGTGGCGCTCTCTCAAGTGGAAAGGAAGTGAGGAAATGGAGGCTGGGAGGCTGAGCTGTGCAGGCTCCAAAGCCACGTTCGCCTGCACGTCTTGTCTCCCCACCCCCACACCCCGTGTCCAGCCCACTGTTGAGCTGCCCAGCCTGCCGGCCAGCCGGCCCAACAAATTCTGAGCGCTACTCACAGCTCCTGCGACCACCCCATCTGAGCCCCGTTTTCTCCCTGCTCCCAGTCTACCCCTGCCACAGCCCAGGGCCACATGGAAGCCAGAGTGAGCCCTTTCAAACCCAATGTTGTCCCTCTCCTGCTCACACCTGTCTGATGGCTTCTGTACGTGTAGGACAACATCCAGACAGGCCTGCGTGTGGCTTAGAAAACCCTGCACCACAGGGCTCTCCATGAGGCCCCTCCCCGCTCTCACTCACTGGTGGTGAGTGGCCCCCACCACAAGGCCTCCTTGCTGACCCCAAAAGAGCCAAGCAGCTTCCACCTCAAGGCCTTTGTATTGGTTATTCTTTCTGGAAGGGTTTCCCCCTTAGATATTTGCCTGGCTCCCTCCCTTGCTTCCCTTGGCTCAAAATGTCACCTCCTCAGAGAGGCCCCACCTCCCCGTGCTTTATTTCCCTTCCTTGTGCTCCTTACAGCCTGGTATTACATCCTACATGTGAGAACTGATTATACCTCTCTCCCGTCCTGGAATGGTCAGCTCCGAGCGGGCGAGAGTCCGTGCGGGGGTGGGGAATTTGGGGGGTCTGGTTGTCACAATGACGGGGTCAGGGAGAGTGCTGCTGGCATTGGGGGTGGGGCCAGGGACTCCAGACAACCCCACAAAGAAGGCAGACTCCATATCCTGCACGACAGGAATGGAAAACCCTGATTATAATTACCAGAGCCAAGAATCTAACTCTATTTCACACATAAACACTGAGGACTTGTGTATATACACCAAATTTTCTGAGAATGCAAGTACTGTGTAAAGTGAAGGAAATTTGTACTCTTTTTTTGTTCGGAATTTTACCAAGAATTTGTCACCATTTCAGACACTTGACACAATATCCCAGCGTCGGGCTGCACTCGCAGCTGTTAACTTCCCAGCAATTAATCACTTCATAAATACATAACATTTCCCTTTATTTATTTTATATTGCAGGACAAGAATGTATATATATTTTTAAATTATATTATCTATATTAATTCAATTATATAATTATTTAATTTATCATATAATATATATTAAATTGGGGGAGGTGGAGTAATTAGATTGGTTGGTTGATTTTAATTGAGGTACCAGGAATTGGACCCAGAACTTCATGCATGCTAAGCACACATTTTACCACTGAGCTATACCCTCCCCCCATGTATATTAATTTTATTAAAAGTAGAGGTGGGTATATTAGCCATACATTTCATTTCTGGAGCATAAAATAAGCAATACAAAATGTGAAAAGGCAGCTCTGGGTCTGCTGAGGTGGAGAACTGTGGTCTATAACTGCCCAGTGGACGACCAGCAGGGAACCTGGCCCTGAAGTCCAAATCCAGGCCCCATCACTTACAGCCACACATATGCTACTTGACCTCTCTGGGCCTCACTTTCCTCCTCTGTAAAATGGGAGTTACGCTACCAACTACACAAGGTCACAAGGAGGATTTGAAGGGCTGAGGCGAGCACAGCGTCCAGCGGATGGCCAGGCACCCAGAAGACACACAGTATCCACAACCACTGTTACTCATTTTGCAAGCTTTCACAGTGCCCTCTTCCCAGCAGCTGTCTTGGGTGCAGAGGGGGCATTAAGAGGACTGGGCAGGTCTTAGGAGGCCTTGAGTGAGTCCCATTCTTCCCTCTGTCCAAGACCTAGGCAGTGGGGTGAGGCCCCAGGGTCAGGAGCAGGGCAGTCAGGGCCAGCCCCCAGATGGGTTGATGGGGAAGGAGGCAGAGCTGGGCTTGGCCTCAGGCCCTGAATATGCCAGCCCTCCCGAGGTCCTTCCCAGAGGCACTTTGACCACCCACTAATACCTGTCCTTCCTGTGTGTCATCTTAGGATCACTCTCTGTACTTCCCAAGGTGACAAATCTCTAGTCTCACAGGCAGACAGGAGAGCAGGGAGGCAGCCAACAAGCCGGCAGGCGGGCAGGCAGCAGGTCAGTCACAGGCCGACAGACAGGGAGGAAACCAGCAGGTGGAATGGTGGCTGCAAGCCAGGCAGGCAGGTGACAGATATGAGAGATCACAGCCAGCATGACCGGAAAACAGGTGGCTGGGCAGAGCTACAGACAGGCTGGTGGGTGGGCAGAGGTAGGCAGAAAAGCAGATAGGCAGGTGGCCAGGAGGGTCTGCAGACTCAGAGGATGGTCTGAGTGGTCCAAAGGCTGCGGGCACCTCTCCCAGGGCCTCAGGGAGCAGCCCTCAGCTTCCCTGAACCCTCCAGGGCAAGGCTGCCACTTCTCCCACCTGGCCTGGATTGGCCACATGCATCCCCCTGGAGAAGGCAGCCTTCTAGGGTACCCTCTGGGTGTGTCCCCCTCTCCAAGGGACTAGAAACCATCTCAACCCCAACTCTGCTCCAACATGGCCACCTGCTTCAGCAGGGTTGAGTCATACCTGACTTACTCGAAACACACAAGTCATATGCCAACCCAAACACAGACACACCTTTGTCTTAGGTAGCAATCCACATAGCACAGATGCCCAGAAACAGCTTAACACAAACATATCCAAAATCTTACAGCCCCCACTCAGAGAGGCATGCACGTGGACCCACAAGAGACACAGGTATGTGCCAAGCAAACCGAGGCACAACATGCTCAACACTTAGGCTCGGCCATACACGCATGGCCGCAGCGCATGCTGATATTCACATGGATGGCAGGCACTCAACATGTGAGTAACACCCATGGAAACCCATCCAAGTCACAGCCCGTGGTCAGATTCTGGCCTCACCGTCTCCTCACAGCCCAGTTTAACACGGCTGATCATGGCCACGTCCGGGTCCGAGCTAGGCCTTCCTCCTGTCTTCCTCCCACCTCACTGGTCTCTCCTGGCTGAGGCCTCCTGCAGGAGATCCACAGTGGAGCAACCAGAGCTCTCCTCTCCCTGTCCCCTGGGCAACCTCAGCTATACACCACCCCCCCGGGGGGGTTTCAGTCCATCTTGGGTGTTGAGGAATCTCAAACACACTCGCAGCCCAGACTCCGCAGGGCCCCGCCTGCCTGTCTGCCAGCTCCACCCAGATACCTTACTGACTCTCAAATCTCACCACCAAAACCTGCTCCTCAGCTGAGCTTTCCTCAGGTGCTCAGGGCCAATATCAGGCAGCTGTCCTGCATTCCTGCTTCCCTCACAACCACATCAATCCAGAGAGTCCTGCTGATACTCCCTGCACAATCTGAGCCTGGCTCACCTCCTCCACTGGTCCTCCTGGGCCAAGCCCTCAACCACTGCTGGCCAGGATGGCTGCCAGTCTGCTCACTGCTCTCCCTGTGGTGGTCTGTCCTACACTGAGCCCCCACAGGGACCTCTCCAGAGTGCATCATGGAACCCTGACACTCTCCTGATGGAAGCTCTCCAGGGGCTCCCAACACACTTGCAATAACATCCAAGCTCCTCTGCAGGCCCGCAGACTGCTTTGCAATCACCTGGTCACCTTCTCTGTGCCTCGGCGCCCCTGAAGAGAGGTGCCCTCAGACGCTCCTACCTCAGGGCCATCGGCCTCATTCCTGCCCCAGATCCTGTCCGGGCTGTCCGCTCTTCAGGATTCAGGTCTCCCCCTATGTCACCTGCGAGGGCTGCCCCCAGGTGTTCTTCATCACAGTCCCTATTCTATCGCCCTCTGAACACTTAGCCCCCCAAGATTATCTTCTTCACGTATTGTTTGTCTCTCCGCCTGTGTCAGCTCCATGAGGGCAAAGATTAGCATCTGTTGTTTACTGCTGAACTCCATTACTAGGAAGTGCTAGGCTGACCAGTTAGCATTTGTTGACTAGCGGCTGAATGGATTTATCCACAGACATACTCACCACCACAAAAATACTCAAGCAGATACATGAAAATAGACACACAAATATACAGATATGGGCAGAAAAACCTACATACCCGCTCACAAAACAGACTAAACAGTCACAGAGACACCAGGAGTTCCCTTCCCCTTCCCTTGGGAGTCAGTCCTAGTCCTTTCCACAGCCAGATTTGCCCTCTGCTTGAACTCAGTCTCAGGACTGGGAGTGGGGGTCTCCAGCCTGGACAGAGCTGGGGGGGGTCACTGGTCCACAGGCCTCAGGCTGCACCTCCAGCTATGTCTGCAATTTCCTCTCCCCCTTCCTTCCCTCCTCCTCTCTAAGGCTCCCGCCAAGAAGGCCTCCCCCTCACCCGAGCCCAGCACAGGAAGGGGGGCCCAAAAGGGGGGGCCTGGGAGTCTGGGCAGGAAGAAGACCCGGGCTGCATGCTGATCACACACACATTGCAGGCACAAGTCCTGAGCCTAGGTGGAAATGCATGCACATGCACTGGCAGGTTTAGCCGGGAGCCAAATACACCTCTGCCCCACGTCCTGGTACAGAAGAGCATAGGGGCCAGCAGAGGCCCTGGGCTGGGTTCTGCAAAGCTGGCCTGGGCCTGGCTTGAAGCCAGAGTCCAACATTCATTAACCCTGCGTGACCAGAGCTGGGCCAGCTGGACACACTCACCGTCTGGGCCCTGGGAGGAGGGGATGGGAGCTCTGTCCCTGGATTGTGGCTGAGGGTCTGGGAGAGGACTGACATCTAAGCTGGGGAAAAGGGCAGTCTCCCCTAGGTGAGGGGGCCTCTTGGGAGGAAGAGAAAGGTTTAGAGGAGGGGTTTAAGAGCCCAGGGTCAGAGAAAAGTGGGTTCAAATCCTAACCGTTTGGGTAAGGATCTCTCTGTGACTCGGTGATTTATGTGTCAAGTGGGGATGACGCTACCCAAGCTACAGGGTTGTTAGGATTAAATGAAAAGATATGGTCAAGGGTTTAGCCCATGGCCTGGTACCTAGGCAGAATTCCATCCTCATTATTATTATTGTTGTTATTAGTGGCCTGGGGGCGGGTCCCTGCAGCCGGCCTCCCCAGCGGTTTCCTGTGGGGGAGCACACGGCCCCTGGGGCCTCGCCCCCGCTCCTCCAGTCGCCCTCCTCTCCCCTTCCTCTCCCGGCCCTTTTCCTCCCCGCCTCCCCCACCCCCCACCCCGCCCCGCCGCCCCGCCCCGTCCCGTCCCGTCCCTCCTCTTTCCTCGGAGGAAACTTTCTGCCGGCTGGTCCATCGGCCCGTGTCCGGCCCGCGCTGCCGCGGCCTGGAAGCCGAGCCGGGCGGGCTGGCGGCCTGGACCGGACGGGGCGGGAGCGGCCAGGCCCCGGGTGTCTGCGGCCGCCCGACGCGCCAGGGCCGGGCAGCGGGGAAGCGGAGCGCCGACGGTAAGTGAGCCCGGGCCTCCGGGCCGGGGGTCCCCGCGGGGCGAGTGGGATGGGACAGGGAGGCGGCTTCCCTGCTCGGAGCCCGCCCAGGTAGTGGGGAAGGCGCCCGCTTCTCTCTCCTCCATCCCGCTTCCCGGACGGCGAAATAGGGCCTCGTCTGGGGACCCCACCAGGGGCGGAGCTTCCTGCGGCCCACTTCTCCGACCCTCAGGTTGTTGGGACGTCTGCGCTCAGGGGAAGGATTCCCCAGCCAGGGCCCAGGACTGCAACGAAGTTAGGAAGCTGTTCTCTCCAGGGTGGAACCTGGCTGGGGCTGCCTTTCCAGGGAGCAGAGCCGTCCCGAGGAGGAAGCTAGGTCAGGATCGGCTCCAGACGTGGGGAAGGATCTGACCTTGCTGACCTCGCAGGCTGACAGGGGAGCTGTGCCCCCAGAGCAGCATGGATGCCCCCCGAAGGGACATGGAGTTGCTCAGCAACAGCCTGGCGGCCTACGCACACATCCGCGGTGAGGGCAGACACCGGGGCATGGACCCCTCCCTCCCTGCCTCCTCTCCTCCTCACCTCCTGGCCATCATAACCCTGCTTTAGCCAGTCACCTACTCTCAATACCCCACCCCACCCCCATTCTCACTACCCCCACTGCCCGATGGTGCTACCTAAGGTCCTTCAAATAGAAAGTACTGTCCTGGCCCTCCAAACTTAGAACTTGGAATCTTTTCAAGATGGGATGACTCCCACTCGCCAGGGCTCCTCCATGACTTCTGCCTTCTGACCCCCAGCTAACCCGGAGAGCTTTGGCCTCTACTTCGTGCTGGGCGTCTGTTTTGGCCTGCTGCTCACCCTGTGCCTACTAGTCATCAGCATCTCCTGCGCACCCCACCCACGGCCCCGGGGCCCCGCTCCGCGCCGGGACCCCCGAAGCAGCACCCTGGAGGCCGAGGACGACGACGACGACGAGGACGACGACGAGGACACCGTGACGCGCCTGGGGCCTGACGACACGCTGCCGGGCCCCGAGCTATCTGCGGAGCCCGATGGGCCCCTGAGCGTCAATGTCTTCACGTCAGCGGAGGAGCTGGAGCGGGCGCAGCGGCTGGAGGAGCGGGAACGGATCCTGCGGGAGATCTGGCGTACGGGACAGCCGGACCTGCTGGGCACTGGCACGCTGGGGCCCAGCCCCACGGGCACAGGCACCCTGGGCCGCATGCACTATTACTAATCGACCCTGCTCGCGCTGTAAGGCGCTCTGAGTACTGGACAGGCATAGGAGCTCCGAGCTGCCCCACGACCTTCGGACTGCCCCTGCCCACGGTGCTATGGAGGCTCCGCCCCCACGGCTCCCCGGTGCTACTGGGCCTGGATCTCTGCCCCCTAGGAGACACCCTTCCCCAGTCCAGCCAGAAGGCCCTGGGGGGAGGGCTGGACCCAGAATCCCCACCCCCTCTCTAGGGGATGGTTAAGAGGTGAAGTGATCAATGAAAGCTGCATTCTCAGTGACTCAGTCTCTCTGTTACCCTTGCCCCTAAATGACCCCCAGGATCTTGCCATGCAGGGGACCCCAGGGCTGAGGCCCCACTCGACTCCTTTATCAGGCTGACCACCTCCTTCTAGCTATCGACGCCTCAGCACAGGTGCTTGCGTTCAGTTCACACGTGGCAAAAACACACACTCCTTCACCCACACTCCACCACTTCATCACAGATTTACACAAATATCAGCATTCCTTACCGGCAAACGCCTGGGTACACATCGCCCCTGTCGCTACAAATGCCCTGGGTTTATGCATCATTGCAATCACACACACGCACACACACCAGGACACGGGACCCTGACCTTGACGCTAAGGAGCTATTAGCCCCAGTGTAACCATGTGTCTGAGATGGACTGTGGAATTAGTGTTTGAGCCGAGGTGCGTTCCTGGGTCCTGAGCAGACAGTGGGGCCAATTGGGAGGGGTCAAGCGCTCGAGAGCCGGCCCGCCCGGCCCCTCCCCTGGCGCACACAGCTGGATTCTGGAATCCGGGCCTCTGACAGAGCTCCGACCCCTCTTGGGCCCCTCCTGAGGGCCATTTCTCTAGCGCGGGGCTGGCGTCCGAAGGAGACACCCCCACTCCCCCTTTTCCCCGCCATCCGGTGGATAAAAATAGCCGCGCAGGCCTTGGGAACGGTAATGGGAGCCACATGTTGGCCAGATGTGCCCGGGAGCAACTGCCAGGAATGCGGAGGGCCTGGAGCGCCAGCTCCGCCCCGGTCCCGCAGGCCCCGCCCCGGCCCCGCACAGACCAGGCCGGCGCGGCACGCGTACACGGCAGAGTTTACTTTCTTGCGTTTCCCAAAGTCCCCTTGTGCAAGGATGTGGGTGGCCGGAGCCAGACCTCGCTCCAGGTCCCGCTGTAGTCCCTCCTGGGCCCACCCTTAGTGCGTCTGCGTCTGCACGTGGATGGAGTCCCGGGTCCGGGACTCCTGAGTCCTCCGCTTCACCAGAACCTGATCGAGAGAGGGAGTCAGGGGAAGGTCCGGCCCTCACCCCCGCCCCACCTGGGACCCACACCCCACCCACCTCCAGCAACTGGCGTTTCTCCCTCTCGCTCTTCAGCTCCTTCCAGATGTCGGTCAGCTTCTTTCTGCAGACAGGAGATCGAGGGGAAGGGGTGAGCTGGGCAGGCCTAGAGCCCCCACCCCTCTCCTTCCCTCCCTGCCCCTCCCCACTTACTCCAGCTGCACCCCCATCAGCTCCAGCAACCCCCTTAAAGCTTCCACCTCGTTCTTTAGCTTCTTTATGTCGTCTCTGTCACTTTCGCTGTCTGTGGGACTTTGCAGGACCAAGGAGTGGAGTGTGGAGGTCACTCGGGGCTCTGGAGTCAGCATGATAGGATGTGAATTCTTCTGAGCAGGGGTTACTTCTTTGGGGGGTACTTCCTCTTCCGGGGGTACCTCTTCTTTGGGAGCCTTCTCCTCTTTGGGGGTAGTCTCATCCTTCACAGGCGCCTCCCCCAGGAGGATGGCAGCCTCTTCCTGGGGGTGGGCCTTCTCAAGGGCAGGCATGGACCCTGGCTTGGACTTGGACTCACACTGGAGAGGGGAGCTGTCCCTTTTATCCAGGGGATGTTTCCCCACGCAGAGGGAGGGCTCCTCTGGCATGTGGAACTCCTCTTGGGACTGAGCCTCACCAGCCTCAAGAGACCTGGCATTTGGCAGGGCTTCCTCTGAAGAGAAGTGATACAACTGAGTGTTGTCTCTGGTGGAGGCCCCTTCAGAGAGCACCTGCTCCTGGGTCAAGAACTTGCCTAGGGTGGAGGCCTCGTCCTCAAGAGGGGCCATCTTTGGATGAGGGGCTCCATCTTCAGGTGGGACTTCTGAGGCTGGGGCTTCGTGCACAGAGAAGACCCTGTCTGGGCTGGGGGTGTCGTCCTCCAGAGCTGGAGTTTCCTCTAAGGTAGCGACCTTATCTGGAGTCAAGGTTTCCTCTGGGCTGGGGGCCTTGTCCTGAGACGGGGTCTCCTCTGGGCCGGGGGCCTTGTCCTGAGATGGGGTCTCCTCTGGGCCGGGGGCCTTGTCCAGAGACGGGGTCTCCTCTGGGCGGGGGGCCTTGTCCTGAGATGGGGTCTCCTCTGGGCCGGGGGCCTTGTCCTGAGATGGGGTCTCCTCTGGGCCGGGGGCCTTGTCCAGAGACGGGGTCTCCTCTGGGCCGGGGGCCTTGTCCAGAGATGGGGTCTTCTCTTGGCCGGGGGCCTTGTCCAGAGACGGGGTCTCCTCTGGGCCGGGGGCCTTGTCCAGAGACGGGGTATTCTCTGGGCAAGGGGCCTTGTCCAGAGTCAGAGTTTTATTCACATGAGGGGCCTTTGTGAGGCTGCTCTGCTCTTCGCCCTGTGGGATGGGGGTGAGGTCTCAGCCAAGGGCTGGGTAACTTGACAGTTTGAATCTGGTCCCCCTTGGCCTGGGATCCTTCACCCTTGCACACCGTACCCCTGGGAACCAATCTCTGCCAAGTATCCCTGCTCTCCCAAGTCTCGGGCCTCTCACCTGATTGGCTGCAGAGCGTTGCTGGGAAGCCTGGATTTTGGATCGCCTTCTGCCAGGGTGGCCTGGACCCCCACTGAGGAAGCTGCCACTGGAGCCTGTGAGAGCAGGCCCTCAGGGCCCAGGCCTACTCAGAACCCGAACCTCTCCCCATCTCTGTTTCCCAACACAACGACCCCAGACCTCACCCCACTGCAGGGAGGCAGCGAGACTTACTGGAGTTTCGGGACGGGCGCTTCTGACCGTCTCCACTGGGTGTCCAAGATGGCCTAGAATATGTCCCCATCAGACCCAAGGGTGGGGGCAGTGAGTAGCATTTCTTTTGTACCCTCCTCCTTTCCACTCCCCCACCCTGCTCCTTACTTGGCTTTGCTGGGCCCAGTGGGGGCTGTCACCAGCTTCTTGACAGTAGGGAAGGCTGTTTTGGGCATCATCTTTTTGAGTTCCTTAATAGGAGCTGGGACAGGAGAGGGGAATAGGGCATTTATTCACTCACTTACGCATCCACCTGAAAGTCACTGGCCCTGTCCTGTGCTGTGCACAGGGGACTAGTGACAGGTGAATCATATTTGACTCTGCCTCCTGGGAGCTCCAGGGATGCCATGAGGGCACAGGGAACTGTGGGAGCACCCCAAAGAGCTGTCAGGGAAGGCTTTGTGGGGAGACAGCTTCAAATCCTACCAGTTTATTTTATCCATGGTTTTCTAAGAACTGTACTCAGCTTAGTTCCCACAGCTGCTTCAGATTCTCTTCCTTCCTGGACCACAGCAACAACCTTTCCCTGTCCAATCCATGCCCCTTCTTTGTCTTCTCCATCACATCTACTCCCTAAGAGATCTCACCCACCCAGTCTCATGGGTTTAATTGTCATCAGCAAGCCAACAACTCCATTTTCATCTCCAGCCCCTTCCTCTTCCCTGAAATCCAGACTCTTACCCTCTCAGTATTTCAAACACTTGGAGAGCTAATTGGCACCACACACTTAATATAGCCAGAACTAATCTCTTGCTTCCCAGTCTCCTTGCCCCTGGGATCTGCCTCTTTCCCAGCACTCCCCATCTCACCCGTTCACCCACTCGCTCAGACAAAAACGGGAAGACTCCTACTTGGCCCCTTTATTTCCTTATGCTGCACATCCAAACCATCAGGAAGTCCTGTCTGCTTACATCTGGAATCCAGCCACTCGTCCCCACCTCCCCCACTGAGCACTTTAGATCGAATCACACCATTCTCACCAGGACTACTGCAACAGCCTCCAGCCTGGGCTTGGGCTTCACCCACCCCTCCTGTGCTGCGCTCTCCCCACAGCAGCCAGAGCAAGCTCATGTTCTACTGAGGAGGCAGGCATAAACGAGAGAAGTAAACTATGTAGTGTGTTAGTGATTTATTAGTTGTTGAGGAAGAATAAGCAGGGGAGTTTATAATTTTAAATGGAGGATGGGTCAGAGAAGGCCACACTGAGAAGGTGACATCAGAGGGAGCCCCGGTCACACACACTGACATTCGTACCCATGGACACACAAACAGCCACTGTGGCGTATGCACACGTTGAAATTCACTCTCACACACACACATTATCACACACAGATACAAACAAAATCCCCCTCTGGGAGTCACGGTGGGCGAGAGCACAGATCCTCTAGCCAGACAGCAGGCTTGGAATTCATGCTCCATTATTCCCCAGCTGTGTGAGAACTTGGTTGCTAACTTAACCTTTGTACCCCCACGTCCTCATCCATAAAACAAGGATAACAGCAGTGCAATATCATATAGGGTTGTTGGGAGGGCTGAGCGACTTAGTCCATGTGAGGTGCTTAGGAAAGCGCTGGGCACACAGTCAAAGCTGTTAACTTTGACTCCTGCTTCTTGGAGCATGGCTGATGAGCTGCTGCGGGGCCCTCCCACTAGAGAGCAATGACAGCCTGCTTAGGATACAATTTTGAGGCACTGTTGGACATAAAAGAGGGAGGTGAGGGCCACAAAAAAGGGAGGAGACTTCCCTTCTGGCCCCAGTTCTACTTTGTGGGCACTACTCCACAGTACTCACTGCTACTACTACTGCTCTGCGGCTTCCGAGCCTGGGGCCTGTGACGAGGAGCAGGTGTCCCAGATGCTGCTTCCCTGGCTCACCATGGGCCCAAAGCTCGGTGCCAGGCAGCCGTGTGAGCCCTGCACCACTTTGTTTCGGAGGGCTGAAGTGGTCTCAGGTAACCGGTTGGTGCCCTCTGGCTACTGGCGGAAGTAAAAGCAAGTCCTCTCTGGAAGAAGTCTTCCCTTACAGAGGCAGGCAAGACTCCTGCAGACTGAGATCACACACGTAGCTCATAAAACACATGAGAGGGCAGGCCACGGAGAGCTGGAGTCAGCAGAGCCAGCACACAGCAGATACTGGAAGGATCAGGGAGTGAACACAGCACGGCTGTGTTTAAAATATTTGAAGAAATAAAGAATGAGCATGCAATAAAGGGGCCATCAGGAATAAACAGGCAGATTTGCGGGGGAGCGGGGGTGTGGGGAGAAAACCATACTACTAGAGATGAAAAGTAGCATATTTGAAATAAAATGCAATGTATAGGTTAAGCATAGCCAAAAATCTAGTAAATTAGTAGCCAAAATTAGAAAACTAGAAGTAGAGTGAGACAAGGAGTGAAAAATTTGAAGGCAATGCTAAAAGGAATAGATAACAGAACCAGGGTCTGACTCTGGCTAAAAGAGGTGATAGGCAAGTTGCCTCCCCACACGGCAACTAGAAAGCTGGACAGAAATGATGCAACAACCATCTCAGTGCTCTGGAAATTGACCAAAGGCATAAATAATCCAAGAAGTATTTATGCTTGGTGGTGGTCTTGCTTGTTCGCATCCCTCCCCCGCCCCCTGCTGCCTTGGTCCATGTGGACATTTCACTGGTGGAACAGGTTGAGGATTGACAGCTTTACTGCCATGGTTGAGAACAGCCCAATCAATATGGAGTGCAATTTGGATTTGGCATTGGTTTCATAGATATGACACCAAAAGCAGAAGCAACCAAAGAAAAAATAGATAAATGGGGCCTCATCAAAATGTTAAACTTTTGTGCTTCAAGGGACACCATCAAGAAACTGAAAAGACAACCCAAAAAAATGGGGAAAAAAATACTTGCCAATCATTTATCTGATAAAGAACTTTTATCTAGAAAATATAAAGAGCTCCTACAACTCAACAGAAAGACGACAACTCAATTAAAAAATAGGCAAAGGACCCAAGTAGACATTTCTTCAAAAGAAGATACACAAATAGCCAATAAACATATGAAAAGATGCTCAATATCATTAGCTGCCAAAGAAATGCAAAGCAAAACCACAATGAGATACTACTTCATACCCACGAGGATGATTATAATCAAAAGACAGATTAAAAACAAGTTTTGGTGTGAATATGCAGAAACTAGAACCTTTGTACACTGTTAGTGGGAAGGAAAAACAATGCAACCACTTTGGAAAACAGCTTGACAGTTATTCTCAGAGTTAAACAGAGTTATATCACCTAGCAATTCCTTTCATAGGTATATACACCCCAAGAGAAATGGAAACATGTCCACATAAAAACTTGTACATAAAAGTTCATCGCCAACTCAAATGTCCCTCAATTAATGAACGGATAAAAAGTGATACAATAGAATATTACTGGGCAATAAAAAGGAATGAAGTACAACACATACCTCAAATGGATGAACCATGAAAAAACTATGTGAGGTGAAAGAAGCCCATTAAAGAGACCATATGTTGTATATTATCATGTATATAAAATGTAGGCAGATCTATCAAGACAAAGTAGGTTGGTGGTCATCTTGGGATGGGAAGGAGGGAATAGTTAGACTGGTAGGGTAATGGCTAAAGAGTACAGTGGGTGATGGAAATGTTCTAAAATTGACTGTGGTGATGTTGCACAACTCCACGACTATGCAAAAGACCACTGAACTGTAAGGTATATAAATTATATCTCAATAGATCTGTTACCCCTCCCCCACCTCAGAAAAGGTGGCAGGCCAGATTTGGCCCAGTGACCATAATTTGCTCACTCCTGGTCTAAACACTCCAATTAAAAAGCAGAGATTTTGTTCAGGAGGAAGATTAAGACTTTGAATTTAGACTTGAAAAGTTAAAAATACATGATGAATTTCAAGAGCAACCACTGAAACAATAAAAATAGTGAAAAAGTTATTGAATTAATGAAATTGATGAAAAAGTAAAATTAAGAAAAAAAGAGGAAGGAATCATTTAAAATTATAAAATAATTACGGTTAATACAGTCTAACCTCATCAATTTATTACCAAAGACAAAGACTGACTAGATTAAAACACAAAGGTACTTCCAGAGATTTTTGAACAACAATGTACAGAAACACTATTGTACACTTAAAAATGGTTAAGATGGTAACTCATACTTTTTACCACAACTTTTTAAAAATGTACAATAGAAATAATTTTTTTAAAGTATTTGAATATAGTAACAATTCTCTCGTGATATTTAGCAGGAAAAAGAGAGGAAAAAAGTAAACATTATTAGAAATGAAAAAAAGACTATGACCAGAGATAATAGATTGAGATTAAAAGGCTGTAAGAGAATATTATAATTTTTTATAAATAATTGGAAAACATTAATTACATGGATAATTAAAAATATATATAACTCACTAAAACTGATTCCAGAATTGTAGCAAGATTTTTGGCCAGACATGGTTACCCAGGGACCAGGAGACAGAACACTATCTGTGCAAGTCTCCTAAAATGTGAGGCTTCTTCCTCATCTGAGTTCCAAGATAAAGCTATTTGAAGAGCAGTTAGTTGTAAAGGGTCTGCAGATGTAATCAAATTAAGGTGATGTCATATTAGATTAGGGTGGACCCAAGACCAATAGTGTCCTTATTAGACAAGGGAATTTGGACACAAACACACAGGGCAGAAGACCTTGTGAAGACAGAGGCAGGGAACGGAGTGATGACTTCTAAGCCAAGAACTGTCAGAAGCTAAGACAAGGCAAGGAAAGATTCTTCTCCTAGAATCTTCACAGAGAATATGGCCATGCCAACACGTTGATTTTAGATTTCTAGCTTCCAAAATTGTGAGAGTTTTCTGTTGTATTAAGCAGAAAAAAAAGAAAGAAAAAGAATTTTATTCAGAAGACAAATCTACTTATAACTATTAAAGAAACTGAAGTAGTTTAAAATCTTTCCATAATGGAAAAAAACTGTGCCAGATGAATTTATAAGCAAGTTTCACCAGCTTTCAAGAAAAGATGATTCCCATCTTACATAAGATCTAAACAAGACTTAAAAAAAAAGTATACTCCTTAACTTAGTGATGGGGCCCGTATAATACTGATAATCAAATGAGGACAGTAAAAATGACTGCAAAACTCTTAAGGAAAAAAAAAAAAAAAACTGGGAAGGTATCCCAACAGTATATGAAAAGATAATAAACCATGACCAATTTGAATTTATCCCAGGAATTAATGGTGGCTTAATATCAGAAAATTCTGCAGATGTCATTTATCACATTGACAGATTAAAGAAGAGAACCCATATAATCATTTCAAAAGATTCATATAAACAATTTGAGAAAATTCAACACTCACTCTCGGTAAAAATTCTAAGTAAACTAGAAATAGAAACCTTAACCTTAACCTGACAAAAAGATACCTACAAAAGATCTAAGCGAACATCATTGTTAAAGGGGAAAAGTTAGAAGCACTCCATTAAAAATCACAAATATGCTAATGATGTTCAGCATCATTACTTCTATTCAATATTGTATTGAGATACTAGCCACTAGAGTGAAATAAAAAAATGAAATTAAAAGGCATAAGGAGTGGAAAAGATAGAGCAAAACTGTCATTACTCACAGATGACATGACTGTCTTTGAAGAAAACTTATTAAAGATCTACAGATTAATTACTGAAAACAATCAGCACCATGGCTGGCTACAAAATCAATATACAAAACCCAGTGCGTTTCTATAGCCCTGCAATAAAAAGAAGGATATCGAATTTTTAAAAAGACACAATAAAACTCACATGCAGAAATAATTAATGATGCTGAACAACTGACTCTCCATATGGAAAAGGGTATAATTGGATCACTCACTAAAATCAATGCTACATAGATAAGCTCACTTAAAAGTGAAAAGCAACACTTTAAAAGTTTTAAAGAAAATATTAATGACTGTCTTTCTGAACTTGAGGCAGGGAAGATTTCTTAAACAAGAAAAAACCAGCTAACCCATTAAAGATAAGATCAATACATTTGCATTAAAATTTAGAACTCCCAGATAAATACTTCATGTTATCACTCGTATGTAATTATCACTAATATGTGGAATCTAAAAAACAAAATAAACAAATGCATATAACAAAATAGAAACAGACTCATAGAGAACAAACTAGTGGGTACCAGTGGGGTGATGGAAGAGGAGAGGGGCAAGATAAGGGTAGGAGATTAAAAGATACAAACTACTGTGTATAAAATAAATCAGCTACAATACAGGATATATTGTACAACACAGGGCATACAGCCAATATTTTATAATAACTTTAAATGGAGTATAATCTGTAAAAATTTTGAATCCCTATGTTGTACACTTGAAACTAATATGATACTGTACATCAACTATACTTCAAGAAGTATTTTTTATTTTTTTTTATTTTTTTTAAGAAGTATTTTTTAAATTAAGAACTCCTGTTCATCAAAAAAATCACTCAAAAAAGAAAAAAAGGCCACAAACTGAGAGAAAATATAACATGTATAACCCATAGTTCAGAATGTATAAAGAACTCCAAAAAAGTATTACTAACCAGGAAAATGCAAAGGAGTCCACAATGTGATGCTATTTTGTACTGGATTCACAAAAATAATGAAGTGTGACACAATTTAGATCAGTAAGATCTCTTATACACTGATGGTGGAGTGGTAAAGCGTACAATCGAATCACTTTGGAAACCAATATGACTTTATCTCATAAAAGCTGAACATTCACATGCCCTGTAATCTAGCAATGCCACTCCTAGGATTATATCCTAGAGAAACATCATACCTGCAACTGGAAGACAGACACATGAATGTTTTTGGCAGCACTGTTTGTAATAGTAAAACCTAGAAACATAGATAAACAACTAGGTCCTATGGTATAGCACAAGGAACTATATTCAATATCTTGTAATAACCTATAATGAAAAAGAATATGAAAAAGAATATATATATTCATACACACACACACACACACACGACTGAATCACTATGTTGTACACCAGAAACTAACACAACATTGTAAATCAACTATACTTCAATTTTAAAAAGTGGAAAAAAAAAATTAGAGACAATGAAAATGTCCAACATCAGGAGACCAGAAACAAACTGTGGTTAATTCTCCACAATGAATATTATACAACAGAGAAAAATAAATGAACTACATCTACACACAACATGGATTAATCTTAGAAACATAATGTTGATTGGAAACAGCAAGTCCCAGAAGACTATAAACATTTTATAATGCTCAAAACTAAACAAAAATAAATTGATACATTATTTAGACATATACATGAGCACACTTAAAAACTCAAGGGAATTATAAACATGAAACTCGGGATAGTGGTTGGTGGTGACATTGGGTGTTGGAGAAGTAGCAGGATGGGAAACAGGAGCATGCAAACTACTGGCAATGTTCTAGTTCTTGGGTTTTTGGGTTGACAGACTATGGGTGTTCATTATTAAGTTTTAAAACATGTATGTTAAGTATATTTTTGGCATGTGTGAAATATTATGTTGAAAGGTAAATTAAAAGACACACATCCCCACAGACACACTGATACATAAACAGAGCTATTCACTGACACACTTATTAGACACATAACACACACACACAGTCTCAAAGACCCAGATAAATCAATCCATACATTTCCTTACAAAATGAAACAAATTTAAATACATTCATTCATGAGAATGATAGCCACATTCTCAACACAAAGAAACAGGAATATATTAACATGCAAATTGACATATTCCCAAACACTGACCCACATAATACATTTCTACCAGGCCCTTAGCCCATGGGGAGGTACCCCCTAAGGGGGTGTACTGGACCACTGAGGTGCTCTGGGTGTTTATGGTCAACTGGACTGCTGGGTCTCCCAGAAAGCACCCCCCCAGTCGCAGGCTTCCCGGGCACCCACCTGACTCCCGGGATACCACTTTCCGTGGGGCCAGCTTCTTGATCTATGCGGAAAAGAGGTATCAGCATATCAAGAGATGCCCTCACATTTCTAAGTCCACCCTCATTTGCAGGTGGCCCTCCAGCTGTGGTCAGTGAGTGCCACAACCCCCAACTTTGTCCAGAGTAGCCTGCCCCTGCCATGTGAGTGCCTTCTCCGTACTCACCGGGGGTGGGGGGAGAACAAAGTTATCTGGGAAGACTCCTCTTCTGCCTTGAGACTCTCCTTCCCACCAGCCCTTATCCTCTGTGGTCTGGGAGAGAAAGATGCCATGGAGAGGTGAGCCAGATCCCCAAGCTCTTTCCTTCCCCAGGCTTACCCTTCTCAACAGCACCATCCCTGCACCCTCCCCTGCCCTGTGCCTTTCCTACCTTCCTGAGTACTTTCACTTCGTCCCCCCTCCGAAGCGCCAACTCGTCTGGGGCCTCAGGATGGTAGTCAAACAGGACTCTGTATGTCTCAGGGTGGGAAACTAAGGGGAGGTCAGTCCACTGAAGCCAACCCCCCTCTCCAGATAAGTCATGGGCTCCCTCCTCCATCATCCTAGCTGGGTTCCCCCTCCCCCAAGTCAGAGTGGCTTGGGGAGGGGGTTTCGAGGGACCCTTTGGCTGTGTGCTCACCGGTCCGCAGGTAATCTGGAGGGCTGTCATAGGTCAGGCTGCTCAGCTAGTGGGGGCAGGGGGAGAAACAAGCTGAGCCTCCAGCCCCCCTAAGAGGAACTCACCACCTCTTTACCCGCTCCATTCAATTTACCTTGGGAGGTCTCTGGGGATCAAGGCTGACTGAAGGCTTGTGTGGGTTACCAAGGCCTGGTGGGAGATAGTGAGGTTAGGGGAATGCTTATTCAGTTTAGATCATGGGAGAGGTCAAAGGGGTCATGGGGAAGGATGTGAGGATCACAGGCTCAGACCACTGGGGAGGGTCACTGGAGATTGCCGAGTCTGGTCACAGGGGTTCACGGGGTCACAGGCTCCAGGTCTCACTTGGGGGCCCACTGTCCAGCAACTCCACAAAGTTGGACGGGAAGGCTCCCAGGTGCCCGTTCTTCTTCCCCAGCCACCATCCGTCCTCAATCTGGGGAGGAGGGAGGACGCAGGGGCATCTGGTTCTGCTCCAAGTGTCTCTTTAGGAATCTTATACCCTGGTTCATCCCGTTTCTGCCCGATGACCCCTCCCCTCATTTTCCCATTTCTGTGCCCCTCATCATTCCCATGGCCCACACCCTCAGTGTACCCACTACCCTCACCCAAAGACGTGCTCCATCATCTCCACCCAAACCCTCTCATTACCTCATCCCCTCACCTCCTTTATCACTTCCACAATCTCCCCCGCTTGCAGCTTCAGCTCGTCCGCCTGCTCCGGGCTGTAGCTGAAGTTCACTTTGCACCATCTTTGGGGGCCCGGAGATTTGTAGGGGCGACCTGGGATCGGACGCGAGTGAGGACGCTTGAGCCTTGCGCCCCAGTCAGCTGAGCTAGGGGAGGAGTGGGTCGCGAGCACCCAGCTCCGTACCTCCAGGCCCCGCCCCAGGGCGGAGCATTGTGCTCGAGAACCAATCACAGGCCTCAGAGCGGCCGAGTGGCCCCGCCCAGAGTCGCGCGGGTCTTGGGGAGCTGGGGTTGACCTGGCCGCCAGAGCCCCGCGCGCCTGCGCACCCCACTGGCGCTCACCTCGGCGGCGCGCACAGCGCGGTCTCGGCGCGTCCCCAACGCCGCGCAGAGTCTCTGGGATCTCCTGCAAATGATGGCACCAGGAGGAGGGCTCTCAGCTCCCAGGGGCGCGCGGAGACCACCCACCAACCAACCTCCGGCCCGGCCTCACCTGCACCAGGCACTCGGGGAAGAGACCACAGTGGCCCCGCAGCTCTCCACGCAGCCAGCCCTGTACAGGTCCCTTGCACACCTGCCGGACCAGGTCCCCGGGCGCCAGGCTCAGCTCGTCGTCCTTCTGCGCGCGATATCCGGCCAGGACCAGCACCTCTGAGGGCGGAGGATGGCGCGGGGACGCGGCTCAGAGTGGCCGAGTAGGGACCGACTGGCCATGGCCCGAGTCCGGGGCCCCGTATGGACAGCGGGAGAGCGGGGTGGTGGTGTAGGCTTTTGCCGCCATTTCCACGCGGTTGCAGAGAACAGCCACCCCAAGCCCTCGGAACATACCCATGGCTTCCGGGGCGCCCTCCAGAGCCGGGCAGGGAGGATAGCGCAGTCCCGCTGGCAGATGAGTACTGGGTTCAGGTAGGGTGGGACAAGCCGCGAGATTGTGAAGCAGAGGAGGCGGAGACGGGAGCCGATAGGTCTGGCTCCAGGTGCCGGGAGTGGGTGTGGGAGAGGGGGCGGCCCGGCTCAACAAGTTCTGTCCCCAACCCAGGGGTGATTAAGTCCAGGGCCTCGGACCAGTGCTGGGGCCACAGCTCCCCTACATGCTCTTGTCTGCCTAGACGCCTAAATTAGCGACTTCCCCTCTTCTAGCCTCGGCCCTGAGGCCCCCATCCACCAATAGCACTGAGCCTTCCCTGGCTTCCCCTCTCCCAGCTGGCAAGCTTTTAGCTGCCGGGGAAAAGGTGGGGAGAGGCACATACCAGGGTGGCCCCCCCCCCCAGCAGGCAGCAACCGCTTTAAGGCGGGTCCTGGGTGGAGGGGGTGGTTGCTCGTGTGTGCACAAAGCTATTGCTGCTTTCCCAGGGAGGCATATTCCTCCCTGGCCTACCCCGCTCTTCAAGAAAGGAGGAAGAGTACAAAAAACTTCTTTTGAGCCACAGGGGCCTGGTTTTGTTTCAGCAAATACCTCCAGATTCTCCTTGGGAGGAAAGCAGGAAGGGAGCCTCAGGACCTTTTGAAGTTCCTGCTCCCTACAGCCAAGGCCAGAGTTGGCAAGGGCTGAAGGTTAGGGCCCACCTAATGCCTGCCCCACATGGGCTAGGCTTTCAGGCCATCTTCCTGCTCAGGGTAAACACAGAAGACCAAACCTGTTATCCACACCCCTTGACCTCTGCCCCACCACTATGGAAGCCAAAGTCCTTGCTTATGACACCAGAATGAAAAAATCTGGTTCTCCTAGGGTGTCCAAGGTACAGAATATAAAGCAAAACCACTGGAATGCTAGCCAGCACAGGGGTGGCTGAGGCCCCTCCAAGAACTACTGAGAATGGGGTGTAGAGGATGGGGCTGATTAACACTCTGGGCCCAGCCTCCAGACATTTTTGTCTTCGATGTTCCCTGAAGCTGCTATGGGAGACATCCACCCTACCCCCAACACACACACACACTCAAGGTGACAATGATCAGAGCCCATAATACATCTGCCACTTCATTTATTTTATTTGCAGGAGGAGTCGAAACAAATTTTAAGGGTATTTTCATTTTTTTCCCCCTAAACATGAATCATTCAAGTAAAACCAACTTAACTATAGAAATGTAGCAAAGTAAGGGGAAAGTAGCACAACAACCCAAGAGGCAAAGGTTAGGGGGGAAGAGGTGGGTGCAGTCCGCATATAACATATGCATAAATGCCATATGATTCACCTGCTCAGGACCGCCTCCCCAGAAGGCAAGCACAAGGACCCATTTTAAGAGGGTGTTTTCCCCCCCAAACATCTGAGAATGTTTCAACTTAAAGCTTAAGGTTAAAAAAAAAGGAAAAAAAAAAACAAACCCCCACAAACCACCCAGCCATAACCACCTTCCTTAATCGATCATAGGAGTTTCTTTTCATTTTTATAAAAAGATTAATAAAAAATATTGAAAAAATTATTTTCTCATCTTATATTTGTAAAGATAATAGAAGTCAGAAGTTTCTTAGAAAACAGACCAGAAACTGCCATCCAGTTTCCACCCCTGTTGCTGAGAGGATCAGCAGGACTAGAAAGTTTGGGATACTGGAGCTGCTGGTAGAGAAGGGGGTGCCCAGCCCAGAAGAAATCAGAAAATACTCTGGGGGGGAGGGGGACCACACATGGGGTGTGGTTAGGAGTAACACCACGTGATACATGGCTGCGCAGAAAAGGGGACACAAGGTGGTCAGAAAAGCCTTGAACTCCTCCTCGACATACAAAACCGATTTTTACAAAGATCCAAGCAGTTTGGTCCCAAACTGAGGTGAACACTTCAATGTTTATTCACATGCTTTGTTTTCTCTTTTAAGAATCAAAGTTGCTCAAATTAAATCTTTCTGCTAATATTACTATATATGCCTAAAAAAAAAAAAGAAGGGCTTTTAAAATCAGGGTAAGGGAAAAGAGATTGAAAATCATCAAGTTAGTCCACTTAGCTCCAAATGAAATGAAATGAAGAATAAAACTGTTGGTTTCTAACAGGGAACAAACCAAAATCCAAGAATCGCTCTGCCCTCCCTACCCCAGCCCCCACCCCACACACCAACAACAAAAGAGAAACACACAGCTAAAGCCCAATGTGGTGTGTTCTGATCAAGAGCTGGGCCTGACCCCAGGCCCCACGGCCAGTGGCCTCTGTCCAGTGGGACACAGCGCCAGGGACGCTTTCGGCTGTAGTAGGATTTTGCATGGCTGGTGGGGTGCAGGGGTGGGATTTTCAGAATCTTCTTGAGGCTCCTCTAGCTCCTCACCAGCCATCTTCCCAGCACCTCTCTCCCTTGGTAGGGGCTCCCGTCAAGAGTGCCCGCTACTCAGTTGTGGGCTGTAAATTGTCCTTCTCTTCTCGGTTCTCTGTCCCACTCTCGTCGTCTTCAATCTCCCCTTCCTCCCCACTGAACTTGTCGTGGGCCCATTTGGGGCTGGTGCTGGATTTCCGAAACATGAACCGGCCCCGGCCCCGGGGAAAGGCTCCTCGGCCGCGGCCCCGGCTCACCCACTTCTCATTGCCTTCGCCTTCTCGGTCATCGTGCTGAGGGGAAGAAAACTGCCATCAATGCCAGGGTGCACAAACAAGAGCAGCTAGAACCCTCTCCTTGGCACCCACCCAAATATGACTTTCTCAGATGAACCTATGCCCTTCTCCTCCTCCCAGTCCCTGACCAAAAATACTGATTCAGATCTGAGAACAGTCAGCTGGGTTCCTTGAATTCTAAGTTGCTTAGGCATTATGATGATGATAAAATCTTCACGGAGCACTCAAAGACCTTTTCTTGCATTATCTCATGTAATCCTCACATCTACCCTATCATTATCACCCTCCACTATGCGGATGAGGAAACAGCCTGAGGAACTTTAACTCCGTATTATTTAGTACACCACCTTTCAAAGGGCGAGTTTGAGAATGTCAATCACCCCAAAACATGAAACTATGTCTGATCTGGGTTGTCAGGCAGCTAACAAAGGAAGCAACACAGAATAAACAGCTGGGACTCCGGCTCTCCCCAACCCTCCCCACCTCAGCCAAGAACAGGCAGTGAGACCAAGGACAAATGATGTGCTCATGGTCACAGGCCAGTTAGTGGCAAAGGCAGGACCAGAACCCAGCCTCCTATCTTGTCATCTCCCCTCTTTAGTTTTACACAAGGAGGCAATGTGGCAGAAAAAGAACAGCCCGCAACTCAAACAATCCCTGCTCTGATGATCTCATGAGAGAGAAGGAGGGATCCTATGAGTGAATGAGAAAGCATTTTCAAAGTCACTGTTACCTCATCATACTCAAGGCTTCAAAGAGTCTAAACCATCCACCCACATAAGTAGTGCCTTAGGCTCCTAAGGAGTTGGCTCAGCTAAGAGCCAGCTGCTTCTTCACTAGCCTAAATGAATCAGGCTGGCAATGCTCCTTCAGGTGGCAGACAGGGGCAAGGGAAAGGGCTTTGTACGGCCTTTCCCCTGCCAGTACCTACGCAGCCCAAGGCCAGTACCTATGCTAGGCCCAGCCAACATTTCTCCTGGAAATGGCCTCAGGTTCAAGGGTCCTCTAGGAATCTCAAAGTAGCTCCCCGCAACCCTAGAAAAGCGAAGTTGGCTATGCACAGTGATTTTTTTAGAACACTTTTTTATTGAGTTATAGCCATTTTATAATGTTGTGTATATATATAATGTATAATGCACAGTGATTTACACAACAACCTGTTTCCATGCCAATCGTTCTCATGGGTGATGAGAGACTCAGCAATTTTACCTTGGTTATAACACTCAGTTACATCTGCTTGGATCTGAACAAGCTGTTGACCTAACAAGGCCAAGAGAGTTCACTCACTGGACAGGTAATTCAGTGCAGAAGAGCCCTACCCTAGGAGAGGGAGAGAGGCCCAGAAGGGGCCTGGTATCTGACAATGACCAACAGCTTGGAAGAGAGAAGCCCCAGTGGCATTTCATTTTGAAGACAGATCCCCAGTTTTCAGAAAGAGATCCTGAGCTGTCTTTCCTGTCAATCTTGTGCTGCAGAGCAACAGTGATTGCGGCCTCAGGGGAACATTATGGCTCTATCCCTTGGGTAAAGGCTAGAGGGAGGCTGAGGTTAGGGAGGGTGAGCAGTAAAATAATTTCAGACTAAAAAGGTAAGAGTAATCTTCCCTGCTTACCCTGGGATCCATAAAAATCTTAAGAGAACTCTTTCAAGGTCAGGACTGCCTCTCTAGAGAACACTAACCTTGCCAGCACTATACTATCCCACAAGTACACATGTACCCAGTGCAATGCCTGCACACACATTTAATCAGTTTTGGAGAGACCAGTTAAGGCCTGGGTATCAGTTACTGTGTGTGCCAAAGGCCCTCTGGCCCTCCCTGGCTATTCCCAGACACATACCAGGTAATACTTCTTGCTTTTGGGCGTGTACTCGGGATCCCACTCCTCCTCCCTGTTTCTCTTCTGAAAATCATTGCTGCTGCTGCTGTTGTTGTTACCAGAGTAGCTGCCTCTGCCCCAGCCTCTCCCTCTGGCTCGGAACTGCTGCGGCAATAAATGAGGGGAAAGGAACAAAGGAACCGTGTAAGGAATGGAGGAAAACAACTCCCCGTCTTCATTCAAACATCTTTTTGGCACGAAACAGACAGCTGTCCTCCAGTCAACATACTGGTCAACTGGTTTCCAGCCATTCCCTTTCTGTTCATTTCAAGTCTATAGACTAGACAGAGGCCAACATGGTGCAAGGACCTCCCTACACACAGCAGGAGTCAAGGTAAGTGGGGAAGTTCAGACCAGAAGCCCTAAATGGCTTTCTGGCTAAGTGACTACGAATGGGGGTGGGCAATAAAAACTAAAAATGGAAAGCCCAGGGAATGGGAATCCAGATTCTAGGATCTCTAGGCTGGATTATGGGCATCAAAGGCAACAGAACTAGTATTCTGATAAGCACGTAATTAGAATTGGTGCGAGTATGGGGCTTAGAGAAAGGGAAAAGGGGCGGGGTCTTACAAAAGTCCCTCGAGCTCTGCCTCCTCTCTCACTTGGACCCACAAAGTCTTTGGTCCCCAGTCTTGATTTGTCAAAGCCTGTGGTACTCTCCTCTCTCTCCTCTGTCTCTTCAGTGTACTCTTCCGCTTTGTAGGAGTGGGATGACTGGGAGGAAGATGATGATGACCTGGACCGGTCTCGTGCTCTCCGGTGCTTCCTATAAAACAACAGAAGAGCCATGGAAATCGATAAGCCTCTAAGGTACAGCCCTCAGCTAGGGGCTCATGGATAAGAAGCACAGGGCAATTAGGAATGTGTCTGTGACGAAGACACTGAAGACAAGTAACCTGAAAAGCAACTCATCCCCAACACACCCACTCAGGGAACCTGAAGAGCTTCCTCCCAATTCTGTCAGTCATGTTCAGGACACATCTGTGCCTGAACCTGTGATGAACATGGGACATACACAGGGGGAAGAACAAAACACAGTCCATGGCCCCTGGTAGCTCAGTGTAATATACACGCATGGATTAGAAAGGCAGAAGGAAACTAACACCGCATTACTAGCCACAGCATATCTGGTACTGGGAAAGGCTTTATATATTGCCACCTGTTTCCGCTTTATATTAGCTTTCTTTCTTATAAGAACACGTCCTCCATGCAGTCGCTCTAAAGATTTAAAAAAAGGTGCCTAAACACTTTACACTGACATAGCAGGCATGCAGTAAATGGCAATTATGATTATTCAGTATTATTTTCCCCATTTTTTAGCTAAGAAGTTCAGGTGACACAAGAGTTGAGGAGACCTGGATTCAAACCTAGCTCTGACTAATTAATTATATCACTACTTTACAAACCACATTCCCTGAGCTCAAACAGGTTGTGTCATTAAGCACAGGATGTGGGGAAACTCTTCCCAGTTATTTCCCTTCCTTCCCTTCATCTGGAGGAAATTACAGACTAGGGCAAATTAGACTAACACAAGAAGTCACCGTCTACGTACTAGAGGTCTAGGCCAGCCCTGCCACGTGCTGGTAGAGGAGGGTACCAGCTGCCTCTACGGTGGCAAAAAGGCCAGGCTCCCAGGAGCAGAGGAGGACTTACAGGGAGAAGCCAGCCAGGTGTCAGTAATCTTTCATTACCCTCCTCCATTATGAAAAGCATCTTGCTTCCCTCTCCGGGAACTCCCAAACATCTGAGAAGACCTAAATATTTGAATCCTACTGGCTCTTTCTAGCATTTACTCATAAAGAGGGGATACTGCAACAGAACTTCTTGTAACTCAAATGTCTGACTCCTAGAAATCAGTGCTACTTCAAGAGATTTTCAAAATTATGAATCCAAAAGGCCACAGATCTGAGTCCCAACACTGCCTTTTACTAGTTACGTGACCTTGGGCGAGCCATTCTTATGACAGTTCTTGTAAACTCAAGGGTGATAAACAATGAGAATAGTGACACACTATCATTTTTCTTCCTGCCCAAATCACAAAATACTAGGGTTGCAAGAGATTTGTTCAAGGTCACACAGCAAGTCAGAGGTAGAGGCTTATGTCCCAGGGAAAGGAACTGGGTGGGATCAGTAATTCTAGCCCAGTCCTGAAATGCTTGAGGGGTTCTGCTCCCTTTCTACCAGTGGCAGCACTGAAGACTACTGTACCCTCATTTCCATTCCCTATTGAGGATGATCAGATCCTTTATCTGTGGGCAGCCCTGAAAGCTGCTAGGGCTTGTAATGCATAAGTAACAGAGCAGAGGGGGAGACAAAGTGGAACAGAAGATCTGAGTCTGGATGTCAGCTGATACTGTGTGATCTTAGACAAATCATTCTGAGCTTACTTCTTTATCTTTCAAAGTGGGCAAAATGGGTAGCCAGCCTACTGTCTAACTTATCTCAAAGGGCTGTTATCAGAAAATGGATATGGAAGTGCCTGCCAGCTGAAGTTCAGAAACAGCATAAGTTGTGTTGCTTCTTATAGGAAGGTGTGGGGCTTCAACTCTGCTACCTTTAATGAGATATGACTGAAAAATCATGGAACATTCAAAAACATAAAATAGAAACAACAGGATTGACATAAATGCTGTCCTATAAGTTCAACAATGCTACCTTTGTTTCAAGAATATTTGGAACACCTCTCTTGGAAGTGTCTGTGAAACTAGTTTGAAAGGCATTTAAGATCAACAATCTTGTCCTATTTAGTTCCACCCTGTTTCTTTGACCAGTGTTATTATTACCCTAACAACTTTGAGCCATTTCTAAAACATAACCTTCTCGAGATTTGTGATGAGAAAGAGTATGTCAAAGAACATGTCTAAAACAAAAGCAAAAGGAATTCCCACATGATTCTCCACAATGCCCCTATAACCAAATTAACTGTTGATCTCCCAGGAGGCCTTCTCTGGACAAGGATCATAGCCACTTTCATGCAAAAGTTCTGTTTTCAAACCAGGGATCTTACTTGACAGTTAGAAGAAACTGCGTAAGTTGCTATCGTTCCTAACCTCGCGTTCTCCGGCTTGGAGGGTCTGTTCTACAGCCCAGTGGGGGCAGACAAAAGAATCCACTCAGGAGTCTGAATGAGGTAACAGACAGGGCTTACGTACTTCTGCTTCTTTGATCCTTTATGGGTTTTCTCTGTTTTCTCAGCTGACCTTTCCCGCGAGTGGCTTGAGTCTCGGGAATCCACTGATTCTCTTGATTTACCTCGTTTAAGATCTCTCTCCTTATGTTTTTTACGACGTTCAATATCAAGGCGGAGATCAACAGGATCATCTTTGTATTTTCCTTCACTCTGCCAAAGGAGAAATCAAAATTAAGGTTTTTGGGATTCAAGGCTACCAACTCAACCACCCACAAACTGTGGATCTATTCCAGTGGAGTGGTGCAGAGAAAGCCCTGGGAATGTGAGGCACCTCACCGGTGCTTGGGAGGAGTACAGGCTGTTCCACAGATGTCACTTCCTAAGGATCCCTACAGAGCTCGAATCAGTTCTCTAAAATGATGATGATGATAGTCTTCTGCAAATACCTCCCCCTCCACACACATATGTTGATCTTGCTCTGCTTTTTCTTTCCGTGGCCCAGTAATGACTCTGGCTAGCCACATGTGAGAAGCCCAAAATCAGCTCTGGAGGGTGTTGGTTAGGCTGGCTCGGTCTTAGTCACCACTGAGAGTAGAAACACTATTATCTTTCCCCCACCTACACCGTGGCAGCCACCTGGGCCTATCCTCTACTTGGAATTATCTCTGAGTACTGAGTCCAAAGACAGACAATGGAAGACTTAAGCAGCCTTCCAAAATGTTTAGTTATACTGAGAAATTTCTCAAGAGAGATTATCGAAATAATGGAGAATTCATAAAGTGGCAATACCAGATCAAAGTTTATGAAAGAAAGAGAGGGAGAGAGAAAGAGGAAAGAAGGAAAGAGAAGAGAAGAAAAAAGAAAATCTTTTTTGCTAACTTCCTAGGAAGTTTAACCTATCAGGGTATGTATACTGCAGACACAGCAGGAGGTCAGCAACGGCAGTGGTAGCGGCCTTTCACCCTAAACTATCATGCCAAGGGCTTTCAACAGCTCTTAGGAAACTCAGTAAAAGCAGAGATACAAGGTGGTTTCAGGGACATTACACACTAAGACTTGTCTCATGGAAGTAAAAGCTCCCTAAAAAGAGGAAGGAAGGAGCAAGCAGTTCATTCTGTATTAACATTTTACTTACACAAACAACTAAGCTTTCTGTTGAAGTAAAATTTAACTTTAACTAAACCAGAGTAAGCAGGTTTATCACTTGGTTTGTTTTGAGAGGGCATGGGGCCTCTGTACCCTCCAAAGACAAAAAGAAAAAAAAAAACAGCCTCAGCTCCCTTAGTGCACACAGCACTTCTAACGAGCAGACTCTGCGAGGCAGAGAGGACAGGATCTCTTCTGATGCTTCAAAACCTGGTGTTTCACATGGTTAGTGCCAAGCTCGTGGGTACTGGGAGGAAAAGGAAAGGGGGAAGGGAGAGAAGAGAGATTGTGCAAGAATGCCTCTCATCACATTCAACAACAAGACAAATTTGTTTGGAAAACTTGAAAATCAATATTTTTTAGAAAAGGTTTCAGCAGCATCGTAAGAGCCATCTCTAATTTTGAATTTCAACTGTATATGGGAATGATGGTCAATAAATACTAAGATTTTTAAAAACCCAAATCTAGTACTTCATAGTAAAAGACTGTATACAAGCTTTAACCTCTTAACAACAGTGTTTACGTGCACATCATTACAAATGCAGCTGGGCTATCAAAACAATGTTTAGCTTTAAAGTAACAGTAACTGACAGATGATAGATATGGTACAATGTTAGAAAAAAATCTGGACGAGCTGCTTAAAACAGTCTATTAAGTTAAGATATAAATATTTCACTCTCCTCTGACATGCATGTCTTTTGAAATCATGGTTGGAAATAGCGCATGTATATAGTTGATTTGATAATACTTACAAGCAGAAAAATATCACAAAAAGTTTCTTCTCTCATCATGGGCACTTGTTCCAAAACTCCTCTCTTTTTTTTCTCAAGCTCACCTCAATAGACTTTGGGGTCATTTACCATATTCTAACCACTTCACAAAGGTTGTTGATACATTTAATAAAAATTAACCCTTTGTAGTTCATTTTTAGAATTATGCCCATCCTTAAAAGAAAAACACAAACTTAAGTAGAGAGTAATTTAAACAAACACATTTCTGTCAAGTTCATGCCCAACGCACTCATTTTGTTGGAATTACTGATCAAAGCAACAGTTCACCTTGTAGCCAGGTTCCCGGGGACTTTTCATTTCATCATGAGCCAAACCATGTTTTCTGAATGTACTGGGGGAAATGTCTATCCTCCTAAAATTAAGAACACACAAATTGTTCAACATTCCATAGTGTGAATACAGCACTGGTAGTTCCTAAGTTGAGTAATGGACTTGCAGGCATTCCTTTTTATTATGTTTCATAACTTACTTACATATACTTGTATTGTTTGCTTATATACTCATACTGTCCCATAAGAGTACGCACACACAGAAGCCCAACTTCCCAAACTCAAACAGAGGAAATTTCTTATTCCCGCCCAGTACTGTTACAGCCAGGAAGACAAACTCAGCTACAGCCATTCCTATAATCTCAAATTCACATCACATTATATACTGTCTATGTATATGCCCTGCTACCTTCAAAAAGCAGCTTTCATCTTGGAAATTAAAATGGCCCATTATTCACCCATGAGATGAGGTCTTGGTGAGGAACAACTGCCTGGCACACATCCCAAAAGACCCTAAATCCCAGACTGTTACACAAACATGGTCCTCCTACCTACTGCAACAGGTTCAAGAGTTGACTGTTAAATAATCAAAGACAAGGCCAACTCTGTTTCTAGATAAAAATCCCTATTTGCTGAATAGAGTCCCACAACTGAAACCTGCTGGGCTTTTAAACCCTTTGACATAATCCTACAAGCTCTGCCACCTCCTCCCCGCCCTGCTGCAAATTCTTCCAAAGGAAGAACTGATAAATGAAATACACAGGCTGTTTGAAGAAACAACATTTACTCTACCATAAAAAGCTCATAGTGACCTCAGGTTACCATTTGCCAGCTCCCAAGAATACAAAGGTTCATTTATATCAAAAGGGCTGCTTTCCTCAGGCCCCAAGTAAGAAACTTAATGGTCATTAAAGTATGCCTTTTCCACTTACAACTACAAACCACCAAGAGTCTGGAGGGCATTACACTAAATTCTGTTGCTAATGTTCCTAACAAGTGGCAAAACCAAGTTTATTATATGATGAGCAGTCTTCTATGATCACCTCTAGTGTAAAACTGAGGTCCTCACCTGTGTATCTCTGGGCTTTTCTTGTTTTTAGCTGCCTCCTGCTCAGTTCCTCTCTTTAGGTATTTAGTAAAGCGTTCATGCAATGTCATTCCCGAGGACCCAAAGTGATGCTCTG
This sequence comes from Vicugna pacos, assembly GCF_048564905.1. Taxonomy (NCBI): domain Eukaryota; kingdom Metazoa; phylum Chordata; class Mammalia; order Artiodactyla; family Camelidae; genus Vicugna; species Vicugna pacos. The sequence goes on from NC_132999.1 coordinate 41,836,920, forward strand.
TGGGGAGTCAAAAACAAAACAAGTCAGGTTATCAAAGGCAGAACCAACATTCAACTCCTCTGCACCGACCTGCAGCCACAGAGATACAACTAGAGTCATCAAATCCATATGACAAACATACTAGGAAGAGGAAGGAAAAATGGCTGGTTCAGACACATTCCACAGTTGAGCACTGGATTTCCACTATAGGACATGGATACAAAGAGAGGAAATTGGAGCTTGCTATCCCTTGAATCAGAGCACCAACTCCTGGCCTGAGTTCCAATTTCAGATGGAACTGTAACTGGCCCAAACCTAGCTTCTACATCACATGCCCCAGTCCACCCACCTCCATTTGCCTGGGATATGGCAGAAAAATGTGGGGAAGAAATCCATACCACAAGATCTACAGAACACCTCCAGAGTGTGCCTTCTACCTACTAAACACCTTCTACCTACTAAACAGGAAAAGACAGAGGTGCTAGAAAAGCTCCTTTCCATACCTCCTTTTTCAAGCATTTTAAATCTTCGCATGAAGGACTTAACCTATTCTCGTGATCACAGGTTACCACTAGCATTTCATAATGTTCAGCTCTCTAATTAAAAAATAGAAACACCTCCCTGGAAGAAATTTCCTTCAAACCAGTCCCCAGCTTTAAAGGCTGTATCGATGAGATAAAGGTCCCCAAAGACTCTCTCATTCACCCACTTACCTTTCTGCTTATTAAAGCAGCAGCCAAACATGCGGAAAGGGGGCCTGAGCAGGCTGGGCCTGGACTCACCTTTAACATGGTGAACAATGGTCACGATGTGCTGGGCAAACAGTTCTGAGGGGCTCCGCTGAGACTGAGCCGACTGTATGTGTTGGAAAATGGATCGAAATTCCTGTTCCTTTTTGTTGCTATGAACTAGATCCCGACAAAGCTTGCGCTCCTGAGCCAGTAAGCCACTGGGTCTGAAAAAAAAACATGGGAAGGCCCAATGCAACAAGATATACAGAAAGTCAGAACATTTAAATCCTAAAAATGCAAAGCTTGCTTTAAAAGAGTTTTAAATTTATCCAGAGTTCCTTTTTTCCCTTCCTACCAAAATTCTAAGTAACCCCAATGCACCACAGCTATGAAGAAAGGCACCCAAACCCTATCTCTTCCTTTCCCCCAACTCAGAATCTTTTATAGGAACAAATGGGCAAGAAGCAGCATTAAACCTCAGTCACTTTCCTTTGGAGGGTGTTACACATGACAGATGGGAAGACATTTTAAAAGATCAACTAACTTGGCCAGCCAGGGCCACAGTGAAGTGACAATGAAGCAGGAGTGGCAGACTTCCAACTGGCTGTACAGTTTTTACAGTTTTATACCAGGTGAGAAGCACTCTTTCCTGAAGTTCTTCTTTCCTGAAGTGCTCATGCCCCCAGTCCCAACTTTAAAACTGTCATATTATTTGATGGAGGCCTGTTAGTAACAGACACTGCGACTTAGCTAAGAATGGAGAAACGGATCCTGCATGGATCCAAAAGTAAGCACTTGAAGAGAAAACAGGACGTGTGTGTGTGTGTGTGTGTGTGTGTGTGTGTGTGTGTGGTGTGTGGTGTGTGTTGGGGGTGATGAATAGAGGGCAAGAGAGAAGCAGAGGGTGTGTGTGTGTGTGTGTGTGTGTGTGTGTGTGTGTGTGTGTGTGGTGTGTGTGGTGTGTGTGGTGTGTGTTGGGGGTGATGAATAGAGGGCAAGAGAGAAGCAGAGGGGATCCGGTACCAAGAAAGCCAGTCACTAAAGCCTAAAAAGACACTTCACCACCACTGTGATACTGCCCCCAACACATAATCGCTCAGTGACACACACACTTCTCCATTGATAACACTGATAACAGCAAGGGAAGTACAGGAGGGGCCTGTTCTAGTTCCAGAATGACTTCAGGGAGAGAGAGGTTAGGAGACAACACTTTAGATACTAATACCTGAGGGTCAAGACAGACTACATCTCACCTTGCAAGGTCCTCATCAAAAGAGTCCATCCGGACATTGACCTGGGCCTCTCGAGTAATGGAAAAGGAGGACTTTCCTGTGGAAAAGTCTCCTTTGGCTCCTAGCTTCTCTCGGCTCTCAGAAGTCTTTCTCGGTGGAGGCGATGAGCTTTTCTCCTGGACTGCTTTGTAAGCAGTCACTCGGAAATTTTTTTCAGGCACAAATCCTCTGTGGCCACTTTCCGTTCTCTTGGGCCCTCGATCCTCCTTTTTGGATCTCTCTGAGAAAGACTCCTCATCCAACTCCTCTGTTTTTCTCTGCTTTTCTTTCCCTGGAGGTGCGTACACCAGGCCCTCCCATTTGCCTGACTTCTCCTCCTCCTGGTTTTTGTTTGCACCTGCTATGACTTTCGACATAAATTTTGGTTCATCATCAAACTCAGATTCCTTCCTTCCCTTAGCCTTGTCTTTATCTTGATCATCCATCTCCTCCTTATGGAAGTCAGCCATCTTCTTCTCAAAGTCATCTCGGAGCTTATACCTTTTGGGAGACTGGCTCCCCCGAAAAGGCTTCTCAGTATCAGTTTTGGGAGCAAACGGATCAGATTTCATTTTTGTATCACCCAAGCCCGTATCAGAGAAGCTCCCTTTCTCTTTCATTTTCTCTTTATCAGTATTTGTTTGTTTCTGTTCCTTATCTTTTCCATTCTCAGTCTTCTGCTCATCCAGATATCTAGTTACGAAAAAACACAAGGGAGACACACAAGAGTCTTAAGCAACCTGGTCTAAAACAGAATAGCAACATATGGTCTTAGGTTTTTGATTCTTTAACAAGCATGTCTTCTGGATTCCAGTGTTACCAAAGGAGTTTCTACCTGGTTACTTCCTACTGATTTCTGAAAAATTGCTCTTCACAGATCTATGAACTTGGCATTTAAGAGAAAAATACATGGTCCGTGGAGTTGTGTATTACAAAAACAATCAAAAGGAAAATAGCAAAGGGAATTTTTAGGATACTAAAAAACAAAAACCTACTTACCTGTAAGTGGTCTAGGAAAAAAAAAATTAAGGTCTTATCCAACCTTCACTCAGTCACTTAAAATCTGCTTTCAGCAAAGTTAACATAGAATGTTCAACCTTGGACTGTTTTGCTTTTATACACTCACATTTGGAAATGTAAGTCTCAAAAGAGACTTCAAATTTGCTTCAAGTCACCTAGAAGATCTAAATATGAAATATACTGCAAACACAAATAAAAACAAAATACATGTTAATTGAGGGGAGAGGGCAAAAATCATCCTACTCATTCTTATGGAAAAGCAGATCTCATGCCTAAGTGTTCTAATTAGATTCGCAATCCTGGCAAGGAACAACATTTGTATTTTAAAGTAGACTTATGGAAGGCTGAAAGTACAGATTCTGAATGTCTCATTTGTACCATTAATGGAGAAAGTCTAATCAAGTTATAGTTGCATTAATACAGCAAAGTAGAATCAAAGGACAGCAGGGCATCAAAGAACACGCTAACAGGAGAAAAGGAAAAAAAATGGGCGGGGAAACACCTGCTCCTTAAGTCCCTCTTGACAACCTAGTCCCAATGCAGTTTCCCTGTTATATCTCTCTGCCATCCCAATCTATTCAACCACACAAAGATTCAGGTTCCAACTCACCATGTCCCCCAGAGTAGAAAGACAGAAGCACTGTTATGTCCTCTCCTAACATGTAGCCTGGTTGGCTTCTACTAGGACATACACCCACCTTGTGATTTTAAAACAAGGTCTTCCTGGACTAATCTTTGGACTTTCCCATTCTGCCCAGTCTCAACTGGAGGGTGTGAGGGTGCAGCTCTTCACCATGATGGGCTGATGCAGATCGATCACAATAGATGGTGGGTCCTAGAGGGTCTAACAGCTCCAATAGTCATTCATTTTGGTAAGACTACATTTCTTTGATAGCGGACCCACAAATCTCTACTGTTCTCTGGCTTACGCTGGCAGACTCCAAGGCAAATTTTAAATGTGAAAACATCACTGCAGAGTAGTCTAAAGAAACTTCATGCTGCAATACAAATTCAGGAAGGTAGCAAAGCCAGAGTTAAGCTAAAGGTTTCCTTGGGTGATGCTTTAAAGTTCGTTAAATGAAAAGTTTAGGAAATGGGGAATTACCTTATTACCATTGATGAGAGCTCTAAGGTCACATTACAACTGAACTGCCAGCTGGTAAGATAAAAACACAACAAGACAGGGGAAACAAGATACTTGCCTCTTTGTATAGGCTGCTCCTCCTGGAGCAGCACCCTCCTCTTTCTGAGATGAGCCGTATGTGGAGCCAGTGGATGGTGGACTCTTACCCACGGGGCTCTTTTTGGATGGACTCAAGGACCCCGAGCTGTGGTCGTACTGACCTTGGTGTGTCCCAGCCTGGTACCCAGCACCACTCTGCAGAGTTGAGCCCATCTGGGATGTGCTGGAAAGCGGAGGGCTAGGTTTTGGCACAGGGCTAGGACGGGGTGACCGTCGCCTCACCACCACAGACTGAAGGGGGCTTTTGAGAGCAGGGCTTCGCTCCCGGGGACTCAGCTCGGAAACTGCTGAGGACCGTGATGCAGAACCAGCACTGTATGTGGTGGCATCTGGCCATGGCTTTGAGCTCTCGGAAGCTTTTGTGTCTTGAGAGGTGCCTCCAGAGAACGCCTGCTCCTTGGCCTCATCTCCCTGGTTATCCCCAGCAGCCTGAGACGGCCGGCTATCCTTGGAAGAGGACTTTTTCTCCTTTGCAGACTTGCGCTTAGAAGATTCAACTCGGCTGTGGTTGGAGGAAGAACGAGAGGATGACGAGCGCCTTGACCTATCAGAGGAAGACTTATCGGAGTTTCTAGAATGGCTCCTGGACCTTGGTGAAGGGGACCTTCTCTTTGGGGACCGGGACCGGGAACGGCCGCGACGAGGACTGTATGCTTGACGGTAATTCTGCCAATTCGAGCGGTAGTTTCCATAGCCGCCTCGGTTATACTGGCCCCAAGGATAAAAGCCTCTGTTGCGCCCACGGAAATAATAGGGCCTTCTATAGCCTCTGTTGTGACCTCGGAAATCCCGATTCTGATATACTCTTGGATGATTTCTCTCTCTGTTATGAGCTGGAGAATATGATCTGGAGCGAGACCTAGAACTGAAAGGGGGATGGAGGAGGGAAGAAATGTTTGAATTTCTTTAATTATTTTATTATTATTTTTTAATGAAGGTATTGGGGATTGAACCCATGACCTCATGCATGCTAAGCATGCACTCTACCACTGAGGTACACCCTCCTTCCGAGATGTTTGAAATTTTGACACAAGCATTTTTATTCAAGAAAAACCCACCAACAAAGAGGTAAATCCCTGCTTTTAAGTATCATTTGTTTTCAAACAAAGGGTACAAATACTTAATCCTACTCTAATGGCCGCATTAAGTACAAAAATACAGACAAGAATCACTTTAAGAATGAGACACTGAAATTGCTTCATTAATATTGTAGCACATTCTAAATGGAGATGTATTTCTATAGTGACTGAAAGGATATCAAAACGTTCTTAATGTAGTTCTAAACAAACACCACTTTAATAATAAAGCATGCTAACTGCTTAGTTTCACAGGCTCAGGGGATTGTATAGGTAGGTCCCTAGGCCACTGGAAGGAAGGAAGAACCGCAGGCTGTGATACCCAGACAGGTAACTACTCAGGTCCTCTGGCCCCTACATTGCTATAACACTTTACTCCCCAACCTATCCACCTCTTTCTGTGTGGGCAGGGCTAATTTCTTAGATTTCACTAAGACCTGGGTTTATAAAGAACAGTTACAACAGGGCTAAACCAAAGAACACTTAAAAAGGGACTTAAAGAAGGCATCTGTTTAAAGTTGAAAAGAATTTTAACCAAAATTATATTAGCAAAGTGTACATTTTTTTTTTAAACTCTGAATCTGGAAATGGTCTCCCTATTTATATATTTTTAGAAGGTCAAGTTTCTGTGGCTGAACTACAAGACCTTACCAGGTGCCACAAGAGGGCACCATCTGACCATAAGACATCCAAGCATACAATAGGGTAGCAAAGACAAACTACAAAAAAAAAACCCCACACTTACACATCATTCAGGTCAATCTAAACCCTACGGTTGTATTCTTCATTTAACAATACAGAACTCTAATTTAGCAAAGGTACATTTCCACAACTTTGGAGATTCGACAGTACCTAACTCTGTAAAAATTACACGCTCACAAATGCCAGGCTTGTCAATAACAGGGACCTCTGTTTCCATTAAAAAGCCAAAAACTGTGTTTGTTGGTATAAAAATCCACTGGCATTCTTCAATACCACCTGACCTGTTAATTATGATATAGAGCATTAACATTAATCACTACTCTTAAGTAGTCAGCTAGGAGTATGTACAATTACTAGAAAACTCCAAAAGTATTTCTTTTATATATAGAAATAAAAACCCTTCTCATACCAGACCTGACTGGAAAGAGATGCCCACCTGTTAGTTTTATAAATAACTCCATTTAGCAGAAATGACAGGTTTTAACAACTAAATAAAATGTTATTTTAAAAAAAAACTTAATCTAAAGAAAATAAAGTGGGACTGGTCTTCCACTCCATACGACCCACGGTGCTCAGTTCTTTATCTACCCCAAGAACAAGAGGAACTGGCAAAGATGCATCATACTGCTGGCTGTTAATGGTTGCTTTAAGTACAATTAAAACAAACTTACCTTTTATACTTTTCATTCGAAAACAGTAACAATATAAGAAAAGAAGGAGAGGCAGATGCAGGCTATAAAACTGAGTATGACCCAATTAAATGGCTATACTTGAGAGAGGTGATGCACCACCAGCACTAAGGAGGGTTTAATTCATGTTCCCATCCTCAGAGGCTACTGCTGCTTCTGTCACCAATTACTAGTGAGGGCCCTGCGGCATACTGCATCCAAAACCAGCAGTCACTGCACAGATGCAGGAACATGAGTCTCTGCAGATTGCAAATGAGGTTATTTATGAGAAGTCACTTAAAAGGATACAGTCTGTGAAATACAAGGAAACAATCAATGTTCTCCAGTTCTGTAGAACTCAGCAGTTAAGTTAATTTAAAGGTATGGTTTCTCAAACTCTCTGGATAGTATACTTTCCTTGTAGGAGAAGGAAAACAAAAGAAAAAAATTATGAAACAGATAAGCCAGAAATAAAAACTAAATAGCCAGTGGCAAATTTATCTGTTTCTAAAAGACAGAGAAGTCAGACCAGAATCAAGTGTAAAAACATGTTTTCTAGTGGAGATTATCCTCCAAAATAACAATCTTCTAGGTATAGGAAAGACAGCACATAAAGTGGCTCTAAACCTACCCCAGCACATATTGCCTGCCTAAGACGTTTGCCCCTCATTTGCCAAGTTGATGACCATGCCCAATGATTTGTAGAACATAGGAGAAGCGATCTGTCCACAACTCTAGTTATCACAAATACTTGAGTTGGTTAATATTTTTCAATCTGGTTTATGTCAGTTCAATTTTCTCTCTGTTTCGATTGTACAGCCTCTTGTTTTGAACCAATTTAATTTCCATTTGCTAGATTAAGTTTTAAAAGGTTATCTTTAGAACCCTCTTCTTTTGGGAGGAGATAGGGGTGAGAAGATGGGGTGGAATTTTACTTACAAAGACTGACACAACTGGGCAACAACTAGACTCTATTTAGCACAGGGCTTGAACAAAGCCTGGTATAAAAATGTGTGCCCAAGAAACATGTGAGAGAAAATAAAGCTAGGACTCGTTACCCTGAAGATGTAATGTTATCTTAAACAAAAAAACAAACTTGTACTTCTTTTGAGGGAGAGACTCAAAGTTTGTAACTTCCTGTCCTACATTACATGGGAGTCATCAATAGTCATGCACACCTACTTTCTGTTCAATCTCTGCTCTGAAATTAATTTTCAGACAGGCTTCTCCAAGATTCCATTTAAGAATTAACTTGTTTTTGTTGGGGGGTAAAGGGGAATCCTACCAACCATTTGTTTATAAACTCTTAAAAAACCATCAACTAGTCCTGAGGTTTATTTTAAATTTCATAATGAATTCATTTAAGAGAAGGATTCAAGATACTCATCTGAAATAACCAGGAGGGGTTCCAAGTGGCAAAACTGAGAAATTGTGTCCTTGCCTACTGCAACTCTGACAAAAAGAATGAAACTGTGCAAAGAGTCCCCCTTTGGTATTTAAATACATCAATATTTCTCTAATGCACATACAGAAACTTACATTAACTAAAAGGTTCTTATCTACTCACAAAAGAAAAAGTTAAATGAAAAACTGAACTCACAACACATCAAAAGAGGAAAAGACGCTGAAGGTTTGGTACCCTGTTCCAAGACATAACTGAAAAAGGGAAATAATCCAACCAAAGGTGTAGAAACTGAATTAAAGAATATTGACAATAAATTGAAAAGAATTATTTGCATATTTAGTAATGTCTACAATAGTGATTTTCAGGTAGCCTAAGATGTGTTTTTACTTAACAGATGCAGCTTGTTAGTAACTTGCAAATTGGATGTACACAAATGATTCCTGGTAAGTTTATTTTATTGTTATTTATTATTAAGATTATTTTAGTGGGGTAAGGCTTCTTTTCCTGGCAGTGTTGATCATACTATTAGTCCTCTTAATTTCTCTGCTGATGATGCAAATAAACTTTGGTCCAAGCCTCCAAAAAATACTTCACTGAAAAATAATCAGGTGTAGAAATTTGAAGCAAGCAGCTTAAGTAAAAATTAAATCCCTTTCTTCCAAAGTGGATGAAAAATAGTATATGTTCTGGCAGAAGAGAAAAGGAATTAGGCAAACAGCATGGCAGTCAAAACTGATTTGGATTTGTAGCAGTTGAAAAGACCTGGAATATTCCTACAGCTAACACCCCACCCTCTACTTGACACCCACAGAGTCTAACAAAAGATCTGTAAAGACCCATATTGACAGATCAATGATCTCAATATATAATCACACCTCCTTACCTCAGCCTGCGCTTCCTGGAACGAGAGACAGATCGACTTCGGGACCGAGACTTCGAAAATGAACGAGAACGAGATCTTGATGCAGATCTTGATCGAGAAGAGCGAGATCCAGACTTCGATTTGTTTGTTTTTGACATCTCTGAAGAGACAGTCACTTTTCAATTACTAATGTAAGAAAACAGATTTAAACAAGTAAGTTATTAGTCCCTTCGCAAACTTATTTGGACACTTAGAAACAAACAAAAAAAATGAAATGACTGCTCTAAAAAAAAAAAAACTCTTTGCCCATTTATCAGGGGGCGGGGGGGTGGGCTTCTCAGCAGTACAATTCCAAACACACCAACAGCAGCAAATGGAAAACCTGACCTGTACCTCTTAACTGGGGTACACCATTAAACACTGACAAAAATGAGGGGAGCAATGGATAATCTGGTACACACAGTCTTTTCTCAATAAATAGACAAGTTTTGCAAACTAAGTTTGGATAATCTGGTACACACAGTCTTTTCTCAATAAACAGACAAGTTTTGCAAACTAAGTTAGCTGTTCATCAAAGTACTGATATGACCTGAGACAGGTTTCTCAGTTCTAATACAAGAAACTCTACACAATGATATCCTGGTTATAGAGTACATGGTACCTCTGACCATTTCCCTACTCCCTGGACCCTCAAGCCATGAAGTATATATCCTTCATATTTCCAAAGAAAAGATTTAAAATGTAAGAGAATATTCTCAAATATTCTGACGCTGCAACAGTATGTACTACATCCTATAAAATACAAGATATTAATCATAAACACAGGACCACAGTAATTTAAAAAGAGAAGAACCATCATTAGCTTCGACTCAACCGTCTTCCCATGAAAAAACAAAACTGTCTTCTTCCTTTTTTTCAAAGATCACAAAGCTAGTTAACAGCTAAAACAGACCCAAACTCCACGGCTTATTCTATCACACCCTGCTGCCTGACAGCTTCACAAAAAATTCTTTTAAGTGATGTTGCTACTGGCTTGTGAAGGGAAAATAATAATCAACGAACATTTTACCATCCCCTACCTCTCAGACTTTCTTGTTCTTCAGATCTCAATTCAAAAGCTATCTCCTCCAGGGCCAGGTTCGCCTTGACCACCCAAACAAAAGTAGCCACCCAATCAAAAGTAGCCACCCAGTCATTCTCTAAGGTCTAGTCCAGTATCTTGTTTTCTTCTTCAGAACACTCAACTTAGCACTCGAAACTATCTCTTTACTTTTTTATTTTTCCATCTTAACCCAGGTAGAATGTAAGCTCTCCACCAGCAGAAATCTCTTCTTTCTTATTTACTGCTATATCCTCAATGACCAGAACAGCAAATGCTTAAACGATGTTTTTATTAACTTACCCTCAAGGTGGGTATTATTATACCCCCTTTTACAGATGTGGATACTGAGACATAAAGAAGGTAACTAACAGGCCGAAGGGCACACAGCTTTAAGTGGCAGGGCTGAGATTTGAATCCAGGTGACCTGGCTCCAAACCAGTGTTCTTAACTACCATTATATACAGCCTTGCCAGAGCAGATCTGGCACACAGAAGGTACACAGATTTGTGCGATGAATGAATGAATGCAAGTCTCCACTCCTACTGAGTTTAGGATTTAGTAAAGAAGTAAGACAGAAACAGACTGGAAGGTGGTATTTGTTTCTAATTATTATACTCAAGTTTTAGGTTTGAATTTTAATTTTGGAAAGGCAGAGAAGTCCAGGAAGCTGCTATAGTTCCAGCTCATAGGGGAAATAACCATAATCTCAGAGATATAACTTAGAGGACTGAGAAACTGCTAGGAAGCCAGAGACAGACGGTAACAAGTAAGAGACTGCTAAATGAAGATACTGAAGACCTATAATCTAGATCCTGCCAAAAGGACCAAACTGTTGCACACTCTAGCAAGGTCAAAGACGTTTCAGTTTGGAGCCGACTTTTGGCAGTAGTATCACTGTACAAAGCCAGGGTAGAGGAATAAGTTATTTGGGGATAGGAGGCAGAGATGTAAATAAGCAATTTACTGAAACTGAATATTGAAAATACATTTTGTTTTTCTGGTTGGCCTTCAGCGTATTTTGGGATTCTCTGGGCTCATTCTTGCTGAATGGCTTTTTTCTGTTACAAGTCTAGGACTACCTCTGTCTGCCTAGCAACTACTCTGTCCAATCTTCAATTTTAGCTTGGGCCAGAAATAAAAATCCTTTTAGGTCACTTACACAACAGGTGGAAAATATCAGATTTTTAAAGAAAAAAAAGGATAAGTTAGTTGAAAAGGAGATACTCATTTCAACTCCCAGAAATTGGAAAATTAAGAAGCTGATTTTCATTAAAAAACACAAAAAGTTGTCATCTAATTATAGACGCAGCCAAACAACACTTCTACATACACTATACTAGAATTGACAAGTATACTTAAGAGTCACAATACTGTGACATCACTGCCACTCCTGGGACTTCTTTAATATGAACTGAAATTAATTTTTAAAGTATCACTTCACTGTTAGAATCAAGAAGAGTAACTGTGGATGATACAAAACCACAGCTGGCAATAAATCAGTGAATATCTTAACTCATTCAAGGGGACTCTAGAGAGTGGATAAACAATGGTAAACTAAAGTCGACTTGGTCCTTGCCTTCATGGAGCTTATAATCTAGAAGTGGAGACAAATAAGCAAGCAAGTAGGAGGGTATAGCTCAGTGGTAGACTGCATGTTTAACATGCATGACGTCCTGGGTTCAATCCCTAGTACCTCTATTTCAAAAAAAAAAAGTGGAAAAAAATAAGCAAGCAAGCAAAAATCTAATTACAAATTCTGGTAGGTACTAAGAAAGCAAAGAACACATAATGTTGGCAAACTTATGCAGTGTGTAGTGACTTAATTAGACAGAATGGTTAAGAGGTTGCATTTAAGCTATCACCTGAAGACTATGAAAGAGCAAGTCAGACAAAACGGGAAAAGGTCCAAAAGACCATGAAGTACCTTTTCTCTATATACATACATAGATACAAAACACATGCATTTTAGTAGAAGGTAGAGACAATCATAACTAAAGCTATCTGATCAAATTACCAAAATTCATTCAAAACAACTCTCAGTTCTATTATGAAGACCTTTAAACTTCATTGTGATTACACACAGCTTTTCCCATTTCCAACATTTCTTTTGTGTAGATGCTCTAAAAATAAAGGGAAGTGAGAAAGAACAAATATCACTTTGGAAATCAACTGAGCACCTTTTACATATTATGAGTACCTAAACTTCGGTTTCTGTTCAAATTAAAATTTCCTCCAAAGGAAGTCTGTTTCTTCAGCAATGCCGATTCTTCCTGGACATGCTGTTTCATTTAGAATAAGGTAGCCATGGCCCTACACCACCAAAGAATCCAGCTATTGAACAAGCAGTAATCAATACTTACCATCTATTATGTGCTTGGCATGTTAGGAGACAGTAATGTAGAACCTAGTTCCTAAACTCCTACTTAAGGGCCTGGTATGATCCGCGTATCTTGAACTTTCCAACATTCTTCAGATGATGGGGTTTCATATTCAACATAATTACCCTGTTTGCCACTGAATCAATTCGTTTGTCCGCCTTCACTGGGATACTCAGAACTAAATGTAATTCTCCAAATTTGGCCTAACATAAAGCTTATTTAGACACTATTAATGCATCCTAAGATTTCTGTTTCTGGCAGCCACACCACGTGTTGATTCAGAGTGAGATTAGTCACTAGGCCCTCAAAAGTCCTTTTTCATAAAACCTTCAGCTCAAGATGTCCTCCTCCTCCATCTATAACTACTGCTGTTTTATCCCCCTCACCCTTTTATTTAAAACCCAAGGGTAGAATTTCAAACAGCCTTTTGAAATCATTTCAGGTACAATTCTGTCACTTGAAGCAAGGGTTTATTTTCAAACTTGTGCAGAGCCACTGAGAGGAGTTTCCAGACCCACTACCCTTTTCAAAGCCTTAGCCTTCTCCACCAAACCACTTGTCTAATTACCAAGCAGATCGATGGCCCATGGAAGAACACAGCTCTTGGAAGAACAGATTCACTTTACTTAAAACAAAGGTCTTAAGATACATAATTACATGGTTTTTATACCACTAAAAATACAGACCTCATTTTTTACCTCCAAGAAAAAAAGAATAATATTGGTAACGAGGGCCAAAGCAAGCTTCTTGAAATTAAAGACTCTAAAGAAAGGAAAGAATTAAATTACTCCTTTCCCCTTCTCACTCCGGATTGTTAAGTTTCTTCTTAGTGTCCCTAGTCAGTATGCCAGCCTTGTGTTCGGCACATGGTAGATGTCTGCTGAATTCACCAGAAGGAACATTTTAGGGGTATTAAATACTGTTTGTCCCACATTTGGAACCCTGTGGGGACAGGTTATATTTGACAGAAGACTGCGTTCCTAAAACTAAGTCGCACCAAATACAGCCTCTCACTAGGCTGCCCTGGGGTTTCACCCTTGGCAGCCCTAATTGGTCAAGCTACATATAAACCATGCAGCTATCCTTCAATCCATAAATACTAGGCTCATACTCAAAAAGATCTTCTCAGAAAAGACTTAACTGTTTATCCTCTTTGAAAGAGGATTTACTACTAATCAAGTAAATAATAACGTAAGGCAAGTATACTATAACCCAAAAACAAAACAGAAGGACAGACCAACAGCCTTCCTAATATGTAAAACCAGTTCAAAACTAAGTCCTTTAAAACTCTCTGAACCCATGTCAGGGCACAGAAATTCAACTGGGCCAGGGAACTAATAATGCCTGTGGTGAACAGTCTGATCTCTGGATATCTATACCAAACTGTTTTGAATGACTCCACTGCTGTAATTTAATGTCTGCACAGGGCTTTGCTGGGCAAACCACTTTTTTTCCTTTTATCATTTCCATTAGTATCAAACTATCTCACAGGATATTCAATTTATTCAGGAATCTCATGTACCTTAAAGAGCATATTCACAGCTTTCCTTATGAGTTTAAATTCTCACTTCAATGTCAACATTACAACCAATTTAATACTAAAGTACTAGATATTCTGATAAACATCAACCTCTTTTTCTCCCACCAGGTACTTCCCTTGCAGCAATTATGCATATAGAATTGCCTTTATCTTATTTTCGTATGTTATTAGATTTTATTAACATCATGAAACTTTCATTACTAATTCTGACTACAAGGACTAATGACTTAATTCAAAGAAGCAGATGTGTTACAAAAAAAAGACATTTGTTTTAATCTGTTTAATTTGGGTTAGAGGACCCAAATAAGATCTAAGCCTACAGAATTTCAGGACAGGATCAATAAACAGTACCCTCTGAAAGAAAACAATGGGTAAGAACAATTGCCTATGGAACTTTCCCCATGAAATAACCTTCCGAAAAGAAATGCAAAAATCTTAGCATAAAACTTAGAATCCTTTTAGGTTAAGTCCCTAATTTAAGATGTAAATTCCATAAGGCACACTGACATAGTGAAATGTATAACATCCACGACATGAGTTAACAAACACACAAGTTTTAGTAATGAATGAATACTGACGGGGGAAACTGAAGCATGAGAATTTTTATCTTCTTGTAGTTCAGAGAAAGAGAAAGCTATGATTTAATGACCCACAACAACTATCTAAAGAAAAACATCCACCTAGAAGTAGGTGGGCCACAGAGTTCAAACCTCAAAGTTAACGTATAGTCTACAGGCCAGTAAAATTTTTTTGCCCTGCTCTGGCTGAGACAGGCTGGGGTTGGGGGTGTGACATTTGTATCTAGCAATACAAAAGGTTTTCAGGATATTCGTGTTAACAATGCGTAAAAGAATTTTACATTGGGACTATCCTGAAAGACCAGGACTCATCATTTCCTCAACTACCTTGACTTAATGGACACTATTTAAGAATGCCTAGCTCCTCTTGTCCTATACTTAGAATATGTTCATCAAATACCCTTCTAACTTGAAGTTTGGTTTCTGCATGAGCCTGTCTACCAGAAAAGACTACTCTAGGCAAATACTGGCTTTCCTAATAGATATATATCCAGTGGAAATTGACTCCCTGGCACTTTATTAATAACACCTGCACCAAATAAGGAACTATGAACCTTCAGCATTTTCTCACTTTATACACACAAACCTCATAAAGCACTACGTTCTATACCTGTTTTACAGAAGAGGAAATCAGGATTTATGCAGTTAGGTAACCTGACCCCCAAGGTTCCACTGCTAGTTAAGTCTAGAATTCAAACATTCATCTTCTCAATATTATGCCAGTGATTCACCATTACTGTATGGGCTACCCCCATGTAACACCCCATCCCTCAGTCTCTTGTGAGTCTGATCAGCTTAAAAAGATCAATCTCTGAAAAAAATTTGGTTTGTAAACCAGCAAAACTAAAATGCTCAACGAAAGCAGCCAACAATTCTCTTCCCTCACCCCCATCTTTAACTCATAATGTATGCAAAAAATGGAAACAAGCTCTGCCTGAAACCTGTCTCAGAACTTTCAGTGCAAAAAGAAGCCCCCTGCCAAAGACAGCAGGAATGTTTCTGCTGTGGGTGATTTTAGAGCCTAAACTAGGAAAGCTACGGCCAGCTGTAGAGAACAAAGAACTTCATGTAATATGAGACTAATAACAAAAAGATGAACAGAACAACCAAAGATTGAAAAAAAAAACTGGTCCATGCTTGGAAAGGTATCTCCCAGAGGGGCAGCTCAAACACCAGCTTCCTTCTGGGGGATTCTCTAACTATAGTCTCTGCTTTTCAGCGCAGCTTAACCAGAACAGGGCAGAAAATTACACAGTGAAAAATTAAATAGGCAGTAAGACTGGTTTCCATCCTTTGCTACTAAGTGCTGGAAATAACAAAAAGCAAAATCTGCTTTTTCTCTACAAGTGGCAATCACCCCCCGAGCTGCAGCAATCAATTTCTAGAAACCATATTTGAGGAGGACAGCTTTATCTCTAGAGGCTGGGATCACCTGGTTGTTTTGGTAAGCTGACAAACAATAGTTCTGTAAATATGTCAGGTGCTTAACAAAAAAAAAAAAAAAAGCCTTGATAAAAGTTGGAATGCTGCTGCATTTTATTTACCTTCAAAACTAGAGCTAACAGTGCTAGGAGATCCCAACTGAAATTACAAATTAAGAAAATGAGTGACTCTGCCGCCCCAATCATGATCTATTTCTTTTTTATTTAATTTTTTTTTTGGTTCTGGCTTGCTTTTTTTTTTTAAACATTTTTTTTATTGAGTTATAGTCACTTTACAATGTTGTGTCAAATTCCAGTGTACAGTACAATTTTTCAGTTGTACATGAACATATATATTCATTGTCATTTTTTTTCTCTGTGAGCTACCGCAAGATCTTGTATATATTTCCCTGTGCTATACAGTATAATCTTGTTTATCTATTCTACGTATGCCTGTCAGTATCTACGAATTTTGAACTCCCAGTCTGTCCCTTCCCACCCCATCTACTTCTTTTTTAAAAAGCAACCCTGAGATACAGTTCACATACCATACAATTCACCTATTTAAAGCATGTAAATTCAATGGTTTCTAGTATATTCAGAGTTGTGCAACCATCACAATTTTAGAGCATTTTCATCACTCCAAAGACACCCCCAGAACAAGAAAATCCATGCCCATTAGGAATCACTCCCCATTTTCCCCTATCCTCCGCCCCACCCCAATCCTAGACAACCACATACCCACTTCCTCTACGGATTTGCCTATGCTGGATACTTCACATACATGGAAGCATACAATATGCCAGGTTTTGTGTCTGGCTTCTTTCACTTAACATAGTGTTTTCAAGGTTCACCCACGGTGTAGCATTTTCTCAGGTTCTTTCTCTCTCTCTTCTCTTTCTGGGACCCCTAGAACAGTCTTTTCAACAAATAGTACTAGGACATCTGGATATTCCCATACCAAAGAATGAAGCTCAACTCTTACCTCCCACCATAACACAAAAATTAGATCTGAATGGATCACAGACCTAAATGTAAGGGTTAAAACTGTAAAATCCCTAGAAGAAAACCTGGGAGTGAATCTTCGTGACCTTGGGTAGACCCTTAGATGTGACACCAAAAGCACAAGGAACAAAAGAAAAAATTAGGTAAATTGGACTGCATTAAAAAACAAACCAAATCCCTTATTCTTCAAAGGCCAGCATCAAGAAAATGAAAGGACAGTCTATAAAATGGGAGAAACTTTTTACAAAGTATGTATCTAATAAGGGACCTGTATCCATATTTTATAAAGAAGTCTTAACAACTCAATAAAAGAGACAATAATTAAACTTATAAAAAAGACAGACAAAAAAAAATAAGTGTTGGAGATGTAATGAAATTGGAACCCTCATACCCTGCTGGTGGGAATGTAAAATGATGTAACTGCTTTGGAATATAGTCTGGCGGTATCTCACAAAATTAATCATAGAGTTACCATGTGACTGAGCAGTACCATTTCTAGGTATGTGCCCAAGAGAAGTAAGATTATCTCCACACAAAAACGTGTACACAACTGTTTATAGCAACATTATGCACAGCAGCCAAAAGGTGGAAACAACCCTTATGTCCATCAACTAATTAATGAATAAATAAAATGAAATATATCCATACAATAGATATATATTGTTGTTTATCTCCTTCCACCTTAAAGTATGATGATACCTGTAGGTTTTTCAGATGTCTATTATAAGACTGAAGTTTCCTTCCATTCCCAGTTTGTTGAATATTTTTGTTATAGAAGTGTGTCGGATTCTTTTTCCAAGTGTTTTTACTATATCTATTAAGATGATTAAGTGGCTTTGGTCCTTTCTTCTACTGTATTAATTGAGTTTCAACTGCTATACCTAACACTTGCTTTTAAAATAGTTTTAAAATTAGTTTCCCCTGTTTATGGATCTCTAACATAAGCTGAATAGAATGGGAAAAGTCCCACGGAAGCCTGTATTCCCTGTCCTCTGCCCAGCCCCTAAGGCTGTTGCCTCTGCTCTGCCAAGACAGCACACTTTTCCAGATCAAACAGCACTACATTTAGTAACTGTTAGATAACACAAGACTGCTAACCAAGTAAGTTTAACAATTCAGGATACCAAACCCAGGAGGTTACAAAATTAACTGGTCAGAGATCAGTTCTGATTTGTTCTCCATTTTATGCACAGCGCTTAACCAAGTAGTGATTTGGTATTTGCTAAATGAACAGGCTCTTTCAAACTCCCTCTTCATTCTCCATTCACTACATCACACAAGCAGGAATAATAAAAGATCAGTCCATCAAGTATTAACAACACAGTCCAAGAACAAAATTAAGTATATATCACAATCCTAATCACTATGGCTGACTGAACCAGAAGCTGAGCTCACTCTTATCCCTTCTCTATCTTGCTCAAAGGGCACAGAAGGCCAAACTGATGTCAATGTTAGGGAGATACACTTTATTTAGCAGTGCCAGGTTAGAGTGATTCTCCAATAGCCAGCAAGTCCAGTCAAGACAACCCTGCTCTCAACAGTCACTAAAAGCAAGAGGTAGAAAATTCTTGGTGAACAAGACACAAAATGACTGAAAAAAAAAAAAAAGATCCAAAAATTAGCCAAGAAAGAAATGCACCATTCACAAAGGGTTGCAGACAAAGCAGGGGGCCTGACAGTGTGCTCTGTGTGCCTCTGGATAGTTAGGGGCAGGAAAGCAGAGCTCAGGTGAAGTATTAAACATGTTTACTATTTTATGCTTTCCTCTGGAGATTACCCTCTCCTGAGCAAAAGAGGGAGGGAAAAAGGAAAACAGAATCAAGAGCAGCTGTGGGTATCTCTAGGGTAATATTTTGCCAAAGCTTCAAAACCCTTCCCCACCTCACATCCCCAAAGAAGTCAAATCAGAGACCCGTTCCTGACATTTAATCTGGTGTTAAGCAGCTCTCTTAAATTATTAAATAAATCAGTATATATAATACTAATTTCAATTCTGAGTTCAATTCAAAATTAATAGAGGCTTTGTGCACCCTTCTAAAAGGAAAGGAGGGTCCTTTGGGGAGAATGGCAATTTTTTTGTTTAAACAATTTAAAAATATAATAAAAGGCTTGCCCTTGCCTAATATTATAAAATCAAAATTACTCTGGAGCACAGTACTAAAATACTTAAAACTTTAATTAATGAAGTCTATGGAATTCGGCAGAATTTGTTTTTAAAAAGTAGTATGAAGATATAGATGTACATATAACATATGCATATAAGCACATGCAGCAAACTAGTAACAGCGGTTCCCTCTGTGGAAGATATAAGTAGGAAGAGGGCAGGAGAAGGGAAAGACAAAACAGGGCAGACAGGATAAGAGCACATGCTTCTCACTTTACATATACATTTTTTTAGCCAGTTGAGTTTACATATGACTTCTCCTTGCTAGTCTTTAAAAAAAAATTGGTGACACTCAAGAGTTAGTGGTGTTGATTCTTTTATCTTTAATGTGGAATCAAACATCGACCTACTTTCCTGGGATATTTTAAAAAATCTAGACTAGTAATTTTCACATCTCCCTAAATAAATAAAACTGAACTTTGATTATTCGAAGTCCATTTTGGGAAAACTTACTACAATGGAGTTGTTTTCCTCTTTTATGACTCTTAAAGGTTAAGAAAGGCCAGCCTTAGAGCCAATTGGAGTCTATTTTTTTTAATGTTTTTATTATGTAAGCGTTGATTCAAACATACACAAAAGTAGAAACGAATAGTGTAAGGAACCCAAGTGTATCCTTCATCCAGCTTAAAAAATTATCAGCTCTTTGCAGGTGGGCTCAATTCATGCTCAAAATCCTAAGTTTGGGTGGACATAGCCAGTCTCTGCAGCTATTTTCACATACCTTTTCCCTAAAAAAAATAATTAGAAAATCCTTACATTAAAAATCCAAACATGCAATGAAGGGACCCAAAAGGCTGACCTCTACATGCTTCACCATGTGTGCCGGCAAGTAAGTCTAAAAGGAGAATCATTTATCAGCAAATAATGACTCCTGATTTCAGTTCAGACACATTTAAATTAAATTTCAAAGTGCAACCTTAAACTATCTCCTAATTACAGGACATAAGGAGCTCAAAATATCATTCTCATTGTGGGCTATTTCATCAACTTGCTTTTAGAAGTGTGAATACTTCACAACAGCTGAGAAATTATTATGAGAGGGGAGAAAAATACACATTAATAAACTACATTTTTGGATTAGCAAGCCATAAAAAGCTAACGCTTCTAACTCTACAGAGTCCAAAATCCACCGTAAAAATTTTGAGCTAACTAGAATTGTTTATTTGGCACCTAGGGAAATTTCTGACACTGTAATGTATTTTTATCCTAGATTTACTATCAGCTTCTCTGAATATAACCCTTTCATTAATGAAAGCATATATTTTAGTTTACTTATGCTAACAATGGACCTGTTTATAAAACAAATTCTCCACTGTTCTTCCTAATAGGCACTGTCAGGCTGGAAAGAATTCAAAGGAGAAACTAGCTGCGTGAACTCCACAGAAACAATTCAACACAGGGACTTCTACACCTCTATGTTCAGGAACTGGAGGGTTAAGGGACAGTCAGTAAAGCCCACACCCTCAGAGAAACAGTATCTGGCCCAGGGTTCTTGTGCCAGGGTAACTGCAGAAACAAAAGGCTCAACTCTGTGTACTGTTCTCACTATATTAAAAGAAACTAACTCATGTTAGTTATCCATGGATAATTTTTTTAAGTAAGCATTAAGAGGCTTCCCTCAGGATAAACTCTGAAGTATAAAAGTACATCAATTAAGGAATGGCAAGCTTGACATAGAAGTACACATGGCTTAGTTAAAACAATAAAAGTTTTCCCCCAGGTCAAGGATGCTGCCAATAAGGGAAGTACTGGCAAGGTGGACAAACCAGCTCCTATTCACAAAGATTCGATTCCAAGTCCTCCAAAAGTCAGTCTCTGTCCTTCCTTTTCCAGCCCTAATTTCTTCGGACAGCAAACAGGAGCACAGCATTATTTATCTCTTAGAAAATTCATACTAAACCACACAGCAAAAACAGGGAAAAAAAGGCCGTGATGACTTTCTGCCATCACTTCAAATTGAGGAAAATGAGTAATTCCTTTCTAACTCTACTGCTACTTACTTTGGATGCTTCCAGCGCCCAAACGAAAAACAGACCTGTTCTGACAGAGTTCTTTTCCAAAAGCCACCAGATCCCTGTATTCTGTGGGTGGGTGTGGGGACTGTGGGGACTTGTCTAACCAGCAAGGAGCCTGTCCTACCTCAGAGAGAAAGTCTTCTTGACTTTCCTCCTTTCAAGCCCAAGCACCAGCCATCAACTAATAAACAACAGATTTTGTTCTAGCCTTCTGTTTGGTTACTGCAAACTGTTTTCTTCCCTCTCTTCCAACCCAAAATACCAGGACCCCTGGGGGAGGGCAGAACTGATCTTTTTCACTGCCGCTAGTGAGCAATGAAAAGCTGAAAACACACACACACACAGCAAGTGTTCAGCCAACTTAAAATGAGAGAAATTTACCAAAACTAAACTAATGCTCCTAATAAATGCAAAACCGCTTATTTGAAGCAGGTGTTTTTAACTTCTCTGTGCCAATTTTTTTCATCAATAAAGTAAGCTTTGGAACAGCTCTACCACTGACAAAAAACTTAATAGTTTGCATAAACTGAGCAGGACATCCTCATTCTTACTTCACAGCCATGTCCTAAAAATGGAATTAACTGGTGAGGGTTAAACTTTTTGCTTTTAAAAAAAAATCATCCCTCCACTCCCATTCCATCAACTCTGAAATTTACTGTAGAAGAAATCATTTAAGAATTTACATCATATTCTACAGCTTTATAAAAACTAGCCCATCTACCTGAAAGTAGCTGACCAGGGACTTAGCCACTTACCTTCTGGCTGTACTTTAACTATGACTTGCTTAGGGTAATCCACCTACACCAAACTCAGGCAGCACCAACCTCACTTGGGAAAGATGAGTTTCCAGAGGGAGTCAGGGCTCTGCTACAGAATCCTATCAGGGTGAGGGAAACTGCTGCTAGCTTCTTTCCATCACACAGCCAGCAAGAGGTCACATTTCCTTCCTGCTCTTGAGTGAGTGAATTCGTTTCTCTGTCCTAGTAATGTGGCAAACTATCTCTTCCATTTTTCACTTTTTAAAGGAACAAGACCACGTTACTTCTCAGTAACTCGGAAAGGTAGGAAAAATACAGTGAGATAGGTGTCTTCTATGTGGCACAGAAGATCACATGCCACTAATTATTTTAGGCCTGATTTCCAAGCCTAAGGAATAAGAGTTTCATGTATCTTTTTATTTGTTATTGTTGTTGTTTTTTTAACACTAGAGAAAATACTGAATAATTTAAGATCATAATGACAAACCTTTGCTGGGAAACCCCATTATTCATTCTTTCAAACTGCTGTTTCTCCCCCAATCAAAAATTAAAACATATGAAAATCTTAAGACAGCTGGGATAAATGCAATATTCACAGAAAGCAACACAATTTAATCAATCAATGCTTGAAAATTCTAAAAGATATACATAAGTAATGAATTCAGGGCTCAAATCACCAGTATGAAAAAAAACGAGGTAAAATAAAACATGCAAAGAAATTTACACACCAATTTCTTCTATTATTAAGTACGCCTCCTAGAAAAAATAACAAGTATGTAAGTGGTGAATTCAACTTTATCTACTGGCCCTCTGCGTTTTAAGTATATGGTTTATCTAATAATGTCATAGCAAAAGGAAGTGACTTGTAGTAAGAGCAGTTCTGGGGGACTTTAGATGTCAGTTTATGCATTTATTAAATGTGCATAATACTGGACATACAACTTAACTTCTAAGGTTTCAGGATAAGGTTAGTAGGTTGGGATTTACGAACAAATAGGACATCGCACCAAGTGGTGGCTCCTGGAAAGGTAAATACACAATCGTTTCACAATTTTTAAAATAGCTTTGTTTTCTCATTGAAGCGGGCTTCACAATCTCTGTACTTTATAGTTACTTTGGCAAGATTAGTGAGAGTATAATCTCTAAAAATACCATGGTCCAAAAAGTACCAAGAACATTTTTCTGTTCATTCTATCAGAATTTACTGAACAGGGGAAGGGTATAACTCAGTGGTACAGCACATGCCTAGGACACACAAGGTCCAGGGTTCAATTCCCAGCACCTCCATTAAAATAAATAAACCAATAAACAAATAAATATCTAATTGCCTCCCCCCTCAAAAAAATTAAAAATAAAATAAATTTTAAAAAAAATTTACTGAACACTTACTCCGTGCCATGCACTGTGTTGGATGCAGAGAACAAGAAAGTCCTATTATAATTATAGGTAGAAAATACCTTTTCAGGCTCATAATGTGACTGGAAGTTTTCTTTTGCTGTGCCAAAGTCAGAAGGGAGGTCACTAGTTGTGAGATCTTTTCTGAGTCATATCCCCTCTTTAAACTGAAGTTTTCTTGTATGTTAAAACAGGGCTTACACTTTAGTTAACAATAGTATATCAATATTGGTTCATTAATTGTGACAAACATACCATAATAATGTATGATGCTAATAATAGAAGAAAATGGATATAGAGAACATGAGGACTGTCATGGGTTAAATTTAAAGTGGGTCTCCCTGACCCTAAAATTTATATGTTGAAGTCCTAACAACAAGTACCTCAGAATGTGACCGCATCAGACACAGAATCTTAAGAGATATGACTGGTGTCCTTATAAAAGGGGGCAATCTGGACCTAGAAATATGTGGAAAGCAGACAATATGAAGAAACACAGGGAGAAAATGGCCATCTACAAGCCGACAGGAGAGGCCTGGAAGAGATCCTTCCCTCACAAGGTCTCAGAAGGAATCAATCCTGCCAACACCCTGATTTCTGAACTTCTAGCCTCCAGACCTGTGGGACAATAAATTACTGTTGTTTAAGCCACCCAGTTTGTGGTACTTTCTTACAGCAGCCCTACCAAACCAATACAGGAATCCTGTACCACTCTTGCAATTTTCTGTATCTTACACTATTCTCAAACAAAAAATTAAAAATAAAAAGGGACAGTAGTTATGGTGTCCACATCACAGTTATGAGGACCAAAGTAAACAGAAATTGGGAAATTCCTGCTCAATGGAAAGGGAATGCATAAATTCCCAACATGTAGTAAGCAACCAAACTAGACTAGAATCCAGTTTCATTCACTGTTTTCCGTAATATAATGTTACTTCAAGATGGGCATACAAATGTAGGTATAAGTAAGGGAATATGCCGAAGCAAATTATCAACCTAGAATGCCTTGTCCCAAATGAACAGAACCCTAGAGTGTCACTTAATAATACTGGGCTGGGTTCTGCAGTGAGTAGTGGCTTTGGCAACAAAAAAGAACTAGGTTCAAACCTTGGCTCCTCCACCCATTAGCTGGACAAGATGCTTAATCTCTCAATCTTCCAAACATGACCTACCTCACAAGACTGCTACGCGAATTAAATAAGTGTACGTAAACTGCCTGGCATTCAGGAAGTTGAGTTCACACCTTAAGCTATGTTTAGCTACAACCCTAGAGCGGTGAAAGGGTGATATTTAGGAACTTCTCTGAGAACAAATAGATTTCACCACTAATTTTATTTTCCTGCTTTTAGTACATAATCAGGTATCTTCCTACCAGAACAATAAAGTGTTTTATAACTTTATTGGCAAAATTGTCATGTGTTGCACTGAAGAGATACCCGGAAGCAAGAAAAGGTCAAATTCTAAGGTCATGACCTATGGAGAATACATCCCTTTGTTGCTGTATGGTAGCAGGGAAAATCAACACCAAGCTGAGGGGCCATTCATTTAGAACTTGTTTATCCCAGTCTCCCCAGTGTAGGCAACTTGTGGTATCTTCTGAAAATTTGCTCAATGGGTGTCTCTTAGACTCAGGATCATCTATGGAATTAACCCTTCATTATTAGTGAAACAGAATGAACAGCACAGTCAGCAACTTAAACAATCTTTGATTCACTCTGGAGGTTCGTCTCCTATAACCCTAGGGGAAAGTAACAGCAATTTTAGTTCCTGTTTTATATGTGTTACCACTGGTGAATTCATCCTTCTCATTTTTCAGAGGCACTCTCAGTTTTTCTAACTTAATAAAGACATTATAGGCTATGTTAACTAATGGCCTCCTTCCAGCTCTCACTATGATAAACCATTTTAAAAACTAAGTTAAACAGCCACATGACACTTAACATATTTAAATGAAATTATTATTACTAAGACCTTGGGCTGAACCAATGATACATATTGCAGTCACCTACAGAATTTTTTTTTTAAAGTCCATCTATCAAGATTCTTACTCAGGAAACCTGGAAAGGAATTCAGAACCAGTGGTTTGCAAACGTTCTTTACAGATCCCAAGGACTAGGACTGTGGTCGCTCTCCACCAAGTAATCATCCTACCATTGATACACAGATAGCCACTGTTTACATTAAGTTCTACATGAAGCTTGTTTACAACTCTCTTAGGAGATAAGTTGTTTGACATCTTTTATACATTATTAGTCTTTTTAGGATCAAATCATCTTCCCCAAACACGTCTATCACACAGAGGTTTAAAAGGGTAAAGATATGTGTTTATTTCCTTATGTGTTCATCCATCACTGCTTTGAATTGTTTGGAATGTGTCAGGGTATCAGTCAATAACTAAATCATATCATCATATCCATTCCTTCAGAAGTATGAGCCCTTAGAACTGCACTGTCCCATACACATGTGGCTACCATATACTTGAAATGTGCCTGGTCTGAACCAGAATGAACTGTATAAAACACAGGATTTCAAAGACTTAGTACAAAACCCAGAATGTAAAATAGTTCACTATTTTTTGTATTAATTACATGTTGAAATGAGAATGTGTTGGATACAGTATTTAAAATGTACCATTAATAGCCAAGGGAACCATATTCAGTACCTTGTAGTAAATTATGGTGAAAAATGTGAAAATGAATATATGTATGTTCCTATATGGACTGAAGTATTGTGCTGTACAGCAGAAATTGACACACTGTGAATGAGAATTATACATCAATAAAAAATATATATAAATTAAAATAAAAAATAAAATGTATCATTAAAATTAATTTCATCTGCTTCTTTTTATTTTCTTAATGTGGCTGCTAGAACATTTGAAATTACATGTGGCTCACAACGGAGTTCTTTTGGATAGACTTGTCATCAAGGACAAGATTATAAAAATTGTCTTCAAATGCTCAAATTGTGAACCAGATCCAATATTAGTCACTTTTAAATTCATCATTTATGTTTGCAATTTCTAGTCTTCATCTACTAAGACTTTACTATTGAGCTAACTACCTGATGTCTTTCCATTTATACCTGTACTTCACCAGATAAGCTAAAGAAGGAAGAGATGTCTTAAATAAACACACAACTCCACAAAAGAAACCAAAAATAATTTCAAGATTTGCTATCATTCTGGATCTTACCAGTCACCTGAGTCTACAAAAGAAATCAAGACCCCAACCTGCTGCTTCCATTTAAAGTAAATTAATTAAGGCACTATTCAGAGCTATTTAAATTTAGAGACCACTCAACTACCCCAGTCCCAGGTAGATCCAAACGCTCAACCAGAACTTAGTTTAGATACATGTGATCAGTGCCAACTCCCCTCTCTGGGTTTAAGGAACAGTATATTAAATACATATAGGAATAGGTCTAATTATTTCCTAGAACATCTTGTATTTTTTTTTAAAAAAGAAAATTGAATTCATCAGATTTATATATGAAAGCTCTCGCTTGCCATAACTTCAAGATTCTAAGTGATCTGGCCCCTGCCTACTTCTCCAACATCAACTCAAACCACTCTCTCCCCAATCACTCCACTCTACTGGAGCCACAAAGGCCTTCTTTCTATTCCTTGAACATTTACAGTCTCAGTATTTGCAACACTTGCCATTCTCTCTACATGAACACTTTTCTGCAGTCTCAAATATGGCTGGCTCTTTAAGCATCCTTCAGATCTCAGCCTGTTACTTAACTGGAAAATGTGTTCCTAAGCATCCTATCTAGTGACACCTCACTATTATCTTGTAGTCCTATTTCTTTCCAAGCATTTAGGAAAATCTGAAATTATCTTATCTGCCTTTCCAAACTAGAACGTAAGCTCCTCAAGAACTGGAGTCCTCTCTGTCTTGCTCACTGCTGGTACCCCCAGCACAGAGAACAGGCAAAGTGACAAGCCCTGAAATGTCTACCGACTGAATCAAAAAAATCAAAAGCAGCTTTAAAACACAAAGAATCTTTGAGATGAAAATTCAGTATGCTTATTTTTAAAAACACGGAACTGGCTTCCTACGTACGTATCTTTCTAGTCTTTATTTTCTAGTTTCCAGTATTTAAAGGTCTCTTGAAGAACTGCCAAAGTTCCATATGGAGACAACCAAGAAGTATGGAAGTATCAATTGTATTTTGTTTGCTGAGTCTGGAGAGAGAAGAATGGCCTGCATTACTAAGTATTTAAGGATGGAAAAAAAGGCAAAGATAATAAAAAGACTGAGTATTAGTACAAGATTAGACAGATATATGGAACAAAACACAAAGTTTAGAAATATACCCTATTAATACAGTCTCATGAAGGCAACTTTTCAAAACACTAGAAAAAAGAGTTGGGGAAAAAGAAAAAAAGCTGGGACAACTGATTAATGACAAAATAAAAAAGCAAACCACTAAAAAAGAAAATACTAGTGTCTACTTCGTAGGCCTATCTAAGCCTATTTAAAAGATTACCATTAACTTTCTCAAAGATAAAAGACATTATATCTGTCATGTATGGACAGGAATGTAGTAATAATAATAAAAAATTATAGCCAGGCACTTCTCTAAATGCTTTACATATATTAATTCATTTAACTTACAATACTGTTATGGGTTAGATACTATTTATTACCCCTATTTTACATATGAGGAAACTATACACAATCTTAAACACCATGCTATTTCATCTCTGCTTCATTCAGAGAAAAAAAGGATCTCTTGAAAATTAAAAATACAAGAACACATATGCATCAATTCCACTTCTGAGTATTTATCCAAAAGAACTGAAATCAGGATCTCAAAGAAATGTTAGCATTCCCATGTTCACCACAGCATTATCACAATAGCCAAGATGTGGGAAAAACCTAAATGTCCATCAATAGGTGAATGGATAAAGAAAATGTGATATATGCACACAATGGAATACTATTCAGCCTTTAAAAAGAATTCTTGCATATGTGACAATATAGATGAACCTTGAAGACATTATACTAAGTGATATAAGCCAGTCACTGAAGATAAAAACTACATAATTCCACTTATATGAAGTACCTAAAATAGACAAATTCATAAATTCAAAGAGTAGAACAGTCATGGGGCTGGAGAAGGGGAAAATGGGCAGTTACTGATCAATATGTATAAAGTTTCAGTTAAGAAAGATGAGTAAGCTTTAGAGATCTGTTGTACAACACTATCTATAGTCAAAATAAGGTACTGTATACTTAAAAATTTGCTAAGAGGGTAGATTTCATCTTAGGTGTTCTTACCACAATAAAATAAAATTTAAAAAATAAATCTTATCCTGTCAGCCAATAAAAAAGTCTTCATCAGAGGTAAGGAGAAAGCTGTCTGTAATTTATTGTAAATGGAATCCCTGACCCACATGATAAAATTTAAAGAACCAACCTTTGCCAGTTTCTCCTGACAGCTGTAGAAGGCAAAAGCTTCTGTAAATGTATGATGGACATAATGATATTCTTATAGGGAGTGAGGTTGTTTAGAGTTGTATGAAGGAGTTAGACTGACTAAACAAAAATCTTGCTAACATGAAAAAATACATATATAAATAAAATATATGAACACAAGTGGGGAAGAAAATACAGCAAAGGTTAAAAAACATAGCCAAGGAAATCTCCCAAAAAGTAGAACAAAAGCAGAGACGGAAACAGCAGAAAAAGATAAAATTAGAGCATCAGTCCAAAAAATCCAACATCCAAACAGTATTAATTCCAGAAAAAGAACAGAGAAAATAAAGGGGAGAAAAATCGACACAATTCTAGAAAATTTCCCTGAACCGAGGGACATTAATTTCAGTCTACTGGATAAAAACAACTACCAAGAACATCATTATGAAATTTCAGAACACTGGGAAAAAGAGGAGCAGCATCTTCAAAATTCTAAAGGAAAATGATTTACAAACTAGAATTCTGTACCCAGCCAAACTAACAATAAATATGAGTGCAATATAAAGGCATTTTCAGACAGGCACATCCAAAAAAAATCCACCTCTTGTATACCCTTTCCTCAGGAAGCTAACAGAGAAAAGTGCTCCACCAAAGTAAGATTAAATCAAAAGGGAAAAGGCTATGGGAAAAGATTAACAGGATCCAATACAACAGAGGCAGAAAAAATCATTAGGATGAGGTGTTGGAATACACATATGACAGCTGGGCAGCTGCCTAGAGCAGATGTCCAGAATAAAACAGATTTACAAATATCCCTAAGAAAATAAAATTTATAATGTAACTAAAATTCTTAAAGTACTGAGGAAGATTTACACTTCTAGGTAAGTTTAGAAAGAAAATACTTATAAGAACACAGAAACTAAACAAAACAGATCAGAAAAAAAGGTTATTATTAACAAGAGACAATGAGCAGTCAGGCAAAAAAAGGAAAATTAACCATAGCATGCAACATGATCTGGCTGTGAATAAGCTATACATAACCATAATATTAACAATGAATACTGCACTAACCAAAATTACACTACATGTAACCAGAGTGACAATAAATGTGGGTATGTGAGGTGGTGAGACTTCTACAAGAATCAACCACTAATCCAAGGTGAGAAGATGGCAACAACCAAAAACTGAAAAATCTGTTAAGTAACAAAGTAAGTTTATTAGAGATAATGACAAAATAAACAGTAAAGAGTTGGAAATTACTGCTTCTGGGGACTAGGAAGCAGGCAGGCAGGAGGGGCTGTTTTTCATAAAAAGCCCCATGGAGCTGATGGCCTGATATGTCTATGTATAGGGTTTCTGTACATACATTAATAAAAAGGAAAACAAAAAAGGGTATAAGTAAATATATAAAATGCTTTTTAAGATTAAGAGAAGAAAATGTACTATGGTGGGAAATCAACTGCATGTATAAACTTATTCATATTCATCACATAGTTATCTAAGACAGGGAAAAATGAGAAAAGCCTACACGTTTACCAAAAAGAAACTAGTTAAGTAAATTATATGGCACATTCAGTGTTGAAATGCCATTAGTCATTTAAAACTGCAAACAGAAAAAAAACTTGACAAGAACCAGGTGACAAAAAAAGCACAATTCCAATTCTAATTAAACACACACACACATACTCAAGTAACATAATCATGAAAAGAGTCTGTTCACCAAAATATTAACAATGATTATATATGTCAAGTTTATGGCTGATTTTTTTCAGTATTCCAAGTGAATAAAGTTGTGTTACTAAAAAACTCAAAAGTTAGTTAAAATCAAAAAGTAACTGTTGATTCTATAACTTCAGATTGAATCAGAGAGGAGAGCAAAACTACTTTATCATCTTGTTTCAGTTGGTTAAACTGAAAAATAAACATTGCTTAATGAGAACCCAGAACTTCCTTCCATTAAAGGATCTTCTGGATAAACAACTCTTAACATAAGACAGGTGAGTGAAGTTATAGCAAGTGAAGTTATTATTAGTTCCTTTTATCACCATGCATTTACCTTATTTGAACAATGATTCGACGTGAACCAGATCCCAAAGAGACACTACCTCAAAGAACACTGGCAGTGCTGCTAGCTTCTCCAATTTACAAAGTCAGGGTACAATTCTGGAATGAGAAGAAATAAGCAGTGATAAAACAGATATCCAAATCTTGTAGATTCCATCTTGAAATATAGATGCTTGAAACCTATAAGCAGAAACTCTCCGTTAGTCCTCAACTTCACTTCAAGTGGACACAGGGTTCTCTCTCAAAGTACACCGGCCTGAGGGTCTCTGCCCGCCTGTAAGGCTGCAGCATGGAAGGCTAAAACCTTCCTCTTGGAGCATGACACTTCCACTGGCAGGATTTCAGGGGCTATAGTTTGCATTATGCAAGACTAATTTGCAAACTCCATAATTCAACCTGGAGAAGTACTTCAGAAGAATTAAGTGCTTGAAACAAAATCAATAACAACAATTAATTAAAGTATGCTTAACTAAATTTAACAAATAATTTCAAGTTAAAGTACCCCCACCTTAATCCCTCAAAGCACCAAAAACCCTTCGGATCCAGTTGTTTAAATATTCCCAGATTTAAACATTACTAACATGGTCATATATCAAAGCTATGTCGTATTATCCAAAACAAATATGAAAACTAACTTGCAAGATCAGCAAGCTCAGTATGTAGTTAATGTCCCCGCTCCTAGCTTATTAGTTTTATCTTTCATTAATAATACTGTAAAGTACCCAAGATTCAAATAATCTGAAAATGCCGTCTTGACATTAATCTTTTCTTTTCTGACTCAGCATTCACTTAATCAAGAACACCCCACCTTAGCTGTCACTGAAATTTGTGGTTTACGCACAGCTGAATCCTTGCCTATTTCGCCAGGAAAGAAAGGATCCCATCTCCTTAAGCTTAGTACATATGGAGCCCTCAGCCAAGAAAGCCTCCTCCCCTCTCACCAAACTCCTACTCATTCTTATGAGGGTCTCCTTTCCCAGCAAGCTGTCCCGGGCTCACCCAGGCCGAGTTAGGTACTGCTTCTCTGTTATCCTAGACATGTCTCTCCTTTCACTCATCTCACTGTGTCTGTTAATATGTCAACTCACCGCACGGGGCTGCAAACTCTATATACCTAACACTGTTAGGTGTTTGCTGAGTAAACTGAATACCCACGCAATAAACTCCTGACCTTTACCAAAGGTAATCAGATAATTAACATTGCAAAGAGGAAACAAAAACCTACTTTTAAACCTAATAGGATGACTTTCATCCAGATGAAATTAGTACTCAATTTATCAATTTAATGACAGTGTTGACATGTATTTACTTAGCTGATAGACAGCAAAAATATAGCACTTCCAAAAAAATTCTTTCAAAACATTTTTGCATACTTCTTGCAGGTTATTCTCAGAATTCATCCTAGATTATATGAGCCAAAACTTCTTTCCCTATTTCTAACTGCAGAGGCACAGGGGCGCACATCAGTCAGCTTAAGGGAAATCCTGATGACTGCTACAAGACTGGAAACTGCTTACTCTACAACGCACTAACTAAAGAAAAGAACTATTTCAATACATCCATCCTTAAAATTCTGATCACTTAATACACACCCACACACCCCTTTTATTTTCACTACCCCACCATTTTCCTTCCTATTAATTACCCTCTTTCTCAGACACTGGCAAGAATTTTATCATTCCACAAACCTTCAATTTTCCATTGCTGCAATGGGTGGAGAAAGCAAACCTGAGGCTCTGGCCCTTAGTTATTCTATGACAGTAAGGAGACACCTGAAGTCCTAAGTCAACCCTGCCACTACAGTTTTTATGCACCCTCAAACTTGCCCTGCCTGTGCCATCTGGACAGTGAGAAGAAACTTAACAGCCTCATTCTCCTGAACCTCCCTTTGACAGATACCAGTGTATTAGCAAGGACATTGCCGACAATATACCTTTTCTCCTTCCGCACAATTTCCCCTCTAACTGTCCACTTATTCAACAAAAAAAAATATTAAGTACCTACTACATTGCCAGGCACTATTCTAGCAATGAAGACTCATTCTTAAGGGCAGATGGAGGGGCACACAGGGAATAAGAGTTACTATTTCATGCAAAGTGGTCAAGGCAGGTAGAAGACTTGAAGAGTAAGCTGTGCCTTATGTGAAGGCAAAGTGGACCAGAGAGGAAAAAGTGAGTGCAAAGACACTGTGGAGGGAACATGCTTGGCATACCTGAGCAAGAGAGAAAAACTGAGTGGCTGCAATGCAAACAGTTGCCAGGAAGCAGTTGGAAGATCAGGTCACAGACATGGGGGAATGGAAAGGGCCTTCTTGCAAGCTGTCGTAAGGACTTTGGTTTCCCTAGAGGGAATGTAGGCAGCTACGCAGTGTTTTCAGCATAGTAGTAATGACCAGAATTATGTTTTGAAATGCCTATTTTGGCTGCTGGGTGTAGAATAGACTTTAACAGGGCAAGAGCAGAAGAAATTGTATTATCCAGGTAAAGGACAGCAGTGGCTTAGACCAGAATGTAGCTTAGAATGCTCCCACATTTCACACATCACTACACCTTAAGTAACAACACAGTTCCAAAATCCAAACAAAGAGTGGGTCATAGCATTTTTACCTTCTATAGTTAAAGAAGACTTCAAGTTTTTTTCTTATCTCATCTCAGGCGCCCCTGGCAATCATTTGTTGAGAGATTTAGAGCGTGAGGAAGGACAAGGATGACCTTGCCTGCTCCTATGAACCTGAGGCCAAAGACAGTCCTTTAAACCACCAGGCACAAATTGTTTCTATATTACTTAAGAACTAATGTGCTCTAGTTTTAAAAGCAAGTTGATACCAATAAAAGTGAAAAAAAGAGGACAGTGTCTTCTATTCACGTTAATCCAAAGTATCCAATAAATGATAAAATTTAAGATTGAGTCATTCCTCATTAAAAAAAATACTAGAAATTGTTAAAATTATGACAGCTGGACAAATAAACCTTTATAGTATTTTCCTGCAGAAAACTGCAATATCTTGCTCCAAGTAGCTTCCCTGGTATCAGCAGGAACAAAGATTGAATCCAAAACTGGTCAAATTACTATGAATGGCTTTGGAGAGAAAGGCAGATATTTCCAAATGTGTCGTGTATACAGGGCCTCCTACACTGGCTGGGGGTGGGGGTGAGCAAATAATGGCACAATGGCCAAATCTAGCCCAACCTATTTTTCTATCACCTATGAGCTAAGAACAGTTTCTACACTTTTTAACAGTAGAAAAATATCCAGTGCTTCATAACATATGACAATTCTATGAAATTCCAATTTCAGTAACCATGAACAGTTTTACTGGAACACAGCCATGTTCATTCAGATAAACTGCTTCCACCCTAAAACTGCACAGCTGAGTAGCTGCAAAAGTGACTGCAAGCAGTGGTCTCATCACTTTGCACTGCAACAAATTATGGTGAACCACTTATAACTCAAGCATTTCATTACTTTTTTAAAATAACCAGCACATATCCATTATGTCAAAACAAGATGAGAAAATGGACTCTGAATGTTACCATTTAAGGCACAGTGTGGAGTGTGGATGATTCTTTTATCCGATTAGATGGCAATGGCACTGTGTTTATTATGAAATGGCACCACAGCTGTGCCATGAATACAATGTGTCGACATAACCAAACTAAGCACTCATCACAATATTCCCAACTCACAGGAAACCAACTGTCAGAAAAATTAAAAAATTTAAAACAAAGTATTGCATAGCATAAGCAGCAAAACCATTTATTAACAGTGAGTTAATTAAATCATGTTTGACTGCGGCAGCCTAAGAAATGTGTCTGGAGAATATGAACTTGTTTAAGACTTTTAGCCTCTTTTGAGTGAAAAGCCAAGGACAATGCAACAATGTAAGTAGTCAATTAAAAAATAAGGCAGGTGGAACAAAAAGGTGCTGACCTAAGTAACTTCGGATATGAGTGAAACAGAGCATAAAAAAAAAAAAAGGAATTGTACATAACCACCCGTATTTGTTAAAGTTGTTCTAGTTGTAAAGTTGTTAAAGGGTATAGGTTAACAATTCTGAAACCACTACATTACATGTATACTGGAACTAGTAAGTAAATGGATGGAAGATGGTGAGAACCAAGTTTCTCACTTGTTAAGAGTAAGAGATTACAGACAAAAAAGAGGGAAAGGAAAAATGATCAATGAGGTACTGGATTAGAGTTGGAGTTATCAGTATGAATTCATGTTTAGCTTAACATAGATACAACTGGATATATATAGAAATATCAAATATTTAGAGATATTTCTATAGGTATATGGTATATATTAGTATACAGATATACTTCTGTTTTGTCAGCTGAGAAGACCTAGGAGCAATAACCCTCCAGTAGCAATGAGCACACCTAGCACCCAGATTTGATTTCTAATACCATTCTCCAATAAAAGAAAAGAGGGCTCCTTGGAGAAATAGCTGAATCTAGGGCTGGAGCAGGGACTAAACTGGATGAGCTTGGAAATATCTTATAGTGACAGAAAGTGAGGAAGTGCTAAACAAACAAAACCACTACACACAATAAAGGGGGTATCTCAAAAGGATACTCCTCCTGTCCAACTGAAAGAGCTCTCAATGGTAAAAAATCAGAAAAATTAAAACAAAATACAGTACTGGATTATAAATCAAAGTATAAAAATCCATGAGTCCATACTGATAAAAATAAATGACTGAATACTTACATGGGTAAGAGACCAATCTCCCATGCAGAAGAATTACAAGAAAATTATGTATATACTCCACCGTCAAGGAGGTAGAATATAACTCTCCACTCCTTAAGCGGAGGTGAGTGTGCCTAGCGATTTTCTTCCAAAGAGAACATTATGGTGGGGAGGGGAGGCATAATTTACATTGGAGAAACCTAGCTAGGTGGTCAAGGTTAACAAGAAGTCATACTGATAGCATGTACTCCTTGATATCATGTCATGAAAATGGCACACTTTATCTGTGTGGTCTTTCCCCTAAAATCCAGAACACAAGTCTAATCATGAGAAAAATATTAGACAAATCCCAACTGAGGGACATTCTACTTCTAACCAGTACTCCTCAACTGTCAAGGTTACCCAAAGAAGAAAAGTCTGAGAAACTGTCACAGCCAAGAGAAGCCTAAGGAGACATGACAACTTAATGTATATCCTAGATGGGATCCTGGAACAGAAGAATGACATCAGGTAAAAACTAACAAAATCTGAATAAAGCATGGATTTTAGTTAATAAGAATGTACCAATATTGGTTCATAAGTTGTGACCAATGTACCATACTAATGTAAGCTATTAACAGGAGAAATGGGTATGGAGTGTATATATGGAAACCCTCTGTACTATTTTCCCAAACTGTCTGTAAATCTGAAACTGTTCAAAAAACATTTGTCTAAAAAAAAGGCAAATGATTGTGGGTGGTGTTCTATGGCTCTTGATTCAAAAGATATTACTGATTCTGCTCAGTTGTTTACTGGGGAAGTCAATGCTGAGTTTGAAGCGACTGAACACTATGAACAGTCTGTGTGGAAAACCACCGGGAGGATCTTTTCAAAAAAGTTGAGAACATAAATTCAATACAACATGAACTTGAATCCACTAAGATGTGTCACAAATTATGGTAGTAAAAATACATGTGGAGAAGGGCTTAGCCATACACATTTACAAAACTTGTGAAAATGTGAAGTATTTAAAGCATATGGTTTAACCACTGTACTGTTCAACACCAGGTACTCTAAAAAAATTTTTAAATCTATCACCTTATTGTTAAGAGTGACCTTTATCTGCTCTCAACCCACTTTTGTAGACTTAACCATCATCAGTTCTATGCATTTTTGTCAGAAACAGGTGAATACTTACTTGCCCTACCAAACAGCAGTTAAATGGCTTAGCAGCAGTAAAATTTTATTGCGATTTTTTTTCTAGCTCAACGCTGAATTTAAAAACTTTCTAAACAAGAACAATCATTCTTAAACACTATTACTGAATATTAAATGGCTTTGGAAATTAGCTTTTGCTGCACACTTGATAATGTTTCTTAACAAATCCACTTGAAAATTAACAAGACAAAACAACCCTTCAATGGGAAACATACCACAGCAAATTAATTTGAACAAACATTGTCTGAATCGCAAGTAATGTTACTTCTTTCATTTCCTGTACTGGAAAAGGTAAAACACGGAATGAGATCTCCATTCCTACATAAATTTGAAGCAATCATATTTTCTTAGCTCAAACTACAATTTCAGCGTATTTCCTCAATGCAAGCACAAAGGAAATCTCCAAATTTCAAAATTCATCTTAACTGCAACTGAGGAGCTTCCACCTAATCTCCAGTTGGAAATAATTCATCTGCAGTGTTAACAGCAGGCTAAAAAGCAAATATCAAGAAAAGAATCTAGCAGAATTCTACAAATGCCTTCCAGGTGATGAATATGCTCAAGATAGATCATATGCTCATGGGTTAATATTAGCATTTGGCAGGACCTATCTGTGCAAAAAGATACTTTCAAAGATGACATATGTAAAATCTCACTACAGATTTCATCATTAACAGATGAACATTTGCCATAAATTGTAGGTTAACTTTGGACCCCAATAAGTGAAGTGTTATCCCCAAAAGAATTCCATTCTTCTAACAGACCTGTGTTACAGTAATTTTATTCAATTATTATGTATTTGAATTCTGCCAATAAAATGTTTTTCTCTCTTATTAAAGTACTACAATTCTGAAGTATCATCCAGACCTTTACAGAAAAAGCTTGCTAACTCGGATTCCACATTATTTGCCTAACAAAAGCATTTAGTGCAAACAGCCAAACAAGAATAAACCCTTAAGGAGTAGTAACTCTCAAAACTGTAGTCTCAAATGGTGGAAAATGTCATTTTTTAATACTTAAGCCCAGCCACTTAAAGTAAGGCAAATAAAATTAGTAATCAATCATTCCAAAGCTATGAGCAAAGAACTAACCCAATAAACAGTAAAAGAGCATGTGCTCTAAAGCCAGACTGCCTAAGTTTGATTGATTCCCACTCCATCAACTAATTTTGAGACTTGAGCTAAATTACTTAATTGAATCTCACTATCTCTGCTTCCTTATCTGTAAAACTGGTTCCTACTACAAAGATTTATGAAAGTTGAATAAATTAATTTACAAAGTTATTGAAACAGTGCTTAGCACACAGTAAGTACTCCATAGTAAGTATTATTAATCAGGCCAATGTCAAAATGACAGAGCTAAAAGACTTCAACTAGCTGGTATGGGTAACCATGTGCTCATTAAACAGCCACCTTCCCTCTCTTCATAATTCAGAATTTGGATTGACGGCAGACTCAGAATATGACACCACGTCTTCAAAATCTCTTTTAAAAAGCAGAACACTCTAGGCAACAAACCCAAACTTAAACTTGATTCCAGGCTGAATGAGTCTGCCCCCAAATGACACCATTATTCTGTGCCCCGGGTTCTCAATTTACGAGAGAGAGGGGGGATCAACAGGCCATCTGTGCACTTGACAGTCTACCTAGACAGGTGGTTTTTAAAATCTTGCTCTCAGGCTACGCAGAGATGCATCAGGACAAAACAGTAACGTTTTCATCTGAATCCTCTGGCCCATCCAGCATATAAGACTGTCAGGAAATTAAAAGCTACTTTTCCAAATTTTACAACTCAACAAAAATAAAACATAAAAAAAAAGAAAGAAAAAAGCTGCTTTTCTAGAATTTATCTTTTTACCACATTACAAAACTTTTATAAGCTATCACCATTTCCTTACAACTTAAGTCTCTATTTCCTTGAAAACTACTAGTCAAGCAATATTACTAGACTATTTTGCTCCTTGAGGGCAAGTACCAGATCAAATTCCTTTTTGTATCCCCAGTGTCTAGGTACATATTTATTGAATGGCAAACAAATGAATGAATATTAGCTATACAGTGTTTTTTTTAAACTATGGTAAAATATACATAATACAAAATTTACCGTTTTAACCATTTTTAAGCATACAGTTCAATTCAGTGGTGTTTAGCACATTCACATTGTTATACAACTATCACCACCATCAATCTCCAGAACTTTACCATCTTCCAAAACTCAAACTGTGTACCCATTAATAGTAACACCCCACCACCAGAACCACCATTCTACTTTATCTCTGAATTTCACTACTCTAGGAACCTCATACAGGACTCATACAGTATTTGTCCTTTTATATCTATCTAACTTATGTCATCTAGCATAATGCCTTCAAGGTTCATCCATAT
Organism: Vicugna pacos; assembly: GCF_048564905.1. Classification (NCBI taxonomy): domain Eukaryota; kingdom Metazoa; phylum Chordata; class Mammalia; order Artiodactyla; family Camelidae; genus Vicugna; species Vicugna pacos. Next base: position 41,875,996 of record NC_132999.1, read on the forward strand.
TACAGCACACAGACACAGTTTTGTAAAAGGATAAAGCATGTACAGAATCATAGAACTTGAGATATTAACTTAAACTTTTACCTGCCTGAGCAAACTAAAACATTTAATTCTTCTTTTTACCTAGTTTTTCCAGTTTAGTAATAATATGCACAGTAAAACTTTGTACAAGAGTATATAATGAAAAGGTCTCCTCCCTGATGTCTACCCTCCCTATCCTCAACTTCTAGTTCCTCTCTCTGGTTTAATTTTTCACTTTGGAACACAACTGCCAAACACGTTACCTTGCCTTAAGTATGTCCAATGAGTAAGATACTCAGTTGGCCTATTAGAACCAGCAAGTCCTCTGTTCTAAAAATACTACTAACATAAAGATCCAAAACAATGAACATAAAATGTCTCACAAGTATTTCACTGAGTTAACATTACAGCACCCAATGGATAATAGCTTTGCTAGGCAGCATACCGAGGAGAGTGCAGGCTCTGGCGTCACATAAAGACTAATGCAAACATTTTGACTCTTTTAAGCCTCGGTTTCCTGATCTATAAAATAGGGACAACACTATCTTATTAGCTACTGTAATGATCAAATGAGAAAAACAACTAAATCATAATACAGTGCCCAGTAATATAGCAAGCACTCAAATAATAGTAAAATTGTTTATTTCCTTCAATGGGCACTGTGAAAAGCACAAAGATGAATCAGAAAATCTGTGCCCTTCCAGGTGGTTATAATACAAAAGGCAGTTTATCTCTGCTCAATGTTATCATTATTCTGCCGAGAACGTGGTATTAATGTAACTTCCAGCCTATACTTAACAACTTTTATGACTATTTCTAAATCTCACTGAAATAGTTATTTGTAAAAAAAAAAAAAAAAAAGCTGTGATGTGAGTACTAAGAGAATAAAGAGAAAGTTCATTATTAGACCTCATACAGGGCATACCGCCCTGAAACAGTCTACAGCTGGCTTTAATCAAAGAGCGGAGTCTTGTGATTAAAAGACAGTGATCTACTTCAATCTAGATGCAAAAACTGACCCAGGAGAATCTCAGGATTCTGGACAAACCTCACTAGAGTCAGTCACAGTGCATTAAGGACTGGAAGCACTCCTAGAAATCATTACCTAGAACAACCCTAGTTATAGGGAAATAGCCCAGAGAAAGGAAGGGATTTGCCCAAGGTGAGGTAAACTAGAGCTACAGGCCCTTGGCTCTCAGTGTGCCCCAGTTCTTTCCACATCATCATGCTACCTTTTACCTGATAAAGAACTTTAAGTCACAAACTTCATCCAGTCTGCTCTGATTTCTCACTTTTCTTCCCAGTTACTAATAGAAAAAATTTTTAATATGTCTTATGAAATGTCTTAGAAAACATTCCTAAAGAATCCTATATTATTTGGCTAAAATGTACTCTACTGGAAGCTACAGGGGATGCTGAATAAGAATAAATCTAATTCATTAAAGGCCTATTGGAAAGGCAATTTCAGTTAACAACAAAAAATTAGAGCTGGAAAAGTGAATGGTGCAGAGTATATCTTCCACAACTGTTCAGTTTTACTAAAAAATTTATACAAATCGGTAATTTGATTAACAAACCATTTAACAAAGAGCATCAGACCAGGTTAACCAACTTCTAGATAAATCACATTTGCTTTCATCTGTAAATAAGCAACAGGAAAGAGACTGAATTTGATGCCAGAATAATGTTACAAATACTTAGTGACAGGTTATTATGGCATCAAATTCAGATATGATTATGTCACGCTGGAGAATCTACTAAAGCACATTCATCTTTGGAGATTTTTTTCTTTTTAAATTACAGATTGAAAGAAAAATAGATCTGACACAAACATCAAAACTACTTCCCTGAGTACTGCCAAATTAAACTTATTTTCAAACAAACTTTCTATTAGAAATAATCTTATCAACAATCTTGGAAATCTCGCCAAAATGTCCATATATATTCTGGTTCTGCTAATTCTAGAAATAAATTTGCAACTGCTTTGGAACTGATTTTAACCCAATATCAATTTACAAACACCATTAGGGAAAGACAAGCCTTCTCTTTCCACAAAATACCAAACATCAAGACCACCCAGACACACCTAAGCAGAGGGTTCCTCACAAAACGCATCTTATTTCCAAAGCATTTATAAGCAACGTTAACAGCTCATCAGAATCAGCCCTATATTCACAAGTTTAACCAAGAAAATAGATTGCTATAAACACCAGTATAACTATGAACCTTACTAAGAGAACTATATGTCCTCTAAGTGATTCTTGTAAATCAAGTTTTCCGTCCGAAAAGACTTAATTCAGCTGTTTAATTCATGCCATCCCTGATTTAACAATCCTGCTATTTCCTGGAAATCTAGGTTTAGATTACATCGACATTTTTCCAATTTCTCATACATAAAGTTAAGAAAGTTTTAAGCCTAGCAAAAAGGAATTAAGACTACTACACAAAGTATAAAGGTCACTATACAAAGCCCCAAAACAAGTCAGGACTTGAGACTCAGAATATTAATGAATATTAAAACCAATCATGGAAAAAGTAAAATCAGACTCCTACCTCACAACAGACAAAAATTAACTCCAAGTGGACTAAAAAACACATAAGCATATAAATAAACATTAAGTGTGAAAAACTTTAAAATGCTTTTAAGAAAAGTTTAAGAAGAAAATACAGGATAGTATCTAGGAATTCAGGGTAGAGGATTTGAAATAAGATACTTTAAGTATAAACCATAAAGGTAAAGACTGATAAACCCTACAGAAATCCTACCGGATCAGTAGAAAATATACACAAGAATATTCCTGGAAACACACTGAGTATAAAAAGGAAAATGGATAAACAAAAGGTGGTACATCCACACGATAAATACTATACAACAGTGAAAATGAAGAACACATGCCATGAATGAATCCCAGAAACATAAGGCTGAGCAGATAAAGAAGTTACAAAATAAATCGGTATCAATTTACATGAAGCTTTAAAAACACATAAAAACAATACTATACGTTGCTTAGGAAAGCACACATTTTTAATAGAAGTCTAGAAAAATGCATAGGTATCATAAACACCAAGTCAGAAGAGAGGTTGGGGGAGAAGGGGAAAAAAATCCTTCAAGGCTTAGCTATGGTGGTAGAGCTTTATTTCTTAAATTTATTAAACTGATCTCTTAAATACATGGGTACTAGTGGTATTATTCTCTGTACTTTTTGCAAGTCTATAGATTACACACTTTAAAAGCATGAAAAAGAAAATGTTTGAACACTGTGGTTGTGCTAACTTTAGACTTCCTTTCCCAGTCCTCCATAGGAAAAAAGATTAATATAATTCTCTGTAAGTGACAGAAGAAGAGTACAAGCATTCTCACTTACCTCACAAGCTTCTTAGCCACACACATTTAGATTTTTGCAAGCAACTTCCAAAGATTGAAATAGGACTCATCAAGCAATGCTCTTAAGGTCAAATCAAAGAAAATAACTCCACACTGAAGGATAAGCATACAAAGGTATAAATGGAATATATGCAGAGTGGTTAAGAGTAAAAATTTTGCAAATAGATGAGCAACCTGGATTAGAAACCTGACTCCACTACTGCGCAGGCTTGAACAAGGTGTACAATCCTACTAAGTTTCTCATCTCAAGAAAATAGATGCACTGATCTTATAAAATCATCACAGGATTAAATAATTAACATGTAAAGCACATAGCACATATTCTAAAAGGGCAGTTTGAAAAACAAAAACAAGAAAGTTGGAAGAGAGAGGATAACACGGGATAGACTCAACAATGAGCATTTTATTTTCCAAAATTGTTTCGGTAGTGAATCAAGATTTATTTATTTTACACTTCATTAAGGCTTTTTCCCTCAGTAACATGCTTACATAACACCAAACAACAAATTAAATCCTTAAAGATATTTCTGTTTACAGAATCACCTTCAAAAAAACTAAGCTGATACACAAATATCTGTACAATGCAAAGCAGAGATCAGGCTAAATCCCTAGGATTTTGTTTAACTGCACATTAGGTCCAATTCAGGTGCTGACTATTCAGGGAGAAAAAAAAATGCTATATAACCTGTATCAAGAAACACAGTTAAGAAAAAGTAAGTTGTGAATATTTTCTACAGGAAACTAGAATATTCAAGACTTACTATATGAAAAGCTGAGTTTTGTACACATAATGCATCAAAAAAGTGTATCCATGACTTACAATTTAGATATGAACAATGGTTTCCTACACACCAGAAGGAGTAAAGGCAGAAGGATGAATAATACAGAAAGCAAAGCCTGTATCCCTAAAGCTTTGCAGTGATATTTAATACCTAAAAAGGAAACTAAAGATTCTCTCCTCAGAAAGTACCTCCTATTTCTTGTTGGCAGCTCAAGATTAGTTGCCAGAATAAGATCAGGTGAGAAGGGCAGGTCAAAATTCCAGATGGAATAGCACACTGTTATATTATACATGTAATGTAAGTTACAGCTTATGTACACTTTTGATCAACACATAAGATCTTAGTTTCCTACCAACCACAGCAACAATTCAGTTGGCAATTTCAAAATTTCAATAGTCTATCTTTCACTTACATTCATTGCTCATGTATGAAAATACCTCAATACATTAATGGTCAGAGCAGGTACCTGGTTTTGTTAGGAAACTATACTTTGGGATAACCATGTTAAAATTTTTTTCTTTAAGCTTCCTTCTCTCAAAGAGAAGATGCTTCATAAATAAAAAGAAATGATCACAAAAATGACAAAGCATTTGAAGTAGTTAAATGACACTCTAAGTATCATTCTTTCAATAAATTTCAGATCCATTGCTTCTGAACCAAGAGTTCAACAACAATTTGTTGCAGACTGTTCACTGCAACAGCTAAACTCAAATGGAGTTCAAAACAATTACCTTTGAGAATTTCTAGTGTGCTCAACTAACACTTGTTCACTCAAATGTCAAAACAGCACTAGATTAGAGATCTTTAGTTCCACCTGTGCCTAAACTCCTATGAGACATCACTGTATCCTATTCAAACCATTTAATAACCATCTAGCCATAAAAGAAATTATAGTAGGTGACTATGTTAAACTGCCTAAGATACTGAACTATATTGTTTATGTATTCTTTTGGGGGGTTTTTTGTTTATGTATTCTTTATACTAGTGTCAAAATATGTATACTGTAATTTTCTGGAAAGAAGGTAGGAAAATGGTGTATTTTCATTTTAAAGATGGAAAGATATAAAAGGCTAGGAATACATTACCAATTTTGAAATGCATCTTCTGTCATTCTGTTTCCATCAAAATGAATCAAAAAGCCTCTGTGTTTGTGTCAGCTGGTGGATTCAAGTCCATTATTCCCGAAGAGAAAGTGCAAACATTGTAAATTGACTATACTTCAATTAAAAAAAAAAGTTAATTTAACATTGGATCTAATAAACATGACAATGACAAAATGAAGATGTTTTGTAAGTGAGGACTCTCTGAATTTACTGGTCAATCTATTCTCTAGACCCTTATTCTGAGCAATGTGGCTAAGAGTGGAGGTTTAGAGAGTCAGACCTAGGTTCAAATCCTATCTCATCCTAAATTAACCTCTCGTGCCTCAACTCCATCATTTGTAAAACAAGAAACTCTTCACTTACCTTGTAAAGTATATGATTAAGTGAGATAATGCATGCAAGGTGCTTAAAAAAGCATTTATTTGGGGGGGCAAAACTCCACCTATAAAAGTGCATCTTTAATATTCAGGTTAACCTCCCACCCAGGTTTGCTCAAGACAGTTTACAATTGTTGCCCCAGTGGATTAACAGCATCCCCTCTCTCAATAGTGTCCTGGTTCAAAAACATAAATTATATGGTCACAATATTAACTGGACAAAAATAAATCTAACTTAAGCATCATTAAGTCAAAGGAAAGTGAACTATTTCAGCTAAGAACTGGCACCCAAAACCTCTCTTCCTATCCAAGCAAATATAAATTAAAGAAATGATGGTCACGTTTCAGTGTGTAAATTTACTTCCCTCTCCTCTCCCAAAAAGGAAATCATAAGCTAATGATCATCATATCACTATTATATCACAGCCAGCGCTAGTGATACACATGTTGAAGTGTTTAAATGTGAAATGTACTGATATCTGCAACTTACTTTAAAATACCTCAAAATAAATAAGAAAATGGGCAAAGGACCTGAATAAACATTTCCCTAAAGAAGATATACAAATGGTCCATAAGCACATGAAAAGATGCTCAAGATGCTCAACATCACCAATCAACAGGGAAATACTAACCAAAGCTACCTCACACCCATTAGAATGGCTAGTACTTAAAAGGAAGGAAGGAAGGAAGAAATGTTGGTGAGGATATGGAAAAATTGGAACCCTCTGTGCACTGTAGCTGGGAATATAAATGGTGCAGCCACTGTGGAAAACAGCAGAGTATAGCAGTTTCTCAAAAAATTAAACAGAATTACCACATGATCCAGCAATTCCACTTCTGAGTATAACACCCAAAAGGACTGAAAGCAAGGTCTTTCTTTTTTTTGATTGGGGGAGGTAATCGGGTTGGTTTGTTTGTTTATTAATGGCAGTACTAGGGATGGAACCTAGGACCTCTTACACACTAGGCATGCACTCTACCACTGAGCTACGTACACCCTCCCTGTGAGAGCAAGGTCTTGAAGAGGTATTTGTACACCTATGTTCACAGCAACATTATTCATGATAGCTAAAATGTGGAAGCAACCCAAGTGTCTGACTGATGGATAAATGGATAAGCAAAATGTAGTATATACATGTATATGATGGAATATTATGAAGAGAAATTCTGACATGCTACAAAATGGATGGACATTGAGGACATTATGCTAAGCAAAATAAGCTTGCCACGAAAAGACAAACACTATGATCCCACTTATACTTACTTAGAGCAGGAGACAAAGTAGAATGATGGGTGTCAGAGGTTGGGGGAGTGGGGAGAATAGGGACTCACTATTGTAGAGTATCAGTTTTGGAAGATGAAGTGCTCTGGAGATGGACAGTGACAATGGCTGCACAACAGTGAATGTACTTAATGCCACTCAACTGTACACTTAAAAATTAACATGGCAAATTTTATGTTACCTGTGTTTTGCTACAATATAAAAAAACTGGAAAAAATAAGGTACAGTGAGTATAAAGATGTGATAAAGCAAATATAGTAAAATGCTTACAAATGTCAAATCTAGGTAGTGGGCACATGGGTACTTACTGCATGATTCTTTCAACTTTTCTGCACGCTGGAAATCTGTCATAATAAAACATCGGAGGGCAAAAAAATAAAAAAATAAAAAAAAATTGTCATCCCTGCTAACATACACCTGATGCAGAGTAACTAACCTACGGGTAGGAGAGAACCACGAGCCTTAGAGGATGACAGAATATAAAAGCCAATTTAAACTAAATCTTCTAAAAGTTCATTTTAGCCACATTCAATGAGATCATAACAACTGTACTACTACTGTAACACAGTGGGTGACAGATATGCCTACCCTAGCCCCAAAATGACAAATTAAGCTTTAGCTCCTCCAACATAAATATCCAATATTCTTAAGACATTATTTGAAGCCCTAATTTAAGCAACAAATCATCCACTTCTAAAAAATAACTAATTTGGATAGAAATTAAATCCTAAAAGCGTATCAGTCCATAAAATCTGTATACCACATTATTTTCATTCCAGTAAATGACCAGCACTTAATAGGCATACAATGCCTAATTTCCCCCCAAAAGAAAAGCCAAACATCAAAAACAGTCCATGCATCAATCTCAATTTCAGTTCCTGCTCAGTTGTTTTTAAAGTGAAGAACAGAAACTCTAATAGGTTAAAAAAAATTCTAATCCAAAAATAAGAGGTTTAGCAAAATTGTCCCCATTTTTCACTATGCCCACAAAGACAGCATTCTCTCTGCATTCTTATTTGTTTTTCTGTGGTTGATTTCTAGTTTCATGCCATTGTGGTCAGAGAAGATGCCTGAAATAATTTCTATCCTCTTAAATTTGTTGAGCTCTCTGCATTCTGAACAAAGTCACTGTGGGCTAAGAGGTAAAGAGAGTTTAAATGTTATGAAAATGGTGATACATAAAAGATAGACAAAGAAAAGTCCAAAATTCTTTTGTGAAATCTAAGGGGAGAAAACTGCAACTACTTGTAGGTCCCACCTATCACAGGCAGAAGTAATGCTGACAAAAACATGAAAAGACAATCTAGACCAGCACTGTCCAACTTCCTGAGATAAGGAAAATGTTCCACACCTACATTACTCAAAATGGCAGCCACCAGTCACAAGTTGCTGCTACTGACCACCTGAAATATTGCTAGCATGAGAATTATACTAAAATTATATTTAATTTTAATTAACTCAAAGTTAGCTAGGCCAAATATGGTTAGTGGGTACTGAAATAAAGTGTGCAGATCTAGACCACAGACCACATTATCAAGGTTAACTTTTCTCCAACAGAATCTAAAGCTCAGTACACACTTAATAAATACTAAGGAAGAAATGAAGAGTCACAAAGGTTTTTGAACAGAACAAAAGCATCAGTTCTGGGCATTTTTCTACGCATTGTATTATGTCAACAAATATAGTTCTCCAATCCACAACATCTCTCTTCTACCCAGCATTCCACCGTATAAACATACTTACTATAAGCAGTCCCCTAGTATTGTAAGTCTAGGTTGCTTTCAATCTTTCACTTACTATAAATAACACTTCAATGATTATCTTATCTTTAAGGACCTGTCCAATTACTCCCTTAAGGTATATTCCTAAAAGCACAGGTTACCTTCCATTCATCTCCAGAAAAGCTACAGCAATTTATATTGCTACCAGCAGTATTTGAGAAGTCCATTTCCCCACATCCTCACCAACAATAATTGTCATATTTTTATCACGATGGAGATCTGAGGGGAAAAAATGCTAACTCATCGTTGATTTAACCTGTATCTAATTTTCATGTGTGACTTGTCATGATAATGTAATTTTCAAAATGGTTAGCCTATTTGTTTCTGAACTGTTTACTGAATAATTAAGTCATCTTTCCCTCACAACTTTGAAATACAATACCACCTTTATCACATACTCAGCACTTTCCATCTGCTATTGAGGGTTCTGAGTGTTTCCCACTGTCCTTTCAAATTTAGTGCCACATGACTTCTTTCCTTTTCCAAATAGCTAACAAGCAATCCATCTCCCATATTCAATAATAAAATTAATTTGTTGAATTCCTACTATGTACCCAGACACTGGGCTAGTCAACTGTCACAATAACCCTTGTTGGAGGTAGAGATTTCCATCGCTATTTGAAACTGAACAGATACACCGCAGAGTTAAGCAACTTTCCCCAAAGTCACAGTTCGGGGAGAAAAAAAAAAAGCTTCTGATGAGAAGGAGTCCCATTTCTCACCACATTCATCTGATAAAGCCAAGGTCTTTAGTGGGGAGGGGTATAGGTCAAGTGGTAGAGCACATGCTTAGCATACACAAGGTCCTAGGGTTCAATCCCCAGTACCTCCATTAAAAATTAACTAAATAAAACTAATTACCTCCCCTCCAAAAAACACCTAAACAAAAAGACTTAAAAAAAAAAGGTCTCTAGGTAATGTGTCATAAACCCCCATGAGCATGTCCTATTAACTGAACACTGCAGCTGCAAACATTTTGCTAAAAGTGGAATAGAAAATATCCCTACCAACTACTTTCATCATACATGTATGCATACTTCAACACAAAACAGCCTCCATAGCAAAAAAAGAAGATAATAAACCAGCAATCAATTAAATACATTCACCTTCTCACTCTATACTGTCATTCAATATGGCACTACATTCAAGGCTATTTGAATCATCCTGGCTGGCTGAATGATGAAACAATTCACACTTGCTTAAGGTAAAATGTCCAGCAAAAACATGACAAACAAGCATGGAACAGAAATAAAGGAAGAGAACAGTCAAACTAAGTTCTATGCTACAAAGACAAAGCATTCACCATCAACCCAAGAATCAACATATCTTCTCAATTTTTCAGGAACATGAGGAATAACACAAATGATTCGCTTTTGCAATTTAAGTTCTTTTGAAGAGAGGTTTTAAGTATTAAGCTTTCATAATAAACCGAAGAGGTTTATCTCTACTTCCTCCATGATTCCTTACTGTCTACCCTTACTATTCAGAAATATACCCAAACTGTTACCACTGACCTAAAGAGATGGCGTTATAGGAAATTTTCACTTTCTACATTACATATTCTGCAATGTCAATTTTTCAACAAGCCATCTATCTGTGGTGAGCAGGGAAAACAAAACTGAAGACAACTACCTGCCCCACCAAGGGTTTGCAAGCTGTGTCTTGCTTAACTAACCCTGGTGTAGGGGTGGGAGGACCTTAGGGAACTCAGCTGTTTTATCTTTTTAACAATGAAATGTTAAGCAGAACCCCAAAGTATAAAATATCAATGCAGCACCGCTCTGACTGAAATGGAAGTGGGCTGCTCAGAGCCCGGCAGCTCAGCCTCTTTCCCTCACCCCAGAGTATTTTAAAACCTCCTGTCCAACCTATACTTGACTAAATCTACTATAAATTCAAGGACAACAATCATTACCACAACCTACTGATAGTTACCTCAGTTTTACAGAATAGCCTTTAGAGAATGAGTTTTGAATAGAAAATTTTATAAATCAACTTTATAATTCACATAAAATGGATGTACACATTTTAAGGATACAGTTTAGTGAGTTTTGACAAAATATACTGTGTAAACACCACCCCACCCAAACAACAGACTACTTTCATCACTCTAGTAAGTACCCTCTCACACCTGTGCAATCTCCTCACCCACCACCAAATTATTTTCAACAGGTAGCATAACAGAATCTGAGTAAACTAGGACTTGATAGTGGGAGCACTTCCAGAGACTGCCACCCAGTCAGCCATCGATTTATTCCTGTATCAACTCATCTTTTCTCTCAATATTTACTAAGCCTCTTCTATGTAACAAAGAACATCCTAGATGTGGGGATTCAGCAGTGACTCAAACAATCCCTGCTTTACTCCCTAAAGAGTTGAAGACACAACAGATGAAAAATAAATTATAATGTTCCACAGTAATAATGCACGGGTGGGGGAGGTATTTCGTTGATGAGTGGAGCACTATTATAGATGCAGCAGTCAAGGAAAGAGCCTCAAAACAGATGTGATACATGCATTAAAAAGGGACATCAAAACTGCCAAAGCCAAAGTGACAAAGCAACTCCTTGACAGCTAAGCAGTAAGACCTTCAGAGAATGCAAAGTATGGCTCTGTAAAGAATTAATTTATTACAGCTGAAACAAGAATTTCTTATATTAAAAAATTTACCCAATTATTTTTTTCTACTGAGCAACCCCAGTCTGGCACCTGACCAAACCTCCTTCATTTTTAAAGTTTTTTTCCTGACAGTCCATAGTCTGGTAGCCAAAGATTTTAGTCAAGACTCTTGGACACATCCTTCAGACACACTGGGACCATCTTCTGGGAAGCCATGAAGTAATGGAGAGTCCTGGAGTGAAGAAATCTCTAAGTTAACTTTACAAAGTAGGCTCACCTCTATGACTTTCTCTATCAATCCTTTATGTATCCTGCCCTCTTAGTTAAAAGAGAAAAAGAAAATTGAGTTATTTACCCCTAAAAGAACCACACAAGATTACTGAAAGCAAAGCAATGGACTTCACAGAAGCAGACCATATACTGGGGGGAGCCTCAGGACAGCAGCCAAAAGTCTTCTAATTAGATATTCAGCAACTTCTCTTTGCTTGGCCTTCTATCTTCTGAAACAAGCCAAGTTGTGCAGTTACTGCATTCCTGATGCTAAAAAGCAAATCACGCAGAACAAAAATGAGGACACTGCACATGTGCCAACTAAAAGGCATGGGCAAGGGTCAGATCAAACCTTTTACTTTCTAAAAGCCCTTGAGTTTCTTCAGTTTGGAAACAAAATAATTCAATGTTTTGCATTCCTGCCCTGGCACTGCTCCACCTCCCTTTTCTAAAATTTCTTTCCTTCTTTTTTTTTTTAAAGAAGAAACAAAAGGAAATAAAGCACCAAGACAGAAAAAAAAATTTTAATGGTGATATAAGGATATGCCCCAACCACAAAAGATGGCTGCAGCAAGCAAAAACAGAGGGCCAAGGCTGCCAATCTGAATTTTCAAAGCAGCCTGAATCTACATTTTTACATGAAATCTCCATTTTTTAATGTTGACAACTCATTCAAATTTACAACACTGTGTGAGCCAAACAAAACACATCTGTCAACTGGATTTAGTCCATGAGTCTTCAGTTTTCAACCCCTACCATAAAAAGAAAAATGCACAGTTCTTTCAGTGGTAGAGCTCTAACTTTCTGGTAGAAAGCACATTCTATGCTTCCAATAACACACTAACACCTAAAAATACACTACAAAATATATGAACATACATCTGAAACCCCTAACTGTTGGAAGGAAAGCAAGAAGAAAATTAACTCACTCTTCACACACTAAGGTGCTACAATTCTACCACTAAAATAGGAACTGCAAACAAAACCCAATGGAAGAAAACATTAGGAAATGGATATGGATTTTTGTGAAACAGAGCTTACAAATGTTCAGCCTCTTCAATGCGTATATCAGCCCATAACTCCTAGACTAAAAGACACTAAAAGCTGATTTTTCTATCGCACATTTAACTTTGAAAAAAAAAAGTTTCCTTGAAACACTAAGAAAGTCAGTCTTTCAGAAAGGGTACCCATGACTCAACTGTCCTGGTAAGCAATGGGCAACTACTCTTTTATGGGTTATAAAACCTGCATTACAGACTCTAGAGTACTGGTTCTTAAACTGAGACTAATGAATATGATGGAAGGTAATACAACCCTTTGAGAAAAGGTACTCCCTCTCAAAAATTTTAGAGTTCTTAAGCTCCTGTAGTCCATGGACCACAGACTGATGTCTTGCTCTAGAGAATATTAAAACTATGTAATCTCCAAATCCTCCGCTTCTTCCCACTAATGCATCTCTACTTCACCTCTCTACTTCGCCAACTACCATCTCCAGGCTGGAGTTGCACAGTCTCTTAATTGATAACACCCACAATCCAATTTCCACACCCCTGCATAACAGATTTTTAAATGTAAATCAGAGGGCTTCAATCAATTCCCTAAACAACCTTACCTCTCCATCTCACCTTTAAGCACTCTCCTCATTATGTGTCAGCCACACTTGGCCTCTTTTCAGTTCGGAAAGCACACTAAGTTCCCCATCTTCTAGTTTTGGCACTTGCTGTTCCCTCTACCTAAAATGCCCGCCCTACAAAATTGTCTCCTCACTCTCACCAAAAAGAACCTCTCTGACTACCCTTAGGTCTCTCCCTTTTTAGGGTCTATCAAGTGCCCTGCTTGATACCTCCACGTCAATTTCCTCAATTGGTAATTTATTTGCTTATCTGTTGTGTACTCCCCCACTATACTGCAGGCTCTCAAAAAGTCTCATCAGGGACTAAGAACTAAATCATTCAAATAATGAGTCAGTTTTAGATGTTTACAGAATGAGTGTGTGAAGCAATCTACCAAAAAATCTAGTATTTGAGAGGACAGCATTCCACCACACTTCCTTCAACTCAGGATGTCACTATGCCCAAAAGAAACAGTCTAACACCTTAAAGTCTATTAGTGGTTAATTCTATCCATTCTAAAAAAATTAATAAATCGTATGTCTTATGCTCTCCCTTAGTCAGCCTCATCCCTCCCCATCTCGGTGCTAATTTCGGAAATACTTCAAGTTTCCTCCCTCCAGTTTTCCAGTACAAAACAGAACACTCTTTGTAATTCATCATTTCACTGGCTAAACCAAATTCAGAAAGTACCTGTACTAGCTACTCTAAAAAAGAAATATGCTAAAGAACTGCTGACTACTGTTGCTGCTGCTACTATTACCACTACTGCCGCTAAAGCTGGACTCTACCTAATCCGCAGTCTAAAAACATTGTCTCCAAAACCGGAGATCTTTCACTGGTGCTGAGATTCAAAAAAAAAAACACCACCACCACCAACAAAGCAAAGAGATGGAAGTGTACTGGACATAAGAGCTTTTAGTTAAACAGTTCTTTACAAAAACTTCAACTCATCTCTTTTACAAAATACAATCAAGCCTACATGGGTACAGAAAAAGGTTTGTTTTCATATTGCTGAAGTGTGTACACTAGTTCACAAAACCAATTTCCCAACTGTTCCACAAACTAAGCCCAATTTGTTCCACAAGTTGTTCATAGCAGCAGACGTTTTTGGCTCTTTAACAGGCTTCTGCATAATGATACACACATCAGGCCCTCCAGATAACAGGACAGACTACAACAGACAGGATTTCCATAAAAGAAAAGGGAGGGCCATCTGAAAGGGGAAAAAACGATGGCGTGTTACATGTCTTTTCACTCTGGCCTACAATCTATAAATTCTAAAAGTGATGATAATAGTGCTTAACGCACGTCAGGTAATGAGTTAAGCGGTTTTCAATTTATCTCATTTAATCTTCACAATAACCCTATCAAGTCGCCCCTGTTACTCGCCTCTACTTTACAGATAAGGAAACGAAGGCACCTGGAAGGGATGCCCCTTGATCTGAAACCAAAAGCTAGCAGAGCCAAAACCTGAACAAGCAGCGAGCTCCAGGAGCCTTCTGTTATGCAGCCACCAGAAGCTTCATCGGCTCTCCCCCGCCAGGTTCTACCACACTCTCAGAGGCTTTTTCCTCAATTCTATTAACAACCTCCCCGTAAACACTGAACTATCACTGACGGCTTCCAACTTCTGGTGCTACTCGCCAGCTTCCGCCGCCATGCTCCACCCCTAAGATTTAGAAAGGCAAAGAGTATAGCTGATGAAAGTTGCTAAGGGAGGAGAAGGAAATTACCTCATGCCAGCAGAACACACGCCGATTACCACCGGAACGCAAGTCGGCCTCACGTCCAACCCAAGAGACTGAAACCAAAGTGAGCGCACAAACGTTCCCGTGGCTGGTAAATTTGGACTATGCCTCCCCGACCACAAGGCAGAAAAGAACAGAAGAGTTACTAACATTTACTGAGTGCCAGCCACATGCGCCCTAGAAGACAGAACCAGGCCAATGGAGACTAGGTTGGGGGAGGGAAGGGCACTCAAGAGTTCCGGGAAAAGGAGAAAATAAGATAATGGGGTTCACACGATTTAAGGGGAGAAATGAAGGAGGTAGAGGCCTCTCCCCGGCAGCTTGAAAGAAGAAAAAAGGGTAGGAGCAGCTCCGGAGAAAAGGCAGCCCTCAGCGTCGAGAGCTAGGCCAGAGCGAGGGGAAGCCCTGAAGGGCGGGGAGGGGGAGGAGCCGGAGCGAGCGGGGCCCGCTCAGAAGAGGCCGAGGGTAGGCTTGGGGAAGCGGCTCCGCGCCGAGCCTGCCGGGGACGAGGAGCCAGCGGCCGCGGAGGAAAGATAAAAGGCGAAACGACTGGAGCCGGTTGGGATGCCCTAATTCCCATTAGGGGCCCTCACTCACCTGGGCCTACCACAGCGATCGCAGCTGCAGCCTCGCAACGGCACAACCGGCCCGAACCTCGCCCCCGCCCGACAGCGCGCCCCGCGTCCCCGCTCTGCGACGCAAGTAGCGGCGGCGTCGCCCGAGGCCTCCTGGGAAATGTAGTCCTAGGCCCGGACCTCCTAGCCAACTTGACGGTCTAAGAAACTACGTTTCCCACAAGGCAAGGCGAGCGTTAGGCCCGCCGCCTTGCGTCACGCGCCAGGTTGTCGGCAGTCACGTGGGCTGCTCTGTTCCATCCCCTCCCCCTGCCTGGGTGGCCTGGGGAAGAAGGAGGGAGGTGGACGGAAGGGGCGGGGGCGTTGCTGACGCCGTCGCCCCCACCATTTTGGAACCAGCCTGGAGGGAGGGCCTGAGCCCCACCCACTCGCGGCCTGCCTTCGTTGTTGAGAAGTCTCCGAGGTTGGGAATCCGCTTCCGTGGCTTTGGGTCTCTGCCCTGCTGCCTCTCGCTTTGTGACCTTGAGCCAATCTTCTTCCCTCTCTGAGCCTCAGTTTCCTCCGCTATGAAATGAGACTCGTCATTTCTACCTCTGCGGAGTTGTTGCGAGGCTCTGACAAAGTAAGGCACATAGAAAGCGTCTAGTACCTTGAAAGAGCAACCCAAAATGAGGTTGTTTATATTGTGCTAGTGTGACCTATGGCGACCCAGAAGCCCAGGTGGGTACAGCTCTCTGTAGCCTCATCTCCGGCCGCCGCTGTCCCCCATTCTCGTGAGAATGAGCGCACATAAAGAGGTTTTCAGAAAGTGTGGTCATGTGAAGCTTATTAGAGTGGGTGCCCTCTCCTGTAGAACCAGAAGTTTCCTGGGGAAGTATAGCCTTGGAATCTGCATTATAAACAAACCTCTCCAGTGTTTCTTATGCACATGCAAGTTTGAGGGCCAGGGTGTTTTACACAGGCTGGTTTCTGCTGGAATTTCTGCCCTACTGAACTAGAATTCTTAAGACTGAGCTCAAATGTCACCTCTTCTGTGAAGACTTCCAAGTTTACTAGCGCCTCATTTCTGTACTCCCACAGTACTTTTGCACCTTATTTTACAATTATCAAGGATTGTGTTTGTCTTCCCCACCGGACTGTGAGCTGAGAACAGAGATCAATTTTGACGGATTTCTGCATCCGCAGGGCAAAGTAAACAAAGTAAACGTGAAAAAATTTTGAAAGCATCTGTTCTTCCTGGGAGAAAAGCTCACCAGGTTCAACTTAAATCTCAAACGGTGCCACATCAGCCCTCACCCTTACTGACCTCAACAGCATTCCTTCCACACTGCTTACTCTTTTTTCCTTCTTTGAGTACTTCCTGTGGGCTGCATGATATGTAGTGCTCCTTGAAAGGTTCTGATTCAACTTAATTTTCAATTCACAGATTTTCTGAGTGTCTACTATAGGCTATGCCCAGTGCGAAATACTAGGAACACAGTGGTAAACCAGATAGACACAGAAGTACCTAGTCATTCCTCTTGGCCTGTGAAACACTCTGCTGGACCTCTTCTTAACCTCCCTCCTACCTTTGTACCTTCCCTGGCCCAGAAACTTACCACACGGTTCCAGCCTCTTCCCTCTCCTCATTCAAACTTTCTCCCTGAGTGACCTTTCTCCTTAAGTGATCTGGCATGCTCAGGTAGTTTTTACATCTCTCCTATGTATTTTACTCCCATATCTACAGCTCAGCATCAACTCAGGTAGGTCTAGATGTTTGAGACTCACCATACCTTGATTGCCCGATGGTATCTCAAACTTAACCTGCCAAAAACTGAGCTCTTTTCTCCAATAAAGCATTATCTAGTTAATTGTGCAGTGAATTGTTTACACATCTGTGTTCTCCACTAAGCTTAGAGCTCCTCTTAAGGAAAAGAACACCTCATTACTCTGTTCATTTACTGAGCTCCTACTATGAGCCAGACCCTATGCCAGAAGCTCAGGAGGAAATGCTTACAAAAGAAGTGTGGTCCCTGCCTTCGCAAAGCTTATTTCTAAGGAGTCTATGACATGCGTAATTAATTACGAACTGTGACAAGGGCAACACGGAAAAGTATATGATATACATATATATATGTATATTTGGACTATGCCTCCCCTTTATATATATATATATATATAACAACACAGAATAGGGGTTGGCAAACTATGGCCCACAGGCCAGTTCTAGCCCACCTCCTGTTTTTTTTTTATGGCCAGAAACTAGGAATTTTTTTTTACCTTTCTAGTTGAAAAAAAATCAACATCAAAATAGTGAAAAGTAGAATGACTGAAAAATTGTGCTGAACACTGGAATTTGACACAACATTGTAAAATGATTATAAATCAATAAAAAATGTTAAAAAAATAGTGAAAAGTATATATGAAATTCAAAGTTTAACATCCATAAATTCATTTATGTATTTTCGATGGCTGCTATGACCCTGAGTTGAGTGGTTGTAACACAGACCTGAAAAGCCTAAAATATTTACTATCCGCCCCTTACAGAGAAAGTTTACTGATTCTTAACATAGAATCTGGAGGTCCTGATCTAAGCTTGAAGGTCAGAGGAGGCTTCCCTGAAGAACTGACCCATAAACTTGCAGTTAACCAGGTTGAGAAATGGGGAACCGCCGTCCGGGTAGAAGGAACAACACATGGGAAAGCCCTGTGGCCTGAAGGAGCTTGGCACATCCTAAATATTATTAGGTCTGTCATTGACTCTGGAGTGTAACAGGAAATAAAACACAGTGAGCCTAGTGAGGTCATGAGGAGTCAGATCCTGCTGGGTCTAATAGTCCAGGTTGAGGATATTGGATTTTACTCTGAGAACAATGGAAAGCCATTGAAAGGTGTATAAGCAGAGGAGGGATTCAGAATTCCTTTTTTAAATGATTAAATCAATTTCCTGAAGGATTAAGTACAATTCCTATTTTAAAGGATTATTCAGTGTGAGAGTGGGTTAGAGCAAACCAGAATGAAAATGGAAAGACCAATTAGGAGGCTATATCACAGTAGTACAAATGAGAAGACACATGACTTAATCTAGTGTGTTTTCAACGGGCATGAAAAAAAGGGAAGTTAAAAAGATTCTTAGGAGATCACATCTACTCGTCCTGGTGATTGGATGAAAGAGAGAGAGAGGGAGTCAATGTTGATCCCTAGGTTTCTGGCTTAAGCAGCTATGTGGATGAACATGCTATTACTGCCTCCCTACCCTGCTCTGCTTGTACAAGTCTCCCCACACTCATCACAGTGTACTGAAATCATCCATTACATACTTGTGTCTCCCACAGAGAGCCATCTCCTGGAAGGCAACAATGAGCTTGTTCTTTGTCTTCCTAGGGTCTGGCAGTGAGCTACGCATAGAATTGGCAGCAGTAAATGTGTATGAACTTTTCTTAGTTCTTCTTTCTCTGTTGTTTAGAGGTGCTCTCTATCCTTCTGATTGCTCAGGTTCTAAATCTCAGGGGAATCCTGGCTTCCTCTTTCTACCTCATCCACCATATGGTATCAGTCACAAAGTCCAATGTATTCTGCCCCCAGAACATCTGGTGAATCTTCTATTACCCTATTTCAGGCCCTCACATGTTTTAACACGCGTAAAGTGATTAGAACAGTGCCTAGACCAGAGTAAGGAGTAAGGCCTCTTTCCCAGCCTCCCTGCCTCCTGCCTCTTTCCATCCTGGCCATCCTCCAGGAGGTAGTCAGAGTGGTGTCTCTCAATTACAACACTGATCGTGTCATTCCCTTACTACAGTGCCCTCAAGACCAAAGATCAAATCCTAAATCCTCAGTGTGGTCTATAAGGCCCCATTGGTCTAACCTCTGACCATCTCTCCAGCCTCATCTTCACCTGCAAAAGCTTTTCATTGCATTGGGATGAAGGGCAAGTACAAGGCCTTCCACCTTCTTATCTTCACGTCCTCACCAGCCTCAGCTCTTTCATACAAAATGCTCCAGTCATGTGTGTTCATCCTGACCATACTCTGGGCTTCCTGCCTTCTCATGCCAGCTCATGTCCTTCCTCCCCTGTGGCCCCATCTATCAAGGGCTTGTTTCATCAGTTCAGGGTCCCCCTTCATCAGGAGTACCCCAATATTCTCTCTGCATTTGTTAGATCCTACCTCACAATTTGTTGTGGTTTCTGCACGTTTCATACTTCCACTGCCTGGAAGCAAAAAGAATGGCCATCCGTTGTTGTGCCTGTTCAGCATCCTTCTACTCTTCCTGCCCCGGTAACAGTACTCTGACAATCGTATGAGGAGCCTTTACTCCCCTTCTCTGGCCCCAGAGTGAGCAGGTGACTTTGGCTAATCAGCACATTTCATTCCTTTGGTCACAGTGACTGGCAGGTGGCTCAAACCAGGTCAGCAGGGAGAATGAACGTCAGCTGGAGATCTATGCTGGATCACTGAGGAAAGGGCCCTCTCTTTCTTCTGGGTTTACTAAACCAGAAAAGCAGCAGCCTGGACTTATTAATGGTCATCTTTGCCATGATTTGGACAGAGCCTTCTAGAGAATGAAGCCAACGCAGTTGGAAAACATATTCCTGGCTGTACCAGTTGAACCCTTGGATTCAGCGATGCCTGAAAGTAGTAGCGTCTTGACTTTTTCACGCATGAGCCAGTAAATGAGTTTGTTTGAGATGGGTTTTTTTCACCTCTAAGCTAGAGTCATGACTAGCAGACTGAAGCTGTCTTTTGAGTACAAGAGGGCAGGAAGGAAGGTGGAAAGGAAAATCAGAAGAGACTGGGACCAGCACCAGTGTCCCCCGTGGAAAAGAGGAGGAGTTACCTTTACATTGCTCAGACCAACCAAAGTGTCTTCACCTCCGTCTCTGCTTTGCAAGAGAATCAAACCAAACATTCTGGTCAAGATAACAGTTGCTTGTTTTACTGTTGATCATTGGCAAAAAGAGGCCCTTCACAGCTGAGTTTAAGCAGGAGATGGTTACTCCTTAGTCAGCTGGCTGGCATCTACCATCGGGGAATAGGCTAGTCCAGGGGTTCCCAAGCTTGTCTGCAAATTGGAATGATTTTGGGATATTTAAAAAGTTCCTTGTAAACTGACTATGACTCAATTAAAAAAAGAAAAAAAAAATTCCAGCCCCCAGACTACATCCCAGACCAAGTAAATCTCAATCTCTAGGGGTGAGACCCAGGCACCACTTTTATTGAAGTTTCCACAGATGGTTCTAACATGCAGACAAGTTTGAGAACCACTTCCCAAAGCTCCCACTCTCCTGTTTCCAAGGCTTATACTCCTATAAAGCAGAGCTTCTCCACCTAGTTGACATTAGATCAACTAGGATTTTTCTTTTTTAATGTTCATGTCTGGGTCCCATCTCCCAGAAATTCTGATGCAGTTGGTTTGGAGTAGGGCCCCAATATGGGTTGCTATAGACTGAATTTTGTATCCCCTTGCCCCAAATGCATTTGTTGAAACCTAACTCCAAGAGTGCTGGTATGTAGAGCTGGGGCCTTTGGGAGGTGATTAGGTCATGAAGGTGGAGCCCTCATGAATGAGATTAGTGCCCTTATAAAAGAGACCTCAGAGAGTTCCTACCCCCACCCCCATACCCATTCCCTTTCTCATCCACTTGCTTATCCTCTGAGGAGAAGGAATGTTTTGTGGGATGGACAAGGCTGAGAGAAGGTACAACAGGCAAGTAAGACTCAGGCTCCCCCTCCCTTTTCAGATCCTCCTGCCCTTCACATGGTGAATACATGACCAGGGTGCCATCAGATTTCTAGAGGCAAGTCTGGAGTGCCACCTCGCTGATCCCCCTTTCAGGGCTGGCCCAAGGACTGGGTAAGTGTGTCTCTCCCGTCTTCCCAAGGTCTAGACATGGGAGGGGAAAGGTTTTGATCTTAGGTCCAAATATAAGCAACTAGCAATTAAGCTGATTTGGCTCTCCATCCTACTGTCTTGACTGGTCTGGTTGAACTCAGGGTGTGTGTGTTAAAGTATCACTCTCACACCCCAGCACTAGCATTTATACCAGCTTCCGTTCATTGGTTCTCTCACTGCATGGGACTGCACTGTGTCCCGAGTCCTCTATTCTCCTAGCACAGAGACTGCCACAGAAGTTCTCAGTATATATAAAATAAATTGACTCAGGTCTTGACTTAATTCCTGCCCCATTTATGAGATAGGAAGGGATATAAAATATAAAAATGGGACATATGATCCCTGCTCTCAGGGGTCTCCAGTGACCAACAGCCTTGGAGGGGCAGGAAAGTCTTCCCAAAGGGGAGGCATTTCAGCTGGTACTTGAAGGATGGAGAGGTGCCGCAGGAAAAGTATGAAGGTGCAGAGATTTGAAAGGTTCACTTAAGGGAATATTGTGCTCCCTCAAGGGCACTTGGAAGGCTGTTCTGGATGGCAGAGCACACACACACCTGTGGGTAAACCAGAGGGCAGACTTCACTTCAGTTCTCTTCAACCCACCTGTGTGGGCAGATCAAGAGACTGAGCACACTAAACTCAAACTGGAATATTTTTATTCAATATATTTAATTCCTTATACTTCAGAAGAGACCTTTACGGCAGAGAGTGAAAAACAGTATGTGTGTTCCTGGAATGTATTCTTGCAATATATTTGATTCCTGTTCATATTGAGTAAATTATTCAACTAGAATTTGACCCTAACTATGTCTTGGGCTTTTCATTAAAAACAAGTCAACGAAGGGAAGAGAAGGTAAATGGGAAATAAAGTAAAAATCAAATCCACTCTTTGCTGGAAAACATTAAAGAAAATACTTTTATATGATATGGACTCAATATTTGCCTCCTTTCTTACAATATATGGTTCAATAAAGTGTATTTCATTATTAATTAAAGGTCAGAAAGAGAAAGAAAAATACTATATGATATCACTCATATGTGGAATCTAAAAAATAAGACACAAATGAACTTATCTGCAAAACAGAAACAAACTCACAGACATAGAAAACAAACTTATGGTTTCCGGGGAGAAAGGGGCTGGGAAGGGATAAATCGGAAGTTCGAGATTTACAGATACTAGCTACTATATATAAATAGATAAACAAGTTTCTACTGTATAGTACAGGGAACTATATTCAATATCTTGTAGTAACCTATAATGAAAAAGAATATGAGAAGGAATATATGCTTATATGTATGACTGAAACATTATACCGTACACCAGAAATTGACACAACACTGTAAACTGACTATACTTCAGTTAAAAAAATTTTTTAAATGTCATTACAATAAAAAAAAAAAAGAGGGGGATGGAGAGAGACTGAGCACCCAGTCCTAGAAACTTATGGAAGGAAAAGAGGCCCCTAGAATAGGTCCTGTGGACAAGCGGGATGTGGCACCAACCACCAGCTGCTGCTCTTTTCTCACTCTTAGCTCTGAGCAAGTTCCTCTTGCATTTGGGGGTCACCCGTAAATATAACATCACTGACCCCTCTTGGACTCTGATTTGACAGAGCTGGGTGCCAGCAAAGCCAGTTATTCCCAGGAAAGTCAGAGTCAGGATCATCGCAGGCCCAGCTCCCAGCTGGGACTGCAGCCTTGGAAGCTGCCTCCCCGGCCCCCTCTTGCATCAGAAGCAGTGATCTATCTCCCCCAAGCTGCTTGGGAAGAGGGGATTTACTCCTCCCCAGCACATTTTGTTTATTCCCAAGCTGCTGTTTTATCTTTGGCCTAACTCAGTGACTCTCAGCTGGGGTGAATCATGGCTCCCAGTGAACATTTGGCAATGACCGGAGGCATTTTGGGTTGTTACCACCTGGGCAGCGGGGTCAGGGAGTGAGTGTGGAATGGTACTACTGACATCTACAATGGTAGAGGCCAGGGATGCTGCTAATATGGTGTAATGTACAGGGCAGGCCCTGACCACAATTATCCTGCTCAAAATATCAACAGTGCTGAGGTTGAGAAACTCTATCTTGCTTAGGGAGAAAAAATTTCATTAACACTAGCTTTAAAATATTCTCACGATCTGGTCAGCAATAACTGACACAAGACTGTTGTCTTGCAATTCATCAATAGACTCATGCTGGCTCTTCTTTCCCCAGCTCCTGTATGGGAAGGGGTGGAGGTTGTAGGAGTCGGGGAGTGGCTGGATACTGCAGAAGTAGATTAGGGTCAGGTGGGGAGTGAGAGAGGGGGGTTACATAGTGCAAAGAGCATGGGCTTTAGAATCAGATCTGAGTTCACATTCCAGCCTTGACTACTTCTTTAGCTGTGTGACTTCAGGCAAGTGACTTTCCCTCTCTGGGCCTCAGTTTTCTCCTCTGTAAAATCGGACAACTCCTACATTACAAGGTCCAGGCACTCAGCTATTACTATGACTTCATCCTAAGGCAATAGAGAGCCATCAGAGCTTGGGGGAGGCAAATCAGCTTTGAGTGGTCACTGGGGCAGCCTGGAGGGGAGATTACTTACCCTCACAGTGTGTGTGTTTAGTTCCCTCTAGGCAGGTCCAGAAGTCTCAGTCTAGCTGGAATCTCTCCTTTCTTGGCCTGTACTCTTCCTTTTCTTTAGTTCTGTGCCTCAGCAGGTTGCTGCCACCAAAGTGGAATGACTATGCGGCAGAGAAATACATAGAGATTGTAATTTGCTCCATTCTTGCTGTGGGTAACTTCCCTCCTTTTTGCCTGGAGGTGGGGACTGAGGCTGTTAAAGGCTTTGAGGTTGCCAGGCACCAAAAGAGATCCCCCAGCCAGGGCTTTTGTTTACCAAGGCCCAGCTCTAGGAGACAGGAAGCTAAATTATTCCAGAGTGCAGGACTCCCAGGCGCGGGAGGGGAGGAAGTGGGCCCATTAGAGAAGGTTTGATGGTTTTCCCAAGCCTGAGAAAGTGAACAGGGGTCTGAGTGGCTTTGCTGAGCCTGTTGTCTTTCCTTGAGTAAAAGTGACTTTGACCACTCCCACTCTGATCTCCCAGGACCTCTGTCCGGCCTGCAGAGCTGCTGTCTGTGGGGGAGGGGATGGTGTGTGAGTCGTAAGAGTAGTGGCTTGGGAGTCACAGCAAAAGATGAGTGTGGCTAAGCCAAGCAGGTCCATGAGGATAAATCGAAGTCGACTGAAGATCAAACAGTCCTCCCCTGAATGTTGTAGACTGGATAAACACAGGAATTAAACATAGTGCCTCAGAGGGGTGGGAGCATTATAAAAAATTAAATTATGTAAATTTACAGTTAAACGAAGTGTATTCCAAGGTAATAACATTGAAAGTGTGTCACTTCCTATTATTTTACTACACTTTGCTATGACATATGCTCTTGGGGTTATTCCTATTGACATGGTAGAAGCACTACATAATAGGGCAGACCTCTTTCCAGCAGCACCTTCAGTGACATCAGGTTGGCAGCTTGAAGCTGCCCGTGGTGGGAGTATTTACACCATGGAAATTGGCAAATGCTACAAATCAGGTTTCTTCCTAACACCACCCCCTCCCTACAAGCCGTTTGAAAACATTTTACCAGCACAACACTGAGTAGAGGATTCCTCAAACATGACTGTGATTGAATTTCCACCAGCTTGGCTGGCAGAGGGTTTGGAGCAGATAATGTGATTCAGAGAAGTAAACAAATACGACTTGTCTTACATCCGAGTATTGTGGGTAAAATGCATACTTGCTACGAACATCAAGTCCAGACTTACTTGGAGACTCATCTCTGCCTCCTCCCTTAGAGACAAGAGCGTGCACCCACTTACAAAATACCCTCTAGGGCACCTCAAAACACTCTCTGGTGCCTTCTGGGTGGAACAAGACCAGAAATGCCATGAGGGCAGGGACTTTGTTCACAACTGCCGCAGCAGACCCGCAGACCCCCTCTCAGTGTTAGCAGCTCTCCCAGTTTCCCTGGCTTCTGAGTTGAGGCAGTCGAAGTCATGCTGGGGGCAAAGGGGTGCACAAGGGCTGGTTCTAGATGGGAAAACAAGAACGAGCCAGAAACCAGGAATTGCCTCTCAAGCACGTGGATCTACTTGGGAGCAGGGAAGGTTGTCAGTCAGCGGCAGTTCCTCCCCAGGGAACATTCGGCACTGTCTAGAGACATTTTTTGTTGTCATACCTGGGGAAGAGTGCTACTGGCAGCTGGTGGGCAGAGGCCAGGGATGCTGCTAAACATCCTATGATGTGCAGGACAGGCGCCCCTAATCTCACATTCAGAGAATTATCCTGCCCCAAACATTGAGAAACCCTGGGATAGGAGACACAGTGGGGAGAAATTCAGACAGGGGAGGGTCTAGGAAGAGATAGGGAAAAGGTCTACTGGCCCAGGAGCTGTTGAGCCCTCCCTCCCCCACAACACACATTTCTGTGTGGCCAGTCAGTCCCTTATTCTGTGCCTTGTCCTGTTTCTCTAGTCTGTCTCTGGTAATGTCCTTGTTTATCTCTGTTTATCTCTTGGTCTCGTATTCTCACTCTCAGTGGTGCCATCTGCTCTGGCTGGATACTTGTGTTCTGAGACCTGAGACAAGCCTCTGGCATTCGTACTCCCTCAGCCCACGCTAATCACTCCAGCTGCCTCAGCCTGGGAGTTGGGCCAGGAGGTTGACGAAGGGGGAGGGTGTAAAGACAGGGGGCCTAAAGGTCCCCACTCTTCCCACCGCCTATCCTGCCTTTGCCCCAAGGGCCCTGCTGCCTGTCTCCATGAGGCCAGGAGCTCCAGCCTGCTGTCACCCCCAGGGCCTGGGAGCTGAGTCAGCCTGTCCAAGTGGCCTTGCTCTGCCCACTGACCCCTTCCTCCCCACCCCACCCCCAGCTCCTTAAATTTCTCCTCTAGCTTAGTCCAGCAGCTGTTACAAAACAACTGGGAGCTCGGCAGTTCCTCCCTCCCAGTCCTGCCCTGGGCAGTAAGTGACACCAGGCCCATGACTGCCACTAAGCCCAGTAACTTCTGCCAAGTGACCAGGCACTTTTGGCCTCTGCCCTGGTCCTGGTTTCCAGGACCCAGAGTCCAGAGATCAGAGCCAGGACATGGTACCCTGTACTTGGAACCCAGTGCTCGGCATCCAGGCACAATTACCAGTGCCCATCAGCAGGACCCAGCCCTCAGTGCCTGGTGTCAGGGCTGCCTACCCTGCACCTTGCACTCACCTCCTCTGGCAGACCCTGGGGGCCTGTGTACTGGGCCAGCAGGGCCCAGGATGGGCACTGTGTAAAGCCAGAGATGCTGCAGAAGAGTCTAGTGGCAAGTTTTAAAACTAACTGGAAATCACTCAAATGAAGATTTAAAATAAAAATTGTGGGGGGAGGGTATAGCTCAGTGGTAGAGTGCACGCTTAGCATGCACAAGGTCCTGAGTTCAATCCTGTACCTCTGTCAATATAAATAAAGAAACCTAATTACCACTACCCCCAAAAAATAAATGAATAAAAATAATTAAGATAAAAATTGGGGAAAGGACCAGCAGTATGGACAGAGGGAGGGGAAAGGCCAGGGTATATAGGGCTGCCAGATAAAATAGAGGATGCCCAGTTACATTTGAATTCAGGTAACAACAAAGACTTTTTCAATATAAGATGTCTCATGTCATATTTGGAACATACTTCTAGAAAAAAAGTATTCCTATTTATTTGAAACAGGGGTCTTGTATTTTGATTTCTTAAATCCAGTAACTCCACGGGGTGAGGTTGAGGGGGTAAGCCTCTCCTCCCAGCCTTCACCTGGCTTATATTCCAGCAGTCTCAGGTGGGGAAACAGGATGTGTTCCTTATCTTTTCAGTAGAGGGAACTTCATGGGATTCTATTTTTTATTGTTTTGACTTTTATATATCTTCTAATTTTCTTTAAGAAGTCAGCATGAATTTACAGTTAAAAACCATGTTAAGGGGAAACGGGGATGAAAGATAAATTAGGAGTTTGGGATTAGCAGACACAAACTACTATGTATAAAATAGATAAACAACAAGGCTTCACTGTATAGCACAGGGAACTGTGTTCAATATTGTGTAACAAACTATAATGAAAAAGAATATGAAAAAGAATATATAAGTGTATAACTGAATAACTTTGCTGTACACTGTGTTGCTAACACATTGTGAATTAACTATACTTCAAAACTAAAATGTCATGGACACTATGTCTTGTCTAGATTATTGCAATATACCCCTTTCACTCCCTCTCTAAAATGAGTTTTTTGACCAATACAGTCACATGCTTTAAAATTCCACAGGGACAACAGAATAGGCAATGCAATGTCATCTCCACCCCTGCCTCTCGGCCACCCTGTTCTTCCCCCACTTCTCTGTTTCCTTCCAGAGACACCTTATTGCCACAGCCTTGTACCTGTCTTCCTGCCTCCATTCTGGCCCACCTGTCTCCATATTATGGCCAGCTGGTGTTTCACCTCCAATCATGTTACCTGCCGACTTAAAACTGTGCTGTGGTTTTCCATGCCATGGGACAGAGAGTAAACTTCCCAGCTAATTGGAATAGAAGGTGCTCAGTGCCTGAGTCCTGTCCAGGTTCTGGGACACTTGGCCACATCCCCGCTGGTCTCACACACCACCAGAGAAACACCACCCGCTCGTTAGTTAGTGTCCTTCACTCCCCCAACAGTTCTGGCTTCCACATTCTTGCTCATCTTTATCTCTGTCAGAATTTTATTGCACATAGACAGCATCCACGGTGTGCCAGGCACGGGGGACTACAAAGGACATGGTAGACAACAAAACTGAAATGTCCCTGCTCTTGTGAATCAGGTTCTGGCAGAAGAGCATTTAATAGACAAAGCCCTTGCCATGCTAGGGTATGTCCAGAGTCCTGGGGTCAAAGAAGGCTTCCTGGAAGAAGTGATATTTAACATCTGGACAGTCATCAGCCAACAAGGAGGGGGGTGGGGCTGGCGGGGGAGAGTGTCCCAGGCTGAGGAAACCGTTTATGCAAAGGCCCTGAGACATCGGGAAGAGTCTCAAACCAAGGCTGGGGGAACACAGAGAAGAGAGGAAGAGAATAAGAGCCACAGGGTGAGCAGCCCCCAGCAAGCCACTCTACAGGGCATGCCTTTAATCCAGGGCAGTGAGAGGGCCTGGAACAGATTTATGCCAGGGAGCATGTGGGCAGATCTGTGCCTATTCTGGAGAGACTAGATTGAAGGAGATGACCTTGCTGCTCTCTCTTGGATGACAGAAATGACAGCAGCCTGGGCCAGCATGGGGACAGAGTCAGAGATATTGCAGAAGGAGTGACTTTCCAGGGGTCTGGCTTGAGAGACTGGTGGATCCTGCTGATGTTCTCTGAGGCCAGTTTTGGACTTTTGGAACTGGTGGTGCTGGCAAGACGTCCAAGCCAAGATGTCCAAGCCGAGATGTCCAGAAGACACATATACAGGTTGTCAATCTCAGGAAAGAGATCTGGACCAGAGAGTCCTGTTTGGGAGTCAACAGTGTAAACTTAACAATGAAAATGTTATCTAGCCCTTGATGAGAACTTACCAGGCGTTGGATGCTTTTCTAAGTTGTTTACATACCTTAACTTATTGATTCCTCACAACCACCCTGTGAGGTATGTGCCTTTGCTCTTGCCATTTTACACATGGGGGAAAAAAGTTAAGTGCCGTAACCAAGGTTACACAACTACTAAGTGATGGAGCCAAGGTTCCAACCCCAGATGTCCATCCCCAGGACCCGTGCTCTTAACTGCACCATAGTTTCTCACCTAGACAGTAGTTTAAGCCCCAGAAGTAGATGAAATCAGCTTCAGAACTGTGAGAATCCTGCTCTTAAATAAGTGTTCTCTAAAGTGCTAGTGTTTAATTAATTAGTGTTTTCAAATTAATTTCCATACAAGAACTAACTTGAAATGAATCACAGACCTAAACATAAGGGCTAAAACTATCAACTCTTTGAAGAAAACATACAGGAAAATCTTTATGACAGTGGATTTGGCAATGATTTGTTGGATGTGACACTAAAAGCCTGGGCAGTAAAAGAAAAAATAGATCAACTGGGCTTCGTCAAAATCAAAACCTTTTGTGCATCGGATACTATCAGCAGACTGAAAAGGCAGCCCACAGGATGGGAGAGAATAGTTGTATATCACATATCTTATAACTAATCGATATCCAGACTATGTAAAGAATTCCTAAAACTCAACAACAGTAAAACAAACAACCCAGTTAATAAATGGACAAAAGACTTGAAGATATACAAATAGCCAGAAAGAGAAAGAAAACCACATGGTATCACTCATATGTAGAATCTAAAAAAAAGAAAAAGAAAAAAAAGGACACCGAGAATTCATCCACAAAACAGAAACAGATTCACAGACATAGTAAACAATCTTATGGTTACTAGGGAAAAGGGGTGGGAAGGGATAAATGTGGGAGTTTAAGATTTGCAAATGTTAGCCACTATATATAAAAGCAGATTTTAAAAAACCAAGTTTCTTCTGTATAGCACAAGGAACTATATTCAAAATCTTGTAATAACCTTTAATGAAAAAGAATATGGAAACAAATATATGTGTGTGTGTACATGTGTGTGTACGTGTGTGTGTGTATATATATATATTTACATACCCATCTCTAAGTCATATATATATATATGACTGAGACATTATGCTATATACCAGAAATTGATACATTGTAACTGACTGTACTTCAATTTTAAAAATATCATCTTTGGGCGGAGGGTATATAGCTCAAGTGGTAGAGCACATGCTTAACATGCATGAGGTCCTGGGTTCAATCCCCCATACCTCCTCTAAAATTAAATAAATAAATAGACCTAATTACCTCCCACTACACAAAAAAATACCATCCTCCATAAAAAAAAGATACAAATAGCCCATAAGCACATAAAATGATGCTCAATATCATTAGAGAAATGCAAATCAAAGCTACAATTAAATACCTTTAATTCCCAGTACCTCCATTAAAAAAAAGAAATAAAACTAATTGCCTCTCCCCCAAAACAAACAAACAAAAACCTACAATGAGATACCACTGCACATACCATGAGGATGACTAACATTAAAAAATAATAACAAGTGCTGGGGAGGATGTGGAGAATTTGGCACCCTTGTGTATTGCTGGCAGGACTTTAAAATGGTACAACCACTATGGAAAATTAAACATAGAATTGCCATGTAACCCAGCAATTCCATGATTCTGGAATAGAAAGCAGGGACTTAGACATTTGTATACCCATGTTCATAGAGCCATTATTCATAGTTGCCAAAGGTGGCAATAATCCAAATGTTCATCAACAGATGAATAGATGTGGTAAACACATACAATGGATTATTATTCAGCTTTAAGAAGGAATGGAATTCTGACACATGTTATAACATGGGTGAACCTTAGAGACATTATGCTAAGTGAAATAAGCCAGTTACAAAGGGAGAAATATATGATTCCACTTGTTTGAGGTACCTAGAGTAGTCAAATTCATGGAGACAGAAAGTAGAATGGTGGTTGCCAGTGTCTGGGTAGAGGAGAGAATGAGGAATTTGTGTTTAATAAGTACAAAATTTCAGTTTGGGAAGACGGAGAAGTTTCAGAAATGGGTAGTGGTGATGGTTGCACAACAATTTGAATGCACGTAATGCCACAAAACTATTCACTTAAAAATGGCTAAAATCTGGGGGAAAGGGGGTGGGAAGTGATAAATTTGGGAGTTTGAGATTTGCAAATGTTAACCACTATTTATAAGAAATAGAAAAAAAACAAATTTCTTCTGTATAGCACAGTGAACTATATTTAATATCTTGTAATAACTTTCAATGGAAAGGAATATGAAAACAAAAATATGTATATGTATGCCTGACCAGGACATTGTGTTGTGCATCAGAGGTTGACACATTGTAACTGATTATACTTCAATTTTAAAAAAAGAAAGTAAAAAATGGCTAAAATGGTAAATTTTATGTTATGTATATTTTATGACAATAAAATGTCAGAATTCTACCTAATAAAACTGAAAAAGGAGGAAAAAAATCAGAAAGAAATGAAGATAAAATGGATAACTTTAACTTTGAAAGATATTTAAATTTGTAAAAACATTTCATGTTTGAATTAAAATTTGCACTTCACAAACAAAAATTTTACAACTTACAGTTCCCCAGTGTTTGAAATTTTAAACACTAAATTCTGGTTACTGTTCAGTTTTAACAATGGATAAGTAAGTTTTATTAGCACAAGTGGTCACACAGAATGATAGAATTGAAGTACCTTAAGTTCTGTTTCTTTATCACTGTCATCGTTTATTCTGAAACTACTGTTTACACTCAGGAATATGTAGTGTCACAGAGTTGGAGACACCAACTGAGCCCAAAGCAAGCTTTAATTCTTAAGAAATTACTTTCATTCTTTCAGCCATCTTGGAGACTATGGAGGCCTGCGGGGAACAGGACTTCTAAAATGATAAATATGTCTGGAAGGCTGTGGTCCAAGGCCATTTTTGCTGGCTGTAAGTGGGGTCTCCAGAATCAAAGGGAGCACACAGCTCTTCTTAAAACTGAAGGTGCTGGGGAAGGGTATAGCTCACTGGTAGAGTGCTTGCCTAGCATGCACAAGGTCCTGGGTTCAATCCTCAGTACCTCTATTAAAATAAATAAATAAATAAACCTAATTACCTCCCCCCAAAATTAAAAAAAAAAATTGAAGGTGTTTGTGCTCGAGATGAAACTGAATTCTATCTAGGCAAAAGATGTGCTTATGTGTACAAAGAACAACACGAGTAACTCCTGGTGGAAAACTGAACAAAACCAGAATAATCTGGGTAAAGGTAACTTGTGCTCATGGAAACAGTGGCATGATTCGTGCCAAATTCCAAAGCAACCTTCCTGCTAAGGCCATTGGACACAGAATCCATGTGATGCTGTACCCCTCAAGGATTTAAACTTATTGAAAAGTAAATAAATGGAAGTGTAGATTTGAAAAAAAAAAGAAATTACTTTCAAAATGAATGTGTATATCTGAGTCTGGGTCTCAAGAGGTGGACTATTTAAGTGTGATCTCTCCTAATTAATTCACATGCAGAACACAATATTTATTAAAAAGTAATAAATTTGCAGGGGGTAGGGTATAGCTCAGTGGTAGAGCACATGCTTAGTACACATGAGGTCCTGGGTTCAATCCTCAGTACCTCCATTTAAAAAGAAATAAATAAACCTAATTACCTCCCCCGACCAAAAAAAGTAATAAACTTGTGTTAATTTGAATCTTGCATATATATCATTAAAACTCAACAGTAACTGTGGTAACTACTTAAAACTTAGACAAATAAACTTTTTTTCAGGAAGAAGGATTTTTTTAGCTGATGTTTAAAATTGTCAATGGATGGTGATATTTAAAAGCAGGCCAACTCTCAGTCATTTTTATTAGGGTTCTTAAATTCTTTACTTTTATTGTCCACAACTGGGGCAGACCTCCCTTCAACCATCGTTCCACCTTTGTTGGCTATTGCCAGCAATTCTGGGATCCAATTCCTCCTGGCAACTCTGGACCAGAGCTGAGTGTTAGGGGCTGTCTTTTGGAGGTGTAAAGGATATTTCCTTAATTTAAAGGAGCTTCTCAGATGTTATCTCCCACGGCCCGCTGCCGCTGCCCCTGAGATCTGGATCAAATATTTCTCCTTGGTATTCCCAAAGCACCCTGTGCCTGGTTCTGTCACTGACTTCTTCAATGTCTCCTTCCACTTGGAGACTGAGGATCTGGCCCCATGGATCACATTTTCTGGCCACATCGGATATGTCTAATATGGCTGTTCCCAAGTGGTTTGGGGAGGGGGCCAGTAGTACGGAGGAGGTGTCGTCAAGCTGCCCCAGGATGTCAAGTCCCCTCAAGGTAGGGAGGGGGTCTTGGAACTAATAAAACTCTCATTCGATGTGTTAGTTTAAGGAATGCCTCACCCAGATCACTAGCCTCAGTTTGCAGGCGAGGAAATCGAAGCTCACAGAGGTCAGGGGAATAGTCCCGCAGTTAGAGAGTGAGTCACTGGTAAGGCCTGGACACACACTTCCTTACCTCTCAGCCAGGGCCCCGGCCACCGCCCTGCCCTGAGTCTGGTCCTGGCAGCTACTTCTCCTGTTGCGCCAATGTGCTGATTTAACCACGAGGGGGCGCCAGATGCCCGTTCATGGGGTAGCCGGGCCCAGGCTGGGGAGTGGAGGGACTGCTCCACTGAGGGAGGCCCACCGGGACTGATGCCCTTGGAGCTGATAAAGAAGGGGTATTTGGGGGAGAAAGGGGTGTAAAAGAGCAGCAGTTCAGGAGCGGTGGCGGCTGGGACAGAGGGAGTTGGAAGGAAGGGCATGTGGTGCTTCCTCTGGCTCTGCCCTGTCTGGCCCTGTTGGGGAAAGGGTAGAGCTGGCGAAAGGGAGGACTCTCCATTGCACAGGCTTCTGCCCCCGCCTCCACTCTGCTCAGTCTCGCTCAGGAACAGACCGGACATTCCTAAAGCTCCGGCAGGAAACCAGGAAATAGACCAGGAGGCCAGCCTCTCTGCAGCCTGGCCAGTTCTCCCAAAGCAACCCCTCCTGCTGCTCCAGAGGACCCAGGTCCCAGGCTCCTGAACACTGCATGGTCCTGCTGTCTTGCCTTCTGCCCTCCCTCCCAGCCTGTGGGATCAGACGCATTCCCAGCCCCAGCCCTGTATAAGAAATGGCTATCCATAGTCCATCACTGACTTCCAGATCAAATTCAGAATCCATCCCCCTAAACGTAGCTCTCCTCCAGAGTTCCTTCTCTCAGTGAAGGATACAACTATCCATCTGGTTATTTGACCCAGAAAGCTTAGAGTCATCCTTGACATCTTCCTTTTCATTCCTCACTTTTTTCACCTCTTCTGTCTACCTGTCAGTTTCCACCACTCACTGGACCGAATGCCATCATCTCTCACCATAATTGGTGCTCTTGTCTGAACTCCCTACTGTCACTCCCCCCGCTTCTTTTCTCAATCCCTTCTCCAGTGGTAGCTTTGACCATCTTATCAGATCATCAATCTGATCATGTCACCCACCTGCTGAAATCTCTCAACAGCTTCCCAGTGCTCTTTCAATAAAGACCAAGTTCTTAGCATGGCCCACCAGGTCCTGCATGATCTGGTCCTTCCTATCTCTCTGGCCCCCTCCTCCTCTTTCTGTGTTCCCACTACAGTGGCCATGCTCACCACTGGACCTTTGCACATGCTGTTTTCTCTGCCTGGACTCCTGCCCTTCTGCCTTCTTAATTTTTACTTCCTCAGATCTCGGCTCCAGCATTGCTTTCTCAGGGACACCCTCCTTGACCTCTCTGACTAGATCAGATTCCTCATTATTCACTCTCCTAGTACCACACACTTCTTCACATATGCCAGAGTTGTAATTGTCTATTTGCTTATAGTATTATTTAATTAAGATCTGTTTCTTTCACTAGACTGTAAGCTCCATGAGGGTAAAGACATGCCAATTTTTGCTC
Source organism: Vicugna pacos (assembly GCF_048564905.1). Lineage (NCBI taxonomy): Eukaryota > Metazoa > Chordata > Mammalia > Artiodactyla > Camelidae > Vicugna > Vicugna pacos. The sequence continues at coordinate 41,910,957 of NC_132999.1, forward strand.
ACTTGAAAATCTCCAGCACTTCTGTGCCTGGCATATAGTAGGTGCTCAATGTTTCTTGAAAAAAAAGTTAATTAATCTTGCACATTTCCCTCCATCTCTATTTCCTGATCCTAAGCCTCTATCATCTCCTCTCTGGACCTTGGCAATCACTTTTTAACTAGTCTCCCAGTTTACAATCAAGTACCTACTCATTTCCTACCCAACAGCCAGAGTGATTTAATAAAAATGCCAATCTGACCATGTCACCCTTCCCTTTAATAGCCTTCAGTGGCTTCTCATAGCCCTTGGAATAAAATCCAGACTCCTGACACAGCCTTACCAGGCTTTCCTTGCATGGTCTGGCTCACCTTGTGCCAAGCTCCACCTCCTTCTTGGTGGATCTTTCTTTTTTTAAATTGAAGTATAGTTGATTTACAATGTTGTGTTAGTTTCTGGTGTACACATAGTAATTCAGTTATATATATATTATTTTTCATATTCTTTTTCATTATAGGTTATCACAAGTTATTGAATATAGTTCCCCATGCTATACAGTAGGACATTGTTGTTTATCTATTCTGTATATAGTAGTTTGTATCTGCTAATCTCAAACTCCCAATTTATTCCTCCCCCCTGGACTTTTCTTATTTCAGCAAATACTGAGTGCCTGTTGTACCAGACACTGAGGACTCAGAGATGTAAAAACAGACTCCTTCAGATCTGTTCACAATCCTCCAGATACTCAAGTACACCTCCTTTCCATGCAGGGCCTTTGCACATGCTTCCCCCTTCCTATAGAAAACGCTTCTCTCTCCTTTCTGCATTCCTGACTTTGCCCTGTCAACACCTCCTACCCATCAGATCTCAGACTAAGCTCCATTTATTCAGGAAAATCTTATCTGACTCCAACCTAGCTCCCCCTGTTAGGTACTCGTGTTACTTAGCTGTTCCACCTTAAACTACATTTTCTATTTTTACATTTGTTTGTGTGGTTATTTGGTTAATACACATCTTTCCCACCAGGAAGCTTCAAGAGCTTCCTGGTCTGGTTTTGCTTAACAGAATAGCCCTCTGGCCTTAGCTGGGGCTCCACAATGTACTGAATGAATCAATGAATGAGTAAAAGATTGCAATCGAATGTGAGCTGGGGGCTGGGAGGGGTGTCAAAGGAGCATGCACTGAGGAGGAGGTCTGGAAGCTGTTAGGCTCTTCCTGCCCCTCAGCTCCAACACCTGAGACTTGGCCTCACCAACCACCCTCCCCCACAGTTCTCCCAGTTGTTCAGAGGCCCCAGCAGCACTGGTCCTGCTCCCAGGCCTCTGGGGCTTCTCCTACATTGACCCCTCCCACTGCAGCTTTTCTCCCTGCTCTTTTTTCACATGGCTGGCTCCTCCTGGTCCTTCAGGTCAAGTTTAAATGCTGTGTCTTTAGGGAATACCTTCTCTGGGTCAGTCTCCCTGCCCATACTTTCATCCATTTCATTTCCTTCATCATATTGCAAAGGGAAATGCATTTATGTAGTATGTCCCTAGATGAGCTAGGAGCTTTTGGCCACATTAACAGAAAACCCGACTCAACTGGCTTAAACATCAAGGAAAGCTGTCTAGCGGTAGGACTCGTTTGGAGGTTGGTTAATTCAGTGATGTTCTCAAGGACCCAGGTCTCCCCATCTCGCTGCTCTGCCTCCTTGATGCTGGGTGTGTCCTCAGGTCAACCGGATGGATGCAGCAATTCCAGGCACCACAGTTGGACTTCATTATCATAGGAGGAGGGTTTCTCCTCATTAACTATTGCTCTGAAACAAATTATCACAAATTATCACAAAACTTAGCAGTTTAAAACGGCATTTATTATCTCACAGTTTCCAAGGTTTAGAAACCTAGGAGTGGCTTAGCTGGCTGGTTCTAGCAGAAGGTCTCTCATGAGGTTGTTGACCAGGGTTGCAGTCATCTGAAGGCTTAACTGAGGTTAGAGGATCCACTTCCAAGTTTATTCACGTGGCTGTTGGCAGAAGGCTTCAATCCCTCCGTACCTGGGCCTCTCCATAAGGCTGTTCCCAACTTAGTGGTGTCTTCCTCCCAAGCGAGTGGTCCAAGAGCGAGAGAGCAACCAAGACAGAAGCTGCAGTGTCTATTAGGACCTAAGTTCAGACGTGGCACACCACCACTTCTGCTATATTCTGTCGTCACTTAGTCCAGCCCTGGTCCAACGTGTGGGAAAGGACTACACAGGATGTAAACGCCAGGAGGTGGGGGACACTTGGGAGGTGAGCTTAGCAGCTGGCTCCTACATGGTATTTTTGTTTCAAAAGTGAAGAAGCCTTTCCTAGAAACCTTGGGAGGCTTTTCTTTGCATATGCTGGCTGCAATTATGTCATGTGCCCAGGCCTAAATCAAACACTCATGAGGGGTGTGGGACCATCATTTTTGGCTCATTACAATTATGATTCACCTCTGGGCTTGGGATCCACCTCTGCTGAGGTACAGGATGGGATCCAGGAGGAAGACAGTCACCTGAACAAAATTAGGATTCTGTTTGGAATGAGGAAGGGGTGATGGGAGTGGATGTTGAATGGGTGACTCAGGGTCTCTGATGCTCACCGGATGTGCTGTCAACTCTGTAAGAACAGAGGCTATGCCTTTTCCTACTACTGCGTCCCCAGCAGAGAGCCCGCCTGATACAGAACAGTGGTAACCACTTTTGTTAAATGATAAATGAACGAATTCATGACAGAATGGAAGACCACAGGCAGGACATCTAGCACTGGTACCAGGTAGGGATGGATATCCCCAGGCCCTGGCTCCTCAAGTTCTTAGAACTCAGGAGGCCCCCTGCTCCCAACCCCACCGCCAGCCACAAGGATAGACAGGACTGGCAGAATTATTCTCACTTTATTTCTGGAGAAATTTGATCAGATGCAATAACACTGATTCCAGGCAAGGGAGGGGGCATGGGTCCCCCTAAAGCAACCAGTATCCTGTAGCCCAAGGTGCCCCTCATCCCCAGACCTGGGTTCCCCCTCAGTTACAGTTAAATAGAGGGAGAAAGGTCTCCCTGGGGAGTCTTGGGAGGGTCCGCCTCCTGCACCCACCCCCTCCACACAAAGGAGCCTGAGCACGAGCTATTTACAGTATTCACATCCACTGTACCCCACCAAACCAAGGCAAATACTACAGGTGGCCCTTCCCCAAGGGAGGAGGCCAGAGAGGCTGTGAGTGTATGTGTGTATGGGGGGTGTCCGTGCGTGTGAGCACACGAATGCACTGAGGGGCAGGGTCTGGCTCCAGCCAAAGAGACATCAGTCTATAAGGTGCAGATTAAAAATAACAGAGAGACCCCAATCCCCAGGGGCCCTGGCCACTTCCAGCTTCGTTCTGTCTCTTTCTCTTCCAGACATCCTGGTAGGTGATGCAGAGGAGCCTTCATAGCTGTGCCTGGATCCAAGGCAACCCCTTAAAGGACTTCTGGGAAAAAAGCAGGAGGGGACACAGTCAGGGCAAACCATGCCCCAAGCCCAGATGGCTGGGGGTCTTCAGGGTAGAGCACGAGAAGGCCTCTGGCAGAACTTGAAGAGAGGGCAGGGCTGGGGAGGCCCAGGGAAAGGCTGCTGGAAGGGACAGGTAAGGGTCCAGGAGACACGGATCCCCACCTGTGACCTGTGGGGGTTGCACCACAGCTTTCTTGAGGAAGGCTTCAGCCTCTGCGAAGGGCAGGAGCGCCTCTGGTGTTCGGCCCAGACTCTTGTCCCCAGAGGGTCCCTTCGGGGAAAAGCCATTCTCCTGGTGTGCTGGAAGAGGCTGCAGGCCATTCACCAGGGACCCGGGTGACTCCTTGTTTGACAAACTGTGGATGCAGAATCCACTGCTGAGGTCCGTCCCACTGCAGGACAGCCCAGGCACCCCACAGCTCCAGCTTGACCCTGCCTCCCTGCTCAGGGTCCCTGGGATTGGGAGCTGGTACCTCCACTGAGGCTCCTGGGGGGCCAGCTCCTCTTTCTGCACAGCCTCCTTCTGCAGCCCTGAGGGCCGAGCCTCCACAGCTTTTGCAGGGTCTATCACTGGGAAGCAATGGCCCTTAGTGAGGGGCTGGTGAGAGGGTGAGGCTGAGGATAGGGGCAAAGGGGTTGGATACGAGGGGAACAGGGCCTTTACCTGGGCTGGAACTGTTGGCCTTTGCCTCCTTTCTGTCCTGCTTCTGCTTTCAAGAAGAAGAGGTGTCAGGCTCACAGGGATACCTGGCCCCGCCCCACTGAGATGCTGAATTCCTCTCGCCCCAGCCCGGACTCTGAGCACCTCTTTCTCCACCCTGGATGCCTTTCCCCAACCTCCTTTCCTCACCAGACCTCCACTCCCAACACGTCTCTTGGGGGAATCCTGACCTTGGTTTCAGCAGCTTCTGACTTCCGAGTCCTCTTCATGATCTCCTCCAGGCGCTGTTTGGAGGCCCCACACCAGTTAGGTCCAAGCCCCGCCCTGATCCTAAACCTCCCACCAGCCAGCCCCGGTCCTGGAGTCTCAGGGCCCTTTCAGCTCATACCAGCCTTTCCAGGTCAGGAACCAGATCTAGCCCCAGTTTCTGGTCCTGCCCTCTACAAGTCCAAGGCAAGGCCCACTCTCCGGCCCCGCTAGCCACTCCAGCCAGGAGCTGGCCCCGCCCACTCGCGCCAGGCCACGCCCACAAGACCCGGCCCGCTGCTGCGCATACCTTTTTGCGCTCTTGCCGCTCCTGCTCCTCCCTCTGGAAGTGCTTTTCCCGCTCCAGACGCTGCCGCTCCGCTTCTTCTCGGGACCGAGCTTCGGCCTCCTCTTTCTACCAAAGACCCCCGTGAGCTTTAGGCATTCGTCCTCCTGCCGTCCCTCCGGGCCAGCCCCCACCGCGGCCCGCCGCCAGGAGGCGCCCGCGCCCCGACCCACGGGGCACCTGCTTCTGCAACCGCTCCTGCTCCTCCTGCTCCGCCTGCGCCTTCTCTCGGGCCTCCTGCTCCTCCCGCCTCCGGGCCTCCGCCTCCCGCTCGGCCCGGGCCTCAGCCTCCCGAGCCAGCTGTTCTTCTCGCATTCGCCTGGGGGACAGAGGAAACTCAGGCTCATCCCCAGCTTCTTCTCCAGCCCCTATAAAGGCCCCCTCAGTCCCCGAGGGCGTGCTCACTTGTCCCTTTCTGCCTGCAGCCTCCGCTCCTGTTCCTCGCGCTCCCGCTGCTCCCGGGCCTGGCGCCGCTTCTCAGCCAGGAGTCGAGTGGCCTCTTCACGGTCTGTGGTGCCAGCCATGGGTTTGCTAGGGGTCACCGGAGGAGCGGGGGCTGGGGGTGAGGTCAAGACAGCAGTATCTGGAGTGGGATCCAGGGCCAGGAATCAGCACATCGGCACAGGCACCGCCATCTCCTTCACATGCCTCCGTGCTTCCTGGACCTCAGGGCGACCCAGGCAACCCACCCACCCAACTCCTGTCATCAACTAGTAGTGAGGTCTTTCTCTCTGGCCTGAGTTTTGGACCTGGACCTGCTGCAGGCAGAAGCCTCCCCTTCCTGTCTCCCAGCACCCAATCCCCAGGCATCTCTCGCGACCCACACCTCGGACCATCCTCCCACATACAGACAAAGCTGGCTTCTCTGCCCTGCCCACCTTTTGGCCTCCTCTCTCCGTTCCCACCTGCAGAGATCTCTGCTGTGGGCTGCTCCTTCTGGGGCTGGGCTGGGGTGGGTGAGGGCACAGGGGAGGGTGCTGGTGAGGCTGGGGCTGCAGGCTCCTTCTCATCGCTTGCTTTGCCCTTGCTCTGGTTCTTGTCCTCAGGCCCTGCCACATTAGGGCTCTCCTTTGCCTCATCCTTCCTCCGAACCCGCCCCTTTGGTGATGCAGTGGTGCCTCGGGGGGACGGTGGTTTGGGAGGCAGAGCATGACCTGGTCCTGGGCTGAGGCAGGGAGAGGCAGGCCTGTGCCAGGATGCAGAGGGAGAGGATGGCCGGGCCTTAGATTTGGGACTGAGAGAAAAGGGAAGAGTTAGACCTTGAGGGCACAGTGTCCACACACACACACACACACACACATACATACCCACTCTGAGCATGTCACTTCCTCAGGGAAGTGTCCTCCCCAGGCTAGGTCAGCATCCCCCTCCTTATATGCTCTCACAGAACCATATAATTCCCTCTTAGAGAATATATCCCAGTTTGTAATTACATATTCATTGGTGATTCTTTGATTAATGTCTACCTCCCCAATAGCCAGTAAGATTAATAAGAGCAAGAACTAGGCCTGGTTTGGCTCAGAGAAGTGCCCTCAGCATCCAGAACAGTACCTGGCAGGTCCAGCAGGTATCTGTTGAGTGCTTACAAATGCCAGGCACTGTTCTAGATGCTAGGATACTTCAGTGATCAAAACACTCCAAAAAAAAAAAAATCTGCCTTCAAGGATCTTTCATTCTAGAGGTGGGTGCCCGACACATTTATTTATGGATGGATGGATGGATGGATGGATGGATGGCCTGGCGATATGCAGGTCCCGCCCCACCTCCTGGCCCACCTGAGCTCAGCGTTGCCCGCGGAGACGCGTGGGCGCAGGGAGGCAGGCAGCGACTGGCGCTTCTTGAGGCTGCGCTCCCGGGCCAGGGCGCTCTTTTCCTTCTCATTTTCCCGTTCCTTGTCCTTCTTCTCCTTTTTCTGCACCTGGCGAGGAGGGGCAAGGAGAGCAGGGAGAAGGGGAGCAACAGTCAGCGGTGCCCGCGCTCCCCGGTCCCCCCACACGCGCGACCACTCACCGCGCGACCACTCACCGGCGAGGCCTCGGGCCGAAGGCGGGCCGGGGCGGGGCTACCCCCGGCGCTGGCCTTTCGGCGCTCCCCGCGCTCCCCGGTGGGGGCGCATCGGTGCCCGCTTCGGGGGGCGCTGCACGGAGTCAGGGGGCTGGCGGAGGCCGAGCGCGGGCACACCGGCACGGCTGCGGAGGGATGAGTGCGGTCGGGGCGCGGCACACTAGCGAGGCTGGCCCCTGCCCCGCCCCTCGTGAGGGCTCTCCCAGGGCCGCCGCCCCTACCCTGGTCCCGGCCGTTTCGGGGCAGGGTGACCGCACTGCGACTCCGCGCCAGGAAGGAGAGGGTGGGCGTCATCAGACGGTCCACGATGCTGCTCTCCCATGCGCTCAGCTGTAGGCTGCGATCTAGTGGGAGAATGCGAGGAGAAGCGGGTTACCCTGGAGCTGCAGCAGGCAGGCAGAGGCATCGGGACGTACCATTCCCATGCCAAGCCCAAGGACTCTTCCCCAATCACACTGGGGGCGCCACACTTGGTCCGCCCTGGGGTCGGACCTCCACTGCAGAACCAGGCAACAATACACTTCCCAGGGCAACGTTGTGCATGACTTGAGGGTCCCCGCCTAACACTCTCCACAGGTGAAAGGGTTCTGCACTGTGAGTTTAGAGAGGAACCACCCAGAGTTGGTGGCAGACTCAACTGCCCACTCCCTTGTCCCACTGTAGGACCCTGCTCCTCCTGCTCTCACAGGGTTGGCTTGGAGAGGCATGCCCCCATTGGATTTGGAGCAGAGAGGGTCCTTGTACTCTTTTGATTAGGGAGAGGCCCAGCTTTTGGGCATCCCATGCCAGGGAGAGACTGCTAGGGGGCCTGGCTGCCCTGGGCCACCCTACTCTGTCCCCTCAGCTGCTGGGTTATTTTTAAGTTTCAGTCAGGTGGGGTTGGTACAGCAGCTGATTTGGTTGCTAGGCAACAGAGCAACCAAATAAAAGCTGAAGAAACTTATAAATAACTCCTATCATGGCCCCTTCACATGAGAGCACTAGGGCAGGGTGGGAACACAAGGGCCATGCCACCCTGGTTGGCCACAACTCTGGAGCCAGCCAAGGCCCTGGCTGGGGCTCTGAAGGCAGAGAGGGCAGGACTGCATGGGTCCTCCAGCGTAGAGTCAGAATAAGAGGGCCCCTCTACATACAGCTCCCAGACTAGTCTGGTACTTGGGGGCAAGGCCACCTGCCTAAGGCTGGCCTAGGCCAGCTGGCTGTGGTTGGAGATGAGGCTGCCTGCCCATTCCCACCCTCCACCCCCACCCCCACCTGCTCTTGAGGCCCCAGCCAGGCTCTCTGCCTGCTGGGACACTGCCCTTTGTCTCTGCTCTCCCCTGCAGGGCACACCTCTGCCTGTTCTCAGGGCCCAGACCCAAATGCCGGCTCCCCCAAGGGGTGCAGAGCCCCAGGTGGGGTAGAGTGGGGAGGGAGACCTGGGGAATGTGAGGGCTCCTGAGACCTGGGGTTCTTGCTGAGCTCTGGAGGAGGCTTGGTGGGGGCTACAAGGAGCTCTGGAGGGAGGAGGGCTGGGCCTTCTCTTACTTCTACTGGGGGAGTTCCAGAGCGTGGCAGAGGACTTTGAGAGCCGCTTGTTGATTATAGAGTCCACGTGTTTGGGCAGGTTTACTGCCGACACGGAGCACCTGCTCCCACCTGGAGGGGAAAAGACACGGCATTAGGGCCGGGCCGGACGGGAGCAGTGGGGGCACTGAGGCCTTCCATGCAGGATGCTCCGCGGGCAGGGTGGGAGAGGGAGGAGTGGGCAGGCTAGGAAGGGGAGGAGGAGGCAGATGTAGCTCTGGGAGGGGATGGGTGGGTAGGTGACCAGAGAAAACCTGGACTGGGGGAGCCGACGGAAAGGGAACAGAGGGAGGAGATGGAGTAAAACTAGAGAAACTAAAGCCTTCTTGGCCAGGAAGTCATTCCCTAGGGCTGGGTGCTACAACCCCTCCTCCACAACCACCCGGTGTTGGCACTTGCTGACACTGCCCAGCCAAGGCACTAGGGCTACAACACCCACGCACTGCGACAAATGCAGAGATGTTCCTAAACGGAAGAAGCCACGGTCAAAGTCACTCACACAAATCCACGTTTTCACAGGGACACACAAAGACAAAGACATGCAGGCACGGGCATACAGTGAAAGGTACTTCCGCATGCTCACGAGTGTGCAGACATGCACAAATAACAGCAACAAAACCACTAACAGAAAAAGCATCAGACCCAGATGCACACAGGCACAAACACATCAAAGGAACTTAATTATGATATTTGCAACAGCTAACATTTGTTAGATGCTTACCATGTACCAGGCTCTGTGCTGGGCACCACACATATGTTACCTCACTTGATCCTCCCAAACATCTACCTACAACCCCGGAGGCAAGCAGTATTGTTATCCCCATTTTACAGATGAAGAAAGTGAGACAGTGAAAAGTCAGAAGTTACATCCATCACAAGTGCCAGAGCTGGATCCTGACCCAATTCTGTCTGACAGGCACCCTCACTGAGGTAAACACATCAAGGCAAATACATATCAAGACAAACACTGCGCAGATCCACGAGCACATACACCAAGATACACAATGAGAAATGCAGAATCTTGCCACTACATAAAGACATCCAAACACAGTGGTACATATATGCCAGCACAAAGTCAGACCAAAATCCGTGATGGCCCTACGTGAAGAAAACTTAGAGACAAAAATCTACCTTCCAAGACAGGTACATAAGAGGGTGATAGTTTCCTTTAAATATCCAGTGTCTGCAGGGCATGAAAGTGCTCGTTTATGTACTATCAACTAATAGTAACTGACAAGAGCTAAGAAAGCTAATCTGAAATAACAGAGGTTTGAAGAGCAAACCCAACGATGAGAATCCACATCTGACACGATTGTAGAAGTCCACGGGGAGGACTTGGTTTTACGGACTTGGGTTTACTCCAGAAGACACAAGTCACACAAAGCGAGGCATACCTGCTGCAGGGAGCTGCCAGCTCCTTGCGCTGAAGCTGCTCCCTTCCCCCACCTCTCAGGCCCCAGTCTCTCCCTCCCACCCAGCAGCACCTCTGGCCCACTCACTGGTCTTACGTCCTGGGGAGCTGTGGTGCAGGGCCCCTGCCCAGGACCAGCGCTGCTGCCGGATTTCAGCCCATGTCTTCTTTACTGACCGCTGGATGGCTGCTTCGTAGCGCTCCTGGCGGGGAGTGGGGAGAGGTAAGAGGTCTGGGCTCAGAATCATTCTTCTTACGTTGGAGAAAGGCCCCTCTCTCTCCTGTGACAATGCCTCCCTCACCCTAGAAGGTTTTCCTGACTCATGGCAGGTAACCAGGGTTATAAGTCCTTGCTATGATTACAGACAGTTTGCAACAAGTCCCTTTCAATTTGTCTTGGGGAGCTTTTCACTGTTCTTGACTCATTTCCTGATTGTATGAGCTGTTTCTCAGGATGGGGTGGGACTCTCCGTGCCTGGGACTACCAGGCGGGCTACTGGCACCAGGAAGGTCCTGACCCTGGGCCTGGGTTTGCTTTCAAGCTGAGGCCCGGGACAGGGACAGGCCCCCTTTTCCTTCATTTCTTCATGGTGCTCAAGCCTAGGCTCCCCTGGCTAGGTGCTCACTCACACAGACCTATCTCTGCACACACCCCTCAACACATACACATGGGGCACACACACCCATACGTGTACTGAGAGCACACGGTTACAGGTGCCCATGCTGGCATGTACAGAATCAAACATGTCTGCAGAGATGCTCAGATGTACTGCCCCAGGAACACAAGCGCAGACGGGACCAGAGGTGTGTGCAAACACTGAGCCAGTGGGCAGATGTGTGCACACGTATGCACACAGATCAGAAATCAGCACCAACACACCTTGTTTTTCTCGAGCTTCTGCCGCTGCCGCTCCTCCAGGGCTGCCCGGCGTTGCTCGGCTTTGAGCCGCTGCTCCTCCAGCCGCCGCCGGCGCTCCTGGAGCTGCTTCTCCCGCAGCGCCTTGGCCTTCTCCTCCTTCTCCAGCCACACTGCCTTCTTGGCCGCTGTGGGGAAAGGGGCCCCAGAGGGTGTGATAGGTCCGGCAGCACCGGGCCCAACAAGCATCTCCTCCAAGTGGCCTTGCCTGTTCCTCTGGCCCTGGGAAGGTCTTCTTCCTGCCTGCTTGGTGGGGAGATGCCCCTACTCTCAGACTCCCCCCTCAAACTGAAGGGCGTCCCAAAGACAGGCTCAGGCCCAAAAGGAGGCCTATTTCTCCCCCATTGGCCTCCTGGTCTCCGGGGGCTGAAGGAGAAATGGAGTCTTTAGTGCCAGATCCCTGTCTGATTTGGGGGCCTGCTGTAAAGATTTCCATGTACTGTGATTGAGAGCATGAAATGTGGGGTGAGGTGAGGCTTCTGGGTCTGGATCTCAGCTACTCCACTAGCTGTATGGCTAAGGCAAATGATTTTATCTTTCTGAGCCTCTGTTTCCCCATCTTCAAAGTGGGTAGAGGGTTAAGCAGGATAACGCAGTACTGCTCTCAGCACCGTGCACATGATGAATGTTCCAGAGGCGTTCAGGTTGTCAGTGGGATGTTGGTGTTGAAGATGCTGCTGCTTCCCAAACACTCACCCAGGTACTTGGCCCGCTCTTCCCGCCGCTCCTTTGCCAGCTTGTGTCTCTCTCCTGCCTTCTTTACATCTTAATAGAAGGAACGAGAACAGAGGGAGGTCAAGAGGCTTCCCCCAAAAGGGGAGCCTCCCCCAGGCCTCATCACCATGCCTTTATCCCATCTCCTCCAGGGCAAAGGAGACTCCTTCTGGTGGCATCATCCAGGGCCGGCTCTGAGCCCAGGACTAGGGACATCACACGTACCTTGCTTGGTGGGAGGGCTGTCGGAAGCTGGCACTGCTGTTGGGGATGGCTGACTGCTCCTCCGAGGAGGCCTGGCATCCCGTGGGCCTGTGGCTGGAGGGGTGGGTCCCCTGATCTTCACTTCTGAGAAAGGGGACTCCTCCTGCTGGGAGGCTGGCCTGGGTCCTACCAGCTCTGGGGGGCTCTCTGGTTCCAGTGGGAGCTGCTTAGGGCTAGTGGCATTCTTCATGGCAGGAGGGGTGTCTGGGGGAGTGTCGGGCACCAGGGCTGACATCGGTAGTGGTGGCGGTGGCGGGAAGGGGTCACCTTCTGGAGAAGGTCTTGGCTCTGGAGGGGTCCTGGCTGCCACAGCTGGAAGACCAACACAAGAGAGGAGAGAAAGTCAGACAGAACCCCTGTGCTGTCCGTTCTGCAGGTAGCTCTCTCCCTGGTCCAGCTGCCATTCATTCATTCATACGTGTTTATCGCGTTCCTTCTGTGTGTCAGGCCCTGTTCCAGATGCCCACAAGATAATGGTGAGAAAATGGCCACAGTCCCTGCCTCTGTGGAGCCCACACTCCAGCAGGGCAGACAAACAGATAGCTCGGTAATCACAGTACAGAATAAGCACCATGTCCACGGGAGCACAGCGGAGACGGTTAACCTGTATTTGGGGGGCTTCCTGCAGAAAGAAAGCCAAGCTGAGATCCAGCATGAGCTGGAGTTGGCAAACCAAGGAAGAGAAGGTTCTGGCTAAGAAAAGACTGTTTACAAAGGGGCAGAAGGGAGCAGGGTGTATCGGAAAAACTGAGAAGTCTGTAGTAGTTATTAGCGCACCAAATGGTAATGACTGGTTTCCATGTCTTCCTCCCTCACCTTTCCCTTTTACCTGGGGTCACAGTGCCCAACCCAAGGCCTGGTGCTCTGGGGGTGACCGTGCTGGGCACATGGGACTGGCCAGGAAGAAGGACATAGCATGCACACTGTGGAATGCCCACGTGGAATCCCCAACAGGGTGGGCAACCATCCACTTTGTCATCCTTCTTTCCCAAACACCCTCAGACTTCTTCTTTTAAGACATTAATATATCAGGGTCCCTGTAAAAGATACCAAAGTGCCAAGGAAAGGAGCCATGTGATTTGGTGTATACATGTCCATGCACACATGTGAGCACGAGGACACTATGGGGCACCTGCAAGGGAGGCTGAGGAGTCAGCCAGATGAGGGCCCGATTCTGACTTCACCACGCCAAGGCAGGAAGAGGGCGCCTGTTCCCCGGCAGGTAGCCTTGGGCAAGCCACTCACCCTCTCTAAGCCTCAGTTTTCACATCGGTACAAATGGGGACAATGAGCCTAAGCCAGTAAGAATGTCAATGAAGTGCCGGGAACAATGCATGTGCCAGCAAACAACACTTCCCTCTCTTCCTGTGGGTCTTAAGAAGCTGCCAAGAGAAGCCTCTGTGCGCTGAGCCCTGGTGCCATCTGCTGCCGCCCCCGAGGGGACCAGTGGGGACACAGCCGCTGACCTGGGCTTAGGGAGCAGGGCCAGAGTCCATGGAAAGGTCCATCTAAGGAAGCATTTTTCGCTCTCACCAGGTGCCTCCACCATAGTGGGTCCTCTGCTCTGGGAACCCTGACCCTGTCAGGAAGTGACAAGCTCCCCATCCCCGTGGGTGGCAATGCATGTGCAGGGAGAGGACGCCCCCAGTGAGTTGGCTTTGGGACTCTGGGGACCTTTTTCAGGGAGATGGTGTCCAGTGGTCAAGTGTGGGCTCTGAAGGCAGACTATTTGAATATTTGGTCTTCCCACTAACTCTGTGACCTTGGGCTAGTTACAGGCCCTCTCTGTGCCACAGCTCCTCTTCTATGAAATGCAGACAGTACTTACTTCTCAGGATTGTGATGAGAGTTAGTGATAACAATATCACTGACATTTATACATTTCTCGAGTGCTTATGTTGAAAGCATTTTACACATACTAGTTTTAATCCTTATGACAATACTTTAGAATGAGGCACTATAAATATCTCTCTCAGATAGAGGAGGAAGGTAAAACAACAAGAGGTTAAATAAAGTAATTTGAGGTCACTCAGCTGGTAAGTGAAAGAGCCTGGACTTGAACCCAGCATTGGTCACCAGAGCCCAAGTTCTTACCCCTCACACCCTCATGCCTCTGTGTAAGGCAGGATGAGGTAAAACACGTTATGCAATGAAATTATCTGAGGCTCACACTATTTCCCCCTCATCCCTTTCCTTCCAGCTTTCTGGGCTACAGGCAAGAGCCCCAGCGAAGGCCCTGTCTCTCCAGTGGTCCCTCCAACTCTGCCAGCCCCGAGGTTCAGGACAGTCCATCCAGCTCTCCCCAAACCAGCTCCAGAAGTCTGCCTGGTCACAGCGAGTCTACTTCCTAGCCACCTGCAAACTCCTTTCCAATTCCAGCTGGCAAGAAAACTAGTGGCAACCATTTAGTGAGTGCTTACTACATACCAGGACCTGAGCTGGGCCCTTTGTATCCCCATCCTGCAACTTCATGTGAGCTCTGAGAGGCAGAGATTCTTATCCTCATTTGACAGATGAGACAAAGTTTACTCCACTAAGTAATTTGCCCAGGGTCATAAAACTAGTACACGCAGAGGCAGGGTTTGAACCCAGAACTGTCTGGGGCCAAAAGGCCTGCATGTGTCAATACAAAGCTTGAAGGCTGAGGGTGAGGCCTGCTGATTGCCATTCTCCTAGCACCTGTGTGTGCTACAGGTGTTGCAAGGAAAACCAGTAGGCGGGTGTTTGTCTAGGCCTAGGCAAATGACACCCACCAGGCAACATGGTGAATTGCCAACCAGCTCCCGACTAGCCTGTGAAGGGAGCCTGGGAGGAAGCAGAGGGATGAGGCCTGGAAGGACCTGCACCCGGGCATCCGATGCAGAGGCGTAGAAAGGTCTTAGGCTTCAGAGTCAGGCACAGGCCTGAGTGGGGAACCCCGGCTCTGCTGTGGGGCCTTGGGCAGGCCCTGGACCTGTCTGAGCCCCAGTTTTCTCACTGAGTTGTCGGGACCTATGGTGAGTAGGTACATGCCCTCTGGCTCCTGGCAGCAGCTCAGGAAGCAGCAGCTGCCGGGAAGAATTGGTCCACTTCTCCCCGTCTCTGCCACAAAAGCCTACTTGGGTCAGGCCTTCACCCCCGCTGCTTCATGACACTGCTCTTCCCAAGGTCACCAATGACCTCCACGCTGCCAAAGCAGCAGCCATTTCCCAGTCCTTGTCCTGCTAACCCATCCGCCCCATGCGTTATGGTTGATCCCTCAGCGCTCCTTGAATATTTTTTTCACTTGGCTTTGACACACTCTCCCGGTTTTCCTTCAGCTTGCTGGCTGTGACTTCTCAGGCTTCTTAGCTGGTCCCTCCTTACTTCCCAGCCTCTCAGCCCTGGAGCGCTCCAGGGCTCAGTGGAAGACTTCATCTCTTTTCTGTCTACACATACTCCCTTGGTGATCTCATCCAGACTCATGGCTTTAAATACCATCGCCCTGCTGATGACAACCAAATTTGTATCTCCAGCCTAGACTCTCCCTTGAGTGCCAGTTTCGCTCACGCAACTCCCAACTTAACACCCCTGGATGTCTAACTGACGCCCCAAATTTAACATCCCAAACTGAGCCCCTGATCTCTTCCCCCACCCCAAACCCTGCTCCTCCTCCAGTTTTCCCCAGCTCAGTCAGTGAAAACCCAGTCCTTCCAGTTTCTCAGGCCAAAAATCTTGGAGTCATTTTAGAATATTTTCTTATCTCATTTTTCACATCTCATCTCTCAGTAAGTCTTTTTGGCTCTACATGCAAAATATATTCTGAATCCAATCACTTCTTACTATCTCCACTTCTATCATCTTGGTCCAGCCACTATGATCTCCCATAAAGGGCTCCCTACTGCCATTCTTTGTTCCCCTTTAGTCTTTTCTGAACACAGCAGCAGAATGATTCCGTGCAAGAATAAATCAGATCAAGTCACTCTTCTGACAAAATCTTCCAAAGACGCCCCACTTAATAAGGAGGAAAAACCAAAGGCATCACAATGGCCTCCGAGGCCCTTCAGGATCCTTGCTCTCCAGCCCTTTATCTCTTGGTCCTCCTCTCCTCCTCCTCTTCTACCCCTGCTCCATCTCTTGCGGCCCCTCTTCCTTATTTGTGCCAGGCACGCTCCTGCCTCAGGGCTGCCCTGGCTGAGAATTCTCTGTCCCAGATCCTGCATGTCTCACTCCCTCACCTCCTCCAGGTCTTTACCTGAATGTCACTTCTCAGTCGAGCCTTATCAGTGACCCCCCTGTTTAAAACTACAAATTGCAGCTGACGTTCCCCCCACCTTTCCAACCATGTATATTTTTTTCTTTCCAACTCTATCTTTCCCAGTAAGCATTAGCAGCATTTTAACAGTCTCCCACAGCCAGGAGCTAATTCTCCATGAGGGTACACGTTTTTGTCCACTTTGTTGGCTGTTCTCTCAGGCCGACAGAGCCTGGCACAGAGGTGTTCCACGACTATTTGTTGAATGAATACAAGCCATGAACTCCACCCTGGTAGATACCATCAGCATCTCTCTTCCCTGGATGACGGTAAAGTCCTCCCACTGCCCTCTCCGCACCCATTCTCACTCTGCTATTCATGGAGCAGCCAAAGTAATTGTTTCCAAATGCAAATCTGATCCTGATACTCTTCCCCACTTGACACTTCACAGTGACTTCTCATTGTTCTGAAGAGAAAGACAAAATTCCCGAACCCAAGCTGCAAGTCTGGTGTAGTCTGAAGTCCCTGACTCCCTCCCCTACACCTCTTGAAGTCCCTCCTCTGCTGCCCTGCTCCCCACTGGTTCTCTGTCCTCCAGCCACACTGACCTTTTAATTCTGACCACCATGCATGTGCCCTCTGCCATGAGGCCTTTGCACTGCTCTTTCCCCCCCTTCTTTTATTTAACTTTCATTTACCCTTCAGATCTTAGCTTAGCCATCACTTCCTCCGGGAAGCCTTCCCTGGCCTCTCTAATCAGGATAAATTCCTTCATTATATATAGTCATGGCTTCATGTGTCCCTTGTTTGGAGCACTGTGAGTGTTATAATTTTAAACTTACTTGAGTGGTTCTTTTGTGATTGTCAGCCTCCCCCAGACTGAAAAAGCCCTATAAGGGCCGGGCCATGCCTGCTCTGTTCACCGCTGCGTCACCAGCAGCTACCACGGTACCCAGTACCTGGGGACAGTGATGAAATGCTGCTGAATGAGAATAAAGGGCAGTACTGGGAAGCCACCCTAGCCTAAAGCAGGTGCACAGAGAAGGAGATTTTTACTCTAATAATGAGTAAATCCATGTGGCAATTTATTGCAAAGGGATGAACTCCTGAAGGGAAGCAAAACAACTCCATCTCAGCTGAGTTTGGGCAGCTTCCTGGACTCAGGTGGAAGTTAATAAAAGTAATAATGAGTGTTTACTCCAGCAGTTCAACAGGAAAAAGGCTTCTCAAGAGGCAAATAGCACGTTTGGAACTCTTCTTTTGGCCTTGTGGACTATTGACCCTGAATACAAATATTTTCCTCAGAATTATGCCAACCCTGATGAAATGCCATTGGGGCAGTGTTCTTTGGAACAAACTATGTACAGCCAAATTATTTCCTTGGTTAACTATCTACACGGTATGGTTAAATCCATATTTGATTACTCCCATTTTCGATCATCAAGTATGCTCCTTCAGCCACTTCATTTTATTTTTGTCTGTGTCAAATTGTAAGATTTTATTTTGCTATATTGGTATCTACCAGAAGTATTTGTTAAGAACTGGATAAGAGACAGATAGTTTGTATTCATTTCTTGGCGCAAAAAGCATGAGCAGGGCAGAGGTGCAGGAGCTGGCTGTAGGGGCAGTAAGTCCTCTTCCCAAGAGCTCCAAGAGGGACTGCAGGAAGACTAGGGCCAAGCCTCTGGGAGGGCCCGTCCCATGTCTCAGGGTGCTTACTCCCCATCTCCACCCTCTGGGAGCTGGCAGTCCTTCCCTCTCAGCCCTCCCTCCTCCCACATCGACAACTGGTCCTGGGCCAGAACTCATCTCACAGTACTGATAACTCAGTCTGCCTTTTCTGCCTGCCTGCTGCCCCTGCCCTTGGCAGTGTGAGAGCTGGTGGAGAAAAGGGACTGGGTCTTGATCCTTCTTGCAACCCAGAGCCTTATACAGGAGCTGCCCAGTACAGGGTAGGAGCTCTCTGTCTGTTTAATGGACACCTGAATGGATGGATGGATGGATGGATGGATGGCCTGTGGATAACATCATAAAATCCCAAGCTGCTCCAAAGCCTAGCCTTCTAACCGTAAATGTCTTCACCATATCAGAGCCTTGTGTGTGCCCTGCCAGCTCCTAAGCCCACGAAGGGAAACAAAACTAATTTATTGAAGCCCCATAGTACACCAGGCACTTTGCCCTTATCTTATCTAGTTCTTATACAGCCCCAAAAGGAAAATGCCATGGAGCGCCCATTCCTCAGGTGAAAACACTCACTCAGACAAGTTGAGTGAACTGCTTACATCAGCGTTAGAGGTAGGATTGGGCCCAAGGCCGTCTGATGACAAAGCCCTTACTTATGTCACACTGTTTCTGGTGGGTGTCACATCACCCCTCCCCAAGGCTCCTGCCTGTTCCCTGAAAAAGGAAGTGATTCAGTGGTTCCCACAGGGAGGTTTCCCCCATGAAGGTGAAGGGTACAGGTGGGGCGGGCAGGCACTGAGCTCAGAGGGCAGGAATGTGGGGAAGGCCGGCTCCTGCCCAGGCTGGCCACCGGGAGGCAAGAAGTGGGACATCTGAGCAGGGGTGGGGGCGAGCGGCCCTCCTCCAGGAGGCAGAGCAAGGGAGTGCCCAGAGGAGGGGGCGCCCAGACAGCAGCCCCGGGCGGGGAGCATGGGGAGGGAGAGGTCAGCACTTCTAGCCAGACAGCACTGGATCAGACAAATGAAGACAGGGAGGCTGACAGAGGGATGAAGACACACACACAGACACAGAGTACACACTGCAGAGAGACAAGCAGACGACATGGACAGAGTCCGCACAATGGCGAAAGACAAGACATTCTTTTCTCTCTCTTGTCTCCTGTCTGCGAGAAGCCAACTTACTGGGATTCAGAAATCTATACACACACACAGGGAGGCAGGCCCCCACTCCGAGACACAGACGAAACTTCAGAGATCCGTACAACACTCGGAGACATCATGTCCCAGGATATGTACACAGCCTCATCCAGGTCACTTGGGCCCTGCCTCTCTAGGCACTCCTTTACCCGGGGCCCAGGGAAAGCCCAGTTAACAGCAGCAACAGCTAATGCTGTGTCTGGCACAGCTAAACACCTCAACACTTCAGTCCTTTCCATCGTCACCACAATCCTGTGGGGTAGACATTATTAGTGCATTTGACAAATGAGAAAATAGATTAACACTTGCTGAACTCACACAGCCAGTGAATAGCAAAGCTGGGTCTGACAGTCTGTACCTTCACTCTGCCACCCAAAGAGGGCAGCCTCTTGGGTTTCCTCTCCTGTAGAGATCTGGGCTGGGAGATGCCTGATTGTTGGGCCAGGACAGAGGGGACCCTTAGGGGGCGGCATTACTCCCCGCCTGGACAGAGCTGAACTAGCTGTGAAAGGGAATGAGCTGGGAGAAGGGCAGCCCACTCCAGCGGTCCTCAGAAGCTGGGCCACAGGCCCTTCGCAGCAGGGGGCTGGAGCTGGGCCATGGGCCTCTGTGGGTGATAAAGCTGGGATCCCATCTGAGACTGCAGATCTGAGGAGCCCTCTGGCTGGGGTGGCGGCCATTGTTCCCAGCCTCCAATCAGGAGCACCCACTTCCTGTTATTTTAGGCGGCAGGAAATGACCCCATCCCGCAGCCGGGGCCCTCCCTCAGCCCCAGCACGGCTGCCCACGCTGGGGCCTAGACGCTGAGGGCAGAGGCCTAGCCTTAGGCCAAGGCCTGAGAATGGCCCACTGGCTGAACTATCACCACTGCCTCATTCTAAGGCCACTTTCTGGTCCTACTTTCTCAAATTCCAACCTGGCAGGAGGCACAGGGGACCCTGGACTCCGCTGCCTCTACCTCTGCTTGCCAGAGAAAAGATCACACGGTCCTTGAGACCAAGATGTCCACAGAAGACTTATCACACAAGGAAAGTGGACTAGACTCTGTCACCAGCTGGCTTGGCCATGGTAATTCAGCATAGAGGTTTGGTGCATAGGCTTTAGAGTCATATGGACCTGGGTTCAAATCCTGCCTCTGCCAATACCTAGCTGTGTGACTTTAGGCAAGTGACTTCCCTCTCTGAGCCTCATCTATAAAATAAGGATAACACTAGTTCCTACTCAGGATAGTTCTGAGAATCAAATGAAAGTGCACCTGACATGCTAAGCACTGTGCCTGGCACAGACATGGTACTTAATAAGTAGGAGTGGGAGATAAGTAGGCTCACTGGGAGGTCTATTCTTGACCCATACTTTCTCTTACATCTGGTGAGGAGCACCAGATACCAGGTTCTCTAACTCCTATGATGTTCTCTGCTCCCCTGGGGCAGAGCTGCAGCTGAGAAGTGATGGAGATGCTGAAGGCTGTGCCCCGGGGTACCAGGCAGAGCTGCCACCGCCAACAAAGCTGCATTATCTGGGCCTGGCAAGGCCCAGTGGGGACCCAAGGACATGGTTCCCAACTGCTTGTGGCCAGACTCCCAGCCTTGGTCAGATCTGAGACCTGGCCCGACCGCCCTCAAGTGCCGCCACCCCAGCCTGGGCCCTGCTTTCAGCTCCTTCCCTCTCCCTCTGCTCTGCACCACCACCAGCTGATGCCCATCCTGAAGGGGGTGGGGTGGTAAACTGGCCTAGTGCCCCTTCCTCCTCATTTGCATATGCGTGATTGCACATTAGGGGCTCATTAGAGGCCTCATTATTGGGCCCACCAGCCCTGGGAGGGACAGAAGCTGTCGATGGGAGCTGCTAGCCAGGCTGGCTGCTGAATGTAGAAACGCAGCCCATCTTCTCCTCATCCATTCCGGCCCAGATGCCTCCTCTGTGAAGCCGTCCTCAAGGAAAGCCCACCCACCCTGTATCACCATTACACCAGGGCTTCTGGGCAGTGAACAAATCTGCTTCCCTGACTAGGCCAGGAGCTTCCCGAGGGTAGTGACTCTGATTCATTCTCTGTTGTCCGCACAGCCAGCACTGAGCTGGCACACGGCAGGCATGGGTGTCGGTGCACTGGATGGCTGCACCCCACTCCAGGGACAGGGGCCCTCTGTCCCCTACACACATATACCCCAGCTTGTGTCTGTCTAGAACCCACCTTCCCCTTGCTCTCTGGCCTACATTCACCTCCTGAAGTTCTAATTAGTCACACCTCGTCCTCCGACCTCTGAAGGAATTAAAAATAACAACAAAAATAAAAGCATTTACAGAGCATTAACTATGTACCAGGGCCTCTCCTAAGTGTTTTATGTGTTCCTCTAATTTAATGATCCCAATGTATCTATAAGATAATTTCCAGCATTATTCTCATTTCATAGATGGGAAAATTTAAGACTTAAGCAACTTACCTAAGGCTAACGAGTAGTTAAGTTATGAAGGGGAGACTTAAACTGTTTGATTCCAGACTCTACACTCTTAAGCAAACTGACTCGCAATTCCTAACCCCGCCTCCCCCATATTTCATACCTCCCTGCTGGCACCAGTTCCGATGAGCAGAACCACAATAATGGTAATAACACTGTATTGCGGGCGTCTGTGTGCCAGGTTCCTTTAGGTCCAGCATCTCTAACCCTCACATTAACCCCACAAGGTTGAGAATACTACCTCCATTTTCCAGGGGCATAAACAGTGGCTGGAGGAGGTAAGTCACTTACTCCAGTCGACACTTGTCCCTACTCCATGTTGCCTCCTGTTAATGCTCAGTGTGCAAAAGGAACTCAGAGAGGACAAAGATCACATCATATGCACTCCGTGTCTCAGACCCATGCCTCAGACTCTCACAGGGCACAGGGAGTGGGCACCATCTTTACTGCCTGGAAGCCCTTGGCTCATAGGGGCCCTTGTCACCTTCAACCTTTCACTGTGTAGGGACCAGCCACCATCCTGACCCAGGTAATCATGTAACTCCATCTAGGCCCCTGTGTATAGAAGAGGCTTCCCAATCCAGGACCTTGTATGCTGGACCCACTCAGGCCCCTCAATACAGCCAAGCATTCCACCCATGCCCTCATGTTCAGTCCAGATATCTCAACCAAATGCCCTTCTTATAAGATAGCCATCCACTCTAGCCCTCCTCTATGGCCCAATAATCACTCCCATTCAGGCCCCAATGTACACACCAGCGCCAGGGACCCTCGATGCAGAGGGCCAGCAAGCAGATGGAAGGGACCCAGGCTAGGCTCCCCGGGTGTCCCCTCTCAGGCTCAGCAGACAGACCCAAGTGCCATTGTTCCAGCACAGTCTACAAACCTCCTGAACCACACCAGTCCGTAGCCTCCCCTCTGCATCCTTCAGCTCCCACAGGGTCCCCTCGAAGCACCCCCACTGGCATGGGGAGGAGCCCACTCACAGCCAAGCAGCTCCACCTTGTCCTTGTCCTGGGCTCTCCGCACCCACAGACACTGTTTCATCCTGGGCCCACGCCCCAGGGCGCAGGGAGGTGATTAGGATTAGGCTCGAGGACTCTATGGAGGTGTGGGGTTGGGGCCGCCTCCCCCTGAGTCAGTGAGAACAGAACCTGGGTCCTCAGTAATCATGCTGTTCCCTCCTTTTCCAGGAAGAAAGAGAAAGATAAATCCCTCCCTCCAACCCCAGGCCCAACCAGAAACCTGTCACCACCCCCTCATCAGCTGCTCCCGGATCCGAACGGGATTTGCAGAAGCCCTGGGCACTGGTGGTTGGTGGGGTGAGGGGAGGGGAGGGAAGATGGTCGGGGGCTCGGAGTGTGAGTGTGAGTGTGTGTGCGCGCGCGCAGCAGGAGTAGGTATCTAAAGCTGCAGGCTGAGGAATGATGTGGCAGGTCCCTGGAGTGCCGGCCTCGAGCCTTCACTTCATTCTCCAGGGAAAGATTCGGGCCCAAAGAGGCTGCGCTGGAGGGCGGCAGGATAGACAGATTTACTTCTGTCCCCTTCCTCCCCAAATCGGACTGGGTGGGCTCCAGAACAGGCCAGGCTGCAGGGGAATCGGCCCACTCCCCAGCTCCCGCCCTCGCCCCAAACAATGCCGCCTCCCCCTCCCCCTCGCCTTTATCCGGCGGGTTACTTGGCAGCCGCCGCTAGAGACCTCCCCCTCCCCTCCCCTCCCCTCCCCTCCCCTCCCCTCCCCTCCCGACCGGCCCGCAGCAGCAACAGGCCCTTTGCGCGGCAGCTGGAGGGATGGGGTGGGGGCGAGGTCTGGGCTAGGGCCTGGGCGTGGGGGCGCCAGGGCCTAGGCTTCGGTATGCAAGGCTTCAGGCCTAAGAATCTGGACCCCCAACACACATTCAGGCTGGAGTCACATGTGCCCACCAGGGATGGGAAGGGGGACAGACATCCCAGCTCAGTAGAAGAGGATGTTCAGGGCCTGGGATGGATCGGAAAGGAGGGTAGGGGCAGGGAAACCGAGGTGGCACTGGGCTGGGGCGGAAGGGTCACCAACAACTCCTCAGCGAGGTTCCCGGGGACCCCGCCGCCCAGGGCGTCCCAGAGCCTGGGGTGGGGGAGGGGGCAGCTGTCAGAAGATGCGTCGATGGCCCAGAGCCGCCGCAGCCTTTATTTTTAAACTTCCAAGTGGTCAGAGGGCGCCGCGGGGGAGGGGTCCCCGCCGAGCGGGCCGGCCTCATCCTCCGACTTTCCAACGCCCCTCGATCCCCCTCCCTCCCATCCCGCCTACGACATACCTGGGGGTGCGCCGGCACCCGGCTCCGAACGTGAGCCGCTCTCCATGGCTGCGGCGTCAGTGAGGGGTCTTAGGGTCTCAGCGGCGACGGCGGCGGCGGCCAGCGGCCAGGATAGGGGTCCCGCGGCGCATCACGCCCGGCCGGCCCGGCGGGCAACGATTCGGAGTCGGAGGGAGCTCCGGGGAAGGTCGAGGCTGGCTGGGCTGGTGGTCTGCGGGCTCGGAGTCGCCGGCCGCCCAGTGACTATCGGCTCCGGCCGCGATCCTGCTCCCTGCCCGGCGCCGGCCCAGTCCCGGTCGCGGCCCAACCCTATTGTACCGCCCGGGCTGGGCCTGGCCTCTCCGCTGGCGCGTACCAAGTGCGACGCGGGGAGGGCCGCCCCTGCAGCGCCCGGGACCCAGCCGCCGCGCGCCTCCCCCCGCCCGCCCTGCCCCCGCCCTGGGGCGCGAGCCTCGAGCCTGGGGACGCCTCTCCCGCGGCCTCAGCGGAGGGGACGTCACGAGTTCCGAAGGACGCCTGTCGAGCTGCCTCCCCCTGTGGCCGCGTTTTGGTACGCGCCGCAGCGCGAGGCGACTATGTAGGGAGCGCTCTGGTGACTCACCCGCCGCTAGAACTGGGGGCAGTAGGGGAGAGATGGGATGGGAGCCCCCTCAGTCCCACCCGAAAGCCTGGGAGCTCCGGCTCTGGGGCCTTGGCGGCAGCTTCAAATCTGTATTCCCTCCCAAACCCACCTCAAACAAAATCCACCCCAGGGGACATCGGGAGACCTGAAGGAAGGTCACAAGAGACCCCTAAAAGGGCTAGACTTTCTCTCCTCTGGTGATGGCTGGGATGGGGAGAGGCCCAGGAGCCTTGCTGCCGCCCTTCCTCCAGCATCCTGCAGTTGGTGTCTTCCCTGCTCCTCTAGGGTAATTACAGGCCTGCACCACCGATTTACCCAAGTCTCTAATCTGCTGGGCCTCTCCGGGCTCCAAACTGGGTGGTCCTGGCCCTGAACCTCCCCCAGCCCCATCAGAAAATCTCCCAGGAAGGATTTTCTCCCCTGTGTTCTACCCAAGGAGGGAGTGAGTTCTTCTGACTCCTCTCCCCCAGATAATCCTGCTTCCCAGCCCAGGGGAGAGGATCCCCCAAGCCCCTTGTTAGTGCCAGCTGAGGTGTGGCCTCAAGCCAAGTCAGGCCCAGCCTGGCCAGAGAGCGGGGCGCTTGCTGGGAAGGTGGATCGATGATGATGGTGGTGCTGCAGGGATTGACAGAGGGGAGGAAGGAGGAGGCGCAGCTGGGCCCTGCCTACCCCATCCCTGCCCTTTGTCCTGACCTCCAGAAGGTCACTTGTCTAGTTTTCCATTGCCCAGAGATTAGGCCCAGTGATATGCTGTCCTCTTGCCCCCCTTTCCCGCCAATGTCTTCTTCCTTTGAGCAGCTCCAGAGAGCAGCCATTTCAAGGGAGAGGGTGGGAAACAAAAGAGTCTGGGTCTCAGGCAACCTGGGAGCAGACTGTCCTGGGACGAGTGAGTGGCTAAGGGCCTGAACCCTCTTGCGAGGGCTAGGGAGAGAACAGTACTTTCTCCAGCCCAAAAACATTAGAAAAGGATGATGATAGACGGCCTGAAACTGGAGCTGGTAATCTTAAGCTACTGTCTTAACTTTTCTGAAACCTAGTTTGCTCACCAATAAAATTAGGAAAATAATAATACCATGGAGTGTCATGGGGTTGTTGTAAAGGTTAAATAAGCCATCCTAGGTGAAATGCTTAGCACAGAGCCTGGCATATAAGAAGTGCTTAATAAATAAGTAATGATGATGATGATGGGCCTTCAAAAGGAAAAGCAGGTTAGGATGAGGAGCAGATGCTCCATCTTTGTTGTTAGCCATCCCATCTGCAGGGCGAGAATGATGGAGTCCAGAACTGTCCTTTGTGAGGTCAGAGGCCTCAGGGCCTGCATCTTCCAGAGCTGAACAGGCCCACCCTTAGCCAGAGAGTGACAAGACTCAGTGTTGATGAAATGAACCCAACAGGGGAGAGCTGTCTGAGATAGTTCTTCCACACTCCCACCGGAGATCCTGGGGATACTGCAGGGAGAAAGACATACAGGAAGTGGGAGGAGGGTATAGCTCAACTGGGTAGAGCACATGTTTAGCACACACAAGATCCTGGGTTCAATCCCCAGTACCTCCTCTAAAAATAAATAAGTAAGTAAACCTAATGACCTCTCCCCTCCTTAAAAAAAAAAGACACATAGGTGGGAATAGTGAGGTACCCTCCTTGGCTAGAGCTCAGGGATAGTGGAGGGGGAAATGGTAGCTAAAGATGAAAAGATAGGCCAGGGATAGCCTATGTAGGAGGACTGGAATGCCAGTTGGCACCAAGATCTACATAATGTAGCTCTTGGGGAGCTGTTGAAGGTTTTTCAAAAGGGGAAGGGTGAGCAGTGCTTTAGAACTGGAAATCCTCCATTGTGTCTAATAATCTAAGATGGACTTTGGGAAGCTCCCTGCAAAGAGGCAGTGTATGGTGTTAGCCTGCTAGGTGGTTCTCAGCCAGAGGCAGTTTGACTCCCCAGGAACATTTGGCAATGTTTAGAGGCATTTGTGGTTGTCACAACCAGGGGCGTTATTGGCACCTAGTACTTAGAGACCAGGGATGTTGTTTAACATCTGCAATACACAAGAGCAGTCTTGCCCCCAGAACAGAAATCATCAACCCGAAATGTCAGTGGTGCCAAGGTTGAGGAACCTTTCCCTAGTCTGAGGGTAGAGGCTCCTGCACCTCCTCCCAAGATGCTAGAGGTGGGGACATCTGGGAGTTAGGCAACTTGACAGACAGTTCTGGCCAGCCTCAGAAGGCTTCCTGCACGCCTGATGGATCCACAGGGAGTCCTGGGAGGATGACTGAAGGGGAGCTAGGAGAGCACCAGTGTCCTGTGATTGATGCAGTCAGAGTGGACAGATGGAGTGGGATCCTCTTCATTTACCTCCTAACTGACCAGGATCCCTGGTGGATCCCAGACCTTGGCAACTGACAGCGTTTAGAGTTGGTGTCTCTGAGTTTAGGGCTGGGTGACAGTGCTTCATGTGGCCCCTTAAATATTAGACATCCCAGAGAAGGAGCAAGTGGGGCACTTGCAACATCGGGGGCTGAGGCCCCAAGAGGATGCCCTGCCCTCTTTGGTAAGGGGCTGGGAACGCTGTCGCCTCTCCTGTGCCTTCCCTAGTGCCCAGGGCAGTCCCCTCCCCCTCCACGGAAACAGGCTTGAATGAGCCGTTAGTCTCACCATGAGGCTGGGCTGGGGCTAGGAGGCAGGTCACTGAATGAGAATCAGAAATATGTCCCCTTCCTGATCCCCCTAGGGGGAGAGCAGGAGCGAGAGCATTTACAACCTCCTAGGTTTGGTGGGGCAGGGTCCAGGATGAACCTGACAGAGAGGTGAAGGAAATCACCAGGAGATTTGACAAAGAGATATGAATTTGGACCAAGGCCCTGGAGACTGTCTCCACACCCACAAAGTAGGAAGTGGGAGGGGCCTCATAGTGGGGGCAGCTGAGAGAACAGATACCAGATTCTCACTCCCACCCTACCCACAGGACGCCGCAGCAGGAAGGGGTCTCTAACCTAGACTGCTCTCCTGGGGAGCCATAGCCTCCAGGGCTGACTCCCTGTGGCTGGGAGTAGGGAATGCCCTCAAAAGTGGTGTTGACACCAGCTGAATTAAGGCCTCCCCCCTCCCAGCTCTTACAGAGAAATAACTGAGAGGGATTGGAAGGGAAGGAACTCAGATCCAGGGTCAACCCTTTGGGTTCTTGGGAGGGGGGGGTCCTTGTCTAGATCCCTGTTAGGGATGAGATTCTGTCCTTGCTGTGTTCTTTTCCAGGGAGGAGAAGAGGGTGCCTGGTGTTCTTAAGCATCCTGGCCTTGAGGGGTGGTGGAGAGGGACTGGGATTTGGGAATGAGAGCTCTTGGAGCAGTCATCTAAGTAGCCAGGAGGAAACCCTATAGATCAGCCTGAGATGGACCTCACCTCCACCCTTAATTCAGGACTGGTGACTCTGCAAGGAGGAGTTCCAAAGAAAAAGACGCCAAAAGGAGGAATCACAGAGAGAGGAAGAATCTCAGAGGTTGTGAGACCAGTAGGGAAAGGCTCCACCTCCTGTCTCTCCAGAACTGTCCTGCCTGACAGCAGGCTGGGTGGGGTCGGGCGGCTGGCCGTGACTGTGACTCAGGTTTCTGTGGGCAGCCAAGGGCAGCCGGCAGGGAGGGGCCCAGACCGACAGACAGGCCAGCCAACTGCAGCTTTCACCTCAGCTGTCCTTTCTCCGGGGAATGCAGGAGGTTCTTCTATAGCTTTGGCTAGCCCACCCCTGCCCCCAACCCGCCCTCATGTTCCTTCCCAGAACCCTCAGCCAAGGCACTGACACAGGAGGGAGAGCCAAAGGTCACCGCCTCTAGGGAGGCCCCAGAATGTCTATGCCATAGGGAGAAGAGTATAACGATCGGTCCTGCACCTCGAAGGAGAGACTGGGGGAATCTGGGGTACTGGCTTTCAGGCTGAGTAGCCTGGGCCCCCCAGCCTTCCCCATCCAGGCTGGCTCACGCCTGAGCAGGCTGGTTGTCATGGTGAAGGTGAGGGGCTAGAATGCAGCTGCTGCAGAGTCAGGCTACCAGGCCTAAGTGAGGAGAGGGTGCTCAGGGATTCCCATCCCAGCCCTCTCAGAACTGACCGGCCAGGAAGGGATGATTGGAGCTGAAACCAAAGAGCTATGATTGGGGACTATAAGACTTCCCCTTGGTGATGAGTGAGGGTGTGGCCAGCACATTCCCCTAGTGTTTCTGGGGCCTGTGTTTTTAGAGAGTGGCTGGAAGAAAGGGAATGCACATTTACTTTGTGCCAAGTGCTCTGCATACATGTCTCACCAATCTTCACAACAATTGAGAGAGATCCAGCAACTTGCCTAAAATGGCAAAGCTGGGACTAAACCCCAGGACTGGCTGCTACCAACGCCCAGGAGCTTTCTTTTCTGGGAACCAGGCTATGTAGTTGTTCTAGGAGAGAGATGGGGAGAAAGTGACCTGAACTTTATGTATCAGACTGGATTATTTCATCAGGAGGCCACAGTGGTAGGATGCAGCTGCTGGCTACGTTTGCGGTTTGGGGACAGATGGCAGTTTGAAGAGAAAGGCACTAGAGAAATGTTTGGCACATCGTAGGTTGTTGTTAAATATTTTTGTAAAAGAAGCTAGATCTGTGTATGAGCCATAGCAGGTTTTCAGGGACATCCTGGGAGCTTCTGGGTCTGAACTGCAAAAGCGGAAGAAGCTAGTTTAGTTTGAAAGAGGGACTTTCCAAGACCAACCCCAGCAAGAGAGGAATTTGCGGAGCATCTTGAGGCCGGGTTCGGTGTTGGGGGTAGTGAGAGGAAGGGGAAGTGTGTGGCTGACAGGATTACCGCAAGCTGCGGGCGCCACCCAGCGGCCAGAATGCAGCCCATCGGGGAGCCAGGCTCCACGAGTCCGGCACGCGCAGAGCACTCTGGGAATTGTAGTCCTGTTGCGCTAAGGGGCGGTGCTGTCAGTGGGGCTGTTGGGTGTTGTAGTCCGGCGTTTATTGGGCGGGAATTACCCTAGGCGGCCGGACCACGAGTCCCGTGGTGCCCCGCCGTAGGCCGCGCAGGCGCGGTGTGTCAGTGCCGGTCAATCCCGAACGCTGAGGGGCGGCTGAGACGCCGGTGTTAGAAGGTGGTCCCTGAGTGGGTCTCCGGCGAGACGCGGTAGGGCAGCCGGCACCATGTCGAGGCAGGCAAACCGTGGCACCGAGAGCAAGAAAATGGTAATTTGGAGCGTGTGACCTCGGCGGGCGAGGCGGAATGGAGGCGTTCTGGGGAAGGGGCCCGGCGCGGGCGCGGGCGCGAGGCGCAATTGGGAAAACGCCCTCTCTGAGCGCTGGGAGGGGGTGGTTCCGCTGGAAGGAAGGAGGAGGAGGCTGCTTGGTGGCTCTGGAGCGGAGACTCACTCCGGGCCCGAGGCAGGTTGGAGGGCCGCTGGAATAGCTCAGAGACCCTTCCCCCGAGGCCTCAGTACTGCTAGGTGCTAGACCAACGACAACGACGGTAATAACAATAACTCCCACTGTTCTCTTACTGTATGTGAGGCACTGGGCCAAGCACTTGACATCCATTATCTCATTTAATCCGCAGACTCTCTCAGGTGGATAATGTCTCCGTTTTAAAGCTCAGAGAGGTTGTATAACTTGCCTAAATTTACAACTAGAAAGAGTTAGGATTTGAACTCATGTCTCTCTGATCCCAAATGTGTCTCACACTATGCTGTGGACTTTGTAATAGATGCTCAGATACTGGTCTTCTCCTAAAGCAAGAGTAAGGGGTGGGCCAGGGTAGGCAGTAAGTAAATGGTGGCCGTCTGGTGAAAGGCTGGGCTCCCTTATTGTCCTGGGAATAGTGGGACACCTTATAGCTGCATAAAGTTTGGCTGCGGATGGGGCCTGGGTCTTGAAAGTAAGGTAAAATGACTTTTTTCTCCACACTAAGGGGATTTCTTGGCAGATGTTCCTTTTCTTTGGCATATTCTTACTTCTTCCATAATTGCCCATCTGTCTTTGTTTTCCGATTTACACACCGAGTTATCCGACTTTGCACGCAGGGCAAATCAGGGGCCATTTGTTGACATGCAGCTCTAGAGGGGATGACTGCACTTCCTTAAAACCTTTGCATCTTACACCAGGAAGAGCCACCAGAAGTGGGCAGCAGGAGGCCCTATTACTCCAGAGCAGTATTGCAGTTAACTTCTCTCGCAGACCCCTTTTGGGAAGTTGATGATTGCCATGGGTCTTCTGTCCAGAAATAGTAAATAGACAAACATACACAGACATCTGCTTACATTGGAGGAGGGGAGGCGTTGCAGGTCCCCTGAAGATACTCTGTGAATCACAAGTTAAGAATTCCTGTTTTGGAGGAAATACCAAGAGTTTAAATGATAAAAAGGTAAGACTATTTTGCTAGGAAACAATGTCATATAGGGGGAAAAGCATGGACATTGGTTGGAATTCTGTCTTACTTGTAAAATGGGGACAATAATGCCTGCCTGGGATTAGAGATAACAGTGTAAAATGCTTGCGTCCTCCTTTCCTTCTCCTTTTCCTATGATATGAGTAGATATGAGAAATCTTCCTGCTCTGTTTTGATATCTAGCCCTTTTTTTTTTTTGGTATCTTTTTTTTTTTAACCTGGAATCAATATTGAAATCTTTAACACCATTTTAGCAGGAACCTTCAGTCTCCACCCCCAGCCTTCAGTATTTACTCAGTTTTGGTGAAGTGAGGGAATTAGGAGGGGGCAGCAGTGCACTCCTGCGTCAGGGTTTTGCTACTGCTGTTGTCTCTGCTTGGAACTTCTCCCAGAGAGGACCTAGCTGCTCCTCACCTCATTCACACTTACTCAGATGTCACCTCCTCAGAGAGGCCTTCCTTGACCACCTGACTAATTCTCTATCCTTTTATTGTACTCTGTATTTTTTTCAAGCACTGTCTGTTTCATTTAAAGTATTTTATTATAAATTATATATTTACTTGTTTATTTTCAGTCTCCCCCATGAGAATGTAAACTCCATGAGAGCAGAGATTGGTTTGTTCACTGCTCCATTTTCAGCACCTAGGATTATGCTTGGCACTAGGCAGTCTATATTGAATGAATGACATGAGTGTTTGGTGCCTCATTCAGTTCTTGTTGGTACCTACTTGGGGCTTGTCACATGATCCTCTTTGTAGCCATCTGATTTTGACATGCTCCTCTTCTCTCCTCTCCAGTTGGAAAGTTTCCCCCTCAAGCAGCCCAATCTTCTGCTGATTGCTGTGTTCCCACTTAAACCTTCCAAGACTTAAACGGTTAATATGCCCAAGTAATTAGGTCTCTGCTTTTAGTGTGTGCAAGCAAACAGTCCGTTTTTCTACCAAACCTTTCCTGAGTCTCAGCTCTGTGCAAAACATTGTGCTTGGTGTTATGGGAGATGCACAGATGAAGTCCTGGTCCCTAACCTTAAGAAGCACATACTCTATGAAAAAAGCAAAGAAGTACACAAGACGGAAGTATTACACTGTCTGGGTTTGAGTCTTGGTTTCACTGCTTTCTCGTGTGACCTTGGGCAAGTGCTGTCATTGTTCTAAGCATCAGTTCCACCATCTTTAAGAAATAAATTTTAAAAGGTAATAATAGTGTCCGTATCATAGGGTTATCTGAGGATTAATTGAGGTATTGCATGTAAAGCTAGCAAAGTGATAGTGCACCCAAGAACACAGTTGACACTCAGTAAAGGTCAGCTAGCAAGCATCTTTTTTTTTTTTATTGAAGTATAGTTGATGTACAACACTATGTTAGTTCCAGGTGCACAACATAGTGATTTGATATTACTGTACATTAGAAAATGACCACCACGCAAAGATAATAGTCTTCGTGTGTTTGTATGGTGTTTGGTTCTTGAATCCCATGGACAGTCAGGCCTGCCCTTCTTTTGGGTTGTAGCTCTATTCTCCAGAGCTCAGGTGAGTTACTACTTGAGTGGCAGCCCTCAGAGTCTGTATGACAGGAGGCTGGAGAGTGAGAAAGAGGGATAGACTCAGTCCTGTTACTTACCTTCCTTCCCCAGCTGCTGGGGGGCAGTCACACTGGATTACTTGTGCTGACAAAAATAGTAAGTAGGACTCTTGGAGCATTAGCTCCAAAAATCAGCCCCCTTCAGGAGTTTTGATGTTCTGTTTGGGGCACTAACTAAAAATTGCCTGAAAACCATCAAGTGCGGCAGCTCAGCTGAGTGTAGGGCTTGGCTTAGTTCACCCGGCTCAGGTTGTGCCTGAAACAGTTGGAGATCATGTTGGCTGTGCCAGTATGAAACCACTCCTATGGTTTCTTGGTCTGCAAAGCATCTTTAAGTCCATTATCTCGTTTGACCCTCCCATCAACCCTGTGATTGACATGCCAGATTTCACTGTTACTGTTTTTGTTTGGGGAGGTAGAGGTTTAGCAAGTTCTTTCTAGTGATTTAAAATCTTCCTCTTTAAACCTAGCTCAGGGTGCTTTCAGGCACCACACCACAGAGACCGAAAATAACAGTATCTACTTCTAGAGTGTGTCCTGTGCAGCAGGAGCTCTACACACACATCATCTTCTTGGAATCTCACAGTAACCCTGAAGGGCAGATAATGTCACCATCGTACAGATGGGAAAAGCTGATGTGCCGGAAGATTAAGTACTGGCTTAGGATGACATAACTTTTTATAGGACAGTGCTCAACTATAAGAAGACTCTCAGTCTATAGGTGATTAAACTATCACCTGTAAAATGGGGATAAATAATGTTTGTTCTGCTAACCTCTCATGGTTGTTGTGAAGGTCAGTAAGTATCAGTGAAGACACTCTGCAAGTGTTACAGGTGTTAGTGATCATTATTATTAAACATCATTGAAGCAGTCTGAAAGTAGAAGTGTTGCAGAAGAGAGTCATGTTTCTGTTGGGAGGAAGAATGTGGTGCTTATGTTCAATGAAGAAATCGGACAGGTTAATTGGCTGACCTTTAAGTTCCCACGGGACCTTACGTTGTAAGGGTCTTCAGACTCTGCAGTGTCTTGTTACTTTTCTGACTTGTTCTGTTTGCTGTTGTGTTTAGTCCTCTCTAATTATACTGGTCTCACACGTGGCAGACATACTCCCACCTCAGAGCCTTCCACTTGCTGCCTAGAATTGTTTTATCTAGATATCTTTGTGACTTTCCCTTATTTCCATTAGGCCTTTGTACAGATATCATCTTGCACTTTTTTTAAAATTTTTTTTGGGGGGGTAGGTAATTAAGTTTACTTATTTATTTATTTTTTGAGGGGAAGCACAGGGGATTGAACCCAGGGCCTCCTGCATGCTAGCATGCACTCTACTACTTGAGCTATACCCTCCCCTCCAGACAAATACCATCTTAAGGAGGCCTTTTCTGACTGCCCTATTTAAAATTGGACCCCCCGCCCCCAACACACACACATACAGGTGAGCATAAATACTTCTAATCTTCTTTTATGCTTATTTTCCTCCTAGCACTTATCACCATCTGGCAAACCATTTATTTATTCAGTTTATTG
This sequence comes from Vicugna pacos, assembly GCF_048564905.1. Taxonomy (NCBI): domain Eukaryota; kingdom Metazoa; phylum Chordata; class Mammalia; order Artiodactyla; family Camelidae; genus Vicugna; species Vicugna pacos. The sequence continues at coordinate 41,944,579 of NC_132999.1, forward strand.
TCTGTTTCCCTCTTGTTAGGTGGTCCCTGGTACATAGTAAACTTTGAATGAATGATTTTTTTCTATAACACAGCTCACTCCTATTTTTAAAGTCTGATGACCTTTAAGTTGTATATTTTTGTCACACGCTGTTCCAAATAGGCTTGGTTCACAGTTGAAGATGGAGACAGACTTGCAAATTAAGAGAGGGTTTGGAGAGCCTGTGTCAGGGATCTTATTCCCAGATTCCAGGCATATTGATTCTGTGACCACAGACAGTTCTATTTAGGACCTTGCTTTTTCTTATTGGTAAATTGGGGGCAGTTGCATGTATAAAGTGCTTGATAACATCGTGATGTGCATGTTACTTGGCATCATGATGGGCTGAGGCTCTTGGAGTCTCCATCCAAGGGCTCATTAATAATAGAAGGAAAGCTGTCCTGATTTAATGCAGTGGAGCCAACGCTATGACTGGTTACTGCTGGATCGTCTCCATCCATTCATGCCCAAGCCATCCTAGTGCCAAACCCTTAACTTCACTAAAAAAAAAGTCATTCTTCTCCTTAATAGCTTCCCCTTAATTGTCATATTTAGTAAACGGTCTCTTGGAGATATCCTGGTCTGACTGTTGTAGTTGAATTCAAAGAGCTTCCTAATTCTGAAACTGATTCTGACCCTGTAATGCAGCTAACTTGTTTGTTTTTTGAGGGGAGGGGGGTATTGATCCTGCAGTTGTGGGGAACAGTGGACAGAATGAACATTGGCTTAGAATCTCCTGGGTTTTGTTCCCCAAAATTACTTTTGTCAGTAATTAGCTGTCCTTGGGCAAATTACTTAACCATTCTGAGTCTCAGTTTCCTCTTCTCTAAAATGAGATTAGTTCCTGTCCTTTCTGCTTTATAGAGTTATTATGGGATGAAAAAATGAGATGATGACAAATAGAATGAAGTACGATGTAGGCAAAAGACATTCCCGTTACTGTTCTTGCAGTGACCTCGTGGGGGTGAGGTGAGAAGCACTGCGAGCCTGGACCTTAACGCCAGTGATACTTTCTTCTCCAGAAAACTTGCAGACAGAAAGGTGCTCTGCTCAAGTCTGACAAGCCTCCACTCAGAAAGGACTGATTGGGTGGCAGTCTTATTTCTGCATGAGTACATAAATCCAAATGTGCTGTTAATATGTTTGTCACTTTTTTTTTAAACTCTGATAATGCCTTTCCCCTAACCTGCTGCTTTATTCTGTGGTCTTGCTATTTGCCATTCCTTTCACCTTCCATATCTCTCAGTTTCTTGGTAGGCAGGAGACAGGATTCTTTGTCTGAGAAAGAGTTTCTGTGATTTTTAACTGTGGTTGTAATAGCAACCAGTCCAGGTCAGTATTGTGTTCCAGGTACTCACTCAAAAGATTGTATGCCTTTCAGAGTTACCTGGAAACACTTTAGCTATATGGCTAGAGGAATGTTATTTTTTTCCATGTTGGTACTTAGAGGGATTATTGGTTATCACTAGTGCAACGGACTTCATCTGCGACTTCCTTCCTTCCCCATGGACTGGGCCCTGGGCTCTCTGCTGCTCCCGGGAGGGGCCTTGGGAGTACAGTTTAATGTCCAGGACATTTGTAGGGAAGTGATGGCTCACACCTGGTAACACACAAAGGCTAATTTGTAAATGTCTGTCTCGGGTCTGTCTTTCACTGTATCTAGTGAATGACTGTTGCTCCCACACCAGATTTTAGTGGTCTGTGCTTAGGCTTGGTAGCTGCGGTGGGTTCCTGGGTCAGCAGAAGCCCACCTTGGTGTGTTGGAAGGGTGACTGCTTAGTGTGTGAGGTGCCTTTTATAGCCCATTTACAGTGGGTTTGGTTTCAATCCTGTCACGTCGACCCTAGGGAGCCAGAATCTTCAGCTACTCACAGAAGATGCTGGTCTTGCGCACCAGACACAGGTGACCTTCCTTTGAATTCTGACAGTTGTATTACGGCTGATCCAGACTCTCACCAGACCTTCCCTTTTGTGTGGCTTTTTGTGTGACTGCCTTTTGAATCTCTTTTAGAGCTCTGAGCTCTTCACCCTGACCTATGGGGCTTTAGTCACCCAGCTGTGCAAGGACTATGAAAATGATGAAGATGTGAATAAACAGCTGGACAAAATGTGAGTGAGCTTCCTTGTGGGAGAGCCAGGAATGGGGCCTCTAAGCGCACTGACTCTACACCGTCCCTTAGAGCCCAGAACAGGGTCCTCGTAACAACACTTTGGGTACAGTTTCCACTGCTCATTTATTGGGATGTTTTGGGGGTTGTCCTCATTTTCACTTTACCATCAACAGCTTTATGTTTAGACATAGGACATTCAGACCCCATAATCTAGTCTGTTCTCTCATTTCTTTCCCAGGGGCTATAACATTGGAGTCCGACTGATTGAAGATTTCTTGGCACGGTCAAATGTTGGGAGGTGCCATGACTTTCGAGAAACTGCAGATGTCATTGCCAAGGTCATTATCCTGAGCTGCCCAGCCATGCTGCGGAATTACCATTGGGAGGCACTGCTTACCACTCTCTCCGTGTCCCTTAGAGAGGCCCTTAGTTTCCAGAGGACTAGCTAGGCAGTAGTTTGGGCCACAGAAGCCTTCCTGGTGTTTTGGAAATAGCACAGACTGTGAAAAAGGAAAGAATGGTTGGGATCATCCCTGTGGATTAAGCCCCACTGAAATCAAAGCCAGGTCTCTTCAGCTGTGCAGAGGTAGCAGCGTAGCCTGGGGTTAAGAATATAGACAAGCCTGGCTTCAAGTTCTGGCTCCAGTACTTACTAGTTCTTAGGTAAGTTATTTTTAACCCCTTTAATTACCAGTTACCTCACCTTTAAAATGAAGAAAACCCTACCTCATAGGGTTATTGTTAAGGAGTAAGTGAAATAATGAACAAGAGCATTCAGGTAAAATGAATGCACTTATCACCATGTATGTATAGTAAGTGTTTGCTATTAATGTTAGTGTTACATATTGTAGGATTAATAATAAATGATAACACACCTATATCTTTGTGGTGTCAGTTAGAAGGGTTCAGATAGCAGAGAGAGTGGACAGGGAAGTGGATTGGGACCTCTCTGGGCTTAGATGCTGGTTCAGGGCAGTTACCTCCATTAGAAGATCAGTGCTTCCTTCCACTAAGAATGCAGGTAGTCAGCAAGTTGTTGCCTAATTGTATGATGCCTTGAAGTAGAAGGGTGCGGAATTGTGCACAGATGCTTTTCCCTTTTTGCCCTGAATACCTAAATGTTCAATGTCTTGCAGAGACCACAGTTTTTCCCCGAGTCACTTAATTCCCCTTGCCAGTTCCGTCACCTTCCCTATTGTACTGCTTTTCCCTGTGGTGCCATTGTGTGTCTCTTGACAGGTGGCCTTCAAGATGTACTTGGGCATCACTCCAAGCATCACCAATTGGAGCCCAGCTGGTGACGAATTCTCCCTCATTTTGGAAAATAATCCCTTGGTGGACTTTGTGGAACTTCCTGATAACCACTCATCCCTTATTTATTCCAATCTCTTGTGTGGGGTCTTGCGGGGAGCCTTGGAGATGGTGAGTGCAGCTCTTTACTTTCTGAGACACCTGCAATGTGGTAGAGGCTTAATAAATGTTTGAATGAATGAATGAGAAGGTGAGAAGAAGGGCCTTTAGCTCACCCCAGTGGTTTTCTGCCTGAGATGATGACACTGCCACTTACAGGATTCAAGTTGGATAGCCCTACATGGTAATGATCCTTCCCACTAGGCTGGGAGGTGGTGCTGTCAGCCCCCAAAGGCCAGGAACATCTGTTCCCAGATTGGCTCATTGGGTGGCAGTTATATCTGTGAGTGCTCTTCGCTAAGTCTCTCCTGTTGGGTTGTGGCCAGTGCCCTCTGCACAGGGACATTGGAACTGGCAATCTTGTCCTTGTGGGGAGCCAGCCCCCTTGTTTAGGATGCTGTGGATGAGTCAGCTACAGCTCCATCCCCAGTGGTTTCCCAGGGGCTATGGGTAGGCATCTGCCCCTTCATGTTCCCACTGTCCCCAGGTCCAGATGGCTGTGGAGGCCAAGTTTGTCCAGGACACCCTGAAAGGAGACGGTGTGACAGAAATCCGGATGAGGTTCATCAGGCGGATTGAGGACAACCTCCCAGCTGGAGAGGAATGACCATCCCCAGGAATTCAGGGTAGCGAGCAGGAGCACTTGGAAAGCTTCGTTGCTCCTTTGCCCTCTGGAATTCAGTGACTCTTTAACACGGATGTTATATATTCTTCTAACCTTGTTTCCAGTCTCTGTGCTAATAAAGAGCAGACTGTGATATAGTCCACTTACCCTACAAGTGTGCACATTCAGGAGGGAAATTCTTTGCTCCCTTTCCCTTCAGAGGGGCTGGATGTAATCATCTTTGGTTGGACTAGAAAGAGCTCAAAGCATTTTACATTTCTGTTTGAATTTTCCAAAGCAAAATTCACTTTGACCCCATTAAGAGGCAAGCCTAGCACATCTATCCCTGCGTCTTCAGAAAGCCATTGGCAAATGGCTGTAGGGAATCCAGGGTTCATGGGATGGGGAGGAGAAGCTGGGAGGGGTGGGTAGGAATCGCTAGCTGTAGTGTGACACACTCTAGTGCTTGCCAGGAAAGGGGAGCCAGTCATGCCAGAAACACTGACTTCTGGGAAGCCATCCAGGTCTCTCATTCCTCCCTGCTGTTTGGAGGCAACATCTCCTCTTTTTACAGAGGGTCCATCCTTTTTTCTTACCAATTCTTCAATAAAGACATTCTTGAGTGAAACCCCAATCATGTCCTGTTTTCTTTCTGCTTAGCCCTGGGAATTTTGGGCCAGTGGGGTAAGGAGACGTGCTAAGTTCCTGGGCCCTGCCTTGATTTTACCTGGACTAGGAATAGCTTCTCCCCACAGACCAGAGAGCCTGGGAAACCTGGGAGCATTGAGGCTCCTTCAGAGTCATTTTTGTCAACTGTCTGTAGCAAAATCTGGAAGCAGACCATTATCCCAGATGTACCTAAAATGGACTATCCTGGGCTCTTGGCCACCAGGTTGGAGGATTTGGCTAGAAGGACCATGTAAACTCTTGTGTGTTCATTACCTAATTCACAATAATTCCACTTTTAGAAGGGAGGCCACAAGTTGCCCAAGGTCATATAGCTAGTAAGTGGAGAAGCTAGCCAAACTCCAAAGCCCCTGTTTTTAACACTGATGCCTGGTTGGCACTGTGTGTGTGGCGGAGGGGTGGCGGGGCAGGCCTGTGGCTCCCTCTTAGTCTCACAGGACTGAGGATAGTTTTTTTGTTTTTAAAAAAAAAAATTGGGGGGGGAGGTAATTAGGTTTATTTATTTACTTATTTTTAGTGGAGGTGCTGGGGATTGAACCCAGGACCTCATGCATGCTAAGCACATGCTCTACCACTGAGCTATACCCTCCTCTCAGGACAGTTTTTAAAGGGAGGGATCAGAAGTTGTCAGGCTATATTTGGTAGCACTATTCTTGTGGACAGCCTAGGGCCTTGAGGTCCAGATACTCAGATTGTTAGGAGGAAACAGAGCCCCCAGACCTTCCCCAGGGTTAGTAGACAGGCCTGAGATGGGAGCATTGTGCTTGAAGTGTGTCTTGGTCATACAGATTAGGACCCAGGTTCTGGGACACCAGTAAGAGGCACACAGCCTGCCTCCTCTAGCTGGTTTAAGCCCTAGGGGAGAAGGAAAGGCCACTTTTGTGTCCCCAAATATAGGAAGGCTCATGCTCCCTCAAGGATCTCAATCTCTGAGCCTCTTTACTTCTCTGTCCAGGTACAATTTGAGGCCCCAAGGCACCCTATTTTAGTCAACTGTATCCTTAGCACCCAGCCTAGGGCGGGGTCCAGTCACAGCAGAGTTTGAGTGAATAAAGGAGAGAATAAGGGAATTAATGCTGGGGCCCAGATGTGGAAAGCGTTGTGTGGTATCTGGACCCTGCCAAGAAAAGTGAGCTGCACCACCCTTTCCTTCTCCAGGGGGGGCCCTCGCCCTTCCTCTCCTCCCAGTACCACAGCCTACTTTCCAGCAGCTGTTTGTATGGCGTGAGGTTTTAGATATTTCCTTTCCCAGAATTTAACTTGGGCGACATTACAGGGTCTGCAAGCTGTTGAAACAAAGCCCCCTTAGTGAGTTCTCCCAGTTACAACCCCACAGTTGTGTGATGTGCACTCAGGGGCTAAAGGAAGGGAAAGGGCTGAGGATTATGAGCCGTTCAGAACATCACCTCGCTATCTCTCCCATGGAGCCAAACATACAAGTCCCAGCTACCCGACAGCTGGTCCCCCAACTCCTGAAATTAATTAGCTGTAGATTGCATATCCCTTTGCTTTACTATGACTGAGGCTGCCCTCTCCCCTATCCCCCACCAGAGGCTAGGCCATTCCACGTTCCTGATATGTTCGAACACCCTCCCAGCAAGATGGGGCAGGTTTGCCAGGCTATACAGGGGGGATCTGACTAATGAGGGGGGTTCCCAAAGAGCCTCGGTGACTAGAGGAGTCCATTCTGGTGGCCTTTGGGCTTGGCGCTGCTGGGCAGAGCTCTAAGAAAAGGCCTTGCTCTGCAGCCTTTGGCCACCAGGGGTCTCCAAATCATCACTGTACTGTCCCAGAGAGTAACATTGGATCCCTGGTTTTCAGAATTTGCCAGAAGATGCACCTGATGGAGAAAATCTCAGGCGCTAGGCAGAGCCTGAAAGTGACCCCTTCTTCTAGTCACAACCAAGGAACTTGAAAACAAAGCTCACATGCTGCCTGGCTAAGGGCCTGCCAGAGCACATTGGCTAGGAAGTCTCTGGCTTCCATACACACCCCAAACTCTCATGCTGGCCTCCTGAGTTGGATGAGCTAGTTCTGAGCCCTCCCCTAACCAACCCCCCTTACTTCCTGAGACCAGAGAACCAGCCCTTTTCCCCTGATGTAAGAGAGTCCAGTTCCTGCCCCAGACTCTCACCAATGACGTTTCCATATTTAGGTTACACTTTTCCCTGGCGGACTGGCCACCCCTACATTTGTACTAGGCATCCAGGTCTGAGAAGGAGGTGGCAACAGAGGCCCAGGAACAGAAATTGCATTAAGTAAAATTAAAATAGTCTCCTAACAAGCAGTTCATTGTGGATGGCTGGGGGGGGGTGTGTGCAGGAAAAGCATCCTCTGGTTCTCCCGGAACTTAAGTGCTACCATGTGCTGTTCCCTGAAAGCCAAAGGGCCGGTGGGAGGGGACGGGAGGGGAGGGGAGGGTGGCGGCAGGCAAGGAGCCTCACTGTTACCAATCCCCAGCCTTTGATGTGGGGCCAGGCCTGACCCCAGGACAGCCGCTGGCCACTGCCAGGGGAGCTGTGGGACGCAGCGCATTCCTGGGGGCAATTTACACTCCTGGCAGGAGGAGAGGAAATTTTCTACTGTGGGGAAGGGGGCGGAGAGAGGGCGCTGCAATAGAGGTTGGGGGGTGGGTGTTGTCAGGAACAATGCAGGGAGCCAAGGCACAGGGCAGCACCCTCCTGCCTTAGCCTGGTTCAACCTGCTTGGCTGGAGACCTCCTCTAGAAAGGCTTCTCTGATGGATCCAGAGCTGGTGAGGAGCAGCACCTTTGCCCCCCACCACACACGTGGGCCCGCCCAGGTATAGCCAGACCTGGAAGATGCTGAGAGATGCAGTTGCTCTTCCCTCCTGGCTCTGGGAGCCTGGACTGTCAGTCATGAGGGTATCTAGGACTGAGTCAGGCTAGAGGAGGGCTGGGAAGATGGACATGACAGCATGTGTGAGTGAGGGCGGGCAAATGTTATTCATAGCAACTGGTAATATTTATTGCAGGATGACTGTGTCCCAGTGCTGTCTAAGCACTTTACGTGTATTTCTCATTTAGCATTCACAACAGCCCTATTACTATTCCTGTTTTGCAGATAAGGAAACTGAGACACACAGCTGATACATAGCAGATTCAGGACTTGAACCACAAATAGTCCAGTATTGGACACCAAGCTCTTATCCAGTACATTATGTGTTGCATATGTATATTTTTGTGTTTCAGTGGGTGACTATTGCCTTGTGTTTCTTGGGGAGTGTGTCTGTATGTGAATTCTTTCATTTAACAGAAGTGTAGCCCTGAGCTGGGGGCTGGGGCCATGGAAATGCTGGGAGCCTCTATCCATGGGGAAGCAGCTGAAGGCATGTGTGGTGGGGGGCAGGGGAGGAGAGGAGAGGTTGAAAATAGAAGCCAAAGGCAGGTCTCAGCTCGGCCGCTTATTGGTTATGTGACACTGGACAAGGGAGTTTAACTCTGAGCCTCAGTTTTTTCATCTGGAAAATGGAGATAATAATGCCTACCTTGCTGACTGTTTTGAGGATAAAACAAAATGAAGTATGTACATTTCCTGGCACAGGCTGAGTGTTCCCTAACTGGCAGATACGATGAACATGATATTAGGGGAAGTGTCTTGCAAAATTGCTGTGTGTGGATCCGTGAGTGTCTGAGTGTGTGCAGATGGTAGTTTTGTGGAATCACGGTCATGTCTCTGTTGTTCATTGCTGTATTCCCAAGCATCTAGCACTATGTTCAGCATAAACCAGGTGCTCAATAAATTCTTGTTCACTGTCAACCGAGTGTAAGAAGAGAGTGAGGTGGGCTCATAGAAAGAGTGGTGAGTGGGCAGTGTGGGTTTTCACAGGAACCATCTACATTTTATGGGGCTCAGTGCAAAGGAAAAATGCAGAGCCCCTGGTCCAAAAATTATTATGAATTTCAAGATGACCCAGGAGAGCATTAAACCCAGCCCTTCCGAGCTGCATACCCACGAAGCCAGCCTTGGCCTCCTTGCCTTTGAGCATCACCAGCCCCAAGTCTTCCCCAGCCCAGCTGTTCAGGAGGGTGTAAAGGAGACTCCACCCGTGGCCTGCTGTGCTTTGCTGGCTGCCTGAGCAAAGGGGAGGAAGGGGCAGGATTGCGCAGTGTGAGCAGGCCAGGAAAAACAGAAGGAGGGGCTCAATGGCCTGTAGACCTCTCCCAGGGAGCCCCTCCCTCCCGAGCCAGGCCATGCCTGAGAACAGCCCTCTACTCTCCATCCCTCTAGGAGCTCACCCACCACCCCAAACCACCAACCAGGCCGCTGGGTGGTCTGGGCACATGTGGTCACATTTAGATGTTGATTGAAGCAGAATTGTTATAAGATTAGAATATTTAAGGTAACTTTAATTTCCACGACATTACTGGGATTTTTGAGGATGGGGCTGAGAGATCCCCTGGGGTGGAAGAGAGGAGAAAGGTGGGGGTGCAGGAGGGGTCCTTATTTCCCTAGTCCTGTAAGACAGGCCTCTGGCAACTAAAAAGAAGAAAGGAGGGCTAGACCGAGGGAAGGACTTCCCAGGAATGGTAAAACCAAGAGTCCAGTCCTCTGGTAGATATGGAAAGTCAGGGATGGCGATAGGGGCATGCAGAATCCCAAGGTGGAGTAGGAATTTACTAACACTGCACCCCCTCCCCAGACAATTTGCACACCCCGGGCCACACATCTGTGCAAACATCCTTCCCTTCCCTCATCTTACCAGACCAATGGAAGGGGTGGCAAGAGGAAGGTACCATCCAGGTCCTCCCTAGGCTCCGACCTGGGGTGGTGGGAGCCCAGAGAGTTTTCTTATTGACAGATCAAGATAGAAATTTAGAAGGAATGGGAGAATCATGGTAACAGTACTAACAAGGGCTAACATTTTTGAGTCATTGCTATGTGCCAGGCTTGTGTTAAGCCCTTTATATTCACTGTCTCTTCTAAGAGGCCCTATGGCTCAGTGAGAAATGGGAAGACTGGGGAGTCAGCCTGCTTGGAGTCAATTCCCAGCTTCCTAGCTCTGTGACCATGGGTGAGTCAGTGAACCCATCTGTGCCTCAGTTTTCCCATCTACAAAGTGGAGGCAATACTCATACCAACCTCAAAGGGTTGGTGTGAGGATTAAATGAGTTAATTTACATGAAGTGCTGAGAATAGAGCTTGTCATGGACTAAGAGCCCCACAAGGGTTAGCTGTTGTCATTAGGGACTATCATTATCCCCCTTTTAAAGAGGAGGAATTTGAGGTTTGGAGAAATGAGGTCACTTGCCCACAGTCACGGAGAGGCAAACCCAGATCTGCCTGACTCCTCGGCCCATGCTCTGAACCACCAGACAGATGCCAGCATCAGCTCCGCCAAGGGCTGTGCTAAGCAGGTTACATTCTTTGGTTCAGTTTAACTACGCATCCCATTTCATACTCCTGCTCAGGCCTAGAACTGTCCTTTAATCAAACTCTCTGCTTCTTCTGGCTAAAGGAAATGAAGCCCAGAGAGGAGTAGCAACTTGTCCAAGGCCACACAGCAGGTGACCACAGGCAGAGCTGACCCACTGATATCTAGACATCACCAGAGACAGATCAAAGATGGAAGTCCCTGGCAGGTGGGATGGGGAACCTGGCTGGGGTCTGGCGTGGCCTAGCCCAGAGGTGAGCCTTGGCGGGAAAGTCTGTGATCTCTGGCTCCAGGATGTTCATTTCCTGTCTTGAAGTTTGCTGTGCAAAGAGCTGGTAGAACAGGCAGCAGGGTCATGACAAGACTGTCTCAGCCTCTTGAGGGATGGACAGCTGAGGCCCATCTGGGGGTGTCCAGTGAACACCAGGGGCTGCAGGACAACAGGACAGGGCCCAGGTGGCCTCCCAGGGTGGGCCGAAAGGAGAAGGAGCTGGAGCCCGCCCTCCCTGCAGGGCCTTCAGCTGAGGGAGAAGAGAAGGGCTGGGAACGTGCGTGTCACGGAGAACCAGGCCGGGGCCCTCAGGAAAGCTGAAGGAAGGGGTGAGTCAGGAGAATCAGGCGGAATGGTGTGGGGGACTGTCTGAGAGTGTGTTGCCATGGCTGTGTGTGTGGAGCCCACAGGAGCCCTTTCCCTAGCACAGCACACCCTCTCATTTGCCTGCTTGCTTCACCTGCATCCCCTTCACTGAGCTCCCCTCCCCCCTCTCTAAGACCAGCTCACACTCAGAGCTAAGAGCTCTACATGGATTAATGGATTTAATCCTCACAACAAGCCTATGAGAGCTTTTCAGATGAGGAAACTGAGGTGCCAGAGGTTCGGTAACTTTATCAAGACATGAAGCTGGTGAGTGGTGGCATTTGGACTTGAACCCAGATGGCTTAACTTCAGAGTCCCTGCTGCTCATCTCCCACCCCATCCCTGAACACTCACCCCCATCCCACTCACCCCTATCCCATCCCCATCAAGGGCCTGGTTTTCACACCAGCTTTGGGGGAGGGCTGCTGCTCTCCACGCCAACCAGTGTCCTCTTAGGTACCCTGCCAACCAGGCCCCATCCCCTTCCCTGGGCAGTGCCCCGCTTAGCTCCCCTGCAGCCCTTCTGGGCTGACTCAGGCCAGGAGGCCAGACTCAAAGATCCCTTGCAATCCAGCCAATCTGAGGGGTAGGATGGGAGTGGGCCCAGACTCTGGAGGTGGGTGAGGGCGAGAGGCCCCATCAAGGAGTGGCGGGGCTGGTGTGTACTTTGGCAGGGGGACAGCAAAGTGGGAGGCCCTTGGAGGGCAGGCGGTAGGAGAGGGAGTGGGCCGTGGAGGTGGGCCCAGACCCAGAGACAGACAGCCTTGGGCCCTCCCTGCTCCTTTTCTAGACCTGTGGAGGATGTGGCTCTTTCCCACTTAGAACAGACAGACACACAGACACATACAATTCCACCCCCCTTCTAAACTCCACCACTGCACCTGCTGCCTCCACTTCCTCAGCTGTCGATGCTCCTTTGGCCTCTGCAGCCTGGCTCCTGCCCCTCCCCTTGCCCGCCACCCCAACCACCATCCTCTAACTGCCATTCCCAAAGGACTGTGACATCTGACCCTACAGGTCTTTCTGGCCCGCTGGAAAGACTCTGCCTTTGCTTTCTGAGTCACTGTTCTTCTGGTTTCCCCCCATCTCCCAGCCCCATCTTCTCAGTCTTCTTTTCTGACTTCTTTTCCTCTACATTTCCTTTGAATGTTAATGGTCTCCATGTCCTGGCCTGGACACTCCTTCCCTGGGCATCGCTTCCATGACATCATCACCATCTATACACTATGGGCCCTGTCTCTAGCTCAGAACTCTCACTTCCCTTCTGGATCCGTGGAAGTCCCGCAGCGGTGTGCAACCCAGTGCATCCGACCATCCTCCTTCTGGACCACCACTCCCAAGGGCCCCAGTGAAGAACCTCCCTCTTTCTAGGTTTCTCAGCCCCACATCCAAATCCCACCTATTCTACCTCCTTTACTCCTCTCACATTTGATCCTTCCCTCCAGCCCCCACTGTCCGCCTCACTGGACCAGCCAGGATTATTCCAGCAGCCTCTTCACCAGTGTCCCTGCCTCTATCTTCCTCTGCACAGAAGTCAGGGGGCTCTTTCTAAAGCACAACACTGACCACGGCAGTGCGCTGCTCCAGTCTTCAGTGGCTCCTTACTTCCCTGAAGTGAAATCTAACCAGCTTCAGCACGACTGCCTGCCTCTGCGAGCACAGGCTCACCTCCCTAAACCCAGAATGTGCGAGTCACTACCGCCCCTCCTCCTACTTCTCCTGTAAGCCCTCCTCCTCAGCCTAGGTCACTGCCCGCTCCCAGGAAGCCTTCCGCGGACTGCTCATTTACGGGCCGCCATCCCTGCGCTGCCCCTTCCCCGCACTGAGCACACCATGCCCCCTTTCTAGCCGGGTCTGGATCTATGTCCCCCTAGACGGGTCGCCCCCGAGGGCAGGGGACCCTAGATGCAGGTACAGGGTACGTGAGCGTGAGTGGGGGCCGAGCTGCCAGAGATGTGCGTGGGCAGGGGTCTCCGCGTGCGTCCCGGGAGGGCGGCGGCTGTCGAGGCCGAGCTGGGCGCGCGCTCGGCCGGGCGGGGCGCGGGCCTTGGCGGTGGCTGTGGAAAGAGGACGGTGGAAGCCCCGCCCCCCGCGCCCCTCCCGCCCCCCCCGCGCCGCCCGCCCACTCCAGCAGCCGCGAGGGGCGGCCGGCAGAGCGACGCGGAGCCCCGCCGGCGCGGACCCCGACGACGCCCCTGCCCGGAGCCCGCGCGCCCCTGGCCGCCCTCGAGGGCCGGGAGCGGCGCCCGGCGGCCTCCCCTGCAGGTAACCGCGGGGAGGCGGACCGGGCTGCCGGGCTTGGGGGCTCCGAGGGCAGGACCTAGCCTGGGCTTCCTCTGAGATTGTATGGGACAGTGAGGGGTACCTTGGACTCCAGGGTGGGGATGGGATGGGGGACTCGGGCCAGGGGTCGTCGCTGGGATGCGGGAGCCCATTCCGTTCCCTGCTACCTCGGCGGAAGCCCAGATAAAGCCCCTTCCTCCCTTCCTTCCCAGAAATGGGGCGGGGGCTCCAGTTTCAGACAGTCCCGGGTGGAATTCCTGACAATGCGACTCTGAGCAGTCACTTCATCTCGGGGAGTCTCCCTTCCCACCTGTAAAGTGGGGATGACAGAGCTTGCATCGCAGGATGGTGGAGCCGGGAGGAGGGAGCCGGGGCCTTAGACATCCTGCTGCAGCCCCAGGCAGGGGAAGCCCCTCAGCTTTCCTCTCCCCATCACTGTGCCCTTTCTAGTTTGCTGGCAACCTCCCAGTTTCTCGTTTTTTCTGCCTCTGCCCCCAAGGCCTTCCTACTCTAGATGTCTTGGCAGCACCCCTAAAAGTGAGCCTGAGGTTCTGAGGAATGCCCCTGCCAGAGGCCCAGCACCTTCCTGTAGCCCAGGCCTGAGACCTGCAGGGGTGAGGGGGCTGTTGCCTGGCCCAGCGGGACTGGGGTCTCTCGGCCCCAGAACAGCCTCCCCATGTGTCTGTCCTGGGGCGGGAGACACAGTGGCCCCAGGAGTTCCAGGAGGAGAGATACCGTTTGTCCAGAGGAGCCCAGGAGCTGAGGAAGGGCAGACCCAGCTGAGCTCGCTTGTGTGAATGTGTGGAGCCATGTATGAGCCTGTCAGTGTGTGCGTTTGTGGGGTGTGAGGGGGACAGTGAGTGTCTGCCACTGTGTTGTTCATGTGTATGTCAGTCAGTGTGTGCTTGTGTGAGGCCCTCAGTGTGTGTGAGAACATGCTAGGCTCCGGACACAGAAATGCCACTGAGGGATTCTGGCAACCCAGAAGTCCTTCCTTCTGTCTGCCTTCAGCATCTCCTGCTAAGCCCTGTGACCTTGCTGGTGACAGGGTCCATCCCCTCCTTGGAGTGCCCTTAGCGAAGGCAGACTCCCAGGGAGCTGCCTTGGGTGTTTGGAAGCTCTGGGGGCTGTTGAGCTGGGATGGCTGGAGGGTCAGACAGTGTAGGGTTCCTCTCTGGGGACTGACCCTTACTGCCCTGAGCAGGTGGGGGGCCCTCAGGGAACCCAGGGGAGGAGATGGGGGGCAGTAACCTGGGCGGGGGACTTGGTGGTCTCAGTCGGGGCATAGATGCCCCCACTGACCTCTAGCTGGGCTGGTGAACGCTGATAGACCCTCCAGCACACAATCACCCCAAAACGAAAATGAGGGTAATGAGGACATACCACAGACATATACAGTCATGCACAATCACGCACCAGAACATGCTTACTGAAACCCACACCACTGCTGAAACCACAGACGGCATGTGCATGTGTGCGCGTGCTACAGATGAACTCCTACAAACACACGGTCGGCCCTACATGGCCCAGCCAGACATACTCAGACAGGACAATACACACACTCCACACTCAGACACACTCATCAGGGTCTCTCTCTCCGGTTTCACTCTGTCCACACAGTGAAAATGAGTGTTTCTGCTCGTTGGCTCAGAGGAAAGGGAAAGAAAAATGGAGGTGACTATGCCAGCAAGAGGGGGTCAGAAACCAAACAAGGCTGTCAGCCTGAGCAGCCCACCACCTCCCCTGCTCCAGGCCTAGGCCAGACTGAAGGTTGGTTGCCCTGCTGACCCCCAGCCCACTCCAGACCCCACAATGGTAGGCATGGGGCTCCCCTGTAGGAAAGTGGGGACTCAGATGAGCTGGTCCCATCTGTGGCCCGAGGCACTTACAGAGCTGGGGTGGAAGAACTGGGGAGGCACAGTGGCCTCTCATATGGGGTACAGCTCATCTCAGGGTGCTGGCCCAGGTACACAAGGGGGAGGCACCTTGTAAGCCAAATGTGTAGGGGAGGGACCATGAGGGGAGGCAGCAAAGAGGTGACTCTGGCCAGGGCTTTCAGGGAGAACAAGAACTCTGACAAGTGCAGAGGATGGAAAGGGGGAATGAGGGCATTCCAGTCAGAGGGAACAGCATGTGCGAAGGTGTGGTGGTGGGAAGCTGCAGGGTTCTCTTGGGTACAGTGAGTGCTTATTGGCTCATACAACGGGAGAGTGAAGGGGAGTGACATAACCACTTTGAAGTCAGATTTCCTAGGGCCTTATTCAGAGAAAGGGTGTGAGCGGCAGAGGGATGCAAATTGGAAATCACTCTGGTTGCTCTGGGGGGGCAAGGGCGAAGAGGGATCTTACAGGCAAGGAGGCCACTGAGGAGGCTGGGCAGAGTTTGAGGAGGAAGGTGATGGGGTCTGAGGTGGGTGGTTGCCATGGGGATGAGAGGACAGTATAGATGGAGAGGAATAAGGTGAGAGACTGGATAGGCCTTGGAGATGCTTGGCTGTAGAGGTGAGGAGGAAGCAGGCCAGGAGACTTGCCCTGGGTGATTGTGGCCTAGCCCCAGAGGAGACAGGTCAAGGGGAGATGTGGGTTTGGACCCCAGGGCCTGGTATGCTGAGATGTAGGGAGCTGAGTGTTGAGTGTGGCCAAGAGTCAGGGGATAGTTAGTGTCTGGGAAGCCTAGGTATGTATGACTAGACGCCCAAGTGGGTATGTGAGGCCACATCTGGGCACATGTGTGCCCAGATATCAGCCAAAGACATCACGGTCCCAGAAAGGGAATTCCAGACCCATTCTCTTCTGTGGACAACTCCAGGGTGGTGTGGACAGCAGATCTGAAGTGGAGGCAGCACGTGTAGTGAGGGGAAGAGCTGACCTTGGGTGTCAGACAGACCCCATGTGACCCTGGGGATTTCCCATCTCTGTGTCTCAGTTTCCTCATCTATAAAATGAGAATGCAAATACTTGTCTCCAGGGTCCTTTTGCCTGCAGAGAGGTGAGGAGTGGTCCCAGGTCACACACATGATCAGGGTGCAGCACTGAGAACTTTCACCCAGGCTTCTGATCAGAGCCTGTGACACCTCTCTGGTTGGATCCTGGGAAGGGGCTAAGGAGGGCCTGGCCCTGCCCCCATTCAGATTCTTGGAAAGTTTTGAATTGAGAAGTTACGGTCCCCATGCAGCCTGGATAGGCTGAGGTCTCTGGCTCTCACCGGGCACAGAAAAGGGTGGTAGAGGGTCAGTGCCTCAGGGGATAGCCAGGCCTGCATTGTTGGCTCATCTCCTGGGTAGGATTATGGAGACTCAGAGGGGAACTTACCTCAGGTCACACAGCAGCCAGTGGCAGAATTGAGCTCCGAGGCCAGTGGGCTCCGCCTTCTCATCCTCCCAGAGGCTGCCTTCCCCCAGCAGGAACCTGAGATGGAAGGAACCTTGTCACCTGAGGTTCTCTAATTTCGATTCTTTCTGTCCCCTCAGGGGAGGGTAACATAAGAGTTTATTGGGCACCTACTGTGCACTAGTCCTGTCTTTGTAACAGTGCTGCAAGGAGGGGTCAGTAGCCCATTTAACAGAGGGGGATGTGGAGGCTCAGGGAGGCCCATCACCCGGCCAAGCATCCCCTGGCTGTGTGCCGAGCTGGGACTCATTCACCCCCAGGTCTCTGAGGATGTAGAGCTCGTGTTCTTTCCACTGACCTCCCAGGTCACTGCCCTCTCCAGAGCTTCGTTTGGCCAGGAAAAGAATGGAAACTTAATTGCTGAGCATCCATCCACTGTGTACCAGGCACTTTCATACACAAGGTGCTTTTTTGAGGGGCAAGGAACATGGGGATTAGCAGTTATGAGAGGGTCAGGCTCAGAGAGAGGCCTGGACAATGAGGGCTGGCCTGGTGTTTTCTAGTAGCTCAGAATGCACTGTGGTCCTGGTGGGCCCTGTGAGGGAGGGCAGCCTCAGGGAGGAATGGGTCCTGGCCCGGGGTCTCAGTTCTGCCACTGGCAGTGAGCTTTCCCCTGGGTCTCCATAATCCCATTCTTGAGCTGGGCCAGTAATGCCTTCCCAGCCCTCCTCGGAGCCTGAGGTGAGGAGCAACGTAGATGGTGGGGTGGAGGGGTCACTTCTGCTCTCCTGAAGGACCCCAGGAGGCAGGAGGCTGACTCTTTGGTCCCCACCCCAGTGTCTGCAGCCCTCACAGACCAGAAGCTCTCTCTTCTGTCTAGCCTCCTCCCCTCCCACTGTGGTGGCTGCTGGCCGCCACACCGCTCTGCGTGGGCCCTCCAGGCCACGCTCCTTCTGACAGGCGACCACGGCTCAGCTCGTGGCAAACATTCTTTTCATAGTTCCCGGAGCACAGCAAATCCGGCTGCTTAGCCAGGAATGCAGGGGCTTGGGCAGGGGAGCCCCTGGGGGTCAGACAGGAGGGGCTGAGAGAATGTGGAAGACGACCCCCCCACACACCTACTGAGACGCACACACACAGACACACACACACACTGAGCCGCGAGTCTGTCCTCATCTGTAGACTCACTCAGCTTGGGTCCAAACCCTGGGCCTGGCTGGCTGGTGAATCTGGGCAAGTGACTTCTCTCTGAGCCTCTGTTTCTTCATCGGTAAAATAGGGTTTACAATTTAACCTCACAGGGCTTTGGGGAGGCGTCATGGTGATAATGAGGATGAAAATAATAATAGTAAACATATATTGAGTGTTCCTTTATGCCAAGCACTGCTTGAAGTCGGCTATGTGAAATTAACTCGTTTAATCCTCTTGAATGCTCTGTGACATGGGAATTACTCCCAAGCTATTGAGAAAGAAGCTGAGGCACAGACAAGACTCATGTGCTAGTAAGAGGCAGAGCTGGGAGAAGAGCATGAGCAGATGGTTCTTAACCCGTCAGGAACTTTTAAGCGAAACTCTTAGCCCAGGGCCAGCTCATGGTGGGGGCTCAGAAAATGGAGACTTCTTCTCCCATGAGCCTCCCTCTGGGAGGAGCTGATTGTTCATTCCATGGCCCTCAGCACCTCAGTTTGGAAAGTGGGGATGGGGACATGGCCCTGGGGCCCAGGCCAGCCTCCTTGGGAGCCTGAGCTCTCAGAAGCTGGTGGAGGACAGGGGTATAGACTGTCCGCCCCACATCTGGCCTGGGATTTAGCTGTAGGCAAGCTCTGTGCAAGGAGGAGATGTCGCCAGGGGAGGGGCTCAAGGGGGAGATTAGGGAAGGCAGCCGAGGGCAGAGGTTAAGAACAGAGTGCCATTGAAGTGGGCTCAGGCACTGCCCTGGCATACCCACCCGCCCCACCTTCCTATTTCGTCGGATCGAGGGAGCCTCCTTGGTCAACTGGAGTGGGCTTCTGAATCCCTTGGTAGGAGCTACCCACTCTGTTCGCAGCCTTGCTGGTTTCTGTCGCCATCTGGGTTGAGGCAGCACAAGGTGGGAGTGGAGGAAAAGTGGGGAGAAGGACCCGTGGCTGAGGTTGCCAGGAAGCCCAAGTGTACAGGGGTTTGGCCATTTAGGGGCTGGGCAAGCCCCAAGGTTCAGATCTTGGCCCCAGTGCTTCCTGTCACCTTGGATAATGGATGTCATCTCTCTTGGCCTCAATGCTCCACCTCAGAAAAACTGAACAGAAATTCTTGCCTTACAGGGTTATGGGAGAGCATTAAAAAATAATGCCTGGAACATGCCTAGTGCTTTGTCTGGTGCATAAAATGTACTTGGGATTTTTAAAGACCATTATCATTAAGGGCTAACATGAGTGGAGCGGGTAGGGAGCCAGCCTGAAGCTGTGCTTGGGGTCTCTGATTTTGTCATTCAAGGCATTTCTCAGGTTGATCCCAGCCAGCCCTCTCATCTCAAACCATCTGTGCAGTGGAGAGGTTAACAGCCCAAGCTTTGGAGCCAACAGGCTCCAATCCCTCATGAGCTGTGTGACCTTCAGCCAGTTACTTAACCTCTCTGTCCCGTGGTTTTCCCCTCTGTAAAAAGGGAAGATGAAGGACCTACTTCACTGGGTTGTTGTGAGGATTAAATGAGCCAATTCATGAGAAGAGCCAAGAACAGTGCCTGGCACATAGTAGGTACACAATAAATGTTAGCTATAATCAGTTCATTTGTTTATTTATTTTAATTATGTCCATACCCTGAATTTGTTCAGGGTGTTCTTACCTTCATGCCTTCACACATGCTGTTCCCTCAGCCTGGACTGATCACCTCTTCCCATCACCATGCAGTTAAATCCATGTTCATCCTTCAAAGCCCAGGTCCAACATAAGTCAATTCCCCTCCCTGGGCCTCATGGTGAGGTGGGTGCTGGGGCCAGAGAAGCTAGGGTCAAGTTGGGCAGTGAGGACCTCCCAGCCATATTCCATCAGGCAGGCTGGGCCCTCAGAGAGAGCAGCCTCATGACCCACCCCTGGGGTCGTGGTGTTCAGAGCGGTGTGGATGGAGGCAGGGCTCAGCTGAGTTGGATAGAAGGCCTAGGAGCCGCTGGCTTCAGCGTCTGGCTGCTTGTGCAGCGGGAAGCCTGGGATGTCAGAGTTTCCATGGGAGTGGGCAGAGGCGAGCAAGCAGCTGGGGCAGAGAGTGACGCGGCCGGCAGGCCTCCCTGCCAGGTGGGCTGGCTAGGCGTCCCCTCCCCATCCACCCAGTATTCACGTCGGGGCCTGGGCTACTGCTCCAGCTATCCTGTGTAACCAGGACTAGAGCTTATGACAGCCTGGCATCATGGCTGATTGAGCCAGAAATGGGGACCTGGCCATCAACATCACTGATGTCGAAAACATCATCTACCCTGCTCAACAACCTTCTGTGGCTCCCCACTGCCTTCCCAAGAAATGCAAGCAGAGCATTTAAGACTCCACACTAAATTGCCCCAGCCTTCTCAGTTCCTGTTTGTCTTCTCAACCCCACGGCACTTCTGGGCCTTCCCTGTATCTGCCAAGCAGCTTCCTACTGCCTGAAATTCCTTTTCTTACTTTGTCTGCCTTCCAGACTCCTACTTACCCTTCAGGATCTAGCCCCAATCTCCCTTCCTACATGAAGCCTTTTGGGGAAACTCAAAGGAGGACAATATTCCCTGCTCTGGACTCCCCTGGCCCAGAGACATTAGTCAATTGTGTGATAGCCTCTTGTCTGATGCCTCCAGGTAATTCAGGGCAGGGCATGGGGCTGAGCCATTTCTGTGTCCCAAGGCCTAGCTTTGGGTCCCCCACCTGGTAGGAACTTCCCCAGGCAGGATCCCTAGTCTATAGTAGGGGTGCCCCCAGCCCAGGGCCTGACATAGCGCAGGGACTTCTCCGACATGGACCCTGGCACACAGAAGGGGGTTCTCCTCAGCCTGCACCCTAGGACAGAAGGAACGCCATCAACCCAGGGCCAGGCTCCATGGGCACTGCTAAGAGTGCATGGAATGAATGGAGTCAGTCAGGGTGGGGCACATATTCAGGCTCCCTGAGAAGAGACTGAGGTGGAGGGGATGTTCCAGCAGGGGTTCCTGGTAAAAAGCCCATGGCAGGCTCTGGGGTGGCTGTGAGTTATGGCAGGAGGGTTCCCCAGCTCCTGGCATCTTCCACACTGTTTTTCTCTTTCTTTCTCAGGCCTTGCTTCTGCTGGGACCTTCAGAGGCCCCTCTGACCTGAAAGGTAAGCAAGATTTGGGGGCAGGGCTCCCTGATGTCCCCAGGTGGATGAGGCCTGTGCTTGCTGCTAGCTACCCTTGCTCCCTCCAGCTGCAGTGGAAGCCCCTCCCAGGCTCAGGGTGTCCTAGCAGGCAGCCCCTCTTGCAGGTGACCTCAGCTCCCTCCGGCCCAACTCGGAAGCAGCCTTTTCTCATTTGTGAACTATTTCGCCCTGGCTCCTTGGCGCGGCCGTGTTTGCTTGGCCTGCCCGGGTGCAGTGGCCTGGCTGCACTCCCAACGGGCCCCCTCCCTGCCCAGCCCAGCCCCTCCTGCCGACGGCGAAGCTGCCGCCACCACGCGGGGAAGCCGCGAAGGCCCAGGAATCTTGGCAGGCGCGGGGAGGCAGCAGGCGGCGGGTGGCGCTCCGGAAAAGGCTGCAAATGCGAACCAGAAGGCGGGGGACTGGCGGCTCAGGAGGCCCCGCCTGACAGCCTGGAGCCTGGGGGTGCCTGGGTCGGGGGGCTCTCCAATGTCCAGTCTCAGTCAGAAGCTCAAGGCTTCTTCTGGGAAGCAAGCGATGGCACCAGCTGAGGCCTGAGCCCCAGGCGGGGAGAGGCTGGTCCTCTGGCCACCTGCCTAAGGATACATTGTTGCCCTGGGTCCTGTCCACTGCTGGGCCTCTTCTGGTTCATCTGCTGCTGCCTGGCAGTTCCGACCTCCTTGGACACTTTATTGCCCCCCAAGATGTTCCTCCCTAGGGGAGCAGTGGGGTGTCTAGCCTCAGAGATGGGCAGAAGCTGGAGGTCTGGGAGGCGAACTTAGTTGCCTGCCATGAGGGAGGCTCAGCCCAAGCCCCCTCCAGCCCAGAGCTGAGAAGGACTCCAGAAGAGCCACAAAGAAAAAGGGACCCTGTGAGAAGCTATCCTGCGGGCTTGGCTGGAAGTGGGAGGTGGGTAGTCAGAGGCCAGGAGCTGGAGCAAACGGGCTGCAGACTGTACTGAGCACCGACTGTCGAGCCCCAGCTGGGGATGAATGCGGTAGGGGTTGGGGAAGACGTGCTGAGGAGGAGGAGCTGTTCTACCTGAGGAAGGCAGGGAAGGCTGCTTGAAGGAGGAGGCATTTGAGCTGGGTCTGAAATGAGGAATAATGTATTTGCCTGAAGGAGAAAGATAGAAAGGGCAATTCAAGCGAAGAGGACTGTGCAGGCAAAGGCAGGCAGGTGGGTACAGGGAAACATTGAGAAGTCTGGGGTGTCTGGATTCAGGACGCTGGGGCTCAGGGTGCAGTGGGCTCCTCTCACCCCCTAAATGTGGGTGATTTCCCCAAAGGGTGAGTCCAAGGCCCTCATCCAAGCTGCAGCAACCTCACCGATGAAGCCTTATTATATAGCCTTAGACACAGAGCCTCCATAGAGCCTCTCTCTCTCTCTCAAGTTTCAGACCCACATGTTCTCTGCCTTTTAGACATCCCCTACCCTAGAAGTCCCCATCTTCCTTGCTCAGATTTTTGCTCTGCTCTCAATTTGGAATGTTCCACCAGTGCCTGCCCCTATGGGCATGTTGAACTCTGACCTGTCCTTCAAATCTCTTTCCATTGCTGCTTCCCAAATTGAGGTCCCCGGTGGTCTGAGAGCCTCACCTGCAGGGGTGAGGGATGTTAGGATTCTTGGTGGAACTGAAGCCTGGTAGGGTAGACAAGGTGGGCAGAGGGCAGCACTCCTGTCCTGCCATCAGTCTGGATGATGAGCTGTCCCCCCAGCAACCCTGTCCCAGCCTGGCCACCTCCTTCCACCCCCGCTCCCAGATTCCAGGCAGCTGTTTGGCTTTGGAGCAGTCCTCACATCTGCACATTTAAATTTGAGGGGTTCAGAGTTCCAGCGATCCTGCAGGACAGTGAGCTCAGCTCATGGGCACTGGGTCCTGCAAGTTTCCACCCAGACTTTGTGGGGCTGCTCAGGGATCGTCCAGGGAGGTCAGACCCAGACTTGACGTTAGCATTAAGGTCATAAGTGCTGGCTTTTCAGAGGTTTCCATCAAGTGACCAACAGCTAGAGATTTCAGAGCCTGGAACTACGACAGGATCTGGTTACAAAGACATAAGGGAGGACAGAAAAATACAGGGTCACAGAGAGAGGGGGATGTGACACAGGATAGGAGGAGGGAGACACACCAGTGGATGCCTGAGACACACAGGCAGGTGAGGGTCTGGATGCAGTGACATGGAGACACAGAGGAAGGGACACAGATGGGCATGGCACACACCCATGTGGTTCCCGCAGTGAGCTGGCCCCCATCCTCTTCCTTACACACAGAACTCTTAGGTCTAGAGTGTGTCCGCCCCCAGTCGTGATCTGGGGGTTTTGCTGATCTCACGAATCTTTCCACTCTCTCTGCCTTCTTCATCTAATTGGTCCAAATCCTATTGAGTCTAAGTTACAGTTTATAGTCTGTATCCTTGTGTTCCACGTCCTTAGATTCAACCAACTGTGGATTGAAAAAATTCCAGAAAGTTCCAAAAAGCAAACTTTGAATTTGCCTTGTTCCCAGCAACTATTTACATTGTATTAGATGTTATAAGTAATCTAGAGATGATTTAAAGTATATGTGAAGATGTGCATAGGTTATATGCAAATACTACACCATTTTATATAATGGACTTGAACATCTGCAGATTTTGGTATCTGCAGGCGGTCCTGGAACCAATCCCCTTCAGATACAGAGGGAAGAATATATGCTTCCTCCTCCAGGAAGCCATGTGAATTGCAGAATAACATGGAATTTATCATGTTGGTACTAGGGAGCCACTGGAGAATCCAGAGCAGAGGAGAGCCATGGGCAGAGCTGTGCTAAAGTGTGGTCCACATACGGGCAGCATCAGCATCACCTGGGAGCTTGTTAGAGATGCAGATGTTGGGCCCTACCCATGCCTACTGAATCAGGATTCCTGGTGGTCTAGCCAGGAACCTGTTTTAAAACACCATCTGATGTTTGAGAAGCACTGTTGGAGTATCTCTAGGCTATATTGAGGAAAACAGGGAAGCTGAGGTGGAGAGGTGGAGAGAGGCTGTTATGATAATCCAGGTGAAGATTTGGCAATTGAATTTAACAAACCTTTCTTGAATGGCTGGAACGTGCCAGGCTCTGGGTGAGTAAAAGGTCTGTATTAGGGCAGAGAGAATGGGGAGGAGGGGAAGGAACAGAAGTGAGAGGAGTAGAGGAGACAGAGTCCCCAAGTTTGGATTGGGGGGTTGAGGGTAAAGGAACAGGGCTGCCAAGTACAGTTGTGCAGGTTGGTTATCGTACAAGGGCACCAAGGAAGGGCAATGAGTAGGGCCTGAGTTAGCTGGAAGGAGGGGTAGTCTTTTCTAATTGTGCTCAGGCTAGAGAGATTCGTTACCTTCGCCATGTAAGGAAGTAAGGGTCAGAAGTTACGTCCAGATTTCTGGCCTGGGCACCAGGGAGGTGAGGAGAAGCAAGTAGTAGGGGAGAAGGTAATGACAGCAGTTTGGGTGGAGGTGTCTGAGGGACAGCCAGGGGAAAAGGCTCAGCTCATGGTTGAACACAAGTCTGAGGCTCGGGGAGAGGTAGCTGGAAACAGATGTGGGAGTCCTTGGTGATGGGACTGGAACCATGGGAGCTGGGGAGAGCTGGAATCTGTGGGAGAAACATCCAGAGAGAAGGGAGGATGTCTGAGCCAGCTCCTTGGGGCAAGCCTGGGTCTGCAGAATGGGCAGAGGGAAGGAGCAGAAGAATGTGAGGAGGATCCTCTCTGGGAAGGAGGAAGGCAGGGTCACGAGGTGGGAGTCAGTGCTGGAGAGAAGGAAACGGAGGTGAGAGGGTGAGGGGTAGAGACAAGAAGCTTGGCTGAGAAGGGCTGCAGAGAGAGGAGGGTGGCCTGCGGCGGGGGTTGGGCCTGTATGGACATGGGATGGAGAGGCTGGCGACTGAGGGGAGGCATCCACAGACAGTGAGAGGCCCCTCGAGGTGGAGAAAGAGGTATGGAGGGGCCCGGGCCTTGAGTGGGGGACCAGACCCCCTTCATCTGAGACTCAGGGAAGGGGGGTGGGGTGGGAAAGGGTGCTTTGATTTCTGCAAGCTGGGAAGAGGTGGGGGCATGGGGGCTCAGGAACCCAGGAGAAGTCTGGAGCCTCCTGGCTCAGCCGTGGGGGTGGGCATCAAGCCCAGCGGGTGAGGAGGGCAGCTCAACTCCATCCTCGTCTTGAGCAGGCTGTGTGACCTCTGATCAGTGTCATCTCAGGAGCGGTTAGGAAAAAACCTAGAAGGCCAGAAAATTTACTTTAGGGAACTTCACAAGGTCCTGGCCTTTCGCAGCAAGTCACCTGAGGTTTCTAAGGGTTGGAGGAGATGCTACTTTGCAGCAGGAGGAACTGAGGTTAGACTGAAGGGAGGACTTTCTGGCCATCAGGAAAGCAGGACAGGGCAGTGTGGAGGGGCTGATGACTCAGACCATCTCAGTTTACCCTTTCACAGATGAGGGCACTGAGGTTCAGAAAGGTTAAGTCAGTTGCCCAAGGTCACCCAGCTGGTAAGTAGCTGTGCTGGAATGGAAGTTCAGGGGCTGCCCGGGACCTAGAGGGCCTTAGGGCCCCCCAGGGCTGGACCCCTGATAGGGAGAGCCTGAGCAAGAAATGCTGCTCACCTGTTGAAATGGCAGAGACCGGGTTGGAGAGAGAAAGAGAGACAGAGAGAAATAAGTCATGGCCAGAGACCCAGGGTGAGAGCAGAGCAAGGCTGGGTGAGTGGGGAGACAGGAGGCTCTAGGGGAACAAGCGGGGCAGCCGATCCCGCAGAAATGTCTCCACAACAGGAAGCGTCTCATAACATACCTGTGGTTTGGCCAGGCCCCGGGTCTGCCTGAGCTCCCCACAGCTCCCTCAGCTGCAGCCGCCCTTCTGGGGTTGGGGGCTTGGAGCAACGGGAGCCTGCGCAGAGCTGCGTTCCATCCACCCACCCGGAGAACTGGGGACGGGGGGCTGCCAGGGCCATACTAGCCACACCCCTGCACGGTCCGCTGGGAGCCCGCGCCCCGCCCTTTTTATCTGGACCCCTGATAGCATGAAATGGAATGGGGAGTGGGCAGGCCCTTAAATTCCGTAGGACCGCTTGGGCTCCCTCTGCTGGTCGCCCCTGGGATAGGTCACTCCTTTGAGAGGGGACTGGTGGTGGTTGGGCTGGTGGTCACTGTTGCTGATGCCCCTTCCCCTCTAGAAGCCTTGCCCAGTCAGAGGGAGAGGGGTCTGCATTCATGCCGCTTTTTCTTTCTGTTAGGGTCCATCCCCCTCCCACCCACCCTCCCCCACTGCCCACTGGTCTGAAAGACCCTGCAGCACTACCCGTTCCCAGCCAGTTTCCTTGGCTGCCCCGGGAGGAGACCCAGGCTGCCACAAAACGCTGACTTGGACAAAACGCTGTTTTACGGGGATTTGTTGAAAAGGGGGGAAATCCCCGTTAAGGACTTGCAGCTGTCCAAACACTGCGTCTACCCTGCTGCCGCCACCAGTCCATCCCCTGAATCAGCGACTCCTTATGCATCCCACCTCCTGCCCTTGCCAGCCCAGTCCCTTCCCAGCTGCCCTGGCTCCTGCCTTCCTTCCTAAGAGGTCACCAGAGAGGGTGGTGGCCTGCCCAAGGTCACACAGCAGAGTCAGGCTTGAGCCTCAGGGCCCTCCCCCAACCCCTGACACCCCTGCTTGGCCGTCATTCCTTGTGGGGAGCAAGCGAATGGATCAGATCCTGCCTGTGTGCCTCTATTCCCTATGCAGCTGTTCTTAGCTGAAGTTCCTTGATTGTGGCCACATGAATGTCCCACCTCTTCTCATTCTAGCCAACACATAAGCCCCTCTGGCCTGGGGAGGGGTTCCCAGGGCTGTGTGAGATGTATCTGTGCAAAGTCTGAGTGAGTTATTGGTGTGATCTTTAAATCTGACAGCAAACTGAGTTCATCTAATATTTATGGAGCATCATTCTGTGCCAGCCAAGTCCTGTGCTGGGCGTGGAGTCGGGGGAGTGGGGCGGGTAGAGTGAGTAGAAGAGCCAAAGAGGGAAACAAGAGCTGTGAGGGGGACCTGCAAGCATCAGCAGAGCCCTGGGGAGGCATCCAATAGACTTCCTGGACGTCCAAGAATGAGTAAGTTAGGAGGTGGAGAAGCAGTAGGGCAAACCGAATGTGCAGCGGCCAGAGAGCCTCTGGGAGCCTGCGGTGGGGGTGGGGGAGGCGGGAAAGGGGTGCCACTGAAAAGGAGGCAGGGACTCAGAGGCTCCCAGGCACCCTCGGCTGTGAGGGTGGCCAGGGTTAGGGGGCAGTCCCTCCCACCTGGGCTGCCATGATGCACCAGTCCAAGCCCATCAATCCTCTGTGCAGCTCCTTGAACAGGCTCAGTGCACCCCTTCTCTGGCCATGCGCGTGCTTTTCCTCCCCAGCCCCCACCTGGACTGGCACAGCCTCCTCCCCTCTAAGAGCTGGAGTAATGTTTCCCTCCTCAAACCCACAGGCGGCTTGGAGCTGGAATAGACTCTCTCGGTTTGCTTCTCTCTCTGTCTAGCTCTCCCCGCTTCCTCCCCCATGGCAATCTGTCCCAGTGGTTAAGAGCTCAGGTTCTAACAGACCTCCGCTCAGATCCTGGCTGCCCGGTCTAGTTGGTGGGTGGATCACTGTACTTGTCTCAGCCTCAGGTTCCTCATCTATAGAAAGAGGACTCACAATAGCTCCTCTTTCTCGGGGATCTTGTGGGAGTTAAATCATACACAGAATACACAGCACCTAGGCAGTGCCTGACGGGAGGTGTGAGCTGCCACCCTCTCTCAGACACTCCTTTCTCCAGAGGAAACACCTGCTCTGGGGTCCTGTGGCCGACCTGCCCCACCTCAGCAGAGGGAACTCGGTGCAGGGGGTGCTGGGATCGGGCAAGTTCGGGGAGCTACAGGGTGTGGGGCAGGGATGCTTCCTGGAGCCCCGTGTTGCCAAGGAGGAATGAAGTGGGGAGCTGGCTGGGTGAGGTGTCCTGCCCCAGCTCCTGACTGGACCTGGGGCTCTTCCTCTGGCACCCTGCCTGCCTGTGCTCCCCCACAGTCCTCCTCGCCACAGGCACCCTCCCAGCTGAGCCTGAGGCTGCCTGCACCCTCCATTGCTCCAACCCCCAGTGAGGCCTGAGGTCAGCATGGGAAGGGGGCCAGGGCTCCCCAGAGCCAAAGCTGCCCAGAGGCTTCCTATGGTGGTGCCATGACCTTGGCTTCTGGCCCACAGGCCAGAGCCACACACTCCCCTCGCACTGCTTCCTGCTGCAAGCTCTACCCCTCCGCCAGACCCCCCCCTCTGCTGCCCACCCACCAGGCAGAGCATTCTGGCTCTGCACAAGTATGAGCGTCACCCCCCACCCAGTGGCCCCCTAGCTCAGGTGGCCCGTGCAAGGGGGCCCTATCCTGCTCTGGAGAGTTCAGATGGTGCCGTGATCAGGGGCTGGGGCACAAGAGTCAGACTGCCTGGGTTTAGGTTCTGACTGCATCCTGGTTTCCTCATCTGTAAAATGGGGCTGCTAAGCCTCACAGAGCTGAATGTGGACAGAATGTCGAATGTTAGGGGAGTGCCTGGCCAGGGCCTCCATCAGCAGTGGCTGAGGGCCAGGCCTCTATGGGCTCGGCCCCACGCGTCCCCGCACCAGTCACGGTGCAGATAGAGCAGGGGGCCTGTGTTGAGGTGTGCAAGATTCTTAGTCTAAGTTTCCATTTCCACGACTATAAAGTGGGGGATAATAACTGTATAAGCCTTGGTGGGGGTCACTGAGAGGATAAGTGAGGGGAAGCTGGTGCAGCCCTGCCTGGCGCATGGAGAGTCCATAGGTGGCAGGTGTTACTATTTTGCTGGAGCTCAGGGAGGCTGAGTGACCTGCCCAGGGTTACAGAGAAGCTGATGGCAGAGCAGGGTTGGCAGCTTCACCGACCTTCTCAGGAGCCCAGCATCCACTCTGGCAAAGCCCCGTGTGACACTGAGTTTGGAGGGACACCGCACTGCAGCTCCAGACTCAGCCCGGCATGCATCCCTGGGTGGGCAGAACTTACCCTCACCCCCATCCCCTTCCTGCAGCCAAGCACAGGCATGGAGAGGTCCCTGGGTGGGGTGAGGGGAGTCCAGAGCAGGGATGCCAGGAGAAGTGGGATTTCCCTGAGGTGTACAAAGTACCAGGCTAGTCCCCTACTCAGATATTGAAGGGTGCCTGCTGTGAGGCAGACACAGTATCTCTAATCATCACAGCAGCCTGAGAAGCAGGTTGTTAACACAGTTTTTAAGACTTTCCTGAGATACAATTCACATAGCATACAATTGGCTCATTTAAAGTGTACAAGTCAATGGTTTTTTAAGGTGTCCACAGAATAGTACAACAATTTAGAACATTTTCATCACCTCTAATAGAAACCCTGTTTCCATTACATTAGCAGCCACTACCCATTCTCCTCCCTCCTCCAGCCCTAATCTACTTTCTGTCTTTATAGATTTACGTGTTCTGAACACTTCATGCAAGTGGGATCATATATGATTTTGTGACTGGCTTCTTCACTTAGTATAATGTTTTCAAGATTCACCTATATTGTAGCTTTTATCAGTACTTCACTTCTTTTAAGGTTTTTAATTTGTTAATTTTAATTTTAAATTTTTTCTGGGGGGAGGTAATTAGGTTTATTTATTTATTTGTTTAATGGAGGTACTGGGGATTGAATCCAGGACCTCAGGCACGCTAAGTACGTGCTCTGCCACTGAGCTATACCCGCTCCCCCCGCCAAGTACTATACTTCTTTTTATTGCTGAATAATATTCCATTGTGTGGATATACCACACTATCCATTCATCAGTTGATGTCATCTGTGTTCTTTCTACTTTGTGGCTGTTATGACTAATGCCACTATGAACATTCATGTACACGTTTTTGTGTGGACGTGTTATTTCCATTTTACAGATGAGGAAACTGAGGTTCACAGAGTGGAAACCTCTTGTCCAGCCTTCCCCAGCTGGTGAGTGGAGGACTCAGGCCACCTGTCCAAATCTAGAGCCTGTGCTTCTTCCCAACCTGGGCCTTCTTCTCAGAGTGGAGCTAAATGCTGTGACAGGGCTAGGTCACGACACAAAGGATTGAGGAGGTAACTCTATAGAGGACAGAGTGACAGCTTTCTTGGGCCTGGAAGGACAAGTAGGAGAAGGGAAGAACATTGCAAGCAGAGAAATGGCAGTTGCAAAGGCCCCGAAGTGTGAGGCTGCCTGGTGTCCTGCACAAAGGTATGGAGGAGGGGAAAGGCAGAGAAAGGGGTGGTAGGTGGTAAGGTTGGAGACACAGGCACCGAATTGATGATTAGACTAAAAGGCCTTGAAAGCCATGCTGTCACCATGGACTTGATCCTGAAGGCAGTGAGGAGGCCCAGAGGCCATTGATGTAATGTGAGGCCAGACAAACCTTAGTCAAAGCCTAGTTCTGCTTCCTAGAGACCTATGCTTTAATTTTGTCATCTGGAAAATGGGGATGATAATAATAACACCTTGGTAAAGCGCTGGGAGGATTAAGTGAGCTCCCATCTCTAGAGAGCTTAGCCCTGTCTTGGGCAGAGAGCCAGCCCAGCACAGGTAGCAGGTGTGCTCATCAAAGGGTTTTTGGCAGGGCTGTGCGAAGGTTAGAGGTGCTCTGGAATGGCATCTGGCTGCAAAGTGAACGGTTTAGGAGAGGCTGTTGTCCCTGGCAGGGGCCCCCGGGGAAGGGACACACTCTGGTGGCAGTGGAGAGCTATGGGCAGGGTTAGGAGAGGTTAGTAACTTCTATAGACTCTTGGGACTTTGAAAATTGCTTGTGACTAATGTCTAAATTCTGATCTTTTTGTGACTCCCTGGGCCTGGTGCCAAACCACCCCATGGGCTGGCTTGACGGCCTCTCTTGTTCCTCTTTGCAGCACGTCTTTGGACGCCATGCGGGGGGCTCTGACGCCCCTGTCTTCGCTGCCGCCACCTCTGTTGCTGCTGCTACTGGTGCTGGGGTGTGGGCCTAGGACGGCCGCCAGCGGAGGGGCTGCCGGGGCAGCGGGCTACGCGCCAGTGCAGTACGTGCAGCCCATGCACAAAGGACCCGTGGGGCCGCCCTTCCGCGAGGGCAAGGGCCAGTACCTGGGTGAGTGTCTCCCCACCCCTCACAGTCTGGGACAGCTCTGACTCCCAACTCCCTGCCTCCTGACCTCCACCAGCTCTTCCCCGGCGCACCCCCCCTACCTCCCATAGCCCCTCAGTCCCCACTAAAGACCATCCCATCTCCACTTTCTTCTTGATGCTGGTCCATGGCCTCCCACCCCAAGAGAGCCTGGAAGTGGGGGACGGCTGGCTGGCCGAAGTGGTCTTTAGGTGGGATGTGTTGGGGGGAAGGTATGTGGTGAAGTTGACAGGAGGGGGTGCTCGGGGCGGGGCAGGGGGTGGTGAGATCCGACTGGCTCTAGGGAGGGCTGCTGGTGCCACCTGGTGGCCAGTCCACCCCGAGTCGTGCAGGGATGAGAAGTTTTTGGGGAAGGCCCAGCCTGGATAGGTTGGGTGCTAAGAGCCCTGGGTATCCACACCCAGGGCTCTTAGCACCCAAGGTGGTCCCTGGACCGTCTCTAAATTCCATCTTCCTTGAGAGCAGGGAGGGGGAGACCAGGGCGTGGGTGTCATTCATGAGCGGGTACAGAATCTTGTTGTCTCATATTGCTCTCTATGCTGATGTGGGGAGTGGGAAGACGGGTCCCCTGTCCCCACTGTCCAGGCCCCTGACTGCCTCTTCTCTTTCTCTCAGAAATGCCTCTCCCGCTGCTGCCGATGGACCTGAAAGGAGAGCCCGGCCCCCCTGGGAAGCCTGGTCCTCGGGGCCCTCCTGGCCCTCCTGGCTTCCCAGGAAAACCAGGCACTGGAAAACCTGGGCTACATGGGCAGCCTGGCCCTGCTGGCCCCCCTGGCTTCTCCCGAATGGGCAAGGCTGGTCCCCCAGGGCTCCCGGGCAAGATTGGACCACCAGGGCAGCCAGGGCTTCGTGGGGAGCCAGGGATACGAGGGGACCAGGGCCTCCGGGGACCCCCAGGGCCCCCTGGCCTAC
This sequence comes from Vicugna pacos, assembly GCF_048564905.1. NCBI lineage: Eukaryota > Metazoa > Chordata > Mammalia > Artiodactyla > Camelidae > Vicugna > Vicugna pacos. The sequence goes on from NC_132999.1 coordinate 41,976,433, forward strand.
CTGGGCCCTCAGGCATTGCTGTCCCTGGAAAACCAGGCCCCCAGGGGGTTCCAGGTCCCCCAGGATTTGGGGGGGAGCCTGGGCCCCAGGGAGAGCCTGGGCCCCCGGGTGACAGAGGCCTCAAGGGGGAAAATGGAGTGGGCCAGCCAGGGCTGCCTGGAGCCCCAGGGCAGGGGGGTGCCCCCGGGCCCCCTGGTCTCCCTGGTCCAGCTGGCTTGGGCAAACCAGGTTTGGATGGGCTTCCTGGGGCCCCTGGAGATAAGGGTGAATCTGGGCCTCCCGGGGTACCAGGACCCAGGGGGGAGCCAGGGGCTTTGGGCCCAAAAGGGCCCCCCGGGGTGGATGGTATAGGGGTACCAGGGTCAGTAGGGATGCCAGGCCCTCAGGGCCCAGCAGGGGCCAAAGGGGAACCAGGAACCCGGGGCCCCCCTGGCCTGATAGGCCCCACTGGCTATGGGATGCCAGGGTTGCCAGGTCCCAAGGGGGACAGGGGCCCAGCTGGGGTTCCAGGGCTCTTGGGGGACAGGGGTGAGCCAGGTGAGGATGGGGAGCCGGGGGAACAGGGCCCACAGGGCCTTGGGGGCCCCCCTGGACTTCCAGGGTCTGCAGGGCTCCCTGGCAGACGTGGACCCCCTGGGCCTAAGGGAGAAGCAGGGCCTGGAGGACCCCCAGGAGTGCCCGGCATTCGGGGTGACCAGGGTCCTAGTGGCCTGGCTGGGAAACCTGGGCTCCCAGGAGAGAGAGGGCTTCCAGGGGCCCATGGACCCCCTGGACCGACTGGACCCAAAGGTGAGCCAGGCTTCACGGGCCGCCCTGGAGGACCAGGGGTGGCAGGAGCCCTGGGGCAGAAGGGTGACTTGGGGCTCCCTGGGCAGCCTGGCTTGAGGGGGCCTTCAGGGATCCCAGGACTCCAGGGCCCATCTGGCCCTATCGGGCCCCAGGGCCTGCCAGGCATGAAGGGTGAACCAGGCCTGCCAGGGCCCCCTGGAGAGGGGAAAGTGGGGGAACCTGGCATGGCCGGGCCTATAGGGCCCCCTGGGGTCCCTGGTTCCCCAGGACTCACGGGCCCTCCTGGGCCTCCCGGGCCTCCTGGCCCCCCTGGTGCCCCTGGGGCCTTTGATGAGACTGGCATCGCTGGCTTGCACCTGCCCAACGGTGGCGTGGAGGGAGCTGTGCTGGGCAAGGGAGTCAAGCCACAGTTTGGGCTGGGCGAGCTGTCGGCCCACGCCACGCCCGCCTTCACCGCTGTGCTCACCTCGCCCTTCCCCGCCTCGGGCATGCCCGTTAAGTTTGACCGGACTCTCTACAATGGCCACAGTGGCTACAACCCGGCCACCGGCATCTTCACCTGCCCTGTGGGCGGGGTCTACTACTTTGCTTACCACGTGCACGTCAAGGGCACCAATGTGTGGGTGGCCCTATACAAGAACAACGTGCCAGCCACCTACACCTACGACGAGTACAAGAAGGGCTACCTGGACCAGGCATCTGGCGGGGCCGTGCTCCAGTTACGGCCCAACGACCAGGTCTGGGTTCAGATGCCCTCGGACCAGGCCAACGGCCTCTACTCCACCGAGTACATCCACTCCTCCTTTTCAGGATTCTTGCTGTGCCCCACATAACCCGCGGGGGCCCCTGCTGCCCTGGCCTCGTCCTCTTTAGTGATAGAGAGACCTTCTCACTTACAAAGAACCTCCACTTAAAGGAAAAAACCAAAGGCTGAACAGAGGCGGGAACAGAGGCGGCCGTGGCCTTGGCCTGAGGAGACTGACTGGGTGTTTCCCTCCTTGGCTGAGGTTGTTTCTGGAAGAAGCTGGCCTGAGTTCTTCTCCCCCAAGTGTCTGTGCAGTTTTGGGGTTGTGCCCCAATTCCAGCCCTGCCTGACCTGCAGACAGGGCCCCAGGGCACCCGTCCCAGCTGGCAGAGATCCCTGCCCCCGTGAATCCTGGGCTCTGCTGGGCGGTGAAGGATGCTGCTTCTCTGTGAATCAGAGCTGAGAGGGGAGTGAATTCCCCCATCCATCGCCCTGGGGAGACATATTCCCAAGCCCTGCCCTTTCTGCTGGCCCTCTGATGGCACCTGCATGGGGAATGGGGCGTGGCCCATCCCTCACTACTTGGCTGGGGCTCTTCCAGCTCCCCCGGGACCTTCAGCATAAGACAATGGGTCCCCTGGGAGAGTTTTAGTTTCTCTCCAGGGGAAAGGGAGATGAGGGGGGCCACGGAGGTGGCCAGTGTGGACACCCTGCCAGGACTGCAACCCCAGCAGTGGCGCAGTGGTGTCAGACTTGTCCATGGCAGGTACAGGTGCATGGCCCCTCCTGCAGGCTCCTGAGAAGGGCCGACCCCCTTTCATTGCTTTCATTTCATTTCATTTCATTTCATGGGAAATGGCAGTTTGAGGGGTAAAGATGGGGGTCGGGCAGGATGGCAGCTCCTCAAGTGCGCCTCTTATCTCCCAGGCTGCCCCCACCAGCTCTGGCTCTGTTCAGTACGAGGGCAGCCGCCCAGGTTCCTCAGGACAGCCACAGGCGCACAGGAGGCAGGATGGGCAATAAGCGACCATGAGTATGCCTCCCTTTTTCTCCTTTCACCTGCTGGGGGAGGGCTGATTTTTTTCAGACAAGACTGTAAGAGATCCTTGCCACCCCCCAACTCCAGTATCCCTAAGGTAGACAGCTTCTTCTTTGCCCTCAGAACAAGGTGCTCACGAGCTCGGGGATGAAGAAGGCAACTGCCTACTTGTCCTTAATAAGAACCATGTGGTGGTTATGTGCCGACTAGAGGGGTTAACCTGTGGGGGCTTCCTCTCCTTCCACCCTCTGGTTCCAATTTCCTGTTTTAGGCAGGATCAGGGCCTGGGAGGCTGAGGCCCTGAGAAAAAGGGTGCCAACAGGCCCCTTTGGAATGAATTCATCCTGCATGTTTCTGCCATCTTCTGCAATCAGAGCTCCCTCGGCAGGAAACAGGCAGGACCTCCTCCTGTCCCCTCAGCCCCTAGTTCAAGTCGAGTGGATACCACTGAGGTTTGGGCCAAGCGTGAACCTGGGCCAGACCACGTGCTCTTGCTGCCCTGCTCTGGTTCTGGCCAATGGCAGCCTGCCAGTGTTGGGAATGAAGGCTGACCCACGACCTCTGACTTGTCACACTGTGGCTCCCTTGGGCCCCTCGCCAGGCCTCCTCCCCACCCAAAACTTCTCCAAAAAGCAGGCCATTTGACCGCTCGTTTTAACTTTCAAAAAGAGAAATGAAAACCCCAATCTGTCCAACTGGCACTTTAACAGGTTTTGGCTGGGGTTCCTGGCAGGTTTCTTACTCATCAGCATCCACGAGAACTAAGTCTCAAACCTTACCTCGTGGGGACCATCTGCTCAGCCTCCTTCCCAGGTCAGAGCCACCACTACCTGACCTGATAGCAAGGGTTCCGATGGGCGGAAATTCATCAGCTCCCGGTGGGAGCCTAGGGCCCTAAGGAGGGTTACAAGGAGCCAAAAAAAAAAAAAAAAAGAAAAAAAAAAAGATCTATTTCATAGAACTGAGCTTCTGCTAAATATCATTCCTGAAGCCTCTGGGGAGAGGTGGGTGTTTCTGAAATGTTTATGGGGTTTAGTTCAGGTGTCCACTTAACTTACTCGTTTTGATAAATGATGCTGGGTTTTAACAATGAGAACTACACTTACCTTGGGTATTTTTATATTGATTCCTCATTTTTTTTTAAGATTAAGGTTTAAATGTTTTCCATTAGTAATTTCATGTCTAACCTGGTATAGGAAGCTTAGTTCTCTACATACCTATTATGTGCCCTGTGTCACAGAAGAATCGGGAAAAATGCACTTGGGAATCAAAGAAAATGGGACTTCTTTTTAAAAGAAAAATGGTCTTGACTGTATTGACGCAATCTCAATAAAACCTGTTGTATAAACAGTGCTGTGCTGAAACTGGCCTTGAGGCAGAGGTGTCTCAAGCCTCTGGATCTCATAAGGCACCAGGGAGCTTCCCTGGGGCTCTTGCTCTGCCCCCTCTACTCAAAGAGCCTGCATTCCTCCCCAGCCCCCAGCCAGGGCTTCTGTCACCACTGATTCAGAAGTGCTTGATTCTCCGAAGCTGCCGAGGCTCTGCACCAAGTGGCATTTTAAGAAACCAAAGAAAGGCAGTGGCTGGAGCTGGGGGAGATGGAACATTCCTGCAAGCTCTCAGGGGTAGTGGAGCATGACAGCTGGCTCAGGAGCCCATGGGCCAAGTTTCAACATCTGATACAAATTATGAATGAAATGAGGAATCTGCTCCTGTGAGCGGCGCTAGTGCCAGGCCCAGGGCCGCAGGCAGGGCAGGGGGAGCTGTTCTGGGAGAGAGCTCCTGCCCCACAGCTCACCACACTAGGCAACGAGGGATCTGTCCCTGCCTCTGGGGGTGGGGACGGCAGACCCGAGGCCAGTCCATGCCCTGAAAAGTCCTGTGGTTTGCCCCAGCCTGGAAAAACCCCACCCTGGCTGAAAGCAGGCCCAACAGTCCTGAAACCTCAGGCTAGCCGCAGAGCTGAGCATGCGTCTCTACTGGGTCTAGAATATTCCTCAAGTTTGAGGGGAAGTGTCCTCCGTTTCAACTTTCCTTTCTTCAAAACGGATGGTAGGGCCCCCCTTTGATTGGGGCCCGAGAGGTAGACTGAGGCACAGCCTTCACCTGAGTTGATGCACCCTCTTCGACCAGAGGTCGGCAGTCCGGTGATAGAAGGTGCCCTCTGCAGCCTCCTACAGGGCTCCGGTTCTTGGCCCATGGGCCTGGGCCCTACCTGGGGAACAATGGATGGAGAAGTCAGGCTCTGAGCGTAGGAGAATCTGGCTTGTTCCTCCCACTCACTGCCTGAGCCACTCTGAGTGACCTCCATGCCCGCTCTGCCCTTCCTGCCCGAACAACACAGCTTGCTGGAAGAACTGGAGGAATCTGCCTCCACAACCCAGCAGCTCACCACCCTGGGTCCCTAGCTCCCAGGAGAGTGAGGCCCAGACAGAGAAGCACTAGGCACAGAAGTAGGGGAAGAATCCATTCAGGGCAGAGGAGAAACACAGGAAACAGTGGTGAGATTTACCAAAGACTGTTTATTGCTCTGTGGTTTCCTCTGGAAGCTGTTAACAAGACCCATGACAGCCAAGGGCCAGGTGTGTATCTAGATCAGCTAGATTCATGTGCCCACCTCCTCGATCCATACAAACTCTATGCTCGAGGGCCCCACCCAGTCAAAGACAGGCTTCCTGGCAAACTGGCTAAATCTGAACAAGAAGAAATGATGCTACTGCAGACCACTTCCACCTCCCCAAATCCCATATCCTAGATAATAAAGGAAAACGCCACAAGAACCCCTCCAAAATAAAACCTCCCCTGGTCCCTCAGGCCTGACTGAGGCCCCAGGAACGCCCGAGGCTCTGCAGGAGCCAGGAACCCAACGCCAGGAGGCACTGGTCCCTCTCCTGCTGTTCCAGTGACCTCCCCAAAAGGGACCTGAGTCCCAGTGGTGCACTCCGCCCACACTGCAGGAAGACCCAGGCAGGAGCCAAGCCTGAGGAAGCCCAGAGTCTCCAATCTGGGCTGTAAGTCGTCCTGCTGGACCTGGCAGAGCCCCAGTAGCTGTGGCCTCACAGACTCTTCTGGAAGACCCGGTGCAGGCTCTGGGCCAGGACGTCTGTCTCCTCGTAGCCCTCACAGCTTTGCTGCCAGCTCTCTGGCACCTGTTCCATCCCATAGTAGGCGCCAGCAATGGCCCCAGCCATGGTGGCAATGGTGTCCGTGTCCCCACCAAGTGAGATGGAATAGATGAGAGTCCTCTGGAGGCTATTGAAGGCTGAGGGGATCTCAGGATCAGGCTCCATGCAGCGCAGGAAGCAGTAGATGGCGGTGGGCACAGAGTCAAAGGCAGCAATGCCGTTCCCTGTAGGGAAGTCAGACTATGGGGTCTTGACCGCCCACTACCCACCCCAACTGTGCCCCAAGGGGCTTCCCACCCCTTGTCACTCTCAGCTTCAAGTTAGGCTGTGATTAAGATCACAGGCTCTGGGGTTAGACTGCCTGCGTTCAAATCCTGGCTCTCCTACCTACTTGCTGTGTGATTCCTGTATCTTGGGTTCAATTGCTTGCGCAAGAGTAAATACAGTTAGGAACTCCTGCAGGGCTGGTATGAGGGTGAAATGACACCATACAGGTAAAGCATTCTGCATAGTGCCCAGAACACAGTAAAAGTGCTGTATAAATAAACATCAGTTATCACCATTAGCTGTAAAAACTAGCAGTCGGCTGCCATTTCTGGGGACCTTGATCCATAAGGCTGAGGGGTGCCGTGGCCTTTGAGCAAGAAGGTGCTATGCTCACAGCCTGCCAAGGACCCTACAGATCACGGCTCTGATGTCAAGGCAGCTCTGGCGAAAGTGCGACTCCAGGCAGCCCTCCCACCCCTGAGCCTAAGTCTGACCCTGAATGATGATGATGGGGGGGTGCTACCCACCCAGCTCGGACACCACCTCCTCTCTGGTCACTGAGTCCTGCTCTAGAAGCTCTCCAATCTTCTTCAGTCGGCTGGAGTATGGACGCTCCTCCATGCCCAACCTGTGCGTCAGGGGTGAGATTTCAGGGAAGTCAGAGCCGGCAGGGAGGAGATGGAAGCCAGGAGGAAGGGCTGTGGGGCAGGGCGAGGCGGGATGTGAGCAGGCAGACACCAGGGACAGGTGCCGGGCAAGTAGTGGGAAGGCCTAGGTGTGAGCCAGCTATTTTGTTCTTTGGGACCCAGAGAGCCCTGAAGCACAGCCAAGGCCAAGGGCTTCTTCCCACCCCTCCTTGGGGTCTGCAATTACAGAAGGAAGGCTTCAGCTTGCGACAGTGTCACCCCTCCAGCATGCACACTCGCGAACACCCTTCCAGCCTGCCTCCATCCCACATACTCACTCCCTGGCATCCGACACGGACTGGGCATCACTCTCCAGCTCTTCCATGTGGCCCAGGAGTTGTTCAAGGAAGTGATCACTGGACGACTCACCCTGCAAAGCCAGGTGCACAGCCAGGGCCTGCAGGATGGCACCGTTGTAACCCAGGGAGGAGGCATGTGTCAGCTGGGCCGAGAGCCGGGCAAACTAGGGCAAAGGCAATGGAGGCAAAGACCTGCTGTCACCGAACCCAAGCTGCAGAGGGAGGGAGGGAAGTGCCCAGAAGCCAGCCTGCCCGGACTACCTTCTGCACATCTTGGACGCTGCTATAGGCCAGGGAGATGCCAGCCACCCGCATGGCGCCCCCGTTGCCATAGGAGCCTTTCCCATTAAACTGGGCCCGGGCAGGCTCAAAGACATCACGGCACTTGGGGCTCAGGAGCTTCTTGAAGACAGTGATCACTCCAGCACCATAACCTCGGTCAGGGTCTTTCTTGTACTCCTGAGCGAACCTAGGGGAGAGAAGGGGTAAGACAGCCTTTAAAAGATGCCTGTCAGGGTTGGGAGGGAAGAACCCAGCTGGTCTGGGGACTGAAGGACCCTGTGCCAGCGACACTGTCGCTTCTGGCTTGGGAAGCTGCAGCAGCCCTTGAGAGTGTCCTGCCGAGGGTGGGGGACCCGGCATGCACAGGAATCACTGCTCTGGTCAAGGGGTGCAGTAACTCTGTCCACCTGGTCTGCCTCACTCCAGGACCATGCCCCTCACCTGTGAGCCATGTCCACCTCGTCGAAGGCCTCCTTGGCCAGCAGGGACTGCACCAGCGCCCTGGCCATGGCTGTGTCGTCTGTGTAGCACAACGCTTCTGCAGGGACAGGGCGGGGGAGCGGAGATCAAGCTGCAGGGCTTGAAGGCAGTAGCTTTGGCTTTCTGCTCATTCCTTTTATCTACTACTTCTAGAAGGCCTTAAGTCAGCCTCTCATTCCCATCCAGGTTCCTGGGCTCTAAGCCTTGGGATTTTCAGCAGTTTTTTATTGTGAGTCAGTCACCACATCCTGCTGATTTCTGAAGGAAAACCTTCCACTCCCTTCTGCTATCACTCCACCTCCAGTCTTGACAGACCTACTTTCGGCCCACCTTCCCCTCCCTTTTCACTCTCAGGAGGTCCCCACCCCCTACTTCACTGGGAAGAGAGGCTAACAGGACCTTATCCAGGGCTGTACTCTCCAGTCTCCCCTCAAAGAGACTGAGTCTCTCCTGCAGTCCACCCCCTGCCCAGTTCCCCGGGCCCTTGCCCTTCCTTTTTCTCCTCTCCTGTCTCACCTGTTCTCCCTTTGCTTGGTCCCTGCACTCTGCTCTTCCCCAGGGAACCACTTTGCTCCCATTCCCAGTCCAGGTGATTAGGGCATGGAGTCAGCGCCACCTCTAGTCTAGCCAAACAGCATACCCCATTCCCTGGTTCAGGAATGGACGGGTGACCTGAACCAGGCCAGTGAGACTCAATCGGAGACCTTTGCTGGGGCTACTGCAAAGAGAAACTTCCTCTGCTGGAGTTACTGAGCTGAGAGCTGCTGGGGGCCTCCTCATGGGAAGGGTCTGACAGAGTGAAGTTCCTCCAGAAGAATGCAGATCTGAACAAGGAGAGGAACTGAGTCTTGAGGAGACGGCTTGATTTAGCTCTGCTTAAAGCAAGATCTACCGCTGGATTTCTCAGTGACATCAGCCAATGCATTCTCTTTTGGCTCAGGCCATTCTGAGTTGGGTTTTCTGCCCTTGCACTCAAACTGTCCTAAAACCTCAACCTAAAGTGTTTTCTCCTTGTCTTAACATCAGACTGAAAATGAAATTGTAAACTGTTCCTCCATCTTGTCTTCACCTCAACCACAGTTCATCTCTCTCCTTCCCTTCATTCCAAACCATACTCTTATTTTCTCCTTTTCCACTTCTTCCTAAACCCACTGAAATCTAACTTCCAGGCTTCAACCTACTGAAAATAATTTTCTAATTCTAGACCTCCCCCTACTTGGCCTCTCTGTAGCCCCACGCCAGTAACCAGTGTCTTCATCTTTAATTTCTCCCCTGCTTCTCCTCTTACCCAGCGGTTTCCTTCTCTAGCTCCTTTTCCTCCTACAGGGTTCTGAATATGGCTCCTTTTCCTTACTATTCTACATGCTTGACCTCAGCTGTGATATTGAGGTGAGATCTGGGTGATGTGTTGCCCGAACAAGGGGAGGGAGAAGCGGACAGGAAAGAGCTTTTCAGGCAAAGGGGCGGCAGCACATGGCGAAGGCCTGGGTTAGGGAGGCATGATGCGAGAGCAACCTCAGCGCAGAAAGCACGGCCGACGGTGCTGTAAGATGAAACTGGAGACGCAGGCGAGCGCCATCCACGGAGAGCACGTTTAGGAGTTTGGCTCTGTCCTAAGGGTAATGGAAAATCCCTGCAGATTCACGCGGGGAAGGCCGCGATCAGAGCTATGTTTTGAGAAGCGCACTCCCAGCTGCGTGGCGCGATGATTCAGGAGAACCAGGTGAAACCGGTAAAATCTACAGGGATGTTAAGTACTGCACTAGGCGAAATCTAGGCGTGGCTTGCACGGCTGGGAGGATAGTGTGGCCACGCTCCGAGCTGGCGAACCTTCGGGGCGAGAGGTGTGAAGACCGGGCTCGGATTTAGCTAAGCTGAGTCCGAGGTGCCTGCTGGTCGTGCAGATCTGGCCCCTCTCGGCTGCGGTCCCCTCCCTCCCCGAGTCTCTCGTGGGCCCCCGGCCCCCTCCAGTGCCCATGTGCGCCCGGCCCCGCCCACCTGTCCCCGCACTGGCGGGCGAGCCGGGGTCCGGCTCCAGGTCCCGGACTTGACGCAGGACTGACGTCAGGTCGACGGTGTCGCGCGCTTCGTAGATGGCGCCCACGCAGTCCCCGAGCAGAGCGCCCGCCAGGCAGCCTCGGAAGCGCGAGAGGGAGCGGGCTGCCCCAGCCCCTCCGCAGGCCGCCGCGGTCATCGCCGCCGCCGCCATCCGCGCGGACCCGCCGCCACTTCCGGTGTGGCCGGCGTGCGCCCCACGGCGCCTCTCAGCCGGCCCCACAGCGCCGCCCCGCGGCCCGGAGTCGCAGCTGCCGCGCGGGTGGCTAGGGGCGGTCCCGCAGCCCAGGTGCGATTGGGTTTGGCTTGTTTTTAGCCCGCATTTCCCCCACCTGTAAACGGTGTCACAGCCGGGAGGGACGGCCACTAAATGGTCTCCAAGACCTTCAGGTCACTGCCCTCCGCGTCCTGCCTTAATGATGTGTCGCTCTGTGCCCTGGCACCCCAGCCCCTTCTGCGCCTCCCCTAGGCATCAAAAAAGTGGGCAAGAAACAGAAGTGGTTAGAGGTCACGCCGCTGGAGCCCAGGGGTACTGGCCTAGCCCAGAGAGGGGCTCCCTGAGGAGAGAGAAGGGAAGGCATGGGATCTGGAACACAGAGCTTGAGGGGTGATGTTCCTCATCTTTGCTCCTCCAAGAGCAGAGGGCCAAGAGCCCTCTCCCTGCTGACTGCATGCAAGGGTAGCAGAGAATCTCTGGACTGAGAACCCCAACCTTTATTGGATTCATTCCCTCAGCCCCTGTCCCGCTCTCATTTCCCACCAGCCTCCCCTCCTCCCCCAGCCCCCTCCCTAGGTTAGCTACAGCTGGCAGGTTCTGAATGGACTCAGGGTGCGGTTTGTGGTGCGGCTGAAAGTGTCCACCTCGGGCACAAACTTCTCAGCAGGCACAGTCAGCTTCCGACGGGTGTCCATGCACTTAGAGTCCAACAGCATGGAGCTGGCCTTGCAGGCAATGTCAGCCTGCAGCCGGGCCAGATGTTTGTACAGGGCGTCCAGAGCATCCCTGGGGAGGAGAATTAACATCCCACCACCCTGGCGTAAGGCTGGGAGGTCAGGGCCGAGCTCACCTGCCTTGAGTCAGGAAGACAGCGGGGAAGCCAACAGGCAGCAAGAGACCCCAGTGGCGGGAGGCGTCTCCCCACCTGTCCTGCCCACTCTCCAAACCTACTGCGCTTGCGCCAGCTTCTGCTTCAGGGCGGCAATGGTGGCCTCTAACTGGTGAACCTCGTCAGTGAGGCCGTACTGTGCCTAGAGGCAGAGGGGCAAGTTGGGAGTCCCAGGTCAGGCACACTCTCCTTCTGCCCACAGGCCTGGGCACTGCCCCACACCAGCACCCCTGCTCCATCAGGGAGTGAGGCATCCTGAGGAAACCTTAGCAGAGGCTCGGTGCTCCACTGGGATGCCTGCACACCTGGTCCCGGCAGAGTTCCACATTGGGACGGTAGGTCCTAGTCTCTAGCCGGGTGTGGCATAGCTTCAGGTTCAGTAACTTTCTGCGCAGATCCTCCTCCAGGTGCCGGATGTCCTCCTGCAGCTCTGCGATCTCCTCCAAGGTCTGCAGGGACAGAGTGACTGGTCTCCACCTGGTGTACCCGGTCCCCAGGGCTTCCTGGCAGGGACCAGGCTCCTCATCCCAGCACAGGAAGCCCAGGCCCCAGGAGACCAAACGGAGATGGCTCACATTCTTTTCTTGCCACTTGAGCTCACTGTACACTTTCTCCATCTCCCGCAGCCGCTTCCTGAAGGCAAATTCCGTTGCAACTCTCTGGGCTTCAAGTTCGTTGTTAGTCTGAAGGACAGGAAGTAGAATGGGCAAGGGGAGGGTATGAGCTCTGGCCATCTGAGGATGTGGATCAGGTGGGGGGGGAGATGCCACATGGCTGATAAGGACTTGAGTGCATGCTGGGGCCATCCCTTAGCCTGGGAAGATCGGGGTACGGGGAGTGTTCAGTCACCTCAGCAATAGTTAGGGCAATGGCCTCCCTCAGCTCTACAGCTCCTTTCATCTCAGCTTCTGCCCGGTTCTTATTGAACTGACTGAAGTCATCCCACTGCTGGAGTGTGGAAGAGCTGCAGGTAGCAGGAAATACTGGGGTCATTAAGAGTATGGCTTCTGCAGGGAGGAAGAGAGAATGAGTGAAACACTCTTCTTACCCACTGGGGACACGTGTGGGATTAATCTTCAGGGAGATGTTTGGAGACTTGAGGTCGAGAGAGAGGCAGCCTCTGTCAATGTCCAGTGTCTCCATTTTGCCCCGATGGTCAGAGTTGAGCTGCTGTCGGACTTCCTGTAGGAGGCTGGGGAAGGAACAGACTCGATCCAGGAACCATCTCTCCAAGGCCCTGGAATGCAGCCCACATGGCACTGAAGGGACAACAAGTGATGGGGATGGGAAGGCTGGGGTGACAATGGAGCTACTGCTGTAGCTGAAACAAAGATGGGCACAGCTGGATGAGCTCCCACAGACAAAATTTTGGCACCCAAGTGCTTGTACATCCCATGGGGCACACGCATGTGACTATACTCAGAAGGCTTACACTCCCAGAAAGTCAGGGGTGGTGGCCAATGGGCTTCCTTTCTTGTGCTCCCAGTCAATTGACAATGGCTGCCTAGAGCAGGGTCATGAAAAGTATTCTGAGACCATGTCTAGGTGGTAGAAAAGGTGCTCCAATTGGTGAGTGGTTTCTGCCATGGGCAGCAGGGGCAGAAGGTAGCCTGAGAGCCAGTGACTCGTTATCCACGGTACACGCATTCCACATCAAGATACAGCCTTCAAGGGCCGGTGAACGTGAGAATGACACGTCTCTCCCTTACCAGAGCTTCTCAAAGGCCTGGCTGATCTTCTCTTGCAAGGCCTTCTTGGTGGCTTCAATGATCTCCACCTCTTTGTGCAGCTCTTCCTCTGCAGGGTCCTTCACCACATCAATGTCACGCCGACTGTCCCGCAGGGTCAGGCACTCAATTGCCACATCCAGAGGCAGGTTCTTGGCCTGCAGGTTTTGCTCTGCTGACTCTTTCATCTAGAAAAGAAAGGGCACAGGAGGCTGGTGGGGCCATTGGCTGGAAAGTAGTTTTCATCCCCACTTTAGCAGAGGGGCCACTGAGGGACTCAGATGGACATGCCACCAAATACCCCCATCAAGGCTTCCCTGTTCCAGAAGTGGGGAGGGAGGGGAAGTCCTTGCAGCAGAGTCTCCTGGCACCCTGCCCTAGCTCCATGCCTGTGTCAGGGTGTCAATCTCAGCATCTAAATCCGTCAGACACTTATCCAGCATCTCCTTCCATCGGTTGACAGTATCAATTCTCTCTGCCAATCGAGTCCTATTGTCATGTTCATCCCAAATGGTCTGGAAGAGACAGAGACAGATAAAGAGGGTGTTGGGGGTTGGGGGCTATCCCTTTCCCATCCAGCTGGGCTCCGACTCCGAACCTGGTTGTTTGTCTCGTTGCGGAGGACTCGGGCCTCCTGGCGGATCTGGTGTGAGGCATCTCGCTGCCGCTCCGCATTGGTGGACAGCAGGTAGCTGTTGGTGTGCCAGTCTGGCAACCGGAAGCGTTGACTGGGCTTGACGCTCAGCGTGGCCATGGTGCAGGAGCCGAAGGGTCAGAGCCCTCAGGCCTGTTCCAAGGCACTCCCCTCTGCTGGAGATAGCAAACCATGCTGCAGGAGACCACTCATGAGAGCCTCTCCTGGTTCAAAGCCCCTCCAAAGGATGTGCTCCTTCCCACTTTGCTCCAAGCCCCTCTCTGCAGGAAGCTTGGGAATAACTCCCCCTACACTCAACTTTGTGTGAGGCATTAACTGTCTCCTCCCGCCCGCCCATCGATCCACAGACACAAACTGCTGGACACTACAGGTCCTGGAGCAGGTGGAAGGGAATAATGGAGTCCCTTGGGCTGTGTGTGTGTGTGTGTGTGTGTTGCCAAGTGCTTGGTGGGGTGGCAGAGGGAGAGCGGTAGCAGGAAAAATAGCCCTTAATCTAGTTTTCCACCCCTACTTCCAGCAACCAAGTCTTGTGGAACTTTCTTTCTCTGCTCCAACTTCGGGCTAGGACCCCAGGGTATCTAAGAGAAGCCCTGTTCTCCAGCCAGAGAGGACGGGCTATATTCGCAGGGGCTATGAATTGGCACTAGGGAATTGCGGGTGGGGTAGGGTGTGGGCGGCATGGTCCCCTCCCCATCTGGTCGTTACATTCCCTCCCTCCGCCCTTTGTTGGAGGAGAAACAGCGTGTGTGTGAGGGGCCCCAGTGGGAGGAGCTGGGGTTTGTCTAGTTCCCAGCCGAATCCCTCCCTTCCCTTCCCTTCCTAGGATAATCATCTTTGGTTTAAATTAATACCCCGGCGCAGAGAAGGGAGAAGGAGGGAGCTGGGCCCTGGGTATGAGACCCCCTCTCTTCCCCTGGTCCCCTCACCTCCTTGCCGGCCCGCACTTCCGCCTCGCCTCCCCCGCTCTTCTGTTGAGCGCCCCCGGTTGCTAGGTACCCGCCCCTCCGCGCGCGGGTCACCACCGCCCGCCTGTTTAGCTTGGCAACCGCCGGGCTGCGGCGGGGCCAGACGCCTTCGGGGTAGGAAAGGGCCCGCGGCGGGGCTGGGACTGCTGGTGGAGGCGCGGGAGGAGGAGGGCATCAGGATATCGCGTTCACTTCATTTACAAGTTTAACTTTTTTATTTTGGTAAGAGTTACGCATCGACAGGGCAAAAAAAATACGGCCGTGCGTAACTAATCTCTTGCTCGGGCTCACTTCACAGCAGGTACCGTTCCAAAATTGTGTATATATTTAACTTTATTTATGCACATTCCTTTGATCCTGTCTTTCCCAACAATTTCATCATCTGCTTGACGATATAGAAGGAATGATCATCGTATTTGGAGAGGGCACGTCCCTGGGAGAGGTTAACTGAGGTATTATAAGTAGTGCTCAAAATCCAACCGTTTATTTAAAAGGAAGGGGAAAAAATTCAACCTCGCTAGTACCATTGTAGGCCTTGGGAAATGTTAACAGTTAATGTACACAGCTAATAGGTGAAGTAGGCATTATCCCCATTTTCGTCGGTAAATTAAGAGACTGTCAGGGATGAAAAGCCGGAGGTGTCTGATCCCCTGGTCTACGTTCTCCCAGTTACGCCTCCGCACTGCCTCTAGTGGTGGTGCTGGACATCAAGAGGAAGGCAGGGATGCTATCCCCAGCGTGCCGACCCGCTCCCCATCAGAAGGCTGTGCAAAAAGATCCTAGGAGGAGGGTGCTATTACGACTGTGCTACAGGCGAGGAAACTGAGGCACAGAGAAGTGAGGAACGTTCCCGGGGTCACATAACTAAGTGGTGGAGCCTGGATACGAACCCAGGCAGTCTGCCCCAGTGGCTAAGTTCAGGTTTGATGGATGAGGCCAAGAGGGGAATCCAAGAAGAGTCCTCAGTCTTAGAACCTCAGTGATTGATGGGATGCGGTTATCCTTCACAGAGGGCAGAGAGGCAGAAAACCCATGTCTTGGTAGGCAAGGGGAGGATGAGGTTGGCTTTAGAGACGTTTGAGGTGCTTGTGGAGGATATAGAGCCTGGAACGTTTCCCAGACTTCTTTGATCACAATTTTTTTTCCCCCACAGAATATTTTCTGAACTCTAATACATGGCTTATAAGCCAGACATGCATGGGAATTTGTGATAAAGCTCTTTTACTAGGACTAAAGAAGATTTTTAAAAAAGGCCCTTGACAAATTAATTGCCAGAAGGAATGATCCAATTTTGGCATAGATATTTGGAAACATAACAGAAAGAAGTAAACAAATATGGCAGAATGGTGGTGGCTTTGGCGGGTATCTCTGACTGCAGTGGTGGCCTTGATGTTCATGACTCCTGCAGTTCCTGCACATCCTGACCGACGGAAGAAGATACTGGCAGAGAAGACCAGACAGCTGATGACTTGGACCAAGAAAAACAGAGTGATAAAAATGAATGATGCCACATTCAGTCATTTTGTATTAGAAACACCACGAAACTATTCTGTTATTGTGATGTTTACTACTCTCCAGTTTAGCTCATGTGTAATATGCCAACCTGCTGCTGAAGAATTTCAGATCTTGGCAAATTCCTGGCAATTCTCCAATGCATTCGGCAACAAGGTATTTTTTGCTATGGTGGATTTTGAGGAAAGCCCTGAGATCTTTAAAATGCTCCAGTTGATGTCAATTCCAAGTTTCCTCCACTTTTCTGCTAAAAGGACATTTACACCAGATGACATTTATCATTTGGAAGAAAGGGGTATCACAGTGCAGCAAATGTCTGCATGGGTAGCTGAGAGAACCCAGAAAAGGATGGTCAACATCAAAGTCAGAGAGCAGGCGCATAATTACTATCCCTTCAAGTTAGGGGTCTCTTTGGCTCTCATTGGTGGAATTGTGTATGTATTGAAATGGAATAGGAAATTTATTTTAAGCAAAAATTTTTGGGCCATTTTAGTTCTGTGTTTTGTGATCTTGATGACTTCTGGTCAAATGTGGACTTATATAAAAGGAGCCCCATATGCTCAAAGCAATCCTCACACAGGACATACCCATTATATTCATGGAGTGAGTTTCTCTCAGTTCATGGCAGAAATGTACATCGTTTCTCTGTTTCATGTGTCCATTACCCTGGGAATGGTGCTCTTAGATGAAGCTGCCATCTCTCGTGTGAACATTATAAAGAGGAAGATAATGTCCATAGTCGGTATGTGTCTAGTTTTAATATTCTTCAGTTGGCTGCTCTCTCTCTTCAGATTTAAAGAACCTAACTATCCATTCCGCATTCTCATGGATTAAAAAGGATCCCAGAAATGTAGACAATGAAGCAAGAAATTCTTTTAAATGTGAAAAAAAAATGGAACAGAAGGATATGAACTCATAACTTTTTTCCTGTTTTTATTCTTATCTTTTTAAAACTTCTTTTTGTTTTAAACAATTTTGGGGGACTAATTAGGTTTATTTATTTATTTATTATTATTTTTTAATGGAGGTACTGGGGATTAAACCCAGGACCTCATGGATGCTAAGCACATACTCTATCACTGAGCTATACCCTCCCCACTCATAACTTTTTTAAGTGATTGAGATTTAGCCAAAGGAGACACCTAGTGCCTTAGCAATAACAAGCCATTTTCTCTCAAAATCTGTGAAGTGTTATGGTATGTATATTTTCTTCATTCTTCTCAACCTTCTCCTCCCAGTAAATGTCACAGATTACCTTACTTAGTCAATTCCAGTGATTAAAATCCTTAGAGTATACACCTTCAGTTGAAGCAGGACAATGTTCAAAAGTGCTTTAGCTAATACTTGGTCAGCTGATCTTATTCTAATATGAAAAATAATATCTTGTTATCGATCTCCACATCTAGCTACTGAAGTTAGAACTGTATTGCCTTTCCTGGAGGTATATAATTGCACAGCCTGCTTTGGGCACTGCCCTCTGAAGCCTTAGCATCTTCCTTTAGAATATACGTCCAGTGTCCAGAGGCAGACATAGGATTACTTGGTCTCCCAAGTCTTTCCTACTGAAATACTCTATCTCCCTGCTTTCCTACCGTGTGTCTTGATGTCTGTAGATATTACAAACTAATTAAATATTGGGTTATAATTTCTCCATGATAAGTACCTTTTATCTGGAAAGATTTCAGGTAAATTATCTTTCCTTATTTTTCTTTCAAGTGGCCAATGTAACAAAATAGTAGTTCCTATTTTGGTGTTGACTTGAGGTTGTTTTCAGTTAAATTTAAATCTAAAAGAAAAATAGATACAAAGACAATTCAGAGGGTGAATGATGACTTTATTCACCCTTGTCTGGTTAGAAATGTGCTAAAATATGCAAAAATGCAAAACTGAACATCTTAAGAGCTGTGCTATTTCGGCCTTTCTTCCCTCTTAAGTACAAATTTGGAGATTTGTTTGTTTGTTTACCTTCTTTCTTTTATATGCAGATAATTAAAATTAAGTCCTAATCAGCTTATTAATGTGTTTGGCAAATGACAGCAAAGACTTATGTTACAGTTTACTGTTAAACTCTGGTCTTCCCTCTGCAAATTGCTATTTTAGAAATGTGAGAACTGTGACTGCGAAAGTGTCTTTCAAGCAAGAACAATTTAGTGTCACCTTAGAAGATTTCTGCTTTAAATTGGGACTGGCTTTGGCTATTTACAAAGTGACCCTCCTTAAAGGTATAGTGTAAGATTTTGAGGTTTTATATAAGAGTTGTTTGCCAAAGGAATTGGGCATACCTGCCCCTGAGTGAAATTACACTTTTTTTTTTAAACACGGAGTGGGTGGGAATAATTGACATCGCTCCCTTTAATTTAGACATTTTTGTTTGCTTCCTCCAGAGGAAAGTGCTTGACTCTGGCTTTTTTTTCCAGCTTACTCTTCTGTTGATCTTGCCCTTGTCTCAGGCCAAATAAATTCACGTTTTGATTCTCAAGGCTGAGACATATGTGAGGCCAAGCAGTGTTGAACAGCACATTAGTCAGAGAGCAGGAGCTGCTGCTTCCACTACCCAGCTGCAGATGATTTGCCCTGGAGGTTGAAGCAAACATTCCCCCGACTTGATTTGCCCTTCTTATTTTCCGAGCCCACTCTTACTGCATAAGAAAGAAAAGCCTCTTGGTTCAAATGAATGAAAAGTAGCTTTACTGCACTCAAAGTAAAGTGTTATATACTTTTGTGCAGATTTTCAAATTAATATCTAAATGGTCTTAACGTACATAACAGTAATACTTCTTAATTAAAGGTTTCGAATACACCTCTTAATATATTAAAACTTAATATATTATAACTATTCAAAGGGATACCACCAATGGAAAACTTTTGTAATCTAAAATATTTATAAAAGTACAAAAATAAATTAGAAAAATTAAACTCATAATATGGTTAAACAACTTAATTTTACATTTATATAAAATACACATGAAAACCATCTGGATGATGGTGGTGACTGAAGTCCTGCCCGGTGCAGCATCCAAACAATTCCTAAGTTGTTTTTGATTTCAGCTTTTGCAACATAATGTACAAATTCCATTTAGCAAGTTGTGTTGCATTAAAAAAAGTAATATTGTATTTTTAGCAGTTTTAAGTACTTTGGGGCTATTTCTGGGTCAGTTAGCAAAAAAGCCTATTGGTGTTTTGTTTCAGCAGAGAATCAGAAATTATATAAGTCTTCAAAATCCTAAGCCACTAATGTGTCTGCTTTGATTATAAGTAAAATTTGAGCCTAAGCATTATTCTTAAGGAGAAAGATTTTAATAGAGAAAAGTACGAGAACAGTACTGCTCTATTAAGGCATTGCAAAGCTCTTTATAGACTGTGGTAATTATAGAAGTAACAAAAGTGACAGAAGACAGGCAAACAGTCATCTTTCTCTACAGATGAAACTAAAGATTCCAGTCCCCTTTGTGATAAAAAAACATCCTATCAAATGTTGTAAAAATGATCCCCTCCCTTCCTGGCACTGACAGATTAACCTAATTAATTTCCCAAAAGCAACAACAGGGTATGCAAGTCTCAGCAGCCAAGGAATTTTTTAATTGATCAGTCGACTGAAACATGGTAACCATGAGAACTTAAAATTCAAGGTGTATGGCCCCCCTCCGGAAACAAAAAACAAAAACAAACCACCTTGGAATTTTACCTTAGACTGCCACCTCCTTTCTGCATGCTTAAATGTAGTGCTCTGAGCATCCTTTTCTTCAGAAGAAAGTTTCAAGCAGCTGGGCTCTAGTGTAATTAGTGACTTGTTCTGTCCAGTTTAGCTGTCTTATTAATCGATTAGAACATTTAAAAAAATTTTTTTTGAAAATCAAAGCCTGCTTTTATTGATGTTCCAACAGACTGGAGATTCGGAAGGGATTGTTCACAGGCCAATTACCATCTGCCTAGATAACCGTTTTGCTTTTCTGGTACTACACTTATCTGTGCTTCAGCCTGATTTTTCAGAGGATGGCCTTAGCATCACAGTTACACATATTTCCCCCACTGAACCATATGAATTTGAGTATAACAATATGATCTTTTTTGAACTTTTTTATAGCAGTGTAGTTACTGGGCAGACTGACATTAGAGTGATTCTCTTCAATTTGTCAAACTTAACTGATACATATAGTTAAAAAAAAGACCAAACACAATCCATCAGCAGGTTAGTTAAGGTAACTAGCGCTTCCTCAGCATCAGTAACAAGATCCTTCAAGAACACAAACTGTACTGTTAGGATTGCACAGGGTGTGGGGACATGTAGATGGGAGAAGACTGGGGTGCAAAATACGTAATAGCGAGAAGGGATTAGACTGAATTCTCTGATGTCCTGGAGAACATCAGAACATAAATAGGGTAAATGGAAATCAGGAAGGGACACATTTTTGATTCTTAGGCTGGACTGCTTCAAAGTAGTGAGTTACCCCCGGGTAAGGAGCATGTCCTTGTAGAAATTCCTGGGTTGGCTGGAGGCCTCACCTCACCCTGGGGTTCCTTTGAGTCCAGCGATGGCAAGGGAAATAATGTGCAGGCTGGGCAATGAGCTGTGGGGGCTGTGGAGAGTCTACTCCATCCAAAGGGGGCAACCACTCCCGAGCTCCCCCTGGTGGCAGCCGTGAAAGGATATTGCAGGAAGAGTGAAGCTGCTGAATCACCTCACTTTTTACGGGATTTTTTAAAAATGTTAGCAACTAAAAAAATATTTTAAATACCAAACAAAAGTTATTTGTAAACTGAAATTGACCTGCCCACTTTGAGACCTCTCATTTGTCTATTAACTTCAATTATAAAATGAAAAGTTATATACCTGAAATTATATAGTTATGACAGTTGAGAGCTGGTTTCCAAAATTTCAATTGAGTGCTTTCTTGCACAGCACACCTGAGCTGTGTATCCACTTCAAGGCCTGTGAAGATTCCCCCAGTTCATTTCAGTTTCTGTTTTTCCTACCCGTTCTTAAGTTCTTTCACTGCCTGGCAGAGTTCGTAAGCCTGGCATCCTGCTTCCCCCTTTCCACCCCACTCAATGTCTTATATTTAAGGGAAAATGGAGGTGGGGGGGGGGGAATCTCTTTAAAACCTGAGCTCCATCTACATGCCAAGCACTATAAAGCATTTTCCATCTATTAACTCATTTAATATTCCAGCAGGCCTCTCTATAGTGGAGATTTAGAAGCATCAAGGAACTTGTCCAGAATGTCATGCAATCCAGGTTTGAACCCAGGATGTCATGATTCTTAAACCTACATTCTTCCCACTCTATCACAGTGGCTCCCTTCACCTAAGCCTGAAGAGAGAGCATAATGATGTCCACACGACAGAAAGTTTGGAGCAAAGCTTTTCTTTTTATTGCAGTTATTAGTGAAAGTTACACTTCAAACTGAAGCTAAGCAACACTAAAACCATTAATTTTTTAAAATCAAGGATTAAAAACAAATACAACATAGAACCCTTCCGATACACAGAATGGCAGAAAAAAGAGGAGTGGTTCTGTCACAGGACATTTCAGTGACAGTTTGGCTCAGAAAGAATTATAACAATTTCTTCAACATAAAATAGTGTAAGTGACTGAACTGCTTAAAAAGCGGCTTCTTCAAGCTTCTCAATCTCAACCCTAAGTTTTTTGTAGTGATCTTTTTTGGGAAGATAATTTAAATACCAAAAAAAAGCACTTTTGTTTAAAAACTTTATTTGCCTTCTGCTTGTCTTAATTACGTTTATCCTCAAGGAATTAAAATAACCACCATATTCAAAGCCTGGCCCCCAAGTACACAGTGACAGGATTCAGCATTTGGTGTTTCTAATTATACAGTGATTACATATATATCATAGACTTGCTCCCACCCACCATATAATCCAATTTCCTCTTAATAAAGTGTGGCAGTCAGTTTAGTATCATTCAAGATTTTATCTTACAGCATATTACAAACTCACACTCACTCCATTGTTTTAACTGATGCTACTGTGTAACCAAACATTAATAAAGGAAGGCTTATGGAGAAACATTTTGAAACTCTGCAGTCTCTAAATTACTACAGTAAATTGTTCTTACCTATGAAAAGCTAACAAAAAATGTAAGGCCAGGCCAGGCATAAGACAGGATAGGGAAGATGAGGAAGGAGGTTTGAAAGTCTGTCATTTTACCATGCTGAAACTTGGTATCAGTAGAAATATTTGGCAAGAATAGTCAGTGTGGAAAAGGAGGATGGAGAAAGAGGTTACTCTGATTTTATGTAATAATTCAGTTTCAAAACATACTGAGATCAACTCCCAAAAATAGTTCACATCTGCAATACAAATAGGCACACACGGTTAAGATGGTTAAAAAGTAAAATTTAAAAGGCTATTTGTCCATCTGCAGGACATTTGCAGGTGGCCCCACCCTCCCCACGTGTCCTGTATTTACATTTTACTTTTCAAAAAAGCCCCTTTAAAAAGAGTGCTGTTTCCTCCTCCATCACTTCGGGTTTAAAAAAAAAGCAGCAATTATCTAAAGTGGGAGCAGTTAGCAACGCTTTAGGGGTGTGCATTTGTGTGTAATATAAATGTTCTCTAGAATGAGTGGTCAGATTACACTGGAATGGTTATATCACAATTTTAGTCCCCCAAACACTAAAGAAACACAGTATTTTTTTCTATATAAACTTATGTAATACACAGTGTTATAAACACAGAATATTTACACACTCGTGCGCGCGCACACACACACACACACCCCACTGCTTCCCTCAGCCTATGAATGCATCCATACACTAGTCCACAAGAATGATCTTTATTCACAAGATACAGTAATACTTTTATGGGTCTATAACTGAAGACAGATATTAAAGCTACACATTACAGCAAAAATTGTTTAAAAGTATTCCTGATATATCCATTATTCTTAGCTATCTCACCCAGCAAGGTAGTTTTTTTTGTTCATTTTCCAAGCATGAATCTCCCCAACTTTTAGTACTTGTAATTTTCATTATCCTATAAAAACTCACGCAGATTCTACCCATGTTAGTGATGAGCTAGAAAAGCCCGACTGCCTGCAACAAGGGGAGGTCAGCATCTAGAGAGATAAAAATAAATGTTGAATGCATTCATACCCTGTGTACCTAAAATGCATCCTTTTTTTTCCCTTAAAAAACAAAAACCAAAAAACCAAACTTGTCTGTTTCAACAAGGAACTGCTCACACAACCTGTGGTGCTGTGCCCTTTGTTTTTTTCCTAGAAACAGGAGTCCCTTCCCCCCAGGGAAATGGGTAAGCCTGTAGAAATGTAAGGTTCTGCCCATGATCCAAAAAGATAACTGGGTCAGACACCAACGGGCTGCCTGATATCACCTGCAGGTGCTCAGCACTGAACTGAAATGAAGGAAAAAAACTTTTGCTGTATTTTAACATTTAGAGGAACATGGCGATTGGAAAGCAAGGTTCAACTCTGCAAAGTGATAACTGAAATAAGCACATTTTCCTTCTTAAGACCTAACCCCCTATTCCAAAGAAAGGTACCAAAAATCTGCAAGACACAAAGGGATAACTATCTGGTTGTACAACAGCCTCTGATGCCAGTAATGTAGTAAAAATGCCTGAAGGCAAAAGGCAAAGTTAATTTCTGATTATCTGATGATTTCACCACATTAATCTAGCTGCCATAGCACCACTAAAAGGAGTTTGGTTGTTGAAGTTACACTTTTCCCAAAGTTTTCCTATAAAGAAAAATTCAGCCTGTGTGCTGGGTGGGGGTGGGGGGGGACAGAACAGGATACATTTGTATGTGAACACCATACCATGATAAAGCCTCAGTTTCTCCTATACCTGCTTGATAAAATGATGTACGGTAAAGACACTCTCATAGAGGCAAATTGGAAATGAACTCTTCATACAACATTTTTTAATCTTGAACTTCTGAATAGCTTTTCTTTTGGAGAACTCAAGCACTGTCATAAACATTATTCTACTCTTACTACTTTGTGAGGTAGGTGAGGGCAGGTATCATCGCCACTATTTCACACAGAGCACGTAGGCACGCAGAAACTAAGAAAATGGCCCTAAGGACACAGATCAAATCAGTGGTAGAGCTCTAACTGAAAATCTCAGCTCAAGTGTTAGAGCCCTTCCTACTCTCAAAGGCAACAAGTTCTCAACCGTTTTTTTCCAGTTGTGATCTTCCAAAAGTTCCTGCATTTGAGACCTATTTATGCCTTCTCCTTTACAGGTCAGGTTTGACAAGGAAATAGGCTGAGCTAAAAAAAAAAGTTTTTTATATAGAATTTTGCACACACCAAGAAGCACATATGTGAGAGAGAGATCTACAGAACTGAGGTCTGACAAAATCAATTAAGAGGAAATAATAGTCTAAGTATTCATTTGATAGAATATTTATATATTTAAGAAGATATGTCAGAATAAAAGTCACAAATCTTTTGAATTTTAAATCAGTCTGATTCATCATAACCAAAAGCCATATTAATTATCCATAATATGGGAAATCTCTGTTGCGGAAGACTGAAATATTACTTTCAAGAATAATTTTCTTTTGTCACTTTGTTATAACATCCTATTTCAGATACATATTCTATTCACATTATCACTCTATAGCTAGCAAAAAATTCTATGGCTAGAGAGAATACCTGCAGCATCAACACTTTCAATCTTAATTATCATTTAACTGAGTTAGGATTTCTTTCCATCTGTATTAACTGAAGTTACATCCTAATGATTCTCATTCTCTCCCTCTTCAAAATCTCTCCTCTTTTTATTTTTAACAGTGTGTGTGTGTGTGTATGGGGGTGGGGAGAGAACCGCACAATTCATAAATGGCATACAACACTGATTATATCCCAAAACAGAATGATGTTACTCAGGTAAATCAAAGAGTGATATATATTGAAGGAAAAACTGACATGAACATGAAAACAGTGCTCAAAGAGTCTCTCAGTCACGCTATAACTTGTGGCATGTGATCTTCCTTTCTCAAGTCTTTTAGAGACTATTATTTACTCACAGTAGAATTCTACAGAAGCTGCCTCTAAATCCTTTTTGTTTTTTAAAGAGGAGAAAACAGTTGCGCCTTGGGCTAAGAAATGAGAAACTCCTGGAAAACTTTTAATGAATCTTATAGGGATAAAGCATTAGAAGATTTTGTGCTTGCTATTCCCGATTTCCTTTCCTTTCCTTTTCTATACTTTTTTTTTTGAGGGGGAGGTATTAAGGTTTATTTATTCATGTATATTTAGAGGAGGTACTGGGGAACTCAGGACCTCGTGCATGCTAAGCATGTGCTCTACCAGTTGAGCTATACCCTCCCCCCATTCCTGATTTTTGAATTAGAAAAACAGCACATGCACACTTGCAGGATCATCAATACTATGAGGCCATTCCCTTTCTGTAAAACAGGGAGCTATTTATCATCAGAGATCCAAGTCTGTTGCTACCAAAACCAAACCTTCCTCGTGTCAAACTCCCTGGGACCAAACTGTATCCATTACTGTATCCATTAACCTGATTGGACTGTGTGTGTTAGGCAAAATTCCCCCCTTATTACAACCTACCAGTGTTTTCCCCAAATCTTTCACCAAAAACATTTTCTTTATAGGAAAGAATACCTTGTCTAGAAAGGCCCTGTTCGGTGTTTTCTATATAAAGGGAAAAGCTAGAGAAGCCATGTTGATAGCAATGCCATGGCTCTATTTAAGAGTAAATACTTCATTTAATTTTGTTTATTATAATTCAGACACAACTTCTCTAATTTAATGAAAACAGATGCAACTTTAGGTCTAGGAGAACAACATAAAATAAATTTACGTTGGAGAAGCACTCTTCTCAGGTCTCTCTTGTAGGTTCAAACAGCAACAGTCCCTCTTTTACAATGCGACTGTGGGAACTGGACAAATGTTAAACAGCTGTAAGGTTTCTATCCAAGGATTCCAGGAAAGAAACCCTTTCTTTTTCCTCATTTCTCCCCTCACTACATACTCTCACAATTCTTCTACTCCATTTCTTCACAGAGACCTCCTGTCACACCTGTAACATTTTTGTACAAAGAGTCTGTCCTTCTTTGGTTCTAAAATTATTATTAAAGGGCCTAATTAAGGGATTTTTGTTTGTCTGCCCTTCCAACTAAAGCCATGAAATAAATAAGGATGGAAAGTTTTAGACATTAAACAAGACTAATCTCCCTCTCTAGTCTCTGGCACAGCCTCCTAAACATAAAATTATAGAGGTGCACACAGTTTTTAGAAATAATAAAATCCCCAAAGCAAAGTTCTAATGACCAGTTCTCCCTTCTGTTTTCGACTCACGTAAGACTATTCATGATGTTCTTTTTTGGGATGTACTATTACTGCAGAAATACTTTTTTTTCTTAAGAGGGGGACTGTAAACTTGAACAAGTCACCAAGTACTTCACTGTGGTAATTCACTGCTGATGCCAGGGACTCTGATTTATGAAGCCAACCAGTTAAAAGAGCAAAATAAGCTCTAGGTGTCAGATTCCTATGATCTTTCAGAAGGAAGAAAAGAAAGTGAAGGATGATTTC
The DNA here is from genome assembly GCF_048564905.1 of Vicugna pacos. Classification (NCBI taxonomy): domain Eukaryota; kingdom Metazoa; phylum Chordata; class Mammalia; order Artiodactyla; family Camelidae; genus Vicugna; species Vicugna pacos. The sequence goes on from NC_132999.1 coordinate 42,002,714, forward strand.
TAGTCAAAGCTGCCTTAAAAATACTGTTCTACAAGAATTATATGCTTATCAACCAAGGACAACGTTGAAACATAATGAATAAAACTATTAAAGTTATAACCACAATAAACATCCTTAAGAGGAGGACATGTATTTGCAACAAAAATATATCTGACTGCTCAAAAGTTTTTTAGTAGCAACAAATTCCTATCCTCAGAGTACCAACCTTCCATTAATACTTGACACAGGGGTGAAGGAAGTAGCTCAGAATAGTATATTATACACAAATGGCTAATGTCTATATGAAATAATATGTGGATTCATTTTAAACTGTAAAATTTCATGTAATATGAAAACATTTTCCCAATTACTTAAAATTTTTTCATTTACCCCCTCTCAGTGGAAGAATAGAATATAGTACCACAAAATGTCATACATTGAAACGTGATAATTTAGAATTTAAAACTCAGAGAATGGGATAAAATTTATCTTTCAATGTCTTACTGAAAAAATGGCTTATCAAGCAAATTCACCATGTAAAAACACAATGGAAATATTTTACCTGTTTAAAAGAATTAATTTTAAATGTATTTTTATAAAAGATTAATGTCAATACAAATAATCTTGGTCTATTCACTAGGAAACTGGAGTGACCATAAATGCTTGAAATTAATATTCTATAATCATACTTTTCACTACCTTCCAATTAATTCACACTCATATTATTAGTTAAAGTTTTAATTAACTGAAATACTGTATTAATCAGTCTTTATCTCTGGTTCTACCTAGCCACTTAAATTCTGTTCCTTCGCTGATGCTCAGGGTTGACTCATCTTTAGAACTATGCTAGGGAAAAGATCAGGGTAGCAAATCTTCCATATAATATAATTATGGTAGGGGAAGGGACACTCCATTTCAGAGTCAATGATCACTGACTTCTTGATCATTTGCTATTTGTTTTCCAGGCCTATAAAAATGGTATCATAATCCTAATGCTGGATGATGTAACCATTTAAGCAGTTTCAATGTAGCTGAAGTTAGAAAAAGAAATTTAACAATCATTTATTTGACAAGTTGCCCCCAAACTACAGATCAGGTAAAATAAATCCAATTCGTTAATGTTAGTTTGCTACTTAAGGGAAAGAAATCTAACTTACAGAAAAGACCCACCTCCCCTCCACATTTAGAAATTTGTCTAAAGACTGTCTTTAATGCCCACTATATAAACAACATTAAGTATTCTAAGTTACAAAATAGTGTTACTGGTTTATTGGTAAAAATCCAAACTCTAGACTTTATGGAATTAGTAGTTTGGTTGGTATATTAACAGTCCATCTTAACCTCTGCTAATATAACAAAGAAAGAGGAAAAGCTGGAAATATCTATTAAAAAAATACCTTAATCTAAGCAAAATATAAAAGTTGCACACAAATTGCCAATAAATACAAACATCACAATAGAAAATTAATATTAAAAAATAAACTCATAATTGCTATTAAGACATTACAAAAAAAATGAAAAAGTTTAATGTGCATGTATATTTGCAGACAGACATAGTACACTCCAAACAGTCAATATAATTTTACTATCATTATTACATAATGCAGCATACAAGGTTACTGAGGTGTAATGTTTTTTTGTCTGTTTTTATGTCTATTCTTTTCTGGAAGAATGCTCACCAAATTCACAAGTAAGAACTGGTTAGGTGATCATTTACTACGGTTTACTACTTCCTAGCTCAGGGAAAACTGCTTTCTGGTAGATCACCAGGTTTCTAACAAGCATGATGCTCCTGCTATTATCCTTCCTTTTGCTTATTTCCCCCCAAGCCCAATTTTACATGTTCTATTTCTAATTAACTGATCATACAGATGCACTGTCATTGTTTTTCATCTATGCTAGAAAAGAGAGAGAATCATTTAGAATATTTCTTGGTACCTGAAAAAGAAAACTTCCCTAAAGACAGAGACATAATCATTTTACTTTTTCCTTTAGACTGATTCCCATGGTCACTTGGCTCTACCCTTATATACAGTCTTCTCTAATAAAGATTAATCAGGAAAGGTTGCCAATAGATATTTACAAAAGGGTCAATCTATGCTGGGGGGGAAAGGTAGCCTATGACGTAATTCCTGGCAAGCTACCTTTGCCTTTGGGCACTTGCTACTATACCCATACTCTTGTCAAAAAGTTAAGCAGATCTGCTGTTTTATGTGCCTTATAAATTACCTGCAACACAGATGAGAAATGAAAAGGTTAATTCTGTTAAAAATTGCTTTTAAACTTACAAAATTCATTTGGTGAGCATTTACCTAGATACTTTGCTGAATAAAAGCTTTACTTGGTTCCTTTGGACCAGATTCAGGACAACAAATAACATTATTTATATGAAACGGTCACACCCTTGGAGTTCCTAAAATAATTCATCTTTAAAATGTTTAGCCTTGTGCTATTTGAAAAATAAAAATCTACAGCACCATCTTCTGAAAAGGCACTTTCTAAGAACCGCCTTGCTCTTAAAAATGATTTAAAAATTTAATCCAGCATCTACCCTGAAGAACATTTTTGCTTTACTGAGACCCTAACATAGACACAAGAGTAAATTTTGGTTACCTTAGACACTGATTTCAAAATGGAAGGGAGACCAATGAATGGCTGGATGGTCTGACAGAATCTTAATTTTGACCTGATAACTTCAAACAGGGCTTCTCATTGGTCAATCTCAAGCCCTCCATATGAAATTTATTAACCTATGATCTTTAATTCAAATAAAAATCTTTAACATCCAAACTTTAAGAGCAATAGATTCTTACAGCAATGGAAAAATCTAGAGCACTATCTTTGATGGGTAAATAAAAATAAAATTCAATTAGCAGTCAATAATATTAGCACAAGTCTTGACCATTATATTTTAGCTGAAAGAAATTATTCTGACCAACATGGAAAATTATAAGCTGAAATGTACCATTTTTAAAAACAGGAAGAGTAAAAAATATTTCCCCCCTTTGAGATAGATATATATATATATATATGGAGGGAGAGAGAGAGAGAGAGGGAGAGAGAGGGAGAGAGGGAGAAGGGGGTCGGGAGAGGGGAAGAAAGGTTGAGATTTTTTTCTCCTGGGAGTCAGCTTAAGTTTCATTAATCACAATATCATTTCTAACATTGCCACTGATCAAGAGTGTTCTTAGTATAATCAGGAATTTAAAAAGAAATGAGTTTTCTGGAGAAAATTCTCACTTTCACATTTATGTTCTGATTTTACACATTATTCTTGGCTTATTTTTTGACTCCCTATAGAATCACAAAGTGCTTTATATGAACAAATGGGAGAGAAAAAGGAAAATAAAGACAGACTTTAGAGTCAGGGTTATACTGTCACTCACAAAGGCCTCACTTGATGTAAGCTCTCCCAACTATTATTATTGAAGCTTTGAGACAACCATGAATCCTCAAAAAAGAATGAAAAGGATTAAAATTCATATGGATAAAAAAGCCAAAATAGAGATGCCAGGCCAAACACAATATTGTAAATCAACTATACTTCAATAAAAATAAATAAAATAAAGTTGCCAGGCCAATGATGTCTTTTTGCAGCTTGACTGATAACTCCTAAAAGATTATTTAGGCAGCAAGTTCCTGTTAGGGATAATGTGTCTTTAAAAGTTTTCAATAGGAGAATATCTAAGGGGATGAGTTAAATAAATATTGAACTCAAGTCTAATGATACTGAATAAAAATCACTGAGTTTTCAGTTAAGCTTCTTGGCAAAACATTACTATCAAGTTTCAACTAGCAAGACTACAAAATATTCTGGATGAATCCAAGTGGCTAGCTTCATGGGCGTCATAAAAACCACCACTCACAGCAAATTCATGTTGGCCTCTGAATCAAACACCCACCAAATTCTTTGAACAGTATCTCTAATTCCTGGTCTATAATCCATCTAATTACTTCAGATCTATTACTGGCACTCTGAGTGTTCACCTTTTCCTTAAACATTGAAATCCTCTGCTAGCCGTTTCTACTGAATGGCAGCTCAGCTTTTATTTCCCTAGACATACCTTAAGTCTGCCGTGACTAAGCCTGTCATGAGGTCTGTCATACTAAAATCCTTACAGAATATACAAGTAAACTTTAGGCAGTGGTGGGTCATCAGAGAACCTAGTTTGGAAAACTAGTATAGGCCTTCAGAAGGCTAGGAGTCTCTGTGCTAGAAGGTAGAGATGAATCTTTATCAGGTGCCTTCTGAAAAACCTAGTACATTCCCACTAGAATTCTAGCTAGACTCTCTTCTAGGAAGATAAATAAATTAATAGGTTATAAACAGGAAGATTTCCATAGAAGAATACTTTTTCTGAGAAACTTGTTAAAAGGTAAAATACTAAGAAAAAAATAAAGGGCATCTATACTTCCGTAAAAATATGCCAAAAACCAGTACTGAGGAGGTTGAGGTACCCTTTTCAAAACTGCTAAAGTCAAAATCCACATTTCTAAAACCATAAAAAGAGTATCCTGATGTTAAATTGAAACTAAAATGGCAGCACCCTTTGTTACCTTGATATTTTATGCTCTTAATCTTTTTAGGGTAAAAAAAAAAAAGAAAAGGAAAGAAAGAAGGGTCTAACACTAGCCTTGAATCCTGCTCATCTCCTTACTGTTTAATGCAGTAACTGTCAGACTCCACTTCATTAAATAAATATAGCAGCTACAGTATTATAAATGCATGGTCCTCAATGCCAGTAACTTGATACTGTAATGTAAAATATGTATCAGCCCTTTACACGGACACATTTGCCATCCAGAATATACAGTAAACTCCCAATTCTTCTTTACATGAAAATCAATTATACCAGTTGCTGGGACTGACATTTTAAAGTCACCCTGTCACTCATATATCATAGAAAACAACAGACATTCATTGTATAGTGAGCAAAGGCAGGAACAGACAGGTCACTGTTGAATTTCATGACCATTAAACTCAAAACTTTTTTTTTTAAATAAAAATGATCAGGAATTCTACACCAGAAGTGTAGTAACAATTAAAACAAATTTCAAAACATATTTGCCACATAGTCTTTTACCTTAAAATTCTAAGCACAAATTTTCTCGTAATTAAGTTCAATATACCAATCTGTTAGCTAGCAAAACAGAAATACACTATACATATTCTTTCAAGTTAACCAACTTTAAACTAGCAGTGTTGAAACTCTAAGAGCACCCTAAAAAGAACTCACTTCCAACGTAAAATTTATATTAAAAAAAATTTTTTTTTCCTCTGTAAAAGCCCTTCCAAATAGGTTTAAATTGTGGGCTTTATTTTAGCACATGTGAGATTAAGTGACTAAAAATTAGGTAAAGCAGTAAATCAGGAAAGGTTATCTAAAGTTCTTTCTTGGGACCTAAAGTTTCGCATGTGAATCTGTGCAATTCCCACTGATAAAGGAAGATGTGTTATGCATACTGAGGAAACATATACAATCAAGTTTTTACCATCTAGGATATACTATTTTCTTCTTTTGCCCATGTTCTATGAATTTTCAGTGTAAAAAAAATTCAACAATTTTTGATATTCAGCGAAATTTCAATGAAAAAAACACATCCTTTACAGGAATTTTTTTTGGGGGGAGAGGGTTGGGAGAAAAATGTATATATTACACAAATATTACCTTATGTAAAGAGCTTGGAAACAGTGTTTTAAATTGCATTTCAGACACTTCAATATAATAGACATACAAAATACAGTACTTTGTTAGTTTTCTGGCAGAGGGACAAAAGATTTCCTAACTGTTAGAGGACATGGGCTCAGATTTTAGGCTCAAAATACAGTAAATCGACAATAAATGTGGGTACAGGTAAGAGAGAAACTAAAAGAGCTAATCCATTTGTTTTCATGTGCAGATGGAATTCTGAAAGGTTAACAACAATGCCCACTGGAAACAATCTGTAATATCTATACTCTGAACCAGTGCAAAAAAAAAAAAAATTAAAATGCGATTTTCATGAGTTACAAAGTGCAAAGCTCCCCTGAATCCAAGGTTACTGATGTACTCGGTTTGACAGCTTTATAGTACTTATTAATATCTTAAAGTGAAATCAATAAAACAAAAGTTCTGCAAAACTGTTTCCAACATTTCAGTTATTTAACTCATATAGAATGATCAAAGGCCTAACTTCCTCTGTCACCATTACCCTAATTTTAAAAGGAAAGTTACACTGGTGATGAATTAGCAAAAAAAATTTTTTTAAATGTCATTTTACATTTTTCTGATTCATTTCAGTAAATGAAAATGAACACCTCACTAGTATGATTCTTTAATAAACATGATCTATTTTCAAAGAATTTAAATATCTTCTAAATCTTAAGCTAGTTACTGTCATTACTTAAAGTTTTCAACTTTATTTCTAATATTCAGGTCAGACTCATTTAGGAAATTTAACTTCCTTCATTTTCACTGTGATTTTTAAAAAGACATACTTGAAATTTGAAAATTACAAAACTTTCCTTCTGAAATTAAGGCTGTATTACTTTGCCCTTTTAAAATTATGGAGGTGCCTGTTTCTCCCACTATCTGTGGTAGAGATGTCAAACAGACACAGCTTTCTTTTAAAACTGCTTATTGCACTAAAAGATAGCAAAAACAAGTTGTCAGTTCTTAAGATAAACATGATTATATTTCTATAAAAGATGTTGCCAATATGATTCTATAATTATTAAAGCGCTATTCTAATAAATATAAAGAAAAGGAAGCTATACTTCAAAACACATACATATATGTTTATATATACACACATATATATAAAAATATATATATGAACATCACATTAAGGTATGAGAGGCAGCAAGTAAACTAGCAAAAAAAAAAAAAAATTAAGAGATCTCCACAACCCCTTCTCTCCACCTAATTTCAGAGGCCTCAACCCTATACAGTTCCAATCATTTAAAATATTTATCTTCTATAAAAGCTTTAACGGATTTCCATGTATAACCCATAGAAACAGAAGACTTTAGAATGTATATCACTTACAGAGAGAAAGAGTTACAACTTCTGAGAAGGTTTTATATTTATAGCAGCTTTAACAAACTCACTAAAGAAAAAGAATAGTTTAGGTTGCTACTGCTTATGTACACATTGTACAAATGGCAAATGTAACTTCAGAGCAGAGCAGGAAGGGCCACTCACCCTCACAAAAAAACAAAAATAATTTTGTTTCTTAAGAAAGCAATGTTAAGAGTTGAGGACTCAGAATTGTGTATGAGACGAGAGACCGGAGTAGGGTGTGCAAAATAAAAATAAAAATCAAAATCTAGTTTGCCATGCTTCATATTCAAATGAACCAGATACATGAACATTTGAATGTCACTGGTAGCATTAGGGAAAAAAAATGTAGCTGATGAAGGCAAGGAAGGTAGAGAGAGAAATAAAAGTGGTGGTGGGAGAATAATAAAAGGGAAAGAAAGTTTCCCAGTGGAATGAACTATAAAATATATACACAGACACATATATATCTATTGTCAATGTAGATCCAGATATATATGCATATGCAGTATACATGTATATATGTAAAATATACAGATATCTTTTATAAGAATACACGAATGCACATTAATTTTTTTGCACACATAATTGTGAACAATCACTTTGATTATTCATATCGGTATTTTTTTTTTAAATCATCATTTACTTTTTCTTTACCTTTTTTTTTTTTTTTTGCAAAGAGTTGTGCTGCCAAGCAACTTGAGGTAAAGGCATTAAAAGGGTTAGACTACAAGAAAGTGAAAACGAAACAATTGCGATACTTCCTACAGGAGACCGCACAAAAAAGCAGTTGGCTGGTTTCATATTGCATAATGGTGCTGTGTTCCTTGATGAAGTAAACGATCTTCCTTGTATCAACATATAGATCAGACCCTGGCCCCCACACAGTGTTGGTTTCTGTATGGCTGGAGGCATTCCCCACTCAACTGACTCCACTGGAAGCATATACTGTATGTCGATTCATCTTCCAGTTCTTCCTCTCAGAGAATATCCTTCAACTTTTTAAGCAAAGTACATTGTGCGTAAGGTATCTTGGTGAATCTGTACAGCCTTGGCAAGAGCTTGAGGATCTCGTCCATTGCTCTGTCCTGAAACGTGACTTCCTTCAGCACTGTAAGAAAAGTGGCAATGAACACAAACCCAATCCTATTCTGATATAATAATTCTGAAAAATATTACTTGTAGAAAATTTCAAACACATTAAAAAAAAGAGGTCAGTATAATGAACTCATACATGTCTATCGCCCAGCTTCAATAATTACTAACTCAAGGCCAATTTTGTTTTACTTCTCTCACCTCCCTAGGATTATTCAGAAGCAAATCCAAGACATCCTATCATTTTGTCTGTTTATATCACTTTTGTCACCAATAACCTCTCCCTTGAATTAACTAGGTAAAGCAACAAAATCACTATATCATACTATTACTAATAATAGCTCATGGAACTTTAATTCTAAACGACAGTGCTTTATGGCAAACAGAGAGGCACATTCTTACATGGAAACAAAGAAATTTCCAAAGAAAATTCTCATACAGAGCATACTTGGATTTGGGTGAGAATCTGTATTTGTTATGCTTTTATATTACCTGTCATGTTCTTTGTCCACGAGATGATATCTGGCTCTAAATGCCACCAGGTGAGCATAATACGCTGGTGCAGGTATAGAAACGGATCGTGTACACCGCACATAGGTGTGGCAGAGCTGGTAAGTTAGCAGCTGAAGTTCATCTGCAGTAAAGCAGTTATCATCCCATAAAACATGATAGTGTGAAGGACGGCTGGTACCCTATAAAAGGCAATGGCGTATTCTGTTGATTTCTAAACTTCCCGGTAAATATTAGTTACGGACTAAGTTAAATAAAAAACAAACTTTGTACATTAGTAAAACATTCTAATTTAACAATCAATTAAAAACACATTTAGTTTTTATATATCCAAAAGAAGTAAAAGCAGAGACTTAGATTTTTGCACACCTGTGTTCAAAGCAGCATTATTCACAATAGCCAAAAGATGGAAACAATCCAAGTATCTACTGATGGATGAACAGATAAATAAAAGGTGGTATGGTAATAATATTATTATTAGGGGAGAAAATTCTGCCACATACTACAACATGGATGAACCTTGATGATGTTATGTTAAGTGAAATAACCCAGTCACAAAAAAATAAAAATTGTATGATTTACTTATATGAGGTACCTGAAGTAGTAAAATTCATATAGACAAAGTAGAATGGTGGTTGCCAGGGGATGATGGGAGGGGAGAATGGGGAGTTAGTATTTAAGCAGTACAGAGAGTTGAGAGATGAAAAAGTTCCACAGACAGAAGGTGGTATGGCTGCACAATAGTGCACATTACTTAGTGCCACAGAACTATATACTTAAAAAGGTTAAAATGATAAACTGTATGTTATGTATACACATTATACCATAATAAAAACCTAGCACATTTAGTTGAGCTCCTATGTATTGGCTACTATGAATTCAAAGAAAAAGTCAACAAAGTAAAAAAATTTATTGTCTCTGGAAAAACTGTACTTTAGCAGAGGAGCAGAGGAAACAGAGCATTTACAATTATAAAACACCTAATACATGGCTATAGTACTGCTACTACTAAGCCCTGCACGAGAATACTGAAGGAACAAATGGTGAGGGTGAGTCCTGGGGCCCTTCACCAAGTTGGGGAGGAGTGAGATTTGGCCTTTTTGGGGTGGACAAGATGAGGACACCAGGCAGAATGAACAGCCTTAACAAAAGCACAAGGGGCATAAAATTTTTTGGCATATTTGGGGAATAGCTAACAGACTAGAATGAACAGAGTATATGGTACATGAGAGGGAAAAGATGAAGGTGATATGAACAGTTGGAATCAGACTCAATGACATGCTTAGGAATTCAGACTTTCACTTAGGGGCAGCAGGGAAAGCACTGCACAGCTTTTTAAACAGGAGGGTTTTCAGGAGGGATGAGATTGGAGTTTATAAAAAATCCTGATGAAACAGAAAATAGAAAATTTTAACAGACTGATTACTAGTAAGCAGATTAAATAGAAATCAAAATTCAACATCCATTTATGATAAAAACTCTCAACAATGCAGGTATAGAGGGAACATACTTCAACATAAAAAAGGCCATATATGACAAGCCCATGGCTAACATCATACTCAGTGGTGAAAGGGTGAAAGCTTTTCCTCTAACATCAGGAACAAGACAAAGATGCCACTCTCACCACTTTATTCACATAGTACTGGAAGTCCTAGCCACAGCAATTAGCCAAGAAGAAGAAATAAAATATTACACAGATCTTACATGACTCATGATGGGGTTATGTCCTGATAAACCAATTTTAAGTTGAAAATACCCTAAGTCAAAGTGTATTTAATATACACATAATTTACCAAACTTCATAGTTTTGCCTAGCCTAACTTAAAAGTGCTCAGAATACTTAGCCTATAGTTGAGCAAAATCATCTAACAGAAAGCCTATTTTAAAATAAAATGCTGAATAGCTCATGTAATTTATTGAATACTGTACTAAAAGTGAAAAACAGAATGGTTGTCTGGGTACAGAATGGTTGTAAGCACATCAGTTGTCTACCCTAGCGATGGTGTGTCTTGGCAGCTATGGCTTGCTGCTGCCGCCCAGTATTGTGAGAGGGTATTACACTGCATATCACAAGCCTGGGAAAAGGTCAAAATTCAAAATTTGAAGTACGGTTTCTACTGAATACATATCACTTTCACACCACTGTAAAGTCAGAAAATAGTAAGCCAAACCATCATATGGTAGGGAATGTCTGTATACTACAAAGCTGTACTAATTAAAATAGTATGGCAATGGCATAAAAACAAGCATGTAGGTAGATCAATGGATCAGAATACAGAGCCCAGAAATAAACCCTTGCATACATAGTCAATTAATTTATGACAAAGGAGGCAAGAATTTACCATGGGGAAAGGACAGTGTTGGGAAATTTGGATAGCCACATGCAAAGACTAAAATTGGACCATTATCATATACCACACGCTAAAAATTAACTCAAAATAGTTTAAAGACTTAAATATAAGACCTGAAACTTAAAACTCTCAGAAGAAAACACAGGCAGTAAGCTCCCTGACCTAAGTCTTGATAATTTTTTTTTTTCATCTGAAACCAAAAGCAAAATCAACATAAGCAAAGATAAACAAGTGAGACTACATCAAACTAAAAAGCTTCGGCACAGCAAAGGAAGCCATCAATAAAACGAAAAAGTAACCTACTAAATGGGAGAAAATATTTGCGAATCATGTATCTGATAAGGGGCTAATATACAAAATTATAAAGAACTCATACAATTCAATAACAAAAGAAAAAAATCCAATTAAAAAATGAGCAGATGATCTGAATAGTCATTTTTCCAAAGACACAGAGTTAGCCAACAGGTACATGAAAAGATGGTCAATATAATTAATCATCAGAGAAATGGAAATCAAAATTACAATGAAATATCACCTCATACCTGTCAGAATGGCTATTATCCAAAAGATTAGAAATGACAAGTTTTGGTGAGGAGGTAGAGAAAAGGGAATTCTTATGCACTGCTGGTGGGAAAGTAAACTGTTGCAGTCACTATGAAAACAGTATGGAGGTTCCTCAAAAAATTAAAAATAGAAATAGCCCATATGATCTAGCAGCTCCACTTATGAGTACTTATCTGAAGAAAATCAAAACACTAACTCAAAAAGATGTATGCATTCCTATATTGCATTATTTGCAATAGCCAAGATACGGAAACAACCTGTGTGTCCACTGATGGATGAATGGATAAAGAAATTGTGATATACATACATACATACATACATACATACATACGTACGTATATATGGGCATTATTCTAAGTGAAATAAGTCAGACAGAGAAAGACAAATGCCATATATGTGGAAGCAAAATAAGTGAATGAATGAATAAATTAAAACAGAACAAAATAAAACAAGGTCAAAGATACACAGAGCAGATTGGTGGTTATCAGAGGTGGGGTGTGGTGAAAAAAGGGTGAACTGTTTTTGTTTTCAATTTAAAATGAATTAAAAAATACTCCACTCCCCCAAAACAAAAAACATGTATCATTTAAAAAAGAAAAAGGAAAGAAGAGACTGAACTGAAAGCAAGGGGAACAATTAGGAGGATGTTGCATTTGTATTGCTGTGAGATGATGAACGTATGAACTAAGAAAATGGCAGTGGCAAAGGAGAAAAGGAGAAAGATCAGCGCATACTTTAACACACATTTGTTTGAGTACCATTTGTCAGATGTTGTGCAAGATTTGGAAGATAAAATTCAAACTATTACCGGATCCAACCTCCCTTAAATTATATGTTTATAATGCATATATAATATATTATACACTCACACATTCAGTATTTACTGAACATTCACTATATGTCATGTCCTGTATCAGGTACTGGGCCCACAATAATGAGTAAGACACATATCCCAGCGATGAAACAGATAAAATATAAATAAAACCATCAGAAACTGAGCTATCAAGAGAATTAAAATGTAGGATAGCACAGAAGACTGATTACTCTGTGGCTACTTTAGATTGGGTGGTCAGAGAAGGCCTGTCTCTCTGAGAAGGAGACATGGAAGTGAGCTTTGTATGATAATGAGGGCTGGTGAGACCAGGGAAAAGAGCATTTCAGGCACAGGGAAGAGATAGGGCAAAAGTCTTAACTATATGCAATTCATTCATTTTCTCCCATCACCATTCTAGTCCCAACCACCATCATCTTTTGCTCGGACTATGGTAACAGATTCTTAACTGATGTCCTCAATATTACTCTTACTTAGTACAATCAGTACTTCAATAAGAGTGAATTAAAAAACAAAGCATAACACACACCTGATTATGTTAGTGCCCAGTCAAAGCTTTAATGGCTTCTCAATGCACTTAGACTAAATCCAAATCCTCATCTTTGCCCAACAAGACCTATATGGTCCAGCTCAGGCTACCTCTCTAATCTACTCTCATACTGCAGTAGCTGCCTCCACTTGGTTCCTTCAATGGATAAATTTCTTTCCACCAAAATGGCCTATATATGTGCTGCTTCTTAATTCTTGGCCTGGTTAACTCTTATTCATCCCTCAAGATCTTATCTTAAATGCCATTTCTCAGGGAAGCTTTTTGTGATCTCCCAATCTAAATTAGTTTCCCACTAAAGTCTCTCTTCCTATCTTTACTTTCCTTTTATTGCATTTACCCCATTTATAAATATATATTTATGAGGTTACTTACTTAATACATCTCCCCCAATAAACTAAAAGAGGAAGAGATTATGTTTATTTGCTCACTCCATATACCTAGTATCAACACCTATCTTCTAAGAGGTACACAATAAACATCTGTTGATTGAATGAATGAGTAACCTCTTCCTTTTCTCACCTTATAGACTAGTGAGACAGGGAGAGAAACAAAAGCATGGTTGCAATGCTGTGTAATAAATGCAACAAAGAAGTATGCACAGGGTGCTCAGGCAGTGCAGGGGAAGGGCATTTGTCTTGGGGAAGAATACAAGAAAGGCTACTGGGAAGAACTGTTGTCTGAGATGAGTCTTAAAGGAAGAGCAGGAGTTAGGGAAAGAATGCTTAAGGTAAGAGAGTAGCATGGGCAAGACAGTTATGAGACTATCTAAAAGTAGTTTAGAATGGCTGAAGATGTGTTGTGTGTTTGTATATGTAAAGAGAGGAGACAGAGAGGAAAAGAAAAGGAGAGGGGAGGAGTAGGAGGGAAGAATGGGAGAAAAGAGCAAAAGACAGAGACTGAGGGTGTAGCAGAAGTGAAGGGAGTAAGATAGTTAGATATACGGAATAGAATCTACACGTTGTCCTAGGAAGATAAGACTTCACCTTCACTGGATGTGAAGCACTAGGTAGAAGAATGATAGGCCTTAGTTGTGTTTTAAATAATCTGATGAGAACAGACTCAACGAGGGCACTCGGGATCATTGTGTAATTGTACAGGAAAGTAATAATGAGAACTGGAACTAAGCAGGGGAGGTGAGGATAAGAATAAAGACTAGATCTAAGAGTGAGATGGTAGATTCTGTAGAGTTGAGGGATTCATTACATAAGGGTGGTACGTGAGAGGGTACAATCAAAAATAGCTTCAAAACCTGGAAATCCGTAAAAACATTCTGTCTGTAAAAAGATTTCAAAGTCATGAATATTATTTGAACTTAAAATTTTAAAGAGTGGATGGAAGAAGAACTAAATCTGGAAAAAAAAACGATGGCAAGATGACAGGTAGGCTAAAACATGTAGTGGAAGTCAAATGGTAGGTGGTTTCCTTGAGTGCGTGAAAACAGATGTTAGGGAGATCAAGGAGCAATAGTGGCGGAGCAGAAGGCAGGCTGCTGTAAGCTGATGAGGAAGAAGAAGCTTAGTCTTTTTTTGTTCTTAATGGAAACATTTTATAGAAGTATAAACATATAGAGAAGAGTACATAGACCATGTTCACATATAGATTGATGAATTTTCAAAGTGAATATACCCACGAAACTGGCACCCAAATGAAAAAACATTAACTGCAACTACAAAGCCTTCTTGTGCCCTCTCTTGGTCACTATCCCACCTGCCACCCTGCTCCTCGTAACCTGACTTTTAACATCATAGTTCAGTTTTGCTTGTTTTTGAACTTTATAATGTATGTACTCTTTTGGTCTAGCTTTTTTGGTTGGATATTGTGTATGAAATTCATTCATATTGTTGGCATCATTCTCACTGTTGTATAATATTCTGTTGTATAAGCTCATTTGTATAGTTATTTATCCAATCTACTGATCACAGCCATTTGACTTGTTTATATTTTTTGACTATTAGGACCAGTGCTACTATGAATATTAACATATTATCTTTTGGTGAACATAGACATACTTTTCTGTTGGCTAACTTGGAGTGGAAATCCTGGTCATAGAGCATATATATATTTAAATTTAGTAGGTGCCAGGTAGTTTTAAAAAATGTTCATATTAATTTATGCTCCTACCAGGAGAGTGTAAGAGTTCCAGTTGCTATATATCCTTAATATTGTTTGTCTTCTAAAATTTCAGCCATCCTGGTGGGTATGTTTAGGCTATTATTTTAAGCACGGTTTGGTGACAAATGGAAGAAAGATATGGGGCAATAACTTAAAAGAACAGCAGGATCAAGGAACCGTATTTTAGGACAGGGGTAACTATAAGCTAAGGGAATGGAATCAGAAGTTTAGAAGACACTGAAGATATGTGAGAGGATAACTGGTGAACTAAGGCCAACTTAAGGCAGGCAAGAACAAATGAGAACAGTCCTACAGGTTGACCCTTTTTCCGGTGAGAAAGGAGGGAAGAAAACAGGCATGACTGACAATATAATTTCTTAATGAAGTAAAAGGAAGGGGTCACGTGCTGAGTGTTAAGGCAACAGACCAAGGTTAGGAACCCACAGAAAAAGGTAAAAAGAGTTAATGAATGAGGAGTCAAAGAACTATTAAACGACAGTGAAGGATATCTTTGAAGTTCTGCCGATTTATATCAGGAAGTCATAATTTAGGACACGGCCCACTCTGACTCAATAGGGTGCATTCGTCTCTTCAGGAGAATTTCCTTCAGTGGGTCAGAGGGGTCACATGCTCCATCCAGTTAATATGTTTCTAACAGTATGATAAGTGGGATTTTTTTTCCCCTGCTGTTCTAGAATTTCAACTAAGGCCCAAAGCAGAGGACTAAAGGTACTGAGCAGCTTACATTGTAAACAGCTACCAATCTTTGGAGCCAGCCATCCTCTCTCAAGGGCTCAATGAAGGAGATCACCAAATCCCTGGCTCTAGCTTCTTCTCATCTTACCCTCATCCTCTTAGCATAGGAAGAGGCAGAAGTTTTTGTGAAAATATGTTATTTTAGTTGTGAAGAAAGTCATTCTCTCTCCCCTGAAGAGAATTAACGGGCACTCCAAGAGAATCAGTTATAAAGATGAGACCTGTTAGAAAGGGAGAGACTATCATCTCATTCCACAACTGGATACTTCTGAGCTCAGAGTCCACAGGCCCACTCTGCTGACTCCACAGAGCTAGAGTGGTGAGAGTTCTTGGAAGCAGTTTTGGCAGCTTAAAAAAATGAAAATGAGCAGAGAAGGAGGAGCCTTGGCGCCATGCAATGAAATAATCTAACCTAAAGGAGTTGGGGTCTATACCACTGAAGGGGCCAAAGAAAGACATTGCTGCCCTTTGAGGGTCCTCAGCTCCATGGAGGCTAAAGGGTTAGAAAGAATCTGAATGGACTACAGAAAGACTTGTGTCGCCTCTCCACTGCTGACGTTCTGGCAGTCAGTGGTACCAGATGAGTTAAGAGTCCTAGAAGGAGGAAGGGAAGTGGGTATTTCAGAGTCAGCCTATGGTCCTCTTACCTGTTCAAAACACTAAGACCAAAGCTCTAGCCTGTCTTGGGCAGGTGGAGGGTAGAAGGGAAGAGCCAAGCTTTGATTTGATTTGTAAATTTAAGCTTTAAAAATGAATGGGAATTTTACCTCAAAATAAAATGGGGAGGGGAGGAAATGGGACCAAGCTGACCAGTATAAATGTTAAGTAATGGAATTTGGCCATAAAGGAGTTGCTACTCAATGGTAAAGTTAAAAGTAGTGATATGAAAAAATAATCTCTTATACTGGCTAGAAATGATTTTGTTTTAATTTTAGCTGGTAAAAAACAAGACTTTTTTTTTATCTCAAAGTTTGAAAATTTTAATAATGCTAAGAAGGTGTATAATGAGCTGTCTTTAGTTCCTGTGAAATATTCCTGGTTATTTGCTGACTAGAGTAACGTTTCAATTTGGTATCCCCCTCCCCCGCCCAAAATGTTCCCTAGTTTCTGGTTAAATGCACTGCGGAAATATTCTGTCTTAAGGATTCATAATAACCATTTGCATATCATTGGAACCCAAGAGTTCTAGAGTAAAAAAAAAAATCTGTTCAACCAACATTTCTAAAATTTACATGAACAGAGAATTTTTTTTCTCCCTTCTGCTATATTTATTAAAAAGTCATACCAGTAGTGTTCCTTGGGATACGTAGAGGGAAACACTAGGTTAAAACATGTACTCAAATGAGACAGATTTTACCTCTAGAAGATACTTTTAACTTTGTTTTGCTGACTATTACCACCCACCATGAAAATGTACATTGTAAAGAGGAGCAGATATAAGAACATACATAAATGAGTGGGATAATAATTTTAAAGCCGTAAGAGTGAAACTGGGGTTAGTGCATGTGTGACACACAAAGCTTAAAGATAGAGATGCACAGTTAGGTACATCTTCCTGAAATTTCTATTTTAATCAACGACAAGTAAACTAAAATAGGTTTGGGCTACATTCTCTCAGACATCCTGAAACTATGGATTCACTGTCTGCTGCTGAGAAGCACTGAATTAATAAAGCTTCTGCTCTACTAAGTATAGCTAACAAATTAACAAAAAGATTTTCTGAAAATACGAAAAGACTCTTAAAATTATTTAACTGAAACCTAAAGCTGTAATTCTACAATTAAACTCTTTCACATACTCAGTATCTGCCAGTAAATGTCAAAGATTTTTATGAAGAAGTATTATCAAAAAGAAGTATATGTCAAAGAAATAATCAGGTATTTCAGATTTTTTTGAAGTTTTGTGTTAAATTAGGGACCTCATTTAGGGAGATTCATTCTATTAAACTACTTATACTATGGTATTTTCACAGAAATAAGTCCCTCTCAAGGTGAGAAAGGGGATACAGTTTAGTTATTGAAAGTTTCATCTCATTTCATGTGGAAACAGTTTGAACTGCAGAGAAGAGTATTTCTCCTTTTTCTGAGATTTAAAAAAAAAAAAGCGTAAAAACGGAAGTTCCTGAATTGAAACATTTCACCCCAAGTTTATAGGCTTACCTGTATTCCAGCATGGCTACAGAGGTAAAAATCAAACTCATATGGGTGTGTAATGTCTGTATCAACTGTTGTTCCAGCTGGGATATTGCCACTTCTTCCGACCTAGATTTGTTTGGTCAAAATTTAAACAAACAAGACAAAGGTAAAGAATGTGGCTGAAAGCACTTGTAAAAAAGTATAAATATATACACTGATCACCTGTGTCACTACATTATTACTTAAGCAGGCATTAAGAGCAGATCTTATTCTATTCCTAGTTTCTACTCTTAAATGTTGCTGAGAGAGCTGATAAACAACAAAGAATTATTAGTCTCTATTGATGCTTAGCTGGTAGTTGATCCTAATGAGGGTAGAAGACCTAAAAAAAATTTTTTTTAAAGTTACTTTAAGTGCTCTAATTTATGGTATCTGTGCATGGCAGGTACTCTTGAATATGTAATTTTATGAAAATTAGCATTTTCCTTGGAGAACCCTATATTTTAAGAGGGAAAGAATGCTGATAACATCAACTAGAGTCATCAGTTGTTAACCATTTACATGCCACGTACGTTACATAAATTATTTCTAATTGTGATAATCCTGAAAATTAGGCATTATTCCCATTTGTTTGAGGGGAAATCATGGCTCAGGAATACAAAATAACTTGCTCAATAGCATAAAATGAAGGGCAGAACCGACAGTCAAATATGGAAATGGCTGCAAAGGCTCTATTCCTTTTACTTCCTACTAGCAGTTTCAATATCTTATAAAAAAAAAATGAGGCATCATGATTTTCTCTGAGTAGAGTATCACGTGAATGAAATAGTATGAAATGCCTGATAATGAAATGCTCTTAATAAAACACTTTAAAATGCATAGGTACACTCACCTCTATCTCTTTATCCCTAACACATTTAAAATCATTAATTATAAGTTGAGGTTTACACGGCTAGCAAATCAGAAACTTTTTTTACTGACTCAGACATTATTTCCTCTGTGTGAGGGACTGCTATCAAGTGATGGCTTGAATTATAACTGTGTGGACCAACCAGCTAGCCTTTACCAAAGCACAAAACAAAGAAAACCATTCATAATCTATGAAATTATATGCCTATTCTTAACACACAAATCTCCTAATTAATACATATAAAAAGTTTTACTCTAGAATATAAAATAGATAAACAATGAAGACCTAATGTATAGCACAGGGAACTATATTTACTATCTTATAATAATCTATAATGGAAAAGTATCTGAAAAGAAAAAAAATATATATATATGTAAATGTATAACTGAATCACTTTGCTGTACACCTGAAACTAACACAACACTGTAAATCAACTATACTTCCATTAAAAAAGAAAAGTTTACTCCATTTAGAGAGGCAGCAGAATACACGTGTTCCTATCTCAGCTCCACCAGTTTCTAGTTGTGAAATCTAGGGCATGCTATTTTCCTCTCTGTGCCTCTGTTTCTTCATTTACAATTATCTCTCATCTAATATAATTAGAATTATTTAGAGCAGAGGTGAAAGAGAAGCAAACAAATGAAGAAAAGGTATGACTAGACATCAGAAGCTAGTAATTATTAAATCTAACTTAGGTTTTCCTAATTCTACTTTTGAAGAAGCCTTTGGTTTTCTAGGTACAGAAATGTACCTACTAATTTTGGGATCAAAGGCCTTTAACAATGTGGAGGCCATAATAAAACTATTATCACTGCTATTAAAGAGGTGGTATAGGTCAGTGATTAAGAGCACTCTGGACCCAGACTGCCTAATTTAAGTTCTAGTTCTATCAATTACTAGCTTTGTAACCTTAGAGCTCACTTAACCTCCACGCACCACAGTCCCCTCCTGTGGAAAATGGGAATAATAATAATAAAAATAATAGTAAGTACCTCATAGTGTTGTTTGTGAGGATTAAATGAGTTATTTACAAAAAATATCCTGAACAGTGTCTGCTATTATGACTTCTTTTTCTTTATCATTGCCACCATTACCACCACTCTACAACTAGCTAAGCTTAACTGAGTGCTTAGGATGTGCCAAGCACCATTCTCGGTGCATTATATAATTTTAATTTTTCAATCCTTTCAAAAATGCAAATAAGGTAAATACTAATATTATCCAAACCTTGCTGAGAAATAAACAGGCACAGAGATGTTAAGTTACTTGTCCAGAGTTACTCAATGAGTGTAATCAAAGATCAAATATATACCAAAGACAAGACACACTCCTCCCTTTCTCCTTTTCTGTTGAACCCCTTTCCCAAGGGGACACTGACACTTGCAATCCTCAGATTTCTCTGCTCTAAGGTTTGTAAGATGGGGGCAGAGTATGGGAAATGAAAGTCCGTTTGCATGAATTTCCACTAACCCACTCTAGAAAGTGCCTCACTTGTAAAAATAATTTTTACAAGGTATTTTAAAAAGAGAACATAACTTTTTTCTTCTAAACATTTAAGGAAAATATGAAGAAAAAGAACAATTTTAAAACTATGAGTTTCTTCACAATAAAAAAGCATAATGGGATTCTGAACATTTATAGTGTTACCAGATATTCTAGAAAGTTAAAAATTAACCTATTCTGATGCTTCAGTACTCAAAATCTGCTTTGTTGTAACCTGCTACTATACATTAGAAACTGCTGTTGGCAGAGAGCCTTTGTTAAGTGCTCTATGAACTATGCTAAGTAAGCTTTGCTTATAACAGTATTACAAAAGATAAAAGATTACCCTTTCAGTCCTATCAGCACAAAATAATCGAGTGTGATGTCTCTTCTGAACTACAATGTAAGTTATTCCAGGTTGATAGTCTTTCTCCAAACTGATGCAGGCTTCTCGAATTGCTAGCAGTTCATAATATAATACCTAGAGAAGATAAAATGGAAAGATTTGATATAGTCAGCTATTCTCTTACGCATACTTGAAAGATCAGTTAATAATTTAGTCTCAGGATTTCTTAGTCTCATCACTGTATAGCTAATTATACTTCTCTAGTTCATCCTAACTATTATCAGAGCATGGTTTTAGTGATCAAGGCTTACACATTCACAGTAAACATTTTAAAAGGGAAAAAATTTAAGGAAGTGTCAAAATTTGACTTTAGGAACTTTCAATTTAATTAAGACTTCTAACTTCACAACTAGACACCATATTATGAACACAGTATCTGATTTAACCACAGTATGAGATCTCAGGCAACCAACCTGCCTAAACTGCCCCTCTGAAACACCATCCCGATAGAAGATGATACGAGTAGGTTTGAACCGAGTTGACTTATAAAACTGAATGAGAAGTTCTCGGACCATGGAGGCAAGGTCCTGGATGATCTCCTGTCGGGGTCTCTGAACTCTTACTGTAGCACAGTATCTGCTTGGGTGGGCATCCATACTACCTACAACCTAGGTTGGAAAAAGTAAAGAAAAATAGAAATTTAGATAACCAAAACTATATTAACATGAATTTTATCACCAAAAAAAATTTTTTTAGAAGTACATGGATTTCATTTAAATTTGTATCTTTACTATAACCTTAGCTATCAGTGTTCATTTTGAAAGTAATAAAAATAGATAATTCCAGTGAAGAAAAGAATAAAAGACCCAGTTAGGGTCAAAAACTATTTGCCTATAAGTAGGCTGCACTTTACATCTAACAATTAGATTCTAATTCATAGGTGTTGCAGGTAGACTTAATGGTTCGTAAGGACAGAAAGAGACAAAAAGATGTACATAAAGAGAATAAGAGGAAGGAGATAAGTAAAACAGAGGGCCCATTCAAACCCCTGATTTCTATTTATAGCTCTTACAGTCCTGCAAACCATCCCAGGAGTCATACTCAAGACTTTGGCATACCTTAGAACTGTTATACTTCATAAATTATAAAATAATTTTTCCTCTCTTACTGTAACGTCTTAGACAAGAAGGCTTGAATCTATACTCAGTCTTATTGCACTGTATTTTGCTTTGTATCTGGTCCTCATAGAAGTTAATCTTAGTTTTGAGAGTAGCTAACTTAATTTTCTCTTTCTGTGTCTTAATATTGTTATGTGTCTGGAGCAGAGGGAACTTTGAAGCATGAACTTGTAAGTTCACCTTGATTGTTGTCACTCACAGACCTACTGAAGCAGGATCTCTGGAAACAGAATATTTACAAACGTCCACACATCATTGTGATCAGAGCCTCAGCTGAGAACCAGCTGGTTATTCTCCTTTTAGCTTCTCCTTCTATACCATAGTCATGCTTAAAAAATAGAACTCTGCACCGTCATGCTCATTGCAGCATTATTTACAATACCTAAGACATGGAAACAATCTAAATGTACAAGGACGAATGAATGAAGAAAATGTGGCATATACATAAAACAGAATATTATTCAGCCATTAAAAACGGAAGCTTGCCATTTTTGACAACATGGATGGACCCTGAGGGCATTATGCTAAGTGAAATAAGTCAGACAGAAAAAGACAAATGCCATATGATGTTACTTATATGTGGAATTTAAAAACAAAAAACAAATAAAAAACTCCAAATCAGTTCACAGATAAGAGATTAGACTAGTGGTTGCCAGAGGGGTGGGGTATGGGTGAAATGGGTCAAAAGGTACAAACTTCTAGATGTAAAATAAATAAGCCATGGGGATGTCACATATGGCAGAGTGACTATAGTTAATACTGTATTGCATGTTTGAAAACTGCTAAGAGAGTAAATCTTAAAAGTTCTCATCTCAAGAAAAAAATCTGTAGATATGCATGGTGATAGACGTTAACTAGACTTATTGTAGTGATCATTTTGTAATACATATATGAATATTAAATCATGTGCATTTAAAACTAAAATAATATTATATGTCAATTATACTTCAATTACAACATAAATAAATAAAAGTAAACAGTATTTCAAGAGTATCAAATTCCTGTCAGTAATTTAAATGTCTTACTAGAAACCAAAACATGGAAAATTCTTATATTTCTCTTGTCTCAGGTCAGATTAGAAAATAATCAAGTGTTTTAAAAAAAAGTGAGCCAGAACTTGCTGCTTACTTATGTACATGGAATTGTATCTGCTTTTTCTTTATCTTCTCTATGTTAAAAAAAAAGGAAGTGTGACCTTTTCTTTCTCACTACTAAAAAAAATAAATCCATACCCCTTCTGATGGGGAAAAAAAAATCCTCACAAAATCTTACTAGCCCAACAACCTACTGTATTACATTCCAATTCCCTGCATCTGGAATATCCCCAAACACACTAGATTTCTGCATGCTTAATTTTAATTTATATCACTATCATGGTAGTATCTATTATACTACGTGGCATTTATTACTTACATTGTTTCTCACACTAGTCTAAGTTTTTGGGAATAGAAGACATACAGCAAAAAGAATCAAATCCTACTTACAAAACCTCTGATAATCATAAAAGAAAGTGGATATTTGGTAAAAATGGATTTAGCAAAAAAGGACAATGACAACCCAGAATTTTCAAAGAATCTAAATATGTTTAAACTTTCTTGGAAAATAACTGCAAAAAAGGCAAATCCAAAGTTGAGTCTCTTGAATTTTTTATCATTTTATCTTCTATAAGAATAGTTTAATGAATATCAGAGATGGCTCAATACTACCTCTAGGACCCTTGAAATGTACACAATTTATGCATAACATTAAGAATACAAAGATTATGTAATTTATTAATAAATAAAAGTTAATTTTCTTCACTAATAAAAGTAGCTTAGAATAATAAATAAAAATTTAATATTACTATAATTTTCAAGGATTAAGATTTATTAGATTTTTAAAATTAAAATGTAGTTTATAATGAATGATAGAAAAAACATAAAAAGTTTGTGTAATTTCTGAAATTTATCAAGTATGCCTAAAAATATTGACATTTTCACAATGTTGGCATTTGTTAAAGTCAAGCAATTTTCAAGTTGGGTAAAATAGCTGGCTTTATGAAGTTTATAAGAAATACAGTTTTTGAATTGACATAGAAAGGTTACAAATGTAAAAGTGGGCAAAAGATAGAACGGGCAGATATTAAAAGTAAGAGGGGCAGTATTAAACAAAGAATTCAAATGCAAAGTATTTAATTGGACAAAAGTGGCAGATACACTGAAAAAAAACACAATCCACCAAGCTTATAGGTAATGCACATTTCTGTAACAAAGACACTACTAAAATACATTAAACTTTTTGAATTACAAAAAGTAACTGAAAATATACAACATGAAGAGTTCAAATTAAAGTAGGATACAGACAAGCTGAGTAATATTAATAAACTTGATTTAACAGATACATACGGAACCTGTAGCCTCCAAATCAGAGAATAATCATTCTTTTCAAAAACCCAAAGAACATTTAAAAGTTGGCCCTAGCTATGTCTATAAATAGATATATATTTATAAAACTTCATAAATATATTTTAAAAACTTTATATTTATAAAAGTTGGTTTCAAAGAAAATACTAAAATTCAAAAAGTTGAAACCAAAATGTTGATCTTTGTATAAACTTTAGATAAGATAAAAGTGCCTAATGACACTTACAGCAGCAATTGAAGGCTTCTTCCCATCACCAGCTGGTGGATGAGTGACGTCTGCTCCCAAAAAGATCACTGGTTGCTGGAACACAGATGGTCTTAAACACAAAGAGTTAGATAATTCATTTTTTCTCATTATCCAGTTATCTGTTTCATACTACTGCAACACAATTATAGGTTGCTGGTATAGCACAGTGGAGGTCCTTTATAGACAGCTTCATAGGCCTGAACTACTGACAGCTTTATTCTCTTAATTCATGAATCCCTAAGTAAATGAAGTAAAAGTTGTCGTAAGGGATCTACCCAATGTCTTATTCAGAGCAGTTTTCTGCCTTAAGCAGTGGTGCTGCTGGTTACAAAGGGCAATTGCTGCTAGCATTTTTCATAACAGGCATAAAACGATAAACTTCCTCTTATTAATCCACCAATTTATATCAATCTTTCTTTAATCTACTTACATTTTAAGCCAATGTAATCTCTCAAGGAGAAAAACAATCATTAAACTACACTGGGAGGGATTATGGGACCTATAACCAAAAGTATAAAATTTGAGTAACGTATTTAATAGTCATAAAGTAGCTAGTAGCTCATTTTATTTTAAAACTATATCCTTTAAGATTCAAATGACTGCTTCTCTTAGTTCTTGGACTTGTTGCTAAAACTCTACATTCATCTCATTTATGAATCTCATATTTAATAGGGATGGAAAATAGAGGCAACATGGAAAAACAGGAAAAGAGATTCTGTGTCAAACATACACAGGTCCCATCCTTACTCTAATGCTTATTTGTGGTGCACACTGGTCAAGATATTTAACTTTTTAGAGCCCTAATTGCTTCAACTATTAAAAGGAAACCTATCATTTCATTCCCCAAATAACTGTCTCTTCCCAGCACCCTGTTTCTAGGTCATCATGCCCCATATAGCCTAAGAACTCTGAGACAAGATGGTGATCTAACAGTTAACAACTGTTGTCTCAGTGACTCCAGCAGGAGTTGATATGGCTGATTTACTTCATTGACATGTGCCTCCCCTCCCCGCCCCCGCCCAAGCCCCTCCTTTCTTCCTTCACTTTCTAGGTAAGTGAGTAGGTTCGTGATTGAAGATGATTAAAGACAACTATCAAACAAAGAGAAGATTCTTCAAGCTGGGGTCGCTAGTGAGAAATTATTATAAATAAAGTTCTCAATACTTTCTAGCTAGGGAAAAAGGTACTTTGCATACTAAATGAAAATGGAGGTGGAAGCGGATTTTTCACAATGGAATCTTTTAACTCTTGTCAATCCAAACTCTTAACTTTTTGCCATAATGTCCACTTATCTCCTACGGCAGGAATCATCAAACCTGTCTCCTTACACAGATGTTAGACGTGGCAATATATAGAAAAACTAAGATATGAAAAATAATGAATATTTTATTATGTGATTCACTTATTTTACCTTTGATGAGGTACAAGAATATTATTGATCCCTCCGAGTTTAACATTTATCTTTAGGCACAGGTTTGAGAGCGTTTGAGGGGATGTTTTTATTACATTCTTGACTTGAACACACTGCGTAGCCATACCCAAAAGTGTATCTCCGACACGTTTCACCTCCGCTAAGGAACAAATACAAATACCTCTAGTTAGAAAAAGGTCAAATTTTACTCAAAATTAAGCTGCTATGTAGGTTTCCCTCTGCGAAATACATCATTGTACTGCAGGATCCCCCAAATTATATCAATACTAAAACAAGGCTATTAAAATTTAAAGTATATTGCCTTGAAGATTAGCTTAAATATTTAGTGATAATTTTTCCATTTTTTCTTCACATGTAAGAAAGGATAACCTACTGAATAGCACAAACTATATTCAATTTCTTATAATATACAAATGGAAAAGAATCTGAAAAGAATATATATATGTATGTATGTACGTGTATAACTGAATCACGTTGCTGTACATCTGAAACTAACATTGTAAATCAACTACACTTCAATAAAAAATTTTAAAAAAGCATATTTTGTCATCATAAGAACAGCTTAACCACAATAACTGAAAAACCAGAGAAAAATATATATAATCCCTTTTTAGCATTTAATTGTACTCTCTTCTAATAATTTTCTCATTTATATTATTTTAATGCAGTTATAATCACAGTATATTTACAGATTTCAATCCTATTCTTCAAAATTTATAGAAGTATTACAGTATAAATAGGCTTTTACCCTGTTCCTTTCCTCTGTCACTGTAATTACCATAAGTTCAGTGTATATACCTTCTTATAAAGATGACTCTATTATTTATAATGGCAGCAGTTATTCTGTTTTTAAATGCCATAAGGTTCCTAACCACTCATATACTGACATATATTTAGCCTGTTTCAGGTTTTCATTATTTCAAACAATGCTATGAGTAACCTCCTTGTATATTTACTTTTGTTTGGTTGATATAACTATAGCTTCAGGATTAATTTCCTCAGGTAGAATTGAGGAGTCAGAGGTATACATAAAAATTTAACATTTTAACAGATACTGACAAATTACCCTCCAAAAAGGTTTATTCATTCATTCTACAAATGTTTAATGTCTACCTAAACATGCTAGCACTGTGTGAAGCTCTGGTTACTCAAGAGAGAAATTCTTCTTGCTCTTAGAAAGTACAGTCTAGTCAGAGAAATAGGCATTAATTAAATAACTTCAAATTTAACATTACAACTATGAAACAACATAAAGGAGTGATACAAGGTGCTATAAGACAATAAAAGTGAGAGAATTTGACCTTGTCAGAGAGGGCAGGTAGAGCTTCTGGATGGAAGGGATGTCTTAACTAAAATTCAAAAGAATAATGTACATTTAGTTGGTGAAGGGAAGAAGATGAGTTATGAGAAGTAATACAGGTAGAAGGAAGAGGGTGAACAAAGAGTTTCTGTGGGGAAAAAAGAGCATAAAGTGAACTGAATTCTGAAGAGGTAGGAATTCATGGATTAGAGCATGCAAACCCTTGGAAGATAATTTTAAATATCAATTTTATCAATTATATAATGAAAAACTACTGAAGTGGGGGTGACAGGGAAGGAGACCCAATCAGATCTGTATTTTAAAAATTTTACTCTGGACGTTGGTTATAGTATCAACATGTAAAATCTTAGAAGTCATCACTCCCTACCTCACAACAATAAAAAGCTGAACAAACTGAAAAACTGTAATTCATTTATGTGAGGTAACCAGAATAGTCAAATTCATAGAGACAAAAAGAACACAGGTTTCTAGGGTTTGAGGGGAGAGAGGGGAGTTGGGGAGTTACTGTTTAGTAAGTGCAGAGTTTCAGATAGGGATGATGAAAAAATTCTGGAGATGAATGAATGGTGGTGATGGATGCCCCAAAATGTGAATGTTTTTAATGTCACTGAACTGTAAACCTGTTAAAAGGCTAATAAAATTCTAATACATGCCACAACATAGATAAATCTTGAGGACGTTACCTTAAGTGAAATAAGCCAGAAACAAAAGGACAAGTATTATATGCTTCCATTTATATGAGTTACTAGCATAGGAAAATTCAGAGACAGAAAGTAGAGTAGAGGTTACCAGGGGTTGGTGGGTAGGGGAATGGGGAGTTATTGTTTAATGGGTATAGAGGTTCTGTCTGAGTCAATGAAAAAGTTCTGGAAATGGATAGTGGTGATGGCGCACAATGCTGTGAATATACTTAATGCCACTGAATTGCACACTTAAAAACTGTTAAAATGGTAAATTTTATGTTATGTATATTTTACCACACACACACAGAAACTTGTTAAAAAGTAGCTAACTAAGGAACACTCCCATGAAAACAGTACCTCAGAAGGAATGAAAACCACAATCAAAATCTGACACCAAATGATTAACTTAAGGAAGGTATCACCTATACCAACATGACAAATATAGAGATTCCAGGGCTCTGGCAAAAGAGGGCAATACTACAGAAGAGGATGAAATAGGTAGCCACACTCAAAAACCAAAAATTAAATTAAAAAAGTGGCAAATGATGAAAGAGTTTTTCTATGAGAAAAACAAATGAGATAAAGGCTATAAAGGGGCTGTTTCTGAAAATAAGAATTTCGGAATTATTTTTAACACTGGTAACTATGTGAGTGGATAATCTGATTTATAAGTAAACATAAGCAAATAATTTTTTAAAAAGTGAAGGGGAAATACCTTCTCAGACAAATAAAAACTAAGGGAATTTGTTGACAGTATACTTTGCCTTCCAAGAAATGACAAAAGATGTTTTTCAGAAGAGAAGGAAAATTAAAAAAAAGTCCAGATATATATTAAAGAAAGGAAGGTCAGAGAAGGAATAAAAAAAGTAAAATAAAATATTTTATTTTCTTATTCATAATTGAACTAATAGATAACTGTTCAAAATAATAATAGCAACAATATATTGGGTGGTTATACCTTATGGATAAGTGAAATGAATGACAGCAATACTGTTAAGGGACGGGCAGGAGGAACTGGGAATACCCTGTCATAAAGCATCTACAATATTTGTGAAATAGTATAGAATTACTTGAAAGTGAACTTAGATTAGCTATAAACGTATACTGCAAACTCTAGGGAAACTACTAAAAATTTTTTAAAAACAAGTATAATTGATATGATAAGAGAGGAGAGAAAACCGAATAACATAAAATGCTCAATTAAAACTGGAAAAGGGAAAAAAAGAGACCAACTTTAAATATAAAGATACAGCTTAAAATAAAGTGATACAGAAAGATATACCATGCTAACACCAAGGAAAAGAAAACTGGAGTAGCTATATTATTTTCACACATAAATTTCAGAACTAGGAAGATTATCAGAGATAAAGGGTGGTCTTCCATATCAATAAAAGGGTCAATTCTTTAAGAAGACAGTACAATCTTTAATACGTATGCTGCTAAGAAAAGAATTCCAAAATAAATGAGGCCAAAACTGATAGAATTGGCAAGGAGAAACAGACAAATCCTCTATTATAGTGGAGACTTCAACACACTTTGATCCAGTAATTGACAGATCCAGCAGGTAGAAGATCAAAGGATATGGCTGACTTGAACAGCACCATCAATCAACTGATTCTGAGTCATTTATAAAATACTTCACCCAATAACAGCATAATATACATGCTTCTCAAGCTCACAGGGAATATTCACCAAGATAGACCACATTTCGGTCCAGTAACACACCTCAACAAATTTGAAAGAATGGAAATCACACAAAATATGGTCTCAGACCACAATGGAATTAAACTAGATATCAGTAATGGAAAGATAGCCAGGAAATCCCCAAATACCTGCATATTAAACAACATAATTCTACATAACATATGGGTTAAAGAGAAATTCCTGAGGGATTTAAAGATATTTTGAACTAAATGAAAATGAAATACAACTTATCAAAATTAGTGGGATGCAGTGAAAGCAGTACTTAAGAGAAAAATTGATGGCACTGAATGCATATATTAGAAAAGATCTAAAATTAACCATCTATGTTTCTACCTTGGGAAAATAGAAAAAGAAGAACAATACAGACCTAGAACAAGCAGAAGGAAAAAAATATTAACAATTAACAGCAGAAATCAATGAAATTGAAAACAAAAAATCAATAGAGAAAGTCAAGGAAACCAAAAACATTTTTGAAAAGATGAAAAAAATTGATAAACCTCTAGCGAGACTACTCAAGAAAGAAGACAGAAACTATTAATGAAATGAAAAAAGGGTCCCTGGCCCCAAGGTTAAAGAATAATAAAAGATCATTATGAACAACTCTAGGCCTATAAATTATTAACTTACATAAAGTGGACCAACTCTGAAATGACACTGTCAAATCTCACACAGAAGAAACAGATAACCTGAGTAGGCCTGTATCTATTACAGAAATTGAATCAATAATTAGTAACTTTCCAAAAAAAGGAAAGTACCAGGCCCAGATGGTTTCACTGGTGATTCTACTAAACATTCAAGGAAGAAATGATAACAATTCTCTACAATGTGTTCCAGAATATAGAAGCAGAGGAAATATACCCTAACTTATTCTGAGGCCAAAATTACCCTAATACCCAAACCAGATAAAGATATAACAAGAGAGGAAAACTACAGATCAGTATCTATTATGAACACAGATGCAAAAATCCTCAACAAAATATTACCAAATTGAATCCAACAAAGTAGAAGAATTACATATCATGACCAAGTGGGATTTATTCCAGGCATGCAAGGCTGGGCTCATTATTTGAAAATCAATTAATCGATCATATTAAGAGAAAAAAGAAGAAAAATTGTATGATCATATCAATAGATACAGAAAAAAACCTCTGACAAACTATCATCCATTCATAATAAAAACCCTCAGCAAATCTGGATTACAGGGGAATTTCCTCAACTTGACAAAAAACAACTACGGAAAGCTTATAGCTAACAATATGCTTACTGCTGAAAAAACTAGATGTCTTCCCTCTTAGATTAGGAACAAGGCAAGGATGTCTCCTCTCACCACTGCTTTTCAACATTGTAATGAAAGTCCTAGCTAGTGCAAGGAAAAGGATATAAAAGTGGACAGACAGGGAGGAAAAAAAAAACTGTCTTTGTTCACAGGGAAAGTGATTATTTATGCAGAAAATCCTCCTAAAATTGACAAAAAGCTTCCTGGAACTAATAAGTTGTTATAGTAAGGTTACAGGATACAAAATAAATATATGAAAGTCAACTGCTTTCCTAAATACTAAAAATGAACAACTAAAATTTTAAATTAAAAACACAATACCATATACACTAATACCAAAAGAAAAAAACCAGTATACTTAGGTATACCTAAGGTATACTTGTATAAATGAGGAAACTATGAAACTCTGATACAAGAAATCAAAGAAGCTCTGAATACAGACTTGCCATGTTCAAGGACAAAAGACTTAACATTGTCAATTCTTCCCAGCTTGATCTACAGATTCAATGTAATCCCAATAAAAATCTCAGCAAGTTATTTTGTGATACTGACAAAATGACTCTAATGTTTAGAGAGGCAAGAAACTTATTAACTAATAGTAATAGTAATTAGTAGGGAGGAAGAACAAAGTCAGAAACTGACACTATCGGCCTTCAAGACTTACCACAAAGTTACATTAATCAAGACAGTGTGGTGTTAGCAAACGAATGGACATACAGACCAATGGAACAAAATAAAGAGTCCAAAAATAGGCTCATACAAATATAGTCAATCAATCTTTGACAACATAGCAAAGGTTATTTAATAGAGAAAGATAGTTTTTCCAACGGTGCTGGAACAACTGGACATCCACATGCAAAAAAATGAATCGAGATACAGACCTTATATCTTTCACAAAAATTAAGTCAAAATGGATTATAAACCTGTATGCAAAAAGGAAAACTATAAAACTACTAGAAGACAACACAGAAAACTTAGGTGACCTTGGGTTTGGCAATAAGCCTTTAAATATAATACCAAAAAGGATCCGTGAAAGAAAAAAATTGATGACTTTATTAAAATTTAAAACTTGGGCTCTACAAAAGACACTATTAAGAGAAGACAAGCCACAGCCTGGGAGGAAAAAAATCGCAAAAATATGTATCTGATAAAGAACCACAGTCAAACATACAAAGAGCTCTTAAAACTGACAATAAGAAAACACATCAATTAAAAAATGAGCAAAAAATTGGAATAGACACTCCATCAAAGATATACAGATGGTAAATAAGCATATGAAAAGATGCTCAATAGTATGTGTTATTAAGGAACTGCAAATTAAAATAATAGTAAGATACCACTACACATCTATTAGAACTGCTAAAATCCAAAAACCTGACAACAGCAAATGCTGAAGAGGATGCAGAGCAATAGGAACTCTCATTCATTGCTGGTGGGAATACAAAATGGTACCGCTACTTTGGAAGACAATTTGGCAGTCTTTCCATCTGATACAGCAATTGTGCTCCCACTTATTTACCAAACTGAGTTGGAAAGTTTTGTCCACACAAAATCCTGCACGTAAATGTTTACAGCAGCATTATTTATAATTGCCCCCAATTGGAAGCAATCAAGATATCCTTTAACAAGTAAATGTATAACAAACTGTAGTACATCCATATAATGGAATATTATTCACCATTAAAAAGAAATGACTTAGCAAGCCACAAAAAGACATGGTAGAATCTTAAATATTGCTAAGTGAAAGAAGCCAATTAGAAAAGGGTACAGATCATATGACTCCAACTATATGACATTTAGAAAAGGCAAAACTAGAGGGACATAAAAAGACCAACAGTTGTCAGCGGTTTGAAGAGATGGAGGGAGAGATGCACACGGGATTTTTAGAGCAGTGAAATTATTCTTTGATATTGTAATAGTAGATACATGACATCATGCATTTGTTAAAACCTACAGACTTGCACACACTAAGACTAAACCTTAATGTAAACTGTGGCAATACGTTAATAATAATTAATCAGTACTGGTTCATTAAATGTACCACATTAATACAAGATGTTAATAGGAAAAACTGTGCAGATGGGAGGAAGGGTATGTAGGAACTCTCTCTACTATCTGCTCAGTTTTTCTGTAAACCTGAAATTATTCTAAAAAATGAAATCTATTAATTAGAAAAATCACTGAGTGAATCACTCAGTGAAGTAGTGTAGAAAATGGACTGAAAGTGAACTAAAAGGAATGCAGGCAAGACCACCAGTTTGGAGGATGTGGTAATATCAACTTTCCCTCCCATCAATAGTGTATAAGAATGTATATTTAGTAACAGCTTTGCCCAAAATAGGTGTTATCATTGGTGAAAAATACTAGGTCATATTTCTTTAACAATTAATGAGGTTAAGCATCCTGTCATAAGGTAACTGACCATCTGTATTTCTCTTTCAGGTATTTGCCTATTTTTCAGCTCAGTTGTTTGTTCTTTCCTTAATTTACAAATTCTTTGAGTTTAAAACCTTCCTCATTTTACCACTACTTAAAAGGTATCTTTTGAATTTTATAACCATCATTTTTAATCACTACATACCAGTTCACCAACATACTACAACGCACTCATTATTTAAAACCAGTTCTCAGTTTTTTTTTAACATCACAGGTATGAAAATTTCATGCATAGAGATTTTTCTACATTATAAATTCTTTCCTTTGAAAACACATTTTTGGAATTGGAAATATTGAATTTCTGACTAAAAACACATTTTTATACTTTCAAGGAAAGGATATTATCACTTTATACTGCCATCAACAATGTATTAAAATATTAGATTCACTACATACTCACAAGCACTAGGTATTACAGTATTTAAACATATTTGCTAATTTAGTACCATAAAAATTTTCCTTTTATTAATTTTTACTTTATTGGTGAAAGCCAACATTTTCTCAAATACTTAACTTGTTTTTTCTTGAGAAATTTTGGTTTATAGTCTTTTCTCATTACTCTAAAAGAATATAAAAATGTGTTCCTTTGAATGCAATAACAGATGTATTTGAATAATAATAAGCTAGTCCTCATTGTCTCCATTTATTGCAAATATTTTTCACAGTTTATGGTTTCCTTTTAATTTTAGTTATACATCTGTGACACACAGAAAATTTAATTTTTTTATGTAGTCAAATCTAACACTTCTCGTCTGTGAATTCTATCATTTCTAAATGTAAATTATTATACTCCATTTAATAGTTTGAAAATTATACTTTCTTTGTGTTTTTCCATGACTCAGTGATTTATATTTAACTTATTAATCTCAAAAAAACTTTAATTTGTTTACAGTAATAACAGCTAACATTTACTGGGTGTTTATTATATGTCAGGTGCTATATCCTAGGCTCTGTTTACATATGTAAATTTATTTAAGCCTTACAACAATCTTCCATGGGTTAGATATTCTTAGCATCCTAATTTCAAATATGAGGAAGGCTCAGTGTGGCTTGGTGTGGTTAAGTAATTCAGCTAGATCACACATGCAGTATACCTGGCAATATCTGGGTATTAAGCAGCACAGTCTGATTCCAGACCCTGTGCTTTCAACCACTACATTATGCTGATATTCAAGATATCTCAATGACATTTTTAATAAATAATTCTTCTCTTAACCATTCTTTTGTAATACCTCCTTTAACTACAGAAATTCTTTTTACAGGGTCTTAGACTATTGAGTTTGCTCTACTGATTTGTCTTTTTATAGTAGCAATACATGATTTTAAACACTGTAGCTATAAAATACATTTTAATGTTTGAAAATTTTAGAATATCGTTAGCATAACTCTAAAAGGAATATTGAGTACTTGGGGAAAAATGCAATCTTAATATGATATCCTTACCATACACTGGCGTCTTCCCTGGCAGGATGACAATAATGAGCTGCAGCCCAGAGTAAGTGTTCTTGAGATGCCGGAACATGGGCTCCACACTGTCTGCCCCCTGTGCATACTTGCAGAAGCAAGGCTGGCCCTGGATAGGCATCCCTGCATCTTTAGAAATCTTACGCAGCTGGTCCGTGAAACCCCTAGAAGGAGAAATCACTAAAAATAAAAACTTTGTTTAGCTATCAACACCTACAAAGTAGTAATGGAAAGTTTGGGAAGGGAATAAAGAATAAAGCAAAGATTTGTGTGCTCCATATATGAAGAGGTAAGGGCAATGGCTAGTAATCTATTTTGCAAACTAAGAACACTGCTATACAGTTATGTGGCATTTGGTAGTTTACAAAGGGCATTAGTAATAGACTGTGCTTATTCAGAGATCAGCTCTAGAATTTGCATGACAGGTTCCAATCTTAGTTCCATTACTTACTAGCTATGGAATTTCAGGCAAAATTTTTCAATTTTCCTCATCTGTAAAATGATTACTTCCATTATAGGGTTGGTATGAAGATTAAACGAGATAATACATGTAAAGCACTTACACACTGCCCAAGATACAGTGTAAAAGTTTGATAAATTTAAGCTATTATACATTTTCTAATGTATCCTGACCAAATTCATAAGAAAGTGGTAAGTAGGGTATCATTCCCATTTTATAGATCAGGAAACAGTTCAGGGACATTAAGTATTTGACCAAGGACCAAGGTCAAATGCTTAGCAAATGGCAGAGTCAAAACTATGACCTAGTCCAGAACTTCCTTCTACAGTATTACCTATCTCAAACTAGAATAGCAGAAAAGATTCTGTCCTCAGAAAAGATTAAAAAAAAAAATTAAAAACAAATGA
Source organism: Vicugna pacos (assembly GCF_048564905.1). Lineage (NCBI taxonomy): Eukaryota > Metazoa > Chordata > Mammalia > Artiodactyla > Camelidae > Vicugna > Vicugna pacos. The sequence goes on from NC_132999.1 coordinate 42,038,386, forward strand.
GGCAGACAGCACTTGAAAGCATTTTTATCCATACTGAAAAAATGAAAGACTAGTAATTCCATATTTAAACAGAATTCTGCATTTAGCCTAGGATAAATAAGTAATAATGTCGGGGTTTAACAATCACTTTACTTGTTTTTAAAACAAATAAGGTCCTAAGTCAAGGATCTAAGTGATCTTTGCTCAAAAACACTGATTCCCTCAGGACAGAGATGAAGTCTGTAGGAATTCCCTTCTCCTCCTTTTCCTTGTTAGTATTTAATTCAAGAAGTATGAAGTTAAATATTTTCAGTCAGCCTAAACAAGAGTCATAAGCCCAATGTAAAATGAAAAGAATAACTTGAAGCTTGAAAAACAATTGGAGGTGTTTTCTTTGGTCACTGGAGGTCAAGTAAGATAACCGTAGCATTGTACTTAACTGCCCTCCTCATGATATTTTATATGAAAGCCAGGGGATAAAAACTTTGGAGAAAAAACTATACTAAGTTAACCTTCAGACATCTATTTAGAGATCTGGAGGTAATAAAAAGGAGGGAACAAAACTAAATAGAAAAAAATTTTTATTTCTCACACGAAGGAAGCAAAGCAAATTCTGAATTGATCTGGGGTAAACTGGTCTCTACGTTACTCAAGAACTATTCATTATCATACTTTATAGGATCTATTAGTGGAGATTTAAATTAGACAGTAAACATTTTCTTAAGAAAAGTAGATTCTAGAAGGGAGATAAATTTACACAAATAATTACAATACAATTCTATTTTACACAGGAAGTGACAAGTACAAACAGAGGATATTAATAAACTACTATGTTTACTACCATGGATTATTTCTAGCATCACAAATCACAGAAGATTGGGTATTATTTAGAAGAGCAGAGATAGAAAGGAGGCATTTTCAGTAAAGAGCAGCATGAGTGGAATGGAAAAAAAATACCAGAGATAGAGTGAATACGCTGCTTCAGTTTCTTTGTCCAGAATATATGAAAATGGAGAAAGGACTTAGGCGAATGAAAAATTTTAAATGTCATACTGATTTTTAATGTTATTCTTTTAAAAGAGAAGCCTAAAAATTTTAGTGGGGGTAGTCACAAGTGCAGCTGGTACTCTTTTCGTAACAGCACGACTCCTCAAACAAGAGTGCCAGCAGAAGTCCTTGAGACTGCCAAAGCCCCAAAGACTTGAGAGTACCAAAGGAGAAGTGATAAAGAAAGGAAGCTACAGAGATAAAAAGAAACCAGGAAGGCAAAAATGGAGAGACTGTCAAGAAGCTAATCAATTATCTCTTAATGCTGCACAAATTTTGAGAAAAATAACGACTGAGAAGAGAATGGCTTATCAATTAGAATTGATAAGCACAAAGATCTTTAGGATCTTCCAGGAACCAGTTTCAGCAAACACTAAGATTTTAAGGAAGGAGAGAGAATGGAAGACTGGCAGCCTGAGAGAATAAATCGGGTAAAATGAAAATTGAAGATTTGTGGGGGTTTACTTTAAATTTAAACAGAAGATTGTTGAACACTTAGATGTTGAGGCAAAGAATCTGGAGAAAAGGAAAAGTGGTGGAGATGAAGGCCAAATTTTGGAAAGTAAGGAAGTGAAAATGAGAAGTTAAATGACTCTTTCAAGGAACTCAATTGAGAAGGATGGTATTTAATCCTCATCCAGGAGATAGATCCTATTATCTCTATTTTTAAAAGGTGAAAACTGAAGCATAATGAAGTTAAATAAATTATCCATAGTAATAAAACTAGGAAGTAGCAAACCTGGGAATTAAACCTAACCTATTTGCCATCAAAGCCAATGATACTCCTAAGCCAGTGATTTTGCTATAACCAACGAATTCAGGAATCTTACGTAAAACTATCGAGAAGGAACATTTTTAAAAGTTCAGTGATTAAATATACTTCATATTGAGGCAATATTTGTTAGAATATTAGCAGAGTAATTTAAACTGAAATACAAAATTTAAACACAAAAAGGTCCCAAAGCCAAACTAATGACAAGCCTTACTTCAATATTTCTTCTCTGCACTGCCTCTGTGTGGCAAAACAAGCTATAGCCCACATTTTGATTTCAACTCCTGTGTGGAATTGTTTCCCTCGCATGTCCCATACTCCGTGGCTTGGTGTTGCTACTGTCCGATTCTACAGAGAAAAAAGAAATAAAAAGGCAAAAAAGAACAAATACTTAACATATAATTTATTTGAATGAGCTGAAAATAAGCATCTCGAATTGCTGAACTGGTATCTATTTGATATTCTATATGGAATAGGCTATTCTAAATCAGTATCTTATATTTTTATCATAGAAAAATAAAAGTTCTACTAAAGCTCAAGCAAAGGCACTCATCTTAAAAACTGTTAGAACAATAAAACATGTTTCTAAATTCCAGACTCAGCTAGGATGTCCTTCTCTCCATACACAGAAACTGTATGTTTATAATTTAAAAATTATCAAGAGGTTTTTTACCCGGCCTCCATACTGGAGCATAGGCGCTGGAAGTACACGTCCGGTTACATGGGCCATTTCATCCCGAACTTTAAATTGAAACTCCTGAACAAATGGATCTGTTTCATAATTTGCACTTCTTACCTACCAACATAAAAAGTTTGTAGTTACTGTCAAAATTCCCCCAAATCCCCTGCTTTAGAACCATCTATTTTTTTTCCTTCATGTGTCAACAATGTTTTATAATAGTTCTAGATATTGATACCCCAACTATAAAGCAGAGAACCTTAAACTTGGAGACCACAGACCATGAGTGGATTGCAGGAAGTCGCTGAACTTTCTGGTAATTTACAGAACATTTCAATGTATTAGAGTGATTAAAAAGAAATTTTAACTATTTATAACTCACGAAAATGGTAATTTTGTATGATTAAGCCTAATATATTTTGGGGACGGTAGTCTAGAGACTGCAAGAGAAATACCTGACCTAAAAATGGTTAAAAACTTCTAATCAAAGGATCTATACGTACACTATTAAAATTTATTTTATGTACAGTTTGATAGCAAATATTGATAATCCTAAGGCTTTTTCCCTAATTACTTGATTTACAAATTATACAAAATCTACTTACATATTTTCAGATAAAATATAGCACACTAAAAATTTAAAAGATACACTTGTGACAGACAAAAAAGCCAGTTTGAGATACAGATTATAACTTTTATATAATATATCCATACGTTCAAAGATAAAGAACTTATTGTAATTCAATATAGGCTTGGATCTCAAAGTGTAATTCATGCTTATAGTGTGCCATAATAACTCTTTTTCAAAACATATTTAGTCTCAGGGTAAAGTGCAAAGGTTACAAAAAGAAGGCAGTGTTCAAGTCTTTGAGTAACAATCTATTAAAACACACTATATAATGTAACTATGTAAGAAGAATTTCCCTACAATAAGCAGGAAAAGTTGTTTTCTAAATTAGGCACTAATGTATCTTTTCTTCAAGCTTAAATGCCATTCATTTTTATGAGGTTATAAAGAATAGCAATAACTACTACCTTCCAAGACTTGCTGGGTAATGTGCTTGGTGCTAAATGTTTTACAATTAAATTTCACAATTAATTATGACTTACCACTATAAAAGTCTTTTATCGTCTTTATTTTACAGAGGACAAAACTAAAGGTTAGTAAAGTAAAATTATTGGCCTAAAACCACATAGCTAAGCAAGTGACATACAATCTGAAACCGTTCTGATGCTAGAGTTCCTACTCTCAGTCACTGCACTAGCCTGCCAGACGTTATACTTATAACGCAATAATAGTATCAGTAAATGAGTGGAGAAGTTAGACTTTGAACTCAGCTATTAACAGTCCAAAGCCTATGCTTTTAATCACTGTACAATATTATCTCTCTGAACAGAAAAGCTATAATAAATGAGTCAAATTAGTTATTAAAATTTTATAGAGACAGTGAGATGTTCTAGTCTCTTAAAGGTTTTAAAATTTTGTTATAGTAGATCAGAGAAAAATCCATGGTGAGAACCAGCCGTATTTTCCTAATTAAATATCATGTAATAACTACTCTTAACAGAACTATCAGAAAAAAAAAAAGGTCTTTTTTTGGGTAACTGGCTTACAAAATGAAAGAGCCAGTTCTGTGACCCTTTTCCAACAATCTTTAAAATTGTTTTTGAAAAGTGTTATTAAATTAATTTTGGGTAAATACTAATATTTCCGGACTTTTTTCTCTTAACTTGGGTGATTTACATGATATTCAAGAAGACAGTAAGATAAGATCCAGGTGCCTTTATTTTTCATTTTGCCTTATTCTGTCAGTTGTATAAGGTGGTACTGACATCTCTTCTTTTCTACCCATTCAGAACAAGGAGACACCTTAGAGATCCCATATGGTCTTGTATTTCTTTACTCATCCTGTACAGTCACCAGTGTTGATACTAGGGCTAAGCAATCCTACTTGGCGTGTTAAGACTCCCACCATTGCTCATCATAATACCTTGACTTTTCTTCCTTTTCCCTTCCTCTTTAAGTAGGAGGATATAAAGGTCCAGTTCACTAAACTGAAACATTGGTTCTGAGAGAATCTGTTCTGGATCTAACTAAAGAGCTTAGGGTTAAATTAGAAGGATCTAACGCTTCTCATAGAACCAATAAGGTTTACTCCTAGAATACCACTAGATTACTTCCATAATCTCTTTTAATTCTGATACTTTATGAAATGGTAGTAAGGACACGGTTCTTTAGTAGCTTACCCCAATGTTTTTTTTTTTTGGTAGGAGGTAATTATGCTTATTTATTTGTTTGTCCCTTTAAAAAATTATTTTTCTGGTGTGGGGAGGATGGATTGATTAATTGACTGATTGACTGACAGTGGTGGTACTGGGGATTGAACCCAGGACCTTGTCCATGCTAAGCATGCACTCTACCACTGAGCTATACCTTGCCCCACCGTCCACAATATGTTTTCAATTTCCATTTCTAGGGCTAAGTACTAACCAATCTGCTAATTTCCTCTTGTCTATCTGGCGCAGATCTTGCTGTTGCTTTGATCATTGTGGAGGTCTGATTGTCTGTTAGCTTCTTGATACATCGTTGCCCTGCCACAATATTGCAGACCTACAAATGGAAAAAAGGTTTGTGCTTGATGTATGTATCTTTTTTAAAAATTCTGAGTGCCAATTACATGTGAGATTAAATTTTAAAATCTACTCCATTAAACCAATTCTTTTTAATATCATGTGAAGTAAAAAAGTGGTAAACAACACTGCTTTATAGTATTATTATAATTAGGCAAAATGTATATTGGATAAAAGGGCTGAAAAGAAGTATACCAAAATGCTAACAGTGGTTACATTTATAGTACTAGGACAGGGGATTAATTTTTTCCCTGTATTATTTCATAACTGAAAATTTAGATGAAAATGAAATTTAAAAACAGTTCAATCTCCAAAATAAATGTGAAAGTATAAAGTAAGTTACAGTCATTAAGAAAACCCCAACAGAATGATAAATAAGAAGATATTAATAAACAGCCTAAACACATTACTTCTAGTGGCAGATAGGTATGTTTCTGTTCCTGCCCCACTTGTAGACACGGAAGGTGTGGGTACTTCAGCTGAAGAGTATACTTTTCTCTGAAATACTGTGCTACTGTTCTCTCCACAGTTTGGCCATTTTCTAACTGTAAAGGAAAGCTGGAAAAAAAAATTGCACATTAACAACTCTTATCTCATTAAGAGCCAGCAAAACTCCCAATCCACTAACTAGAGCAAGCTGCCTCACATCATCTCTGCTCTGACAAACACCAGCTTTTCTTACGTTTGATGACTGGCAGGCCTTCTTGTTACATTACAAACACGGTATTTCCGTCTCATTGTTCCACAATGAGTCACTTCAACCTTCAGACCTGTTCCCAACAAGAAAAACGGAGGTTATAGAACTGTCACATGTAAAATACTTATAATTTAAAGCCTATTCACTCCTATGAAAACTCAAACTCTAAACAGAAAATTTGGCAATGTGATATCAACAAAGGATTTTATATACAACATTGTTAATAATGGTTAAAATAATAATAGACCTAACTCCAAATCTTTTCCCTATTCTATTAAGCTATTGAAAAATAGTATAAAATTTCCAAAGCCTGTAGATCAAGGGACAAAGTTCTCCATTAATAAAAACCTCTGTTAATAATGCAGGTTTTTATGCTGGAAGAGGGAAGGAGCAATGAAAAAGGACTTGCAATAACTCTCAAGATATTTTATAACCTTCAAAGTACATGATATTTAAATAGTCCAGTTGTCACATACTGACTGAAGATCAGAATTTCATAAAGCTCAAGAAGAAAGTCCTTCAAAGATTTTTAAAGCAGGAAGAAAAAACAAACAAACAAAAAAAAAACAAAAAAAACCTCCCCCAGGCCCTTTGTTGAAGCATAATATAGTAACATAGCTCTTTTACTACTGACTATTAGAAATGAAATGTAACCAAAATAATTCCTAGAACAGATGATGCAGACATTCTTATGGAATCAATGAGCCCATTGAGAATCTGATGGAGGCAATAAACTCTCAGAAAAATGCACATACACATAATTTAGCATATGGTTTTAGATGTTCCTGGATCCCTGTATCCATCTGTGGACCCTAAGGGTTTGAGGATCCCAGGTCTACTTTAGAAAAGTGAAGCCATAGGCTTTTAAACCATTAGCTGAAATTATTTGGAATGAATTTTCCTAAGCAGTGACGTTCAACAGAATTTTCTGAGATGATGAAATGTTCTATATCTGCACTAAAATCAATAGCAATATGTGTTACTGAGCACATGAAATATAGCTAGTGTGACTGAAAATCTGAAATTTTAATTAATTAAAATTTAAATTTAAACAGCTACACGTGGCTAGTGGCTACCACACTGGCCAATGCAGTCTTAGAACTACCTAAAGAACTAACAAGCAAACACAGTGGCTACTGGTCACAGATAAGCAACTCTATTTATAAGGCCTACACTTCAAAGGAGGAAAATCTAAAAAGGGGTAGATGGCATACAACTCTGAGTTCCCTGATAGTGTTAATGGTTATTATTTTTGTATTATTTCCCTTCTACATTTGTGAATCCTACAGTGAAGTGGTTATTAATCAGAGGTGATTCTATCCTCCAGGAAACATCTGTGTGATAATGTCTGAAGACATTTTTGATTGTCATGACTGTGGGGTGCTATTGGCATCTAGTGGATGCTAGATTTAGGAATACTTGGATCTAGGGATGCTGCTAAATTATTCTACAATGCATAGGACACCACTGCCTCCCATCCCCAACCACAACAAAGAATTATCCAGCCCAAAATATCAATAATGTCAAGGTTGAGAAATCCTGATATAGTATAACTTATTTTCCTATCTACCAACTGCAGTACAAAACACAAAGTTCAATCAGTAATATTTTCTTCTGATATATCACCATAAATTAAGATGTTAAATGGACACATTGTCACTGTACTAGATAGGTAAGGGGTTTTCTTGAGAAGTACTCGTAATTGAATCAGTGAGAAATAATTTTTATTAGTAACTATCTTTATGAAGAAAGCAAGATATAAAAATATTTAGGGTGAAAACATGATAGAAAAATTTAAAACAAATTTCTATTAACTACACCACTTAGCAATTTCTTTTCAAATCTCCCCCATGAATTAAAAAAAAATCAGTAAGATTCTGCAAACCTACTACATAACTTTTTATCAAGAATAAATTGACACTTTTACATACATATGGTACTTTTACCATACACTTCCCCCATTATTTCTGCTGCTTAACTATGATGAATTATTGCACAAGGAAACCATCCTAAAGTTATTATTAAATATTTAGAAAAAAGTTCAACTGGAGTCAAATGTGTATAGTACAAGAAAATCTATTCATTATAGCATACTTTGTATCACTATTTAACAGTTATCAAATTTCTCATGTCAACTAAAAATTAAACCTAAATATACAACACAGAATATGTAAATTTGATTCTGAGTTACTGAGGTAGGAATACATGATGTACTTTAAAGAGTCCTCTTTAGAAAAAGCCTTCTTGACTTTGAATAGAGGAAAAAACCATCAGTTTGTCAATTAGATCCAACTCAGATTTCTCTAACCCAAATCTATGGTCATAATTGCCAAGGATTAGGTCCAAATTCAGGGGTTAGCAAAAAGTTAAATAAAAAAAAAAAATGGACTAGATAATTCTCTGCCCAGATCCCTCCCCAAACCCTCCATCCAACCAAAAATGTTTTTGGCTTTTAATAAATCAAATAATTTAACCTATAAACTTGGCTTTACCTTCACTATAACATCAACTTTATTATGCTTTGTCTAGTCATATTTTCAGTCATTTCTTTGGCCCCCTGAGCAGTTGACGTTAAGATCGAGTCCATGCTCTTCGGGCAGCAGTTGAATCCTTGTTCTGTACATCTTGTATTTTCTGTGATAGAGTGGTGATATGAGTTGATTGCATAGTTACCGCAAAATAATGTAAGTGACTTCATGATATCAGAGGTGGTAACTAAGCAGCAACTCCATGGGAAACCATGGCATTTAGATGATCACATATTAATGGTGGGTAATGCACTACCTCCTAACAATGCGAACTGTGCAGTTAATACAGATTATGAAAGGACAACGCTATGACTGCAATACGAGAATATATAACACTTTCTTATTCTGACACTTAAATAAATTGTGATAAATGGATGCTTATTTTCAAAGAAGGAAGGATTTTCCTTTTAATGTTTTATTACAGTGACTCTCTCTCTCCTGGTTACTGAATGGCAAAAAATGATTACTGGAGCAAGTAAGATGTATTCAGCTACACTAATTGATTTGGGGAACTGAAAGATGTTCAAAGAACAAACTTTAATACTTCATTCAAACCACAAGCTGAAAATTATCTGCAGCAAATAGGTAAAACCTTAAAATAAAACAACACAAGTATTTCTGACTATTTAAGATCTAACATGATAAGAAGAATTTATCCTACTCATTCTAATTAGAGAATATCTAATTTCTCTTTGTGTCTAAATAATAAAGAACTAAATACAGTGGAGTCACATCTTATATGAGGATTAGGTTCTAAAGTTATGAACAAGGCAAGGATTTTACATAATCAAATTATTCTTGGGGAGGGTAACAGCTCAGTGGTACAGTGTGTGCTCTGCATGCATGATGTCCTGGGTTCAATCCCCAGTACTTGCATTAAAAAAAAAGTAGGGAAAAAAAAAAAAAAAAGAAACCCAAGGGGTGGGGGAGATTCCTCTTGAAAAAATCCCCTAAATTGCTGATAAAGTACAGTTTATATGGGTTTGCACATAAAACTGTATATGTACATAAAAATGTACAAATATATAAAGAATAAATATATGCAAAATATAAATTTTAGAATACAATTGAAATTAATTTTTTCTTTTTATCTTTGGAAGACCATTTAGAGATGAATTTATATTAGTAAAATATACATATGATGCAACACCACTGTATAAATTTTAGCTACTAACTAAAAGAGGCAAGATTAATGGTCAACTGTACAATGCATATGAAATAACTAAGTTTTAATTCTAGAATAACACATGAAACAAGCTAGCCCCATATCCACAATATTCTGCTATCATTTCAGAAAAATAAAGAAGTCATTATATTAGAATATGTTCAAAGAATGGCTCCAGTTCTGAAGTAACAATGTTTTTGGAATAAGCTTCCTATTTTTAACAATATCATAGAAGCATTTTCCCATGAGATATTCATCTCTTCAGCTAGTAAAAGAAAATATTAACAAAAAACTAGTTAGTATCAATATTAATTTCATTACTTGGTATTTCTTTCATTGAAACACTACCTAAGATGTTATGGTAATGAATTTAACGTGACATTTTATAATCAATCTACATTTTTACTGGTGATGTTACATGAAAAGATTTTAACTTAAAAAACTTTCAACGAAAGTTTGTTATATTCATGCATTTTATACTTAAGTTGTTCCAAATGTTAATTAATTCACCTTTTATCTCTTTGGTGAATTTTACCCGATGAGAATCAGTCAGAGGTCTTGGTTGCTCATCAATATTATGAATGTCAAGAACTTCACACATGAACTGAATTACAGGTTGTGCTTTGTAGAAGGCAGTGGCAGAAACTAAGAAGAAAAACACAAATAATACAAATTACTGTTTCCTTAAAAAAATTCAAAAATTTGATCTCAGGCTTCATGATAATTAACTAATCATAGACTTTAAATTACCCTTTTAGTAACAATAATAATAAGGACACAAATGAACTACTTATTATTTATAACTAAGACGATTGATTTCTTGAATATGTGTAAGCACATTTGACTGTCCTTTATGATTGGATTACCGCATTCTGTTGATTCTTATTTTGTAGTTGGCTTTATTTCTTTGGTAACTATATAAGTTTAAAAAGCTAAAGCTCTAATCTGTTTTTAGAAACAATAATTAGTACATATATGTAAACTAAAACAAAGTGCAGTATACTGTATATATGTGTTTACATGCAATATAATGTGTATGTGCAATTGAACTGTAATAATTCTACCTAATAAAACTGAAAAAGGAGAAAAAAGTTAAAAAAATAAAATTACCCTTTTATATATACTTATACACATATAAAAATATTTCTAAGATTAAGCAGTTTTAATTTGACCTGTGTGACTGGAAGATAAGTACAACAGAAAAGCCTAATATTACAGTTTTTATAATCTACCTTTTTCATCACGGGTAAGTGAAACATTCCATTCCCTACTACATTACAGAGCAGTGTTCTGGCTATGAGACAAGGCCTGTAAAGAGACAAAGGCTAGAGCAACTTAGCAGATGAGGTTAGGTATTTTTTCTTAAACAAAGCTTTCTGTGCCACCCTAGATGGCTTATCTATTCTAATAAGAGCTTTCCATGTCTTACACAGATGTGAGAAGAGAGTGGTATTAAATGTTACGTGTGCTAATCCAAGCAAGATGTAGTAATAGTGAGGGTTATTTGCCCAATGTTATCTAGTTACAGTCAGCAGTCTTCTAACAGCCAACAAGTATGATTTCTTACCCTTGGGTTTTAGCACCGGAAGAGCTTCAACACAGGGAGTAGATCAGCATCACTCATTTCTTACACACATACTTACTGACGGATATTATGTGCTATAAAAGCACTGGGGATACAATGAAAATCAAAACCATGACAGACAATAAGCTACATGCTTTCATGTTATTTTTCTACTTAAAAAACATGCCCACTGTGGAGCTTTGTCTCTCCTTCTCCCTGGTTTAGGATTAAGTATCTTCCACAAAATGTCATCTCTGAAAGGTATTTATCAAGGCTTTAACAGTAGTTATCTCAGAGTGGTAAGGCTACTGTGAATACTTAAAATCTTCTTCTTTTTAATTTTATCTTTAAATCTTCATTTTTAAATAGTGAGCAGATATTACTTTTTCCTTTATTACAGAAATAATATATGAATGAAGTCTCATCATAAAAAAATTAAACAATACAGATATGCACAGTAAAGACTTCTGGTCTTCAAGTATTTTTAAGAAGTAACCATTATTAAGTTAGGTATGTATATATCCTGTTCTTTTAATAAGTACTTAGAAATATGTGGTTGGCTTTATTCCTTTGATAACAATGTAAGTTTAAAAAGCTAAAGTTCTAAACTGTTCTTAGAAACAATGAACACTACATATACGTAAATTGAAAAAATATGTGCAGTATATTGTATATATGTATTTACATGCAATATATTATATATGTGCAGTCATATTGTAACAATTCTAATAAAAATGAAAAATGAAAAAATACAGATAAAAATATACTTTTTTAAACATGAGATCAGATAGTATGTTCTATGACTTGCTTTATTATTATTTTAAAAATTAACAGTATATCTTAGAGATCTTTCCATATCAATACTTTCTTTTTAATGGCTTCATATAATTCTGCCGTTTCAGTGCATGATAATTAAGTGAATATATATTCTGTTCTTCTCTTAATGAAAGAGAACACAAATGATAGAACATGAGAAACACTATTTTGGGCTTTGATTTCTTTTTTCTTATTATATATCTTAGAGACAGATCTATATGTACCAATATGGAGTTATATCTTTCTTTTCACAGCTGTAGGATCTCTCATTGTATGGATGTACTTCATGTCCCTAATGATGGATAATTATTTTGGTTTTGTTTTTCACCATTACAGAAAGACGGTCCAATGAATGTCCTGCTTGTTTGTGTCTGTGTATAAGCGCACAACCATGGTACTTCTGTAGGAAAGATTTAAGAGGAATCAATACGCATTGCTACACTTCCATCCAAATAAACTTTAGAAATACCTCTACAATTTATAACTAATTAAAAAAAAAGAGCAACTGATAAGATTATATCAGCATTCTGGATATCTTACTCAAACCCACAGTACTTTAAAAAATGTATACATTATATTCTTCTATTAAAAACGTGAGAATATTGTGCATAAAACAAGGCTGGCAGGATACATATCAAATAACCACATAATTGCTTCTGTGTTAATTCAAAAAATAGATAAAGAAAAATAAATACATGGTAACATGCTTATTTTATTTTTCCTTTAATCCTACAGGTAAATTTTCTTCACTGGATTATTATAATACTAGCTCTCATGTGTCTTATATCACAGAGTTGAAACTACTAACATCGTTTACCCTGTTCAACATTCTATTAATTTTCCCTAGTATTTATCCCACTATGCTTCTAATCATTTTAAAGTTTATCATCTTCTCTACAGTAATGTGGACACTTGAGGTAAAAATTAAAGCTACTGAAGAAAAGTTCTTACAAAAGACGGGATGAAATCAGTGAGTACAGCTGAAATAGGCATGAATTTTAATGAGAAAAGGATGTGCCTCTCTACCCTTTGGTTGAATCCTAAGCATTTTATAAACTTACATAAATGTGCATTTTATTCCTTCTTCCCCTTTCATAAATGAGCTGAGTTTAATTGAAAAAGTAGTATTTACATTTAATATTTTAAAAACCTACTAACAAAATATACTACATTAATATATGGCAACAAGGAAATAAACATACGATTATTTCTATAGATGATGGCCCCCCCAAAATGCATTAGATAAAATTTAGGACCACAACTAAAACTCTCACTGTACCAGGACTAGAAAAGAGCTTCCTCAATTAAAGTTATCCACCAAAAATCTATGGTAAATTCAACTTCATTTAATAGAAAGTCCTAGTGAGCATAGTAATGCAAGTTAACAGACATAAAAGGTAAAATGACTGGAAAGGGAGAAATGAAATTATTATTATTTATATTATGACTGTCTAAATAGAAAACCCAATATTTTATAAATTCTAGAATAAGAGTTCAGCAAGTTGCTAGATTTAAAATCAATATATAAAAATAAATTACATTCTTACACACTAGCAATCAACTTAAGATGTAATTAAGAAAAGATATTACTTGAGGGGAGGGTATAGCTCAGCAGTAGGGTGCATGCTTAGCATGCACAAGATCCTGGGTTCAATCCCCAGTGCCTCCATTAATGAATAAATAAATAAACCTAATTACCTGCCCGTCCAAAAAAAAGTTAGCTAAAAATACCATTTAATATCACAACAAAAAACGTAAGACACTTGGGATGAAATCTAAACAAAAGATGTATAAGACCTATAGAAGTAACAGGAAACTTCACTATTACACAAGAGCTAAATAAATGAAGTAATGTACCTTTTTAATGTAATTAAAAATTAATTACATAAATTAATCTGCAAATTCAAAGCAATTTCAATCAAAATACCAACAAGATATAACCCCCTTGACCTCTGGAACTTAAGAAGTTGATACTAAAATTAAAATGAAAGAGCAATGAAACAAGAATAACCAAGACAGTTTTAAAGAATGAAATCTTATCTATCATTCATCAGGATTTGTTATAATCCTATTCAAGTCAAGAGACCGCGGGAACAAAAACACTAACCAGCAGAATAGACTTGAAAGCGTGCCTCATACCATATACAAAAACAAATTCTTCTCCAGAGAACTAAATATGAAAAGAAAAACAAACATTTAGAGGAAAATATAGAACATCTTTATGATTTGGAGGCAAGAAAGAATTTAAACAAAATATAAAAGATATCATAAACAAAACCAAAAAAACCCAAAAAAACCCAGGCTATAGATTGGATATGTGTAATACATGTAACAAATGATTATTATCCATAATATGTAATGAGTTCCTACAAATCAAGATAATACAATAAAAACGGCAAAAGATAAGACTTGGCATTTCATAGAAGAGAAAATCTAAATGTCAAAAAACAAATTTTCACTAATTATTTTATTTGTAATTAAGGAAATACACATAAAAACTATACTGAGCTATCATTTTTACACCAGTCAAGATAGGCAAAAAATTCAAGACTGGTAACACAAACTGACAACAAGCCAAAAGAAGAATGAAGAATGAAAGCTCTCATATAGACTGCAGGAATATAAACTGATGCAGTTAGGAGCAAATGGTAATTTAAAGTAAGTTTGAAGATGAGCATAATTTTCAAACTAACAATTTTACTCTATTGGAATATATACTCTAGAAAAATTCCATATCTGTTAAAAGTGACATGAATAAGGCAGCTGATGCACCATTTTTAATAATAAAAAGAAAGGAAACAACCTAAATAATCATTTATCAAATTGGATAAATTTGTACTAGGTTATATAATTAAAACTAATGGGCAAGCGTTAGAATTGAGATAAATAAAATTAAGAAATAAAAAACTTGAGATGAGTTTGGTAGAAAATGAAATATTACCAACTACTTAGATTGCAAGTATCTACACATGTATGATATCCAATTAGGGCAAAATAATTTACGAAACTAGACTGGAATACTAGTGGGCTAGTCTTTCAATTCATGAACATAATTTATTAATGTCACTCCAATTTCATTAAGGTTTTATGCTATACCTTATAACTCACATATCTTTTAATAGATTTATTCACTGATAAAAAATTTTGTCACTGTTGGAAATGGATCCTTTAATCTTTCGTAACTTACTGTCACATGTTGTTTTTTTAAACTAGGTTTATTTTCTTCTTTTCATGGTAAGCAGTATTAAAATAACAAGGAAAGGGTAAGTTTGAAATGAAATTGATTTTAATTTTAGGTCCAGCATTTAATGTAAGGTACCTATTTATGCCCAGAAGATGGCAGGAGTTCATCAGAGCTCTTTTTCTCTTTTTTGAAGAATTGTTTACTTATGTCTTTTGTTCACTATCTACTGAGATTTTAATTCTTGGCAAAATCATTTTGTCAATGTAAACTAACTCAAAGACACTGTACAGGAGAATGGTCCATGAAGAAGACATTAGGATTCTTGAGTTTGCTTTTCACTATGTCAAAACTAAAAATTTCTGTTAGGACACAAGTAAAATAACATGAGAAAAAAGAAAATAATAAATATTTGCCATATTTAAGATAACTAGGACTACAAGTATCAAATGAGTCTAGGTCCAAAATAAGAGTATAAAATAAAGCAGTAAATAATGTTAGATCCTGTTAAAAACATAACCACACTCATACTTTAACCTCTTGAGTTATGTGCCTCAATTTTATAAGTACTTCCATGCCTGAAGGTGTAAGAACAGAAATTAAGACCACTTATTACAGATTGCCTCTTTATGGTAATAGTGAGCACTTTGGAGGTCATGTTAAACATCTTTGCATTTCCTATTATCACCTAGCAAAATATTATTAACATAATACTCTGGAGATACTGATTAAAGGATTTTTTTCTATTTTTAATATAAAATATCACATATTTATTGGTGTATAAAACATAAATGTGTCACTTAAATTATAAAGTGAATGTCCACATAACCAACATTCACATCAAGAACCAAATACTGCGAGTATCCTAGAAGCTTCTTCCCTAGCCCCTTCCCAACTTTAACTTCCTCTCTTTCTTCTTAAGGTAACCAAAAGGATGGTAATCATTTCCTTTTCTTTATAGAATTACAACATAAGTACAGATCACAAAGTACCACAATTTAGTTTTCCTAGTTCTTAAACTTTACGTAACTGGAAACATAAAAAGCATGTAATCTTTTTTGAGACTTTTGCTAAAGATTGTTTCTAACTCATCTGTATTAAATGTAACTAGTTTCTTCATTTTCATTGTTCTGCCTAAAAACTTTATTGACGAAATAATTTATCCACTCTAATGTTGGTGGACAGTTTGTACTGGTACTTTCCTTTGGTTACTAAGATTAACTTTATGAATAATCTTATAGATGGTCTTTCTGATGCACACACACATATACTTCTCTAGTAGAAAAGGCGATTATCTAGGAGAATTTATGAGTCATGAAGGATGTGTATTTCTAACTTTACTAGATAATGCCAAACTCTTCCAAAGTGCTTCTAACAAATGACCCTCTCACAAGCAGCACGTAAGAGTCACTGTTGTACCAAATTTTCATCGTTGGCATTGTTAGACTTGAATATTAGCTCTTCTGGTGGATGTGCAGTGATATTTCACTTAAAAAACAATCTGAGGTATAACTTACATATAATAAAATGCATTTTAATTGTAAAATTCAACAATTTTGACAAATGTATATACATCTATGCTATGACCACCCCAATTAAGACAGAACATGTCATTGCCCCAGAAAGTACTTTCCTGTCTGTATGTAATCAGTTCCTTTCACATCTGCCCCAGGCAACCACTTATCTGATTCCTTTCATAATAGATTAAATGATTCTAGAATTCCATATAAATGGAATTATACTATACATACCATTTCATCTAGCTTCTTTTGCACATCTTAATTGAGATTCATCCATACCATTGTATAAATCAGTAGTTAGTTTTTTTAATTGCTGGGTAGTCCTTCATTGTATAAATAAATCATTACTTGTTTCTCAGTTCACCTGTTGCTGGGCATTTGGGTTGTTTCCAATTCCTAGTTATTATGAACATGTAAATATACATGCACAAATCTTTGCATGGAACTATGTTTTCATTTTTCTTGGAGAAGGTTCTAAAAATAGAATTGGTGGGACACACAGCAAGAAAATGTTTAAATTTAAAAGAATCTGCCAAAATATTTTTCAAAGTGGTTGTACAGTTTTACACTCCTACCATTTTTAATTGCTCCATATCCTTGAGAACACCTGATATTGCCAGTCTTTTTAAATTAGTCAATCTAATGGGTGCAAAGTGATATCTCACTGTGGTTCTTATCTGCATTTTTTAGATGACCATTGATGTTCAGCATCTTCACAAGTGCTTATCGGCCATTCCCATATTCTTCTGTGAAATATCTGCTTTTGACCACTTTTTAAAATTGTCTGTGAGTTAGCAAGTTTTTCATATATTCTGGATACAAGTCTTTTGTTCAGATGTGTTACGTAAATATTTTCTCCCCACAGGTAGCTTGCCTTTTCATCTTCTTAACAGTGTCGAGAGGGTTTTCATTTAGATGAGGTTTCCAATGTATTAGGAAATCTTTGTCTACCTCAAGGACATAAATATCTTTCCTTTTTTTAAAGTTTTAGCTTTTATGTTTTTGCCTGTGATATAGTTTGAATTTTTGAGTATGGTGTGAAACAGCAGTTAATATTTTTTTTTCATACAAATACCCAGTTGTTCTAGCATCATTTACTGAGAAGACTATTCTTTCCCCGTGAATTATCTTGGCCTCTTTGTTAAATACCAATCAACCACATGAGTGGGTCTACTTCCGTGTCTATTTTAATTGCTCCTTAGCCTTTTGACTAAGTGTAGTATATACAGTTATTCGGAAACTTGATTTATATGTCCATCTATAACCCCAGTATCACAGTTTCGATTACTGTAGTTTACAGCACAACTTGAAATCAGGTATTATAAATCCTCTAACTCTGTTCGTCTTCAAAATGGTTTTGGCTATTCTAGGTTTTTTTGCATTTCCATATAAATCTTAGAATCAGCTTGCCAGCTTACGTATTTTTTAAGAAGTCTGATGAGACTTTCAGATTATGTTGAGTACACAGATCAACCCGGGGATGATAATGGATATTGAAATAATTTGGGTCCACTGGGCCAAGTATATGGTATCTCTGTTTACTTGTATCTTCCTTATCCTTCTTAGCTTTGTAGTCTTCAGGGTAGAGGCCTTAAACGTCTCTCTTTAAATCTATTCCTAAATACTACATTTTTGTATATTATTAAAAATGGTACATATGTTTTTCATTTTTCCCATTGTTGAATGCTGGTATTATTTCTTATTATATTGCTAGTATTATGTTTTGCATATACAACTAGTATCTTGTGATCTTGCTAAATTCATCTATTAATTCTAGTAGGGTTTTCTGGGGGAGAGGGTAGATTTCTCAGGATTTTTTATGTAGACAAGTATGTCTCCTGCAAACAGAGATAGTCATATTACTTCCTTTACAACATTATGCCTTTATTTTTCTTGAAATACCAGCACAATGTTGGATAGAAATAGTGAGAGCCAGTATCCTTGACTTGTTCTTAATCTTACAGCAAAAGCATTCACTCTTTTTATCATTTAGTATGACAATGCCTGTATGTTTTTCTAGATGCTTTGACCAGGCTGAAAAAGTTTCCTTTTATTGCTAGTTTGTTGTAAATTTTTATCATGAAAATGTTAAAATGTGTCAAGGAACTTCTGTCTATTGAGAGGATTGTATTGTTTTTGTCAGGTGTCAGATTCAGGAGTATACTAGCCTCATAAAATTACGTTGAAAAGCCTTTCCTCTTCTGTTTTCTGAAATAATTTGTGAAAGATTGGTATTATTTTTCTCTAAATGTTAGATAAAAATCACCAGTGAAATCATTTGGGACTGGAGTTTTCTTTGTTAGAAAAGATTATGAGTTAAATTTCCTTAGTAGATATGAGGCTATTACAATCAATTTTCTTTAAGCCAATTTTTGTAAAGTTGTGTTTAGGTTATCAAATTAATTGATATAACATTGTTTCTAACATTCCCTTACTAATCTTTCAAAACTGAAGAACCTTTAGTGATAACCTCCTCTTTCATTCCTGATGCTAGTAATCTGTTTTTTTCTGTTTTTCTTGATTACTCTTGCTAGGAGTTTATTAATTTTATTAACTTTTTTTTTTAAAAGAACCAACTTTTTTGTTTCATTCATTTTTCTGTACTATTTTTTTACTTAATTAATTTTTGATTTGATTATCATTTCTTACCTTCTACTTATTTGGGGTTTAATTTGTTCTTCTCTAGATTAAGACAGAAATTTTGTGTGGTAGCCTGCCTCCAAGATGTTCCCTGATAATAAGCCTGGCCTCATGGGATTCACATCTTTGTGTAAGTCTCTCCTACACTGAATATAATTGATTTGTATAATTAACAGGACATTATAAAAATGGCAGAATGTAACTTTGCTAGGCCTTAATGTCATTACAGCTTCTGCTCTGCTCTGTCATGGATTACCTGTTACAGAGGAAGCTAACTACAACATCATGAGGACACTTAATAAGCCCTACTGAGAGGTCCAGGTGGCAAGAAATTAGGCTTCCAGCACAAACTTGTTACCAACTGAGTTTACAGATATAAAACAAGACTTAATCATTCATCTAAACATTCATCAAGTACCTACTATATCAGGAACTCCTTTCCGGATTGGAATTTAGAGATGAACTAGATAAAGCCTGTCTTTTAAGAACAGATCCTGGGTTAAGATAGCAGATGAACTACAAGCAGCTCATTTCATCCTTCCCCAAACTCCACTATAACTATGGTAACAAATTTAAAAAAAAAAAGAAGACATAAACCTAGAAGGAAAGGAGAACAGAAAACAAAGGCATCAGCATTGTAGCTGATGAAAAGCAAGTGGACAAGTTGTGACTGACACAACAGATCCAAGAAAATGAAATCCCAGTCCAGCTATGTTTGGAAAGATAAGAATCAACTGCATTTACACTACAGAATCCTCAAAAGGCATGAGAAATGGTAGTACTAGGTACCTCTGAAACCGGTGCTAAAAGTATGAGGGTAGTGCAGAAAAATAAAGAGGAAAGCTGTTTGAGAAGCAGGTAGAGTCCTAGATCCCTTGTCCAGCTCCATCCATATTGCTGAACAACTGCCCCTTCTTCATCCTGGCATAATCTGTAGGTCTGTTTTCTGGAAAAAGTAAAAGACTTTTTGGAGAGAGGATGTCAGATACAGTTGAGGGCACAGGACTGTACCCCAAACAAGAAATTAAATAACCATAAATATTAAATACTGAGTGCAGACAATTCCCAAGCCAGAATCCCTAACCTGGCTTCCAGAATGCAGGCAATGAAACTACTATTCTTCAGGCAGGAGTTTGGAAGACTCATCTTTGGGTAATTTGAAGGCAAGAATAAAGACCTAAGGATACGAATATTATCCGTAATATTAGTACCCCAATATTAAACCACTGAAGTTATGCTATGATAAAGCTCAAAGTCAACAGGCCCCACTGATGCACTCAGAGTATCTAGTCAGTGTTTTAGACTCCCACTGCATCATGAATAAATAATCAAGGATACTATATATTTCGGGAAAGCCTCCAAAATAGAAGAGACCAAAACAAACAAAAAAAGAGCATAAGCTCCTGCAAGAGAAAGAAAACTCCAAAATAAATTATTCTCAGTGAGCTCAGAGAGGCTACTACCATATATGAAACAAGAATAGTACGCTATAGGTAATGGCACAAAAACAGACATTATGGATCAATGTAACAGAATAGAGAACCCAGAAATAAACCCACACACCTACAGTCAATTAATCTTCAACAAAGGAGGCAAGAATGTGCAACAGAGAAAAGACAGTCTCTTTGACAAGTGGTGTTGAGAAAGCAGGACAGCTGCATGTAAATCAATGAAATTAGAACACTTCCTCACACCATACTCAAAAAAAAAAAAACCTCAAAATGGCTTAAAGCCTTAAATATAAGAAAAAAATACCACAGGAAGAGGGTATGGCTCAGAGGTAGAGTATGTGCTTAGCATGTATGAGGTCTTGGGTTCAATCCCCAGTACCTCCCTGTTAAAAAATAAACAAACCTAATTATCACACTTTCACCTCAAAAAATTAGAAAAGACATCATAAACCTCCTAGAAGAGAACATAGGCAAAAACATTCTCTGATACAATTGTAGCAATGTTCTCCTAGAATAGTCGATAGAGGCAACTGAAATAAAAGCAAAAAAACCCCAGACCTAATTAAACTTACAATCTTTTGCACAGCAAAGGAAACCATAAATCAAAAGAAAAGCCAATCTATGGAATGGGAGAGAGTATTTGCAAATGATGTGACTTAATTTCCAGAATATACAAACAGCTTATACAACTCAATAACAAAAAAACAAACAACCCAATCAAAAAATGGGCAGAAGATCTAAACAAACATTTCTTCGATGAACACATACAAATAGCCAATAGGCAGGCACATGAAAAAAATGCTCAGTATTGCTAATTATCAGAGAAATACAAATCAAAAATACAATGAGGGATCACCTCACACCAGTCAGAATGGCCATCATCAAAAAGTCCAGTCATGATAAATGTTGGAGAGGGTGTGGAGAAAAGGAAATCCTCCTACACTGTTGGTGGAAATGCAATTTGGTGCAGCCACTATGGAAAACAGTATGGAGATTCCTGAAAAAACTGAAAATAGACTTACCATACAGTCCAGCAAGCCCACTCCTGGGCATATATCTGGAGGAAACTCTAATTTGAAAAGATACAGGCATCCAGTGTTTATAGCAGCACTATTTACAATAGCCAAGACATGGAAGCAACCTAATGTCCTTCGACAGGTGACTGGATAAAGAAGTTGTGGTATACATACACAATGGATGACTACTCAACCATAAAAAAGAATGAAATAATGCCATTTGCGGCAACATGGATGGACCCGGACATCGTCATACTAAGTGAAGTAAGCCAGAAAGAGGAAGAAAAATACCATATGACATCATTTATATGTGGAATCTTAAAAAAAAAAAAAAGACAAATGAATTGATTGGCAAAAGAGACAGACTCACAGACACAGAAAACAAACAATAGTTAGTGGGGGGAAGCAATTGGGGAGGTATAAATTGGGAGTTCAGGATTTGCAGATACTAACTACTACATATAACGAGATAAACAACAAGGTCCTACAAGGTCCTACTGTATTCAATACCTTGTAATAGCCTCTAATGAAAAGGAATATATATATATATATTAATCACAATGCTGTATACCAGAAATTAACACAATATTGTAAATCTACTATATCTCTATTTAAAAAAATAGTATGCTATAATAAAATAACATTCAAGGAATAAAAAATGATTAGAAATTAAAAACATAAAGTTCATACTGTATAGCACAGGGAACTATATTCAATATCTTGTAGTAACCTATAGTGAAAAAGAATATGAAAATGAATATATGTATGTTCACGTATAACTGAAGCTTTATGCTGTACACCAGAAATTGACACAACATTGTAAACTGACTATAGTTCAATTAAATATATATATATATATAAAATTTTTAAAAATAATAGCAAAAATGAAAAAGTGAAAAGAGGGTTAGAAGATGAAGGTGAGTGAATTTATCAGAAAGTAAAGTAAAACAAGGGAAACAAAACCTCACTAAAGCTATTTAAAAAATAGAGCACCACTTTCACATTTATGAAGGAAGATTATTTCCAGCACAGAAACCCAGCTAAACTTTCATTTAGGTTTGCTGATACCTTTTCCAATGTGAAACGCATCAAAAATTTGCCTCCTGTGTACCCTTTTCTCACGAAGCTTCTTAACATTAAAAAAAAGAAGGGGGGAATGGAAGGGATACAGATAGCAAGAGGCCCTTGTGCATCAAATATGAAGGGCATATTCATCGGACTTGAAACATTGTGAATCAAGAAAAAGATTTGACAAAGACTATCACTGGAACTCCTGCTGCCATTATACTGTTTTTCTAATGCGAGGATAGACTGGCTAAGCCTGGTACTGAGATCTTTACTTCGCCTAGCTTGACCAGTGTTGATAAAGTTCCTGCCCTGCTGCCTGACATTAGACTCTCATTTTACCCTAAAGGAATGTTCTGCTTTGATCTACTTCTGAGGACTAATTTGAATACTTTAAACATCAGATTATTTCTTAACCTTAGGGATCTTATACCTGAACTCAAGACAAGCATACGAAGCAAGCAATATTTATATTGTGATTAATAAATTACTTACTAGAAATCTGTTTTCCTTGCAAAGGAAACATATTCAGTGTGAACTTTTGACTCTTAAGCAGCATAAATTACAATTACTAAATTCTACAACCACTTATATGTTCTGACTACTTCCTTCTAGCAGCAAAATACATAGTGAATATTTTATAGAAAGCTATTTTTCACTTAAAAGCACAAGAGAGTAAATAAAAATAAAATAACATTTCTCTTTCCTGGGTCTGAGATTTGTCTGCCAGGAATGTTGCTTCTTTAAGAATGCAGTAAAGAGCTGTGAATAGTAAGGGCATAAGCTTTGGAATTGGAGAAGTTGACCTCTATCATTTAAATATAAACTACTGAACCTCAAATATAAACTATGGTTATATTTAAATACACATTTAATAGGTTATAGCACATATAAATTAATATAAATATGGAATATAAACTATGTGACCTTTAGAAAGAGAAAAATCACTTTAGAGAGGGAAAGTTTAGAGATTTTCTCTCTCTAAACTTCAGTTGGGGGTATGACCTAACTCAAACAACTGTGATGAAGTTCATATGAGATACAGTTGTCTCTTGGTATCTTGTGGGAGATTGGTTCCAAGATCCCCTTCAGATTATCAAAAAAATCAGTGGATGCTCAAGTCCCTCACATAAAATGGCATAGTACAGTCGGCCCTCAGTATCCACAGAACCCAGGTAATGAGGGCTGACTATAATTAATGTAAAATGCTTAGCATTCTACCTGGGACATGAGTGGTAAACAAAAATATCTTCAGGGAGATACAACTAATAAATGCCAGATTCACTCTAATGCTCTGAAAATGCATAATTACAACAACAAAATGCATGTTGCCAATGAGTTAGGCCTAAAAGCAGGCTAAACTAAAAAAATATTCTGCATTTTATTGACTCTAAAATGCTAGTGATGATAAGGTACATCAATATTTCATACATCCTAAAAGAGAAATTTGCTGATAAAATTGTGATAACCATCCACTGTAAGACTTCTCCCAATTTCAGAGATGATGAAATGGGAAAAAAATTTTTTTGTATCTTAGATTGGTAAAATTCAGTAAGTTTAATTACATAGTTGAGAGTTAGGATACTAAATACCGTGAAAACAATCATTTTGAAGACACGATTTAAGTCATGCAATTAGAATTAAATTGCTTGCTTTCTTAAAGTACTCTTCCATACTCATCCCCAACCCAAATTTCACCGAGCTCCCATCTGTCACTTCCTAAGAGAAATGTTCCTCAAACACTGAGACCAGAATGGATTCCTTTGTTACATGGTCCCATTGGACTCAGTACTTCTTTGCTGTACTCATTATACTGTTTAATACCAATCCTTTCCAGTAGATTTCAAGTTCAATAAAGGCTGTTTTGTTCCGTGCAATATACCGAGGGCAAGGGTTGCAAAATCAAAATTACACAAATAAAAAAGGCAATATAAATAGGTAAGGTGGTCAGTGCAATATTTTCCCTCACTATTTTTCACAGCAACAGTACATACTATTGACTTTAATAAACCCATTTAAAATTTTAGGCTTTATTTTCATTTCATTAAGATACTACAAATCTTTAAAAAAAATCCTATCTTTTGATTTCTTTGCATCACAATGGCAACTAAAGTTATCTACATACTTTGTTCACACAAACATGCTTTCACATTTTTCTTGAAACATGCAGCCTTTTAGTCCATCTCTTCTCGCTACCCCAACCAATTTATTCCATTCTTCTTTCCTCTTTCTTCCTAAAGGGAACTACTATTCTGAAACTGATGTGTATTTGCCTCATCTATGTTTTGATAATTTTACAGCATTTGTATGTATGCAGGATATACTTTTGTTGTTTTAAATTTATATAAATAGTAACATATCCTTTTGCTATTTGCTCATCCCCCCAACATTGTTTTCAGTAATAATCCATGTTGATATAAGTAGATCTGGTTCATTTAACTGTTATATAGTACACCACGATGTAACAGTTTATGTACTCAATCGAATGTTTACTTATTCTGCTACTGACAGGAATCAGGCTGTTCCCAATTTTCTATTACAAATAATGCCTCCGGCACATGTGCAAAATATATGTATGGTATATTAAGGGTTTTAAGATGTTTGATTTCATCTTTACTTCTTTTCTAGGTATTAAAAACTGCTCTCCAAAGTAGCTATATCAAATCATACTCCTACTAACAGTGTGTGAGTTTCTTTTACTTCACCCTCACCAACACTTGATACAAGACTTTAAAATTTTTACAAATCTGATAGTATGAAATGGTACCTTATTGATTTTTTTTGCATTTTCCTGATTACTGATGAATTTGAGAATCTGATTTTCATGTGTTCATTGGCCATTAGGTTTTCCTCTTTTGTGAACTGTTTTTTTACCAATCTCCTTAGAGTCTGTAAAGCTCTTGGTTATATGTGTTGTAAATATTCTCCAAGCGTTTTAACTTTATGTGTCTTTTAATAAAAAACAAGTTTTAAATTTTGATGCAGCCAAGTTTATCAGTATTTTTATACATGTTACATTTTGTTCAATATTAGAGATAGTCTCTTATTTTTTCTCTGAAAGAACTTCAAAGTTTTGCTTTAAATTTTAGATTATAATTCACCTAGAAATAAATTTGGGATATGATGTGAGATGGGTATATTTTTTTCATATAGTTAACAACTGTATAAACACCATTCATTAAATATTTCACTCTTTCTTCAGTGATCTGAAATGCCAACTTAATAACAAAGTTTATACACACGCGCGTGCGCAGACACACACACACACACACACACACACACACACACACACACACAGAGGGCTTGTTTCTAGGCTTTGTATTTGCTTCATTAATCTGTCTGTCCCTGCAGTTAAGGAAGTGTGGTATAATTGTTACAGTTTTAAAATAAGGAAGGTAGTTCCTTCCTCTTTATTCTTCCTTAAAATTACATTGACTTTTAATGGTCATTTATTTTTCCATTTTTTAAAAAATAAATCTTAATACTGACTTATCAAGTTTCACTCTATGTCCTACTGGGATTTTACTTAAAATTGCATTTATTGATTAATTTTGGGAGAACTGATATCTTATCAAACTGAGTCTTCTCAATAAAACTAATATATTTCTTTCATTTAGATTTTCACTTACATCTTTCAATAAAGTTTTACATTTTAGAGACTTCTCAGAAATCTTTTTTTTCCTACGTATCTCCTTTTCAATCCAAACTCTTGACTCATCATATTTCGTAAAGCTCAGTTAAAACGTCATTCATTTCTACAAATATTTTTCAAACTTTCCAGGCTCATTTGGAATGTTCCTCCTCTGTGTTCTTGGTTTTATTCATTCATTCTTAGCTTAATATGACCAAGAGTTGTGCCAGGCATGGAGGGTACCCATACTGATGAGTAAGATGGATAGATAGTCTCTAGCTTCATGGAGCTTTCATTCTGATAGGAGACACAGAATAATATTTATAATTCAGGGTGACACATGCTATTACAGGGGGAGTACACTGTGCTATGGGAATACATAAGAGAAATACGTATATAAGTCAGATCTGGGGGATGGCTGGATACGGGGGAGAAGGGTATTAAATATTGCTTCTCAAGGAAGTAACATGTAGACTAAAACCTGTAAGAAGAACAGAAGTTAGCAAACACAATAGTAACTAAATATCACAGTACTGACATCCTTGTCTTTCTTGATTTTATTGGAAAAGCTCCCACTGCTTAACTGTGAAATGACCTACTCTTTGAATACGTTTCCTCTCTTGGTTTCCTTGACATCATTTTTTGACTCTCATACTGCCTGTAATAATCATTAATTGCTCACTGGTTCCTCTTCCTTCCTTAAATTCTAGTATTCCCTATGACTCTATCCTTCTCATTCCTGTTTTCAATCTAAATACTATTTCTAAAGAAGTCTTTTCATTTCCAGAGTTTCAAATATGGATTTATAGTCTAAGAAGTCCCAAAACTTTTACTTTTAGCTCTTACCACTACAGATTTTCATACCTGAATTTCCAACTACATACTAGATGACTCTACCCATATGTTCCATAGAATCCTCAAGCTTTAGGCATATTAACATTTGATCTATTTATACACGGTATATACTGCCAACTAACTAGCCACAGCAGAGCTACCTCCCATACTCAACATTGTAATTCATACTTGGCATAAGTACATTCTGAATGTATGTTGGTAAGTATGTCCTTGAAAACTAGTTTCTAATACAGCATAGTCACTGAGCCTGAAGGTTTGGAACTATGAAGGTTGTTTGAAAGACTGAATAATCACAGAATTTTGCAGGCCAGGTATGTTTTTCCAAAATTTTTTATTTTTAATATGCCAATTTGACTAGGTTACTAGTTGCCAGTTATTCAACCAAACACTAATCTAGATATTACTATGAAGGTATTTTATAGATGTAATTACAGTCCGTATCAGTTGACTTTAAGTAACAGAGATTATCCTGGGTAATCTGGGTGGGCCTCATTCAGTCAGTTGAAAGGTCTTGATAAAGGGCTGAGGTATCCCCAAGGAGAGTAACTTCCTTCTATGGACAGCAGCTTCAGCCCACGCCCATGAGTTCTAGCCTGCCCTTCTTGACAGTCTACCCTAAGGGTTTCAGACTTGATTAGCTAGCCCCTACGACTGTGAAAGCTCAATCTATTTATCTCCTACTGGTTCTGCTTCTCTGGTTGAATTGGAGTAATACACTAAGTTTATAGTTTAATTTCCAAAAAACAATCCCTTCAATAATCTAGTCAACCTTCTGGTCTATTCATTTCCAATCAGTTCCATGTACCAGTAATTATACCCAAAGTTTTTTTCTGGACATGGTTCTTAAGCCTATTTTTACAACTTAACCTTTGTAATATGTTCCTTCCTCTCCATCCCACATTAGACCATCACCATCTCTTACCTGAACTAGTGATTGAAAAAGCCTCCTAACTGGCTTCTCAGATTAGTTTTTTCTCCTCTATCTATTCTCCACACTGCTGCCAGAGGTCTCTTTCTGGAAAACAAATATGATCATGTCACTATCCTTCTTAAAAATCTTTGAAGTCTTTCTACCTACAGGATAGAGGAAAATTTGTTTTCTATTTTATTAATTTCTGTTTTTAACTCTTATTTCCTTCTACTTTTCTTTGCATTTAATTATGTTATTTTCTAAATTATTAAGAAGAATGCATAGGTCACTTATGCTTTTCTTCTTTTCTAATAGGCATTTAAGGTTTTATATTCTCTCTGAGCATTGCTTTAGCTAATCATACCAATTCTGGTATGTACTATTTTCATTATCTTTCAGTTCAGAATATTTAAAATTTTCTTTGTGATTTCTTTGACAAACAGATTATTTATAAATTATTTTTTAATAGTATCCAAAGATGAACTTTAAGTTCCAGTAGGTAAATACCAGCAACTTATTTTCAAAATTTCCTACTTTCCTCCTAGAACTCAATGCAAAGCAACAAAAAGAATGTAAAAGAAAGAGAGAGAAAAGAAAAAAACCCTACATCTTCAATGAACCTAGGAGATAATAAAAACCTGAAAATGCCAAATTCTAAGTAAATATGGCCCAAAACAAAAGTACTTTTACTTGGGACTAGCAGAGCCTATGCAAGGGAGAAAGACATGAAGTATGAAAGGATCCTACTGGAGGAAGAGCAGTTTCACTCCCAGAAACAGGGTCCCATCCTAAGTGGGAACTACAATGTTTAGAACTGAGTTTGAATGGGAGAATCACAGAAGGAAGCTGAGAAAGGAGGTGTAGAAAAAGTCATGAGAGTGAGTGGAGGGTGAACTAGAAGTGACAAATCTCAGACTGACTACCCTTTTAAAACTAAGGCATGCATTTTTCTCCTGTAATTTTAAACTTGGAGAAAAAGTTAAAAGAATAGTATAAAGAACTATCATATATCCTTCACAAATCCTGTAATTGTTAACATTTGAGTAGGCACTTTAAGGCAGGAGCTGTATCACCTTGTAACAGAAGCTGCTTAAACATGGAATTTACTGAGAGGCAAAGGAGATGTGGCTATATTTTAAAGAAAGAACCCATCAGAATAAGAGGACAGAAGCCTTGAGCAGAGAAATCTGGAAAACTACCTTGCTCCTAATGTCCTATCCACTTCCCTCTCCCACTCCAGTCTCTTCTAATAGGTGATTTTGGAAAACTCATCTCATTCAAATAAGAATGACAAAAGTGATAAGTATCCATAAAAAGACACCATTTAGAAAATTTTAAAAAGCAGCACAGCATCCCTGACAAAAGCAAAACAAAACAAAAAACAACTCAACAGAAAATTCCACCACAAAGTAGACAAAAATTATAACATTACTTTTCAACATAAATTCAAAAATTCTTAATGCAGCTATAAAGAAAGATCTCAGTAGAAATTTAAGAACTCAGGGAAGAGACAATCAAGAGAAGGAGATGAAAAAAAGACAGAGAGAGAAGGAGATGAAATAAGTAAGCACTGCAGAACTCATGAAAGAAATAGAAGAAAAAGATTTTTTTAAATTAAAAAATTAAAGACTAAACTACAGTGGGCAAATGGTAAGAATTATACCACAAAAGGCACAGTAAAGAGCAAATAGGATAAAATTTGTTTTCAAAGACATAAAATGACACATTAAAATAAAAAGATAAAAGAGTTGAATCTACATTTTGAAAAGTAATCCCACATTTTAAACAAAACTGACCCAAAAAGGTCAACACAGAGGAAAAAAAAAACTAGTAAAATAATTGTAAAAAATACTTTCAGTAACCAGACAAAAAAACAAAATAAAACAAAAAACCAGGCCCCTTCTAAGGAAAAAAACCCTCGAACTGACATGATACTTCTCTACTGAACATTGATTGTCAGAAGACAGTGGAAAAATATCTAATGGGAAACTCAAGAAAGTGTGAGCCAATAATTTTATGTCTAGCCAAGCAGCCCTTCAGGAACAAGCCTATAAACAAGTGGTTTTCAATACACAAAAACTCAACTCTTACTATTTGAGCCCTTCCTGAAGTAACAACTTGAGGACAAAATACATCCAAGAGATGACACAAAAAATTTCAGTAAAAGGACTTTAAGCCAGCACTGATACATATAATTGGAGATTTAAGATAAAAAAAAAATGAACATACAGGTGACAGCATGGAAAGTAACTGTTACATGCTCAAAAAACACAGGAATAGCACTATGTACAAATAAATGGATGACAGAAAAAACATAAAAAGTAGAATAACTCACTGCACATATAGTAATAGGAGTCAAAGTTGAAAGTCAGGTAGTAAAAATTTAAGCAAAATTATAAAGAACAATAAAATAATGCTATATTGGCTAAAACTAGTTAATAAAGGAGAGGGACGGAAGAAGGGCAGGAAGATAATAAAGCTAATCTAATTGTCTCTCATTAAGGAAAGCCAAAGACACTGCTTTAAAGAGAGAGAAAGATTAGTATTATATCATATGGTATAAAAGTAACTACTGGTAGGGAAAAAACCTTCATAATATCAGAATTAGCTTTTATAAAAAGCACAGAAAACAAACCACATGGATTGGAGCATTTTGTTAGGTGGAGCATTTTGTAAGACAATGTAGACTTCTGGCCCAAAACAAAACAAAAAATCACTTTATCATTGTAAAGAGTACAATTCACAATGAAGAAAACAGACAGGTAAACATATGCTCCCAATAATATAGCAGCAACATTAAGAAAGCAGAAATTACAGGAAATATAAGGAGAAAGAGACAGAAAAACAATAGGATGTTTAAATTTATTTCTCCCATTCTGAGACAAGTAAACTAAAATAAACAAGGAAATAAATGACCTAAACAATATAATAAAAATGGAAGTGCTGATTGATATTCATTTAACTGTACCCTAGTAATTGAATATACCTTACTTTCAAATAGCTATTGAAATTTCACAAAAAGTGACTGCATATTAGGCTATAAAAAAAAAGTCTCAACAAATTCTAAAAGTAGAAATACAAAGCACATTCTCTAACAACACAATGAAACTAGAAACTTATAATAGAATCAGAAAACAAAAAGATCTTCAATCTGAAAATTACAAAAGTTTCTCAAACAACATTTGGATAACAGGGGAAATAAGTAAAATTTGTGGTCTTTCTAGAATGTAATAAAAACTACATATTAGAAGCTTTGGAACATAGCTAAAACAGTGATCAGAAGAAAATTCATTGTTTTAAACATGTTTTTCAATTAAAAAAATTGAAGTAAATGAATTACTAATATAGTTCAAAAAGTTAGGAAACACAACTAAATTAACTGAAGAAAAGTAGAAGAAAAAATTTATAAAGCTTAAAATAGAAATTAAGGCGTGAGAAAACAGAAAATCAGAGAACTAAGAAAAAATTTCAAAAGCTCTTTGGCTAGAAGCAGAAAAAAAACCCCAAAACTCAGTTGATTAAACTACTACCTCTTCTAATCAACAGCAAAAAGGACAAAACACAAACATTAAACAAATAAATGGGGTAAACCATAGAAACAGAGAAAATTTTAAAAATAAGACACTACTTTATAAAAATTATCAGATATAGATAAAACAGATAATTTTCTAGTAAGATACAATGTACTGAAACTGAACCCAGAGAGCCTAAACAGACAGATTTTCACAAAATAAATGAAAGTTTTAAAAGAACTATCAATCAAACAAAACAAAACAAACCAGGCCACAAGATTTTAAAGGGAAATTCGACCAAATCTTAGAAGAGCTGATAATTTCAGTACTATTTTAAAACTGTTGTACATTTTAGAAAATGGAAAACTTCTAAGTTCTTTATGAAATAAAACATTAATACCAAAACTTGAAAAAGACTGCACAAAAAAAGAGAAGACTGCAGATCAGATCAATCTTACTTTTTTGCATTTTGAATAAAAAGGTATAGTATTAACAAAAAGAAATCTGGCATCACATTAACAGAATCCAAAAACCCAAGTTTAGTTCAAAGTTTGTTAAAAAGAAGAGAAATATTTTATTAGTTCCATAGATACTAAAAAGACATCTGACAAAATTCAACATCCATTCTTGATTAAAAGTACTCAATAAAATAGGAACCAACACACACTCCTATACATATATATACATGTATGCATGCCTCATACTTAAAGCAGAAACACTGGAAGAATTCTTTCTAAACTAAGGAATAAAAAGAGGATGCCCACTGATAACTAAAGTTTAATACTGTCCTATCTAATCAGTCAATATTATGATTAAGAACATTAGAAGTATAAAAATTCAAAGGAAGAGGTAAACCTATCACTATCTGTAGATTAAATAATTATAACCTAGAAAGTCCAAGGAAATCACTTGAAAAGCCAATGGAATTCAGTAAGTCAGAGAGGAAAAAAGAGAGAGAGAGAGAGAGAGAGAGAGAGAGAGTGAAAATACCTAGGAATGACAACAAGAAATGTGCAAATTTTATGTGAGAAAAATTTTAAAACACTCCTGAAGGAAACAAAAGTAATCCTGAACAGATGAAAAGGCATAGTATTTTCTTGGACAGAAAGACTCAATAAGTTAATTTAAAAATATAATGAATCACAATAAAGGTAACAGCCCATCCTCTCACATTCACTAGATCTAGACCAGGTGTTTCTAAAGCTTATATGGCACAATAAGTAAGAATGGCCTAGAAAACCCTGAAGAGAAAAATTAGACTAGCCCTATCAGATATTAAAAATTATAAAAGAAGGGACTGATTGACACATCCCAACCCCACAACAGACAAATTTCTACAAAAAACAAAACAGTACCAAATATCAAAAGACAAATAATAACCTAGGGATAATGCCTGCAAATCATATCACCACAGGCTAATCTACTTAATGTAGACAGCTCTTTCAGTAAATAAGACCAAAAATCCAACAGAAAAAAGGAAGGGCATTAACAGTAATAAAAAAAGAAATAAGGGGGGCCTTACATACGTGAAAAGATGGCCAAATGAAAAATAACAGTACATAAGAAAACTATTTATTGCAAATTTGACTGTCAAAAATCTAGAGTTTGACACCTCTAGGGGCAAAGTATAGGGAAACAGGCAGTCTCATTTACTAATGCAAAATGTTTACAACCTCACTGGAGGGCAACCTGGCAATAACAATCAAAACACATCTGCCCTTGGCTGACCAATCTTACCTCCTGGAATCTATCTTAAAGGTACACCTACATATATATGAAATGATGTTCTTAAATGGCAAATGATTAAAAACAGCCCTAGTATATATATCTAAAGATGACTTTAAAAATAAATCCTCTTGATGACATATCCCCACAATGGTAGATGCAGCTGAAAATAATGATGAAACTATATACTGTTCTAGAAAGATTCAGGGATCCTTGGAGGAATGGCTGATTCCAGGGGAGGACATAAAGTTGAATCTGGAACATTCTGCTGTGCCAGAAAGCAAGAAAGCTATCAAAGACTAATGAATTATCAACAAGAAAATGTGATTTTCCTCAAAAGAATTCCATCTAATGAAAAAGGATAACAGAATTAGAAAAAATACCAGTTGGTAATTCCTAGTAAAATAAATAGTTCAGGTAACAATGATCAATGAATGCAGTATTAGTAATTGAAAGACTAGGAAATTTACAACGGAGAGATCAGGCCTATTGATCTCTGAACATATTGATCAAATTTAGTATCACTACAGTTAGGACCACTATATACTGTGTGCCCCTAATATGATACAATATGGAGCACTTATGAATCAGAATTGAATCAAGCTTCTAGGGCCAACTTTCATTTTCAGGAAATACAGGGAAGAGAGGAACAAGGTAATGACACCATAAGAAAACAAAAGATAAATCCAGATTTCTGGATATTCTATAGGAAAAGCCGAAGAGTTTCTGTTACAAGTCAATGGCATTAAAAAAAAAAGGAAAAACAAAGTAACAGCAGAGAGAAGGAAATAGTGCTACTACATTTTAAAAAGGCATAATAGCCAAATGTGATGTGTAAATCTTATTTAGATCCTAACTAGAAACTATAGAAAGACATATTTGAGACAATCAGGGAAATCTAATTTTGGATAGGGAATTAGAGGCTACAAATACATAATTATTTAAACTTTTTTTTCCATATGATAATGGCACTATGACTATATAAGAAAACACCCATAATTTTTCAGGTGCATGCTGTAGCAGGGACAAAATAACACGCTGTCTGGATTTGCTTTAAAAATACTACAGTAGAGGAAGAAATGTAGACAGTTTAAGCAAAGGCAGAAAAACTCTGACAACCTGGATAATGGCAACATAGGTAGCAGTTTATCATACTATTCTCTCTACTTTTATATATGTTCAAAAATATTCTCGAAAAACACCTAAAATGCGAAGATTACTTGGGGTGATCACGAACGACAGACTACTCTTCCTTTAAAATATGTATTACATAATGAAATCCTGACTTACAGTTAAGGACAAAAATGAACTACAATTTCTGAGATGATTATGTCAAAGCGTTTATATTTGTTTTCATGTGCTTACTTCATGCTTATTTAGTAGCATTCTAGGGAAAGTTCTGTGTAAAGGCTTTCTAAATAAAATGTAATAAAAAATAAAGTTTTTTTCAGTTTGTTTTATGTCCAAATATTACTTCAACACACTAGTAAGTATAATTATATATAAAATGCACGCACACACACACACACACACATACACACAAATACATACAGAGGCCATATAGATTTCAATACTCAACACAGATTATGGTTTTAATTCCCTTACCATCAATATTAAGCATCATTTTCCACATGGCCGGCCGAACGGATTGATGGAATCCGAACCAAACTTCCCTGCCCCCTCCCAGAGGGTGGTCATATCCTTCTGGAGCTGAGAAAAAGGAACGTCCCACAGGTGTATATCTACAAAAATTAAAATGGCATGTTCAATCTTTTCCTTCCCATCAAGTGTTTAAGTCTGCAGAACAGGTGAGTGTGGAGCACATAACCTTAACTTATCATAATGCTGCCTACCATTATGAATATATGAAACTAAACATCTTCCAAATTTGTGAAAGCAAAAAGTAGCTACTCAAAATGAAAAAACAGCATCCTTCACTGAAATTCTCTATTCTTAAAACTAACATTAGTTTGACTAAGAATAACTTTAATTTAAAACACTTTATTGAAAATAGCTTTAAAAAATAGTTCCAACCTTAGAAAATGCTGAATAAAAAATCATTGATCAAAAAGCTACTTCTGTGTGTTTATAAGACACATTATTTTTCTTTGAAAAGACACACTGATCCTATATATATATATATACACACAGATATACATATGTGAGACCCAGTGTGATCAGAAGAGTAACAATTTCAACACAATCTGATACTATTATATAAAAAATGAAGTTACTTTTAAAACAAAGTGATTTAACTAAAACACTAAAACTAAAGATGTATCAGTTATTCAAGATTTATAGCTCCTAAGAGAAAGGGTTAGACATTTTTTTTTCTGAAAAAATACCCATTAGAATAGCTACGCTAATGATGTTCATTTACTTTCACAAGTCAGAGAATTTTCTGTAACTTACTTTTGTCAATGAACTTGTATGTGTGCTATTCTTCAACTGAAATCATCAAAATACACAACATCTAAAGGTTAACCAAAGGAAGCCTATATAACTCACTCTTGGGAAGAAAGCTTTCACATGTAAAATCTAAAGAGGACAAAAATCCAGAAGCACCCACTTCATGGAGGGCAGATGTCGTAGCACCACATCAACGGCATGAACAGGATTAGTGCTGATTGGCTTGTCTAATTCCAGTGGCTCCGGTAAGGTCCGTCCTGTCAGTACTTCATGTAGTAGGTGCCAACTCACTCGAGAGACAAATTTGATTGATACTTTGAAAGGTCGATCTTTTCCGCCTTCCCCAGGTAAAGTAACATCTAAATCTACCTATTGATGGGAAAAGAGTCAACTGGTAAAAGTTTAAAAAGATAAATACAATTATTTTTAAGTTTAACTTATAAAAATGTTTGAGAGAAAAAGCAAATGTAAGAAACAATCCCAATGGCAAGTTATTGATGCCAGCATTCTTTGTCACCGCAATGGCAGCTATAAAAAAAAAGGATGAGGAAGAGCTGTTGGAAATGCTAAGGAATAATTTCCAATCTATACTGTTACGTGAAAAAAGCAAGTACACAAGATCACAAATAGTATGCCATCTTTCATGTGAGAAAGGGGAAAATGGAAAAATATTTATATATCTGCTTATTTTTGTAAAAAGAAATAAGGGAAGCATGAATCAGAAACAAAAAAATTAGTTATTTTCAAAGGATAGGAAGGAACAAACTGGAAGAAATAAAGGAGGGACTAGCAATTCTGGGTATGTTTTTCAGAATAGTTTTGACTTCTGGAAGCACATTAAGTTCTATAACATTAAAAAAAATAAGATCAACAAAAATGGAGGGAAAAAACTAAAACTGAAACAAAATCAAATGAAACCAAATGCATTTCAAACAACATAACCACATTAAAAGAATATTTTAAAAAAAAAGAAGAGATAAGAAAACTCTAATGCAGGTAACTCCTGAACATAGTATATTGACTATACTCTTGGTTAAGGGTGTGGAGGAGGGGTGTGGCTGGGGAAGAACTGCACACAAAATAAAACCTGGAACTTTTACTACCCCAGGTTTGTTTTCTGTACTGATACAGTGTAGTAATTTAGAAACTATTGTATATGTACTATAGGATTAAACAAATAAGTAAAAGTGATGTTTTGAGGAGGCAGGGGTTTAAAGAAGAAGGAAAATACAAATATGCAATGTAGAGAGTAAAGAATCCAGTGGGGCTAGACTGGAACTGGAAGAATTAGTTTGAACTCATGATTTCCAATAAACATACTGCATACAATAAGTGATATTTGCAGGATACATGTTAGGTTTATTATATGAATGTAATACTTATTTATTATTTATTATGGGTTTTACTTATTTACTTATTTATATATTTATATTTTCTACCTCCATCCATTGAAAGGGCTTAGATGCACACATACCTTAGTAGCAATGAGCATATCCAGTACCCAGATTTTGGGTTCTAAATTGTATTCCCAAACTAAAAGAAATCAGTGTACCTTTGAGAGATGGCTAGTTGCAGGACTGCAGCAGGGAAAACAAGATGAACCTGGAACATCTTATGCCCAAAAGTGAGGAAATAATCAAAAAAAAAGATGTGTCATGTCAAAAGGACACAGGAACGGCTTAAAGGGGCTCCCACAGGCCAAATCTGGGATGATTTGGGCAAGTAAATAAGGATAAACAGAGAATAAAATGCTTTTACAGGAGAATACCAACTATTAATATAGAAGGAATGACAGAAGTAGAAAATCACCATTACTACACAGCAGTAATCCTTTCAAGCAAAAATCATCAATTACTAAAAAAGTCTAATGAGAAACAGGATCCTTAAAAGTATCTCTCATATAAAAATTTAAAACTTCCATGCCTCAAAGGATAGAATTAACAAAGTGAAAAGGCAACCTATGGAATGTGAGAAAGTATTTCAAAACATATATCTGATAAGAATATATAAAGAATTCCTAAAATTCAACAACAAAAGCAAAAACCAAACAACCCAATTAAAAAATGGGCGAAAGACTTGAATACACATTTCTCGAAAACAGATACATAAAGGGCCCATAAGCACATGAAAAGATGCTCAACATCACTATCATTATGCAAATGCAAATCAAAAACTACAATGAGACATTACCTCATACCCATTAGGATGACAATTATCAAAAAAACCTGAAAACAACAAATTTTGGCAAGGGTGTGGAGTATGTGGGACATTTGCACTGTTGGTGGGAATGTAAAATGGTACAGTCATTGTGGAAGACAGTATGGTCATTTCCTAAAACACTAAAAAAAGAATTACCATTTATACGATCCAGCAACTCTACTTCTGGGTATATACACAGAAGAACTGAAAGCAAGAACTAGAAGAAATACTTGTACATTCATGTTCATAGCAGCATTATTTGCAGCAGCCAAAAGGTGTCCATCAATGGATGAAAGGATAAACAAAATGTGGTATATACATTCAATGGAATATTATTCAGCCTTAAAAAGGAAGGAAATTTTGACCCATGCAACAACCTTGAGGACATTATGTTAAGTAAAATAAGCCAGTCACAAAAGGGCAAATATTGTATAGATCCACTTACATGAGGTCCCTAGAGTAAACACATGTTCAAATGAGGAAGCAACCCAAGTGTCCACCAACAGATGAATGGATAAGTAAAATGTAGTACATATATACAATGGAATATTATTCAGCCTTAAAAAGGGAAGAAATTCTGACACATGACAACATGGATGAATGCTGAAGGTATTATTCTAAGTAAAATAAGTCAATCACAAATACTGTATGATTCCACTCATAAGAGGCACTGACAAAGGCCAAATTCAGAGACAGAAAGTAGAATGGTTGTTGCTAGGGGCTGAGGGGAGGGAAAATGGGGAGTTAAGTGTTCCATGGATACAGAGCTTCAGTTTTATAAGATGCAGATGGATGGTATTGATGGCTGTGAATGTACTTAATGCCACAGAACCGTACCTTAAAATGGCTCAGATGGTAAATTTTGTGTAATGTGTATTTTATCACAATTAAAAAAAAAACAAAAACAAAAAACTATCTCCATATCCCCACAAAAGAAAAAAAAAAATTCACAAGAGAAGTCTGACAGATATCAACTTAATCAAGTGATCAAAGTTAACATTACCATTAATGGAAAAAATACGTATTATGTGCCTCCTGATATGATGTACTATTAATGAAAGAACTGTGTAATATTCCTGCCAAAAATGCTTAATCAGAATCTAATCAAGAGGAAGCACTAGAAAAACCCAGAGGGATAGCCTACAAAATAACGTGTCTGTAATTTTTAACCATGTTAATGTCATTAAAGAAAATAAAAAAGGTCGGGAATTGTTTCAGAATAAAGATGACTAAAAAGTCAGGACATCTAAATACATTCAGGAACCCAGACTGGATTCTGTACTGAAGGGAAAAAAAAAAATGCTAAAGGACATCACGGGAACAAATGACAAAACTGGAATAGGAGTAGATTAGACAATAATATTATATCAGTGTAAAATTTAGGAAAGTTGATCATTCTACTATCATTTATTATCCTTGTTCTGAAGAAAAACACATTAAAGGGCATGATGTATGAAACTTACTCTTGAATGTTTCAGAAAAAAATAAGTATATATGTGTATCTCTGTATACAGCTGTCTCTATAGATACAAAGAGAAAGGAAAGGAGAAAAGAAAAAATGATAAAACAAATGTGGCAAACTTTAACAACACTGGTGAATCTGGTATACAGGAATTCTTTGCATGATTCTTACAACTTTTTTTCAAGTTTGAAATTATTTCAAAACAAAAAGCTAAAATACATAAATAATCCATATAGAGTCTATATATAAAATGGTAATAAATGTATTTAAAAGACATTGCAAAAGTATAGCTTTCCAATAAAGGAATGCATATCTTACCCCAGTAGTGGCCACAGGAAGTGGATTGGCTGTGTAAAGGCTTCTTTTTCCATCATAAACTGGTCTACGGTCCCCAAATATAGTTACTTTAAAATGCTGAACCATTGAGTCAACCACCTCCCTAAAAAAGGGGAAAAAAATGCATTCACATGATCCTCTGCATGATGAAATACAAAAATCTTAACTAAAGTAATTTCTTATACTACTTAAAACTACCAAAATTCTAAAAGATAATCATACATGATTAAAATTTTGCTTTCAGGAGCATGGCTTAGGAAACCAGAAAGATTAATTTCTGGCAAGAGATGGTGTGAATTTCACAAAAGAAAGAAGAATGAATCCAGGGAATTACTTAATCATTCTGGGATACAGCTGACCTGCAAAATATTATCCTCAGAAATTGATCCAAAATCTCTTTCACCATCGCTAAGCACTACCTGACACATTCACCTCTCTTTATCAAAGAGCTTGATGCTCTTTCCTAATATATATATCTATTAATAGTGCCTAATACAAATATCTATTAAAACTCTTACTTTACTGTATTATAATTATTATACACCTCACTTCTACTAGACTGTGAGATTTCTGAGGGCAATAAACACACCTGTACCCCCACCCCCCATTCTTCCAATAGTTTCTAGTCAGTAAGGATATTTTGAAACTTCTGTTTTTATCCAGCAAACTAAAATTCTTATCCGATGTATTTACATGGAAAAATATTCAAGGCTTAGACATTTAAAAAAATTACAGACTATAGACAGAATAATATTAAATATCCACAAATATTTATTTTTATGTACACATAATTTGTAAAAGCAGTAGAAAGATATCTAGAAGGATATGTACCAAATAGATACAGTGGTTAGTTACCTCTGGAGAGAGAAGTGGAGAGAATGATTTTTTATTTTGTTTATACAATCTAAATACAATGGCAGTATGTTCACATAGTACTGGTATAAGTTATAAAACAATATAATTTAAAGAATGGGGGGGGGATTCAATTCTAGCCCAGTCAAGTAGAAGGGAAAGAAGACAAAACAGCATTTTCTGGAACAAAATAATTAAGCTTATTTGATACCCAGAGAAATTTCCAAATGCTCAAAGTTTCTATCTCCCCTCCCTTCAATTTTATTTTGCTTAAACTATTTAAATGAAGATCAAGTCTTTTCTAGAGTAAATATTACAATGAGGATTTGATTCACTGATCAGTTTTTGAGTACAAAACAAAATTTCAAAGATATTCTGCCATTTTAAGTTTTCTTTTGCGATTTATCATCAATTCTGGTTTCTCAGGTGAGATTTTACAGATCTAATTTGTCAGGATGTTTTGACTGCTTTGTCACTTATTACTCAGCAGTAAATTGGTATATAATTTTAAGCTTATCAAATCCTGGCAACCCAATCAAACCACTCTAAGGATCAAAATGGTAGAAGAGATCAAAATAGTAGAGAGTTTCAAAACATCTTACAGATAAAAAATTGTTCTGCTTTGATGCCTAGCACACAGTATATTCTTAATGTTCTTAACAGTAGATAATCTACCTCAATGATCTGATAGAGCCTCCAAAGGACTTTATCTAAAGCTGAATTCAACATATCTCCCCCAAATTCGATCTGGTTATCCTTCTGTTTAGTACTTCTCTTTAATTATTGATGCCTCAATTTTCCCACTTACCCAGATTCAAAATCTGGATCACTCTTCATCCACTTAGTTGTCGACTTCACCTCTCTGCACTATTTTTTGCACCAGTCTTTTACTTTCGATTCCCATCTACTACCATCTTAAATTAAAACTTCATGCCCTAGTATGTGGATTATCTTAAGTTTCTTGTTTTTTATGCCTTTAATTTTTTCTTCTCTGGCCCAACTTACAAACCACTGTCAAATGAATCTCCAAACCCCACTTTCATTCCCCAGGTACAAAAGGTTAAGTTAATCACACTCCTCAGTTCATGCCACATTATCATCATTCATCTGTATAAGACCCCTCTTTTAACTAATTGATTTCTTTCCTTCCATATTCATTCCATACTCCTGTTCTCTTTCCCAATAAGTTATTTTTTTCTAATGTGTTTGGTGATCCTTCTATTTGTACATATTCCTCACTTTACCCTCTGCACTAGGTTTTCAAAATCTATTCATGTTGCTGTGGTACACTTAGTTCATTGCTTCTGACCAATGCGAAGTACTCCTCATGTTGTCCATCTACTCTCCCAGCAATACAGACTCAGAGTATCTTTTATTGTCAGCCACCAAAACAATGCTGCAATGCAATATATCCTTCTATGTCCCCTTATGAACTTGTGTAAGAATTAATCTCTGGCTATACATATATATACCCAGGAACAGAACCACTAGGTCCAAATGAATTTTATCAACAAAATGATGAAGAACTGCCAAACTGCTCTCCAGAATGGCTATACTAAACCATGCTCCTGGAGGTTCCTATTTCCCTACATCCCAGACAAGAGTTGGCATTATCTGGCTTTGCTTTCTAATTTTTGCTAGTCTAGTGGATAAAACTAAAATCTTGGTTTATTTAGATTTCTCTTATTACTAATGAATGTGAGCATCCCTTCACGTGTCTGCATTTCTTCTTTTGTGAATTCCTTGTTTATTTCCATTGCTCATTTTTTTTCACTCTGGTCCCAGTCTTCTTGTTGAATTGAAGAAGTTTCTTTGATATTTCAATACTAATTCACTAACAGGTTTAATTATTGCAAATATCTTCCCCACAAATGTTATCTGCCTGTTAACAATAAATCCTCAATATTGTATCATCAAAATAATAATTTTTTCATCTTACGGTCTCATGTTTCTGAGGTTTTAAGAAATAGTTTCCTAATACGAAGTCACAAGGATGTATTATGCTTTATTAATTTTATTTTATCTATATATGTTGGTCATTAATCCATGTGAGGTTCTTTTTTATAAGCAGAATTGTATAAGAACTCAATTTCATTTTTCTCCATTTAGTGAGCCAGTTCTCCCACACGGTCTACTAAACAGTCTATACTTAACCAATCAATTTGTAATGCTAGTTTTATCTTTTTAAGTTCTGATCTGAGTTCTCTATATTGTCTACTTGTCTGTTCTTGGAGCAGCAGCACATGTTTTCATGATTACTAGAGTGTTTTATTATGTTGTAATTTGGGGCAGGACAAGTTCCTTTTCTTTTTCTAAGTTAACTTAGATATTCATGGAAACTTTTATTCAGAATAAATTTCTGAAGTCCTCCTCCCCCTACACACAAAAAACTATAAATACCGTAAGCAAAAGAAACATATTTAGTGTCCTACATACAGTAAATAATTTTAAAAATATCTGTTGGTTAAGAAACCCTCAAATGATACATACTTGAGACACATGGCTATTATGCTAAAAAAAATTAGTATGTTAAAAGCTACTGACAAACTACAACAATAAACTAAATGAAGATAAAATATAATAAGGGTAACTGTAAAGTCTAAACACAAGTTCAACTGCAGTAAGAACAAATTAGAGGACCTGAACTTATCCACTGCTCTTATGGAAAGGAGCTTTACGTGACTATAAATCCAGAATGAACTAATAGTGTGATGTAGCTTCCTCAAAACTAAAGAACTCAGTTGCATATATTTAAATACCCAGTAGAAGGCCAGTAACCATCCCATCATATATTACACAGGTCATTTCAAATTCTGTAGTACTCTGTTCAATTTGGAAAAAACTTAAGACTCTAAAAAATGAAACATAACCAGAAGAAAGTAATCCTGATAGAAACCCTTATGAGTAAAAATAAATCAAAGTAAGGAATTTTAGTCTAGAATAGGAAAGACTCAAAGGAAATTATGGAAGTCTTCAGCTATTTTGATAGATCCTCACGTGAAAAACTGAGTAGAAAGTCTACCTTGTATGGAAAGATAGAATTAAGACAAATAGTTGGAAAAATATAAGGAGCCAGATTTTGGAACAAAAACTTCCAACATTTTCTAACCACCAGGTTATTCACAAGTGGATTACACTATCTCATGAAGTACCTGAGTTCATCCTTGCTAGAACTGTTCAAAGAGTAGTTATGTCAGGGAAGATACCAACTAGGAGATTGAAGTGAATAATGTCTATAATCCCTCTAATAGTAAAATTTAGTGAAGAGAATATCAAATAATGAAACTGAAGATTTGATCATGGCATCAGATATAGAAACTCCTTTATGAATAATTTAACTAAATGCTGGTTTTAACTTAAGGCTTTACAGCATTAACAGAATGGTATTAGAATTCTATATACATTGGGCAATTTTAACGTTAAACTACTTTTAAGTTCATAACTGCTAAAATCTATGCTTCAAAGGGAATCAGCTTTTATGGGACCATCATTTATTATCATGACTCTTCACTTTAACCTCTAATATGATGTAATTAAATGATATATTTAGACTTTTAATGTAATTTTAGTATGCAACTTAACAAAGTAACAAATCCAGGAATTGCAAATTTTCATTTTTTATCTCAAAAGATACTGTGGCAAAGTGTAATTTATTAGAATGTTCATCAGGCAGGCATGTGAAACTAGAGGAAAAACTCTCTAATATAGTAATTTATCTAGTGATCTATAGCAGCAAAGGTATTCAGTGTATTATGAAGAAAGTTTGAATTGGGAAACTGCCAATGTGAAAACCTTTAAAATATGTGGTAACATATGTACCAGAGAAAAAATAGGTA
The DNA here is from genome assembly GCF_048564905.1 of Vicugna pacos. Classification (NCBI taxonomy): domain Eukaryota; kingdom Metazoa; phylum Chordata; class Mammalia; order Artiodactyla; family Camelidae; genus Vicugna; species Vicugna pacos. Next base: position 42,082,864 of record NC_132999.1, read on the forward strand.
GACACCAGTTTTCAGTACCACTCTGCCATTAAATTGTTAGGAAGCTTACTTGATCTCTCTGAATTTAGTTCCTTTATCAAAAAAAATGATAAAAAGGGCTGTTACAGGAACCATGTGGGATATTAGTGAAAGTACTCTGAGGAAAAAAAAGTAAATATGATACTATTTTTATAAAAAATTTAAGCACAATTATCTCAAAAATACTTTAAGAATTATATTGAAGTACTGAAGTCTTTCAGGTAACAAAAGAACACATTATAATGCATTAGCATCAAATATAGTAAATTAATACAAAGAACAATGTCTGATAATTAACAGAAACTGTGAATGAGATTTTCTCTATATTGTAATTGTGGAGCACTGGTAGTCTTTTATTATAACGATGGGGGGATCCTTTGATCTTCTGTTCAGATGTAGAAATTTCAGGACAATATTTTATGTGTACACTGTTACGCTAGCTTCTTAGCTTATGATAAAAAGTGAAGCTATAATAACCAAAATACATAAAATATTTTAACTTCTAAAGCAGTACTTAGCGGAAAAGTTTGAAAAAGAAAATCTGAGTAAATGGGGATGAAAACTTCTAACTAATCTTTAGTGGCTTCCTTCTACTAATAACCTTAGTCTGAGGAGGGAACAATTCTCGTAGAGAATAATACGATGCATTTTTGTAGAACCTCAATATAGAATTTAAAAATCCTTAAGAATATCTGGCGATTACTAAAAAAATGGAAGAGCCTACCTGAGTATGTTAGGTCTTAAAAAAGGGCTACAGCCTACCTTCCCACTCTTACCTCAACCACCACTTCCTACATTCTGGTACCAAGACTTTTGACTCCATCATGCTCTGGTGCACAGACTGTAAAGTAAAATTTAATATTGGTTTCAGTAAGTTCCAATTTACCATCTAACTCATACAGAAGAAAAGTGGTAAAAGAGGGAAACTTCAATGTAAACAGGAGAAGAAATTATTTTCCTGGTTAATTGTTATTATAAGCTCATAGAGACCCATCTTCATCTCATTTTTAGGTACCTCTTAATTCTCTGCTCCCAAAAGGTAGAATGGGAAATGTTACTTTAGTCTTTAGGAGAAGACATGAAGTAATATTTTCCTCTAAAAGTGGAAAATATTCACCTTAGTTTAGTATTCCCAGCTACAATAAATTCATCTGTCATTATAGTACAGACAGAATGAAGGAAGATTGCTAAAGTATAACAAGATAGTAAAATAGCCCAGAGGTTTATAAAACACAACTAACAACTGGCAGCATCTCCTAGTACCCTTCCAACCTCTGATTTATCTTCAAATTCTTTACAAAGTAACAGAGAAGGTAGCCAATATGTACTTTTGCATCAACATAGTTTAAAGATGTAGAGTAGAGAAGAAAGAAGTTACATTTTAGATTTAAACTTTAGTACTTTATAAAATTTGTAGTACACCAGAGCATTTTACTATAAACTATCTTCATTGCCAATTCACATGGGTGTGAATTCTTTCATAATCTTATATAACCACACAAGCTAATCTAGTAAACATTTCTAGTATTCACAAACAAGTGATAGATTACTTTAGGTTAAGAAATAAATTTTTAACTTAATCTGGCTTACACTAACAATTCTCCTCTAGAACACTTCTCCCTCAGGCCACCACTGACTTCTTAATAGGCATGGTCTCTTTTCAGCCTTTAAACTCCTGGCTTCTTTTAGCATTTGCCACTGTGATTTATCCTTGAAAATCATGATCCTTTCTTGCTTTCTCTCAAATAGCTTCTACTTACTTTGTTCTGGTTCTCCTACCTTTGCAATCTCTCAGTGTCTTCACTGGGAAGGCTGAAACAACAGTATCCCCAGATCTGTTCTCAGTCTTCTTACCTAAACTATACACACTTCCCCTAGATTTTAACTATCACTTATATGCTGATACATCTCAAACCTCAATCTCCATCTTATTTCCTGAGCTCTAGGCACTTATTTCCAAAAATCTATTGAACTTCTTCATTTTGATGTTTCTTACACATTTTAACCTCCAAATATCCAAAAAAGAAAGTAAGAAACTGGGCCCTTTTATAATCTGTATTTCTGTTAAAGCCATCAACAATGCACAAGCAAGGAACTATGAAGCCATTCTTATCTCTTCCCTTTCCCTCACACACCTAAATTGTTCATTCTTCTTTTAAATCTTCTATCTACATCCTCCCATCATCACCACTGCCACTGCTGTTAGTTAAGTCTTACAATACACTAACTCTAATTTTAAAAAGTAAGTACCAAATACTAATTTGAAAAGATACAAGCACCCCAGTGTTCACAACAGCACTATTTGCAATAGCCAAGACATGAAAGCAACCCAATCGTCCATCAACAGACAAATGGATAAAGATGTGGTACACCCCCAACACACAATGGAATATTACTCAGCCATTAAAAAGAATGAGATTCTGACACTTGCAGCAACATGGATGGACCTAGAGAATATTACGCTTAGTGAAATACGTCAGAGAAAGACAAACACTGTATGATATCACTTATATGTGGAATCTTAAAAATAACACAAAATGAATGTATATGCAAAACAGAAACAGATGCACAGATATAGAAACAAACCTGTGGTTACCAAAGGGGAGAGGGAAGTGGGGAAGGACAAATTAGGGCTATAGCATTAACAGATACAAACTACTATGTATAAAATAAATAAGCAACAAGGATATACAATATAGCACAGGAAATTTTTGGCATTATCTTGTAATAACTTAGAATGTATGATTCCATTTATATTGATATGTTCAGAAAAGGCAAATCTATGGAGATAGAAAATAGATTAGTGTCGGGCAGGGGCTGCAGGGAGGGAGGCAATGGAGAGTGACTGTTATGGAGAGTATGGGATTTCTTTTGGAAAGGAGAAAATGTTCTAAAATTAGATTTTGGTGATAGCTGTAGTATCTGTGAACACACTAAACACCACTGAATTGTACACTTGAAATGAGTGAACTGTGTTGTATGTGAATTTTACATCAATAAAACTGTTACTTAAAAAAGAATGTCCCTCTCTTGGCATACTATCCTGTTATAACACTGTGCCAATAATATTCCTAATAACAGCAGAAGAGGTTCTTCAAATACTTTGATCTGAGATTTCTATTTAAAAGCCCAAACAGTATCAATATAGATTTATTTTTTCCCTTCTAAAATTTAATCATCAGAATTACATTACGTCCATATGCAACATGCACAAATATTCAGCACTATGTCATTAACTGTAATAGAATAACAAGAGTAATCATAATAGTATGACTATAAGACAATGTTTAATTTATAAAAGAAAACTGCATCAAAAATTCAATCACAACCTACTATCAACTACTTCAAGATTCTTTTAAATCTTTGAAAATAGGTCTTGCATGTATAATCCAGCTGTATACACAATTTTCCCCATCTATTTCACAATTTAATGATTTTGAATAAGTATATGTAACAGTCTGCTCAAGGTTTATCCTCATATATATATTTAGTAGTTGGACAAACTAGCATAAACTTACAGAATTTATATTCTATGTTATATTTCTAAAATTTAATTTTTAGACCATTCTCTTGTAAAAAAAAAAAAAGAGAGAAACATTTGAAATCTGCTTAACAAACATGCTCTTTTAACTAATGATTTTTTTCCAATCAAATCATTAAACAGGAAAAAAAGAAACACAAACAGTCCCCAAAGAAGTGAGGAAAGGTCAAAAAAAAGCAATGAACAGAAAGTCTAAAGTAGAAAAACTGACTCACAAAATGATTCACAAGCATTTCCTGGATATTTTGTCCAAGAAAACTCTTCTGACTAAAGTGGAAACTTGTTTGGCTGCAATACATGATTCTACTATTATTATTAATGCTATACTGCCAAGTATTTGAGCATGTGGCTTATGGACAAGGGAAGCCTCATATGTGTTGACTTAAATACTGTTGTATTTTGGCCCATAACCATTTAGCTAATATTGAAAAGGAATTACAAAATTCTATTTTGTTTTTTTCTAACTTCTAGAATTCCAGTTATTGAAGTACAGGAACTGAACCAATTTCAGAAGCCCACCAACAATTTTAACTACTTATGTAACACTGCAAAAAATGAGCATAAAAGTTAGTCTTTTGAAGAAAATAAAGGGAGTAAGTTTTGTGTATGTTGATTAAAACCAAGTCAATATTATTAACAAAGTACAAAATCAATTAATGCTAATTTTAGAGTCCAAAAGAAGTCCTGTAGCTCCTATCAAAACTCAAATAAAAGGTACATGATAATGACTGGGACATTGTGCTGTAGATCAGAAACTGACACATTGTAACTGATTGTACTTTAATTAAAAAAAAAGATATATGATTAAAAAATTTCCACCTGGAAACCTTTAAATTACAGATTCTTTACTTCTACTGGCAAATAATGTAAGACAAAACAACATAAAGATGAAATACAATTAGGGATGTCAACAGGACTGTAAGTTAAAACCAGAATGCATATACTTTTCCCCCCCAAACTTAATCTGCATGTTGAGCATCTACATGCAAAACTCTATGGTATGGAACATCATATATACACATATAACACATGATTATTCCCTTACCCTCCTACCAAAGAAAAGGTAGGAGAAGGAACAAATCTAATAAACAATTTTGTTCTTTTTTACCTAACATTACTGCCACTGTCCTAGACCCTCATAACTCATTTGAAATACTACAGAAACCTCAATTGACATCCCTCTAAGGTCCCAAGCCTTCACCTCCCACCATTCCCTGAATTCCAACTCATTTTATCTTCAAGTGATTTCATTTTCATAATATTTTCATCATATAATTCTATTCAATAAATAACCTGTAATACTCCACTGCTTAAGTTAGGGGTGATTTTTTTAGGCAGGGCAAGGTAGAGAGGTAGCAATAAGGAATTCAGCTAAGAAACATCTGCCTTAGACATTCTATCAGTTAAGAGATTTCCTTTGGTTAACAAAGGCCTTTAAAAAACTGTAAACGTCTATCAAAAGGTCAAGATTATCCTTCATTTAAATTTACACATTAACACTCTAGTTTTGAGAAACAAGAAAAAGGGAATTTGAAAGTGCAGCATGAGATAGTTGGTCCCTATAAGCACAAAGATAGATGAAAGAGAAAGATTAAGACAAAGACTAGATCCTAGGAGAGAAGCACAGGGTACTGAAAATCCGTATCGAGGCATATGAATCCTTCTATAATGTCCAATTCTCTCTCCCATCCCACACCATCACACTCAACCCATTTTATTTTATTTTAACATTTTTTATTGATTTATAATCATTTTACAATGTTGTGTCAACCCATTTTATTTTTATAAGCACTTTACTGAGTATGTATTATGTGCCAATCATTGAGCTAAGATCAGGGATACAAAGATGATGACAAAGAATATTACTTTTCATGAAGAGGTTATATTGAGAGGGTAACAACAAATAACCACAATGCACTAAAAATACTATAACAAAAGCGTACACCAACCAAGTATTACAATGTCATAGTAGAATGAACTACCATCTGACTATGGAGTTCAAAAGGTTTGTCTTCAAAAATAATAGAAGTTTGGAAGAGAGGTAAGAGGAGAAAGGGCATTCCAGAGTTACAGAATATGGAAAAAGATACAGGTGTGAGCCAAAATAAGAAGGATATGCTGTACTAAATTTGGCAATAGGGAGCTGAATACATTTTAAAGCAGGAGGGTGATATAATCAGGTATCTGATTTAAAAGGATAACTATGCCAGAAGTGTGGATACTTAGTGAGAATGGAAACAGAAAGATGTTTGGGGAGACCAATTACAAGATCATTACAATAGTCTAAATAACAAAAAAGGGTCTGAAACCAAGGTGGCAGTAGTATGAATGGAGAGGGGCCAGATTAGGGAATAATTTCTGAAATAGAAGCAATAGGACTTGATAACCAATAGGAGGAAAAAGGACGTCTAGTTTGGGAGTTTAGGTAGAGAAAAAGAATACAACAGTATGAGCAGAATTTGGGGATGGGGATTGAAAGAGTAAGTTGTTTTGACTTGTGTTTGAAGCACTTTAGGGAAATTCAGGCGTCAGTCTGAAGCTCAGGAAAGAGGTGGAGGCTACGGCAAGATAAGGAAATCATGTATTCATAGATGGTAGCTTATTGTAGTATCTGACTAGAACTTCCTCCATGAACCTGGCTTATTCTCCCTACACCTAGTTCTTCTCAATTGTTGTAACTTTGCTACTTCAGCCTTATCTTGGAAAAAAAAAAAAAAGTGTTCTCTTTACTACAGCTATCTGCAATTCTACCAATTGTTTAGATTAACTCAATTCCTTTCCTTCTTGCTTTACAAGTATTTCTTAATGACTACCAAGTCAGGATTCTGGAGTTCTGGTCTCACCTTTGCTACGAGAAATGTGTGTTCTTGAGTAAGCCTCTCAACCTCTCTCGATTTCAAATATATAAAAGTTATCAAATTAGTTGATCTCTTAGATTCCTCCACTTGTAAGACTCCACAGCTCACTTCCTGACCTCAGAAAGAACACTGCACTACATGCTAATTGTAACATTCATACTACAAATTTTTTTCACTGTTATTACAAAGTCTCTAAGTGCTCATTCACTTCACTTTCTTATGTGTTTTATCTCTTCTACTAAATTACAAGTTTCTTGACAGCAATAAATCTGTCTTAAATGAAGGTCCTAATAATAATACTAATTGTATAAGAAAAGACTGGGGTATTTGACACTATAAACCAAAATGCTAAGTTGAACATAATTGTTTTCTAAATGTTTTGTCTGTAAGATGTAAAAAAAAAAAAAAACAACCTACCATCAAGGGAGAAAAAAATCCTCTTCCACGGTGTATAGCATCTCATAAATTCCTTTTCTATTCCCTGTATCACCTAAACCACATCTATATCTATGTATACTATATATAGATATATACTATATAGTATTTGGGGGAGGTGAGAGAGAAGCTTATTGAAAGCAGATTGATAAAATGTTATATATCATATATACCTGTTCCTATATAAGAGTAAGGAACAGTTAGGAGTTGAGGATCATAAGAAAAGAAAGCATGAAACCATGACAACCACCATCTCTATCCACCATTGCTACCAACACCATTTTCTTAAAGGGAACATTATAAAAGGGGTCAGTAAGGTGGGGGTAGGTTGGGGAGAAAAAAGAAAGCACACATAAATACTACCTAACAGCAAGGGAAAAGATGTTTAATCTGATTCCAAGAACATATAAAAATGACTTTTCTATTATCACAGAGGAAACATATGAGTTCATGTTGTAATGGAAAAATTTCAAGGTTGTTTGTAGATTCTTCCCACCATGACACTGCTGAGGTATAATCAATTTCAAAGCAAATTACCATGTGTTCTTGGTCAAACTGGTAGACATTATCATTTTATTCAGATGTATAAGATAAACATAATTACTAAAGCGAAGACAACAGCAAAAGATCTCTGTGACTTCAAGATTCTTACCTGTTCACTCTCCTAGGACACTTGTCTGGTTTAATATCTACCTCATAGAGGTAGACATCAATCTTTGGGATTTCAACTTGAAAACAGTTAGCCAGCAATTTAATGGGTTTGCCCATGGTGCCATAGCCAGGTCTTCTGGGCACCATGAGTAGGGGCTGGGCCCCAACGGGTCCTGCCAAGGAAGGAAAAAAAAAAGAATAACACTGTTACAAGCTGCATTTGATAATCTTGTCAACCAGAGTAGGTCAAGTACAGCTGATAATGGTTAAAGCCTAGTGCTGAAAGACGTCATTTCTAACACCAACTTCTTTCATCCCAATTTACCTTTCTCATTAAAACAAACTACAAACAAACAAAAACTGGGGACTTCTGGAACACTGTTTTGGAAGGGGTAGAAAGAACAATCCTACAAACCCACGTGAGCATAAGCAAGCACAAATCACATCCAGAGAGTATGAGACCAAGAGCAAAGTAAACTTAAAGAAAGATAAAAACAAATGAACAAAATAACAAACAGTATACAATAAAAAGGGTCAACAAAGCACAAAATAAATTATTTGAAAAGACAAATAAAATCGATAAACTGCAGGCAACACTGATTTTTATAACAGGAGAAAAAAGGTCAATATAAGTAACCAATATCAGTGAGGAAAAAAAAGTATCATTACAGATACTGAAGACATTACAAACCTTGTTAATAAATCTGAAAGTTTGATAAAATAAACAAATCCCTACAAAAATACAGCTTACTGATATACGAAAGTATATAAAATTTGAAAAGTTCTCTGTTGATAAAATGTAAAATGGTACAGCTGCTTTGGAAAACAGTAGAGTGGTTCCTCAAAACATTAAAAATAGAATTATCACATGATCCAGCAATTCTACTTCTGGGTATATACCCAAAAGAATTGATGCAGAGTATTGAAGAGGTATTTATACATTTATGCACAACAGCACTATTAACAATAGTCAAAAGGTGGAAGCAACCTAAGAGTTCACTGATACACGAATAGATAAATGAAATCTGGTATATCCATACAATGGACTATTAACCAGCCTTAAAAAGGAAGGAAATTTTGACACATGCTATAACATAGGAGGTCATACTAAGTGAAATAAGCCAGTCACAAAAAGACTGTATGATTCCACTTAATAATACCTAGAGTAATCATATTCATAGAGACAAAGTAGAAGAGTGGTTGCCAGGGACTGAGGGAAAAGGGAGAAAAGGAATTATTGCTTAATGAGTATAGTTTCAGTTTTGCAAGATGAAAAGTTGAGGCTAGTTGCACAACAATGTGAGTGTACTTAAATACTACTGAACTGTACACTTAAAAATTGCTAAGATGGCAAATTTAATGTTATGCATATTTTATTAGTTAAAAAAAACCCTAGATGATATCTAGCATTAAGTTTTTAAAGCTCAAAATGTAGCTTTGTGAAACAAAATTCAAACAATTTAGTTAGTAGATTAATAACTATTATCTGAATGAATTTACATTTAAAATATCTGAAAAGTCCTGTAACTATCTGAAAAAAATTAAACCCACAATTTAAAATATTCATACACATGCATACACTAAAAGATTCCAGATGCAGATGGCTTCAGTACAGAATTATACCAAATATTTAAGCAAGTAAATAATACTGATCTTACACGAATTCTTCCAGAGAACAGGTGGGAAAATAAACATACCGCAATTCAACCAAAATGCCAGAAAAACCCTGATTCTTTTTTTTAATTACTTAATTTTTAAAAATTTACCTATTTATTTATTTTATTTGGGGAACAGTCAGTTACAATTTGTCAGTTTCTGGTGTACAGCACAGTGTGCCAGTCATGCATATACATACATGTTCATTGCAGCATTACTTACAATAGCCAAAATATGAAAACAACCTAGGTGTCTTACCAGATGAATGGATAAAGAAAATGTGATATACATACACACACAATGGAATATTATTCAGTCATAAAAAAGGAAATACTGCTACTTGTAACAACATAGATGGACCTTGAGGACATTATGCTAAATGAAATAAGTCTGACAGAGAAAGACAAATACCACAAGAACTCATCTATTTGTGAAATATAAAAGAGGAAGAAAAACAAACAAAAAACAAAAAAACCCCAAGCTCATAGATACAGAAGCAGGGAGTGGGCAAAATGGGTGAAGGGGGTCAAAGATACAAACTTTCAGTTACAAAATAGTAAGTCATGGGAATGGAATATACAACATAGTGACTATAGTTAATAATACTGTATTGCATATATGTAAGTTGCTAAAAGAGTAGATCTTAAAAGTTCTAACCACAGAAAAATCTTTTTAACTATGTCTGGTAAAAGATGTTATCCAGATTCATTGTGGTGGTCATTTAGTAATATTTACAAGTATCAAATCATCATGTTGTACATCTGAAAATAATGTTATACATTAATTATATCTCAATTTAAGAAATGAATTTAACAAAACTATTTTTTAAAAAGCTCATGTATTTGTCATGTCATTACTCATGAAACAACTGTTTATAACTAACCATATTAACTATCTGGTGATCAGGAAAGATGTTCTTAAGCATTTTACATCTTAACATGATACTTTGTGATTGATATACAGATATTTTAATGTGTTTTAGTTATATTTTGGGAAATTAGTTGAGGTTAATTAGTGGTTGTGATGTAGAATATCTGATCTTCAGGAACCTGTTCTTAAGTATTCCATACTTTTAAGAAGGCATTTTGTTCTATTTTATCCAGATTTTTTAGTTTTCTTTAGTGGGAGTAGAGCCTAATAAAATAACCTGCCTGCTGTACACAGAGAAAATTCTATAGTTATTTTACTACCTGTATTTTCATATAAATTGAGTGATCTAAGGACAGAGATTAAGAGTGATTCATATTCCTATTTCTAATACTTAGGAGTAAATTTGATTAAATCCTTTGTTCTGATTCCCTGACTACAGAGCAATCTTCTGATTATTGTCTGGCTACCCATAAAGACCACTTGAAGGAGACAAGCTGCTGACTAGTCAATGTGAATCTTCTCAATGCTCTGGAAGTATTTTCTCTATAAATTATTAAACTAGCATTATGATTTATATATTAGTTTCTTGTGAATTTGGCTAGCATCAATCAGTCCCTCATCAGCTCCGGATGCCCTGACAAAACCAAGAGTCAGGATCTACAAAGCTAGGGACTAGACTTTTGGATCACAGTGATCCTGTGCCATATTACCTCATACATTTCTGTTTGAGTAATCTGAATCCCTCCCACTACATTTTAAAGTTTCACAGTAGCAAACACACTACATATAATAAGTTATATTCTGTTCCCACTTAAAATAGCATAGCATCATAAGCGTATCTGTATTACTACAGTCTTCATAGTCACAATTTTAATGGATACATAATAATCCATTAAGTTGATGAACTACAACTGACCAAGCTCCACTCAAGGATATTTAGCCTGTTTTCACCTCTTCACTATTAAAGATAGTGAAGCATAAGCAGTTGTAGTGGATAGTCATAGAATTGTATGTCAAACACAATCCTACTCTTTTCCTCCATCTACTGGCTATTCTCTTGAAAACTGTACCCTCTCTCAAGTACTACATGAATATCAACAATTGCTATGATCCTATGTGAACTTGACCCCACAGTTGATTGGCCCATGGATGGACATCAGATCCAAGACAAAGTAATAAGTCCTTCCCCTGGAATTTTGTTTTAACTTAAGACCTAAACAAAACTGTTCATTTCTTCTCCAGGGCCTAAAGCTATGAGATACAATAGCTGTTGTAGATGTAGGTGTCCTGATGTGTAGAAAAAGCCAATCAACAGTGAGAGAAAATGGAAGCTACATGTAGAGAGAAGCCAAAATAACAGAGCAGTCTGATACCATGAGTTCCTAGTTCCAATCGCTTCAGATGCAAGCTCAGCTACACAACCTGTTCTTCCGATTGCTATTCAACCTTCCTTGGATTCAGTGAGTCAGTAAATCACTTTTGCTTAATTTCAGCTGGATTTCTGTCATTTGTAACTAAAACTCTTAACTGATAAAAAGAGTGAGTATATTAAATTAATCAATTCAAATGAATTATAGTCTCAGACCTGACTTCAAAATCCAGATTTAATGACCAGGAGAAAGTCACAACCTCTAAGACTCAGTTGCCTTACTATTATTTTTTAAATTATATTTAGACTGCACAACATAATGATTTGATATACCTGTGCACTGTGAAAATATTCTCCCCATCAAGTTAATTAACATATCCATCCATCACCTCATATACTTACCTTTTTGGTAGGGAGGAAGGAGGATTTAGAACTTCAACTCTCTTAGCAAATTTCAATTATACAACAGAGTGTTATCAACGATAGTCACTATGTTGTACATTAGATTCTCAGACCTTATTCATTTTATAGTTTAAAGTTTATACCTTTGTACCAACCTCTCCCTATTTCCACCACCCTCTGGTAGCCATTTTTCTATTCTGTTTCTGAGTTTGACTTTTTAGATTCTACATATAAATGATACCACACAGTATTTGTCTTTGTCTTATTACACTTAGCATAATGCCCTCCAGGTTCATCCACGTTGTCAGAAATGACAGGATTTCCTTCTTTTTTAAGGTTGAATAATACTTCATTGTGTGTGTATGTATCACATTTTCTAGATCCATTCATCCACTGATGGACACTTAAGATAGTTTCCATTTCTTTACTATTATGAATGCTGCAAAGGACATGAGAGTACAATTAAATCTCTGAAATAATGGTTTCATTTGGATATATATCCAGAAATGGGATTGCTGGAACATATGATAGGTCTATTTTTAATTTCTTGAGGAACCTCCGTACTATTTCCCATAGTGTCTGTACCAGTTTACATTCCTACCAACAGTACACAAGAGTTCTCTTTTCACCACACTCACACCAGCATTCATCTCATCTTTTTGATAAAAGTCATCCTAACTGATACAAAGTTATATCTCATTGTGGTTTTGATTTGTATTTCCATGACTATTGGTGATGTTGAGCACCTCCTTATGTACCTGCTGGCCATCTGCATATCTTCTTTGGGAAAATGTCTATTCAGGTCCTTTCCCCATTTTTCAATTGAGTTGGGGTTTTTTTGCTATTGAGTTGTAAGAGTTGCTTATATATTTTGGATATTAGCCCTTTACCGGATATGTGGTTTGCAAATATTTTCTCCCATTCTATAAGCATCCTTTTAGTTTTGTCAATGGTTTCCTTTGCTGAGCAGAAGCTTTTTAGTTTGATGTATTCCTTGTTTATTTTTGCTTTTGTTGCTTTTCTTTTTGGTGTTAAATCCAAAAAAAATCACTGCCAAGACCAATGTCAAGGAGCTCATTCACCACGTTTCCTTCAAGGAGTTTTATGGCTTTAGGTCTTACATTCAACTCTTTGATCCATTTTAATTTTTATATATGACATATGTTGGGGTCCAGTTTCATTCTTCTGCATATGGCTATCCAGTATCCCTAACACCATTTACTGAAGACACCATCCTTTCTCCACTGTATATTCTTTGCTCCTTTGTCAAAAATTAATTGATGATATATGCATGGGTTTATTTCTGGACTCATATTGATCTGTGTCTATTTTTAATGCTAATACCATACTGTTTTGATACTGCTTTGTAATATAGTTTGAAATCAGGAAGTGTGGCGCCTCCAACTTTCTCCATCTTTCTCAAGATTGCTTTAGCTATGGAGTCTTCTATAATTCCATATAAATTTTAGGACTGTTTTTTCTGTTTCTGTGGAAAATGCCATTGGAATTTTGATAGGGATTGAACTAAATCTGTAGGTCACTTTAGGGAGTGTGGATATGTAAACAATATTAAATTCTTCCAATCCATGAGTACAGAATATCTTTCCATATATTCGTGTCTTCTTCGATTTCTTTCATCAATGTCTTATAGTTTTGATGTGTTGATCTTTCACTTCCTTCGTTAAATTTATTCCTAAGTATTTTATTGTTTTCGATGCTATTGTAAGTGAGATTTTTTAAAAATCTTTTTGATAGTTGTTGGTGTACAGAAATGCAATAGTTTTTGTATGCTGATTTTGCATTCTTCAACTCTACTAAATTCATTAGTTATAACAGCTTTTTCATGCAGTTTTTAGGGTTTTCTTTGAATAATAGCATGTCATCTGAGACAATTTTACTCCTTTCTTTCCAATTTTGGATGCCTTTTATTTCTTTTTCTTGCCTAATTGTTCTAGCTAGGACTTCCAGCACTATGCTGGATTAAAGTGGTTAGAATAGATATACTTGTCTTGTTCTTGATCTGAGAAAAAAAGCTTTCAGTTTTTCACCACTGAGTATATTAGCTATGGGCTTGTCATACATGGCCTTTATTATGTTGAGGTACATTCAGTTGCCTTATTTTAAAAATAAGATAAAACGACCTACACATTCTAGATGTGCCTGGCACAGAAGCCATTAAAAAATAGTAGCTCTGCAATAAATATTAATCAACATCTACAGAATGTCACACAATATGCTAAGTGAATTTCTCTGCATCAAGCACCTATTGTTTTATTTGGGAGAGCCAGAGAGGGAAACTAGTAAACAAAATTTTTTCCTTCAGATAAATTTCAGAAGTAGACCTTCCAGGTCAAAGAGTAGAAACAGAAACATGTCTCTGATTTTTCATGTTTACTGCCAAACCGCATATGAACACATTACTATCACCAGGTTTCTCTTCTTTACCCTCTCCAGCATTAAGCATTACAATTTTAAAAAACCTTTAATGTGTTTTAAAAAAATAACTTCCGGCAGTTTTATTTACATGTGATTTCTATCAAGATTGGCTTAAAAATAATGATTTATTGTTCTATACCCCCATTCCCTTATGAAACTCACTGTCCCCATAGATAATTTAAAAAAAATCAAAATCATAAAGTCATTTCTCTATTTACTGAACAATTATTATGTTCAAAATTTATAGATACATGGATTAATTAAAGTCACATTTACTTTGCTTAATTAGTTCATAATATATTGGGAAGTACCCCAACACTGTAACAATAAAAACAACTAACATGTACTGAGTATTACATACATTAGGTGAACTTCTTACAACATAATTTTGGGGGGGCTTTTTAAAAATTGAAGTATAGTCAGTTTACAAACAACGTGACTTTTGAAGGAGGTACTATATTATAATGAGGAACTGAAACATAGGGAGATTAAAAAACACGTTCACAGTTAGAAAGTAGCAAGGCTAGGATTTGCAAATAGTCTGATTTCAGAGCTTGCATTTTTAATCATTACACTATACTACAAACTAATATTTGCTGAAAGGCTATCATTCATTAAGTCATTAATTTATTGACTCATTAATTTGTTCAACAAATATTTACTGACTGTCTCTTAAGTGCCAAGCACTGTTCAGATTCAGGTGAATAATAATTTTAATATTAACAATAAAGACCTAGTCCTCATGAAGGTTTTATAGGGGTGTGGGGAGCAGATTATATTGTATTTCTTTTTTGCCAATTAGGTAGTAATAACTGCTATAAAAAATTAGATAGGTTAAAGGGATAGAAAGTGTATGTATGTGTGGTGGGGGGGTAGCTCGCCATATTAGATAGGTTTAGAAGGCCTCTTTGAAAGGGTGACAAATAGGCAGAAAACAGAAGAAGTGAGAGAACAAGTCATGTGGATAGCTGGAAAAGCATTCCAAGCAGAGCAAAAATCAAGTACACAGGAAAAAGCACAAGCTTGCATGGTGTTTGATGAACAGCAAAGAGACCACTAAGTCTGCAGCAGAGTGAGCAAGAGAGAGAATGACAGGAGATGAGGTCAGAAAGTTAATGGGAGATCAGATCATACAGGATTTGTATGATGAGGCCTTTGGATTTTATTCTGAGACCTGAGAAACCAACAAAACATTCTGAGTCAAGAAGCATTATGATCTGACTTAAATTTTTTAAAGCAATCACTCCAGCTGCTGTATGAAAAATAATATAAGAGTACAGGCAGGGAGACTGGCTAGCTGACTTTCCAGGCAAAAGATAATGTTGGCTAGGGCAGGGGTGGTAACAGCTAGGGAACGATGGCAATGTGGATGGAAAACCTTTAGAAGGCAGACCTGATAAGAACTGCTAATGGATTAGGTGTGGGATGTGAGAGAATAGAGCTCTCAAAGTTTTTTTGGTCTAAGCAACTGACAGAATTGGAAGTGTCACTTACTGAGATAATAGACTCATAACAGCAGAAAGTTTTGAGAAGAAATCAAGAGGATTTTTAGAACATGTTAACTTTAAGGTTTCTGTACAAGCAGGTGTCTAGTAGGCAGTTAGATAGGTGTGGAGTTCAAAGGAGAGGTCCAGGCTGGAGATACAGATGTGAGTGTCCTTGGTATATTAGAGGTATTTGAAACCACTGCACCAGAGATCACCCAGACTGTGGCAGGATACAGAAGACTACTAATAAGCCCTGGGACACTCCCAGTGTTTAGAAATTTGGGAGATGAAGAAGAAACAGCAAAAGAAAAGCAGAAAAGTGATCTCCAAAAAGGTTGGAGGAGGATCTGGAGAATATGGTACCCAGGAAGCCAAGCGCAAAAAAGGGTGTTTCAAGAAGGAAGCAATGTAATCAAATGCAGTTGAAGAGTCAAATAAAATTAAGACTTGGGAGGTGACTACTGGATTTAGCAAATTCTTTGTGGACTTTGATAAGAGCAATTTCAATGAAGTGGTGGGGACAAAAATCTGACTGGAGTAAGTTCAAAAAGGATGCCCTGAATCTGGTCAAGACTTAAGGTCCTGGTAGTTTACAGTAAATTTAGAGAAGCATATTAAATTACACCATGAACATGGAACCAGCAAAATCCAGACTGAGAAAGTCTAAAAGGACAAACAATCCATAAATTGTAGATGGGAGAAAGGATAGAAAACTTATAAATTAAAAGGCACTTAAAAGACATATCAACCATTCACAATGTGTGAAACTTATTTGGATCCTGACTCAAAAATGAAATAAATAAAAGGCAAATTGATTTTTAAAAAAAGTATAATATCTGAGACAAGTAGAAATTTGAACACTGATTGGATATTTGATGTAAAAGATGATTACTATTACTATTCTGCTGTGATAATGGTATTGTGGCTTATTTAAAGGGTTGATATCTTTTATAGATAGTAGACATTTATAAATAAAATGTTATTATCTTCAGAATATGCTTCAAAATACATAGAGGAAGAGAAAATTAGAATGGACACAACTGGACACGGTTGGTGGTTGCTGAGTTTGTGTAATGCGTACATGGGAGTTTATTATACAAGTCTGCGTATACATCCTTAATTCTCTATAATAAACTGTCTTAAAAAACAGGAAGATAGGAATACCATTTCCTTTGCATATTTAATCTCTTTACTATGCCATTACACAGATAATGAAATTAAGGATACCAAAGATTAAATACACTACCCAAAGTCACAGTTTTTTTTAATAGACTTTATATTTTAGAGCAGTTTTAGGTTCACAGCAAAACTGAGCAGAAGGTAGACACTGCCCATATACCTCCTGCCCCTAAACATGCACAGCCTCCTCCACTATCAATATCCCTGCACCTGAGTGGTACACTTGTTACAATCAATGAACCTACAAAGACATATCATTATCAAGTCACAATTAATTTGAGACCTAGGATTTGCTTCTAAAACCCATGCTTTCTACACTATATCATACTGACAATTTTTTTCTCCATTATCATTATAAAGGAGAGAAACCAAGCCCGGTGCTTTTTATACAAACTGGCAAAAACCAAAATTCTGTTTCATAAATAAGCAATGTAACAGAATTCTACTGTTACTAACTATAAAATAATCATCAAGTTTAAGTATCAAACATATTTTAAAGTAAATTAACGGAAGAAACAATTCTGTCAATAGAATAAATTATAGTGAAGCACACTTTAGTTATTTAACAAATATATACACTGCCCACTAGAGTTGAAAATGTAATTACATAGAAAACTATCTGAAATTGATCTCTACCTCAAACTTTTCTAGTAGTTGTAGCAAGTATGGCTAATAACAACTAACCACATTAAACTTCAAACATAAAACCATACATTTTCAAAGCATTCACTGACCTAACAATCTAAAATGTACTAGTTGTGAATCCAAAGCTAAATAACAGCCTATAGCAAATGGGGTTAATTAAAAATAAGTAGTAAATAAATCTGAATCAACTATAGCATTACTATAGCCTATTACCAAATTATGAATTTTCACTGAGAACTTCGGCTTCTATATTCATGGACTACTTCTTGTTTCAACAATTCTACTTCTAGGAATTTATCCTAAAGCAATCACTGAACCACTATACAAAGATGTATATGCTAGTATGCTTACCAAAATTTTACTCATAATTTTTTAAAAACTGGAAAAAATTTAAACCATCATCCATAAGACTAATAATATATAAAATTACATGTTATGTACTCAGTAAAAATTATTATATTGCTATACAGATGTAGGTAAAATATGGGAAAAAAATGTCCATGAGACACTTTTGAGTAGAAAAAGCAGGTTAAAAACAATATGATGGATTGACAGTAAGAAACATGGATGGGTGTCTGGGAAGATATACAAGAAAAAGTTAACAATGGTTTTATCTGGAAAATGGGATCATATTATTCTCATTTCTATTTTAGAGTTTCCTATATTGTTTGCTTTTTTAAAGATAATAAACATACATTTTTTGCAATCAGAAAAAAATTTCTATTTTTGTTTTGGAAAAATACATAAATTGTGTTGACTTCAGAATGTGACATAACTAAATGCCTCTGTTTACTACTTAAATCCATGAGGTAACCAGTAAACATCAGCATGAGATTTTAGTAACTTCCTACCTAATTCTACCTATTCATTCAATGAACCCTGTACAAATACAATGCACTTACATAATTACATTTATTATACTCACTACAGCTAAATAATTACTCTAGAATATTCAGTCTGTTGAGGGTTAAACTTCTCAGATGGCAGTATGAGGAACCATTTTTTCGAAGCCTTTTCCCCCTGGAAAACAAGTAGACCCTGTATGGAAATGCCTTGAGATTTATTTTATAATTAAAGGTTGGACAGTTCTGAAAAACTTCGATCATCCAAGCAAAAATTTTAGAAAAATTCAGTAATTTTAGAATCACTACTTTTATGTTAAATATACAGATAGAAAGTCCTAATTTAGAAGCCAAAAGTTTCTTCAAAAAACAACAAAAAAAAGAACTTCATTGCTGTGGTATAACCCTATTTTGCAATCTATTCTTCAGTCTTTTTTAAAATTCACAGATACACTAACGAACTTCTGATGTTAGATTTAGAAATCAGTTAAAATATCAAGTATTGGTGATGACTCAAAAACAGCATTACATAAGCCTACAATTGAAAACATTTTCTTGCAAAATTTCTTCTGCCAATGAACAATACAAAAATATTACATGTCTATATCCTATAGATATCTTCTGATTTCTCAAAAACTTGATGATTTAGAAACAATGTAAGAAAAACTGGCTGATGTGAAACACAGAATTCTTTCAAATTATTTCATTAAACTGACATTCCAGACTAATGGACATAATTTTTTATTGCAACCAAACCACAGAGCCCACATTTAAGATATAAGAGAAAGCATCAGTTATGTGACAAGATTTTGCTAAATCTCAATAGTCTGGGTTTTTTTAAGCAATGAGTAGCCAAAGAAAGTTATTAATATTAACACAGATAATGGGAGAAAACTACAGAAACTCCAAACACAGAAAGGCTGTTCATGTATCCTAACAGCATAACCACTATGGTTGAAAAACCACACAATATTCTTTCTCACATCTGTTTTGTTAATGAGCCAAGAATGAGGGTCTATTGAGTATCCTAGACAACTGAATTAGAAGTAGGAATGTCTGGTGAATGCTGTTCATCCCAACCAATCGAGACAAACAGGTTTGGAAAGAATACTATTCTTAAATAAATTATCTTTTTAGTTTTACCTTCTTGCAAATAGATAACTTGCCTTTTCTTCCCATCCATTAAAAATAAAAAACCAAACAAACCCCTCTACATACAAAAATTACTTAAAAGTCCTAGTTTTCAGTATTATAAGAGAAAGTTTAAAAAAATATTTATTTAATTCATCTTTCAGGTAGATCCTCAAGTATTTAAAGACCACAGAAACCAATATGCAAAAAGATGGGTGTGATATAAAGCAACATAGTATTCAATTAGAATCCAACAGTTTATGGCAATTTGGCAAGAATTCTACCCTGAGCTAGGGTTTTTCCATATACAACAGAGAATTCTTCCAGGAAATGTCCCCCTTACAGGGCCCCTGGCCTCTTTGCATACTATCAGACCAGGCTTATAGAACCAAACAAATGCAATGTTCCCATTGAAAAATATAAACTAATATAAATTACTTCTAAATTACCAACTTATTACATGAAAATCTCCAAAAGAGCAAAAGTAGCATCTAGAAATCATTTCATTCATTCTAACTGCTCTCCAAAATTACTTAAAAAAATTTTTTTAACTAATATATTCATTAGCTTGGAATTTAGTTTAAAAATTTAAAGAGTAGTTATATTAGGGTGATGAAATCAAGGATAATTTTTAAAAGTCTTCATCATGTTAATCTAATTACATTTCAGAGTTACATATGTGTTCTTTTTTTCTTCTTTACTTTTTAAAGTCTTTGTTTACAAGAAAAAAGTTGTTTCTTGCCTCCTTTTCAGTTTTCCTTCAGGGCATTCTATCACTGTCAGAGAAATTAAATTCTAAAACAAAAATCAAAATAATCTAACACATTTTTATAAGTCCCAATTCCAGCCGAGGGCAGCAAATACTAGGAAAAAAGTTATAATGGCCACTCCAGAGCAGCACTAGCTAAAATTTAAGCGACAACCAACTAGAAAAACCTTTTCGATGTTTAAAATTCATGCCCTCTACCCAGAGCAGCATTTTATTTCCTTCAAGACAAAAATCTACAAGTGAGAAAATTTATATAACAATAAAAACATTTCCCAGGTGATTAAAAACGATTGTTTATTTTAAATACTAAACTGAGAACCTAATGGCATTATATATTTTAGTATTTTGAACCCACAGCTTTTATTCATCTCATTCAATTCTAGCTTCCATAAATGCAATTCTTGTTCCTTTGGAACTTGTTCTCAAATGACTTTTCTTGACTTTCATTATTAAAGCAATGCACAGTCCTAAAAGAACTACATTCAAACATGAATTTGAGAATACAACTAAGAAACAGTCTATTCACTTTTGTAAGACTGTATAAGACAACTACCAAACACATTAAATCCTTTGCATTATCACTAATTTAAAGTAGTACAAACTGTTTTTCTTCCATTGGTAGGTAAGTACAATTCTTTCTATCCTAAACAGTAGTCTGACTTTACTTGAAAATACAGACTAGAATGGTATGGTCCTAAAAAATGGCTACTCAGGAGAACTGGTATTTGTTTGTTTGTTTGTTTGTTTGTTTTTTGAGAACTGGTATCTTAATGAACATTTCGGTTTCTTCTATTTACATTTTATTTGGACCAAAAATATAACATATATACCATTAGTCTAGTTGTAATTAAACCATAAAAAATAGGGTTTCATCAAAAGCTCCCCTAAGGAGTCACAGGCATAGATGCTAAACTATTGATTATTACTATTTAAAAACAAATTGTGCTAGCTTTTCAGTTAAATCGAAGTTTTATACAGTACTAAATCAGTACATTGTAAAGGACACCCTTAAAAATCAGTTAAAATATCACCTGTGAATGGGAAGAATACACAAATATTTACTTTTAGTGAAGAATGATTCACCAAGAAACAATTATATAGAATTTCTATCTGAAATATTCTAATGTAAATAAATTTAAGTTTTCTATGTATCCATCTGACAACTAGAATTTAAAGTATCTTGTCATAAGATGATTCCTGAGAATCTCCACGCAAAAGAAAAACTTAGAGTTGGAGAGCCAAGATCCCACACTGATTCAACAGACTATTAGAGAACATCTGCCTCTAAAATTTTTTAAACCAAAATATGTATCCGTCAAAATCTTGATTTTAAACTTACTTGCACATTTTTCCCAACTATGCTTTCAATTTCATTTGCAGCATAACAATTACATGTAAGTCTCAGAAAGAATGAAAATTTTGTTTTTGATGACAATCTTGAGCCAAATTATACTTTATTTCATTATTAAATTAAAGTCAATCATGTCTAAACTGCACTGAAGAATAATTTTGTGCTTCAAGATGTCCAAGCATATGGTTGATAAGTCTAACTATACTTCCGCAGATGTGAAGACAGTTGAATGGGTATGTATTTCAGAAATGGCACATGTAAAAAAGAGGTAAAATTTATCTGTAGCTCAAGAATTCATAGGAGCATTTACTGAATTGTACTTGGCTAACTGGACTTGTTGGCTAGGTGGTTTGACTTCAGAACTATTTTCTAAGATGCTGTCCATATATTTGGGCATAATTTCGCATGAAAAACCCAAAAAAGAAAAAGAATAAAAAACTTTAAGAGTTAAAAAAAAAACTTTAAAATTTAAGATAATTAGTACAGTGTTTAACTTTCATGTTTGTTTTCCAGGCTCAACAAAAAGACACTAACGTAAAAAATCATATGTAGCCCCCAAATCATCACATTCCCTAAATAGTGTAGTAGAAAACTGAAAAACAAAGGACAGTTTCAGAAATATACAAATCAATGATAAACAAATGAGAGTCTAAAACTCTTCACAATCTAGACAAACTTTCCCTTTTTAAGAAGATACAAATAAGGCAAAAAAATGGAGCATGCAAGAGAAGTGGCAGAAATGGATTAGAGAAAATTCCATATAATAAAACTTGTAATAAATCCTTCTCAGTCCACCTCTACAATTTCTAAGTGCTTTCTGCATCTACTTAACAATTAGACTCCTTAACAATTAAAACTCCTCAACACAGTCAACAAAATTTTTATCATCATTATGTCTCTGGTTTCTTTCATCTAAGTTTTTGTTATCTCATATTTAGGTGCCTCTAGAATCGGCAAAATGAGATGTGAAATTCAGGAACTTGTGATACCATTAGTAACAAGACACCCCTCAGTATTTTAAAAATTAATTTATAAATTTGTGACAGGATGAAGCATATTTCCAAATTTAACATTAGCAAGTATGATCATTTGGAAAGCAAACCGTTATGTAATATCTACTTTATGTCCTTCAATTAATTACGGACGGTAAAGGGTGCTTTTTCTTAAGTACTGCCCATATTGCAATTTTTTCTCAAGACTGTCATTTTTTCCCAAGGAGAGAAGCAGTTTTCTTAAATTCCAAATTTCCAGGAATATGACAAACGATTCACTAGGGAACAGAAAATGGAAAATATATATATAGCCAGCAATATTAAGATCTACCTCCTCACATAAGCAGTGATCCAGGCTGATATGACATTTCCAAGATCGTCAGGAACTCTGTATCATACTGCCACAATCAGAAAAGAACCAGGGGATGGAAGAAATGCCATCTTGCATTTGATGTTGCACTAATACCTATTTCAAACTTAATTCTCATCTGTCGTCTCAATGTATCTTCACGAATACCTTACGAGATAAATAAGGGAGAGGGCTAGCCGCCCAGTGCCTCTACAGGACACACAACACGGTTAAAGGACACACACACCGTTACATCTTCAACTGGAATAACAAAAGCGATGGCAAACCCTTCTAGACTCCAGAAAAAAAGAGTTAACAGCGCCTAGAGAACCCCAAACTTCAATCCTTTGAGCAGCGTCCCCTCCCCGCAGTTTCGCCTACTCGGTGGCCCCGGGGAACTGCGGCGGGGCTGCGGGGCGGCGGAGGAGGGGCCGGGAGGAGAGGGGAGCCTCCCGGACCGCGCTCACCTCGCTCACCGGGGCCGGGGCGGAGGGAGCGACGATGCTCTGCGGATACCTCCACCGACCGGACCAGCAGCTCTGACTCACCTGCGGAGCCGATTTCCATTCATGGAGCTGGGGGCAGTGCTTCGAGCGAGAAGGGCGCCCGCCACTGAGGGCAAGGAGTCGGCGCAGGGGGGCGAAGCGGCGCGACAGAACCCTCACTCGGCCCCGAGGCGGGGTGGCGACGGCTTCTCAGCAACCGCACTCCTAAGGCTCTCGTCAGGAAGAGCGGCCGTGGGGAGGCAGCACGCGACTAGGAGAGAGGAAGAAGCGTGAGGCGAGAAGAGGACAGCTCCGTGCGGAACTTGCGTCGCCCGCGCCCGCTTACGCTCCCACTGCCTCTCCACGACTGCGGCGCCGCCGCCGACCTCCCTGGGGGCCGCCCCCGGAAGCCTGATGGCGTCAGTTCCGCCGCCCCGGCTCGCCCGACGTCTAAGCCTCGCCTCTCCGCCCAAGCCTTGCGGGCGCGACGTCGGTGCGGGCGCGGCCGGCGCGGAGGACGCAGGGGAGGTGTCGCGGAGCAGTCGCCCAGCCTGGGCGGAGCCTGGGGTGAGCGCGGCGGGGCGCGGCCGAGACCAGAGAGCCAGGACGGGTCCGCCCTCGCGCGGTCCTCCGCGGGGCGTGCCGGCCGGAGACAACCCCGAAGTACTGGACCCCTCCCGCCACCTTGGTGCGGGGCCGCGCCTGCCTGAGACGACGTCGCTGAAGGCGGCGTAGGTAACAGGGAGTGGAGCCTGGAGCGTGGCCGGCCTGAGGTGCTGGACCAAAACCTGCAGCTGTGACGGCCCCGGGCCGATATTGTCTCGGGGCGAGGCTCTCTTCTCCAGCCCTCCCGCCACGCCCCGTTTGGATGCCCCACGCGCCACCTACTCAACCCGCGGTCTAGTGTCCACCACCGAGGATCACTCTTAAGTCTGTAGAGTTGCTTTGACGACCATTTGGGGACGGGGGGGTTGGGGTGGGGATGTACAATATAACTTAGGGAAAGATTAAGAAACAGGACTTCACACAAATATCATATCGAATAATTTTCATGTTTAAAACTCTTCAATAACGCCTGGTCACACTAAGACCCAAACTCCATTACAGGGCCAAACCGTATGGTGTAAAGGGGCCCTGTCTTTCCCCTCAAAGAAGACTTCTCCCCGTTACTATGTTCCAGCTATACTCGTCTGCTTCTAATTCCTCCACCAGGCAAAGCGCTTCTCTTGGGTTTGGAGCCTCTCTACTTCTGGTTCCCTTGGCCAGGAACCCTCTGTTCTCTTTTCCGCACTCCTTCCCCTCTACTCTTCATACCTCAACTTAAGGACATCTCAGAGGCCCTTTCCAGACCTCCGATCAATGGTGAGGCACTCCTGTATACTATTACAGTATTTTCTTAGTAACCCTTATCCCAGTCAGCAGTTTTTACTAGTTTGCATCCCTCTCTCCCTCTAGAATGTAGGCTTTATAAGGTTATTAGGACCAGCACATTAGTATTTGTTGCCGTAAAGAAATGTGATACTTTTTTATTTAGGCCGAGGAATGATTCATGATTTCTCCCTATGTCCCTAAGCATCAGTAATGTTTAGAGTTTTAATAATCAAAAATACGTATTTTTTTTTAAAGCTTGGGACAAAGAGGAAAGGGGGAAAAATCCTATTTTTAGTTCCCCCCAATTATTGTGGGACTTTGGATCAGTCAATTGATCCTGACGGGGCTCAGTTTCCTCAGCTGTTGTGAAGTTAGGAAATGTACATAAAGCACAGAGAAAACCCTCCCTAGATGTTAATGAAGAAAAAAGGTATCTACTATAGTTACCTTTTTAAAGCGCTTATTAGATGCACCTACTGTAAACAGTAAATGGATGGGATTCAAATCCACACTGACTCTAATTCTGCTTCACTTCTTCCTTCCAATCATAAAACCCTCTTACTGAAAATGCCCTCCCCAATTTTAAGTATCAAATTAAATGTCACTAGATTAAACACTGTATCTTAAAAGTTATTTTCAACCCTTGACTATACACAATCCAAGCAGGTAGCAGCATTCGACAGGGGTAAATATCAAGGGCCTATCACACCCTCAACTGGTTCCCTAAATGACTGCAGGCTTCCTCAGTGTCTCCCAGATCAGGCATAGTGATGATGATGAACCCTGGAAGTGGGCCATCTTCTTCTTTGTTGAGATGGGTGAAGCAGGATTTGGACCTTCTACTTCAGTCCAATTTAGTAAATGTCAATGATGCCTTCCCATCTACTTCTGCTATCCAGAGACCTCCTCACCTATAAGCCCATGTGAATTGTAAAATCAGGAAGTAGGAAGGCAAAAGGTTTGAATGATTCTGCCAAAAGCAAAGTTGAAGGAGGCTCTCCCCTGATCACATGCAAACCCTATATTTGGATAACCTCACTTTCCACAAGTCTGCTCTTAAGGGCACAGAGCAGGGTCTTTTTGTATCTTAACTGTCATAGCCCCAGTGCCTAGAACAGTGTGAATGCTTGGCACATAGCAGCACTTCGTAAATATTTGTGGGGCAAGATGGATGGACAAATAGATAACTGGGCTTCAAGAATGGGGCTCAGGAAACAGGCTAAAACTCTGCCCTCATCCCTTGTGATACTGGTTGCTCTCAGAAGGGAAAACTATAAAAGAAAACAAATTTGGGGGGCAAGGAAATCTGTGTCCTCTGAAAGTGGCATTCCTAGGCTTCCTGTGCTAGATAAACATGACTGGATGAGAAAAGCAACTGGACAGAATCCTCTCCTCTTGCATGGATTGAAGTCAGCCAACATAACACTTGAAATATTTTCCTAGACCAGCATTTTTACACAGCAGAAAGCAAGCTACTTTATACTGCAGCACAATATATAATATACTGGCTTTAGGGACAGTCAGAGCTGTCACTGAAGGCCCTCTGCTACTATCTGTGACTCTAGGAAAGTCACTCTCTCTGAACATCACATTCCTCATCTGTAAAAACCAGAGTACCTACATTGAGCAGACACTGCTGGATGCCTACCCAAGAGCCCTTATCCTTTTCTTTCTTGCTTAGCAAACATGACTTGTCTTTCTAATCCACATGACTCATAGGATAACTCCTAATTAATCTAAGCCACTCAAGATGGATGATCTCATTTGCTTTGCCAATGGCAGAATAATGGGAAGATGATCCATTTCTAGCAAATGAGACAGGAGGCCAGACCTGCTGGGGCTTCCGGGGATTTCCTTTCTTTAAAATGAAATATTGGGAGAAATTAGTCCCTCTTCTCCTAGACACTGTTCTGTCAACATTTCCTTCCTGGAATTATAGTAGCCATGTTGGCATGCTGAGGTGAACAAGCATGAGGATAAATCAATATAAAGGACAGCAGAGCAAAAAGATCCAAGAGCCTGTTATCACTGAACCACTGAATTAACCAACCTTGGAGCCATATTAAATCAGGGCTTCCTGTCATGTGAAGGTTTCCGTATTTAAGCCAATTTCATTGGGTTTTGTTATATGCAATTGAAGGTAACTGATACACTACTTCACATGAATACCATGAAGATGCAACTAAATAATACAATGGATACTGTACAAAACACCTAACCAAATACTTCAAAGTACCCAAGCCCCTATTCGTTTTCCAGTTCACTTCCATTAACAACCCAGAGGCCTTTTCCAAAAACCTGGCTGGGAGCTCCCACTGCCTCTTTTCCAAGGAAAGTTCCTTGCCTCTAGAAGGTAGGGAAGAGGGACAGAGGACTCCTTAGAAAGGTCCTCAAAATTTCTTTGTCCCTAAAAGACACTGCCAAGAGGATAGTGGTGAAACCGCTGCAGTCTAGAACAAGAGGACAGTGTATTCCTTCAGGGTAAGCCACAATGGTCTAAAAACCTTGATATGGTATCCTGGGGAAGGCAGCAGTGGTACTTAAATGGAGAACTTCTAAATGCACCTCATCTCCAACAAGTCCACTTTTCAGCTCCCCCTTGACAACTACTACTTTAAAAGAGTGCTTCTGTCATGCTCTGTGCACCTTCTAAGCCTGCCAGGTTTCCTTAGCCAATAGACAAAAGAATAAATGTCTTGAAAGCTAGAAACAAAAAGGGAGAGATAATTTTCCAATTCAATGCTATTCAAGCAGTACAGACAAGTCTGAGGATAGCCCAGGCTCAGAACTTGAAAATATTCTTCTTTTTGCACTATAACCCTTTCCTTTAGCTACCAACCCCTAACTGCCATGTGATTCTGGGGTCTGTTAAGCCAAGTGATATCCAACAAACACCCAACCTCATCCTGCCCCAAAGCCACTTGATAGACAGGATGTGCTACAGTATATGATGCCAACTGACAGGGCAGAGGGAAGGAAGGCAGCTCAACCAATACTGAAAAAGGATGTCCAGGGGTGCCAGGATAAGCCTTAATTCAAACCTTGAGCTCCAGCACCAAACAAATCAGGCCGTGGGCTTCCACCATCTTTTCCTCTTGAATAGCAACCAACGTCCTGAAACCTATTTAACACCAATCATTTCTGAAACTGAAATTTATAGCAAAAATGTGCCGTAATGATCATCTTCCCATTCACCCTGCTAAACACTTTATTTCTGCTTCATTAAAGGTCATAAGTTTAAGTCTTGTTTCAACTGGGAAAAATCTCCCCCATGTTCCAATTTGCTCTTCAAGTTCAACCAACCTCACTAGTCCTTGCTGCTAAAAGGGAGCATGGGTCTGGCTGGCTTCCTTCTGAGAGAATCTGGCAGGTGGTAGCTACAGGTTATCTCTGAAATTTGAAAAGTTTACAACACTTGGCCCCCAGAGGACTGCTAGGCCCATATACATACATACTAGCTGCCACTGAAGATTTCTTACTGGGCCCTGTGCCAGAATCCTTTTCTGTGCACCTTCCCCCAATACACAGAAATAACAATGCTCTAGAAGCACCAGGGAGGAATGCCTGAACTTACATGCTTGACAACTACACCAACAGCTTAAGGTACAAAATCATAGAACCCCTGTGTTGGGATGAGAGTGAGAAAAGGTGACGATAATCTGGTTGTCTCTGCTTACCTCAAGATTCAGGAATGCTGAGTCCATCCTGTATACTCAATATCACTTCTTGATTCCCGCCTCTGTATTCATGAACCACAGATTTCTAGCTCATTTCAATTCTACTCACAAATATTGACCCCTTGATATATGCTATGGCTCTGAGATGACAAAAATGATTAGAATGTAGTTTCTGCTTCTAGGAGTTCACGGGCTCTGGGGAAAACAAGTCATGAAAGTAAATAGAGAAAGGTGCTAAGAGCTATCAAGTACACTGGAACACCATCTATGACACTGGTTAGGAACAAAATTAGGTTTGTTTATTTTATTCTTTTACAAGTATCTCCTGAGGATAGAAGGAAGCTGGAGGTGGAGGTGGTGGTGAACAACTTGGAAGTCCCAGTCTTAACGTTATTTAAGTTAGGTTTTTCCAATGTTCATTTTTAAGAAATATTGGAGAATGACCAATAGTTATAAGATCCCAAAGACGGGGTGGAGGATGGTAAACTACGTAGAAAAATACCCTCTTTTCAGTTTTCATGGTGAAAATCAGTTGTCATGATGTTAATAACATTTTTCTTGAATCCTATTCTACTCTCTTGACTAATCTCCCACCTCATTAAATCAAGCAAAAATATACAAGGTATTTACCAGTAATCTGACAGTCATTTTCCATTTTGCTTCCTCTCCTCATCCCTTAAACTGTGTTTCCTAGAGTTGCACACTAGGTTTCTCATGCTCTACTCTTTTTCTAAGCCAACTTGTTCACTCCAATGGCTTTAACTACCATTTATATGAATGTGAATCCCATGTCTATAACTGCAGTTTTGTAGTCTTCCCTGAGCACCAAAACATTGTGTTTACTGGAAACCTTAACCTTGTTGCCCCTTGGGAACCTAAAAGTTGAGTCTATACAAGGTTAATTGTATTTCTTCGCAAAATTCACCACCTTCCTTCTATTGCCTCCCCTTTCCCCTAATCTTGGCTAGAGGACTGTCCCAATACACTTACTTGCTCAAGCAGAGTGAGCATTAGCCTCTACTTCTCTCTTCCCGTTCCATCATTCACTGAGTCCAAATAAGTCTATCTCCTGAGCATCTATCAAGTCTGCCCTTTGCTATTTCATTGCTACTGACTTACAGCTTGTTCAGTCCCTCAATCGCTCTCTCTAAATGGTACCTGGGAACCATATGACCACTCACATCCCCCACCAAACTTTTTAAGCTCCTTAAGGAGCTATTTTCCTCATTTTTGAATTGTGCCTGCCTACTTCCCCACAATACTGTGGGATACAGTGCTTTGCATGTTTGTTGAATGAAGAATAAGTGGAGGCCCTATGAAATATGATTACATATGATCTGCAGTTTCAACACTCTGGAATTTGATTTACCCACTGTCCTCCTTTTAGTAAGTGATGGTTCTACTCTTATATCAATCTATTATTCTAATCTAAAACCTATCAGAGATATAATTCATCCCAAGAATTTTCTTTGCTAAGAAAAAAAGGAGAGAGACCGCACTTTAGAAATAGAAGCCACTGTTGTCTTTATAAAACACAGAATTGTGCTGCTGCTGCTTGCTTCAGAAGGAACTGTACATTACAGCTGCTGGGATAATTTTACAATGGACTGGACAAGGTACAGCTCAAAGCAGGACACAAACACAAGTCTCAAGGGGAAACAAATGCAAACAAGTACACAGCTGTGGGGTTCAAGGAACATTTCCCCATCCATGCTGGACTTGAGAGAGATAAAAAGTTTAGAAACTAAAGTGAAACCCAGAGTAGTCACACATGCCCACCAGATGGCTGCTAAGTGCAACATCACACACCAATCAGGCTGGACTGTGTGCACAGGAAAGTCATTTCATTTTTCCTTATTGCTACTACACCAGGGGACTCAGTGCATTCGACACATTGTCTTTACTTGCACAATCCTTGGAGGGTTTCCTATTTTCCTTTTTAAAGAAGGAAATCTGCCTTCCCCACATTATTCTGTTTTTTGTTTTGTTTTCTTTTCTTTTCTTTTGAGCTCATTCCCTCCATCCCCTTTCTTGGGCTCCCAAACAGCAGCTAGAGGTTCTAAGGAGTAGAGTAAGGGGAGAGCACCAACCTAGCCTCTCTCCCTGCCCAGGGAGAAGGTAAGTCCTAATAAATGGTGGGGGGAGGGAGGGAGAGAAAACCAGAGAATCCCTTCTCCCCAGTCTGCTTAGAAGGCCAAAGAGGAAACAGTGCCCTGCAAAACCCTGCCATGATCAGACTTTAAGAAGGAAGGCATCCCAGCTACCATCCTGGATTGGCCTAGGCCCAGTAAATATAAATAAAAATAACTTCCCCAATGTAGTTTCCAAAACAACATTTTAGTTAGTTTGAGATGACTTTCTACCCTGAAGGGGAAGGAACTTTCATCCTTCTTTATTACACATGATGCCAAGTCTAAAAACATTGTCCAGTCAGCCTTGCAGATATCCCCTGGGCCAGCTAAGAAGTCAAAGTGTCTCCGTGGCTGTCCATCTTGCTAGCCTCATTTACAGAATTCTGGACAAGAAAAAGAAAACTATCCAACAACATCATTGCTTAGCCAAAGAGGAGGCCAGAGAGGATCTACTGAATAGGAAAGAACCGGAACTTTTAAGGGAGGTGTCATACTTTTAGGTACCTTCTTCTTCAGCATTATTCTAAGCCTAAGTTCGCAGGAACAACAGCCCCAGGATTATCCCCAGTGGCTAGCAGTAGCACCTCAACCCCCAATGAGTCAGGCTAGACTGGAAAAGTGATCAATAAGATCAATGCCCTCCTTTCCCACATTTAAGCCACACTCTCTCCATTTTCTTCCTATCACTCTCTTCTTCCCCTATGTCCATCTCCTAACCCTCCAACTCCGGATGACCAAGTAGCTCAACTCTAGGACATCCTCAGAAAAGGGAGGCCCCAAGAAGAGAGAAATGAAACCAGATCTAGAA
Organism: Vicugna pacos; assembly: GCF_048564905.1. NCBI lineage: Eukaryota > Metazoa > Chordata > Mammalia > Artiodactyla > Camelidae > Vicugna > Vicugna pacos. The sequence continues at coordinate 42,114,318 of NC_132999.1, forward strand.
AAAGCAATGAGAGAAACCAACTCCAAAGAGTGGACAAGTGTGGAAGTTGCCAGAAGCCCTCCTGGTATCATGCTAGTTGGACAGGCCTTCTGCTAATGCCCTCATGTAAGTTGGAGGGCAGTACAGCCCAGGGTGGACATCACTGGGCCTGGGAAACAGATTCTTGGTCTCCTACAGCCAAGGAGCTAAGCCTGACCTTGCCAGCTAACGGTGGGATCATTGTAGCCATGCAGAGAATTCATTATCACATAGGCAGACAGGCCAGCCAGCAAGCTGAGTGAACAACAACAAAAAATAAATAAAATAAAAAATTAAAAGAGATCAGAGGAAGAGAGAAGGGGAAAAGGAAGGCAAAAAAGTGAAAGAAAGGGAGAAGAGACCTGTTTAAGAGGATGAGGCTGGGGTCCCCCCAGCAATTCCTCAAAGCTTAAGTAAGAAGCACCACTTTAACCAAATCCCAGAAAGCCAAAGCTTGCTGCCAACACCACTGCTCAATCTGCATGCACCACCTTTCAAACAAGAATAATCCTCAAGGTCATTTTTCAAGTTTCAAAGATTAAAAAAAAGAAGAAAAGAAAAGAAAGAAAATCACAGCAAGAAGTCATTTTCTTGCCATTGCCCAAGCTGTTTTTCTTGCTTTTATTTCCTAAATGGCATATACAATGCCAAAGGGCTAAAATACACATTTCAAGCCCCAGTTCAAAACCCAACTGGAGAGAGTGAGGCAAAGAGAGAAAAAAGAGAGAACACAAACTCGTTGCTGAGAGTAGGTGGCTACCACCAGCTCCCAATGGATATTTGCAAATGCTGGTGAATGACTGGATCCTCCAGGAATGCTGCCCTGATCCCAGCCCCAAAACACACCCAAGAAGAGAACATGCAGAGCCCACTGTCCCAAGAGAGCTCCCCTCCCCAAAGGGTGACTGAACACGAAGTAGACAGTGTATGAAGGCGATGGACAGGGCAGATGGAGTGTTGGCATCACTCTCTTTAGGCACTTGTGTAAGGAATGTAGGCTCTCCAGTGAGCTGCCTCCTCCCAGAGCCCTCCATTCTGTTCTTCAGCTGGGCTGTGCCCATGGGGCATCCCATACCAGTACAAAAGAAGTAAAGGAGGAGTTACTCAACAGTCCTGATGCCTTCTCCATAATCAATGTTTGTGCTACGTTTTGTGAAGTTGCTGAATGAAGTAGCCAACCAGAAAAGAACCTGGGATAGACTGTTTTGCATAGCAAATCTGGGTCTGTACAAGGGCTGCTGGGGAGGGGAAATGGTAGCTCTAACTGCACAGGCCCGTATTCAGACCGACCTTCCTCTGGCTGGCCTCTGAGCACAAGCTAGGTCTAAAGTGTCATGGCTTCATCACCAGATTAGGGCAAATCCAAGCCCAGGTTCCTCAAAAAGAGGAATTTCCACACTGAAGCTGAACTCCGCATCCCAAACAGTGGGACAGGAAAAAAATGAACAGTCAAGGAAAGAGGGAGCCTTGCTTCAAGGTCACAGGCACCAAGCTAGAACCCCCTACTTTTCCAGTTCTGCAAGACAGCCAAACCCCATCTCTACCCAGGGAGATGGAAAAAAAAAAAAAAAAAAAAAAGCCCATGCTACCCACTCACATGCCCTAGTGGGAAACCAGGAAAAATTCATTTGTGTAAACAGAAGCAATAGGGAGCAGCAAAATCCCCAGCCTATCCACAGGACACGCTGAAATCTGGGATGAGCCAAAGTGTCAGAAAACAGTCCAGAGGAAGGGAAGATGCATTTGCAGGAAAGAGTGCAGGGCAGTGCAGAAGAGGGAGCCTGTAGCAAGAAAAAGATATTATCTGCACAGAGGAAGGGTGGAGCCTGAGCCCCACCCTGGGGAGATAACCACCCCCTAACTAGCCAGGCCAAAGAACAAGTCAGGTATATAGTTCCTTCTGATGGCTCAATGTTTCTGGGATGTAAACTCATTGGGCATGGGAGGGATTTCCAGATTTTGGCAATAGACTCAAGTTATGGTATAAAAATAACATTTAGTTTTTGCTTTTTTCTTATTTTAGACCTAAGGATCGTTTGTTATAAGACACCCCAGTTAAGAAATATTGAAACGTAAAGAGACTTGACCATCAGGGAAAAAAAGAAACCAAGAGTGAGAAATGCTATGAAAGTAACTCCAGACCCAGGAATGGGAGACAGGAAGAAAGGAGACATAAGTGGAAAGGCCAGGGGCCAGTCATCTCAGCAGCTCTGAGACTTGTCAGGTCTGAAAGTGCAAATGTCAATGGATTTTAACCATCTTGAGGTCATGATCTTTTAAAAAGCTCAATGAATATGGAAGTCAATTCCTTCAAATGCAAAATAGCTGGCGCTCTGGCTGGAGGCTTGTTGGGTTAGGGGTATTTCATCCCCACCTACCTCCTCTCCCACCCCTCCCCGTCCCCCACCCAAAAGGTACAAAAGGTTGCAGTTCTGCAGCATTACCGTTACAGGGAAGGCACTGGTTACCCACCAGCAGGCGGAAGGAAGACAGGGTCATGTCACTTCGGAGCTAAGTGCCATAGTGCCTTAAGTCTTACTAGGGGCTGGTTGTCTGACAGGGAGGAGGTGTAAGGCGGGGTAGAAAAGGTGGAAAGAGAGGAATAGGGAAAGGGGAGTGACAGCTGGGGGAGGAGCAACCAAAACCATTAGCATTAAAAATCTTCCTACAAACTGGATTATCAACCAATTAAAACATCTAGTATCCTAAAATATTGATCTGGGTCTGGTTTCGTTTTTCTTCTTAAACAAATCTAGACCTTTTCTGATTAAGGCTCCTAAAATATTCTTCCCTCCTCCCACCCACTTTCTCAAGCCCCTCACTTTCCCATCTAAAGTATCAAACCCAAACCTACCAGCTTTTGTCCGCAGGGCTGCAGAGCCGACCTTACCAAGCTGTCAGGCATGAGTCTTTAGCACTGTGAGTCACATGAGACACCTGTGTGTATGGTGGGCACCGATGCTGCCCGTCTTGGTCCAGTGGGGTCAGGGCCAGATGTGACAAGATGGGGTGAGGGGTGGAGGACATGAGGTGAATATCAGAGATTTCTGGCTGGTGGTCTGGCTTACTGGCCCTGTTCCCCACTCTTTCATCCACTCTGTAGAAGGAAACAAGGCCTTCTGCATTTCTTCCTACCCCACCTCCCTCCTCCCTGCTTCCTCTGGATTTGGGCAGCACAGCTCTTGGGGCTTGGAAAGCTTTCTTCTATCCAGTGAGGTAACAGCGTTCTGCCTTCAAGCGAAGTACATGGTGCGCAGAGTATCCTGGTGAACCTGCACGGCTTTGGCCAGGGCCTGGGGATCCCGCCCATTGCTCTGCCCCGATATGTGGCTCCCTTCTCCACTGAAAAGGAAAGATGAAATAAGTCCTTCCTAGTGAATTGAGCTGCTACTAATCCCTCCCCCAACCCCTACAGTGCCAATTCCCATATTAACTTAAGAGAAAACCCCAACCCAGACTTGGGCAGACGAGCCCAAGGACACCAAATTGGACAACACTCATTTCCTCCTACCTAGGGAAAGTTGAGAGGGTCTGTCTGGTACCAGAGGCTGAAGCAAAAAGGAAGCCTGATCCCAGGCCTCACCTGTCATGCTCCTTGTCCACTAGGTGGTATCGTGCCCGGAAAGCCACCAAGCGAGCATAGTAGGCAGGTGCTGGGATTGAGACGGAGCGTGTGCATCGCACGTAAGTGTGGCACAGCTGGTACGTCAAGATCTGGAGCTCATCCGCTGTGAAACGGTTGTCATCCCAAAGGACATAGTAATGGGATGGTCGGCTGGTGCCCTGGGAAGATAGGAAGGTGAGTGGCCCCATGTTGGGCAGAGGGGATGGATGATGATAAGGAACAGGATCATTGTGAAGTGCACAGCTGTGTTGGAAGACCCACCCATGAACCAGGCAGACACAGTTACCTATGTCATAAAGCACTCATTTTATGGCAAACCTGCCTAAGACATTCAAATTGCACTTCTGTTCAAGTGCACCAAGGTTTTAGTGAGAGAATAATCCTGATCTGAATGCCACTCAGTAATGACTGATACATTCTAGAGGTTGTGGGGATGATCAACTAATCTTTGACCCACCAGAAACCCGAGGACATAGCCCAGCTACCTGGATGCCTGCGTGGCTGCACAGATAGAAGTCAAACTCAAATGGGTGGGTGATGTTGGTGTCCACAGTGGTCCCAGCTGGGATGTTACCACTCTTCCCAATCTGTATAGAGACAAAGACAACCAAGATCCCAAGACCTGCCTGGCCCTAAGTAGGGCCCCAACTCAATTCTAATCTGATTCCACCAGAACCCCAAGAGTAAAGTGGAAGTTGCTGTTCCCAGAGGGTACTACATCTTGAAATAATGGGCTTCTAAAGTCACACAGACCTGTGTTTAAGTGCTGCTTTCACCATTTACTAGCTGTGTGACTTTATCAAGTCATTTAACCTTTCTGAGGTTAAACTGGAGATAATAACAGTACCTACCTCACAGGGCTGCTGTGAGGAAGACGCCTTGTACAGTGTCTGGCACATAGAAGAAGTTCAATAAATGGTAGTTCCCTTTCCCTTCTCTGGGAGCTGGTCTATATATAGGGTCTATAGGCCAGGGAGCTAGGAGGAGGGAGATGAAGTATAAGGGAAGGAGGGGAGAAGGAGGAAACAAAAGGAAGGCAGTGGTAGAGGAAAGGCCACAAGAGCTGGGGGAAGAAAGGGGCCAGGGAGGATGGACAGGCAAAGGACTAATTTCCCAGATTTTATTTCAACAGTTTCTTCCATATTGAGAGAAGGGAGACAAGATGAGGGGTATAGGTGGCTTCCTCAATCCCTCACTCACTCGCTCATTCTTGTCAGCACAAAAAAGGCGGGTGTGATGGCGTTTCTGAACCACAATATAAGTGATCCCAGGCTGGTAGTCCTTTTCCAGTTTGATGCAGGCATCACGAATGGCCAGCAGCTCATAGTGGAGGATCTAGGCACAGGGTGAGGCAAAGAGACATACAGCTCCTCTTGAGTTCACACAACTTTCTGAACTAAGGGTTTGCCACTTGTAATAAGGCTTTTTGTTCAGTCTCCCTTAATAAGCTGATACCAACCATTAGAGACGATAAGACCCCTTCCTGCCCAAATCAGCCTTATATAGACATAGCTTGGAGATACTGTGGGCTCAGTTCCAGACCACTACAATAAAGTAAGTCACATGAATTTTTTTGGTTTCCCAGTGCATACAAAAGCTATGTTTACAATATATTATAGTTTATTTAAAGTGTGCAACAGCATTATGTCTAAACAACAATGTACATACCTTAATTTAAAAATACTTTATGGCTAAAAAATGCTAACCACCATGTGAGCCTTCATTGAGTCATAGTAATAATATCAAAGATCACTGATCACCATAATAAATATAGTAATAATAGAAGTTTGAAATATTGCGAGAACTACCAAAATGTGACAAAGAGACGTGAAGTGAGCAACTGCTGTTGAAAAAATGGTACTGATAAACTTGCTTGATGCAGGGTTGTCACAAACCTTCAATTTGTAAAAAATTCAGTATTTGCGAATCACAGTAAAGTGAAGTACAATAAAAACAGGTATACCTGTACTCGGTTCACCTGATATTTTCCTATAAAGCCTTGGCTTAGAGGCTTAGCATCAGCAAAGAGAACTCACCTGGTTCCTCTGCATAATGAGACCTAACATCAAGACGCAGAACTAAGATTCACAGAGAAGTCACAATGCCCAAAGGGCAATTTCAGGATCAAGAGGAAAACGAGAGTTCCCTATGAGTTCTAAGAACACGCAGGTTTAGGACCACCACAGTAGAGTAGACACATAGTTCAGGAATGGGTATAGAGGGAATAGATAAATTCAGTACTACAAAAAAAGCAGTTAAAAAAAAAAAAGCACAGGTGAAAAACCGCAAAAAGCCACAAGTGAAAAGCCATAGGCAGTAGTTGCCTTGTGGCCTTGGATGTCAGATATAGGGAGTCAAAACTGTATGGCAGGAGTAAACAGAATTTGGAATCAATTAGAACTAGGTTTAAATCCAGGCTTTATGGAGTATACTACCTTGAGCAAGTTACTTAACCTCTTTAAGTCTCATTTTCTCCACACTTACTAAAGTTACTAATAAGATCAGCCTCACAAAGCTGCTGTGAAGACTAAAACAAATAAGTAAAAGCATAAAAATCCTAGTAGGGGCTTAATAACTGCTGATTGCTTTGCTGAACAGCTTGAATTTTAACCCCAGGCCATGTGAAGCCACTAGACATTTCTGAACAGTGAAGTGATATGATAAATTTACCTGGTATTTTAGGAAACACTGGATGACTTGGAGAAAATTGAGCATAATGGTTAAGAGCATAAATCTTGGAATCAGACCAATTTGTCTGAATCCCATTTCTACCACTTAGTACTAGCTTGGGTGACACTGAAGAAATCATTTAACATTTTCAAGCTTCAGTTTCTTCATGCATCAAATGGAATAATAATAATTATTATTTCATAAGGCTACTGTAAGTATTAAAAAGAACACATGCAAAGTGCTTAGTACAGCTCATGCACAAACGAGGTACCCAGTAAATGGTAGTTACAGTACTGTTTATTAAACGGTACTCAAAGAGTTCAGTTCAGTACACTAGTCTAAACAACAGAATATGAAGGCTGAACAGGGAGGAAGAATAGCAGGAACCTTGTAAAAAGTAAGATCAACAGCAGTGGTTCTCAAAGTGTGGCCTCCAGACCAGCAGCATCACCTAAGAACTTGTCAGAACTACAAATTCTAGGGCCCCATTCTAGACTCACTGAATCAGAAATTCTAAGGGTAGGGCCCTGCAGGCTATTTTAAAAAGCCCTCCAGAAAATTCTGATGGATGCTAAAGTTTGAGAACCACTGGTCTAAAGAATCACTCTTCAACATGAACCAACTATTAACTAGGTACTGAGGGTCTTCTATTGTAAGAATGGTCTGTTGGTGATTGTACACACCACCTCTCAGTTGTATCTCTGTGATACAACTTAGCTTAGAAAAGGCAGCAGTATCCTCTGCTACCATTAGGCCCCACTGCCTCAATGTAAAGGTTTTCTAACCTACTGTGAGCCCTACCTGGGGGAGCTGGCCTTCAGGAACACCATCTCGGTAGAAAATGATGCGGGTAGGCTTGAAGCGGGTGGACTTGTAGAACTGGATAAGCAGCTCACGTACCATGTAGGATAAGTCTTCAATGATCTCCTGCCGTGGTCGCTGCACTCGCACAGTAGCACAGTAACGGCTGGGATGGGCATCCATACTGCCTACCACCTGATAATCAAAGAGGCAGGTTCAGCTCCCAGAACCTCCACCCTCCCAACACTGTTAGGCTGTGGGTTTGGGAAAGGCATCTTAGCAAGAAAACTATGCAATCAAATGAGTAAGTTTCTGGATTCAAAGAGCCCTGGTTTCAATCTTTGTTCTATCACACATGTGTAAGTTATGTAATCCGTCTGATCTTGTTCCTCTTCTCAAATGGAGACAGTAATACTACCTGCTTGCAGTGCTGTTGCGGCACAAATAAGGCATGGTGCACAGGGCCTAACCCACAGTACATACTTGATAAGTTTGATTTCCTGTCCCTTGTAGAGGGGTATGTGACGATCTGGCACTACTAGCTCAAAGAGTGACTTCATACAAATATAACTCTGTTTGGTTTTTTTTTTCAATTCAACTGCTAACCCCAGGAACCATAGTGAGAAGTGTTCCTGTGAGTGGTGAGAATAACATCATTTCCTAAGGGGACGGTGGCCAGAGCCTAGGATGGATGGCCACAAGGAAAATAGAGATAAGGATAGTATAGGGTCCCCCTGCATTCACTGAAATAAGCCCAGTCTGCTTAGAGAAATGTGAGGGTTGAGGAAAGAGAAGTGGAAAAAGAGGCCTGGTCCCTTTAGTAATTCAGAAGCCCCTATGAGACAGGGGAACAGAGAAATCAGGAGACGGACTGGAGAGATATTTAATCTACTAGGTGGATTAGGGGTAGGAATGGGGACGAGTAAAGGACAATCCTAGCAACTAAGTAACTCCCTTAAGAGGGATTTTGAAGAAGGATATAGTCGTTCTCATATCCCAAAAGTGGACACAGAGAGAGGGAAACTGGAACACAAAGCAGAATTGATGGAGACGAGGCCAAGTCTCTAGCCAAAACCTACACCCTCACAGCTGTCTCTGAAAAGACGACACCATACAGAATTAGTTTTATTAAGATACCAAGGGAGTGGTTAATGGGGATGATCAGCTGAAATAAAAAGATCTCATGAAGGGTCAAGCATCAAAGCTGAAGGAAGGAAATCATGTGTAATGTTAGGAACTCAGAGCTAAGAGAACTTTATAAGGAAGTTAGAGAGTATCACTCACTGCTGTGATCGAAGGCTTTTTCCCATCCCCTGCCGGGGGGTGTGTAACATCCGCTCCCAGGAATATCACTGGCTGTTGAAAGACGGCAGAGCTAAGCAAGGGACAGAAAACAAATGGTGAGGAGTTGGGTCTTCTCTTCCTGGCACCATCCAGCACCCACTTTGGTTTTCTCTCCCTTGTGTCTGATTCACTCTGCCCAGACAGGGTCCTCTCTTTTCATCAATCCCCAGTATAGTACCTTGTTTGACAAGGGCAAGTGGGCAATAGAGTTCATACCGCTGGTGTGGGACTAGGATGTTGTTAATGCCACCAAGTTTGACATTGATCTTCAGGCAGAGGTTGGACAGAGTCTGAGGTGAGGTCTTGACCACATTCTTCACTTGCACACACTGTGTAGCCATTCCCAACAGTGTATCTCCAACACGTTTCACTTCAGCTATGAGCAGGGAGAGAACTGATTAGTGCATTCAACAAATATTTACTGAATGCCTACTAGATGCCAGAAGTATACACGGTGCTAGGAAACACATGGTCACCAGAAACACAAAGGGTCACTACTTTTCTAGTGCTTACTATCTAGTGACTAATTTTAAAAATCATGAAGAGTACAACAATGATAAATGCTACAAGAGAAAACCTCATGGTGCTTTAAGAGTATATAATATGGGGTAATAACCTAGTCAGGAAAGGATTCTTGAGTAAGTACTGACTAAATTGAAATCTGAAGGTAGAAAAGAACTTAGAAGGGAAGGGGACTATGGGGGAGTATGGGAGACAGCATTCCAGGCAGAGGGAACAGCATGCAAAAACACACTCTGATAGGAGACAGCAACATATGTTTGAGAAACTGAAAGACCAGAGTAACTACACAGGAGAGTAAATGAACCATGGTGTGAGAGAAAGAATGTGGTCATTAGATTGATCTAGGGAAGAAAGGAGGGTAACTTATACTAAGAAGATAGTTTTTAAGATGGAAAGAAATAGATTCAAGAGATATTTAAGAGACTTGGAGACTATACACGGGAGTAAGGGAAAATAATTTTTATGGATAACTTATGAGTTTCTAGCTTTTGTAACTGAATAGATAGATCATAAGTTCTTTTTGAGACATCTTGAGTTTGAAGCGTTTTGGTCAACCCAGTGAGGATATCAACAAGGCAACTGAGTACAGTAGTTGGAAGTTCAAGAGCAGTGTAAAATAGAGATACAAATTTATGAGATATGTAGGTACAGGTAGTAACTGAAGACATGATCTTTGATATCATCAAGGAAGAGAACAGAGTGAAAGAAAAAGAGGGCTTAGATTTGGATCTTGAAGAACTCACAATAATTGCAGAACAGGAAGATGAGTCTGCAAAGGACAAAAATTCAAAGAACTCAGAGGAAGATCAAGACAGTGTTTTATCACAAATGCCAAGGGAAGAAAGAGAGTGTTTCAAAAAGGAGCAAGTGTTCAACCAACTCAAATGCTGCTGAGATAGGAAAAATGAAGATCAGAAATGTCTTTTGGATTTAGTGACAGTAAGGCAAAATTTAATGTATAGAGGTAAAAACTATTTTGGTGCTATAAAGTACCAAGGAGGAGATACAGGATCAATGAAGGGTTTGATATGTTTTTAATGGACAAGGCTTGAACATGTTTAAAAAGTTAAAGGGATCATTTCCATATCCAAGAGATAGTGGCAAACCAGTGTCTCTAAAGAGAACATTCAGAAAAGCCAGATAAAATATAAACATCTTTTTGAAGACAGCAGAGAGGTGCCAAGACAACAAGAACTGGAAGAGCTAACACTCCAGAGAGGGAGAAAAATCTCACAGAGGTGAGCCACCTTCTGCAGCTGCTTTTACCCTGGGTACATTTGCTGACTCTAGGTGTGGGCAAGAGGCTGAGATTCCAGGCTTTGCACTAACAGAAGAACCACTGCCAGGGGACAGAGAAAGCAACAGAATTTCTGGCAGAGACGGACTAGTTCTAAATGTGAAAGGTTAAAAAATAAAAATAAAAAAACCCCCACAGACTAGTACCTTCATGACCTTGGGGTTTCTTAAACAGGCCTCAGAAAGTACTAGCCACAAGGGAAGAATATTGATAAATTGGACTAAATTAAAATTTAAAATTTCTGTTCAACAAAAGAACCTATTACAAAAATAAAAAGGCAAGCCAGGAGCAAAGAGGACATGTCTAATACACTAATATTAAATAAAATTTAATATTAAATATTATAATACATTTTATTATATGTTATATACATTATATCATATATATCACATATATATGATATTATATTATAAACCTAATATTAAATAAGAAAGGAATTATAAAGAACATCTATAAATCAATAAGAAAAAGATACTGAAGCCAACAAAAAAAGGAGAAGACCTGAGCAGGCACTTTTCAAAAGAGGCTAGTGAAACAGACAACAGAAGAATAAAAAGAGACTCAACTTTACCAATCATCAGAGAAATCAAAAGCACAACAAGTCACTAAACATACATAAGAATGGCTAAAATGAAAGGGAACAGTACCAAGTTTGGTAAGGATGTGGAGTATCCAGATCTCTGGTATGCTGGTGGAAGTATACATTCGTACACTTAAAAACCTCTCCTAGATAGATATCCAATAGAAATGGACATATATGTTCAAAGGACAGGTATAAACTAAAACTAAGTAAACATGGATAAATCTCACAAACATAATGTTTAGTGAAAGAAGCCAGATATTAAAAAAAAAAGTACATAACATATGATTTCATTTATATCAAGTTCAGACAGTCAAAACTAATTTATGGTGTTAGAAGCCAGAATAATAGTGGTTGCCAGTGACGGAGAATTGTAGTGATTGGTATCCTGGGGTTGTGTTAATGTTTTACTATCAGAACTAGGTAGTAGTTACCCTGCTGTGACACTTTGTGAGAATTCACTGAACTGAACACATAAGATCTCTATATATACATCACACTTCAACAAAAAATTTATATTAAAAAAGATGATAGTATCAATTTAGTGGAGATGAAGGAGTTAAAAATACAAAGGACAGAAAGAAGTATGGTACCACATTAGAACTGGGCAAATGTGACACTGCTCTTCTGCAGTCTCAGGGCTACCACAGTGGACCTCGCTTTGACCATCATTTGGCCCCCAGGAAGGAAGGTGAAGGATTTTTTAGAAGAATTTGACTACTTCTCTTATCTGCAGACTTAATTCTAGGCAGATGGCCTCATTATCCAAGGAATAGCATGTAAGTGGAAGAAACCCAAGGTCCTAATCAAGGTATGAGACTAGAGAGAGGTGTAACATGACTGAGCTCAGGGAAGGGAAAATTCTCTGAGTAAGCACTGCCTTCCACAAGCATGCTGTGCTATACTCCCCAGGCAAGCCAAAACACTATATTCTCCCTTTATGAAGGGAACCAGAAACATGGATAATTATTCAAGGCAGTTCTCCTAAAAAGCATCCTTGTTTTCTCAACCTTAAAAGGGCCCTCAATTTAAAGCTTAAGAGAGACATGTATTGGAGGTCAAACAACTTGCCTCCATAAGTACTGAGTATCACGTCAGTGAAAGGCCCTACCTTGGGTATATATGTGAAGAAGGAAGAAGGTTTCAGAGCAGAATCAGATCTACTCCATGCTCAAAACAATATCAAGCTAGGTAATAACTGATCAGCAGCCTGATAAGATTTCTAGAGGAATCCAGAAAGAGGCAAGTTCATCTACTAGGTGAGATGACAAAAGAAAGCTTCCAGGAATAAGCACATTTAAATTAGGACTTGAAAGATGGAGAGAATTTTAAGGGCAAGGTAGAGGATTAGAATATTAGATTAGAATTAGGTATTCTAGGCAAAGGCAAATGATATTAGCAAAACCAGAGTCTGGAAAGCATAGACAAAGAATGAGCATCATTTCGGGTATCTACTACATCACAGGCACTGTGTTAGATGCTGCTTTTTATGTAATTAATTATGAGGTTCAGAAAGGTTTGGTAATCTGCCTAAGCCAGTAAACTGGCATAGCCAGGATTAAAATCCAGTTCTACCTAACTCCAGAACAAATGATCTTTCCTGTATGTGTGGCAAAGGGAACAGTAGAAGATAGAGTTGAAAAGGTTAAACTAAGATCAGGACCCTAAAAAACTTTTATTTTTGTGAATGTGGATCAATGAAGGTTTTGGGGGGAGTATAATCACAAAGTCTCATCCAGTAACCTATTCAAGAAAGATTTAAGGGGGGAGGGTATAGCTCAAGTGGCAGAGCACATGTTTAGCATGCATGAGGCCCTGGGTTCAATCCCCAGGGCCTCCTCTAAGAATAAGTAAATAATAAATAAACCTAATTACATCCCCCAACCAAAAAAAAAAAAATTAAAAAAAAAAAAGACAGAACTAAGTTGAGAAGAGTGCGTGGAAAGCAGGGAATCATCTTAATATTGTTTTTTTTTTTTTAAACAGCATTAGTAGTAAAGCAAAGAGAAGACAGACCACCTCTAAAGTCTGGATGGAGGTACCCAGAAACAACTGTGATGCCAAATACTGAAGACAGAAGTAAAGAGAAGGGCTTATTGGTAGACAGAGAAGACAAACTACTAAAGAGATGGTTCACCAAAACACTTTACAATAGCAGAGACCACATATACTTTATTCACCAAAGATCTAGCAGTGTTTTTTTTCACACATAATAAATGATCAATAAACTCTTGTAAAGTTAGGTCAAAGGGACGGATGGGAGCTGCAGAGAGGTCAAGGGGTGAATCAAGATTTTAATAATACATTATTACATATAATAACAATAGTTGATGACTGAAACAACAAATAGATGAGAATTTCACTAGAATAAAAACACAGAGAGGGCAGAGTACAGAAATATGGAAAATACCAAGCATTTCTGGTAATGACAAAAACAATTAAGGAGAGACAGGGGAAAATGTCAAAAAGAGGAGAACTGAGAAAGGTCACTGGTGACCCTCTGCAGAGGTTTAGGAGAATGGCAGAGCTAAGATAGATGAAAAAGGCTATGTGACTGGTGAGGAAGTGGGGTTAGAAAATGTAAAGAACGCATTCAAAAAGTTTGATGAAGAAAAACAAGAAGATAGGAAGACAAAAGCTAAAGGAGATGGCATGATTGTGGCCATGTGCTCTAGGACGGGGAATCTGAAGATGTTTGAGGGTTAAAGGGTACGACGTCCCAAAGGTAGCAGGATGGAACAGAAACAAGAGCACACATGGGTGAGTAAGGTAAGAGGAAGGACACCTCTTCCTTTGAAGCAGGAGAGATGGAGAGGGAGAAAAGACTAAGAAAAAAGCAGTGAGTCAGAGATGTACATAGTCATTCTCATTCCTAAAAGAAAGGAAAAGACAGGGAAAACTTTTGAAAAAGTCCAAGTCATTCTCAGGGAATGGAACACCAACAGAACCACTATAAATTCTGCTTGAGTGTGCTGCACTCTGTCTTGACGGACAATGCACTCCTACGGATGGGAGTCTGAACTGACCCATCTCTGTAACTGGCCAAGCTTAGCCTGGCATAAAGACCAGCACACAGAAGATCCCAGTAAATGTTACTGGGAGGGAGTGTGAGCAGGTAAGCAGGACCTGGAATGACTAAATGGCTCATATAAGCTGATATTTCTCCTACAAGAAGAACACTGACATTAAAGAATAGCCCTGGCTAGAGCCAAGAATCCATATTGAGTCATCCCTAGGAGCTTCCAGGGAGCTACCCTAAGAAGAGACTTATCATTGTAATCACTATCCCAAGAGAACTGTACCATACACTGGCGTCTTCCCTGGCAGGATGACGATAATGAGCTGCAGCCCTGAGTAGGTGTTCTTGAGATGCCGGAACATGGGCTCCACGCTGTCTGCCCCCTGCGCGTATTTGCAGAAGCAAGGTTGGCCCTGGATAGGCATTCCTGCATCCTTGGAAATCTTCCGCAGCTGGTCGGTGAAGTTCCTGTAGCACAAGCATGGTCATAACAGGGGGCAGTAAGTCCCATTTTAATATCTCTGACCAAAAGTCTCCATAGTGCTAGGCATCTAGCACTATGACACATTCTAAGATAATGAGACATCATCACATCTAATGTAAAAAACATATTTATAGTTGAGTAAGACAATAGAGAGCTTGCTAAGTGTTCAACGGTACAAGCAGAGAGCTGAGGGAGCCCAGAAAAGGGACCTGCAGGAATTCTCAAAGTCCTCCACCTTGTCCCACTCAAGCAGCTGGTTCCTATGCTCTAAGTGCACAGCAATAGGAAGGTGCCCAAATGGAAGGCCTCTTTGCTCAAATTAAAATAAATAAGGTTCCAACAGTGATTAGAGCACAGGAGATACTCAGTAAAAGTGAGCTCCCTCCTCTCCCATTGGTTCTTTGAAGCCTGAGAACAAATTATTAAACAAGCGTCTTCTTTTCGCTTTAGAGCTTTACCCTATGAAAGGAAGACAAAGTTGGAAAACTAGTACACATACAGTAGATTAAAAAAAAAATCAAGCTACATAAATATAATGACAGACTCAAAGGAGCAGCAGGAAATTTAATTTGTGAAAATCCTGCATTTAGATTAAAAGCAACAATGTATAAATAAAGAATAAAAGCAATTGCTTAGTGGATGTTATTACACAGCATATAAATACCAATATGATAGATTCAAAAGCCTATGCAGTGAGAAAATAAGTTTTCTCACTTATTCAGTGAAAAAACACAAGATAAATACAATACTGTTGTGTGAAATTTTAAATCACTTATGTACATATAGGCATATAAAACACATAAATTGGATAGGAAGGTTATAGTAATTCATGACAGTGACTGCATCAGAAGGGAGGAATGGAACTAGGATGGAGGATATAAAGGAATCTTAAATTCACCTGTAACATTTTATTTACTTTTTTAAAAAGGATAAAATAAATATGACAATACTCTGGATGATGGATACATAGGTGTTTACCACATTATTCTTTTCAAAATTAAAAAAAATCAAAATAAAAGCTAGAATAAAAAATACAATCTATTATTTCACATGAATAAGAGCCAGGGCTCTGATGGACTACAGTGTTTCCTCCATTTCTCTGCTTTGTATACAACTGCAACATGGCTACTAAAAAAGCCAACATGTTACTAGATTCCATTAATAAGTGGGTCTCTACTTCAAATAAAGTGTTATTTCCAATCTTCTATTACCAGGTCACACTTGGAATATTATGTCTAGTGCTGGGGGCTACAAAGTGTTGAAAGAAGTCTAGGATGGGGAAGGTCTTAAAATCCTGTCCTAAAAGTGACATAGCTGAGATAACAGGGCCTGATTAGCCAAAATAAAAATTCTCAGGGTTGACCCTTTATTCATCCCCAATTACCAATTTCTCCACTTCCACCTTCATCTCTTCCCCTTCTGTCTCAATGGAAAGGATGACTTCTCCTATGCTCTGGATCCCATTCCCTCATATACATGTAGGAACTATCTCCACTTCCTTTCTCATTTCTCTAAGTTCTATTTTCACTGCGCCTTCTCCCTGGACAATCTCATCCATTGCCATAGCTAAAAACTTTCAAATCTTAATCTTTAGCCCAGAACCATACATCCATCCAACTGGGTATCATTGACCCAAGTATACAAGTCACATTTTTATCTCCTGCTTCCAGGGACCATTACAAGAAGGGCTTGTCTGATGAACTGACTCCTTCCAACACTGAGATTCTAGGTTTATCAATTTCTGTACCCAGAAATATCCAAAACAATGAACTGCTTCTCAAAAGAACTGGATAGGGGAAGGACGTGGGAATGAGAGAGAAGCACGCTGAGAATTGAGCTACCAACAAGGTGACAAAAAGGCACAGAGCTGGGAGCCTTTCTAATATCGCTAAGGGCCAGCCCTCCAAAGCTTGGCCAAGGCTAAGGGCAGCCTGACCTAAATAGGGCTAAAATCTCATTTAAGAGAAACTCTAACTGTGATAGTTGTGTATCTGTGAGGGGAGAGGGGGTACCAGAGTCCCCACATTCATCAGATGCTGCTGTAACTAATTCTTACGAAAACCCCAAGGCCAGCTGAACCCACCAGGGCACACATCTGTTTTACCCTCGCTACTGCCCAAAGTGGTCAGCTCTACCAACTTCCTCAGCCCCAGGGAGCACTGACCTTACTACAGATCCAGAGGGAAGGAGCCACCACTTCAGAAGACTGCAAGAATACTGAACTATACATTTTAAATAGGTAAATTTTGTGGTATTTGAAATATACCTCAATAAAATTGCTAAAAAAAAAAACTGCAGTGACTTCCTCACTTACTCATTCAGTCACTCAAGAACATTGCTCCCCTAACTTGTTCCTTTAAACCATTTGGCTATATCACTTTGTTCTTTCTTCACTGTTGTCATCTACTCCCAGCCCTTCAGCCACAGTTGGTTCAGAGGCCCTTACAACTCTTGTTCACCTAATTCAGGTCACTTGGACCCAAATGAACAAATTCTGTGCACAGGAAAGGATAGCTCAAGAGTATCAGCTGAAGTTTTATTTCCAATTAAGAATATAAGATTTGAAACTGCAGATTTGATTTGATCGCAATCTGACACTTTCTTGATATGCAAACCTTGTACCAGTTACTTAACCTCTTTGAGCCCCAGTCTCCTTAAAATGGAAATAACACCACCCACTCACTGTGAAGATGAAATAAGAGAACATAAAATTAGGTACAGTGTTGGCATAAACATTATAGTCATCACTACTACTGTTTACTACCATTGTTAATAATTATAACCATAAAATAATTCAGGTCTCCACTAGGAGATGCATGCTCTAAAATCATCTTCTCTGACACAGATATGGCTCCTTATCAAGACCCCTGACCACAGATGGACAGAAAAAAAGCAGGCAGAAGTTTGAGCCAGATAGCACAGAGGGGCAGAGTCAAGGGTCAGAAAGAGCAAGCTACTGATCAAATCTTGAGAGTAGAGGAAGCTAGGCAGCTCTAGGATCCTTCCCATTCCCTTCCACCCATACACCCAATCCTCCTTACTTGAGCACCTCTTCTCGACACTGTTTTTGGGGTGCGAAGCAGGCGATGGCCCAGACTTTGATCTCAATCCCATTGTAGAACTGTTTCCCCCGCATGTCCCAGACACCCTGATTGGGTGTGGCAATGGCCCGGTTCTGGGGATAGGCAGAGGGGGCGCCCAGGTGAGCCTCAGTAAAGCCAGGTGGACAGGGGAGCAAAAGCTCCTCCTAGCTATATAACCCAACCTCCCCCCACATGCCCCAGAGATGTTGTCTGGCCCTGACCCTGCTCACCCGGCCGCCGTACTGCAAGATGGGCGCCGGCAGCACTCGCCCTGTCACCTCCGTCATGTCATCCTTCACCTTGATCCCAAATTCCTGGATGTAGGGATCTAGGTTGTAGCTAGCATTCTTCATCTGCAAGACAAAAAAAGGGGATTTCAGGGGAGCCGAAGTTTGGAAATACTGCTCAGCTTCCAGGTCCCAAGCAGAAAGCTCTGAAGAGTAGCTGAGGCTGGCAAGCAATAGTCCTAAAAAGTGGGGTTGGGGGGCGAGTGGAAGATGAAGTAAGAGGGAATGGACAACACAGGGACGTATTACAGGAGGGAAAAAGAGATAGGAAGGAAAGTAGCTACAGGGTCAAGAAACAACAGCAGTCCTATGGAGTCCCAGGCAACAAATCCAGGATTGTGTTTTCCTAAGGGTCCTGCCAAGGCAGAAAAGCATCTATGCTACCAGGGACCCCAATGACTGAGCAACCACGCATACATTTCTCTACAGCCCCACTGACCAGACGGCTGATCTCCTCCTGTCTGTCTGGGGCCGACCTAGCTGTAGCCTTTATCATGGTCGAAGTCTGGTTGTCGGTCAGCTTCTTAATGCAGCGCTGCCCAGCCACAATGTTACAGACCTAAGGAAACGAGAAGAACAGGTAGCTCTGGCTTAAGTACAGTCCACCCTGTACCCAGAGCCCCACAGTAAGGGAAGAGATCTTGGCTGTCAGTCCTGGGAAGAAGACTACAAAATCCCTGTGCACAGACAAGTTAGAAAATATCCACGTGCAATACAAAGGGCAATATGGCCACTTTGTGATTGAGAACTTGGGATCCAGAGCCAGATCCAGGCTCAAGTTTCATGCATTGTTAAATGAGAACAGTAATAATCTCATAGGGCTGTTTGGACACTAAATAAAGCACTTAACGAACCAAGTACAGTTCTGCAACATAGTAAATACTCAATAAGTTGTAGCATAAATTATTATTTACCAAAGGGCCCAAAATAGAGCTCTTCTGAATACTGAAAAACTCTATATACACAAACTGGATTCCTAGACAGTAGGCAGCTCTCCAATGGTGGCAGGCAGTCAGTTGCTCCATACTGCAACACACCAGGAGAACGAACAATAGCTCTTAACTCTTGAGCCTCAGTCTACGGATAATCACTGAGCCCTTGGACTACAGAAATCACTGTCTCTATTGGCTGACAGTGTCCTCTGTTGTTGTGAGGAATATCCTGCCACATGGTTCCTCTGTATTGCACCCAAAAGAACACAATGGAAATCAGAAAAACTTTCTAGTGATACACAAGACTTTCATTACCCAATATACTATATTCAGGAAGCTGTGAACAGAAAGCCTTTGGCAGGGCAGAGAGAGACAGTAGGTTTGGAAGACTTAGGTTTGAAGGCCAGCTTTGCCAATTCTAGATGATGTTACCTTGGACAGGAGTTTTAACCACTCTAAGACTCTGCTTCTTTAATTTCAGTCATGGGAAAAAAACACTAGCTTTCTACTAAAGCTGTTGTGAGGATTCAGATGAAATGTAAAACTTGCTCCCATAGGGCCAACACTGTAAGTTCTCTTCCTAACTTCCAGAGTTCATGTTGAACAGTGGTAGGGAAAACCACCAGGACAAGGTCAGCTGACCTTAAACTCTGTGTCTCAAAGAATACACAAGTTAGTCAATTCACTGAATGAAAACCCAGAACTGTTAAAATTTGTGAGGCTGTTCTTTTAAAGGCACCTTGGAGTTGTAGCATTCTTTACAAATGATTTCAACTACAGACTCAACACTAGAAAAAAGACTAAAGCAGGGATGTAGAGAAACTGGACCCCTTGTGCATTGCTGGTGGGAATGTAAAATGATACAGCTGCTGTGGAAAACAGTACGGTGATTCCTCAAAAAACTAAACACAGAAATACCATGTGATCCAGTAATTCCATTCTGGGTATAAACTTAAAATAAGTGAAAGCAGGGACTAGAACGAATATTTGTATACCTATATTCACAGTAGCATTATTAAGAATAGCTAGGAAGTGAAAGCAACCAAGTGTCTATCAAAGAGTGAATGGATACACAAAATGTGGTAGATACATACATTGAAATATTATTCAGCCTTAAAGAGGAAGGAAATTCTGCCATATGCTACAATATATCCTTGAAGTCATTATGCTAAGTGATACAGGACAGTCAAAAAGGATCGCATATTGGGGGCAAGGTATAGCTCAGTGGTAAAGTGTGTGCTTAGCATGCATGAGGTCCTGGGTTCGATCCCCAGTACTTCCATTAAAAATAAATAAATAAATCTAATTTTTTAAAGAAGGCTATATACTATATAATTCCATTTACATAAAATGTCCAGAACAGACAAATCCACAGAGACAGAAGTAGATCAGTGGTTAGTAGGTGGTGGTGGAAGGGTAGAAGGAATGGTAAGTGACTATTAATGGGTATGGGCTTTTTTCTAGGGGTGATGAAGATGTTTTAGAATCAGATAATGGTAATGGTTGTGCAACTCTGTGAATATACTAAAACCCACTGAATTGTACATTTTAAGAGGGTAAATTTTATGGTATTTGAATTATATCTCAATAAAGCTATTCTTTAAAAAAAAACAAAAAACCTGGCTACAATTGCCTATGTGATCTGACCTTGCACTTCTCTCTGAACTCATCTCCTACTACTCTTCTCCTCATACACTACATGCCAGCCACTACGTCTCCTATCTCTCCGTAAGAAGATCCAAGCTCCCTGATGCTTTAGACTTGCTATTTACCTCTTGCCCAGAAGGCTCTTCCTTCAAGTTGTTACAAGGTTGGTTCTACCTCATAATTTGGAACTCAGCTCAAATGTCTCCTTAAAAGACTTCTCTGACCATAATAGCCAAAGTGACTCTCTCATCCCCTCCACCCTATGCCTAGTCCCTTAACCTGTTTTATTATTCTCATAACACTTACCACCATCTGAAATTATCTTATTTATCAATTTAATGTCTACCACCCCCTTCTAGATTGTAAGCTCCAAGACAGCAGGGACCTTGTCTGTCTTGTTAATCTCTATATTCTCAGCACCTAAAAGCATATGACACATAGCTAGAACACAATAAACATTTGTTAAATGAACAACAGTAAAAATCAAAATATAAGTCATTATATTGGGGGGTGGGTATAGCTCAGTGGTAGAGTGCATGCTTAGCATGTATGAGGAACTGAGTTCAATTCATAGTACCTCCATTTAAAAAAAATAACTAAAAAAACCCCAAATTTTAAAAAATACAAGTCATTATATAAGTTATTTACCTTGGAAACTATGTTTAAACAGAAGTAATGTTAATTTGTTAACAAATCTGAGCTTGCAGTAGATATTACCCACACCCTATCTACTTAGCTGGCATTGCCCCTGAAGACTTCTGCTTACACCTCAAAGAACATATTATCATCATTCCACTTTCTGTGCATCAACAGCTATTAACTGAGTCAGAGTTCTTGGGTTTTGGGATCTCTTCTCCCTTCAGTCTAATTTCCTTTGGTGAGTTCTGAAATCCCAGAAGCTCACAGAAGGCTTAAACTTTGGTCCCAGCTATCTGACTCCTGCTGCTAAAACACAGTAAGATGATAATCAAGTGCTTCTCCAACTTTTTCATATGAATCTTCTTTGGGTTCTGTTAAAAGATCCTGATTCAGCAGGTCTAGGTGGAACCTGAGATTTTGCATTTCAACAAGCTTCCAGGTAATACCTATGCTGCTGGTCCACTGGCTACACTCTGAGCAGCACCGGACTAAACAACGAAGCATTCAGAGGTAGTTTTCTCATTATACATTTTGGCTAGTGTATACCAAACCAAATAGAGCCCAGTGGGTCTCCACTTGTATTCTATGACTTAAAGAGTATTACTATTTTTTCTTTAATTGCAGGATTTCAAAGGCCTGCTGAAGCATAAGAACATGACAAATCTTGGGCTAAAACTTTTTCAAAAGGAATACATTGATCACTGAGGAAACAGGATTCACATTACAGGTAATATTCATCTCCATTTTCTGTAAAATAAGGTACACTTGTATCTTTAGGTCATTTAGGATCTCCAGCTCCAAACAGGGAAAGAGAAATTAAGAGAATATGAGTGTGGGTATCTGAAATCTCTGTCCAGAACGAACTAATTACTTATTAAACAGTAAATATAGCTTTCACCTCTGCCTGGCAGTCCTGAAAGAACATGAGAGCAGTACGGGGCATAAGGAAAGAACTCAATAGGTAAGAATGAGGCCTACGTTTCACAGAATGTTCTCCAGAACATCAATTTTCCAAACTTCAAAATAAGGATGAGACTACAAATGGAAGAACAGACCTCTGATGATCAGCGTACAGGTACAATGTTTGTTCCTCAGCCTAGTCATTATTTGGCAGCCTCACCTCTAGAGGCAGGTAGGTATGCTTTTGTTCCTGGCCAACCTGCAGGCAGGGCAGGTGGGGATACTTGAGCTGAAGGTTGTATTTCTGCTTGAAATACTGTGCCACTGTACATTCCACAGTCTGTCCACTCTCCAGCTGCAAGGGAAACCTGTTTGAGGAAAGGGAAAGAGGTGTCATAGCCCAGCATTCAATACCACCTTTCTACACCTACAACCATGGGAAACTCCAGACCTGACTTCATCCCTACCCAGCCTTTTTAAACACCATCGGCACTCATGGGAAAGCAGGCAAACGGGGCTCAAAGCGTGAAGCCAAAGATGTGAGAGGTAAGTTCCAAAACAGTCAGGACCATATCTGACTCATCTGTATTTCTAGTGTCAAGAACGAAGCCTGACACACAGTAGGCACTCATAGTCCAGTATAGTATGAGGTGAAGAAGGTGGATGGAATCAGCGACAGCTTCCCCAAGGTCTAGCCTAGGATCTCAGCTTTCTTTTTCAGGAAGAAGAATAAGAGATTCTAACATTAATACAACTCAGACAGGAGTCAGTGGAAGATGCTTGCTCTATAGTAAAGGAGGACAGGTGGAGACTAAGAAGGTAAAAATGTAGGAGAGTATCAATGGACCTGGGAAGGTTATGGGAGGGATATCAAATTTCTACAGTTTATCTTTGAAAACAGGGCTTGTCCTCAGGGCAAGGTGTAGGGTGGAGAGAGTGAAGAGAGTATGCTAAAATATCAGCCCTCTTCCATCAATGGTAGGGCTTAGCAGCCTTGTCAACTTACGTCTGATGGCTGGCAGGGCGGCGAGTAACATTACACACGCGATATTTCCTCTTCATCTGTCCACAGTGGGTCACTTCCACCTTTAGGCCTGGGAT
This sequence comes from Vicugna pacos, assembly GCF_048564905.1. Classification (NCBI taxonomy): domain Eukaryota; kingdom Metazoa; phylum Chordata; class Mammalia; order Artiodactyla; family Camelidae; genus Vicugna; species Vicugna pacos. Next base: position 42,137,267 of record NC_132999.1, read on the forward strand.
ACACATACTGCTTGTCAGGGTTGGAAAAGGCTGCTCCTGTGCCCAGGCTTGGCCTCTCCCCTGAACATAGCCCAAGGGGATTTCCTTTTAGGACTAAAGAGAAAGTAGCACTGATTTCCCTCCCGGCCTGTTTGGATCCTCACCCTTGATCTCCTTGGTGAAGCGCACACGCTGAGAGTCCGTGAGAGGCTTAGGCTGCTCATCTATGTTCCTGATGTCCAGCACCTCACACATGAACTCAATCACTGGCTGCGCCTTGTAGAAGGCGGTGGCTGAGACTGTGGGGACAGGGTAGGGAAAGCTCAGCTCAGGTTCTGTCTTCCAAAATAAATGAAGGCACTGCTCTTTACACCCTCTTCCTTATAGGGTATTGGGATGGGGGAGGGGGTCCCAGGGCTGTAGGGATTAGACTAGGAGTGTGGTTGCAGAGCTGGGAGGGATGAGGCTGGGAGTGTGGTCACTGGACTCAGGGTGCCCCTGGCTCCATAGCTCTCCCCACTCACCATCAATGTTGAGCATCATCTTCCACATGGCAGGGCGCACAGACTGGTGAAAGCCGAACCAGACCTCGCGCCCACCCCCCAGCGGGTGGTAGTAGCCCTCAGGCGGTGAGAAGAAGGAGCGGCCCACAGGGGTGTACCTGGCAGGGACAGGCAGAGAACTGGTCCCTCGGGCACAGGCCCCCACCCTGTGAGGCATCCTGGGCACGGAGGAGCCCTGGCCTGGAAGGCAGGACACCAGGGCTTTAATTCCAGCTCTGATCCTTCACTAGTTGTGTGACTGACCTTGTGCAAATCTCTACCCTTTCTCTGCCCTGCAGGGACAGATGAGGTGAGGTCCAAAGGTATCTAAAAGGGACAGGGCCAAAGCTTTAAACCATCTAAATGTACACATTTGACTGGCATATGGTAGGGCTTCAAAGAATATTTTATTTGAAAGGCACACTGTGGGACCTTAATATATGCTCATTCCCCTCCTCCCCTCATAGCACTTCTGCCACCACTAGTAGCCCAGACACTAATTACATCAAGTACCTCATGGATGCCAGGTGCCTCATGGCCACATCCAGGGCTTGCACAGACTCCAGGGGAACAGGGATTTGGCCACTGACCAAGGCCTCATGCAGCATGCGCCAGCTCACAATGGCTAGCCACTTGATGGAAACCTTGAAGATTCGATCCTTCCCTTCCCCAGGGATTGTCACCTCAAAGTCAACCTTCAGGAAAGAGAAAGGGGTGAAGGGCTGTCAATGCTTTCCCATAGTCCAACATTCCTTGTCATACCCCTACTGTCCTTCACTCAATAGATTTGCCAAGAATCTGTTTCTTAAGCTGACAAGGACTTGCACAGAAGACTTCAGAGTAAATCTAGTCCCTCAGTCTCCAGCCACACTGGCTCACTGCTTCTGTCCCTCTCAACCATACTTAGCAGAAAGTCCTTTAGGTCTATTTTAAGTCTAGCCTCAGTCTGTTTGCAAAAGGGACAGACATACAGTAGGCTAAATAAAAATCAGCACCTACCCATTCCTCACCCTAAGATGCACTTTCTTAACACAAAAGATGAAGGGGATCTCTGGATTGTCAGACTCTAAACAAGCTTCTGTGAGTTCTGCCCCTCCCTAGACCTCTGACCCAGGTCCAGCCTGACTCCCAACCTTACCCGTTCATTGCCAATGGGCAATGCTGTGACAGTGTAAATGTTCTTCTTTCCATCATACACGGGCTTGCGATCACCAAAGATCTGAGGCTTGAAATGCTGGACCATGTATTCCACCACTTCCCTGTGGGGAATAGGAGAGGCAAGTGGGAGCTGAAAGACTAATACTTCAAGCTTTTGGAAGTAATGTGAAGTCTGGGCAACATCCCAACTATTACATTTTCTCTTAACAGCTACTAACCTCTACTCTATGACAGTGCTTCTCAAACTTCAACATTTATACAAATCACCTGTAGATCTTATTAAAATACAGACTCTGATTCAGTAGGTTTAGATCAAAGTCTGAAATTCTACATTTCTAACATGCTCCCAGGTGATATTTTTGGTCCTCAGATCACCAAGGCTCTGAAGGACCTAAAAGAGTGGGTGTGAGCACCTTCTGAGCTGGTGGGTAGGGGGCCTGGGGCTGAGAAGAGAAGGGCTTAATCCCAGGGTCTATCTAGAATCAGAAACAAAATTCAGGCTGCTCCAATCCCCAGGCTGATAACCAAAAATGGTAGGTGGGGAAGAGATCTGAACTGGAATAGGAATAAACTGTGGAAGAAGAACCTCATCTCTTGCATCTCTCTGAAGTCCTTAGTTTCACCACCCAGCTTTCTCTCCATTATCATCTCTTTCTTGATTTCCCTTCCTGTCCTCTGCCACTTTCAGAGATTTCAGAGTATCTATCTGTCCTTCAAAATCCCAGCTCATCCAACTATCTGACCTCTTCACTTTCTAAACCAAAGCTCTTTAATACTACTGGATAAAAAGGTTCAAAATGAACACTGGAAGCAACTATAAACACATGGTTTCAATCCTAATTAAACTTCAGTGCTCCCAGCAATCTTCTTCATATCCCTGATCTTCCATCTTAATGGACTGTGACACATCTTTTCCAGAATTCATTCCTATCTGGTATCAAAAGGCATTTTTAATAACTTTCAAAAGAGTTAAGTGCAGTAGGTGAGGCCATCTACAAGTTCCCAGTCACATAAACAAACACATTTACATATACATGCCTCTTCTATTCTTTCCTTTCACATTTGAAATATCCCTTTCATATATAATTTTTAAACATGAAAATGTTTAACTTCACTCATTCAAGAAACACAACTTAAAATTAGACCAAGATATAATTTTCTACTTAGCAGAATGCCAATGATTAAAAAATCCAATATAGTGGATTGGTGCAGATATGGGAAAGGGGCATCTCTGATACCTTGCTGATGGGAGTGTAAGTTGGTACAACTTATCTTAAAAAAAACTGGCAATATCTCAAAAGTTTTAAACATATTGTGCCAGCAATTCAGTCCTAGGAATTTATCCCACAGATACACTCATATTTGAGTGCAAAAATTTATCTATATTAATATTCCACAGTTTCATTTTTGTAGCAAAAGTTTGCACTCACCCTAAACGATCCTTAACAGTTTTATTAAACAGGTTATAATACATCCATTCAATAGAGTACCTATGGAGTTATGCAAAAGAATGAGGCAAATACATATGTAATGATATATATTATTTTTCAAAATACATTGTTCAGTGGAAAAAGCAAGGTGCAGAACAAGGTATATAAGAGTCTACGTTCTGTGCATTTAAAAAAAGTGTTCTATATACATATATGCTCGCATATACATTTAAAAAATCTAGAAGTATACTAAAAAATGGTAACAATCAATGTCTCTGGGGAAAGGGACTAGGAGACTGGCAACCAGGGTAATAGGAGATACTGTTCACTGCTACTTTTTTTGTAGTATTTAAAACTTTTTACATTGCACATATATATTTTCCAAATAATAATAAAACAAATTAATTTTAAGAATAAATATTGCTTCTTCTAAGGTTAATTCCTCCAACTGTGTATCCTAGATGTCCTCCTGCCTCAGCAAGGACATCCCATTCATTCTGTCCCTCTCTGTACTGTACCTTTAACCTCTCTTCACTGGCTCCTTCTCCATTTATAAACATATTCATGTCTCATTCTTTAAAACTTTTCATCATTTATTCATTTCAACAAATACTGAAATGCTGTAGGCACTGTCCTTGACCCCTATAATCCTCTCTAGCCAACATATTCCCTCTCTCACCGTTCTTCACCCTCAAGCTATCTAGAAAAAGCTATCTGCTCTCACTATCCCTACCACATTACCCCCCACTTATTCCTTAACTCACAATTAGGATTACTAGCCCAACTCCTCCACTGAAACTGCTGTGGCAAAAGGTACCAATTATCTCCTAAGTCAGATCTAGTGATATTTTTCAACATTTGCCTTACTTAGAGTCTCTTTCTCAAAAACTTTCTTGAATTTGGTGATACTACCTTCTACTAGTTTTTCTTTTACCTCTTTGCATTCTCTTTCAAGGTTCTGAGATTCAGGAAAATAAGGACTCCTGGACTTGGCGGCTTAGGTGTATATCACTTACCGGTTGACTCTGCGAGGACACTTATCCGGCTTGATATCCACCTCGTAGTGGTAGACGTCAATCTTAGGGATGTCCACCTCAAAGTAATTGGCCAGGAGCTTGATTGGTTTCCCCACAGTGCCAATGCCAGGCCGGCGAGGTGCCTGGAACACCTGCTGCAGAGGGGGCAGGTAGGCGCCTGCAGCTATAAGACAGAGAGGCTGGTGAGGGTAGAATCTTGTATATTCTTACCACTCTAATCAGAGAAGGTCAAGGCCTCCTAGAACAGGAGCAGCAGACTATAGGGGAAGTCTCTTTCTTGCCTACCCAGTCCAACTGAGGGCTTCTACTGGCTCAGACAATCTAGGCTCATTTTTTAAAAACTTTCCAGTAGGAAAATTACCCCTGTTATCTATCTTAAATTCACCAAGTGAATACATAATAACTTCCTATTACATGTTAAGTAGGGGGCTAAATCTGGCTCCAGTAACTAAAAACTCTTTCTTCTACTAGATTAAGACATCTGCCTCCAACAGCTATCTAGCAAACCAAGAAAGCCCTATTATCTGTCAGCCTGATGCTCACTTCACTCATCACCACCCTGAACATGAAATAGCATCATCTTAATGCTCCTCTGCACCGCAGGTAGGAGGAAGATCCAAAGAAGGCCAATGGGGGTGGGGGGCAAGAAGGATGGGGGCAGTGTTTGAGAAAGGATTAAGGCAACTGAATGGCTGATGTTGGAGAAAAAGAAAAGGAGAAAAGACTAAAAGGACAGAGTTTGGAGACTAAGGGAAGGAGAGAGGCTGAAGCGGGAAGCTGGTGAAGAAGCTGAAACTAGAGGTCACAGCAGAAAAACACTTGAATTGGGAAGAAGAAAGGCTGAAGTTAGGGGCTGGGGCAAGACAGGTTAGAGCTGGGGCCCCAGGCAAGAAGCAAGGTTGCAAGTGGGGAGACAATGAGGAAAAAGTTCAAAAGAAGAAAAAGCTAGGGAATGAAGACAGGCTAAATATAGGAGACTGAGGCAAGAGTAAGCTACAGGAAAGGACTTGGGATGGAGGGGCAGCCATTAGCATGATGGCTGGAGAAGGAAGAGATGACTGGCTCTGGGAAGGAGAACACAAGATTCTCTCCACAGTCCACAGCTCCTTCTACACAGTGCCCAGACAGAAGAAGGGATCAAATTTAAGAGAGAGGAAGCCTTTGGGAAAGGACTAGGGAAGCGCCAGCTCCCACTACTTTCTCCTCTCTTGCCACCAGCCTGATTGCTGCCCCTAGTTTTATTTTCTAGCTAGAGGGGAAAGGGAGAAAAAAGGGAAACTGCCTAAGAGAATTCTTTCTCCACATCTACTATTGTTCTTGCCGGTAGGGGACCAGCCCAGGTGGGAAGAGAGAGGGATAAACCAGCCCAGAACCTCCTAACACCAGAGATCTGCTTTCACTGTCTGCCAAGCTGGGGGGATGGGACATATCCTTAGTTGGGGGGTCAGGAAGAGGTCAGAACCATTTAAGGGAGGGGCATGCTTCCCAGAGTTAAGCTGCTGTGTCTCCTTCTAACCACCTGTCAAGCCTACCCCACTCTGCAGACAGGGAAATGGAGGCCCAGCCTGGGGGGAAAAGGCCTTCAGAATGCAGCCATCTGGGGAAGTGAAAGCTTAACCACTAGCATGGCTACCTATTCCAGAAAGAGCTGGACAGAAATTGTACACAAGCCATAGACAGATATACACACACAGAAGGACACATTTCTCTATTCTATACACATCTAAACACACGCTTAGACCTTAACAGTTTATCTTTATACACACACGCCTTACCACCCTAGACTGTGAGTTCTTCAAAGATTCAGACTGTATCTGCCTTGGTCAGTGCTGAATCTCCAGTGCCTGGCATACAGGAGGTGTTCACTATACAGATACTAAATGAATGAACAAATAGATCCATAGACACACTACAAAGAACACACATACATACACAACACACAAACACATGAACACCTAAAAACAGCAGGAACAATTATAAACCCTGAACAGGACAAACATGACCCTAAAAGGATGTAGCTGATAAGAGACAACCTTCCCCTCCCCAAGTTCTTACATTCCATTCATCTCCTTAGCCTCCCAGGCAGAATAATTGTTTGGAGTCTTGGGAGAAAGACATCCCCTAGAGCTCAGTAGAAATGATGGGGGATGGGACAGACACTCTAGCCTCAAAGCCTTCTCTTCCCCCAAAATAGGACTATACACCAGACTTAGCCTTAGGCACCCTCCACTCCAAGGAGGCTTTGGGAAAACAGGGGAGAGAGCCCCCACCCTCCCTTTCACCCCCAAACTAGGGAAGGCAGAAGTAAGAGGGAACCTCTCTCCCACTCCAACCCTCTGCAAGACTTACAGCAGTACAAAGTTCCCCCCAACCCCACCCTGCCCCCAGCTTTTAGTCTGAGAAAGGGAGACACTTCCCTTCAGATCCAGACAGGGACAGACGGCCACTTTGTGATGCAGATGAGGGCCCCAGCACAGAGGACAAAGCTTGGGCCTTGGGGGAAAGGGGCGGGGCCCTTCCCTGCAGACAAAAGCAAGGAGGGAGGGGCTATGTAAAGGACACTCCCCCTCCCCCATCCCCAACCAGCCCTGACAAGGAAAAGTAACAGAGCCGAAAGGCCTGGCTCAGAGGTTCCTTCCCTGCAGTTCCAAGGCCCACATACCTCCCAAGAAGCTAGACTGACCATTCAAAGGACAAACTCAAGGCTGGGTTAGCTGTCCGGTAAGCAAATAAGAGGCCAATCCCTTCAAAAAGAATCTGTCCACACGTGAGTACACATAAATTATTAAATATCCACACGTGCTTAACCATTTATGTTCACACATTCAATTCAATAAACAAACACGTACTTGTGGCAGGGCCTAGACATTCGTTGATTCCACAGATAAATCAGTCACCACCTCTACCCTCTGGGAGCTCCCAGTCCAGTGTATGTGCCTGAAACACACCTGAGCACAGAAGGCACACCTGGAAATAAGTCCAGTGAAGCCAGCAACAATACCTTGCTTTGTGTACTATGTCCCCCAACCTCCAAGAGAATAGTCTGGGCCTAGGAATGAGGCAGTTATGGGGTCCCTCCATTCACAGCTTCCAGATTTAATTTCAATTACATCCTTTGATGAGTTAAAGCCTGCTCCATTAGGCTACAGCCAACTCTAGACATCAAGCTCTAGTTTCTTCCCTAGAAGCTTATTGTAACAACAACAACAACAAAGTAAATTTTTCCATCACACCAGAGCCCATTAGGAATTCATCAGAATAAAATCATTAGCAGTCTGGTATGGATGCCAGCTCCCAGCAATCCATCTGGACCTCTGTGACCTACTCTCACTCTAGTCCACGGGTTGTTACAAATAGTCTTCCACCCAGAAAACCAGGAGAGTTCCTGGAATGGAGCAAGGGGCTTAAAAGAAGGAGGAAATGGTTTTCTGAAGTCAGTTGCTTCCTAAATGCCATCTTAAGACTTACATAGCCTTTATAAGGTTGTTTTCGTAAAGGGAAAGAAGTCACTAAGTACTTATAGACTACTGAATGGATGACTTGAATGAGTTGATAGGAGCTATTTCCTTGAGGGAGTTAGATCTGGTATAAAAGTCAAAGTTCCTTCAACTAGAATGAAATTCATATCCCAAGTGAAATGAAATTCATGTCCCAAATGGAAATCCTATTCCCACCCCTAGATCAAATGGAAGGAAGTGGTGAGACAAGACCTAAAGGATTCCCAGGTCCAGACTGTTCCCCCATCAAAAGGGTAAGAGACCTAGGACACAGGAGTTGCTACCACTCCACAGCCCATCCTGGGGACTCTGGTCTTCTTGGGGCAGCCCTGCCTCAGTTTCTTTTCTGCTCTTACTTCTTTTTCTCTTGACTGTGAATAAGAAGTTAAGGCTATCACCTGGGATCCACCACGGTGAAGTCTAAAAAATCCTTCCTATCCCAAACAACTTATTTGTGACAAAAGGCTAGCTTGGCAACCTTGGGTCTAATAGCATGGCCCCGACAGTTTCTGGGGAGTAGAGAGAGGAAAAAGCAAAGATACCCTAAGGGGGATAGCAACCATGAAAACATTTAGGTATAGAAAGATTAAGCTGTCCTCTTAGGAGACACTTCTGACATCATTATCCTTGGATTAAAAGATCCTAACTCTACTACACGATCAGAAACGTGCAAACCAGGCAGACAGCTCCTAGGTAAACCTCGTCCTGGCCTTAGTCCCTCAGTAACCAACACATTCTCTAAGGCCTGTCCTCAGGAAGGACCCGTCCTCAAAACATTGCCTTGGTCTCCACATTCTTTCTTAATCCCAGTGGCAGAAAAAGGCACTCTGGCAGTTTCCCTCAACCCATTCTTGGCAAATTGTGACAGGGTTTTCAGAACGAAGTGCAAGAGCCCCAAGATGAGGAAGGGGCCCATTTCCACTTGTGCTCTGCTAGCGATGACTTTAGAGAGAATGCACCCAAACAGCGCGCTCCTTTTTCCAAGCCAAACCTGGAGGGATGTTGGGGGGGGTGGGTATCGGGCAGCCACGCCCCCACCACATCGGGCAGCCCCTTCCAGCAGCCACCTCCGCGCATGCTCCGGCGCCTCCGCTCCAGCTCCCCAGACTCACGGGGGGGAATCCCGCGGCTGGATCCCCACCCACCGCCCCCTGACCCTCGCCCCAGCGTCAGGCCCGGCTGGGGAGGAGCTCACAGCCCAGCTCTGGCGCCTTCTCCCAAGAGACACCAGCCAAGGCCAGCCCAGCCCCGTGGAGCCCCCGCCCCCGGCATGCGGCAGCTCTGGGCCCATCTGTGTCGACCCCCTCCTCTCCTGGACACCTGGATCCCGCCCCCTGCCACCTGCCGGGCCTCTCCCCAGGCCTCCCGGGATCTCCGGGGGTCCTTACGTGTGTTCAGGCCCTTCTATCAGATCACTTCCCACCTCCAGGAGTGCATACAGCCTCCTTTGATAAACGGCCCCCGTATCAGCGCTCCCTTCTCAAGATTTCCCCCGGAACTGCACACAACCCCTTCAAACTGGGCCCCCCATCTCATAAGAGCCCCTTTCCTCACTCAGGAAACCCTTTCTCACTCGGTAATTCTGCTCTTCACGCGGGAGTCCCCTGGTCCTTGGAGCATGCACCGTCCCCCTCTTCTGGGGGGCCCTTACCTGCTCCCGAGGGTCCCGCTTCCATCCCATATACCCGTGCGGAGGTCAGGCGGCCTGGAGACTGTGGAGTCCAGCGTGAGGGGCCTAGGTACCCCGCACTCTAGCTGCTTGGGCTCCCGGGCCGGGCTCGGCTCCCCCCCCAAGCCCGGCCGCTCGCGCCGCCGCCCCCGCAGCCTCCGTTGCCGCCGCCGCCGCCGCGGAGCCTGCGGCAGCTCCCCCCCGCGAGCGCCCGGCCAGCTGCCAGTGCGCAGGCGCGACCGCCAGGCCCAGGGGGCGGACGGGAACGAGTCAAACGGGGCGCTCCGACGGCAACAAAGGCCAATGGAGAGGGGCGGGGGCACCGGGGACCGGAGGCAGCGGCCCCTGGCGGTCACCCGTCACCATGCAGCCCGGCAGAAGGGCTCCGGTAGAGGCGCCGCGGAACCGCGCAGCGGCGTAACTGGGGCGGGGCGGGAGGACACCCTCCCGCAGCAGCCTCCGGCCCTGTCTTTTCCCCCAAACAGGTCCCTCCAAACCTATAAACAGCCTCCCCACTTCGCACAGAGCCTCGCACACAGTTCCATCTCATTCCCAAGCCACCCTCACACACTCCGAGAGCCCCATCACCCAGGGGCCCTGCCTCCCACCTCTCCTCCCAATCACCCTCATCCTTCAAGCCTTGGCTGCAAAGCGACTGCCTCCGCGAAGCCTTTCTCCGTCCCTAGTCACTGAACTCACTGACGCCACCCTCTCTTCCAGGCCAAGTGATGGGCGCCGAGACCACAGATATGAAAGAGACCCTGCCTACCCTGGAAGATGTCAGAGTCTCAATTTAAGAGCGGCTTCTGAGTTCCACCTATGGGACCTAGGAAGCACTTGCTTCTACTTTCTCATCTACAGTATACGCCTGAACTCAGTCAATCCGCTTTTGCCCTCATCACGTCACTTAAAATACTTTTTGTACCGAAACTCAAAGGATAATTTCCACTCTTATTTCTCTGCAGCATCTGACACTATTCCTCTCCTTCCTTTTTGAGCCTTCTACTTGGCTTCGTCATTTTCTGAGGTCTTCTATTGCCTAAGTCCTTTTCAGCCTTCTTCAAGGGCCCCCACCTCTTGCTTTTGATCCATTAAATAAGTGTTCACCGTGGTTTCAAACTCAGCTCTCTTTTCATTCCACTCTCCACCTTCCCCTTCAAGGTCTCATCCATTCTTATGACTCAACTGTCCTTCCAAATCTCTATTTCCAGCCATGCCTCAGACTCAAATTTCCAAGTGTCTGCTGGACAGCTCCACCTGGATCTACTAGCACTTCAAATTTTAAAAGTCTGAAATCAAACTCTATCTTTCCCCCACAAACGTGCTTGTCCAGTGAAGGGTACCTTTATCCCAGAAATGACAGTTTCTCTCTCTCCTTTGCTTCTTCCCCTATTCAACTGCTTACCAAGTCCTAATATATTTACCTCTTCATCTGCTCTCACATGATCTCCCTGCCATTCTGATGGCTCCTTGTGCTGGTGCAGACCCTTATCATGCCTTACCAAAAGTAACACTTGCTAGTCTCACAGTTTCTGGGAACATTTCTCCCATTCTATATGCTTCAATTGATAGGTGGTAAGAGACCAGCTCAAACATCACTTTTCCATATGTTCATTCATATGTCTCCATCTATATGTATTTTTTGATGCCCACTTTACACTAGATGCTGTGCAGAAGCTAAGAACTTAAGAGAGAGACCATACCCAGTCTCTACCCATTGAGAAGATTAATTTCTGACATTTTTCATAGTATGTTTTTTGCTTTTCTCTAATAGAGGTTCTCAAATAGCCAGCACCAGAATCACCTAGAGAGCTTGTTAAAACACTGCTGAACACTGCCTCCAGAATTTGTGTATTCAGTAGGTCTTGGGTGGAATCCAAAGAATACTCATTTCTAATAAGCTTCCAGATGAGGCTGAGGCTGCTGATTTAGGGACCACACTTTGAGACCTACTGCTCTACAATATAAAGTTAAGAACAAAGACCTTAGAGCCACACTGTTTTGGTTTCAATCCTGCTGCTGCCATTTACTATCTGTGAAACATTGGGCAAATTACTTAACATCTGTATTTCAATTTCCTCCTCCCTCATTTTACGGGGTGAAAATAGTACCTACCTTACTGAGTTGTTGTAAATACATACAAAAACTTAAGAAGAGTATCCAGAAGAATAAAGCAAAGTATTGGCTGCTATTATAATTATTGTCTTCCTCTTGTACTACATTCTAAATTCTCTATGAACAGGGAACATTTCAGCTACACTTCTGTTCCCCCTTTAGTGCCTAGCACAAGCGGTGCCTAGAATGATCAATAAATTTGGGTTGATCTTAATCAAATAGATGGCATCAAAACATCCTCAGAAATAGCCTTGATATAACCAAGCTGGAAGCTCAGCATTCCATAAGAAGAGTTTGAATCCCCTGTTCTAAATACCAAGCCTCACACTTAACTTTGTGGAAAGGCACTGGTCACTATTCTGATCCACCTTCAGAGTGGCTAGTGGAGTCAAGCCTGGCCCTAGCCTCACAGCGTCTCTTTGCAGAGTATCTTCATCATCAAGAATTTCACTCTTGGCTAGGCAAAGCAGTAGAGTATAAGGGAATTCCAGATAGCATCTTGCTTTTTTATGCAGATAAACTTCTTTCAGTAATTCCTGAGGTATCTACCCAGAAAACTACTGACTCCTTCTATTCCAGTTCAATCCTTGCACCTCAATCCACAGTTCATTCACACCCAAGGTCTTTCCACTTAAACACCTTCTCTAAACCCAGAATTTCCTGGCCCCAAAGAATGGCCTGAGGGAGAAAAAAACCCTGTATCTACATCTATATTTCCCTTTTCTTAATATTTAAAAACAGCCTGGGAATAATGAAATCAAGGTAATATAACAGACATAAGACCAATCATATACCCTACTATCAAGAAATCAATCATCAACACCTCCTGCACATACCATCTCTTTTTACCTATAATGAAATCTACTTCTTATATATTTCAGGAGATTATTTTAAAAATCAGAAATCATGAACAATGGAATTAATAAATGTCAGATGGTACTTTGAAAAAACTTATGAAATTGGTAGACTTTTTAAATTTACTTTTTTAAAATTGAGGTATCATTGACATATATAAATTGTATATATATATACATATATATATTAAATTGTACACTATATACATATATATATATATAGTGTACAATTTAAGCTATTCTAACATATGTATCAACCAGTGAAACCGTCACTACAATCAAGACAGTGAACATATTTATTGCTCCCCAATTTTAAAACTCATCACAGAGATTTAATAAATATAAGGGAACTTTTTATGTAACTGTAGACTAACAAATCTGATACCCTCAGTAAAATTTTAAATTATATTTTTTTCTTTAAAAAATGCAAAACAAGGACTAAAAAGCAAGAATTGAGCCACAATTAAAGAGGACACTGAGAAAGTTATCAAACATTACCAAAGAACATCTGGCCAAGAAGGTTTATTGTCTAATACTTCCAACCATCCCTGAAAGAGATAATTCTGTTCCATGTTATATGAACAGTTCTAGAACATGAGACAAAAGGAAATTTTCCTAATTTGTTCACAACAGCAGATAAAGATCTTCATCTCTTGTATGATGATATTACAAAAAGAGATCTTAGAGCTATGGATGCAAAATTCACAAGTCAAATACTAGCCTACAGAATTCTATAAGAGAATAATTAAAGTTATGATAATAATTATGATAATAATAATAATAATAGCTAACATTACTAAATGTTATTGTTTCCTTAATATTAAGTAAGAAAATCTGTAAGAATCAATAAGAAGACATATAAAGACATTTTAAAAAAGACATATAAAAAATCCTGGGTTAAGTAGAGAAAGAGGCCAAGTTCATGGATGGAAGAACCAAATAATGTAATAACGTCTGTTGGGCCCTTGCTATTCTAGCCCCAAATTCTGAGGACTAGCATCAGGTATCTCCACCATCCTCCATGTATTATGCTTCAGAAATACAAAGAGACAAAGATGGATTAGAGCCAGTTCCTACCCCAAAGAAGAGACAAACGTATAGATCAGGGCTATCCAATACAAATACCATGTGAGATATATATGTAATTTTAGATTGTCCAGTAGCCACATCATAAAAAGTAAAAAGAAACAGGTGAAATGAATTTTAATAATACATTTTATTTAACCCCAATTATTAACCCAAATATCACTTCAGCAGGTCATCAATATAAAAAATCATTAATATTTTACAGTCTTTTTATATAAGTCTTTGAAATCTGGTGTGTATTTTACACTCACAGAACATCTTAATTCAGACTAGTGACATTTCAAGTGCTTAATACATGTGGCTAATGGCTACTGTACCAGACAGCACATATGATCATGTCAATGCAATTTTGAGTATGACAGAGGCAAGCATGGGTCCCATGGGAACTAAGAGGAAATATGTCTAACCCAGTCTGTGGTACTCAGGGTAGGCTTCCTAGAAGAGATACCTATTTAAACAGGCCTGGGAGGATGAGCAGGAATTAGCCAGACAAAGGATAGGAGAATGGCATACTAAGCAGCATCAGATGAGAGCATGAAGATGTGAAACACCACTTACACCAGGAACTACCAGTACTGCTATTCTAGCATAAAGAAGGAAGTAAGAAACATTGAGAAGAGGCTAGAGAAGTACCGCATTCCCAAATCTGCCCATTCTCTCTCCTGCCCAAGCCAGGGGAGGGGCAGCAAGGGGGAGGGCCTGAAGGAGCTGTCCCTGGTTCTGACATCCAAGACAGATTCACATTTCAATTCCTCCCAAGCTAGAATTGACCCAGATCAAGCCTATATCCTTGGATCTTCTGCAGCATACATGGAAGCCCCACAATCCTACACGTGGCCTGGCAGAACAGGAGAGTCCTTTGGATAGCCTGGCCCTGAGTGGGTTACAGGATTTTAGGAACACCCCAGTTTAGGAACAGAACTCTAGGGCTAGGTTATGCCCAGGAAAGGCATCCTCTTTAAAAGCAGACATGTACCTACTATGCAAAATGAACCCCAAAGATGGTAGTCAACCTGTGGTGTCCTATCTTGACCCCTTAAGGAATGTAAACTAACAACTCAACTTTCAACCCAGAATCTACCTGGATGGGTATTACCAAGCTCCTGACTAGTGGAAAGAATAGGGGAAGAATTGACTTCTATTATCTTCCCTCATCTCCATTAATGCACAAGGGGACTCAATGGGCAAATACTTATAATAAATATGGTCTTAGTATATCATTGGGCCAGGGAAAAGGACAGTCTGCACAAGTAGGACTATATAATTATCATTCATTCATAAGAAAGTCAATATAGAATAATAATTCTATACTCATTAAAAATTTTATTACATACCCAATGATCAAGATATCATGATGGGACCGGTACACTGGCAATATTATACCAGTATGATCCTTTGGAAAGCAATCTGGTGACAGTTATCAACAGTCTTAACAATGTTTCTGTTCTTTGACTAAATGCCTACTGCTATTATCCAAGTCCAGGTTACCATTAACTCTTACCTGGATAAGTGCAACAGCATCTTATCTCTCTACATCTAGCCTTGCACCCTCAGATCCATTCATTAATTACATCCAGAGTGATCTTTCCAAAATACAAATATATACTCATTCATTCAACAAACATTTACTAAATGCCTACAAAGCAGTGAACAAAAGCAGACGTGTACATTCCTTGCCCTCAGGAAAATTACAGTATCACAGACAACAAACAAGTAAGAAAAACAAAATTTACTTCAAGATAAACGCTTTGAAGGAAAAGATTGCTGTAAGACAGAATAAGAGAATATCTGGAGACAGTAACTATTTGGTATCAGATGTCAAGAAAGATGAAGGACTTTCACTAGTAGGACAGAACATCAACATATAAGTTGGCACAATAGCCAAGACATGGAAGCAACCTAAATGTCCATCAACAGATAACTGGATAAAAGAAGTTGTGGTATATTGATACAATGGAATACTACTCTACCATAAAAAAGAATAAAATAATGCCATTTGCAGCAATATGGATGGACCTAGAGATCGTCATTCTAAGTGAAGTAAGTCAGAAAGAGAAAGAAAAACACCACAGATATCACTCATATATGGGATCTTAAAAAAAAAAAAAGGACACTATGAGCACATCCATAAAACAGAAACAGACTCTCAGACTTAGTAAAGAATCTTATGGTTACCAGGGAAAGGGGGTGGGAGTTTGAGTGTTTGATATTTAAAATGTTAGCCACTATATATAAAAACAGATTTTAAAAAAGTTTCCTTTGTATAGCACAGGGAACTATGCTCAATATCTTGTAATAACCTTTAATAGAAAAAAATATGAAAACAAATATATGTATGTGTATGCAAGACTGGGACATTGTGCTGTACATCAGAAACTGACACACTGTAATCGAGTGTACTTCAATTAAATACATACATACATACAGTCTATTTTCACACACACACACCAAAAAAACATGTTAAGTTGGGAGGTGGAGTGATCAGAATTAAAGTGTTCTAAAGGTCCTTGTATTGTGTATGACACAGATAAAGGTGTTGATTCACTTTAGAGTTCGGTAAGCATACATGATAAAACTTCAAAAAACCTATTAAAAGAATAGAAATAGAATAGTATAGAAACAGAACATTCAAACCATTAACTAAATACCTTAGAATGTTTAAAGAAATTGAGTAACTAATTAAAAAAATCTTCCCACAAAAGAAAAAATATATCAACAAGTTTTACACAGGAGTTCTGTCAAACATTCAAAGAATAACAGATCATTTCAACCTTTTACAAACTTTTCCAGAGAAGAGAAGATGGAATACTCTCCAAGTCAGTATAATCTTGATACCAAAAGAAACAAGGACTGTACAAGAAAGGAATATTACAAGCTAGTCTCACTCCTGAACAAAGATGTAAAAAACATATAAACAAAATAATAGGAAACTAAACCTAATAATGTATTTTAATATATTATATATATTTATGTATAGATATGTATTATGACCTAATTGTACTGATTCCAAGAAAGCAAGGTGTTTAATGTTAGAAAACCTATAAATGTCATGTTAAAAAAGAAACACAATATGACCAGTTAGTAGATGCAGAAAAGTGACTTAATAAAATTCAACACCTATTCATGATTAAAATAAAAACTCTTAGCAAACTAACACAAAGGGAGTTTCTCCAACTGTTAAAAGGTATCTACCAAGATCATGTAACAAACACTGTTTAAATAAATATTATATTGTGAAAATTTTCAAATATATACAAAATCAGAGTGGCTGGCATAATGAACTCCCATGTACCCATCATCCAGATATAACAACTATAAAATACAAACTTAATTCTTAATAGTAAAATATCATAAGCATTCTCTTCAAAATCGGGAGTAAGACAAACAGGCCCTTACTTCTTTCAGCATTGTACTGGTGGTCCAGCCAACATGTCAGGCCAAAAGAAAAAAGTTAGAAGACTAGAAAGATGATATGACTGTCTAAAATGGAAACCCAAAATAATCTATAGACACATTATTACATATGAAATAAGAGAGTTTCAGAAAGACTGATGAGTAAGAGATTAATATCCTTTGAAATACACTGCATCAAAAAGGTAATAATTCGTAACAGTAACAGAAATAGCAAGGCATTGAGGAATTAATCTGAAAAAAAAAGCTACGCAAGACCTCTATAGAAAAAGTTATAAAAATTCTATTGAAAAATATTTTAAAAGACCTAAAATGGAGAGAAAGGAGAGAAAAACTGCTGCTAGACAGGTGCAGATGTATTGGACAGGAGCAGATGTGGATGTTTTCTCAATTCATCTACAGATTCAGTGCAATTATCAAAAAATTCCAGCAGGTTTGTGTGAGTTTGTGTGTACAGAATTTGACAAGCTTATTTTAAAGTGTTTATAGATGAAATAAGGCCCAAAGAATAGCACAAGCACTTAAGGAGAAAAATAGTAAGGTGGAGGAATGTGTCCTACCAGATATCAAATCTTATTACACAATGTGGTAATTAAGACAGTGATGTAATGGCTTAGGATTAGATAAATTGGCTAGTATAACAGAATACAGTCTAGTAACAGACCTGTGAACATATGGAAACAAAACCGGTATGATAGAGGTAGCATTGCAGACCACTAGGCAAAGAACAAATAATCAATAATGGAACTGGGACAACTGATTATCTACATGGAAAAATATAAAACTGGAGATCTACCTCAATCCACACACAAAAATCAACTCCTGTGAAACGCAAATCTTGAAAAGTGTGTAGGAAAAGATATAAGCAACTTGAGATGGAAAAGAATTTCTTAAGCACACCATACTAACCAAAAACATACTAACCACTAAAAAAAAAAAAGACTATGAATTCAACTAGGTTAAAATTAAGAACTTAAGTTCATCAAAAGACAATATAAAGAAAGTGAAGCCAAGGAAAAATACAATATACATATAAACATCAAATTATAAGTATACAATACATACTGAGAACTACAAATCAATAAGAAAAACATACAGTTGTATATATTTTAAAAGGCAAAAGTAATGAACAGCCATTTCACAGAAGAGGGAATATGAAGAATAAAAAATCATATTTAAAAAGTTCAATCTCATTATTTATCAGGAAAATACAAACATCACAGAGAGACATGAATTTCACCTACCAAATAGGGTAAAAATTAAAGATGTAGACTAATGAGAACTCTTAGATACTGTTGGTGAGAGTGTAAATTGGTATAATGAACACATTATTTTGTAAAGTTGAAAATGTGCATACACTATAATCCAGCAATTTTTGTCCTGAGAAACTTCTACTTGTGCCAAGAGGAGATATGTATAAGAATGTTCTTAGAATCACTGTTTGTAATATCAAAATATCAAAAACAATACTAACACCATCCATAATAGAACAGGTAAACAAACTGTGATACTTATAAATCTCAGAAACATGAAACTGAGGGACAAAACAAGTTGCAGAAGAATATATACAATGTGGCTCAGATTATATAAAATTCAAAAATATGCAAAATAAACTGTATGATTTAAAGATTAAAACATATGTATTAAACAATACAGAAAAGAAAGGGAATGGTAAACCCAAATTTCAAGATGGTAGTTACATCTGAGAGGGAAAAGAATGGTACTGGAGTTTGAAGGAACACAACTCAAAAGTTAAAGGTAAAAAAAAAAAAATCCACGAAGGTAAAAATTCTTTTTTTTTTTTGGTAAATTGAATGGTGGAATGTTGGGTAATAGGTGTCTGTTATAGCATTCTTCTTTATACTATATGTAATGCTATAAATATTCTTTTGTAACTATCTATGTAATGTTAGGCAACTAATTCAGTCTCAGTGTACTTCAGTTTTTTCCTTCTATAACCAGGAAAACAATTATACCCACCTCTAGATGGCTGCTGGGTGACATAATTGTTTAATACACACAAAGTGCCTACAACAGTGCCTCAACTTGATGTGGAAACATTCACTTATTGCCTGTTTTTGGTACGGTATTCCTTACCTCAGTTATACTTATGTCTCCCAGACTAAGACTGTTTTATCCTCTCTAGAGAATAAACCTTCATCTTACACCAGGTTGGATATAGCAGAGAGGGGCAATCATCTGACTATTGTGAAGCTGGAGAGGATCTGAGCATCCAACAGATTTTTACCATTCTTTCAACCTATCTTCCTGTTTTCAGCCCCATCTTCATCCTCATGTCCAGAGGCTCTTGGTGCCTCCAATTAGTAACCTGTGTGTGTGTGTGTGTGTGTGTGTGTGTAGGGTATGTGTGTGTGTGTGTGTGTGTGTGTGTGTGAGAGAGAGAGAGAGAGAGAGAGAGAGAGAGAGGAAGCTTGAGAGAGAGAAGGAAGGTGGTCTGCAGGGGAAATTAATTATTTTGCCCTTTGACTTCCTCCCACATCACT
Organism: Vicugna pacos; assembly: GCF_048564905.1. Taxonomy (NCBI): domain Eukaryota; kingdom Metazoa; phylum Chordata; class Mammalia; order Artiodactyla; family Camelidae; genus Vicugna; species Vicugna pacos. The sequence goes on from NC_132999.1 coordinate 42,156,549, forward strand.
TTAGGTTTAGTTTTCTGAGATATGCAAAGTCAATTACCATTGGCCATAGGACCTCTAAATCCCAAAATTTTGTTCCTGTTTCCTCCTCTCCTTTGCTATATGTTTATGAGTTTGTACCTTAAAAAAAAGTTTTATTTATTTGTTTGTTTGTTTATTACTTTATTCATTTAATTTTGTTTTTGTGGGGTCAGTGGAGGAAAAAGGTAAATGTGGGTGTGTAATCCACCATCTGTAACCAGAAGCAAGGTCTCACTCTTAAATGCGAGGCAGTGTAGAATAGTGGTTAAGAACACACGCCCTAGGCTGCCTTGGTTAGTTAATATCTTGGCTCCACCACTTTTAAGCTGTGACCTTAAATTACTCAAGCTCTAATTTCCTTCATTTCAGCATTTATAAATTGAAGGTACTAGCACCTACTTCATTAGTTGTTACGATGATTAAATAAATTAGTATTTGTAAGAGCTTAGAACTTTACTATAACACTGTAAGTACTCAATAAATGTTAGCTAATATTATTTGAGAAAGTCCCCAACATGAAAGTCAGAAAACAAAACAAACTAAACACAACTCAAAGGAAATCGACCACACAAAGGGAACACAAGAAAACTTTCCCCCCAAATTGCATTTTACATTCACAGAAAGTATAAGATACTTCACTAATTAAACAAAACAAGCCTATAACAATAGGAAAAACTTAAAGGAAAATATTAAAACAGCTAACATTTAAAATTCATGCATCAAAGATAACGTTGAGAAAATTATCCCAGAAAGTAGAACAAAAAGCAGAGATGGGAAATAGAAGAGAAAATTGGAGGAGCCATCCAGTAGGTCTCACAGCTGAACAATAGCAGATCCAATTCAGGAGAGAAGAAGAAAAGTGGAGAAGAAATTATTGAAGATCTTATACAAAAAAACTTTCTCAGACCTAAAAGGCTGAGTTTCCAGTAGGGGACCATTCTGTGCTCAGCACACTGAGAGGAAAAAAGAGGGAGAGAGGTAAACAAATAAACAAACAAACAAACAAACCCACATAAGAGCAGATCATGGTAAAATTTCAAAATTTCAGGAGAAAAAAAAAAGAGAGACATCTTAGAGCTTTCAATCAGAGCACTTATCACACTTTTTTGTTTATTATTTTGTCTGTTCTATGTGAGGTAAGAGACAAGGTCCACCCTCCTCACTGATACATCCAGTGCCAAACACAGTGTCTGGGAAAGAGTAGGTGTATAATATTCTTTGAATCATTGGAGCATAATTTTTGAGAATACACAAATCCCTCCACAACTCACCATCAGAAATCTCTAATTATTGATGGCGGGCATTTCACGGCTAGCAAAGTCACTGTATCCATTAGACGGCTGAATCCCAAAATGAACCTTTTTTTCTTTTTTTTTTTTTTTTTAAAGATTTTCATTCTATTTGGAAGAAAGACCTCCGGGTTTGGAGTCCAAAAGCGCTAGATCTGAACCCTGCTCTTACTTACAAGCTGTGTGACCTGGGATTACTCAACCTCGTCCACAAAAATTTACTGACCACCAGCCACGGGGCAGGGGTGTATGTGAGAAGGGGTACTTTGGTGATAAGTACAAAATAGTTCTATCCCTCCAAGAGTTCATGGTTCAATGTGGAGACCATTGAGGAAAAAAAAATTACCACAGCCTCTCGACGGGTCATTCCCCACCCTCTCCAGCCCATTTTCCACGCAGCTTCAAAATACTGTTTCAAACTGAACACAGGTTTAAATCACTTGCCTGTCTAGAGTCCCTTCCATGGTGCCTCTGTGCCCTCAGGATAAAAGGTCACCGAGTTCTGAAAGGCCTCGGACAGCGCTCCTGCGAACGTCTCGCGGGGCTCTCTCTCATCATGGCGTCCTCTCAGGCCTCCTGGCCTCCGCAGCGAGCCCGGTAGCCCAACCGGGATCTGATTGGTGAGTGTAGAGAGGCGACTGAGCATGCGCCCGATCTAGCCCCTCCCACCACCCCTAATTTCAGACTCTCAGGGCTGCAGAAAGCTTGGCTTCTTGCAACCCGTCCGTAACAGTTCTACTGAGGTTTGATCTTCAATAAACTGTACATATTTTAAGTTGGCAATCTGATTACTTTTGACATAAGTATACACACAGCCAGAAATCGACACATTGTAAACTGACTACACTTTTTTTTTTTAAAGTATACACATTCCACCTCATCACCACAGTCAAGACAATGAACATACCCATCATCCTCAAAAATTTCCTCCTGCTCCTTGGTAATCCTATCTCTTGTCTCTTCCTTGCTCTCCTCTCCTGCAACCACTGATTTGCTTTCTGTTGCCAAAGATTAGTTTTCATTTTCTAGTATTTTATATAACAAGAATACATTCTTTTTGGGACTGCTTCTTTCACTTACCATAATTATTTTGAGATTCACCCATGTTATTGTGTGTATCAAGAGTTCATTGTTTTTCCATGAGAAATAGTATTCCATTATGTGGATATATGACCATTTGTTTATTCATTCACATATTAATGGGCATTTAAGTTGTTTTCAGTCTGAGGCCATTACAGATAAAACTGCTACAAGTCTTTAGGACAGTTGTGCGGGTAAACACGGAGGAGTCAAATGACTAGGAATTATGGTAGGTGCATAACTTTTATTTTATTTATTTATTTATTTATTTATTTTGGTGCATAACTTTTAAAGAACTTGAGGAACTTTTTCAAAAGTAGCCAAATTGTTTTCAAAGTGATTGCATAATTTTACATTTTCACCGTAAGTGTATGAGAATTCCAGTTGCTCCACATCCTCCTGAACAGTTGGTACCCACAGTCTTTTATTTTAGTCTTTCCAGTGGGAGTATGTTGGTATCCCATTGTGGTTTCAATTTATACTCTCCTAATGACAAATTATATAAAGAATCTTTTCAAGTGTTTATTTGCCTTTTGTACATTTTCTTAGGTGAAGTGTCTGTTCAAATCTGTCAGTCATTTTTAAATTGGGTTGTATTCTTAAGTTATAAAATTCTTCATATATTTTAGATGCAAGTCCTTTATCAGATATATGTTTTGCAGATATTTTCTTTCAGGTTATGGCATATCTCTTAATTTTCATAACTGTCTTATGAAGAGCAAAATTTTTAACTTTCATAAAATGTAATTAATTGATACTTTTTAAAAAATAATTGATGCTTTACATGTTATGTTTTAAAAATCTTTGCCAAATTCAAGGTCATTAAGATTTTCTTCCATGTTTTCTTCTAGAAGTTTTATAGTTTTAGCTTTTACATTTAGTTCTATTATCCATTTTGAGCTACTTTTTCTGTTTGGTGAGAGGCAAAATTCAGGCTCTTTTTTTTTTTTTTTTTTTTTTTTTTGCACAAGTCTATCCAATTGTTGAAAAGATTGCTCTCACTAAAGTGTCTTAGAATCCATACTCCACAGGTAGTGTAAATTCTAACTATATTCTTCTTCTCAAAGTTGTTTTTGGTTATTTTATGTCCTTTGCATTTCCATATAAATTTTAGAATTAGCAGTAAATTTCTACCAAGAAAGCCTGCTGGAGTTTTGATCAGAACTGACATACAGATCAAGTGAGTTACAAATAACACCTCAAAACTATCAAGTCTTCTGATCCATGATCATAGTACATCTCTTCATTTATGAAGGTCTTTAATTTCTATTAGCAATACTTTCTAGTTTTCAGTGTACAGATCTTGCACATTTTTTCAAATTTATTCCTAAGCATTTTTAATTTTTGATGTCATTTAAATGGGATCTAAACTTTTTCCATTTCATTATGAAGTACTTAATAAAATTTAAAAAGTAGATTCTTCCCTGTGAGGAAAACCTGTGCTTACTGTGACTACAAAGGAAAGCATGTTAAATAAAGTGGAATGTTACACTCCCATTTGCCCTCACTTCTAAGCAAGTCCTCTTATCTAAGTGTTATCAGCAATAATAAAGCTCACATCTTGTCCTTGGTCCAACTATCTGATATCCGGTGTCTATTTTACAGTTGATTCTGAACTGTTGTAGGGAAAAGGGTATGATTTACTAACCCCCTAAAACCTCAACATCTCCTCCATCTGACTGATGAAACTTACTTGTATTTCAAAACTCAGTTCAAGGCTTCCTGCCTTCATGACAACTTCCTGACATTCCCTCCCTTGTGTCCCTGCTTGCATTTCCTGTGGTGCATGTGGCAACGCTTAGCTGCTCTCCTTTGTTGATATAGCCTTCTCCTTCCTCCTTGCTCTAAGTGTGTAAAAATCTCAAAAGCATGAAGAAAAACCATACTTTACTTGTCTTTGCAGCCTCAATGCTTAACACAATGTCAGGCAGGCAATAAGTATTCAATAATGCTTACCTAATGAATTATTATGGCCATAAAACGACATGACTTCAGTTCCAAAAAAGGATAACTGTTCATTATGTAACTGTTAATGAAATAACAGAGTACAAAATCCTGTATGCATTAAGATGACAACAATATAAAAACATGTATGCATTGAAAGGCGATATGTGAGATAAATTGCTGATGTGTTTGGTATCTTTTTAATAAGAATGTAAAAACTCTTCACTATTTCTAATATCTGAATCTATATCCCTAATACACATATAGGTTGGGGATGAGGGTTAATGTCGCATGGGACACTGAGACTCTGAGGGCAGCCAAGTGAAGGCAATTGGAGAAAGCAAGGTTAAACACGAGAGAAACCAAGTCCAAATGCCAAGCAAGCCCAGGAGCCAGGAGTAGGGTCAAAGAAAAAGACCACAGAGACTGGAGTTCAGAATTAGAAGAGACAGGATCACTGGAGGGCAAAGTTTAGGGTGGAGGAGAGTTCAAACATGACTTCCTCAATTATCTGTGGGAGTCTGTGGATTTTGTTTCATGTATGAGTTTTAAATTTTTTGTTACTATTTTCCTTTAATTAAGTTGTTCCTATTGTTATAATCTCCTCTTGTTTAAAGACTTCAGTATCTTTTTAAAATCTTTCTGAGAATATAAAGTACAATCTGGGGAGGAAGTTTTCTTGTGATCCATTTGCATGATCTCTATTTCCTTTGAGACATGTTCACTGTTCTGTTCTCTAACTTCCATGTTGGGGAATTTCCTCAAATAATAATATTAGCTAACATTTATTGAGCACCTACTATATGCCAGACATTGTGGGCTGGTTTCACAAAGATGAATAAGTAAAGTCCTACACAGGATAAACACAAAGATACCTAGGCCTATTAAAGTAAAAATTTTGAAATTGAAAATCAAAGAGAAGGTACCAAGAGCAGCCTGTATTAGTCAGGGTCCTCCAGAGAAACAGAACCAATAGGATATAGTTATAGATATAGATAGATATATATAGATATTATATACTGATGGCTTCCAATCTCTTTCTCCAGTCCACATACACCACATTCAAATCTTATATGTCCAGAACTGAACTTAATCACCTTCCTCCTTCCAGCAAATCACAAATCTGCTCCTTTCTCTGTGTTCTTTCTCATGCTGGCACTATCATCTACCCAGCTAACCAAGCCAGAAAACTGAGAGCCCTTCTAATGAGACTATTTCCTTCCCCACACTCTCTATGTCCACTTTTGCCAAGTGCTGCTTTTTCTACTCTCTGAATATCTCTTGTATTCATTCCTTCTCTCCAACTGCACTATCACTGCTCAAGTTCAAGCCTCATCATCTTCTGCTTGAGTTATCAAAATAAAAATCTAACTTTCCTTCAGAACTTCAGCTTTAACCTACCTACAACACTACTGTCAGCATAACTACACAGATCAGACTCTGCTATTCCCCTGTACCTGTGGACAAACTCTGGACTCCAGAAAATGCCATTCAAGTCCTGTCCTGTTGGGAACTGGTGCTTGCCTCTGTGGTCCAAACTTATCACTTCTACTTCCCCTAAGCCCCCCTTATAATCTAAGAGTACTGAAATTACTTGTAATTCGTCCAAACAAGTCATGATCTTTTTCCGTCCTGTGACTTTGCCCATGACAAGAATTCCTAGAATGCCTTCTTCCACCTTGTTCATTTACAAAACTCATTTATTTTTATAAGACAGCTTAGTCATCATTTCTTCTGAGACTTCCTCGATCCCCCAGGCTGGGTTAGCAACCTTTCTAAGTGGTCCCATGGTTCCATGTACATTTCTCATAATACTTAACCCTCAAAGCTACCTTGTTATACATGTGGCCCCCAAGTTTACAAGTGAACCTTCCAATGGCTAGCATATATGTCTTTCATCTTTACACATAATAGGAGCTCCAGAAATGTTTGTTAAACTAAATAATTTCTTTTTTTTCTCCAGTCAGTTTGTAATATAATTGCTAGTTTCCCCATCTAATTTTGTCTCTCTTCTTCTTATAGATTTGTCAATAGCTTCTGGAGAATATAGTCAACACAGAGGAAATCAGAGCCAAGAGATGGAGAAAAGAGACAGAAGAGGCCCATGTCTTATAATGGTGCTGGTCAGTCTGCGACTTCTTTACTTGCTGGCCATGCCCCCGACACAGGAGTGGGCACATGAGCTGTTATGGATGGTGTAATACATCCTCCAGTGACTGGTTCAAGGATGGACATTCACATGATACAAATAGTGGGGGATGAAGTGGGAGGAAGGCCATTTGGACTCATTTGAAGTACACAAAATGATGGGGTTCCCATAAGAAAGAAGGATTCTATCGCCCAAAGAAGTAATAAGGGAAAGCATTTGGGTAGATGGAAATTATAGCTGCTATAATCTATTGTAAGGGAACAAACAGTGCGTCTAGAATCCCCTTGTTCCCCCCTTGTCCACTTGGCAAAGTTTGACTCATGCTTCATAATCTATTCCAAATTTCATGACCCTGTAAAGTCTTTTCTGAGTCCCCATGATAAGAGTTGTTGTTCCCCTTTTAAGTTCCTATAATTTCATGCTCAGTAGCAGATATAATGAAGTTAGATAGGCGTGGATTCAAATTCTAGCTTTGACTCCTCATCTTTAAAACAGGGATACAACTATCAACCTCAAAGGACTGTTGCTGGGATTAAAGATGTCAATATAAAGTGACTGGCATATACTAGGTGCTCAGATAATGTTAATCTTGCTGCCTCCTCCTTTACAACTTATGCCATATGAGAATGAATCCTTCAAAGAACTAAGTTTTTACTCTTCTGTGTTTCCAGCACCTAGGCAGAGCTAGGGATATGTTGGGTTCATGATAAATGTTTGATAACAGACAAATATGGAGAAGGGGATATTGCAGTGATGGAAAAAACAATTACCTGCAGTAAAGTTGGTTGTATGTAAGACTTGCTCCTCTGGTAAATTATAAATTCCCTAAGGATAAGGGCTATATTGCATAAATTTCTTCATTACCTTTGCCATGACTTAACAAAAAAAGCTTTGCTGGTAAGAATTTAAAGACATGAGATTGGATCGCCCCAAGACAGGTGAATTTGAGCAGCTCTTCCTCTAGAGAAGTAGTCTTACAAAGTATGTGGCCATACTGCCCTCTGGAGACTGCAGATTTTTCTCAAAACAATACTGAAATCATCCCATTAAGAGCTGTACCTAGAACCCTGATGAAGTTCGTAAATTCTTACACGTGAAATATTGTGAGACGCTCTTCTAAAATTTCCAAATAACAATTTCTAAAAATAGGGAGCCCTAGGATTTAAAAACACAGTTTTCCCATTGTTCTTTTTTCTCAGGTTTCTTAAATTGAGGAAATTGTTTTTAAAAAGCAACGATGTGTGCTGCTGTTACAGTATACTCCATATTTATTAGAAAATTGACAAGAAGAACAACGTTTGGCACAAGAATGCCAATTTATTCTTTTTTGGACACATGAACACAAAATATCCCTGCAGGCCAAAAAAAATTGCAAAATTGAAACAACCATCATCTTATCTCAACAGGGGGATACCACCCATCCCTCAATAGTTTAGAAAGTACCTCGTATTGCTAGAGACATTCAGTCCAAATTTAATAAAATACATATTAAAACATTACAGGCCTAACAATATAGAAACAAAAATGACACCATCAGTCAAATGAACAAATGCAAACATTTTTCAGCCACTAGACATAGAAAGAGTATGAATATGTCAATAGCAAGGGATAAGAAAATGGTTAATCAATAACAAGATCTTCCCTTTAATTTTACAAGGAAAAATCCTTGGAGTTGATGCAGTATTGATACAATGCCCTCAGCCTCCACTTTCTTAAAATGAAAGCAGAGCTACTGCCTTGCTATTGAGCAAGAAAATCTTACAGCACATCCACAAAGGGTAGCTAGGGCAGAGCAGAGAGGGTGAGCCTTGTTAAACAGTGCATTACCTTTTCCCACAGGAAGAGTAGGTAGCTGAGCCAGGTAGGTAAGCTCTGATATAGGCTGGGCACCAGATCCTAAAATACAGACCATATAGAATATGTCTGCTTGTAAATCATCACCTTTGGAAGCAGCAAATAGAATTTACAGTAAGAATGATTGTGTTCTGCCTGCCCAGACTGCTGGCTGTTTTAGGCCAGCTAGTTCATGTTACAGCTAACAACAACAACAAAACATACCTGATTCAACATTTGGATCTTCACCACTCTTTTAATGTCCCCTGCCCCTTAGCCCCAAATTGTTACTCTTTAGCATTGCTACATTTAAATCTTTCATACCACATGACAGTGCCTAAACAGACTGCATTTAAAAAAAAACAAACAGCCTAAACCTACTTCTAGAGAATGCACACCTCCCATTGATTGACACATGCATAATGATTCAGTCAGTCCCAAGAGGTTAAAGTATTCAAATTGTCAAGCTGAATTAAAACCATGCATTCAGACTTGCTTGCAATAGTATTGCTGCAACTCTGTTTCTGCAGTGATTCCCTCTTAAAAATTCACCCCTCAGCAAGTTTTTCCCAACAACTCTAGTTCTTCCATATTTCTTTCCGTTTGTCCAAAACGACAGCATTGCACCCTTAAAGGTACTGTTTTCCTATAAAAATAGGCCTCCTGGCTTTTCCTCCTCTGCCACACTGATTTGCCCACAGTGTACTAGGACTGACTGAGTTTCATATAAACTATAGTTCAAGGTCGAGCGTATAGCCCAATTGCAGGAAAGCAAGTCAGGGCTTCCTGGCACTCTGCCTCGCTCCCTGCTCCAATACATGCCAGGAGATGGTGAGAAGTGATGCTTCTTCTGTGCATTATTATCAAGCAAGTCCGAGGCACACAAGTGCAGGTGTGGTGCCCACTGGCCAGCCAGCCAGCCTCCAAGAGTTCCTCACATCCTGGACTCCAGCCAGTTCTTCTAAAAAAAGCTTCTGTTCTTCCTCCTCTTGGGTCCACGGTGGCCAAGCTGAAGGGTATTTTCTGTGCTCTCCCTGAACAAGTGTGAATAAAAAGCAGCAGCCAGCCCCCTCACCAACATGTCCTGATTTGTAGTATCCAAGTGAGGTATTTGCAAAAAAGGAAAATCTTAAGAAATTAACACCTGCCATCTTCTGCACTCCTGCCTATGCTGTGCCTCAGTTACAGCGCTTGCTTTCATCCCACTCTATGCAGAGAACAAGGATGTCTGCACTCCTATCTTAATGAGCTTTAGGACTTGATATACATTATAAAACTCTCAGAGACCAGTCTCAGCAAACACTGGTGGAGCTGCTGATCAACAGCACATAGAAATGTAAACTTTAATGTATTTACAAGCTTGTTTAAAAGACTGAAGAGAAACAGTGCTTTATATTGCTGGGATTTTGAGAAGGCTAGTTTAAGAGATTTGGACCAGCTAATGAGTTCAAGCAAACATCCTTCACCGTTAGATCCAGTGTTTCCCCCACCAGCAGTTTGCAGACAGAGGTGGCAAAATCGTTTTACCATGTAGCATCTATCTCTTCCCCCAGCACCTTCCTCAGTCATATAGAGTGGCTCTGGGCCTTTTATCCTCCTCTCCAGCTTTCACTCCTGATGTTCCAAGACAAAGAATTACAAGTCACTAAAATTTGGGCTGGGAAACACTGGCTGGAACTATCAAGACTCTATGTAACTGTTGTCCATTCACAAAGTGTTATCTACACTAAATACAAAATACATTACCCCTACATTTTAACTGATGCTTGCTTTAGATCAACTCTTTTTGTTTGGACAAGAAAGGAATCCCATCTCCCTGTGAACTGAATCCAGAATCTATTAAGAAAAATCAACCTTTTCTATGCAGTTTTTGTTTAATAAAAGGAAGGAAACTCCACCAAATATATTTCAGGTTGAAAGAGAAACAGAAAATTTGCACTGCAAGTAGTTGTGTGAGTAACCTTGATTCCCAGGGAAAAAGGTTTTAAATGCTGGTACATTTTTTGCAAGTTGCAGCATCACTCAATGTACCTTGAGGATTGACAAAAGCCTATCCAATAAGGAAGCATCCTGGTTCTAGCTTATTTTAAAACGAAGTGACAGGACACCAACTGTGACTATAAAACAGATAAAAATAATTCTTTAAAAAGAAGGAAATATATGTTTTTTCTGATCGGTTTCAGAAATTGCCAGATTATGATCTATAAGAAATAGCTGATAAAAATCATACCGAAATCTCATCTAAAAAACTACATTGTCAGGGGGAGGAAGAGGAGGGACCTTAAAAAATGTTTATTGCCAAAGTTAACTTTCTATGAGAAAAGTTTAAAAATCATTTAGCTCTAACAAACCACACAGCAGCATAAAATGGGCACTTTTGAAAACTTTGAAAAATACTAAAAGCTAATTTTTTTTCTAAGTGGGGGAAACATGAGTACTTTTACCATGGCAGTGTTATCTGTCACCGTGACATGCATTACATCGGTTTGTGTTACACATTCACAAAAGTCAACCAAATAAGATAACTGCCTGTCTGAATCTGCAGCCAAATTTAGTGCAATTGCCTGGCAGCCTGTACTTGCACCAACACAAGTCTGTAGAGATAAAAAGATAAAGTAATAAAACTAATAAAACTCTGTAAAACTTTCAAAAATTAATGCTCGTTAAAGGCATTTACAGTGGCAAAGTCAGAAATCTCCATTAAAAACTCTATGGACCCACACAATTAAATAGTTACACTGAACTGAAGTAGATTGTTTGGTTTTTCTCTCCCATTTATGCACACACCCCACTCGATGAATACAGAAAAAAAGAAATAACCTTCTCTTGTAAGACTAGAGGGATGCGGTGAACACCACAGCTAGCAAAATATTCCATAGAAACCTTTCTTGTAAAGTCCTTTAGAAAGTTCAGGCTGATCAGCCTTTACATGATGAGGTAAAAATTCAGTCCAGTGCATCAGAAAAGACAATCTATGAGTACCTATTACTTTTAAAAAAATGGCTCAATTTTGTTGATGCATCAGACAGCACTGCAAAGTATAGATTCAGTGCAACTATTTCGTGTTGCTGGTAGAAGACCATCTGAAGTCAACTTGGCTCTCTAGAGGCAGTAGGCATTTGAAATATTTTGAGGCTGCATGGGGTGTCAAATTGGTTGAGTTTTTTTTCTGAGACTCTCAGGCAAAATACATTGTGTGCTGGGTATCATGGTGGATCTGCACAGCTTTAGCCAAGGCCTGAGGATCTCGGCCATTGCTCTGTCCTGACACGTGACTGCCTTCCGCACTGTAAAGAGAAAAAAGCAAAAAACCATGTATCACAAAAGACCACTTCAAACTGCACATGTTTCAAATAGCATACATAATCCTGGATTCAAGATGAGGCTCAGCTTGTGGCTCCTTAAATAACTTGTAACATCTCTCTAAACATCAGTTCACTCAGTTGAAAAATACAATATAACCTATTTAATAGGCTGTTGCAATACTTAAATAGAATAATGTCTGCAATGACCCAAATCTTTAACAGTGCCTACATAAGGACTTTCACTGCCTGTTATATCTGGCTAATGCCTACTTGTCCTCTAGGCTTCAGTCAAATGTCATTTCCCCCAAAGAAATCTTCCCTGACTCCAAAGTTCAGATTAGAGCCACCTAGAATATACACTCATAGAATCCTGTACTTTTCTTTCATTTGAAAGATTATTATTTATTTGCCCACTAGGATGTGATCGCCAAGAAAATAGCAACTTTGTTTATCTTACTCACCATTGAATCTCTAGTGCCTTGCACACAGCGTTGCCTCAATAACGATTTGTTGAATGAATGAATGAATATGTTTAGCACAGTGCTAGAACATAGTAGATACTCAGCAAATGTTACTCTGCCACGAGACTTTCTTGTGTTCCCCTCACTAGCCATACGACCTTGGACAAGCAGCAACTCCTCTGAACTATGATCTTTTAGAATGACAATAACAACTTCTGGACATACCTCTTCAGGGCACCATGGGATCCAAAGGGGCTCAGTAAATGGGGAATCACCATCCCTCTTCTGATTTCTCTACTTAAATAATTATTACCCTTATCATCTAGGCTCAAAGTCTTAGTCATCTTTTACTTCATCCTCTTCTCTGCCACTCACACCCACTTAACTATTGAATAATTTTTTTTTAAATCCCAGGAATAGCCTTTTATTTTTAACAAAGACAATCTTGCTCTAATGTACTTTTCCAGCTTCGTGCCTGCTCTTCCCCTTTCAAATGTTCCAGCCAAGAAAAACTTGCTGTTGTCCAAACATGTCACTTTTCTTCTTTGTGTCCATTACTCCCTCTGCTTCAAAAATCCTTTTCTCTTTTTTGTAGAGCCAAATCCTATCCATCCAGCTATGAAATCTCCTCTAACAGACTTTCCTCTGATGTTCAACTGCACTTTCATCTATACTGCTTTGGGCTAACTGTCAGTTCTATGTTTGCCTGTATTATCTCCCATACTGAAATATAAAATCCCAAGAAACATGTCTTCCTCAATGTAGTGTTTTTAGTACCTAGCACAGTGCTGGGCAACATAGTCAATACCTAATAAATGTGTTGAATGAATTTGTATATTGCAGAGTGGAAGGTACAAAGCCACAGCTGGGCATTTTCCATAATAGCGTATTTTCAACCCTTACAGAAATAGACTTGCAGTGGAATGTCTACTATTTAGCAGCTGAATTCATACTTGGGGAAGAGCCCAGAAACTGCTACACTTCACAGATGGTCATTTGGGAGAAGAAAAAAATTAACGCAGAGAACTTGTTTAGTTATTTAATAGTAGCTCAGTAACGGGTCAAAACGTCTGATTCTCTTGAGATCCTTATTTGGAGATAAGAATGGTCTAGCACTCCACCTTTCCCCAACACACACTCAGGTTCCCTCTGGTGCTTTCTTCCAGATGGTACTGAAAGCAAAGTGAACTAGTCAGGCTTTGCATGAAGTGGAATCCACAGGCCTACGACCGCTCTGACTGGAGCCAGGATACTGAGCTGGACACGTTTTGAGGCTGCTTACAACTCGAGCAGAACAGAAATGCATTTGGCTCTATGGGAAAACCACAAACAGTTCTAAGCTAGACTCCTTTTTGGGGGGCAGACTTTAGACACACCACACAAGTACAAACAAGCCTGGGCCTTTCTTGGACCGAAAGTCCCATTATCAGCTCTCAAAGGCACATGCAATTTTATTTGCTCCTTGAAATTTAAACTCTAAAAGGAAGTTTAACTCTTCCAAAAAGCTTTCTGTAGTAGTTAATATTTTTTTTTTAGCATGCTGCTAACATAGATAGAAAGATTTTATTTGCCTGAGAAACTTGCCTGTCATGATCTTTATCCACCAGATGATACCTTGCCCTGAATGCTACAAGCCGGGCATAATAGGCAGGGGCTGGAATAGAGACTGAGCGCGTGCACCGCACATAGGTGTGACACAGCTGGTAAGTTAGTAGCTGGAGCTCATCTGCAGTGAAGCAATTGTCATCCCACAAGACCTGGTAATGTGAAGGACGGCTGGTTCCCTGGAGAAAGAGTTTTATGATTAATGTTTCCAACATGGGTTGACTACTTGAGAGAAGAATTGGAACACACTTCTTAAATTCATAAGTATTCCCGCCTAGTACACCTACAAGCAGATACCTAGACCAAAAGATAACAGTTGTAAGATGCAAGCATTAACAAAGTTACATACGGTGTTTAATAACAAGTCTACTCAAGCTGGTTGCTGAATCTGCAAACACTTCCCTATCAAGTCACAGATCTGGACCAGCTTCCAAATTACCTGAATTCCTGCATGACTACAGAGGTAAAAGTCAAACTCAGATGGATGTGTAATGGTGCTATCCACGGTAGTGCCTGCTGGTACATTGCCACTTTTACCCACCTACCAAAAAAAAAAAAAGTATAATTAGTCATCAAACTGCTAAACTGAGCTCACACCATTTTTTTCTTTTATGTGTTCATTAGTAACGAGTTAGTAAACTGTTCTTAAGTGAACTCTTGAAAACTAGTTTAATTCAAGATGTTGAAATTTCTGTAACTTTCCCTTAGACCTACTATTTCATCCTTAAATATTTTCCCAAACAAATATACTCTAGGGGAATCCAGACAAAGAATTATTTTACCTATGGCTTTGGGCTGCATTATTGCTATCTATTTTACCAATGACACATTGCTATGTTCTCGGTGGAGGAGAGAGGGGAGACATTTAAGATGGATAAGCTTTCTGAGGAAAAAAAAAAATTGGTTTAATTCCTTACTTGGAGTAAGAAAAATTTTTTTTTCAGTAAAAGTTAAGATGAAGGAATCTTTGAACTGATTCACCAAGTTCCATAAAACTAGTACTTTCATAGGATCAATAAAAGAACTCACTGACACGTGCATTATCAGGAAGAGTGTATTGAAATGAGAATTAGGAAAACCAGAGTTTCAGTTCTGAGCCCAGCCTTGCAACTACATGCCTTGAACAAAGCATGGTATCTTTGGGCCTCAATCTGATCATCTGTAAAATTAGGTGATTATCTCTTATACTTTTAAAATTCTAAAGTTCTTCTATGGTCAAACTCTAAAATCAAACTGGAAAAGCAGAGAGGGGAATTTCAGAAACATATTTGCAAGGAAAGGAATTAAATCTTGCTATTTTATTTGGTGAGTTTGCATCCACTTCTGATGCACAGCAGGGCTCCATATAAGGAAGTTCACTTAGCATACTGGCACAAATTTGATGGGAATTTATTTGGCTCCATTCTAACTATTGTCAGCTGAAGATCATATCTCAATGCATATAATAATATACATGAGTACAGAGAAGTCTCATTCCATCAAATTCCATATGTGATCTTGGGTACCCAGCTGGACAAGGGGAAATGTAAGTGAGTTACAATTGTTCTAGCATTGTTTCCCAAAGTGTGTGACTTAGGAATATTAGTTCTGCAGGATGTGTTTAGGTCTTTTATGGTCAAATAAAATTGAGTAATACTGGGCTAAACCAAAGTTAAAAGGCTTTTCTATTATATGACTTCTTAGAACCTTTATCTAATAATGTATAATTTTTAATAGGGAGACAGAGTATAAAGCGTTTCCCACACTTATTTGATTGTAGAATCCCTTTTTTAAAAATCTTCTGGAATCTACAGATGAGAGCCTAAAGAGGGGCTGCCCTGGGGCAAAAGTGGGGGGTGGTCCAGCATGTTCATTTCAAACATTATCGCTTGAACACCACGTGTGAGGCTCTGCAGCAAATGTTGGGGATAAGAGACAAAGGAACAGAGAGAACTAATGAACTTGCCCTCCTGCCCTTCATGAAAACCATATGCAATGAACTGCAATGCAATGTAATAAGGGCCTTATGGAAGGCACTGGGAAAAGTTGGTAGGAGGGAATGGTTGAGCCATGCCTTATAGGATAAGTAGGGTTGAAAGTGGGGATGGAATAAAAATGTGAAACATTTCAAATAATCCTTAAAGTCAGGAATGGATAAACTGTGGTTCATCTGTATCACAAAATACTACAAAGCAACAAAAAGGAACAAGCTATTGATACACACAATGACTCAGATGAATCTCAAATACATTATGCTAAGTAAAAGAAGCCAGACAAAGGCTATGACTTCTTTTCATATGACATCCTGGGAAAAACAAAACTACAGAGACAGAATATACATCAGTGGTTGTCAGGGACTGTAGGTGGGGGGAAAGGCTGACTACCAAAGGGCATGAGAAAATTGTTGTGTGTGATGGAATCATTCTATAAGTTTTTTAAGCTGGTGGTCACACAGCTATATGAATTTGCCAAAACTTACAGAACAGTACAGTAAAAATAGTAACTTTACTCTATCTATATCTTAATAAAAACAATGGGAAAAAAGGGTAGGATGGATGTGGTCATTCCAGGGATAAAAATACACAACGTATATAGGAAATGGAAACAGTCATATTGCTAATGGAAGGTGAATGAGGACATGATGAAAGATCAAACTAAAATGCTACATTTTGGCTACCTTGGGAAAACATGGAACACCATAAGACAGCATTTGGTAGGCAATGGGGGATATATGAAGATTTTCTGAACAGTGGAGTGGCAAGACAAAACCTTTGTTTAAAAAACCTAGCCCTGACAGCTGGTGGAGGGTGTCGAATGCCTGCAAAGCCTCAGAGTTCTGCCTAGGGCAGATGAAACACACAAGAGGAACAACTGAGACAAGAGATTTCAGGGCAGAACACAGAGGACTATTTGACCAACTGAACATGGAAAGGGGGGACATGAACAGAGGAGAAGAATTTAAAGACAACTCTGAAGTTTCTAGCTTGGCTGATTAATATACAGTGATGTCAAGCAATAGATGAAGAGAAAAACTGGGGGAGGAATAGGTTTCAGATGAGGATAAAACAATAAGGAGAAGGTTTAGACGTGCTTTGCTTGAAATGTCTGTGGTGGATTGTATCACTGGTGCCAAATATTCTGCTGCTCCTCCCTGGAGGAGGATTATACATCCCCACCCAATTAACTCAGGAGTGGCCATGAAACTTCCTTTGGCTGATAAAATGTAGCCTGAAATGTGTTACTTCTGGGCAGAAGCTTTAAGAGCCAGCATGTGGCTTGTCATGTATCTTTTCTCCCCTCTGTTACAATGACTGGCGATGTTCCAGATAGATGCTCCTCTGTCAGCCTAGGCTCCAAAGGGAAGACAGTGGAGTCACAGCTGCAGCCACAATGAATGTGTAATATGAGCAAGAAACAAATCTTTGTAAGCCACTAAGACTTTGGAGTCTTTTGTTACCACAGCACAGCCTGGCCTATCTTGACTGATACAATGCCTACAGAGCATCTAAGTAAACGGGTAGACAATTAGAAGGGCAGAGCAGGAGCTGCATAGAAAATCTGGGGCTAGAAGTACAGATTTAGCAATCTATAAGTAAATAAGTCTCATATAATAAAGAGAGTCAAAATTGAGAAGTCAGAGAGAAATACGAAATGCCAGGTAACATCAGGGTTTAATGGACAGACGAGGAAGAGGAGTCAAAGAAAGCCTAATTACAGAGGTGGCTAGTGAACCTGGAAAGTCACACTGCTAAGGCCAAAGAAGGCAACTGTCCGTAAGTGATGCGAAGAAGTCAGTATGGGGACTTGACAAGACATCGCTGGATTCAAAATGAGCAAGTCATTGAGAGAACAACTTCAGTGGAGTCGCTGAAATCAAAGTTAGGCTACAGAGAAGTGAAGTATGATGTGAGGAAGTACAGAAAAAAAAATCAAGTCTTTTTTTTTCTAAAAGTCTGGTCATGAAAGGGAGGAAAGAAAAGATGACAGGTGGGCTGAAGGAGAAGCAGAGTGAAGGGAAGTTTTGGGGGTGCCTGTGGAAGGGCTGAGAAACTTTAGAGAGTGAGGAGAGGGAGGCAATAGACGGAGGAAAATTGAAATTTTGAAAAATAATGGGTTATTAATGAAGTGAGGCTCTAGAGAAGGCAGAAAGTTTAAGAAAAGCATAGGTGGGAGGGCAGAACACATAGATGGAGAGATTAGCCTCAGAGATTCAAGGAAGAAGATAAAACACAAAACTTAGCTAAATTTGAATGCAGAGGAGAAGAAGCTGAGAAAAATCCATGTCTTCCAGATTTTGTTTTCTGGAGGAAACAGAAGATTGTTCTACTGATGGCAATGTAAATTGCTGGCAATGAAGCCCTTATGGATAGGTCTGGGGATCTGAGAAGAGGATAAAGGTTTGGAACAGATGCTATGGGGAAATATAATAAATGAAAACAATTACAGCATCAAAGGCCTAGCTGAGATTTCCTATCACAAACCTGTAATATGGTTTATTGTTAAATAAATGACTTTTCTTCCTCAGCAACCTCTATCAGCCTAAGAGTAGAAGGAAAGGAAAGGGCAAGTGCACTAAGTCAGAGCTGGAGACTGGCAAGAGGCATGTTTAGAGAACTGAAGATGTTAGTAAGTGTCAGGGGTACAAAGCAGACCAAGGATTGGGACTGTCAATCTTCAAAGGTCAGGAATGACACTGGACGGTAAAGAACAAAGCTATGAGATATCTTGGGGTTTCAGAAAGATAATCCAGGTCCTAAAGTTACATTAACAGCAAACTGACAGAGGGATGGAGAGTGACAACCCAGTTAAGGAGCGGTGCCAGGATGTTCTGTGCTCAGAGCTCGGGCAGGAGTTAAGAGAATTTGTATTAGCAGAATCTAAGAAGTATTACCAAGTCAGAGTTTGGGTGATTGGTGGAACTGGGGCCCAAGGAGAAAATCTTAGTTCTCCAATGATTCTGAAAACAAGAAGAAACAGCTTAGCCTTGGATTAGAGACAAAAACTAAGAATGTATTAGAAAATAGTGGGAGTGACCCACAAGATTAGGTAACAGAAAGAACTGGTCTCTCTTGAGGTAGATCAGGGAGGGTCTGGAAAAGATGATGTCATAGAAAAGATCATAGAAGTAAAGTCATCCAACATTATGTACCTAAAATTTTCCTAGTTTATACACAATATCAGATTATAAATAGGTTATCCAAAATGCCTTTTATCAAATGCTGGAAACTGTACCCCAAATTGACATTCATTTACTAATTTAATCCTTAATAATAACCTTGTGAGATAGAGATTGATCTTATCACACTTTACAGTTGAGAACATTATGGCTTAGAGAAGTTAACTCGCCCATGGTTAGTAAGTGTGACATCACAGGTGTTCGGAGTGTGTACCCTAAGAATCCCGTGCACCAATGTAAAATCATTTGGAAGAGAAATTCTTCTTTACATCCTAGAACAATGCCTTAGGCACTGGTAGGAAAAAGAAGCAAATGGCAATAAAGTCCAAATAGATAAACCTTCCCTTTGGAGGCTGCCTGCATCACCATAGTGTACCTGGCATGTTTTTACCTCCAACTCCCTCCTACCCCCCGCCACCTAAGGACCCTAGAAACAAGTATTTATGTCACATAAGAGAAATACTCAGTCTTGAAACCTGTATCATTTAGAATTGCTCATCTAACCTCAATTGGAGTCAGTATATTCATTAAAATATTATTAGGCACTTCTGCTTTTAGGAGAAAAATTGTATGTATGCCTACTCAAAAACACATTCAAGGGTGGGAAGGGATAGACTGGGATTTCAAAATTGTAGAATAGATAAACAAGATTACACTGTATAGCACAGGGAAATATACACAAAATGTTATGATAACTCACAGAGAAAAAAATGTGACAGTGAGTGTGTATATGTCCATGAATGACTGAAAAATTGTGCTGAACACTGGAATTTGACACAACATTGTAAAATGATTATAAATCAATAAAAAATGTTAAAAAAACAAAAAAACAAACAACAAAAAAACACATTCACTTGCATCAGATGATAAAGCTTATCTTATGTGTTCTTACCCTTTCTGTTTTATCTGCACAGAAGAGTCGTGTGTGATGTCTTTTCTGCACCACAATATAGGTTATTCCTGGCCGGTAATCTTCTTCCAAGCTAATACATGCCTTTCGAATTGCTATTAGTTCTGGCCAAGCTACCTAGGAGTTAGAAATGGAATGATGTTTAATTGAGAACTTGTTTATCTCTCAGATATCTCTCAGGTATCTCTCAGATCTGATTTACCCAGAGTGGCAGATGGAAGGAAGCTCCATCAGACACCTAGAAGCCCCAGGGGGCAAGTGTAGGATAATGAGAATACCTGTTTCATCTGTCCCTCGGATACCCCTCCACGGTAATAGATGATCCGAGTGGGTTTGAAGCGTGTGGATTTGTAGAACTGGATCAGCAGCTCTCGAACCATGTTAGTGAGGTCCTGGATTACCTCCTGACTATAGAGGAGCTCCTGAGAGATCTCCTGGCGGGAGGTCTGCACCCGAACGGTGGCACAGTACCGGCTGGGATGGCCGTCCATACTGCCAACCACTGCTGCGATGGAAGGCTTCTTCCCATCCCCTGCTGGGGGGTGCGTGACATCTGCTCCCAGGAAGATGACGGGCTGCTGGAACACCGAGGGCCTGCTCAGATTTAAGGAGACATTGCCACTCAGGCATACAGTTGCAAGTGTTTTCGTTTAGCAAGCTCACCAGATACAATCAGAGATACAATCTTACAAGAGAGAATGAAGACTTGTGCCCTTTGAGAGAGAACTCTAAGGCCCATTGAGTAGCTGTGCCACCCAGTACAATGAATCTGAATTGACTGAAGAAGCCAACATGGTTCTTCTGTAATACTAGGAAGGGAAGAATCAAGAAGAGGACTTGACCCAAATTTAACAAAATCTCTGTGTGTAAAGGGAAAAACTTCCCAGAACAGCCTCTCTTGGGATCCTAGGATTTCTACAATGGATACAAAATTGCAGGATGCACATGGCACTGTGACAAAATCCCCAAGATGTGAGACTTAAGGAAGATAATAAAGTCTATTTCCATCCCTATTTTATTTTTCTCGGTAGTGTTTATCATTTTTACCACATATTTTACTTACGTAATTTATTTACCAAATTAACCCACCCCCACACACATACAAATATTAGCTCCATGAAGGCAGGAATTCTGTTTTGCTTTGTCTTGTTTACTGCTGTATGTATCCCTCATGCCTAGAACACTGCCTAGCTCCCAGCTGGCATTCAACTAATATTTGTTGAAAGAACAAATTCATTTATCTGGCACTGATTTCTCCATTGAAGGAACCAAGGAGAAAAATATCATACATGCTTCTTTGATGAATTCTTAAAGGTAAGATTTGAGACTGCAAGTATTGATTTTTAAAGTATAATCTAGGAGGCACTCAAAATCTCACAATCTCATGTAATAGGTACTAAAGATGAACTTCTATGAGGACAAAGACTGTATTGTATTTCTCTATCTATATCATCATACAACATGGGCTTGGCACAGAACGGTATAAGAGTGTGTGTGTATATATAATATATGAATAATATGTATATAAAACATACATATACAGAACATATATTACATATATTATGTACCAGCCACTGTGCTAGGTTCTTTACATGGACGGATTCATTTAGTCCTTACAACAATTCTATGAAGGTGGTACAATTATCATCTTAATTTTCCAGATTTAAAAAAAATAAGATATAAGAGGATAAGGAAATTGCTCAAGATGATACAGCTAGGAAATGAGAAAACTGGAATCCAAACCCAGTAAGTCTAACAAAAACGTATGCATTCTATGCTGCTATGTTACAGTATTTGGGGTGAAGTTAAATCATGCTTTAGGTTAACTTCCCCTATGGCCTGTACACCTCATCTACCAATGTTTCAGGAAGAATTTATTTACCTAGAAGTTCATTCAAGGACACACATGAGAACTGTGACCTGACTGTGCAAGACTAAGGTAATCAAGTTCTCCTTCTTCTCAAGCATGGCAATGACTAAGATCGCAGCCCAAATTTAACTTTCTGAATCACTTTCACATACAGGATTTCACATAAAAATATTTTAGGGTTGACAAGTCAGACATTACTTCAAAACATAAACAACACTACAAATTAATACAGAGCAACCCAATCTAAGAAATGGGGAAAGGACTGAACAGGTCCATCACAGAAGAGGATGCCCACATAACCAATAAGCATATGAAAACGTGCTCAATATGCTTTAACTATCAGAGGAATGGAAATTAAAATCATAATGAAATACTCTTACCCTAACCAAAATGGCTAAAACTGAAAAGACTGCTATCACCAAGTGTTGGCAAGAACATGAGTAGCTAGAACTCTCAGTGGAGGTGGTGAATCGGTATGGCCACTTTGGAATACTACAGTGCCCTCTTATTTGCAGGGGATATGATCCAAGATTCCCGGTGGCTGCCTGGAACTGTAGACAGTGCCAAACTCTAAATATACCATAGCTTCTCCTATACTAATGGGTAGCATATACAGTGTGAATATGCCAGACAAAGGGATGATTCACATCCACGGCTGGACAGAGAGAGACAGTTCGAGATTTCATCATGCTACTCAAAACAGCATGCAATTTAAAACTTATGAACTGTTCATTTCTGGAATTTTTCATTTCAAACAGAGGTTGACTGCGGGTAACTGAAACCGTGGGAAGTGAAACTGTGGATTGGGGGGAGGCGGACAATTGTATTTGACAGTATACACCAAAGCTAAATACATACATTTTCTATAACTGAGCAATTCTACTCTTAGATAAATACACAAGAGAAAGAGTACTTAATTCCACCAAAAATGTAGACGACTTGTCTAATGAATGTACAAGAATAACTAAGAATTTGTCATATATGCATATAATGAAATAATACCCAACAAAGAAGAATAAACTTCCACTTAAAACAGCAATGTGAATGAATCTCAGAGGCATAATACTGAGCAAAAGAAGACAGACACAAAATAGTACATACTGTGTGGTTCCATTTATATGAAGTTCAAAAACAGGCAAAACTAATCTATGGAGCTGGAAGTCAGAGTGGTACCTTTGGGGGTTATCTATTGGGAGGGGCCACAAGGGAGCTGAATAGGTGCTGGAAGTGTTCTGTATCTTAACCTGGCAGGTGGTTACATGAGTATATAAGTATATAAAGGTAATCAAGACGCATATTTGAGATTTGTGTACTTTATTGTAAATTACATAAGTTAGATCTTAAGAAAAAAAGGAAAAACAGAGTTCAGGATCCTACCTTTGATGAGGTACGAGCACGTTGTTAATTCCTCCAAGCTTTGCATTTATCTTCAGGCAAAGGTTGGAAAGGGTTTGAGGTGAGGTCTTCACTACATTTTTTACCTGGACACACTGTGTAGCCATACCCAGGAGAGTATCTCCAACACGTTTCACCTCCGCTACAAAAATAAGCTTATTAATTAATTTTAAAATGTTTATATATTCTCCTAAAGTAGAGGGAAACCTCCCACAGATTAACATTTACAGAGTGCCTACTATATACTGTACACTGTACTAGAGGCTTTTCATCTGTGGTCCTTTCATCTGCTAAACCCTAAGGGCAATTTTTTTTTTTTTTTTGAGTTTGGGTAGGTCCTCCCCATTTCCTTTTCTTCCCTCCTGTATGCCTTGAAAGCCAGCCCACTTCCTTTATTCTTCCACTGCCTGCCACCACTCACTCTGTCCCTTGAGGTTCCTCTTCCCACAGGACCCGTCTAGCAAAGGAATCAATCTTCCCAGCTCCTCCCTCTCAGTACACACACCAGCCCTTTGAATTTTAAGGTTTTTTTTCTTCCTTTTTCCCATCTCTAAACACTGAAGATAAACAGAAGGCAACAAAAGAAACAAATATAGAGAGGGTTGAATACATTTTATAAAGTTCAAATGGCTGGTCTATGTAGTTTCCAAATCCTTTACTTAGATGATAGCCAAAAGAACTTTGGTATCATCCTTCTTGAAAGAGATACAAACCAAGGAGCTCCCTTTCTGGACGTGATAGCCTCCCCCATGCTGATATGCCTAAGTGCTTTCCACAAGACAGTCCTAGTCTCTCTGCTTTGGGGATGATGGTAGAATTGCCCTGCATGCCCTGGCCCTCATTTCCACTGCATTTCCTGCCCCCCCCCACTTCCCCCACATAGGTTGGGTGGGCCATTCAGCTAGTCACAGCCAAAAACTGCAGAAGTTAAGAACCCTCCAGAGCTCTCTTTTCTCTCTGCCATGGGGCTAGCAACATTCCAAGTAGCAACTGGGTCTCAGAGTGAAAATTATACAGAGCACAGGACACAGTCTACCCTCAATGGGCACACAGCAAGAGCAAAAGATAAACTTCCATTGCTTTGAGCCACTGAGAGTTCAGGATTATTTGTGACTGCACCATAACCTAGTTAGGTATCCTGACTGCTATATCTCATTCAACATTAAAGGGGTCCATACCATATACTGGTGTCTTCCCAGGCAAGATAACCACTATTAGCTGTAGGCCCACATAGGTCATTTTCAGGTGCTTAAACATAGGCTCCACGCTGTCTGCACCTTGCGCGTACTTGCAAAAACATGGCTGACCCTGGATAGGCATTCCAGCATCCTTAGAAATTTTACGGAGCTGGTCAGTGAAACTCCTGTTAAAATAGAACCAGTGGCACAGTGCTTTCATTTCAGGGTATATTCTTAGCATTTATTTCCCCCTAAGATACTTCTTTCAGTTCTGTAAATTCTTAGCCAAAATTAGAAACAAACAAATAAACAAATAAAAAAAAATCTTTAACTGGTTGCCAAAAATAGACTGGCAGTTGTATCACTGCAATTACAATGCAGAAAGATTTTTTAAAAAACATTCAAGTCAGTAATTCTGGACTGAAAAAAAACAAGGTCAAAATTGCAGATAATGTGTACTGTGGTAAGTCTGGTACAAAAATAATTGGGTAAGCTTGTGTTCAACTGAGAACATGGAAACACATGGTCACAAAATTAGCATATTTAGGATTACATTCAAACTTGTAAAAGATGTGATTCAATAACAATGTCAAAAGAAATCACCACTTTATGAAAAAGCAAAATTCATTGTGAAGTTCTAATTTGGATTTGAGAAGTTACTTCAATCTATGTATAAAGCTTTCAGAATAATTTCTTTTGTGCATTTGCCAATATTTTGTAGGATTCCTTTCTTTCATCCCAGTTCCCTTTTCCTGCCTTGATTTTTTCCACCTTTCTCATTAACTTCCTTTATATAGATAACTGCATCTGTAAGACGTGAACCAATGATCTTAGTCAGTGACCTTGCAGGAAACAAGCTCACTAGTAAATTATAATGATTAAAAATGAACTAGTTTTTCTCTTAGCTGAAAAGATACAATTAATCCCAAAGAAAGCTTCACTAAGAACTCAAGGATTTGCCAACCGGCACTGCTTCAGCCTTGTTAGTCACAAATTTCTGCGCTAAATGTAGGAAGCTGAGTCAGATTCTTAACATAATTCCCATTTGCAATTTACTATAAGAACAAGGTCTTTTTCCTACAGCCAGATGGTGTCACTATAGG
Organism: Vicugna pacos; assembly: GCF_048564905.1. Lineage (NCBI taxonomy): Eukaryota > Metazoa > Chordata > Mammalia > Artiodactyla > Camelidae > Vicugna > Vicugna pacos. The sequence goes on from NC_132999.1 coordinate 42,181,844, forward strand.
AGTCAGGGATTCAGTGCCAGTGCACACAGCACATTCACATAAAGATGGTATTTTCATATCTGGAAGGGATATTACTAAGCTGAAAATATGAAGATACTCACTTTAGTAAATCTTCCCTACATTGTTTCTGAGGCGCAAAACAAGCAACTGCCCAAACTTTAATTTCAATGCCAGCATAAAACTGCTTTCCTCGCATGTCCCAGACACCCTGGTTGGGTGTGGCTACCGTTTTATTCTTTAAAAACAAAAAACAAAAAACAAAAAAGAAACAAAAGAAAAGAGAAAAGACATTACAATCTAAGGCCATTTTAAAGTTGATGAGGGGATAGACAAAACTCTACTTGGTATTAGTCAAAAGACAAAAAGCAATAATGAGTAAAACTATGGGTAAATTCACTGCGGTGTTGTGGAAAAACCCTGGATTCATCTCTTTTTGACTGGTTGTTGGAAGAAGCTTGCTGAATAAAATAAAAGGCTTACCCGGCCTCCATACTGCAGCATTGGTGCTGGAAGTACCCTGCCTGTGAGCTCTGTCATTTCATTGTGGACAACAATACCAAATTCTTTAAGGTATGGATCAGGTCCACCCACCATGCTGTTACTCTTCACCTAAAGAACAGGAAAGCCTGCATATATAAAAACCCAAAGAGTAACTGTGTCCCATCAGGAGTTTTCTATTGGTTTTTTTTTTTTCATCTGAAAGCTAGCTTATCTTAAAGACCATGCCTTACTGACCAGTCTACTGATTTCTTCCTGTCTGTCAGGAGCAGATCTTGCTGTGGCTTTGATCATCGTAGAAGTCTGATTGTCTGTGAGCTTCTTTATACATCGCTGTCCTGCCACTATATTACAGACCTACCAAGAGGCAAAGCGGAATCAGTTTGTGTAATGGGCTTCTGTATCTTAAGCCTTTGCTGAACAGTATCTTACATCTTCCATTTCCGAAAAAAAAAAAAAAAAGAAAGAAAATTCTGTTATATACTGAAGCTATCTGTACAATATATTTTAAAATTAATACTAAATTCTAAAATTAGTTTAGAACATGACTCTTTTTTTCTCTTAAACTCATTCAAGAGATTATAGATTGGCAAAAGAAAATTTTGTTTAGCTTACCTCAAGTGGCAAGTATGTATGCTTTTGTTCTTGTCCCACTTGGAGACAGGGAAGATGGGGATATTTCAGCTGCAGACTATACTTTTGCTTAAAATATTGAGCTACTGTACATTCCATAGCTTGGCCATTTTCTAGCTGTAAGGGAAAACTATAGGAGAGAATGTCTTTTTTAGAAATTTCTTCACTTTTTTTTTTGAAACAAACAAACAAAAGCCTACTAACATTTTCTACCTTGACTAATCACTTGAAAAACAAAAGTCAATCTTTATCTGGCCATTTTCACTAGTATTTAATCAGGACAGCAACTCTGTTGGAATTTTCCATGTTTCTAGAAGCTAGGAGGAAAATAATTTTTAATTAATACGGAAAAGGGGGGAAGGGTACAGTTCAGTGGTAGAGTGTGTGTTTAGCATGCATGAGGTCCTGAGTTCAATCCCCAGTACCACCATTAATAAATAAACAAACAAACAAACCAAATTACTACTCCTAAAAAAAAAAAAGAAAATGGAAAAAGAATTTAAAACAAGAAGCAGCTGCAGAACCAGAAAATACAGAGACTCATTAGAGGTCAGTTAACACCTACAGATACAAATAAAATCTCTTGCTGGCTTCTTAAGAGATGATTAGATTCAAGTAAAATCTCTTGCTGGCTTCTTAGAGATGATTAGATTCAAATAAGGTCCTGGATCATCCACATGTTTCATTTGCTTAAGAGAACTTTTGGTATATCATAGTTACTGGGGCCACACAGTCAGATCCCCAAACCAGGACAAATATATGTGGATTTGGAGGCCACAAGACCAAATACACGAACTCGAGACTGTGTGAAGATATTTGGTATAAACTGGGGAGCATGATTTAAGAAACTCTCCTTCTTTGGCTCTTCCAGTTGACAAATTATCTCAAACACTTGGCATAATAATAACTTTAACTTTGCTTTTTTACCTGTTAATGCCCCCCACAAAGTAACAATGCATTGAGGATTATCTATGAGACATTTAAATTGATGTGCTTTTAATTTTCATGCAAAGATTACATAGTTCCATAAGTATAATTATTCTTACAGGGTTATGTGAAGTAAGTAAATAATGAAAAAGATACAGTTTTTTTTTTAATGGTTACTCTATGCCAGGAGCTTTATATATATATATATAAACATTTTTTATTGAGTTATAGTCATTTAAAATGACTATGACACAGTTCTTTTTGAAACAAATGGCCCAATTCTCAATAGTGACCTCATAAGGCCTTGGTAACATTTTTTTTCCCTAGAGAATAAAGTCAATGATATAACACGAAGAATACATGAAATGTCACTTTACAACTCAAGAAATTCAAATGATGTGTACATGAGTTTGTACTGAATAATTTATTCAAATCAGACTAATTAATATACTGTATCTATTCAGAGGTCACCTCAAAATTTCAACTATCTAGAACAAAGCCCTCCAGGTGATTTTGATGTACACTTGTTTGAAAAAGTCTTCTGAGTAAGTAAAATAGTATAAAATTTATATAGTCAAGTTTATGCTTTTTACTTAGAAGAGCCAATATTTATGTTTCTGTCAGACATGAGTTTAATGATAATGATTACAAGAATAAAACTTACAGATACGGTCATTTAAAAAGCATTTGCATATGTATTTTCTCATTAGGCATAGTTCACAGTAAATGAGAAGTTGAGTGATTAGAAAAATGAGACTGGAGGAGTGAAAATGAGTGTGCTGCTGGAGGCATGCCATACACACGGACAGCTGGGAAGACGTGACAGCTAGCTACAAAAGGAGGAAGAAAAGTCCACATAAAACATAAAGCAATACATATCTTCCCATGACAGCCTTTATGACTTAATAGATCCTTCCGGCCATGCCCTGAGAATTACAAAACTATAATAAACGATGTTATAACAATGACTCTGGATGATTATATAAAAGTTAATCTATGTTTCAGCTTACTCTAAGAGGTGAAATGAATTAAAGGCAGGAAATACGTTTTATAAAGAGCTCTAACAAAAATATTTAAAATTTTTTTAAGCTTGAGTGCTTAAAAGTGAAGATTTCAGTGATTTTTAAAATTACAATATGGGATCCTAATTTCTCAAATGATTATGCTAGCTTCCTCTGTTACCAAAAACATAATGGCATTATTTTAGATGCGGTTAACATACGTTTGATGACTGGCTGGCCGTCTAGTCACATTACAAACTCGATATTTTCGTTTCATCTGTCCACAGTGGGTTACTTCAACTTTAAGACCTGAAGTTAAAAAAAAAAAAAGATCAAAACAGTATTAATTAAAATCACAGAGACAGAAAAAAATGATTTGAATGTTGTCTTCGGAAAGGTTTGACATTGCACAGGACAAAAGTTGCAAGGATATGGGAACTATTTCATCATGTATAGGCAAAAAAGCTTCTGCCAAGCAGAAAAAAATTAGAACCCAGATGACTTAAGATTTGCAACCTACTTTAATGTATTGCGTCATTCAATAAATATCTATTAAGCATCAGCTGTGCTTTGTGCTTATTCTTGGGTCTGGAGACAGCCCTAATGAAGTTTACAGTCTAATGAGAGAAGACAGCTAAAAACAAGTAAGGGAAAAAAGAATTTCTCAGAGGAGAATAAATGAACTTGTCTTATTTCATTAAAATGGAAGTTTTCAAGTAAGTAAGAATAATACTTACTAAGTACCTGATACGTGTCAAATAGTGTGCTAGAAGCTTTATACATCTAGTTGCATTTAATTCTCACAGCAATCTTACAAGATACTTATCTTTAACTTAGAGATGAATAAACTATGGCTTACAGCGACTAAGTAACTTGCCCGAGGTTGCAATGATAGAACTGACTGGGATGGAATGGAAGCCCAGGTGTGTCTGACTCCAAGACCATGCTCCTTGCACCATGCTGAGCTGCCTCAGAAGACTACAGTAATGCAAATACCTACCTCTGATTTCTTTGGTAAACTTGACACGCTGGGAGTCTGTTAGAGGTTTGGTCTGTTCATTGATGTTCTGAATGTCTAAAACCTCACACATGAACTCAATGATAGGCTGAGCCCGATAGAAAGCAGTTGCAGATACTAACAAACAAAGAAGAAGGATACTTAGCTTCCAGGAAAGGGAAAGGATCAAAAAAAAAAAAAAGTAAAAAGAATAAAGGGTAAAAAGAATCCCATTCTACCGTCAATATTGAGCATCATATTCCACATGGCAGGTCTCACAGACTGATGAAAGCCAAACCAAACCTCCCTGCCCCCTCCCAGAGGGTGGTAGTAACCCTCTGGAGGTGAGAAAAAGGAGCGCCCCACCGGAGTGTACCTGAAAGAACAAGAGTTTGCATGTTTCACAATAAAAACTTGAAAGGTCTTTCATTTCATTCTCAGTTCTGTAAACTGAAACCAAGTTTGAACTATGACTTATGAAGAAAACTTTCAATGGCTTCCTGCAACCTACCAAAAAGAGTCTGACATTTATAGCAAAGAATTCAAACTAAGGTACTAACCTCATGGAGGGAAGGTGTCTTGTGATAACATCAAGTGCTTGTACTGAGTCATCTGGGACTTCATTCAAGTGCCCGGCCAAAGCTTCTAAAAGTAACTGAAGGCTCACAACTGACACCCACTGAACAGACACTTTAAAGGTTTGGTCTTTACCCTCACCTGGAAGGGTCACTTCCATATCAACCTAAGGGAAAGTACATATACATACCTATTTACAAAGGCTGTTCAATATAGTATATGCATAAGGATATTTATTTTAACACTTTCTGTAATTGCAAAACATTGGAAACAACCTGTGTTCCATCAGTAGGGGAATAATTTAATATTGAATATTATGTAACAGTTAAAAACAAAGTATATGCTACAACATGGATGAACTTTGAAAACATTATGCTAAGTGAAATAGCCAGGCACAAAATGACAAATATTATATGATTCCAGTTATATAAGATACCTAGAATAATTAAATTCATAGAGACAGAAAGTAGAATAGTGGTTACCAGGGACTGGGGGAGGAGGAAATGGGGAGTTATTTAATGGGTACAGAGTTTCAGTTTGGGATGATGAAAAGCTCTAGAGATGGATAGTGGTCACGGTTGCATAACAACATGAATATGCTTAATGCCACTGAATTGTACACTTTAAAATGGTTAAAATAGTAAATTTTATGTTATAAATACTTGACCATAATAAAAATGTAAGTTAAAAAATAAGGTAGATTAAAATGTATACAAATGGAAAAATCTCCCAGGCATATTATTAAATGAGAAAATAAATCATAGAACAATATGCAAACAAATAAGAATACATATAAACATATGCATAAATAGCTAATGTACATAAAAATATCTGAAAGGATACATACCAAACTATTATAGTAGTTTCCTCTGAAAAGAAAAATGGGATTGAGGGTGCAGGCAGGTGGGGAGGCAGGAAACCATAGCATTCCTAGATTGCCTGAATAAGTTTTATAATGAGTATATATTTATGCATTGCTTTTCTAATTTTAAAAATAGATGTCTTAAAAAGTTATTGTGGTATTATAAATATTTTCATAAAAGGGTGTTATATAATCTACCAGTAATAAAAACTCCATTGTTCAGATTTAGGTAGCACTTTAACATCACGAGAAATTTGGAATATATGGAAAGATGACATAATCAATCATTAACTAAGGGACAAGAGAATACAGACAGAATAACAAATCTATCATCACCAAGAGAAACAACTTTTAAGAATTGAACTGTTATTAGCAAGGGAAACATTTTTGTCCTATGTAATTACTACTAAGTGACCTAAGTCTAATAAATGTTTCTTGCTGTTAACACTTACCCTATCCCGTCCAATTGGCAGTGGATGTGCTGTGTACATGTTTCTTTTGCCATCATAGCCAGGCTGCCGGTCACCAAATATTTGCATCTTGAAGTGCCGCACCATTGTATCCACTACCTCCCTTAACGGTAATGGAGACAGTAGAGGTTAGTGCTAAGAAATGGCAAACAGTAAGGAAACTCTCACCATAACTTAATCATCTACATTCAGTTCAAAACTCTTTGGAAAAAGTAAGAGTTAAAGTTACAACTGACTCAAGTAATTAAAAAAAAAAGTTAACTAAAGAAAGGTAGGCAAGTGAACAAAAGCAACTACAAGATAACAGAAAGAGAGGAATAAAAGGAAAATGAGAATAAAATTTATAGCATCCTCCCAATTCCTGCTTTCCAAAATCCTCTCCTATCATAAACATAGCCTTGTAAGAATAACCTATCTTAGGTATCCAAGTTTGGCATGCTTATAATTGAAGGATAAGTTTGTCATCAAATAAGCATTCTTATTCAAGTATACTGGCTTTGGAAAAGAAAGTGGGCAGAAATTCAGAAATCTGAGGATCAATAAATTTAATATGCATCGGAATGCATGCAAAGGAATAAGTCAACCCTTTTGACTAATGTTAGTAATTTATTATTCTGCATACTGTCTTGTTTTATTCTAAACTGCTCCCAAGTAGTATAAAGAGAACGTGATAAAATATCCTCAGTTCATAAAGATTACCAATGTAATTTCTTTCTTTTTAGAATGAAAGCCTTGCTCTCAATCAAGCACAAAGAGCTTTATTTAAGTGTTTTTGCATACATGCCAGATCACACTGTATGCAGGACCTGAAATAAACGCAGTTGTGGGGAAACAAGAGTCTACAGTTTAAGATGGACAGGTCTGAGTCTGTGAGATTTTGGAATGCCAGAGTCAGTGAAAAGTCAGGTGCTATGTCTTAGCAACACTAGTGAGCCCCATGTGTGGGGACTGTATCTTAAAAGCCAAAATATATCACAACTAGCTAAAGGCATAAATATTATTACAAATGAAATCTTTGGGTAAGCCACATGTTTTCAAACCACACCAGGCAACTAAAAATAAAAACTGATAGATAAATGTAGTCTTACACATTCTAATTATAAAAAGCTGACTTAAGAACAATACATTTTCAGTGGAAGGGTAATTTCTCATCCTACATTCTTAAAATATAACCATAAAGAGTTTTACAGTAAAAGCATATTTTCACCTCTGTTTTCATTTAACCTGCACAACAACCTTGTGAGACAAGTAGGGCAATGATTATTATCTTCATATTAAAAAGAAAAAATAAAAATTCAGAATGGGTAAGAGGCCTACCCCTGGTCACACAATGATTAAATGGCAGAGCTGTATGACCTTGGACAAGTTACTTAATCTTCCACATCTGTTTCTTCATTTGTAGAATTATGGTAATCATAATATCTTCCACCAAAGTTCTTACATTAAGCGAATAAATACACATTGAGTATGTAGAACAGTGCTTGTTACATAAGCCTGCTCCTTGCGGGACATTTGGTCCTGTCCAAAACACCCACAAGATATTTGGTCCATAAGGTATTTAGTCCATGCCAAAAGGTCCTTAATATTCAGTCTTTCCTAGTCCTGTCCAAACTGTCCATGGAGACATTTGGTCCACACCAAAGGGTCCTTGATATTCAGTTCTGTCCAAAGCCATTTGGCATGGGTCAAATATACTCATGGATGTTTTGAATAGGACCAAATTTCAGGGACCTTTTGATGTGGAACAAATGTTTTATAGATGTTTTGGACAAGACAATATGTCTGCTAACCAGCCTATTTCCTCTGGTATGCTCAAGGATATCACTCCAGGAATCTTCCTCTCTCCTGAATCATCAATTTTTTTCCACTCTACTGAATGATTCCCTTTAGCATACAAATATGCTATAATTTCTCTCATCTTGAAAAAAAAAAAAAACTTCCTTGATCCCACATCCTCCTAATCTGGACATTCCAGTTCTCGGCTCTCCATTGCATCAAAATCCCTTGAAGGAGTTGTCTCTAATTGTTCTTCTCCTTTCCCTCTTCAATCTTCTCAAATGAGGTTTTTCCTCCATCAAAACTGCTCTTGTCTAGGTCCCTGGTGAGCTTCACATTGTGAAATTCAACACTCCTCAAACATTAGATGATCAATTCTTTCACTTAAAACATCTTCTCTTGTAAAATGATTATAAATCAATAAAAAAAAAAAGGATAAGAAAAAAAGAAGAAAAAAAAAAACCATCTTCTCTTGCCTTCTCACTCTGTCCTGGTTTTCTCCCATCCAAGTGGCCTCTCCATGCCAGTCTCCTCACTGATTTTTGCTCATCTCCCTAATTTTTAAATATTAGGTTACGTTGGGACTCAGTCTTGGAGTCTTATTTTCTCTAACCACATTCACTTTCTACAAGTTCTCAACCAACCTTGTGGCTATATCACCAATATGCTGATGACTCTCAAACATTTGTCTCCAGCCTGGACCTCTCCCCTGAATCCAACCTCACGTTTTTATGAGGTGCTTTGTCACACAATAAGCCTGTTCCTCGCAGGACATTTGGTTCTGTCCAAAACATCCAACTTCCTGCTTAACATCTTGAAGGGGATGTCTTACAGACATCTCAATCCTAACATGTCCAAAACACAGATCTCCTAATCTGTCACCCCTATTGCTTTCTCCCATAGTTGTCCCCACCCTGATAAACGGCAACTCCATTTTTCCATTTGCTCAGGACAAAACCTCTGGAATCAACCATGACTCATTACTTTCTCACACACCTCATGTTCAATCCGTGAACAAATCTTGTTGACACTACCTTTAAACTATTTGTAGTATCTGACCACTTCTTTTCACTACCACTTGTACCACCCAAGTTCAAGCCACCATTACTTTTCACCTGAATCACTACAAGTGCCTCTGAATTGATTTCCTTGCTTTTCACCCTTACCTGCTACGGCTCATTTTTAACACAGCAGCCAGAATGATACATTAAAAATCTAAGTTAGTCACATCAAATGTCAAAACCCATTTAATCAGAGTAAACACTAAAGTCCCATGACTACCTACAAGACTCTGCATGTGAGGGCCCTTTAGAATTTCTCTAACCTCAACCCGCATCACTCTCCCCCTCACTCATTCCAGCAATACAGGCCTTATCTGATGTACCTTGAATATACAGTGCAAGCTGCTGCCTCTGTCCAGGATTCTCTTCATGCAGATACCCCTCACCTCCTGTAGGTTTCTCCCCAAATATCACTTTTCAGTGAGACCTTCCCTAACTACTCTTTTAAAACATTATCTGTATATACATATATATACACATGTACATATATATGTATATATGCATACACATCTTACATAATACGTGCAATATATATGCATATGCATATCATATACATACACACTATATATACAATTACAACATATATAATCAGTGGCTAACTCCCACCTCATATTCTATCCCAGTTTTACTTTTCTTCACAGCACTTATCACCAACTATCAAATAATATGTTTTGTTTGCTTATTCATGTATTTTTGGTCTTTTCCCTCATTAAAGTTCCTCAAGGGCAGGAATGTTTGTCTGTTTTGTTCATGTTGTATTCCCGGAACACAGAACAATACCTGACACACAGTGAGCACCCGACAGAACATATGTTGAATGGATCAATGTTAGTCACTACCACCACTTCTATTACTATCACTCTCAGTTATACAACAGCCAAAAAGGGTTTGCATGAGATTGAACTATGCCAGAAAGCCAAACTAATAATCTATAATGAGAAAAAAAAAATCAAGCAGCAAAAAATATTTCACTTAACAGCAAGAGTATCCTTGGAAAGACAAGAACTGTAATATTAAAGACTGCCTGAAATCCCAGTGTGGAAACAGAGCAAAGGAATGTGGGTGATCTCAGAACACTGTAAGACTATCTGCTACAGGGATATGTCTTCATACTTGGTAAGTTCCTGGCATACAGACCACAAGGCTTAAATCATCTCATCTAGACCCCTCTTGGATAATGCTAGAATTAAACAGAGCTTCTCTCTGAGCTTACTTTGTTCAAAATGCCAAAACAATTCTTCTGTCTTTACATTGATATTTTTCTCATATCCAACACAATAATAAAATTGTAATTTCCAGATGTCTATTTTCCAATGACATCAATGTCTTCATCTATTTTTATACATTTCTGCTGCCTTTAGACAATGAAAGAAAGACCTTTCATCTTCATTCATTAAGTATGTACTGATTGAACAATGATGTCTCCAGCACTCTGCTAGAATCTGTGGAGGATACCCAAGCATAAGACAGCAAAACTGCTATCAGGAAACTTACCATCTTAAGAAAAACAAAGTCTACATATTATATGAATTTAGGGAAGAATAAGATTCATAATAAATAAAGTATACGTATTTAAATACACATAGAAGTCTACTCTTTCTAAGCCTTACCTGTTGACTCTACGAGGCCGTTTTTCTGGTTTAATGTCGACATCATAATGATACACATCTATTTTAGGAATCTGAACCTGAAAATGATTGGCTAACAGTCGAATTGGTTTTCCAACAGTTCCAAGGCCAGGACGACGAGGTGGCTGAAACAGGCTGGCTGGAGGCCCTGAAGAGATTGAAAGACATTTGATGTGCTCTTTGGTTGTGAAGGATAACATTCCCTTCAGATCATGATGATGATGGGCTGGTAACAGCTACAATCACTGAGATCTTATTATTCACTGAACATAATCTGATATAAAGAGTTTGGAATGTCTTTTGACCTAAGGTTCTCTAGATTTCTAAATATTTTGCCATGTTGCTATTGTTTTGAATATGGAGGACATCAACATTAGATATAGTATGATGAGGTATACTGTATCTCAGAGGCAGTCTACTGTACAAAATCTTTTATCAGCATCAGTAGATCCATAGCTAGGCTTATAAAATTATGTGCATTTTAATAGTACCATCTTAGTACCATTTCTAAACTCTGGGGGCCATCACCTGTTAAGGCTGGAGATGATCCATTAATCCTCCACAAATTAATCTACTTTATTATAGTTTGCACAGACTGTAGGAGATTAAACAGCAGCTATATTTATCAATTTAATTGCTAATTTAAGTAGTGAAACAACACCAATAATGCTAGACTTTCTTGTCTATAACCTGATATTTTAAAAATTTGGACAATCTGATATTTCTTGATCATAAAGTCCAGTTTATTTCTTCAACAGACATTTACTCATTTATTACATGTCTAACCTGTACTGTGGACTCAGGAAAAAGAGCCCCCTCTGCCTTCAAGGAACTTACAGTGGAGACCAGTGGTTCTCAACCTGGGGGAGTTTTTGCTCCCCAGTAAACATTTGCAAGCTTCTGGAGACCTTTTTGTTTGTGACAACTTGCAGGGGGAGGTGATACTGACATGTAATGGGTAGGGGCCAGGGATACAGCTAAACATCCAACAATGCACAGGACAGCCACCCCCAACAAAGAGGCATTCAGCCCAAAGTATCAAACAGCACTGAGGCTGAGAAACCTTGGTCTAGACAGAGCAGTCATTCCAAATCATTCCACTGATGGCTCACAAGATATTCTGTAAAAAGAAAGGATCCCATAAGCTAAAGAAACTGCCTATTCTCTCCTCTTCTTAAAATTCCAATATATATTATCATATTAAATTCTCTAATAAGTCATGTAATAAATAACCTGTTTAACTCATCATTTACCCAACTTATTTTTCTCCAGAACACAGACACACGTGCATGCACACACACACACACGCACACACACTAACTCTCTCTGTTTGTAAAATCAACATCTATCAATTTTCAGTAGATAAGGATTTAGGGAAACACAGTCTGGTAAACATCTGTCTACAGAAAATCTTACTCCTTTTTGATGATAATGTCAAATGGACACTGGCCTAAAAAATAAACATCTTTTCTGCTATGAATAGGTGTGGAGTAAAGTGAGCTGTGATTGCAAAGGAAAGTTACAACACATTCTCTTGTTGCAATTGTATTTCACCAAGAACAAAGATAATTCACTAAGGAGAGAAAACTTCAAAGCAAGAAGCTGTTCTGGTCCAACATCACAGGAAAATCAAAGCAAATACTTCAATGAAATTTGTGTTGACAGATCACCACATACTAATTCTTAAAGTACTGAAAATCTTTTCACGTATTAAATTCATTGTTCATTCTTCCCTTAAATTATACTCATCCTCCAAAACTCACGTCAAGTGTGACCTCCTCAGAAAGACTTCCCACAGTCTCCCAAACTGGACAATGAATCCTCTGTGTTTCCAAGACCCTCTGTATAAGGGAGCACTTGCACAAGTACGTAGAAACAACTTGTTAAACTATTATCTCCTCGACTAGACTGTAAACTCTTAGAAGAAATTGACTTCTAGTTCATTGTTGCCTTCTCAATACCTAATTCAATGGCGAGCACATTGTAGGAATTCAACAAATGTTGAACTGAACAGCACCAACAATCTGAGTAGCAGTTTCAGACAGAAACCAAACAGAAGCCTAGTCATTTCTAAAACAAAAGAATTGACAATTATTTTTCATTAAAGCAAAAGGACACAATTCATAATAAAAATATTATTATAGCTTGGGGTTGAGTTCCTCTTCTGGTGGACAAGATCTACTCTGGTGTGATAAGGTGTTTATAAACAAAGTAAAAGGTAAGTAATAAATAGTATCGGAGGTGGACAGGCATGCTGAACTAACCCAATTAAATCATATAGATAAGTCAGTCCTGCATATTCCAAGATACACTTAAGTAATCATTGAATCACAAATCCAACTTTATGGTATACATTTAGAAACAGAAATCTGGATCAAGTGACTTGCCCAAGGATACACAACTTTGATTTTAAATCATGACTAGAATCTAGGTCTCCTAATTTCCAGTCCAGTGCTTTTTTCCCCCCAATATTCTTCACAATCCTATGGCATCTATACCTCTCTGAAGTATTTTATGTCAAAGAGACAGAGGCAGAGAAAATGAAAGAAAAGAGATTAAGAAGCAGAGAAAAGTAAATAGTGTGTTTCTTTTCCCTGGCAAGAGAGAAAAGTTAGAAGGTGAGTGATCATTTCTTTTCATAAGTTTAGAAGATTTATTTAGAAAACTACATTCTAAAAACTATATTCTATATTCTTTTCCAAAAGCTGGTTTATTTGAATTATCAAAAATATTTATGAAGAAACAAGCACAGTGACTAAGGCTCTGGAAGCAAACCACCTGGGTTTCAATCCTGGTTTTACCACTCCCTAACTGCATGACCTAGGGCCAGTTTCTTAGCCTCTCTGTGCCTCAGTGGCCTCATCTAAAATGGAGATGTGGTAAAAACAGCAACTATCTCCTAAGGCTACTGTGAGGATCCCATGAGATGGTGTATACAAAAGGCTTAGCACAGTGCCTCAGAATAGTAAGCACATGGTCACTGTTAGCTATTATGACTGCACTTGCATAAATGTTATAGCCAGTGCTCAAAGGTCTTTATATTGGGAGCATCTCCAAAATTTGGTGACCAAGTCAGAGAACTACATCTTTCAAAAAGGTAACAAATATAACCCAACATAAACCAGATGAAGCCAGCTAAAAAGAAGAGGAGGGCATTAGACTAGGAGTCAGAGGACTGAGACTCATCCTCATTTCATCACTCAGCCTTGAGACCTTGGTAAAGTCACTGAAGCTCTCTGAACCTCTTTTCTCATCTGTAAGATGGGGATAATACCTGCCTTGCCTATCTCACAGAGGATCAAATGAGCTAACAGCTGTGAAGGCACTTTCCAAACGGTAAAGCAGTATAAAAATAAAAGTTATCATTAATGCAAGCAAAATAAATGGTAATCTAATTAAATCTATTTCCAAGTTATTGTTGTCAGAAATTGAAATTGGACGAGGGAGAGCAGAGCAAGACTAAGCATGCTTCAGTGATTGTTCCAGAGAGGGAGGGCACTGGCACTGCATCCATGAGCTTTAACAAAGAAGCAGGAAAGCTTCTCTGGATTCTTAAACAGCCTGGATGAAATAACCCACAAGATTACCAACTCCCTTTGCTCTGATTCCATGCTCAGCAAGCAGCTTCTTGTTATTAATTGGGTTTCCAAGGTACTGTGACACCAAAAAAGGAGTTTGCTAGACAGCAGACAAGAAAATATTACAGTCAACAAAAAATATCTATGTGACATTTTGGTTTACTCACTAGTGTCTTATAAATGAGAATTAATTTTCCACAATCCTAGGTGAACTGATAAGCCCTCAAACCTGCAAAAGCTAAAATCAAACCAAAAATAAAAAGAGTCTCCGGGATGTTCCTAACACCACCAGATTGATCTTTTCCATGAAATTTAGTTTGTATACACACTTACATAGTCCTTTCATTATCAGCTCATAAAAGCAACAGTTGATTCAATTATGAGTTATTAACAGGGGAGAGAGGGAAGAAATATTTGTTGAGTATCTATAACACATTATTCTCTACAAGTTTTCTCACATAGATTATCTCATTTCATTCTCACAACAAACTTGCAGCACATAATTATTATTACCCTCATTTTATAAATGAGGGAATGAAAGTCTAAAGGAACAAGCAATTTGCCCACGGTTGTACAACTATTAAATTACTAGACTGGATTTGAACAGAAGTCTGTTACATTCCTAAAAACCTGATCATGCCTTTAGCCTGGGGACATAGCTGCAGTAACCCAGTGTAACACTCACACTGAGGTTTATCAAATAATATTAATGGGGCAAAACCAATTTATTTTTTAAAGGCATATGAAATTTGATTATGAAGGCCTTTAAGAAATACTCCAAGAGGCAAATTAAGGTGTGGTTTAATCATTCAGCTATGTAAACAAGTGTTAAGTAAATCTGCAAAGTTTTTCCAAACTCAAATGGTAGTCTGAATTTTCTATGCGTTAAAAAAATGAAATGCTCTACAACTAAGTCCACTGTAGATAAGGTTTAATAAGTTAATTCTATCACAGCCCCTAAACCCTACCCTGCTTAGCCAAGACATCAGAAACTTGTTGGAGTTCCAGGTAGAAGCACCAGCCTCCAATCTTCAGGGCATCTATTACAACCTGGAATGGTTCCTTCGATTTGGGCAGTCAGGGAGATAACCAGAGGCCACTCATAACGATGGGGACTTACAGTTTCTAAAGCACTTTCTCCTTCATTTGATCCTCACAACTACCCATAACCCAATTAGAAGACACTCGGGGCATTAAAGCCTGTGCTGGAGCGCGCTGGCTGGTAACTCGCCTGTCACTAAGGCGAGTTACCAGACTACTCTGGGTCTGTCGCACAGACTGACAAAAAACAGAGGCATAGGGCCATATTCTCCAAGACTTCAGGGCCTTTGAGAAAGGGTGGGCGCTTTGCCCCTTGGCCTTCGGGGGGAAATGAGAAGTGTTTAGGGGAAGTTCTCCTGCTTCCTCATCTGAGGGCTCCGGCCCGTCAGTGCAAAGAAAAATAGGGGTGTGGCCCCGAGCCAAGAATGCCCCTGGTAGTAGGGGAGGAGGGTGTCCTTCCCGGACTGGTCCGGGCCAGGCCTCCGCCAGCACCTAGCACAGATCGTCCCCACTGAGGCCCACACTGGAGGCCAGACCACCTCCCTGAGGTTGGATCAGGTCTCCCCCCTACCTGGGAAGGCGGGTCACCTTCCTGGACCTCCTTCCCTTAGACCTCGAGAACTGGCGAGTCTCTCCAGACTGGGGTGCGGTCCCCGCCCCCCAGAGGCCCGGGTCAGCTCCCTCTGCCTTGTGCTATGTGGGGCACGGGTCCCCTTCCCCAGGCCTGACGGCCCGAAACCAGGGACGCATGAGCCGACAGGGGCCACCAGGAGCGACCGGCCCGCTGAACCACCCCCCGCCCTGCCCAGTCCCGGGGCCCGGTCCGGGGCCCAGCCCGAGCGCGCTCCTCACCGGGTCCCAGCGCCTCCATGGCGGCGGCGGGGGCCGCCTCGCCCCGGTCCCCGGCGCCTCCTGCTCCGGGCCCCGCCGCCGCCGCCGCCGCCGCGTAACGCTTGATCTCCGGAATATTGGCGCTGGAGGGGCGCCGCGGAGACGCGGGCGCTGGGCAGGGGGCGGCGGCGGCGCCCGGCCCGGGGACAGGGACCCGGCTCCCGCAGCTCTTCCGGCCTCAGCGACAACAAAAACAATCCCCGCCGCCGCCGCTGCCAGCTGGAGCGGGAGCGGGAGCCAGCGCGCGCGCCCGCCGGGCGGGGAGGGGGCGCGGGGCGCAGGGCGCACGCGGCCCGGGGTCCCGGCTCGCCGAGAGGGCGGGAGCGGCCCGGGGCTCCGGGTCCACCCAGCCCGGCGGGGGGCGGGGGCGGGGTGTGGCGGGGGCGGGCGCGCGCCCGGAGGGGCCAGCGCCCCGAGGACGTGTCGGGTGCGCGCGCGCCCGCCTACACTGCCCTTAGCCCTGGGCGGCTTTCCCAAGCAAAGTGCTGTGGGGGGCTAAATGTGGTCCTCCCAGAGCCTCCCGACACACAGTGCCCAGCAAAAGATCGGATTCCAAATCCCGCTGATCCACAGACACAGCTCTCCACTTCCGTGAGTGGAAAGGGTCCTGAGATTCACATCATGCATCTCTCTTCCTTCCTTCCACCTCAAACTACTTCTTTCTCTTCTGTCTCCTCTGTCTCCACTGTCCTGGGACAGAGAACACCAGGGACACCACAGACGCAGCGCTGTCCCTCCATGTCTTCATCCAAGACCGCACACCCTTCCAGCCAGAAAGCAGCACGGGAATGGACCATGAGGAATAATGCATTCTCTCGCTGACCATGACAAGCATTTCTGCTCAGTAAGTCACCAGTCGCTTCATAAAAGAAAAGTCTTACTTTTTCGAATGACCTTAGCAGCCAAGAGCCAAGGGAGAAATAACTCCCTCCAATGTGGCCTGGTCAGCCCAGTAGGCCCAGCATCATTGGTGCTTTCTGTTGGAACTTTGGACAACATAGAGCAAGAAACAGTTTCTACTCTTCAGAATGTGGGAGCTCTCTGTCCACCAGTTTAAAAGGTATAACTTGTATGTGTTGTACTCTTTTGCTAGAGCTGCCATTACAAAGTACCATAGACTGAGTGGCTTAAATAGCAGAAATTAATTTTTTTTTACAGTTCTGGAGGTTAGACATGCAAGATAAGGATTGGTTTCTTCTGAGATCTCTCTCTTCTGCTTGTAAATGGCTATCTTCTCCCTGTGTCATCACATGGAATACTCTGTACAAGTCTGTGACCGAATTTCCTCTTCTTAAAAGGACACCAACCATACTGGATTAGGGCCCGCCTTACGAACTTCATTTTAACTTAATTACCTCTCTAAAGACCCTCTTTCCAAATACAGTTGAATTCTGAGATAGTAGGGGTTTGTATTTCAACATATGAATTTTGAGGGGGACACAATTCAGCCCATAACATGTATAGTGAAATTCATTTAAACACCTATCATGTGCAGCCATAGAACCAAGTAATTTTTGTATGATAAAAATTATTTTAAAAACATATTTGGGGCACACAGTGGCCAGGCACTCTGTTATGGGATTCACATGTCATTTAATCTTCATACTCCTCTGTAAGGTAGATATTATTAAGGAAGGTATTTGTGCAGATGAAGAAACTGAAGCTCAGGGAAGCTAAGAAAGTCAGGCTCTGCATTACATGGTATGGCAGAGAAACATGGAAAAATTGGAGTTCTAAATCCTGCATTCTAGCCCTAGCTGATTTCGTCCCTGACTAACTATGGAATTGGGACTTTTCATCAAGTAATTGGATTCTGGTCTGCTGGTACCATACTCCAAGCTCTTTCCATAGCACCATGCCACTTCTCCGTTAAACCAGATATTAACTGGAAACAATGATAAGGGACAGAAAGTTTGAAGGGGAGGAAGTATTCACTAAATGAACAGACAGGTTGACAGTTAAGAGGATAAGAAAAACCAACTAAACATCAAGGTTTGAGTTAAACCTAGTAGCCACCTTCCTTCCCCACCCCAGGCTAAATTCTTCCCACAATTTACACAGAGCTGGTGGCTTCCAGCCTGATTTGAGGCTGAATTTCCCCTTCACACTTCCTAACAAATTTTCCCCGTATTCTATTTGGTATGCTGAGCAGAGACCATAGCTTGTTTCCTGTACTGAAAATAGCCTCAGAAACCTGAGTATGAAATGAAACCCCATAGTTTCCATCAGGACAGCAATGTCTCAGTCCCTCAGTCTCTCATCCCTGTCACCCTTGACCGATCTGATTATCTACATCCTCCTTCCAAAACTCACTCCCACTCAGGCACCCACTGCCCGCTTTCCAAAGACCCTTCTGACTGAGCCCTCCCAAACCAAAGTTCTGTAGCCAATAACCCCCCCTAAACCTCAGCCTGCTCGGCAAGCCCTCTCTCCACTTCCTGCTGTGGTGGAGAAGCTGTGCCCCAGAATACCACTTCCCCTCAACTCTCTCTGATGGTGACTGCTTGTTCTCCCAAACCCCACACAGCTATGGAACAGGGTGGGGGATGGGCAGAGAATTGGCAATCGATTTGTCCCCATTGCACCAAACCTTGAATTCTCATTCTCAAATTAAAACCCCTTGCCATCTGGCCACACTATCACAGGTCCTCCCTTGGTGGTATAATTAACTCAGCTCCTGGTCTTATGTCTCTGTTCAGGCCTGGCTCCCATTATGTTATAAATCCTTGAGGGCGGGGCTTATGCCTTTTTCAGGAATTCAGGTTTGTGTTTCTGTTGCCTAATATATTACTTAGCACCAAATACGTACTCAGGGAAATTTGTGGAATGAATGAATGAGCAAGTAATGTGTAAACCGTGTGAGCTAGAAACTGTCCAGTGGAGGAGCCTATGAGAAAAACTCTGGGTGAACTCCCAGCTTCTCCAGAGCACAGACTTTCCAATCAGGTAGTCCTGGGTTCCGGTCCCAGTTCCACAACATACTAGCTCGAAGCACCTGGGACAAATCCCTTCACCTACTGCTCAAGGATGTTGTGAAGAAGAAGCTAAACCATATAGGTGTCTGTTCCTGTGTGTCTAGCACAGAGTAAGTGCCCAGTCATAACTCATTCTCCTCCCTTCCCTCCTTTCCCCCAGCTAAAAGCTACTCCCCTGCTGCTGTCTTGCTGCCCCTTGAGAGACAGTGAGCTCATGATCCCAGTTCAGTTCAAGAGAGGGGAGCAGAGCAGTCAGCAGTGCACGTTTACACGTCTTGTGTCTGAGCCGCCTGAGGACAGGGACTTGGCGCACCTATCTGAGAGTGAGAGCCAGAACATGCTCAGTCAAGGTTTATGAATGGAACTGGACTTCCTGAATGTGTCAGTGCTCCCCTGAGACCAGATTGTGCCAGAGGGAGCCTTGCTAGTGGACACTGTGCCAGATGGCAGGGCTCCAGCCACCCATGCTGCTTGTGATACTCCAACCCTTGTCTGGGCTGCTGGTCTCTGTTGGAGTGTTGACCATCCAGCCACTCCTCATACTATCTTTCCACAAGTCTGGAGCTTTAGAAGTTGAGGAGGAGGGGGAGGTTATAGCTCAGTGGTAGAGTGCATGCTTAGCATGCACAAGGTCCTGGGTTCAATCCCCAGTGCCTCCCTTAAATAAATAAATAAACCTAATCCCCTCCCAAAACCAAAAAAAAAAGAAAAGAAAGAAAATGTTTTTCAAAAAGTTTAGGAGGAGTTTCTTTGCAATCAATTAGGCTAGGAGCTTTTTTTAGCCTCTCTAGCCGGGGACCCCCTTATTCATACAAAAATCTTAAGTGGGAGCTGAAATGGAGCCACTCTGGCTGAGGATGGGGACCTGCATTGCACATTCCTGAACTAGACTAGCATGCCAAGAGCCTGGCATCCCAACGGAATTTCTGCCTACCTGCCCCAACTCCATCAGCACCCTTGCTCTTTTGCATTTAAAAAAATTGAGATATAATTCACATACCATAAAATTCACCATTTTAAAGTGTAAAATTTACTGGTTTTTGGTGTATTCACAAGGTTGTGCAATCATCACCACCATCTAATTCCAGAACATTTTCATCACCCCCAAAAGAAACTCTGTACCCATTAGCAGTCACTCCCTATTCCTTCTCCACCCCCAGCCCCTGGCAACCATTAATTTACTTTCTGTCTTTATGTATTTGCCTATTCTGGATATTTCATATAAATGGAATCATACAGTATGTGGTCTGTTGAACCTAGTTTCTTTCATTTAGCATAATGTTTTCAAGGTTCATCCATGTGTCAATACTTCATTGCTTTTTATGGCTGAATAATATTCCATTGTATGTATACACCATATTTTGTTTATCCATTCATCAGTTGATGGATATTTGTTTATTTCCACTTTTTGACTATAATAATGCTGCTATGAACATTTGTGTACAGGTTTTTGTGTAGATATGTTTTCAATTGTTTTGGTATATATATAAGAGTAGAATTGCTGGATTATATGGTAACTCTGTGTTTAACGTTTTGAGGATCTATTTTTCACAGCATCTACACTATTTTACATTCTTATCAGCAATGTATGAGGGTTCTAATTTCTCCACATTTTCATTGATGCTTATTTTCAGATTAAAAAAATTATAACTATCCTCATGTGTATGAAGTGGTGTCTCATTGTGGATTTGGTTTGCATTTCCCTAAGGACTAACGATGTTAAGCATCCATTTATGTGCTTATTTATCATTTGTATGTCTTTGGAGAAATGTCTTTTCAAATCCTCTGGCCTTTTAAAAATTGGGCCATTTATCTTTTTTGTATTTGAGTTGTGGGGGTCCTTTATACATTGTAAATACTAAGTCCCTTGTCAGATATAAAACTTGTAAAACTTTTCTCCCATATTGTGGGATGTCATTTCACTTTCTTTATGATGTCCCTTGAAATACAGAAGTTTTTAATTTAGAAGAAGTCCAATTTTCATTTGATGGCTTGTGTTTTTTTGTCATCAGATCTAAGAAATCTAATCAAAGGTCATGAATTATTTCTAAGTTGTTAAGAGTTTTATAGTTTTAGCTCTTACATTCAAGTCTTTGATTTATTTTGAGTTAACTTATGTATATGATGCGAGGTAGAAATTCACTTTCATACCTTTGTATGTGGATACACAGTTGTCCAAGAACTATTTATTGAAAACTATTCTTTCCCCCAACAAATGGTCTAGCACACTTGTCAAAATTAATTGATTGACTGTAAACGTAAGGGATTATTTCTGGGCTCTCAAGTCTGGTCCCTCAATTTTATGTCTATTGTTTTGCAACTATCACACTGTCCTGATTACTGTAGCTTTGTAGTAAGTTTTGAAATCAGGCAGTATAAGTCCTCCACCTTTGTCCTTCTTTTTCAAGATTGTTTTGAAGATTCTGGGTCTCTTCTCATTTCCATGTGAATTTTACGATCAGCTTGTCCATTTCTGCAAAAAAAAAAAAGTTGGAATTTTTATAGGGATTGCTTTATCAATTTGAGGAGAATTGCCATCTTAACAATATTGAATATTCCAATCTGTGAATACAGGATATCTTCCCATTTATTTAGGTCTTCTTTAATTTCTTTCAACAATGTTTTGTAGTTTTCAGAGTATATATCTTACACTTCTTTGGTTAAATTTACTCCTATGCATTTTATTTTTAGAGGGGCTATTATAAAGGAATTGTTTTCTTAATTTCATTTTTGGATTTTTCATTGTTAATGTATAGAAATACAACTGATATTTTATATTAATCTTGTGTCCACAACTTTATTGAATTTGTTTATTACCTCTAATAGTTTTGCATGTGTGTATTTTTTTTTACCATTTTATATATAAAATCATGCTATCTACAAATAGAGATTGGTTTTACTTCTTCTTTTCCAATATGCATGCTTTCCCTTTTACAGTCTTGCTTGATTGCCCTGGCTAGAACCTCCAGTACAATATCAAACAGAAGTGATCCTCTTGTGTATTTTGCAAGCAGCTTTCTACATATTCATGGTTTGGCAGCCATTTGATTTTTTCCATCTCTGTCAATGAGATGGCATAGCTAGCAATGAGATGCATGAGGCTTTGACAAACAAACAGATAAACATGTTTGCTTTTACTTTCAGTCTTTATTTCTACTACACTTTTTAATGAGGACTATTGATTTTTCTTTCTTTTCTTCAAGGTGAAATAAAGAGAATGAATTAGGGAATGAGATAAACCTGGACTTGAATTCCAATTTTATATTGTAATTCTCAAAATTCAGTTCTATAGACCATGTGACATTGTAACCTCACTTCTCTGCACCTTAGCTTTCTTCATCAGTAAAATGGATGCTTCATAGGGTTATTGAGAGACTCAAAGAAGATAATGAGTGGAAAGTACCTCACACAATGCTTAGCACTTAGAACAGGCTCAAGAAATGCCCATTCCCTTTGATTTTCTCCCTAGCCCTGAATAAGCCTCCTTTATCTGTAGGTTAGGGGAAACAACTAATTTTTAAAAGATTTTTCCAATACCCAAGTCCAAAGAAGGAAATGTTCTCAGGAGGTAGTGAACTCCAGGCTCCAGGGGGTGTTCAAGCATATTTGAGATGATGAAAGGGTAAGAGTCTATCAAGTTATGTGAAAATATTTATTGACTTATGTGTTATTCAATTTTCTAAGTAACTATTTACTGAGTACTTGCCATGTGCCAGACCCTATGCCTAGGTCATGGGAATACAAGGGCAAGCCAGAGAAGCAGGGTTCCTGTCCTGATGAAATTCACAATCTTGAAGTGAGACTAACAATAAAAAGAAGACAAATCGAGACAAAAGAATAGATAATTATTACAATAGCCAAAACATGGAAACAGCCTAAATGTCCATCAATAGGTGACTGGATAAAGAAGATGTGGTATATTTATACAATGGAATACTACTCAGCCATAAAAACCGACAACATAACGCCATTTGCAGCAACATGGATGCTCCTAGAGAATGTCATTCTAAGTGAAGTAAGCCAGAAAGAGAAAGAAAAATACCATATGAGATCGCTCATATGTGGAATCTAAAGACTCATGGACAGAGAATACAGACTTGTGGTTACCAGGGGGGTAGAGGGTGGGAAGGGATAGACTGGGATTTCAAAATTGTAGAATAGATAAACAAGATTACACTGTATAGCACAGGGAAATATACACAAAATGTTATGATAAATCACAGAGAAAAAAATGTGACAATGAGTGTGTATATGTCCATGAATGACTGAAAAATTGTGCTGAACACTGGAATTTGACACAACATTGTAAAATGATTATAAATCAATAAAAATGTTAAAAAAAAGAATAGATAATTACAAATTCTGATAAGAGTTGTGGAATAAATAAACCAAATGACATTAAGTACCTAAGGAAGGCAATTTTAGAAAAAATGGGAAGGGATAGCCTCTCTGATACAGTGACATTTGAGCTGAGAACTTGTGGTGGTTTTAAAACATGGCCCCAAATTCTTTGACATTTCACCCATTAAGAGATGGATCTATGTCCCCTCTCTTTGAATATGAGTGGGCTTGTGAGCACTTCACCAACAAAGAACTGCAGAATTGATGCTGTGGGACTTCCATGGCTAAGTTATAAAAGGTCATGCAGTTTTTGTCTTGCTTGCTGGAGCCTTTCTCTGGGAGCCTAGAATTGCCTTATAAGAACTCTGACTACCGTGAGGCCATCATGTTGGAGAGGCCATGTGTAGGTGCTCCAGTTGACTGTCCCAGCTAAGACCAGCTTTCCAGCTATTCCTGCTAAAGTGCCAGACACATGAGTAAAAAGCCTTCAGATGATTCCAACCTCCAGCCATTTGAGTCACCCCCATCTACTTGAGTCTTGCTAGCTGAGATTCTAGACATTGCAGAGCAGAGACAAACTATTTCCACTATTATTTTTCCGAATTTCTGACACACAGAATCCATGAACGTAATAGAATGGTTGTTTGTCTTTGTTTAATTGATATATATTTGACATATAAACATTATATTAGTTCCAGGTGTATGACATAATGATATGATATTTGTATATATTGCAAAATGATTACCACAGTAAGTCTAGTTAACATCCAGTTACCATACATAGTTACAATTTTTTTCTTTTGATGAGAACTTTTAAGATTTGCTCTCTTAGCAACTTTAAAATATGCAATTCAATATTATTAACTATAGTCACCATGCTGTACATTACATCTCCAAGCCTTATTTATTTTATTATTTTTTTAATGAAGGTACTGGGGATTGATGCATGCTAAGCATGAGCTCTACCACTGAGTTATACCCACCCCTAGGACTTATTTATTTTATAATTGGAAGTTTGTACCTTTTGACCCCTTTACCCATTTTGTCTTACCCCTCAGTTCCCATCTCTAGCAAACACCAATCTGTTCTCTGTATATATGAATTTGGTTTTTGTTTGTTTTTAGATTGCACATATAAGCGAGACCATATGGTGCTTGTCTTTCTTGGTCTGCCTTATTTCACTTAGCATAATACCCAC
The DNA here is from genome assembly GCF_048564905.1 of Vicugna pacos. Lineage (NCBI taxonomy): Eukaryota > Metazoa > Chordata > Mammalia > Artiodactyla > Camelidae > Vicugna > Vicugna pacos. The sequence continues at coordinate 42,206,297 of NC_132999.1, forward strand.
AAAGTTCCATTCATGTTGTCGCAAATGTCAAGGTTTCCTTCTTTTTTATGAGCTGACTAATATGCCATTGTATGTATATTTATATTTATATATCTATATCTATATATCTCACATTTTCTTTATCCATTTATCCACCAATGGACATTTAGGTTGCTTTCATGTCTTGATAATTACAAATAATGCTGCAATGAATATGGGGGTGGAGAGTGAATATATCTTTTAAAATATTTTTTTCCTTGGATGAATACCCAGAAGTGGAACTGCTGGGTCATATGGTATTTCTATTTTTAATTTTTTGAGGAACCTCTATATTGTTTTCCACAGTGGCTATACTAATCTACTTGCCCCCAACAGTGCACAGAGATTCTCTTTTCTACACATCTCTGCCAGAACTTGTTATAATATGGTCATTTCTTTATGCCACTAATTTTAGGGGTGATTTGATAGCCAGAAATAGATAACCATAACATCAACAGATAAGTTTCTTTTTCTTTCCCAATTTTGAATCTCCTTCCTGCAAGTATAAATGAGTGAAGACATGACCTGAAGGTTGTAAAGAGAAGGAGGAAACAGAAAGCCATAAAGAGGAAGCAGAACAGGAGGAGGTGGAAAAGGTGGAGGAAGAGGTTGAAGAGGAGTATGAGTAAGAAGAAGAAAAGCATAAGGAGGACAAGGAATAAGAGAAAGAGAAGTAAGATCCCATGATACCAAAGCAATATGTGTGTGTCAGAGAAAACAATTATATTCTCTTCTTGACGTTGTAGCTAGTGGGAAATCTTAAAGGTAAGGACCCTGCCTCATTTATTTCTGCATCCTTAATGTTTAGCACATAGCATAGGACCTTTATGCTTTCAGGCTGGGACAGGTAACTAGAGCATCTACACATGGCTTCTTCAGCACAGTGGCCTCAGTGTAATCAGACTTCATACGTACCTGCTCAGAGCTCCCAGAAAGTGTTCCAGTGAGTGAGGTGGAAGCTGCACGGTCTTTTATGACCTAGCTTCAGGAGTCATATGGTATACTTTCACCATTTCTCTTGGTCAAAGTGGTCACAAACCCACCCATATTCAAGGAGAGAGGATGCAGACACTATCTCTTGATGAGAGAGATGTCAAAGAATTGCTATAGTTTAAAACCACCACAGTTGCTATGGTTAAGAAGCTTGGAGGAGGGAGGGAGGGTATAGCTCAAGTGGTAGAGTACATGTTTAGCATACATGAGGTCCTGGGTTCAATCCCCAGAACCTCCTCTGAAAATAAATAAATAAGTAACCCAAAAAAAAAAAAAAAGGAAAAAGAAGCTTGGAGGGAGAGGAAGGAGCCTGAAAACTGGAAAACTAGGAGATTTGGAGACTTTTCAGTGTCTAGCTTCTCTTATAGCCAGCCTGTCTGGTTGAGGAAGATATTCTAATTAAGTGAGAGGGAAAGACCAAAAGATCTGTTTTAGATCTGTTTAGTTTGAAATGCCTATTAGATATCTGAGAGGGGATGTCAAAGAGGCAATAGTGTATATAAGTCTGGAGTTCAGAGGCCTTGTCTGGTCTGAAGATAAAAACTTGGAAGCCAAGTTAAAGAGTATTATTCACCAGACATTTGTTAAAGATGGCAGGACGGATTTTATTTAAGACCAATGCATCAGGAGAGAGAGAGCCTGAGCTCAACTGAGAATACAGCAAAGACAGCTGGGGATTTATAGTCAATGAGCAGAGCAAAGGAGTCAATTAATGGAAAATCACTAAGAGGAGACATCAAGGGTAGCTAATAGCAAGCCAAGAACTTAGACAGCAAGGCTTGGGGATGAGGAACTTGATCAGATGTGAAGAGTGGGATCATTCTTGATAAACTGACTTAGCTAAAAGTGGCTAGGCAGGCTGAAGACAAGGCTGAAGGATGAAGCCTAGAACCTGTCCAAAGTTTAATCAAGGAGAGAGTCTTTGTCAGCCACCAGGTATTCAAAACCACTGGAGCTGGAAGAAATTACCAAAGGAGTGAGAAGACAAGAGGGCAGAGAATGGAGTTCTGAATCACTCCAACATTTGGAGGTTGGCTTGACAAGGAGAAGCCAGCAAAAGAGACTGAGAAGAATCAGCCAGTGAGGTGGAAGAAAACCAGGAGAGTGGTATGTTACCCAAGTCAGAGAAAGAAAGGGTTTCAAGAAGGAAGTGGCTAACCATTTTGAAAGCTTCTTAGAGGTCAAATAACAAGAGGACAGACAAGTGAATTTGGTAAACTAGAAGTCAGTGATAGCTTTGACAAGATTTCAGTGGAGCAAAGGGGTTAAAAGGCTGGTTGGACCATGCTGAGATGATGGAAGGTTAAGTGGCACAGAAAGCAAATATAGACAACTTTCCCATAAGTTTTGCTATGAGTGGGAATAAATGGAATGGTAGCTGAAGAGAGACATAGTGTCAAGGGAGGGATTTGCTTGTATGTATATGTGTTTTAAGGTGAGAGATTCTAAGTCATGTGTGTTTGCTGGATGGAAATTATCCAGTAGAGAAAGAGGAATTGATGATGCAGCAGAGAGAAGGAATTTGATCCCTGAAGAGGCAGAAGGATATGGGATGTAGGGCAGACTGAGGAGAAAAAGCAGAGAATATGAATCCTGGGACAAGTCAGAAAAGTTGATAGATTAGATGGGAGGAAAATGAACCTGAATGCTTCTGTTTTCTCAGTGAGTTGTAAGTTGAGGTCATAGGAGAATGAGGTGGGGGGCGTGGGGAGTATGTTGGAGGCTTGAAGGGAGAGGAGAAGTCGTATTGGACAGTGGGAAAACAAAACTGCTGAGGGCATAAAGCAGGATTGCTGGGCAGTAATGAGTGCTCATTTGTAGTCAGAAATTTTAGTTGAGACAGCCCAGTTGTGTGATGTTCTCCAGCTGCTCAGGTGCAGACATAGACTACTGAGTTAATCAGGTTTAGGAGGATCTGGAGTTTTGTCAGTGAGCATAATGAAGAGAAAGTGACAAGATAATTAAGAATATTACCAATATGGTGATTGCAACGATGTACCATAGAATCTAGACGAGGAAAGAAAAAAATGAGAACTTGAGGAGGATAAGACAGTGAAAAGTGATGATGTTGATGGATTAGAGGACTGCATTAACACTAGACCTATTCATATTATTCCATACAGTAGCAGAATAAAGGAGGAAAATCATACAATTATCCCAATAGACACTGAAAAAAGCATTCAGTAAAATCCCACACTCTTTCCTGTTAATGCACATGCACGCACACACAAACACAACTATTAGTAAGCTGAGAATAAAGGGAAATTTTCTAAATGAGTTAAATATAACTAAATGAGTTAATGTATATGAAGCACTTTCAACAGTAACTAGCACAATTAAACGTACAATAACTTTTGCTCTTATTATTATTACTATCTTTCTGTAATGTGATTTAAAAAAAAAAGTATCCACCGGAAACCAGGGGCAAACATTTTACTTGTAGTGGAGCTTCCCCATAAGGGGATGTCCACAATACCCCATGAAGGCACTCATCCAGAGTGAAATAAATACATAAATGTTATATACAGATGTGTTCTATTAAATACTTTATATTAAATACTTTATATTAAATACAGATGTATCCTGTTAAGTTGAACCTGTTACTGTAATATGCACAAACTGTGCTACCCATGCACAGAAAAGAGTAACTGAGAAAGCATCTGAGCAACAACTTAGTCTCAACGAAACTCACCTCATATAAACTGGTAACATCTTGTTCCCTGATCAAGATATTTCTATAAGACCAAGGGAGTTCAGCTGTAGAATCTCTTCTGTGATGTATTGCTGTCTGCTGAATCAAGCAACTATTAAGTAAACAATTTGTTTAGATAATACATTCATGCTTCTGTTAATTGAAAGTCTATGCCCCAAATTTCCTCTTACAAGAAAAATGGGAAACTGCAAACCCCATTAAAATAAAGAACAAGAAAAGCATGCCAATGATCATCTCTACTAGTCCACATCATTTTGAAGTACTTAACTATTACTGAGAGACTAGAAAAAGAGATGAGGTATAAATATCAGAAAAAAGATACAAGCATTTATTGAAGATAAAAAATACTGCCTAGAAAATCTAAGTAGGCCAACTGAAAAAATTATTAGAATGAATAAGAGAATTAATAAAATGGTTACATTTTAAATTACTGTATAGAAATCAATAATTTTCCTATAGACTGTGATAACTTATTAAAATATGTCATGGAAAAGGATTAATTCACAATTGCTGGAAAATCTATAAAGAAACAAGAAATAAACTTAACCAGAAATGTGAAAGTTCCATATGAATAAAATTATGAAGCTTTACTCTAAGATATAAAAGAAGATCCAAATAAATAAACACATATGGGAGATTGCTTATATTAAAGATGTCATCCCTACTGAAATTAATCTGTTTTTTAAACTGAAATTTGGCAGGTTGAAAAAAAATGTGAGAATAGCCAGTGACCAAGTAGGAAGAGGGACTTCCCTATCAGATATCAAAATGTGCTATGAAGCTATAATTATTAAAATAAGATATAATTGGCCAAGGAGTAGACAAACATTAAAAAAAAAACTGAATAGAGGGTCCAAGATCAGATATATCCTCTTTCTCTCTCCCTCTCTACCCACTTCTCTCATCTATCTGTCTCTATTAGCAATTAGTACATGAAGAAGATGTCTTCTCAAATTAGAGGGGAAATTAATGTCTATAACAAATGTTGTCAGGACAACTGGCTATCCATTTAGGGAAAATAATATGTTTCAATCATTCATCACACCATACACAAAAATAAATTCCAATTTGATTAAAATAGGTAAACTCTAAGAACAACGTAACAGTGGAAAGTATATAATATTTCCAAATTGTGGTGGGGGAGTAGGAAAGGCATTCTTGACAAGACATAAAATTTGAAAACCACAAAGAAAAAGACTGATAGATTTAATTACATGAAAAATTAAAACTTCTCACAAAACCACTGTAAAATTAACTGTGAAGAGCCCTTACAAATCTGTAAGTAGAAAAACTGGTTGTTTACAGAAAAAATACAAATGCTAACAAGCATGAAAAGGTATGCAATCATCAGCAATCAGAAAAGGAACGTACAAAAATTAACTTTTTAAAACTCATAGTTTGAAAAATATTTTTAAATTGATTAAATCCAGTGGTAAGAATGAGGGAAATTAATACTCTCAAGCAGCATCAGTGGGATTGTAGGGACAACTTTTTTGGAAGATAGCCTGTCAGTGTCTATGAAAAATTTAATTGTGCCCTCCCTCAAACCTTTAATTTCATTCTTGGTCTCTGTTCTTGAGAAACTACTTGAACTTCTGTACATATGTAACGTATAACAAGAATATTTGTTCATTACAGCATTGACTGCAATAGGGAAAATGGAAATGACCTTAACATTCACCAAAGGGAAAGGTTTAAAAAGTAGGTTACATTCATATGGAATAATAAGTAAAATGTATGTATTAAATGTATGAGATACTTCTACATGTATTGACATGGAAGGACCCCTAAAATACACTGTTTTTTTAAAACATTTTTATTGACATATAGTCAGTTTATAATGTTGTGTCAATTTCTAGTGTACAGCATAATACTTCAGTCATATAGGAACATACATATATTCATTTTCATATTCTTTTTACCCATAAGTTTCTACAAGATTGAATATGGTTCCCTGAGCTATATAGTATAAACTTGCTGTTTATCTATTTTATATATAGTAGTTAGCATCTGCAAATCTCAAACCCCCAATTTATCCCTTCCCACTCCCTTCCCCTCTGGTAACCATAAATTTGTTTTCTATGTCTGTGAGTCTATTTCTGTTTTGTAAATAAGTTTGTTTGTCCTTTTTTTTTTAAGATTCCACATATGAGTGACCTCATATGGTGTTTTTCTTTCTCTTTTTGCCTTACTTCACTTAGAATGACATTCTCCAGGGCTATCCATGTTATTGCAAATGGCATTATCTTACTATTTTTATGGCTGAATAGTATTCCATTGTATAAATATATCACAACTTCTTTATCTAGTCATCTGTCAATGGATATTTATGTTGTTTCCATGTCATGACTATTGTAAATAGTGATGCAGTGAATATTGGGGTGCATGTATCTTTTTGAATTAAGGTTCCCTCTGGATATATGCCCAGGAATGGGATTGCTCCATCATATGGTAGGCCTATTTTTAGTTTTTTGAGGAATCTCCATACTGTTTTCCCTAACAGCTGCACCAAACTACATTTCTACCAACAGTTTAGGAGGGCTCCATTTTCTCCACAGCCTCTCCAGCACTTATTGTTTGCGGACTTTTGAATGATGGGAAATGGCTTGCTTTTCATAAGTACCACCTCTGCAGACACTTGGCATGCAGCTTTCTCAGCCCTGCTAACTTTCCCAAGTGGCTTTCCACCTTCTCATCCTCTGTCTCCTCTCCCACTCTCTTTATCCTTGTGGGTTTACTCTGGTCTGATTCACTTGCTTTCATTTGTGTGGGGTTCTAAGAAGGAAAAGAGATAAACACATGTTCAAACTACCATTTTTCTTTCTCAACAATAGTATTTTGAGACCATCAAATATATAGCAGTTTTCTAGGTTCTCAGACCAGAATTTCAAGAGAGGTGTAAATTCTTCCCCGGAGAAGCCACATTACTTGAATTCTTCATGTCTCTGGTCTTCTAGAGTATCTCTTGTTTTATTTTTTCCAGAGGCTAGAACTGGACCAGAAGTATTTCTGCCTATTTAATTCATCTATTTCCCAGCTACCTGACTGTGGAGGCATTTCCTACTTGCCAAAGAGCCAACTTAGGTTGATTTCTCCCTTTTGTCAATCCTTCTATGCCCGTGATATCCACACAGGAAGAATATACATGCACAAGTCTGCTAAGTCTGGGAAGTGATGGTAAGCCATGAAAAGGAATCTCCAAGTTATATGGGGAAAATATTTGGAAACTATGGGTTGAGAGTGTGTATATGGAGTAGGTGGGAGAGACTCAGGCCATAAATTTTATTTCATATCATTATCTACACATCCTGGTGATTCTGAATCTGCCAAAGTTGGTGCTAATAATAACTGGAAACATTTCTATAATGCTTGCTATGAGCCGGTACTATTTCAAGTGTTTATCTATTAACTTGTAAAATAAATAATTATATATTAACTACACAATCCTCAACAGCCCTATGAAGTAGGTACTACCATTTTCTCCAATTCACCACTCAAGAAACTAAAGCACACGGGAGTTAAATGCAAAGCTAAGGTGAAGGGAACTGAATTGAGGCATTCAAACTCCAGAGCCCAGATGCTCAACCACTAGCCTATGCTGCCTCTCTTCTTAGGGCAAGATCATATTTTGCCTTCTTTAACTCATCAGATGAAAAATTTTATACTGCTGAGTCTCAGAAACCAATCAAAGTTTTTCCATACCATTTATGTATTATTAAATTTGACACCCAGACCACGTCTTGATGGTACTCTCCATGATTTTAGCCTTCTGCTTTAAATTGGGATTTGTCAACCAGCTGAATAGTCCTGGCCCCTAGAGGTGGTATTACTTCCCTGCAGTTGGAGTCAGTGATGAAATGAATGTCTGCAACCTTACAACACAGCCTCTGAGTACGTAAGCACTTGATTCAGGTTGCAGTTCCAACAAGCAGGAAGGGTCATTCTGATCATTTTCATTATTTTCCCAGGAGCAGAGTTTGCAGGCCCATACTAAAAGTCAATTACAATTTCCTTTTTTTCTTATTTGAGATATAAAAGGAAAAAAATTTTTCTTCATCTATTTACGGATGCATCCATTGGGGGCAGGGGAGGGGTGAGCAGGAGTACTGCAGGCCTCAACAAAGGATAACAAAGGATACTGCGGCCACTTTACAAAAGCTGGAAACAGAGCAGCAGGGTGAGCAGAGATCTCCTGAGGCACAGAAAATCAGGCATGAGACTAACTCTCCAGTAACTCCCAAATCTATCATCTAAATTGTAAAGTAGAAAGATATCTCCCACATTTCAGCTGGGAACTGGCTTAAAGCATAAGGAGTTTACCAGAATATCACTGATGCTCACAGTCCCAGTCTTGCTGAAGGGAAAGCCCTGATCAACCTTCAAAACACTTGAAACCAGTAGTGAACTGACCTAGAGCTACAACAATGCTCAGACCCAGCTCAACTATAGGTAGATTGACTAATTTCCCCCACACTAGTAACTTGACAAAAAAAGGGGTGCACTTTTTTATTTATGTTCATTTCTACAGTTCTTTTATACAAAAACAAATAAGTAAAAATTATGAGACACACAATGAACCAAAAAAAAAAAAAAAAAAGAAAAGAAAAGGAAAAGACCCGTGGCTAAGAATGTTAATAGTGCTAGAAGCAGATAAAGTGATAGCTCAGATTTTAAATCATCAGACAGGACTTTAAAACAGCTATGATAAATAAGTAAGTGTTCTAGGGAAAAGGTGGATAAAATGCATGAACAGATGGAGAATTTTAGCAGAGAGATATAAACTATAAAAAAGAACCAAATGGAAGTGCTAGAAATGAAAAACAAGATATAAGAAAAGAAGAATGTTTTTTAATTGGCTTAACAGCAGACACAACACAGCAGAGGAAAGAATCAGATGCTTGAATGCAGGTCAGTATAAATTATCCAAACTAAACACAAACAGGAGAAAAAAGAGCAAAAAGTATGGAACAAAGTGTCCAAGAACTGAGACAAAATTAAATATTCTAACATATGTGTAATTGGAGTTCCAGACAAAGAGGGGAGAGAAAAATCAACAACAAAAAAGTATTTGAAGAGGTAATAGCTGAGATTTTTCTAAAATAGATGAAAGATAAAATGTACAGATTCAAGAAGCTTAGCAAATCCTAAGCAGGAATAAATACATATAAAACCACACCTAAGAGAGCCAGAAATAAACTCATACAGCTATGGTCAATTAATCTTAGACAAAAGAAGAATATATAATGGAGAAAAGACAATCTCTTCAATAAGTGGTGCAGGGAAAGCTGGACAGCCATGTGTAAATCAATAAAGTTAGAACACTCCCTCACACCATATACAAAAATAAATTCAAAATGGCATAAAGACTTAAATATAAGACATGATACATAAAACTTCTGGAAGAGAATATAGGCAAAATACTCTGACATAAATTGAGGCAATGTTTTCTTAGATCAGTCTCCCAGGGTAATAGGAAAAAAAAGCAAATATAAACAAATGGGACCTAATCAAACTTATAAAAACTTTTGCACAGCAAAGAAAAACCATAAAAAAATAAAAAGACAATTTACAGACCGGGAGAAAATATTTGCAAATGATGCAACTGACAAGGGCTTAATTTTCAGAATATACGAAGAGCTCATACAACTCAATAACAACAACAACAACAAAACCCCAACTCAGTCAAAAAATAGACAGAAGACCTAAACAGACATTTTTCCAAAGAAGACTTACAGATGGCCAATAGGCATATGAAAAGATGCTCAATATTACTAATTATTAGAGAAGTGCAAATCAAAACTACAATGAGGTATCACCTAACACCAGTCAGAATGGCCATCATTAAAAAGTCTACAAACAATAAATACTAAAGAGGGTGTGAAGAAAAGGGAACCCTTCTACACTGTTGGTGGGAATGGAAATTGGTGCAGCCACTATGGAAAATAGTATCGAGGTTCCTTACAAATTAAAAACAGACCTATCATATGACCTAGCAATCACACTCTTGGGCGTATATCTGGAGAAAACTCTAATTTGGAAATACACATGCACCCCAATGTTCATAGCAGCACTATTTACAATAACAAGACATGGAAGCAACCTAAATGCCCATTGATAGATGAATGGATAAAGAAGATGTGGTATACTTATACAATGGAATACCACTCAGCCACAAAAAAGAATGAAAATAATGCCACAAAAAAGAATGAAACATGGATGGACCTAGAGATTATTATACTAAGTGAAGTAAGTCCGACAGAAAGACAAATATCATTTGATATCACTTATATGTGGAATCTAAAATATGATATAAATGAACTTATTTACAAAACAGAAGTGATCCACAGACATAGAGAACAAGCTTATGGTTACCAAAGGGGAAAGGGTAGAGGGGAGAGATAATTTAGAAGTTTAGGATTAGCAAATACAAACAACTATATATAAAATAAATAAGCAACAGTGTTTTACTGTATAGCACAAGGAACTATATTCAATATCTTGTAATAAACCATAACGGAAAAGAATATGAAAAAGAAATATATATGTATAACTGAATCATTTTGCTGTATACCAAAAATGAACACAATATTGTAAATCATCAACAACAACAAAAAATAAAATGCACCTAGATATATCCTATTCAAACTACTGAAAACCAAACATGAAAGTAGCATTCTGAAAGGATTCAGAAGGAGGGGGAGGGTATAGTTCAGTGGTAGAGCACATGCCTAGCATGCCCAAGGTCCTGGGTTCGATCCCCAGTACCTCCATTAAAATAAATAAATAAAACTAATTACCTCTCCCCAAGACAAAAAAAAAAATTTTAAGTGAAAATAAAATAAAATAAAATAAAAGGAACCAGAAGGAAAAAAGACATATTACATACAGGAAAGTAATGTTACAAAGGATGGATGACTTTCCAGAAATGAAGGCCAAAAGACAACGGGTGACATCTTTAAAGTGCTAGAAATAAAAACCAAAATAATCTTCAAAACCGAAGATGAAATAAAAACATTTGCAGGTAGACAATGCTAAGAGAATTTATTTCAGACAGACCTGCATAACAAGAAATGCTACAAGTTCTAGAAGCTGATAGGAAACGATACCAGGTAAAAATTCAAATCTGCAGGAAAAAAATGAAAAGCACCAGAAATGGTAAATATCTGAATAAATATAGAAGACTTTTTCAGAAACAATATCTAACTTTATTTATACACATAACATATATATAATGTAAGTGTATAATGTGTTGTGGGATTTACAAATATAAGACAAGGATTCAATGGGCAGGTGTAGGTTAATGAAATAATACTATTGTAAGATTTCTTACATTATTCATAAAAGGGTACAGTATCATTTGAAGGTAGATTGTGATAAGTTACAAATGCATATTTAAAGAATTATAGCCAGAAGTAGAGGAAATAAATGGAACATTAAATTCACCCAAAAGAAAGCAGGACATGAGGAACAGATGAGACCAAGAGAAAACGAATACCAAGATGACAGACTTAAACTCAAGCACATTAATAATTATGTTAAATGTAAACAGATCAAGCACTCCAATTAAACATTTTTTTTCACGCTGGAAAAAAAAAGCCAGGATTTCCAAATAAAGAACCTTTAAAAAGGGTATTTGCATTTGTTCATCTATCTCTCTTCATTCATTCATGTGGATACCTTGTAAGAAATGGTAGAGGATTGTGATAGCTGTACTTTGAGTAATGGTCATAATGTATAAGTCTCATTTGCTTCCATGAGAAGAAAAAAATTATAGCAAAGCCAGACATTTCATTTGGTAATTTATTCAAGTATTATTGGTAGCTCTGGGGTTATTGCTCAAATACATATTGTTATACTAGTAACTCTTATACCTAACAGCCCCCTAAAAACTTGGCATTTTTAACAGAGTTGATATCTGACTTCTAAAAAGACAGTGAAGTCATGTATCTATAAATATAGAAAAGAAACATCCTGAAACCATTGAAAGAGCATTGGACTTGGAGTTAGATTAGATTCGGATCCTAGCTATGCTGTTAATTAACTATGTGACCCTGGATAATAAACCCTCTTTCCCTATCTGTTTTAGTTTTCTTCTATAAAATGGGGATAATAACAATACAGACCTTGAAGGTTTGTTGTGTTGATTAAACAATGTACGTGAGGGGTCTAGTCTAGTGCCTGGCACATCAGTTCTTTCTAAAAAATAATAGTTGAATCTGATGTCACAGTATTTGGAAGGCTAGTGGTAGCTCAAAGGGGGAGAAATTAAAGCATTAATAGACACAAAGAAAATATTAAGACTAGATGCTCCTTGAAGACAGACATCATCTTTATTTATCATCTCTGCACTTTGAATAAGACTAAGTACTCTGCTTAACAAAAGTTTGTTTATTTGAAATGATGTTGTCAAGCAAGAAGAACAATAGAATTCTAGCAAATTAGAGCCCAAATTTTGCTTCTAATGTTTGCTACAGGCAAGAGGTTAAGCCCTTGCTTCAGGTTTAGACTAGTCTTTTTTCTGCATCCATTCCATCTTTCTACCTTATGGTTTAATGATGATGAAAGGAATTAGCATTTATTTAATGCCTACCACGTGCCAATCAGTGAGTTAGGGGTCTTAACATATACCATCTCATTTAATGGTTATTTCATTTGGGGAAATGGACTCAGAAAAGGGAAGCGATTTCCTCCCAGTTGCATGGCTGATAAGTGGCAGAGCCAGACTGTGAACAAAGAAAGATCTCTGTGATGCCAGTGCCCATGCTTGTTCCACTGCACCATGCTGCCCTTCTGGCCTGTGCCTCACCTGGGTGATATAGCAATGATATAGCACTGGTGTTCCTGTCTCCAGGGTTTCTCTTCCCAACCCATTCTTTGATGGCAGCAAACTGAACTTCCTAAAACACTGCATTGTCTACCTTGACTCAACACTGGTTGGCTTCTTTTTGGTACTGTGGGTCCAAGTCGTTTGTTTAGCATTTGATGGTGACAAGAATCAATTTGCTATGCGATCTTAGGCAGATCATCTCCTGTCACAAACTGACCCAAGCCAACTTACTCATTTATTAAGTATATTATATTAATAAACATTTATTTATTCATTATTGAGTGGTATTTTGGATTGTTGTTATTGCAGAGGTGAGAGGCAGATAGTAGCAGCCCCTAACAGTGAGAGATGGGCCATAAGTTCTTTCTCAAAACCTTACTGCCAAGTGGTGTGTTACAATGAAAGCAAGTCTCAGACTGAAATCTTCCACAAGTTCAAAATATTTATTAACAAGCAGGCAAAACCAGTCATACAACTTGTAAGCTCAATGAAGTCCCAGCCCTTCATCCTTTTAGACACAGTGCCAAGTACCTTGCACGAAAGGTTTATTGTAAGTAAATAAGACCATATCCTAGCAGCAGGATTCATTTAACCTGCTAGTTAGAATCTGATGACCGGATCCTCCACTAAGAGGGAGAAAAGGACTGAATAGTTCCTAGCTCATAACATCACTCTGAAGAACCTAGTTGCTGGGCTCACTAGATTCTTATATCTTGGCCAAGCAAGGGTGGAGGTACCGACATAATACAGTACTTCTAGCCAAATCACATATCTAGACACTTTTTATCTCACCCATGAAGAAAACACATCTAACTTCTAACCATATTTAACAGCCTTCTACTGCTGATTTAAGATGAAAGTAGTTGAAGTTCTTGTTGTAACTGCTACTGGAATGTGGACTATTGACTAGAATTTCTTAGGTACTAACTCCTAGAGTATATATTTCTTATTAGGGTACTTCAAAAGTTAACTAATAGCCTCCAAGGTTTACACTAAAAGGAGTTAACACACATGTATCTCAAACTTTCTAGCCCAGAATATTTAAATACATATCACGTTAACATATTATACATCATCTATTTTATATTACATATTATAATATTTAATATATGTAAATTATAGATACCATAACACCTTCTCTGGGGTTCAGTTTGTTTATGTAAGGAGATAGGATGAACTGACTTCTAAAGTTTCTTCCATGAATCTATAAATGGATTTTAATGCAGTTAGAAGGATCGGGGTTAGAAAACAGAAAAACTTCCTGATAGTTATCAACAGGCATGAAAATCTCTTTTCTAGACTATTTTCATATTTTCTTCAAAGGATTTATTTTTCTAAAATAGCATCTCTTTTCCTGTGCTCCCAACCACACCTGTCATCCTCTAACCCCCTTTCTTAAATAAACATTTAAAAAATTGTATAGTTGACACATAACATTATATTAGTTTCAGGTGTACAACATAATGATTTGATATTTATATATATATATTGTAAAACAATCACCACAATGAGTCTAGCTAACATCCATCACCATACACAGCTACAATTTTTTTCTTGTGATGAGCTTTGTAAAGATTTCTCTCTTAGCAGCTTTCAAATATGCCATACAGTATTACTAACTATAGTCCACATGCTGTACATTACATTCCCATGTCTTATTTATTATTTATTTATTAATCTTTCTTATTTTAGTTTATTTTGGGAGGTGATTAGATTTATTTATTTATTTATTTTCTGAGGAGGTACTGGGGATTGAACCCAGGACCTTGTGTGGGCTAAGCATGCGAGCTACCACCTGAGCTATACCCTCCCCCATTATTTATTTTATAACTGGAAGTTGGTACCTTTGACCCCCTTTACCCATTTTACCTGCCCCCTACTCCCTGACTCTGGCAACCACCAATCTGTTCTCTATATCTAAGAACTCAATTTATTTTTTAGATTCCACATATATGCGAGATCATATGGTATTTGTTTTTCTCTGTCTGACTTATCTCACTAACATAATGCCTTCAAGGTCCATCTGCGTTTTCACAGATGTCAAGATTTCATTCTTTTTCTATGGCTGAATTTTACATATATATATCTCACATATTCTTTATCCATTCACCCATCAACGGATTTTTAGGCTGGTTCCATATTTTGGCTATTGTAAACAATGCTTCAATGAACATGGGGGTTCATGTATCTTTTCAAGTTAGTGTTTTTATTTTCTTTGAATAAATACCCAGAAGTGGAATTGACTGATCATGTGACAATTCCATTTAAAAAATTTTTAAGTAACCTCCATACTATTTTACTAATTTACATTCCCACCATCAGTGTACAAGTGTTCCCTCTTCTCCACATCATTGCCAATACTTGTTAGCCCTTTTTGATACAGGCATCTAACAGGTGTGAGGTGATATCTCACTGTAGTATTTACCTGATGATTGGTGATGTCGAGCAACTTTTCATGTGCTTGTCCACCGTAAGTATGTCTTCTTTGGAAAAAAGTTTATTCGATCCTCTGCCCATTTTTAAAAAGTCAAATTGTTTTTGTTTTTGCTATGGAGTTGTATGGATTCTTTATATTTTGTATATTAGCCCCTTGTCAGATATATGATTTGCAAATATTTTCTCTCATTCAGTAGAATTCCTTTTCATTTTGTTGATAATTTCCTTTGCTGTACAGCTTTTAGTTTGATATAGTCCCACCTACCTATTTTTACTTTTGTCGCCTTTGCTTTTGGTGTCAAATCCAAAAGATTATTACCAAAACTGCTATCAAGGAGCTTACTGCCTATGTTTTCTTCTAGGAGTTTTAAGGTTTCAGGTCTTATGATCAAGTTGTTGATTCATTCTGATTTAATTTTTATGTATAATGTAAGATAGTGGTTCAGTTTTATTCTTTTGCTTGTGGCTGTCCAGTTTTCCCAACACCATTTATTAAAAAGCCTGTCCTTTTCCCATTGTGTATTCGTAGCTCCTTTGTTGTAAATTAATTGACCATATATGCATGAATCTGTTTCTCGGCTCTCTATTCTGTTCCATTTATCTATGTATCTCTTTGATTGTTGTAGCTTTGTAATAGAGTTTGAAATCAGAAAGCATGATGCCTTAAGCTTTCTTCTTCTTTCTCAAGTGTGCTTTGGCTATTTGGGATCCACCCTGACATCCCTTATCACTATCTGACATTATATATTTATTTACTTATTTGCTATTGTCTATCTTCTGCTACAAGAATATAATCACCAAGAGTGGAAACTTTATTTCAAATTGTACTTCCTGTTCCTGACCCATGGTAGGAGCTTGTTTTAATTATCTTTTGCTGCATAACAAACCATATTGAAATAGTGGCTTGTTTATTTGCCCACGATTCTGTAATTTGGCTAGGTTTAGTTGGTCAGTTCTTCTGCTCATCTCACCTTTGGTCACTCGATACTTGCATTCATCTGGAGGTTCAGTGGGACTGGATGGTTCAAGATAGTCAAATCTAGCAATTAGCTGTTGGTTAAGAGCCTTGATTTTCCTCTATGAGGCACATCCAACAAGATGTCGTGTGTTTCTTAAATGGCAGCAATATTTTAAGATAATAAAAATGAATCATAATAAAACTTATATGGAACCACAAAAGACCTAGAATTGCCAAACCATTACTGAAGAAAAAGAAACAGGCTGGAGGAATAACTCTCCCAGACTTCAGACAATACTATAGAGCTACAGGAATCAAAACAGCATGGTATTGGTACAAAAACAGGACCAATGGAACAGAATAGAGAGCCCAGAAATGAACCCACAAACTCTTGGTCAACTAATCTTTGACAAAGGAGGCAAGAATATACAATGGAATAAAGCAGTCTCTTCAGCAAATCATGTTGGGAAAACTGGACAGCAGCATGTAAAGTAATGAAGCTAGAACACTCCCTTACACCGCACACAAAAATAAACTCAAAATGAATCAAAGACTTGAACGTAAGACAAGATACAATAAACCTTCTAGAAGAAAACATAGGCAAAACATTATCTCACATACATCTCAAAAATGTTCTCCTAGGGCAGTCTACCCAAGCAATAGAAATAAAAGCAAGAATAAATGAATGGGGCCTCATTAAACTTACAAGCTTCTGCACAGCAAAGGAAACCATAAGTAAAACAAGAAGACGACCTACGGAATGGGAGAAAATTTTTGCAGATGAAACCGACAAAGGCTTGATCTCCAGAATATATAAGCAGCTCATATGACTTAATAAGAAAAAAAACAAACAACCCAATCCAAAAATAGGCAGAAGACCTAAACAAGCAATTCTCCAAGGAAGAAATACAAATGATCAATAGGGACATGAAAAAATGCTCAGTATCACTAATTATCAGAGAAATGCAAATCAAAACTACAATGAGGTATCACCTCACACCAGTCAGAATGGTCATCATTCAAAAGTCCACAAATGACAAATGCTGCAGAGGCTGTGGAGAAAAGGGAACCCTCCTACACTGCTGATGGGAATGCAGTTTGGTGCAGCCACTGTGGAAAACAATATGGAGATTCCTCAAAAGACTAGGAATAGACTTACCATATGACCCAGGAATCCCACTCTTGGGCATATATCTAGAAGGAACTCTACTTCAAAATGTCACCTGCACCCCAATGTTCATAGCAGCACTATTTACAATAGCCAATACATGGAAACAGCCTAAATGTCCATCAACAGATGACTGGATAAAGAAGATGTGGTATATTTATACAATGGAATACTATTCAGCCATAAAAACTGACAACATAACGCTATTTGCAGCAACATGGATGTTCCTGGAGAATGTCATTCTAAGTGAAGTAAGCCAGAAAGAGAAAGAAAAATACCATATAAGATCGCTCATATGTGGAACCTAAAAAAAACAAACCCATAAATACAAAACAGAAACAGACTCATAGACATAGAATACAAACTTGTGGTTGCCAAGGGGGTAGGGTTTGGGAAGGGACAGACTGGGATTTCAAAATGTAGAATAGATAAACAAGATTATAATGTATAGCACAGAGAAATATATACAAGATCTTGTGGTAACTCACAGTGAAAAAAAATGTGACAATGAATATATGTATGTTCATGTATAACTGAAAAATTGTGCTCTACACTGGAATTTGACACAACATTGTAAAATGACTATAACTCAATAAAAAAATGTTATAAAAAAGATGATAAAAGTGAATGCTATAAAGTTCCTTAAGGCTTAGCCTTAGAAGTTATCTATACAATGTTGCTTTCACTATATTCTGTTGATCAATGAAAGTAACAAGGACAGCCCAGATTTAAGAGATCAAGAACTAGATGAGAGGTGCAGCAAAATCACACTGAAAAAGGGTGAGGACACAGCTGTGATTATTCTAACAATGTATCACATTGCTCGATAAAGGTTTGTGGAGTGAATGGATGTATTATATCACGATAAAGGTTTGTGGAGTGAATGGATGTATTATATCACGTCTAATGTTCCATGCTTTATATTTTAGGTCTGCTGTGATCTTGCTTCCAGAGCACAAATCTCATATCTTTCCTGAACTCTCACCACAATCTGCTCAATAATATATTTACTTGTGTGTGTGTGTTTTATCCTCAAAGGAAGGAATCTTACCTTATTCTTTCTGTATATTCCATGTATAAGACATTCAGGCTCCAAAGGGACACTTTGTAGGTCTTCAATTAGTTTAGTTTAATTTAATAACCTTGACATCGTATCTCCTATCTTCTGTTCCATCATCATAAAGTCACTAATTGAATATTTCCCTGAAAATCTTATCATCATTCCTGTCTCCATGCCTTTACCCATTTCATTTTCCCCATTTAGAATACCGTCCTTCTTCCTTTTTGCTTATTTCAGTGTTTCTTACTGACATTTAGCAACTCTGGCCCTACCCACTAAAGGTCATTATGACAACCATGATAAATCCCCTGGTCAAATACTGCTAATAAGACCATCCTTTGGGTCTACTGTGGGAATAATACTGTTTTGTCTGCCCAGTACCACCTCCTGGCTTAGGAAGCGTTTCTTCCCCACTCCAGCTATACTGTTCTTGAAGAAGTTACTATATTTCCATAAGACTCCGCTCTTCTAGGTACATTTGAATTATCTGGCATGTCTGAAGAATGTCAGGCACTAGCCTGCTCATAAGCAGGTGGTGAAATTTAATAGAAAGTAGGAATGGAGCAGACCACTTTTGTCCTTCTGTGATGGAATCCCCTTCTGCTAAACATACGTATATGGATAAATTCTCCCTAGACTGGCTGAGGTATATGTGATTGAGATGTAATTGAGCAAGTGCTAAGGATGCTAATATCTAAATAAATACTACTCAGATCACAAGCCATGGAAGATTGGATTGTGAAAACACTTGAGTTTTTACAAAAACTGAAACAAAAAGCCTGAGGTAAACATATTGAATAAAGCAGGGCAGAGGAATTTCTCATACATTTTTCCTGGGTAGGTAGCCAGAAAGGAAAAGGGAATTGAAGAGAAAATACATGAATGGAATACTGTAAACTGCTGGGTTAAGGTTTGGGGTGCTGCACAGCTAGCAGTTTGGAACTGGAAAGGCATGTTCCTGGGGAATACCTCTTCACTCAACAAAAAAGCTAAGAGAGAGAGCTCCAGTTTGGACAATGGGCACACTGGGGTGAGCTAGAAAAGGGAAAACTTTTATTCTACGTTTTAATTTGTGCCAAACTAAAGTGAGTCTATATTTGGAATTAGTGACCTATATTTTCAGTTTTGGAGACTGGCACCATAATCTGTCACTCACCAATCCAGAAAACTGAGAGTCACTTATATCAACTGCACTGTCCCTCGCCCCTCAAGGTTAATCATTAACAAGCCCTGTCAATATTGCCTGTTTCCACCCCCACCCCCAATTCATCTCCTCCTCTCCATTGTTACTACCATTGACCTAGTTCAGGTCTCTATAATCTCCCACCTAGACAACTGGTCTTCCGGCCTGCAGTCTAATCCCCTTCCAATCCATCCTTCATATGCCGCCAGAATAATCTTTCTCAAACATACATCTAACCATGTTGCTCTCCTTCGTAACACCTCCCCTACGCCCAGCTGCCCAGTTCTTACTGTCGAAAAACTAAACTCCAAGCATAGCATTCCAGACTTTTTTGTTCCCTGTTTAAATTTCAGCCATGGTTCTGGCCACCCCTCCCCCTCCCCCAAACACACACCCTGTGCTCTAGTCACACTGACCTACTTTCACTTCCCCAACACAACATGCTTTATCAAGCCCCTACACATACCTGGAATGCCTTCTCCTCCCAGTGCCAGCCTGGAGAATTCCAATCCATCTTTGAAATTCAGTTCAGGAGTCATCTCCCCATGAACGGCCCCTGGTACAATCAGTTGCCTCTCTCTCGGGGTCCCCACAGCTACTTGCAAACACTTCTACTATTACATGTGTCTATTTACTTGTCTGTCTTCAACCAGCATTGAGAGACTCTCTGAGAACAAGACTGTATTTTATTTATTTATTTTTTTAAGTTGAAGTATGGTTGATTTACAATGGTGTGTTAGTTTCTGTATATATTCTTTTTCACGTTCTTACTCATTATAGGTTATTACAAGCTAGTGAACACAGTTCTCTGTGCTGTACAGTAGGTCCTTGTTGTTTATCTATTCTGTTTATAGTAGCTTGTATCTGCTAATCCCAAACTCCTAATTTACCACCCCTCTTTTCCTTTGGTAATCATAAATTTGTTTTCTATGTCTGTGAGTCTGTTTCCGTTTTGTAAATAAGTTCATCTGTGTCATTTTTTTTAGATTCCCCATATAAGTGATATCATATGGTCTTTCTCTGTCTGGCTTACTTCATTTAGTATAACAATCTCTAGGTCCATCCATGTTGCCGCAAATGGCATTATTTCATTCTTTTTTTTATGGCTGAGTGGCATTCCATTGTATAAATACACCATAACTTTTTTATTCAGTCATCTGTCAATGGACATTTAGGTTGCTTCCATGTCTTGGTTATTGTAAATAGTGCTGCTATGAACATTGAGGTGCATGTGTTTTTTCAAATTAGAGTTTCCTCCTGATATATGCCCAGAAGTGGGATTGCTGGATCATAGGATAAGTCTATTTTCAGTTTTTTAAGGACTCTCTGTACTATTTTCTATAGTGGCTGCACCAAATTACATTCCTGCCAACAGTGTAGAAGGAGTCACTTTTCTCCACACCCTCTCCAGTATTTATTGTTTGTGGATTTTTTTTTAATGATGATCATTCTGACCAGTGTGAGGAGATACCTCATTGTAGTTTTGATTTGTATTTCTCTGAAAATTAGCAATATTGAGCATATTTTCATGGCCATCTGTGTGTCTTCATTGGAGAAATGTCTCTTTAGGTCTTCTGCCCATTTTTTTAAACATTTTTTATTGATTTGTAATCATTTTACAATGTTGTGTAAAATTCCAGTGTTCAGCACAATTTTTCAGTCATTCATGGACATCTTCTGCCCATTTTTAAATTGAGTTGTTTCTTTTTGTTTGTTTGTTATTGGGTTGTACGAGCTGTTTGTATATTCTGGAAGTTAAGCCCTTGTCAGTTGCATCATTTGCAAATATTTACTCCCAGTCCATGGGTTGTCTTTTCATTTCATTTATGGTTTTCTTTGCTGTGCAAAAATATATAAGTTTAATTAGGGTCACTTTTGTTTATTTTTCATTTTATTTTTATTGCCTTGGGAGATTAACCTAAGAAAACATTGCAATGATTTATGTCAGAGAATGTTTTGTTTATGTTCTCTTCAAGGAGATTTATGGTGTCCTTCTTATATGTAAGACTTTAAGCCTTTTTTTTTTTTAGTAAAAGTAGATTTATCCATAGATGGAGTGCAGGCTGTCTCAAGACAAGAGAAAGGCCTTTTAAGCCATTTTGAGCTTATGTTTGTGTATGGTATCAAATCTAACTTCATTGATTTACATGCAGCTGTCCGACTTTCCCAATACCACTTGCTGAAGAGACTATCTTTTCCCCACTATATATTCTTGCCTACTTGGTCAAAGATTAATTGACCATAAGTCTTTGGATTTATTTCTGGGCGCCCTATTCTGTTCCATTGATCCATATGTTTGTTTTTGTGCCAATACCACTCTGTTTTCATTACTGTAGCTTTGTAGTATTGTCTGAAGTCTGGGAGGGTTATGCCTCCAGCTTCCTTCTTTTTCCTCAGTAATGCTTTGACAATTCTGGGTCTTTTGTGATTCCATATAAATTTTAGGATTATTTGTTCTAGTTCTGTGAAAAACATCCTGGGTATTTTGACAGGGATCACATTAGATCTGTAGATTGCCTTGGGCAGTATGGCCATTTTAACAATATTAATTCTTCAAATTCAAGAACATGGGGTATCTTTCCATTTCTTTAAGTCATCTTTAATTTCCTTTATCAGTGTTTTATAGTTCTCAGTGTATAAGTCTTTCACTTTCTTGGTGAAGTTTATTCCTAAGTATTTTATTTTTATTTATTTATTTTTTTCAATAAGATTGGTGTTTATTTTTCTTGTACATAGAAGAAGTCCAGAGGTAGGAGTTTAGATTTGGTAATGTGACTTCATGGTCATCAACGACCTATGGTCCATCTCTTAGATGAAACAGCTTTCTTTAAGAAACCTCCCTGAAAAATCCACCCAACAAGTTATTGTTGTATAATATTCACTAACTATTGTGGTAAAGGAGGCCTGGAAATACTCCTTTTGCTGGTCACAATGGCACATGAAATAAAATTGAGTTTTTTTCAGTAGAGAGGAGAGGAAGTGAAAATTAGAAGGCAACTAATAGTCTCTTTCATAGTTGCAAATTGACTCAGCTTTTGGGTTTGCAAGTTGGGGAAAGGGAGGTGTGTCCCGGGGGGAGGGTTTTTTTTTCACTTTCTAGAATTTTATATAAATGGAATTATACAGTATGTATTCTCCCCCCTTTTTTTGGTCTTCTTCTTACACTCAGCATAATTATTTAGAGATTAATCTGTTATAAGAACCAAGAAATTTTTTTCATTAAAATATTTGAGATTATAGGTCCACACACAGTCATAAGAAACAATGAAGAGAGAGCTCAAATTCTCTTTACCCAGTTTCCCTCAATGGTAACATCTTGTAAAACTATAGTACAATACGGCAATCAGGATATTGACATTGATAAAATACTCTAATCTTACAGTCTTTTGGGTGTGTACATTTAGTCCTATACAGTTTTTTAAAACAGCAGCATTATTTATGATTATCAAGATACGGAACCATCCTAAGTGCACATCGATAGATGAATGGATAAAGGAGATGGAGCATATATATGCAATGGAATACAATTCTCCCATAAAAAAGAAGGCCATTTTGCCATGCAGCCCTTCATTCACTTTTTTTTTCCACTTCAAAAAACAGAATTTTATAACTGGCATAAACATTTCCATTGCATAAAAAGCAACAAAATATCTAGAAATAAACTTAACCAAGGGGGTTACCTATACTCTGAAAACTGTAAAACATTGATGAAGGAAATTGAAGATGATACAAAGAAATGGAAAGATACCTTGTGCATTTGGATTTGAAGAATCAATATTATCAAAATGGTCATACTACCCAAAGCAATCTACAGATCCAATGCAACTCTTGTCAAAATATGACATTTTTCACAGGAGTAGAACAAACAATTGCAAAATTTATATGGAACCATAAAAGACCCCAGATTGCCAAAGCAATCTTTTGTAGGTCTTTTTTTCTCTTTCTTCTTTTTCTTATCTTTTCTTGTGGTTAGATGACAAGAGAAGTTCCTTTTAACATTTTTTGTAAAACTGGTTTGGTAGTGCCGAATTATTTTAGCTTTTGCTTGTCTGTGAAGCTTTTGATTTCTCCATCGAATCTGAATGAGAGCCTTGCCAGATAGAGTATTCTTGGTTGTTAGTTTTTCCCTTCATCACTTTAAATATATCGTGCCTTCTGGCCTGTAGAGTTTCTGCTGAAAAAATCAGCTGATAACCTTATGGGAGTTCCCTTGTATGTTATTTGTTGCTTTTGTCTTGTTAATTTTAATATTTTCTCCTTATCCTTAATTTTTGTCAATTTGATGACTATGTTCCTTGGTGTGTTCCTCTTTGGGTTGATCCTGTGTGGAATTCTCTGTGCTTCCTGGATTTCAGTGACTGTTTCCTTTCCTAAGTTAAGGAAGTTTTCAGTTATTATCTCTTCAAAAATTTCTCAGGTGCTTTCTCTCTCTCTTCTTTTTCTGGGACCCCTTTAATGAGAATATTAGTGAGCTTTATGTTGTCCCAGAGTTCTCTTAAACTATCCTCATTTCTTTTCATTCTTTTTTCTGTTCTGCAGTAGTGATTTCCACTAATCTGTCTTCTAGCTCAGTGATCCGTTCTTCTGCATCATTTACTCTATTCTTCATTCCTTCTAGTGTGTTACTCATTTTAGTGATTTTATTCTTCAATTCTGGGTATTCTTTATATTTTCCAACTCTTTGCTAAAAACTTCACTCTGTACATCTATACTCTTCTTGAGTTCTCTGAACATCTTTGCTATCATTACTTTAAACTCTTTCTCAAATAAATTGACTATCTCCTCATCACTTATTTCTTCTTCTGGGATTTTATCTTGTGCCTTGGCCTGGGAGATATTCCTCTGCTGCCTCATATTGTCTATCTTTCTATTTGTATTTTTAGGTAGGTTAGTTACGTATCTTGACCTTGGAGAAGTGGCCCTTTGTGGGAGACATCCTATGTGTCCCAGCAGTACACTCCTCTCTTGTCACCAAGGGCCAGGGTCCAGCCAGTCCCAGTGTAGAGTCTGGCCTGTGTTTGTGGATTCCTTCCAGAGGCTTTGGGGTTGTTGCTTTCTTATTTCTGGTTTCTGTCCCCTGGTGGATGAGGCTGGACTAGAGACTTATGCAGGTTTCCTGGCAGGAGGAATCAGTGCCTGCCCACTGCTGGGTTAAGTTTGGTCCTGGACCTCTCAGTATTTTTTTTTTGATGCAATTTTAAAAGGGATTGTTTTTTTACTTTCCTTTTTTGATATTTCATTGCTAGTGTAAAAAGATGCCACAGATTTCTGTATGTTAATCCTGTATCCTGCTACCTTGCTGAATTCATTCAACTCGAGTCGTTTTAGTGTGGAGTCTTTAGAGTTTTATGTATCATGTTATCTGCATAACAACTATTTTATCTCTCCTCTTCCAGTTTGAATCCTTTTATTTCTTTTTCTTGTCTACAGATTGCTGTGGCTAGGCCTTCCAATACTATGTTGAATAGAAGTGGTGAGAGTGGGCATCCTTGTCTTGTCCCAGATTTTAGTGGGAAGGCTTTCAACTTCTCACCATTGAGTATTATGTTGGCTGTGGGTTTGTCATAAATAGCTTTTATTATGTTGAGATATATTCTCTCTATACCCACTTTGGTAAGAGTTTTTATCATAAATGGATGTTGAATTTATTGAATGTTTTTTCTGCATCTATTGACATGATCATGTGGTTTTTATCCTTTCTTTTGCTGATTATTTAATTTTATGTTCTCTGTGTCTAGTATAGGCTTAAAATAAGGGCTCAAGTTTTGCTGAATGAGTGGATGAATATTTGACAGGTATTTTAGGTTGTCAAAAGTTGTAGTAAAGGAGCTTCTGCATACAAAATAGCAGATGGTGTGTGTGCTGTTGTGCCTTGGGAAAAGCCCCTGGTATTTTTTGGTTTTGTTTTTTAGGCATATTTTAATCAATTACTCAGCAATTATTTATTAAGTATCCACATCCTGTGCCATTTTTAAAGGTTAGGGGGTACAGTATGTTAAGCAAGAAAAACAACCCTGGCTTTCAAGCAGGCACTCTCCAAGGAAGCTTTATAACTATATGGAATTACAGCACGAGATTATTTTTGAAAGAAGATTCTGGGAGATGTAATTATTTCACCATTCCAAAGTAGACTTCAGAGTTTAAACAACTCATTGAATAATCTTAAAGTGGGAAAAAAAAAAGTTTTAGGATAGAGTGACTACAGGCAATAGATGGACTGACATAAGCAAGCACTGCCACATGGTGGCAGCGCTTCTCCAGGGATGAAGATTTAGTGCCCTTTCGGAAAAGCAAGCAGTTCTCATAACTGAATCCCAGAGGAAGAATACTAAAAATTTAACATGGTAGACTGTCTCAATTTGCAGAAAAGATGAAGTAAAAGATATGGGAATTTAGTCAACTTTCTCCCTCCAAACTTTCGTAGGCCTTTGGAATCTGCTTTTGTTTGCTGCCAGCAAGCAAATATAGAGCTTCGGGATGGGCGGAGCATATTAAATTACATGACTTATTTATTCATAATTGGTTTTCTACATTGATTTTGTTTGATATAATGATAGATATCACCACTCGTGAAAACATTTCCTAATTTACGTGCCCAAAATAAGTGTATCAGTATTGCAAAATATTTCCTACTGTACCATACTTTCAGGTGCTCTGCCAATCAAACCCATTGAGAATCATGATCTAGTCCAATGCTTTCTAATTAAAAATAAGGAAAACAATGCTCTGAGAAGCTAAATGTCTTACCTAAGATCACAAAGCCATTTATAAGACAGCTTCA
Organism: Vicugna pacos; assembly: GCF_048564905.1. NCBI lineage: Eukaryota > Metazoa > Chordata > Mammalia > Artiodactyla > Camelidae > Vicugna > Vicugna pacos. The sequence goes on from NC_132999.1 coordinate 42,232,434, forward strand.
GGCTAATCCCTGCAAAGTGAATAATCCAGACCTTTCCCTTGCTGCCATCTTTCAAATTCATAGACAGAGATTGTTGGATGATTAACCTAGAGAGTCAAGAGACAGAGATGAGTCATGGTGACGTCCAGATTTCTGATCCGGTGACTGTTGGATTATGGTGCTATATTCTCTCTAAAATTTAGAATATAGATTGCTCATTTCAAACACAGGCTGACTTTAGTTTGGCACAAGTTAATATATAGAATAAAAGGTTTCTCCTTCATAGCTCATTCCTTCCACCTGTTCTCCAAATCAGAGCTCTCAGTTTCTCTGGTGACTGAAGAGGTGCTCCCCAAATAGAGAAAAGTGCTAATCAGTTCTGAAAATGCTAATATCAAGAGTATCATCTCATTTATTCACTTCCAGAGGGGGTGCAAGGAGAATAATATAGTTGTCAAGTGACTGAGTTAATTAGTTCAACAAACACTGATTTCCCTGCCATGAGCCAGGTATGTTCTAAGCCTTCGGTTCTGAAAGTGTGGTCTCCACATCAGCAGCATTAGCATCACCTGGGAACTTGTTAGAAATGCAGGTTCTTGGGCCTCACATCAGACATACTGAATCAGAAGCTCTGGGAGTGGGGTCCAACAATCTGTTTTTACCAGCCCTTCAAGTCATTCTGATACATGCTTAAGTTTGAGAATGCGTATTCTAGATAATAAGGATATAGTGTTAAAGAAAACAAAGTACTTGTCCTCTTGAAGTGACAATATACAAATAGATAAAAATAAAATTTCAGGCAGAGGTGAGTGCTATCAGGGAAACCAGGACAGGGGACAGAGGGGAAATGTAGCAGTAAGGTCTCTCCGAGGAGGTATGAGCTCTGGAGTCAGACTGAGCTGGGTGTGAATATTGGCTCCACCAGTTACTAGCCTTTTAAAGGTTTAGCTTTTTCATCTGCCACAATGGAGGTAGTAATATTATTTACCTTGCAAAGTGACTCTAAAGGTTAAATAACATAATGTTTGCAAAATTCTTGCAACTGTGTTCCAGGCTAAGTCCCCAATAAATGTTAGCCCTCCAAATATGAGGGAGAAGTGCAGAGATGTTTGTTTGGGAATCGTCAATGTAGAAATTAATAGTAAAGTGTGAGAAAAGGTGGATAGACTGAGATGTGAGAGAAGAGAATGGATGACGGGCTCTTGTTGGGGGGAGCAGAAATGTGTTGAGAAGTGGTGAGGAGGTAAAGAAATGAAGATGAGGAGAAAAAACTTTTATTTGAACCCAGCTAAAGCTGGAAACTTGGAAGAGGAGGTCAGTAGACAGGGTGACTAATCATCCTGGTTTGCCTGCATCTGAGATTCCTGGAAGGTAGGACTTTCAATGCTAAAACTGGGAAAGTCCTGGGAAAATTGGGATGAGTTGGTCACCCAATCAGTGGATACGATCATGGAGGGTGAAGTCAGGGTGGTAACTACTGTGACCTTTCCTTCTTGGTGCACTCATCTCTTCCTTACAGTAATCGTGTAAAGTATCTTCTAGTATCTTGACTCAGCAAGAATCTGGAGGGTAAGGGAGCTCAGATAATGCCGAGGGGATAAGTCAGCTTTGTTTGAACAAAGCAGGATAAGGAGAGACAGAGAATGGACTTGGAGGAGCAAAAAGATAGGAACCAGCACAGTGACAAGGGATTAGAATTGTCTGGGATTTGTCTGACTCCAGACCTTTCATTCTTTTTTCCTGACTTGTCCAAAGAGTATAGGAGTGGGATGGGTAGGTGTTTCTTCATACTCAAATTAACCTTAAATAAAATTATAAAGGTTATCTAAGGATATTCTTTGGTATCTGAGAAGTCCACAAAACTTTTCTTTTTTTTTAAATTTAAGTATAGTCAGTTTATAACATTATGTCAATTTCTGATGTATAGCATGTTTCAGTCATACATATACACATATATATTGCTTTTCATATTCTTTATCATTATAGGTTACTACAAGATATTGAATATAGTTCCCTATGCTATACAGTATAAACTTGTTTACCTATTTTATATATAGTAGTTGGTATCTGCAAAACCACAAAACTTGTATTGATGTCCAGTGGTGTTAATTGTCACCTACCAAGAAGGAGCGGGATCTAGCCGTTGCCGGCATGGAGGTCCTGGAGAAAATCCCCACAGGGGATGCCCTCCGGTGCCCAGGAATCGTTTCTCAGCTCACTTCCCTCTTACTCCTCAAATTGCGCTTGATGGGAGCAGTCGCGCTATGGCAGGGGTTAAAGGTTAAAGACCACCACTCACATGGTACCGTCTTGCAAGGCCAGAGGGTCTGGCTGCCTGACAGTCGGAACACTATAGCCTCCCCCAGCCTCAGTTGACAAGAAGTGTGGAGACCCGCCAACCCAATCTAGATTATACTTGCGCGGCTGGCCGAAAGCGCTTCTTGATTGGCAGGAAGGTGCGGAGGCGTAGCCTCATGCAGAAAGCCTCCTCTGGATTGGCCCAAATCGTCGAAGGCGGGGCCTCCACTCTAGCTGGGCGCGAAAGCTCGAACGCCGCTGCCTGGCAGGAGACGGCGGGAGCAGCCGCGACCCGGGTGAGGGAACCGGGGGCCTGCTTCGCCCCAAGCGGCGCACTGAGGAAGCCGGAGTCATGACGGGCGAAGTGTTTTCCGAGGTGAGTTCATGCACTTGCCTCCACTCGCGGCTACGTTGGCAAGGGGCCGAGGGGTGAGGTGGCGCGGGGTCGAGCCGGGCCGAGCAGGTCACGGAGGCTAGGGGCACTACAACTCCCGGCGTGCACCGCGGCGTCTCGGCTTCGCGGCCCCGTGGAGATAAACTCGCTAGCCCCGCGCACTCGCGACTCCGCTGCAGGTCTCGACGCTGGGGTCCCCGCGCTTCGGGGTCCCTCGGCCGTGTTGCTCTTGGTCTTTGCGGCGCGCGCTGCCGGCTACTAACTCCCTGCTCAGCCTGCTCCGCCCGCCCCTTTGGAGCGTTTCCTGCGGCGGGAGCTCTTCCTCTTACAGCGCCCCAAAAGAGAGGGAGGACCAGGCAGAATCCGGCCACTGGGGTGCGGGCAGCATTCTCGGTAAATGGACGGCGGGAGCCTTAGGGAGTTCGGAATTGGGTCTTGAATTGGGTGGTGGCTGGCTGGTCCCTGTCGGAACTGGACGTAGAAGCGACATCTGTTTCCAGATCTGTGTTCTTTTCTGGGGCCGGAACTAGGGTGAGACACTCTTTTGGGAGCAAAATGTAAGAGGGCACCAAAATACTCAGTAATCAAGATAATATTTTAATGCAGTCTTTTTAAAAACAAAAATTAATTCAAACAATTCCTTGATTTTAATTTGAACAAAATATCAAGCGTTTAAATGAAGGCAAGATCCAGCCCTGCCTTTGCATTATTCTGTGTCACTCACCGCACCCTCATCCCGACCCTGGTTCCAAGAAGACTTTATTTACAAAAGCCAGTGGCTGACTTCATGAGCCATAATTGGCCAATTTGATTTTTTCTTTTAATACTGCACTAAAATACCTTGATTACTGAGTGTTCCTGCCCGGGACTGTTGCTGGTTCTGCTGCAGATTGCCTAGGATAGAGTGATTAAGAGCATCGCCATGTATTTAGGCATGTGGTTACCCGAACTCAGTTTCCATATCCACAAATAGCCTTCCTGCTTTGGATTGTTCGGAGGATCATCAGCATAAACATGATGATCCTCAGTGATTCCTCAGTTTGTTATTTTTGGTTATTATTTTAATAATGATACTCAACATTCAAGTCAATTTAATCGCTGTTTGAGAAACAATTAGTGAGGACTTGTGCCATGATATATTACAGATATTAGTATTTTCCCTTTATTAATAAGTTGATTCAGAGCCCTGTGAACACCAAGGAGGTAGTAGACATGGCATCTGGGGTCAGCTTGGTCACTAACTGGTAAAGTCACCTAACATACCCACTCCTCCTTAGCTTTTTCACTTGTGGCTTTTAAAAAAATTGTTTTTTGGGGAAATTTTCAAGCATAAACAAATGTAGAAAGGCTGTTATAATGAAAATATCACCTAACTTCAACAATTATCAAGTCATGCCAATCTTGTTTCATTTAAACCCCCACCCACTGTACCCCTTACTGGATTATTTGGAAGAAAATTTCACACATGTTTAAACCACAGATACTTCACTATGCACCTCCAAAAGGTAAGGTCTTTCCAAAAAAGATAACTACAATGTTATTACCACAGCTAAAAAATTTAGAATTATTGCTTGATATTAAATACCTAGCCAGTGTTCAGATTTCTTTAACTCATACATATACTTTCAGTTTGTTTGAATCAGGATCCAAACAAAGCCTACATATTGCAGTCATTGATATGCATGTATGTATAGATCTTAATTCTATTTCCTCTCCCTTTTTTTTTGTTGCAATTTACTGTTAAAGAAACCACATGGTTTGTCCTATAGAGTTTCCATTATCTGGATTGCCTCTCTGGTGTAATTTAACATGTCATTTGGATGCAGTGAGAATCAATTCATACAGAAAAACACAATAAATGCTTGATTCTTTAAATTTATTTACCATAACTCAAAATAAAGAGTTGGTATTATACTATCCTTTAAAGGTAAATGATGTATTTTTGTTTGTTTTTTTGTCCAGTAATTCTCAACGTCATCCTATTGTTAAACCATTATATTGATTTTTTTTCCTTATTTCAGCCTGATGATTCCATGATGATTTGTGTATCTTTATGTACTTAGAGCTTTTGGTCACCTGCTGGTTAATGCAAAGTATATTCTTATTTTCTAGGTTCACCTAGAAGTCAGTGATTCAAAACTCTTTTCACAAGAAGCAGCAGATAGTCCTTCAGACAGTGGACAGGGCAGCTCTGAAACAGTTGGGCCCTCAAGTGAACAAGGTTGGTAATAGACAGTACTTTTATTTTTAGGAATAGAATGTGGAAGCTTGAGTTGTAAGTAGACTGGATTAATTTCATGATTCTCTTTTTATTAAATTATTAATGCCTAACATTATTGTTTATTTATTACAAAGGCAAAATAATAGTGCTTGTACCCTTTTGAAAATAACCATTTCTATTATATTATTGAATGTTTAAAATATCCAGAAACTACCACATTGCCTGGTAAAATGCATTCATCCTATAATAAAAGGATTTTTAACACCTGCCAAGAGGATCAGAACAGCTTTACACATTGTAAATATGTATAATTACATTTCTCAGTAAGAGATATTTTCCAGGGGAAATACTTTTCAAAATGTATTTTTAGATTTGCTTTGCTACGATCAGTTCTTAATGTTAGTTACATAATTTCACAAGGTGATCTATCACTTGGATAATTGGATATGTTTTTAAGGAGTAGTGGGACTAGGATGAAGGCTGACTAACAGTAGACCTCTAAAAAATACTTTGTTTCCTCCAGATTCAGATGAAGAGATATTCGTCAGTAAGAAATTGAAAAGCAGGAAGGTGCTACAAGACAGTGATTCTGAAAAAGAGGACACAAATAACTCTCCAGAAAAAATTACCTACGATAATGTTGAGGAAGAAGATAAAGAGAACTTATATGCCAGAAAAAATGAAAAAGTCAAAAGACTTTATAAAACTCTGGTGGACAGTGGTGAAAGTGACATCGAGGAGTCTTTGTATCAGAAAAATCTTGAAACCCAAGTGACACCTTGCTTAGAGCTGGGTCTCCCATCTGAAAACTCTGCGGACTTTACAGTTGACAGAAAGATTTCCAAAAAACCCCTATATGATAATGAAGGAACTGAAGGAAAAGCAAAACTAAAATCAAAGCGAAGACTTGAGAAAGAGGAGAGAAAGATGGAAAAAATTAGGCGGCTGAAAAAGAAGGAAACAAAAAATGAGGTACATTTAAAATAATAATTTGCTATCTCTAAGGCAGATTAACATTATAGAAAAGGTTGCTTTTAGTTCTTGAGGTGAATCTGCACTCTGAGTATACCTTTGAGTTGATTGCTTTGCACTGTAAATAATGGGGTATGTGATTTCAAACCTGTTGGTCTCTTTCTCCATTTTGGATTCATGAGGACACTTCCAAATAAATGAGTTTCTGATTTTCTTTGTGAGCACATGGAATTATTGTTTGCTGCTTCTGATTTGATGAAAATTAACTTTCATAGGAGGATTTTTTATGCATTCATCAGTCAGAAGTCTTGTTTACTAACTGGAAAAACCATCCTCAAATTTCATTAACTAGTTGTTTAATAAGCATTTAATTGACTTTTCAAAAAAAAAAACTGGACTATTTATTACGTTAGTTTTGGACAATTGCATAAAATCACAGCGTGGACTTCAAAGGATGACTGTGGGATAGGAACCAGTGAGAACGTTCTAGGATGCTGTATACTTGTTTATTGATGAAGGCTGGGCTTTTTCTGGCCTGAACCAAATTGCCATATGATGTAAAACATTGGATTTTAAAATGATTGGATCTTGCTTTTTCTTTATGTGTTATCCAGCAAGATGATGTGAAACAGCCCTTTAATGACAGTGGCTGTCTACTTGTGGATAAAGACCTTTTTGAAACTGGATTGGAAGAGGAGAGTGACTCTCCACTGGAAGATGAGGAGTCCTTGGAATCAATAAGGGTAGCTGTGAAAAACAAAGTCAAAAAGCACAAGGCAAGTAAAAGACGCCTGCAGTAAGAGCTAACTCACTGCTTCTAACCTGCGCTTTGTTTTCTAATTTACTGTTGGAACCTTAATTTTTTTTTTTAACTGAAGAAAAACAGTGTCAACTGATTTAAGTTTTTCAGCTGTTAATTCTGGAATTGTGCAGTACAAGTGGTAGACATGCTAACTTGTTTAGAAACTAGTGTTTTCACTGCCCTAATGGGAATGTTGGGGAAAAGAAGTAAGATACTTTATGTTATGTAAGAAGCAGGCAAATAATGGGTCAGAGATGTAGATTTTATAATCCTGTGGCCTCTAAGAAATGAACCTATCGGGTCTCAGAAAGGGTATCAAAGAGAAACATCAGTCAAAGCATCATTGTCCTGAGTGTTTGGAAGCATAGTTGTTCTTCCTAAGATATCTTTAGCTCCCCGAGAGTCATTGTCCTTCCTTAGGGAAAGATGTAATACAGAGGTATGAGAAACGAAGGCCCAAGCTCTACTGGAGACATCTGATTTGTTTCCTAGGCATTAGAGGATGCTGTGTGTGTAACATTTTATATTTGTTAATTACTGATTTACTATTAATGTAGCATGATGGGTTGTTGGAGTGTAAAAGCAATCTTCGAGTAAGCAACATCCTCTTGCGTCAGTTTAATTTTTCTCTGTGTTAATCCATTTGCAATCTTCTCTTTTAGAAAAAGGAACTGTCTTTGGAGAGTGGGGTCTATTCATTTGAAGAAGAAAGTGACTTATCCAAAGGTGCCACTAGGAAGGTGAGTTAGAGCCCTATGTAGTTGTCATGTTGAGCTCTTCCCAGGAGGTTGTGGGTTTCTTAGGAATTTTATTGTGTCTGTCGTATTTTCCTGTTACCCAGGATATTGCTTTGTACATAGTAGGAACACAGATATGAATTGGGTTGAATTAATTCTGAGACTTGCAAATAAATAAGCTGCTGGAGTTTATGTTGTATTGAGCTTGTTAGTGTGTACTGTTCCCTCTCCATCCTCTTTTCTTGATGAGAGGAGACTCTTAAAGGATGAATATCTTTCTGGATGATAGCATTAATGTAATCTCACTTTTTGTTTTCTTGAAGGAAAGGAAGGCAGCCAAGTTAAGTAAGGAAGCATTAAAAAAACTGCATAGTGAGACTCAGCGCCTTATTCGAGGTAATACAAACCAGTACGGTAAATATTGAGGCAAATCATGATATTTCTTTGTAAGCTCAACTTAGATGTTGGGGACTTTTGTTTTTTTAACAATCCTCAAATGAATGGATTATAGTATCAAGTTGAGAATTGATCTTGGTGAATGACCATTATTCTAAAGCCCCTAGTTCATTAGTATAAGTTGAGAAAATTTCCAGAACTGTAGTAGCAGTAAGGAGGGAGTTGTTAAATGGTTGTCTATGGCCCAACTGTATCAAGATCCCTTTGGAAACCTTTCAAATTTATAAATTCTTAGGCCCTGCAGAAATTCTGATTTGGTAGGCTTGAAATGGAGTTCAAGAATCTGCATTTCTGAAAAAAACTTCCTGGATCAGTTTAATTTCACAAATAGCTTTAAAAGCCGCTGGTCTTCAGGGAGTTCTTTTGTACTTAGATCCTCTTTTTATTAAAGGCAGGATTGTTTTCTGTTTCTGGTGATGGCTTTAGTTGTACTGTTTAGTTAACTGAATATGAAGCAACATTTCAGAATATACAGTATATATATATTTGTTTTGTTCCATTTTATAGAGTCTGCACTTAATCTTCCATATCACATGCCTGAGAATAAAACCATTCACGAATTCTTCAAACGTAAACCCCGGCCCACTTGCCAGGGAAACGCCATGGCGCTACTGAAGTAAGAACCTTTTCTTGTGATTGTAATTTTCACAGATACTCAGTTTTGAGGCAAACTCCTGATATAAAGAATTCAGATTCTTCTCTCCATGAAAACTGATTTAATTGATTAATTATGTGCTAAGGGATGAGAATGTTTCACATTTAGGGTAGTTTTCAACTCCAGCTTTTTTTCCTTTCTCTAGATCATCTAAGTATCAGTCAGGCCATCACAAAGAAATCATAGACACTGCAAACACAACTGAGATGAACAGTGACCACCATAGCAAAGATTCTGAACAGACAGTAGGTGTGGGATGTGAAATGGAAATTAATGCACACCCTGTGGTTTCAAATGAACCCCAGCTCACTGCTGGATCCGATGAGTCTTGCAGTAAGGATGTGATGGGAAGTGAAGAGCTAGAAGTTCCTGAGAAACAGGAGCAGAGTAATAATAGACCTTCATCTGGGGACAGCTCAGTGGCACAACAGGAATCCGGCTTCCTTGGGAACAAGGACAGTGAGGAGTATCAGGCTGGAGGGTTTGTGGCACCTGAATCTTGTGCCCTGGAGGGCGAAGAAGGCCTGAAAAAAACAGAAGCAGATGAGAAGGTGGAAGAGCCCAGCCAGCAAACTAAATCAGCAGCAGTGGTGGCACCTGAAAAAGTGAGGCGGTTCACTGTGGACAGACTTAAACAACTGGGAGTAGATGTTTTCGTTAAGCCTCGGCTGGGTGCTGACAAAGATTCCTTTGTGATACTTGAAGAACCTGAAACCAACAGAGGTAATCCTTTGTATCGTGGGGAACTTCTCTAGAGTGATTTATTGTGGCAGCTTCCTATTATTTGCCACTGTGGAGGACAGAGAACACGGGAGAAACAAATAATCACACATAGGCTTATCCTACAGATAAAACAGATGCAGATAGACTCTCACTGAGATGCGTTTAACAGGGTATCAGAATGTTCTAAACCTTGTTTAAAATGGAAACCTGTTGATAGTTAATGTACAGAAGAGGGTACATTACTGTCATGTTATGGTATGACACTGGCAAAAACACTATTCAGTTTTTCATAGTTAGAAACATTTTGGTTCAGCAAATTGTCTGCAAAACTGAGTTTCTTTTTTTTTTTTCACTCATTCAACAAATATTAAATAGTGCACTATGTGCAAGATGCTGTAAGGCATTCCTGAAGAATCTGACATTTATTCTAAACTTAAGCTACTTATACTTTAGCAGGGGAGATAAGTATGTAAATAACAGTAATGCAAAAGAGAAAGTGGTGACATCTTCTATCTTGAACATGTGTCACTGATAATTGAAAAAATTTAAATAACAGAGGAAAGGGAAGAGTATTCTTTTCTGAAAGAAACATTTAGAATAAAGTACGGAAGTTCAGAGGAGGGATAAATTTCTTATAATAGGTGGTTAAAGGAAGGCTTGAAGAGTAAGTGGGTGCATTGCCTCCCTCCACCCCCGCAAGAAAAGTGGATGGATTTACTTGTTCACTACCTTCTCCTCTGTGCTTCGAGTAGGGATCTTCTGGCTTGCTACCCACTCTATTCCCCATGCTTCCATAATGGATGATACATTGTAGGCAACCATGTTTATTGAATGAATGAAAGAATGAATGAATGAGTGGATGAATGATCCTTCAAGAGAGAACTCAAGTATTACCCACATTGGGCAAACTTCTGACTTGTAGGTAAAATTGGGTGCTCCCCCCTCTACGTCAAGGCAGTGTCATATGATAATTAAGAGCGTAGGCTCTGTAGCAAGACAAGGATTTGAATCTGGACTATGCTATTCACTATTTAAATTTGAGTATGCTATTTGGTTTCTCTAAGCCATCTCTTTTAAAAAATGAAATAATAACACTATCTTGTTCACAGGGCTATAGTGAAGATTTGTTGAAATACTGTATACAAATGGATCGCTTAGAGAAACACTCAAATGGTGGCTGCTATTTCTATTATTAGTGAAATTATTTACATCAGGACCCTCCATTAAATAGCATGTGATTGGCAGGTGCTAGGTCAGCCACAGTATCTGGTGCATAAAATATGCTCAGGGAGTCTTTGTTGATTGAATGGGTGGACTTTGTAGAAACGGAGAGAAGGACATTTTTGGAAGAGACAGGAAGAGCTCTGTGTGGTGCATGTTGGGAGGATGTGTGAGCCAGTTTGACCAGAGCAGGTGGTGGGTGGAAGGGTTCTATAACAGAATTAGCGCAGCTCCATTAGCAAAGAAGCATGGGAATAAGCTGTTGCCCAGAACAGGGAGGGAAAGTTTTGTTGTGTGGAACTACAAGTTATGTAAACAGCCTCAGACTAAGAGATGGGGAAGAAACTTTTTTTGAGTACTTACTATACTAGACACCAAAATTTTGTTGTATGAGACTGGAAGTTATCTGAAGTCTTGGACTGGGGAACAGGAAAGGGAAGAAACCTTTTTTTTGCATACCTACTACATTAGACGCTGATAGATTTTTTATTAGTTATCTTTCCTAATTCTCATAGCCCCAGATATTATTTTACAAATGAAGAGACTGAGGCTTGGAGAGATTGGGTAACTTTTCCAACACTGCACCTGGCTTCCACAGGTAACTAGCACAGCGCCTGGCACATAGTAGGCACTTGTTTTTAACTCAGAATATGTTTTCCTTCAGAAATAATATTTGGCATGAAAGTTGGGTTTCCAGACCTGCCTGTTCCATAATATATATGAAGTTAGAATCAACATTGATTCATTCATGCAATAAACTTTTATTTAACATGGTGTTGGTGCTGTGTATACAAGTAAGATGTGGTCTCTGCTCTCAAGGAAATTAGTCTAGTGAGAGTAACAGGTAGGCAAACAGACTAACATACTGTTGGATGCTAAGCACTGTGCATATTTTGAGCCTGGAGAGAGTACCTTGCAGGGAGTCAGGGAAGCTTCTGAAGGGAGCTAATACCTGAGCTGAGTCCTGAAAGCTGAGTACAAGATACCAAGACAGAAAGGTGAGGAGGGGGCTTTCTTGGTGCAGGGGACAGACCTGCAAAAGACACAGAAACAAGAGGAAGCACAGGGTGCTCTGGCTAGCTGAAGTGAAGATTGCGAGGGGGTTGGCGGCCAGAAGCCAGGTCATGCAGGGCCTTCAGGTGGAGACTTGAGCTGGAGCAGAGACTTTTCACTTAGAGAGGAGATGAAGGATGCTGGGAAAAGACTGATGGAAGGAGAGGAGCTTGAACAGGGATTCTGTGGTGAGGGGGGCGGTGGTTGAGTCACGTAGTAAAGGGCAAGGAAAGTAGGTGCTCTAGTGGGCTGGGGGACAAAGAGTTTTGAGGGCCTTTCTCCAGAAGAGTGAAGGCAACTCCTGACCTACTCCTATTTTAGGTCCTGAGTAATCTTCCTCTGCATCCATTTCTTTTATTCTCTTGGCACTGCCTGTTTCTGTTACCTTTCTACTGCCACTGCCTCTTGCTTCCAACCTCACTGAACTGCTATAAAATAGGATGCAGACTTAACAGCTTCTCTCTCTACTCTTTGGTTTGCAATGTAAATATACCATCCTTTGGAGTTGGATTTTTGCTAATAAATAATGTTAGGTACTTAGAATAAAAAGGTGTCCTTCCAGTTCTTCTCTTTTTCTGCTAAGACCCTCTAGGGAATGAAGAACCACATCTAGATGCTAACCACAAAACTACCAAAGTATGAGGTGATTGCATTAGAAAAAGAACCTAACTTGGAGTATCCTGGACATTTTATCATGCAAGAGAAGGCACAGCATGTGAAAACAGCCAGCATCCTTCAACCCCAAAGGAGCTTTTCTTCTTTTCCTTTCCTTTTTCTTTATAACTGTCAGTTCTCTTATAACAGATGACTGACTTGTTAAACACTGAGTAGGGGATGGTGCCAGGTGACAACTGGCTAAGTGAGAAAGGAGAGTTCTGAGGAATGGCATGGGGAAGCAGGGAAAGGCTCTATTGGCATTAGACCACTGAGCTCACTACTCCCAGTGTGTGTGTGTGTGTGTGTGTGTGTGTATACACCCATTTGTTTACAAGTTGAGTGTGTGGTACAGGGACCACCTGTAAGTAGGATTTCCTTTCTAATTGTACTGATTATATCAGCAAAAATTTCACCTAAAAACTTTTGCAGTCCTGATGCCAAGTTACATCACTGACTGTTTTGATTATTATTTTCTTTTTCCATTTTTAAAATTGACCTTGCTTGTGTTTAGCGAGATTGCTAATGATATGCTAAGAATGATATGCTTAAAATAGGAATTTTGTAAAGGGAGACTGAAACCCATGAAAAATTAAGCCTTTGAATAGCTAAGTATGGTATTTTTTCTACCAGTTTAATACATTTTTTTAAAAAAATTGCACATATTTAGAAACTTCAGTTGTAACTGTCTATCCTAAAAGGAGATTTGAAGTGTATTGAGGAAGATAAGTTGCAGCAATCTATTAGTTTGGGTTAAGTTATATGAATGGGACATGGGTGTTAGTAGCAAAGGAGTTTTTGGTGTCTCTGTATATTTTTTCCCCTACAACTTTATTGAACTTAAAAAACTTAGCTTGTAATTCTTAACTGGAATCTTAAAGACAAATTGACATACTTGTTGGCTTTTGGTTTAGAACTGGAAGCCTTGAAGCAGCGTTTCTGGAAGCATGCTAATCCAGCAGCCAAACCCAGGGCTGGTCAGAAGGTGAACGTGAACATCATAGTGAAAGATGTGGGCACTGATGGAAAGGAAGAGCTAAAGGCAGATGTGGTTCCTCTGACTTTGGCAGCTGAGAAGCTGGATGAAGCAAGCCACACAAAACCAGGTATTAGAGTTCTTTTTTTTTTTTTTCCTTTTTTCAGGTTGGGGGATGCTTCTTTCTTTGCACTCTGACAGATCTTCATGGCTGCTGAAGAGCCCATAATGCAAAGTTGTAGAGCCTTTTTCCTTGGAGACTGGACAGCAGTATCTCTAGCATGATTCATGTGTAGCATTGCCCAGATGTGTGGGGTGGGTAAGATGACTTTATTTCTGAAAACAGCCTTTGTCTTCTGATTTTTAAAAAATCCATTGTAGAAAATACATAGGATAAACAAAAATCTTCAACAAGTCTCTATCAGAGACATCTTTTATAACCATGTTATATCCCTTTAAGCCCTTTTTGCATGTAGTTACATGTCTTTTTAAAAAACAAACAAATAATGATAATAATGCAATCATACTATGCATTCTGTTTTGTAATCTATATTAGGGACAAGTCTGTTGTTCCCACTCCCACTTTGAAAAAAATGTGTAATATATCACACAGAAAATAATTAAAACACTGAGAAAAAAGTGTAAAATGAAAAATTAGTCTCCCCAAAGGCAGCTGTTAATTTTTTGTGTGTCCTAAGAAAATTCATATGCATATACCATTGTGTGTGTGTGTGAAAGAAAGACATGGAATACTGCTGCTCTAGGTGCTTGACAGTAAATAACATTAGTGACCTTATTTTACATATGAGGAAACTGATATACAAAGCATTTAAAGGTAAGTGGTAGAACTAGCAGCCTAATCCAGACTACCTAATTCAAGAGCGCAGATACATGTATTGCATTTGAGGGTTTTTAATAGCTGTATAATATTCCATTATGCAAATATAACACTGATTTGTTTAATTGTACTCCTATTAGTGGATATCATGTTTGTTCCAGTTTTTGGTATTTCATATAATATTGTATCCTAGTATCATACATACGTTAGTATATCTGGATGCAAAATTCCTCACAGTGGAATCTGTGAGTCAGATTTTGATATATGTGTCATCCCACTGTCCTTCAAAATAGTTGCACCAATTTACACTTGAATCACAGTGTGTAATAGTTTGTTTCTTTTTGTTAATAATCATGGTTATCAAACCACCTCGTTTTTGCCAGAGATACAAAAAATAGTATTTCATTATTTTGATTTGTATCTCTTTAATGAGAAATGAGGTTAAGCATTATTTTTAATTTGTTTATTAACAATATATGTTCATTTTTCTGTGAACTACCAGTTCATATTCTTTGTCCGTTTTACTCTTCAGTTGCTTCTCTTTTCCTTTAATGTAGGTAAACGTATCAGTATTTTCCTCCATGGCTTCTGAGCCAGAGACTTTTGAAGTCCCACTCCCTTCACCACTTTTTTGCCCTTTTTAATAATAATTTTATAATCTCCATGTAATATATTATCCCTGAATGTAGAACATAATCATGGAAGTTCTATTTCACACTCAATTCATAGTCATCCCCGTTTGTTAAGATAACAGAAACCTAGAATACTAAGGTCCCTGGTTTTCCTTTGGGATGTGTCTAAACACTCTGGAGTTGCCTGAAATGCACACTTGCACTGTTGTAGTGTGTAGTCATTTTGTTTAAAGTATTTCTTCATATTTCTCTTCAGGGGAAAAGCTTCAGGTGCTAAAAGCTAAACTGCAAGAAGCAATGAAACTCCGAAGGTTTGAGGAACGCCAGAAGCGCCAAGCGTTATACAAGTTAGATAATGAAGAAGGATTTGAAGAAGAGGAGGAGGAGGAAGAAATGACGGATGAGTCTGAGGAAGATGGAGAAGAGGAAGGAGAGGATGCGTTAGAGGAAGAAGAGGAGAAAGAAGAGGAAGAAGAGGAGAAAGAAGAGGAAGAAGAGGGAGAGGATGCGTTAGAGGAAGAAGAGGAGAAAGAAGAGGAAGAAGGCAATCGGGAGGTTTCTGGCAATTATGTGATTTTGTTAAGTAGGTGGTGATGAATAAGGGAAAGAGAAAATCAGATTTGAATAAGAGTATAGTGAGCATGTTAGTTATATAAGAGATTTCAGGGGTGGAGATAAAGGTAGCTCATATGTACCTTAATCTTAGTGCATTCAGTTTTGTCAGCACCGTGGAACACCTGGTGTTACATGTTATATATATTTAGATTATATTATATCGTATTATAATATAATGCTAATCCTGAAATAGCTTTGTATTAGTAGATTTTTTCTTTGTTGTTTACTTAGGTTTCTCTATTCAGAATAAAAAGCACTTTTAACCTTGGCCAGGTTGAGGTCTAAAATAAATTCTCAGATAGGCTGAGATCTTCATGAGTTAATTTTATTCTTCATTCTTCGCTGAGGAGGGTATTTTTGTAAAAGGGCTTCTTGCCCTTGTTCCATAGTATTGTTTTCCACCTCAAGAAGACAGATGATTGCAGGATTTTGGGTATTAGAAAAAAGAAAGTCTTCCTTGTTTGAATGCTGGTGTCGTTTGAAACACCTGGTTAATATCTAACCCTGGGTGAAGGAAGAGGAAAGCCATGAACTGAACTGGACAGGATACAGTCTGTGGTTGGTCTGAGGTCAGTAGTTGTCCTATAATCTCAGGCTAATCATGTAACCTCTCATTGATTCAGTAAAATGATGATCCGGTTCTTCTTTCATAATCTTGTAGCAGTTTTGGGAGGGTAAAAGGTAAAACAACATAAGTATAAAAGAGCTCTAGAAGTGTCAGGGGAAATTATGTTAATGGTTAGACGGAGCTTCCTTCAGGTTTACCTCTTTAGATTTATGATGTGACTTGTAAGCAAGCAGCCGTATTTCAGACTAACAGTGTGTTTGTTCTGACTTGTATTATTTTGTTTTTGGGCGGCGTGGTTGATGAAGATTGCAGAATTCCTTCTCGGTAGTGAAGAAATAGAAACCAAAGATGAGAGAGAAATAGATAAGGAAAACAATGATGGCAGTAGTGAAATTGGCAAGTCAGTTGGCCTGCTCTCCGTTCCCAAGCCTCTGTCATCAGATTCTACCTTCCTTCTGTTTAAGGACAACTCTTCCAAGATGGAGTAAGTAATTCTCGCTAAGGAAAGATAAGATTCCCTGGTATTTGCCCCTCTAATAAGAAGCAGAAACAGATACTCAAATAATTTACCTTCTTATTTGGCAGTTACTCTCCTAGTGAAGAAAAATCAGAAACAGATGAAAATTCAGGCAAAAGGCCTAGCAAACTAGGTAAGTAGTGACTCTTATGTAGAACTTGACTTCTCTTTGATCCTCCAGCTTTGATACTTAAGGACCACAATTCCATAAGGTTCCATTTTTTGAACCCTAGTAGACTTTTCCCAGTCTTACATGCAGCAATGACAGGAATTTATGAAGTAGAATATTTTTCTTGGTCCAGTTTTTGAAAACTTACATGCAGTTTCTTTACAGTTGACTATGGGCATATAATAGGTCCTTAGTGAGTGTGTTGATTGAGTGAGACATGAAACATTTCTATCATATGTAGATCAAAGAAAGATGTACAAGTGACTGGATAATGGAGAGTTATCGTAGGCATTAGGCAAGGTGAAAGAAGGACAGGAAATTTCAGGTGTCACTTAGCTCAGAGGGATAAACCCTAATTGTATAATGCCATCTTAGTACTGTAATTTACCTTTAACTTGATGTTTTGGAACATGTAACTTGAGAAACGTGCCTATGGATCTTACTTGACAGTTTCATTCTCAACTCTTTTCCTAAACAAACCTAACTTATTTCTGGAATCTTGCGCTTAAGGTATTTCTCTCTCTTTAGATGAAGATGATTCATGCTCGTTACTGACAAAGGAGAGCAGCCACAATAGCAGCTTTGAGCTGTTAGGCTCCACAATTCCATCCTATCAGCCTTGCAACAGACAGACAGGCCGTGGGACCAGTCATTTCCCTACAGCAGGAGGATTCAGATCTCCTTCCCCGGGGCTATTTCGAGCCAGTTTGGTCAGCTCAGCTTCTAAGGTAAGATGGTAATGGTTTTCTAATCTCCCCCTCCTTTTGCTTCCCACACTGCTAAATAAAGTGTGTCCAAGCCAACAACTCCCACCACATTATGTATGTTCGGTTTAAAAAATCCACCCTCTTTGTGTATTGAAAACAAGCCTCATCCAAGGTTCGTACTTTCTTAACGGTATTTTTCTTTATGCTTCTCTTGGCTATGCATTGTCCTCCTCAACTGCAGTTGCCTGAGAGTAGATTAAATTTTACAGATAGCAGCTTCTGTTGTTGTCATGACAGTGAATGACATTTGTGAAATGTTTTGTTTTTGTTTGGTTTTGTTTTGGTGCCAGAGTTCAGGAAAGCTGTCTGAGCCTTCACTTCCCATAGAGGATTCCCAAGATCTGTATAACGCCTCCCCAGAGCCTAAGACACTTTTCCTAGGAGCAGGAGACTTCCAGTTCTGTTTAGAAGATGACACTCAGAGCCAACTGTTGGATGCAGATGGGTAGGTAGTTTTATGTTTCTGTGGGTGGAATGGTGCTGAGTACTGCTTAATTTTGTTTAAAAATAAAGTGAGCTTCTGTCACTCCATCTGTGCTTTCTCTTCTGAGAAAGAGAGGTGTACAGACTGTTAGTATTACATTCTACAAGTTTGAACAAAGTCTCTCTAGAAAATAAAATGTAAATAGCCTTGCTGGCATTCTGATCCTTCAGTTTCTGCCTAGTTTGAAATGCACAGCTCTCATAAGGCCATCGAATTTCCCCATATCCATCCTAGTACGTTAGGATTGTTGGGTGGGATTGAGAATTGACAGATCCGTGGCACATTACAAGGACATAACACCAAGCCCTACTCCGGCACCATCTCAAGCCAGAATTTTTCCTTTAGCCTTTACCTTTTGAATAGCCTTTATTCTTTCATAAGCTTCCCCTTCCCTCTTTAGATTATCACAAGGCTAAAGTCTGACTCTTTTGTCTTCTAGTTTGGGATTCAGCTTCTAACTTTGGTATTGGAAATGAGTTCAGACTTTTTCGCCCACTACT
Source organism: Vicugna pacos (assembly GCF_048564905.1). Lineage (NCBI taxonomy): Eukaryota > Metazoa > Chordata > Mammalia > Artiodactyla > Camelidae > Vicugna > Vicugna pacos. The sequence goes on from NC_132999.1 coordinate 42,250,665, forward strand.
TTGTTTTCTTCTAGAGAATTTTTTACAATCTTCATTGGGCTTGTAGGTTCTTAAATGTTAGAAACCACAGGAATCAGTACCAAGCTTTGAAGCCGCGATTGCCATTGGCCAGTATGGATGAGAACGCCATGGACGCTAACATGGATGAGCTGTTGGATTTGTGTACTGGAAAGTTCACATCTCAGGCTGAAAAACCTCTGCCTGGGAAGAATGACAAGAAAGAAAACATGGAGGAACTTCTGGATCTTTGTTCAGGAAAATTCACTTCTCAGGGTAATTATCCAACAGAGAGCGTCGGGCTCACCACAGCCAAATATCTCAAGTCAGTGTCCTTGAAAAGAAGCCCCATACTCTCAGGTGAAAGGTTCACAGAAAACAGAGCTGGGGTGGATTCTTGTATGTACGTTGAATTCACTACCTAGCTCCTGACATTTAGAGATCCTATGTTCCTTGAGTGGTAAAGTGTCAACTTAAAACTGCTTTAGCTTTGGCCGTATGTCTTGTCATTTATGCTTAATGTATGTGGAAACCTTAGAACGGCGTCTGCTGTATAGTAAATTCCATATAAATGCTAACTTATTATTTCCACATGCACACTCCTCTCTCCCCGCCATCCCTGCTAAAATGTAAGCTGTCTAGGAGCTGGGATTTTGTTTTGTTCACTACTGTCTCCCTGCTGCCTGGTGCATAGTAAGCCCTAAATAAGGATTTGTTGACTGAATGGATGGTGAGCTCTTTTGGGCAAGCTTACCTTAGAACTGTGTTGAGCTGGCATGTCTTCTGATGGCTGGGGAAAGAGGATAAAGCTGTCATTTCTTGGTGACAGATCCTTTTCTTTGTTGTGATGTAGACGTCTCCACTCTGGCTCCATCAGAGTTAAATAAGCAGGAGAAGGAGAGCAGCATGGGTGATCCAATGGAAGAAGCACTTGCTCTTTGTTCAGGCTCTTTCCCAACAGACAGGTGAGTCTCAGTGATGGGAGGGAACTTGGGAAGTCCAGTCTTCTGATAAAATCCTGGGGCAGGTTCCCTGGGCTTAGCAAGAGCTGGTCAACTTCATAGCTTCATATCCTGTCTGAGAGTCTTACAGTGGGTTTGAGTCTCTATTTGCATAGTAAGGGAATTATAATTCTTTCATTTAGTTGGTGGGGAACAGGGTAAAAATGGGCAAGAATAAGCACATGAAAGTGCTCAGCATCACTAATAATCAGGGAAATGCAAATCAAAACCATAATAAGATACTGCACAGACCAGTTAGGATGGCTACTATAGAAAACCCCAGAATATAACAAGTGTTGGTGAGGATATAGAAACATTGGAATCATTTTCTGCTGTTGCTGGGAATGTAAAATATAGTGAAGCTGCTATGGAAAACAGAATTGCAGCTACTCAAAAAATTAAAAATAGAATATGATCCAGCAGTTATTCCACTTCGGGGTATATACACAAGAAGTGAACAAGATCTCACAGATATTTGTGCACCCGTGTTCATGGCAGCATTATTCACAACAGACAAAAGGTGAAAGCATTCCAAGTGGATACATACATACATTCGTAAATACAAATACTGTATGACACCACTTATGTGAGATACTTAGAGTAGTCAAATTCATAGAGACAGAAAGTAGAAGGATGATGGCCAGGAACTGTGGGGAGGAAGGAATGGGGATTTGCTATTCAAAGGTTATAGAGTTTTAGTTTTGCAAGATGAGAAGTGTTCTGGAGATTGGTTGCCTAACAGTGTGAATGTACTTAACATTAATGAACTGTACACTTAAAATGGTTAAGATGGTAAACTTTATGTTGTGTGTATTTTATCACAATTAAAAAAAATTTTTTTAAGGCAAGATACCTTATTTTCTGTTTCTTGAAGAGAGGGTCGCTGCTATTTCAGTCCTGAGTTGGCTGACCGTAGTTGCTTTCAGCAGCTTATTTATTGATTTGCTGATTTGCTGATTTGCATTTTAGGGAAGAAGAAGGTGAAGAAGAGGAATTTGGAGACTTTCAGCTTGTCCCAAATGATAATGAATTTGATAGTGATGAGGTGAGGTTGAAGGAAAAAAATAATCATAACTGCACTCTATGTATCGCTGCTGTGTGGTTTTTGTTGTTGTTGTTTTTGTAATAATCTGAGTTCTTGAGAATTCTGTTTGGCATGTTATCAGAAGCAGTTTCCTAGAATGAAACGTTTGGGCAGAAGTTTATAAATCCTGTCCTAAGTGAGGACACGTTTTTATTCTGTTTAACTTTGCATGTGATACTGTATGATTTTGTAGGATGAACACAGTGGCTCTGACAGTGAAGAGCTGGCCCTGGAAGACCATGACAATGATGATGAGGAAGAGCTCCTGCAGCAGTCTGAGAAGCTGAAAAGGCAAATGTAGGTGTTACGTTCATTCCTTCAGTTGCAAGAAAGTCCTCCTAACGGTTGAGTTGTAGCTTGCCACCATTTTACCTACATTGCTGGTTCTATTTTTGCTTTTTGTGGTTAACACAGATCAAATAAAATCCTTTTACTTGGTATCTCTTGAGTGTTCAAAGATGGTCATGTCCTCAAATGATTTCTATTATATATATCCCTAGTTCTTCAGCTGTTTCTCACATGACATTGCTTCCAGACTCCTCACGTATGGATGCTGTCTTATCCTCAGGTGTGGTCTGATTGCTGTTCTGTAGAGTGGTACATCCACGTCCCTTGTACTGCATGCATACCACTGGCGAAGTAACTAAAGATCATAAGACCTGAGTCACTGTAGACCCTGAGGATCTGGTAGACAACTAAAATTCCCCATGTTTTTTTTCCTATGAATTACTGTCATTCCAGGTTTTCCTCATCCTAGTCTTGGGCAGATGACTTCCCCTTTTTTTTTTTAATGTTTTGTTTTTTGATCGTGAAAGTAAATCATTTGTTTTGGAATATTTAAAAGAATACAGAAAGATACAGATAAAAAGTCATCTGTGCCCACCATCCAGAATATTTGTGAACTATTGGTGGTGGTTATTGCCTTATAACTCTTTTGAGGCATGCATTTTTATGTAGTTGACATCTGTACAGTTTTCTTGGATATACAATCTTGCATCTTGCTTTGTCCTCCACTTTAGCATATCCGTAAGCATTTTTCCATGACATTAAAAGTTTTATAAAAACCACTTTAATAGGTATTCAGTATTTTATTGTGTGTGAATGACTTTTGGAATTCAAATATAGGACATCATATTGATCCCTATTAGATTTGTTTTGTTGTTTTTAGCCCATCATTCCATTCTATTACGATCAGTTTTGGGTTCTAATTTGTCACCTGTCAAATTAACTATCTCATATAGCTTTGGGTCATTTATAGATTTTTCTAAAGCAATGATTCTTTCTTCTCCCTCTCTCTATTCTTTTTTTTTTTTTTTAAGTATAGTTAGTTTACAATGTTGTGCCAATTTCTGGTGTATAGTGTAATGTTTCAGTCATACATACACCTACATGTATTCCTTTTCACATCCTTTTTCATTATAGATTACTTCAAGATATTGAATATAGTTCCCTGGGCTATACAGTATAAACTTGTTTATCTATTTTATATACAGTAGTTCATTTAAGGCAATGATTCTTAAACTTTAACTACAGAGTCCTTTGTTTAAATGAAATCTTAGAAAGAACGACAGCCAAAAGTCGAACTGCTCACAGAGAGTAGATGGGAAGATTGAGAAGCTTAGTGGCTAGTGACCCCTAAAGGAATTCTTCAGGAACCCTAGGATTTAGAGGAACTCAACTTTAAAAATAATAATGTGAAGTCTTTGGTAAAAATCAGCTTTCAGAAAGCTATCAAGCTTCTGCCACTCATGACCATAGATAGCATGACTTTGAACAGGGTGACAGCAGATTTGTTCTCAGTGTGAGCTGAAGTCAGAGAAACTAACTAGCAGTGGTTTTGATTACCAGTTACTAAGCCTCAGTCATACCTCCAACTTGGGGGGGTCAAGATTTGGTGGGCTGTAAGAAGACCCCAGTCTACTTATTGCCTTTCTGTACTATCTCTAGTCTGTCTTCTTAAGCCGGTAAGTGTAAATACAAAACAAAATAGTTTGAACCTACTGGCAGGTATGCCCCGAATATATAGAGGAGATTGAGAGTCCTGGCTTAGAGTCACCAACCGAGGTTAAATCTAGGCTCTGCTGCCTCCTAGCAGTGTGATGATTGGTAAGGTGTTTACTCTCTGAGTCTCATTTCCTTCAACTGTAAATCTAAGGGAATAATAATATCCCTTCCCGAGAGAATGCAGTAATGCCCAAAAGCACAGCTACTGGCACACGGTATGTATTAGATAATAGACTTCTAAATATTATAAAAATGTATTGTTATTGTTAACTTAAGCTTTTTGTTGTTATTAGAGATGGCTCTATGTTCTGTTTTTCTCACTGCTTCTATATTGTGTGTATATTCATTGTTGCATTTTCTAATCTTCAAAATTGTTTTCCAGGAGACTGAAGAAATATCTGGAGGATGAGGCAGAGGTGTCAGGGAGTGACGTAGGAAGTGAAGATGAGTATGACGGGGAAGAGCTTAATGAATATGAAGAGGATGTAATTGATGAAGTGCTTCCTTCTGATGAGGAACTGCAGAGTCAAGTCAAGAAAATACACATGTCAGTATCCCAGCAGGCCCTTCTGAGTAATGGGGTGTATCTTAAGGCAGGCCCTGTAACCAGCCAGAGTTGTCCTGGTTTTGAACACCACATTTCTCCTGTTATAGGAAAACGATGTTGGATGATGATAAGCGACAGCTACGTTTGTACCAAGAAAGGTACCTTGCCGATGGGGACCTGCACAGCGATGGACCTGGACGAATGAGGAAATTCCGATGGAAAAACATAGGTATCTTGATTGTTGCCTTTAGAAGCAAATGGTAAAAGGTACATTTTTGTCCAATTTAAGGCAGCAAGTGGAAATCAAAACTCTAGTAGGCTGTTTTGGAGGACCTGGCTGTGACCATTAATTTCTGTTTAGTGGATGGGGAAAGTTTGTGTCAGTATATGGTAAATCAAAAGGATTCATTTGTGTCTGTCCAGGCACCCTCTCCTACGGGGATTGCAGAATGCTGATAGCCTTAATTCTTTGCCTTAGATGATGCTTCCCAGATGGACTTGTTCCACAGAGACTCTGATGATGATCAGACTGAAGAACAGCTTGATGAGACAGAAGCCAGATGGAGAAAGGAGCGAATTGAGCGAGAGCAGTGGCTTCGGGACCAGGTAGGCAGCCTGCAAGACATTCCTCTATTCCGACTCTAGTTATGAGGGTCACCTCAGTCACCTAACTTGTTATGTTAGCTTCAAAATCTTGGGCAACGCATTGCTCTCCCTTTTAATCCTTGAATTTTCTTCTGTGCTTTGGGAAGGTTACCATGGGCAGTTCTATTCATGTTTCTGTCCAAAATTCATTTTTTTAATCTAAAGCAACAAAAGGTTGCAAAAAGGAAGACAAATGATATCCCAAGTACTTTGGCTTCCAGGTTATGCTAATTATTTGGGGAAACTGTAGGCTTCTGCTAATGCTATCTGATTTTTATTTCCAGGCACAGCAGGGGAAAATTGCAATTGAGGAAGAAGAAGAAATTGGGGAAGACAGTCAGTTTATGATGCTGGCCAAGAAAGTTACAGCCAAAGCTCTGCAGAAGAATGGTGAGCTCTTGGTCCTCCTCAGAATCTAGCCTCCTAGATTGTTAGTGCTGGAACCCTGGCGGTGACTCCAGTCTTCAGGGGCTGTTGCAACTTAGTCATGGACCTGTGTCTAATATTGTCTTAAAGGGGCCCCTCACAGGTAGGAGAGAGACAGTGTGCTTGGATCTTAGACTCTTGGGCAGTGGATATTGTAACTGTGAGTATATGCAGCTGGTTTTGCATTATATTCTAAGACAGCTCAGAGGAATGAATTCTGGCTTCTTTATTTAGTTGGAATTTGAACCAAGGTATATCTAACCCTAGAGCTGAAGCTCTTAAACATTTCTCAACACTCTTGCTGCTCTTGTTTTTTCTCATTACTACTGTTAGTCAGTCAGTAAGTTCAGCTGAGTTGTCTGTCTTCTTACAGCCATTTCCTGTAGTTCAAGTCACCACTGTAACATAATCAGAGTTCCTTTGGCTTTAGTTTATTGGTTTAGTTAAAGGCTTCTTAGCTTATTTAGTTTTAAAAGTAATTCTACTCAGCTTTGCCCAGAACAAGCCTCTCTGTCTTTTCTTTTCAGTCAATCGCACTGTGGTTATTCAAGAATCAGAGTCTTTATTCAGGAATCCTTTTGAAGCCATCAGGCCGGGAAGTGACAACCAGGTTGGCTGGGGACCTTGTTAGCCTGATGTCATGATCTGCAATGTTATAAAGGCCCAGGTCAAGTTAAGGGAGTGCTCTGTCATTAGGGGAGGGAAGGGCTGCAGGAAGTGGAAGCGGATGTCAAAGGAGCCTGCTATTGGTTTTCTACTTGAGCAGGGTAGGGCTGCGTGCCCTTAGTACCTGGCAGAGGCATGGCGGGCCTGACTTCTTACTCTTTCCTTGGCACTTGGAATTTGATACCAGATGACTCTTCTTTCCTCAGCTGAAGACAGGCTCACTGCTAAACCAGCCCAAAGCAGTGCTTCAGAAACTGGCTGCCCTCTCTGACCTCAACCCCAGTGCTCCCCGAAATTCAAGAAACTTTGTCTTCCATACACTTTCTCCTGTCAAGGCTGAGGAAGCAAAGGAATCATCTAAGCCTCGGGTAAGGAATTTGAGAGCTGATTTGGTGATTCTCCAAAGTAGAATGAGTGAGTGAATGAATGAATGAATGGATTTGATTTGATTTGATTCCAAATATATATGTATTTCTGGCTTAAAGGCTTATGCTACAGTGTTAATCTTGCACTCCCAATAAGGTACAAGGGGATTTCTACCCCCCACTAAATAATCAGCTTTGAAACTTATATGGAAATTTTCTTTTTTTTCTAATCATCCATGGTTTAACTATGAGCTGCTAAGAGTTAATTGAAGCTAAGTACTTGTATGAGAGTCATGAGCTGGCTCTGTCTCTTTTCTCTGCTCTCTAGGTAAGGAGAAGGGGTCCATCTTTAATGACATCCCCTTCACCTAAGCGCCTCAAAACAGATGATAGCACTTCAGGATCGAAGCAAAGCATCTTCAAATACTTGGAAAGCTAACACCATCAAGGATGCCTCCACCTGTGTTGAGACTTCGTTGGGAAGTATCTGGCATTGAAGGTTGAAATTGATGCTCACATGGATGATCCCCTCTTCCTTCATAATCAGTGCATTAAGACTAAGGACAGAGATTCCAGTTCTTTCCACTGCATGCACAGCTCTGGACATCTCTTCCCTTTCCTAGTATTATTTCCTGGGTTGGCCACTAACTTAATTCTGCAGTGTTTACAACATTGACTTATGGAATACTTCGGTATCCTCCATTAAATATTTGACATTGTATCCTAGCAGCTTCCTGGGTTGATACCTTTTGGTGAAAGGGGTGGTTGGAGGAAGACAAAGTGTGGCATGACAGAAACTTACAGAAAGCAGTGAATGTCAGTACCAGAATGACTTCTCCACATCCCTAAGATCTGTACCGTGGTGACCAGCACTCAGTGAAAGAGAGACTTCTAAGAGGACCTGGAATCAACAGATGAACTGTTATCTGAGTCTTGCCCCTTCCATTTGCCTTTATGCCTCTTCCCAAGGCAGCCTCAAATTTCCAATTAACCTTTGCTTCCTTTATAATAAGAACTCAAACTGGTACCCAAGTACCAGTTACTTTTTTGTATGAGTATGAACATAAAAGGTTACACCCAGTGTCTGTCTACATTAGATATTTCATGGGGCATGGGGCAGAGAGCTCTCTCCTAAGACTAAATTTTCTATTTAAAACACTGTTGCTCAAGGACCTCCCTTCTCATTCTGACTAGAAGAAATATAACCATTATTTATTGCATTCAACTGGCTTGAGTACATTGCTCTGACCAGTCAGAGGACAATTTAATATTCCATTACTTATTTTGAGAGATCATTGTAAAGTGTCATCAAAATATTAAGAGGATTGCCACCACTCCCACTTTTCTCTGAACTACCATGAGGCTCTCAGAATTTTAGACAGATTTCTTTTTTTTCCCTCAGACCCAAGTGTCACTGCTGCCTTGGAAAAACATTCCATGTGAATACTGTGGTTTCACTATCAGGAGCTGGGCTTGGGAAGCTGAATGAATTATGCCAGTTTTTTATTGGCAGATGAGGAATACCAATTTAATTGATGGAATTAGGATATAGGTTTTCTACAGCTGTGACTAATATGCAAGATGCTCACTTGATGGAATTTATGTTTGTATATTTGTAATCTTATAATGGGGAAGATGTATATAAAGATGTTTTAATATGTATCTAGTTCTTCAATAAATCCCAGTGCCTTGAAGGCAGGATTTGCTGTCCAGATTGAATGCTCATTCGTAGGTCAGTGCCTGTCTAATGCTGAGTATTTTGTTTTCAGGGTTTCTTTCTCGCAGGGAAGCCCACTGGGCCCGCAGTGAGAGGCTGCTGCGGTTGTGCCCTCACTGGCTTCTCAACATGGTGAATCGATCACATTAACTTACCAAGTGGTTTGGGTTCGGTGCAGGGGAGGAAAATTTACATAAGTAGTACCTGTTGTTTTTAACCCTTTGATTGGCAGCCATGGGTCCAAGGTGAGCATTACTGCCCCTCCCTTTGAGCTCTCTAAATAGTGCCCAAGCCCAGGCAGCCCTTGCAGGGCAGTAGAGAACTAGGGAGGAGGGCTGGATGTTTCTCCCCTCTTGCTTTCCCATATCCTTTTTTTTGGCAGGGAGAGATGAAGAGGATTGGGATTGACCACTGAAGATAAGAAAATCAGTGCCTGAGAAATTTAGGGAGCAAGTGGCTTCTGCTCTAGGCTCCAGAAAGAAAGCATGCTTTGGAGGAAGAAAAGCAGTATCTTAAGCTCTGGGTGCCTTTTCCCCACGCCAGTGTAGCTGTCAGAAGGCAAGCCAAGCCTTGACCTTGGTAATGAGATTGAAGTGGAAAGCGCTTCCTGACCCACATGCCCTGTGCCCAGAGCACTGAGCCATCAGCTTCAGCTCCACTCTAATGAAACCGAAGCCCCAGGGTCTGTGCTCTGGCTCCTGCTAGGACTCGGCCTCCCTCGCTTGGAAATGACATACTTGGAGGGACAAGAGCCCGTGAGTCTGGGAGATGAGTGTGCTCAGTGTCCATGCTTTCACCTCCTCTGTGCACCACGCTCTGAGGTAGGGACGTGTGGTATTTACTTCATTTAAACAGGTCTCTGAGCTCATTAATTCAGTCCACAGCTACACGAACCGTACTAGAGTCTCGTCCATAAAGCATCAGGTTATACTCACCCAAGTGCTGTCGAGACAAGGTGCTCAGCTTCCTGTGCGACTTCTTGCCTGCCTCTCTGCAAACTACCCCACTTCGAGAATTTCTAGTGGCTCAGAGTGGCTATTTTGGAGTTTTATCTCCCAGAGTTATATCTACTAATTCTTGGGGATTCCTGTCCTGAGGCTTGTACACCTAAGAGTATCCGGGGAGGAGTATTAATATTATCATGACACTATCCGATTATATCATCCCCAGTACAGTATTATATCTTCCATCTTTGTGTCCTACTCACTGCCTGGCACATGCCTGGAATGTAGAAATGCCCAGTAAAGGTTGAATGAAGAAGACCACACCTTTCAGAGCCTCCATGTACATATCTGTGAAGCGAGGATAGTAATCCATGCATCTCGAAGCTGCTGTGCGGCTTATTGGAAGATGTATGTGGATGCATTGTGTCCAGTGCTACTCTGCAAGCACGTGGATTTGCCAGTGTCACAACCGCATCATGTTTCATGGACCATTCATTCCTCAAAGGCCTGTTGTCTCATAACCATCTCAAACTTAACATCTTTAAAAATCTGATCTTCCTTCTCTAAAAACCAGCTTTTCCTCTTGAGTTTCCCATTTCAGTAAAAGGTATTTCCAGATACCCAGTCAGTCAGGCTGGAAACCTGAAGGACATTCTCAACCCTTCCTTCCTTACTCTCATAATCAAACAATCTCTAAGTCCTGTTATTTCTACCTCCAGATTGCATCTTGAATCACCTGTACAGCCAGTGCCCTGTCCATGATTCCAGAATTTCTTGCCAGGCTACTGCAGTGCCTCCTAACCTTTCCACTCCTATTTTTGCTTCCTCTCCATCAATCTGTGCACAGCAGCCAAAGGGCAACCTTTGTGTAATCAAAGTGGAGGATGCTACTTAAAACATTTCACAGTCTTCCACTGCACTCAGAATTAAGTTCAAACTCCTCATGGCCTACAAGGCCCTCCATGGTACAGCTGTGCCTCCCTCCCGACCTCCTATCCACCGTTCTCCATTCACATTACACTCAGCGCCTTCCCTTTTCCTGGAATGACCTTTGCTCACTATCCTCCTTTGTCTGATGTTAGCTTAAATCTAACTTTCTCAGAGATACCTTCCATTACCACCCCTTTCTTAATTAGGTTGCCTTGATTAGTTTCCTATTTTTTTCTTTTGGATCTTTAATCACAGTTTGCCACCTGCTACCTTAATGTTTGTTTGAGTCTGCCTTCCCCATTAGACTAACTTGTATGAAAGCAGAGACCATGTCTATCGTGTTAAATTAAAAAAAAAAGTGTGTTTCCGGCATATGCCTGGCACATAGATTGTTCAATACATATTTATTGAGTAATGAGTGATCTGAAGCCTGGAAGAGCTCATGGTGAAGAGCTTGAGCTGAATGGCTTGCAAAGACGCTTTCTAGTGTGGGATAGACTCAGGGTGGTTGCTGTGTAAGACCTTAAGCCTGTGCTCTGCAGGTTATGAGTGGCAAGACCTTGGAATAAGTCATTCTCTCTGAACTTTTTCCTTCAGCTGGAAAATGAGGCTAAAGTGAAATGGTTTGGTTAAGCTCACAGGGTTATGATTAGGATCAAATGTACAAATTGATGTGAGATAACTGAGCACATTTAAGAGGCTGTGCTAATGCTGGCTAACCCACTGCTGAGGAAAGGGTGGGGTTGATGCCTCATTATGGTCTGGCTGAGTGGGAAGGACAGGCCAGACCTCACCAGAGCTCCACACTCGCCGGCCCACAGGCCCATCCCAGCACAGCAGTGGCCGGCTCTGTGCTGGGCCTTGTGAGAGTGGTTGGGATGGGGATCTGTTTGTGTGCCTGGACTCACAGCGAGCTGGGGAAATAGGCACAGCTTTGTGTGTGGCTGGTGTCACCTCAGACTTTACCTTTTGAGACCCAGGTGCCAGATCTCTGTCCCTAGTACTTGTATTGCATTGGTCGGTACTATCCATGTCCTTCTCATCCCTCTTTCTCTCCTGCCTTCTCTCACCTGGAAGGATTTTCATTTTCAGTTTATTGATCCAGTTCTTCCCTGTGGTGGGATACATAATAGGAAAAGGGGGTTTGAAGTAGCTATAGCCCAAGGGAGATCAGAGGCAGCTATGGGGCTGGATGCCTGGGTTCTTTCCCTTCATTTTAGAAGGAACTAGAGTCTGGTATTCTTGCTGGCTGGTGGGATGGAGGTGGGGATGAAGAGGCAGCTCCCAGCTTCAGGCTGGAAAATCACTGGGTCCAGTATAAGGGGTTTAGGGGCTGGGTTGGGAGTGAGTCATGTAGGTTTTTTAGCCCCATCTCTTTTTCTCAGAGGCTGAAGGAAAAAAGCTGAACTGCCCACCCCTCTCTTTGTTTGTCTTGTCTAATTTAACTTATGTTATTTATCAAAAAGACAGGTTATTTGGAAAACCAGATGGACCCAGGCAAAAATCATCTGGGTTTTCCAAACGTGAAAAATTAGGTTCTGGGGGCCCAGGAGGAAAGGCGTATGAGTGTGAGTGTGTGTGTGTGTGAGGGGTGTTGGGAGGGGGTGAAGAGTATCGAGAGTACTTTATGTCTCTGCAGTCAGACCCAGAAATTGCTCTGTGACATCCAAGCTTCCCCCCTCCCTCTTTTTCCTTCAAGTTCTTTATGATTACAATCCAAATGAAAAAAACTAGAATCTTTACATTGGCGGCTGCGAGTGCTGAAAGGTTTAATTGGCCAAGGATGAGAACGTGTCAGGGCTATAGCAGAACACCAGCTGACAGCTTTCTCTATATCTCCTGCCCTTGCCTCCTCCCACAGAGCCACTGAGTTAGTGAGAGGTCCAGGGTACAGAGAGGTATCTGGAGCAGAAACCTCCACCTCTTGTCCCTTCAGTGTTATCCCAAAATGATCACAGCAGGTATGGAAGTTAGACATTAGGGGAAGAACTTATCCTTTTGTAACTTTCTGATGGTGAGATGGCCAGAGAGCATTGGGGATAAAGGGTTGTCTATCCATTAAATATCCAGGGAAGGAGCTAGCTCTGTAGCTACAACCAGGAATTTTTAAAGCTTGTGGTTCTGTTACCTCTGGGCAGCAACATTATTAGGAAGGAAATGAAGCAGGAGGCTCTGGAGGCATGACTCTTGGCTGCGATAGAGGAAGGGTTCTGGCCGAAAGCGTAAGGAGCGCCATTGTTCCACATACACACGCGTGCACACACAGAGAACAGAGCCAAGACGCTTTCCAGCCTGAAGAATTTTTGGCAGCAGCAAGAGCAATTGTCCCATTGTGAGTGTCATTTTTTAAAGTGTCACTGGACTGTGAAAGACACTTAATAACTTGATCTCATCTGTATAATCTGAGTTAATACTAGCTCCAAACTTGCAAGGATTAAATTTGAAAAATTTGTAAAGCGTCTGCCTCAAGGCCCAGCATATAGCAAACCTTAATGAGTGCTTGTTGAATGAATGAATCCCTGAATCGGAGTGTTAAGGCTCCTTTGACCATTTGCAAAGGTCAGTGTGTAACTGAGGCTTGTGAAGGCTGTCCTGTTGAGCCTGGAGCCTGAGGCATTATCTATCATTTAACACATGTTGAATGAGTATCTGTGATGTGTGTGGTATATCTGTGATGCACCACCACATCCCCTTCAATATAGGCCTTGCTGGCCCGGCTGCAGACAGCAGCCTTCAGTGAGGGGACTGCCCCAGCTGCAGAGAACACCTTACCCAGCGCTCACGCCCCTTTCCAGCACAGCCCACATCCAGTGATGACAGGAGTGTAAAGGCCTGGCCGTGTCAGCTCACTTTGGGACAATTCTAAAGGACCCATTCTCCCTGCAGAGCTCTCAGAGGGGCTGACTGAGATTGTCATGGACCTGTGTGGTAGTTTAGCTGCTTTCCTCTCCCTTACACAGACACTGATCCCAAGGGCACTGCTTAGTAAATAGCCTGTATCCTAAACTGTCTGAGTCTGCCTCCTGGGCAATCCAGCCTGTGAGTGTGCTAGTCTTGGTGGCCAAGGCTTTAGGACAGGAAAGGATGGAATCTCCTTTGCAGTTTCCAGCATTTGTTTCCAGCGTTTGAGGGATCAGTGCTGCCTTTTTATGTCCACCAGAGGGCAGCAGCAGCATAGCAACCTGTCCTGAGGCTCCACGGAGAGGGCCTGGGGTCTTTCCTGGGTTCCCCTCCCACCCCCAGTATTCAGTATTAGGCAGGATCTCCTCCCTCAGTATGCCCACCCTACTAAGGGAATAAAACTTTGGGAAACTGTTGAGGCCTTAGTTTTGTCAGTCTCAACAGGGCTGCCTCCCACCCCAGTGCCACGGCCCATCTATCTTCCTAATGTGGATCCCTTCCCCCCTCCTCAGCTGGCAACATCCTTGCCCAAGATCTCCACCTCTCCACACTCACCATCCACGATAGATTTGTTTTCTGTGTGACAAGGTAATTATGAGCTTGGGGCCAGTAGGCCCAGGGGCCAGTCTGAGGACGGTCTAACTTCAATCTGGTTCTCCCTGTTCGGCTCACGTTATTGATTTTTAGTTTTATTTATTATGATGATTTTTCTGTGTGATCTGGCTCTGGTGACATGAGGTATGGAGGCGAGAAGGCAAGAGCAAATTTATTCTTGTCACAATTTAGCTTCTTGAAACCACGTGCCCACCCGACATTTTTTCTAATCTAATGGTCTCAGCATTTTTGCTTACCTGTCTTCATTCTATTCCCTACTCCCCAAAGATTCTCCCAGGAACTGGAGCCAACTGTGGCTAGAGGATGCCGTTAACTCATCAGCCAGCCTTTATCCCATCCCCATTATCTGTCAGTTATTTCTAGGCTCTAAGCTCCCCAACTCCCTGCTTCTTCCTCAGCCCTCTCCCAGGGCAGTCCTGAGACAGGCCAAGCTCTGTGCCTTCTATTCGTATGTCTCCCAGGAGTTTCTCTGGCTGTGAAATGGGCGTGGGGAAAACCTGACCAGGAAGCTTTCAGAACGTGAGATTGAGATTGAGTGGAGCCTATTCAAAAAGCATGCCTGCCTGACCTTCAGCCTACTAAAGGCCTCCCATCATGTAATCTACTTCCTTATGGGGGAGATGGGGGGGAGGCTTTAGGGAATAAATTACAAGTGGGAGGGGGCACTCTGAACCACTCTGCCATGGGAATCAGCTGAGGCCAAGGGCGATTTGTGGGGCCACGTTCCCCCAGCCTGTTTTCTCTGTGTGTGCCAGGAGAATGAATAAATCATTGTTCAGGGGCGGGATGCAGCTGCCGGGCTCCTCCCCTCGGCACATGCCCCGACTCCAGCTCCTCCATTGAGGGCTGCTGGAGCAGAGTGGTTTATACACCCAGCTTCCCAAATCCTATTGAGGCCTCCCCCTTCGCACGAGCCACCGGCTCCAAGCCCATTCAGCCAGGCCCTTTGTGCTGGAGGTTAAGTGGTTACATGTGGGGGGCACCCAGAAAGGACCTGTCAGGCCCTGAAAGACCGTGCTGATACCGTGCCCTCCTACTGATGAATGGGTGGGTGGAGGAGAGGTGGGCGGCCAGAGGGTGGGGTGGGGGAGAGGCCATGGGGATTATGGAGCCCACAGGAGGCAGCTGCTGGAAAGGGGGTGGAACCGTCACTCCCTTCTCTCATTCCCCCTTCAGATCAGCTTCTCTACCTCACTCCCTCTGTTGCGGGCTCTGGGACCTTGGATTTGGCTTCTCTGGGCTCTTGGGGGAAGAGAGGCCATTACCACCTGGGTGCATTGGAAGCAGTCTATACTACCTTTTCAGCAGCTCCCAAACACCCCTCTGTTTCTCCTTTTCCCCTTCAGGGTCAGGAGAGAAGCAAGGAAGGAGAGGTAGAGAATTTCATCCCCTAGGTTCATGTGGAGCAGTAGATTTGAAACTGCCCCTCCTAGCTTTAAAAGCTTCCTGGGAGGCCCTTCAGGAGCTGTTCGGGGTGGAGGGTTCAGGGCAGGAGAGAAGATCTCAAACTGGGTATATTACAAAGATTTTGTTGGAAAACGATAATTCTAAAGCTTTAAAAAAAAAAGCCTTAAAACTTCAGATTCAATGTACCTCCCCCTCATTTTACATCTGAGAAAACGGCCATGTTGGGGGTGGAAAATGGACAAGTCTTTCTGAAGGTGATCACACAGCAGTTTCTGGAGAGACTGGAGTGGCACTCTACCTTTAAGAGGCCGTGGAGAAACAGATGAACAAAACAACTGGGTCACCAGCTTCCGAGGCCTTCCTTTCCTGAGATGAGCTAATTCTGGGGAATGATTTTCCTCCTAATCTGCCTTCAGGGCTCTCTGGTACATCAAAGGTCCTCCAGGGCTGTGCTTGGCCTTGGGAGCCCAAGTAACCGTGTTCACAATTCTAATGTTATTTAACAATGTCCAAGGCATATTCGCTTTATTTAACCGAAAAAGGTTAAAATGCTCTGATTTGCCTAAGTTCCCAAAGCCATGTGGGAAGTTGACAGACCGTAAGAGCTCAGGAAAGGAGAAGAAAGCAGGTCACAGTGCAGCTTGTACCCCCGGACTGGATGCCTGTGCTTTGTTCTGATGTGGAAGCTTTGGGGGCTTCCTTAGTTATTACCCTGCTGCCCACAGGATGCAGCCCAAGCTTTTTGCAATGGTGGTCAAGGCCTTTCACAACTGGGCCAGATTTATCCTCCAGACTCATCTCCCATCTCCATTTCCCCCACAAGCTCCAGCCACGCTGGCCTCCTCTGTTACATGAACACATGCACCACATACAGTTTCCTCTGCCTTCTCCTGCTTTCTCTTGGTGAGCTTCTGTTCATCCTTCAAAGCCTGGCTCAAACATCACCTCTGTGAAGCCTCTCTTTAAGCTCTTTCGTGCTCATTACTTTTTCTTTCTAGCTCTGTTGCAGGACCTGTCACATTGTATAGCCCACCCTTGTCTATTTCCTTTTCTAAACAGAGAGTTCCCCAAGGCCGCCACCAGTTCTGATTCTGCCTGAGTCCTCAGCACAGTACGTGACACTGTAACTGTGTGCTGAATGGGAATGAATGGATGGGAAGGGGCAAGGTCTTTGAGATTGGAACACCTTGACCCTACCGGTCTCTTTCTTCCTGGGAGTACCGACATTGAGAAATTGTCCACCTGTAGAGGAAGTCTTACACCTGTCCTATTTCCTAGAGTAGAAATTCCTCTTATCTTTCCTTGTCTCCCCTCCTTGCCTGACACCCCAGGCCCCTAGGGCCTGGATCTGGCTACTCATTGCTAGCCAGTCTTGGCTTTGACATCTGTCTGCTTACCAAGATACTGACTCATTGCTTACTGCTGGATCCTCATGATGGGCTGGCCCGCTGCAGAGCCCTGTTCAGGATGGTACTGGCCATCTCTGGTGATTTCTGTGTCCCTGCCAATTAAGTCCCCACAATCTATGTCACTGGGTGGACACCTACAGACAGACACCCCTTCACCTACGGTGACTGATTCCCTGGCATCCTGACTGAGGAAGCTTCTGGTGAATGAATAACAGTCATCTACACATCTGCTTTTCTGGGGTCATACAGATATAGACGCCCCTGCCTTCCTGGGGGTTTTTGTTCTCCAGGCTCGCAGCTCTCTGAAAATCACGGAGTGGCCAGCACCACAGTCTGAGCACTTACTGCATTGATTTTACAGCACTAGAGTGTCCCACCCAACACTGCCCTTGACTACAGAAAGAGAGGCTACACTCGGATGCTCTTGGAACTCACTTTATCAGGTACTATGTTATTTAGAAATTACCACTTTATAGAACAATGAAGCGACCAAATGATGACTCAGCTATGTCAAGTTTTTGCCTGCTGAGTACAATATAGACTTTAAATCAACAATTAATATATACTTCTTTGTTTTTTTGTAGCCAGAATATATAGGAAGAGGTAGAGGTGGGTGTAATTATACCTAATTATTTTCTCAAAGAGTATGCTTCCTGTTTCTGACATTCTGGGTTCTGCAGGTCAGGAAGTTTTAGCAACTAGGGAGGAATGTTTCTAACCAAGGAACATAAAGATGATTCCACTGCATTTCAGGTTCCTCGTAATACTAGAGGAACAGAAGAAAGGAGGTCACACTGTAGGCTGGACTGATAATGACTATCAAGGGGAAATAGAGTTGCTACTACTTAATGAGGCTGAGAGGTACATGAGTGGGACCCAGGGGACCGCCTTGTGCTCTTATATTAATCAGGATTCTTTTGATTGCCAGTGAAAGAAATTCCACTCAAGGTAGGCTTGGCAAAATAAGAGCCTAGTGCAAAGTATACAAAGGCCTCAGGAAATGGGGACAGGACTATCACCAGGACTTCTGTCTTTTGTCTCTGTATCTGTGTGTCAGACTTCCACTAGCCCTAGGCTCACATCTTCCCTGCTTTGTCTTCCTTTAATTTTATTTCAGAAAGTCCCAGAGAAGGACCCTGACTCACACAGAATGGGAGTCCTATTCCTGGACTCATCAGACTCCCATTTGATCCACCTGGCTAGAGCTGGAAGGAGAGGCAAGAGATGCCATTCAGGACCCACCAAAAAAACAATTAGATAATGTTGTGGCTGGATGACTGGGAAGACCTGCATCACTGCAGACCACCAAAGCTCAGAAACTGCCAGTGAGGATTTGGGTCATGTCATAAGGGAGACAACTCGGCCTAACGGTAAGGGACGAGGGAAAAGGGAGAGTACTTAGGCCTTTAGACTCTGATTTAGAATTGGGGCGGAGGTCTCTGCCTGTATATTCGTAGCTGGGGGACTATCCAAAGTTTGAGTTACTTCTGCCTTTTCCTTTTTATTTCCGTTCCCTCTTAAAATAAGAGTTATCATAATCATTAAACAGTTTTTTTCTTTTCCATTTCCCTTATTTTGTATATAGGATTTGTTGGTGTGATTTAATTTGCCATTTAGTCTCTAGGCTGCACAATGGTAAGTTGGAAATGGAAGAGTGTGCCTCATCATGGAGATCAGACTCAAATTCTTCTTCTTTAAAAAAAAAAAGAAAAAAGAAAAAGACCAGATACTATAAAACTCCTAGAGGAAAACATAGGCAGAACACTCGGTGACGTACATCACAGTAATATTTTTGAACCAGCTCCTGGAGTAATGGAAACAAAAGTAAAAATAAACAAATGGGATCTAATTAAACTTACAAGCTTTTGCACAACTAGGGATACCATCAACAAAATGAAAAGACAACCTACAGAATGGGAGAAAATATTTGCAAATGATGCGACTGACAAGGGACTAATTTCCAAAATATAAAATAGCTCATATATCTTAATATCAAAGAAACAAGCAACCCAATCCAAAAATGGGCTGAAGACCTAAACAAGCAATTGTCGAGTCAAGACATACAAATGGCCAACAGGCACATGAAAAAACACTCAGCATCGCTAATTGTCAGAGAAATGCAAATCAAAACTACAATGAGATATCACCTCACACCAGCCAGAATGACCATCATTGAAAAGTCTACAAATGATAGAGGCTGGAGAGGGTGTGGAGAAAAGGGAACCCTCCTACACTGTTGGTGGGAGTGTAGATTGGTGCAGCCACTATCGAGGACAGTATGAAGGTTCCTTAAAAAACTGAAAATAGACTTACCATATGATGCAGCAATCCCACTCCTGGGCACATATCTGGAGAAAAATAAAACTCAAAAAGGACACATGCACCCCTATCTTCCTAGCAGCACTATTTACAATAGCCAAGACATGGAAACAACCCAAATGTCCACCAATAGATGAGTGGATAAAGATGTGGTACATATATACAATGGAACACTACTCAGCCATAAAAAAGAATAAAACAATGCCATTTGCAGCAATATGGATGGACCTGAAGATCGTCATTCTAAGTGAACTGGGCCAGAAAGAGAAAGAAAAATGTCATATGATATCACATATATGTGGAATCTAAATTTTAAAAAATAATAACAATAATACAATACTTATTATTTCTAACTAAGATGACTGATTTCTTGAATATGCATAAGGACATCCGACTGTCCTTCATCACTGGATTACTGCATTCTGTTGATTCTTATTTTGTGGTTGGCTTTATTTCTTTGATAATTATGTAAGTTTAAAAAGCTAAAGCTCTAATCTGTTCTTAGAAACAATGATTAGTACATAAATGCAAACTAAAAAAAAAGTGCAGTATGTTGTATATATGTATTTACATGCAATATAATGTATATGTGCAAACTGTAATAATTCTACCTAACAAAAATGATAAAGGGAAAATAAAAAAATATTTAAAAAGCAAAAGAAAGGGAGGAAGGAAAGACAAGGGTATTCTTAAATTTAAGATTCAAAGATGAATCCATACTTGTTTTGTTTTGTTTGTTTTTAATCGGAGGCGTGGAGGGGGAGCAAGAGGAAGGTATAACAAATTGCTTGGTTTGAGTACCCAGTAAAGCTGGGGATATGGAAAGGACCCCCTGGAAGCTCCTGTGTCCTGAAGGCTAAATTAGTCCTAGACTTCTTTCTAGGGCTGCCTCTACCTAATAGTAGCCAGTGCTTCTGGTTTTACCACTAGAGTCAGCAATTACTCTGTTCATTAATTGACTTTAATCAAATAAGCACAAAACAAACACGTAACGTCAAATTGTGAAAAGATGCTATGAAGAAAAGGAACAAAATGCCCTGGGATAATATTAAAGGGGGAACTAATCTGGCCTAGGCGGTCAGAGGAGGTTTATCTGAGAAGAGATCAGATACTAGAGGGGAAGAGAATTTTAGGCAGAGGGAAGAGCGCGCCAGAAAGGAGCGCGAGGCCCAGGTGCAGCGACGAAGGGCAAAGAATGCAGCTGGAGAGGCAGAGCATGATGCGCAGAGCCCTGCGGCTGCCGACCGAAGGATTTACCCTGCAATGCGGACGCCATGGAAGGCTTTTAGGCAGGAGGGCGGAGACATGATCAGATTTTCATTCTGAAAATGCCACTGTATCTTCTCTGAGGCAAACCGATCGGAGGGACCCAGTGAAAGCAGTTAGGAAATAAAACAGGACCTGCAAGGCCTGGGTCAGCGCTGCCGAAGGCGGGGAGGCGGTTCCTGCGCGCTGGCCCGCGCGCGGTTCCGCGGAAAACCGAACCGGCCCACGTGGGCCAGGCCGCCCCGCCCCGCCGCTCTGACGCCGCGCGACTCCGCAGCGCCGGCCTGGGCTGGACGCGCGGCCCGGGAGCCCGCACCCCACTCCCCGGCCGCGGTGACTCCAGGCCGAGCGACCCCCACAGCCCCGAGGGACGAGTTCCCGCCGCGGGGCCTGCGGAATCGGAGCCAGCCGTGCGGGGCGGCGCCTCCAGGTTGTGAGTCGGGGCCTCGAGGGGGAGGGTTTGGACCGCAGCCGCAGGGGGCGGGGGTCGCGGCCTCCGCTCAGCAGCCTCTTTTGGGGAGATTAGGGAAGGACAGTTAGCATCCTCTGTCTCTTGTGGGCAGTCTCGCCCTCCCGCCAGGCTAGGTAGGAAGGGAGGCCGCCTCCCCCCATCCTGACAGAGTTACCCCGCCACCAGTCCCACCCCATCGCCCCCGGCAAATTGCGGATTAGCTTGGAGAGAGGCCTGATCCTGCGGCATATCGTTTCCATTTTACCGTCTCTGAGAACCCCTGATCCTTAGCAGCACCTAAGCCCAGCTTCCTTCACGGCCCCGCCCAAGTTTAGAAAAAAGAAAACATTTGGGCGGGGAGACCTCTAGGCACCTTGCTTGGCAGGATGGAGTCTGTAGGTTACAAAAGGACTGTCCCTAACCATTGCCCCCAGGACTTCTTCCCACTACTGGATGTAGGGAGGGTCCCTGCCACTGCCACTTACACTATTCTTCACTCTTACTGATCCCCAATTTTTCTAATCCTAGTAATGTATGGTCGGTAGAATATGTTTGTCAACTTAAATCCTAATTTTGATAGAAGTCAATTTTGGGAAGGAAAGAATAATGTGGTATATGCCCTCTCTCCAGGGCCTCAGGATGGAGCAAGCTACAGGCAGGAACACAGGGTAGTACTAGACCATGAGGGAAGGGGCAAGGTCAGAAGAGAGTCTTGTCAGTGGGAGAGGGAGCTCCTCACTGAGCAGAGGAGGGAACTGAACCCAGCTCTTCCGGCCCTGGGCAGTCAGCAGTAGCCTCTGCAGGTGTTGGCTCGGTCTCCCTGAACGTAGATATCCCACTGCAGTTCCGCACCCCACCCTGCACCACCGCCCTTTCACTCACTTGCTCAGCAAGGATGTTCTGACACCTGCTTAGTGCCAGGCTCCATGCTGACTTCTGAATGTGATGGAGGATATACAGAGGAGTTCCACGCCTAGTCAGGGAGCCAGATGTATAAGCTGCTGTTATAGAATAGACTGAAAAAAAAAAACGCAAAACCAAAAAATGTTGAATAGATATTTACCAACCATCAACTATGTGCCAGGGGCAAAAAACAAACATGGGTAAGACAGCATGTACCCAGGGCAGGGGGGATCCAGAGGAAGGCATAGGTAACTGTGTGTGTTTGTGTATTACTGAGGCAGTGGGGAGAACATCAAGATGGCTTCAGAGAGGTGGGGATATTACAGCCGAGTTTTGAAGTACAAAAAGGAGTTTTCTAGGTGAAGAAAGGAGGATCTTGGAGGGAAGGGAAGAGGTTGGGTATCAGAGGCCAGGGGAATTGCGTGAGAATGATGGTGTGTCCTGAGATCTCTGAGCAGTTTAGGGTGGCGGGAGGGGCAGAGTGGCAAGAGGCAAGTCTGGAGTGGTGAGCAGGGGCCAGATGAAGCACAGCCTCACTGGCCATAAAGAGGTTTAGCGGGAGTTTAGGGAGGCAGCCATGACAAATCAAATTCACAGTTTTACCCAGAGGCAGAGACGTCAGTGAAAAGGCTATGGCAATCAGTAATCCAGGTAAGAAATGGGCTGAACCAAGTGAAAGTGAGGGGAGATACACACACACACACACACACAGGGAGGTTTTTAAGAGGAAGAATTGATTTAAGAGGATGAATTTGATGGCCAGTAAGTGGGGAAGGAAGCCAGGTGAGGAGTTCCAGGGTCCTGTCAGTTTCCAGCTGCAGTGACTGGAGAGTGGGGGCCCCTTTGCTGTGGATACTGAAGAGGGAGAGCTGTAGGATTTGAGAAGCCTATGGTTGGCTGCAGAATGCAGTAGCAGTTGGATCTGGGCTGGAGACAGATTTCAGAATTACCAATACATGGTGATTCTTGAAGAGAATGAGGTCATCTGAAGCCAAGTGCATAGAAGACAACAACCTGCCTGAGGGCTGAGGGCAGACCCTGTGAGGAGAGGGAGAACCAGCAGGCAGAGAGGGAGGAGGAAAACCACTAAGGGAGCTGTTCCCCGGGGGCTAGAAAGGAACAGCCTTGTTCCTGCTGTTGGATTGCCTCGACTTTCAGGCATCCCACCCTGTCCTGCTCTGACCAGTCTTCTGCTTCCCCTTTACAGACATGTTCGCCATCCAGCCAGGGGTAGCGGAGGCAGGGCAGTTCCCAGGGGGCCCGCCTCCGGGAGCATGCCAGCCCCAGCTTCAAGCAGACAGCAACTCCAACTTCATGGCTAGTGCCAAGGATGCCAATGAGAACTGGCATGGGATGCCAGGCCAAGCGGAGCCCATACTCAGGAGGAGTTCCTCTGAGTCGTCCTCTGACAGCCAGGCCTTCCAGGCCTCTGGACTCCCTGAGGGAGAGGTCCGTAGCCCCCCAGAGGGTGCAGAGATCCCTGGAGCTGGGCCTGAGAAGATGGGTGGTGCCGGCACAGTCTGCTCCCCTATGGAGGACAACAGCTATGCCAGCAGCTCCCTGAGCACTGACAGCCCTAGCAGCAGCCCTGAGCCTGCCTGTGGGACCCCTCTGGGCCCTGGTCCTCCAGATCCCCTTCTGCCCTCGGTGGCCCAGGCTGTGCAGCAGCTGCAGGCTCAAGAGCGCTACAAAGAGCAAGAGAAGGAGAAGCACCACGTGCACTTGGTGATGTACCGTCGCCTGGCCCTGCTCCAGTGGATCCGGGGCCTGCAGCACCAGTTGGTCAACCAGCAGGCCCGTCTGCAAGAGAGTTTCGACACCATTCTAGATAACCGGAAGGAGCTTATCCGCTGTCTCCAACAGAGGGCAGCACCATCCAGGCCCCAGGACCAGGGCTAAGGGTGTCTGTCCCTCTACAGGGGCGCAGGGGTGTATGTATATATTTGCAGGCATGTGTGTGGTTGTGCACAAGTAAGTACAGATTATTTGCTGGTATGAGTGCTGGGGAGCATAAGTGTCAGTGCTACATGTAGGCAGATGTGCACAGGCACGTGTGAATCAGCACCTGTGCGTCAGCATGTGTGCAATGTGGACACACGGGCCAACTTTTGTGCAGGCCTATGTGTGAGTTTGTACATGTGTGTATATTTGTATGTATGTAAGAGGGAGTAAATTTGTGTATGCACATGTGGACAGATACCCCACAGTATATGTATATGTGCATGAGTGAGGTATGCAAAAGATGTGTGTTTACATAAAAGTTTGAGTGGGCAGACTGGTAGTGGGTGTTTGTGAGTGAGCCATTGTGTGTGCAGGCCTGTGTGTAGGGGGTGCACGTGTGCAGGTGCAGACATGGGAAGTGTATTTAGGAGCATGTATATTTGCAGGCTGACTCACAAGCAAGTGTATGCAAATACACGTTCAGTTGCACATGTGGGGCATCCATCCACACCCTGTGTACCATCGCCTACAGTAGCCTTTTTTCTCCACAGGGTCCCGCTGCTCCCTGGAGAGAGGGCTAGCTTGCTGTCATTTATCTGAAGGTTGTGGCTAATCCATTCTCCCGGGATTTCTCGGGCCACCTCTCCTTACCCCTCCCCCTCACTCCTCCCAGACCTTGCTCTGCTAAAGGCTGCTGTCCCTCGTAGTGGATTTGCTATAGGAAGTTAGGTGGTTGTTCTGACCTGCCGTGGCTTTTGGCTGAAGTTTTGCCAAGGTATTTGGTAGAGAATTAGTATTAGGGAAGCAAGCTGGGGTGGTGATTGATGCCATGGCAGGGATGGGAGTGGGATCAGAGAAGAAGATAAGGGACTGTCCCTCTTGAACTCTGCCACATGGGAGACAGGGCTGGGGGAGGTGATGATGGCAGAACCTTGTGAAGACTAGGAGAATGGAAATTCTAACATTCCAGTTGCAAACAAATCACACCTCTCCACTGCAAAGGAGCTGTTGCAAACCATATTGACTTAAGCTTCTGATAAAAAAAGAATCTGTGTTAATATAGTGTTATCTGTCAATTACACCTCAATAAAAAAGAAAAAAGGAAAGGAATGTGTGCTTTATAAGCTTACAAGGAATAGATAGCTGTCCCAAGGCTGTTGGGGAAAATCTCACTTCCCTTTCTGTGCCTCTACCTGCTGTGCCTCTCTGGCTTTAGCAACACTGGATATCAAATTAATTTGATTCATTTCCCTGAAATCAGACTGGCTGGGCCAAGAGGAGCCACAGTTCGTCTTTCCAGGGTGGGCAGGGGGTAGTGTCAGCCTAGCCACTGGAAGCTCTTAGGATGCTGGGTTGTATGCCCCTCTGTCACTGGATGGCCCTTTAAATGGGGTTGACATGTTCCAGCAGGGGCTCCGAGGACTGACACGCAGAGTGGGTGAGTTCTGGGGAGAAGCCAGGGCTAAGGTAGATGAGCTCTCTGCTTTGCTTCTGGGAGCCAAGACGATGCAAGATCCTAAAAGGTGAGCAGTGGCATGGGAGGTCACTGATGCTGCCCTTGGTCCTGTGTCTCCCTGTCTGTAAAATGTGTGGGTGGTGGGTTAAACGTATAGGGAATGAGGCTGAAGAAATGGCACTGGGTACTTTGTGTCTCACTCCTGCATGTTGAGTGTGAACCTTGTCTCTGGACCAACCAGGACAAATAAACTGGGGCAAAGATACGTATTTCTTGGGCTTGTGTTTCTGTTCTACCTATGGTCAGGTGCCTCTTCCACACTGCCTAACTCCCCTTTTGAGCAGGATTCTGGGCTGGGAGCTGGGGGGGAGTGGATGTGGGGGGAAACACTGGGCAGAGGAATTCAGTCTCTGGCTGGCAGTCTGCTGGGGGGGGTGGGGAGAGGTGGGTGTTGTGGGGATCTCTCCTCAGGGCCTCTCAGTCAGAGGGAGGCTTTGGCTTCCGCCCAAGAGTCCCATATGGGGTTGTCCTTGTCCTTACCACAACTTTAGGCCCGAAGAGAGTGGCATAGATTGTAAAGGACAGACATGCCCTTCCACCCACCCCCACAAAAACACACTCACATACTCAACCCTGTCCAGAGCCACCCCTTCCCTGACTATAAAAGACTGAATTATAGTCCTTAGATGGTCTGACACAGATGTAGTTATAATACATGTACATAACTTCAGGTATTTGTTGATGCCCATCTAGATTAGATCTTGTATCTTACATTAGTTTGTAGGATGATTCATTAATTCATTTCTCAAAAACCCAGTGCTTTGATAAAAAAAGTATGTTACAGTTGACCCTTGAACAACATGGGGGTTAGGGGCACAAACCCTCCACGCAGTCGAAAATCTGTATAACTTAAACAGAAACAGACTCGCAGACATAGTAAACAATCTTATGGTTACTGGGGGAAAGCAGGTGGGAAGGGATAAATTTGGGAGTTTGAGATTTGCAAATGTTAACCACTATATATAAAAATAGATAAAAAACCAGATTTCTTCTGTTTAGCACAGGGAACTATATTCAATATCTTGTAATAACCTTTAATGAAAAAGAATATGAAAATATATCTGCATATATGTATGACTGGGACATTATGCTGTACACCAGAAACTGACACATTGTAACTGACTATACTTCAATTAAAAAAAAATCTATGTATAATTTATAGTCAGCCCTCCAAATGTGCGGTCTTTCCATAACTATGGTTCCGCATTCTTGAATTCAACCAACTGCGGATCACATAGTACTGTGGTATTTACTATTGAAAAAAATCTGCATATAAGTGGACCCATGGGGTTTAAACCCATGTTGTTCATCACTTACTGCATAACAAATTACCTTAAAACTTAGTGACTTTAAGCAATACACATTTGTTATTGCAGCATTTCTGTAGGTCAGGAATCTCATGAGTTGCATTCCAGGGTCCATGGCCTCATTGGTTGGGAGCATTCAGTTCTCGAGGGCTGTTGGCTGGAGGTCAGCTTTAGTTCTTTGCCACGTGAGCCATGGCAGCTTTCTTCAAAGCTTGCAAGCCAAGAAAGTTATAGAACTCTAACAAGACAGAAATCACAACTTTCTGCAGCCTAAACACAGAAGTGGCATCCCTCAATGTTGCCATATTTTATTATTTAAAAACGAGCTATTTAAAACAATGCTACACAAGACTTAGTATCAGGAGGGGGTGATCGTCAGGGACCGTCTAAGAGGCTGCCTACTACAGGAGGCATATTTTGATTGATTAAATAAAGGTGTATTTTTTTGATTATTTTAAATTACACAATAAAATTTATATTCTAGTTATAAAAAGTGAAACATTTCAGAGAAATCTAATGTTTTCTTTACTCCTCCCAACAAGGTATTTTAAACTGCATGAAGTATACTTCTCACTGAAATTGTGACCCGCGACATTAGTAATTCTTGTTATCTTGACATTTGACATTTAAACAGAAACAATATTGAACCAGTTTTAACAAATTCTATTTATTAAGAGCTTTTATCCTAGTAAAGGGCTATAGCTAAATTTGAATAACTTGAACTATGAGAATTTTTAACAAGACATCAAGCCCTCAGAGCACAAGAGGGTGAATTTTCAGAAAAGGTTCCTTTCCTGAATGTGTGAAGGCTCTTCTGAGTACAACCATGGTTAAGAGCACAGACTCAGAAGCCAGACTCCTGAATTTGGATGTTGGCACATTGCTTTTCGTCTCTGTGACCCTGGGCAAATCAATTAACTTCTCTATTCCACAGTTTCCTCATCTTAAAATAAAGACAATAGTAGTAACTACCTCGGAGGGTTGTTGCAAGGATTAAATGAATAATATGCAAAACACTTAGAATATATAGTAAAGTTACATTAATGAGAATTATAATTATAAATAATATTTTTGTGATGCACACCTAACTTTTTCATAGAAAAACAATAAGATTTTTCCTTAAGGAGTTTGAATCTAAAATTTGAAAGACATCTTTTTAATTAGAAAAAAAGGCTTTTAAAAAATAAAGCTGCCTAATATTCCTTTCTATAAAAGAGCTTTGTTTTTTTGGGGGGAGAACAGGTAATTAGGGCTATTTATTTATTTAATGGAGGTACTGGGGATTGAACCCGGGACCTCATGCATTCTAAATGCGTGCTCTACCTCCACCCCCTTTCTATAAAAGAGTTTTCTGAGCTGAGAAAAAGATGAAAGCCAGACCAAGGAATCAGTGTGGTGAATTGTGTGTTTTTACAGGACCCCTGCCAGTCCTGGGTTTAGGGACAGACCCAGGCCCTGGAGTGGTGGTGGGTTAAAGGAGGAGCTTGGCAAAAGCAGGGAGTCAAAGCCAGAGCCAGACCAGCAGAGTGCGGGGCAGGGATGCTGAGGCAGGCAGAACCCCGGTAGATGAGCTGACCCAACCAAGAATTGCTGTTACCCGTTAGGTACACTGGCCAACAGGCTTGATAGTGGGAAATGCTGGGCCACTGCTTTATCACCAGTGTGGGGAAGACCTGGTCCAGAGACTGTCTAGGTTGCCTCTATTTCTTTGCCTGTGGCAACTGCATGGACTGAATGAGGAAATGGACCTGAAGATGCTTTGTATGCATTAAAACAATTGAGTGCCCCCAGCACAAGGTCCTGTCCTTGAGCTGGTCTTGCCTGTGCAGGTAGGTGAGACTTGCATCTAAAAGACTAATGCACTAGCCACTCTGAGCCAAGGAGAAGGGGAGATGGGGCCAGCCCTCTGTGAAGGTCTCTGCCTGAGATTTCCATACTTGGGAGGTTGTTTTAAAGTCACTGAGTGGAGTTTTCTTAGTCCCTGGGACATTAGGAAGAGTGGGGAAGGTTCATGCACTAGGGAGAGGATTAGCCAGTTAGCCACCTTCCCCTTCCTGTGAGAGTGAAATCCCACGACCAGGAGAAAGGGAGTCGAACTCAGGTTTCTGGCCCTACCTGGGGAGCCTTGCTTAGCAGGAGGGATGAGGATGAGGCTGGGGTTCACACCCAGTGACCCATGGGGGCAAGATGCACAGCAGAGGCCTGAGCAGGCTCCAGGGACAGGACTGAAGTATGCAAGAGCCTGGCAGGGAGGTAGTGCAGGGCTGAGTCCTCTGGGGAGAAGAAAGTTCTTGGTCCACGGAAACTCTCTCCAGGGACCCCAGGTAGGTCTGCCCCATCAAGCATGGTCAGAGAGGATGAGGATGCGGTGCAGGGAGGCAGGGAGCATCCTGGGAATGAGGAGGAGTGTAAGGATTTGAAGGGATAAGGAGACTGCAGGATGTGGTAGGTGGACTCCCCAGCCCTGGGCTTGGCATATCCAGGCTCTGCATTACAGATGGTGCCCAACTTACGATGATTTGACTTATGATTTTTTTACTTTTTGATGGTGTGACAGTGATGAGTATTCAGTAGAAACCTACTTTGAATTTTGCTCTTTTCCTAGGCTGGTGACATGTAGTATGATATTCTCTCAGGCCCCTGGAGGTGCTGGCCATAGGCAGCAGCTGCAGCTCCCACGCAGTCATGAGGGTAAACAACCAATACACTTACAACTGTTCTCTACCCAGAAAACCATTCTCTTTTTCACTTTCATTACAGTATTCAATACATTACGTGAGCTATTTAACACTTTATTATAAAATAGGCTTCATATCAGATGATTTTGCCTAACTATAGGCAAATATAAGTGCTCTGAGCGTGTTTAGGCTGGGCTAGGCTAAGCTGTGCTATTTGGTAGACTAGGTATATTCAATGTATTTTTGATTTACAATACTTTCAACTTACAATGGGGTGACTGGGACAAAACCCCATTATAAGTGGAGGAAGATCTGAAGTGGCTATCTGTAAAGAGACTGAATGGCCTTTGATGACAGCCTGTGACCTGTCTACAGGCCTCCGTTTCCTATAGGCCTCACCCCAAACCCAGCGTTAGTGTTTCCTAATCACAGTGTGAACAGGTGACAGGAACAGAGAAGCAATGAAATCTCTGAGCCCCTGATCAAGGAAGACTTCCTGGAGGAAGAAGAGCCTAGAGAATGATTAGAAGTTGAGGCAACAGAGGATAGTGATTCCTAGGGCAGACTGGACCCAGCTGCCTTGAATCCGCCCCTTACTACGGGAGGCATTTATGCGAAATGGGGGCAATTATTATTTCTCTCATAATGTTATGTGCAAGTTCAATACGCTTACACATGTGAAGTATTTAGAGCTGGGCCTGGAACACAGGAAGGAGTCCATAAATGTTAGCTGTTACCATCGCCGAGGAGAGGATGGTGATGCAAGTGGGCAGTTGTGCTGTATATTAGAAATCATTGGTAAAGGGCCTTGAATCCCAGACCTATGAGTTTAACAGGATGCTGGTGGTGAGAAGAGGAGCATGAGATGAGGGTATGGGATCCAAACCAGACCTCATATCCACACTTATATACATGTTCACACCCGCCAGGCACCCAGACACGGGAGCACCAGAACCCAAGCCAGAAATGTGTCTGCTCCCCATCTCCAGGCCTGAAGGCTTCTCTATCCAAACTTTACTCTTCCTCGCTCCTCCCTGATTAACCCCTAGGCTCGGAACAGGTCAATCCTCTACCTGCTCCATTCTCATCACCAGATTTGAGAAGGGATTTGGCTGGTTGTGGGACTGGCCTGCTGGAGGAGGGAGGTGGCTGGGGAGTAAAGGGGGTCATCGTAATGTTAGGGCCAGGGGAGAGGCTAGGTCCCCCAAGGTCCTGTACCCTAGCACACCCAGGATGCAAGAGGGCTCGGGCCGTGGGATGGGAGCAGTCCGAGGGGATTGGGGCATCGCAGGAGGACTAGGGTGGCATGACCTTCCCCCAGGATGGGAACGCAAGGTGGAGCTCCAGTGCCCCTCTCCGGGGAGGAAGGAGCAGGCTGGAGGCCGGCGTTCAGCTGCTGTTCAGCGGTCCCCGGGCGGGGCTCAGCCCCCGAAAAGGGGCAGACAAAGGGTCGGCCTCCCCGGACCCCGGCGCCGCCTTCAGCCCGCGGCTCTGCACAAAGCGGGAGGCGGGTGGAGCCGAGCCCGCCCCACGCGCCGGCGCGCCGGGGACTGTTGATCCGCACGATTGCGAGCGACGTTTCCTGCGCCTAATCCCAACAAGCATGAAAACGGCTCGCGCCGGCCCGCCAGCAGGCCCTTTGTCCTGGCCCCTCGCGGGACAGCTGCAGCCGGGATGCCTACCCCCCTTTTGTGCCTCCCCCTCCGCGCCCCTCTCCGCCCTCCCCACCTCAGCTGCCTGGATGGCCGCGAGCCTCCCAGGGCTTTCGCCTCCGGCACTTGGACCGCACAAAGGGGGGCAGTGCCCCTAATCTGGGGGAGGGGGAGGATTAACCCCAGGGTCTTCAGGGAGAGGTGAGGCGGTGGAGGAAGATCAAGAGAGGGCTGCGGGTGGGCCCCCTGCGTGTGCAGGGCTGTGAGAGTGATGTGGGCCTGCAGGTGACAATTTAGATGGGAGACTGGAGCCGTGGGTGGACACGATGAGTGGGTTGGAGTCTACGCACTAGAGGGGGCTCGTTGTCGCTCATGCTTCTTGGACTCCTCTGGCCAGACGCGAACATTCAGTGTTCAGACAGCTCTCAGGCCAAGAAACTCCCTAGACCTTGATGCTCCCCTGGGCTGTCCTGGGACCTCCTCTCTCTACACTCCTCATGGGATCTCCTCCACTGTGTCCCTTCATCCCTGGCCATCTTTTGGACTCCAGCAAGGCCTCTGACTCCTGTCCCCATCTGTATATCCAACTGCCAACCTGATGACCCACAGCACCTCAAACTTCCCACATCTGAAACTGAGCTCTTCTCCCCACCCACAAACCTGCTGACCCCACTCAGTCATCTTGGCCCTCCTAGTCACTGTTTATGCCTGTCACCAGGTCCCGTCCCTTCCACCTCCCAAGCCCTTCTCCAGCCCATGCCTTCCTCCCCACTCCAACTTCCCCATCTTGGTTTGGACCACCAGCATCTCTCACATGGACCACTTGAAGGGCTGATCCAGCTCCATCCCTTCCATTCACCACACTGCTCTAGTGGGCTTCCATAGGACTCCTCCAACTTCAAACCTTTCCAAGCCTCTCCAGTGGCTCAACTTGCTTAGCTTGGTTTGCATGACTCTCTCTGACTGCTTCCTACATCCCCACTGACCTGATCTTCCCTCAGGGTCTGGGGTTCCACAGGTTACTGCCTAGTCCATAAAGACCTTCCTCAAGAGCCTCCATGGAGGTTTTTCCCAAGAAATCTCTGACTAGCCTTGTTCCTCACAGAACCATTCTTCAGAGCCCCAAGGTCCAGGGAACTACAGGGCAGTGGATGATTCAGGGAAGCCAGACCCTCCATGAACCACGCAGACTGGTCCAGCCTTGCCCACACTATGCCTGCCACACGCAGGACAGCAGGGCTCCTCCCCAGCGGATGAGGTCCTGCCCTTCCTTGGGCTCCCTCAGGCCATTATGGCTACAGAGGCCGCTCCAGGTGCCTGAATCCTCAGAGCTGCTGGACACCCTTGTCTCTGTCCTAGATCCCTCAGGATGGACCACATTCCCTGAGGGCTCAGAGTCCCACAGTCTGCAAGAATGTGTATTCCTGTCATTATTGTCACCAGATACCTCCTCCCAGGCACTGCCAGGAACGTGCTGCCAAGGTGCTCTTCAAGTCCTTGTCTTAGTCACAGACAGGAAATTCCCACATTCAACAAATATTTATTACTGTCTACCATATGCCAGACCCTCTGCTAGGCAGTGGGGACCCAGATGAATCAGACACAGTCCCAGCCCACTGGGACTTCACAGTCTACTCCAGGAGACCCAGACATGGGCAATGAGAGTGCAGTGTGTTAAGTGCTGATACAAGTCTGTCCACAGTGCCATGGAAGCATTTTCTAAAACATGTTCCAGTGGGTGGGAAGTAAAAGACTCCAAGTTCCAAGGGGCTTGAGAAACACTGGGTAAAAGATATTAACTGGACTTCTTTACTGCAGGACTCCTCAGGGCCTCCTGAGAGGAGGGCAGTGTATGAAGAGGGCTTTGCAAACTTGTTTGAACGTGGAACCTTTTTTCATGGATCGTCTTGTAGACCAAGTGTTCCAGGAATCACATTTGGAAACACATTGCCGTGGGAACCTAGAGAATAAAGAGACTAATTCTGTGTTTGAAGTGGGGAGAGGAATGAGGGAGGTAAGGGATGATCAGGAAAGCGTTCACAGAGGAGCTGATGTGGCAGATGGGACCAAGAGGATGAGTAAAAGTTGGTGAGGAAAACAGTATTCTAGGAAAAGTGAAGAGGACTTGCCCTAGGAAGCTAGGAATCAGGAGCTTCTAAGAGTTCAAAAGCAGAGCATTGTCCCAGGGGGACAGGGGAGTCTTTCTGAGCCAGCAACTGCAGCGAGGAGCAAGGAGCGAGGCTTTACCTGCACAACAGTTGTAAATGCTTGCTCTCATGTTGGCCTGAGACATCACATCACATCACATCACTTCCTGGGATGCTGGGCAGTACAATAAAGTCAGTAAAATATCCCACTTGTCTGTGAGCCAGACAAGCCTCTGTTTGGGGTAGTAGTAGATGTAGATTGGGAACCCCAGAAGATAGTCCTCTGAAGAAAGGGCTTCTGCACCAGGGTCATTGAGTTTCATCATAGGAGCCAAAAAGACTCCCTCAAAAGTCCCTCCCTGCTTTATGTCAACTAAACTTGGTTCTGCAGCAACCCAATAACATATAAGCTTAGTCCAGAATACACAAGTGTACACAGATGTACATGTGTGTGCCCAGACTCTTGTGAAGTAGTCCAAAACTTCCTCTCTCTGGTGGGTCTGGTGGGTTTCATTGCCAGACTCCACTCCCCCACCAGTTGTATTCCTACTTGCATCCATGTGTTATTCCTATCCCTGCAACCAGCTCATCCTCTTCCCATTCTCAACACCATCTTTCCCAACTCACTTTTCTATTGCAGCCCAAACCTTCCCCCTAACAATAACTACAACAACAAAAGAAAGAAGAAAGAGGAGGAGGAAGGGCAGAAGGGGAGGGGGAGGAGAAGCGTGTGTCCATAGAGTATTTACTATGTGTCGGGGCAGGCACGGTTCTTGCTACTTTACCTGTGTTACCTCATCTAATCCTCACAACAACCCTTGGAGAAAGATACTATTATTACCCCCATTTTGTGGATGAAGAAACTGAGGCCCACGGGGTGTTGAGCAACTTGTCCTAAATTCACATAGCTGGTGGGAGGCAGAGCCAGGATTCAAAGCCAGGCAGTTTGGCTGCAGAATCAGTGCTGTTACCACCTCAGACTCCCCACATTGCCCCACAACCATTCCCTATCAAGCTTTATAGCCATTTCCTCCTACCTTGGCCCCATTCTAATCTCATTCCTGTACCATCCTGTCCTGAACATATTATTCTCATCCCCCTTACTCCTTGCCCACCTTCATCCTGTTCATAACCACCACCCCATCCAACCTTTAAATCTTCCCCATTCCCATCCCCTTCCTGTTCCTTGTATCCCCTTAGAAAACTGGCTTAAGATTCTATTTTCAATTTCACTAGCCTGTGAAGAAGAGAGAAATTCACTTGAACTTTTGGAGCTTAGTTTCATTATTTATTAGAAGAGGTTAAGAAAGCCAAGTACCACCTACTTTTTAGGATTGCTGTATTAAATAATGCTCTTGAAACTGCTTTGTAAATTGGAAAATATTTTACAGCCCAATGTATTGTTGTCATTGATGTTTTGTTAATTTGCCCTGGTATTATTTTTTTACTCCTTCTAGAAGCAAATGTTTTTTATTTCAGTAATTGACCATTTGTTTTCTAAACAGTGAAATTTTATGCTTTTTTCAAACTAATTTTAATGGAGGCTACTGAAATGGTCATCTTTATTGTTTGAGACAATAATTTAATACTTTTTAAAACTTTTTTATTGAGTTATAGTCATTTTACAATGTTGTGTCAATATAATTTCATAATTTAAGAAAAAGAAAAATATGAATAAGGTTGGGGATACTTTCCATGGGAGGTCCTTCGTTAAGTAGTCCTGAAAATGGGATGGATGTGAATGAAGGTGCCCTAGGACAGGATGGGAAGGAGGTAGATGGGAATGGGGAGTGGGAAAGAGGATGGAGAAGTGGATGGGAACAAGGTAGAGATAAAGAGCAGCAAAGGGATACAGGTGAAAAAACAATGACCAAGCTGTATTAAGACTTCCTAGGTGCCATTTCAGGCTCACAATAACCCCAGGAAGCAGTTTCTCTATTATCCTATTTTATAGGTGAATAAACCAAAGTTTCTTGAATTGGGTTCCATTTCTGGCAGGACACACACACTACTCTCTAGTCTCATGCTCCCCCTCCAACCCCATCAAAAAGAAACAGGGTTACAGACTCCCTGCCTGAGAAACAGGCTCCCTATACCCAGAAAGGGTTCTCTAAGCTAGGGAGCATCCCCAGGAGCCACCTGGGACTAAGTTCAGTGGAACTGAGTGAGAGGCGGGAATTTGCCATCGGGATGGAAAGGGGAGGGAGACGTGATAGCAGGTGTCTGTTTCATGCTACAGCTTTACAGTTAGTGCTCCAGATGCCTGTTTCCTCCTTCTTATGGGAAAATGGAGGGAAGGGAAGGTGCTACCTCTTCTGCTTCCTGTGCCTAGAGTGCCTGAAATCCTCATACAGCCTCCCAAGATTCATAAACGGCCTCACTCCTGAATTCATTCCTACGCCCAAAACTCACCCAGATAGGAGCAGGCTCTTCTAGGTTGATTTCCTGGCCTTCCCTCCCCCAATTTTTCACAAGTACAATCACCAACTTGATCTCCATAACGGAGCTTCTTTTATATAACACAGGGTCACCACGTGTTATGAACTTCACCCAGAGAGGGCTAACTACCCTCAGGAGTCCCTTACTAAATTAGCAGCTCTGCTCCCCACTAGAATAACAGCCTCTTACATGAGATCAAAGTTGTATAGTTTATAGAATCTTTCCGTCCATTTTCCCATTGCTTTCTCATGGTTACACTGGGAGGTAGGCAATGGATGCCTTCTTAGAGAAGGGGAAGTAGACACTCAGGGAGGTCAGGTGACTTGCACAGAGTTGGACAGCTTGCCATGGAGCAGGGGACTCTGCTCTTTGAACCAGAGGCTTAGCTGCCCAGGTCTCACCCAGGTCTGCCTTGAATCCAGGGCAACAATGTGGCCAGACTTCAAGGGAAGGTTTGCGCATGCCTACGGGGAGGGTTGCTGGCTCAGTGGGAGTGCCCTGGCATTTGGCTAATTCTTTGAGTAAGACTGTCCGAGGTAATGCAGGGTCCCAGTTTAGCATCCCTGTCTTCAGACATGAGATACCAATAGGACTGCCTACCCAATTGTTGAGATTACCAAAACATCTAGCCGGTATTCTTAAAAAGTTCCCCTATAGGGGTGGTGTTCCCCCCTCCCCCCACCTCCCTACCCGCTGTCGCTTAGAACCACAGGGCTGTGGTCTCAGCTTTCTATTGTCCATCCCCTTCCATTCTTCTTTTTTCCCGGGGCTGTCTCAGGACTCCTTCATCCAGGGCTCTCTCAGCAAGAATGTGTCAAGAATTACTGAGGCTTCAGCCCCAACCTGCCTCTGAGGCTAAAGGAGGCTGTTCCTTTAAGGAGGCCGGTTCCCAAGACTAAGGGGGAGGAGAGAGGGGCAGGGGCGGTGGGAGGTGAGAGTAGGGAATGGACCCCACCCCCGCCCCCTGCAGGCCTCACCTAATCACCACACTCTGCGTTATTACCCGCCTAACGCAGCGTGCTTTTAAATAAAATATGCAAAGATTTCCCTCTCAAATTATCTCCCCAGGCGAACTAGCTCAACTCCAGCTCGTTAATGGAAAAAATGCAAATAGGGCCTCCCACCCCTCTCCCCCAGCCCCTAGGCCCTGGACAGCTAATTTGATTCTTTCTTTTGGGGAATCTCTGTTTCCACTGAAACCACTTTTTAGCGGGGTGGGGAGCTTCTTCCCGGGTGCCAACCAAAGGGAGAGTCTTAGAAGGGAGTGAACAGCTCAGGTAGAAGTTTGAGGAAATAACTCTGTCATGGGGCCTGCCTCTTTCTGAGCCTCATTTTCCTCATCTGAGATCTCAATTAGTCCTTCCCTCTGCTGCAGTGAGGCTGAAAGGAGGGAAAGGCATGGGCCCCCGAACAGAGTAGGTGCAAATTTCTAGTTTAAACCTGCTGTGCTTGGCGGATACAGAGATGGAGGAAACAGACATGGCTTCTGCCCTCGTGAAGCTCACAGTCTAGCAAGAAAACGAAACAAAATAAAACCAACCAGACCATTTAAAATTTGAAAAGCAGTTATAAGACACTTTAAGCAAGCAATCAAAATCAGTATCATGGGAAGGTATAGCTCAGTAGTAGAACACATGCTTAGCATGCACAAGGTCCTGGGTTCAATCCCCAGTATCTCCATTAAAATAAATCAATCAATACATAAACCTAATTACCCCCCCCAAATAAAACATTTTAAAAATTAAAAAAAATCAGTATCATCATAATGAGACAAATGGACATCCACTTCCTAATATAGACACAGTTTTCTAGGTAGCATTCCTGCCAAAGATGCAGAATCTGAGGAATGAAGAACCAGGAGAGAAACCACCAGGCAGACCTAACTTCAAGGTCAGGCTCAGCTGGCAGGGGTGCTTTAGATATATCAATGCCATGAAAGAATTAACTGTTCCAGATTAAATGGGCCAAAGAGACAAATGACTAAATGCAATGCATGATTCTGGATCAGATACTGGATTGGAAAAAAGGACTATGAATGTCTCTGAAGGACAGCATTAGGACACTTGGCAAAATGTGAATACAGATTATATTATACATATTTTATGGCATCTATTTAAATTTCCTGAATTTAGTCGTCATATTATCATTACATGGAAGAGTCTCCTTGTTTGGGGGAAATATATGTGGGTAAAAGGTCATATTTGCATTTTAATGCAAATCTCAGATGGCTTAGAGAACAAATATGGCAAAATATTAACAATTGGTGAATTAGGTGAGAAATTTAGGGTTAGTCATTGAATTACTCTTGCAACTTTTCTGTAGGTTTGAAATTTTCCAAAATAAAACTTTGAAAAAAGAAAAAAATTGTAATTGGCTTTTTAAAAGCATGATAATGATATTGTAAGTATGATTTTTAAGTCCTTATCTTTTAGAGACACTTACTAAATAAAACAATTTTATGTGTAATAAAGTACTCTGTATTATTTGCTTAAAAATAATACAGGAGGAGGGAAGTAGTTGGGAGTTCAGGTGAAACTAGATTAGACATGAGTTGATAATTAAGTTGTGTAATGAGATTGTTCTCTTCTTTTTTTATATATATATTTGAGTTTTCTTTTATTTCTTTTATTTTGTGTCTGTATGAGATGATGGATGTTCACTAAAAGTACTGTGGTCATCATTTCATGATGTATATAAGTCAAATCATTATGCTCTACACCATAAACTTACACAGTGCTGTATATCTCACTAAAACTGGAAGAATAAAATGTTTACTCTTTACCAAGTACTATCCTGGAAGGATATAAATGGATAGAAAGGGAAGAGAAAGAGCTCAGCTTTACTGAACAGATGGAACAAAGATCAAAAAGACCAGTATCAAGGCACTGTATTACTGCATTATTTACAATATTAAATAGAGCTGGAAACAATGAAGGCCCATCAAGGGGGAAATGGCTAAGCAAATTGTTATGTCCAGTAATGTTTAGGAAGAGGTTGGGGAGAATTCCCATTTTATCATATTAGGTGAAAAAGCCAGAAGCAAAATTGCAAATGTCATATGACTTCAACCATAATTTTAGAAAGAATAGAGAGAAAAATAAATTCTGAGGAAATACATTGAAATATTTACAGTGTCTACCTCTAGATGGTGCTATTTGGGTGTGGTTTAATTTTTTAAAAGTCTCCAAAATATCGAAAAATTTTCATGAATTACTTTTATAATGACAACGTTTGAACCTCATTTTTTTTTTTTAAAAAAAAACACATTACTTTTGGTTACAAATGAATAATGGTGAACATCATTAGCTGTCAGGAAATGCAGTTCAAACCACAATGAGATAATCACTTCACACCCACAAGGATGGATATAACCAAAACAACAGATAATAACAAGTGTTGGTGAGGCTGTGGAGAAATTGGGACCCTAATGACCTGCTGGTGGGAATGGAAAATTATGCAGCTGCTTGGAAAACAAACTGGCAGTTCCTCCAAAGGTAAAACATAGAGGTACCATGATTACACAACCCAGCAATTTCACTCCTAGCATATGTACATCCAAGAGAATTGAAAGCATATATTCAGACAAAAACATGTATATGAATGTTCATAGCAGCATTTTTTATAATAGCCAGAAGTGGGAACAGCCCAAATGTCCATCAATTGATACATGGATAAACAAAATGTGGTATACTGATACAATGGACTATTACCTAGTAATAAAAAGAAAAAAATACTGATGCATTTTTATTTATTATAATTATTTTATGTTATATATTGTATCATATACCATATCATGTTATAGCAAATCATAAAAGTAATAAGGCCACCAACAATGAGTTTGCAAAATAGGGCTGTGAGATTATAGACGGCTCCATATAGATATCTTGAAGCTGCATTTCTATAGCACTTTACATATTAAGGAAACAATGTTGTCAATATCTAAGGATGAGGGGAGATTATGCTGAGGAGTGAGGGGTTAAAGATATCAGGGATGACTTTTCTCTAAATCAAGGACTTTTAGCTTGCTGGTGGATTTTCTTTTGGATTGTTTTCCCTGATCATCTTTTTACATGCAATTGTAGTGCACAAGCATCATGAATCCTAATATTTTGACTTAATCTTGTAGTAATCACTTTCCACGCTGTGACATAGACTTTTTGACCATTATTTTAAATTTCGCAATGTTACATAGAACAAACCACAACTTACTTTGCTCATCCTCTATGTTAGACATGTAAGTTGCTTCCAATTTTTTTTAATTATAATGAATAATGCTTATAGTTAACATCTGTGTTCATGTTTTCCCTCATATTTCAAACTACAGTTGACTGTTGGATAACACAGGTTTGTTCTGCGTGAGTCCACATATATGCAGATTTTTTTTCAGTGCTACAGTACCACACTGTGGTTGTGTTACTGGAGAATAGGTTCTTGTCTCAAGCAGGAAAGAATTCAACAGCCAGGCATAGTAAAGTGAAAGTAAGTTTACTCAGGGACATACACACTCCATAGACAGGGTGCGTGCTGTCTCACTCACAAGGAAGGTGTGGGGGTGGTTAGTTTTTATGGGTTGGGTAATTTCATATGCTAACGAGTGGGAGGGTTATTACAACCATGCTGGGGAAGGGATGGGGATTTCCAGGAATTAGGCTCCTGCCCATTTTTTGACCTTTTATGGTCAGCCTGGGGACTGTCATGGTACCTGTGTGTGTGCCATGAGGTTCAAGGTCTACTGGAGGTCAAATCTTCTGCCATCTTAGTTCTGACCAGTTTGTCCTCAACTACTGTGGCATTCCTTCAATGGCTGTACCCTGCCCTATTCCCTCCTGTCTTAATTGGTTGAGTTTCCTCATAAGGAACCGTGAATATGGAGGAACCATGGATAGGGAGGGATGACTATAAGTTATAGTGAGTTTCCTACTGCTCAGAGGGTCGGGGCCTGCCTATTATCTGGCCCCCTCTCCCCACCCCATTGTTCAAGGGTCAACTGTGTTTTGGGTAGATTAGCAAAGTGTTATTGTTGCCCTTAAGAAATATTATGAAGTCATTTTCAAAGACATCTTTGTAAATCTAATAAATACAAAATCAATAATATTAGATATGAATGTATGTATAACAACAAACTATACTGTATATTTTTATATATAATACTACCATTGACAACATCTTATGAAACTGTTATTTTATTTTAATTTTCCTCCTTCCTTTTTCCATTCCTTCCTTCCTGATTTCTAGTGAAGTTGAGTATCTCTCTCTCTCCCTCTCCCCCCCCCTTTTTTTAAACAATATCACAATAAATCTTTCATGTAGCACCTGTTCTGTGCTAAGGGGCTTTTTCCATGAACCTGTTGTAGTACAGTGCCATAACAAGGTTGTGAGGACATGAGCCAGGTCAGTGGTAATGGGAAAGGAGGAGGGTACATTTAAGAGATTTTAGGCAAAGTCTAATAAGATCCATGGGATGAAATACCAGTTGGATGTAGGGTAAAGGGGAGGGAAGATAACTGACTCAGACTCGACAAGCCTAGGAGTTTGATCATAATATGAGTGAACCCAGAAAAGAAGCAGGTTTAGTTCAGACTGAGGCATATCGATTTTGAGATACCCAAACACATCCAAATGGTGGCTGGTGTAGTGGATGCTGTGATACATCACCCAGATCCCTCTTTTGGGGCCAAAACATTCACTTCCCCATTTATGGAAGTATTGGTGGCTAAGGGCTTGCAGCTGATTCCCTCTCTGTATTTGCCCTCAGCTGAAGGGAGCCACCTGGCCACTTCCTTCTCGGAGTCACACTGCCTTCTCGGGCAGCCAGCATCAACGATTGACCAGAGTGGGGATATGAAGGCCAGGTATCCTTGCTCAAGGCAGGACCACATTCCAGAGCTAACTGTAGGGTTGGTTATGGCTTTATTTTGAACATCAGTTCCTTCATCTGCCCAGTTCTACCTCCTCTCCTTCTCCACTGCTGTTGACTCCAGGACTACTCCCCGTTAAACTTCCTGCCTGCAGATCTCCACCTCAGAGTTTGTTTTCAGGGAACCAACTTTAGACAGTTGGAAATACGTATCTGGGGTTGGAAGGAAGGTTAGAGAGATAGAGATTTGGGGACCATTGGTCAAGGGAAGGATGGTAGACATTGGGCAAGATGATAGGGGCTTGGGGGGTCAGAGAGCAGAGACTGCATCTCAGGGAGTAAAGACCTCCGCGCGGGGGGTGGGAAAAGGGAAACCAGACACAGAAGGGAGCAGAGCCCTGACAATGTAGGGTTGAGACCGGTGTTTTCCAAAGAGGCAGCCAGTCAGGGCCTCTCAGAGGCTGAATGAGCCCAGGTCACTTTTGTTTATGTAAAGGTTCAGAGTATGTTAAAAAATGTCCAGTAACAAAACGGTGTGCTTTAAATGCGGTATAATTTAAGTGCTTCTATTAATTAATTATTTTAATGTGATACAAAAATACGATAAACCTATGTATAATCTCATTGGAAATAAAATCAAGCTTTTTTTCTGACAAAGCTATGAGATTGGAAATCAGCTATGAGAAAAAATCTGCAAAAAAATACAAACATGTGGAGGGTAAATAATATGCTCCTAAACGACCAACAGATCACTAAAGAAATCAAAGAAGAAATCATTGGAAATAAAAGTAGAAAATTTGGACTCTTCATGAATATGAAGCCTGTTCCTAAAGTCTCTCCTGGCCACTGATAGTCCCAGCTTCCCCAGCAGAGGCTGACCTGGTCAAAATTTGGAAAACAAAAATAGGAAATAACAAATGTTGGTGAGGATATGTAGGAATTGGAGTCTTTGTGTTTTGCTGGTGGGAATGTAAACTGGTGCAGCTGCTGTGGAAAACTGTATGGTGATTCTTCTAGAGAACAAACATAGAATTACTATACAATCTAGAAATTTTGCATCTAGGTAAATGTCCAAAAGAATTGAAAGCAGAGACTCAAAGTTGTTCATAGCAGAATATTTCACAGTAGCCAAAAGGTGGAAGCAACTCAAGTGTCCATCAAGAGATGAACAGATAAATAAAGAAAATGTGGGTTATACACACAATAGAATATAATTCAGCATTAAAAAGGAAGGAAATTTTGATACATGCTAAAACACGGAGGAAACTAGAGGACATTATACTAAGTGAAATAAGCTGATCACTGAAGGGCAAAAATGATTCCACTTATATTAGATAGTGTAAGTTGTCAAATTCAGAAAGACGAAAGGCAGAATGGTGGTTGGCAGGGACCAAGGAGCAGGAGGAATGGGGAATTATTTATTAATAGGTAGGGGGTTTCAGTTTTGCAAGATAAATAGAGTTCTACAGTTGGATGTGGTTTTAGATACCCAACAATGTGAATGTACTTAATGCTGCAGAACTGTACACTTGAAAATGGTTAAGATGGTAAATTTTATGTTATGTATATTTTCACACACACACACAAACAAACCAAAAAAGGGATGGCCACAAACTTCACTCTTGGGAAGTGATGCATCCATCCCTGACTTGCCTGGACCAATCAGAACTAAGTGATTCCACGCAGTCCAGGCTCAGCAGCATCACAAGCTGCAAGTAAGTATCACACAAGTTACACCAGCCAGCTGAGTTTAGGAACTAAAAAGCTCTGTAGGTGATGTGGTGATTTATAAGTCATAACTGAAAATGAATTACTTATGGTTGGTGACTAATAAAATAATTAGCTTATACCCACTACCAAAAAAAAAGTCTACAAGTAACAAGCATGGACAGCTTGAATCAGGTGTTACAAAAACTCAAGTTCTAATTTCAGAGCAATTCACCTCTTTGACTTGGGTAATCTGTGCCTTTTGGATAAAAAGAAAAGAATCTGAATTGGTGTCAGTGGACTTGATAGCCAGCAGTGACTGGAAGGAAATGCAAAGTTGGTTATATTA
Organism: Vicugna pacos; assembly: GCF_048564905.1. Lineage (NCBI taxonomy): Eukaryota > Metazoa > Chordata > Mammalia > Artiodactyla > Camelidae > Vicugna > Vicugna pacos. Next base: position 42,293,855 of record NC_132999.1, read on the forward strand.
TCATCCTAGTCTTTGTGAATGGTACCCTAGACTTGAGCAGTCTACAGCCTGCACAACCATACCAAGCTCCTTGAGTGGCAAGCAATGAGTTACAGGAACATGTAAACACCTCCCAGGATGCTCAGAAATACAAGAGGGGATGGACATCTGTGATCACCCAGGATAGGGGCCAGGATTATTATTATTTGAATATAGCCTCAAAGGCACAGGTAGTTACATCAGGGAGTCTCCAGCTTACGTGTAGGCAGATGTGTATTTGCTGGACACAAAGGCAAATGTGTATTGGTTGGACCTCTCCTCAAGCAGGTGAGAGCAGAGGGAAAGACTTTATTCCCAGGGAACTGGGTGTGACACCCTGGCTGTTAGAGTGGTGTTTGTATGACTCCCATAGATGTATCCTGAGATGCTGACCTTAGGGGCAGCTCAGCCCCTCCCTGGCCCAGTGGTTCAGCTTGTCCCTGCTCCCACTGTCCCAATTCCTGGGTTCCTGTGACCCCATTGTGTGGACTTGGGGTGGGGGCCACCAAGGAGCCTTCCCAGGCTGCAGTTAGATTTCTTCTGAGGGTCTAAGCTGGGCTCCAGAGGCTTGGCCAAGTGCTGAGCCAGTGCTGAGCACCCAGTCAGCCTCCTAGTCTTGTTCCCGGTCCTCTAACCCTCCCCTAACCCAGCCTCAGCTCACCAGAGACATGACTGGCTGGGTCTCCCCCAGGCAGGTGCTTAAACAGGCAAAGCTCAGGGGAGAAAGCAACTCCATTCCTTCCCCAGGACCCTCTTTGCCCCTTTTTACAATCTCTTTCCCGGGGGGTCCTTTGTAGAAATGGAGTGAGAGCCAGAACAGAGTAAGCCTCTGGCTCTTTATTAAAGATATGTGCATGTGTGTGTGCGCACGTGTGGGTTGTGTGTATGTGTGTGTAAGGAGAGAGAAGTGTGCTGAAAAATGAACGTGTCCCTTTTCCAATTTCCCCACAGCTCCCACCTCCCAGCCCTGCTCATCTGTGCAGGTGGACCTCAGGCTTGTCATTAAGTCTGTGTCTCTGACACCTCTGCCTGGGGCTCCTCTGCCTCTCCCTCCCCTCCCCCTGCGTCCCTGCAGCTGCTCCCTCCCACCGCAGCGCCAGCCCTCAGAAACAGCCCTTCACAAAAGAACCCCCCAGCCCCACTCCAACCATGGCACTGAGCTCTTAGGTAATAGGAATAGAAGACAAGAGTGCAGAGAATAGAACAAAGTCTAGGAAGATCAGGTTTAGGGAAGAGAGACTCGGTCTGTCCGTCCAGCTATTTTATACTCATCTACTCACCAACGATCTGCTCACCTGCCTGTCTCTCTCCCCTTTCTATGTTTCTCTCTCTCTTTCTATGTTTTCCTTTGAGCTATTATTTTTAATTCATTCCTTATTTACTGATCAAATGCCAGTTAAATAGAATGACAAAACAATTTACATATGAGAAAACTTACGAGCACCACTTTTGGGAACTTTCATCCAATACTCCCACTCTTGCTTCTCTTCTCTGCCCAGGGATGCTTTGTATCTATCCTCCTCTCTCTGAACTCTTACTCCACCCAGCCCCATCTGTACTGGTTCCACCTTCTCTCTAGCACCCAATTTCCCTCCCTGTCAGTCTCCTGTGGCACCTGCTTGGCTGATACCCGTGCCAGGCTGCCCACTGAGGGTTGTGGGCGGGATGCCTACAGCCTTTCTGCTCTTGAGGGGCTCTCAGTGATGCTGCGCCTCCTATTCCCACACCATCCCATGTGCTCAGACCTTCCCCACTCTCCTTATTCTTCTCTTCCTCATCCCATCAACCAGGGCCAAGATCCTACTCTACCCAGCCCCCCAGTTCCTCCCCCTACCCTGTGATCTCTGTTCTTCTCCATCCTTCTTTCCCTCTGGATTCTGATCTCTCCTTCTGGGAAAGGTCAACAACAACTTTGGATTTGACCCCTGCCTTCTCTAGCCTTTGTGAGCATCTTCTCTTTACTGCATCTTTTGCTTCTTTAGGCCATAAACACCGGCCCTGCTACCCCTTGTCCTAGTGCCACCAGCCCAGTCTCCTCTCTGCAAAATCCCCCTTCTGAAGGAGGACCACCTATCTCCCTCCTTCTAGTGCCTCTTTCTTGAGTATACTATAATTAAGCTTTTGTCCCCCACCCCTCCATAAAACAGCTATCACCAGAGTAATCAATGACCTCTGTGTCTTCAAATTTCAGTTTCCATTCAGTTCTCACTTCATTTGTCCACAATACAATACTTGACATGATACTTTTGATTTTCTTTTTAAAACTTTTTTCTCTATTGTCTTCTGGGATATCATTGCCTCCATATTCTTATCATACCTTTGTAATAATTTCTTCCCAGCATTTCCGCTTAAGATGTCAGACTGAGCTGCCATTTTGCTCCAAAAACATAGAAATGTGAAGTAGAAGTTTTGAGGGGCTTTTTTCCTTCAAATTTCAGAACGTGTGTAGCTGAGCTTGAAAGCAACAGAGGCAAAATTTCAAGTACCAAAAATCACTATGGATTCCTTCAGTGGTAAGTGAGAGCCAAAGCCATGCAGCCCATGAAAGTGTTGAGATTTAAGCCCTGAGGCTGGGTTTATAACACTAGATGTTGAGGCAGGAGTCAAGACTACAGGCTAGAACTGGGCTCTCTGCATAAAGCTGAAGGCAGGAAAACGCTGTACTGTCTCTTAATTTGAACTTATAAAATTCTTTACCTGCCAATTGCCTGGGGGATATGGACAGAAGTGGAAATGAGTCAGTCAGTCCAGCCTGGAAGAGGTATTTATGTCAACTCTGAAAAATCTGAACCTCTGGCCTGGGCAATATGTGAGTAGAGGACTACAATTGTGCATCACCTTTCCAAAACAGAAACCCCAACCTCAAATTAGCCTCAGCCCAAGAGAAAAACTGATCCATATGCAATGAACCACATTGGTCTTAGGCAATCCACAACCTATTGCACAACCCAGGGAGTTTATAGATTACTATGGGAGAAAACTTCCCAGAAGATGTCAAAAATAAAAATTACGAAGCACATAAGGAAATAAAATATCATAAGAGATAGTTTGCAAAGCAGATGCAATAATTACATATAAGATTTTTAAGTGTTCAAAGAGAGAAAGAAATAAAATATATAAGGCATAAATGAAACGTTATAAGAATTTACAGTGAATTTGAAATAAATTCTAAGATAGAAATTGTAGTCTGAAAAAAGTAATTCAATGGGCGAGCTAAACGGTTGACTAGACATAACTGAAGAGAGAATGGTTGAATTCTAATATACAGATCAGTGGAATTAAAGCAGGATTTAGCACAAAATAAAGATCTGGGGGGCGGGGGAGTTAAGAGATTCAGATAATAGGATGGTAAGCTTCAAAATATATCTAATAGGAATTACAGAAGGAGAGAACAGAATGAGAGAAAGACAATATTGGGAGAGATAATGGCTAATAATTCTCCAGAATTTGATGAATGATACGAATTCACAGATTGAAAATAAACATTGTGTCACAAGCAGAATAAATTAATATAGAGTCACACTCAGTATAACACCTTGAAACTAGGGAACATTAAGGAAAAATAGAAAATCTTTAAAAGCTACCAAAAAGAGAAGATATACTACATAAAAAGGAATGGCAATCAGACTTCTCAACAGGAAAAAATAGCTGCTAGAAGGCAATGGAATAATTTCAAAGTGCTGAGAGAAAGTAATTGTCTACTTGGAGTTCCATACCTGGCTGACCTATCACAGAAAGTGAGAGCAAAATAAAGTTGTTTCAGTCACATGACCACAAGGACAGATCTTGCTAAAAGAATTATTAAAGATACACATTAGTAAGAAAGACATTAAATCCAGAAAGACTGTGTGGGATACAAGAAGCAATAATGTTAAAAATGTTTCCAAATATTAAAAAAGTTTTCATCCCCTTAGTAAGCGACTCCTCTATTTATTCTTTAAATATTGTTGTTCCTTTGAAATCTGTCCTCTTTTTTAAAATTTCTGATTCTACTTGGGTAATCATTTCCACACGAAGGATTTCAACATTCATCTATAAACTGATGCCTGAAAAGACTCTCTCTCTATTCTTGAGTTTGGGCCCATAAATGCAACTTCTCTGATGGAATCTCTATTTGAATGTCTCAAAGACTCTTCAATGCATCACACTCAAACAATTCCAAACCTACTCCTCCTCCAGATTCCTGCTCACAATAAATGGCACTAGCACATACTCAGGGGCCCAAGTGACACACCTGAACATCATGCTCAACCCACTCTCCCTAAATCCAATCAGGGCTTACAAAATCCATCTCTATTTCCCCAGGTCATTGCCTTGATTCAGGCTACTGCTGTCTTTAGCCTTAACTGTAAAGGCAAGTAAGCTTTATCTTGTAAGCCTTGACTTAAACAAGGTAAAACTATAGGCAGAGTGCCTGGCAGCTAGTAACTACTTAATAAATAATAGATATTGATTTTTTTAATTAAATGATCATAAACACTTTATGAAGTAGGTTCTACTATTGTTCTTACTTTACTCCTCCCTTTTTCTTTTTCCTCTTTTTTTTTTTTTTTGGAGAGGGGAGGTAATTAGGTTTATTTGTTTATTTTAATGGAGGTACTGGTGATTGAACCTAGGACCCCCATGCATGCTAAGCATGCGCTCTACCACTGATCTATACCCACCCACACTATTGTTCTTATTGTAAAGTTTAGAAAACTGATGCTCATGGAAACTAATGTCACTAACCCAAAGTCACACAGCTTTCCGATTGTGTAACTGACTCAGCTATCGTGTTACATTGCTTTATTTACTAACTGCTATTTTAAACATAGACAGAGATGTCTAATTCTCCACAAAGACCAGGAGCTGCTCAAGGCCAGGGACTGGATTGGAATTGCTTGTGTTATCAGTAAATATTTGCTGCATTGAATCTGATTGAGAGTTTTGAGGATAGAGTTGATATTGGGTGCGTGCCCGCAAGGATTAATGGTAGAGTTAGTGAAGAGATTAGCAGGAAAGGGAGTATTTGTGGGCAAGAGGTAGATTTGGGAGCTTATGGGAAGAGGAGCTTGATGAGCGGGGCACTGGAAAGACACTGCTTGAGAGTTTGAGCTTCTGACCCTGTAGCTGTTCCTCCTTGGGTGATCCTTCTGGCTTTATTTGGAGGGTAGGGGTGGTTTGGGCAGAGTAGGGATGTAGAGGGGCTATGTTGGCGCTGAAGGGGTCACATTGACATTGCAAACATCAACACTCTTCACTGGACCTCTGGATGGAGAAGAGAGAAATTTAGAGTTCATCTCCCAGGGAGAAAAAAATGCCTGATTCAAAGCCAGGTACGCAGTGTCAGTTTCTTAGTTTTGACAAATACAGTATAGCAATATAAAATGTTAACAATGGGGAAATTGAATGAGTGGTATACAGGAACTCTCTGTACTATCTTTGGTAACTTTTGTGTAAATCTAAAGTTATTCCAAAATTAAAAGTCTGTTAAAAATAGAAAAGCAAGATATAGCTGAACCAATGGCTGGAATCCCAGAAGAGTGAGCCTTTGTACAGAGAAAGGAAAACTTCTGATGTCCTTGGACGAGCTGCCTTGCTGCTCTGAACCTCATCTGTGTAATGGAGAAACATCCTTTTGCTGGGGATGTGGTACCTGCTGGGGATACGGTGATAATGAAATGAGAGGAGGGACAAGAAGGAGGTCAGGATCCCAGGAGAGCAATGAGATTCAGGACCAGACTGTAGGTCCCTTAGGGAAGCAAGCCCAAGCCCTGGGCAGAGGCAGTGGTGAGGATGGTTCAGTTCATCCCAATGCACTGTATACTGAAGCAGGCTGACTCAAGACCCCGTCCCTGGGAGATAAGGCAGTGGTCCACTTGATGGGTTAGGAGCAGGCAGAGACTAACACTTCCTCAGAGATAATGCCCCAAAGTCCTGATCCCTGGATAGCTTATCTCTGGCTCATCCTGTCCTTCTGGATCTCCTTGGAGAGATGGACAGTTAAGAGGAGGCTGAGGTCAGAGCCCAGTAAGAGTAGTAACCCAAGTTCTGGCCCTAGAGGACAGGTCCTCCCTTCCCTGTCCATGGAGGTAGGTAGGCAGGCAGCAGCTCATCACCAGAGGGACAAAGTGGCAACTTTTGCTGTGGCTCTGGCAGGTAGAAGCTGAGCATTCCTGCACGCCTGGGCCCTCCTCCTTTGCATTAATTACCCGCTGACATGGTTTGTGAGCTGCTCTCCCTTTGTGCTATTTTAATTAACAGAGATCTCCTCCGAGCAAACCAGCTGCTGTGTAAGTTGTCAAACTGTCAGCACACACAGGATGGGTGCCATGGGGACATTAAGTGTGGGAACTACCGATGGGCTCCTCATCTCCTTGGTGCATATGAACCTCTCTCTAAACCCACCCCAGTAGTAGTAAGAATGTCAAGATCAAGAAGTTGGCTTTGGGGTCAGACAGACTTACATTTGGTCTTTGACTCTGCCATTAATTTGCTGTGAGACTTTGTGCAAATCACTTAATCTTTCTGAATCTTATTTTCCTCCTCTGCAAAATGAGAATAGTAATACTCATCTCGTCACAAGGGTTGTTAGATAACATACATTACATGCTTCACCTAGGACCTGTACTGCCCAATAAGCATGACTTGTTATTAAGTCTGTTTTCCTGGTTGGTATATGGTTCCCTACAGGCCCTTTGTAAGTTCAGTGTGGCCAGAGAAGAACCTTTAACTAAACATACATGGGAGAAATCCCATAGTTCTCATTACTGACTTTCCATTCTATGTAGTATTGGCATTCTATGTTCAGGGAACCTTTGTTTTCTCAGTAGCTCTGCCTCCCATCAAATCATTAAGACCCTACAGTCCTCTTCTTCCACTTTCCTCCCTTCTCTAGCAGGCATATGGGGGAACTGAGCATTATTCTTGAGGCTCTTAAAGTTTACATGCAGCTACCCTCACTGAATAAATGAACAAATGAATAAATGGATGGATCGGGGAGAAGTGTCTTTAAGGAGTAGCTGATAGCTGGGTTGAGCCCAGAAGGACAAGTTATTTAGGTAAAGAGGGGAAGAGAGGGTAGGGGATGGTGTTCTAGGCAGAAATAATATCATGTTTAAATGCCCAAAGCCTGCTGTGTTTGAGGAGCTAAAAAGGGATCAGCTAGACTGAGAAGACATATAGAAGGCAAAAGGGAGGTGTGAGAGACGAGCTACAGGGAAGGTGGGGTCTGAACAGAGAGGGTCTCCTTAAGCACTCTATCAGAGTTTGGATTTTATCCTATAGGCAAGGAGAGGGCAACAAGGGATTTTATGCCACAAAAGGACATAGTCAGATTTGCATTTAAAAAGGATCACTTAGATGAGGTGTAAATAGTAAGTTGGGAAAGCCAATAGTGAATCCAGGGAACCCAGTTAGGGAGAAGTTGTCTGAACTCAGGTTAAAGCTGAGCGTCTTAGTTGGGAAGAAGAGAATTGGACTTCTTTCATACATTTTTAGGAGGTAGAAGGTACAGAATTAATATTGACTGGACAGGAGCAGTTTAAGAATAGGGCATAGGAAGAAGAGGCCAATAACAGATGGCCAGAGAGGTAAGAAGAAGACAAGAGAGAGTCAGCACTTATCAAGAGAGAGGACAACCAGGGGGAGAGAGTTGCAAGAATTAAGGAGTGGTCAACAATATTCAGTGCTGCCAAGAGGCCCCAGCTACGCTGACCGGGAAGTGGACACTGGGCCTAGATCAAAAGAGGTGGCTGGTGCCCTTGGTGGGCAGTTGTATGTGTATGAAAAGGGCATGGGATCTTGTGCAGAAGAAAACAGCTGTGATCTGGGAAATGATGGGGTAAGTAGTAAGAGGGTGAGAAGTGAGTGGAGACAACTCAAGAAAATTGGCAGTGAATGGAAAGAGAGGGACAGAGTGGCAGATAGAAGGAAATATTGTTTCTTAAGATGGAAGAGATATAAGCATGTTTATATGTGAAGGGAAGGATCTAGTAAAGACTGAAGGATGAAGAGACTAAAGATACAGGAGATGGGGGATAGTTGATGGAGAAAAGTTCTAGAAGTGGGGGTGGTGGGATGCAGAGCATCAGTTAGCAATTAGCTGTGGACACGGTAGACATGGGAGGAGGTAAGGATGAGAACAAACGTGAGGAGGTTTCTCCTGGGAGGGGTTCAGGAAGTTGAACGTTTTGCTTCTGATGGTACCTAATCTAGTCACATTCTCTGTAAAGAAAGAGGTGAGATTATGTTCTGAGAGTGAAGGTAGGAGGTGGTGTAGGAGTGGGCTTGACAAGAGGACTTGAAGCAGCTGCTATGGAGAATGGCTGGGAACTGCTTGGAGGATTGTGAAAGAACACGTGCAAGGCTGAGGCCCTGCTGACAGCACAACAAACATGTGCTCCTTGGATAAATTTCTTCCTTTCTCGGAACTCAACCTTTTTCATCACCCAGGTGGGGATCCACCAGCTTACTGCTCACCTGCTGGACATGCAGTAGCGAAACCTGGAGAGGAGAAAGGGGCTTGGGGCAGCTGAGTTTGTGCAGACATCCTATGAGATGTTTTTGATGACTGTGGCATTGGCTTGAGGGATGAGGGCTCTCCAAGGACAGGAACTGTGGCTTAGGGGATCCCCAGCTTCTGCTCAGAGGCATGGGAATTGGGGCCCCTGGGCATCCAAAGAGAGACAGACAAGGAGGGAGAGGGGAGATGTCAGTTCTTCCAAACCTGCTTCTCTTGCTTTGCCTCCTTGACTTGGGCCCAGACAGATTGCTTCTCTACTGATACTAACGTCTCGGCACAAAGCAGCAGGTTGGTGAAATAATTTACTAACTGAGATGTACTCCTTTGGCTCATGGATGTTGAGTTAACTCAGCCCTCCACAGGCTGGCAGGCTGGCAGGCTGGCAGCTTAATTTTGTGCAGGCATGTGGGCCTCTGTAAGTGTATGTGTACATACTTGCACATATGTGAGCTTAAATGGGCATATATAAGTGTGCTTGTCTGTGAGAGCATGCTTATGAACTTGAACATGTGTGAGTCTGTATGGGAACGTGGTAGACTGTGTGTGTGTGAGCCCAAATGTATTTGTGTAGGCCTACAGAGGAGTGTTTGCTTGTGTCTTAGTGGATTTATGGACCCATGTGAGCATATACGCCCTAGCTAAACAGTGTGAGCTTGTGTGTGAGTCTGTGTGTACAAGGTTCATGTAGAAGAACCTTGGTGTGTGTTCCTGGGCTTATGTGCATATGAACTTGTTTCTCAGTAATAATCATTCCTAATGCTTCTATTATTCATAGCTTTACAGAGCATTTAGGAATAATTTTCATTTGATCCTCACATCTTTGTGAAGAACATAGGATGGAATATTCAACAAAATATACAATCCAGCTCCAGAATTCTTTTCATCTTGCAAAAAAGCTTCTGGACCCATGAAACAATAACTCCTCATTCCCCTCTCCCCTCAGCCCCTGACAACCACCATTCTATATTCTGTCTCTGGGTACCTCATATGAGTGAAATCATATAGCGTCCATCCTTTTGTAACTGACTTATTTCACAAAGAACAATATCCTTAAGGTTCATTCATGGTGTAACATGTCTTAGAATTTCCTTCCTTTTTAAGGCTGAATAATATTCTATTGCATGTATATACCACATGCAACTTTATGTACTTACTTACTCTGCACAATTCTATAGAGTAGAGATTATTGTTCTAGTTTTTCAGGTGAGAAAACCAAGACTTAGAAAGGAAGGGGCTTTCCCTAAGGGCAGAACCAGGCCTAGAACTCAGGCCCCATCCTGCTTCTCTCCTCACTGCTTACTTCATTACAAGGCCCCCAGGCACAGGCCCCTTGCTCACCTGTGATCGAGATTCTAAGATAGCTCAGGGTGGGGATCTGTCCCACTCCCACTCCTCCTGCAAATCATCATACACTCAGTTTAGTTATGGGAGACACAAATTGACACAGGGACTCCGACCCCACCCAGAACTCGGGACAGAATAGGGAGAGCCTTTGGCTGTGGGTAAGGAGGAAGCTTGCTGGGCAGAGTCTCTGGCTCTGGCAGAAGGCAGTGAGAACTGGCTCTGACCTCAGGGGGCATTGCTAGAATGAAATAGCAGGGAAAGAGGATGTTGGATTTGCGTAGAATGAATTTGCCAGACAGGCTAGCAAGATACTCAGTTATACTCCTATGAAGCAAACTGTTCCAGATGGAGCTTCAAAGGTGGGTGGGAGTGGGAGGAGGGAAAGACATACAGAGTAGAGTGCTTTCACCAAGCCTGGCACAGTTGTGCGCAGGTGTGCACGGGGGTGGACTCAGGTATGAGACGTATTAGAAAGTGTGTTGCTGTGTGCAGGATCAGGCCCCAAATCCAGAGAAGGGGAGGGGAGTCCCAAGCCATCTGGACTTCCTGTGTCCACTCCCATCCCCATCCTGGGCTCCGTGGAAGGGAAGACATCAAGAGGACAGATCACATCACATCAGACCTTGCTTGGCCCGGCTCACAGCCTCCTTCAGACTGTCTCGCCCTGCTGTAGGCCATCACAGAAGCCCCCTGGATGTTGCCTGGTGCCTCATTAATGGCATTGCTGAGCTCATTAAGTTGATCTTTCTCCTCTCCTCAGTCTCCCAGCTCTGAGCTGTCGCCTTAATCACTCCCAGCCTGAGGCTGGGTTGAACTTTGGTGGCTCCAGCACAGAGGATCCTGTAGAGGCTGCTGCTATGGGCCTTGTGACACAGATTTAGAAAAACTGCTAAGAGCTCCACCTGGGGGTAGGTTAGTGCGCTAGGGCTACCTTAAGAGAGTGCCACGGACTAAGTGGCTTCAATAACCAATAATTTATGGTGTCACGGTCCCAGAGGCTAGGAGTCTGAGCTCAGGGTGTCAGTAGGGTAGGGTTGTTCCTTCTGAGCACTGTGAGAGTCTGTTCCATGCCTCTTTCCTAGCTTCTGATGGTCTGCTGGCGATCTTTGGCATTCCTTGGCTTGTAGAAATATCACCCCATTTCTGCTTTCATCTTCACATGGCATTCTCCCTGTGTGTGTGTGTGTGTCCAAATTTCCCCTTCTTATAGGGACACCTGTCATACTGGGTTAGGACCCGCCCTAATGACTTCCTTCTAACTTGGTTACCTCTTTGAAGACCCAATCTCCAGACAAGGTGACATTTTGACATATTGGGGGCTAAGACCTCAACATCTCTCTTTTGGAGGGTAGAAACCAACCTATAACAGGGGACAGTCCTTTGCCCTTCTCAATCCCCCTCTGGACATCATGTCTTTAGGAAATGCCTAAACTTTGCATCCAGAATGGCATGAACTAAAGCTCAGAAATAACTCCCTAAGAGGATAGACGTGTTTGTGGTCACTGGGGAGAGAAGGGAGAGGAGGAGGGAGAGAGAAACGAGGAGGAAGTAGAGAAGGAGAGGGAATGGAGGCAAAAAGTCACATCCAAACTTATTTTCAGGACCAGGCTAGTAAGACAGGGGACCAAGGTAAAGTCTTTCTAAGGATTTGGGTTGATTCTCTCAGCTGGACCTTAACCAAAGCCTTGTTCAGGGAAGATGATTTATATTAAAAACCTCTCCTTTCACAGACGAAATGTCAAATGAAAGGAGTCACATATAAAAGAGAACATACTATATAATTCCATTTATATGAAAGTGAAGTCTAGAACAAACAAATCTATGGTGAAAGAAGTCAGCAGTGGTTACCTTTGGGAGGCATGGCTTGGGAGGGGCATGAGGGAGTCTCTAGGATACCTTGAGCTGGGTGGATGTACACGTATGTGACACTATTGAGCTTTATATTTGATGATCTCACTTTATTATAACTAAATTATGCCACAGGCAAATAAGTAAATAAAACCATCCCTTACTTTTCTCATCACTGATCACCCCTGGCCACTCTGTCCGGCTCTCAGGCTGTTTCCATCCTCTTTATGTTCACAAATGCTCGCAAATGTAAAATAATATAAACATCTAGCATGATGTCCAGCACACAGTAACTACTCATAAAATGCAAATTCACATTATGTTCCTGTGCACATTGTGTTTTGGGGATACAGAGGGGTGATATCCAGAGATGATCTGGCTCCCTCCTCGCCTCTCATCCATGGAGCATGATGCCAGGCTCTGGGAGTAGAAGGTGTTCAGACCTTGGTGGGAGACTAGTAAAAAATAATGTCCCCTATCCCCAGGAACAGAACACAGCCCAGCAGAAACCCCAAATCATAATTAAAAGATGCCCTGCAACTCTCTTGGCAGCATAAATTTTGAAGATGAAAGTAAATGATTAAAATAATTAAACACTTCAAGCTGACAAGCTGCAGCAGAATCTTGCCAGCGGACGTTTGTCAGTAATTAGCTAATTAATCCTGGCGCAGATTATAAGCCATAACAAACCAGTCAGGCTGAACAGAGCCGGCTGCTCAGAATTAGACTTTTTAAAAAGAGGAGAAGGTGGGGGGAGGAGAGATCAAATAAGAGGGAAGGAGGAGAAATAAGAAAAAGACATTGCTTTTCTGGCCACCTGCCCTAACCCTAGCAGATAGTGTGGGTCCAGCCTATGGTGGGCTTCTTGGAGAGTTCCGGGCCTATGTCTAGGCCAATGACCCTGCATCTGCTGAAATTTCAAACAGAACAGATACTGGAGAGAAGGAGAGGGAGTGCTCTGGCCCCCAAACCAGAAGGAACAGTGGGAAGGAGTCCAGGTGGAAGGTGATGTCCAAATCAGGGGGTTACAATATTATTCAATTTATCATTCCATTCAGGAAGGGACTCCAACAGTGACAGGGGTCTCATTTGTATGAAAAAGAATAAAAGCCAAGTTAGGGATCAGTGCCCAGCCAAGCAGTCTGGGATCAGGACAAGCTGCAGGCTAGTGCTTCCAATAGAAATATAATGCAAGCCATGAATGTAATTAAATAAAGTCAAAAGAAACAGATGGAATTAATTTTAATAATATATTTTATTTGACCCAGAAAGTTATTATTTCAGCACATAATTAATATAAAATAGTTTCTCATGAGATAGTTTACTTTCTTTTTACTAAGTATTAACAGTCTGGTATGTATTTTACACTGACAGCCCATTTCAATTTGGACTAATTGTATTTTAAGCACTCAGTAGCCCCACAGGCCTTGTGGCTCCCATATTGGGTGATACAGCTGTAGACAGAAAAAATGTGGGGGACTGGGCTTCTAAGCCCTGGGACAATCTGAAGCACTGTGGAGGCAGACCAGAGTGATGTGACCTCCTCATTGTCTTTCTCTCCTTGGCCATTCTCCCACCTAGCTTCTCCTGCTGGCATTTCCCAGCCTACTCAGCTTCACCTTCAAGAATCTTCAAGATCAAGGGTCTGGGAAGGACAGAGGTGAGTCCAGAGGGACTGAATTTCTGCCCTGGTGCATACACATGGGGCAGGCTAGTGCTACTGCTGCACACAGAGCTGTGCCCTGCTGTCTGGGAGTGCGAGTGTATCTATGCACCTGTAGTGTTTCAGAGATGCGCTAGGACATGAGCACTGACCCTCTGAGAGCTCCCTGCAGCTGCAGTCCTTGGGAAAAGCTCCATTTCCTTTATAATAATCACATCGGGCAAGAGACAAGAGATGGCATGTTTCACTCTAGTGGAATGTTCTGTAAGGACTGTCAGATGGAATCTGTCTCTTAGAAAACAATCAGGGTCTTTTCTCTTTCCAATTATTTTATCATGGTAAAAATATATAGCATAAAATTTACCATCTTAACCATTTTTAAGCATCCAGTTAAGTGGTATTAAGTACAGTTATGTTGTTGTGCAACCATCGCTGTCATCCATCTCTAGAAATTTTTCATCTTGCAAACTGTTTAATTACTCATTAAGCAATAACTCCTCATTCCTCCAGTCCCTGGCAACTACCATTCCACTTTCTGTCTCTATGAATTTGACTAATCTAGGTACTTCATATATGTGGAGTTATACAGTTTTTGTCTTTTTGTGACCAGCTTATTTCATTTAGCATAATGTCCTCAAGTTTCATCCATATTATAGCATATGTTGATGCTTCATTCCTTTTTAAGGTTGAATAATATTCCAACATGTATATATACATTTTGCTTATCTATTCATCAACTGATGGACACTTGGGTTGCATTCACGTTAGCTAGTTTTTGGACAGTTTTATAATTTTCATAAATTTATTCTTAATGTCTTATTTTAGAATGTCTTTAAATATCATCTTAATCACATGTTAGCTATTGTCAATAATAGTTGATTAGGATTTTTTTTTGAGATGAATGTTAACTACTTCTAGCTAGAGACCAGTCCATTTCCACCACCATCCTGGCTGAAGCTCTCTGCAGATGTGGACTGAATCTCTCATAACGCACATCAGTGCTCTGGTAGGAGAGAGGGAGAAAAAGGATACAGCATCTGGACCAGTGACACAGACTTGTTAGCCACTGACACTGCCCCCATTGCTTAGAAGAGAGTTCTGGAGAGGAAAGAGGAGGCAAGACTGAGAAGGTATACCACGGCCACAGCTCAGACCGCAGAGCAACAGAAGCCTTGTAGTTTATTTTATACATAATAGTTTGACCCATAAACTCATTACCAAATACACAACATATTTCTTTCTCTGCTGCCAAAGCTCATCATTGTTTAGCCAAGCTCTTATTCATAGGAAGGAGGAAAGCTCTTCTGCTGTACATGGAAAGATCCACAATTGACTATGCATCTTGGCGGTAGCTCTGTGCCTGTAATTAAATAAAGCAGCATTGCTTTAGGGCCAAGGGAGGTGCACAGAGATTTCTGTCGTGGCTCAGGGACACCCTTGTTAGCTGGGTTGATCAGCGAAGGCCCCAAGGAGGAGAAAAGCTTGAGTTGTACCTTGGAGATGGGGAGGCTTCAGAGAGTAAAGGAAGGAGGAAAGTCTGTAGGGGAATTTAATACAGACCCTCTCATTCCCATAGCTCTTCAGAGCTTACAAAGTACATTCACATGTGTAATTTCATTTCATCCTCGTTGGGCTGTAGGATCCCAGAAGTACTGTATCATTTGAGAGGCAATATAGCATAGTAATTAAGAGTACAGTCTTTGGATTTCTGGTTATATGTGGCAGATGGAATACATGCATTTATATCTGCTCCCTCAAAAAACCTCACTAAAATAAAAGTAAAGGAATATAAAAGAGGCAATGGTGGACCACAGATGTCAACACATTTTCGGAAGATGGCAAGTGGATGGAAGAGTTGGCAGAGCTATGATAGTTGCATACCAAGTGTTACAGCAAAGGATGCCAAAGAGGAGTCAGCCAATTGGAGACCCAGGACCAGGGAGGAAAAACAGATATTGGAGGCAACATTCATCACAGAGGGTGGGAGTGAGGCATGGGGCTAAGAACATGGGAATGGGTTGAAAGTCTGCATTAGAAGCAGGTACTTTCCCTATCACACCCAGGGAGCTGACCATGTCTTCCATTTCTTGGCAGGGACAAGAGGCTTTACTCTGCTTAAAAAGTGAACTAGAGATACAAACTGTTATGTTATAAATAAACTATTTTACCACAATTAAATTTTCTAATTAAAAAAGAATACAGCCTATGATTCAGATTTCCAAAAGATTAAATGTAGGATTAGAATGTAGGGGTTAAGTATAAATTCCAAGAGAACAGGGAGTTTTGCCTGTAGCTCACTGCTGTATCTCTGGTGCCTACTACAGTAGTCACTCAATAAATACGGTGAGCACTCAGAAAATGCTACTTATTTTCACTTTTTGTATTTGTCTTCAGGGCTGGAGCAAAAGCATTGCTTCTCATCATGCATGTGCCCATGTGCACACACATGTACCCAAGTAGGCAGGTAAGCCTCAGGGCATATTCTTTCAAGTACGTGCTGAACAAATTAGGAACGACTCTCCAATACAAACATGATTTTGCCATTTTTCAGATGAAGAAAGTGAGGCCAGATAGCCCATAAATGGGATTCCAATCTTGGCCTTCAGACTCCAAGTCTGGTGTTCTTCATTCAGCAACTGACAGCTGAAAAGCTGTAGAAGTGCAGAGCTGAGTAATCACCTAGATTTAATGGGAATGACAAATGGATCTGTTTGTCTGGAAACGAGGAGGATTCATGCAGGGGAGGAGTGGGTGACAACTCTGGAAATGTGAATGCTTGTCAGATGGTGGAGGAGGGCCTTGAATGTCAAATGAAGGGGCCTGGAAATTATTCAAAAGCAATGTAGAACCATTGAAAGTCTTCATATGAAAGAGGCCTTTCAGGAAGCTTCACTTGGCAGCAGTATGCAGAGTGTCCTGGAGTGGGAGGCTGGGGCATAAACACTTCTTTCGAGGCTGCCACAATGAAATGATAATGTTCTAAACTGGCACGATGGAGGCAGTGGCAGGAATAATGAAAAATAAATGAAATGTATAAGCCTCTAGTCAGACTAATCAGGGAAAATGGAGAGAAGATACAAATAACCAATATTAATATCAGGAGCCAAAGAAAGGTTATCATTAAAAATCCTTGAAAAATTAAAAGGATAATAAGAGGGTGCCATGAACAATTTTATACCAATAAACTTGACAACTTGGATAAAATTACAATTTCCTTGAATTACTCAAGAAGAAATAGATAATTTGAATAGCCCCATATTTGTTAAAGAAACCATGTCTCGTTTTAAGGTAAAGGGGAATGTGCCTGTTACTTCCCATTGTTTTTTGCATCAAGTCTCAGAGTTCAGTGCCACCACCTTTCCCATCTCACTCATCTGACTCATCCAAAGACTGGCTTAGGCTAGTTTGAAGTGGGTTTCCATTTCTGGTAGTCAGAAGAATACTGACTAATCTAAAGTCTTAAAGACTGCTTCCAGGACAAAGCGGCATGCGGCATCTGTCCGTGGTGCTGACTGTGTGCCCCCTATTCACTGCTTCAGCATGGCGTCCGGGCCACTGAATTAATCCTCCATCCCAGGCACCTCGCACCCTGTGGATTCTGTCCATGGTCATGACCACAATCCTCATTTGCCACCAGAGCGTTAGGGGGTCAATATTAGAGTTTATAACTCTTAGTCACAGTCTCCAGATTTGGGGATTCAAGAAGATGCTCCCTTGTGGCTGTAGCTTTCAGAGACCCTCAATGGTCCTGCAGTGCCCAACTCAGGGAAGGCTGAGGTCAAGCTCTGGTAACAGAAGACATAAACAGCTTGGGGTAGAAGGCCAGCCATCAGTAGACAAGTCCAGGTCCCTAAGGAGAATTCTGGCAACATCAAGGCAGAAAATCAAGGCCACTACCAACTGGACAGAACTCCAGCCTTAGAGGAACAGGAAAGAAATCTAATGAAGGAAGTCTGCCATGTGGACCAAGTACAACTGGAGGCAATTGAAGAGGTCACAGACTGACAGGCACAAGAATGCCCAGGGCATCCCTAGATACTGCATGACAGGCTTAGGATAGAACCTACCTCTGTGTCCAGATGGACCTTGGGAGTCTGATGAATCTGAAACTATTTGGTTCCTCTGCTGGAACTTGACAGTTCACATACCCAAAGGCAACCCAATACTATGGGCTGAGCTTCCTTGGAGACAGAACTTCTCCAGGTCAGGGAGAACACTGAGGCTTTTGCTGTCACTTGCTCATGACATTCAAATGATTAAAAAGAGACAGAAGTTAGATTAACCAGAGAGGGCTTCCCAGAGTGGGTGTGTCTGGAGTAGAGTGGAGACTCAATTTCCAAATAACATTTTTAGTTTCTACTATGTGTCAGGGACTGCAAAATACTTTTTCACACACTTCCTTTTTTAATCCAAGCAATTCAGTGAGAAAGCTATATTTGTCCCATACTCTATTAGTCAGGGTTCTCCAAAGAACAGAATCAATAGGATATATATAGACATATGTAAGGGGAGATTATAGTAATTGGATCACATGGTTGTAGAGGCCAAAAAGTACCTCAATATGCTGTTTGCAAGCTGAAGCACCAGGAATGCTGGTGATATAACTCAGTCTGAGTCTAAAGGCTTAAGAACCAGGAGCTTGAGGTTTAAGGGCAGGAGAAAATGAATGTCCCAGTTCAAGAGGATGGAGAGAGAATTCACTCTTCCTCTGTCTTTTAGTTCTATTTGAGCCCATCCACACTTGTGAAGGTAGATCTTCTTTACTCAGTCTACTGATTCAAACACTAATCTCTTCCAGAAACACCCTCACTGACATACCCAGAAATGTTTTACTAGATATTGTGTGTGACAGCTGTCTGGGCATCCCTTAGCCCAGTCAAGCTGACACACACAATTAACCATCATACACACACATAGGGAAACTGGAGCCCAGAGGGGCAAATGATTTGCCCAAGTTCATACGATCTATATGCGGTAGAGCCCTGGCTTTTTCCATTGCATGGTGTAAACTCCAAGTTGAACCCTGCACCCACTCACTCACACTGGACCCTCCAAGCAGGCAGAGCCATTTGGAAAGGCCATCTGCCTTTCTTCCAACTGCACTAATATGACTCAGTGAGGTGGATGCCATCCATGCCTCCTCTTTTAGTCAGGGGCAGCTAGAGGAGCTCTAAGCACCCATTAGTCCTGGGAGCTGGAGGAGATTTGGAGACTTTTAGGTAGCAGGGAGGGGGAAGAAACCTCCGTGGAGGAAGGAAGCTGATGTGATGGAGGTGGGAGAGGACTGGCTCCCTGCTGCTTCCAGAACTATTCTCACCTGCCAATCGATGGCTGGAGACTCACGCAAGTGCTAATCAGCTCCATTGACACACGCAGGCTGGGGCTACAATCCATTTTCACATGGAATGGCAGATCGATTCCTCATTCTCTGCAATCCCCAACCAGTTTCATTAAGCCATCTGTCCTTGAGGGGCTGAGATGCTGGTTAACTCTCTGCATCTCCAGCCACCTGCAAGGTTTGGCCTTCTCTATATCCTCCTCAGATACGATCTTGCTCCCCAAACCTTTGCCAGGCAGAGTACAGTGGAACTCTGGGCTGGATGTCCAACAGGTCTGGGTTCCAGTCCCAGACCAGCACTTAGCTGTGTGACTTTGGACAAGTCATCTCACATCTTCTAACTTTAGTTTTTCTCAGCTGTGTAATTGGGATAAAAATTTCAGCTCTGCAGGGTCACTGTGAGGATCTCAGTTATGTTTACTGAATGCAAAGTTGGGAACTACTGCAAAAGGTAGCTACTATAAAGCGCAGGCTACTGCTCCTAGAAGGAGAGGTTCTTTCCCCAAACCTGGCCCTCTGCCTTTACCTGTCCTTGCCAGCCCTATCCTTGAAGTCTGAAAATTCTGGGAGGGACATTCTGTTGACACAGGTCTAGGAGAGGTTTTTCTCCTCTCTCAGGTTATGTTAAGTAGTCAAAAACAGCTCTTGAGTCCTTGTTCTCCTGGCATGATCAGATCTTCTGATGAGGGCCACTGGGTTCTGGAAACTGAGCTTAGAAGCAGCAGAAACCAGGCAGGAAAAAATAGACTCAGCCAAGCCGGGTGGACTGCCTGGGGATGGGTGTTTCTAATGCTCTGGGTAAATTTCTGGGCTTATCTCCTATTCTCAAAAATGAAATCTCACCCATATTGACAGAAACTTTGTCAGTACTCATCAGTTTTATTTAATTTCAGGAAAAAGGACCATGTTCTACAGATGCCCTTCATATTCTTCCCATGGATATCTTCTTCCAAAAGGAGGGGTCCCCTCTGTGCCTCAGTCCTACCCCCTGGTCATAGGTAATTAGGTGGGAGTAGGGAACATTTGCCCAGAGTTGGGCCAGTCAAATTCTAACTTCACATGCATTGGGGCAGCCATAATAGCGTATGTGGAAACAGAGGAAGCCAGTAGCTGAGAAAAGAATGGAGCAGACAGGCATAAAAACATAGAGGCAAGAAATTTGGAGGATTTTAAGAGACAGCAATGGGGGCAGTTGCTGCCTGATGGTTTTCTAGTACCTGAGAATATTGACTATACTTATTGGAGAGGGGTTCAGTGAGTTTTCCCTGTGTCCTTCTACTGTAAACAACCCTTTATTAACCTGGTTTGGGCATATTTCTGTTCCTTGATGCCAAACAGCCCCCCACCTAGAACAGACCTCAAGTGTGCAACTTCCGCTTTAACTTTAAAAAAAAAACACCTAGTAATAATATTGACATGTTAAGTGGGACAATTATCAAACACTGAATTGGAAGTTGTTTGGCCATGGAACAGGTCTTCCAAAGTGCTTCTGAATTAGCACCTGTACACTGCACGCACCCTGGAGGGGGAGAGCTGCTCATTCACTCATTTATAAAGTCTTCAGTAAATATCAAGTAATACTGTTCCAGGTACCCTACTATGTACTGGGATACAACAGAAGTGATATAAACAAAGCCTCTGTTCATGTGAAGCTTGCATTCGGTTGGGCTCAATTTTTCTCATATGTAAAATGGAAATAGTACCAGTATTAAATAACCAAAACACATTTAATTTAAACACATTAGTCAAACAATTTAAATAAATACATAGCACCTAATATGTCCTAAAAGCTGCTATATATTCTATTAATTAGCTTATGTAATTCTTACATCATCCTTATGAGGCAGATGCTATTCTTATCTCTGTTTCACAGATTTGAAAACTGAGGCACAGAGAAGTTGAGTAATCTGCCCAAGGTTACACAGTTAAGTATAAAATCTGGAATTTGAGCCCAGGCTGCTGGGTGCTATCACCCATGCATCTAACCATTATATCATACTATCTCTCAGTACAAACGAATAACATCCTAAGTCAGAAATGAACCTGCCAGTTTCCCACTGGTCTCATCTGGGCCCATTTCCACAGATGAGGGCCAGGAAGCTGAGCAGATCTAACAGGTTGCTAAGAATAGAGAGCCTCACCAGCCCCCTCTGGAGCCAGAGTAGTGCGCAGAACCTGGGCCCAGGGTACTGGAAAGGAGCTTTGGCCGTTACTGCAGGCTCTGCATAGCCATTTCAACTCTCTAAGACCTGCCAGTCTGTGGATCTTTCCAGGGAGATTCCTGGTGAGAGATGCCAGGTCACTCACTTGGACAGCTGCTTGGCAAATGCCTCAGAAAGCAGGCTGCCCAGCCCAGGGCCTGTATCTCCTGACTGTGATCTTGCTTCTTTCTCTTCTTCTCACATCCATGCCTTCCTTATCAGCCCCTGTCCTGACTGCATTATTTTCCACCGGATGATGCTAACAGCCCCCTCACTGGTCTGCTGGGGCCAAGTCTCTCTCCCTCCAATCCTTCCTCTTCA
Source organism: Vicugna pacos (assembly GCF_048564905.1). Classification (NCBI taxonomy): domain Eukaryota; kingdom Metazoa; phylum Chordata; class Mammalia; order Artiodactyla; family Camelidae; genus Vicugna; species Vicugna pacos. The sequence goes on from NC_132999.1 coordinate 42,315,091, forward strand.
CAATGGCTACAACTTTTCTCAAATGCATCTCTGACTAGATCATGCTCTTGCTTTAAAAGCAATGGCTCCCTTAAGATGTTTCCTAGGGGAAACTAAGTGAAAGATATCTTGGGACTCTCAGCACTACTTCGCAACTTTTTTGAAAATCTAAAATTATTCCAAAACAAAAAGTGTGTTTGTGTGTTACTACTTAAGTAGCACTTGTGCTATGATCTAAGCACCTTACGAATATTAATTCATGTAATCATTACAACAACCCCATGTGGGAGGTACCATCATTAACCCATTTTATAGAGGTGGAAACTAAGGCACAGAGAAGTTAAGTAACATGCCCCAAACCACACAGAGTTGGTATTCCAACCCAGGAACTCTGGATCCAGACTGCATGCTCTTAACCAGGACACTGTGCTGCCTTTACGGCATTCAAAATTCAGCTTAAATGTCACCCGCTCTGGAGACTTCCTTGACTTCTTTCCAAAAAAGTTGCATTTTTTCCCCTACTCTCAGGTCCCATAGCTCTTTGTATATTAATCAATCAGTCAATCCATTCACTCGTTCATCCAATATTCATTGAAACATACTTTTTGTGGACTCACTATGGCCAATCATTCTTTCAAGCACTGGAATCCATCCATCTACAACAACAATCTGTATAATTCTACATTGGAATTATTTGTTGATCTCTCTCTCTCTCTCTCTCTCTTTCTCTCCCCCTGGGGAAATCCTCCTTGAAACTGTTAATCTTTGAAATTCCTTTAGAATCTTGCACAGTACCTGACATGCAGTTTGTCCTCAGTAAATATGTTTTGCAGGAATAAATGAATAGCTTTCAAGAATGGTGGTGACAGTGATGATAATGTCAACCATTCAGATGAATCTGGTGTGTGACTGCGGCAGTGTGGGCCAGGGGCCAGGTACATCGTCACAGTCGAGCCCCAGGCCAAGAGACTCCTGGGGAGATGACAAGTGCCTTCTGTATGTAGAACAAGCCGTTGTTGTCAGTGTGATTATTTCTGCCATTAGTGTTGGTGTTATGCTACAGCATGGCAGGTGCCAGCAGCAAGCTGGCCTGCCACACTTCTTCATGGCAAGAGAAGCATCAGGGGAGCAAATGATTTCAGAAGATGAGCAGCAAGGAGGACAAGGCTCAGAATGGGCTTTCAGCCCAGAGTCCCAGCAATGTAAACATCAGTTCAGGTGGCTGGAGCTGTGGAGACAGCTCAAAGCCCTAGATAAATCAGGGAGTGGGGAATCTGGAGGAGGGGTGCTTTGGAGCAGGAACCACCAGATCAAAGAGCCCTAAGCAAGAGGGCTCATCAACTTTCGTTGGATCAGAGCCTGAGTGAGTGACAAGACAGTTAGGTGGAAGCTGGATTTGGGATGCAGATGGAGGGGGACAGGTAAAGGAGGGCTCAATATGGTCCTGAATTCCTTTATTTTTCCAAGCCCCGGGCGGAGGCACACTAGGCTTCTTGGTTCTGTTTAATCTCCTTAGGGATCAGAAGTCAGATGGCACAAATGATACTTCTGATGTTTGTGTAGAATTCTCATAAGTCATCTATGACTTTTCCTAAAGGATCCCAGAGTCACCGTATTGAAAGATTACAGGTTTCTTAGGTCACTGGAATTCTCTAGAAGTCATTAGGTCCCTTCCCCTGCCTTTGGGCGAGAGGTTGAAACAATTATAGGTGGTAAACAGCAATTATGTGACAGTGACGTGCTTGGTGCTGTCAGTTTCAGACAGTACATGGCAGCGACAGTTCTCTGATCACGGACTGCTTCAATCCTACCGGCGCTGAGTCAGCTCCTGTGGGACCTACAAGAAGAGTTGTGTTTTTGGCCATCAGCAGATGTGACCACTCTGGTCCCTGGGGGTAATGCAAGGAGGAGAAATGCATCATTTGTCTGACAGCTTCTGGGATGCTGGAGCTTGCTGCTGAAAACACCAGCTAGTCCTGGTGTTTGTGTTTTAGGCCAATCACACATCCTAGGGATGAAGCAGGGAGATGGGAGATTTCCAGGGAGAAGTCTTTCTTTCCAGGTGGAGGAACTAAGTCCTGGAGCACAAGATGTAGTAACAGAGTTTATCCAATCTCTAGGTCCCTGATTTTTAACTTAACTTTCCCAGGACTGGCTCCATTCCAAAGCCCACTAACTGAAAGCCAGATTTCTTTTTCCCAGGTTGGTAGCAGGGATGCAGGATAGAAAATTTGAAATTAGAGATGTTTCTTATCTGTCCTGGCTCTTTTTCTCTAAGACTGTTTCTATCACCTCAGGTTACCTTGCTGAGGAAGGATATTGCCTTTCAGAGTTTTCATTCCAAATCTGTGCAGTTCACCCATTTCTTCTTTAGTCTTTCTCTGGTTACCCCAAACATATCCTCATCCATCCCTAGCCTACTCCCCTGTCTGGTATCTCCAGCTAAGGCTTTGATGGGCTGCCTTCCACCTTCTCTCCTTTGGTTTGGTATCCTACACTCCACCTGGTCTGACTTCCCTCTGGCCCAACCTCTCCTGTAGCGAACTTCCTTCTGGTACAGCCCTGGTACATCCACCCCCTACAGTGGTGGATGGCTCTGATGGATAGTTTTCACTATGCATTGATTAGCCGTTTGCATAACTACCAGGCAGCTCTGTGGTTTGAACAGTTGCCTTTGAAGATGGTGAATACATAATAACAATAATAATATCATTTATTAAATGCATACTGAATGCCAGGCACTAGGCTAAGCACTTTGTTTTATCTCATTTTATCTTCTCAACAACTCTCTGAGATAAGTATCATAACATTCATTCCCCATTTTACAGATAATGAAACTAAGACTCAAAAAGTTGAGCATCTTGGTCAAGGTCTTCTAGCTAGTAAGTGGTAGAGCCAGGATTCAAACTTGGGTTTGTTTTATTTCTAAATAAAGCTTTAACCACCATTTGCACTGTTTATCCAAGTTGGAGGAACTGAGTTTTCTGGAACATGACAAGCATCACTGGTAAGCACAGAGACCATTTTAGGGACATCCAAGTAATGTGTGTTTGGAAGAAAGCATCCTGACCTGCTGCAGAAGGTGCTAAACAGAAGGTGATTAAATTCACTCTGCCTAGGCATAGCTTCTCCAGGATCCTGGCTGGTCACAATTTCTGTGGAAACTTATAAGAGGAGGGTTAGTGGAATGAGCTATAGCCTTGTTTCTGCATTTGGTCCATGAACTGTAACTGACACTCATTATCGCTGTCTACCACCACTCATTTTAGATCTTCCTCCCCTTTGGCTTACCTGATAAGTTGACCCACATCCTAATTTCTTTTTTCCCCTTAGTTTTATTGAGATATAACTGGCATATAATATTGTGTAAATCTAAGGTGTACACTGTGATAATTTATTTGATACATACACACCCCCTCATTTCTAATATGTCTGGCCTCCTGGTCATTAGACCCTTACCAGGCCCTGGTTGCTATAATTGCCCATTCACAGTTCAACTGGGCATAGGAGTACCAAGAGAAGCCCCAGGGGGTCACCTGAGTGCCAAACCTATTCCTCTGTGCTCTCACTATGTAGCAGCAGCCCTATCTCCTTATGATGATTAGGATTAATTATCCTTGCCAAACTGTGCAGTTCACCTGTACTCTCTGGACCTGCTCAGACTTGATCCTAGATGTATCACTTCCATTTTATGATATATTATTGCTGGGCCCACTTGAGCTTATAATCTGGTGTGTTAGATAGAACTCAACTCATAATGAGAAGTTCAAACTACATGGTCATTTGATGTCCTATGGTCAGACACTTCTACTGAGATGGTATGCCCTTGCTCTAGAATCCTAGAGGTCTGAGATATAACTCTCCCACTGTGGATTACCAGAAGTTCCATATTCTTTACCAAAGACACCCCTAGTAACATGCATCAGCTGTGTCAAACGGCCCAAGTTGCCAGGTGCTTATACTGCAGCCTGACACTGCTACAAAGCACTTTCTTGTTCTGGACCCACTCAAAGCTAAAGACCTTCCACATGTCAACAGATGAGACCTCCACTCAATATCTAAAACAAAGAATGCAAAGCTTAATTTGTTGCTTACTTAAGTATATGCTGATCAGGCTCAGTTTCTCCAAGAAGAGCAGACTGCTGATTTTAGAGTTTTGGGAAAGCATAGAATTCAGAGATTGGGGGGGTTTTCAGAGGTATTAGTGGGTCAACATAATCTTAATAAGTGTGGTTACTTGGGTAATTCTGTTCGTTGGTGGGCATTCAGAAGTATGTTCATTGGAATGAGTCAAATCTTAATTGGCTGACTTTTAGAAACAAGGAACTGTCATTGAGTGGTTGGCTTGCAAAAGCATATTCACTATGTAGTTGATTGATATACCAATATTGATTGATTAAAAGGGTTTAAAACCCATTCTGGTGATTAGTTTTTATCAAGCATAAAGAATTCTCATTTACTGATGAGACAGGTTTAAAATGGATTCTTGCTTGACACCGTGACCTTAGAAAATAGTCAATCATTTCATAACAATGTGGGAACTTCTAAATTCTGTTTTCCCTTTTGGTCTTCACTCAGCCAAAACTAATAAAAAGAGTTTAGAGGGCATTCAAGAATGTGACCCAAGATTTCTAAGGCCTGACCAAGAAAATATGTTCAAACAACTCCGAGTTTACTTTAATAGCCAGGCTGTGTTTTCTTTTAGCTTAGATGTAAGTTGTCCATTTCCCTGTGATGTGTAAAATATGAAATTGGGGGCCAGATTTTGTGTACCTATGATGTAATGTGTGAACCTCTCTATGATTTTTTTTTATGTTCTATAAGAGGTTCTTGCCTAATGACTTTAGACATAGCAGCTTGAAGCATCAATATCTGCTAAAGAATTGCCTTCAGTTTCTATAGTAGGAGGAAGGGAGTAAAGGAAATAAGATAGGACAAGGGACTAAAGCTAAGCAAGAATGCGGTCTTGGCTGGAGACTAGCTTGAGACTAATCTACAGAGAAACTCTGGAGGACAAACTATATCCCACTTAAGTTAAGGGAATTGACCTTTTATTCCTGTGCCAGTCGGTCATTGGCTGGGGAGTGGGAATAGGTGCTTAGCCTCCCAGGCGAGGATGCTTCTCAGATGGTGGAGGGAAATTCTTTGAAGAAAGGCACAGTTGTGATTTGTTATTAATCAATATTTATAGCAGCTGGGGGATGGCAGCTACTACAGGTAGGTGAAAGGGATATGGGCAGGGCATCAACAGTATTCGATACATTAACATTCCTGAATATTTAGGGGTGGGCCATTGATCCCCTATCATTGCCCAACCCTACTGTCTAAGCTCACAGAGTCTGTTGAGTGTGGGTTGTGCTGATGCTTCCACATCAAGCCTGGGAGTCTTGCAAGGCTGGTAGCCTCTCATCTTATGGCTATATTCCCTAGGTATACTGCAGTCATTCTTCTTACTGGTCCTGCCAAATTTCCCAGTGTTCACGAAGGAGCAGGAGATGGTTTCTTACACTCGTGGAGCCAACCAAACCTGCATCTCCTTCCCATCTCAAGAGAAATACAAAGGAAATCTCTCTTCTGAATATCCTTTTTATAAAAAAGGATACTGAGTCTCAATGAATTTTGCAGTAAGATTGGAAGAGGGAGAGCTGGAATCAGAGTTAGCTGTTGATTTATAGGCCTCCCACTACATCAGGGATCTGCAAACAATGGTCCATGGGCCAAATCCATCTCTCCCCCCGCACTTGTTTTTGTAAATAAAGTTTTATTAGAACATTGCCATTTTCACTGACGTATACATTGTCTATGACTGCTTTCCCACTACAGTGGCATCACTGAGTAGTGGCCTACAGAAACAAAAAAATTTTACTATCTAGCCCTTTACAGAAAAATTGGCTACATCGTACTGTTTCTGGAACTTTCACACACACTTTTTTCTAACTCTAAGATTTGGTTATTCTAAGACTTTAATTAGAGAAGGGATTCTCCCTAATTCCTAGTGAAGTAAAACAAGGTACATCTGAAAATTCACTCTCTTCTGTACTGACAGGAAGCTAGAGAATCTCTACTGTGACTTAGCTATAGGAGATTTCAAGAGTCTTGAGAGAAAAGAGGAAAGAGCCAGCTTAGTTTTTTTTTTTTAAAAATTGGATTTTCCAATTCAGAATTCTGCAGCCTTTATGAATGAATGAATGGATGAATATCGGTATATACAAAAGAAAAAAGGTCTGGAAGGATACAGACCTCTGGTGTGTAGTTACCTCTGGTGGGATGAGGAGAGATATTTAACTCTTCACTTCTGTATTATTTGCGTATGCATGTATATAGTATAACTATGCACTTCTGCAATTATAAAACACACACACTGACAGAGAGTGAGAGAGGGAGATTTGAGAGACTTCTTCCCCAGTGGTGTTTAAGAAAAGGATCTTTCTAGGATGATGGATACATCTGTGTTCATAGTGGGATGGTTGACTTAATGACCTCACTTGCCCCCGGCATCCATCCCATGATAGATGGGCTGCCCAAGACTCCTCAGGCTCTTATGTTCCTTCATGGGCAGAGAGCTGAAAGAAACATTTAGAACAAAGTAAGGACTATACATTTCTGCAGAAGCAAATGAATTGCCTAGTTATGTTTGGAGATATCATTGCAACTGGTTTTCCATTGCTGAGGAAGCTAGTAATGGCTAATATGAAGACTCAATTGTGAAACTATTCAAATGTCAGAAACTCATCATGGAATATTTCAGTTTTTCCCAGAACGGCTGCAAGATATAGAGATGGCCGTGCTTTTTCCTATTAAAAAATGAGTAATACACGAGCCCTGTGAAACATTCAAACAATATATATGCGTATAAAATAAAAGTGAAAGTCCTCCCTTCAAATCATTGTTACTAGAGGTAACAACTGCATATAATTTGAGGTAGAAACATCTAAAATTGATCTTTCTTGATTTTAGTCTTCATGCTTAGATCTTTGACTCAGCCATATTTTACTTTTGTGAAGCATGTAAATAGGACTCCTTTCAAGTTTATTTTTCTCTAATCTAGCTTGCAGGGAAGGGGTTTCTGGCGATACTTTACCGAACAACAAAGGGAAACGGCCATCTAGGGACACACGCCTTTTGGCACTCATACGTGCTCGGCATTTTATATATAGTGCGTGATTCCCTCTTCAGGAGAGTTTTAAACGTTTAATTATAAACAAAGAAACCAGGCTGGAATTGCAAAAGACCGCGACAGGGCAGAAGACGAGGACAGAGTTTAACTAACCGAACGCCACGCCTCCTTTCCAACCTCTCGCGACAGTTGTACGTCATCCAAGAGCGCCGGTGCCTGGGGCGGTCGCGCGGCCTGCGTCGCGCAGAGTTTCGCTCCGTGGTGCTGTCTCACCGGTGAGGCCAAGAAGCCGGCTAGTCCCGCGCTCTACAGAACCTACAGCCCCCGGCCTCCCTCCGCCATGGAGTACCTCATCGGCATCCAGGGCCCCGACTATGTCCTTGTCGCCTCCGACCGGGTGGCCGCTAGCAATATTGTCCAGATGAAGGACGGTGAGAGGAAGCAGGGGAGGCCCGGTCGGGCCTGGGTGTAGGGGCAGCCTGGGGGAGTTCGTGGGGAGGGTGGGTGAGTACCAGGCAGGTCTGGGAGTTGGAACCCCGCCGTCCCTGGTCTGCACTTGCTTAAATTTAGAATTAGAAGACAAGTGGACAAACTTAGGGCCTTGACTTTCGCTCCTCCCAGGGCTCCTGGGTCTGTGCTCTGCTCAGGCTTTCGCTGAATGCTTGCTAGGCGGGAGTTGCCTAATGAAATTCAGTTTTTAAGTGTTTAAGCGCCGGCCCGGCTCCAGGCTCCCTAGACCCCCTAATTTCTGATAAATTTCCTGTTGTCGCTGCTGATAAGGTTAGTTTGCTGGCAGCATAAGGTGGGATCCTGGGGAGAGTAAGGATATGGCACTAGAAGCCTGGCATTTCCCTTCCGCTACCTGTACTTCCGGTATCTTAGCTCTGATCTTTCTTTTCCAGGGCACTGGCTGCCAAGTTTTCCTTATATTTAAGTAGTTAGTGGAGTTAGGAAATAGACCCCTGCCACTTATTTGCTTTATGATTCTGTACAAGTTATTTCACAGTGCCTAGATTTCCTCATCTGCTGAATTAGTTTAGTAGTACAAACCTCAAAAGCTTGTTGGGAGAATTGAGTAAAAAAGTTTCGTGCAAATGTTTATTAGCACCGTGACAGATACGTTAGTAGTAAACATACTAAGCACTTATGTACCGAATATTTTAAGCGATTTACATTAATTCATTTAAGCTTTTGAGATAGGCGTTATTACATTGCCACTTTACAGATGACAGTTCTGAGGCATAGAGAGGTTAAGAAACTTGCCTGAGGTCGCAAGTAGCAGAACTCAGGTTCAAACCTATTCAGTTTGACTCTTTATCTTTTGCCATAATTGCTATTCTTTACTGTCTCCCTACAGTCAGTACTCAGTAAATAATTTTAAAAGGATTTTGGTTGTTGGTCTTCAGAATCTAAGAGTGTGTTTTCATGATTGATCATAAACATACTACTTGGAAAAGTATTATTCTCTGGCTCAGATGATCTAATGTTCATTTGACAAATAGGTTTTGGGCACCTGTGTGTCTGTTACAGAGCAAGATGCTGAAGGATGCAAAGAATGAGATGTGGCCCTTATCTTGAAAGTTACAATTTAATAAGGGATTCAGATATGTGTACAAATAATTATAACACAAGCTAGAAAATGATGCTGCATGTGAAAAGTACATCAGTCGTCTTGGGTAGTTCAGAGGAAGCAGAGATTGTTTTTATATAATCCAGAGGAAGAAGAGATTCTAGTTGTAGAGATTAGGGAAAGCTTTGAGGCTAGATAACAGTTCACTTTGGGCTTAAGGAAACAAAAATTCTTAAATTTGTTAAACACCTATTGTATGAATAGTTCCTCAAATTACATTATTTTATGAAATTTCATTAATTAGTTTGTAGACATTTTATTTGTAAACCATGTTTTCGAAAGGTTTAGATTTGTTTTTTGAGAGTAATTTGTCCATTATTTTGAATACTAAGGCTTTGACACTCAAGTGATTTTAACGTGAAGTAGTGTCTAGATAGAACTGTAACCAATCAGTACCTTTACAGGTGTTCTGTTTCATCACGATAATGTGTATGAAACCACTTCAAAAAACAGAATGTGTTTTAAGCCTACTTACATACATAGTACTTCTAGGTGTTGTAAGGTATGCAGCACATTGGGTATGATCCATAAAAGGGTCTAAGACATTAAGAAAACAAGGAAATACATGCTACAATATGATTTTGTATGATAAAAGAAGTATCAGTAGTAAGTATAAAGTTAGTTTTTAAATTAATGATTTCAGGAGTAAATCCATAGGGTATTCAGAGAAAAGATGGATCACTGTAGTGTAGAAGAAAGATGAATTTGAATTAGTTCTTGAAAAATGGTTGGAAATAATTGATTTTCCCAATAGTTTTTTTCTGGTATAAAATGTTTATGATAGAAGCTTTGGAATTGTATGAGGACTTTTTCCTACCTTTCATTTCATGAAGGAACTTGTAGGGTAGGCAAGAATGCTGAAAATGGGTAACTTAAAAAAAAAATCTTTTAAAGAATTTTTTTTTAAGTATAGGTGATTTACAATGTTGTGTTAGTTTCAGGCATATGGCAAACTGACTTAGTTTTTTATGTATATATGTATACACATATACACACACACACACACACATACATATATATTCTTTTAAAGATTCTTTTCCATTATAGGTTATTACAAGATATTGAATATAGTTCCCTGTGCCATGATTCTTGTTATTTATCTATTTCAATGAGTAACCTTTTGAGATTCATTTTCTCCAGGTAAAAAAAATGAGAGTAATATTTCCAGTCAATTTTTGATTTGTCACTTTGTAAGATATTTTGATACTATAGAGGAGATATTTCCTAGAGATCGCTTGCTTATTAAAATGACAAAACTCTTCATTTTGGTTATATGCCACTTTTCATTTCTCTTGTTTCCTGGCTTGCGTAGAATTACTTTTAAATTACTCAGAGTACCTTAGCCCACACAGATTATTCTTTTTTCTGAATTCCTATAGCCTGTATAATCTGAACTACACTGTCTAACACTGAGTATGATAATGTACAATGCACAGTTTTCCCCACCAATGAGTTAGGCAGGGGTGGATGATAGTATTACCATTTCACACACATGGAAACTGGGGCTTAGAGAGGACAAATAATTTGCCCAAATTCAGAGTGATGAGCCTAGAATGTATCCAATGTCTCTTGGATTCTAGTCTAGTTGGCTTTCCACAGCATTGCACACTGCTATTGCTTATTTTGTTGTTCATTTGCATCATGTATACGAATTTGTAAGTTCTTTGTAAAGGATCAGAAATTGCCTGGAGCTACATAGGTTGTTTCCTGAACAATTTAGGGAGCCATTAGCATCTATTACTTTTGTTTCTATATCCTCCTTTCACTCACTGGACAGAGAATAGATGTTTAAAAAACACTTTAATCTTGTATTAAGTTCATTTCAAAATTGAACAATTTACTGCCTCAAAATTTAGTATTTCTTCCACATGTACCATAGATTCTTTATAAACAAGAAAAACAAACTTTCCCTTCCCCCAAAATAAGAACAGCTTTTTTCTTATTATAATAATGCAAACTTAATAAGTAATGTTTTCTTACAAAATGATGCATATTAACTATAGACATTTTAGGGAATACGGATAAGCAAAATGAAGGAAATGAAAATACTTTTGCCACTGGCCCATACTTTTGCCACTGGCAAGAACTCAGATGCCAGTGGCGTCTAATACACTTCTGATCCCTTTTCTTTACATAGATAATATAAGTGAATTTTTTTCTTTCATAAACAAGTTTGTAAATTAATAGTCTTTAAATCTCCTGTAGCCTATAACAAATAAAAGTATGTTTATTTAGGCATTTCAAGGCAATTTGATACTATCTATAGGCACATTTTATGTATCCCCCCCAAAGTCTAAGAAGCCATATTGCTGGTATCTACAACTCTCAAATACTTGTAAAGTATTTGACTGTAGCATTTTGTTTTTTAAATCCTATTAAGAGATTTTGACATTTCAGAAGCTTTCAAACAGGAGACATGTCTCCCAGGGAAGATTATTCAGCACTATTTGAGAAATGAAAAGTGAAAGTGAGAGTAAGATAGGGAGATTTAGCCTTTTTCTGAAGCTGCAGACTGAATATGGAGTTTTCTTCCTTGGGCACTAATTGCTGTATCTGAATATTTATTTATCTATTTAATCCGAATAAGTCTGGTTCAGCTAGATAAGATTAGAGTATCGGGATTTTTGAGGTATTTTTAAATAGTTTAGTGTTAACAATATTTGTTTGAATTTTTACTTTGGCAGTCATTTTAATTTTCTCTTTGCTTTGGAAATGGAGTTGGTTTCCTTTTTAAGGTGATTTATATTTTCAGTAGATTTTTTGTTGTTGTTCTTTCTTGAGATGGTTTCTTAATTGTAGCCCAGGTACTTTTCATATATGCTTTTATATGTATGTGTATATAGTAACATTTGTATTTATAGAGACATTTCAGAGCCTTGTAATCATGAGCCTAAAGATAATGGCCATTGGCTCGATTCCTTCAGTTTCTTTAGTTTTTCTATCCCTTGCATTTTAAGTGCCCTTAATGTTTTGAAGTGTATTTTCAGTTGTCAACTTTTGCATATATTCTTCACCTGAAATTGACATTAATAAAATTAGCAGATAGACTTAACATGGCAAGTGAAAGAGAGTAATTGACATACTTGCCCATTAAAGTCTTCTAAAAACAGTAATTTATAAAATTATTCAGTACAGTAATTGATAAACCTGTTTGTGGTTTCCTATATAATAACAATAAATTTCTGATAAGGCAGTTTCTAACACTGTTTTTTCCTTTGAGCAGATCATGATAAGATGTTTAAGATGAGTGAAAAAATCTTACTCCTATGTGTTGGAGAGGCTGGAGACACTGTACAGTTTGCAGAATATATTCAGAAAAATGTGCAGCTTTATAAGATGCGAAATGGTGGGTATTACTTAGAATGTAGCTTTGGTTGATTTGTCTTTAAATTTGTACTGAAAAAGAATATTCCCTACTGGCAGTTCTATACATGAGCAGGCCAATGTGGTCATATTTTTATTTGAGTCTTTCTATTTTTAAAATCTTATCTAAATCCTCCTTCTGAGCCTGAAGATTTTCTACAAAAATCCCAGAGCAGAAAAGAGAAACATTAAAGCATAATACTTGAGAGATAAACGAACACCATCTTGGAAAATGAGTATGTTAATATCAGACTTTTTAAGTGTTAGAGAATATAATTTGAGCTAAAGTATATCTGAAATCTCAGAGCTTAAAGACCTAAGTTAAACTTGGTTTTACTGTATTTTTATGTGACAAGTCACTAATTCCCTCAGGCCTTTATTTTCCTTACATCTAAATTGGTATTATTATAATAATATTAATGAATAATATGTATGAAAATGCTTTGTAAACTTAAAGCTCCATGAAATTGTAGGAGATTTACTGTGTCATGAAAGGGTTCTGCTTTGCCTCTTTGGTAGGTTATTATCTAGGGAGGGAGATAATTAGGATTTTTGTGAGATATTTTGTGAACTCTCTCTCGGGCTAATGAACTCTTATGCAGTGGGAAAGCCTCCCTGTGTAATAATACTCGCCACTAGCCCTCTGATCGAAGAAAGTTTATAGTGACGCTCTAGCTCTAGCAGAAAGAACATTCCTTTCAGTTAACTTACCTCGCAGTGTAATGATACTGATAAACACAGCACTGCTATAATGTGGCACTGTGAAGGAGCTTAATTTGAATATAATATGTGTAGAATGACTAGATATGATCCATTTGTATAGTTTTTTAGGCAGCAACTTTAACATCATGCATTCAATTCTGTAAATATTTTTGAGAACCTCATCCATGTTATGCACTCTGTCTAGTACCACAGAGAATTCAAAGATGAGCAGGGCTTACTTCCTGCCATTCAGGAACCTAAAGTACATGGTGCTTAAGTTTAAGCAAGTTTAGACTATTTAGATAATTACTTTTTAATGGTTCTACTTTATGCCTACATGGCAGATGAAGGATGCCTATGTTTCTGAAGTATAGTTGGTACAGTAATACTTCATTGTCCTGTCCTGGGAGAGGGAGGAGGAGTAAATAACGGAGTTTTCTGTTATGTGGCTCTTAGGGTCTAATGTTAGTACATAAAACAAAAATTGTGTATGGTTAAAATTGCCCTAAAAACCCCTTAAATTTCCTGTCAAGTATCGTTTTGTGTATGTAACCCTACATAGTAATTCGTATGCATATTAAAATTCAAGAATTAATCAAAACAAGGGAAAGAAAGAAAAATCTACATGCAGATGGTCAGGCATCAGTCTTTCCTGCCTTTAAGATACTTGTCAAATCCTTAGTGGTGTTTGCTTCTTTCATAGTTTAACATGTACTATAGACTTGTAAGAGTTAATATATATGAAAGTACCTAGCATAAAACTTGAAACATAGTAGCTGTTCAATAAATATTTCTTAGAATTTTAATCTAAATCCTACCTGATGTGACACTGGTGTTTGGAATGTTGTAGGAAATAACCATGTGCTGTCTTTCCAAACTGGCATTTTCTGGGTGGCTCTGCTGAATTGTGGGTCATTCTTGTGACTCTTGTCACTAGCTCCATTTTACTGGGGGTTTAAGTTCCAAAGTGAAGGCACTGTAGTGGGGGCAGGTATAGCTCAAGTGGTAAAGCCCAAGCCTAGCGTGCTCGAGGGCCTGGGTTTAAGCCCCAGTACCTCCATTAAAAAAAATTTTACATAAACCTAATTACCTCCAACACGCCCCACCCCACCCACCCAAAAAAACCCAAAACACTAAACTAACGAAGTGAGTGCATTGCTACTGCACACCTGATGCCATTCCTTGGGCTGCACTTTCGTTGGCATTATAACTTTATTTAGAGGTATTATGCTTGAGATCTCTATTTTTAAAATGCTATAGTGATAGAAACATTTTTTCCCCCTGTGGCTTGTACTTTTGAAAATCATAGTGTACTTTTTAATAAAATTACTTTAAAAAAAAAAAAAGAACACCTTATAAAGTATAACTCTGAGGCTGTCCTAATTTCCAGCCTCTCTTTTCCCAATTCCTTTTTAAAATAAACTAAAAAAAATTGTCATCTCAAGATCTCTCTCTTTTTTTCCAATGCCTATTTATTTGTACCTCTTTCCTTCTGTAGAGGAAACCACAGCCTGTTGATGAATGAACAGCTTAAGCAAAGCTGTGAATTTGATCTCACCATAGAATAGTTACCTTGGTTCTGTTTTATAGCTAGCAATTACTGTCAGTACTAACCAGCTATTTCACAACTTTTAATGAGGTGTAGGATTATGCTCTTCATTCTGTGTACTTTATATACTCTTCAGTGTCCAAAGGGTGGTAGTCTGTAAGAACAGGAGCAGTGGAATGTTTTGGGTACTGATATTCCTTCTGCTTCACGTTAAATATGATTATTTATCTCTTGTACCAGGTTATGAGTTGTCTCCCACAGCAGCAGCTAATTTCACTCGCCGAAACCTGGCTGACTGTCTTCGGAGTCGGGTAAGCAATATAGCAGGCAGCCTTAGGAGCAGGGAAATCGTCTGTGCTTCTTTTCTATCCTATTATACATGAGTAGTACTTTTTGCACCTTTTTGGTTTTCCTAAGCCCTTTCCATTGCTACATGCTTCAGTCTCTTCAGATTGGATTTTTCTTTCTGCATAAGTTGGTAATTAAAGCCCAGAGGTTGAATATACATTGCCAGAGAAATTTGGAATGGGGTACACAATCATGAAGGTCCTGTGGTGGCCTTTAACATTTTTTTCAAAGCGTTTTCATAGCAAACTATGTTTCTTAATTCCCGTGGTTGAAGGTCCCTACATAGTAGTAGAGATGAAACCTTGAAAATAATAATGCAGATTTCATCTTGAGATTAACTGTGTCTTTCTATGACTGTTCTTTCCATAGCATACAGAATTATTCTTCCTCACTTATTCTGGCCTTGTTACCTTAGAGCTGTCTTTGTTCCACTGACAGCATGTTAAAGGATGCAACAGTAAGTCAAGGATTGAATGAGGAAAAAAAGAAAGAAAGAAAAAAGGGTTGAATGTATTAAAGATTGTGTAGGATGTGCCAGGAAGGTTCATGTGATTGCTAAAGGTGTGTATTATTCCCTTCCCACAGGGACTAAGTAAATGGAGCCTTACCATGTGACTTCACCCCCTGTGCCTGTTTACTCATCTATGAAATCGAGATAACTTCCTAACCCCACAGGAGTGCTAGGAAAATGAATGCTTGTAAATCATAATATTTAACATTCATATGACTTTTGCCCAAAGCATTTTGCTTAATAATTTAATCTACTCACTATTCCACTGAGATATATAGTAGTTAATTCTCTGTCACTGATACGGAATGAAAGGCGTAAAGTGGCAAAGGGACTAGCTCCAGGTCACACAGCAGGTCAGGCAAAAGCTATACCAATGGCGTCATAATTACTTGCCTATTCTGCCTAGATAGTTCCTTGGTTTTTCAGTAGTGTTTTTAGAACAGAAGTGCTGTTTCTATTTTTATTATAATTTTAGTTTCATCTGTACTTGCTTAAGCTGAGTTATGACAGAAATATAAACAAGTACAAGTTTTTGTTTATTTACTTATTACAGATCTGCAGATCCTTAAAGCAGTTTATTTTCTAGTGCCTGATTCTGAAATGAGAACTTCTCAATTAATCAGATCTCTTTTTCTCAGTGCTAGCTTTGACCAAGCGGTTTGTGCAATATGGAGTCTGAAGTTTGAAGGGAAGCTAGAAACATAATGGATTGGGAGGAGGAGACAAATTTACATACATTGTTTTGATCTGGGTAAAAGGCCAGTGGCCTTTTTGTCCACTCCTCTGTGAGAGAGGAAAATGGGTCAGATATGACCTTTCCTGCCACTTAGAATTTCCTGTGATACTCAGTAGAGTATGCTGTGGCTTGCTGTGTAAAGTACTCCTCTGACTTGTCACCAGAACTGGAATAAGAATTCCAGCTTTGGGCACGATAAACACTTTGTCATAAATGCTACAGACATTAAGTGAGTTAAGCTCCTTTTAGAATTGAGATAAGAGCAGCTGTGTGCTTCATGGAAATGTAGTGAATCTGGTTAATCTCCTAACAGAAATGTTTGATGTCTTAACAAATAAATATCCTTTGTAGACAGTGACATGGGGCTCTAGTAAATATTGATTACCTCTGCCTTGTGCTTCTAGGCCCAAATCTTTGTTCCCCCACCTCCCTATCAAAACAGGTTGTTAGTTCTAAAATGTGAATTCATATTTTAGTCATTTTATTATGGGGTGGAAGGTGATGATAGTTTTTCAGTCTTCCTAATAAGTACAGTTACTAGATTTGGTACATTTGTACTGTCACAGCAGTTGGCACATGAGACTTATTTTCTTATTTTGAGTCACCCAGTTGCCACGTATAACTTTGTATTTGTAGCTCAAATTGTTTGATTTCCAATTTGCTGTGTGCTGTGCTGTTTGCCAGTCTTATGTAAATTAGTTCTGTAAGATTCAGGCAATTTAGCTTGGTGGTTAAACACAGTGTCTGGAATTACACTGCTTGGATTTAAGTATTTGCCCACTGACTTGCTAGCTGTTTGTCTAAGCTCAATGTCCCTACTTATAAAAATAACAGCGCCTACTTTGTAGCGTTATTATAAAGATTAAATGAGGTAATCATGCAAAGCTGTTAACACAGTCACTTTTGTTTTTATGTTGCTGTTACTGTTTGGTTGAAGAAGCAATTAAATAGCTATAAAGCAATTTCCTATGGGAGATTCTTTGTTGTGCTGTTTTAATTAAACTGCTATGCTGGTAAAGAGTGGATACTCATATTGACAGGGAAAATAGAAATAAACCAACACTGATCATCTATTATGTGCTAGAGTTTTTTCTAGATCAATACAGTTCCATATGGTAGCCACTAGTCATATGTGGCTATTTAGATTTAAAATAATTAAGATTATCACTAAATGATCGCTTCTCGGCCTTTTGGCTAAGATCAAGTGTGAAGATTATCACTAAATGAATGGATAAAAAATGTGGTGTGTGTATATATATATATATATATATATATATTCAACGGAATACTACTCAGCCATTAAAAAGAATGAAATTATGTCATTTGCAGCAATGTGGGTGGACCTAGAGGGTATTATGCTTAGTGGATGAAATAAGTCAGACAGAAAGACAAATACTCTGTTATCATTTATATGTGGAATCTAAAAAATAAAACAAATGTATATGACAAAACAGAAACAGAGTCACAGATATAGAAAACAAACTAGTGGTTACTGGTAGGGAGAGGTGAGGAGGGAGGGGCAAGATAGGGATATGAGATTAAGTGATACAAACTACTGTGTATAAAGTAAATGAGCAATAAGGATATATTGTACAGCACAGGAAAATATAGCCATAATTTTGTAATGATTTTAAATGGAGTATAATCTATTAAAATACTGAATCTCTGTGTTGTACATCTAAACTAATATAATATTGTACATCAACTATGCTTCAATTTTAAAAATTAAATTTATTCCTAAGTGTTTTTTTTGGTGTGATTTTAGAGGGGATTGTTTTTTTACTTTGCTTTTCTGACATTTCATTGTTAGTGTAAAGAAATGTAGCAGATTTCTGTATGTTAATCTCGTAACCTGCTACCTTGCTGAATTTGTTTATCAGCTCTAGTAGTTTTTGTGTGGAGTCTTTAGGGTTTTCTATGTATAGTATCATGTTATCTGCATATAGTGACAGTTTTACCTCTTTCCTTCCAATTTGGATCCCTCTTATTTCTTTTTCTTGTGTGATTACTATAAATTAAATTTAAAATATAGTTCCCAGGTGAGAGTCTCCTGGACTTTAAAAGAGAAATAAGCTTGGTTTCTTTAAAAAATTTTTGGTTCCTCAGTCCCTTTAGCCACATTTCAAGTGCTCAATAGCTATATGTGGCTAATGGCTACCATATTGGACATTACAGATATACAACATTTTTATCATCATAGACAAATCTATTGGACAGTGCTATTCTAGATACCTACATATAGGACCTTATTTAATGCTTCTTTAGACACCATAGGAAGAGTGTTATTCCCATTTTACTTATAAGGGTACTAAGGCTGGGTAATAGAGGACTTAAGTATTTCTCTTATGTGTCTAAGTATAACAGAGGCACATATGTACCCTGTAAAAGGCTGAAGTAAGATCCTAACTTCAAACACCATACTCTTTTGTACTGTTCCCTTTATTAGTTATTGGACTAATGTACAAGTATGTTTGTGTATTTACGGAGGCATGAAATTTTAATTCTATTAAAATTTTTAAGATTCATGCATAGGATTATATAGTTAAGGTATAAATATATGCCCATTCTAGGTGTTCAATTAAGTATTTGCTGAAGAAATGTCATCCAGTTAGGTCCACCTCTACCACTGAAAATGGTATTGTGCGTTTATACACTAAAAGAGAATTTTATTAAAGTATTCTTTAAAAAGAAAGTATTCCTAATGAATGGATGTTACTTCTTCATGTAAGAATTAAAGATGTAAGGTCAGCAGGAGGAGATGAAAAATGACACAGTTTGAGAAAAAAATCAAGAGCCTTCATTTTAGTTTTTATTTAGACGCTTGTGTACATTTAAGTTGGTCTACTCCTGGTGAGAGTCCAATGAGCAGAAAAAGGACTTATTAGGCTTTTGCTCAGGATTTGACTGCCCAACCTCAAATATTTATGAGACTTCTTTGAGCATGGGTTTTACAACCAGATATACCAGAGTTCCGAGTACTTCTCTGGTATGTACTAGTTTGTGTAATCTTAAATAAGTTACTTAAGTTTGCTGAGCCTCACTTTCTTTATCTGTTAAGAAGGAAGGAGTGATCAACTATGGCAAATTATTCTATGGATTTAATAAAATATTTGAATGAGTGTGTGATACCTCCCTTAAAAATAAACATTTAATAAATGACTCCATCATTAAGTATCTGCTATTTGGATTTTTGACAGGATTGTTTTGAAAATTTTGTAATGACTTACAGGCGTAGTTTGCATAATGCTTGTTTAAATTCTCCTTACGATTTGATTAATGGACTACAGAAGGGAGAGTGATGAACAATGGAGCTGTTTCTTCTTGAAATGAATTACGTGGCACATTTGGTATCGTCCATATGA
The DNA here is from genome assembly GCF_048564905.1 of Vicugna pacos. NCBI lineage: Eukaryota > Metazoa > Chordata > Mammalia > Artiodactyla > Camelidae > Vicugna > Vicugna pacos. The sequence goes on from NC_132999.1 coordinate 42,334,388, forward strand.
ATGCCCTAAAATTATCTGTTGTTATCCACAGAGATCTCCATTTTACATATGTGGAAATTGAGGTATAAACCAGCCAGATTTGATATCCTTGGAGAATGCGGAGTTTGTGTCAAGACTTGAGTAGAATGCTGGCGTCCATGGCCTGTAATCTTTAGGGCTTTACTACTGCTACTCACTGGCCAAAGTGTTTTCATAGAACCTTTTCTGAAGTGCTTGATGAGCCTTTGATAATTTGTCTTTTTATGGGGCTGTACTTGTAAATGCTGAGCAAATAAACAATAGAAATAATGAGCTGGAAAAATACCATCCAGCCTGGTGTAGTGGTTTTCAAACGTTATTACAAGAAGCTGCCTCAAGAAACTCACCAAGGAAGACCAGTGTGTTGAAATTTCAGCTCTGCTTCATAAAGATCAACTCAGCTTTTATCTATTTTATACATAGAAATTATGTGTAAGATTTTTATTTGAAAAAGTGGCTTCACTGTCCCCTTCCCACTAAGTTTGAAAACTAGTGGTATAGTTGAAAGAGCCCTGCTGCAGGAGGTATAGCAGTCTCTCTCTCTTGAGCTAGACGAAAAACCTTGGGAGAAAGAGGTGGTTTCTTCCAGCCCCCAAATAGCATGATTTAAAAATGCTACAATGTCAAATACTACAAAGTTACAGTAATCAAAACAGCATAGCATTAGCACAAAAACAAATCAGTGAAAACAGAATAGAAAGCCCAAAAACAAACCCACACAGCTATGGTCAATCTATGACAAAGGAGGCAGAAATATACAACAGAAGAAATACAGTCTCTTTAGCAAGTGATGTTGGGAGTGCTGGACAGCTATAGGGAAATCAGTGAAATTAGAACACTCCCTCACACAATATGCAAAAATAAACTCAGAATTGTTTAAAGACCTAAATATAGGACATGACACTATAAAAATCCTAGAAAAGAGCAGAGGCAGAACATTCTCTGGCATAACTTGTATCGATATTTTAATAGATCAGTCTCCCAAGTCAATAGAAATAAAAGCAAAAATAAACAAATGGGACCTAATCAAACTTAAAAACTTTTGCATAGCAAAGGAAACCATCAACAAAATGAAAAGACAACCTGTGGAATTGGAGAAAATATTTGCAAGTGATGCAACGCAAGGGGTTACTATCCAAAATATTCAAACAGTCCATAAACCCAATTTCAAAAAAAAAAAAATGCAATCAAAAACTAGACAAAGACCTAAACAGGCATTTTTCCATCTTCTCAAAGACATACAAATGGCCAACAGGCACGTGAAAAGATACTTAATATTGCTAATTATTAGAGAAATGCAAATCAGAACCACAGTTATGAGGGGAGGGTACGGCTCAGTGGTAGAGTGCATACCTAGCGTGTTCAAGGTTCTGGGTTCAATCCCCAGTACCTCTATTAGAAAATAAGTAAATAAATCATACAAAACACACAAAAAAGAGCTAGAATGTATACATTAGGAAGATCTTATGAGAGTATTTTGGTTTTAAGTGTAAATAAAAATAGATTTAAAAAAACACAGGTATCATCTTACATCTGTCAGATTGGCTATCATCAAAAAGTCTACAAATAATAAATGCTGGAAAGAGTGTGAGGAAAAAGGAGCCCTCCTACTCTCCTGGGTGAGAATGTAAATTGGTGCAGCCACTATGGAAAACAGTATGGAGGTTCCTTAAAAAACTGCAAGTAGTGCTACCATATGATCCAGCAATCCCACTCCTGGGCATACATCTGGAAATGATGAGGACTCTTAATTCAAAGAGACACATGCATCCCAATGTTCATAGTAGCACTATTTACAATAGCCAAGACAGGGAAACAGCCCAAGTGCGCATTGACAGATGATTGGTTTAAGAGGATGTGCTGTGCTTGTGTACACACACACACACAATGGAATATTGCTCAGTGAAACATTGCCATTTATAGCAATATAAGTGGACCTAGAGAATATCATACTAAATGAAATAAGTCAGAAATAGACAACTATTATATATCACTTACATGTGGAATCTAAAAAATAGTACAAATGAATTTACATGTAAAACAGAAACAGACTCCCAGATATAGAAAACAAACTTATAGTTACCAAAGGAGAGGAGGAGGAGGAAGGGGATAAATTAGGAGTATGGTATTAACAGATACAAACTATTGTACATAGAATAAATGAGCAACAAGATTGCTGTATAACACAGGGAACTATAGTCAATATCTTACAATCTATGATAGAAAATAATCTGGAAAAAAATATATAAATAACTGAATCACTTTGCTATACGTCTGAAACTAACACAATATTTGTAAATCGACTATACTTCAATTTTAAAAAAAAGATCTGATGTCACAATCATAACCAGACTTGAATTTATTTTTTTAGTGAAAGGGAAAGAATATGTAGGAACAAATTTCAGGTATGAGTCATTTCCAGAAGTGACTTGTCCCAGAATTCTGGCCTGAGTTTGAGTGTGTTTGGTCTGGTGAGCAGCAGGCATGTAGTGTTCTCTTGTTCTAGAAGAGCACTGTTGGCTTTGAGCCTTCTATTCTGACCACTAGGTTACTGTCCTCATGCCTTTGGTGGCTAGCACAAAGACATCATCTGTTTATTGGTCTCAGTGAGGTCATGTGACCTTGTGAACAGATGGCCCAGGTGAAACCTTGACTTTGCAGGTCTTGTCCCCTAGACACAACCAACCGTTTGTTACATGTGATTAAAATATCACTAACAAGGGTAATTTCACAAGCTTTTTGGCAAATATGGTTAGCAGGATGTGACATGACACAGCACTGCCTTCTTCCTCCATGTGCCATCTCCCTTGAGGCCTCATCTCCCCTGCTCGCCTCCGTGTCACCCACGCCTAGGCTTGCCTTCCAGCTCACCTGCTCCAGATGGGCGGCACAGTGGGAGGACACTGGCAAAGGCAGATGTGTTTATTTTCTGGAGACAAAATGTTGTGCTACCGCAGATGGCAGTGCCTTGGAGCAAATGACAGCCTTTGACACCACTGCCACACAGCCTGGGCATCTTGACAGACAGAGCTGGCTTACTTTTGGTGATGGGAAAATTGAAAACAAAACAAAAAAAAAAATCAAGATGTTCACCATGAAGCTCCTGGAGTTTCAGTGCAAGCAGGGATTTTTTCAGACCTGGAGAGCAGTTTTCTTCCTCACCAGGACTAACTGAATTTTCACTAAGCCAAGAGTTATATGTCTGTTAATTAGTTTGCCTACTAGCCTTAATAGAATGTAAAGTAAAAACTTAAAACATACTTCATTAAGGTGGACATTCAGTGGTATTGCAAAACACGTGTATCCCAGGTCACATCTCACTGGATTCTCTTAGGATTGGGAGTGGCTCACGTCTGCCCCATTGGAGATACCACTGTTCTATTTTTAGTGGTCATTTTGATTATCCAGAGGCCCAGGGACAGATGTGCCTTGAAGTTGAGATGCCTTAATTAGTATGACAACACTTTGTGCTTATACTGTTTTTCTGCCAAGAAGGATAAGAATTCTGACAGCTGCCCTTTTAAGCAGTTTGCTTATACAGTCATTAGGGCTTGACTGAGTCCTTTAAAGAGACACAAAGACTTGAATGTTGAATTGTTATACTTACTAGTCTCTTAGGAAAAAAATGGCTTAAGAACATTCTTCTTTGAAAGTCACTGGCTTTATCAGGAAACCTTTTTTCTTTCTTTTCAGATACGTGCTGTTTTTCCCAGTCCCAGTGCTGATAGAGTTAGGAGTTTGCAGGTGTAAAGTCTAACCCCCACCCCCTTCCCCATCTCTCTCCAGGGGGTTGTATGTGAGAAGGTGTTGCTTTCTCACTCAGAGAGCATATATGTGCTACCCTGTTGGATGCCTGCTGCGAGCATAGAGAACCCCTGTTCTGGTTGAATGGAATGAGCCTATTGGGTGGCTGGGATTGTGTGACCCCATAATGCCAACTTTTCACTTAAAGCATCTTTCCTATCTGCAATGGGAGTGAAGCAATATAGGTAACTGATTTAAATTTGTGTCATTTTGAAACTTGTATCTTGAAAATTATGTGGTTTCCTTTTAAAGTTTGGTTTAAGCTGGGGGCAGTAGAGTGCTTAGTAAAACATGTTTACCATTAGAAATACAGATTTACCCTATCTTTTAAGACTGCTTTAAACCAGTGCCCTGCCTGTGTGGGCATGCCCTCACGCACACTCACAGATACAAACACACATATACCTTGGCATCTTGGTGCTTCTCTTCACCTGCCATGTCTCAGGATCATGCAGGGTTATGAATTCAGGGGCTGATCCAAAAAACTCTGAGGTTTTCTTTATTCTCTCCCGCAGTTATCTAAAACGAGGGATAGTAGGAAGCCTTTGGAGGAAGAAATAGTGGACTGTTCTATTTCTTGGCCTCAGAGGTAGTTATGTGTGTGTTCACTTTATTCATTTAGCTATGTCTGTATATCTTATGCACTTTTATATGAATGTGTTATTTCACAAAAAAGTTTAAGAAAATAGAAAGCAAGGGCTTTTTAAAGGGGTAGGAAAGCATAACACATTTTTTTAAGTTACAAATGAAAAAAAAAAGTTAAGATTTACTATTACTTTTGAGTGTAGACAGTAGAGCAGATAGGATGAACTAGATTGGAAAGAAAAAGGGAAAGAGAGATGAAATAATCTCTGAATCTTTATAAACTGAAATGGCCCGCCAAAATTCTGCATTTCCCTTTCTGATGCCTCCTAATTTCTACAGTTTTGTGTAGCTGGGAAGTCCCATAGGTGCAGATAGCCATCCATTCAATAAATCTACAGCCTGCATTGTCCTTGGGGCTGAGGAAACAGAGATGCAGAACTCAGTGTGTACCTTCAGATGAGGCAGTAGGGCAGTAAATAGTCTACTGTGGAGTGACAGGTGCTGCAGCAGCCATATGTGGGTAGTTGCTCTGTGAACAGAGCCCAACTTGAGCCTTGAAGGACCAGCTGTCATGAAGGCAAAGATGAAACAGAAGGGAAAACTCCAAGTGCAGTCCTCGAGGTGTGTGAGAGAGGTTAGGTTAGGCACAGTGATTTTCTAATGATGTTTGGGGTGGCACAACGAGTTCTTTGAGCATGCTACTACTAAATTTTTACCTTTTAACTAGTAAGGTATTATATACAAATTAGGGCTCTATAAATACATGTAGTTTTTACTACGTATACCACATATACAAAATCCACAATCTGAAGTAGTTTGTTAAATGTGACACAGGGTTTTAGGGGAGTGGTAAGAGACTGAAACTAGAGAGGTAGTCCATCTTGTGAGAACTTTGATGAAAAAGCTTTATGCTAAATGAAAAAAAAAGTAGCCTCTCTGGAAGCTTGTTGGCTAAGAGGAGGTTAGCATGATCAGATGAGATTTGATTAGACTATTGGCTACTCTTTGGCAGAGTGTTTGGGAAAGTAGAAGGAAGCAGGGAGACCAGTGAGGAGCTTTCTTTCATATCCATTCAAGAGGTAAGAGTAACTTGTGTTGGACCTTGGCTGCTAATGGGGAGCACTGTGTTGTAATAGAAGGGCTTTTAAATAGTCTTTTCCCCAGAATTTCCTAGTTGCTGTGGACATCTGAAAACAGATACAGTTACATATAGTCCTAAACAGTCTTTTCCAGCAGTCCTATTTACTAACTCAAGGAGATGATCAGTTCTAATGTTCAACATTCAGAGATATTTATGGGCATGCTTAGCATGTACAACCTAATATGTGCCTTGGGGTGTACAGGACGTGGCTTCTGCACTTGAATTTTTTGAGAATTGACTTAAAGATACATGGATTCTTATATCTTCCTTGGAAACTGCCAGCTCATGAAAAAAGAATTCAAGCGTCCTTGTCACAGACATGGTGGTGTTGGTTTTACCATTGCACAATCAGCAATTTTATTTTGATGTTATTTGGGAGAAAGCAGTATTTTTGATTAGCAAGTAAAATTAATGTAGAAAACAAATACTGTGTTAACTAGTTGGTATAATAAGGCATCTGTGCCATGTTGCATTTCAACTCATTAAATTTCTAAACTTCTAATTACGATAAGATTACAACTTTAATAGGAGAACTGTTCAAACTTGGGGTTAGTGATGGCTTTAGAGAAGTAAAATTTACAGAAATTTCAGAATTATTGAGGGGTGAATTTAAAATCCAATTTTGTTAAAAATTGAAATATACACAATATTTAATTTTTTGCTCCTAAAAGTCAGATTCAGTTGGTATTTATTGGGCATCTGCTACTAACCAGGCATTCTTCTAGGAACTCTAACACAGATGAGTGCTTGTCATTCCTCACAGCTATCAGGCAAGTACTGCTGTCCTCCACATTCAGATGGGGCATTTGAGAGGCTTCAGGGCCAAGTAAACTATCTTATGTAACACAACTGTGCAGTGATAAAGCCACATTTGATCAGGTCTGCTTTATTTTTTGCACAAAAACACATGCCTAACTTTAGACTTATGGCATTTTAAAACATAGATTTTTCAAATAATAATTTAAAAAGTGTTTTGCTTTTAAAGTTTAAAATGTTGGTTGTAAATGCAGTGACATTCCTGAGCTTAAGTTCAAGAACTCATCCATTGTAAGAATTTTTGCCAGTGTGTTAAGCAAAACATTTGAGCGTGAGCTAATTATTGTTAAAGGAGAACAAAGACAATTTTTATATTATGATTTTGCATCTGCCAGCATCAAATAAGTATGCTAAATATACTTTCAGAGAATGAACTAAGACAGAAAAGAAATGGGAAACCTTGGTTAAACGGTCTCATTTTCAGAGTAAAGTTTCTATTATTTTGTCTTGGGCTTCTGAAAATCAAAAGTTTGCTTCATTTGAGGCACATTTGCTTCCTTATTTCTTAATTTAATGTGAGACTTTATAAACATGGGCCAGTTTGTGTCAGCGCAACAAAAGATAAGCATATCTGAAGTAGGAAAGAACAAGGAAAGTCAGATTGTTTAATTTAACTTCTGTGTTGTAACACTCAGTATACTGATTCTGATCAGTTTAAACTCACACTTTTTTTCGGTCACAAGATTCAGAGGAAACTGTTTTCTACTTCCAACATCATACCTCTGTGTTTTTTTCCTCTGAATGGCAGTAGTAGGTAACAGGACTGGTCCCTGCTTGTGATCATGAAGGAGAAAAAGGCCAGTTTTTTTTCAGCTTCCCAGAACTGCTCTCTTCAACTTAGGTGTTCACAGTCTCAGAGATTAGCTCCTCTGCATCATCTCTTTTCTTTCACTTCCCCTGCTTTGTCTCCAGACCTGTCTCTCGCCCCTTTCTCACTGGCATTCTCTTCTTCAAACTGAATCACTTGTACTTCCCCTAACCTGCTGTGTGTTCTCTCGTGTATTTCTGCCTTTGTCTACTCCATCACTTTCCTGGTCATTCTCCCCTGAATGTATCTCCAAGTCTCCAAATGGCTAACTTTTAATTGCTGGTTAAGACTCAATTCATCATTTTCCAGAGAAGCTTTCTCTGTACTTCCCCGCACACATACATCACCCTCAGCTTCTTCATGCTATCATGACAACGTAGGACTACCCCTGCCGTAGTGTCCTGTTGTAACTGTTTCCTTTATTGTCTTCCACTGGTAAACAGAGGAATGTGTGTTAGTGTAAATAAAACCTCCTAACTGATTGACTCTTCATTCAGTCTCATGATTTCAGCTCTGCATTGTTCTCTCTTTCCAGCTACTCTGAACAGCTCAACTTAAGACTGGGTCTAAACTGAGTTTTTTACATTTGCTCTACCACCTTTCCCTCTTATTGAGAGTCCTCTTAACTCCTCTTTCTCTCTCATTTTCTATTCTAGTAGTCATTAATTCCTATCCATTCTGCCTTCCAAATAGTCATAATCCAAATCTCCTCCATTCCAACTGCTTCTGGAATGTTCTAAGATACGAAAAAGGCTTGGATTGGCAGGGGGATAGGAATGATTTTCACTGGTTCCTCTAAGGTCTACATACTGAAGTTCATATATTTTAGTCTCAGAAGCCAATGACAGTATTGTCCAAGTTCCTGTCATCCCACTTCCTCTCTACTTCCTACTGAAATTACCTAATTCACTAGATATAAATGTCGCATATTCACCAGTACCCAAATATTCCATGTTCCTCCATGTTTCTTTACCTTTGCATATGCTGTTTCCTCCATCTGAAATCTTTCCTACTCCATTGTGCCTTGTCAGCTCCTTCCACATCCATGTTTCCCTCTTCATCACCTCGCACAATGATTCTCACATAGTAAATGCTAAGTAACATTTATTGAATTTATAATATATTCACATTCCACATGCAAAAGTGAAGCTGGTTAGAGCATTCTCTCGTTTCATAATTATCCTGTGCAGTCTCAGAGAACTCTCACAGGATTTGCTTGAAGCTTTTATAAACTCTGTGTTTTACTTAAGGCATAGTCACCACTGTTATCAAACAAAGAGATTGGTGGGTTTCCTTGAAAAGAACTCTGTAGAAGAGGATTAAAGTCAAGGTACAAATGATTCTGTATTGCTTAGGCATTAGGGATAGGTAGTTTTGCCCCAGTCCCAGCCCTATCCCCATCCATAAAACCATAATCTTTTAGAGCTGGAAAAGGTGCTTAGGTTACAAGAACAGTTGGAAGCTGCTGAAATCTTTTAGACTTTTTTTAAAGTGTTTGAAATAGTGAACATTGCGATTCCAGTATAGGTGCAAAGGCTCTCTTTAATTAAAATGGCAAAATTGACATTGAAATTTTAAAGTTATACCACCAAACTCAGCCAAAACAGATAGCTAATAAATTCTGTTGATTATTGGAAACAAGCTCCTGGTTCAGAGTTCGGAGCCCTAGGGTAACAGTGGATCCATTTTATTTATTAATGAAGTTGAAAAATTAGGCATTTGCAAAGCAGTTGAGGTGTTGCCATCAATTTGTATTTATTGAGTACCTATGACATACCTTGCATAGTTGTAGACCCTTTAGCGGAGTCATAATGGTCTGACATTAAACTTGCTCTTTTAAAACTTAAAATATTATTGGTCATATAAGATATAATACATGACCGAGAACAATAGATGCTGGTATGCAAAATAGTACATTCTGAAATATTTGAGTGTGACACTGACATTTGCATATTGAATCATATTTTCACACTAATTTCCATTTTGTGGAGGCAGCATGATTCCCTAGAAAAGCACACAAGGCTTGGAATCAGGAAGCCCAAATTCTAGTCCTGACTAATTAGCTGTGTGGTTTAGGGCAGGTCACTGTCCCCTCTTTGAACTTGAGTCCCCACATTTGTGAGAGTGACATTGGGTAGACTGGAGGAGCTCTTAGATCCCTTCTAATTCTGTAAACTGCATTTTTGTGAGATATTCTTAGTGCTAAAGATGGAATTTTAGGCAGCTTTGACAGTCGGCTGGACTAAACGAAATAGCAGGCACTGTTCCTTCAAAGCCCAGTCTCTGTGTAGTGTATTTAAAAGTCTTTATTAAAACAGTGTCATCACTAGCCAAATCCTTTGTCCCATTGGTGATTCTGCATCTCCTACCAAATTACTGACCCACCAGGAATAGAAGTATGCTTCACACACTGCTTAACGTCCCAAGGTGTGCAGCGTGTTGCAAAAGAAACTGCATCATTCTCCAAGGCACCTCACTCATCGCGACGTCGTCTTATTCAATTAGAGGTGGCAAAGGCTGGCCTGGCTCCAAAGGCAGACTGTCAATTCCTCTCTTTTTCTGTGTCCACGCTCGGCAGGATGCTTCCTCACGCCCACCTCTTCCCCCTTGCTGTGACTTTGGCTTCCGCCAGATGTCACACCACTGCTTGTCACCGCCCAGACTCTCTCGTCGCTGATTTTGTTGTTCCAGTGTATTTATCACAACTGTTCTCTTTAGCTGTAAAATTTATGGAATTTCACACTCTTCTTAATCACTACAGTGTTTCTTTTTCATGAGAGAGGGAATATACAAGGAGTTGTATGCATGAAAGTTGGAGGGAAGGAAATACTCCATCTAACTTAAGAAAAGTTTGCACGTGTGTCATGTACACCCCCCACTCCCAAACGTACAAGCGAACTGAGCTCAAATGTACAAAGTTGAACTGAGCATAATTCTACAGGGCTCAGAGGTACTTAGGAAGTCCATTTCAATCCCCGGGAAAGAGACATGAGATGTGTTTATTGGCTAATTTTCCTGGCTTAGATTGTGTCCCTTGTAGCAGCCAAAAAAAGATGGCTGATTTTATTGGCGCCATGTGATATATCTCTTGATTTTATTGTTATCTGTTCAGATCTGTTAATACTGCGGTCAGATCCTAAAGATTATGGCTGTGGTGGTGATGATGGTGATAATAGATAATCTGTTATTAATATGTAACAAACATTTCATTGAGCACTTTACCTTTATTTATTTAAACCTTGCCACGACCCTATAGTGATGGATACTGTTACTATCCCTGTTGTATAGATGAGAAAATCTCAAAATGACTTAAAGCTCTCCACTTTAAAAATAAGCTTACATATATATTTTTTGAGGGAGGAAAAAGTACTGATTTATCTAGGGTTTTTTTCTTCTTTTTCTTTCCCCTCTGTAAAAGGAGGCAAAATTTTGGTGATACTTTATTTTAGAAACTAAAATTCATTTTGAGTTCCCAGGAAGGTTTATTTAAATTTTTTCTACGTATATCAGTTAGATACAACTTTAAAACTAAGCCTGTTGTTATTTGTACTGCAAACGGTTGATGATGATCCTCAAGGCCATTAGGCAGAGAGTGTCTCAGCTAAACACTCTCTGTTTGGATTCATTTATTGGTCACTTGGATGTTTAGGTTAGTTCAGAATTGTGTATAATATGCAGTGCTAGCTTTTGCTGTGGAAGATGCCTGGACATACAGAGTTCCTCCCCTTGGGGACCTCATAACTTTGCTTTATGACTTAGACTTGCTATCTAAATAATTAGAATAGTAGAGACAACCTAAGACTTAGATTATCGTGCACAGAGTAAGAATTACTTTGTAAAAGAGGATTGCTGGCAGTTTTATCATGATTGATTAGTTGTTCCCATTTCTTAGGATAATTGGCAAATTCTCACATGTAATACTAATCATAGGAAAGAAGGGAACTGATGAAAAAGCAGCTAGAAAGTGAGGCTTAGCACTCAGGATGGATATATCTGTTAAGGGTGGAAATAATATGAAGGTACTTAATAAACATAATTTGCTCTCCAAATCTGGGTGTAGGGTTTGTTTTCATTTTTGTTTTTTCAGGCTTCCAGAAAAATGTCTCTATGCCTGTGTCAGTCTCAAGGTAGGCAAGGGTAGGTTTACTGTGAAGCAAATATGCTCAAAGTGTCAATGCTTGTGAATGTTTGCGACCATGAATACCATCATATTAGGGCTCCTGACAAGAGTCCAGGAAGGAGAGAGGAGGAAACTATCATACATTTCCACCATGTGTTGGGCAGTGTGCTGGGCACTTTTTATAAACATGCGTTCATATCCCTTTATGAAGATATATATAAGGAATTTATCTTGTATCTCAGTGCCAGGCTTCTCCTGAGTACTTGCCTTGTTCATTTCATGGACACTGTGAAACTTCATAGGTGAATGTGTTTCCCTTAGTAATAATTTTAGCATTTATTGAGCCTTTATTATGTTTTAGGTATCATGCTTATTTATATGCATTATCTCTTTGATTCTTCATTGCAGCCTTTTTGTAGTAGGTATTATCCCATGTTTTCAATGAGAACACTAAAATTCAGAGAGGTTAAAGTAACTAACTTTTCTAAAGTCACACATTTGGTAATAGAGCCAGATTTCAAACTCTGGTCTAACTCTGTAGTATAGCCCAGCTGTTTCTTCCTGAAATGCTTATTTAAGCTATTGTTCTCCCTTCATTTAATTCTAAATGCCTGTATCATTTTTTTTCCCTTTACTTAGCAGTCATGTCTAAAAGAGGGTAGAAAGAGAAGGACTCAGGAGCCTAGAAAAAAAGCAGCAACATATGTGCAATCATAGATATACTGGCAGTTGACTTAAACTTGAACCAGTTCTCAGAAGTAAGACTTGACATTTGTCTAGCGATTTTCTTAATCTTTCTTCTTGTGATACTAGGCATTAGCCACATATGTATTAAGACATGTGTAATGCTTTCTGATATGATTATTATTCATTTAGCAAATATTTATTGAACATATATTTATGATGCTTATACATCATTGAATAAGCCAGACACAATCCTGCCTTCATGGAGTTTATAGTTGGCATAAATATTTTAATAGATGGATTGTGTCTTAGACATACTAAGGATTTCCTTAAACACACCAGTCACATATGTATATGCTATAAGAATATCACAAAATTGAATGGCTTGAAATTTGTCTTGTTTCAGGAAAACCTTACTGAGTCAAGAATATGAGGGAATGTAACAGTCAAGAAACCCATAACGATGGCTTTGTCACTTTGAATGCTGTATTTCTTAGAGGAGTAAGAGAGTGGCAATATACAAGATGTTACTTGAAATTTGAAGGAAAAAAAAAGTGTGTGCCAGAGATCTTTGATGGAGCATTGTCAGAAGAATTTCAAAAACTGCAAGTTGTTACACAGATGTATTGATTTAATTAGTCTAGATAACACCATTTATTTATGCTTAAGCATCTCACACATGCAAAAGTTGGTAATTCGAAGTCACACAATAATTTGTGAGTTATCTTCTATACCACGTGTTGTAGCTTCTGAATACCAACTTTGATGAGTGTGTGTCAGATGCTTAAGCATAAATAAATGATAGAGCCCAATTAAGCAATACACTTTGATTCTGGAATTCTGTTGACATTTTCATGTAAAAATTTTTTGGTGGTAGCTTTTAAAGATCACATTGTTTTAAACACAGTTTAATCTCATAGTATCAGCAAGATCCTCACTGGAGACAGAACATATGTGGGTTCTGCTGGTTGTGTCCCTTTAGGTATCTGAGTGGGTCTTTAATATACCATTGCAGCTTGTTTTGGTTAGCCATAAAAGGAGTGTTCTCCAGTGAATGAAGAAGAGTAGAGTTATCCTCTTAACAAAAAGATGAACTTGTTTTGTGATAGGTAAGAGATTATATTATTAAATGTCTTGAGGAGGGAAATGTCTTTCTTTTGCAGACCCTGTATCATGTTAGAATCTCCTTGCTATATTTCTTTTTTGCTATTCTAACTTTAACTATAAGAGCACCAAGATATTCTTTGTCTGCCTGATTTTGCTGTACTGTTCTCAGTTAAAAAAAAATACTGTTATATATTTTTTATTCTTAGGTAATTTAAACAATTTGTTATTGTTGTTTAAAATGGTAAGCTACCAAAAGACTTGGGTGTAGCTAACATACTAGGGATTTAGGTAGCATCTTTTCTTTCAGAGTTTGGGATGCCTCACCTCTATTATTTTTTTCTCACCATACTCCCTGGAAGATAGAAAGGGGAAGGACTAATTAATCCTATGTTTTCCCCATAAGGAAACATATGCTCATGGGGTTAAGTGTTTTGCCTAAGGTCAGACTTACTAAAGAACATAGTCATAGAATGTGGCAGAGAATTCCAGAGCCTGGCAAAGTATAGCTCCCTACTTACTGGGAAATGTGATAGAAAGATAATTATTTTCTCTAAAGACTTGACTATTGCTGGTCAATTCTTACTCCTCTGAGACTATTTACCATCTTATCCCCAGGGAAGAAACTTGTTTGCAGGTTAGGGCTACTCTCTAATCTTCAGGAGATATTACTTAATAGCATAGCTGACTTAGAATTTCAAGTAAGTGTATGATATTTTCGTGTGTTCTTCTAATATGAGTTAGAATGATTCTTCAGGCTGCCAAGTGCCCATGTTAATTAGTGTTCACAGAATACAAGATGTCACTTTTAAGACCATTAGCTGTTATTACTTATGCTCCATAATAATAGGATACATAAATGTATTTGATTTCATTTAATGTGCATTTAATCAAATACATAAATTTAGGGATGGGCACATAACCATGGGCAGGGCCTGCTCACTACTCACCTAGGCAAATGCAAGAGGAGAAACACACTTTGCAGAGAAAAAGGAAGTCATGTAAAATGGGAGTATCACTGCTGATGCCTGGAGGTATACGCAGGCTAAATTCAACATGGTAAATGGCCCACCTGAAATAGAAAAATAATCATCCATTTGGAGATGAAGAGCAAGGCAGACTTAGTCAAGGTTCTCTGTAGAAACTTGCATTTTTAGAATTACAGGTAATACAAAGAAAGGATACCTATAAAGAGGCTGTAATTACTTTTTATTTGTCTCATTGATAGAAATTACTTCTTACTTATTTTCGCAGAGCCTTATTACATTAGAAAAATGTTAGTATTTCACCTAAATCTACAGTTCTTCTAGAGTTACCATGTTTCTTTGTATTTATGAACTTCCATTATTACTGTCTACATTAAAAGTTTAGTTATTTGACTTAAATATTTGAGACCTTCTACCCTTCCCCATCCTGAGTTGTTTCTTAATAGTGAGGCATAGTTTACCGCTTGAGTTTTTGTTTCAGATGAGCCTTTTTTATTTTGAATGATGTGAATGGAGCTGCAGCTTTCTTTAGCCTGTGAGCTGACACTCTCATAATTGTGTGTATTGGTTTCAGCAATTAGGAAAGATACAAACACCCATGCTTTGCCTTTGAAATGCTTTTGTAACAGGTCCATAGGCTTTAAAAAGCAGCTTTTTCTTATCTCTCTATGCTCCAAATGCTCTTTTGGTCAAGAAAACAAGCTGACCTCCCTTTATCTCTGCCCACACTCTGGGTCCTTTAGATCTCTCTAAATCTTTACTTTCATCATGATTTACTCAGCTGCTGCTATTTTGTTATTTATCAAAAGTTGGAATGTTCCTGTTTCCATGAGAAGAGATGTTGGTGTTACTGCTTTGACCATCGCTTTGCAATGTCTTTCTTTTGCAGACCCCATATCATGTCAACCTCCTCCTGGCTGGCTATGATGAGCATGAGGGTCCGGCGCTCTACTACATGGACTACCTGGCAGCCTTGGCCAAGGCTCCTTTTGCAGCCCATGGCTATGGTGCCTTCCTCACTCTCAGTGTCCTGGACCGATACTACACGCCAAGTAAGTTCCAGCTCTGTAGATGGGGAGCAGTAGCAGAGCCCCATCCTCAGCTGCTTCCCAATTTTGTGCACAACCCCTTGGAGTTGGATGGCCAGGGCTTGAATAGAGGATGGAGCGTAAGAAGCACATTCAGGTGCCCTCTGGAAGCTTTCTCCTGTAGGTCAGTAGGGTTATGGAAAAACTAATGGAAATTTTTCTTTTGCCAGAAAAAGTGAGGTATTACATATGTCCAGAGCTGGGTTTTGTTCTGTTTTAAAGGAGGGTTGGATTAGTGAGTGAAACTATGATTCTTCAGTTACAAAAGTTCAGGTTTTTTACTCATTTTGCCATACCCAGATGCTCAGTAGCTTCTCAGCTGTAGAGAATGTGGTTTGTATGTTTGTTTTGAGCTTGTGATGATGAACAGGTCCCCTGCATGACAACTGAGGATTTCTTTTCTTAAATGTCAGAAATTTCTAAGGCCACAGCCTGGGCTATTCCTTTGGGTCTTATCACCTAAAGGCTACCCCATCCTACTAGAAGAAGCTGGCTCTATTCTTGTCCATAAACTGTCAGCTTGGAAAATCTTCAGACACAGGGATACTTGTGTGCAAATTTCTGTCTTCTGACCCCAATCCCAGCGTCAGCTTCAGCCACCGTGAGCAATAGGCGCTTGGGATTCTCAGCTTTTACAGGCTGTAGATGCAGCACAGATAACAACTCTCCTTACATTCCATTCTTCCCTGTCAGTATAGTAAGAATCTGGCTTGTTCATTCCTTTTTTGGCTCTGCCCTCTCACTCAACCTCAGCCCTGCCAGAGCTCCAGGCCACATCCTGAAAAGAATTAGTCTGGCCTCCTAGTGACTGTGTCTTGATTTGGCATCTGTCAGTAATACAGCTGATTTGCCCACCAAAGTAACCACCAACCACCCCTGAAGCCTGACTGCATAATATGTCATCCCAGTTTGCCATGCCTGTGGACAGTTCCTTTGGCTCCTATTTTATGAGAGACTCAGCCCCATCCTATGAATTCTCTTTCCATTGTTAAACTGAGGCCCAGCTGGCAAAGTAAGGCTAAAACTCTGGCCCTATCCTTCCTATCCCTGACTTGCAGCTGGTTAGGGCAGATGGAACTGATATAAGCCCTGGTCCAGAAGGAGGGGTGGGGGTGGGAGGTGTTGGGGGATGGGCTATAAAGAAGAGGCAGGCCGCTGGACTTGTCTAAAGGCAAGCCCCGGCCATGGGAGGCAGAATTCCGTCATGCTTACCCTTCTCTGTAGCAAATCAATTTGCAATGGCTTGTGGCTGCCAGAGCATTGGGTCTGGGGCACCCTTGACTGCATATGGAATAAGTTTGTTCCAAGCCAGAAGGCTAGACATTTTTTTTTACCTTTTCTGTTTGTGTGGCACACTGACCTGAAAATGTTTGAAACTTAATCAAAAGTTGTGGTGGAGAATTGGACTTAATGTCAGCACCTTGAGTGCTTGGCCTCTGCGTTCTCTTTCAGCTATCTCACGTGAGAAGGCAGTGGAGCTTCTAAGGAAATGTCTGGAGGAGGTGAGTAGCTCCCATGGGATTCTGAAAGGAATGTTTTGTCTCTCTCTCTGCCAATATTGTTCCTGTTCCTCGGTTGCATTTTTTCTAATCCTTGCCAGAAGGTGTAATAAATATCCACTAACCAGATGTGAAGTTGCTACCAAGGGTAGAGTTTGGTGCATAACAAGCTTATTTTTTCTCTTATGGGTCACCTTCTCATCAGTGTCAGTTTTACAACTTAATTATTTTTCTTTTTGATTCATCCAGACTAGTGTTTCTCAAATTTTAGCATGTACAAGAATCATCTGGGGAATTTGTTTTTTAAAAAAAGGCAGATTCATGCTTTCTACCGCATCCCCCACCCCAGTTCTTACTCAGTTGTCCTGGTGTAGTTCTTAAAAATATTTTAACTAGCATTCCCAGGTGATTATGCTGCAGGTGGTAAACTGGGGCCATACTTTAAGAACTATTGTGCTAGACTTTATACCTGCTCTATTTTTGTGCTACCTAGAGTTGCCATAAATTCTGCTGCCTTAAATGGTACATGAGTCCTGGAGAGAAAGCCTCCCCTGGAAATTCAGGAGGCCATAGACAACTAGGAAGCTTTGGGCAGAGGGGAAGAGTAGCCATTAGTTTATGAGTCCAGGACACGAGCCCTGCCCATTCCAATACTATTGCTAGGAGTCTAAGGCCCCCGGCTATGAATAGAGAATGAGGAGGAAAAGAAAGCAATTCCTTTATACTGTTCAATTCTTTTACTGTTCTTGTGGCCTAAGGATAAACTTAAGTTTATGGTCCAGTGAAAAGAGAGTAGGAGATTAAGAGCAGCTGGTAGCCCTGGACAGTAATATCAGTTTGCCCCTTAACCCAAGCCTGTCATTTTCAGACCACAGTGCCCCTTCTTCCTCTTGTTTGTAAATCTCGTTTCCAAAGCAGAAGCTGAGAATAAACTCATGTGCTTTCCTTACCCATTCAGCCAAGAGGCCATATCAGTCCTGCAGCCGCAGTGTTACAAGGGGGTGCTAGGAAGAAGCCACTGGAATATTGAATGCTTTGAGACTTTCCCCCCATGGCTCCTAAAGATGATTATTCTAGAAACTCACATTTCCTTATTGTCACCTTTTCTTGATCTTGGAGCTTGGTTCTGAACATAAGAGTCATCAGCCAGAGGGGACTGTGGAAATGGAATGGGTTGTTGCTGTCCAGTCCTCAGCTGTAAAGGAGATGGGAAACATCAAGGGAGGGAAGGCTTAGGCCTGGGGAGTGGTACATTTTTAGAATATGTCCCTAAGGGAGCAGGTAGAGAGCTTTGTGCCTTCTTTCTAGAGACTGAGTGAGGTGTTCAGGAAGACACAGAAACAAAGATTTCCTCCAGATGTGTTAGTAATCGCTAGCCAGGTTAATGGGGCCATCTGATCCTGTGCCCATAGACCACCGCTCCTTTGGAACAGCCTCTCAAGCAGAGAGTCTTAATGGGAGTCCAGAAATGTTTCTTTAATAACAAGTGAGCTTGGATTGGAGGAGACAGAAGCAGGGGTTGTTCCAAGGGCAGTTCTGAGGGCATTTTTCCCACCACCCTATAGCTATGCACATATAAACACACTCACATACCTGATGCTTATAATGTGTGTGGGTGACTGGAGCAAACTGTTGGGACCTAGGATTACATGGCTTTGGTCTAAAGCTTATTCCTAGGGCAATCGCTTCTTGGTTGGCGTGTTACCTTGAGACATTTTAAAAGAGAAATCTATGTTTACCAGGCTGATTGGTGGCAGGTTGTGGGGAACAGAGTGTTAGACTGTCTCAGTCTTCATCAGCTGAGTGACCAGAGTCAAGCTCCCAACTGCGTCTCTCAGCTCTTGCTCACTACCTTCCGGTCAGCCTCCAGCTGCAGCTTGGGCTTTCCTCAGTGTATCCTAGCACCAGCTGCCCCCAGTAGGATACGAGCTGCACAGAAGCAGAGATTATTGTCTGCTTATATGCCCAGTGCCTAGACCAGAGCCTGGCCCGTATTCAGTTCTTAATAATAATTTGTTGACTAATTTCCTTCATATGTCTCTGCAGCTCCAGAAACGCTTCATCCTGAATCTGCCAACCTTCAGTGTTCGAATCATTGACAAAAATGGCATCCACGACCTGGACAACATTTCCTTCCCTAAACAGGGCTCCTAACGTCATGCCCTCCCTCCCACTTGCCAGGGAACTTTTTTGATGGGCTCCTTTATTTTTTTCTACTCTTTTGATGTGTGCTCTTGATAGATGGTTAATTCAGAATAAAGCTGACTATGGGTAAATTGAGTGCTCTGGGTTGAGTCTCAGTTTACCTAACATCACCTCAGGAAGGAAGTGGAGGGTGTGTTGGACTTTTTGCCAGGACTGTCTTTCTTCCTGCCCCTTTCCCTTCATTAATACTCTAATTGGCCTTTAGCAGCAGACAGCTTGCTTGCTAATGTCTCATTCCCTCTAAATCAGTGGTTCTTTTTTGCCCCTTAGCTTAACAGTTTTAAGTAATTAATTTGAATGGGTAATACATGCACCTAGAAAAAATGCAAACAGTACAAAAACACACAGTAAAAAATGTTTCTCCCATCCCTGTAATTTGATCACCTTCTTCCCTTCCCGGAGGGAACTTCAGCTACAAATTTCTTATCTGACCTTTAAGAGATACACTGTTCTTGTGTAAAGGCTGTGTGTTTACGCACACGTACACACACGTCCCCTTTTAAAAATATTTTTGAATGTTCTGCATATTACTTTTTCATTTAACACTATATTGAAGATTTTTTTATATCAGTACATAAATAGCTAACTTATTCTTGTTGACAGTTGCATAATATTCCATTAAATTGATTATACTATAGACAGTTAACCAGATATCTGTTTTACTTCCTAATCTAGCTTTTTGGAAATGAGTAATGTAGATTTTATTTGAATGTGCTGCTAAAACTGGTTCTTAACCAGCTGTATGTATCAGAATCACCTGGGGAGTTTTCTAAGTGTCTCAAATAATTCTAATCTTCAGTCATGATAGAGAACTACCAGATTGAAGCTTCTTTGGAGCAGTGGTCCTCAAACTTTAGCATGTGTCCTACTTCTATTGTTCGGGGTGTGGCCAGAGATTTTGCATTTCTAATATTACCAGTTGATGTTGATGTTGCTGGTCTAGGAATTATACTTTGAGCACCGTTTGGTCTTAAACTAAGATAAGTCTTACTTTATCCCATTCTGCGCTATTCTTAATACCACATACAGTAAGTTTTGAGGTTATCTGAGGTGAAATATATCATCTCCTTAAGATACTCCCTATAGATAAGAACATTCATATTAACAGTATTGAGTTACTGTCAGATTTGAATATCATACACTTTTCATACGCCAGTGGTCAATGCTTTATACCATAAGAAGCAAACTAATCATTGAATAAATGAGGGGGAAAAGAGATGGTGCACATCACCATAGCTGGTTCATCCTCAGACATCAGCATGAATATGCATAGGTTTGGGCTTTTGAATAGATTTCTGAGTCTCTTTATAAGGCATCTATTTTTTTTAAATTTAAGTATAGTCCGTTTAAAGTGTTGTGTTAATTTCTGGTGTACAGCAAAGTGATTCAGTTACACATACATATATATATTTCTTTTCAGATTCTTTTTCATTATAGGCTATTATAAGGTATTGAATATTGTTCCCTGTGCTATACAGTAGGACCTTGTTGTTCATCTATTTTACACATAGTAGTTAGAATCTGCAAATCTCAAACTCCCAATTTATCCCTTTATCACCACCTTCTTCCCTAGTAACCATAAGTTTCTTTGCTGTGTTTGTGAGTCTGTTTCTGTGTTGTAAATACGTTTGTGTAATTTTTTTAAGATTCTACATATAAGTGATATGATGTGGTATTTTTCTTTCTCTTTCTGGTTTATTTCACTTAGTATGGCAATCTCCAGTTCCATCCATGTTGCTGCAAATGGCATTTTATTTTTTACGGCTGATTAATATTCCATTGTATATTTATACCACATCTTCTTTATCCAGTCATCTGTCGATGGGCATTTAGTTTGCTTCCGTGTCTTGGCTATTGTAAATAGTGCTGCTATGAACATTGGGGTGCATGTATCTTTTTGAATTAGAGTTTCCTCCAGATATATGCAGAAGTGGGATTGCTGGATCATGAGGTAAGTCTACTTTCAGTTTTTTAAGGCATCTCCATGTTTTCTATATGGCTGCACCAAACTACCTTCCCACCAACAGTGTAGGAGGGTTCCCTTTTCTCCACACCCTCTCCAGCATTTATCATTTGTGGACTTTTTAATGATGGCCATTCTAACTGGTGTGAGGTGATACCTCATTGTAGTTTTGATTTGCAGTTCTCTGATAATTAGCAATATTGAGCATCTTTCATGTGCCTATTGGTAAGGCATCTGTTTTAAAGCTCCACAGGTGATTCTGTTGCTTGCGGCCAGTTGAGTACCACTACTAAAGCATAAACATTCCTGCTTCATGGTTTTCGCATCTGTAAAATGGTCAAAACCGTACCTGTTTCATGGTGGTGGTTATGAGGATTCCGTGCACCAGTGTAAAGAGAAACAGGGCCTGGCATGTGGTTAAGTGTTCAGTAAGTATAAATTATTAGTAAACTTGTTATTCTGTATCCAAGCTTCACCAGGAATGAAATTGTTTTCTGCCTTTCACTGTAAGTATCCTAGAGTGATCCCATAGGCAAGCTCACCAGCCTACCCTGACTTCCATCATTTCTTTCTTGGAAATTTTAACAGCCTCCTAACTTCTCTCTACTTTTAACCTCTTCCCTCTCCAGTTTTCTCTCTTTACTCTTAAAAAAAAAAGGTGGACCATCCATTGCTCTCCTCACTTAAAGCTTTCTGAAGATTTTCCATTGCTTGTAGAATAAAGCCCAACTCTAGTTTGACATGCTAGGCATTTCATAATCCTCTTCCAGCCTAGCTCCCCAGTTTCCTTTCCTTTTCTGCACTCCATAAAGCCCATGACCCTGAAGTGATATGGCCTCAGCATACATGCCTTCATGACTTCATGCCTATATATATATATACTGTAAAAAGGGTAAGCATTGCTTCCTGGAACTTTCCTTACAGATATGTATACAGGTGTGATTAAGTCATGATGCAGGGCACTCTGATATTTTCTAATATTTCCTTCTACCAGATTATATTTTTTAATGCCAGCTATGTCCTTCTAAATCAGTTCCTTGAAGATTGAAAAACTGGAAATACACTGATGCTTTAACACTCCTGGCCAAACACTGCTCAGAATGGTCTCCCAATTGGTTCCCATCTGCTTTTAGGTGATTAATGCACTGGAAACAATTTATTCGTTCCCAGGCTTGGGGTGAGAGGGGATAGGTTGGAGAAGAGAGCAGCTGTTTTGCCTCAGGGTAGGGAAGCTCAGCTCTGACTAGTGAAGAGGTTGGGAAGGCTGACAAGGAACCCCTAAGAGATGGAAGAGGGTGCTGAAATAGTTTAAGTGCCATATGTCTTACCTCATTTATTTAACTCCCTCAACTTCCCATAGCCTAAAATAATTTTAGTAGTAGAATGTCTCCCACCAGGCCCAGGGCTTTGGTTAAAGCAGAATATACTTCCAGCTTTTCCTCCACTCCTTTCATATTGGTGGGTTGGGGTGGGGAAATTTCTTGAGAAAAGAAATCACATCTTTGGACATTTATCCTGGGAGATGATGCCAAGTTCTTTGATTTCTGCAAAACACCTGACCATCTGTCTCTGACAGCACATCTACAAAGAACTAGGGGAAGAGAGTTCTAGGCAAAGAGAAGGATAAGTACAATGGCCCTGAGGCATAAAAGTGGTGATGTGAGGAACAGAAAGGAAACCAATGTGGCTACAGCAAAATGAGTGATGAAAAAAATAGTTTTAAGATATGGTTGAAGAAATAGGCAAAGTCTAGATCTTTGCAGGGCTTTCGTATGAAGGCGTACCAGTGAAAACAGGGAGACCAGTTGAAAGAATTGCAATAGTCCTGAGGACTAGGGTGGCAGCAGAGGAGATTTAGAAGAGGATGGACTTCTGATTGGTTGAGTGTAGGGAAAGACTCAAATATGACTCCCTAGTTTCTGGCTTGAGCAGCTAGGTAGAGGGTGGTGCCATTTACTGAGGTCAAGAGGCTGGTCAGGTCAAGATTTGAGTACTTGAGTCAAGTACTTCATTTTGGACATGAGTAGAAGAGAATGTTTCAGAAAAGAACAAGTGGTCAGCCATGTCAAGTGCTGCTAAGTCCGGATGAAAGAGCCTTCGGATTTGACCTTGTGGCCATTGATGACCTTGCTGAGTGGATTTCCATAGGCTGGTAAGGGATAGAAGCCAGATTGAAGTGGGTTGAAGAGTGAATTGGGGGTGAGGTAGTGGAGGTGGGGAGTGTAGCAATCTTTCAAAAACTTTTACTAAAAAAGTAAATGGGGAAAGGATTTATGTTTGTAAGGTAAGAGATCCTTGAACATGTGTCCTTTGGGGAGTGATCTAGCAGACGATTCAGTAGTGAGGAAGAGACTGAAGGTGCAGGAAAGAAAAACAGCCTGAAGAATGGAATCCTCAAGACAAAAGAGGTGGATTAGAATGGGCCAAACAGATAAACAGACACAGTCAGCAGCATTTATCCTGACACACATGCAGACCCACACTGGTGGACATGGTTAACATATCACATAGACCTAATAGCCAGACTGACACATTCACAAACAGGCCCTGCAAGTCACAATAATACAAAAACAGCCCCTGTCAGGATTCACTTAACACACACACAAACACACACACACACACACACACACACAAAACTAATAGCCACAGTGACAAGCCAGATAGACCCACCATCTGCACCCCCTCATGCAGAGGTGCCCACAGCCCCCTGTGAGGGTTTCCCTTTAGAGGCTTCTTTCTACTTCAACCTGTCCTAATTCCCAGGCGCTGCCTCTCCCTGATGACCTTGTCCAAGTCTTGGAAGGCAAGTCCAGGCCTGGGCTGAAGAAGGACAGGGAAGGCTTCATATCGAATGAAAAGATTTTATTAAGAGAATGAGAAAGCAATCTTGAGAGTTGGGGAGATACACTGACTGCAGGGTCAAGAAAAACAACAGCAAATACAAAATACCAGCAACAACCGCAGGGTCCCTGACCTTCTTCCCTCCCGGCCCACCCACAGCCCTTTGCAAGCAAAATCACCCTCTCCATTCCTGGTCTAGCTGGACATCTTGGTACATGAGCAGAAGACAGTGAAATGAGAGTTTTCAACTCATTGGGATAAATAAGTTGCACTGGAAATTTTTAAACTTTAAATTTAATTACAACATAAATAAATAGGGCAGACAGCAACAGGACTGAAGTGCAGCCTGGATTCAAGTTCTGCAATTTGTGCTTCTCTGTTCTTTGAGGGCCCCTTCTGCCCACTTCTTCCCAAGAGTGGGAGAAGTCCAAAGAGCCCACTGGGGCCTCCTGCCAGCACCTCTTTTCTGGGGATGGGAGATTCTGGGATGAAGGGCACCAACTCCTCAGTAGCACCTCTGGTTTGTTAATTTCTCTCCTACTCAGTAAAAACAGCAAGGCCTTGGTTCCTAGGAGCACCCATTACCCTCATGGGTAGCACTGGCGCCAAGAAGCAGGCTTTTCCATGCCAATTTCCTGTCCAAGCCCTTCTCAGCAATAAAGGGTCAGAAAATTGCACATGTGAGGCAGAAGCCTGGGCCCTCAACTTATCAACAAACCACTACAGAGGCCACTTCCCCGTACTCCAACCCAGGCCCCTAACTTGGGGGTTTCTGGAGGAATATTCTCTTTCTGGCCTGACTCCAACTCCAACTTTTAGTCCTTTCAGTCTCCCCCTAACCGGGAGTGGAGACCTCATTTCAGGCCTTGGGACCCCTTAGGGATGGGGCAGGGGAAGCAGTTACTTCCGATGCTTGGTATCCTTCTCCGAAGCCTTGGTATCGCCATGCCCACTGCCCGCACTGCTTAGAAACATCTTGTCCAACCCTTTGAGTGCCTCCAACAAGTAGTTCTGGAAAGCAGTGAGGGCAGCACAGATGGCGGGCCCGCCAAAGCCATGGGTGATGAGGCTAAAGTGTGTCAGGCAGCTCTGCACGCCAGGCTCCAGGATGAGTGCTGGGCGGCTGTTGCCTAGTGGTGAACGGTCCTGTGCCATCAAGTCTGCAAACTCTTTGCAGATCTGCCTAGGGTGGAGGAAGGAGGGTCAGAGGTTAGAGGACAAAGGTCTGAGTCCAGGGAAGGACCCACCACTTGCTGGGCACTTTATATACGTCATATATATGACTGCTGACCAAACAGCCTGCAAATGATGATCATACCCATGTTACAGAAAAGTAAACTAAGGTTCAGAGATATTAACTGACTTGCCCAATATCGCAAAGCTAATAAATAGCACATGCCAATACCCTACGATCTCTTTTCCTTTGGTGTCCTGCCCACATTCAAAGTCCAGCTCAACTCCTACCTTATCCAGGAAACTTTCCTTGATTCCCACCTCCACCTGAAATACCCAATGTTTCAAGGGCTTTGTCTATGAAATTTTTAGCAAACAGTCCAGAATCTGCCTTAAGTAACTGAAAGAATAGCTAGCAGTGAACATGAATTGAGGCATACATCCCACTTAATGTGCATACATCTCACTTAACTCTTACAACAAATCTGTACTGCTATCATCCCCACCATATGGAAGAGGAAACTGGTTGGTTGGTTTCAGACAGGATAGATGACCTGCCCAAGTGACTAGGCTGTAATTTGAATCCAGCTCCAGTTTGCAGCCATTATTCATTTCTGTGTGTGGCTCGAGCAGGAGAATCACTTGTGTCTCATCTTTGCATCACCATGGAGCCATCAGCATCTTAGACGTGACTGGGACCCAGGAAGTGCTTGATTAGTTAGCTGATTAATGAGTGAGGTGAGTCCTGCCCTAGATACGTTTCTCCAGCTGCAACAGGAGCAGCCTCAAAGGTCCCATGAGTCATGGCAGTCCCAGGAGTCTGTGATTCCACTTCTGCCTTGGGGACTTGAGGAAATCTCAAAGGAAGAAAGGTGGAGTTGTGATTTGAAGGACTGTATTAGGTGGGGGGACTGGATGGTGTTCTAGGCAGAAGAGCAAGTCCGAGGATGGGAGGGTAGGAGAGCAAGTGGGTCAGTTGGAGTGGGTGGAGGTTGTGCAGACCAGATTGTGAGGGCCCTCAAAGGAGTCTGGACTTTACAGATTGGTGATTTTCAGACACCCCATTCCCACTCTCTGTGTATGTGTGTGTAATGTGTGTCTCTTCTTGCAATGGGACCCTTTCAAAAACTAAATCCTAGTGGAATACCACTTCATTAAACAGGCTCTGTGGCATTCCCACAGAACCTAGTTTGACAGTCAATGCAGTAGCAGTGGGAGCTACTGAAGGCTTTTGGGTAGGGGAGCAGTGCTTGTGCAGGGATGCTGAGGGAAGAGAGGGGCATTGAGATGCAAGTCTAGGAGTGAGATTGGGAGACCAGAGTTGAGGGGGCAGCATGTGAGTTGTGGTGAAGGAGGCACCAAGACTTGCAAAGAGGTCAGATATGAAGTAAAGACGAAGGAGGGTCAACCCGGGAGCCTGGGTGGGTATTGGTGCCACCCATGGAGGTGACTGGAGCAGAGGTGCTGATTGTCAAGGCTCAGGCAGGGGGAGGAAGACTAGGGAACTCAGACTGATGATAGAACTGAGGCTGGTTGGTGCCACGGGGCAGTGTATTGGGGCATGGTACCCACACATAAGCCTGTGTAAGCCTGTCTGGGACACTTTCTGCTGGTGTACAGAACCCAGATATGCTCATATGTGTCCACGTGTACCCCTGTCTCGTGCACAGCATGGAGCCTAGGTATGCCTGTGTGCCACTGGTGCCACATGTACCATGTATATCACATGTGCATGAGTGGTATCCGTCGTGCCCATGCTTGGTGTCTGTGTCTGTGTCTGTGCACTGCACCAGCACGAGCCTGTGCATAGCACCCTCACTCACTTGGCAGCCAGCAGCATGCTCTTGCGGCTGTGCAGTTCCCCAGGGTCAGCATGCTGTCGGCACAGGTACTCGGCGGCTGCCTTGGCTGGGAACTCGGTCTCACAAACATAGCCAAAGTCTCGGGCCAAGTGCACGGCCTCTCCTGAGGGGAGGGGAGACAGAGAGATGAGCCATGACTACAGCCAGGTGCACCTCTGAGCCCGAGCCTTGACCCTCCAACCCCTGACCAGGGCCTGCCTGCTCTATCCTGCTTCTGTAGTCCCTTCTCAGCTCTACCCTAGAACCCCACTGCTCTCCCTTGGGGCCACCCGGGACGGGCTCTGAGCTCAGGGGTGGGACCTGAGCCCACCATATATCCCAGAGCCTGAACTCAAGATGACCAAGCCCGGGGTCACCAACCTCCAGGGAACGGACACTGACCCCCTCATCCCTCTGCTGTATCTAGACACTGGCCACTCTTCCCTTCATACACACACACACACACACACACACACACACACGCTCTCTACTGCACCAGCACCCTCACTTAAAGACTATACCCACATATCACACACACACCTTACTTATACATGATGCAGAGAACACACACATGACTAAGCATACCCTCCTGCGTTAGAGGCAGTCACACTGAATGACACATGCCCCTCAGGCCTCATTTACCCTCTACTAGTGAAGTCAGCAGCGTCACATTGGCGGCCTTGCGTCGGCCAGCTGGCAAGTTGAGCCCAATCTTCTCCAGCCGTTCCCGCAGACACCGGCCTCCATTCTTGGACTTGGCCCTTGACATGCACACAGAGACAGACACACACTATGAAGACAAGATAGAACCATGTAGGTTACATGACCCCAGCAGGGCCTTGCTGCCTCCACCAACCCTGCTGAGGCTTGGGTCTGGCCCTGGGGACACTCTGGGGTGTCTATTAGCCTGATGCCAATCTCCTTAATCTCACTGGTTTTACAACCAAGATGGGAATGGGGGCCCACCACCCAGCTCCAGGAAACCCTAATTTCTCCCTAATCCTTTCAACAGCAGGGACAGCCCAAGATAGGGCAGGATAGACTAGCATCTTAGAGTCCTTTTTCCCACCTTAGCACACCAACAGGGCTACCCAGGGACACACAGACAGATACATGAGGAAACAGTTACACACACAGCTGCCCAGGAGCACACGGATACACACACACACACAGATGAAGACACACTGAGGGCCAAGAATAGAGACACAGACCCCAACAGAGACCGACACAAACTCAAGACACCCAGGGACACAGAGACACATGTTCACACCAAGTCAGGATCCCAGGGACATTTTTGTACAGACACTCACAGACTCCAAGCCCCACTGGGATGCTGAAAGAGACTAGGAATAGGGAGATTCTCCCACACCTGCACAAATGCAGCCCCTACACACAGGTACAGACATGTAAACATACATATGTCTAGCTCCAGGTGCACATGCAATCACACTCATACACACATGCACACAAACACTGTCCTCAAGCACATCAAAACTCATAGCCCTGAAGCAGAAATATCCTACCCAGGCACAAGGACATGCAGAGAGAGAGACAAACACAACTCTGAAGAAAAACCATGGACCCCATGTTTGCCACCCCAAAGCACACACACCAGAGAGGCCTATACTGACACAGGGAATGGGTCTTCTGTCCTGGGGGGGTGGAATGAAGATGGCATTCTCCCTTCCTGCCCAATGTGGGTGAATCCTCCATCCCTTCTCTGTACCCAGGCTCCTCTCCACCCCCACCCCCAAGCCCACAGACCCGTGGGAGCTGCTGGGGATCCAGGCCTGCCCCGGAGCATGCACAATTCCAGGGAGACAGGTGGAGATGATCCTGTGGCCTGGGGTGGGGCTGGCCCCTCTCTGATCCCCTGAGAAAGTCTGAAATGACCACAGATTTTAGCCCTGGCACTGTGCAGGGAGTTGTGGGCTGGCCTTCCTACCTTCGAAGGACTCCACCCAGGAGGGAGGCATTGAGACACTCGGGAGGTGAGAGTCGCCGTTGGACCTCTCCCACTGTCACCTTGTACTTGGATGTTGAACTGAGCAGAGAGAGCCGGCCTGGCACGGAGCAGAAGACCTCACTGGGGTTCGTGATGCCGCCAACCAAGCTGTCTTTGGCCAAGGAGAGGGCAGAAAGGCTGCTGGCTTTGGAGGGGATGGGGACTGTGGAGCAGAAGCAAGAGCAAGGGAGAGAGACAACACTGAGCCAGGGACCACAGGACACAGCCAGTAACCAGCTGTGGCGGGAACACATTGATGAAGCATCAGCTGTCCATGGGCACCGCGCTAACATGCTGTGCACACACAGCTGTACTACACGTCCCAGCACTTTTCAGAAGGTGGTTCCCCTATCCCTGCTTTACAAGGGAGGAGACTCAGGCACAATGAGGTTAACACGACTCACTCAAGCTCACTCAGCTAGTGAGTGGCAGAAATGAAACCCAAAGTTCTCTGGGTCTTGAACCCCTGTTCCCTTCACCGAGTCAGGCTGGTTCCCTGTTAAAATTCAAACGGCTTCAGCATTCTTGGAGTTTGGGCATGTGTCATCAGAGAAGGGGCTGGAACTAAGGAAATGGAGCCTGAGCTGGAGGCAGGATTCCTAGGTCCCTGCAGCAGGGCCCAGCCAGATCTGCGCAATCACAAGGAGTCCCCAGTTCCCCCTTGCTCACTTGTGATGCCCATATCTCCCCTGCACCCCAGATCAGTGAAGGGCCCGGGAGCTTTGGACTCTCACATCCCGGAGACAGGGAGGTTATGCTCCCATTAGGCCTCCAGCCCTGGCCCCTTTCCTGCCAAGTCACTCTGGGATGCTCAAGGAGACCAAGAATAAAGAGACACACCCTACAGCCCCCTACCCCAAGTGCTCTTGTCTACTAGTACCTATGAAAGGGCAGGGAAGGGAATCCAAGAAGTTTATTTTCCAACACCCACTTGGACACTCTTGGCTCTAAAAGTTCTTCCTGCAGTCTAACCTCCATCTTCCTGCTAAGCCCTCAGAGGGAAGGGAGAATGACTGAGGCACTTGCTCCCTCTTCAGCTTCTCTTCTTTCAAGGAAGTGAGAGCCTTGGTAGAGGTCTTGTGTGTTTGGGGAGGGTGGGTTAAGTGGGGAGCCTGAGGTCAGTAGTTACTGAGCATTGACTATACTATGTGTTCCACAGATAACCTCACTGAATCCTCAGAACAACCCACCAGGGGGCTACATTTATTATGCCCATTTTTCAGATGGGACTGAAGCCCAGAAAGGTGAAGTAAGGTGTCCGAGATCACACAGCTGGTAGACTTAGGACCAGTAGCAAGTCCTGGACTGTGGTCTCAAAGCACTCAGCCCTCCAGTCATTTGGCAAATATTTACTGAGCACCTGCATGCCAGAAACTGCTAAGCCTCAGGAATGCAGAGGTAAGCAAGGCTGGCCCAGTCCCTGGCCTGGCACAGTCCCTCCAGCTTTTCCCTCTCTGGATGCACATTCGAACCCTCCACCCCATCACCTAGCCAGAAACTTCAGTGAGGCCTTCCACACTGCCCTCCCCCACCACGTCCCATCCATCGCCATGTCATACGGCTTTCATTCCTCCACGTGCCCTGGATAGAGCCACTTCTCTGCGTGAACAGGGATGCTCACTCACTTTCCACCTGAATTTCTGCATAGCCCCTGCACCAGAGGGATCTTTCTGAAACACATATCACTCCCCAGCCTAGAACCCGTCAATGCATAGTCAGTTCCCTGAGAATCAAATTCCAGCTCCACAGCTGAGCAGAACGATGCCCCTATCCCTCAGTGAGTGCCAGCTGTAGAGCAAGTGCTTCACATGAACAGCTCTTGTGGTGGATGCTATTCCCCATCCCCACTTCAAGATGAAGAAACTAAAAGTTCAAAGAGGTTAAGATGGCACAGCACTAAGGAGCAGAAATGGGTCTTGAACTCTGATTACGGACTTTAACGCTCACACCCTTAACTGTCATAATGCCCTCCTTCCTCCTCCTCTGGGGTCCGGCTCCTGCCTACCCGTCTTGCCTGGTCCTCCACCTGCCCTTTAGGCTCTTGACCCATGCTGACCAATACAAAAATACTATGAGGCACATATATAAGTTTAAAACTTTTAATAGCCCTTACTTAAAAAACAAAGCAAGAAGAAACATGTAAGACTAACTTTAATATATTTTTACTTACCCCAATATATAAAAATATTATCACTGAAGCATATATAAATCAATCAACACTTTAAAAGTTATTAATGAGCTATTTTACATTCTTTTCTTATATTTGGTCTTCAAAATTCAATGCAATTTTACACTTACAACCCATCCTAATTCAGACCAGCCATATTTCAAGTGCTCAGTAGCCACTCGGGGCCTGAGGCTCCCGCAGTGGACAGCACAGTTCTAGACCTCGAAGGCGGGGAGCATAACAGGTAACATGCATGAGACGCAGGAGACCCGATACTTGGCTGAGTGTTACCATTCAGGACACACCCACGTGGCCAGAACTCTTTGGGTTTTTTTGTATGAATGTTTGTTTGTTTGTTGCTGATGAGAGCAGGATTTTGGATTTCTAGGTGAAATCTCTGGATTTCTAAACATTGACAACTGATTCAAAAATTTAAAAACCCAGCACAGGTCAAATGGAACATGTGTGAAGTGCTACCTGGGATGTGAGATGCTTTTGGAGCCCCACAGAACTGCTCGCTCTCTGTCTTGGGGTCCCGCCTCCATTTTACTAAGCAGGACACCCTCCTTCTGAAGCCTTAGTCCAGGCAACATCCACCATGCAAAGCCTCCTGGGCCCTCAGCCTCAGCTCCCTCTCACCTTCAGCTGCTGTCCTTACTACACTGAACCTCATGTCTGCTTTCTCCTCTGTCTTCCCCACTAGCCAGGAGTGCCTTGAGGGCAGGATCTTGGCACAGGCGGGTGTCAGTGAATGTGGAATAAATGAGTGAAGCAGGGCCCTTTGAAACCTGAAATGGGAGGGGTGACAGCTCACAGCCCAGATATAGGGGTGGGGGCACTAGGGGAACCTTATTCCATGTTTTAACACTGATAGTAAAATTGCCCTTCCTCCCTGGGTTGGTCCCCATTCAGGCACCAGGGAGGGGCCAAAAGGTCATGGATGTGGGTGAGGGGAAGAAGTGGAGAGGTGGAGGGATGTGGAGCAACACACACCCTTCTCTGGGCAAGCTCTCTGTCCCCAGAGCAGAACCAAAACTAGGGTGAGGCAAGTGAGGCACTTGCCTCTTGGGTGCAAAATTTAAGGAGGCACCAAAAACTCAGCAATCAAGATAAACAGTATTTTAATAAAAATATTTTTAAAGTAAAAATTAATGTAAAAATCCATGATGACAAAATATAAAAATGTAAACAGAAGCAGGCTCTGATCCTGCTCCTGCACAACCCTGCCTCACTCTCCTTATCCTAATGCCAGCCTCCCTCTAGAGCCCCAGACTGAAGAGCAAGGATGTCCTGACCAAGAGACACACTGACTCTGGACATGCCACAGCAGCCGTGCCACCCCCACCCCAGTGTCTCCCAGGCCTATGCACTGCTTTTCTTGTGTCCTGCCTTGAGGGGACTTTTTGGGGTGATGAGACTGTTCTCTATCTTGATTATTTCAGTGGCTACATGACCAAATGCTTAATTTGTAAAAATTCATAGAAATGCACTTCTAACAAGGATGAACTATACTATGTGTAAATTAGAGCTCGTTTGACTTTAAAAAAAATAAAACTACGAATTAATAAATTAACAAGAAGGGCAAAGTGACTGTCCTCTCTCCCATGACCCCTAGCCAGAGGGAGGGCAGAGGAATAGAAAATTCTTCTCTCCTCCAGCAGCCTCCTCCATCCAGCTTTTATTAAAACCTGGGGACCCCTGAGGCCAGGTCCTGTAAGAAAGGAGAGAGACCAAAGCTGTATGAGGCTGTTTCTGCATGTGCAAATGGACACATATGAGCACACGTGTGCCACACAAATGTCTCTACATAAAAACTACATGCAGTGTCATAGAGCAGTGAGGGTGAGATTGTGCATGTGCGCATTTACTCAACCACAAATACTGAGCGCCAGCTATCTTGCACATAGTCTCTGCCTTCCTCAAGTGTCGCAGGAATGTGGCAACATGCATAAGGATAGCTGCACGTGCTTTTGCTTCACTGATATATCTAAACACAGAATGCATGCTGGATTTCTGCAAATATAGATGTAGCTAATGTAGGTGCATGAACAGGTGGACATGTATTTGTATGTATCAATTACAGACTTTGCTTCTTCCCCGACTTGTCCCCTTTTCCTCAGAGCTGCTTCCTTCAGAGATGACAGAGGGATGGAGGCTAAGGTTAGGAAAGCAGGTGGCCGGGGGGAAGGAGCGGTCATGGAGGTAGGAATTAACTAGCACAGTCTGCAAAGCGGGGACGCTGGTGCTTGTCTCCTACAGCACAATGAGTCCTGAAGCTAAAGTGGTCTATCCATGGTGTCCCCCTGACCACGCACACAGAAGCCATTCACATGTACACACTCCTACAGATGTATGAGCTCCTAGTTATTCAGCCTATCAGACAAAGACTTTCACACTCAAGTCTATATATTCTATCTACAGGTGGTTGGTATGGCCTGAACACTGAATCTGGAGAGTATGCAACAGACTCTCTTTGAACGCTGGTTAAAACTGCAGTTCTTTCTAGAAGAAAATATAGAAGAAAAATCTTCATGACCTTGGGTTGGGCAAAGAGTTCCTAGATACAACACCAAAAGCATGATCCATAAAAGAAAATAATTGATAAACCGCAAATTCATCAAAATTAAAAACTTTTGCCCCTGAAAATACACTATTCAGAAAATGAAAAGACAAACCACAGCCTTGAGGAAAATATTTGCAAGTCATATATCTTATGAGAGATGCATATCCAGAATAGATAAAGAATTTTTATAATTCAATAGTAAGATAAACAACCCAATTAGAAAATGGCAAAAATATGTGAATAGACATTTCACTAAAAATGATACATGAATGGCTAGTAAGCACATGGAAATATGCTCAGCATCACTAGCCCTTAGGGAAATGCAGTTTAAAATTATACTGAGATACCACCAAGATGGCTGTAATCAAAAAGACAGACATATCAAGTGTAGACGAGGATATGGAGAAACTGGAACCCTCACACCTTGCTGGTGGGAATGTAAAATAGTACAGCTGTGTTAGAAATTGCTGGGGAGTTTCTTAAAAAATTAAATACAAACTTACCATAAAATCCAGCAATTCCGCTCCTAGGAATTTAAGAGCAATGAAAACGTATGTCCACACAAAGACATTTGTGTGAATGATCATAGTAGACTTATTCATCACAGCCAAAAAATGGAAGCAAGCCCAGTGCCCACCAACTGATGAATGAATAAACAAAATGTATTACATCCATACAATGGAGTACTACTAAGCAATAAAAAGGAATTAACTGCTGGTACAGAATACAGGTGAACTTCAGAAATATAAGTAAAAGGAGCTAGATGCAGAAGTCTACATATTTATATGTCCCATTTATATAACATGACCAGAATATGCAAACTTACAGACAGAAAGCAGATCAGTGGTTGCCTAAGGCTCGGAGTGGGAATTAACTACAAACAGAAATGGAGGAATTCGGGAGGTGGGTGATGGAAATGTCTTAAAACAGATTGTGAGAATATGAAAACATATATATGTATGTATATGTATGACTGAAACATTATGCTATAGGCCAAAATTTGACTGACTATACTTCAATAAAACAAAACAAAACAGATTGTGCCAATGGTTACACAACTCTTTAAATTTACTAAAAATCATCAAGTTGTACTCTTCCAATGGGTGAATTTCAGGTATGTAAATTTTACTTCAATCAGTTAATAAATGAAGTTCCAGGGCCAGGAATTCTTATTCTGTAGATGTGGGATGGTGCCCAGGAAATCTGCATTTTTAAACAAGCACCCCCAGGGGATTTGATGCATGTGGCTCCTTAGATTACACTTTGGGTACTACTGGTCCAAAGCCTGGGGGGAAGGGACAGTAGGAAGAAGGCAGACAGGAGGCCCGCTTGAGTTTCCTCTTCTTCCTCAATGGGATCTGCTGGGTAAGTTTCCTTCTCGTCAACTGCTAGAAGGTTTCTTTTATTTTTATTTATTTGTTTTTATTGAG
The DNA here is from genome assembly GCF_048564905.1 of Vicugna pacos. NCBI lineage: Eukaryota > Metazoa > Chordata > Mammalia > Artiodactyla > Camelidae > Vicugna > Vicugna pacos. The sequence continues at coordinate 42,369,229 of NC_132999.1, forward strand.
GTATAGTTGATGCACAATATCATATGTTTCAGAGGTACAACATAATGATTCACATTTTTTAAAGGTTATATTCCACTTATAGTTGTTATAAAATATTAGTTATACTCCAAGTATTGTCAAATATATCCTTGTAGCTTATTTATTTTGCACATAGTAGTTTATACCTCTTAATCTCCCACTTCTATCTTGCCCCTCCCCACTCCTCGCTCCCCTAGAGTTTCTTTTAAATATAGCTCCTACCCTTCATTGCTCTGTATGCTGTATGCCACCCTCAGGTACAGTTCACACTCCATCTGCATGGGCATTGGTTTTTTAGTCTCATTCTAGGGCAGATGGTAGCCTGGGAGGCAAGTGAAGCAGGGTTGCAGAAGTGCAGGGTTAGATTCCATCTTTATGTAAAATTTTGACACTTTGTTTATAGTGATTTTTTTGCATTAAAAAATTTAAATAGTGCACTAAGATATATTATTTATTTTGATTACTGAGTTTTTAGATGCCCTCCTAAATCTTGCCCCAGGTGAGTACTTACCCCAGTTCTATCCCTGCTTGGAGATTGACTTGGAAGCCCAGAACCTCCCCACTCCCTTTTCCTTCCCCAGAGCCAGGGTGAGCAGAGGAAAGGGTGACTATCTACCTCAGCTCCTGCCCTGGAGATGCCCTGAGAATGGACAAGGGAGCCCAGCAGAGAGGGATTCCCCGCCTCCAACTAGGCAACCACCCACTCTCCTAGGAGGGAAGGAGGAATATTGCAATTCTCATCCCCAAACCACTCCCCTCTACCTATGACTGTATAATCTGAAACCACAGAGATTTTTAACCTTTTTAAACCTGTCTGGCTTTCCAAAGCGAGGGCATATGCACATGCTGTGCCTTGTGGGGTGAAAATAGCTCGGCCCTTTGTACACCGCCTCACCAAATGCACTCAGACCTCAAAATCCATCACACATTCATTCAACAAACCCCAAGGAGCACCCACTGAGTCCCGTCCTAATCTCTCTTTCAGAAAGCCTCCCAACCTCAGGCACTCACCGCTCTTCTTCTGAGCTCCCATTGCGACCTGTACAGACCCCGTTCACTGCCTTTCTGGGCTGAAAATATTCCTGTCCATGTCTGTCTTTCCAGCCATGTCTATTTTCTGTGCCCCTAGGACAGGTCACAAAACTGGAAGTGACAAGTGGGTGTAGAAAATCGAGGGCTCCTTGCTTCCCTTCGTGTGGGCCTCAGCCCCAACTGCCATCCCTGCCCACGCCCGCCCTGGTTGCAAGACGCTGCCGACTTGGAAGTGTGTGGTAGGGCAAGGACTTCGCCTCCCCTCCCCTGCCTGGGATAGTGATTTTACAACCCAAATCTGGTCCCTAGAGTTTCCAGGCTCCCCTCCCCTGATGCACTGTTCACGACGAGGCCTGAGGCCTCCCTGAGGTAGGAAGGCTGTTTCTGGGGTAGGGTTGGGGCTGCCCCCGTTTCACATGCAGGACCCCAACCGCCCAAGACACAGTTCCCCCTCAGCCAAAGCCGGGAGGAGCTGGAGGAATCCCTTACTTAAGCTAGCCAAGAACGACTTTCTATAATTCCAAGGCCCGGGCCGGAAAAGGATGGTCCCTCACCAACCCTTAGCAGGTGCAAGAGGACTTGAGGACATGACATGGGCTCCCGATGCCGTCGGAAGGACCTGAGGGCGAAGGTGGGTGATAATCAATGGCGTCCGAGGGATGGGCGGCGTGGCCGGAGTCCTGCAGCGACTGCTGAGGGCCCAGGTGAAAATTACTCGCTGCGCGGGCCGTGGAGGTTCCAGGGCGCCGGGCTCCGGCCGGGCCACCTGCTTAGCCTCAGTTCGATCTCTCGCCCGCGCACCCTCTGAGGTCGGAACCTCGGTGGACCAACTCTGCCTCCATGTTTGCAAAGCCGGAAAGCGCCGCACTGACCCTCTCTCCTTGCCAAAGGCCCGCGTTGCCAGCCGAAAGCCAAGTTCGCGGCTCGGGAACCCAGCGCTTCCTTCCGCAGGGAGCCCCGGCTCTTGCCCCTCCCATTTTGCTTTATTGCTCAAGGCTGCGACCTGACGTCCAGGTTGGGGCCCCCCAGAGAGCAGTCCCCAGCTCAGGTCGCCGGTGCTCCACTGGGCCACCGACGTACTGACACAGCTGTGCGGCCGGTGTGCGCGCCCGCGTGGGCGACGTCCCTCGCCGCACCAGCGCCCATGTCCACCCCCTTCTCCCCGGAGCCAGCGCGCAGCACTCGGGCAGTTCCGGCCATATTCGTGTTACTGGGACCATTTTTGGGGATGCCGGTGCACACCTAGGATCCGGGATTTATGAAAGGTGATGTCCTTTGAGAAAAACCAATTCGAGGCAATTTTGATTCTTCTTCATAGTCAGTCTTTTTTCCTGGCTCTGGCCCAGGGGGTTGGGGTTAAAGGTACTCAGAGCCCCAACTGATATTTCTACCCTTACCCAGGGCATAAGTCCCCAAGCCCCATTCTAAAATGCAGGGTCCTGGCCCCTCAAGACCAGGGAGAAGTGGGGACCTGGGGGCTGAGACCACGGTCGAATCTCCAGGTGAAAGCAGCCCAGCGGCAGGCTCTTGACACTGCAGACCGAGCTCTCCCTTCCGTGGGGTTAAAAAAAATTCCACGAAACCAATGCAGTGCCTGCCAGCAAAGAGCTGGCTCCCAGCGCACACCTCCGCCCCGACTCCAGGCAGCCTCCAGGCAGCCAAGTTCCCAGCATCCTCCCCACACCCCCAGTTCCAGGTAATAGCCTCAATACCTGAAGCCCCCTTTCCCCAAGTTTCAGGAGGCCTGTCCCTTCATCTTCCCCACACATACCCAGGTCTTCCAGCTAATTTCAGCCCTAGGTAATCCAACCTCAGGGCTTGTAAGTCCAGCTCCTGCCACCCTCACACTCAGCCCCCCACCCCTCCTGAGAACACGTGGAGGGCAAAAAGAGCCCAGGCTTGAATTCACTCTTTTGAAAAACAACTCAAGCCAAATCCCACAGGAGCGGTGCCTGCCCCGGGCACAGCCGGCTTGTCTGCGCCTCCAAATTCCTCCTTGGCACCGGCCCCAAATCTAGGGAGCCCGCTGGATGCCTGAGCCCCTCTAAATCTATCTCTGTCTTTCTCACCCTTCCCTGTCACATCCAGAATTCGGACCTCAGGTTAGAAAATCCACTGGAAGGCAGATCTCAGACCTCTAGCCTTTGCTGGCGCAGAGACACAACACCCCGAAAATACACAGGGAGCAACCCTACATCCCTACATGCTTAGAGATCCTCAGTGTCAAAGAACAAATTCTGGGACACAACAGAGACCCTAACACGTACATAGCGACCCCTAAACATATGGAAATTTACAACATAACAGACACACATTGCACACACAGTAACAGAGACACTTACCAAGAAATACTAGAAAGAACCTAGGAAAGGAACATACAGAAGTACATGATCCCAAACTCACAGGGACACTGACACCCAGGAGTGGGCCAGCCCTAAGCCTCCTGCACACAGCCCAACGCAGTATTCACACAGCAGCTTCCCTAACCCTAAATGCTGAAAGAAGATCACACAAGGAGAAAAAAATTCCCTATGGAAACCACAGGCCCTGCTGGGAAGAGAGGGGCAGAAATCACCTAGTAGTCTAGGAAATAGTAAGGCTTTGTAAAGTGGAAATCGTTTAACGAAACCCATGGAAATAGCACCGCCATTACCGCCTCTTAGGAAACAGAGAAGTGGTTTAACTCGTTTTGCAAATGAACTCCAGATCCACAAGAGCGCCCTCCCCTTGGTAGGGAGAGACCAGGCCCCTGCCCCGCTGGGCTGCCAGGGCAGCCAAGTGGGTGCAGACAGTCTCCGACTCACCCCAGGACATAGGCTCTGGGGCCAACTCACCAACCGGGGCAGCTGCCCAAGCTCTAGCCAGGCCCGCAGCCTCCACTGCCCCTCTGTTGGGCCGGGAAGAGTGACCGATGGCCACCGAGCTTGGCGACGCACGGAGACGTGCGGTACAGGGAAGAAACTGTGTCTGTGTGCTGGGGCCTGCACCATCTCGCCTGGTTCTGCCCTGGCAGATGCACACCATTCCTTACCTTTCTTGATCACGGACTGATCCAGGAGGCTCATTCCCGGCTCATCCATGGCCTGCAAGTAGAACAGGGTGGTGGTACGGACGCTTGGAGACCTAATCTCCTGTCGTTTCCCAAGCCCCTGCTGTCCCTGGTCTCTGTACTGCCTGCTCCGCCCAACGCGAGCACCACCCGTCGCCTGCGGCAGAGACGGGCGGGACCAGGATTCGCCTTGGCTCCACCATCTGCAGCTAAGTTGGAGCGCTGGGTACCTCACCGTGCCATGCTAAAAGGGAATTTTGATCCTTAGACAGGCAACTCCTCCACCTCTTTTGGCTCCAGGCACAGGCTGCCCCAGCAAACACAGACTGGGCATAGATGCCCTACGTGCCCAGCGGAGAGGGACCGAAGTTGTTCAGCCCCTGCGCATTTACTCAGCCAAGGGTCACCGCCTTCCAGGCACGGCTCATGGACTCAAGGCCAGGCCTCCTGAAAGGCCAGGCAGCGTCTAACCCTGGACGTGGGACGCACCCTCGGTCACAAGCAAGAAGTGGCAGGCTGGGAGAAAAGTTGGGCTCCTGCGCTGGGCACTCTGCCTCCAGCCAGATCCTAAGCCACCGCGGCCGGTTCTGGCCTATTCCGGACCCTAAGGGGCCTCACCTGCAGGTCCTCCAGGCCCGGCGGCGCCGCCAGCCCGGGGAGGCCGTGCGCGCCGTCGGCCAGGCCGTGCAGGAGCCGGGGCACGGCGGCGGCGTACTCGCGTCTCGGGTCGAGGCCCAGCGCGCGGGCGGGCGGCGCCAGCAGGCCGGGCGGCTCGTCGTGGGCGCGGGCGGCGGCACGGGGCGCGGCCCAGGTGGCCTGTGGAGGCTGCGGCTGTGCCAGGGGCGCCAGGCCGCCGTACGGGTCCCCGGCCAGGTGGGGAAAGGCGGCGGCGGCGTCGGGCGCCTGGCCGTAGGGCAGTGGCGGCTGCGGGTAGGGCGGCGGGAAGTAGGGCGGCTGGAAGTCGGCGGCGGCGGCGGCGGCCGGCGTGTGGCAGAGCGGCGGCGCCGGCCCGTAGGCCGCCTGGGGCAGAGACGATAGGCGGGCCCCACCAGCCGCTGCGCCCAGCCCGTCGGGGCGCTCCTGGGGAAGAAGAGGGGAGCGTTAGGCGATCCACCGTTAGCTGAAAGGACCCCAGCCCGAAAGGACCCTCCTCAGCTCCCCACGAGCCAGCTGCCATCCTGCTCGCTCCCGGGGATCCGAGGTCTGTTCTCCGGGTGACCCGTAGGCGCGGGAGCCTCAGGCTGAGACAACAGTCTCCGGCGCGCACCGGTCTCAGCAGGGGGAGTCGCTGTGGCCCCCTTCCTCCGAGATTTCGTTGGAGGAGTTCGGAAAGTCTAGTACTCAGGCTCTCCGATCCCCGGCCCGGTATGCCCCCGTGTCCCCGGGCCCGAGACTACTCACCATGGCAGAGTAAGTGTGCACCAGCATAGGGCGGGCAGCGCGGGGCGCGAGGCGTGGCGGCGGCGGAGCCCTCGCCCGACGGCGAGCGCTGCGGGAAGAGGTGCCGGGAGCCTGCACTGCCCGCGGGGGTCACTTTGCGGTGGAGGGGTGCAGCCCAGCCCGGAGCCTAGTAGGCATCGGGTCCTCAGCAGTGGGCGCCCCCAGGCGGGTCCATGGGGTCGGACGTGAGACGGACGGGCGCTGATCTCACTTGGAAAAGTCGGTCAACGGGTGCCCAGCTCCCGCCCTTCTTCCTCTGAGCGCAGCCTGCTCCATGCACTCCAGTTATAGTGGCGGGGGCGCGCCGGGCCTCCGGGGGCGCGCATTAAAGAGACACGCTGTGGCCGCTTTCTCCTTGCTCCCCAGCGACCGCTCAAGGGGAGGCGTGGCTTTGGCGCAACCCGTTGGGAAGGGTAGGGGGTTGTGATTCCCACCCGCGCTGCTCTGTGCGCCTTCTAGGCTGAAAGCTCCCAGCTACCTTGAAACAGGTAAGGATTTGAGGCTGGGACAGAAGGGACCTATGTTTGTGTCTCAGTCTATTGCATTTTTGCCTTTGAGCAAAGCACTACTCTTCCTCGGTCTCAGCTTCCTTGTCGGTAGAATGGGTATCAGTCCTTTCTCTAACCACCTCACCGGACAATGGATGAGGTGGGCGGTCTTGAATGTGGAAGAAGTTTGTGAGCTGCAGAGTCAAGCCCGCTGGCTCATGTGCACATATATGTCAGTGCACGTGTATGTGTGTGAGTTGGGGGCCATCACCACCTCTCTGCATATTTCTGGGTCAAAGCCCCTCTCAAGTTGCCTACTTTAGGCTTCCTCCAGCGGGTAACTCCTAATGCCAAGTCAGGGTCTGAGGAAGTTGGAGACACAAACTGGCCAGAGAGAGTTGCATGGGACTGAGTTTGGACATGAGTTCCATTGAGAATGGCCCAAGATGTTTCTGAAGCCATGAGAGTCTGGGATGATTGAATGTGGGCTTGTCATACCCAGAGGATGTTGAGTGAAACTGTGTGTAACTGACACAGTGTGGACCGTGTGCTATCATCACACTAACATGCATAGGCTATGGGTTTATGTGTTACCATTGTAGGCACTGGCTGGCTTTCAAGCACGTTCCAGTCTCCGCTGTCACTCCAACTTTCTATCCCCCAATACCCAACCCTCCCCTCCTGAGGAACAGGGTCAAAGATTAAAGAAAGGGAAATGAGAGGAATACTAAGGGGAATAGGAATTAAGAAAGCAGACGGAAGATGTTTTTAAAAAGCAAGAAGATGCTTAGACCAGGGCAGAGTAGAAATAATCACAGCAAACACTTATTAGTGTGCCAGACTTTTTGCTAAGTACTTGATGAATATTGAGTTATTTAACCCTCACAACAGCCCTGTGAGATAGATACCCTTACCAGCCCCATCCTTAGGCTAGAAAAGTGAGGCACAGAGAGTTGACATGATTTGTCCATGGTCAAGCAGCTAGTTAAGCAGCAGAGCTGGGGCAGTCTGCTGCTGGCCCCTGTCCATGCTCAGAATTACTATTCTGTGTTGCCTTAAACTCAGGTGCCTGTAATTTAGTCCTGATTCCAATAAACTGTGTGATCCTAGGCAAGCCCCTTTTCCTCTCTGACCTCAGTTTCTGCAACTTCAACAACAATAAAAAAGTAGGGGCAGGAAGAGAGGACTAGATGTTTTCTTAAGCCCCTTTCTAGTGAAGTGGAAGATGAGAAAGTAAAGGTAAAACTACTGAGCTAGATTAGAGGAGAAAGGGAGGTAAAGGCAACACCATTGAGCCAGGGAACGTATATGGGGGAGACCTGAGAGGAGGCATCCCAGAAGGCACAAGTCAGGTGTACAGCTTAGGTATGGGTCATCTCACCCTGCGGGCATTTTGGGGAAAGGAGGAGGCTAAAAACAGCCAAGGATTCATCACTAAGAACTTTCCAGAGGCGGGGAGAGTACAGCTCAGTGGTAGAGTGAGTGCTTAACATGCAGGAGGTCCTAGGTTTGATCCCCAGTAACTCCATTAAAAAAAAAAAGTAATCCCCCCCAAATAAAAGAATTTTCCAAAGGCTGGAACCACCTGCTGAAGTGTTAGATGAACCAGAATTGGGTAGCTCTACAATCTTCATGCCCAGGACAGGTCAGAGGTTGGGAGTATGTGCATGTACTTATATGGGTGGGTACATGAATCCTCTCTTCCCCTCACCCTCAACTTCATGCCCAGGACATGAGCAGTCAGACTCCAGGGCAGGTGTGTGTGTCAGTGCGTGCATGCAGATTGGTGGACCCCTTTGGGAGAAGTCCCGGGGCGAGGAGGCTGATGATGCCTGTGCTAGCTCTGGGGATCCCCTGCTCTCTCCAGTAGGCTTGGGAAGGCCAGAACCGGGGTGGGGGCGCTGCCTGTCCAGTGGCTTCCTTGCATTCCCTCACCTACTTCCCTGCAGCTTGACACCCCCTTCTTCCTTCACTTTCCTCCTCTGACCATTTCTCTGTCTTCTTTTCTATCTCCTCTCTTTTCACCCACATCCTTAATGTCAAGTTAGTCATTCTCAGAGTTGAAGCTTCTGCCCTGTCTTCCCATGTACACTCTTGACGAGTGAGTTCACCCCCTCTCAAGAGTTTAATGACTACCTGTCTGCTGTTATCTCCCGACCTTGTTATCTCCAGTCTGTATCTCTCACTAGAAATCCAGACCCAAAGATGCAATTGCCAGCTGGATATTTCCTCCAGGCACCTTGTTGCAGCCATCTGAGCCTTTCCAAGTCCCAGACCGAACTTGCCATCTCCTCCACCTTGACCACCAACCCCAATCTACTTCTCCTATGTCCTGTGGTTCTGTAAATGGCACCACCATCCTTCAGATTAAAAAGAGTCATCCCAGGCTCTGACGTTTTCCTCATCCCCATAAGCTAATCCTCATAGAATGTCATCATTTCTAATCCTTAAGCATCTCTCTCCATCTTTTGTCAGCACCTTAAGCTACTATATACTCTTTCTCACAGCCCAGTAGTTCTCAAAGTGTGGTCCCTGGACCAGCATCACCTACAACATCTGGGAATATGTTAGAAATGTCAGTTCCTGGACCCTACCCCAGCCCTTCTGTGTGTGGGGCTCAGCCACAAGCTTGTACGTGACTCAGAAGCACAGTAAAGTCTGAGAACCACTGATTAGACCCTTGCAACAGCCCCTCAACTCGTCTCCTGCCTTCATTCATATCTCTTCTGATCCAATTCCAATTCTGTTCAATAACAGTAGTGGCTGGACCATGTTCCCTCCTGAATGAAATTTCCCCTGGGGCTCCCTGTGGCCCATCTTTAGGGAAAAAATGTTTAAACACTCTAACCAGTATTCCAGGCTCTTCACAGCTGCAATTAAATTTCCTTTCCTGCTTCATGAAGCAGTTCACAAGAAGAAGATGAAAGGAGAAAGAGAAAATGTGTCTAGCACTGGGCTTGGAACATGGCAGGTGTTCAGTAAATGCTTATTAAATAAATGATAAATGAATGAATGGATGGATTTATGAATCCCTCAGCCTATTCAGGTATACTTTAGGAAGCCTCCATGCGAACATGATCCTGGGGAAGTCATTTGATAAATGAGTGATTTTGCTTATGGCTCCTGGGGCGAGGGATGGCCTCCATGGTCTGCTGCTGCTTTGGGGGCTCCTCAGAACTTCAGGGTCCTATGGCTTCAGACTCTGTTGCCCTTCTCTTTCAGGGCCAAGGGACTCCTCACTTTCTGAGGGATGGAGGTGGGCATTGCTGATTGCCTGTTTTCTGGAACACATGCACTCATGTGGAGGCCTGGAATGTGCACAGGAGTACGCACACAGACACTCTTGGGCACACAACACACAACACACACAGAGACACTCATGGGAAACACATATACACATGAAGACACAGGACATATATTGACACATAGAGGCACATGTTCAAACATACATGGACTCCCCTTTGGCCCACTTGCCGTATTGCTCTTCTCCCAGGCTCAAATTTTCTCTTTCTTTTCAAAAAGTGAGCTTGCATTTCAACTTAATGTGAAGAAAAAACTCAAGCCTGCCTCCTTTATTGTTGACACAGCCACCCTTCTCCTAGCCTTTGACGACCTTCTGCTCTGGACCTGGCCGGGTTTTTGCTGGGTGGGGGAAATCTGGCACAAGAAGATGCTGAGGCGCCACCTCGTGGTTACATCTCACAACCATTCTCTCACTGGTGAATTACCTGAGGCTTGGCAGGTCTCACCAAGCTAGCCTAGCCCTCTCCTCATTCCAGAGCCCAGGACGCTCTGACCATCCCTCAACAAATTACAGCACTCAGTCTGCTGTGTATTTTGAGGCTTTCTGAAAGATTTGGCTTTCTCACCGCACGAGGGAGAGTACTGAGAGCAGGGACCAGGGGTAAGTTGCCATTTGCTTTGGGGCTCTTCTCTTCTCTTTACACTTCCCCAGGTGACCTCAGTCACTCCCATGACTTTTAGGACCCTCTCTACTGACAGCTCCTAAATCTGTCACTTGCCCAGACCTCTCTGAGCTCCAAACTGCAGAGAGTAAATGCCTCATGGAGACAAGCTGCACAAATTCACCATTTAACAAAATGAGCTTATATTTTGCACAAAACTGTTTCTCTCTGTGTTCCCTGTGACAGTGAATGGCCCCGTTATCCACTCAGTGGCCTAGATCGGGAATCTGGGAGTCACCTTTCGTTCTCTGTCCCTCTTCATTCTAATCAATCACCAAGACCTATTAACTAACCCCTACCTATACTTCTTCCACCCTCACTGCCACTGGCTTAGTTCAGACTTACTGCCTCCTGAGCTCCCCGCCTCAGTTGCCCCTTTTGCAGCCAAAGTCGTCTTTGTAAAATGCATACTGAATCACATTCAGTCTGCTCAAAAATCTACAGCCTCAGCCTGATCCCACATCTAAGCTTCTTAGCCCGCCACAGCAGGACTTCTAAGATCTGGTCCATGTCCACTGGTCCCACCTCATCTTCCAGCACTCCCCAGTTCACACTCCAACTGTAGTAGTAATGACCTACTTACAGTTCCCAAGCTTGCATGCCTTTATACCTGCTGTTCCTCTGCTTGTCTACCTGGCTAGTCCCTCCTCCCTTCAGGTCTCTGAACACACTTCCTCTGAGTTTTCCGGGACTTATTCAGCCAGGCTGAGGGGCTCTTATGCTCCAACCACACTTCATTCAGACCCCTACACAGAAGCAACTGCTTACATCTTTAGGAGTTGTCCGTTGCCTTGTCTGTTTCCCCTCTAGATTTTAAGCTGCTTGACAGGCAGGGTCAGTCTTTTCATATTTTTCAGGGATTTCAGGAAATCCATGCCAAGGACAAGACTTACAGTACATCCAATAGACTAATGAACATTCCTTTCCGTCTATGCACAGCCAGCCACAGGTAGGAACTTGGGACATGTGCAGCGAATGCTTTTAAGCTTGAGGGCCTAGGTGGAGAAGAGTCTGCAGTGTGGGCCTGGTCTGGCTCAAAGCTGACAGCTTTGGTTCAGGCCTGGTGAAGCAGTGGGTGCTCGTGCGTTGTCTCTGCTGAAGCTTTCAGACCCTTCCCCTTCTCACTTGGCATAGAACAGAGGTGAAGAGCTGGTTGCCTGAAAGTCACATTTGGCCTGCAGATGTTCTGTTGGGGTTGCAGTGATTTAATTTAAAAAATTATCAACATTCAAAATCAGGTTTCACATAAAAATTAGGATTTCTGACTTTCTCTTTAAAAATTGGAGGATGTGACAGTGATACTTGGCAACCACCTGCTGATGTGGAAGGGCAGCACTTCATTTGCATGGGAAAGCATGAGCCCCATGAGCCCCACCAGATTAACATCTGAGTCTGCTGGGCAAGAGGAGAAGGATATAGCTCAAGTGGTAGAGCGCGTGCTCAGCACCCACGAGGTCAGGGGTTCAAACCCCAGCACCTTCTCCAAGGAAATCAGTGAAGAAACCTAATTATCTCCCCCTCATAAAAACAAACAATACAAAACACGAGTCTGCAACCTGTTCTGGCACTGAAAGGTGTGGGCTAAGGAGTCAGATGGCCTGTGTCAAGTGTTGGCTTTGGCACTTACTAGCTCCAACACCTTGAGCAAATCACCTACCCATGCCTGCAGAATTGGTATGATGCCTGCTTCATCACATTCTTTTCAGGGTAGAATGGGACGACATTTGAGAAGTGTGTTTAGCAGATGGTAGTTGTGAGCTGCTGGGGCCTGGAAGGAAGAAGGTGCAGGACAGACCACACAAGAGCCATGTTGTCACCAATGAACATTTATTGAGTGTCCACATGTGCACAGCTTTGAACTTGGTGATCACAGAACGCACTGGGGGGAGGGAGGGGGAAGGAAGAGGGAAGGGAAGCAAGGAATCGGGTTTGGGGGGTCCCCTGGGTTCCTAAGAAAGGTAGTCCCTGCTGGAGCCGCCAGTCGCGTCTCTCTACAGAGGAGTCAAAAGCAGGGATGGGAGTTAAAGCCAGGCACCACGATGGCGATGGGGTGCAATCACTAGGGAAACATGCGGATTCTGGGAAGCGTCCCTCTGGTTCCTGGCTCCAGCCAGGCCAGATGGCACTGGGGGACAGGGACCAGATGCTCAGGTGTCCAAGCAGGGATAAGGACAGGCAAAATAAATAACTCCCCAACCCCCATTGTCACTCTGCTGCAACACGACACAAAAGCTTAGAGACCAGGGCCCCAGGGCTCCTGGGTCCCCTCAAGGAAGCTCAGGTGGAAGGAGGTTTCCCAACCCCCCACCAGGCCTGTATGCCTCAGGTCTCCCTGGAAGGCTGGGGCAGTTCAGACCCTGGGTCACTGGAGTTGAGAGGAAGAACTGCGATGTCAACGGCCTGAGCCTGCTCTCTGCCCAAGGGGGCCAAGGGCAAGAACCAAACGGCCAACTTAAAGGACGTGGACCTGGAAGGCCCAAGGGGCACCACAGCCTAGGGAAGCCCACGCCCTGGCCGGCAGGGCACATGGGCTGAGGCAGCCGGCTCCTGCCAGCCCCGTCCCACGTGGGGTCCTCCCTCCTGTGAGGGAGCCAGACATTGGGCACAATGACACCTACTGCCCCCCACCCTGGGGACTGCTCCAACCTCCCCCTGGCCTGGTGGGGACAGCCACGCTGATTTCCAAGCCAATCCCTGCCCCTGAGCGGGCCCAGGGGGGCGTGACGCAGTTCCTACACTTGAAGGGTGGGCACCATGCCCTCACCCTTGGAAAAGCCAGAAAGCTGGGGTGTTTGGGGGGGAGTTCAGGGACGGGGTCCAATTTGGGGGCTTCAGGGAAGATGCCTCCTCCCTCCTTCCCTTCCCGCCTGCCCCCGGGTCTGTCCCCAGTGGGTGCCCCCTCAGGGCTCTGCCAGGCATTGCTCCAGGGCAGCCATGCGGTAGTGGCTGGCTGTCTCCTCGCCCGCCTGCAGCCTCATGGCCTCCCGGCACAGCCGGTTGGCCCGAGCCAACTCAACCAGGACACCCTGATAGGCGGCTACCATCTCAGGCTTGACGGAGTTGGGGCTGACACTGCCCAGCAGCTGAAGCAGCTCCTGCGGCCAGCGGGAACGCAGGGCGGCAGGGGCCAGCCAGGGCAGCAGGGGCACGCAGCCTGTGAAGGCCTGCATGCCCAGGAACCAGAGCTCCTGCAGATCAGCCCAGATGCCCTCATAGTCAGGGGACAGGGCTAGCACTGCCTGGTCTGAGCCAGGCGTGGCCCGTGCCACGTGGGATTGCGACAGGAAGAGGATGGCGGCTGCGAAGAAACCGCGGGACGCTGGTGTTCCCTGAAGAGCTGGAAGGCAAGGAGGGAGGGGGGCATGAACCAGAGGGGCCAGCTGCCTCGCCAGACCCTTCCTTTCCCTTCCTGGTGGGCACACTCAGGAGCTGAAGCATAGCCCAGAATCAGCCTGCCTGGGTTCAAACCCTACCTCTGACTTCACTGTGTGACTTTGGGTCACTTTTCTGGGTCTCGTTTCTTCAACTTGTAAAACGGGGCCAAGAGTGCTAATCTTAGAATTCTGTCATGAGAATGAAATGTAATAATCTTGGAACACTCAACCTCGTGGTCGGACCCTCTTATAGTCTGAGTAGTGAGGGGGGAGCCTCTGCCAGGCCGAGACCTTTACAGGCTGAGGAGGGGCCAGCAATTTGATTCTTAGGCCAGAAGAGGGTGCCAGGGGGGGCCGTGGGCCGGCGCCCAGGATTGGCTCACCCGCCTGCAGGGGTTCGCCTCTGCACTGCAGAGGCTCTCCCCTCTAGAGGCTGTCAGGCTAACCTGGTGGCATCTGTGGGTGAACCAGCACTGGGGCTCTGCTCAGGGGCTGTGGAGATGCAGCTTGGACTGAGGGAGCACGGGGGCTAGAGAGCAGAGCAGCTCCTGGTCCACCAGGACATGCTCCCCTTCCTGCTGGGACCCACCCCCTCCCCCGCTTCCCGGCCACAGGGAACAGAGGCAACTGAGGGTACGGGCTTGTTACACCCTGTTCCCAGGCATCTGCGCAGCTCCTCCAACCTGACAGATGGGGCACAGGGAACAGGCGGGGACAGAGGGACCCAAGCAGACACCCACGGCCAAAGTGGGAGACACAGAGGGCTGGCAGGGGCTGGAGCGGATGCCCCTCCCCCCCCAACATGCAGCCAGAGTGAGGTGGGTGGGGGAGAAGGTAGGTGCCGAGGAGCAAGGAAGCCTGTCACAAGGGAGGTGAGGTGCCAAGCAGAGAAAAACCTCAATGGAGAGAAGTCATGTTTTTGACTCAAAGCCTGGGTGGGGGCGGCTTCACCTTGAAAACACAGAATTCAGATTCCTCGGGCTGCTGGGGATTCCAGGTGCCTATGCCTGTGCCTCTGAGCAGGCCTGTGCTTACACCCACCAGATCTTGCCTTAAAAGTCTTCAGAAGGAAGAGAATGTTATCATTTTGGGAAGGAGGGTGGGGTGGGGCGGGGCGGGGGATGGAGACACACTTCGGAGATTTCCTCTTGATTAGAAAATTCTGTAAAACCATTTTCTGAAAATGGTGACTTATGCCCAGACCACAGCAGGCCCACCACAGTCTTCTGCCTTTATCTGTTAGGACTGGGTCCCCAGGGCTTACCTGGAGAGGTGCTAAGGAGCCGGGCCATGAGGAGGCCCAGGGTGGCCACGTTGGCAGCCAGGAGCAGCCTCCCCTGCTGCTGTACCAGTGCAGGCAGCGACGCCATCAGGGTGTTCATTAGAGACGTGAAGCAGGCATCTCGCCTGGGGAGAAAGAGAGGGAAAGATGGGAGATGGGGGATTAGTAGAGCCCAACCAACCCCAGGGAAAACCTGGGATCCTGGGCTCCCAGCTTCACCAGGCCAGGGTTTGGCAAGAAATTCAGTGGTAGCAGGGTGAACAGTTAACTCTGGGCCCTATTTGTAGCACCTGGGGGTAAGACTGGGTTATTGCTGGAGCAGGTGGACATACATGCCCAAAGGGGTTCCAGAGATGCCAAACCCTTGTATGGGGTGGCTCTCTCCATTCTGAGACCCTTTCATTTTAGCACTCACAGGAACCCATGGGCACAGGGAAGCAGAGTAGGAGGTTGAGATTTGGGGCAAGTTTGAGCAGGCCCTCTGCTTCCTGCAACCTTCTCCCTGGCCTCACTTGATCAGCCCCGGTGCAGTGACCACGAGGTTGAGGAAGATGTGACAGCAGGTCTGCAGGCCGATCTCCACGCTGTCGGGCAGCACTGAGGTGTCATGGCCAGGGGATGTGAGTTCCCACTGCTGCAGGAAATACTTGCACAGTAGTGAGGGGGCCCCCTCCTTGATCAGGATCTCCCGGGGCCCATCTTCGACTGTCAGGTGACACCAGCCGGGTAGAAGGAGCCTGGGGGTGTAGAAGGGACAGACGTTGAGGGGAGAGATGAAGGCACAGGATTCCCTTTGGGGTGGGTGCCCCATCTAAGAGAAATGGAAGTCGGGGGAAGGAGAACACATCTTTGTAGGCACTGCAGAAAGAGCACAAGCTTCAGAGCTGCACGGGCCTGGGTCACACTTGGGCTCTGCCAGCCAGTGTGAGTGTGGGCAAGTTACTTCAACCTCCTGGAGCCTGTTTCCTCATCCTGAAGGCACGGATGAGACTTCTGTCCTAGATTTGCTGTGTGGACCAAATGAGATCATTTTGGTAAAGGGCATAGTAAAAAAGCCTGGCAGGCAGGGGATGCTCAACAAGCAGAAGTTCTCTCTCTACAGAGTAATCTGGGCTTGGCAAGTGAGACAAGGCAGCCAGGTGTCCGGTGGGAAGCAGCCCCCCCGCTCCCCCAACAAACAGAAATAATATTAAGTCTCATGCCCCAGTCGGGAAACCCAGCACAGCCCATTTTGCGGGGAGAGGAGGTGTCCCTGTGTTACACTCTCCTTTAGAACAGTCTGGCTGAACAGACCATAACTGCAAACTCACCGGAGAGCGTCCCCTGGCCAGGTGGGCCCTGGGGTGGTGGGGGAGATGGCCAGGGTGGCCACCTGCTGGGAGAGGTCATTGGCCTCCTCAGCCTCCTCGTAGAGGGTCTTGGCATAGCGCACGAGGAAGGGCAGCAGCTGGCAGACCTCCTTGCGCAGGGATGAGGTCTCCTCGGCCAGCCAGGCACCCAGGATCCGCACAGAAGCAAACACAAAAGGCTCCTTCTGCTTCTCCTGCCCCACCTGTTGCCAAAGGACCCCTTGAGATGGAGCAGGACCAGAGACCCTCCCCTGCCTGGTCGCCATGCCAGCCAGCCTAGAAATAACAAAACTAGAAGGGAATACTGGCCTGTGAGCCCTTCAAAGGTAGGCCTTGAGCACCCAGCACCCAGCACCTGGTAGGGACACACTCGAAGGGTCTGAGCATGGAGCAGGCCCTCAGGGCCTGCCTGCTGAGCAAGCTGGACTTCATACAACATGCCCCTGCACTCTCTGGGACTCAAGTCACCTCCACCTGTCCCTCACCTCTTAAGTATCTCAAGGTTAGAAGGAAACTCACAGATCCAAAGCTAAGTAAACACTTCCTTAACAGTGGCTCTGACCTCGAGTGGGAGGCCTGGATGCTGGCTACTAGGTAAATACCCTCAGTGGTGGGAGAGAAGCCCCCTTTCTGGCTAAATCAGAAAGAATGAGACAATGGGACCTTGGCATGGTGGGTGGGAAATATGGCTGGTGAATTCAGAGACCAGAGTTCTGAGTGAACCCCTGTGGGACAGAGAGCTGGATTCCCAGACAGGGAGGGAGGAGGGGATGTTGGGGAGGACAGGGAGGCAATCAAATGGAGTTAGCTGAACCTCTACAGAGGCCAGGAACCAGGCTGCCCTGGTCCTTCTCCCTGCACAGTTACAAGTTTGTTGTGTATGTGTGTAAAACAATGCTATAGATTGAGCAGAACAGACTGCTCCAATTTTGTGTGTGTGGACTGGGGGGAGGGTTGTGAGTGGGAGGTTACTGTGTTGTGTGTGCGCGTGTGTGTACTGTGATATGAGTGCACATATGGTGTGTGGTATGGTGCTTGTGTGGAGGCTCAGGGAGGGAGAGAGAGGGGGGCTTGGCCACACACTACTCCCTGGAGTGCTGCAGGATCAGCCTTTAGTAGGTGCGTCTTCACTGCTTCCCCTTTACACCCAGGTGCAGGGAATTCACTCCCCGCTTTCCCTTGCCTTCTGGCTCGTCCCCACACTGAGCCCCCTCTGTGGGCCACTGCATCCTCACCTGCTGCAGGTAGTGGATGACAGACCCGATGGCCTCCTTCATGACACTCACGAGCTGCACCTTCTGTGGCTCCTTAAGCAGTGACTGCTCACAGCGGGTGCATTCCTGGATCCCCAACTCCATGAGGGCATAGCAGGCGGTCACCACATCCTCTTTCACCTCTGTGCCTGTCTCCTCCAGTGCCAGCCGCACCTCCACGCATGCCAGGTTCACCAGCAGGGCCAGGAACTTGCTCCCGGAGTTGCCCGCTGGGATCCAGTCGGAGCCGCAGGCGTGCGCCAGGCGAGCTGCCAGCTTCAGTGCGGGGTTGCGCTGCCAGGAGCTCAGCTTGCTGCCTAGGATGCGTGCCAGCCCGGCCTGCAGATCCCGGAGGCATTCCGAGGGCACGGTTGTCGGGGGCAGAAAGAGGGGCAGCAGCTGGCAGAGCTCAAACTTGCTGGCATCCTCAGCTTTCTGGAAATCTTCACTGAGGCCCCGCAAAACAGCCAGCAGGTCGGGCTCGGCCTCCTTCCAGCACTGTGTCTCGGCAGCAGCCAGCAGCCCCACTAGGAGTGCCAGGGCCTGGTCAAAGCCATAGCCGTGCCCCAGGTATGCCTGACACAGGGCAGACACGGTGCCTCCGGCAATGAGGTGTCGGGGCCCACGGGGTGTGCCTGCCACAGCTGTCAGGCACTGGTAGGTGTCATCGATCATGGAACGGCGGGCAGCATCATCAGGGTCCCCCCGGGCTGTGAGGAAGGTGCTAAGGATGGGGATCTTGTTCAGGACCTGGGGATGGGCGGCTAGTTCAGGGTCGCTGCAGAAGCAGGCCAGCAGGGCCACGCCCAGGGCCCGGAGAACGTGGTCGGGGCAGCCATCTGGCGCCTCCTTGGAGGTCAGGAGACGATTGGGGAAGGTGAAGCCGACGGCATCAAAGATCCGCCGCCGAGTTTTGGCATCGATGTCACCTGCTTTGACTGCCTTGGTCACCTAAGGGAGGTATGTGCCATCAGTGGGATGAAAGGAAGAGGTGTCAAAGACTGTCTCCTGCACCCTGGGGGTTGACCATTAGCAGGATTAGGGTTATGTAACAGGACTCACTCTGGGATCAGGAAGCGTCTCAGATGTCACTTCATCCAGCTCCTTCCTTCTCCTCAGAGATAGAAATGTGTGACCCCTGGGATCCCTCATCTACGATAAACCCTGTGGAAGGGAGGTCCAGTCCTCCTCTACTACTCGTTCTGCCGTTTCAGCACCTGGTCAGTTGGGAAGTTCCTCCTGATGTCTATGCTAGATGCCCACAACCTGAGCTGGAAGAGGCTTACAACTCAGTTTTTAAAATCTTCCAAGGATTTAGGGTCCCTCCTTAACTGTATCTCCAGAGAAGCCTCTGATCCATTCCCGCCACCTTCTCAGGGGAAATGGCTCCTGTGTCTCGCCGCTCAGCCTGTCAAAACATTTCCCCTTACATTTCACCTAAACACCTCCTCTGCTGCAGTGTGAGCCCTTGACTCTGGAGCCTTCTCCCTGTTGCCATGGCAAACAAGCAGCGGCTGTACTCCCTCCTCCCTTCACCCCCCCCATCAACCCCCCCTTCCCAGCAATGCAGCTCCTGTTCTGCTGTCCCCAGCTTGGGTTCCTCCAATAGGGCTAAGCCCTGAACCAGATCCTTTACCCTCAACCTACATATTGCGATCCTGGCCATCCCCTAGGACCCTTTCCCAGTCACTTCCAGTCCTGCAACTCTCTCCACCCCCAAAACAATCGTCCCCAGCCCTCAAGTACTCTGCACTAGTTACTACCTGCTGCTGTTACCCTGTGAGTCAGCCGCCATCTGCTCTGGGACGCCCCAGAGAGCAGACCCAGGCAGCCTCTTCCAAAGCTCCTAGGGCCATAAGCCTTATTCACCCCCATTCTCCCCTTTGCTTCCCTCCTCAGGGGAGCAAAAATGAGTCCACAGGTAGGCACCTGGGGCCTTCTTTGGTGTCTCCAGGGTTATCAGCACCATCTATGTATCCTAGTGGATTTCTGACCCCATTCCTAGGGGGCCCAACCACCCAGCCCTTCCCACTCCCAATTTTCAGTCAGTTCCTTACTAGCAGCAGGGCTGCAAACTGCTCGCTGTCATTCTTGGCCTCACGGAGGGCTCCCAGGTAGCGTTCCAGGGTGGGGTTTCGGCCCTCTGCTTGGTTCAGAGCTGGCTCGCAATCCGAGGCCATGATGCCCGCCTTGCCCAACTGTGAACACAAGAGGGACTGAGCATCCCTCTGCAGAGGAGGGGTGGGGGTGGGAGTGGAGGATGGAGGGAGGGATTAGCACAGAGGGAGGGGAGGATCAGGAGGGATGGACTCCTCGGGACTGACCTCTCTTGGGGGAGTCCCTTTAAGGGGCTGGACCCTCAAGTCCTTAGGGATAAAGAAGGGACCCTGGTCCAAGGTCACCTCCAGAAAGCGGGAAAGAAGGACCATGCATCCTGCTGCTCAACTGGACAGCTCTCCTCACCAATCTCCTGGGGGTGGGAGGGGGCTGGCCCACCGCTCAGATGCCCCCTGGCACCAGAGGCCAGGTTTTGTCTCCCTCCACCAGGCATACAGGGAGGAAGGGAGTGGTGAGGACAGACAGGGAGGGATGGAGACATACACGGGTGAAGTTCGATTATCCGGACTCAGGCTAACATGAGGGAAAAGGGCATTCTAGGTTTCCTTTCCCCTCCCTTCTTCAGAAGAGGCAGGAGGCAAGCTTCAGCATAAGTGAGGAAGCAGGGTACTAACCAGGGAAGGCTCTGATACCCCTCTGGGGACCCCACCCCTCCAGCCAGGGCTCTCAGTCGCCCCCGCAGGCTCTTTGCCTCCTCTCCTTTCCCTCCCTCGGGCAGAAGCTGCAGCAGCAACAGCAGCAGAAGCAGCAGCAGAATTAACCCCTTGCACTCCCTCTTCTCGCCCTCCCCGCCTGGCTACCAGCCTGTGGGTGCCGGCAGGGTCTGGAGAAGCAAGAAGGGGTCCCGGGTAGCTCCCAGAACAACGGAGAATCCAAAAGCCGGATAATCGAAGCGGGGCTGCTGAGATGGGAAGATGAGAAAGGGAGAAGGGTTCTTGGCGGTCACCACCTGTCCCGCCGCAGCCAGGTCACAACACGACATTGATGAAGTCACGACAGGGCAGCGATGAGATCACACTTCACGATGGCGCGGTGATGTCACGGAGAGATCAGGGCAAAATCACGACATGGAACAGCCCCCAAAGATGACAGGGCAAATTTTAAAAAAAGATATAGCTATATATTGAGAAGGGCTGTGACAAAATGGAGTCTCGACAGGGCACGATGATATCGCGATATGGCGAGATGGAGTCGCGATAGGGTCCCGGGGTGTGTCGGCATCGATCAGCACCGGCTCGGAGTGGCCCCGGCTGGGATGTAGGGGGGGTGCCTGAAGGGGGCTGAGCTCACCAGGCTGCGGCCCCGAGCAGCGAAGTCTTCTCCAAACGCGATGCTCCTGAGCCTGGGGCCGCTGCTCACGCCGCGTTGCCCACTCCCGGCTCCGGGCAGCTGCAGCTCCACCCCCACCCCCGCAGCGATCTCGACCAATCGGCGGTGGCCTCACTCCAGGCTCTGGCCAATGGTACGGCTGGGCGCTAAGCCGTAGGGTATGCTGCCGTTGCCGCCATTTTGCTTGTGGGTATTGCCCGAGTCTGGGGCCTGGGGTTCGCGGCGGGCGGGTGAAGGTGCAGACCGCCTCTGGAGAGCGGGAGGCGACAGCCTGGGGACTCAGGTTCCTTCGCTCGTGCGTAGTTCTACCCTCCCCAGCACTGCCCCTCCTCCCCCTCGGGCTCGCGGCTGGAATCGAGCTTCCGGTGCGGGGGGTAGCAGGAGAGATTGCTTAGCGTGAAGAGTGTGTTTCCGGGTTGAGCCCTGGGAGGTGGGAGGGGGCGGTGTTTCCGGCCGCCGTTGCTGTTCTGGGAGGCTGAGGCGAGAGGGAGCTTGCCGGGTGGGGAGCCGCACTCCCGTCTTTCTTTTCCTCCTCCTCAGGGTGAGGGGAGCGAAGGTTGGGGCTCCGACCCCATGGACCGGGAGGAGGCGGAGGCCGCCGAGAGCCGGGGCCCCGCCGTGTGGCCCTGAGCCCCGGTAGGTGGCCGGGGGCGGCTGGCTGCCTGCCAGGCCGAGGACCACGAGCCCAGGGGAGGGGCAAGCGGTACGGGCGACTTCTGGGGGTGCGCTAGCCGGGTGCAGGGGGCCCAGAGGTGGCGCTCCTGGCCCGGCTTGGGTAGCCAACTGCTTCTGGCTTTGCAGGTGCGGAGCTGGAGTTCCAGGCTGAACCCCGCATCTTTTGGGCCTGGCCTGGTCATGCGGCTCCCTCCATCCCTTGCTGACTGACTGACAGACCGGGCTCTAGGCGTGCTGACCTCCTTCCTCCCTCGCCCTTAGCTGCTGACTCTAGTGTTTGTTCTCCCTACCAAGACAAAGTTGATGCAGAATAAGGGGGGCGGGGCTGAGCTCTACTTGTAAATTATAACGCGAAACGTGCCTTATTCGGGACTTGGAAAATTTTGTCCCACAGAGGGGTCCTGTGGTGGCTACAGTGAGCACAAAGGTGAAATGAAGGAAGTCAAGAGAGAAGGAGACCTAACGTGGGATTCCAGGAAAGCTTTGCTTTTTCTCTCCTCGTGGTGGTTATGCCCACCCGACAATTGATGCAGTTAGTGAAGAGCATTAGCTGACTCTCCTTGTGCTTTCTTATCTGATTAACAGACTGGAAGCTAGGAACAAATTAGAAAAACGACCTCCCAGAACAATCTGTTCATTTTCCCAGCTATTTGGAAAACAATGTCTGCAAATATAAGCAAAGCTATTCATGGCAGTCTGTTCTGAAACTTTCCCAAATATGAGACTTTTGAAAGAGCTTTATTCTTGATTACTCATACCAGCTGAATTCGCTGTTTCAGACGTGCTCTATCGTTGTTCAAACATATCTTATCGCTGGGTACATAAATGGAGTTCACGTATGTAGCTGACAAACTGAACTATGATACATCCCCCATCAACCTGAAGTATTAAGTAAACATTACCCCCTGCTCTGTGGGAACAGCTGCTGCAACAGAGAGTGCTTTTATTTCGAGTGTACTTGTAACGCCCTAAATGCCAGAACTATTGCAAGCTTTTTAGATTTTCATTTGTCAAGTATTGTGGGGGTGTGTGTTCTCTCCCTGGGCTGTTTCCCTTTGATTATGTTACAAACCATTTGGATCTTGGTGATGTGTTGTTGTTCCTGCCTCTGGTCAGCAAGCCTTTGACTGGACCCTAGCAGTGATTTGTGCCTTTAGGCAATTGTAGGTTTCAGAGGAATGACTGGTTGTGAGTTCACGTGAAAATAACTCTGCTTCTCTCTCTTGCATGGTTTGTGAGACATTGCACTTCTAATCAGCTTGCTAACCCAGTGGTGTTTATTACTCCCATTTTCAAAACCTATTCATTTCTTTTATGCTTCTGTCGCCCACCTGCCATGCTATTGATGACAGGTGTTGAGTCACCTTGAGTTTAAAATCCTTTTGTGGTAGGCAGAAGTGTGTTGGGTAAGATTCATACACACACACACACACACACACACACACACACACTCTCACACTCACCTCTTCCATCTTGGGAGGCTAGAAAAGTTGCCGGATATACTTTCTAACTTAGGCTCCATTTCATAATCTCTTGAACATGTTTCTGGCCCACATACCTCTTTTTTGCCTCCTGATCCCTAACATACAAACTACAAACCACTAGAAATAGGAATGGATGGAAGTGAATGAGAAAGATGAAGTCCTTCAGATGCTTGAGGCTCAGTGAAAAGTTTTTCTTGGGTGGACTGTACCTTAGCTTTGCAGCTCTGTGTGCGGGTCTGTTTCCTGGTATTAGTCAGTATTGCTCTCCAACCCATACAATGCTGGCCGGGGGTTGTGAGTTTATGCCGTTTGCCAGACGTTGATGACAGGTGCATATTTAGGACAGAAGATAAATGAATTGCTTCTTCAGAAGCAACCTTCGTAATGTTGCCAAGATTTATGTAATAATTTATACAATATAGGAAAGTTGTATAAGAGAGAAAAACTGATGGAAAATCATTTTCTCTTCTGGAAGGGACCTAAATCATTCAGCACCTAGATTCTAGAGTAGCCAACACAATGCCTGGTACATAATAGGAGCTGTGTAAATATTTGTTGAATGGATATATGAATTTAAGTCAGGAATTGCAAATGACTCTAAGGATCAAGGAGGTGATATCAAAGTGTAAACTGGATAGATTTTAAAGATAAGAGTGGTGGGGACAGTAACAAACTGGAGAGTGCATGCCCTGCCTAAAGACAATCACATTAAAACTTCTAGAAAACAAAGCTAGAAAAACCTCCAGATTAGTTTACCTCTGATGCTCCATACTCTTCTTTTCATAGATAAGAAAGTGTTTGGATAAAGTCTGAAAGTTGTTAATAGCAGAACTGGAACTGAAACTCAAATCTTTTTTTCTCAGTCTGGGGCTCTTCCCATTCTTCCACGTAGATGATTAACTGTTAGACTGGAAAATAATGGAATATAAAGTGTTTCAGTTTTACTGTAGATTCACTTCATATCTGCTATGTTTTTATCCTGATAATTATAGGCCATGCCAAAGCTCAGGTTTGAAATTTATGGGCAGGTAAGAGCAATGAAAGACAAACTTGAAATTTTTCTTCTCCCTAATCTCTCACACTCTCTAGCATTCCACATTTCGAGGAATCAATTATTAATTACTTGGCATATAATTTCTTCTTTTTCTGTCTTTCTAGTGGACTTGTTCTGCCTGTCTGGAAGGCCATGGAGAACCTGGGAATCAAGCCAAGTGCTGCTTTCTGGATTTTATCAGGATTTTTTTGGCAGACATCTGTGAAGTGGTTGAGAAGTCTGTACCTGATTTATATTTGCTTTTGCTTCCGTGCTCTGTGGTTGTCAACAGGTACCATTTTCTTTATATATTTAAGATTTTTTTTTAAAGGGTACTGTGTATGAGTTCTTCAGTTCATTTTAAATGCTAGGAGCCAGGAAAGCAATCTGCTTATTGACAGAAATAGTCATCCTTTTGGTGGACACTTAGTTTGTTGAGTTTGTTTGTTGTCTTAGAACCAAAATTTAAATCTTAAGGGAGAACTGGCATGAGCATGATAATTTTCATATTTGATGAAGATGTAATGAAAAGAAAAAGGTTTCAAAGTTAGACAGAGCTGGGTCCTGGAGCTGGATGTTTCTTTCCACTTAACTATAAAACTTTGAGCAAGTTACCTACTGTCTGTTAGGAAGGATAAGACCCACCTCAAAACTTGATTTAAAAGAGTATACTTCAATTTAAAAATACAAAAAAAAAAGATAATATAAGTAAAGTGTGTAGCACAGTGCTCTAAACATGGATGCTTAGTAAATGATATTTTGTTTTCTTTCCTGAAGAGATAAACACTCTACACTTAGAGGGAGAATTTGTTCCTTGCTTTTTCCATAGAAAGGGATTATGCTGATAGATTTTTATAAAATATGCTTTCCTCTTAGAGATTATTTCACCAGTCTTGAACCTCTTGCCAGGAAAAATTGCCAAGAAGGCTAAATTTCAAAGGATATCCTTTTTTTTCCTTTTGGTTCTTTTTTTGACATTGTTCCTTTCAGAGTATGGAATGTGTGAAAATAGCAATTTGAGAATGACTTCTGAGTATGCTGCCTATTCTGGGCAGTGACCAAAAGACTTCTGTTGTAGAGACCACTGTCTGGGATAACTAAGCAGCCTTTTGCTCCTATGATTATAAAGATTTCTGTTGCTTTCCTAAAGGAATTGATGGCCATGATCTTGAGAATCAAGTAATTACTGTATTTAGCAATTTAGTAACATCAGCCTTGGGGTTTTTGTTGTTTTGCAGTGGTGGTCGATGATTGCTTAATTATAGCAGTGGAAATTGCAGTTGACAGAAAGCTGAGCTAAATGTTTTTCACCCAGATGATGCTTTGCTGGGACAGCTAACTATTTCAGGCCAACATTTTATGTAAGATCATTTGAATTAAATAAGTAACTGATTTAACACCATCAGAATAGGAAAATGACATTTTTTTAAGTGTACCTGTAACATACCAGACCCATGGTTATAAACATTACGTATCTCATTTAATCCTATGATAACCTTAAAATGAATAGGTTTATTTTGTAGATAAGGAAATTGAGGCTCATGATGGGAAAAGTACCAGGGTCACACAGCAAAAACATGACAGAGCCAGAAATCTAAATCCAGTTTTTTCCGTTTTAGAGCCTGCATTCTTTTTCTTCTGCTATGTTGCCTTCCAGCCACAGGTGATTTTTTTTTTGGAGGACCACAAGACTGATTTTGCCCTGAACCAGGATGAGCAGCTTGCTATTTGAGAGATTCTGGGTACAGGGGAAGAAGTAGCATTTCTGAGTGTTACTGTATTTTCCAAGCTAGTTGGTTAAACATATTATCATGGGCTCATTAGGCTAGTCTTTAGTATCTCTGGAGCTTGGTACTTAAAAACAGCACCCTAATGAACAGGTTGAGTGAAAAGGTGCAAAAGTGGTATTGTTAGTAGTGGTTCTTGTGGGAATTGGATTGTACTAGTTACATTTTAGAAAAGTTTGGAGCTTTTATCGTGGAAGAACCAAAAATCTTGTGTGTTGAAACTGAGGGAACATGCAAGCAACACATGACAGACAGATTTGTTATATATTTTAATTTATCAGAGCTTTTTTACATCAGTTAAAAAAAAAAAACACAATGTCCTAATAGTGAAAATGAATGAGACAAAGTATCATAAATAAGAAATTAAAATGACTTAATAGGCGTTTTAAAAAATGTGCATTCTCATTACTAAGCAAAGAGCTGCAGATTAAAATGAGAAATCCTTTTTAACCTATCGTATTGATGAAGATCAAAGTAAAAATATCTAGTGCTCCCAAGGGGTGTTGGGGAATTTGAACAGAGAACTTTTTGGCATAAAACATCCTAAGAAAGTTCATATTAGGGGGGAGGGTATAGCTCAAGTGGTAGAGCGCTTGCTTAGCATGCACGAGGTCCTGGGTTCAAGCCCCAGTACCTCCTCTAAAAATAAATAAACCTAGTTACCTCCCCCCACCAAAATAAAAAAAAAAAAAAAAAAAAAAGAAAGTTCATATCCTTTGACCTGGTAATTCCCCTTTTAAGAATTTACCTCAAGGACATATTTAGATAGTTGTGAATGAGAGCATTCATCAACACTCATCTATTCTGTGTTACAAAACATTGCTACAACCTGTCCCACAATAGGAGTGTAGTGAAATTATGGTATGTCCACGTGGTGGAATATTACATGATCTCAAAACTCACATTTTAGAAGAATAAGTACATGGGAAGTTCTCCTAATTTTAAGTGGAAAAGCAGGAATACAACTGCATATTCAGATTCAAAATTGGTGTTGATTTTGTGAAAAGAAAAAAATGTATATAATAGAAAGTCTAAAACAAGATATATAAGTAAATGTTTATTTATTTTTTTGATTAGTGGAATTATCTCTTTATACTTTTCTGTGCTTTCCAGGGTACATATTAACACTTGATAAGGAGAAAAAACCTACCTGAAAAAGCAACACGATTGTAGCAAAAACCTATTGTTGGTAGCTTGAGTCAATATTTCTCTGCTCATGAGTTTGTTGTTTTACATGTTTACATGAACTCATGTAAGTTTTCCTTGATAAAATACATTCTTGACTGTTTGCTGCTGTTATTTAGCTCATGGATTATAGAAATTATTCCTGAAAAACTAACCAAAATAAAGAATCTGTCCAGTTATCCCCATTCCTGTTTACCACTTAGCAGTTTCTTCATACCTGGGAGAGTGACAGATACCCACTGACTTATGTATAGTGGGCTTCTTTTTTATTTCAGCTTTGAGTTCAGTGTTAGAGCCCATTGCTAGAAAGAAGTGATTATAATTTGTCTGATAAAAGATGCTCTGTGTTTTCCTTGTGGGCCGTTGGATCACTATTTTTCTACTTAATGTTAATTATTAAATGGCTTAAAAAACAGCATTTTGGATCTGGGGATTATCAGTATCTGGAGACAAACGTGAAGTGACCCCAAGAATTTGGAAATTCCTGAAATAGATTTTCAGCTTCTTGAGAGCAGAGATTTTGCCTGTTTTGCTTAAGCCAGCTATTCCTAGCAAGTACCAAGGGCTTGGCACATAGTAGATGCACCATAAAAATATTTGTTGACTGAATAATGAATTAGCAAAGGGGATTGTCTTTTGAGAATTAAATGTTAAAATCAACACAATCTGTCATTTGAGAGTTTGAAAGTTAAAGCTTCATTTAAAATGAGCACAATCCGAGCAGAGGTATGTAAAGGTACTTTAAGGAGACATAATGCCTTTGAGAACAGCAAGATCTGATTAAAATATTCACAAACATATGAACAGATCTAAAGAAAGAAT
Organism: Vicugna pacos; assembly: GCF_048564905.1. Taxonomy (NCBI): domain Eukaryota; kingdom Metazoa; phylum Chordata; class Mammalia; order Artiodactyla; family Camelidae; genus Vicugna; species Vicugna pacos. The sequence continues at coordinate 42,396,912 of NC_132999.1, forward strand.
GTGTACATCTGAAGAGCTGTGTGTGCACCAACATGTGAGCGGGAACCAGCCTTGGAGATCCCAACCAAGGAGAGTCATAGAGGCCAATAATGTACTCCTAAAGCTAGCAAAAGGCTATGAAAACTTACTGTTGTTCCCTTGTTTCTGGGAAGTAGATTACAGAGTTAGTTAATAAGTATTTTGAATACAGAGAAAAAGTATTCAATTCAGAACCAGTTTTTGAGAACTTATTAGGAGTCTGTCCTAGGCTAGGCACGAGGGTGATAAAGATGAGTACAACACAATTCCTGCCCTGGGAGAACTCCCAGTTTAATGAAGGAGGTAGATCTATAAATCCTGTGATGTGGTAAGTGAAAAGACAGAGAGAGGCAGTGCCCCGTACGTGCTGCACCCAGAGAAGCATTCAGCTCAGAGAGGAAGGGGAAGAACTGAGGAGTGCTCTCCAGAGAAGCTGATGCCTGAACAGAATTTTGAAAGGTGAATTCAGAGGGTTTGAAGGGTATTCCCAGGCAGTGGGAATGCAAGAGCAAGAGCACAGAATTGTGAAACAGCTTGGAGAAAACTCTATAAGCAGTTTAGTGCTGCTGGAATACAGAGCACAGCTGGAACAGCAACTCCTGAAGAGGTAGATGGTAGCCAGGTCATGAAGAAGCCTGTATGCCATGCGAAGAAGCCTTGATTTTAATCTTTAAAAGCATGTGGTTTACACATTTTCTTGATTATGCACTCACATCCATAAAAAAAGTTGAAGATGTACCCCAATATATGGCTGTTTCCCCATTATAATAAGCATCACTGTACTAATGTCCTATGTATATGAGAGATAACAAAAACAAAACCTTAAAAGAATCAACAAAAAAAATATATAAATAGTTTTAGTTTTTTTTCCAGACCCCAGTGATTTGTCTTGTGTACCTCTGGTAAGCTAACGTTCTGTTTCAGAGATCATTGCCTTAGGAAATTGGGACCTATTGAAAATTTTTAAGTAGAAGAATAATACTGGTAAATTTCTAGATAATTTTTGCTGGAATATAGAAGAATGATAATGGTGGGGATGAGAGGAAGATGGAAAGGGAGGGAGGTCAGGGCTAGAGGTAAGGAAGTCTGTTAGGAAGCTAATGAAATAGTAGTCCAGGAGAAAATTGATGAGGCTCTGTCTTCAAGGAACCTCTCTCATTAAAGAGAGTAATTTCACTTAATACAAATCAGTAGATGTAGGGCTAAATAGTTGGGTAGGATTTAGGAGTTCTGTAGTAAGAGATTAGAGGAGGTTTTTGTTTTTTTTTAAATTGAGATTTAATATCACTGTTTAATTCCAGAAATTCTCTTCACCCTCTAATAAAAGAAACTTCATACCCATTAGTAGTCACTCCCTATTCCTCCCTCTCCCTAGCTTCTGGAAATCACTCATCTGACTTTCTGACTCTGTGGATTTGCCTATGAAGGACATTTAATATAAATGGATTCCTACAGTATGTGGCCTTTTATGTCCAGCTTCTTTCATTTAGTGTAATGTATTCAATATTCATTTGTGTTGTAACACGTTTGCTGTCTCCATTCTCCCGCCTCTGTCCTCTTCTGAATCCAGTGAGGTCTGGCTTCTGCCTAAACATTGGCTTTTACCAAGGTAATCAGGGACCTCCCAAGTTGGACACCTTTACTTTTTACCTTAACATCTCTGCTGCATTTGACACCTTTGACTGCTTTCTTGATACCCTTTCCTCAGTTGCCTTAAGTTATACGTCATGCTGTTTTTGTTCTCCTTCCAGCCGATGGATCACACTAATTATTCTTTCCTCACTCCCGTCTCAGCTTGTCTCTTAAATGTTTTCTTCTTCAGGGTTCTGTTCCTACCCTTCCTTTTCTTGCTCTTCTGTGCCCTCCCTGGGCAATCTCATTCTTTTCCATAATTGTAACCTGTGTGCTCACTACTCCCAAATTTATTAGTGTTCATTCACTTCCCTCCTGGGCCCCAGCCACATAGCTATCTCCAACTGGCTGTCTCCCAGCTACTTCTACCTTAATGTGTCAAGACTGAACCCCTGATCTTTTACCTTTTGCCCTCCTTTATTCCGTGTAGTGGTGAAAAGACTTTCTCCCCTCGTATTCTGAGGTAGAAATCCCTGAGTCATTCTGTACTCCTTTTTTTCCTCCATATTCAAATCCCTGTTTGTAGAGTGCTCTTTTCCTCTGCATATGCTGTGACTGTTCTGTCTGATATATTCTGATTCAGGTAAGCATAAGCTCCTTTCTGGAGCTTTCTCTGAAGCCCTTGAACTTATTCTTTAATGTTCTCATGATGTCTATACATTTCTCTTATTATTATGTCACATTATACTGTGTGGTTTTAGGCTTTGTTAGGAGAGGTTCATAGTAGGTCTTGTCCGAGAGTGTGGTCCTTACCCCTAAGATAAAGCCTTCCTAGTGTCTGCTAGTCTGTGGCGTTAATGTGGTTTCTTCAGTCTTGCAGAGCCAAAATTCCAAAATGCTCCTGCCTCCTATCCCAGCACTGCTTACTCCTAGTGCTGCTTTTTCCCTCTCATCCCTGTAGCATCTAGCATGTAATAAACACAAGTGCTCGTGCCCTGTGCCCTTATGTCCCAGCCCTTAGCCTTTTGGGATCCCTTCTTTTCCCAGCTCCTTCTCCAGTGTCTTACCACTCAAATACTAGCCAAACTCAGATCTCTACTTCTTGGTCTCAGTGAGACCGCTCTGTTCTGTTAGGGTTCCAGCTTTCTGTGCTGTGGTTGGGAAGTTGTCCCTTAAAGAGAACTGGGCAATTATGCAGCTCACTTCAAGTTTCCCTTCTCCCAGATATTGTAACCTTGCACTGCTTGTTATCTCCTGGCTAAAAACAGTTGTTTGTATATTCTGTTCAATTTTATAGTTCTTTATGGTAGATGATGAGTCTGGTAGGAGCAGAAATCTATTATGATTACCTGCTTATGTGTCTGTCTGCTTCATGAAACTGTCTTACTCATACGTGCATACCTAACATCTAGCACGTAGTAGTAGCAGTAGAGGTTTAGTTTGATTAACCTAAAGATAATGCTGGAAATAGGACCACCTTGGAATATACATGTTAAGGAGAATCAGTCTTTCCTACTCTGCTTTTCAGTCTGGGCCCATTAGGCGGGCACTTTACTTCCCAGGTGGGAACAATATTTGGAAGGTAATCTTTGCTCTTTTCTCCCACCTTTTCTCTGGCTCTCTCTACGAGTGGAAGAGTGATTTTTCTGATTGGTGAGACTGGAAAAGAATTCTGTTGTTTGGAATGACCAGTCTTCAGGATTTTCATGTGTTCTCTCCCTGCCATGCTCTAACTGGGTCTGCCCATGCCAGGACAGCCTACATTTGTCCAAATGGTAAGTTTAATTCAGTATAGGAAAGTATTAGACAGCCCATTTGGAATTGTGTATCTAAGCTGTGTTCTCCAGTCACCTTATCACTTACTACAAAGATGATCTTTTGTCTCCATCTACCTCTAACTGCCATATTTTGCTTTTTAATTAGTCTTAAACTCTGGGTGAGAGAGATTAATTATCACCCTCAGCCCCCACAGAGACTGTAGATGAGACAAAGACAGTTTCTGGCTTAACAAGAGGTCTTTCCCCCACTAGTTGCCATTTCTGTTCTGTTCTCATAACTGCTTGCATTTGTCCCTGGCAGACAGAAGTCACCTAAACTCACTTTTCTCCTTTGCCCCTACCTTTTAATTGTACTTTGAGGGCTGTATCCCCTGTTGTACCAGTCAGACCAAGTTGTATCTTTTATCTTTAAGAGAATAGTATATTTTGAACATGCATTGATTTTGTCTTTAGGAGAAAAGCATTTTCGAGGCTTTTTAGGTGGCATTATACCCCTGCTCTTCTTGTGTCTGCTGGGCACCTAATTTAAGGTGGATGACTAATGGAACTAACCTCATAATGATGAGCCTTCAGCGGGAACTTTCTCCTGCCAAACTGTCCTATATTCTTAACTACATTGCAGTACAGGAAGGTAATAAATTATTAATCCTAAATCTGTCTCCTCAGATTGTGATAATGACTTGAGTACTGGCAGCTGGGGGTAGATAGTTTTCTGGCTGTTGTAACATATACCATGTGAGCTTTTTGATTCTAAAATTCAGCTGGCATTGAGCAAGTCTGTGGGATCTTCTTATATCACAATTTAATTGACCTAAGTAAACCAATCAAAAACTTCTAAAGCTAGCCTCTTTCCCAGTGAACTGAAGTAATTGTCCATTGCTTAAATACTCTTCAGTAAAAGGTAATCATCTTAAGTCCTTCTCTCTATCTTGGAAAACTAATTTTGGTGGGTTCTTTTTTTCTTTTAGGAACATTGTGCAAGCACAAACTTATTTACTAACTTGTGTGCCAAACTGAAGAGGCATAAGAATATGGCATAACTGAGTAGTAAATCCAATTCAATTTAAAAGCTGTCTTAAATTGACTCTGCTCAGAAATTCCTTAAGGGAGGAAATAATAAAGTAGTGGAGAAATTTATTGAAAAAAATAACATTTGCAGGACCAAAGCAAGGCCCCTTGGCTTATTTTGGAGATTTTATAAAAGTCTTACTAATTGAAACAGCTTCCAGTTCAAGGCATTGTGTGGAATCAATAGGAACATGATCAAAACTATGTATGTAGGTAATGTTTGGACATCTGTTCTCAGGTGATTGGTGTAGAAGAGTTTGGGTCAAAATTCATAGCTCTTGGTTTGAAGACCTGCTCTTTGAACTTTCTTTCTGATCCTCTATCCAAGAGCTTCCTTAAGAAAAGTCTGTCCATATGGTTAAGATCCTTTAGCCATTTTTGATTCCAGACAGTACTTGGATATGTTTTAGAGAGAAGTTATAAGAACTGGTCTTGACCATCTACCTAATTTATCAATTGAGCAACAGACAGGAGGCAGAGTGGCAAAGAGCATGGAACATGGACTCGGGAGTCAGACAAGCCTGAATCTGAGTCCTGGTTCTATTATATACCAGGTGGTGTTACTTAAACCCACCTTTCATCAGATTCCTCATCTACAAAATGAGAATGACAGTACCTCTCATAGGATTGTTAAGAGAATTAAATAACATGTTCACCCAAATTACTTAGCCTACTCCCAGGTACATAAGTAACAGTTCATCAGATGTTAGCAGCAGTCATTATGATGTGATGACAAAATCCTGTTTGGTTAGACTCTTGTCTGATCCCCAGATGACCCAGTAGGCAGCAGGTTTGAGGTCTCTGCTGGCTCCTTAAACCTCTGTCCAGGAGATCTCAGTTCCCACATTTTTTAAAGTATAATGTTGGCAGCTGGCCTTTCCGCATTGTCAGGAAAAGTAGGCCTCCATTCATATAGCTTGACAGGGTGAGCTGTATTGTGCATTTTCTGTAATTGTAACATGCCACTTGGAGCATGACTGGCTACTTGTTTCCTTCTTCAGCCAGAGATACTTTTCCTCTGGAAGAGGACTCTGTTCTGCTGCCATGACACCACTTGGCCCTCAGCCCTTGTTCACCCCCCGCAACACTGATGATGTGCCCACGCTTGGCAAAGCCCTGTGTTAGGCCAAGTTGGCTCTGTCTTTTGGTCTGGACAGTGTTTTGACTGGGGCTAATTCAATAGCACTTTTGGATTTTGTGTCAGTAGTATCTTGTAGAGTTAGTTCCTTCCTTCCTCCGAATGTATTTACTGGGTGCCTGCTATCCTAGGCACTAGAAATGCAGTGTGAGTAAGGCAGACATGGTCTCTGCCCTTATGGAGCTTGCAGGCTAGTGATTCCTTAGCCATTTCTAGAGAACACAAGTTCTGTTCGAGAGGGATGAGGTGTTACTGATATCAAGATTCCCTTCAAAGAGGCTGAGGCCTCCCTAGGGTCTCAAGGTAATTCAGTGACAAGAGAGACCCAGTTTTCCTTACAGAATCCTAAGAGACGAGGCAGTTTGATGTCTCAAGCTGGTCTCAATAGAGTAACCTTCTGCTGAGAGTTATGTAGGTGAAGAAACTATAATAGAATATATCTATAATAGAATATATCTCCAGCCTTCCTTTCAACCCAGCCCACTCTCTCCACCATTAATAACCCACATCCCTAAATAAGTAGTGAGGGTGGTTATCTGGAGATTTGGAAAAAGTGCGGCAGCTGCAGCCTTTGCCCTCAATTTGGAAGTATGTGTGTGTCCTCTGGTGATTTCATGGATATTAGATATACCCAGCCAGTCAGTTCTTGAAAGTCTTTTCTGCATCAGGTTTGTTACTTAGGCCCTCAGGTGGACAGTTCTAATGCAAGGAAAGCACCAAATGATAAAAATCCTGAACTTCTCTGGTCAATCACAAAAGGAAACTGAAATACCCCAAGATGAGAAGGAACTATGAATGTCCCTGAATGGTGAATTAACCATCACAGGTGCTGTTCTAGGAGAAACAAAAACAGAGGAATGCTGGCCAGAGTGTATCTGAAACTCCACCAACTGCTGAATCTGCTCCTAAAGATGGACACCCAGGATAGTTCATCTCATTTCTCCCTTTTAAACTCTCCCAGCAAATGACAGGGTTTTTAGGAACGTTCTCTTTCTTCCACCTGGCTTAACATGCTTTGGTTCTAATCCACCAGCAATTTGAAATAAAAGTGTGCTCGTGGATTCTTACACCTTTAGGTAATAAGGGTAATGACTTGTGTTACCAGACCTGGGAGATGGGGAGTTTATATTGATTTGGTTTTACATCTGTACTCTAATTTCAGATTCAGGTTTAAAATTTTAAATGGACTGCCATTCTGCCTATTAACAAAGGGCCTCTCTGTTTTTTGTTTATGTGTGTTTTTGATACAGCTCAGTGTTTATTGTCCTTAACTGAGGGCAACCTGAGTCAGCTGGAAGCTTATGAAAGTAGGCCTGGTAGAATGGGTGAGTCTTAATCAGAATAAATGAAGCAATCTCGTAGAGAGAAGCTAAGAGCCAGGTTCTACTTCAGAAAGTTGCATCCTGCTGGGTCAGTCTGTGACTTTTGGCCTGAAGCAAAACAGCTCCATGTGCTGAAGCAGTACCAAGCTTCTCTTCTAACTATGTCTTCTATTTCATCGATGTCTAACTGTTTGATTTCCTTTCCTTTTTTAAAAAATCCTTTTCTGATTATGAATCACACATGCTTAATGTAGAAAATTTAGGAAGTGAATATTCCAGATAGAAATAGCTACTTCCTGTGAATCCCATCGCCAGAGATGACCGCTGTCAACCTGCAGCTGTAGTTTGAGGAGTGTTGCTGGGGAAGTTCTGTTCATGAGGGCTTGCTTGTTCTGCTCAGTTCCTACTTATGCTGGATGCCCCCGGGCACTAGCCATCTCTGGCCCTGGTAGAGGGGAGGTTTTCTGTTCTTGTGGAGGCCCTGTCCAAGCCCAACAGAAGCAGCTGGTAAGCAGATCTTGAGCAGGGTTATTTGCCCAGAATGATCAGGGCAGAAGGAAAAGTTTTCTGGCCTTTCCAGGGAGACTTTCACTGACAAGCATACCTCCTTTCCTTCCCCAAGCTGTTTTGATTGAGCTGTTTCGCCCCCACTCTTTCATATTTCACGTGGAGGTTGCTGCCTTGGCAGCTTGGCTGCCTCTGTCAGTAGGGAGCAAGAGGTAAAGAGTGAAGGCCTTCTGTGTATGATGTGTTTTCAGGGGTTTTCCTGTGTGCCTATGGGGAGTGTGTGTGTGCATATGTGTGCGTATGTGTGTATGTGAGAGAGACCCCACGGTACATTTGGATATCCTCATTGCCCTGCTTAGAATTAGTGTCACTTTGAAGCAGCAAAGAAGTATTGCCATTTTACAGATAAGAATAAGGAAAAGCCAGTTTCTCTGTGGCTAGACAGAATCCGTACTAGATAATCGGGTAGTGAGGAGTGTTGACCATTTTGCCCAGATTTTTATTTCTGTCAATAGAATCAATTAACTTGAAAATGGAGGTATAAGGGAAAGATAGAGAAGTACATGTCATAAAAATGAAGTCTATTGAAAGCCATGTCTGCAGTAAATAAACTAAACAATACCAAATTACTGAATGGCAATGCTACATTATGTTGATGACTTTAGGTTACACTTTTTTTTTTGGTGGGGGGTAGGTAATTAGGTTTATTTAATTTATTTATTTATTAATGGAGATACTGGGGATTGAACCCAAGACCTTGTGATCTATACAGTCCCTCTCCAGATTACACTTTTCTAGTATTTGTCATCCCTAGTTCTTTATATGTGTGTCTTATATTTAGTGCCTTAAAATATGCATTCTGCATTCTTTTTTTAATTGAAGTATAGTTGATTTACAATGTTGTGTTAGTTTCTGGTGTACAGCATAGTGATTCAGTCATATATATAAACATTCTTTTTCATTATAGATTATTACAAAATATTGAATATTGTTCCCTTGCTATCCCATAGGACCTTATTTATCTGCATACTGCATTTTTAATACCTTCTCTAGGATCCTTAATTCAAATCACTTAATGATAATTCAGATCTAGGTGTTTTGTACACACTGTAGATACCTACAATTCAGTCCCTGCCCCTGGCTAAATAAAACCCAGTTCTTACTGTTAGAGAGTTCACACTATGGAGGCAGAGATAGATGTAGGCACATAAAGAAGCATGATAAATTCCAAGATGTGCTGTGGGAGCACAAAGAGTCGGGCAGGGAAGAGCTGAACCCTGTTTTATAGCAAGCTGAGGAGACAAGTGATAATCTGTTTGAATTTGCTTCTCCCAAATTCATTTGAAGTGTTTTTTAACCTGCAGAGCTCTTTCACTTATTTTCACAGAGGGAGGGATAGAGGGAAGAGTCTGTACAGCTGTGTAAAGTCTAGAGAATAAGAGCCCTAAGAAAATTATTTTTATTTCTGTACAGATACAGATTAGCTTTGATTTAATTTAAATAAGCTGGCTCTTAAAAATTCTAAGAATACTAACTACTCATATAGTTTCGCTTTCATTTACACACAGATGAGGAAGTATCTGTAGCCCTGCATTTGATTTGCTATAAGCAAAAAGTAGTTTGAGGTATTTAAGCATCTGAAGCTTGGTTGTATTGAATCCTCACATGTCCCAGTTCAGCCCACTGCAGGGTTCCTTTTATTTTTTTAATTAGACTTACATAATACTCCAAAAAGAGAGATTTTTAATGGATAAACTGACTAATTTTTCCTCTATTGGCCGTATCTGCTGAAATAACACTTCATGGTTTGCTGTATTATTTCCCTATTTCCTCCCAAGCTTGCAGCTGTCTTTTTAATATACATATTTCTGCTGCAGCCCTCTAAATGACCTTCTCTTTAGAAACAACAAAACCAGCCAGCAAAAAGAAAGAAAGAAAGAAAGGAAAGAAAGAAAGAAAGAAAGAAAGAAAGAAAGAAAGAAAGAAAGAAAACCCACCCAAACCTTCCCTCAAAACAAAACAGTGCTCTGATTCAAGGTTTACTGTGGGTTTGATTGGTAAGAAGGTTGGTATGATTGTGAATGCAGATAATTTATCAGGTCTGCAGTCAGACACCAATCAACTGCAGGTTCTTAACAATAACGCCTACTACAAGTGGGCTATACAGAGAATGCTAGATTCATGACATTGTGTCTAGGGGCTTTTCTCTTTAGGAAAAAAAGTCTTTCTTTTTAGAGCTTCTTTTATGTACAGATAAACAAAGTTTATCTGTTATCATTTTCTACCTGTGCTTTTTGAAGTACAAAGACTGTTACATAGAGAGGTGTGGGCTCTTTCATGCTGTGGCTTGGAGGCGTGCTCTCCTTGCTGACAGCATTCTTCAGAGTCTTTTAGTCATAAGGTGGTGGGAGCAAAAGCGAAGCAGGAGATTCTGAGTATATTGTATGCAGCCAGTAACCCCCTAGTTACAGTTTTTTTTTTTAAAGTACATAGCTTAATCATTTGTCTTCAATCTGCCTTTAAATATTATAAAGCCCTTGATGACTGTATCATTTCTGAGCAGGTGACTTGATGGTAGGAGAGCTATTTTCAGCTATACCAGTATTTTGGTTAATACTCTAACTTATGACTTGATTGTGAAATGGCTTTGGATTAAACCTTAACAGATAGGTCTTTTGAAACTTTGTAGCAACCATATCCAATTAATGCAAACCTTTGATTTATTAATAAGTATCAGGTAGAAGCTAAAGGCATTAGAATTGTGATAGACCGGTTTTCATTTTTCACCTCTGTGACCGGAACGTAGAGTTGTTTTTTTTTCTTTTCCTCCTCATCATTACTCAGGAGAAGGGAAATTGAATGGATCTAGATGTCATCAGTGATGGATGACTATTTGCCTAGGTGAACTGGAAGCTATTCTCCATCGTTGCTTTGTTCAGAAATTTCCATGGTGAAAGCTTGTCTTGCCTTTGAGTGAAGTGGAGCCGTCTGAAATAGATAGCTCAGGGACCTGAAATTTGGTTGGTCCTTTCATAAGGAAAGATTGCTTTTTGATTTGAAAAGACTTTTCAGTTTAGTGTTTAGGCAGGAAAGACTGTTTCCTGGCTGGTTTTGTTAGATTCAGTTATCTCTTTTTAATCCATTTGGCTTTTCTTTAATTTCTCTTTTTGCACATCTCTCATCATACCTCCCCTTCAGTGCTCTCCCCAATTTAATTCAAAAAGCTGTCTCTCATTTCTTAGTGAACTGGAGGCTTTGCTTTTCTCTCCTGTCCTTCCCTTCTTTTAGTCAAGGAAATGAATTAGCCATAAGAATTTTGATTAAAACTTAAGTAATTCCGTATTGGAGCTGACATCTTTTCTAGATTTTGTTAGTTTAAAAAACCCATAAATTTATTTAAATATTGGGTAAACTTTAAAAATTAACAAATAATTCTTTGAAGGCCTACTATGTGCCAAGCATTCATCTGGGCCTACAAATACAGAGACACAGGATACAACCCCAGCACTTAAAGAGGGCAGAGTATATGAGGTAGAGAGACCAATATGATCCACTGAGAAAAATACTATGATAGAGGTAGAATATGCAGAAGAGAGGAATTTTGGGGTGAAGGTTTCAAGGAAGATTTTCTGGAAGAAGTGGTGCCTGAGCTGAAATAAAGTGTAATAACAACAACAAAAGTAATGGCAGCTGTAATTACTGAGTTTCAACTACATACCAGGCACTGTGTTAATACTTTGCATAGCTTATCTCCTTTTATATCTGTGATAACCCTGCTATCATTCCTATTTTTGCACATGAAGAAACCAAGAAATGCTGAGCCAAAATGACATAGCTAGTAAGTAGACTGGATTGATATTCTAAGTCAGGCAGTCTTATTTCAGGGGTCAAAGCCTTAACCAGGCTTGTGGGGTGGGGTTCAGAAGATGGGGTGAAATGAAATAAGGGTATTGATCTTGATAAAATCAAGATCTTCTGGAAACAAATTTTTAACACAATTTCTGAGGGTTCTGTATGAACCTCACTTGGATACTGGATGTATTTTCTTATTAAATCAAGATTAAATGAGGGTGGTTTTTATAGTTCCTTTAACCTGTAAAGTATAGTTATAGGTAGATTAAAGGAACATTTCCCCCCTCTTTTGTCTATAAATATTGCCCTCTTCTAAGGATATGTCATGGTACTGTTTTTCTCTTTTAGCAGTTTGCCACAATCCAGTACCTTTGAGGCTTCTTTATTGACAGTCTTATAGGAGAGGACTTACTCTTCCAAATATTTGTAACTAGAAAAAAGTGCTACAAGACTCAGGTTTTGTGATGAGTTGTTGGAAGCTTGTTTTCCATGTAGCAGACAATCCAGAGTTAATGGGAATAGTGGCTGAGAGGTTCTTGGTGGGCAGACTCTTCCATGGAGAGTTTGGCTTTGACCAGAATGGTCTTTGGGAAAAATGGGAACATTTCAGTCAAGGGAAAGGAGTCAGAATATGGACACAAAGCCTATTGATTCTTGTTTAGCTGTTAGTTTAGTTTCAACGAATTACCTAAACCATAACATTTAACAAACTGTGCTCTTAACAAAGCTAGGCACACAGCAAAGGCGATGAATAGTAATTATTTTCTTTTCAAAGGACTGCTTTGTGAGGCTACTGCCACCTTTCAATCTAACCTGTATGCAATTGAGGGAAAAAGTATTGGCCCTTTTGAAAAGGAAGAGAGAGGGCAATGGTTATTACCCTGGCTTTTTCCAAACTTCATAATACCCGATTGTGCCCTTAAAGAATTTAGTTACTTCCTCTGCCTTGCTTTCTGAATATGCTAACCCCCTGCAGGAGAGAACTGGTGTGGAGAGTAACATGGAACCATTTTTGTATTTGTTTATTAGTGGGTGTGCAGGTAACAGACACGCTGACAGTCAAAAGGAAGCTGGAGGGTCCCCCCTGAGGTGGTTTGTTTTTGAATAGTTCCTGTGAGTTGCTTTTGAGATCGATAACATGCCTGCTTGTGTCATTTTCATATGGCAGCCATCTTGACTGAGCCCCACTGCTTCTGAGCGAACACATCCTTTTGATAATAGCTTCAGGAAGGCAGGTGGTATGGATCCATAGGTCAGTCACTGACCTAAGCACCAAATTTAAAGCTTCTGCCTTACTGCTTGTAATAGTTCATTATAGGTATAATTATCAAAGGATTCTTTTTGTTTGTTTGTTTTTTAAGTACTTGCATTTCTTTTTTTTTAAACGATTTCTTTTGTGGGGGGAGGTAATTATGTTTATTTATTTATTTTAATTTTTAAAATTTTTAATAGAGGTACTGGGAATTGAACCCAGGATCTTGTGCATGCTAAGCAGGCACTCTACCATTGGAGCTGTACCCTCCCCGCTGAATGAATTTTTGACCATATTATAAAATTGTGATATTTCAAGAAAAGAATTCGTTTCAATGTTAAAAGTAAGTGCAAATTTTGCCTATAAAATATCCTAACCATGTGTAGTTTTCCACAGAAACTTGGTTCCCCCTGCACTACCTCCGCCTTTCTAGGAGAATTTATTAACTGCTCTTTTTTTTTCAACGAATACTGGTGAGGCATTCTCTCTGCTCCCATTGCCACCATCTCAGCTCTTCCATTGGGATACTATTTGAATTTGGTTAAAGTATGAATTCCCAGTGACCCTAATAGTGTGGTTCCTAAGGCAGCAGGCATTGTCTCTGCTTCATTCTTGGTTGCCAGCCAGCAGTTTCCGAGTTAGCTGGAGAAGTCAGGCTCCTTACCTGAGATTTAAGAATGCTGGAGGCAACAGCACTGTCTCTAAATATTTCCAGAGTTGTTCACATCTTTCTAAAAGTATCTGATGAATTTCCTTCTGGCAATAATTCTTATATTCTATAGACTTTTCTAACCTGCTGCTTGGAATTATGAAACCTGATCTAGATTTTGTTCCAGATTTATTAGAATTCTGTCTATTGAGGGATGGTAATGATATATAAGCATTGCTAGTTCCAGAGCCTCCTGTTTTAGGGATCCTCCAGGTAATACATATTGGAGCCCTGTATTCTCTGCTTTGTCATGGCTTTAGAAAGGGACTGGCTCTGTCTTCTTGTTTTCATCCTGGAAAAGCTTTCTACATGTTCCTACCAACAGTGAGTTATAGACTTTCCCAAAGGATTTTCAGTCCAAGTTTCTACGAACTGTAAGCCCTTTTTTGGTAAGGTTTTTTTTTTTTTTAGTGGAGGTACTGGAAATTGAACCCAGGACCTCGTGCATGCTAAGCATGTGCTCTGCCACTAAGCTATACCCTCCCACCGTAAGGATTTAATATTGCTTTTGTTTAGGCCCTAGGAGCAGAGCCAGGCTATGGTGGCGTGGGCAGGAGAGAAACTGATCTAAAATTGGAGCTTATTTTCATCTTACCTTTTATCCAAGTTACTTCTAGAATCCAGTGTCAACTCTACCAGTGCTTCCCTGCTTACCCCTTTGATGAAGCCTTTTTCTTAAGAGTAACAACAATGAAAACAATGAAAATTGAATCTCAGAGAGGTTAAATTACTTTTCAGAGGTGAAGTTACTACTAAATGATGACTCTAGAGCTGAAACTAGAACCTTTGTCTTTTAACTATGTAAGATTATTAGCTATCTTTTAACCATGTAAGAGGAAGAATTATGATCTGCTGAATGGATGAAAAAGAACTGCTTCCCTCCCAGCCCCTATTTTTGTTATTGAACACATAATGGAGCAACACTAAATAACATTTAACTTTAAATTTTAATTTTAAAAACTCAGTCAAATTCCCTAAATATGTGAACTAAAAGATCAGAGTACCTCTTTCCCTTATTGGGAACTGTTGGGATTAATTTTTTTAGCAACACTATAGCTAGCTAACCTCCTCCACAGATCACATTTCTTTTACTCTTTGTCACTGTCAAAGATATAAGTGCTTTTGACCATCTGTTTTTTCCCAGGCTCTTTTCTTTTGAGCTAATACAAAGGATCAAATTGTCAGATAAGACTCATATGAATCAGAGATTTTACACATTACTAAGCTTTAGTAGTACTTTTAAGAATACAAGCAACCAAGAGGTATAAATGAAGTAGGGAGAGACTGGCACCTGGATGGACCCCTGGGTTGCTCCTTCCCTCATGTTCTCTCCAGCCCAGAGTAACGGATCAGCTCTCTAACTGAGGCTTCCAGGTCACCTCAGGGGGAGTGTTTGGGTTATGAAACATTTCTCTTTTATACTACCACATAGTCATATAGCTTATGTGACATTCTTTGGGGAGCCATGGAAGTAAAAGAAGGCCTTTGCAGGACAAACCAGTTTTATAGCTTCCCCACCTGCTTTTATCTCCATATTTTGAGATCTGGGTTTAACCAGAGCTGCTAGTAACAACCAGGGAATTAGAATTTTTTGCCACCTTCTCTTCGACCTTGTAATCACCATAAATCAATCCCTTAACTATTTTCTTGGGTCTAAAAGTGTTTCTCCCTGCCCCCAGTTCCATTGGTAAGACATCCTCTGTGATTTGCCTCAAAGCTTTCTCCGTTTTATACCAAGGATGGGTAGGCAGGCATCCTGTCATCAGTTCCCTATTGTATTTTTCCATCTTCTTTTTTTCTTGATATGAAGTACCTTAACCATTATGATTTCTGTGAGTGTGATTTAACATTCCCATGTAACTTGGTGCTTTGCAACTCACTCACACTTACCATCCCTCCCTTCCCAACTTTTTAACTCTGACAAGAATCCATTGAGTTACTCCACCCTCTCTGTACTCAAACTTGTTAGTCAGGACACTAGATAGAGAGAATATTCTGAGACCTGGCTGTCTTTTGGAGAAACACATTTTTCTCCCTCTAACCTGCAGGCAGTGGTTGCTCATTCTCCCATATCCCATGTACCTCTGAGTTTGGAGGTGGAGCTGATGTCCTTATCACCCCACACTGTCACTTCTTGAATGTTACTCCTCCACTTCCATTAAAAACTTCTGCTCTTTGAGGTTTATAACATTTCCTACCCCTAATCATTACTCATCTATCAACCATCATTCATCCCCCCTCATTTATTGTGGCATGTGGGCCTCATCTCTTTTCAAAGTCCTGTCATCAGCCTGGGTGTCTTCAGTATGACCCTCTCAGTACCTGGCCACGTGGTTTCCTGACAGTTCGCTTGTTCATTCATTTTTTTCACCACTTCATTCATGCATATTCATACATGCATTTATTTGTGCATTCATTCAAAAAGGGTTTTTGATCACCTACACTGTAATGTGCTGAGTCCTATGCTGGAATTGGTGGTACAGAGGTGAGTGGGGGGAAAAAAAGCCAGACGTGGTCCTGTCATCCTGGAGCTTATAGCGAAGTTGTAGGGGAATAGACATTGAGCAGATGATCACACAAAGAAATGTAACTTTGTAAGTGTTATAATTACTTTGAAGGAAAGAGACAACAGAGCCCGAGGAGTGTCCTAGAGGAATCTGACTTAGCATGGAGGCTTCTCTGAGGAAATGATGGTTGGACGAGACCTCATATGAGGGGTTAACTGGATCAAGAGGCAAGATAATTCCAAATAGAGGGGGCAGCATGTACAGAGCCCAGTAGGGAGAGGGAGGATGGTCCATTTGAGGAATGAAAGATGGCTGGTGGGTTGGAAGATGATGAAGGAGGGAAAGCATGACACAAGGCAGGGCTAGAAAGGTAGGCAGGATCCAGATCATACGAGATCTTTTTAGATTACTTTAAGGATTTTGGTCTTCATTCTAAGGGAATGAAAATTTTGTTTATTTGAATTTTTAAAATTTATTTTTCAAAATATAACACATGTACGTTGTATAAATTCAAAAGATGTAAAAGGGTATTTAGTGAAGAAACAAGTCTCTCAGCTACCTAGTTTTCCCTCCTAAAAGCAGCCATGCCAGTTTCTTGAATATTCTTCCCAAAATAGTCTATGCATATGTATATATATATAAACATTATAATCTTTTTTCTCCACACACAAAGTGTAGTATATGATACACACTGCTCTGTACCTTTTTTCCCCTACATAATGTTTCCTGGATATCATTTCAAATGAGGACCACAGAGAGTGGCCTTATTCATCCCAGCAACTGTATGGATCTTCTTTAATTTATTTAACCAGTTCTAGTTATTTGCAATATTTTTCATTTCAAACAACATACAGTGAATATCTTTGGTATCATGTCATGTATGTGATGGTATATCTGATCAATAAATTCCAAAGTTAGGTACTTTATTCTGTGAAGACTGAACTTCTTTCCTTCAGAGCACTTACATTAGTTTGCAGTCCTACATTTACTATTTTATCTATTTCATCTGTCTCCCCCATCTAAATTATAAACAATGCCGAGCATGAAACAGATGCTCAGTAATATTTGTTTAATGGTTGAATAAATAAGGAAATAAGGAAAATATCTAGGTGGGAAAAATAGCTTTATTAGCTAAGGTTATCTTTTGTACTAGACAAATAACTAAAATGGCCTTATTAGCTAAGATTATCTTTTGTACTAGACAAATAACTATAAAAATCAAAGTCATTTGGAACTTATTAATTTTCTATAGGTTAACGTCTAAATTTTGGCTCTCCTTAGTAGTAAACAGTAAGTCAACCAAAAGTATGTTCTCTTGCGAGGGGAGTTGGCAAATTTTCTTAAAGAACCAGATAGTAAATATTTTAGACTTTACTGGTCTTAAGATAACTCTGTTGTAGCTACTTAACTCTGCCATTAGAGCAGAATCAGCCATAAACAATACATAAATAAATGAGTGTGACTATGTTCCAATGAAACTTTATTTACAATAATAGGTAGCACCTGGAGTTGGCCGTTGGGCCATTGTTAGCTACCCCTGGTTTGATGAATCAGTAGTGATAACCCTTCTTTCATTCCTAACGTTAATTTGTGACTACTCTCTTTTTTTCTGTCATCAGTCTAACTAGAGCTTTATCAGATTTTATTGATCCTTGAACAACCAGATTTTGGTTTCATTGATTTTTCTGTATTGTTTTTTGGTTTGTTTTCTGTTTCATTGGTTACTTTTATCTTTATCTTTTCCTTTCTCTGCTTATTTTGGATATAATTTACTCTTCTTTTTCTGTCCTTTATGATAAAAACATAGATCATTGTGGTTTTTTTTTTTCCTGTTAAAGTTTGGCCTTTATTTTTCCATATCTTTTTGAATGCATATATGTGAAACAAAAATGTTTCATTGTAAAGAACATAATTAACACCATATTATATAGATTTTCTGCAACTTGCTTTTTTAACTTATCAAGGTATCATGGGGATATTTCAATGGGTACATACAGAACTCTACCTCATTGTTTTCACTTACTATATTGTATTCTGTAGTCACTATTTACATATCGATAGACATTTAGGGTCACCAGTACAAACTGTACTATAATAAAAGCCTCACGAATGAGAGGTTCTCCAGGATAGAGGTACACAGACTATTTTTGTTAGATGTGTGATTTATTGAATGTCTTTGATGCTCAGAAGAAATGAATACTTCTATATGATTTACCACAATATATTTCATTGCTCTTTTTTTGTTAGGAATTTTCTTATGCTGTTTAAGGGCTGAACTTTGGGGAAAAGTATTTCCACATTAATTATATTTATAAGGCTTTTCTCCAGTATGGATTCTCTGATGTCCAGTAAGAATTGAGCTCTTCATATAGGCTTTGCTGCAATCAATAATACATCAATAGGGTTTATTTCCACTATGAGTTTTCTGATGTCCAGCAGCGGATGTGTACCTGAAAGATTGTCCACATTTATTGTAGTGACAGGGTTTCTCTCCTGTATGCATTCTTTGATGATTAATAAGATTTGAGCTCTTCTAAAGGCTTTTCCACATTCATCACACAAGTATGATTTCTCATCAGTATGTGTTTTCTTATATTCCAACACAATTGAATTATTCCTGAAAGCTTTCTTCCCACATTTATTACCTTCAAACAACCTTTCTCCACTATATATTCTCTTATGATGAGTAAATTCTGTCTTCTAGGCAGAAGACTTCCTCAGTCTTTACATTTGTAAGGGTTTTTGATTGGTATGAATTCTCTGATGACTTAAAAGTATTGATTTCTTTCTGAAAGCTTTTCCACATTCATTGCATTTATAAGGTTTCTCTCTAGAATGAATTCTCTAATGATTGATAATTATTGACTACTTGAAGAGTTTCACACATTCAGTATATCTGTAAGTTTGCTTTCTTAGTGAATTTTATGATGATTTAAAAGCAATGAGATGTGCATAATGGCTATCACACATTCTTAATGTTTATGGGATTTCTCAACAGTGTATCTCTGGTGTCTAATAAAGGAGGAGTTATATTTGAAGACTTTCCTACATTATAGTACTTCTTCCCTGTGGAGCTTGTGCCCTCCCAACCCAGGCCTATACCAATCATGACACTTTTTGTTTGCTCTTCCAGAGCAGATCCTTCAGAAGTATTTTCCTTTAGGGCTGACATCTTTGTTTCAAACCACCAGTACACCTGGACTGCACGGGTACCTGGTGAAACTTCTCACACGTCCATTCAGGGCTCTGCCCCTTGTTCCAGTCGGATTATTAATTTTGGCTTGAAAGAGAGAGAAAAACCCCATAGACACCAGATTCCTGTAGTTTTCCAGCATCACATCCCTGTACATGTCCACTGAATGGCATCCAGGTGTCTTCATTCAATCTGGGTAAAGGCCACAGCCACATCCCCAAGTGTCAGTGATCCCTGGATCTAGGCTCTCGGTCGTCTTGGAGTCCTCTGTCTTCTGAAGTGTTCTTCCAGGAAAAGGCAGAGGATCCTGCTTCAGCCAACAATTTTGGAGGCTAGAAGTCTAAAATCAAGGTGTTGACAGGGCTGGTTCCTTCTGAGACTCTGGGTAGAATCTTTCTTTGACTTTTCCTAGCTTCTGGTGGTCGCTGGCAATCCTTGACATTCCTTGCAGTTGTATCACTTCAATCTCTTCCTCTGTCGTCACATGGCATTCTCCCTATGTGTCTTTCTAGATCATGGGTTTTTGACTTTCCTTCTTTTCTTTTTTTGAGGGGGTAGGTAATTTGGTTTATTCATTCATTCATTCATTTTTTTTAGAGGAGGTACTGGGGATTGAACCCAGGACTTTGTGCATACTAAGCATGTGCTCTACCACTTGAGCTATACCCTCCCCCTCCTTTTCGAAAAGAAGCATTTAAAGCTATAAATGTCCCTCTAAACATTGCTTTAACAGCATCCCACAAATTTGAATATGTTGTGTTTTCATTTTCATTCAGTTCAAAATATTTTCTAATCTCTCATGCAGTTTCAACCTACACTTGGCATACATTAGTATTCGGTCAAAGGCTGAAGGGAACCACTATCCAGATGTCTTTCTTAGTGCTGCTTCCTCCTTTTTGGTAGTTTGTTCCAAATTCTAGCTACCACAGTCGCCCTGAACTCTGTTTCCTCAACTTACCAAGACCACCCTGTTCTGCTTGGGTTCTTCCCTGTTCCAGTCTGGAGCTTGCCTGTAAACGGAAAGCCAAGTTTGTCATGGGGTTCAGCCTTGTTTGTTTCCTTCCTCTCTGGGATCACAGTACCAGACTACCTGTTGTTCAGTGTCTAATAACAGTTGTTAGGTATATTTTGACTAGTTCTCTAGTTGCTCATGGTGGGAAAGCAAGTCCTATGGCAATTCCTCCTTCAAGGGCAGAAGTAGAGGTCATGGTACGTTAAAAATAGTAAACAGAGTAGTGGCTTACAGAAAAGTATGTTATTTTCATCTTTGTGGATCTCTTCACTATGACTTTCTGAGAAGAATGTTGGAGAGTTATTATAAAGGTAGCTGACCGTAGTTACTGATGTAACAATTTATTGATTTCAACAAAGTCTGTACACTCAGCTGGTACCAAGATTCCTTCCATTGGTTACTGTGTGGAAGGTAGATGAGGAAACAGAGGGGCATTTCTGTAGCTCTTGGTACCTTCATTTTTTCCCCATGGTTTCTATTTCTTCATCTTTTTTTAAGGATGTTCCATAATCCACAAGCCTGCCGGTTTCCCTTTTATCTCTCAGTTGACTGTGTCCACATTTAGTAATTATTTCCTGGGTGTCAGGTTGGCTTTGACTGATTATCTGGTTGTTGCTTTAGTCAGCCATATGTGTATGTGCAGATATGATTATGTATCTCTTCAGTGGTTTGATTCTACTACATAGTTTCTATGTGTAATTCTAAAATGTATTTTATGTTATACCCCAGGGCTAGGGTAAGGCTATGAAATTTAAGGAGACACTCTCAAGGTTGGGTAAACCAGTCCTGCACTTGCATGACTCTGAGAGTGAGTGCTTCCGTAAAGTTTGTGCCCAAGGCCCCTCTCGCCTCACCCGGGTTCTGGCCCTGTATAACCCTGACCACAGTTGGTTACAAACACCTGTATGACTAAGACCTGGAAATGAACTCTGTATAAAAACTTTAATTTAGAACATGCTTTGACTTTACTTCATCTAAGAAAACAGAACTGAGGTAATATTTCAGAAAAATCAGTGCCATGCCTGAAAAATTCAGCAGCTCAAAAGTTTATACATAAGCAACATTAGCCAGAATTTTGAACCATGTTATCTGTGTTAACCACAGTTGATCACTGTTGTACTTGTGTTCCTTTATTTCTTTATCATCGTGTGGCTTGTCATTAGGAAGTTCATTCTAAAATACCTCTCATGATTAAAATTTTTGGTAAGCTTGACTACTGCTTTGGCTGATGCTGTGATGTGCAAAACCACCTGACTCTGACAAACCATTGATTAGAAAATGGATGAATGTATTACCTGCAAGAGGTCATGAGTACTCAGTTTGTGTTGCTGCCAGTTCAGTGGGGGCAATCTTCCATCTTCTTCAGCTACCTGCCCTTCTGGTCCCATAGTCTTCATACTGTCCCTGAGAAATGCCTTGGAGGTGAGTGCAACGTCATGGGGTGGGACTTTGCCCCTGTCCCTCAGTGCACTTCCTCCAGAAGAGTTCTTTTGTTTTGTTTTTTCTGTTTCATGAGCTGGAGTTCTGTGTAAAAGGTCTACATGGAAGGGGCTCATTGAGAAAGAGAGCCAGCAAGGACTATAGGAGTAGTGCTTCTACAAACTAAAATATCCCGAGCCAAAGAACACTCTTTTGCTTCTTCCGTTCCACTTACTAGAAAGCTTAAAAACGAGTCTTCTAAATAGCCTCCAATGTTAGTATTTAGGATTCTTTACAGAGCTGTAGTCTCTGTTTTTATTTCATCTTAAAATGTTTTCATTCTTTGTTTTTAGATGCCAAGGAGAGCAGGTGCCAGCAGGCGAAGACACAATTTGGAGTTGGCCTGAGATCTGGGGGAGAAAATCACCTCCAGCTTCTTGAAGGAACCCCCTCTCTCCAGTCATGTTGGGCTACCTGCTGCCAGGACACTGCCTGCCATGCCTTTTGGTGGTTAGAAGGGATGTGCATCCAGGCAGACTGCAGCAGGCCCCAGAGCTGCCGGGCTTTTAGGACAGACTCTTCCAATTCCATGCTGGTGTTTTTAAAAAAATTCCAAATTGCAGATGGTTTGGGCTTTCCACTTGACGATGATATTCCACATACTCTGGGGTTAGGTTGGAGCAGGGCATCTTGGAGGAGGCAGAGCCCACCCAGAGCTCCACTCAGATCCACTGTGTCTTCCAGTGACCCGCAGAGCTTACTCAGGAAGCTTTGGAAGAGAGAGAGTCCCAGTGAAAAAGTGGCTACAGTGACACAACCTTCTAAAATGAATGACTCCAAGGAACTAGGCGATCTGAACACCACTGGCTTAGCAGAGGTAAGCATGTTATGAATGAGGAGCATGGAAACTGTTTAATCTGCTTTTCTCTTTGGTGCACATTAGCTCTGAAGCTGGTGCTTGTGGGCAGCGCTCACAGACTGAGTGGTGTATGTATAAAGCTGCTTGGTGTCATCTTAGTGGGTGATGCCCAGATGTTCAAGGGTAATTTGACCTTAGAGATTTTCACTCTGTGCAAGTCTGACTGTTGTTTCAGTAAAAACAGAAAGCTGTTCATTATCTAGTCTAGCTGGTTCTTGGCTACAGGTAAGTGCAGTTGTGTGGGTGTTAGTCTCCATCAACGATTCTGCAGTGTTTTCTGCCAGGTTGCAAAACACTTGATTGATGTGGTTGAAGTCAGGTTCTCCTCCTCCCCCCATCTCTCGCCTTATGAGGTAGTTTCTATTCCGATCTGAAGTAACCATGCCTGGTGCCACAGATTAAGACCTGACCTGCCGGGCTGGGGAGCCGGATGTGGCCCTTAGCCAAGAGGTCTTAGGTGAGTTCTCACCAAGTCTTGTATGCCAAGGGAGATACCACCAGTAGAGTGTGTTCTGCTTATTGTATTTCTTCATTGTTGATCTTCCTGGGCAAATGATTAAAAGGAATGACTCACTCTTTTCTCATTCTCCCTTCATTGCTGTGACCTTTTTTTGTATTTGTTTTGTCCTAGTTGTCTCTGTTAAGTTGAAGCCAGAGTGGGGATGCTACCACTTGCCAGGCACTGTGTGTGCTAATCATTGTACTGTGTCATTTTGTTTAATTTTCATAGCAGTATTTCCAAGTAGGTATTATTAGCCCCATCTTACTAGTGAGGAAACTGAGGCCCAAAGAAATTAAACAATTTGATTATGCAGCTAATGAATAGCAAACCTAGAATTGGAACCCAGATTTAGTATTAAGAAAAAAAACCTTTCAATCCAATAATAGAGATGCAGGGTTAGATTTAATATTCCTGTAAACATTTATGGACACCTGTTATCAATGTTAGGTACTTTCCTAAGCACTAGAGATATAAAGGTAAAAAAGACATGATCTGTGCCCTCAAGGAGTTTATAGTTTAGTGGAGACTCAGACATGAAAATGGTTATTTACAATAGTGTATAATTATTGCATGAGTAGATTTATGTACACAATACGGTAGGAACACAAAAGAAGTGATCCTCTTGAGCAGGCAAGTGATGTGTATGTACAGGGAAGACTTTACAGAGACGTTTAATTTACTCCTTGAAGGATGCATAGGATTTCACTAGGGGGTTAAAGGTAGAAAAAACATTCTGGATCATGGTATCAATGCAGAAACGACTACAGAAAGAACTGTTGGCTTTGCAAAATGACCCACCTCCAAGAATGACTTTAAATGAAAAGAGTGTTCGAAATTCAATTATGCAGTGGATTGTAGTGGAAGGTGCACCAGCTACCTTATATGAAGGGGAAAATTTTCAACTTCTATTTGAGTTTAGTAGTCGATATCCTTTTGATTCTCCTCAGGTCACGTTTACTGGTGAAAATATTCCCATTCATCCTCATGTTTAAGCAATGGTCATATCTGTTTACCCTTCTAACAGAAGACTGGTCCCCGCACTCTTAGTCCAATCAGTTTGTCTTAGCATTATTAGCATGCTTTCCAGCTGCAAAGAAAAGGTCGGACTTTACAGAATTATTCCAGAGATGACCACCAGATAATTCTTTTTATGTTTGAACATGTGACAAGAATCCAAAGAAAACAACATGGTGGTATCATGATGATACTTGTTGATTGCACTGCTATCCTCCTCCTAGCAGAGGAGAGTCCTACTGAGGAAAGGAGTACTTTGATCATTCAGTCTTTGAACTTTAACCTTTGACTGGAAGTGACCTGTAGGCAATGAAGACTACTTCCTTTTTACTGCATTTTTACTTGTATGCATTCTGGACACATGTTGATCCCTGGTTCAGTCCAGGCAACTAACATGCTCTTATTAGTCATACAGTATTAATGCAGGTGTCAGGAAATGTCAAATATAATTCCATTTTTTATTTTTATCTTTTTAAGCTTTTGGAAAAGTTCCAGGTCCTAGTGTATTATGCAATAACAATGACTTCCTTGGCGGTTTTGGAACGTTCATTGCCGGCAATGGACATTGTAATAGGAAAAATTTTCATTAACTCCTGCCACCCAATAATTAATAATGCATGATAGGGCCTATGAAATAAAGTTATTGATTACAGTGGGATTATAAATAAAGTGAGGGATCCAACATTACTTTGAAAATCACCCCAAGTGTTTATATTTGGCTTCTGTGCACTGTGAATCTAAGGTTAACAGCATGAATTAACATGCGTCTTTAAAGGACTGTAATGAAAGATCATTGCGTATTTATTGAATTGTTTGTAGCTGCTGTCAAATTGTTTTGACATGGATGATTTTCAAGTAATATTGGCAGAGAAGTACAGTATGTTATCCCTATGTGAAAATAAATTCATTTGTTAAAAATTCTGTACAGAGACCCAGTATATGCAAAAAAGGCTCTGTCAGTCAGCAAATATTTACTGCACATTTACTATGTGCAAGGTCCTATACTAAGCTAGGCACTAGGAATATTATAGCTTATAAGATAAACATGATTCCTGCCCTAATAGAGCTTGAGTATTAAGCAACGAAAACAGACATGACTTATGATAATTAAGTAATTATAAGCTTGTTGCACGTTATGAGAGGGTAAGTGCAGAGTGCTGTAAGAGCATCTGACAGGACCTAATCGAGACTGAGACTTAGGCTACCTTAACAAGGAAAGTTTAAGCTGAGATTTCAAGTAGAAGCAGGAGTTAGGAAAAGAAACAGGCAAAGAGTAATTCAGGCAAAAGGAATAACAATTTCAAAGTTTGTTAGGTGCCCTAGAGTGTGGCAAGATTAAGAAGTTGAGAGAGACAAACAGTAGGAGAGCTAGTGGTGAATGAAGAGGCTTCAGAGGTGTGCAGAGCCTTGAGGCCTTCTTAAAACATTAGTCTTTATGCTAAGCAGGGAATGAAATGATCAGATATGTTCCTGTGTGGTGAACAGACTGGAAAAGTGCAGGAATGTACAATCAAATAGGAGCCTCTTCAGGCAAGGGAGACATTGCACTAAAGAAGGAGGTTGAAGATATGGAAAAGGGGATAAATGACAAATACTCTTTCAAACTTTAACAATCAGAATCACTTGGAGGCCTTTTTTAAAAAGATTGCTGGGCCCGAGCTCCAAAGTTTCTGATTCAGTAGGTCTCGAATGGGGCTTGAGAATTTGCATTTGTAACAAGTTCCAAGAGTGCTGATGCTGCTGGTCTGGGAACCACACTTTGAGAACTAACTGCCTCATAGGGCAGGTGGGTTAGAATCCAGAGCACAGAGCATAAGATTAGCTACTTCATTATGATAAGAGGGAAGAACTGGGTGGATATAGATGCAACTAAGGTGGATTTTTATGTTCAGTAGAAGGAAATTGTGGTGGTTCTAATCTCATTCTTGCTTTTTTCTGAAGTAGGGTAGATCACTTACTGGAAATAGAAGCAAAGGTAGATGGAGTGGGGATAGGTGGATAGTAGGCAGGATAATGAGAGGTTTGGAGAGAGTGGTAAAGGTCTGGCATGGCCATTGTGAAGGGTAGGAAATGGCAAAGTAGGTAAGAAAACAGAAAGATTGTTGGGTAGCACTGAAGATGGAGATCATAAATTTATGAGTGGCACTGATCCTTACAGTTGTGTGATTCTCCTCAGTAGCTCTCAGCAACCCTGTCAGGGAAAGCGTGATGGTTTGATTCATCCAAGATTAGAACTTTGCCAATTTTATATAGGAGGAAATTGGGACGTGGAAACTGAGGTTGTTTTCAAGAGAGTGGATGAAAGAGAGAGTATAAAAAGAAAGGAAAAGAGGCAGAGTTACAAAAGGCTGACAGAGATGCAATAGAGGCGTTTGGCATTCAGGGGTTTCGATGATAGGAAGCAGATATAGGGGCACAGGTAAATGTGAGTCCTAGAAGGACAAGAGGTAGTCATCTGAGTATGGGATATTTGAATTTAAGATTTTGGAGGTGGAGAAGTTCTGGGGATTACAGGATCTAGGATGTGGCTATGAAGATGGTTGCTGGGGTAGAGCAGAGAAGAAATTTATTGATGATAAGGAGCTCAGAGAACATGTTAAATGAGTGTACATATTGAGATAGACTTTAGTAAGGATGATGATAATGATGCTGGCAGCAATAGCTAATGTTTACTGAGTACTTAGTGTGTGTCAGGTACCATTCTGAATCCTTTACATGAATTAACCCTTTTAATCTATTCAACAAATCCTATGAATTACTATTACCATCTCTATAAATGAGGAAATGCAGAGGAAAGGTTGAGGAACGTAGCCAAGGGAACATATCTATCATATGGTAGTACCAAGACTTGAACCCAGGCGGTTTGATTCTACCCAGAGTCTGTCCTCTTAAATTCTTATTCTTGAGGCAAGGACTTGCAGTGAAGAGGAATTTTGAGAGCCAGATGTCAAAGCCGTCAGTAAAGTAGGAGGAGTAATGAGTAAGTCGGGAGGTGACAGCTATGATTAGAGTTGAAGTATAGTGCAGCAAGATAGCAAAGGAGAAGAGATTTTTACAAAGAAGATAGAAGAGTAATAATTTGCGAAGGGCATTGAAAGGGGAGCAAATAAGATACCTCCTTTAATCTTGAAGTGTAGGAGAATAAGTAGCCATCATATTGCAGAGATATGTGGGAAATAGTATCCTCAGGGGAGTGCAGGTGTACAGTTAAGAATTGGTGGTCAGGGACTACTTTATGCACATGTGACCTGTTCAGTTGTGTGTGTCCCCACACTTAGAAAGGCTCTTTTCTTGATTTAGTGCTCTGCTGTCATTGTCTTGAAATTCTTAATTTTTGAGCAAGGGACGCCACCTTTTCATTTTGTACCAGATCCTGAAAACTCTGTAGCCTTGTCCTGTGGGAAGTATAGGGACCAAAATGTGAAATGACTGAGCATATAGGTGACTTTCCTATCATGGAATAGAAATTGCAGATAATTCAATAGAATTTTGGGAAGAAGGAAAAGGAGGTTGGATTTTAAGGGAGAGGAAGTATAGATCATTGTGGGGATAACAGTTGTGGTGTGGTAAATGTTTAACAACTGTGTTTTCCCCCAGAAAACAAAATCAAGCCCTGACTTTCATACTTTGCCAATTTTCATGATGTAAATACTACCAACATGACCGGTTTCAAGCTACCAGCATGAAGTCACTGAACACAGAGTTGGCAGATATGGGCACAGTCAGCTCATATGAGCTGGCTTTAGCACATTGCAGGATAATTATGATCAATACAACTAGACTAATAAAATTAGAACTATGGTAGATTTAGGCCTGACAGTCTTCTGTAAGATGGTGAAAACTCAAGCTTAGGACTTACTGAATTCAGGTGTATGCTGGAGGGAAGATCCTAAAGTTATGTTGACTGGGAAGTTCTTTGTTGTTCAACAGTCGTGCGCAGTGGCAATAAATAGCTGCTAGTGAACAGGATGTCAGGCTTTATAGCCTAACGTGGAGAGTGAGTGGACATGCCCGGGAGGAATACTGAACTTGAACTATGAGCCCTAAGAGTGGGAGTGGGCCTTTGCGCAGCATTACACAGAGGCATCATATAGTTTGATATCACATGTTGGGAACTGCAAGCATTGCTGAAAAATGGGGCAAAGCGGAGTCTTCAGATCCAGACAAGTTACCTTTGACCTTATATGCCATGCTTAGGAGCTTGATTCTTATCCTGAAGGTCATGGATAGCTTTGGGAGGGTAGTAGGATCATTTTCTACATTCAGAATAGTTAATTGCTGGGCATTTCTTTTAGGAGAGGACTTGGAGTTCAAACTTCTGCTTAATATACTAGAGAAAGTAAGAGAAATGTAATCATTGTAGTCTCCTTCTAAGTAGGGATGACTGACTAGCATCACTACTTTTTAGTTTGTACTGTTTTCACTAAGGTAGGTCAAGCAATCTGCATCCAAAGTAGGAAGAAATTATATCATAAATTGCTCATCTTGCCTGAAATACCTGCAGAGCTGCAAAGGCATAGGCTTGTCAGTAGCATTTTTCATTCTTTTAGAAACATTCACATATTGCATCCAGGAGTAGGTATTGTGGACCTTTTGCAATTCCAGAAGTAGGAAGTAATGTCACCAATTTATTCCCCTTTCTCAGCTTAGAGAAGGAGAAGCTTGCACTGTTTGGTTTAAATACTGCATCCTTTCTATGCTGTGAACCTTTGAATTGTTGGCAGGAGGAGCGTGAAGTTTTGTTAATTGGGTACTGGAACGTTTGCAGTACAAGCAGTTCATCCACTGGCAATTAATGCTGCCAGTCCTGCTTTGTGAAAGAAGGAGTGTTCTCTTTGAGTCCGGAGAATGAAGGTCCAATTAGGTATCCCCACATGTAACGTTTGACTTTAGGAAGGTTGAGGTGCTCCTTTCTCTACCAGCAGCATTTCCCTGTTTCCAGTCAGTATTATAGCATTTTGACCCCTACAAGCCAGTGGATTTCTATGGAACAGATGACTGAGAAGGATAAACCAGCCAAGTCCTTGGACACCTCTCTGCTGCTTTTATCACCAAGGAAAATTCTTATGGGGACTTTACGTAAGGCTGGAGCTTACCTCTTATCAGAAGATAGAGGCGTGGGGTGTGGGCAACGGCAGGGAAGAGCCTTGCATAACCAAGGACAGAAACCCGAGCAGTTCTTTTCCCCTTCATCCATATTTTTGTTTAGTTTTGGTTGTTTTTCAGGGTTTTTTGCTTGGTTGCTTTCTTTTGACTTTTGTTTTTATATCTTTTCTTTAATCTTTTAGGCTTGTGAAATTTTCGCCAAGGGTTCATTTATTCTTATGGCTATTATTTCCTGATAAATTTGGACTCTCTCAAAGACCTAGTTTTCTTCAGATTCTCAATCTCAGTTATCTGAGCAGCAGGCACCCCAAATTTTTTAGCCCCAGGCCCCATTACAGCCCTCTGGCCTGGACAGTTTATGTGGCTTTCTCACCCCTCAGTGACCTAGGCCCTTCCAGGAGTGTCTGTCTGCATATATTCATTAAGTGCTCCCTCAAACCCCCCTCCCTCTCTCCCCTCCAAGCCCCCACCATTATAATCTTACTTGAGTGGATTACTGCATTGAGAAAAATTGGGCTGCCTGTTTCTTTGTTGTGTGTGGGTATGCAAAAATCCCTACTGTTGTACTTTTCCTTTTTGAAAAGTATTAGTGCCTAAACCATAATGCCTTTTCCTTATTTTTTTTTCACCATAACTGCTTGTAACTTCTCTAATCTCAATATTCTGGTTCTTTTATTTGATTATCTGACTTTTACTGTGTGAAATGAATTTGAAAATGTGTTTGTTGACTACTTGGTAAATTAACTTAAGAAACAAGAGATGAAGAGGGTTTTGGTATGGATCCATTAACAGATCCTTGCTAATTCGAAGAACTTGAGCCATGGGAAAAAAGTCTCAAAACCAGCCATATCTTAGTTAACACTCTTGCCACCCCAACCCCCTTTTTCATGGGTGGAACTAGTTTTTTAAGAAGTCTTTTTCTTCGTAAGACTTAATTTTATAACTAACTACTACAAGATAAACCCTGTTCCAGCTTCAATTTTGTTGCTGAGAATTGGGTTGGGATGTGCCATTCAACCCCACTGGCTTTGGTACTGCAGGAAGATACTGTCTTTCCTCTGGTAGGATTTTTGTTAGTGCCAATGGTAGTTTTTGTTTTATTTTAATCAAAAAACAAAATGTGTTGAAAGCTGAATTTTTGTGAATTGTTCTTTAATATTAAGTAGACACCAGGGTAGCATGTGTGTTACTAAGGAGGGCTCCTACCTAAACTGTGATAATACTACCTGGATAAGTGTGAATATCCTGTGTGTGCCCTGTAGGCTTCTACTCAGAACAGAGTAGCTCATGATGAAGGATACCTTTTGTCATCTTGAATTATGGTATTAATCACTGGGGCTGGCTTGCCATATTTGGAGAGAGTAGCTCCAGAGTGGAGGTGAGGAGGAAGGAAGGAGGAGGAAGAGGGAGTGGGAGGGAAAGAGAAATGGTGAGATGGAGAAAAAGAATGTGAATAGAAACCTTTCATCATTTTGAATAAAGCTTCTTTGAAAAAGAAACAGGTGTATGCAATTGGGGCATGGTTATGTGACTTATGGTTTGTTCAGAATTGAGTTAGTTTTATGATTTCTGTCAAGTGCCAGAAAAAAATTGCCCAAGAAAATTCCACCCAAGTCCCTCTGATTATATATCATCCCCTAAAAATTTTCATTATTACTTCATAGTTTCTAAAGTAAAATAATTTGCTCCATATCTCCTTTTCCTATTTCTTTAAAAAAATCATCATCATCATAATAATACATAATAATAAACCGTTTCTTTGAAAATAAAAATCTGCTTGCCTTACTTAAAAATATTTCTGTGCTTCTACTTCTGGGATTCTGTTCTAAAGCAGTAATTCCTGAATAAAGAGCGAGCTTCACACACAATGGTGAGATGATATTTATTTAATAAAAAAGTGGAAGGAGCCTATCTAATAAGGGGGAAAGTGAAATTGTGCAGCCATCAAAACATTTTTGGTTGCATGAATGGCTCTTCTACTTTCCATTCCAGCCACACTGAATGGAATATTTGCCTTTCTGTGAACACCATACTTTTTAAAAAACAGCTTTATTGACATAATTGACATATCATAAACTGTACATGTTAAAGTATACAATTTGATGATTTTTGACATATGTATATACCCATAAAACCATCACCACAAAAAAGATAATGAACATATCTATTACCCCCAAAGTTTCCTCCTGTCACTTTGTAATCTGTCTTTCCCTCTCCCTCCCTTATCAGGCAACCACTGATCTGCCTTAGATTATTATAGATTTTCTAGAATTTTTAAATAAACAGAATCATACATTACATACTCTTTATTTAAAAAAAACTTTATTGAGGTATAATTTACATACCATGAAGCTCATTCCTTTTAAGTGTGAATGTATAGGGCGTATATCATCATCGCAACAGTCAATTGACATTTCTACAACCCCCAAAACTTCCCTTATGCTTATTTGCCCAAAAGTTCCTTTGTACTATACCCTCTTTCGCTCCTAACCCCAGGGATCCACTAATCTGCTGTCTGTATAAATTTACCTTTTCTGGACTTTTCATATAAATGCAAGAATGCAACATGTAGTCTTTTGCGTCTGACTTCTATCACTCAGCATTACGATGTTCATCCTTGTTGTAGTATCTGTCAGTAGTTGGTTGCTTTTAATTGCTGAGTAGTATTCCATGGTATGGACATGTCATAATTAGTTTATCCATTCACCTGTTGATGGGCAGTTGGGTTGTTTCCAGATTTTGGCTATAGATAAAGCTGCTAGGAACGTCTGTGTTGTCTTAGTATGGACATATGTTTAAATTTCTCTTGGGCGAATACCTGGGAGTGGATTAGCTGGGTCATATCATAGGTCTATATTTAATATTTTAAGAAACTGCTGAACTGTTTTCTAAACAGTTGTACCATTTTATATTCCCATTAATAATGTATGAGACTTTCAGTTTCTCTACATTCTCACCAACACTTTGGTATGGTGAGTCTTTTTCATTTTAGACATTGTAATAGGTATGTAATAGTATGTCATTATGGTTTTGACTTGCATTTCCCTAATTACTAATGATGTTGAACATCTTTTCATGTACTGTACTTAATTGCTCTCCATATGTTTCTGGTAAAGTGTTCATATTTTCCCCCATTTAAAAAATTGGATTGTTTTCATTCATATATATATTCACTGTGTGTAAGTCATTTATCAGATATGTGATTTGCAGATATTCTCTCAGCCTGTGGCTTGCTTTTCATTCTCTTAGCAGTGCCTTTTGAAGAACAGATACTAGTTTTGTTGATGTCCAGTATATCAGATTTTTTTTTTAATGAATTATGCTTTTCGTGTTGTATCTAAGAAAGATTTCTCCTAAGCTTTCTTCTAAAAGTTTTATAGTTTTAGGTTTTAAATATAAGTCTAGAATTTTCTGGGGGGTACATGATGAGAGCTATGGATGGAAGGGTTTTGTTTTTTGGCATATGAATATCCAGTTGTTCTACCACCATATTTTTTTCCATTCTTTCTCCACTGAATTGCTTTTCACCTAATTGAAAATCAGTTAACCATATGTTTATGAGTCTATTTCTGGATACTATTTGGTTCTACTGATTTATTTGTCTATATTGACATCAACATCACATTGTCTTGCTATAACTTTGTAATAAATCTTTAAATCAGGTAATGTGAATCTTACAACTTTGTTCTTTGTTGTCAAAATTGTTTTGGTTCTTCTAAGTCCTTTATATTTCTGTATAAATTTGAGAATCATCTTGTCAATTTCTTTTTAAAAAGCCTTTGGGATTTTGATTGGGGTTATGTTAAGGCCATAGATCAATCTGGGGAGAATTCATTGCCTAATTGTAATAGCCTACTGTCTGCTGATCCATGAACACAGTTTATCTTTCCATTTGTTTGTCATCTTTAACTTCTCTCAGCAGTGAATGTGTTGTAGTTTTCAGAGTACAGATCTTGTACATCTTATGTCAGAATTACCCCTAAGTATTTCATATT
Source organism: Vicugna pacos (assembly GCF_048564905.1). Taxonomy (NCBI): domain Eukaryota; kingdom Metazoa; phylum Chordata; class Mammalia; order Artiodactyla; family Camelidae; genus Vicugna; species Vicugna pacos. Next base: position 42,429,795 of record NC_132999.1, read on the forward strand.
TTTAATACTATTATAATTGGTATTTTAAAAAATTCAATTTTTCTTTGTTGCTAGTGTATAGATATACAGTTGCTTTTTGTATGTTGATCTTGTGTCCTGAAACCTTGTTAAACTCACTTATTTATTCTGGTATATTTTTTGGTAGATGCCATAGGATTTTCTTTCTGTAATCATGTTGCCTGTGAATGAAGACCATTTTACTTCTTTTCCAATATGGATGCCTTATTTCTTTTTCTTGCCTTATTGTGCCAGATAGAACTTCTAATACAATGTTGAGTAGAAGTGATTAAAGTATGTATCATTGTCATGTTCTTTATCTTAGGGGAAGTCATTCAGTTTTTCACCATTAAGTGTGATGTTAGCTTTAGATTTTTTAAAGATGTCATTTATAGGTGAAGGAAGTTCCTTTCTATTCCTAGTTTGACATGAATTTGTATCAGGAATAAATGTTGGATTTTTGTCAAATGCTCTTTCTATATCTGTTGAGATGATCATATGGTTTTTTGTTTTTTAGTGTGTTAATATGGTAAATAGCTTGATTGATTTTTAATGTTAAACTAATCTTGCATTTCTGGGATAAACCCCACTTAGTCATGATATGTTATCTTTTTTATATATTGTTATATTTGATTAAAATTCTATGAATTTTTGCGTATGTGTTCATGAAGTATATTAGCCTGTAGTTTTATTTTCCTGTAATATCTTTGTCTGGTTTTAAAATAAAAGTAATGCTGGCCTTAAGAATGAGTTGAGAAATTTTCAATCTCCTTTAATTTTCTGGAAGAGTTTGTATAGAATTAGTACTGTTTATTCCTTAAATATTCAATATAATTTCCCAGTGAAGCCATTTGGGCCTAGAGTTCTTTGTAGGAAAACTTTGAACTACAACTTCAATTTGTATAATAGATATATAACTATTTAGGTTTTATTTATGATAGCTCTTCTTGCATGAGCTTTGGCAGATTGTGTTTTTCAAGGAATTAGTGAATTTTATCCCAGTAGTCAAATTTATTGGCATAAAGTTGTTCATAAAATTCCCTTATTGCCCTTTAATTTCTATAGAACCTGTAGTGATATTACTTTCTTATTCCTGACATTGGTAGTTTGTGTTTTCTCTTTCTTGCTCCCTCCCTCTCTCTTCCTTCTTTCCTTCTCCCTCTTCCCGATCAGACTTAATAGATTTTCTCAAAGACAGTCTTTGGTTTTCATTCCTTTTTCTCTATTGCTTATCTATTTTATTGATTTCTGTTCAAATTTTTATTATTTCATTTATTCTGTTTAATTTGGATTTCATTTGCTCTTCTTCTCGTTTCACAGGTGTAATCTGAGGTCATTGATTAGAGTCTTCCTTTTTTTCCAACATGGATGTTTAGTGATATAAATTTCCCTTTAAGTACTGCTTTAGATACATCCTACAGATTTTGGTATTTCATGTTTATAGTTTCATTCAGATCAAAATACTTTTAAATTTCCCTTTTGACTACTCCTTGGATTTTGGGGTTATTTAGAAGTATGTCATGTAGTTTCCAAACATTTGTGGGGAATTTTCCAGGTATTATTGTATTACTGACTGATAATTTAATGCCATTGTAGACAGTGAACATTGTATGTCTTGAATCCTTTAAATTTATTGACATTTGTTTTCATGGCTGAGAATACAGTCTATCCTGGTAAATGTTCCAAGTGCACTCAGAAAGAATATGTATCCTGCTGTCGTTGTTGGGCAAGTGTTACATAAATGTCAGTTAGGTCAGATTGGTTAGTATTGTTCAGATCTTCTATATCCTTATTTTCTATTAAGTTCTGTCAGTTATATAACTGATGAAGATGAGACCATGATCTCTCATAGAGAGATGATGAAACATTACATTCTATTTGTAGGTATATCTGTTTCTCCTTACTATTAAATTAGCTTTTGCATCATGTACTTTGAAACTTTATTATTTGATGTGTAAATGTTCAGGATTGTTGTATCTTCTTGATGAACTGATCTCTATAGCATGATAAAATTTACCCTCTTTATCTCAGGTAATATTCTTTGCTCTGAAATTTGTTTTGTCTGATATAAATATTGCCACTCAGGTTTTCTTTGGTTAGTTTTAGCATCATATAGCTTTTCCCACCCTTCTACTTTAACCTGTTTGTGTCTTTATGTTTAAAGTGGCTTTCTTTTAGGCTTCATATAGCTGGGTGTTGCTTTTTATCTAGTCTGACAATCTCTGCCAATTATTTGGAGTGTTTAGACCATCTAATATGATTATTGATGTGATTGGATTTGAATCTACCAACTTTATTAATTTTCTGTTTGTCCCATGTATGCTTTTTTCATTTATCCCTATTTTTATGCTTTTCTTTGAATTTTAAAAAATTCCATTTTACTCCTTTCATTGATTTATTTTAGTTGTGATAGGCAAAAAAATTCTCCTGCCATCTCAAAAGTTGTCAATGTCTTAATCTCAGGAGCCTGTGAATATGTTACATTACATGGCAAAGAGGTATTAGGGTTGCAGATGAAATTAAGGTTTTTAAACAGCTGACTTTAAAATAGGGAGATTATTCTGCATTTTCCAGGTAGGCCAGTTTTAGTTATATGCATCCTTAAAAGTAAAAAAGCAAGATGTAACTGTGGAAGGACAGTTGTAACACTGCTTGCTTTGAAGATGGAGGAAGGGGACCATGAATAAAGGAGAGTGTATGGCCTCTAGAAACTGGAGAAGGCTAGGAAATGGCTTCTCTCCTGAAGTCTCCAAAAAGGAGCACATCCATGTCAACCATTTGTTTAGCCTGATGAGATCTGTGTTGGGTTTCTCTCTTGCAGAACAGTTAATAGATTTGTGTGGTTTAAGCTGCTGATAAGTGTGTCGTAATTTTTTACAGCAGTGATTTAAAAAGTTAATACATAGTTATAATTCTTTGTTATGTAGCTTCACTGGTTGCTGTGGAGTTTACAGTATATGTCTTTAGCTTATCAAGAACTACCTTCTACTGATATTTTACTAGTTCATGTGCAGTGTAAGGACCTTATGACAGTATGCTTCCATTTTCTCTTCCTGGCCTTCGGGCTGTTGCTGTCATGCATTTTACCTCTATATATGTTATAAACTCCACAGTGTATTGTCACCATTTTTGCTTTAAATAGTCAGTTATCTTTTAAAGAGATTAAAAAATGAGAAAAATGTATACCCAGCTTGTTACTATTTCCAGTGCTCTTTATTACTTTGTGTAGATCCAAGTTTCTGTCTGGTATCATCTGCCTTTGTCTTAAAGGACTTCCTTTATTATTTCTAGTAGTGTAGGTTTGTGGTGATGAATTTTTTCAACTTTTGTATGTCTGAAACTTAAGTATTTCACTTTCATCTTTGAAAGGTATTTTCACTATTTAAGTAAATCTAAGTTGGCAGGGTTTTTTTTTTGTGGGTTTTTTTGTTTGTTTTTGTTTTTTGCTTTCAGTACTTTAAAGATACTGTAGCAATGTTTTCTAGATTGTATTGTTTCTGTTGAGAAATCTGCTGTAATTTTTATATTTGTTCCTCTATATACAATGTGTCTTTTTCTCTGGCTGCTAAGAGTTTTTTCATCACTGTTTTAAGCAATTTGATTGTTACTGTTATTTTAAGTTATTTGATTGTTGTACTTTTCTTTATGTTTTTTATATTTAGATAGAGCTTGTTGAACTTCTCAAATCTGGGTTCAAATGTCAGTTTATAGTTTTCGTCAAATTTGGAAATTATTGATCATTATTTCTTCAAATATTTTTTCTGTGCCATCTTCCTTTGAGAACTCCATTTAGAAGCATATTTGGTCCCTTGAATTTGATCTACAGTTTGCTGATGCTCTGTTCCTTTCAGTCTTTTTTCTCTTTGTGTTTTGTTTTGAATAGTTTCTATTGATATGTCTTCAAGTTTAGTCATCTTTTTTCTGCATTGTCTTCTCTGCCATTAAATCTCTACAGTGTATTTTTCATCTCCAGAAGCTTTATTTGGGTCTTTTAAAGATATATCTTCCATGTCTCTACTTAATATATGCAGTCTTTCCTATAGCTTCTTAAACATATGGGATACAATCATAATAATTATTTTAATATCCTTGTCTGCCAGTCTGTCGGCTCTGTTATTTCCGAGTCTGTTTTAATTAATTTTTATTTTTCATTATAGGATTTATTTTCCTGCTTCTTTGCATACCTGATAATTTTTGATTGGGTCCCAGATGTAAATTTTTCCCTAGTTGGGTGCTGTATATTTTTGTATCACTATAGATATTCTTGAGGTTTGTTCTGCGATGTGGTTAAATTATTTGAAATCAGTTTGACCCTTCTGAGTCTACTTTTAAGCTTTGTGTGGGCCCAGAGCTGTATTTAGCCTAGGGTTAACTTTTCCACACTACCGAGGCAAGACTTTTATTAGTTCTTAAACTGATGCCCTGTGAATTATGAAGTTTTCTTTCTGTTTTTTTGGAATAAGAACTATTCCCAGCCCATGTGAACTCTAGGTACTGTTTGTAATCCTTTTGGGTAGTTCTTTCTGTGTCCTTGGGTAGTTTCCACACATGTGTAAGGTGATCAGTACTCAGTTGAATACTTTAGGGGGAGCCTCTGCAGGTCTTCAGAGTTCTGTCTCTGTGCAGTCTCTCCTCTCCTAGACTTCCAGCTACATCTCTTCAGCTCGCGAAGACTGCCAGTTTCTGCTCAGATTTACTCTTGTGCTGTGCTGTGTTGTGGCCTAGAAACTTTTTTCAGACAATAAGCTGAGGCAATCATAGGGCTCATCTTGTTTGTTTTTCATTTCTTAGGAGTTGCTTTTTTCCATTGCTTGATGTTCAGTGTCTTGAATGTCATTGTTTCATATATCTTATCTGTTTTTAAAATTGTTTCAGATGGGAGAATAAATCTGGTGCCTGTTAACTCCATCTTGACTAGAAGAAGAAGCTTGCCATGTTTTTTGTCTTTTTTTGTTTGTTTTTTTTTTAACCTTTTGGCATTCACCTGCCTAACTTCTATTTATTCTTCAAGACTTATCCCAGGCTTTATTCCTTCTAGGAACCCTTCTGTGATATTCATTGTATTAGCTCTTTGAGAACATGGTACTTATTGTTCAAACTCAGTCCTTCCAAATAGGTTCTTGATCTTGTCCTCTTGCATCTTCATTAACTCTTCCATTACTTTCATCCTTGTCATCCAAAATTTTCAAGAGTAATCTACACTTGCTTTCTCTTCTTCATTCACTTATATTCAATCCTCAGTCCTGTGGAACTTGATTTCCAAGTTACTCTTGTCAGAGTCACCAGTAACCTCACAATTGCCAAGTGCAGTGTATTCTTTTGAGTCCTTATCTAGTTGAACCTCTCTGTATTATTTCACAATTATTCTTTCTTTCTTGTTATAACACATTTTCCTGCTTCTTTTGCTTTTCTCTGACCATTCCTTCTGAGTCAGTTCTGTGGGTCATTTCATCTGCTTGCATCTTGAACATTGATATTCCCAAGTATTCAATTTTTGAACCTCTGTTTTTTACTAACATGCTCTTCTTGGGCAAGCTTATTTAATTCCATGAGTTCAGCTTCTCCCTTTAGGGACTTGATTCCAAGTCTAAGTCTCTGTTTGAATTTCCTAGAGGCACTTCAGATTCAGTATGTCTGAAATATAACTTGAGTGTTACATTCTTAAAACTGCTGCTTTGTAGTCTCTCTTAGTTTTTGACAACACTGTAATTTAGTCTTTCACTTAAACTAGAAACATGGGTGTCATCTTAAGAATCTTTTCCCCAAGCCCCAGATGCATTTCAACTTCACAGATATTAGATCCTTAATATTCGAAAATCCATCCCACAGGGGGAATTTCCAGTAATGATGGCAGAGTAAAGCGGTCTCTTGAACTTTTCCACAGTTGAAATTATAAAATATGTAAAAAATATATTTAAAGAAACTGAAAAGTATCTAAAAACAGACAGAAGCTAGAGGAGAGTTTACTCTTGAAAAACAGTAACTGGAAATGATGAAAATTGTGAGATTGCAGCTTTTAAAAAATTTTGCCTGAGGGCATTCATCAACACCCACAGCAAAGGAAAGTGGCAGTGGAAAACCTCAACCTTGCTTTCTTATGGTGGCAAAGAACAGTTCAGGATAGAAAAATTACTTGGAAATTTAAGGGAAGGGTCCCTTGAAAGTAAAAACAAACAAACAAAACATACACACACACAGAAGAGGGTAAAACCCATAACCTGACTATAAACTCCACTAAAATTCCTGGCTGAATCTCTAAACTACACCTACATGGGGAGACTCCAGAGGGCCTGGTGAAAAAGCATGCAGAGATCAGAGAGGCAGAGTCTGTCTTTGAAAGATAGACCTAAACCAGATGAGCTCTGTGTTTGCTGCCTTTTTTACCTGAGTTCATTGCCCAGCCATGTATAACTCAAGTAGCAGAAATCTGGTCTTACTTATTTGAGGTGTCAGAGGACAGTGTCTAAGAATGAAAAATTAGGGCAAAATCTCGAGAAGTATAGAAAGTGCGGCCAGAATAGGCCCCGAATATGAGTATAATCTATGGCCAAATTCTTGGCCAATCACCAGATTCACAAGAAAACCTACAGGGGACCAGGCTAGAAAAGCAGACACAAGAATTACAAAGAGATATCAGTTGCTGCACACTGCAGGGGAAGCAAAGTCTACAGTTTAAATCCAGATAATTTATTTGCCTACTAGGAAAAATACCCCAAACAATCCCAAGGGAAGCATAATAAAATCCAGAGTCACTATATGTATTAGATAGAGTGCCCAGTATTCAAATAAGAATTATTAGACATGCAAAGGAATAGGAAAGGGTGACCCATATTCAGGGGAAAAAAAGCAGTCGGTAGAAACTGACTGAAAGTTGACTTAGATGTTGGAATTAGTAGCCAAAGATTTCAAAGTATGTTCAGAGAACTAAAGGAAATGAAAGGAAAATGGTTTTAGTATGTGAACAGTTAAGGAATTTCAAGAGAGAAAAGTAAACAGTTTTTAAAATGGGAAAAGAAAAACAAGAGACCTTTCACTTACAGCAGCATGAGGGGGTCTGTAATTTTCTCGTTGTAAAAAAACAAGTATAAAACTGGACAACATTGTTAAAAACAAATATTTCAGGCCAGTAAAAGTATAATAGAGGCAGAAACAAATAGAGAAACGTTTCTTCTTGGAAAGCTAGTAATGCTTTGAGCTAGTACAGTGGGAGTCTGTAGTCTTCTTGGGACTTCTCCTATCTGTCCCCCACCTTCATCATCGCAGCTCAGGGGACAAGAAATGTAGTTTTACCAATGTGTGGCTGAACATGAAAACGATCAACTTTCTTTCCAAATGGGGTGGACTTAATTTGGGTCAGAAGGTGAAAACTCACAGTTTTGTCAACTAAAAGTGGCAAACTTGGTTGGGAATGAATGGATTGAATCCACAGTTTGCTAGCCTGAGGTTGTAATGCCTGTTGGTGAGAGTGATGGACCTACGAGAAACTTAATGGGAAGATCCTGAAAATAAGAGAGCCATAGATTGGCTAAGATAAGCCCTCAACATATCCCTGGCTGACTCAGAGACTATCTGCATGTGTGACAGAGACCCAAAAGAATAGTAAGTGGTAAAAATGGTAAAGAATGGTAAAAAGTAAAAAGGGAGATTTGGAAATTGGTTGCAACTTTGAATGCATTCCCCAAGCAGCACATGGAAAGATGGACTTAAGGTGTTTCAGTGACCTCTGCCCAAATCATTGACTTATTGATAAACTATACAGGTACAGGGGTGATACCTAGGAAGCCAGGCTAAAATAAAAACAAGAATTTAAAAACTGGGCAGAGACATCAATGACAACATACGGTGGGGGAGTCGAATTCTGCAGTTTAAGTACAGGACAGTTACTAAAAATAATCACTAGCCCATCAGAAAAATACAACAGAACCCAGAGTTGTTGCAACAGATTATCTAAAATTTCCAATTTTCAACCAGATGTTACGAGACATGCAAAAAAGCATCAGGGAAGTGTGACCCATGCTCACATGGGAAAAAAATAATCAATAGAAATGAATTCTGAGTGGATCAGCTATTAGATTTAGCAAAGACTTCAATGTAGCTGTTTAAAGTATGCTTAAAAACTTAAAGGAATCTATGTTCAAAGATTTGAAGGAAAATGAGATAAAAATTAACGAATAGTGGCTCTAACCACTTCTATTCAACATTGTACTGGAGGTTCTAGCTGTTGTGATAGTGCAAGAAAAAGAAGTTAAAGTAATACAGATTGGAAATAATCAAATCTTCCTTTATTCATAGATATAATCATGTATTTAGAAAATTCCAAGAAATGTATATGAAAGCTACTGTAGCTATTAAGTGAATTTAGCAAGGTTGCAGGATATAGGGTCAGATTTACCAAAATCAGTTGTGTTTATATATTCGCAATGAATAATTGGGGATTAAAGCTTTAAAAAATGTATTACGAAGTCCAAAACCACAAAATATTTATGGATAAATTTAACAAAATATGTGCAAGAGCTATATACTGAAGACTATAAAACATTGCTGAGAGATAAACTAACTAAATAAATGGAGAAAACCATTGTAATGGGCTGAATAGTGTGTGCCCCCCTCCCCAAATCAAGTCCACCTGGAACCTCAGTATGTATGACCTTTCTTGGGAATAGGATCTTTGCAGATGTATTTGGTTAAGGATCTTGAGATGAAATCATCCTGTATTTAGGGCAGGCCCTAAGTCCAGTGATTGTTCTTTTCACAAGAGGAAGGAGAGGGAGAATTGGAGCCACAGAGTCATAAGAAAAAAAGCCATGTGAAGATAGAGAAAGAGATTGGAGTTATGTTGCCATGAGCCAAAGAATGCTGAGATCTTTGGGAGCTTGAAGAAACACAGATTCTCTCCAAAAGACTTCAGAGAAAATATGGCTCTACCAGTGCCTTGATTTTGTCACTTCTGGCCTCTGGAACTGTGAGAGAATAGATTTTTGTTGCTTAAATCCACCAAATAGGTGGAAAATTTCTAGGCAGCCCTAGGAAACTAATACAGCCGTGTTCATGGATTGGGACATAAAATTATCAAAATGATTTTGAAAATAAGTAAAAAGTTGGAAGACTTAAACTATCTAACTTTAAGACTTATTTTAAAGCTGCAGTAATCAAAGCAGTGGTATTGGTGTAAGAATAGACTAAATCAGTGAAACAGAATAGAGTCCAGAGAAAGACAAACACAAATATGGTTAATTGATGTGTCAAGGCAATTCAATGAGGGAAAGGATAATCTTTTCAATAAATGGTGCTGGAACAATTGGATAGTGATATGGGAAAACATGAACCTTGATCTTTACCTCACAAAATACAGAAAAATTAGCTGAAGATGGATTGTAGACCTGAATTTAAGAGCTAAAACTATAAACCTTGTAGAAGAAAACACAGGAGAACATTTTTATGATCTTGTCAATAAATAAATGTCACGAAAATCATGACCATAAAAGAAAAAATTGGTAACTTGGAACTCATCAAAATTACAAACTTGTACAGTTTAAAAGACACCATTAAAAAAATGAAAAGGCAGGCTACAGACTGGGAAAACATATTTGCAAATCAAATATCTAACAAAGGACTTGTTTCTAGAATATATAAAGAGCTTTTGTAATTCAATTAGAAAACTAATAATGAAGTAAAGGATTTCAACATATAGTCTACCAAATAAGTTATACAAGTTTCCAATAAGTACATAAAAAATGCAAATTAAAAAAGACTTCCCACAACAAATTCTGGCAAAGTTAGAGAACATCTGGAATGCTCACACTCGTGGTGGGGCTATATAATAGCACAACAACTTTGGAAAATTGGCAGTTTTTTGAAAAGTTAAAGGTGTATCTTTCATATGACTAAACATTCTAGTCGTAGATATTTAACCAAGAGAAATGAAAGGATATTTCATACAAGGACTTGTAGAGGAATATTTATAGCAGCTCAGTTTATATAGCCCAAAACTGGAATAAACTCAAATGTCCATTTGGTGAATGAATAAACAAATTGTGGTATATTCATACAAAAGAATGCTACTCAGCAATCATAAGGAAAGAACTATTGGTACACACAGCACATGAATGAATAGCTAAATAATTTTGCTAAATGAAAGAAGCCATACCAAAAAAAAGTACATACTATGTGATTCCACTTACATAAAATTCTAGAAAATGCAAACTAATCTATAGTGACAGGAAACAGAGCAGGTTGCTTGGGGATGGGGGCGGGGAGGAGAAGGGATTGCAAAGGAGCATGAGAAATCTTTGGATGTGATGGATATGTTCATTATTTTGATTGTGGTCATGGTTTCACAGGTGAACACATATGTCAAAATTTATCAAATTGTACACTTTAAATATGTTCAATTTATTGTATGTCAGTTATACCTTAATAAAGTTGTTTAAAATAGAAATTTGAATAAACTTCAAAGAAAATATATGACTGGCCAAAAAACAGGTGAGAAGGTGTTCAGCCTCATTAGTCATCAGGAAAATGCAAATTAAATCACAGTGTGATTCCATTAGAATGACAAAAAAATTGAAAAGACCAAGAATACTGAGTATTGGTGAAATTATGGGACAACTGGAACTCTCATAACTTACTGGTATAGCCATTTTGGACAGTAGTTCACCATTTCTTTCAAAGTTAAACATACACTTAATGTTACAAGCCATAAATATTTCTAAGTATTTACTCAAGCTAGACTAAAATGAATCTTTGCAGAAACATTTTTATTCTAACATTTATTACAGCTTTATTTGTAAAATCTAAGAACTGAAAACAACTTCAATCTCCATCAGTAGATGAATGGGTAAATAAATGTTGGTATAGCTCTATAATGGTATTACTCAGTAATAAAAAAGGAGTGAACTACTGATACCCACAGTATCATGGATCAACCTTAAAAATGTTATGTTGAGTAAACGTATCCAGAAACAAAAAAAGTTTGCATCTGATTCTTTTTATATGAAATACTAGAAAGCCCACACTAACTAATGGTGAAGAAACAAATCAGTGATTCTCTGAGCCTGGGGATGGAGGCAGGAATTTACTGCAGAGGGGCATAAATTAACTTTGGTTTCTTTTTTTTTTAAAGTATTGTTGACATACAACATTATGTTAGTTTCAAGTGTGTTACATAATGATTTAACATTTGCATACTTTGTGAAATGGTCACCACAGTTAAGTCGAGTAACCATCTGTTCCCACACAAAGTTATTATAGTATCATTAATATTTCTTATGGTGTATATTATATTCCTGTGGCTTGTTTATTTTATAACTGGAGGTTTGTACCTCTTGATCTCCTTCACCTATTTCATTGCCTCCCCTCTGGCACCCATCTGTTTGTTCTTTGTATCTGTAAGTCCATTTTCATTTTGTTCTATTTGTTTTGTTTTTTAGACTTCACATATAAATGAGATCACACAGTATTTACCTTCTCTGTCTGACTTATTTCACTTAGCATAACATCATCCAAGTCCATCCACATTATTGCAAATTGCAAATCTCATTTTTAATGGCTGAGTAGTATTTCATTGTATATATATGTACACCACTTCTTCATTCATTCATCTATCAGTGGATACTTAGGTTGCTTTTATATCTTGGCTATTATAAATAATGATGCAGTGAACATTGGTGTGCATATATCTTTCCAAATTAGTGTTTTTTTAACATTTTTTTACTGATTTATAATCATTTTACAATGTTGTGTCAAATTCCAATGTAGAGTACAATTTTTCAGTTATACATGAACATATATATATTCATTGTCACATTTTTTTCTCTGTGAGCTACCATAAGATCTTATATATATTTCCCTGTGCTATACAGTATAATCTTGTTTATCTATTCTACAATTTTGAAATCCTTGTCTATCTCTTTTAATTTTCTTTGGGTAAATACCCAGAAGTGAAATTGCTGGATCTTATTGGCAGTTCTATTCTCAACTTTTTGAGGAGCCTCCATACTGTTTTTCATAGTGGCTGCACCAATTTGATCTCATCAGCAGTATACGAGGATTCTTTTTTCTCCACATCTACCAACACCTGCTATTTGTTGTGTTTTTGATGATAACCACCTCACAACTGTCAGAATGGCTATCTCATTGTGGTTTGATTTGCATTTCCCTGATGATTAGTGATGTTTAGCATCTTTTCATATGTCTGTTGGCCATCTGTATGTCTTTTTTGGAAAAAATGTCTATTCAGGTCCTCTGCACATTTTTTAATTGGGTTTTATTTTGATGTTGAGTTATATGAGTTGTTTGTATATTTTGGATGTTAACCCCTTATCAGATGTATCATTTGCAAATATCTTCTCCCATTCAGTAGGCTGCCTTTTCGTTTTGGTTGATGGTTTCCTTTACTCTGCAAAAGCTTTTTAGTTTGATGTGGTCCCATTTGTTTAATTTTGCTTTTTTTTCCCTTGCCTGAGGAGATCCAAAAAAATCAATATTGATTTTATGCTAAAACCAATATCAGATAGCTGACTGCCTTTGTTTTCAAGGAGTTTTATGACTTCAGGTCTTACATTTAAGTCTTTAATCCATTTTGAGTTTGAAAAAGCATACATAGTATGATTATTACTGTCTTGTTTTAAGCATAGAAAAAAAATACAGGAAGATTTATATCAACATTTTAACACCAGTTGGGATGGTAAGATTAGTTTCTGTAATATTTTTGACAGTTTTGCATTTTTCAAAAAAACATTTAACATGTAATTATTTCATGAGATATAACCTAAAAAATTGGCTGTATAATTTTTGCCTATTCAAATGAATTTTTGCATTTCTTTAGGTCCAAAAAGCAGTTAAAATTTCTAATCCCTTAACCACAAACCTGACTGCGAAGATTCCTGGTTGGTCGAAGAATGTATCAGTCCAGTCTGAGAAGTCAGAGGACTCTGGTACTATGCCTACCATTCAGCAAGTAAAAAACCCTGGGGAAATCCAGATTTCTTCCCCTCTACTGGTGACTCCCTCCTACAGTTATGCTACCTCTGCCCCCCAGACCTCTTTCCCAAGCACCTCAGCACCAGGTGAGGCCCTTTGCTTCTGCCCTTGGAGATAGGATGGGAAAATAGATCCTTTGATCAAAGTGTTAACCTTTTAGTGGAAGGAAAGAAGGGAGGCATGACTTTTGAATACTGTAGGTTAAAGGAAGAAAAATAATCCTGTTGGTGTCCCTGTAATCATAGGATTGGGACTCTCCTTTTCAGTAAGCTCAAGCCTATGGGAATTTATGAGGCTCCTTTTCTCAGAGCCAGTTTGCACTGTGCCTGGGATTTAAAGGCACAAGTTTCAATTAAATAATGTTCCAGGAACCAAACAAACAGAGGCCACTGGGAGGAAAGGGTTGGATCTGTACATCTATTTGCCTTCTGAATGGCTGGTTGTAGGTCAGATATTTGTCTCTTTGATTTTGATAGCATCTTTATTTTTAAAGCAACTCACAGGAAGATTTATAGAGCATTGCCTTAACAGCTAGTCTATGCTTCATAAGTTCCATTCTAAGGTATTGGGAGGAAATGGTTAATCAAGGAAACTGTTGATCTTTATCTCCTGAAAAAGTCAGCAGGGTGAAGCAAGGCCAGTGAAAATAAATTTTTGCTGACTTTTAATTTCCTAAGGTCTACTTTGGTGGTAATACAACATGAAATTTTAGGGTTTCATCCCTGAAGCACTAAAGTAATTTTTGTATTCAGGCAGAATGCTTGCAAGTGTTGATGTAATTATGAAAAGTTTGGGCTGTGCTATATATTTGACCATTATACTTCTGAAGTGGGGAGTTTCTTTCTTTTCTTTTCTTTGAAAGTTACTTCAGATAATTCTTATTCCACCTCCCAGGGTGTGTAATGCTGAAGCTTTCATAATGGATGGTTTCATTTCTCCCCGAGTTCAGTGTTCCCAAGCAGACAGATAAATCTTAAATTTCATATTTGTCAGGAAGCCCTTTTCACCTCCCAGTCTTGAAATGTGGGTGAACACACCAGTTGTTTGCTTTAAGCTCTCTGATTCCTAGGTCTCATACCAAATGAACAATTATTGTTAGAGAAATAAGATTTATATAATTGGTGGTTCTCAATAGCCTGTAAACATTTTTGGTGTTAACAGCTGTGGAGGAGGAGGAGAGGGTATATATAGTGGGTAGAGTCTAGGGGTACTGCTAAACATCTTACAAGGCTTAGGACGCACCCCCTAACCACCGCCTGCTCCTAGGCATACAACAAAGAATTATCTGGTCCAGAATGTCAATAGTACCAAAGTTGAGAAATCCTGACATGTATGGAATACCTGGTAAATAGCATAAAGACAGTATCTAGCTGATGTGAGTGTTCCAAAATGTTACAGTAGTTCAGGAAGTAGATCAGTTTGAACTGAGAAAGGTATAGGAAGATTTCCTGGAGAGAAGACTGGCTTTTAAGCTAGAAACAAAGTACTGTGTTTAGAATAAAGTAAGCACACACTCCAGTTGAAGGGCACAGCTTTAGCAAGGTTCTCAAGAGTAGACTATGGCTTCTGTGGAGCACAAGAGGGAAAATGAATATATCTAGAGACGGTATTGGGTAGGAATGGTGAAATGATGTGATCAGATGATGATGGATCTCTAGAGCCAGGTTAGGAGTTTAGCCTTAAACATGGCATGGGAGTGGAGGTCTTAGGGTAGGAGAGTAACCTGGTAGGTGAGTATTTTAGAAACACTCTGTGATAGATGTTTTAGGAAGACAGATTGGATTACAATGGGGAGAGCTAGCAGAAGGAAGACCAGTTAAGATTTGTGGAATTTATCTAAGTCTGTGGTTGTAGCAATTTAAATGGAAAGAAAATTAAGGCTGTAGACATTTGTCTTTTCTTCTAGGAACTTTTTATATTTTATTAGAAAGTTATATATGAGCATAAAGTTGATCCTTGAAACAGAACTGACCTCTTGTTTATCGAATTCTGTGAAAAGTACTATATAAAGAGAACTTAGAGACAGATCATAGTTAACTCACAGTGGAGAAAAACTCAGAGAAATAGGAAGAAAGTAGAACAATATGATGCCATGATAACCAAGAGTTTTAAGATGGAGAGAGTCAGTAGTATTAGATGCCACAGAGGTGAAGGATGAGAGTTGAGAAACAACTATTAGATTTGTTAACAAGTTTGTTGATGATCTCAAAAGATCCTTTTCAGTCCAAAAGTGGGGATAAGAGTCAAATTTCAGGGGATTACAGAGTGGGTAAATAATAAGGAAAGGAAGGCAATAGCTGAATATTGTTTATAGAAGAAATTTGGCCACAAAAGGAGGGAAAGAAATGAGATAGTCTAGATCTCATTACTTATTTCATATCTTTTCTTTGTTTCCAGTTATAAAGGAACTGGTGGTATCTGCTGGAGAGAGTGTTCAGATGACGCTTCCTAAGAATGAAGTTCAGTTAAATGCGTTTGTTCTCCAAGAACCACGTGAAGGTAAAACATCCTCTTACATTTGGATAATGTTTTGATTTATAATGATACCTACATACCTTAGCCCATTTACTCCTTTAAGAGTAGGGTATAGCTTGCGTATGCACAGATGTGCTATAAGAGGCAATACAGTATGATCTTTGAAATCATAGGCTTTGATGTCAAGTCTGGGTTCAAATTCTAGCTCAACCAGTCATTAGCTGAATGATTTTAAGCAAATTATTTAACTTCTCTAAGTCTCCATTTCTTTCTCCGTAATATAAGGATAGTAATTCCTACTTCATCAGGCTACTTTAAGGGCAAAATGAAATGGCACTATTTCAGTGCCTAGAACATAGCTAATATTCATGAATCCCTATTTTATTTATTTCCTCCCTGATCTTTATTATTTCTTTCCTTCTGCTGACTTTGGGTTTTGTTTGTTCTTCTTTTTCTAATTCTTTTAGATGGTAGGTTAGGTTGTTTATTTGAGATTGTTCTTATTTTTTGAGGAAGGCCTGATTGCTATGAACTTCCTTCTTAGGACTGTTTTTGTTGCATCCCATAGATTTTGTGTGGTTGTGTATTCATTGTCATTTGTCTCAAGGTATTTTTAAATTTCTTTTTTGATTTCATTGTTGATTGATGCTCATTAAATGGAGATTGTATTATACGCATTTAAAAGAGGAAGAAACTGAAACTCGGGTTACCCTGTTTATTTTGGCCAGACAACTAGTAAATAGCAGATATAGAGCTTATAGAGAAGTTATTAAGACTACTGCAAATACAGATTTGTCACTTAAAAAAAAAGATAAGCCCAATGTGATATACAAAAATCAGATTTATAAGATATATAAATTGGGGGATGATTAGTTTATTATTTAAGGAAACTTGGGTAATATGAGCATCCCTTTCACCTTTGACGTATATGTTAATTTACCAAACTTTGACGTATGAACACAAATTCTCTTTAAGACTATCTGTGACATGGAGTGAAGCATACTTTGGTGGAAATGATTGCACTGGGTTTATATTACTCTCATTGTAAGGTTAGTCAAGTAGCTCATTATAAGGTTAGTTAAGTAGATGCCACAGTCTATTCAGGCTGAGGTCCTTCCATTTTAGGTACACATTTCCAATACAATATCCCTACATTTGGGGCCTAATACCAAATAGGTATATTTATGCAAAATGTACTTTTCTAGATGCCCTTTCTGTTTTGTATTGCTGTCCTCAAATTGAGTTTTCCTTATCAGTTCATTCTGCCTTCCTCTAGAGAAACTTTTTCCTTTCCTATTCTGGTGGTAAGTTATGGTAAATGGATTTGGTGGTTTTTGAAGATGCAGGTGAGGAAAGAACTGTCTTTAGCTGCAGTTGCTTCCACTCTGGTGAAAGATATCCTGGCTCGCATGTATTTTCTTTTATAACTCCTATTTGCATATACATTTCTGTAAGTTAATACCACCTCGTGTATCAGTATTCCAAAACACATCGGTTCAGAAACAGATTCTTTCAACTCTCCTCTCCCCAGGTTCTTCAGCCTTTATCAGATGCATGAGGTGGATGGTTTCAAACTTTCAAAGGTTGGGGACGATGAGGCAGGACGAGCTCTTCCTGTTTTTCATCCCCCTCATCTCCTATGGCAGCCCCTGAAGCACCTCTCAGGGTCCCTCTAGGGTTCAGAGGCATGGTTTGAAAACCACTGCCCTGAATCATTAAAACCAGCATTCTGTCTAACAGACCTATACTCAGTTGTTCTTGCCCTTGGGCAGATTTCTGTCTGCAAGGTATAATTCATTCCCTGAGCTTTTCTGTCCTAGGAATATTGTCATTTTTTGAAATTTGGGTTGCTAGTCTTAGATGTTATAAAATTGTCAGTTCTCAGACTATCTGAGTCTGTTTTTTGTGTGGAAAAAAAGATTCCAAGTACAGTTCAAGAAGTGTCATCTCTTAGCACCAGTCCTACTTCTGCTTCTTTCCTGCTCCTCACCTAACTTCTACGTATACATTTATGAGAGCTGCCTGGGGCTGACAGTGGCCAAAACAAAGCTAGTATTTTGTGAAGAAAGGAAGAGTAATAGATCTTTTATCTCAGGCTTATAAAATAAAATCTGGCCTTAAGATGAAGGCTGTTTGGGATTAAGTTCTATGTGTTAACTTTAACTTTCGAACTCATGAAATAAGAAAAGGACCATTCTCTGTAAGTATTTTTCCTTTTATTTTTCCCTTTTTGGGTAGGAACTTAAACTAAACCTTCCTACCAAATCCCACCCTTTCATAGCCAGAAATGCATTTTGTTCCAAAAAAAATTTAAGACCACTTCAACTGAGGTGGGGGTGGGGTGGGGGGATATTCCATTTAGATAACAGGATTCTGTCCTCACCCTACCCAGTCATGTAGTCTGAGCTACAAATGAGGACCATTTAATGCTTCATTTGATCTTAATTAATTTCAGTGGGGCCTGTTTTAAATGGGCCATCCCCTACCATCTTCTGCAGTGTGTTATTTAGCTCAGCAGGAATGAAGTAGCTCTTTTAACTCACCAGGGTGTGATGACCTCAGTGAGACGAGCATTGTTAGCACTCTGTAAAACGCTATTTTTGAACCATGTTATTTAGAAGTCATTGCTGTTCTTTTTGCAAAAGAAGTTTTGTGAGAAAATGGCCTTTGTTCCCAACGAGTTCACCCATAGTGGTTGGTAGGGCATGTGTTTTCACTGGGATGCTATACCATGAGCAACCCGGTATTTTGGGGGAGGACTAGCCCAAAGCAAGGTGGGTATGAGGCAGGAGTGAGCATTGCTGGAAGAGTGGAAGAAGCCTAACCATAGCTGAGTCAGCAGAATCCACCCTTTCTTTGAACAGAATGTTGAGCTTTCTTTTAGGCTTTGGGGTGGAATCTTGGAAACTAAGGCTTTGTCAAGATTTAGAAGAGGTTTGGTATTGGCAGGCTGTGTGATGTCCTCTTGGTATGTAGGTGTGTATTTTCATGATTTTTGTAACTGCCCTTGTATAGGAGAAACCTACACCTACAACTGGCAGCTGATTACTCATCCTAAAGACTACAGTGGAGAAATGGAAGGGAAACATTCCCAGATCCTCAAACTGTCCAAGGTGAATTTGCCTCCTGTCACTTGCAGGGTTGGGGTGAAGGTATTGACCATTTTCTAAAATGTATAGTATAGAATTTTCTGTCCACATTTAAGTTAGGAATAATCTTTCAGAAGTGAATCCTCCAGAAGTCTCGCTGGCTGACATCCAGTATTTGTTAGTGTATGATTCTCAAATTTTCAGTTTTGGTGAGAATACTGTATAAGCATAGTGGTGATAGCTGAAAATATACACTAAACAGCTTTTAAGGGTAACATAAGGATTTTAGAATTTGGGAGATAAGCTAGGTTATTTGTGGCCACATGATTGTGTAAATTGGCTCAGTCTTTTTTGGGATTCAGTGTAGTTATTAAGAGCCATAAAAATGTTCATATTCTTTGGCCAAGCAATCTCATTCGTTTATTCATTCAATCATTCAACAACTGTTCAGTGTACACTATGTGGCAGGTATTGGGGAATTTACCAGTGAATTAATCATAATCTTAACATTCAAGGACAATAGAGTCTAGTAGGCGATTCTGACTAGAAGCAGGTAATTATAACAGGGATATATTAGGTCATTGCAGAGGGTATTGCAACCCTGGGGAGTTAGAGTAGCTTTCTTAGAGTTGACCTAATTAGGTCATGAAAGGTGACTAACTGGGTACAGGATGGAGTGATAATATCCCAAGAAGAGGAAGCAGTATGGCTGCTAGGCCAAATAGTAGAGAGAAAATGTGGGAAAAGGAAATTATATGTGGTTCATCTGACTAGACCTGTGGTATGAGAGGAGCAGTGGCACAAGTAAGTTGGAGAGATGCAATGGCCTTATTGCACAGAGCCTTGTGTGCCAGAGTAAGGACTTTGAATCTTATCCAAAGGGAATATGGAACCTTTGGGAGGTTTTAAGTAGGGGAATGACATGTTCATATTTTCAGTTTAGAAAAATCACCCTGACTGTAGATTGGAGGAGAAAAGACTCAAAACCAAGGAGGCCAGTGAGGAATCTGTTGAAAAATGTAGTTTTGAGATGATAATAATCTGAGTTTAAAAAGCTAAACAAATAAAATTTAAAAACCACCTGTTGAGCTTATACCATGCACCAGATAGATTGCTAATTATTTTATGCAGTTATTTCATTTAATCTTCCTAACAGTCTCAAGATAGAAATATTAATATCTGTCTTACAAATGACAAAACTAAAAATTAGAAAAATAAAATGATTTGGAAAAAAAAATGATTTGGCCAAAGTGTACAGTGCTATTAAATGGTAGATTTGAACTGGAACTTTCCATCTCTAAAGCCCATGCTCTTAACAACTGTGCTGTGAGTGGTTAAAAACTAAGGCGATGGTAGTCTGAATGGAAAGAAGTGAGTGGATTTGAGAAACATGGAGACAACTTGATAAGTCTTGGTGATCAATTAATTGGGTGGGGGTGTTGGGGAAGAGAAGTCTAGGATAATTCTAGCTTTTTGGCTTAGACATCTGAGTGAATGTTGGTACGTTTGTAGTGATATTCACTGAAATGAGGAGTGTAGAAAAAAGAGCAGGTTTGGGGAAGGTTTACAGATGATTAATTCATTTGGAGACAGAGCGAGTTTGAGGTCCCTGTGAAACACTGAGTGGAGGTGACCAATAAATAGCTCAGGGTAAGGGGCTAGACATGAGGATACAAGTCTGGGCTAGAAAGATAAATTTTCATATGGACCTTAAATCAATGACAACTCAAGCCATGGTAATAGATGAAATCATCGAAAGAGAGTGTGTAGAGTGAAAAGTAAATGCATGCAGTTTGAATCCTGGGGAACGCTTTCATTAAAAGGTATGGAAGGAAGAGGAAATAGAAGATGAGGAGTAGGCAGAGATGTGAAAGCCAAGGAAGGAGAGCATTGCATGTGGTCAGTTAGCGTTTACCCAAAGAAGACAATCCAAAAGAAAGGAAAAAAATCATTTTACCTGAAAGATGTTCATCATAGCATTAGGTAAAATAGTAAAAATTTGGGACTAACCCAAATTCCTAACAGTATGAAATGCTTATGTGAATTATGGCACATTTCTTCATATACCATTCTGCAGCCATTAAAATAACTATTAAAAAGATTGTTCTAATGGGGAAAGTGTTCATGCTAAATGAATGGAAGAAAGAACAATAAAAGTTTGATATACATCATGATTTTAGCTAGGCCTTGTGTTGAGTGTTTTTGTTTTTTGGGGGGGAGTTAGTTTTGTTTGTTTGTTTGTTTATTTATTTATTTATGGCGATACTGGGGATTGAACACAGGACCTTGTGCATGCTAAGCACGCTTTCTGCCACTGAGCTCTACCCTGCTTTCTAGCTAGGCCTTCAGTACTACTGAAATATGAGCTCCTTGAAGGTAGGGAATCTTACCTTACTCATCTCCAGACCCCAAGCCTAGGACAATGACCAGTATGTAATTGGTTCTGAATAAATATTTGTTGGACAAATGAACTGTTTCTAGCTGTTTTTTGTATATGGTCAAAGATTGGAAGGAAATTTAAAAAACAAAATGAATACTTGTGTTAGGAGCAGTGGGATTGTGGGTGATGTTTTTTCTTTTATATTATGTTCATACAGTTAGTGAAAATCAGGAGGGGAAAATATTCAGATATTTGGGAGCTATTTGGTGTTTTTACAGAATGTTTTTCTTTGCAGAGATGATTGTTTTAATTTCATAACTGAAGTAGGATGGTTGGGCCTTTAATATTCTTCTGAAAAGAAAATGGGAGTACAGAGATATTGAAATCCCTTCTGTTGTTCTAGAGTCAGCTAGTAATAAGATTCACATGAAAAGAGATGGGTTTTTAGTTTATAATTTATTGTTTCATCTCTTCAGCTAGTTTCCTTTCTCCATTTTGGAAATGGTACAAGAGGAGAGTGCAAGAATCAGCACTGGAAAGTTCAGACATGTGTTATTTTTAAGTATAATTACTGCTCTTTGTGGTTGTCTAAAAGATCTTCTCTCACCTCTGCAGCTCACTCCAGGCCTGTATGAATTCAAAGTGATTGTAGATGGTCAGAATACCCACGGGGAAGGCTATGTGAATGTGACAGTAAAACCAGGTATGTTTCCCAACCTTGGTCAAGTCTCCATTGCTCCCTCTGCTGGATTCCCAAGGGGATGGAGATTTGACTTTAGGGTTTTTAAATTTCCATTTTTTTTGTAATATATTTATGTATTGGGCAATTCTTAGTCTAATGTAGTAAAGGGTTAGGATGGCAAAGTATATATAGTTTGATTCTAGTTGGAACACCTGGCTGGGCATGGAAACATTAGTCACATGGCCCACAGTGCAGTATGGCCTATCTACTTGAGAATTTCTTCTCCAAGTGGGTCATGCTGAGAGAGGATCATGTGCTGTAATTAAGAGACATAAAAGCCAGGAGCCTGGGAGAAGCATGTAGAAAAAGAACCAGGCCAATGGCTGGCTCTGTCTGATCTCTTTCCAGAAATGTGGGCCTTTGCACACAGAATTCTTTGTTTAAACCCTGCCAGTCCTCTTCTGTCTTGGAAAACAAATCGCATCCTTATTTTTAAGTGATCCTCTGTTGATAGATTACAGTGTATTAGCAAGATACCTTGTTTTGCATTTTCAGAGAAATTTAGGGGAAGTTGGAAAATAGCACATACATTGGCACAAATTCTTAATACTATTTTCTGTCTTTGTTGGTAATAGATTTTCTTTTCATTCCTGGAACTACAAGTCCTTTCACCTTCTTAAAAATGTGCTTAGCATCAGGACCATTTGATTATTTCTCAAAAGGCCACTGGGTTTGTAGCTCACAGTCATTCAAGTGGGCCGGAGTGTTTTGTGACCTTCCCATCATTCAGCCCTAGTCACCTCACGCACAGATCAGGGATGGTTAAGAAATCACTCATTATCTTTTCAGCACAGTCTGTGCCAAGTGCCAAGGGACAGTTTGCTTGCCAAGGCCTTTATTGCACAAAACTTGTTTGTCATCCACCTCTACTCAGCTTGCCTGAAGGCAGTCACTTGCTGCCATAGTACTTCTCCTGTGCTAGATGGCACATGAGTGTTGAGAGAACACACTATGGCCTTAGCAATCATCAGGTTCAGAAGAGGCTTTAACACTCCCAGGTGTCAGGTTAGAATGGCAACCTGATCTTCTGACTTTCCCATCTGGCGATACTTCAGCAATCAGTTATGTAATGGAAATTGGCCTGCTCCTCCTATAATTTATAAAGCGCCTCTTGCAATTTCTTCTGGGTCATGTCTTTGCAGAGCCCCGCAAGAATCAGCCTCCTGTTGCCATTGTATCACCACAGTTCCAGGAGATCTCTCTGCCAACCACTTCTACAGTCATTGATGGCAGCCGTGAGTACTTGTCTAACATGATATTTTAGAATAGCATTCACTGTGTACTCTGGTAGAAGATTTGGGTCCAGCTATATCTGCATACTGTTTAGGCCAGTCTTCTTGGCTGTGTTATGGGAAAAGCAACCATCAGAAGCAACTGATTAGGAAGTAAATACCAGACAGGCCCTGTATAAAATCCCCGTGTGGCTTGTCTGAAGTAATATTTCTGCTCTGAAATGGTAAGAAAGTGAGATGATTCATATATTCAGCATTATTTCCATTGAAACTTGCTGGTTTTCAAATTTGCTTTGCTAGAGTTGCCATTCTCAGTTATGGAAACAAAGCTCCTTCCTATCATGGTAAGATAAGTAACTAAGTCTTGACGAAGAGCTCTCATCCAGCCATCACTGCTTAGCAAGACTTGTCAGCCTTCTCCTGAAGAGAGACACCGAGTGTGCTCCACACCCCTGCCTGGGCTCATTATTTTACCCTTCAAAGTAGTGTTACCTGAGAGGTGACATGAGAGGATTTCTGGGTCTTAGTCTTTGATCCTAGCTATATGTGTGCAGGAGAGTTCAGTCCTGTCACCTTGTTTGCTTGGTTTCTTTTGAGACCCATTAAGGCTTTGTTACCCTGACTGCCTTGGCACCAACAGTGGTTTTGGCAGAGGTAGTCACGGCTTTAGCAGAGGAATCTCCAGCAAAGTTTAGCATTTAACGTAGATGGTTCTGGTAAGAAGAGGAAGAGAGAAGAGTAGCAGGCCAAGAGGAAGAGACAGAATAGGAAGAAATACTTGTGAGAGTGGTAGAAAGGGCTCACATAGTATGATTTTATTTTGTATTTTTGAATGGATCAAAGTTTAATAATATGTAAAGGTATACAGTGAAAAGAATCATTACCATCCCTATCTTACAAGTATCCAGTTTTCCTCTAGACAACCAATGGTATTATTTTATGGATCTTTCTAGAGCTATTTTACACATATATAAGAAAATATATATACAGTCTTTATGTTAAGACATTATGCACACTGTTACGGTACAATGCTTGTTTCTATATATTGGAGAATTTTTCTTGATCAGTACATGCATTACTTCTTCATTCTTCTTTTTCTTTTAACTGTTACATGGATAATTTCATTGCAGGGGTATATACTTGTTTTCAGTCAGTCTCCTGATGACCATTTAGGTTATTTTTGATTTGCTGTTACAAATAATGTTAGCATGCATAATCTTGTAAGCATGACATTGAACACATGTGCAAGTATATCTGTAGGATAAACTCCTAGAGGAGGAATTGCAGGGCAAAGACAAATTTTGCCAAATTGCTCTTTATATAGGGTGTGTCAATTTGTGCTTCTACCATGGCTTATGAGGGGGCCTCTTTCGCCATATCTTTACCCATATCATGTGTTATGAAACTTTTGATAGGTTAAAAAGTGCTGTCTCAAGTGTAATTTAAGTTTGCATTTCTTTTATTTTTAGTGAGGTTGAGTATCCTTTCATGTGTTTAAGAAATTCTGATTTTCCTTTTTTTATGCTGTAGCATTTTAACCAGAGGTTGCCTGTGTTGGAGTCCCTGGAAAACTATGCAGTGAAATATTCAGAGAGAGGCAGAATGACCCAATAATCTTAGGGAAGAAATACACTAGAGAGATACTCTGTAAATTTAAAAAGTTTTTCTAGCCTCAAATCTCTGGGTAGTTGCCCTGGTTTGTGTAAACTGAATAAGTGCTGAGACCCAGCACTCTCATGTTGTGACTGATGTTTCTTTGTGGTCAAGAAAGCACTGATGATGATAGAATCGTCCAGTACCATTGGGAAGAACTCAAGGGACCTCTGAGAGAAGAGAAGATTTCTGAAGATACAGCCATATTAAAACTAAGTAAGCTCGTCCCTGGGAACTACACTTTCAGGTAAATTTGGATCCTTCAAGTTCACCATGGGCCGTTTTTATCCCCTTGTGGGTCTTACATTCTTATAGGAGTAACTCTGACAGATACCAAATTCCCTATAGATTGGTTGGTAATATAGCCTTTGGTTCCATTGGTTCTTTGAGTCATGTAGTGATTGTGGTTTAGCAGTGGTAAGTTTTTAGGACAAAGATCCTTGCACAATACATCAGGATCCACCACAGTTAATCCTCAAAGCCTTACTTGGCATATACCCAAACTTTTTTTTTTTTAAGCATTTTTGTCAATAAGTGAAAGGGCCCATCTTCCTTTGCCTTTTCTCAGGAAAAATCTAGAAGGAATCTATTCTCATATTATCTCTTCTCTTTGGGAAATGCTTCCTTAACTTATAATATCTCAGAATCTTTACTTTTGACTAGTGGTTTATTTGAATATGATTTGTAGGATCTTTCTGTGTCAGGGATTTTTGGAGAATTTGATTCAAAGTCAGTCTTTTTGGAAACTGGTGTTGACATTCTATATTGTAATTAATAAGAGTGATTAACAGAGGCTGACTCTAGAGTAATCCCCTTTATATTTGCATTATTCTTTGTATGTTACAAGGCACTTGTACATGAGTGTCATATAAACACCATGTGTGCACTGTGCTATCCTCATTTTACATCTGAGAACATTGAGGCTCAGTGTATTTACTAACTTCTCTGCGGTCACACAGCCAAAACTGAAATGCAGATTTTCTAACTCCGAGTCAGGGCCCATTCTACTCTTCTCTTTGACTTGATCCATAAGTGTTTTGTTTATGCTTCCCTGAATACCCTTCTCAATCTGTTGGAGTTCTGCCTATCTTTAAAGACTTCTTCAGTTTTCTGCGAGACTTTCTGAGATCCCACCAGGGAGGAGAGAATATGTCTCTCCTCTTTCCCTTTTGTGCTCAGTGCCTCTATGTGGCGCCTGCCGAGGCATAACAGCTTGTTCATGGGTGTCCATCTTCTCCACTGGATCTGAGATTAATCACGTTTTAGACACTGTCAGGGACACAGCGATAAATGTCCTAGCACAGCATCTACCATTTAAATAAATACACAAGTTCTGACTCAGCAGCACTCTCACTGACTCAAGACTTACAGGAATTAAAGGTAGCTGCCACTGCAACAAGGTAGGAGCCTTCTCATTGCCTTAAAATGGAAATGTGAGTTGGTTTTTACCTTAGATTTCTAATGCAGGAATTTTAACATTTATGGAATTTAGCCTGTGTCACATTGATCCTTTTTGAAATAGTACCAATAATAGCTGCTGCTTCTTGAACATTAACTAGTGGTTAGTGTTGTGTGACCTCTTTGTACACAGTAGCTCATTTAATATCCTTGTAGCTGGTATTACAATTACTCTTATCTTACAGGTGAATAAATTTAAGTACAAAAAGGTTAAGTAACTTGCCCAAGGACAGACAGGCTGTCTGACTCCAGAGTCTTAAGCTTTTTTTTTTTTTCATTTTTTTTATTGAGTTATAGTCATTTTACAATGTTGTGTCAATTTCCAGCATAGAGCACAATTTTTCAGTTATTCATGAACATACACATATTCATTGTCACATTTTTTTGATGTGAGCTACCACAAGATCTTGTATATATTTATTTCCCTGTGCTATACAGTATAATCTTGTTTATCTATTGTACATATGCCTGTCAGTATCTGCAAATTTCGAACTCCCAGTCTGTCTTAAGCTTTTAACCATAGTGTTAACCTAGAGTGTTTTAGGTGGGTGGGGTATTGGGAGTTATTCTTTTTATCTAAGCCTCAATTCATGAAATGACGGGATTGGATTTGATAAACATTAAGGTCCAATCTGTTTGATTCCACTTACCTTTTCTTTTCCCCTATGTGGCAGTGGCCTCAACCCTGTGGTCAGCTGCTGTCTGGTTCCAGGATTCTTACATACAAGCCAGGGACTGTTTGAGGTGAAAATCAGAGTAATGGGCTGCTGCCATTTTGCCATCTGTCTGTAATTTGTTTTTGTTCCGAACTAAGAGACAAATAGGATATGTTAAAAAAAAAAAAACAAACCTGTGAAAACAGAGAAACTGGAAAAAGAGGAAAACTTCTATGGATTTTTCTTTTTCAGATGTTTGCTGATTTGTGCATGTCTAGGTATCTGATGTTTTTGTGCTCTTTTTCTAAAGGCTCTAATCCCAAAAAATCCCCTTTAAGACCATAGGTAAAAGGTGAGACTGTGGGATAAAATTCCACAGATGTCTGACTCTTTCTGTGGCTGGTGGTGATATAACACCACATAAACAAACGACATGTCTTTTCTATGCTTTTCCTCTTTCTGTCAGCAAAATGGAAGGAGCCCAAACCTCCTTGCTTGCTTATGCTCACATTTTGAGGTGGCAAGAGAAGCTTTAGGCTGTTCAGCTGGAAGGCATCATTTAGGTAAAAGCCTGCTCTTATAAATGAACATTTTTTTTTCCTCTTGCAAATCATCTTTCACACTGCCACAAACTGTGGGACTGTTGCGTAGGAGAATTCATTTCCATCTAAGGCTCCTGTCTTACTGGAGCCAGCCCTCCTGGTCAATCCTAGAGGCTGTCTGCCTGGGAAGTCCATTCTCGTGCTGTGTACACAGCCAAAACAGGATGATGGGAGGAGAGTCTGCTGCAGTCAGAGCTTGCTTTATTTAGTGTAGCATTGTTGAGCCCCATAGGAATAGAGGCCAGAGACTATCACTTCTTAAGACGTGGTTCTAGGCTTTGGAATCAGAGCATCTTGGCTCACCATGTAGCTCCAGGCAGGTTCGTTAGCCTTTCTAAGCCTCCTGTAAAGTGAGATTGATGATACCTATTCTTTGATTGCTGTGAGGGCCCGATCAGACAGTGGGACCTTGCAGAGGTCCCAGCCACCGACACATGCAGGCAGCGGAGCAAAATGGTGCTAAAGTATATTGCCCGGATTCAGATCCTGACTCCACTACTTTCAAGCTTTCAAGCTTGGGCAAGTTACTTTACTTCTCTCTGTCTCAGTCTCCCCACATACGTAAGGAGTAAAATGGAGATAGTACTTTAGAGAGCTATTGTAAGGACTGAATACAATATAAAGCACCTAGCAGTGTCTGGCACACAGTAAACCCTCAGTCAGTGTTAGCGTCTAGTATTACTCTACCTTTCCAAAAGGAATAGGTAAGAATTGGTTACCAGTTGGTAACCCTGTCACCTTGGTATTTTTCAGCCTCAATTTTCAGTTCTCTCATGTTTATTCCTCTTTCCTTAAGCACATCCCTGACTGCACTCCCCTCTCTGCCCTGATAGCTTAACTGTAGTAGACTCTGATGGAGCTACCAACTCTACCACTGCAAGCCTGACAGTGAACAAGGCCGTGGATTACCCCCCTGTGGCCAACGCAGGCCCCAACCAAGTGATCACTCTGCCCCAGAACTCCATCACCCTCTTTGGGAATCAGAGCACCGATGATCACGGCATTGCCAGCTATGAGTGGTCACTCAGCCCAAGCAGCAAAGGGAAAGTGATGGAGATGCAGGTAGGAGGGAATGGTTTCTGTCTTTTCTTGCCCAGGGGAATTAGAGCTACTGGGCTGGGTCACCCATCCAAGGATTATTTTTGCTCCGTTTTAATTACCAAAGTCAGATTTGTGCATAGAACATTTGAATTTTTAAAAAACATCTAGAAAGTTTGAGGCCTTTAGTTAACACATTAACAAAAACCTTTATCTTAAACGTTTAGTATTAGAGGAAAAGACTAGGGTGCAGATCTTAGTGAGTTCTTTTACATATTGGAGGAGCTTGCCTGATTAGATGGTGAGCATCTTCTCCCTGGAGGTATTTAAGAGGAGACTAGGTCTGTCACCAGGCAGGTAATATAAATAAATAAAGAAAACTGGATGGGTCTATGGTGAGCCAGAGGATGTAAGCCCGGACTGAAGGGGTCAGCTGCCCCTCAGGTCCAGCTCATTGTTGTCACATTGGAGTATGGCCCCAGTGTTACTAGATCCTCTAGCTTTTCAAGAAATCTAGACCTTTATATGTAATTTTCCAACTTTTGAGACGCTAAGGCCTCATAAATGTCTGCAAGCTGTATTCAGCCCAGAAGCTGCCAGATTTTGCCTGCTGTTCTAAAGGAAGTTCCTGCATTGGCAGTTTGCTCTAAATTATTTATAATGTTCCTTCTGACACTCAGGAGTCTATGTTTCAGATTTGAGGCATGATAAAACTCACATTTCACCTGGCTTTAGTTTAAGTATTATGTTAGGTTTTTCTGCTTACAGATTGTGTACAAACCTTTAAGGGGACAGTGTGGCATTACATAGCATCTTGAGTTGTTGCTGCCATGTTTATTGAGGCAGCTTTGTTAGAATCACACTGTATGGCCTCAGTAGGAAGAACATTGTTTTTAAAATTGTGTTATTTTATTATATGTTCATGGTCTTCTTTCTGGCTTGTGTCAGAGAGAGACTGATCTTGGTTATCTCTACATTTGCCTGTACCCTCCTTCCTTGTGAGAGCTCTGACTGTATCTGGAACTGCTACTGTGTCAGGGAGGGTTGTTCTCTTGAAGGGGGAAACTTAACAAGATGTCCCACAGTGTCTGATTCAGCATTCACTACTTATGTTGAATTGGGCAATAATAGCCCAGCCTAGGTTTAGAAAACTGGGTAAATCATTTAAGTGAGAGTAGGACTTACTGTATGATGTTACAGTTCTGGGAGTCTGCTTTTCCACTTGTCTGTATTTATTTACCCAGGGTGTTAGAACACCAACCCTGCAGCTGTCTGCCATGCAGGAAGGAGACTACACTTACCAGCTCACAGTGACTGACACAATTGGACAGCAGGCCACCGCTCAAGTGACTGTTATTGTGCAGCCTGGTAAGTTCCAGCCTTGTGGTGCAGGCTCTTCTGTTGGCTGGTCCCTTGAACCTTGGGGAAGAAGAGGGCTCAGGTTCTGATCTGTATGAGGATAGAAGTGGGAGGTACCAATTTGTGGAGCCCCTGCAATTTCTGGTGTCCGTTCCCCTAGGGTTTTCTTCATAGCAAAAGAGAAGGAGCACGTCACAGTGTCAGCTTGTGCCCTTGTTCTTTGCTAGTTATTGTGCCTTTGAGGGGATCTAGCAGATAAGAGTCTCTACCATCCCAAATCCTACCAAGTCCTTTAAGGGCCAGCTTAAAGCCCACTTCCTCAAGAAGGCCCTGCCTTATCTCTCAGACCCTTTCATTTGAATGCTTATGACAGTATATTTCAAATTTAGCACGGAATTGTAACTTCATTATATTCTGCCATGTTCTTTCAGAATCATTTCATATGTTTCAGTCTTATATTCTTAATTGTGAACTCCCTGACCATACCCGTATCTCCCACAGTATCTGACAGTTCTGTGGGTGGAGAAGCAGAGTCCTTGTGGCTTCTAGAGTGTATGTCCCAGTTGGTTCCTCTCCTTTCCCAGCTGGACTGCCTGCTTTTGACCTCCAAGTCTCTGTCTTCTAGAAAACAACAAGCCTCCACAGGCAGATGCAGGCCCAGATAAAGAGCTGACTCTTCCCGTGGATAGCACAACCCTGGATGGCAGCAAAAGCTCAGACGATCAGAAAATTATCTCATATCTCTGGGAAAAAACACAGTGAGTATTGACACAAAACCCTTATGTATGCAATAGCTCCAGACCTTTGCAGGGCAAAGTTTTACTTGCTTCTGTGATTTTACTTACTTACTCTTACTAGCTTTCAAGAGGGGTGACTGAGAAAGAAATGTTTGCAATCCAAACTTCAACTCTAATAAAATGATATAAAATAATTTTTGATAGAAAAAAAAAAGCTTACCATCAGCTGTCCCCAGGTAGTACTTTGTGGTCCTGGTGCTTTTACAGGTACAATCCATCTGCTGAAATGCATAGTTTAATTACACTTAAGAGGCAGGATGGAAGGGGTAATGGAGCAGAAAAATACTGTTGCTCAAAATTAACTGGGTAAGGCTGGCAGGGGGGATGGGGCAGAGCAGCTATTAAGGAGAATTGAAAATTCATCTGCAAGATGAAAGCATTACACGGTTATTGTTTCCTTGAAGACACCATTTACCATTTATATTAGCCAGAGGCCAAAGGCAGGAACCAAAATAATACTAATTAAATTGGAATTACCTAATCGAACCATTCCTGGTTCTCACAGTTTCTTTCAGCTCCTTTAAACCATAACAAATGGAACTCAAATTATATGCAGGATTCAACAGGAAGCAAAAGAATTCCAAGGAAGATTTAAAAGCATTCTCAATTTTCAAAGGTAGCGACCACAGGACAGACTGGGATTTTTGTTTTTGTTTTTGACTAAGGCATTAGAGATGGGTGGGGAGGGGCTGTAATTTGACTTGAAAAACCACTTGACTTATGATTGGTGAGTTGGAGTCTAGAAATTATTTTCCTTAGTTCTTGTTTCTTTCGGAAAACCTAATTTTCCTCAACCCAGCATGTTTTAATTATGATTGTTGAAGATATGGCTGTTAAACCTTTTAGGTGAGTTTTACTGGTGTTTTTACAGCAGAAATGATGCTTAGCATAGCTTCTTGGAGAAATCTGTTTCAAGAGGGGCTGCTAGGGTCAGGGTTATTCATTTAAACAGCAAAACAACACAGAGCAAAACCTGGGAATCTGTAGATTTCTGTGATTGTCCTGTAGTGTTAAGGAAAGCTCTGAGGCATTTTGATCCTTGAGGAGGGTCTGTCTGGTGTGTGCAGTGTTGTGTCTGGATGTTGGCACAGAGCTCACTCCTCTGCTGCCGGCTGCTGTGTGAGGCCACAGTGGGGAAGGAAGGATGTGGGGTGTCCTGGGTCCTCTGTGATTCTGTCCAGGAGCTGGGGGGAGTTTTGCTTATAGAGCTGCTAAGAAGAGGATGGTTTTACCCTGAGAGTTCCTCTGCAGCCTTGGCCCATTTCCTTTCCCCGACTTCTCAGCAGGAGGGAGCTTGGCATGCGTTTTGCTTCTTTGCTGGCAAGAGCTGAACCAACTACTGGGCCAGAAATGCTGTTCAGAAACATCACTCTTAAATCATTCTTTTGATCAAAGACCTGCTCAGAGCACTTTCTTCCTTTTACAAACTGGAACAGCAAAGGGTTTGAATGTTCTAGAAGCTCTTGCAAAGGATAAGGCTATATGCGTTTGAAAGCTGGTGAATTGAATTTTCTGATCAGCAGGTAGCATGTATTTTGGGGTCAAATATCACTCTGTCCAAATGGAGTATTTTTAAACATGCCCTCTCAAGGTCTGGGAAACAATAGTTCGGGTCTTAGTTGAGGCAATAATTGTCCGTTCCTGCTGAGTCAGGGACAGGGGAACAACAGACAGGTACAACTCCACCCTCTTATTTTCTCTCTTTGTCCAGGGGGCCTGACGGGGTACAGCTGGAGAATGCTAACAGCAGTGTTGCCACTGTGGCTGGGCTGCAAGTGGGAACCTACGTGTTCACCTTGACTGTCAAAGATGAGAGGAACCTGCAAAGCCAGAGCTCTGTGAATGTCATTGTCAAAGAAGGTACCTTACTGTCTCGAGTTGGTGCAGCAGCCTCTGGGTCAGATAACTGAAGAATCCATCATCTCGTTTGGCTGCAGAAATTGATTAGAGACAAAGGGTGGGAAAGAAAGTTGAGGGTAAGGGCATGTGTTAGTTGCTTTTCTAAAACAGCCTTTAAATTGAGAGTGACTATAAGGTGAATTTTAACTTCTTGTTTTCCCTCCCTCACTCTCTTCCTTCTCAATTAAATAAGGAAAGAATTAAAGTTTTTTTTCCTTTGCACTTTTATTTTGCCTTTGCTGCTAAAACCTGGGGTTTCTGTGACTCTCCCACTTGCTACAGTGACACCTGCTGTCAGACTTTAGAATGACTGCCCTGCATTGTGTCTTCCTATGGTCATCCTAGGAGCCTGCACGCTGAGGCCAACTTAACAAAAGTGGATGGTTTGCAGCATGGTGATCAGTGATGGTCTTGGGAGAGGACTAAAAGCTGATAGTAGGAAAAACTATCAGATATGCGGATGATGTCAGACAGTATACTGAGCTCAGAGAATATAGAGCACACACTGAGTAAACAAAGCTGCAGGTGGGGCCCAGGATAAGAAAAGAGTCTCTCTCTCTCTCTCTCTCTCTTTTCTCTATTAAATGCTAAGAAAGGAGTCTAAAAAGATGTTCAGAGACTAATACCGTAAGTCATACTTTGAAGAGAATTTGTGGTATTAGCTGGATGAAGTCCGAACTTCAAGCCTTCGTTTTCAATCACCATATTCCCCCAAAGCAGAGAAGTGGACTCCTTTTGGGGAGGCTGCTGTGAGAACACAAGCGGAAACCATGCTTGTCCGCTCTATTGTACACTGTCAGGAGAACATTTCTCCGGGTGGAACTGGAGCCTCAGGACCTGCTGCCCTGGTAGCTTTAAATATATACTGTTAGTTGCTGGCATGGATACGCATTTAAAACAGTTCTCCATTCCAGATGTTTTTGATATTTAATTTCCTCATAAGCATCATGAAGAATCATTCCTTCTTTTTCTGAATGTTACATTATTTCAATGGTTTCTCTTTGGTTAGAAATAAACAAACCACCTCTAGCCAAGATAACTGGGAATGTGGTGATTACCTTGCCCACGGACACGGCAGAGTTGGACGGCTCCAAGTCCTCCGATGACAAAGGGATAGTCAGCTACCTCTGGACTCGAGATGAGGGGAGCCCAGCAGCAGGGGTAAGTGTGCCAGGAGGTGGTGAGCCACGCAGGTCAAGGTGGTGAGATGGGAGAGGAGGCTGAGCCAGACATCCAGTTATCTATTTTAACTAAGTGGTCTCTTGGGTCAAACCTGGATTGCTCTCTGAAATCCAGGGTGGTTAAATGACTTGCCTAGGGTCACCCCTCAAGCTGGCATGGGACAAAATGTGATTCTCTTCCCTGATCCTAGTGGCTGTGGGCTGTAGTGCCATCACAGAGCAGGAACTGCCCCAGGTCGAAGCTGTCCAGCCCAGAGCGGGGCTTAGTTATGATAGAAGCAGCAGCTGACTCCACGGTAGGAGTGTGGATCTGTCCTGCAACATAGCCATGTTGTTCAACCCCACAGGAGGTGTTAAATCATTCCGACCACCACCCTGTCCTCTTTCTTTCCAACCTGATCGAGGGAACCTACACATTTCACCTGAAAGTGACTGATGCGAAGGGTGAGAGTGACACAGACCGGACCACTGTGGAGGTGAAACCTGGTGAGTTCATTTAGAAGGAGACGGAGTGGAGCTGCTGGATCAGCCAAGCAGGGCCTCGATCCAGAGACCCTTCCCCCTGCATGTTCAGAGCCAGATAGCATATCCAGCTTAAAAAAAAACCCTAGATCTCCCAAACCGAGAACTCCTTAAAGGTTGTCTGTTCCAAGACCTCGCCTACCCATTCAGGAGTTCAGACCCCCCCCCACCCCCCATCTCAGATGAAGAAATAGAAACTCAGAGAGAGCAGGGCTTGCTCAGCTTCACACAGCAATTGTGTCAGAGCCAGGCCTTTCTGCCCCTACTCCAGCACTTTTTCCCCTCTGTGTGACTGATGAGAGAGGGCTCAGGGTGCTTTGGGAATCTGAGCTCAGGAATAACTTGAGTCATGATGTCCCGTCAGCACCCAGATGCAGAAAACAATTTATTTTTGTAAGTTGAGCCTCAGGCTTTATCTGACAACCCAGGGAAGGTAAAGTAAGTGATGTCTTTTATATTTTTCAGATTTGCAGAAATAAAATTTCCTTCTTAAATAGAACCATGTTTTTGTTTTGTTTCAAGGCTAATTTGGTATTAGGGAGGAAGAGAACACAGGGTGAGGTAGAGCTTTATAAATTCCTGAGCATCTGATGAGAAGGTATATTAACTTTAAACCTACTGTTTATTATGTAGGCCGAGTTCATGTCTCAGATAGGAAGGGATCTTGGCAGGTCTTCCAATCCTTGTCCTACCTCTATGAAGGACAACAGCCAAGACACTATAACATCTCTTCTGTGTTTAAAATCAGATCACAGATAGTCTCAGATTATGTAACTTATACTTCAGAACGGGCAAATGGTGCATCCAAGTATGTGAATAAGGCGTTCTGAATAGTCACTTTTTACTACCAAGTGTAGAGCAATCTTTAGGACATAATCTGAAGTAAAACACAGTGGTCTCACGGTTCTAGAGCTGTGAAAACATCATGTGCTGTGATGTTTTAAGGAAATCCTTGTTTCTTGGCTGCCTGGATTTCCTTTGTGTTTACAGTTTTCAAACCTGTAAGGGCAGATGCATTCCCCTTACTGATATGATAGTTGAGATGGAAATTTTCCCTCCCATTGTTTTAGACAAAGGACAGCAAGTCACTGAAAATCAGATTGGATCAGAAGAAATCGCTAGATATCTCCAGTTGGCCTGAGAGTTGAGCAAAACCAATTGGGTAGAGGCTTTTAAAACAAACCTTGAAGTGTTTCTCTTTTCCCCACTCCCTTCACTAAACCCTATCTTTTTGGCCTGGTCCCCAGCACATGTGTAGTAATTCTCAGGTCGATATAGAGACCAGGAATGCTTCCGAAGCTCTCCAAGGCAGCCCAATTGCATTTGTAGGAGTAATTCACTATTGTGCCTTTCCATTTGAAGGAGATCAGTTGTTTTTCCAAATGTTCTCACTACTTTCTCTCCTGGGCCAAAACAAATGCACAATGGCAGGTCTATGTTAACCCTCCTACTTCTAAAGCCATGACTGATCCACATGCTTTCCAGATCCCAGGAAAAACAACCTGGTGGAGATCATCTTGGATGTCAACGTCAGTCAGCTAACTGAGAGGCTGAAGGGGATGTTCATCCGCCAGATTGGGGTCCTCCTGGGGGTGCTGGATTCCGACATCATTGTGCAAAAGATTCAGCCGTACACGGAGCAGAGGTAGCTGGGCAATGTATGGGGGGAGAAAAGGAGAGACCAGGGTTCCCCTGGGCTTCTTGATTGAGCTAAGAAATAGTGTGGTTAGATAGAGAAGGGTGGGCTCTCTGATTAGGAACCTCTCATGGTGTCCATTTCTTTAATGAACTTTCCTAGTACGGGTCAGGTGCTCTGTACTAGACACTGCACAGGGTACAAGGTCAGAAGAGGTCTGTGACGTTTGAAGACCATAGTCTAGTAGGGGAGATAAGCAAGTAAACATAAAATATCAGTACAGAGTGGATTTGACAGAATGAGTGTTATTGTAACCAGGTAGGGTAGGGGGGCCCCGGAGAAAGAGAACCAGGCATG
This sequence comes from Vicugna pacos, assembly GCF_048564905.1. NCBI lineage: Eukaryota > Metazoa > Chordata > Mammalia > Artiodactyla > Camelidae > Vicugna > Vicugna pacos. The sequence goes on from NC_132999.1 coordinate 42,465,849, forward strand.
GCTTTCTTGACATAAGAGAAGCCATTTTTGGTCCAAGCCGTTTTGTGATCTAAGCCTGGCCACAATGCTTGCCCTTGAACAGGTCTCAGTAATAAATGATCTTAAAAGAACAAAAGAATGTGGGAAAAGATGACTCTTATCGGCAAGAGAAGTAACAGTAGCAAAAATAATAAGTCAGTTGTAAAGCCTCCCAGTTTTGTTTTGATAGTAAAGATTAGCCTCAAGTACTCAACCATCAGATCAACTGGAACCAAAGGAATGATGGTATTGACCTTTTCTGATCCTCATGACTTCAATCAGCTAAAGCTTGACTCTTTTGACCTTTGTCCCAATTCTGTGCTGAGTTCTCTGCTCAAGCCTTCATGAATATGCATGTGCCCTTAGTGTAAAACGTTCCCGGTTTTGCTGTTCGGGGAGACACTGCTTTGGGAAAGATCCCAGGTGTTCTCCTTACTTGCCCCAAATGATAAATCCTTCCTTCTCCCCATCTTTGGCTTAGTTGTGTCTTTTGGCTCAACACCCACCAAGAGGCAAACCCAGGTTTCAAGTAACACTATCATGGAGATACAGAGGCAAGAGTAATGAATTCTTCCGGGAGGGTTGGGGTTGAGGTGGTCCAGAGATTTTTACAGGAGTAAAGCTTGCACTGATCAAGTGTAGGAGGACTGGGAGCAAATTCAGAGTAGGAGAACAGCGTGGACAATGGTTCTGTGGTATGAAAGTACAAAGTTTCTCTGGAAGAAGTCCTTTGGTTCAGAGCACTTCCTGGGCTCTAGGATATGGTGGAACATTGGCTGTGTAGACTGAGAACAGTCATAAGCAAGCCAAGCAGTTTGGTTTCAATAGTTTGGATTGGAGGACTCAAGTCAGTTTGTTTGAAGTTTTTGTTTGTTTTGTTTCTGAAGCAAGGGTATTTAGATAGGTTTTTTTGTTTTTTGTTTTTGTTTTGGGGGGTGTGGAAGATCAGTAGTGTGGAGGCTAGACTAAGATAGGGAAAGACCAAAGACTGGGAAACTGACCAGGAAGCTTTTGGATTAGTCTAGTAAAAAGATGGTAACATCTGAATTGAGGTAGTGGCGATGGAAATGGCAGAAGAAAAGAGAAAATCAAAAGAAATTCAGAAGTAAATCAATAGGACTTGGTGATCTTTGGAAATGGAAGTGAGGGAGGCATCAAATATGAGGCTTTTGGTTTGGATGCCCAGATAGATGGTGAATGCCATTAACTGAGATTATGGATACAGTTTTGAAGAAAAGATAATGAGTTCAGTTTTCACTACTGAATTTGGGGTTTCTTATGAGTTACATGGGGAGTTGTTTCATCAGATAATAGCAAATACAGGCTGGAACTTGAGATGAAAGGAAAGGCTAGAGATAGGGAGTCATTGCATATAGGCAGGAGTCAAAGCTGTGAGGACGGATGAGTTACACTTAGGGCGTGTCAAGAGGGTTGAGGACAGAGCTCTGGAGAAAGCAGTATTTCATGAGGAGGCAAAGAAAGAAGAGCCAGCAAGGGAAACTAAGAAACAGCAGTCAGAGAGGTGGGAAGGAAACCAGGTGGGAGTGGGCTGCTGGAGATTAAGGGACAAGCTGGCAGTAGGGGGGCTGCCAGAGGATTCAGGTGCTTCAGAGACAGGTGTAGTGAGAATGCAAAATAGGTTTTTGGATTTGTGATTAGTAGATCATCAGAACTATAGTGAGAGCATTTTAATTAGATGCTGGGAGCAAATTTTTTTCATGGTTTGAGGATATAGAGATGGTAGTATAACACCTCTTTGAAGAGGTTGGTGCTGAAAATAATATTGGAGATGAGCTCAAAAGAATACGTCTTTTTAATTGAAGTATGGTTGATTTACAATGTTGTGTTAGTTTCTGATGTACAGCATAGTGATTCAGTTATACACACACATATATTTATTCTTTTTCATAATAGATTATTATATGTTGAATATAGTTGCCTGTGCTATACAGGAGGACCTTGTTGTTTATCCTGTGTATAGCAGTGTGTATCTGCTAATCCCAAACTCCTAATTTATCCCTCCCCTCCTTTCCCCTTTGGTAACCATAGTTTGTTTTCTATGTCTGTGAGTCTAATTCTGGTTTGTAAATAAGTTCATTTTAACCTTTTTTTTTTTTTAGATTCCACATATAAGTGATATCATATGATATTCGTCTTTCTGTCTGACTTACTTCACTTAATATGATAATCTCTAGGTCCATCCATTTTGCTGCAAATGGCATTAGTTCATTCTTTTTTATGGCTGAGTAGTATTTCATTGTGTGTATATATATTATATATCAATAATTAATAATATCATTAATTATATTACATATAATGTATATAAAGCACAACTTCTTTATCCAGTCATTTGTCAGTGGACATTTAGGTTGCTTCCATGTCTTAGCTATTGTAAATAGTGCAGAGGAAAGGTAGATGGTGGAGATTGGGGAGGCAGGTTGTAATTGGAGGTGGATCTGGGGGGCTTGCTGTGGGCAGAGCAGGAGCACCACTTTCTTTGGAGATAGGAGGAAACAAGGGAAGATCATGGGTGAATTTAGAAGTAGAGGGGATGAAATTTGAGACTGTTGGTACCAACGTCCTGTTTTTTCTCTGAAGTGGAGGCAAAGCCATCTGCTTTCAGGAGGTGAGAGTGAGGTGGGCAGCCTGAAGAAAATGGTAAAGATTGGGAACAGCAGCTCCAGGAAAGGATGCTGGCTTTGAGCAATATTAGATTCTTAGCCAAGGTTAGAGACATGAGGCGAGAGCAGCAATTCCTAACTGGCTGCATAATAGAAGTCACCTGCAGCTTTTATGAACATACTGTTACCCAAGCCTCACCCCCACAGATTATGATTCAGTTGGTCTGGAGTGAGGTCTGGGCACCTAAAATATAAAAACTCCCCGGGTGAATCTAATATGCAATCAGGGTCCACTGGGTCAGAGACAGCATCATGATTAGGACTTTCTTTTTAAGCTCTGCTCAGCAGCCTGGGAGTAGGAACAGGGAAGGTGGCTGCTGGGATCGATCCAAGCTGGTGGGAATTGGCTGTGATGAAACAGTGGAAAGACACTAGCAAGAATGCGGGTTAGAGCATTGTGGAAAGGTTTGCTTGCAGACTTGCCGTCACCGCATCTGGGCACGAGGAAGAGCAAAGCATCACAGTGACTCTGGGTTTCTGGCTTGGCCTGGATTGGCTGAGTTGAGGAATTCTGGAGGAGGATATGATTGGAGGGAGATAGTATATTACGCTGGGAAAGAGCATGGGCCTCACCCCAGGCAGACCTGGCTTCTGAGCCCTGCTCTGTTAGTGGCAGCTCTGTGACAGTGAGCAGGTTACAGTACCTCTCTGAACAATGTTCTTCACTGATGCTAGTACCCACATTGTGGGGTTGTTATTGAAGATTACATAAAATAATGTTTGTGTAAATTCTACCTAATAAAACTGAAAAATGAAAAAAAAAAGATAATGTTTGTGTAGTCCCTAAAACATAATGAGTCAGTTAGTGCTTATTACAAGTTTATCTTGAAACATGTGGGATTTGAGATGCCTGTGGAAGAACCGGGGTAGATAATCTAGTAAGCATTTGCAGATGTAGATTTTGTCACTCAGGAGAGACATGGGGAGAGGAGATAAAGATTTGAGGGTTATTTGTATATAGACAGAAATTGAAACTGTAAGCCTGGATTAGGTAGCTAGGAGAAAATAATGAGACATGGACGACAAATCTTTTATGGAAAAGTTTTGTTTCTTGATTCTGGAGTTCATAATACCCCATTGTTAGCCTCACTGTGCTGCAGGCTTTTAAGTCTTTTATGATAGGGCTTCCCAAACTTTCGTGTCAATCCACACATAGAAGATGATGCTGTTTATATGGCACATTGGGATAAATAGACAGTTAAACTGGAAGCAGCTGGTCCAGGGTCTCTTGGATACCGAGATCCCACACAGCAGCCCTGTGTTCTATGGAGATCGGTATCTGGGGCACACCTGTAAACCCAGTGTGACCCACTGGGAAGTTTCAGTTCCTGAGACTAACATGGAGTCAGGAAGCAGACTGCCAGAAATGGAGGCCAAGGCATAGAGAGCAGGTTTTGTGCCATCCAGATGTGAGTTCAAACATGGTCTGCCTTGGACAGAAGTTGACAGTTAGAAAGCAGAAGGATTCTGGGCATGGGATAACATAACCTTGTACCAGCCACACCATCATGTAGGGTCTGTCTTGTTGCTGTCATAGCAGTGATCATTTTGGCTGTTTTGACCTATGCATAATGCTTTGATCTGTCCAACAATTTACATTTTACAAAGCACTGTGGTTTGTCTCACAGATAAACCAGGCACAAACCCAACAGCACCATACTCTTAGTTGTTAAAAGGTTGACAGCAGGGATGTAGCCATAACCAAATCCCCGTTTTTCTGACCTCTAGTTACCTGTTTGAAATAGATCTTGTTAGCTGGGGCAGCTTGGGGCAGCCTAGGGTTTTTTTAAAAGCCTATACTTTGGAGTCAGACATATCAGGGTTGGGGTTCTGGCTCTGCCATAATTAACTGTGTGACCTTGGGCAAGTTACTTAACCCCTCTGAGCCCCAACATTGTCCTTTGTAAAATGGAGATGATGCTGATAATCCTTTCTCATTGGCTTGCTGTGAAAGAATGTGTGTAATACTTAGCACAGCGTTTGGCACAAACAGAAGGTATTTAGCAAACTGTAGCTTTAACAATAGTTGTTGACAGTTTCAGCTCATTCATACTGTTGTCTGTCTCTGCAGCACCAAGATGGTATTTTTTGTTCAAAATGAGCCTCCCCACCAGATCTTCAAAGGCCATGAGGTGGCAGCGATGCTCAAGAGTGAGCTGCGGAAGCAAAAGGCAGACTTTCTGATATTCAGAGCCCTGGACATCAGTACTGTCAGTGAGTAGATTCTGGGACGCTGGGAATGAAAGCCTGCCCAGGGCCCGTGGCTCACCTGTCAGTCCCCACTGCCCTTGGGCTTCATTTCCTGTCCTCCCACGACAAGGAGGTGATCCCTTGCCTCCACTACCATTATCATGAAGGAGTCTTGACTCATTGTAGAGGTTCTTAACCTGGAGTCCATGGGCCTCTGAGATAATGTTCAGAGAGGCTATGAGTTTGGGAAAAAAATTACATCTTTATTTTCACGAACCTCTAAGTGAAATTCGTTGTTTCTCTTAATCATGAAAATAGGCAACAAACTCCAGTGGTATTAATAGAACGTGTGACTTTAAGGCGATAGAAATCTCAGATGATTTCATTATCCTACTACATGGTGGAATAGCATTTTCACTCGTCACTACTTCAAAAATAGCACCAATTGTTAGACCCACTCCTAGATCTTGTTACTTAATGTTTCAATAAAGACACATACATTATTTTTTAAAATTTTGTTTTCTTAAATAATTCAAAAACGTGGTCAATATAATTGCTTTCTTTTGTAATACTATATGTTTTATTTTGGCAATTAAATTCTTCAGAGAAGGGGGTCTCTGGGCCATGAAAGATTTAGAACTGCTGATTTGGAGAAACAAGCAGAAAGAGTCTGGAATCTTCCTCACTGCTCCAGTTTGATCCAGCCATGATGACAGTAATGGGCACTGTGCCCAGCTGTGCGAGCCTTTGGGGTGGGTCTCCATGAAGTGTCATCACAGGCCATTGAGCAGAGGGTACCTTTGTATCTTCATTAGCCCTAGGAGCTGGTTGTCCCCCGACTCTGGCTCCTGTTGACTTTTTCCCCTTTATTGCTACTTTCAGCGTGCCAGCTGAACTGTTCTGACCATGGTCACTGTGATTCATTCACCAAACGCTGTATCTGTGACCCTTTTTGGATGGAGAATTTCATCAAGGTGCAGCTGAGAGATGGAGATAGCAACTGTGGTGAGTTTTCTGCTTGGCACCGTGTCAGCTGGCTTGGCACTGAGAGTGGCTCTGAGTTGAGTTGGGTGGGTGTTGGTGTTTCCAAGGCAGATGAGCAAGCGAGGAGAAGAACTTTGTGTATTTTCTGTTTGCAGGGGACTTTTACTTCCTTCCTCCACACTTGCTCAAGGTTAGAGGAAAGCTCTGAAGCAGTTGTTTAAGAAGAACCAAGCTTAAATCAGATCAACTGCAAATTGCAGCCTAAGTCAGACGAGCTGCAAGGCCTCCTGTCTTTTTGGGGTGCCTGTGTACTCTGGAAGCCTGTAGGTTTCTATCCCCCACTTTCCCTTTAAAGCTCCTTACAGTCTGCCCCACGGCACCAGGGTCTCTGAGCAGCGACTAGAAAGCAGGGGCAATTCATAAGGTTTAAAGTTTTAGGTGCCTTCAACTCCAAGGTCTCACCCTCCCTGGGGATCCCTGGGGGCCTTGTCTGCAGAGTGAAGCCGCCTCCTGCCCAGAGTGGGGCAGCCCAGACTGCCCTTCTAGCCTCTCTCTTCACTACCCTCACCATTTTGTTTTTCTTGGCAGAGTGGAGTGTGTTATATGTTATCATTGCTTCCTTTGTCATTGTTGTTGCCTTGGGAATCCTGTTCTGGACTGTGATCTGTTGCTGTAAGAGGTAAGATGGACTTTTCCTTGGAAATTCGTTCAGGCTTACAATCACATGTTCATTCATCAGAGAGGTAAATAGAACCTTCCACATGGAGGGTGCTAAGTCCTAGGTTTCCTCCCTTCCCGTCACCGTCTCCGTTACAGTGGTTTGGCTCACTCAAGGCATGCACAGAAAAGCTGTCCTTACCCTCTGACTCTCCAGAGGGCACACTCCTTCAGCCAAGTGGCTGTCACCATAGTGGTTTGCAGTCTGGAAAACGCAGCTGTGGCTGGAGTGGGAGAGGGGCATCTGGGTGTGAGCCTGGCTCACATCTCTAGGGTGTGCGTCCTTTAATACCCCGCACTTCAGCCTCACCACCTAACACATGGGTTCTTAATTTGTCTGCCTTCCTTGCAGTTTGGAATTCACGTATATACGTGTTTTCACAAAACTGGAGGCTTAGGTTAGTCATGATTGTCTTCTGGGTTTTTTCATTTAGGCTTCCTATCTAGTCTCATAATATTTAATGGTAATGTTTATTATGTTTTTCATTATTAATAATGAGTGTCATTTCTAAGTTTACTGTGTGCCAGGCACCATGATCACATTTTATACATTTTATAGGTAATATCTTTTCTAGTATGCATAACAACTTTTTCTCATCTTAAAGATGAGGAAATGTAGGCTCAGGAAAATGACATCACCTGTCCGTGGACAGTTACGTGGCGGAGCTGAGATTCAACATACAATGTAGCTTCACGGTAAAACTTAGAAAATTAAAAGAATTTTAAAAAATTCCCACCAGCCTAAGACAACCACTGTTTACAGCGTTGTTGGTTTAACGCTTTCCCCCACCCCACACCCTTCAGGTGTAGGGGCTTCATCTCATTTACATTTGTAACCATCTATTCTTCACTGTCACTGTGGAGTGGTAAGCCCATGATAAGATAATCACGTTTCCCTTGCCTTTTCCCAAACTGGTGAGGAATACATAAAGAACAAACCACAGTTGCTACCTTCCCTGGCTGAGAAGCAAGGAGAAACAGCCCTTCCATTAAGCAGTTGCCCCCAAGACAGGGCCCTGTCTGCAGTCTGGCTGTCATCCTGTGGTGTGCCACCTGAACCTCACGCACAGCCTCTTTCCTGAGCAGGGGCAGGGATTGTGTTTTTCAGGCAAAAAGGAAAACCTAAGAGGAAAAGCAAGTACAAGATCCTGGATGCCACAGATCAGGAAAGTCTGGAACTAAAGCCAACCTCTCGAGCAGGTAGTGGTCCTGGGACCTGGGAGTCGGGGGGTGTCTAGGTTGGAGCACTCTCCCTAAAGAGCTACCATTGTCACCTGTCCCTTCCCAGATGTGTCACTAACAGCTCTTTGTGCAGGAAAAGCATCTTGTCCTCTCCCTGTTGAGGGCTGAGGGCTGGCTTTGCCCTGTGCTGGCAGAAGCTGCCTGCTGGGCAAGCTCTGACTCCAGGGCTCACTTCTCAGCATTCCATTCACTGTGCAGAGGGGCTCAGCCTCTCACTGTCCTTTGCCTGCTTGTTTCCCTCAGGGTTCCCACCTGGAGTTGAGCTTTCCACGCCACCCTGTAGTCAGGCTCAGGGACCTTGGTCTCTTATGCCTGACCAGATTGTCCTTTCTGGGCAGACAGCAAGGTGAGGCAGTGAAGAGTTCAAAGCCAGTGTCCAACAGCTGGCCTCCTTTCCAGCTAGCCTTCCTCTCCCACTTTCCTCTCTCCAGTATTTGGCAGGTGGATCTACAGACTCCAAAACGGTCTTAGTGCAGGTGGAAGACAGCTCCCCTGCTGGCTCCAGGTGCACTGGGCTCATCTGTCAAAGAGTTTCCAACTGCCCAAGCACTGCAGTGGCTTTCAGTGATGGGGCTCATAGGGCCAGGGCGGGTAGAGGGCCCCCTTCCCCACCTGGGCTCGGTCATTGGTGAGGTTCCCATTCGTCTTGGATGCCACAGGACAGTCTTGTGTGCTCAAGGGGGCTGGACTCTATGTAGAGCTGTTCCTGAACACTCTAAAGTAGAACTATTTTTGTACAGAGTATTTATTAAACATATGTCATACTTAAAGCTTTGTATTAGGAGAGGCTGTAAGGGAACTCTAGAGAGTTCTAAGATACAGGCCCTGCCCTCAGAATTTCACTCTAGTGAGGGAGAGAAGATATATCAGAAGGAAATAAATGCTTATAGACAGTCTGGGTTCTGCACTCAGGCAGCTGGATTAGGGAACGCAATGGGGCGGCACCTGGAGGCTGGGGGCTAGTGAACCACAGAGGTGCGGCCAGGGAGTGTCCCACACAGTGTACTGAGGATGAAGGCCTAGAGGGAATTGTGCACAACCCACCCTCCACATGGTGGCCAAGGTTGTGTTTATGTTGCTCTGACAGGTTTCTCCACCCCTTGAAATCCTGCAGTGACTTGCTTTTGGCCGGTAGACATGGTGAGCTTCCAGCAGTGTGCTTCTCTGAGCGCCTCCTCTTTGTTGACTTCTCTCTTGTCTAAACAGATTCTTTTGGTTCATATTTCTGTCCAGAAAGCACCTTCTCATCCTTCTCTTAACCTGCCAGTTAAAGTCAGGCTTGTCTTTCTCCCACGTCTGTTTCAGCATTTCTCTCACCATATGGGATCACTTATGTATGTGTTTGTCCCCTTACCAGCCAGTGAAGTCCTTGAGGGCAGGGACTGTGTCTTACTCACTCCAAATGTGGAGCAGGACCACCGTGCACCAGGCCCTAGGCCAGACACTGGCTACGTTAATGGTGAACCAAACAGTCGCTGCTCTTGTGTAGCTTGTATCAGGCAGACATTAAACAAACGAATTCACAAATGTACAGGATTTGATAATGGAAGGTCTTTATGAAGAGTGACAGACTGAGACCTGAGGGATAGGTAGGAGTTAGGCACGTAAAGACTCTGAGGAATAGCATTCCAGGCAAAGAAGCAAAGTTGGTAAAGGCCTGGCTGCTGGAAGGAGCAGAGGGCACTGGGGGAAGACATGGTGAGCGCGGGCGAGTGGCACAAGGCCAGACAGGTGAGCAGGGACCTGCTCTGGGTTTCTTCCAAGAGCAAAGGGGAACCAAGGGTAGTTTTCTTTTAAGGAGGTGAACGGTGCAATTAGATTTTCATTTGAAAAAGAAAAATGTGGCTGCTATGTGAAGGAATTGGAGAGGCAAGAGTGGGTGAGAGGAGACTGGATAGAATGTCCTTGTGGTGGAACGATGATGAGATAGGCAGATAGATTCCATATACATTTTGAGGGAGGACTTGCTGGGGTTCATGATAGCTTGTCCGAGGGGAGTGTGCGCAAAGGAGAAGGAAAGGATGGCCCCCGAGCTTCTGCTTTCAGCATCTGTGGATTGGGTGGTCTTACTCTCTGAGATGGGAGAGACTAGGGAAGAGATGCTGGAGAAGATCATTTGGTTGGGACAGTTATGAATGGGGTTGAGGAAATGAGGCTAGAAGATTGATGAGGATGAAATTGCGGGGCGTTTTGAACATCAGCCTGAGGAGTTAGGCCTTTATTCTGGTGGTGATGAGAAGTGTCATCTTGAAAGTGCTGGCTTAGCAAAATTAGTCTAGTGACAACATTTAATTTAGGGAGAGATTACAGGTGGGGGCTCAGACAGCTTGGTGTCAGTGGGATGAAGGGACAAGGAAGGTCAAGGCTGACTTGTGACCTGAGAGACAGAGAATGATAGCACTGGTGACAGAATCAGGACATCCGGGGCAGTGATGGTTTGGGTAAGAGGGGATGAATTAAATTGAACTCAGCAGAACAGTTAGGCTGGGAAGTGTCACTATAGGAGTCTCCTGTGGGCTGATGAGGGTCAGCCCCACAAAAGTGGGTCACAGACCTTCTGGGGAGAGTGCTGGGGACAAGAGAAGAGACCAGGGCTGAGGAAGGGCTATCATGAGGGAGGAGGGAGCGGTCAGCAATGTTTGCTGCCGCGGAAGAAGAGGATGAGAATGGACAGCAATGATGGCAGTGACGACACTGGAGGAGTTTCTGGTCACCTAAAGAGCTGGAGTGGATGGTGAATGACAGCAGAATGAAGTGTAGTTTATTTAGGAAGTAAGTAGGTCATGAGGAAATGGAGGCCCTGAATATTTAAAGGTCCTTTTAGAAGTTGAGTAATGAAAAGTGGAGGAGAAGCAGGACAGGGTAGATGTGGCTAGAGATGCAGAAAATAGAGGTGAGGTTCCCGACGAGGAAGGAGGGAGTAGGGGATTACGGAGAGAGTGGGGGGTGGGTGGAGTTAAGATACCCCTTCTGAGCAGGAGAGAGGGAGAAGCCCGGAGGAGGCACTCAGCAGTGCTGGGGTGAGGAGCCAGATGGGGAGTGAGTGTCGCAGCACCGAGGGCTCCAGGGAAAGGGGAGGTAGGAGGGAGGGCCGGAGGTGGTTGCTGCCCCTCCACACCCAAGGTGAGACTAGATGAGGGTCGGCAGGCCCTCGTCCTCTTGTGGGCAGTGTCTAGCTGGGGAAGCAGGGAGAGTCCCCTTGGATCTGCTGTGGGTCTGACCAGGCCAGAACCCCCAGCTCGTCCTGGGCTCTGTGGCGGATTAGCAGGTGTAACCCAGAGCAGCTACTAGTAGGAGGAGGAGAACGGGATTCAGGACCAAGTTGTATAAGGTGTGGAACCGAAGGGGTTCCGCTTGAAGAAGAGTAAATTTAGTGGGGAATACGTGCGTGGACGTGCACTGAAACAAACACTGTGCCGGGAGCCAGGTTAAGGCCCCGCCGGAGTGAGCCTGGAGCTGCCGGCACCGAGTGCCGCCAGGCTGACGTGGGGACGCCCGCCCTCGGCATGTGTGGTTTGCATTCAGCAGCTGTGGTCTTGGGTTTGGTTTTGCTATTCTAGTGATTTTTTTTTCAAAACTTTCTACTGAAGTGTATTAGATTAAACCATATAAAATTACTGATATTTGGCTTTTTTGACCCATGAAACTAGTGGTTTTCTGTGGTTCAATCTAATATGCACAGAAAATCATGAGCACAGCTCAGCGGGGTTCACAGGTGAATGTGGTCATGTAATCAGCACCCAGAAGTGCTCCTTTTTGCTTCTTTGCAGTCACTGCCTCCCCCCAGTTTACTTCTAATATCTTGGAGTAGTTTATATAAATGGAATCATGCTGTTTGGCTCCTTTTACTCAACAGTGCATTTATGACATTCATTTGTGTTGTAAGATAGAGCAGTAGTCCATTCTCATTGCTTTATAATTTCCGTTGTGTGAATGTATTTATTCGTCAGGCGTATTGTTGACGGGCAGTTGAGTTCCTTCCGTTTTTGGCTGTCGTGAGGAGAGCTGCTGTAAACGTTCTTGGCCACGTCCTTTGATGAACATACACGTATGGGTTTCTGTCAGGTGTAGACCTGGGAATGGGATTGCCGAGTCAGAGGAGGGGTGTGTGTTTGCCACCGATACTGCCAGTTTCTCACTTGTACTACTTAGTAGGTGAATCCCACTCACTTCTTCAAGCAGAGTAGGTGCTAGTAGTGGGAGGGCCCTGGAAGAGTGCTGTGTACTGTGGAGCCAGGAGCGTGTCTTCCCCTCAGGCTCCTGTCCTCTGCACCTGTGGCCCGGAGGCTTTGGGGAAGATGGGAAGCTTTGATCGGGTGCTGAGAGGAGAAAGCCCCCGAAGGGTATTTCGCTTGTAGGGGCAAAGCAAAGGCTTTGAGAACCTTGACTTCCCCTGGGCTTGGTTCTTATGTTGCCACTGTCCCCTACCGCACTGGAAAGCCTGGGATGCTGGCGTGCTTCTCTGGCCCTGCTGCTCTGCCGTCCTGAGAATCAGTGGGAGGCGTGGCTGTCCTCAGTCATGTCTGGGAACTGTATCCCTGAGGTGGACAAGGCTGTTAGGTAAGCTTGCCTGAGCCCCACAGCACCCTGTACAGACAGACCAGCGCATGGGCAAGGTCTGTGGGGGTGTGGTTCCCAAGTGACAGATGCAGTCAGAGTCCGGATGCCCCATCATTTACAGCCTTAAGTCATGTCTGGTCAGACAGGGGCAGAATGGGTGAGAATCATCTCAGGACCCTCTTTCAGTGTTTTGGGGGATTTGGATGGGACCAGGAAGAGGGAGAGAGATTGTTGGAAGATGAGGGTTCAAACACACCTCACCGACTGGTCACCTTTTTAAGAAAGGAGGTAGGTTAGGTCCCTGCAGGTGAGCAGTGCCAGGCCCAGGGCACTGCCAAGCTGGGTTCTCACTCTTGGCAATTCCCACTTCTAGACCTGCTATCTCAGCCTGTGTTTTGCTTTCTCTGGAGTAGTATTTGCACCAGCCAGAGGGTAGCCGTCTTGCAGTGGGATGGGATGTGCCCTAAAGCTATATATTACTGGACCACTGTGTCTGGTCTGGCCTCTGCAGCCTTTGGGATGAGAGGTGAAGGGGACTACAGTGACATGTGGATTCTCAGGCATCTTTTCTGACCTCAGGTGCCTCTTATGGGTCCTTGTTTGTATATTCTAATGAACTGATGGCTTGGACTGTCTGCAAGTCCGCACTTCATTCAGGCTCTCAGGCTTCTCTGAGCCGAGTGCCTACTCTCCCACCTCCTATTCCTGCTCAGCGAAGCCAGAACCAGCGTCTGCACAGGCTGAAGTTGTGTCCTCACTCAGTGTAGGCAGCTCTGGCAGGCACTTTACATTCATGCTGACCCCGGATATCGTGAAAAGCTCATTCTCTAGAGCCTGAGTTCTTGTTCCTTTTGCTTTTCTGCCTCATGCAGAACTCCATCCTATTCATAAAGAGAGATGATAAAACATCCCACATTTAAGAGAGGAAAACAGAACATTGTTGGGTGGCACAAACCAAAGCTAATAGATGCGGGAGATAAAGAAACCCCATTGGAACCCAGAGCTGTTGGTCCCCAGTCTACTCTCTGTGACATTCCTGATGGGATGGTTCCAGCGAGCCAGGACTGGGAGGACTCGGGAAGGCTCCTTCCCTCAGAGAGGGCCCCATGACTGTCCCTGTCCCTCTGCTCCTCTTCAGGCTGGGAGGAGGGTGCAGGGCGTGGCTCAAGGCAGAGAAGATTCGTGCTCCTGATGCTGGGCTCCTTGACTCCCTTGCAGGCATCAAACAGAAAGGCCCGATGCTCAGCAGCAGCCTGATGCACTCTGAGTCGGAGCTGGACAGTGACGACGCCATCTTCACGTGGCCCGACCGGGAGAAGGGCAAACTCCTGCATAGTCAGAACGGCTCTGTGCCCAACGGGCAGACCCCGCTCAAGGCCAGGAGCCCACGGGAGGAGATCTTGTAGCCACCGGGTCTGCCTCCTCAGGTTAGGGCTTGGCAGTGCCAGGGGTCCAGAGCATTGCTAGGCTGGTTCTCATACTTCCTGTGTCAGAGGGCAGCTGTTCTCCCAGCATCTGCTGGTCACTTCACCCTAACATCCTCAGCCAGAGCTGCTGGTACTTGAATCCAGACATTCTCCGGGAACCCCCGAATGAAGCTGTGAACGAAGAGGTTTCCTCTTTAAATTTGTCTGGTAGGTCCCCCAAATGTCCTCACCTCAGGGCCTCCTTTTTTGCAAACCCTTCCCCTGCTCTGAGAATGGCTGCCGCCAGCTCTTGGCCTCCTCTCCCAGCTGCCTGTTGGTAAGGTTGCTGCTCCTGGGGCGGCTGCACAGAGAGGCCTGGCTGTATCCCTCACATCTGGGTACAGAACCAAGCACCACCAGCCTTCTGGCTCCATAAGCCCGTGTGCAGGTGTGTCCTTTGCTCTCTTCTTTGGGATGGAGTCTCCCCTCTCACTAGGCCCAGAGGAAGTGGTGCCCCCTCCTCACCACTGATGCTGGGCTGGTGTCTGGCCCAAGGATAGGGAAGGGCTACTGTTTCAAGAATGGAGAGGACCCCTCTTGCTGCTGGGCTGTTGTGTCAGGGCAGCCAGGCTGGACACAGACTGCCACCCCTCTTCCTTCTGGCCACCCTGGCTGGCTCAGGCCACTACTCCCTGTGCCCAGAGGGAACAGCCACAAATAGACTAGAATATTAAGGCATGAGAGTGCATGTGTGTGACTGCTCACTTGATGTCCGTTTGTGTGTCTTTTCTGTGTATCCCCTAGCATGGGTGTGTGTGTGTGTGTTGGAGTGTGTGTGTGTGTGTGTTGGAGTGTGCGTGTGTGTTGGTGTGAGTGTATGTGCATCAACTCCTTCTAGGGTTCTTGGCAACCTTGAACTGGAAAGACTCATCTCCTTGGAACAGAGACTTCCTGAATCCCTCTGGCCCTGTCACTGGTTCCTCAGCCATGGTATCTAGACGTTGAGGAATGGGAGCTTTGGGGGAGTGGCTTTTTAAAAAGAAACTTACAGTTTATACTACTGCACTATTGTCTGTTGTGAGATGATTAAACCTGCTATTTAATTGCTGGGCGCGCTGCTTTATGCTCCATTGCTGCATGGGTCCAGCCACCTGTGTGTCCCTGTGACATGATGGCCTTCCGCAGGGAAGTTGTGGGCCTGGCATTAGCACGTGTGGCCGATGGTGCTGGGATTCTGCCTCAGCGGCTGCCCTGGGAGCTGGTGGAAGAGTCACTGCCCTGAGCCCTGCTAGCCAGCCGGCTGTTCCTTGTGGCTTTTAGGGAAGGGAGTTTTCTGTCCTTTCTTCATACCCTTTGTGAACACAGAATTGGTTCACACACACACACACACAGAGCCACCCCCGTGGTCAGGCTGGAGATGCAAAGTGTCCCAACACTCAGGTGTGGCCGTTAGGGGTCCTACTTTTCCAAAGCAGAAGGGCCCGGCCCCTGCCCCAGAACACTGCAGTGTTAGTGGAAAGCTTGCTGGGCGTGTGGGGTAGGAGGGGGGCTGCTGCACCGGCTTGGACTCCCAGGAAAGGGAGGAGGGAGGACCTGGAACTCGTTCTCCCCACAAGGCCCTCTACACTAAAACCTGCTGAGGGTAGATGGTATTGGTTCTGTTTTTACAGAAACAAGGCATAGCCAGAAGTAACTCGGTCCACACAAACAGTAAATGACAGAATTAGAACTCAGGCCTCGCAGAGCCTATGCTGGGTCTGGATCAGAATCACCTTTTAAAAATGGATTGTTGGGCCCCACTGCTGCATTTCTGGTTGAGTAGAATTGGAGTGAAACAGGAGAATTTGCCTTTCTAGTGAGTTCCCAGAGGCTGTGCTGCTGGTTGGGGGAGCACACTTGGAGAACGGCAGGTCTGGAAGGGCACACTCAGTGCGTGGTGACTAGGGGGCAGCAGCTGCCCCGCCTGAGCGAGGGTGAAGGCGGTTCAGAGGAGGGGAGCGCGGACCTGCCCAGGACGCACGGCGGCCAGGGGTGTGCACTCAGGTGTGCAGGCACCAGAGTAGCTGGTGAGGTTGGTGTGTTGGAATAGCTTGAAGGATTCAGGAAGGAGCTAATAAGGACTTTATAACTTACTGACTTCATAGGTTTCTCCTATTTTCTTTGAGCCTCATTTCTACATCTTTCAATCTCAGCCACAGCTCACTGAAGGATATATTTTTATCTCAGTTTGAGATGAATAAAATAATTTTTCATCCCCTGCTCCACCAAGAAAAGGACAAAACCCAGAAACCGGTACTGCTTTCCTGGCTTGGGGTCTTGCATTGAGAAGCGCACCATGTCCCTATTCTCGCCTGACTCGTGAGAGAGGCAGAAATCCCTGGGCTTGCTTAGGGGGAGCTAGGCTACCTCCACAGCAGCCCATGTCACCCCAAAGGAAACTTTCTGAAATAATACTGAATTTTGGGAGCCTGGGATCCCGTGCCTTGACCAAACTTGGCTTGACTAAACACTCCTCTACCTTCAAAGGCCTCCGTCTTCCATTTCCTGAAAGGCTGGAAGGAAGGCCAGTAGAGGACACCCTCACGTTTCTCGAGGCCCACTAGGTGCTTTGTGTGGAGAGGAAACAGTCACCAAGAAGCAGCACTCAAAAGGAAGTCCGTAGGGCTGGAAGGCTGCAGTGCTGGCCTTCCTGCTGGGTCAGGGGCGGGGGGTAATGGGGAGAGACTCTGATTCCTGTTCTTCCAGCTTTCCTTTGGCCCATCTGACCAGTGAAAGGAGCGGGAGTGGGTGCTCACACACACTGGGAGTTGCTCTCTGAAAACAGGTATGGAAAGGAGGTAACGTGCAGCCAGGAACCATGAGCCCCTGGGAAAGAGGGTTTGAGGAGCATGGATCAGGCCCTTGAATCCTTTGTGGAATTTATGTTGAGGTTTAAAGGCACCTATTTAGTCTCTGGTCAAACCTGAGCCACCACTGTAACCCCTTTTACCTACATAACCCCTCACGTGTGGTTGGTGCTGGTGGTGGCTACGTCAGTCAGGAGCTCCAGTGCCAGTGCCGGGGGTGATGCTCTTGGCCCCGACAGGCTGCGCGCCTCTGTCCCCGAGTGCTGCGCAACAGGTACAGCTCCGTCGCCCCCACCCTGGCAGGCTGCAGTTGCTCAAGTTTGACCTGGAGGGTACTGATTAGGCTCTTCTGTTCTTCACCAGGAACAAAACTCAAGTGACCTTTCATGGGAAGGCCAGCCTTCTCAGGGCAGATACAGAACTGCCTGGCAGGTCATTGCTGTGCCCTAGTCTCACCTGAGCTGCGCTGTAGGTTTCCCTTCCCCACCACCTCTAACTAATCACGTTCCTGTGCAGTGACATCAGTGGTTCTCACGCTGGCTGCACATTAGAATCACCTGGGCAACTTTTTACTGATGCCTGGAACCCACACCCCATAGGTGGTTGTATTTTTAAATATTTAACTGATCCTTTATTAATTCCTCAGATAATCTGTGCCTACATAGCATGCCCTCAACAAGAGGGAAAGCAGCCCTTGGCAGCTCAACTCCAAAAGTCTTGGAAACCAGTTGGATTTGGGCAATAAAGAGGGGAAATACCCAGATACCCTCTTAATGACCTCAGGGAGAAGCCCTTGAACTTGGGTTTGGCAGAGATCAGTTGTTCACCAAACGAGTCCTTTTCCAGGACATACTACTCATCAACCTCTCTAGTCATCTACACAATATGGGCAGAAGAGAGGTGTTCCAGCTTTGGTCCTGATCCGTTAAAAACTTCCTGTGTGACACCCCCACCCCTGGCCCCTTTCCTCCAGGATCTGCTGGCCAGATGCAGAGGAGCACTCAGGGGACTCTGAGGCCATGGTAGAGACACACAAGGTGGAGGAAGCCTGGATCCTAAACCACTATTGAGAAAAGAGGTGCTCTACCAGAGTGGCCATTGGATTGTGATGAGAGAAATAAACTTTATCATGCTAGCCAGTGCATTTTTTAAAACAGTAATAGCTAGTGTTAATTGTGGGCCCAGGCTCTCTTCTGAGACAGGCCTCCCTGGGCCCAACTAAGCTACCAGGATTGATGGTGCTGCCTCAGCCCACAGCCACGTGGGCTGCAGGAGGGACAGCTGGAGAACTAAGGCACATCATGGTCTTGGCCATACAGTTCTAGGTCATGCCTTTTGTTCTTTTTCTGAAGAGCAGTAATAATTCAGATCCTTCTGTAGGATAAGGGCAGTATGCTTAGGGATCCAGAGCTGAGGGTATGTTTGCCTGTGGGTGTGGTCTGAGGACTTGAGGGCTTGGAGAGAAATAGTTTAAGTAATCCGAAACAAACTCCTAGGTCTCTGTGTGGGGGAACTTGCCACCTGACTGTTGACAGGAGTATTTCAATTGTTACTGTAACTTGTAGCCTAGAAAACTGAACAGATTTCCAGACACCCATTGCTAGGATCCAAAAAACAAAACAAAAAAATGCTTCAAGGACGAGTCAGGACAAATCCAGTGTAAAAAGTGTTTAATTGAAACTGTGCTGTAAATGACTAGCATTTTAGTATTCAATTGGAAATATGGCTACACGGAGGAAAGTCATTATCTTTGTGATCTGCAGGCAACCACGCACATCCTGAACCTCTGAAGGAGTCCAATACCCTTATGAAAAACAATGTCAGTAAACACCTGGAATCAGACCTGGGTTCCCAGTCTGAACTATAGAGCCCAAAACGGGGAAATGAATCAGGGAGCACCTGAGTCACATTTCCTTGGCATTTATTAGTTGGCTAAATAAATTAAACCACTAAAGTAGATAAAAGTGCAATCCAACTAGAGCAGTTTAAGCTTTTCCCCAGGTCATGCCCTCCAGCCTTCAAGTAGATCCTAGCGGCCTAGAATCTCCCTCTGAAGCCTGGGGCTACCTTGGGGCTACAGTGACTCACGTGCCTCTTAACACTGTGTATAGCACTCAGCCTTCTGTCTCCTACTTGCTTGCAAGTTCATGAGGCTGGAGCCGCCTATGTTTTGTAACACTCTCACCTCTAACAGAACACAGATGATAAGTATGTGAGAGCTAGAATACCTGGGAGTAGTCAATACCCAGGAAACTTCTCATTCTAATTCTGTTACATGGTGACAAAACACCTGAGTCTCATATACCTGTGCTTCAAAGGGTTCCTGTCATGCTACCCATAATCCACACATGCCCATCAGTGATTAATGCCAACCAAGGACCGTGACGGAGAAACCACAGACATGGCTGTCTTCATGAGAGATCACAGCACACCACTCTATCCTTTCCTTGTCTAAAAAAATCCCAAGCTTTCTCAAAAGCACAAAGCACTTTAAACATGGCACTCTTTAGAACTACTAAACACCATATTCTCATTTGGAAAAGCATTATTAACTTTAGCATTCCAAAATACCGTCATATTTCTAGTTCCTAGCACCGTGGCTGGTGTGCACTTAAAAATGTGCCTGTGATGAACACAGAGCCTGATACTGACCAAGCCAGAGATGTGAAAGAAGTGGCTTCTCAAAGGAAAATGCCAGCTGAAGAGGGGAGAAGGTGGCAGATCTAGCCACTGCTGAGCTGAGCTGACACTCCAAGGGAACCCGGCCTAGTAAGTTCCCAGAGAGTATTGCTAGGGGTGGGGTGGTGGGTAGAATAGAGATGGAATTAAAATACTGAACAATGAGTGACACTTAAGGTAGAGTTAGGGTGGTGACTAAAATGAAAGCAATCTAAGTTCCTTCCAGAGGAGGACAGTGAAAATGCTGATTAGCTTTAGAGTTTTAAGTCAGGTGTTCATGGTATAACGACTGAGAAAGCTACTAAAAATTCAGAAACAGAACATGTAACCTCGAAACCAGAAAAGGAAAGAAAAAAAATACTTCAGTCAACCAAACAGCAGGAACAGAGAGAGGAAACAGCAGCATTAAAAATCCCATCACTTAATAGGCAGAAGTTGTCAGATTGGGTATGAAAACGACCACCTCCTCCTCCTCCACACAAACGTTTACAGACTGGATATAATTGTAGAATGATATTCACCAGAGAGACACCTAAAATGTAAGGTTGAAAAATAAAAGGGCAGCAAAGATACACTGGGGGCTTTGGTTCCTATTAAGGGAGCGAAGCAGCACAGGCTACTGGCTCCCTTCCCCAAAAATCAACCTTAGAAAAACAGTACATTCTAGGGAACAGCGAAAATCTGAGGAACCACCACCAAAACCAGACACAACCCAAACCAACAAGAAATCTCCCCAAATCCTGTACGAACCCCCAGGAGACTGAAGGTCTCCTCAGAAACTGGGAGGGGAGGTAGGACATCAGTGAGACGTCTACTCCTGCTATGCCTGCGACAAAAGTGGGACACGCAGGGCAGCCCCGGAACTGCTGGGTGAAAACGGGTGGGCTAGGCAGCTTCTCTTGGGATTGAAACCTTTTAGCCTCTGAAGCCCCAGGGCTGGCAGATGACAATCAGGAATTGCTGCTTCTTCCTAAACCTCTGAAAGTAAATCTGAGAGCAGCTGCTGGTGGAGTAGCTGACGATGACTGTGAAGTACCTGGAGGTTATTACCTTCCCCTGCTTGAGCTCATTGGAAAGGAGAGCACATGGCCTTGCCCTTTCACCAGTAAATACTACTGGACAGAGGAGCTGGTGCTCTGAAGGAACATGAGCTCACAGGCCAAAATAACCAGAGTGTAATTCCCGGCCCCCAAAGTCAGCAAACTAAACTTATACTCTAACCAAGAATTAAAAATAAAGCAAAATAAATATACGGGAGATAATAGCAGTGTGAAGCAGGAACAAGAACTGAGTGGAAATAGTAAGTATGAAAAATAAAATGAATGAAATAGAGGGACAGATAGAAGTCAAAACCAATTGACTGGAGCGTCATCCTGAGGGCCTTTACGTAAAGGATGCAGGAAAAGGGCCAGAAGAAACGGAGACGCACACATAGCGGCCCCGGGGGGAGCAGGAGCCAGCACCTGAGTAAGTGGGAGTTCTAGAAGAAAACAGAGACAAGTAAGGAGAAAATAATCTGAAGAAATAAACTAGATTGACCAGAATTAAATAGATGAAAGAACTCATGGATGAGTAAGGAAAACATACAACCAGAAACATTGCAGTAAGAGATTTAAGGCCATCTAAGAAAATCAAAAATTCTGAAAGCTCCCAGAGAGAAATAGCAGGAAAAGAACTTTGAACTCAAAATTTGTATCAAGACAAACTCATTTAAACATGAAAGTATAATTAAAAATTCTCAGGGGTACAAGGTTTCAGATTTTTTTCCACAAAAGACTCAAGATATTTTTAGAAGAAGTGATCAAATATGAAAAATAAATTTAGACATGGGATGAGATAGAGGAAGTAAGGGTGGGCAAATAAATACTTTAGCAAAATTTGTACAGGTGGTCCTGAAGGTTAACAATGGTTTAACTTGACACAGATTCAGCAGAAACCATGCATCAAATTTTGATTTTTAATATTTTCCTGAGCTAGCAATATGTAGAGGGGTACTCTCTTGGATGCTGGGCGTGGCAGTGAGCTACAGCTCCCAGTCAGGCACACAAGCACAAGGTACAGAACAGGATGTTTACAACTATTCTTTTTAGGCAGGCTAATTTAAATGTTCTAGGCAACTTTATGGTAGGCTAGGCAAAGCTATGATGTTGAGGTTAGATGTATTAAATGCATTTTTTTTACTTATGATAGGTTTATTGGGACATAACCCCATTGTAAGTTGAGGAAGGTCTGTAGTCTGAAACAGCTAGGAGGGAAGGCAAGGAAGAGGGAAGCAGAAAGGGGGAAGGGGAAGAAGGGAAGGAAAGGAAAACAAAGTATATTAATAATCCAGAGCCAAAATTCTAAAAAATACCAACATGGTAGTGTTGTGAAGACCCAAATCTTACTAGGAAGAAGATTTAGATGATAAAGAAACCAATAGGGGTAAATAAGCATGATTAGTATTGAGTAACATCAATAAAAATGAAAGTAACGTTAAGACAGGACACCATAAATCTAGAAAAAAACATAGGTAAAACATTCTCTGACAAATTGTAGCAATCTTTTCCTAGGTCAGTCTCCCAAGGCAATAGAAATAAAAGCAAAAATAAACAAATGGGACCTAATTAAACTTACAAGCTTTTGCACAGCAAAGGAAACCAACCATAAGCAAAATGAAGACAATATATGCACTGGGAGAAAATATATGCAAATGATGCTACTGACAAGGGCTTAATTTCCAAGATGTACAAACAGCTCATACAACTCAATTAACAAAAAATCAGCCCAAACAAAAATGGGCAGAAGACCTAAACAGACATCTCCCCAGTGAAGATGTACAGATGGCTAATAGGCACATGAAAAGATGCTCAACATCGCTTATTACCAGAGAAATGCAAATAAAAACTACAATGAAGTATCAACTTCACACCGGTCAGAATGGCCATTATTAAAAAATCCACAAATGATAAATGCTAGAGAGCGTGTGGAGAAAAGGGAACCCTCCTACACTGCTGGTGGGAATGTAGTTTGGTGCAGCCATTATGGAAAACAGTATGGAGATTCCTTAAAAAGCTAAAAATAGACTTACCACATATGATCCAGCAATCCTACTCCTGGGCACATATCTGGAAGGAACTCTAATTCGAAAAGATACATGCACCCCAGTGTTCACTGCAGCACTATATACAACAGCCAAAACATGGAAACAACTTAAACAGATGACTGGAAAAAGAAGCTGTGGTATATTTATACAGTGGACTACTACTCAGTGATAAAAAAATGCTATTTGGAGCAACATGGATGGACCTGGAGATTGTCATTCTAAGTGAAGTAAGCCAGAAAGAGAAAGAAAAATACCATATGGTATCATATGTGGAATGTAAAAAAATTAAAAGAAAAAAGAGAACACCAATGAACTCATCTACAAAACAGAAACAGACTCGCAGACATAGCAAACAATCTTATGGTTACTGGGGAAAGGGGGTGGGAAGGGATAAATTTGGGAGTTTGAGATTTATAAATGTTAACCACTATATATAAAAATAGATAAAAAACACATTTCTTCTGTATAGCACAGGGAACTATATCCAATATCTTGTAATAACCTTTAATGAAAAAGAATATGAAAATGAATATGTGTGTATATATATATACATATGTATATATGCATGACTCAACATTATGCTGTACACCAGAAATTTACTCTGACTATATCAATAAAATTTTTTTTTAAAAAAAGAAAGGAATGCAGGAACGGTTCCATATTAGAAAAATCCATCAAGGTATTTTGCTAAATGAATAAAGGTAAAAATTACACACAGAAAAATAAACATTTAGTAACATTCATCTTTTATTTAATGTGAGGAGAGGGGAAACTTAATAGTTTTCAAATGTCTTTAACTTGATGTTTAAGACTGCTCTCCAGAATGGATGTACAGTTCAACGTTTATTGCAATACTGTGTTACGGTTTTTATGTCCCTACATCACCACCACCACTTGGCATTATCCAGTTTTCTAATTTTTGCCAGTCTTAGGGCTGTAAAGTGATGGCTCTTAAGGAAAAAAAAAATCATGATTGCTAATGAGTTGAACATCTCTTCATGTATGTTTCCCTTTTGGGTTTCCTCTTCTATGAACTACCTATTCATTATTCTCTGTTCAGTTTTCTTTACAATTCAGCAGTGTTTTTCTACGTTCTAGGTATAAATAAATCCTTCGGTGGTTTTACATATTGCAAGTATCTTCTCTGAGCCTGTTATTTGTCATCCTTTATTGACAGATATAATTACTAAATACTTAATAGTTTCCTTTCCTACTGTGAATAGTATCTTTTCCTTTTTTATTACATTATCTAATTGGCTATTGCTCTTGTAGAAAAATCCTTGAAGTTTTCATAAACTTAAAGCTAGCAGCCTTACACTTATTTTTAACTGTTTGTTGTTTCTCTTGGCTTTTTTATATAGTTGTTCCTGAACATCTGAAAACAATGACTTAAAAATAAAGAGTTTTATTTCTCATTTGCCAATATGGATAATCTGTTACTTTTTCTTTCCTTACAGACTGGATTAGAGCATGCAGTTCTAAATTAGTAGCATGATACTGGGCACAGTAGGACTATGAGTTAGGACCCTGGGTTGACTACTTTGATGGAGACTGAATAACAATGGCTTCAGTAAGATGGAAGGTTTCTCTTTTTCATGTGACAGTCTGAGCTAGTAGGCAGTTCAGGAGATAAGTGGCTACCCCAAGAGGTTAATGTGTTTTTGTTACATAACCCTCACAGACAGAACTGGTTTGCCATGACCACTTTCACATTCTGACCTACAGCAAAGGGGAAATTAGAAGCCCTTTGAAGGATGTGGCCTGGTAATTACAACCTACTTCTGTTTCCATCCTACTGGTCAAAACTTAGTCAGCTGTCTATGTTGCAAAATAGCCTGGAAAATAGTTTCAAACCAGCAAGCTACTGCCTAGTCAAAATGTGGGGGCCGGGGGTTCTGTAGAGAAAGAAGTGAGGAGATGTACAGAGTGTGCAGTTGTCTTGTTCCTATGTGATGGTATGTAACCATTAATAAAATCTGCACGACTAAGGGTTTCTCCAATTAAAAAAAGATAAACTATAACACGTGGTCTTCTTGTATCCCTTGATATAATGTATATTACTTCTTCCCTTTCTCAATGTAGTTAAGTATAGCAAAGGATTTTTGTAATGCTGATTACCATTCATATGAATAAACACATGAGTGAAGAACTTATGATTTATTATATATAGTATTTAGTTATTCTAAATATTTGATTCAAATATATAGAATTGATGATGTAGGATACTATGTTTTGCAGAATTTGAAGCACTGAACTTAGTGAAAATTCAGGCTGTAGTGGACGAATTAACATTTATTTAAAATCTTAATACATGCCTAGCAATTTGCATGTTATAGTAAAAATACTTAACATTTGAAAACCTACCATGTGCCACACACAACTTATAAAAGAGTTGTTGTTATTTCCACTTTATGAGAAAACTGAGGCACAGAGAGGTTAAGTAACTCACCTAAAGCTATACAACCAGTAGGTGGAAAAGACCAAGCTCCGAAGCTTCCGATCTTCCTACTGTTTCACAGTGCCTCCCGATGATCAATTTTTCGGTGATGATAATTAAGTATGATGATGACAGACAAGACGAACCAGGGTATTACTGCTTAATTCTTTCATAATGTGTCAACTCAGAACCATAGGGAACTTTTCTATTTGAATGAAAAATTAAAATTTGAATTTAATAGAAAAACTGGGATTCATTTACAGAATTTCATTTAACTTAGAACTTTTTGGAACATTCCTACTTTACAAAGTTAGGAATGCCACAGGGCAGAAACAGACAGAAACAGTCTGTGTGAAACATGAAGGTACATTCACACAGCACCAGGACAGCTCTGGAGTCTGAGGGAAATTGGCCTCACACTCCCAGGTTGAATCCATGTTTATACGGAAGAAGGGATATATTCTTTATTCTAATCTCACAATTTCAAAATGATTCATGTTGAACTGATGCAGCTTTGTAAATCTCAAAAAAAGTTTGCCTGAAACAAAATATATACATGATACCTGATACTTATAGCTTTCAGGGCTTTGAAAATAGTTAACAAATTAAAAATCCGAACAAGTCTTTGATGGGAAAAAAACTGAAAAGATTTTGCAATGAAACAATATGTGTACTGGACTGAGTGAAGACCAAATAATTTATTTTCTGAAAACTGCTCTCTTTGTCATACACCACCTGTTGGGTCATACCAATAGGGTCTAACGGGAAAAAAAAATTCTTTGAAGACATAAAGAAAAAGAATAATTCACCCATCAAATACAAATATACTATTTTATTCTAAGGGAATATTTCTATGGTTTCTGCAAGGGGAAAACCCAAAAGTGTCTAAGAAACAAAAAAAGAAAAGAATGGATAATTTAATGTTTCTCTTGTTTGATATTTTTTTCTCCCTGGAAAAAAAGTAACTTTACATAATTTTAATACAATTTTAAAAAGCAAATAACTGACATATATCAACAGCTATGCTTATGAGGAATGACCAATAATTAATCAATATTTTCTTTTATGAATTAATTTAGGATCTGGACAACTCCATGGACTAACATGCAACTGAAATCCTGACACAGTCATTTACCTGGGTATTGGCTGTTCTCAGTTAAAAGATAACAGATTGTTTTTCCTCTTTTTTTTTTAAACAATTTATCTACTATGCCAAGTATTTGCTTTTCATACAGCTACAGAAGGGGAAATATTAGTGTTTGTATAAACCATAAAGTTTGTATAGTGGGGACTATTACACCTGATGTTTCTGGATAGTTTATTGGCAGACTTATCAGACAATCCAATTGTTTTTCCTCCATATCAAACAAGCTCTGGAAGTAAGTTTTCCAGTCAGAAATGACAAACACAGATGGAATTAATCATACATAATTGGGGCAGATTTACTTCCTGCACATAGTTCTTGGTAACAAAAACAAAATTTGTTACAGGCAGAGGGACAGAACCATAAGTACACAATGTCAAAAGGCCTACTTTTAAATTTTTATTGTAGTTAAGTGACTTTATTTAAAAAACAAACAAACAAAAAGAACAAAAAACACCTTCCACTCCCATCTAAAAAAATGGGACATATTGAAAAGTCTTTTAAGGTTAAAATTTCTAAGAGGCTTTTTGGACTTCTCTCACTTCTATTGTAGGGTCAAATTAACCTCAGCTAAAGAAATTCTGATTGGGCAATATCATAAAAGCTTTGATTCAAAATTTTGTGGGGAAGAAACAGAATGGAGATGAAGGAGATGGATCGATATGCCAAACACACCTATGACTTGCAGTCCTCATTGACCTACTAAAACAGCTAGAGTTTGGAATAATGCTGTAAGACCACCTGCTTGTGGATACGCAAGACAGTCAATGTCTTTGTATCCTAAGCCCAGAATCCTATTTTCAAGTTTCTTAGGGCAACAAGGTCATCTTCCAAATGCTTTACTGAACTTAGTGAATACACTAGGGCTTTTTCTACCATAATTCTGATAGCTAAGTAACACTGTCTTTGTGGAGTTACCCACAGGTTTGCCAGAGTAAGGAGAGGGACTATTCTTTTTGAAATGACAAGGGCCTCCAGAAACTGGTGCAAAAGACAAAAATAAGAGGAATTATTTGGGAAACAGGAAGATAAAACAATGGGAGAAGAGCTGCCTTTTGGGGATAAAATGAAAACAAAAGGAGAACCCCCATTTCTGTGTACCACAGCTCATGCTATGAGACAGCAGCAATAAAGGCTGACACCCAGAGAAGCGGGCATTTTAGTGGGTTTTCTACGAACATTTCAGGACACTTGGGGTCTAATGGGCTCCAGAGGTTTTCTGTGTGCATGATCATTTTTGCAGTTTCAGCCCCTTTAACTTAATTTACCCACATCCAGAGCCACAGCTGAGAAGGCTAGACCCAGAAAGTGAAAGGGATACATTACTGTGTGAACAGCAGTGAAGGCCTTTTTCCCTGACACGAGGGGCCCCATGGCAAAAGCACCAGAGGCTTCTACCCTTCACAGAACTGGCTTGGCAGTGAAAATCAAAATCAAGACCACTTCACTCTCTACCTTTTAAAAAAAAGTTGAGTATTTTTATTGGGTCTTCAAGTCTGGGTCCCACAGCTCTCATCTGATGTCACTCTTAGGTCTGCACTAATCTCTCTCCTGACTTTTACATGGGGCTTGCCCAAGTAGCCTATTGCAGCCAAGGTTTCACTCCAAAGCTACCTCTCTAAGGTCTAAGGTTACTATGGTAGAGTTTTATACAACAGTTTTCCTTAAAAATATTCCACAATTTGTTATTCCCAAACAAAATAAGATTATGCACCACTCAGAAGAATTGGTTAGTCATTCTGAAGATGTCTAAGAACTATATCACTGCCAAAGGACAACATTTCTCAGTTCATATTCTTTCCTTCAATTTTCATTTGTACATCCACACTGTGGTTCACGAGTTGTCTGTTTTCCATTATCTTATAATCAAGTCAAGAGGACTTGGACTTAATAGATCGTTTTCCAAAGCTGGATGCATTCACAGTTTGGTGCATACCAACGTGTATGAAAATAGGAACCCCACTTCCACTTTAATCTGATAATTCAACATCAGAGTCTTCTGATTTGGCTTTGGCAAGTTCTTCATGTACCTCCCTCACCATGAGGATACGTGTTAACATGGTGTCCAGGGTCCCAGGGTCTATCGGGAATGTGGAGTACCACATGGGGCTATTTGGAACACAGGAGCGCTCAGGTTGAAGGTAAAACACATCATTCCTCTGCTTCACACTTTCAGAACTATCCATAGGGAAAAAAATAAGAAGGAAAAAAAGCAAGAAAATTGGGGATCAGAGAGTATAGGAAATATGTAGCTACTCTAAATATAATGGCTCTCAACTTTTCTGTACTGTGACGAATATTATAAACAATCTACCCACAGAGATAAGTAAGCTTATAGGCATTTTCCCCCAGGAGCAACCTGTAACTCCACATTTCTTCTCCTACACTCAAGAATCACACTGGATTGGAAGTGAGTATAATGTTAATAGACGACAAAATGTAAATCTTTCACAAACTTTAGTACTTAAAACTTACCAGGAGCAACCAAAAATTCAACTAACACGTGACACGATGGCTGAGCACCCAGTATCCTGGAATGAGCTCCAAGAGCACTCAGTACACATTATCAAAGAGCAAACCTAGTCATTAAATTTCTGAGGAAAAAGTAGGTTAGTCTGGATCTTACAACTCTAAAGTCATAAGGTTTCTGTAAAAAAACACCACTCAAAAATTTCAATTCTTTATGCAATTCTCCTATTTATAGGTTTAGCAGTACAATTTCTCCTCCTCTTCTCTCTATAAATAATAAAATCACAGAAGCTTGGATATAACACAAGATTGAGCAACAGTTGTAAAGATCAAACGATGGCAGTAATTCTTGCTTTTGAAGAGATTTTTGGAAAAAAAGTTTATTAAGATAAATCAATTTGTTTCTTGGTTCAAAATTCAGGCAGTTATAAGACTGGGGGAAAATGAAATTAGATGTAAATCCTTGTTTAAACTCACAGACAGCTACATTTCTGATATTCAAGCATCTGAAATCTAAAATATGTTGACCACTTTTTGAAGGATGTTATATCTAGTTCAGAGGAAAATCACTTACCATTTTGACAGGTAAAACTCATAAAGTCGTACTGGGCATCTTAGTGGGTTGTCAGTGTTCTCTGCCATCTCCACACCCACTGGAACCTCATCATCTTCATTTCGTTTCCTCTTGCCAACAGTTAGTTTATCTTGAGATGGAAAATAGTCATCAAAACATTAGAAGAGTCTTTTCTTCAAATCTTAAGATACCTAATGAGCTTTGCTTTCAGTTAGAACTGTCACTCCCTCCCCCTTCCTTTCACTTACTCACTCATTCAACAAATATTTACTGAGACCCAAGGACATGCTAGATTAGTGCTAGGTTAATAAAACAAAACCAAAAGAAAGTCCTTGTCCTGTAAAATTTACGTTGCCCTCCTCACCAAAGTGGGAGCAGCATGACAAAAAGCATAATGCTTGAGAGTGTGTCTCAATTTTGAACCTGACTTTTTTGAGAGAATTTATTAGGCATGGAGTTCTTAAGCCATAGCAAGATAAAGGGCAGGGGTGGGGGTAGGGGTGGGTTTCAAGTGCTCTTTCTTCTCCTACAGTAGAAGATCAAGATAGAAATTGTCACCTTTTTATCTGAAAATATTTCTCCTGTGGGGTACCACTGTCCACTGGACATTTAAGACTCTTTCATCTCTTACAGTATTATGAGAAATGAAATCTCTGCTGAGAAAAGAAATTCTCAGTAAAGTTGATCATTTGATAAAGAAAGAGCAAACCCTTTTTTACCAACAGAATTTTGCAGAGGCCAAGGGTTGTCAGAAAGAAGCTGGGGTGAAGACATGGAAGGTGGGCTCTTTCTTTCCCACTTTATCCATTCAATCTTCAAGAGAATAGAAGGCGGATCTGAGAACCTGGGGAAAAAGGCTTTTTTCTTTTTTTACAGCTGCTTTTAACGACTGATCCAGAACTTTCCCCAGTTTCCTGTGTTAGTTATTACTTAAACAGAATTCACTCAGTTTTCCATTTAGAGGTTACCTAAATAGAAAGACTTTGCTAGTTACTCAGAAAAGAAGCTGAATTATCACCAATCTTGTCAAGCATCTCATCAGAGAACAGGGAAATATTTACCTCATTGCCTCTCCCTCCCTGAATTAATATCAATTAAGAGCACAGAGTGGGCTACATATGAACAAAACAAAGGAAATGGGACACAGACATGTGTTGAAATACCGAGATAATCTTAGTATTTTCTAAAGTGAAGGAGCAACTGAGAAAAAAGTTAACACAAAGATGAACATCACAATTATTCTTTACAGATTCTAGTTTCAGTAATTTAAAAATCTCCTCTTCAAAATATATATTTCACTCTTACCCCCAAGGAAGTTAACAACTTGACTTTGGTAATTTCAGAACTTATAATTTTGGTCAAAATTAATAAATTTAATTTCTGTTTCCATAAAACAATATTAACTTTTTAAACATTAAAAACAAACTCTCATTTAATATGCTATTTTTTGGAATACAAGATCATTTCTAATAAAATTGTCACTGCTGACATTATTCTACTGGGTACAAAAGAATATACTCTAGGTCACATTTAAATTCTTTCAGAATTGGACAATATTAACTAAAAAGAGGTGCTCTAGTCAAAAAAGAAAAAAGATTTAGAAACAGGAGATTTAACAGTTATGCAGGTTTCTTTTAACTAGTAATTCATGCATCTGTTGCCTCAAAATCCATGATTTTCAACCCTGGTTGTACATTTAAATTCCCCGGGAAGTTTTTAAATGCAGGTTACCTGGGCTATAACCTATACCAATTAAATCAGAATTTCTAATTTAAAAGCCTATAAAAGCACACTGAAGAGCAAGTGATTCCTCCAATTTTGAGTCAAACCTTTAACCCGGCCCTGACAATAAACAAACATATTTACATGTTAAACTAAAGATACACAATTCCATGTCTAGAATTTGCAATTACTCTTGTGATAAGTGTCTATTTGAATACTAACAAGACTTCAAACAGAAATCTTACCAGAGAGGGGACAAGATGGCAGAGTAGGAAGATCTTGGGCTCATCTCCTGACACACAGACACCCAAACTGTAACTACACATAGAGAGACTATCTCTGGGAAAGACTTGAAGACTGGCAGAAAAGATTTTCCACAACTAAGGATAAAAAGAAAAGGCCCCACTGAGATGGGTATGAGGGGCAGAGATCCTCTCTGGCCAGGACCACGCCTCGGGTGCAGTGATGCACAGGCGGGACGGGGCACAGCTGCAGGCATCCTCCTGAGGAGCTGGATGTGCTCCTCGCACCAGAAAGAAGAGCCTCGTAACACTTGGCTTTGAAAACCAGCGGGGCTTACGTCCAGAGAGCTGCAGGAAACCAAAACTCCACTCTTAAAGTGTGCACGAAAAACTGTCTTGCTCCAAGTCCCACTACAGAAGCAGGACTCTGAAAAGGCCTGGGTCAGACATGAAGGAGATTCAGTAACTGAGTCTAGGTTGTATGCAGGACAGGCAGGGATCTTTTAGAATTTCCTCTGGTTGTGCAGACACTGGTGAACATGTTTTTTGCTCACCTTCTACCTAGCAAGTCTGGTGCTGGCAGGCACTGTTTATGACTCTCCCCATTTTATCTCAGTTCACCTGCAAATCCACCCCAGCTGGTGCTCCTCCAAAGCAACTCTCCACCCCATCATACCCAGCAAGTGGCTTCAGCTAGTACTGGAGCCCAAAGCATCCCCCACCCATCCCACTACTGCCAGCAGACTCCCTCAACTGGCACTGGAGCCCCTCCAAAACAGTCCCACACACCAGAGCACCCACAACAGTCATGGTTAGTCATTACAGTCAGCTGTGTCAGGGCCAGCCTTGCACACTACCACAGCCACAGCCATCATGGCCCAGTCACAACAGGAGGGTGCATGCAGCCCACACAGGTGACACTCCAGGAGTACCTGGCTTTGTCCACCAGGGGACCCACACTACTGGGCCTTATAGGATAGTTTCTACATGAAGCCAGGCCTTTTAGACTGGGAGATGTAGCTGATCTATCTAATACAAAGAAACAAACACAGAGAGCTAGAAAAATTGAGGAGAAAAAGGAGTATGTTCCAAAAGAAAGAATAAGACAAAAATATCAAAATAAGAGAACTAAACAAAACAAAGATAGGCAATCTACAAGATAAAGAGTTCAAAATAATGGTCATAGTGCTTGCTTCAGCAACATATATACTAAAACTGGGAACAATACAGAGAAGATTAGCATGGCCACTGTGCAAAATAATGGTCATAAAGATAATAACCCTACACACTACTATATATAAAAGAGATAAACAACAAGGGCCTACTGTATAGCACAGGGAACTATATTCAGTATCTATAATAACCCACAATGGGAAAGAATCTGAACAAAAATGTATGTGTACAAAATAATCACTTTGCTGTATACTTGAAACACTGTAAATGAACTACACTTCAATAAATTAAAAAATCAAAAAATTATGGGTAATTTCAACCATATAAAAATATATTAACTGAATTCAAGAGAAGAATAGAGGAACACTGAGAACTTTAACAAAGAGATACAAAATATTAAAAGAATTAATCAGAGATGAAGAATACAGTAACTGAAATGAAAAATACACAAGAGGGAATCAACAGCAGATTAGATGATGCAGAAGAATAGATAAGTGACCTGGAAAAGGGGGTAGTGTAAATCACCCAATTAGAGGAGCAAAAAGTAGGAAGAAATAAAAAAAATGTGGCTAGTTTAAAAGACCTCTGGGGACATCAAGCATGCTAACATTTGCATTATAGGGATCCCAGAAGAGAGAGAAAAAGAAAAAGAAAAAGAAAATCTATCTGAAAAAATAATGGTGGAAAACCTCCCTCACCTGGCTAAGTAAACAGACATCCAAGTTCAGGAAACACAGAGAGTCTCAAACAAGATAAATCCAAAGAAACCCACACCAGGACACATTATAATTAAAACATCAAAAAGTTAAAGATGAAGAGAGAATATTAAAAGCTGCAACAGAAAAACAAATAGTTACATATAGAGGAACCCCCATTAAGACTGTTAGCTGGCTTTTGGCAGAAACCTCAAAGGCCAGAAGGGAGTGGTCATGACATATTCAAAATGATAAAAGGAAAAAATTTACAACCAAGAATATTCTATCCAACAAGATTATCCTTCAGAATTAAAGGAGAAATAAAGAGTTCCCAGACAAGCAAAAGCTAAAGGAGTTCATCAACACTAAACTGAACTTAAAATAAATATTAAAAGGACTTCTTTAAACACAAAAGAAAAGGTTGTAACTAGAAATATGAAAATTCTGGGAAAAAACCTCACGGTAAAGGCAAACATACAGTAAAGGTAGTGAATCTACCACCTATATAGCTAGTATGAAGGTTAAAAGACAAAAGTAGTAAAATCATATAACCTACAATTATTAAAGAATGTATAAACATTTTTTAAAGTAAAATATTATGTCAAAAACATAAAAGGTGAGGTGGCGGAGGAGTAAAAACTGTACTTTTAGAATGCAGTCAAACTAAAGCAACCATCAACTTAAAATACACTGCTACATATATTAAGTTGTTATATAATAACCTCATGGTAACCACAAACCAAAAACCAATAACACACACAAACACATACAAGAGAAAGAAATGCAAACATAACACTAAAAACAGCCACCAAATCACAAGGGAAGAAAGCAAAAGAAGCAGACAAGAGCAGCAAGAACTACCAGAAAACAATAACAAAATAGTAATAAGTACGTACCTATAATAATTACATGTAAATAGATTAAATGCTCCAATCAAAAGACATGGTGGATGAATGGATACCAAAATAAGAGCCTATATAATAAGGCATATATATACTGCCTACCAGAGACTCACTTCAGATCTAAAGATACACACAGACTGAAAGTAAGGGGAAGGAAAAAGATATTCCATTCAAATGGAAACAAAAAGAAAGCTGGGGTAGCAACACTTAGATCAAACAGACTTTAAAACAGAGACAAAGAAGGCTTGCATAATGATAAAAGGATCAATCCAACAAGAAGATGAAATACTTGTGTATATGTATGTATCCTACATAGGAGCACATAAATATATAAAGCAATGTTAACAGACATAAAAGGAGAAAGTGACAATAACACAATAATAGGAGAGGACTTTAACACCTCATTTACATCAATGGATAGATCATCCAGACACAAAATCAATAAGGAAACATTGGCCTTAAATGACATATTAAGCCAGATGGACTTGATAGATATATCATGTTAGCCACAAAACAAACCTCAATAAGTTTAAGAAAACTGAAATCATATTAAGCATCTTTCCTGATCACAATGATATGAGACTAGAAATTAATTAAAAAAGTGGGGAGGGTTATTAGCTCAGTGGTAGAGTGCATGCTTAGCATGCACAAGGTCCTGCATTTAGTGCCCAGTACCTCCATTAAAAATAAATAAAGTAATAAATAAACCTAATTCCCGCCCCCAATAAATAAAGAAATAAATAAAATTTTAAAACAAAGAAATTAACTAAAAAGAAAAAAGAAAAAAACACAAACGTGGAGTATAAACAACATGCTTCTAAATAATCAATGGGTCATTCAAGAAATCAAACAGAAAAACGAAAAAATACTTTGAGATAAAATCTATGGAATGCTGCAAAAACAGTTCTAAGAGGAAAATTTATAATGACACAGGTCTATCTCAGGAAACAAGAAAAATCTCAAATAATCTAACATTACACCTAAAGGACCCCCCAAACTAGGAACAAACAAAACCCAAAGTTACTAGAAGGAAGAAAATTATAAGATCAAAGCAAAAATAAATGAAATATGAGACTAATAAAAAAGACAGATGAAACTATGAGCTTGTCCTTTGAAAAGATAAACAAAACTGACAAATCTTTAGCCAGATTCATCAAGAAAACGAACAAAAACCAAAGGGCCCAAATGAATAAAATGAAAAATGAAACAGAAATTACAACTCACCACAGAAATACAAAGGATCATAAGAGATTACTATGAACAATTATATGTCAAACTATTGGACAACCTAGAGGAAAATGATAAATTCCCACAAATATACTATCTTTCAAAAGTAAATAAGGAAGAAATAGAAAATACAAAAAGACTAACCACCAGTAATGAAAATGAAGCAGTAATCAAAACACTCCCAACAAAGGTTCAGGATCAGATGGCTTCACAGGTGAATTTTAGCAAACACTTAAAGAAGAGTTAATATGTATCCTTCTCAAAATTATTCCAAAATATATAAGAGGAAGGAACTATTTCTAAACTCACTTTACAAAGCCAGCATCACCCTGATACCAAAACTTGACAAAGACACCACACAAACAAAATTGGAGGCCAATATTACAGATGCAAAAATCCTCAACAAAATATGAGCAAACCGAATTCAACAATATATCAAAAGGATCATACACCATGAGCAAGTGGGATTTATCTCAGGGATGCAAGGATAGTTCAATATCCACAAATCAATGTGATACACCACATTAACAAAACAAAAAGCATAAGATAAAAAGTATTAAGATCATCTCAACAGATGTAGAGAAAGCTTTTTTTGAGAAAATTCAACACTCATTTATGACTAAAAGAACCTCCTCACAAGGTAGGTGGCTGTAAAGAAGAATATGCCTTAACATAGTAAAGGCCGTATATAATAAACTCACAACTGACATACTCAACATTGAAAAGCTGAAACCATTTCCTCTAAGATCAGGAATAAGACAAGGATGCCCACTCTTGATAATTTTAATTAACATACTATTGGAAGTGCTAGCCATGGCAATCAGACAAGAAAAAGGAGCAAAAGGAATCTAACCTGGAGAGGAAGAAGTAAACTGTCACTGTATGCAGATGGCACGATACTATATATAGAATCCTAAAGACACTACCATAAAACTAACAGAACAAATTCAGTAAATATTCAGTAAATATTAACTAACTCAGTAAATATTAACTAAAATTTATAGGATATGAAATTAATATGCAGAAGTCTTCGGCATTTCTATACACTCAAAATGATCTATCAGAAAGAGAAATTTAAAAAAAAAACCTCATTTACAATTGCATCAAACATAATAAAAAACCTAGGAATACATTTAACCAAAGAGGTGAAAGACCTGTACTCTGAAAACTATAAGATCCTCAATGAATAAAATCAAAGACAACACAAATAAATGGAAAGATACACCATGCTCATGGACTGAAAGAAGAGTGTCAAAATGTCTACAGGAAAATAACCTACAGATTCAATGCAATTCCTATCAAAATACCAATGGCATTTTTCACAGAAACAGAGCAAATAACCCTAAAATTTATATGGAACCACAAGACTCCTAGTTGCCAAAGCAATCCTGAGAAAGAACAAAACTTGAGGTATCACACCCTCTGACTTCAAACTACAGTTGACCCTTAAATAACATGAGTTTGAACTACATGGGGCCACTTATATGCAGGTATTTTTCAATACATATTTTCCGCTGTACTATAAAATACACGGTTGTTTGAATCTGCAGATGTGGGACTATGGATAAGGAAGGCTGACTGTAAAGTTCTATGTGGATTTCTGATTATGAGTATGGTAGGCACCACAACCCAAGAATTGTTCAAGAGTCAAGTACCCTACAAAGTTGTGTAATCAAAACAGCGTGGAACTGGGACAAGAAAAAGACATGTAGATCAATGTAACAGAACAGAGAACTGAGACATAAACCCACACTTATATGGTCAATTCATCTAAGACAATGGAGGTAAGAATTCATAATGGGGAGAAGACAGCCTCTTCAATAAATTGTGTTGGGAAAACTAGAGAGCTACATGCAAAAGAATGAAACTGGACTGTTTTCTCACACCATATACAAAATTAAACTCAAGATGGACTCAATACTCAAATGTAAGACCGGAAACCATAAAACTAGAAGAAAACACAGGTGGAAAACTTTGACACCAGTCTTAGTAAAAAAAAAAAATTTTTTTTGATTTGTCTCCTCAGGCAAAGGAAACCAAAGCAAAAATAAATAAATGGGACTACATCAAACTAAAAAGCTTTGGTATAGCAAGGAAACCATCAACAAAATGAAAAGGTAACCTACTGAATGGGAGAGGATATTTACAAATTATACATCTGACAAGGAGTTAATATCCAAAATGTGTAAAGAACTCATAGAACTCAATATCAAAAAACCAAATAATCTAATTAAAAATGGGCAAAGAATCTGGACAGACATTTTCCCAAGAGTTATGCAGATGGCCAACAGACACATGGAAAGATACTCCACATCACTAATCATCAGGGAAATGGAAGTCAAAACCACAATGAGTTATCACCTCACATCCGTCAGAATGACTATCATCAAAAAGACAACAGATAGCAAGCACTGGTGAGGATGTGGAGAAAAGAGAACCCTCATTCACTGTTAGAGGAGATGTAGACTGGTGCAGCCATTGTGGAAAATAGTTGGAGGTTCCTCAAAAAATTAAAAACAGAACTATAGTATGATCCAGCAATTCCACTTCTGGGTATTTTCCTGAAGAAAACAAAATCACTAATTCAAAAAGATATATATATATGCACTGCTATGTTCCCTGCAAACAGAATGGATTAATTCACTCAGCTATAAAAAAAAAGAATGAAATCTTGCCATTTGTGACAACATGGATGGATCTAGAGGGTGTTATGCTAAGTGAAATTAGTCAGTGAGAAAAAGACAAATACGGTATGATTTCACCTATATGTGGAATCTAAAAGATAAAGCAAATGAACAAACAAAACAAAACAAAACACAGACTCATAGTTACAGAGAACAAATTGGTGGTCACCAGAGGGACGAAGGTTGGTGGTTGGGCAAAAAAGGTGAACGGGATTAAGAGGCACAAATTTCCAGTTATAAAATAAGTAAGTCACAAAGAGGTAACATACAGCATAAGGAATATAGCCAATAATATTGTAATAATTTGGAAGGTGACAGATGCTTACTAGACTTAGTGTGATCATTTCATAATGTATTTAAATGTCAAATCACTATGTTGTACACCTGAAACTAACATAATATTGTACGTCAACTATATTCAATTGAATAAAGGAGAGAAACAAAGAAACAAAGAAATCTTACAAACTCCACCACACACCTTGTTCTGACTCCTGCTTTTGTAAAGGTGGGAAGAACCTCAGATATGTCATCTTGGTACTGTATTTCAGAGTCCTTGTCCGTCTCATCACGTGGGCAAAGGAAAGCTTCAAGTGCTCAGTAACATTCTTTAGTTGAAAGTATTTGGTATTGAAGAAAAGGAGGGTGTTCAAGAGGACAATTGGTGAGTAAGCGCCCAACTGTTTGCACTCCCACAAATGCTCTTCTTCAATGCGAGAGAACATGTAACCTGGACAGAAGAAGGGTGAGAAAGAAACAGTACTAAGCTCCTGCTAAATAAGACTAAGTAATTTCTCAAATTCTCAGACAGGAAGATACGAAGGAAAAGGCTAATTGCTCCTCTCTTTCCCTCTCTTCCTCATAAGAAACACAAAAAAGGCACTGCAAAGGAAAAGGCAGATGATTCCACTGAAGCAGACATAGTGAGCATGCCCCTGAAACAGTTTTAATCTATTGTTATTTTAGACCAAGGGTTGGCAAACTTTCTGTAAAGAGCCAGATGGTAAATACATTAAGCATTGTGGGCCATACAGGCTCTGAACAACTTTGCTGTTGTAGATGATAAGAAGTTGCAGACAAGACATTAAAAAATAGGTGTGGCTATATACCAATAAAATATACTTAAAGAAACCAATCTGTATTTCATGTAATTTTCATATGCCACAAAATATTCTTTAATTTTTTCCCCAACCATTTAGAAATGTGAAAAACATTTTTTAGTTCATGGACTATACAGAAATAGGCAGCAGGCCAGCTCTGACCCATGGGCTGTAGTTTGCAGATGCCTGTTTGAAATCATTCTGCTTACTGCTAACTGATTCAGTTTTATTTAGCTAAGATCATTAGAAGGCAAATAGCTTCCTCTCTTCCTCCCACCTCATATTTTAAATTTATATTAAAAGTGATTACTTTATGATAACTTATCTGGATTTTTCTTGAAAACCAGAGGTCAGAAGAATTAAAATAAGTACACTTTTCAACACACCTTCCTCATGATACCCCTTAAATGCAGGTCTTTTCTAATGTTCTCTCCCCAGTCCTTTGTTGTTGCTTCTGCATTCTATTCTTGGAAGACTATTCATGAACACGAAACTATTACTTCCAAATCTATGTCCCTAGTCCCCTCTTTGAATGCTAAAATGCATGAAGCCACCATATTGCTCATAAAGCTTCAAAGGTGCTCTGTAGTCCAACAGAAAGGGGCATAAATTCCTGGGCATCACATTCAAATTCTCCATTCACAGCCAAGGAGCCTGAGACCAGGAGTGAATTAGGAACTTGTCCAAAGACATATGGTCAAAACTATTCAAAGATGAAGACTTTTGAAAAAAGTCCACTGCTAACACATTGAGTCCAAAAGTAGAGCATGGGGCAGCTACTGGTGCAGTGTGCAATTTTACCAATACTACCAGATCAAAAATGGTTTCTAAAAAAAAATACACAGTTTCTAAAAAGTAAATGTAACCTTCAGTTGTTTTTTTATTTTCAACAGTGAGTATCTACTTATGTACCAGATGGAAGTTACAGTTTTACTAAAATACTTAATAACCAGACTCTCTCCTCAGAAGTCCAAATATGTTATAAATCAAGGCAGAAATATGAAGTGAATGATTTATAAAAAGATTATCATAAAACTTAAGCAATTTAAGAAGGCATATCATGAAAAGACTCAGAATAAAAAATAATCATCCTACCATTAGGAAGTATTGTAGGTTCCCATATTTTCAAGAGTTTGGTGAGTTCAATCATAAATCTGGAATAGGGCTCAGTAAAAATGTTATCTATTCTACCATTTTCAAACAGGTACTACAAGAGAAAAAATGGAAAATATATGTTGATACAAAGAAAACACAATTTTTTTAAAAAGATTGTTTTAAAAAATATAGTTTATTCTTAGTTTTTATCCTTGTAATACTGTCAACCATTTTAAGGATACAGTTAAAACACCAGGATTTAAGCTAAAGATCCTTTCCACATGAATTAACAGTATCTTGAGCACTGAGCCTATAAGGTAGTCTTCTTTTCTTTCTTTTTTTAAATTTATTTTTAAAGTTTTTGTAGGGGGAGGTAATTAGGTTTATTTATAT
This sequence comes from Vicugna pacos, assembly GCF_048564905.1. Taxonomy (NCBI): domain Eukaryota; kingdom Metazoa; phylum Chordata; class Mammalia; order Artiodactyla; family Camelidae; genus Vicugna; species Vicugna pacos. The sequence continues at coordinate 42,506,111 of NC_132999.1, forward strand.
TTAGAGGAGGTACTGGGGATTGAACCCAGGATCTTGTGTATGCTAGGCAAACACTACCACTTGAGCTTTCTATTTCTTTTGTAAAACATGGATGGTACAGAATAATTGTAACAAATAAGTACCTTTTACCCAGTTAATAAAACTGATATACTAAAAGTTGGCCCTAATTCATATTTCCCAAATTATTTTTGTAATTCATAGTGTCTATCTGCAAATGTGCTCTAGGCAATTTTTGTTTAGCCTAGTTATAAGATCACTTCCTGAAATAATACAATTAGCCAGTGTCAGGTGACCTGAAGCTATCCAAATTTTAAAACTATTTATTAGGAGGCTTCTAACCACAGCTCTCAAGTCTCTGCCCCACAACCTAGCCCTCAAAAAGTTCAAGTCTAATTATAGAACATAAAACTATGCTAATTATAGCCATCTAGAATCATATCACAGAATGAGAAACAAGCAACATAAAAAATATTTTGAGAGTGCAGGGCAAGTCAGATGAAATCACAGAATTACAATGAATATTTACATAATACCACAAAGTAGCGTAACTACATGCTAAAAATCTTTTGGTGTTTCTAAGATTCAATATCTATAACACTTATCTAAGGCTATCTTGGTTTCCTGCTTTACAATCTATATATGAATTGGAGAAAAATTTCTTCCACTTAAATTTATTCTGGCTAAAAAAAAAGTATACATCATTTCAATGTGCATTTTCATAGGTCTGTTTAAAGGCAATTTATAATCACATTACTAGATTACAGTTTTGTTGTTGAAAAGTATTCTTCATTTTCCTCTTTTATAGTTATTTTCACAACTTCAAAATATTATATCCTTATTATGGAAAAAGTTAAAATACAGAAAAAGTAGAAGAAAGATATACTCAAACTCACTACACAAGGGCAACTATTGACAGTCAAGGGTATTTGAATCTTTAAAAAAAATTCCTTTATAAACACACAGAGTTGAGTTTTGTACATTTACTCAAATATGAGTACATATAAAATACATGCATTTTTTTAAAAAAATCACTTCCCCCTTAGATCAGGCACAAGACAAAAATGCCACTTCTATTCAACAGTAAGTCCTAGCCAGAGTAATCAGGCAAAAAAAAGAAATAAAAAGCATTCAAGTAGGAAAGGAAGAAGTAAAACTACCTCTATTTGCAGATGACATGAACTTATATATAGAAAATTCTAAAGAATCCATAAAAAAAACTAGTTACTAGGGCTAATAAATGAATTCAGTAAAGTTGTAGAATATAAGCACATGAAATCAGTTGCAATGAACAATCCAAAAAGAAAACTAAGAAAATAATTCCATTTACAACTCTGTAAGAAAGAATAAAATACTTAAGAATAAATTTAACACCAAGGGGACGTGATTTATACACTTAAAACTACCAAAAAAACCCACAAAAAACAAAAACAAAAACCTGCTGAAATTAAAGAAGACCTAAGAAAAACATACTGTATTTGTGGATCTAAACACACTATTGTTAAAATAGCAATATTCCCCAAAGCAATCTACAGATTCAATGAAATCCTGTCAAAATCCCAACAGTTTATTTATTTATTTTTGCAAAAATGGGAAAAGCCAATCCTAAAATTGATATGGAATCACAAGAAACCTCAAATAACCAAAAGAATCTTGAGGGATCACACTTCTCAATTTCGAAACTTACAACAAAGCTATAGTAATCAAAATAGTGTGTACTGCCATAAGAATGTATTAAAATTGAGAGTCCAAAATGAACACATATATATTTAGTCAAGTGATTTCTGACAAGGATGTCAAGACCACTGAATGGAGAAAGGACAGTCTCTTCAACAAATAGTCCAGGAGAACCAGATATCCACATATCCAGTTACCCCTTACTCATACATATCCCTACCTCACAGATGTAAATGAATTCAAAATGAATCAATGTCAGGGAATTATATTCAGTATCTTATAGTAACCTATTATGAAAAAGAATATAAACTATGTGTGTGTGTGTATAACAGAATCATGCTGTACACCAGAGATTAACACAATGCTGTAAACAGACTATATTTCACACACACACCCACAAAAAAAGGATAAAAAAATTTTTTAACAAGAAACAAAAAACAAAGTGGATCAATGACCTAAACATAAGAGCTAAAACCATAAAAATCTTAAAAGAAAACAAAGAAGTAAATCCCCATGAACTTGATTTTTGGCAGTGGATTCTTAGATATAACACCAAAAGCACAAAGAACAGAAAAAATAAACTGAACTTCATCAAAATGAAAAACTTTTGTACATGAAAGTATACCATCAAGAGAGTGAAAAGAAAACCCAGAGAATGGGAGAAAATATTTGAAAATCACAAACCTAATAAGAGGTTAACATCCAGAATATACAAAGAAATCCTACAACTCAACAACAGTAAGACAAATAACTCAATTTTAAAATGGGCAAAAGATTCAGACATTTCCCTAATGACGATATACAAATGACCAAAAAGCACATGAAAAAAGCTCAGTGTCATTAGTGATTAGAGAAAAGCAAATCAAAACCACAATGAATCACCACCTCATACACATTAGATGAGTATTAAAAAAAAATAGGATATTAACAAGTGTTGGCAAGTATGTGGAGATAACGGAATCCTCAGACATTGCTGCTGGGAATGTAAAATGGTGCAGCCACTGTGCAAAATAGTTTGATGGTTCCTCAACAAGCTAATCACAGAGTTCCCATATGACCTTGCTATTCCACTCCTAGGCATATACTCAAAAGGATGAAAACAGGTGTTCAAACAAAAACTTGTATATAAATGTTCACAGGAGCACTCACTATTTATACTAGACAAAAGGTGGAAAGAACTCAAAAGTCCATTAACACATGACATACCCAACAATGTGGTATATCCAACAATGGAATATTATTCAACCATAATGGGAAGAAAGTACTGATTTGTATTACAACATGTATGACCCTTGAAAACATTATAAGTGAAAGAAGTCAGACATAAAGAGCATAAACTGTATCATCCTGCTTTTATAAAATATCTACAATAAGCAAATCCATTAAGATAGAAAGTAGATTTATGGTTACGTTACCAAGGACTAGATGGAGGTGGTAAGGAAGTGACTGCTTAATGGGTATGAGGCTTCCATTTAGGGTGATAAAGTTTTACGACTAGATCACGGTGATGGTAGCACAACATCATGAATGTACTTACAATGAATTGCATACTTTAAAATGGTAAATTTTATGTTATGTTTTACTATAATATAAATATCACACTACACATACAGTTTCGCAAGTTAGTTTTTAAAATATATGTTTCTAAGAGTTTTCCATGTCAATACATATAGAAACAACTCATTCCTTTTAAACTATTATATGCTATTCAATAGTATGGATATATTATACATAGTTGATTGAACCGTTACTCTTTTGATGAACACTTTAGGTGGTTTCCAATTTGGGGGGCTTAAAAATGTTACAATGAAAATATCAGTATATGTCTTTCTGTGTACATGTGTACATACCTTTTTGGGAAAGATACTGGTCAATGGATTGCTAGATTGAAGTATCTATATCCACTTAAATTTTTAATACACACTGTCAACTTGCCCTCTTAAAAGGTCTCCAACAGTGTACATATACCTTCACTAATACTTGGTATTATCAAACTTCTCAGTCTTTCAAATTTTTAATCCATCTGATAGACGAAAAATTTCCCTGATTACAGTTGACCACCTTTTATACTAGAGAGTCAGTCCAACATAGTGATCATAAGCATGGACCCTGAAGATGAACTACCTGGATTCACATCTTGGCCCTACCACTTACTACCTTCGAGATCTCAGGCAAGATATTTAATTCACTGTGCCTCAGGTTCCTGAGCAGAAAATGGTGATGATATTAGTTTTCACACGCCATAGGGCTATACTAACCATTAAGTGAGTTAATATATGAAATGGACTTATATTAATACATAGCACACATAGTAAATGATTGTTAAGTATTCCTGGTACATTCTTCTATTAGCTATCTGTTGATTTTCTTCTGTTACTTGTCTAGTTGTTACTTTTGCCAATTATCCCTCTTAGCTAATGTTAATAGTGGTAGTCCAGGTGTTAATATTACATCTGAGTTTAGTTTCTTTACATTTTTATGTGTTTTCAAAATTCTCTACAATAAGCATAATTTTTAAAACATTTTTTATTTTTCACTTTTATTATTATTATTTTTTCAATGGCTGTCCTAGGACTAAACCTGGGACCTCGTGCATGCTAAGCACACACTCTACCACTGAGCTAAACCAACCCCCAGCATAATTATTTTTATAATCAGAGAAGTTAAAAAAGAGGAAGCACATTTGAGATTCAAATAGTAAATTTTAAAAATTCCTTACAGTTAAGGAAAGTTTATTTTTTGTCAAAACTGATAAAAGGTTCATAATTATTTACTTCCTATAACAGTCATCTAACAATTTGTTAACTTATGGCCTCTTTTTAATCATATTGTTATTTAAAGTCATTCATTAATATAAACAAATAAAAAGATAGATATACTAGGAAAAAACTTTAACAGGTTTATGGTTTATCTCACAAATAGAGTACATTTTATATACAACAAAGTATCTGATGTGTAAAGTACTCAAATGTTTTTTGATTGAAATCTTGACAATGATCACATATGTTTTGACTATTTCAAATCATTAGAATATTAATAAATTCCACAAAACATCTTATTTCTTGACATCTGTTTTGATAAAACTAGAAGATATTTTAGATACATTATATTATAAATTCTAGGAGTATGGGACGTGTCCAGAATCTTCACAATTCTTACCTAAGCAAAATGCACTCATGTAGGTACTCAATACATTTTTGTTGAAAGAACCTATGGACTACGTAAAAAATAAAACTGTTTTTTTTAAGTTATTTTTCTTCTAATTTTTTTCCAACCTTTATTTGTTTGATTGTTTGTTTTGGGGAGAGGGGTGCAATAGTTACGTTTATTTATTTATTTTTAGAGGAGGTACTGAGGACTAAACTCAGGACCTTATGCATGCTAAGCATCTGCTCTACCACTTGAGCTATACCCTCCCCACCAAAAAAGAAAACTTTTTGAATGGTAAAACATAACATACACAAAACCTGAAACACAAAAATATACTAGAAGAATTTATTTCAAACACTTACAGTAGAATTAATATCCCTAATATAAATGAGATCCTACAGATAGGAAAAATCCAATTGACTGACAATATAAAAAGACATTTTACTCTACAAAAATTGGAGCCAGAAAACAATATTTAAACAAGACTCATCAGAATAAAAAACATTAAAAAGAGGATTCAAGAACTAGGCACTCATACACACTGCTGGTAAAACTGTAAATTACTGTAACTATTTTGGAAAGGAGTATCTGAAAATATCTTAAAATTAGAAAAACACATAATATGCTTTAACCTAGAAATAAAACCATGAGTTCATCAGGAATATAAACAAAATATTTCCTGAAGCACTGTTTCTGTAAGAGTAAGGGGGGTGGGAAACAATCTGAATGTGTAACAGAGGAAAGGCTGAGTAACTGGTGTATTCATACTCTGCAATACTAAGCAGCTTTCTTTTTTAAAGGAAGGAGTCTGATTTATATTCACTTGGAGGGATACGTAGGTTGAGAAAAGCAAGCTGCAAAAAATGTGCATAGTATGTGCCACATTTTGCTAAAAACTAAGCAAAACAAAAACTATTAACAAACATCTATACACATATATAAACGTATTGCACAAAAAGATATGCTGCAAACAGGTTATCTCAGGAAATGGGAATAAAAAGGGGATAAAATGGCTACATAACATACAACTTTATAAATATATTATAATTTACTTAACCATCACACTTTGGTGGACACTGAGGTAATTTCCAGTTTCATGCAATGATGTCTGAACTTCAGAGCTTTAACAAACTCCCCAGAAATGAATTACTATAGAAAGAATCTGAACATTCAAAAAACTTCCTGAAAGATATGCTCAAAACTGCCTTCTAGAAAGTATGTACTAAAAACCACCAACTATGAAGGGGACACTCCATCTCACAGAATTTGTATCAACAATGAAGTGTTTTAATTTTTTGATTTTTGCTAATGTGGTAAATAATGACATATTCTAATTCGCATTAAAAAATTTAAATGAGACTACACAATTATACATACATACATACATACAAACACGCAGAGCCACCTATGTCAAATCATCTGTATCAGTTCTATTGCTATTTATTGCCTTTTTTGTCCATTTAGCAATAAAATGCACCATCCTCAATTTCTGTTATTCTACTAACAGTCTCAATGTAGCTTACAAAAAGCTTATATGATCAAGGCTTTTAAAGCAGGGTCAGTGGTTCATTAAGAAGAGTGTATAGGGACAATATCAAAAAAACAATATACACTATAATTTTTCAGCTTAATTCACAAATTCTACCAGAATTATTAAAAATGTAATAGACTTCATAACAGTCACTGAATTTCATACCTGCTGAATTCCAAGGCACAAGTATAAGATACTGTCTGGATCATATTTTTCACCATTTGGTCTCCGCACCTCTTGGATAAACTGGCATAAGCCCAAACTCAACTCAGCAAAAGTGCAGGACAGAATATCTTCCTTCAGCTTGACAGCACGGACTGCAAAAAGGTAGAAAAAGTCCAAAATATTAACTTAAAAGAAAAATAATAACATTACTTGATTCACTAAATAAATACTGACTGCAGTGACCCCCCCAGGTACTGTGATGTACACTGGTAAACACATGGGTTAGAGACAGAGCCTGCTCTCAAGGCTGCTATTTTTTTGTAGTTAAAGAAATAAAGACAATGTTAGCACACACTACGTAACAGGTACGATGATAGGGGTTTTATTTAAATTGGATTCTATGAAAATAAATGAGGGAAATCCAATAGACAGGGAAGGATCATATTAGATTCTGGAGGATGTGACACTAAGGCTAGACCTTGAAAGGTGGAGAAGAATTAAACAGGTGGATAAAGAATTCCAATCTGAAGATATAAAAAGATTTCCCAAAGTATATCCCATAAAATACCAGTCATATGAGAGCTCAAGAAAACTGGGTTTCTAAGATCTGATAAATTTGGAAAACAACAGTATATGACAACTGCCTCTTAAGAATTCACAATGTTTTTTAATATATTAAAGGCTCTGGGAATATCTGCAAAAAAGAATGCTGTTTAACTTACTTTCCTTGTATTTATTTGAAAACAGAACACTTTAAATAAACCATAACAGCTTCATGCCTTTAAAAATGGTGGAATACAGTATATGCTCGGCCACAAAAGTGGTAAAGTTCATGGGACTTAGGTACACAGCAACAAAGAGGGCATATGGGGGAAGATCACGGTAAGCTTAAAATCATATTAAGATTCTGAAGACACTTAACAACTGAATTAATTTTAAGCATATGTATCCAATTTAATTTGTAGAGATCCTACTGCAACAGATTGCTCTTATTGTGGGATAAGAGCTGAAACACTCTTCCCAGCCACTGATTTTCTGCATTTGGAAAAGACCGCACATGTTTCTCCAAAGATATACTTATCCTCCCATAAGTTGGTTTTGCAAGTGGAAACAGACAGCTTGTGAGAGCAAAAACCATGTTTGACCTTTTCACCCAAGTACCTACCACCATGCCTGATACAATATGGATATATTCAGTAAGAATTTTTTTCAATGAGTAAGTAGTTGGAATGAGTAGGGATCCCCCGTGGCTCTTACATTTAGGCCTGGTAGTCTAATATAATATTACCTCTCCATTCCCACTACCCTTCTTTCTTTTTTAAAACAAAGCATCCTTTTGGAAAACAATAACAACAAAACGTGCTATAGCTCAAAGTGGGAGGTAAAGGGCCTAATAAATCCCTATAACAGGAGTATATTTATATCACTCCAGAGCAAAGAGATTACATTTGATCTGTGAGAACTCAATGGTCAGTCACAGACCACAACAGAAACTAACTGTTCCAATAAGGAGAGTTATGTGTACCCCAAAACCAGCAGGTAGACTAAGGTGAAGCCAAGAATGCATGCAATCATCCAGGTAGTAGAGAGAAGGTATAGTTGGAAAGGGGTAAAAAAATCTAGTTACAAGGACATACTCATCTATTCCTGTCCCATCTTATTCCACAAAGATTGTTTAAGTATCTTATGTAAAACACAGATAATTAAAAAGGAAAATATAAACTGAAAGCAAAGTACAGAAAAGGACAATAAAACAAGGGAAAAAAGAAAGCTAATGATTAGGGCTCTAAAATTATACACTGCTGTTCTTTTTGAACTATTTATTGGGTTCCAAATTTCCTGGCACCAAAAGTGAAACTCACAAATATGGTCAAATATACAGCTTACTGTTAGGAAAAATTCCTACAGAAGCAGCAAGGCTTTTCCAGGTATTTTTCTCAAAAAAGAAAAAAGAAAAAAAAAAAAAACCCACCAAAACAAAACCTTGGGTTCCACATGGGCTACTCTACAGATAAAGGGCTCAAGAAGGCAGATTTGAGCCACTTGCAAAGCATTAGGAAAAAAAAAAAAAAACTTATATTTGCATAACAAACTCATGATCAGAAGATACAATCTTACATTTATATCAAGCCCTTTAAAATTGGGAGTAGAATAATAATTTCACTTTTTAAATGTTAAGACTTCAAATTTTAAGTAATTTTTAATATTATATTTACAAATTTCAAATCAACAATGATACTACAAGCAATTCAAACCACAAAGAGAGACATGAGTTTTACCTCTACAGCCAGGCTCTGAAGATTCTTGAGAGAGTGCATGGTCTTGAGCACTTCCTAAAGGGTCAGAACATGGGCTGGATGAGGCATGTTCAACTCCTGACGAGGAAAGAAAAATTAATGAGAACTTTAAATAAAGATGGAAAAAAGTTAAGTAAAGCCAAAATTAAAGATTTATGGGATTTTTGACCTAGCATTTATTCCTTCTGAATAGATTTATGACTTCATTTATCTATATTCCTCCCACCCCCTAAGTTGAGACACAAATTCATGCTGTGTATTTACCGCCACATTTCAGTTCCCCCTGCTCTTCCTTGGCATTTTTCCACTGAACCCAGTTCTTCCAGGCATTTACCCCATACATGTATTTCAGTGTCATCCCAGACACTGAGCACCCTTGAAAGGCTCCTTGAATAAGACTCCTGGGCTCCACAGCCACTATAGACTTCTTCCGTCCCTGTAAGAATTCCAAAATTTACAGAATATAAAATTTAGCTTTGGATCTGTAAGAAATGTGGTTCTCAAAGATAAAAGGAATAAATTTACAGAATATGGAATTCAGTATTAGATCCTAAAATTTCGGAGTTCTTAGAGCTAGAAAGAGCTTTAGAGGTTATCTAATCCAATTGATATGAGAAAAGAAAAAGAGAAAAAAGTTGAAGTGTAAAAGATCATATTGTGATAATGAGTAACATTTGAGTACTTAACTATGCTTTAGGATACTCGACCCACCCAATGAGGTGTGAATAACAGTTACTACCACTCAGGTCTACTTAATGGAACATATGAATAGATGGGCTATAGAACAAGCCTCAATAATTGGCTAAATATAATGGAATTAAACTAGAAAACAGTAACACAAGAATGTTAAGAAATTCCTTAAAAATTAGAAATTAAACGACACACTTACAAACACCTCATGGGTCAAAGAAGAGATAAAAAATGCAATTAGAAGAGGGGAGGGTACAGCTCAACTGGTAGAGTGTATGCTTAGCATGCACGAGGACCCGAGTTTCAATCCCCAGTACCTCCTCCAAATATAAAAATAAATAAATCTAATTACCTCCCCCTCATAAAAGAAGAGAAAAAAATGCAATTAGAAAATATTTTGACTTTAAGTAAAAATGAAAGCAAAACATATCAAAGTTTTTGTAACAGTGCTAAAGCAGTACTATAGGGACATTTACAGTATTAAAATGTTTCTATGAGAAGTGCAAAGAGGTCTAAGGTCTAAATCAATAATCCAAGCTTCTAAACAACAATAAAAAAAAAACAAAACTTAAAAATAAAGCAAATAATCTAAGCTTCTGTTAAGAAACCAGAAAAAAAGACCACATTAAAACCCAAAGTAAGGAAATAATAACAGCAAACATCATTGACAAAGAACAGAGAGAGAAAAACAACAATAAACTAAAAGCTGGTAGTTTTAGAAGATGAAAAAATGATAAATCTCTGGCTAGAATAATCAGGGATAAAAATAAAGAAGATACAAATTATCAACACCTGATCCTATAGACATAAAAAGAGTAAGAGAACATTATGAACATATCATTATGACAAAAAAACTTGTCAACTTAGATAAAATGAATAAATTTCTTGAAAGACAAACTAACAAAGCTTGCTCTAGGAGAAACAGATAATCTAAAAAGCCAAAAAAATTCAACTCATAGTTTAAAATCTTCCCACAAAAAAAAAATTCCAGACCCAGATGGCTTCACTGCTGAATTCTACTCAACAATTGAAGTAATTATATAAATTGTATTTCAGAAAATAGAAGAACACTAACTCACTTTACGTTACTATTGCCCTGACAGCAAGGCCAGATAAAGTCATTACAAGAAAACTACAGATCTCTCTTAAAATGAGACACCTAAAATCTTAACAAATATTAGAAAACAGAATCCAGCAATATATAAAAGAAAAACAAAAAGGGAAACCGCCTATACTGTTGGTAGAACTGTAAATTGGTGCAGCTACTATGGAAAACAGTGTGGAGGTTTCTCAAAACACTAAAAATAGAACTATGATATGAGCCAGCATTTCCACTACTGGGAATATATTAGAAAAAAACCAAGAACACTAATTCAAAAAGATACATGCACCCCAAGTCTCACAGCAGTGTAATTTACAATTGCCAAGGTACAGAAGCAAACTAAGTGTTCATCAAGAGAGCTGAATGGGTAAAGAAGATGTGGTGTACACACACAAACACACACAGGAATATTACTCAGCCATTAAAAAGAATAAAATTTGCCATTTGTAGCAACATGGATGGACTTGGAGGGCATTATATAAGCTAAGTGAAGTAAGTCAGACAGAGAGACAAATACTGCATGATTTCACTTAAATGCGGAATCTAAAAAAAAATACAACTAGTGAATAAAACAAAAAAGGAGGAGACTCATAGATTTTGAGAACAAACTAGTGGTTAACAGCAAGTAGAGGGAAGAGGGAAGGGGCAATGTAGGGGTAAGGGATTTTTTAAAAGAGGGTTATTATAGGATTATATGAAATCATGTGTGTGAAACTTTTGAAAACTGTAACGCACTATGTAGCATTTAAATCATCTTTCATTCAATAAAAAAATAAACTTTTAAAAAAAGTATTACCATATGATCCAGCAATCCCACTCCTGGGCATATATCCAGACAAACCTCCAATTTGAAAAGATGTATGTACCACAATGTTCACAGCAGCACTATTTACAACAGCCAAGATGTAGAAGCAACCTAAATGTCCACTGACAGACAACTGGATAAAGAAATTGTGATACACACACACACACACACACACACACACACACAGTAGAATACTAATCAGCCATAAAAACGAATGAAATAATGCCATTTGCAGCAACCTAGATGGACCTAGAGATGATCATACTAAATAAGCCAGGAAGAGAAAGAAAAATACCATATGATATCACTTTTATATGGAATTTAAAAAAAAAACCCACAGATGAACTAATTTACAAAACACAGACTCACAGACACAGAAAACAAACTTACGGTTACCAGGGGAAAGGAGGTAGGGAAGGATAAGTTGGGAGTTTGGGATTTGCAGATACTAATTACTATATATAAAACAGATGAACAAAAAGGTCATACTGTATAGCAAAGGGAACTCTAGTCAGTACCTTATAATAACCTATACTGAAGAATATGAAAAGGAATATATGTATATATGTATAAATGAATCAATATGCTGTACACATAAACTAATACAATGTTGTAAATCGACTATAATTCAATTAAAAAAGTAAATATATCAAAAAAGTGTTTATCCCATGAATGCAAGTTAACTTATCATTTAAAAAATTAATGTATTTCATCATTTTAACAGACTCAGAAAAGAAATACTAGATGATCATCAAGAGATCCACCTGATAACGTCCAAATCATAATCATGACAAAACTCTGAGCAAATGAGAAACAGAAGAGAACTTCCTGAACTTGATATAGGCCATCTATGAGAAACATACACCTAACATCATACTTCAAATTGCAAGGATGAACACTTCCCCAAGACTGGGAATAGGCATGAAGGCCTGCTGCACTCACCACTTATATTCAACCTTGTATTAAAAGCCTAGTTAATGCAATAGATCAAGAAAAAGAAAGAAAATGCATTAAGGTTGTAAAGGAAAAAGTGAAACTATCTTTATTCACAGATAATATGATTGGGTAGTTAGAAAGTCCAAAGGATTCTAGTTGAGCAAAATTATCACATATAAAGTCAATATACAAAAACTATCTCTATTTCTATGCCAGTGAGGAACACTAGGAAAGGAAATTTTAAAATAATGCTATTACAGGAGGATCAAAAATATTTTAAAAATACTTATTAAATAAATTTAACCAAGTATAAGACTTGTGCAATAAAACATAGAAAATATTGTTGGGAGAAATTAAAGATAATATAAATAAAGGTGAAAGATAACATCTTTATGGATTGGATGGCTCAAAATTTCTCGGATATCACTCCTGCAAATTCATCTACGGAAATTCAAACAAAAATTTTGAAAAAGAAAAACAAAGATGTAAGACTTACACTCCTGACTTCAAGACTCACTACAAGACTACATTAATCAAGACAGTTGATACTAATATAAAAACAGACATATAAATCAATGGAACAGAACAGAGTTTCAGAAACAGACCAACACATATATGGTCAGTTGACTTTTAACAAAAGTGCCAGTGTAATTCAAGGGTAAAGGATAGCCTGTGCCAAGAGTGGTACTGGAACAAATGGATATCCACATACAAAACAAATGAAACCTGATGCTTGTCTCAACTTACACATAAGAGTTATCTCAAAATGGATCACAGAAACACATAAAGGATAAAATTATAAAACTAGGAAAAAAAAGTAAGATTATCTTTGTTACCATAGTTAAATTAAGCAAAAACTTTTAGATGAGATAGTAAATAGCATGGATTATAAAAGAATAAAGACTAATACAGTGCACTTCCTCAAAATTAGAAAGTTCTCTTCTGGTATGGGTGGCCCAGATGGCAGAGTAGGATGATCTTGAGCTTATCTCCTCCTCTGGGCACACAAAAACTAAAACTACGGACAGAGCAACTATCCATCAAATGACCAGAAGACTAGCAAAAAAGATCTTCTAAAACTAAAGATACAAAGAAGGAACCACAACAAGATGGGTAGAAGTGGCAGAGACATGGTGCAATCAAGATACACACCACCAGGTAGGTGACACACAAATTGGAAGATAATCACAAATGCAGGTATTATTCCCAAGGAGTAAAGGGTCCAAGTCCTACATTGGGCTCTCCCACCCAGGGGTCCTGCACTGGAAAGATGAACCCCTCAGAATGCTTGGCTCTGAAGGCTAGTGGTGCTTGTTTTCAGGAGAGCCAGAAGGCTGTAGGAAACAAAAGACTCCACTTTTATAGGGTGCATACAAAATCCCACATGTTCTGAACCCAGGGCAAAATCAGTAATTTAAAAGGAGCCTGGGTGAGATCCACTTGATTTTGGAGAGCCTTCCAGAGAGGCAGGAGGAAACTGGGACTCACCCTTGGGACACAGATGCTGGTGGCAGCCATTCTGGGGAGCCCATTATACAAGGAGGCCACTGGTAAGCACCATTTCAGAATCCTCCCACTAGCTTGTTAGAACTGAAACTGGCCCACCCACCAGCCAGCTGACACCAATCCTGAGATGCCTGAGGCCAAGCAGCTACCTGGGTAGGGACACAGTCCCACCCACCAATGGGTAGGCAACCAGCCCCAGGACGTACCAGCAGGCTGATACCAACTCCAAGACTGCCATGGTCTGGCAGCCAGAGATCCCCATGAGCAAGCTCTGCCCACCCGTGGGCCAGCACTAGCCCCGGGACACCATGGAACCCAGACCCACACACCAGCAAGCCAATACCAGCTTTGGGAAACTCAGTTCCCCAGCCAGAGACCCTTGTAATTAAAATAGCAAACATCAATAATAAAGACAGAATTTAAAAGCAGCAAGGGAAAAGCAATTAGTTACCTACAAGGAAAATCCCATACGGCTATCTGACTTTTCAGCAGATTTCTGCAGGCCAGAAAAGAGTGGCATCATATTAAGTAATGAAAGGGAAAAATCTACAAACAAGAGTATATTTCTAATAAAAGGCAAGCCTTTCATTTAGATTTGATGGAGAGATCAAGGGTTTTACAGACAAGCAAAAGCTAAAACAATTCAGTACCACAAAACCAACTTTACAAGAAATATTAAAGGAAATACTCTAAGCAGAAAAGAAAAAGTAACAAGAGAAAATCAAGATATACCTGGAGACAAATGAAAATGAAAACACAATGATCCAAAATCAGTTTAAAAGCAAAAAGTAGTTCTAAGAGGTAGGTTTATAGTGATACAAAGTCCATCTATGGAAACAAGAAAAATCTCAAATAAACAACCTAACCTTATGCCTCAGGCAACTACGAAAAGTACAAAACCAAAAGTTAATAAAGGAAAGAAAGAAATCATAAAAGATCAGATCAGAAACAAACTGGAGTCTTAAAAAAAAATTAAAAAGATCAATGAAACCAAGAGCTGATCCTTTCAAAAGATAAACAAAATGGATAAACCTTTAGTCAGACTCACCAAGAAAAAAAAAGAGGGGCCCAAATAAAATAAAAAATGGAAAGAGAAGTTACAACTGACACCATAGAAATATAAAGGATTGTAAAAGATTACTATAAACAAATTAAATGGACCACCTAGAACAAACAGACAAATTTCTAGAAGTGTAAAATCTCTTTTTAAGACTGACTCAGGAATACATAGAAAATATGAACAGTAATGAAATTGAATTGGTAATCATAAAACTCTCAACAAACGGAAGTCTAGGAATAGACAGCTTCACAAGTAAAGTAGACCAAACATTTAAAGAAGAGTTAACACATACCCTTCTCAACCTATTAGAAAATATTAAAGAGGAAGGAACATTTATGAATTCATTCTACAAGGCCAGCATCATCCTGATACCAAAACCAGAATAGGTGGGGGGTATATAGCTCAGTGGTAGAGTGTGTACTTAGCACGCACAAGGTCCTAGGTTCAATTCTCAGTACCTCCATTTACCAGACTAAGATACCACACAAAAAAATATAATTACAGGCCAATATCACTGATGAACACAGATGGAAAAATTCTCAACAAGGTATTAGCATATCAAATTCAACAATAAAGTAAAAGGATCATATACCATGAGCAAGTGGGATTTATTCCAGGGATGCAACAGTTTGATATCTGTAAATCAATCAGTGTGATACACCACATTAACAAACTGAAGAATAAAAATGCTATGATCATCTCAACAGACGCAAAAAGCCTTTGACAAAAATTCAACATCCACTGATGATAAAAACTCTCTACAAAGTGGCTATAGCAGGAACATACCCCAGCGTAATAAAGGCCACATATGACAAACCCACAGCTAACATCATATTCAGTGGTAGAAAGCTAAAACCATTTTCTCTAATATCAGGCAACAATGTCCACTCTACCACTTTTATCTAACACAGTATTGTAAGTCTAAGCCACAGTAATCAGACAATAAAAAGAAATAAAAGGAATTCAAAT
This sequence comes from Vicugna pacos, assembly GCF_048564905.1. Lineage (NCBI taxonomy): Eukaryota > Metazoa > Chordata > Mammalia > Artiodactyla > Camelidae > Vicugna > Vicugna pacos. The sequence continues at coordinate 42,521,996 of NC_132999.1, forward strand.
TAGAAAGGAAGAAGGAAAACTGTCAGCTTGCAGATGACATAACATACATAGAAAATCCTAAAGACAACACACTGAAACACTACTAGAACTTGCCAATGATTTTGGTAAAGTTGCATGATACAAAATTAATATACTAAATCTGTTGTGTTTCTATACACTCACAATGAACTATCAGAAAGAGAAATTTAAAAAACAATCCCATTTACAACTGTATCAAAAAGAATACAATACCTAGGAGTATATCTATCTAAGGAGGTAAAAGACCTGTAGTCAGAAAACTGTAAGACACTGATAAAGAAACTGAAGATTAAACAAGAAATGGAAAAATATACCATTCTCATGGATTAGAATGTTGTTAAAATGACCATACTACCCAAGGCAATCTACAGATTCAATGCAATCCCTATCAGAACACCACTGGCATTTTTCACAGAACTAGAACAAATATTTCTACAATTTACATAGAAAAACAAAAGACCTCAAGTAGTCAAAACAATACTGAGAAAGAAGAACAAAGCTGGAGGTATCATGCTCCTGACTTCAGCTGACTTCAAACTACTACAAAGCTACAGTAATCAAAACAGCATGGTAGTGGCACAAAAAAACAGACACATATATCAAAGGAACAGAATAGAGGGCCCAGACATAAACCCACACTTATACAGTCAATTAATCTAAGACAAAGGAGGTAAGAATTCATAAAGGGGGAAAAAACAGCCTCTTCAATAAATGGTGTTGGGAAAACTAGAGAGCTATGTGTGAAAGAGTAAAACTGGACTACTTTCTCCCACCACATACAAAATTAAACTCAAAATGGACTGAAGACTTTAATGTAAGACCTGAAACCATAAAACTCCTAGAAGAAATCACAGGCAGGAAACGTTGACACCAGTCTTAGTTAAAAAAAAAAATTTCTCCTTAGACAAAGGAAATGAAAGCAAAAATAAACAAATGGGACTACATCAAACTAAAAAGCTTTGGCATAGCAAAGGAAACCATCAACAAAATTAAAAGGCAACCTACTGAATGGGAGAGGATATTTGCAAATTATATCTGACAAGGAATTAACATCCAAAATGTATAAAGAATTCATGGAATTCAGTATCAAAAACCCAAATAACCCAATTAAAAATGGGCAAAGGATCTGAACAGACATTTTTCCAAAAAAGTCATGCAGATGTCCAACAGACACATGGAAAGATAAAATACTCCACATCACTAATCGTCAGGGAAACGCAAATCAAAACCACAATGAGGTATCACCTCACACCCGTCAAAACGACTATCATCAAAAAGACAACAAATGGCAAGCCTTGACAAGGATGTGGTAAAAAGGGAATCCCTACGCACTGCTATTAGTAATGTAAATTGGTGCAGCCATTGTGGAAAACAGTATGAAGGTTTCTCAAAAAATTAAAAGTAGAACTACAGTATGATCCAGTAATTCCACTCCTGGATATTTATCCAAAGAATGTAAAACCACTAATTGATAAAGATATATGCATCCCTATGCTCACTGCAGCATTACTGACAATAGTCAAGACGTGGAAGCAACCTAAATGTCCACTGCTAGATGAATAAAGAAGACGTGGTATATGCATGTATATACATATATACACACACATACATACATACAGTGCAACACATAAAATGGAATGTTACTCAGCCATGAAAAAAGAATGTAATCTTGCCATTTGCAACAACACAGAAGGACCGAAAGGGTATCATGGTAAATAAAATAAATTAGAGGAAGACAAATACTGTATAATTTCACTTGTACCCAGAATTTAAAAAAACAAAACAAATGAATGAACATAATAAAACAGAAAGAGAATCATAGATACAAAGAATAAACAACTGGTTGCCAGAGGGGAGGAAGTCAGGGAAGATGAGAGAACTAGGTGAGGGAAATTAAGAAGTGTGAACTTCCAGTCCCAAAGTAAATGAGTCACAGTTCTGTTATGAAGTGTATAGTGTGGGGAACACAATCAGTAATTATGTAATATTTTTGTATGGTGACATATCGTAACTAGACTTATCGTGGTGAATATTTTAAAATATATCAAGTCATGTTGTGTTCCAGGAGCTAATACAGTCTTGTAGGTCAATTATACTTCAAAAACAAACAAACAAATTCTTAGAAAGAGATCAGATTTGTGGTTACCAGAGGCAGAGAGTAAGAGAAGGGTAACTGGATGAAGGTATTCAAAAGGTAGGAAGTTTCAGTTTAAAATAAGTAAGTACTAGGGAAGTAATGTGCAACACGATAAATAAAATTAACACTGCTCTGTTTATATATATATATAAACATGTATATATATATATACATATATATATAAAGTTGTTAAGAGAGTAAATCCTAAGAGTTCTCATAACAAGGAAAACAATTTTTTTAATTTCTTTAAGTTTTTATCTATATGAGATGATGGATGTTTACTATCTTATTGTGGTATTCATTTCATGACGAATGTAAGTCAAATCATTATGCTGTACACCTTAAATTTCTACAGTGATATATGTCAATTATATCACAACAAAACTGGAAGAAAATAAATAAGCAAATGAACCATGGAAATGAAAAACATTTGTTTTTCACTATTAAAAAAATAAAAATGAAGTCACAGAAAGGAGCAAAAGTCATTTGATAAAATAATTATATCCATAATAAAAAGCTTACAACTCAACAAGTTGACCATCCAATTAAAAAATGTACAATGGCGGGGGGGAGGGTATATCTCAGTGGTAGAGTGCGTGCCTAGCATGCACAAGGTCCTGGGTTCAATCCCCTGTACCTCCATCAAAAACTAAATATATTAAAAAACTTTATTACCTCCCTGCCACCAAAAAAAAAAAAGTGCAATAGTTTTGAATAGACACTTTACCAAAGAAGATACACAAATACGTATATGAAAAATGGCCAACTATGAGTCATAAGGAAAATACAAATTAAAATAAAACCACAATGAAATACCACTACACAGTCACTAGGATGGTTAAAATTAGAAATCAACAAAACCAAATGTTAATAAAGTCATGGAGCAGACAGAACTAACAGACTGCTGGTGGGAATTCAAAGCAGTACATTCGCTTTGGGACAGTTTGGTAGCTTTCTTACAAAGTTAAAAATACACATACTATAAGACCTAGCAATCCTACCCCTGGATATTTTTCCTCAGATGAAAATATCCATTCTTCACACAGAGATTATATTATACTAGAATGTTCATAGCAGCTTTATTCAAACTGATGCAAAACTGGAAATAACCCAAATTTCTATCAGCTATTAAATGACTATATAAACTGTGGTTTATTCATACAGTCAAATGATCAGAAATAAAAAGGAACAAACTACAGATACATGAAATAATACGGACGAATCTCAAAAACATGCTAAGTGAAAGAATTTAGAATACAAATTATATAATTTTATTCATATGAAATTTTAGAAAAGACAAAGCAGTACTATTTTGCATCACAAAGCAGATCAGTGGTTATCAGGGGCTGGGGATGACTGACTGCAAAAGGTCACAAAGAAACTTTCTGGAACAATGGGAGTGCTGTAATTGTGGTGGCAGTTATATACTGAACACATTTGTCAAAGTCCATCAAATTGTACACTTAAAATTCATGAATTTTTAAATGTAATTATACTCAATAGACCTAATTAAAAAAAATAAGGCTATTACTTTAATTTTGGTATAGGAAAGACCTGTCAACATGAAAAACAGTCCTTGCGAACTTCACTATTATAACTATACTATATAAAAAAGTGAATTTCATTATTGTTATATGTTAAGAAAGCTAAATTTAGAGACCTTAAAAACAAGAGGAAAGTCTACAACAAGTATTATAAAAAAACTTTTTAAAGTAAACAGAACAAAAAAATTCCTCAATTTTTAGAAACAAAATTAAAAGTCCTTGCTGAAAGAAATGTAAAACAAAAGATATGGTTCCTGACTTCAAGAAACAAAAACAGAAGAACAAAAATACAACGCTGGAAAACAATTTATAGAATTCTCTGACCCTAGCTGTTACAGAGTTTTGTAAACAGCAGGGACTAATAAACACATACAGAATTGAAAAAAAGAAATGCTAGAAAAATTAAGCTACTGCTTACTCTTCGTCTGGGCTGGGGGAACCCATCTCTGTGTCGTCGTCTTGTTCGGGAACGTGCCTGGATTCCCTGTCCTTTATTCAGTGGGTCAAAGGATTCTATGAGAACCAGGAGAAAGCATAATGTTAGGTAAATAACTCACAGACTTAAACACCTAGATAGGGGAAGGAAATATCAGATAATCATTACTATATTCATTCTTTTGTGATAAAATATGGATTTTACCTTTATATCTATGGAAAACAAAGGAGATACAGCACAATCAAAAAGTTCATTAACGATCAAGAAAACCTCCTATATGATTACTGTGGGAAAGTTAACAACAACAACAAATTTACCCCTTATAAAGAACGATGTCATATGAATTAATACCTTCAAAGGCAGGGACCATTTGTGTCCTAGATTGTTACCACACACTTATAACTGCTTCATAATGTCAATTCAGAGTGCTACTAATCTTTTAATAAAGAACTTTCAACAGATAAGTTACATTGCACAAACCTGATGGAAAATCTGCTTCCAAATCCTGTTCAGTTTCCCCTTTTGAGAACTGCTTCACTTCTAAATCAGCCTCTTGCACAGTATTTGACTTCAAGGCATAATGATTCAATTCTTCCTCCCAGCTATGTGGAGTAGATACTGCCTCTGATTCAAGATCACCACTGTAAGTACTTCCTTGGTCTGAATACATAGAAAACAAGCCCTCAAAATAAGACAGACTCTTGACATTCTCAGAAACCTCCCTAAAACCCTAAATACCAAAAACTGAGATGTGGTTGCTGAACAATTACCTAAGGTACACTCAAGAGTGAAGTAACTTGTGTACCAGCCTCACAGAACTGCACTTATATTCCTAGGACACACTTTTTTTACAGCGTTATTTCTATTAATCCTTAAAACCAATATCTGAAATGGCTTTTATTAGTTTCATTACCAATTAGCACATAATCAGAGAAATCTGGTGCCCCCAACAAACACCTAAAATTGCAAATATTAAATCCAAGGATAATATTAGTTACACATGGGGTTTGTATCAGTAACAAAGGTGATATTTCTAAGATCCAAAATATATTTATAATTACAAACCTTTTTCAAATATCTTGGTGTCTAGAAAGAGTTCCTGTTCAGAAGTTTGGGATCCTAAAGAAAAGCACATAAGCCAGTTTATAAGTATACACAAAACAAAATGCATCTCAAATGAAATGACTGCACTAGGAAGTTCAAAGTAAATAGCCCTCATATGCAGGAAGAATGATTTATTAATAAAATTAGGCACTAGTGATACAGTTAAACAAATTATAACTGGTAAGTGTGGTTACATTTCTAGATAGCAGTATGAAAGAAGTCATGGTAAGAGAGACCTTTGTTTTGGATTCCTGTGCTAGCTGAAATTTTTTTTTAACCATGATACACACACACACACACACACACAATATTTATTTACTCACAGGTTGACAAATCTGTTTTAAATTGTCTTTTTCTCTCCCAAATAAAAGATGCTCTACCACTGCACTGGAAAGCCAACAGACTTATAAATACATGAACAATCAGTATATGGAACTAAACAGAACAAAGTTCTATCAATTAAAAACTACTTTAAAAGTAAGGAGATTAAGGATTCAAAGCATATAAGAAATAGCCTTTTTTTTTTAAACCAAGAAAAACTGCCTCTTTTCCCTGAAATCAAAGATAAATGAGCCAGATCCTTTTCAGTTGGGACTGATTTTTCCCTCCTTTATATTTCTAAATCATTTGATTTTACTTAGACTATGGTGATGAAAACTATCTGTCTTGAAGCTTAGTTTTTAAAGTTTTTCTGTGAGACTCAATTGTAGGATAAGGCAAAGTCACAATATTTCCACAGAGGAAACACTTGATAAATGCTGACTATTAATATGGGTGGAGAAGCCAATTTAAAATGAGGTTTATCATCAGGAATTGCTTGAACTTCCAAACTAAGTATCAGAAATTAGAAGATGAAGCTTAGGGGTAGTATTAAATAAGACATTAAAATCTACATAAATGGGTCAAAATTATGAGATTATATACTAAAGAGCAAAACGAGACCAGAAACATTGGGCTAATAATAAAAAGTTTTTAATCCATCTCTCAGAATATATCTGATTTAAAAACTTACTGGCAACACAACAGAAAAGTTCACAGTAGGTTTTATAAGTGCTACAGTGTTCAGGAAATCATCTAGCATTTACTATGCAAAATCAAAACCCAGGGGCCAGCTTTGTAAAAAAAACCATCATTAAAAAAAAAAGTCAGAAAAGAATAATTTCTTGGCTCATCAATGATACATGAAAAGGCCGCTGCAAAAATTCACCTGTACATTTCCACTATCTTAAACACCATTTTCTCTGTCTCTTCTTATGATTATACCTCTCCTTACATCAAAAAATCAAGGAAATTAAGACTAGAAATTAAGACTAGAAAACTTTCTGGAATATATTATATTACTAAGGCCTGGTTAAAATCATTTGCTTTGGAGCCAGACAGACCTGGATTCAACTTCTGGTTCCATTATTTCCTGACTGCATAACCACAGTAAGTCTACTTTCCAAAAGAGGAATCTGAAGTAAACAGTATGTCCCTCATAGGGTTGTCGTGAAGAATTAATAAGGTGATGCACATAGTGCATTTAGGACAATGTCTAGAGCATGGTAAGCAAAGAGATGTTAACTATTTGTATTATCATTATTCTACACTCATAAAATGGGATTAATCTATAGGTTACTTTGAGCCAAATGGTTTTCCATCCTAAGGTTCTATTTACCTTCTACCAACATGCTGATTATTATACAATAGGAAATTTTATCTGAGGACCATGGTTTTGATTATAGGGACAAAACCAGAACATGATCATGGATTTATAGGTTATTTTTCTGGTATCATTGATAACTAAAATCTGTATTAAATATCAACACTTAGTGTCCTTCATAAAAAGGATAGAGTTTTCACAGGTGTCAACAAGTTTAACAAGTATACAGAGTTGGTATTTAAACACAAATAAAGCTTTCAGAAACTACTTGATTGCCTGGTACTTAAAAATACTTGAGTTACCTGAAAATTGGTAGATGTGTTTTTCTTTCTTTACTTTAAAATTATACCAACCTCCCTGAGATAGAGTCTTTTCCTTTTCTTCATCTTCTGCAATCATTTCTGCCATCTCAAGGAGATCAGCTTCAAAAGGATGTGAGGGAAGCTTTTCCTTAATGTCTTCAATACTCTCAGTGACTTTATCTTCGTTATCCATTGAGGATGGAATAAGCATAGGGACAGGCAGCTGAAAAACCAAGGACACACTGAAGAGTTTCTTGGCTAACAGGTCTGTTGTCAAAACTATTACTTGTAAGAACATTTAAATACAAAAATAATAAACAAATTCAAGATTTTTCTATTGCTAATGATTAAAACAATCTTTTTTTTGCTAGTTTTGCTAGTTTGTTTTTATAAGACTATAGCCATTTAAAGAAAAATTCAGTAAGTTTTTATGGACACTCAACAAAATGTGTCTCTGAATCCTCCAGGCATTCTAAGAAAAAAGTTCTACATGTAGATGTATTTTTTTTATGATTTTTTAAAGTTTTTAAAAATTTTTTTAATTTTTATTTTTTAATGGGTGGAGGTAATTAGGTTTGTTTGGTTATTTAATGGAGGTATTGGGAATTGAACCCAGGACTTCATGCATGCTAGGCATGCACTCTACCACTGAGCTATACCCTCCCCCCATGTAGATATATTTTTTATTTATTTGAGGCGACCTCCACGTCCTTCTAGCCTGTCATTTTGAAGCCCCTCTCTTGAGTTCTCTAAAAGAATAATTATTTAATGCATTTGTCTTGTTTTTTTTATTATATTTCTTCCTTAATATTTTTACACAACTGTTTCTCTTAAGAATTCAGTACCAGGGAAATATATATTTCCAATAAAAAATGAATGGAGAATTTTGTAAATCACAGTATTCCTCTCTACACCCTTGCTAGAATCTAGGATTCTAACACACACAAAGCTTCTGATATTTTTCTATTTGAGTGCTCTTACTATGTATGAAATGTTATTAAAAAGCTACACCATAGCCTTTTCTTAGAAGACAGGATACAAACAGAAGCAGTCCTTTATATATTCCATATTAAGTAATATAGTAATATGATAATACCCAATTGGAGTCAGGTATATTTTATCAACCAGTAAGAAGTTTATCTCTGGAGCTGTCAAATCTTAACTGAGGAAAACGTGTACTAAATTAGCCTTAATCTCTAAATGATTACTCACTGGAACTGGAATTCCAAATGGGACTGGTGCATACTGAGTATAAAGATGAAGAGGTATAGGTACAAACACTGGTACGGGAACTGGCACCACAATAATTGGGGGCTGAGTTGGAGTATCTTCTAAAGAAAAAAAAAGAAAAAAAAACCCACAAGAAACAAAGAGAGTTAGAAACAACACTTTAATAAAAAAAAAATTTTAAGCATACAAAGATTCATAGTTCAAAAGAATTATAATCTATAATATGAGGAGTTCTAGAAAGGAAAAATAGCAAAAAAAAGGCTGGGAAAAATAGCAAAAAAAGGCTGAGAAAAACAGCGCTAACACAAAGTGGGCAACACAATAATGATCAATGATATGAGGATAAAATGAACGGAGGATATAATTTCAATGGATGGATGGAACAGTGATGTTAGAAGAAAGAGAAAACTGTTAATATGAATAAGTACGGTATATTAAAGGAGACTGAACAGATAGAAGGGCCATTTCTGTGAGACTATAATGCACGTTTAAAATCATTTCTGGTAGACAATAGGGAACTGCTACAGATTGGTTAGTACAAAGTAATGTGATGAAAATGGCATTTAAAAAGATTAATTTGGCTGCCATCTTAGCATGCAATAAAAAGTATATGGAGTGTAAAAGTAGGAGGCAATTACAATATGCAGAGCTAAGATGACGAAGGTCTGAACTAGGATGGTTATAAAATATACAAAAAATAATTAAATATATAGCAGATGTTCTAAGATATTAAAAAAATGAAACAGGACTTGGGAACTAACTTATGAGTAAGGAAAAAGTGGGAAGGATGAAGGATTCCTTCAATTATTTAACAAGTATCTACAGAGTCTTTTCTGTAGCCAAGAAAAATGTGCTAGATAAGTGTAAAATTGTTAATGTAAGAGAAAGGTATTGTTAATGTAAGAGAAAGGTAATACTAGTAAGAAGTGAAAAGCTGATAACTTGACTAAGATCAGAAGTAGGAAATAACATGGGATCAATTTTACCACTGTGTAGTGGACATAAAAAAAGTTACCCAATTTGAGATGTCTGATAACCAAGCTACATAATACTAAATTAAGTCACTACTGACACAACAAAAATACAGGGTTAAGTAAATCTACAGCTTTGTTATTCAACATGGTCCATGGACCAGCAGCGCTGACCTTACCCAGAACTTAAAAGATGTAAAACTTCAGCACTACTAAATCAGAATCAGCTTAATAAAAATTCTCAAGTAATTCATATGCATATTATGAGAAGTACTGGCCTAGAGGATAACCTTCCAGATCCAGGAATCTAGGATTCCTTTCAATTTTAAAAATTCTGGGATTTTCAGATGGCAGTGTAAGGAGCTCTGAAGATCCATTCCCTAGGGAAATAAGTAAAGCTGGGGAAAACTTAAAAAATAACTTGTTTAAAATTCTTTGGAAATTGTCCTAGGGCATACAGCAAATGGAGAAACATTTATTCAAGAAAATCTACTAAATACAGTAAGAACAGTGGGAGTCTATGACATTTGATCTACCAGCTGCTCCGTATCCCTACCTCAGCCAGCTCAACATGACAGAAACTCTACTCTGGACAGATGTGGCCAGAAAGGATGGCTACTCTTCCTTTAGCTCCCAATCAAGGGTTACTATATCTCACCAGGAGGGGCAGGCCACCATCATCTCCCAGCCTCTCTAACTCTAGGTTAAAAAAGTTAATTTCTCAGTGAGTACAGCTGACAGGCTGTAGGCTCTACTCCTCCACCCAGCTGCCACCCACAAAGATAGAAGACTTACAACAGGAATAGCACGCCAAGAAAACTGCAGGTCTGAATTCCCTTCACCCCAGATCACTTGTAGGGCAGAGATTCCATGCCAGAAGAGACAAGCTGAGAAGATCAAAAGTAACACCGTGCCTACCATCCAGAGAAGTAGTAGCTCAGAATGGGGAGAGGCAGTTCATAAGAAAAAGCCCTGAGGCTCTCCTCAGTAGAACTGACTTTATTTGAAATAGAGTGTGGAAAAGTTCAAACCTAACTGCACCCTGGAAATAATAGTTCCTCGTAATTAAGACCCTGTCTATAGAATTCCAAAGTCTATGCCTACTCCCTAATATTACACTGTCATGAATAAAGGAAATTAAATGAAGTGCCATAGTCTGGTATTATCAACTACCTTCTCTTTGCCATAACTTAAGTTGGTAAAAATACCTAACTCATAGGGATGTTCTGAGAACTCAACTGGGCAATGTATATAAGCAACCAAACACATCACCTAGGAAGTAGCATGCACTTAACGTAAGCAGATCCCATAGCCCTTTCCCCTAGGAAAAATTAAACGAAGAAAGCACAAGGAACATACCTGTCTGGCATTCTTTGTTTTGGGTATGTGGTTTGCAAGAGGTGGCCTTGGTCTGTGTGATGGGTTTGCACAATAAAGCTTTATTCTTCAAAAGCCTTGGAGGCTGGGAAGCTGGCAATTTCAGGGCATCTGTTTGTGTACTTGCCTGGTAAAAAAAATAAATCAGAAACCAAAGAGGTTTCCAAAAGCTTAACATTAATTACAAGAAATATAAATTTGAAAGAAATACCATATTGGAATTACATGGAACACAGAGAACATAAATATTCAACTAAATATGTAAGAAATACAATATTCCTGAAATATTAATAGCAATAAAGGAATATTTTGATAATTATATATTGATCTGAGAGTATCGAATTACCAGTTCTGAATATCAAGAAAAGCACTGTTTGTATTGTAAGTCATTGCTGATCAATAATAATGTTGGCTGAGTTTAAAATGAGAACTGTTACTTGTTGACTGAGCTAAGTCTTAGAAGAATTAGTCTCAAGGTAACTAGAAATGACAGAATCACTTATGATTGTTTTAAGTAACTTTAAAAAGCATGACATGAAAATTCTGTCAGAGACTAGGAAACACTTTAGAAATGCCATTGTTCTAGTCATAAATTTTTCTCATATTTAGTTTCTTTTTCTTTTAAGAGACAAAGTACAAAAACAGAGTTTAAAAAAATGTTTATTTACAGCATAATCTGCACTTAGTGAGAAACAATCTATATTTTATAAACATTTTATTTACAATTCAACTACATTAGAAAGTGCTCCCCAAACCTACTGCAAGCCTGAATTCTGTATATATTTACTTTAATTCTGTACAATTAAAAAAAAAACTTCAGTAACTACAGAGACACCAAGCTTCAAAGAAATTAAAGTACCTAAAAGACCTAATTAAATAACCAGAAAATCCTATTCCTGAACAAAGAATACATGAGCTCATGAAATTTATTTTGTATCATAAAGAATAAAGAAGGGCAAATCAGCTTACACATATTCCTACTGCCTAAAAATGGAAAACACAGTGGCAATACCAATAAAAATAATAAAACTTACATCCCCAATGATTTTCGCTGTTACTGTTGGAACTGCACCTGATATAAATTAGAACATATAATTTAGGATCTTATGCAATTAAACATTAGTATTAAAAGCTGATTTTTGGACAATAAATACACAGTTTCATAATAAAAACATATATAATCTTAATTCAGAGTAAAACTAGCATATAAAGTATGACATGAGAAAAAGAGATCTCGAAATTATGAAAAAATTGTTTAATAATGCCATAGCAGCCCACAGTGAGCCACCATTCCTATTATAAATGAGTTAAATATATGAAAATGATCACTGACAGTAAAAAGGTAGAGAACCACCATATTCAACCTCAAAAATGCGAGATAGATGCTTTCAAATCAAGTCATACCTTGTAAGACACTGTTAGAATTCACCGTGGGCTGAGCAGCAGGAGCACTTGCTAATGATACTACATTAGCTATAACTGGAGTTGAATCTTTTCTTAGAGATGGGGGCCCTGCTGAAGCAGCTGGCACCATGGAAATACTTACTAATTAAAATAAACAAAAATAAGAAAACCTCATTTATATGTACATACACAGAAACCAGTATCTCAAGGAGGGTAAACAATGCTTTTAGATAGGAGTAAATTCTGCTGGAGCAGTCACTTCAGCATTAATTGGATTTTTTTCTAATTTTTAATTGGTGAAACTTAGAGAAGTATTCTATGTACTTTCTTTCTCTTGTATACCTATGTATTCAGCATATTTAAAAGCCGTGTGATTCAGTTTCCATATTCTTTGTTACAGTCTCAAATCCTTTTTTAAGGAAGTCAAGATGTATATATCTCCAATTATAAAACATTGTCATTTTTTTTTCTCATGAAGTTCTTATAGGGTTATCTGACTCAGTATGCTCAGGGAAAACTGAAATTTACATTTCATGAAATTACTGACAACTATTTAAAGCTCTCACTCTATAAAACAGGAGTTAGTCCCTGGTACTGATCAAAGTCTAAAGTTTAATTTTACCTGCATTGTTTTGTGAAGATGGGTCACATATACTTTGCTGATTACAGAACATCAAGATACAAAGCAGGTTACAGAAATGTTTTATTTCTCCTCGCCATTTCAAGGACTCGCTGAGCTTACCCTGTCGCTTACAACCATCACATTTGGCCATCTGAAAAAGAAACAGAAGATAGTAAAGGAGTAAGGAACAAATTATCTGTAGTTTGACAGAATAAAAGCAGGTCACACATAACAAGTGAGGAAATTTACTTAGAATTTAGATCACAAAAATGAAGGTTAACTATCCTGGGGGAGGGGCAACATAGGGGTAGGGAACTAAGAGGTACAAAGCAGCATGTATAATATAAGCTACAAGAATATAGTGTACAAAACAGCGAATATAGCCAATATTTAATAACTATAAATGGAGTATAACCCTTAAAAAATGTGAAGCACTATACTGTACACCCAAAACTTATATTAATATTGTACATCAACTATCTTCAATTTTTTAAAAAATGAAGTAAAATTACCTAAAATGGTAATTATTTACTTATCTATCAATGATTTATACTAAGTATTAATAAAGGTCATATTATACAGACACCAATAAACAGTAATTAAAAAACATAGGGAAATGGAAATCTTCCTTAAAGACATCAGAAGACAATTCATTTTAATTAAACAACAAATAAATAAATTTTAAATATTTTAATGTCTTAAGACTGATATGTCTTCTACGAGGAAATTAGAAACAAAAGGAATATAATTTCACTGACATTAAAGTCTTCTTAATCTTATATAGAAGAGCACAGAATATATTAAGTACTTAAAAGTTTTCATATATATATATTTTTGTATTGAAGTATAGTCAGTTTACAATGTTGTGTCAATTTCTGTGTACAGCATAATCCTTCAGTCACACATGAACATACATACATTTTCATATTCTTTTTCACCATATGTTGCTACAAGATATTGAATATGGTTCCCTGTGCTATACAGCATGAACTTGTTGTTTATCTACTTTATATATATATTAGTTAGTATCTGCAAATCTCAAACTCTCAATTTATTCCTTCCTACCCACTTCCCCCACTTACTTAAAAGTTTTAAACCATTAATTGCCCTTTGTACTATATAAAAGAAAAAAAGAAGGGAAAATTTGCCCTAACTTGAAAAACCCAGGAATGAGAATTATACTTACCTGATAGAACAGAACTGTATATTTGGACATGCATTCTTCACAACAAAACTCTTCAACCTTCCCCCCCAAATTATTCTGTACCAGTTTGGGAGATGTCTGTAAACAATAACTGCACATTTTACAGTGATTCCCCCAGCGTTTGGCCAAGTCATGTTTATAAAGCAATTTGCAACCTAAAAAATCAGAGAGGATAAAATTAACATTAGGGAGAAACATTAGGTATCTACATCTTTAACTTAAATGCTCTATGACAAAGTTTGCACACTTGGGTCCTCAATCAAGAGATCAATTCAGAGGACTGATACTATCATTTTCTTTTTTTAAACAAGATAAGACAGAATAAAAAATATTATAGCACATCACATATAGTTAAAGTCAGTTTTGTTTCATGAAACTTTTGTTTTATTTGGGTATGTAATCATAAACTGGGTCACAATGTAAAATATATTTTTTTGTGCTGTGGTCAAGTTTGAAAGCCACTAGTCTAGGCGGCTAATCTTGCATGGTTTTAAAATAAATCAAAATATTCTAAATTTACAGTTATCTAAATAAAGAAGACAATCTACCTCATATTGATTTGTATATTAGATTATTTATCTTTAGAACCATAACGAATGTTTAAAACAATAAAAGTATAATCTTAGGATGCCACAAAATTTAAAGAGTTTCCTTTAGATTTATACACAAGAACTAAAAGATCCCTGTCAATCTAACAACATTAAATGTTTTTCACATCACCACCATCTTCTGCTATACACTGAGGATCTTTTCTTTCATTTTAATATCTATACAATATGAATGATTAGATCAGAAATGAGCGGACCAAGTGTAAACAAAACAAAAAGGTTTTGGTGTTATTCACAAAAGATAAAATAGGTAAACTTACATAATGACAGCCTAAATCATCAACTACTTTTAAAACAACCAACATGCTCAGTATGTAGATAATCTTCTGTCTTTACCTTCACTACAGAATGACTTGTCAGCACCTGAGAATCGCACAGTCTCCTTTACAATTTTCTCAATTTTACAATATTCACACATTGCCATTACATTATTTATTTTCTTATACTCATCAGAACAATTTTTTCCACAGAACTGAAACATTTTACCCTGCAAAGAAATAATCATTAAGTACCAATTAAACATTTAGTTTAACTATGGAAATCCTTATCCCTCTTACTTTCAAAATGAATAGTATTATTTTGAGAGATGAAAAGCCAGAAATAACTACAGATAGACCAGTTTAAACTCAAACCCTCTATCATGCTCCTGTATTTTACCTTATAGTCAAGAAGTTCTGGTTTTGTGGCAAAAAGACGGTTACAGTGCTGACACTTGAGTTTTACAACACTTCGTGCAAACCCAACATGTTGGGATTGGGCAGCAAGACGCTGGAGACCAGCTGCAGCTGAGCTACTGATAATGGAGGTGGGAGAAACAGCAGAGGTGTTACCTCCTCCTGCTGACACTGTTGAACCTGTGGGGATGCTTACAATTACTTGGCCCTGAGACAAGGGCACTACTGAAGAATTCATTCCTGTTGGTTTGTTGAACAAATTCTGAAAAAAAAACAAAGAAAAAGATCAACCTAATCATTTGTTCAAACAATTAATTATTTAGTGCCTATGTATGCCAAGCATACTTCAAGGTGCTTAAGACACATTTCTGAACAGGTAAAAATCCCTGCCTTTGAGCAGCTTATAACTGAATGAGGGGAGTGTCATTTACATCCAAAAATATATATAATTTAACTAATAACCTTCTTTAAAAATAATATCCTCCCAATAGACAATCTAGGTAATAACAGTACCATCTAATTTTATAATACAGGCAATTAAATGACATGACTCTAAATACAGGATGAACCAAAATCCCCAAGTTTAATAGGACTGGGATAGAAATTTAGGCAATCCAGGCACTTCGCCAACACCAAGTAAGTTTACTTTACTACAGTAGGTGACTCACTGACTGGAGAAAAGGAAGAGTCCTGAAGCCATACCTGGAAAGCTACCACACAACTGTAGCTGCAGAAGTTGCGTATACTCCCATCTGACATGGCTAGGTGATACTGAGGGATTGCTGAGGTTTTACAACTGTTACACTGAACTTGTACACCTTAGCAAATCAAAATAAAAACTAATGAGTAATATATACAAATGTACTTGAATGTAAGAGAAAATAAATATTATGCGCTATATGAAAATTCAAGGGCGAAGTTGCAGGAACTGAAACTGAATTTTATCACGTCATATATAGACTATAACTAACAATGTTAAAAATATCTTTCAATTTAAAATTGTCACAGTCTACCCTGAACTACAAAATAAAGGAATCTTGAAATAAACCAGGTATGGACAAAGAAAACACAGTAAGAAAGCCATAAGAAATTGTTTTGGTAAGAGAGAATGCACAAATAGGCAAGCAAGTAAGTAAATATAAAACAGGCAATCAAGATAATAGATGATATTTTGCAATACAGATTTGAAATATTTTAAACTTGCCTTAAAAATCAACTAAATCTGGACAAAAATGTGTACCATAGAAACAAAGCAATAGCCATATTTTTTCAACTATTAAATTTATATAGTTTATGAAACCAATATTACCTGCAGAAGTAACCATTTTAACTCTGTAAGCAGATAAGCAATTAACAGAACAGAAAAGCTCTGTCTTTCCCAAGCTATTGGTATTTTCAATCATTTCTGCTGAGGATCTCAATGATTTGCAAAGCGCACATGGTGTAATTTTGGCTGATTTCTATTAAGAGAATAAAATAACATTCATATTTACCAAATTACAAATAAAAGCATAATTCTTTGAAATGTTTATACTTAACGCTGTTGAAATATTTTCAACTAGTGGCTTTCAAACTTTCAAACTTTTATGATTACAATCCTCAGTAAGAAGTAAGTTTTACAAAGTGACCCAGTACACACACATACTTCTGATATTGTGTTTCTGTATTATACAATATGTGTATATAAAACTGAAAAGTTTCATAAAACAATATATTATCATGATAACATGAGATGCACTTTGATAGTTTTCATTCTATTCTATTTCATTAAAAAATAATGCTGGTCACAACCTAGTAATCTGGGAATCTATTAACTGGTTATAACTATGGTTTTCAAAACACAATTTTACCCTTCTCTCAAAATGAGGGTAGGGGATTAAGAGGTACAAACTACATATAAAATAAACAAACTACAAGGACTTATTGTACAAAAACAAAATCCAAAAACAAACAAAAACCCATTATTTAAAAAAATTACACACATCAGGGAATTCATGCTTATATTATCCTAAAAATTGGAAGAACTTCCCCACAAAAGGCATTATATATAACAATAAAATGTGAATTCAAGGAAACTAGTAAACTTACTAGAAAATAAACTGTCAACTATTCTACCACTAACAATAACAAAGCACACCGTAAGCAATAAAGTGATACCAAACTTTGGATATCCCAAGTGTCCAAATATAAATAACCAACAAGTCTGTTATCTTAAAATTCCCACTCAATTAGTGATTCAGCAACAAACATTGTTAAATACTATTAATATGTTATACAGTCAGGATAACTTATAAAGTATATCCAGCACCTGTTAAGAGATTTCAAGATCTCTATGTCCTCTTCAAGGATAAATTCATTACACTTGCTATTAAAATAAATACATGTTCCCACATTCTAAAATGCCTTCTGTATCTCCAACTCTATCTCTCCTCTCTCCCCCATCAGGACTGCAAACACAAATTTAATTTATAAGAATTAGGTCAAGAGTTATCTCTGAAGTTCTTGCTGATAGTCCCATCTTGCTCTACCAAGTAGAACTCAGCATGCTTCCACTGTGCCTCACTGTGTACCATAACACTTTCATCAGTTATATGTTTATCTCCCCCAGGAGACATGTAGCACCTCAAAACAGAAATCACATCTAATGTCTGTGGAAGGAATTTTATATAAGGGAGAAAAGAAAGTAGCAGAAATGACCACCTTCAGTGTGCCGGGTTCTATACTAGATGCTTTCTCGTTACTCCATATAATCCTAAAAACATCCCAGTGACACTGGTAGTGTAATACCCATTTACAGAGAAGAAAATGGACTGGGAGAGTTTAACTGCTTTCCCCAAGGTAAAATTCTATTTGAATGGAAAGTCTAGGAATCAAACCAAGATCTGCTTTACTTCTAAATCCACATTCTTTCTCTAAACCACAATACACAGTAATATGTGAGAAATTTAATGGATATTGGATAAATTAAAAGTAATATATTTAAAATTAAAATATTTCAAAGTATTTCTCCTCTTGTGGACTGACTATACACCACCTTTCAATGGACTGAGTCCAAGTAACTTTTAGTACTTGATATAATATCAGGAAAACAATCTTTTGGACAAGGATAAAAACACATGAAGATATTAGGGTTTTTTTTTTTTCCCCTGGGAGAGGAAAAACAAGGAGTTTTTAAGGAAGGAATGAATAGAATAATAAATAAATAAATAAATAAATAAATAAATAAATAAATAAATAAATAAATAAAACTTTTAATGTGTTTACATGTAAACAAGAAAGAAATGGAAGCACTATAATGTTTAAAATTACAAAAATATTGCAAAGTTTTAAGAACAATTTAAAAGAAATTTCCCAATCAACATTATTAAGTTCACCAATTTTGGAAACTATATATAAAAAGTGCTATTCTAAGGAAAAGAATGATCGATCAGCAAACGCACGGAAACAGGAAAGCACTGTAAAATTGAAAATGTAAAAAGTTCCTACTATTCCTATCAATTTTAAAATTGAATTTTTGATTAAAATTTACTAACAAAACATATCTTTAGTATAAACAAAACTGCATAAAAGATGTTCCTCATACAGACTTCAAGCAGTTCATCCTCTAGAAAGATCATCAATTCACAAAACAATATATAACCCACATTTTTTCCTATATCATGGAGAAAAAACTTTATAATTAATGGTAAGATTTTTATTTCCTGAATTACAATTTCAACCATATGGATCTAATTCCAAGAATACACATATAACTTGAACCTTACCTTATCAAATAAAAAAGTAAATATATGCAAACCAAAAGATTTCAAAGATTAGAAGGCTATACATCAAAAGGACATGACTGGGTATCTCTGAAAGATGGATTATTTTTCTTCTTTGTGCTTTTCAGCATTTTCAAAATATTGCTCAAAAACATTAATCATTTTTGAAATAAAAAAGCCATATCCTAAAAACATGTATTTCAAATGCATGAATAAAAATAGTCTGCCCTCCATATCCATGGGTTCCATATCTGCATATTTTTTAACACTTTTATTGTGGTATAATTTCTGTACAGTAACCAACACATATTTCAGATGTACAATTTGATGAGTTTTGATAGATGTAAACACCTATAAAGCTACCACCACAATCAAGATAGCTAACATTTCCATCACTCCCTAAGAGGTGCAAGTTTCAAACTCCTGGTTTATCCCTTCTCACCCCCTCTATCCTCTGGTAACCATAAATTTGTTCTCTATGTCTGTGAGTCTGTTTCTGTTTGGTTTATTTGCATCCTTTTTTAACCTCAGATCAAAAATATTCCAGGAAAAAAATTCAGAAGGTTCTGAAAAGCAAAACTTGAATTTGCTGCACACCAGCAACTATTTACATAGTATTTATCCTGTATTAGGTATTATAAGTAATCTAGAGATGATTTAAAGTATAGGGGAGAATATGCATAGGTTACATACAATTACTATGCCATTTTATATAAGGGACTTCAGCATTCTCAGACTTTGGTATCCTCAGGGTTCCTGGAACCAATCTTCCATGGATACTGAGGGACAACTGTATATGGTACTTATAAAACTCTGTAACAAGAGTTTTAACATACATTCATTTGACAAATAATAATTATATGTAAAAAATATTAATTAAGCTAGTAAGATCTTAGTATTTTGTGACATATTCATAAATAATTTTTTTTAAATGGAGGTACTATGGATTGAACCCAGGATCTCATGCATACTAAGCATGTGCTCAACCACTGAGCTATTTCCCTCTCCACTTCTCAAATAATTTCTAACAAAAAATTTAGATCCTCCTGAAATGAACAAAGACACTGGCATTAAATATGGTCAAGTACCTGTTTATATGCTGTGACACACGCTGAACTACAAAACTTCTTAGACTGTCCCTCTATCTGAAGCATGTGGCATTGTCCAGAGCCACTGTAACAGTAACCCCCACAGTTTTCACAACAGTTCATGGTGAGGTTGTTAGCAGAGCGAAACTTAGAGAAGCAGGCATCACTGCAAAGTTTATGTACCACATTCTGGTAATTAACTTCATGTCGAATCTAGGAATTAAAAAATGACATACAAACAACAAACGAAGACTATCAAAAGCTGTTCTTTAAACGCAAACATTAGACTCCTCCCCCCAGTAAAAGTAAAAGACACTTACAACAGCATTCTTCTGACACATGCTGCATTTGGTTGAAATGCTATTTGTATTTATGGTAACAACAGGTTTTCTTTTCAGTTCATAAGTTGATAAACATGACTGACTACAAAAATCTTTACTAGTGGTGGTATTTTCAAACTGGGCACTGATCACATCCTTTGGATTTAAAATGTCTCTAAAAATGATAACAAAGATAAAATAAGCCACAGTATAATCCATGTTTTCCCTTTTTTGTTGGCTAAAAATATCAAACAAAACATAGTGTAGGGAAAATCATAGTGTAGGGAAAGGGCACTGATACTTAAATCCAAAAACCTGGGTTTCTTGAATAAACTGATAAATTGCTTTGATCCTCAAGTTCTGTTCTATAAAATGGAACTAATACACGACTTAGTTCATGGAACTGTTGTCAGGATTAGCATACTATGTGTCTAAATTAAAAGGATATACATCAAATAGTTATCATTCATTATCTCTAGTAGGTAAGATTATAGGTGATTTTCAATTTCTTCTTTAGGCTCTCCTGTATTTTCAAAACACTCTTTAAATAATATTATACTTGAAAAAATTTTAAACCACTATCTTTTAAAAGTAAGAATATATGTCAAACTATACACTATATATTCTAGAATGGTTATATAAAATCGAACATTTCCATATCTAAACAACTCAATTTGTAAGCATTAGTAGCAAAAGGCAATGAAAATTAAAACCCTAATGATCAAGACACACTTCTTCTCCACCCCTTATTCCACCTCCAAACCAGTCTTTCTACATAGTAGTTTATCAGACAGTTTAAGTGTAAACCATTTTAAAAACCAATTTTGAAAAATACCTTGATGATATTCTCTAAACAGTATCTCTCTCCCATGAGTATACAACCACATAACAGTAAATAAACTGTGTCATATTCATTCTTACGTTTTAAACAGATTATAATAATATAGAACCTTTTAGAAAAGATTACAAATATCTCTGCTTCAATAAAAGACAATAATAAACAGGACTCATCACAAGAAATACCTGATATTGTCCTATGCTGTAATATGTAATACCATACTTCATCTCCTACACTTAGTAGCTCACGATTGCTGTACTATCTGCATTTTTCGCCTTTACAATTACTTTTTATTACGTTTTAATGTATTTCATTTATAAGGGTACCAACTGAACAAGTTATACTGAGCCAGGGACTAACTCAACCCTTTGTCAAGATATGGCACAAGCACTTAAAGAGCTCACAGTACATTGGGATAAACAAGACAAAGAATATATAAAATAGCATAACAGAAGCATTCTTCACATATAAAAGTATAATAATCTTGAAAATGATATAATGTACTAAAGAAACAGAAATGAAGAAACAATTATTTCAGACAAGATGTGACATGAAAAGCTACCCAAAAGGTGACATTTTAGCTGGACCTTAAGTTTGAGTTTAATAGAAGGTTAAGGAGATAAGACTTGGGGAGCAGCATGGATAAAAGAAATAGAAGCATAAAAGTAGGTATTTCTCACTGTTCTCAATATTTTTAGCATCAAATTACATTACATCTTATTGTAACAGATTACATATTATGCCAGAATGAGAAGGAGTAATCTCATTCCAGATAGTAAAAATTCAGAAATGGTATAGACAGAATATATGTATGTTCATGTATAACTGAAAAATTATGCTCTACACTGGAATCTGACACAACATTGTAAAATGACTATAACTCACTAAAAAAAAGTTTTTAAAAAAATGGTATAGACAATCCTGAAACAGTTACTTCTCTGAGAGTCATTTCATCAAAAAATCTGACCTAACAGTATTAACAAAACTACACTCCAAGTTACCTCCTTTATGTAGGATTTGAAATGGATTTTTTAAAATAAATCATTAAGTCCCTATTACTAAAGAAACCTAAAAATTAAATGATGATTAGCCAAAACATATTCACAGTTTAGGTTAAATTCAAGATGCTAAGCTATTTAGTCAACAAAAGATTAAGAAAAATAAAATTGTTACTCCAAACAGCTAATGAGTTTCTTACAACCTAAAGGCTGTTGTTACATTTCTACTGGTCCAAGAAATCAGCAGTAGCTCTCAGGAAGGAAATCTTTTCTGTCTCCACCTATACAAATTAAAGTAAAAATCCTTCTTTTAGGGACTAACTTACAAATTAAACCTGTTGAATTATATGGACTATCTGGGAGAAGGGAAATCCATGTATCAAAACTAACCCATGTGACACTTAGTATTATCATTTAACTTCTTTGAGTCTAATTTCCTCATATTTAAGGTACAATCCAAGTCAACAATTTTATAATCAGATAAACCAGACTATACCAAACTGCTGTAATGACTGTGTAAATAAGAGGGGAAAGAGGGAAGAAAAGGAAAAGCGGTAAAAAGAGGATGAAAGAGTAGTTCAGAAAATGAAATGGAGTACAAGGAAAAACAAGACTGTTCAATGACTGAGGACTAAACAACAAAAGAGTACTACATAAAATAAGAAGGGCGGAAAATTAAGGAAGACAGAAAATGAACGAGAAAAGGCCAAGGTGATAGGCAGACAATGAGTACCTTAAAGAATAGAAAGGGGCGAATGGGGAAAAAACAAACAAACAAACAAAAACAAGTGATTTTTTTTAAAAAGGGTAACAGAATAAGTGAATGAAGAGGTAGAAAAGTTAAAAGTCAAGGAATGACAGGTTGAAATTTATGGATAAGATGAAAGAATAAAATGTAATCTTAGAGAATTACATAAGATCAGACTGTGATTAAGATATGACATGTAGGTAAAAATGATCTGTCTCTAGATAATGCAAGGCAAACACCAGAGACCAAAGGGACATAGTAAATTTAGAATAAGAACAACAATGTATGGACAAGAATTTACAAACACAGAGGAAAAAAAACACACAGAAAGAGGGCACACGTTTTAAAATTTCTGTGAGTTTTCAGTGGTCATTTTGAAATTCATTGCTAAATCTTTGCAATAAATATCAATGACTATAATTAAGAAGTGAAAAATATTGCTAAAATTTTAGAAAGTGCTGGTCCTGAGGGTAAGAATTAAATAAAGCAGCATAAAAGGAATTTATTATGTGAAATTATCTCATGGCAAAATAGGATAAAGAAAAAAAAACTATAAAAATTTTAATTTTCAAGTTGATTTAATCTTAGAATCTGATGATGAATATACCAGAATATAGAAATTAGACATGTGGTAGATAAGTACTAATTTTTAAAAGTATGTTTCATAATTCAAACAGTATAGTCTATTTTTATTAAATTAAACATGAAACATGAAGGAATGCATATTTAAGTTCCTGAAAAACTTCTAACCATACTGAAATTTCTTTTAAGTCTCTTTCTATATGCCTTTCTTCAACTGAACCAGAAGAGGGAGCATCTTTTTCCCTTTCTATACAGAGAAAGGGCAGCATCCATGCGAGGAATTACAGATACAAATACCTAAACTAATGAATCATGGTTTGAGTACCTTAACAATAGAAGCCAAAGTGTTTCAGAACAAGAACACTATTTATCTTTTTCTGACTTAAACACTCTAACAACCACCTTGCAAAATTAGCGTAAATTAATTCATAGTCCTCAAATATATCTAGATGACTTCGTTTGGCTGTAATAAAATAAACTCTTTTTTGGTGTTAAACACTAAAAATGGAAACTGTGAGGTAGTTCAGAGATGTTGAGAAGACAAAAATATACACACTGGAATCCATTTGAAGTTAAGAAGGAAAGTATTAAATGAATTCCAATCACATAATAGGAAACATTATATAAACATCAAATATTTGTTGGATTTAAGTTATCTATTGCCTGCAGTTGCAAGATAAAATACTGTGGTCATATAATACCCCAAATGGTATAGATTTTGTTTCACAAAGCATCTTAACTAACAAAGATGATAAGGTAGGTTTCAAAAATATCTCTTACTATATAAAAGGCACATTATTTAAAGTTAAAAGAAAGCTGAGCACCTAGCATTCAGAAAGACTGAAAGCAGCAACAATATGATGGTACTAAATAACGTGGTATTTCTCAAAAACATGGAAAGGTAGAAAATTAAACAATACACAGACAAGAACAAAACATCTTGAAAGAAAGGAAACAGGATAATTTAGAATTCTGCTATACTTTGAGCAACTTGAACAAGTTTTCTTAGTGGAAGGAGGCGGTGGGCGGGCAGGTGGAACTGTATATCCAGTGAGGCACAGTGTAGAGCAGAATAGCTGAGTAGACCCTTTCCTCTGATAAGCAGTTTGCCCCTTCTGGAGGATTTTTTTACAACCAGAACAGGAAACTCGAACAGCTGTGGCTGGAACTGAAGGAAGCATTTTATTCATGCCAGATGACGCCAGTGAAGGCTGAAAGCCAGTAGTCAACTGTGGAGCTTTAAAAAAAATTGGAAAAAAAAAGTTTTACTTTTTACCATGAATTTTAAGTAGGCATCCTTTCTTTCGCTTCTAGAACTAGTCTTCAAACCCAACACTAATTATGCAATACACAATTAAAGCCATTCTAAACAGGCAGAGAGACCTGCTTAGTTTACTAATACAAGTAGATACTTCCTTTCACTTATACTGGTCAGAATAAATAAACATGATTCATTTATTCAGTTTTGTTTCTTACCAAGAGGACTGCCACTGACTGAAAACACAGCACTAATTTTCAGTTCCCCCTCTTGAGTTTTTTGCTGTTGGCCATGACTATACTCCTTTAAAAAAGAAAATAAATAAATATGTAGAGAAAAAATAAATACAGTGTATCTAAAGAAATCCAGACATTCAAGATATTTTACTATGGCTTTACAGGGGTAGAAAACATTTACTGCACTAACATTACTAAGAAATAATATCAACCAAAATACAATTATGATAAGGGTATAACATGTTTGTATATGCTGAGGATAAGAGGTAAAAAACCAAAGCAGCTATCTAATTGGCCTGCGGCACTACCAGATATTTACAAATTATTTTGAAAATTCTTAACATTATTATAGTATTGTAAGTTGCTGGTTATCTATTATAAAAGTAATACACACTTACTATACAAAATTTAGACAAGTAGAACTAAGAAAAAAATTCTAATCATATTTCCATTACCCCAAAACAACCACTGTTATTCTTTTGGTATATTTCTTTCCAGTCTTTTCCCATTCTGCATGTATTTCCTTATAGTTGTAACTATACTGAATATACCACTCTTAATGATTAAGAATGAAATGATTTTTGATCACTTTTATCAATTGAACATTTGCAGATTACATGTTACTCCAAAATAACTTCCAGTGGCTAAATAGTCCCAGAGTCCCTGAGGCCTACAGATACACTCTAGGCAGTCGGAGAAGTCTAAAAATACATTTTAGAAGTTTGTGTTTTTATTTCAATGATTTTTTTTTAGTGAATGTAAATATATTTTTAGTCATGAATAACCACACATAACTTGAGTTATATTACAAGGTTCAGTGCTGTTGTTTGCTTTTCAATTACATTATTGCATTGTGAAACCCCTAAGTGGTAGATTTAACTGTTTAAGCCATTGTTTATCACACTGAAACTTGCAAACCCCCAAATTCTTCTTATTATTGGAATTCTCAGGCAACTCCAACATACCCTTTTTTATGTTTGTGAGCAGTGTCTGTACATTACTTGAATTTGAGAAATGATGATACATATTATTTAATAGATATATCAGATTACACAGGGATGAGACTAGGATGAGGTGAGGTACTTCCCTCTGGCACAAATTAAGGCACCAGAAAACTCAGTAATATTTTTTAAACTCAAAAATGCAAAAATTCATGATAAACAAAACCCAAAACTTTAAATAAGTAAAGACAGGATCAGTATTACTAATTTTTCCTTAAGCCTCAGTAATTTTTCCTTTGATCTCAGATTCCAATTTGATAGCCCTGTATGGCACTGAGATTATAAACCAACCCAATGTTGGTCCATTTGTTTCCACATATTTGGTTTAATCATCAGTAATGCCATGATGAACATCTTTGTGAATACGCATACATTCATATTTAGGATTATATCCTAAGGAAAGGATCCTTAAAGTGGAATTACTAGATAAACAGGTACACAGTAAAGGTTCCTGAAACACAATGACAAATTTTTTTTTAAACTTCTGAATTTATACTAGCAATTTGTGAAAATAAGTCACTTAAAAGTCTTTTTCCACTCGTTTCAATTTCCAATTCTTTTTTTAATATCCACTTACAAAAAAGTATTATAATGTAACAATATTAACCCCCTATAGCATCTGTTACCAACATTTCCTCAAAATGTACTTTGAGTTAAAATTTTATATACTGAAGTTTCTGTTTTTAATGCCAAAAATCTGACAGTTTTTACCTTCATGATTCCTTCTATTTCTTACAAAGTTCTACTTTCACAATAAAATACTAAAAAGGTGATTTCATTGTTTACAACACAGTCCTTTAATACAGAGGTCAGCAAACTATCTTCAAAGGGCCAGATACAAAATATTTTTTACTTTGCAGGCCATACTATCACAAATACTCAACACTGCCTGCCCTCATAGAGCAAAAACACCCATAGATAATATGTAAATGAATGTGGCAGTGAGCCAATAAAGCTTTATTTACAAAAACAGGATGCAGAAAAACAAAAACAAAACAGAAAGAAGGCAGGCTGGATTTGGCTCACTGCTGGTAATTTCCCAACTCCCACTTTATTCCATCTGGGATTTACTTCTTTTGATGTATAATGGCATTTTTCTTTTTCTTTCTCTGAATATCTGGTGAATTCCTTCCACTTGCCATTAATATATCAAATTCTTTTTGTTTCTTTTGTAGCAATCTATTCTGTATCATTATCAGACTGACTACTCTTATATCACACTATCCTAATGAAAATAATTGTGAAATGTCTGACTACCTGATAGTTTGCCACCTCTCTAATTTTAGAATACACATGTAACATAACGTGTGTGTACATGCCTATTTATCCTTCAAAACATAAGAAACCATTGATATTTCATCAGAATTGTATCAAAACTGTATCTTAACTTAGGAATAACTAATATCTTACATTGTTTTGGAAGTCTCTCCATTCACTTCAGTTTTTTTAATCTAACATAAGCACTTTTTAGTTGCTTTGTGTAGGAAATAGTATATCTTTTCATTGTATTATCTAACTAGGAAACAACTGACTTATAGAAATATTGCTGTTTTACATAACTAAAATTTAACTAGCTACTCCACTAAACTTTTCAGGAATTCTATTAATTTTCTAATAAAGATCCTTACCAGTAAACGATGATAATTGTCTCCCCTTTTCCATTATTTCTTCTAATTTCTTTAAC
Organism: Vicugna pacos; assembly: GCF_048564905.1. NCBI lineage: Eukaryota > Metazoa > Chordata > Mammalia > Artiodactyla > Camelidae > Vicugna > Vicugna pacos. Next base: position 42,549,783 of record NC_132999.1, read on the forward strand.
ATGTATTAGGTCGAAAATCCAACAAGAGTTAAATAATAATGCTGACATCAGTAATTTGTGTTCTTTTAGAAATTATTAACAGAAGGTTTCCATCATTTTACTTTTAAATTCAATGACTGTTATTGATCAGAAGTAGATATTTCCTTACCTGATCAAGAGAGTATCTATTATAAGAAATGCATATCTCTTTTGGCACTTATATATCTATCTATATAGTCTTATTTGACCTGCTGATGAAGTTATATACTAAAAGATTTTCTAATATTGACTCATCCTGAGATGCCTATATTATATAGTACATTAAAGCAAATTTCAAGTAAAAACTTTTATTTTAATCTCAGAAACTCCAGAAAAAAAATCAATACTCATGGGCATGCTTTAATGGTCTCCAGTCAGCTCTCTTCCTCACCGTCTATGACAGTTATTTCAAACTTCTGATAGATTCCTTAAGCCTCAAGTACATATTACTTACGTAACATAGTAAAATAAGTATACATCTTAATTACTCTGCTTGTATACCCCATAATGCCTTCAAGAATCATGTTTATGTTAGTATCCTCCCAACAATGACTAATTTTACAAATACTTCATATCAAACCAATGATTAATAATAACTTGAAAAGTGAAAATCTGATGACCCAAAAGCTTTCACAAGTAGAAAAACAGATGTCAAAATAAAACCAAAAGATCCTTTATAAATATCTTTTCTTTCCCTTTGCTTATCATAAAATATCAGTATCCTAAGATAGCATTTTAGAGATAAATAGCCCCCCCAAAATAAATAAATAAGTAGCCAAGTTCCTATAGTCAAGTTGACTTGATATGGTTTAAAAAAAAAAGTCCCCAACATTTAACTACTGCATTCTACTTTCTAAGATACATGACTCACTATTGTGACAATTAGTTTGCTTTCCTATCCTAATCCATTTACTTCAGTCAGCAATTACAGATTAACTCTCCGTTTATTATGAGCAAAAAGAAAAAAAAAAAATCACGATTTTAATGTAACAGTTACTGAATTTCCAGCTTTTAGAATTTACAGAAAAGGGGAAGAGAAAAAAATGAGGTCTCTGGCTCTTTAAAGTTTTTATTTTAAAACATTCTCTAGGCATTTTTAAAAAATTAAACAACTTTTATTTATAGAAAGACTGGCAGACTACTAGTAAGACCTTGATGAAGGCCCCAGATTGGCTTCTTCATGGCCATATGGCCTTAAAGAACGAACTTAACCTCTATGAACCTCAGTTCCCTCATCTAAAAATGGAGTTAATATCTTGTACGCTGGTCTTCTTATACTGGGGGATAAAACAACACAGTACACATTAAAGTATCTGTAACTGTAAGTATTACATACAGAGTATATTATAGTAACTTGCAACAGGATTTGAATGAAGAAATGAAACCAGGAGGACAAATGATGTTATACTAGTAAGATGCAGAAGAATGACAACTAGCAAACCCAGAAAATTGTAATCCAAATAATCAAGAGCAAATGGGAAGAAGTAGTAAAATATATATAAACATAGATTTCAGTATCTTAGTGATTTACACAGGAAAATAAAAAAAAATTTACACCAAAATGAACTGTGTAAAAAGAATTAGGAAGTAAGCTGAAAGCAAAACTACAAGCTAATAAGCAGACAGAAAAGCCAAAGGAGGTTTTCAACAAGGTGCCAGAAGCTAAAGCTATGATCTTATTAAGCCATGAAAAAAGTTATTACTATCACTAGATGGCCAAGAGTAAAGGGTGACCACAACTGTTAAATCTATCAGTATTTATGAGCATTACATTAATACTGTTTCAGAGTCTAAGAAAATAATATGCTCGAGCTCCTTTTCATCTACAGGAACTGAGTAAGAGTGATACAGCATTAGGCAGTATTGAACAACAATAAATATAGATTTCCAACGGTCACTGGGGGTAACACCTAGAATAGGACAATGAAGAAGGAAGAGGAAGTAGGAGGGGAAGAGGAAGTAGGAGAGGAGGGGAAGAGAGAGGGAAAGGAAGGGAAGAAAGAACCAGAAATCTTCACTTTAATATGAGGTCCCCTGAGGGATTTCTAAACGAATTATCAAAGGTCTGATGCCACAGGATTAGTGTAGCTGTTAACAGAGAGGACTTCTCAAAGAAACTTAGCTTTAACCCACTCACATGCTGGGACTGCCTGATTGTGGGGTCTGGGTAAAGAATGTTCCTGAACCTTATGCCTAGGAATTACATACAATCCTGCTTGGTTAACAAGAGTCCAGTCAATCAGGTGGTGAGCCTTTGAGGAAGTTCTTCCCCAAAATCATGGTGAAACTTCATATTTGGCATATTTTAACCATTATTATACTTGGAATGATGTATAAAAATGTAGGTGTTTCTGTGTCCTGACAGTTCCATCCTATTACTATTCTCCAGCCACTGGAACCTCATATACAGTAACACACATAACGCTTCCCTAGTGTATTTAGTCTTTGATATAACTGCCTTCTCATCCCAAGGAAAGTGCCAACTGGGTCAAGCACCGGGAGAAAGTGATACCTCTGATGCCCTGTCAGCATTGTGATTTCTTATGGATTTCCCATGCCCAGATTGGGGCATGTAAAGAGACAGGAGATCTGCCCTGTATAGAACATGATAGGAGTCTTCCAAAGCATAAACTGCCATATAAACTTTCCCTAGACGTCGGGACATTTCTTTATCCCTAGTTCAGATATCCAAGACCTCCATTTTGCTTGCTTCTATTAATTTGCTTTCAGTCTACCTTCTATTCAGATATTTTCATATTCCTTCTCTACCATCTTCTTTGTAGCTCATATCAATCCAACTCCTGATGGTAGCTTTACCATCACTACCCTATACAGCTACCTTCCACTGGGCACCATGGAATTCTTGCTTAACTGAGCATCAATCTGACTCGTAAAAATCTTCGACATCTGTGAATCACCTGTTCTTCCGTTTCCTTACTCTAAAATAGTGGTTCTCAACATCAGAGGATCTTGTCCTCCCAGGGACACTTGGCAATGCCTGGAGACATGATGCTACTGGTATCTAGTGGGTAGAAGTCAAGGATGCTAAATATCCTAAAATGCACAGGACAGCCCCTCACAACAAAGAATTATCTGGCCCAAAATGTGAATAGTGCCGAGAAACCCTGCTCAGAGACACCTGAATGAAAAAAATCTCTTCCACACAAGTCTTACATTCTCAACAACCCCAATATAAAAGAAAAATATGGAAAGGTAAGCTTTCTCTAGATTAAATGTCATTTCAAAAAGTAGCTAATTCATGCTATCTTTACTTCTCAGCCTTTGCACTCATGCCATCTGTATAAAACATAGCCACCCTTAAATAATGACTGCTATTGCATATTCATCCCTTGGTCTTTTTCCTACATTCCAAACTGATTACAGCATTTGATATAACTTCTTCATTTCATTCCAACCACTGCAATGTCACTAATTATACGGATAAATTAACTGATTTAAGGACTGCACAGTTATAGGATCTCTACGAATTTTACCTCCAAAGCAACCTTGAAATAACAGAGCTCTACCCCATCCTTATTATTCACAGATCTCAAATGGAAAATCCTGTATCACCCATCAAAGCCTCTTTTATCTTCTACCCACTGATCTAATGAGCTGGCTCCTCAATCAATTAACCCATCCAAAGATAACCTTTCCATTAATCCCTCCTGAAAAACACTTAAACTCATATATAGCCTATACTTCATTAGCGGTAACTACATAAGGCTTATTACCTTATTAAATAAACTCAATCACACCAAAAACTCATAAACCACCATAAACCTTCAGCCAAGTCTGCTGTTTCAATCTCAGATCCTTGAAGACTCACATTCCCTAATCTTGCACTGAAATTATAAAAATCACAGAATAGAGGTATTAAGGAACAAAGTGCATTAAAGGCCTTGATTACTACTCGGGAAAAGTATCCTATAATTCTTATCAATTCCTTAGCATTATTCTGACAAGATAATTCAATTGCCTCAACCTTCATTAAAAGTCTCCTCTCACCCAGTCAACAAAACACTTTACTTCTTCATCAAGAACTTCCTCTCTTAAATGAATAACTCATGTGTGGAACAAAAAGAAGGGGGGAAAAAGGTGAAATGTTTACTTGAGCATTGTCAGGTTCATCTTTAATTTTGTCTAGTAGTCCCTGCTGTGGTGCCATTGCTTTGTCATACTCATCATCCAAAGGTTCTTCTTTAATTCTAATATTTGATGCAAAGGAATTCCCCAGTTCCGAACCAATGGATTCTTTATTGGCAAATGGATAGCTGGAATCCTAAAACACAATATAAAGGATTAATAAATATTCAGATTTTAAAATTATTCCTCTTTAGGTTTAACACCCAAAGAAAGCTCACTGGAAATGAAGAACTCTATGGACATTCATAAGAGTCCCTATGCCTACAAGTTAATGTGATATATGTCTAAATATCAAATACAAATAAAGAATCTAAGAGAGGAGGCTTCTTAGAACGTCTCCAAAGATGCCCTTGCCCAAATAATAAAGGAAATTTAAGAAAACAAAACAAAAAAACAAAGAAAAACCCAGAGCTCTACCTAACACATACAGTTACAGTTTAGAAAATCACATAAAGAAAACTTTGACACTTGCCACAGTTACAGCAATCTACATATACACTGAAAACTTACCCTAAAGTTTGTTTCTGGGGTTTGTGGTAAATGGGTATGTAATGTTTCTTCAACTTGATTAGCTATTGAAAGAAAAACAAAACAAAACAAACACATGTATATGAATAACAAATCTTATAAAGAGTGACCTAAAAAGCTATCATTTGATAATCATCCCTCTTTTCCAACAAAGATGCGCATTAGATGAAATGGGTCCCAAAAAACACCGAAAAGGTGGTTTCACTCAAAATAAACAATCTGGCCCCACCTAACTTCTAGCCTCACCTCACATCTAAAGAAAGTGGTTACTTTATTCACTATGCTCTGAAAATTACTTGTTTGCTTTTCCTCCATTTCTGCTTTTATCATTCCAAGTCCCCTCTATTCTAACCTTTATACAGTCTTCCAGACTCAGCTCAGTTCAAAATTCACCTCTCCTCTATAAAACCTTCCTCTGTCCACTGAGATAAAAAATCACCTCTCTTCAAAGAATACCTAAAACACAGTTTCAGTTATTTGAAAGAAATCTTATTGTACTGCCCATAACAAACTCTTCTACCACTGCCTTTAATTATAAATTAAACCTTATGCTATTCAACTGGTCATTGACACTTCTACTACTTGACTTGTCTTGTCCCTTCTGCAGTTAGACATTATGTTCCTTGAAGATAAGTATCGTCATAATTTATCCTTCATATAAATACTGAAAATATACGTATTGAATAATATATATACTGAAAAATATGGTATACTCTTGTACCTAATGAATACTTTAATTAATTGTTCTTTTTAATACCATATTTTTCTTTCTACCATATTTTTCCTACGACTGTCGGAAGAAATATAAGGGTTGGCATATTCTACCTTTCTTTCCTTCATACCTATTGAACATTTATTGAAATACTACTATTTTCACTACACCAGATTAGGCCCCAAGAACACAAACATGAAAAAGGTACAATCTGGCCCTCAATAAACTCCTACACTAGTATGTAAGGCAAAACAAATACAGAGCTATAATACTGCGTGATAAGTACTATAAATAATGAGGGATAAACAAAATGCTATGGAAATATAGATAAGGAAATAACTCATTCTTGACATAGAGAGGTTAGGGATGACTATAGGGTAAAAGAGGTTTATGAGTTAGTAGGCACTGTTGAATAAGAAGCACTTTTACAGGCATACATACTAAGAGAGAAGAAGACATGCAAGCAAATGGAAGAGCAGGAGGAAAGAGAGGCAGAGAAATAAGAAAATTAATATATATTCAGGAATAGAACTGAGCTAAAGTATACTGGGCAAAGAGGCTCAAGAGGAGTCTCAAGAAACTTCTAAAACATAAACAGAAATGTTATCAAACAGAAAATCCCTTCCTAATTTGGACTAACTCGTGGGACAGCAGTTTGAATTAGTGCTTACAGCACAAAGAAGTTAAATCCAACTTCAGGTTCCAATGTTCAACCAAAGAAAATGAACAGGTGATTCGAGTATCTTCATCAAAATATTGCAACCAGGGGAGGGAGAAATGAGGTTTAGAGCTATTTTTCAACCATTTATACCATTACCAATAGTTACTGGGAGAAATTCAGTCACTCTGCAAAGAACAAGGATAAAAGAAAAATGACAAGCTTACAATAAATTTAACTGTTCATACTTTGCTTAGCATCAGAAGTAATAAAAGCTGTATTATTAATACGTTGTTATTTATTGTGTTTTATGGCTCTAGTCCAATAATTATTACCTGCTTTATCAAAAAAACTGCTTTTCAACCTTGAATCCAACTCTTTATGGGGTTTATCCAACCGTTTTTCACGTTCATAAGTTAGGTCTCTATTTTTCTCCTTTCCAGAAAATGTCTCTTTGCTGTTTTCTCTTACTAGACTAAAATCTTTCCGTATTGATTTAAAGACAGAAACCTGATCAAACTGTTTAGGAAAGTCTTTTTTTAATTTATTTTGAATCTGTATTTCATTTTCATTGTCTGATTCATGCTGTGTGACTCTTCTCTCTACTTCCAAGCTATCATCAGTATGAATTGAAGAAACAAGATTGTCCTTTGAACTAAAATCCTGTTCATCCTCATTGTCACTACCAACGACTGGAATTCCTGCAAGATCCCCAGAGTTCAAAAAATAATCATCTTCATCCAGCAATGAATTTTCAGATCCTGTTTGATTCGGCATTCCATAAGACATGCTGTCAAGGGTAGGAGTTAAGTTGTGGTCTATATCTTCAGACATTTCTGTATCCATGATACCACCACCTTAAAAAGTAAAATACTGTTTAGACAAATGATAGTGCTAAAGATGACCATATTTATAAGGCCTGTCTGGTATTTAACCACAAATACATATTCTTTCTTTTCAAACAAAATATAGATAATAATACCTTAGTATTCAACTAGCACTTTGTTATAGATGTGACAAATATGACTATCCTTATCTGACAGATAAGGAAATAGGGACCTAAAGCTTGACAAACTATTTTAGGTTAGAAAGAAAGTCAGTGTGATATAGAAAATAAGAGTACCAACTTCAGAATCAGATATATCTGTGTTGGAATCAAATCATGATTATTGAAAATCTATGTGATCCTTGAGAAATAAATTCTCAGGTTTCTTTATCCATAAAACAGTGTAATACTCACCTTGGAGATTAATTTGTGGTGAGGTTTAGTGACAGTATGTATAAAGAGCCTACTGACACAGTGACTGACACATAGAAGGGAATATAAAAATGATTATTATCATAGAGACTATTCTGGGGAGCTGAGATTACAACCCAGATCTCCAAGCTAAGGGTCCTAATTTCTCTGCACTAACCCTAATACTTATACCAGTTAATTTTACAATGGTAAATATTTAAACAGAAAAATAAGATTTATACAACAGAATAAATTTTTAAAACTGTTTACTGTTCCAAACTACATGCTCAAGTCTTCCCCATTCCAAAATAAAACCAAAATAACTCTCAGCCCTCTATTTCTTTCTCCTGCCCTATTTCACCTTTCTTTCAAAGTCAAACTTCTAGGGAAAAAGTATACACTGGTCTGTTTCTATTTCATTTCTCAATCATTAATCCTTTGAACTTAATGTAATCTGGTTCCCAACTTCGCAGTGGAACTTCTCCCATTAAGATCATCAATGATCTCCTCATGGCCAAATCCAAATGATTTTTTCAATCCTTATGCAGCATATCCCTCCTAGATATAATACCTTTTTATTTCTTTGACAATATATTTCTTCCTACTTTTATAACTGTTCTATTAATTTATGTGCTTAATATTCCAGTTCTCATTTTACACACTCAAGACTATTGTATTTACCACCATAGCCTTGACTCTTGCTGTTGACTTCTTAAGTGTTTTCTTCCAAGTCTGTGATGTCTATATTCAACTAGTTGCTATAGATCCCCTAGGGACCTCCAACGTGGTGCCTCAAAAATCAAATTCATCATGTTCCTATTCTAAGTATACTTTCTTGTATTTCCATCACTTGATTAACAGCATTACCAAGCCAGCAGTCGGCTCAAGGTAGAAAAGAGAATCACTCCCAATTCTTCTTCCCCCAGGACAAATTCTGTCAACTGTACTACTTAATATCTCTCTGAAATTCATCTCCTCCATTTGGTACTATTGCAACACTCCACATTTATTTCTGCTGACAGTGTAACAACTCAATTCACATGGATACTTAGGAAGCAATCATATTCTCACAAACCCTACCCAGCAACCACATTCAACTGGTCCATGAGCAGGCAAACTGGAACTGACCAAAACACAGTAAAGCAAAGACTAAAAATATTAGCCGCACCAACAGCCTTGCTTTAATTTGTTCCTGAAGTCCAGATGAACCTTTTGTGTGGTTCATTCTTCAAATCATTCCCTGGGTTCCATGACCCAGGATAAATTCCTCTTTTTGTTAAATTGATTTAAGTTGGATTACTTTTAATCAAGTCCTGATACAGGGTCCAAATGAAAGCTTTCCTTAAGTCATCCTCCTCCACAAAGACACCAGAATTATCTTTCTAAACCATAGTCATTCCACATTGTACTTGGATACACTTGAAATCCTTAAGTAGCTCCCCACAGCCTAAAGTACTCACTCATTCATTCAGCACATATTTATTAGGAAACCTACTCTGTGTTAAATACTGTGCTAGATTTTAGGTATACAATAATGCAAAAGATGGCTATGATTCCTCATCCTCATAGAACTAGAAAAACAGACAAATAGAGGAAATAATAAAATTAGAAAAGGACTATTTTTACTTAACTAAATAATTAATTCAAACAAAAATGCTAGTCTTAAGAATGTCTACAACTAACTTTTACATAGTATATCACAGAGAAAAGCAGGAGAGATGAGAGAGAATGTGTAGTATTATAGATAGTCACTATACTACTCTTTCTATTGTTCTATTTATCTGAAAATTTTCATAATAGAAGGTTAGAGAGAAAATATAAATAAAGAAGCAGGATGCTAAAGTACATATATATAGAATGATAAATTTACCAGAATGCAAGCAACCAAAGGTCAGGGTTAGAGCCTTCTCTATATAATAGTTTATCCTTACTACCCGACCATAGTGTGTGCTCAGTAACTTTCTCATGAATGAAAGAATATGCATTTCATGCAGATAAAAGTTTAATCCAAGTTCTATGGTATATGAGAAGTAAAAAGAAATACAGCAAGCAACTTCTAAAATCTCTATATTTACATTTAGGATATGGTATTGAAAGAAAAGGAAAGCCTCCTGGAAAAACTGGATCCCTAACTCAAACCAAAGTAATTTTCAGATGTATTTAAGATTGAGACGTAAAAAGTAAAACACTAATTTTAAAAAAAAAGAATTATTTTTAAGTCTTAAAGAAGGTAAAGTTTTTCTAAGAATGACACAAAACCGAGAATAAAAAATCAATTTATTAAACAAAAGAATAAAAGATCACCATGACTAAAAGAATTCCTAAAGAAAACATAATCCAAACCAAAAGATTAAAGAAAAGTTGCTAAAAACATTTTATATCACAAAAGGTCATTTCCATAATGGATAAAGATTAAGACTCCTAGTTCAATAAAGAAACCAACAACCAAATACATATATAAAAGCAAAATATTTGAACAAACATTTCATGGGAAAGGAAACACTAAGGTTCAAATTTGCTCATAAGTGAAATCCAAATTAATAATATAATGAGATACCATGTTCACAAAGCAGGCTGATAATGACAAAAAGGTTTTAATAACAGCCTGGCAGCTATGCTATAAGCCAAAACTGCCAAACTCTGGCCCAAGGCCAAAAAATATACAAAGAACAGTGTGACATAGACCATATGTGAGCTGCACAGCTTAAAATATTTACTATCTGGCCCTGAACAAAAAAACAGTTTGCCATTCCCTGTAGTCAAATACTACAAGCAGGAGTATAAACTGGTACAATTCTAATAAGAGAACAACTAGGCAATATTTATGACACTTTAAATACACATAGTCTTGATCCAGTAATTCAACTTCTAAGAACTTACCCTAAAGATATAATTGCTCTAAAAATCTATGAAAAAGAACAGCAAAGACTGGAAACAGTGTATCTGCTCATCAGTAAAGCTCAATTAATTATAGTACATACCTATAATGGAATATTACTTAGTTGTTAAAAAGAATGCAGTGAGGAGAAAGATATAGCTCAGTGGTAGAGTATGTGCTTAGCATGCACAAGGTCCTGGGTTCAATCCCGTGGGTTCAATAATTCAAGGTAAATGGTTTTATATATATATATATATAAATATATATATATATATGTACTTTTATATATATATGTATTTTTATATATATATATACACACACACACATACATATGTGTGTGTATATATACATATAAAAAGATCTATCTATATATATATAAAGGTCATATATATATAAAATTTCTTTAATTAAAATTCAAAATGAATAAATAAACAAAAAGAATGAGGCAGTTTTATATGAGTTCTCAGGGTCAAGTAGTAAAAATATCTAAGTGGGGAAGAATAGACATATATATTAAGCTACCACTGCTATGTTTTTTATAATTTATGTGTGTATGTAATTATTTATACATAAGAAATAATTTCTACTGATCTTCTGTGACACCAGAATCAGGTGGCTGGAAGACAGAAACACTAATTTTTCAAAGCACACCCTTTTGTATCCTGAGTTTTGAAGCACATGCACTATCGTCTATTGAAAAAAATTTTTATCCTTACTTAAGATCGTACTCAAGATTTAAAACTTTTTATCCCTCAAAAGAAAGTTGTCCATAATTGCGACTTCACTGGGCATCACAAAAAGGAAATGAATTTAAATTGTACTATGAGATATTTAATGTAGGCATAAAGTGCTATTTCCAGGTAGAGAGAGAGAAAGAGAGTGAGAGTGACAGTGAGAGAGTGAGAGAGAGAGAGAGAGATTGATTTAAAAAATTAACTTTCTCCAGAGGTCATTAAATGTATGCCATCTTAATTGGGTTAAACCTAATGCTGTCTTTAATTTTCTATCACATGTTTCCTTCAGTGCTGTCATATTACAGCTCTTGCTATTTTGGCATTATAACAAATTATATTTTTATTACCCATTCCTTTGACTGAATGCTTTTTATTCTCTCCTTTTAATATGTGAAAAATATACAAGGAATAAAACCAAAAAGGTTTGTGGCAAAAAAAAAAAAAATTTAAAGCTTTTTCAGAGATGGCAATTTCTAACAAAACATCAAATTTGAATTTGCAATTTTGATCATTATCACACAATGTATCTGTAGGCTGCATAAAATCTTATGAGGCTAAAATGTAAGTACTAGTTATATTAATATATATATATATAATTAATCGGAACAAAATTGTACTCATCCCTATGGCCCAAAGAAAAGAAATAGCTTCTGTTTCTCAGAGTCTACATCTACAGAAAAAAAAAAAACACTGAATTGTATCTGGGGATCACAATAGATAGTCAAACACTTGAAAACACAAATTTCTCTTCTTAGAAGAGTCCTAGCTGGTTTTTAGACACTGTGAACAGGCTTGGCATGTTTGAGGAAAAGCAAGGACTACAGTTTGGAACTGAATGAGTGTGAGGAAGAGTGCTAAAAAATGAGAAAGAGAAAAAGCCAGATGACAGATCTTGAGGAATTTGCAGACCATACAAAAAACCGCAATATATTTTAGAGTGAAAGAAAGTCATTAAAAGACCCCAAAGAGGAATTAACATGACTTATATTTTACAAGGATTACCCGAGGGCTTCCGCATAACTATTTTAAGGCTGTTAAATGTTACATGTCAAGAATGGTAGCAAGAATACCACATAGGAGGCTACTGCAATAATTAAAGGAAAAACCAGTGGCTAAGACCAGGACAGTAATGGTGGCTGTGAGAAGTAGTCAGCCAGTGTATAACTTGAAAGTAGAGGCTTTTCCTGATATATGAGAAGCTAATTAGGGAAGAAGCCAAAAATAATACAATAGGGTGCCATTTCTTGAGATGTAAACACTAAGGGAGGAAGAGACTGAAAGGGGTAAAATGAAGTCCAGTTTTGGACCCGTTAATTTTGAGAACCTATTTAACTCTTCAAATGGAGATATCAAGGAGACAACTGAACATATTAAAGAAGAGTTAAAGAGGAGACTCCTGCCAACAAATGACATATAAATTTGGGGACTCATCAATAGAAAGATGGTACTTAAAGTTTATGAGACTAGTTAAGATCACCTAGTGAGTATGTTTACTAATGACTGAAGAAGGCTGAGAGTCCTGAGACACTTCAACTTTAGAAATCTGGTAGAAAAGAAAGAATCAGGGAAAGAGGCTAACACAGAAGAGTCACTGAGATAGGACAAAAACTAGGTGACTGATGTTACAGAAGCAAAGTGAAGAAAATATTTCAATAAAAAATGAGTGGCCAATCAGAATGAATGCTGCTGAGATAACACATAAAATGAACAACTGAGAACTGATTATTAATATTGGCAAAGCTGAAATGAGTTTCTACTTTGACAGGAGCAATTTCACTAAAAAAGTGAGTATACAGAAGCTGCAGTGGGGTGATTCCATAAAGAGACTGAGAGGAGATGAGATAGGAAGGAAGGCGGCAGGGCACATCCATTAAAAGAATGACATAGCAATTAGCACCAAGACGGCAAAGAATTCAACTCCCAGTGGACCTTGAGGCCCAAGATGGCAGATCTGACTTCCAGAAGACCTCAAGCCTCACTATACACTCATTGCAATATATTAACATGGTAAATGACACTCCCACAGGCATCACGACAGTTTTGAGGCTAACCATGAAAGGTCAAAAAGTGAGCGATGTCCCAGTTCCTGGGAATTCCAGCCCTTTCCCCAAAGTAGTTCGTGCCATACAAACTAACTGAGTCCATAAAAACTAGCAATACTGAGCCTCATGGCCTCTGGCTCCCTCATTTTTAGAGACAATCCGCACTCTATGGAATGTGTATCTACTTTTACTTTAAACTAAGCATCTGACCCCTCACTTACCATGTGGCCTCTTTGTCCTTCTGCAATAACCTGCACTCTGTCTATGCAGTATGTATCTCTTTGAATAAATCTACTTTTACTCAATGATGGCTCTTTCCTGCATGAAGGTAAGGACCCTCACTTGGCGGAGTGCATTCCAGAGACTCAATTGAGACCCAGGACAAGGCTAAACTCTCGCTCCTTGTTTTCCTGTATCAGTGAGAACTTGGGAACCTTAAGTACAGACGTTTTAGAGGAGTTTTGCTCTAAAGTAAATGATCAGAAATCACTGGACTAGAATCTGGAGTCAAGAGTTTCCTGACTTTGTATTTTTGTTTTATTTTCTTTGTTAGTTTTCCTTTTCTTTTTTTTTGTGAGTTTTTTTTTTTTTAAGATGGAGAATATTACACTGCTTATAGTATTCTCATGGGAATGATCCAATAAAGAGAATAACTAATGAGTCTAAAGGGAAAATCTTTGTGCAACAAGGGATGTGATCAGTACCCAAACTTTCTTTTGTGAAAGAATCAAAGAAGTATATGGGTTAAATGCAGGTACATGATTAGATTTTGTGAAATGAGAATTAAAGTTATTTTAAGTAATTTAAGTACAATATTTGTGTTTGATAGTGAAAATAAATTTCTTGATGTCCTCCTTTTTGCTTAATCCTTGCTTTAGTGGCATACTGATATTTATATACTCTATCCAAGAATCATTTAATTTTAAGGTACAACCGCCAACTAAAGAGCCAATAAAGAAACCCACATACAAGAATATTACAGAAAGGCTGTTAGTTACTTTCACTGCTAATATATTACTTATTTCCTCTCATACATTTTTGTTTTAATCAAAGCATAATTCTCAGAAATAAAGTAATATCAACTTAAATTTTAACCTAGAAGTTATGGTTCTCTAACAATTCTCTGACATTGCTTTCCTCTTACATAAAAGAACAAAGAATCAAAAGGAAAAAACCCCACAAACTCCAAAGAATGCAAAAACAAATAAGAAGCATAAAAATGAGGTAAATCTTGGTTCATCTTAAATAAAAACTTAAATTAGCATTTTGTTTCATCACTGAAATACTTCTAAGAGATGGTTTATTGTTATTTTCTGTAAAATACAATTTCCTAAATAATAAAAGCCTCTTTAAACCATAAGAACAGGAATGTAGTTCACCAGTTAAAAGTCCAATAAAGCCAGGAATCTTAAAAATGAAACATACCTGCCTTACATTTATTTTTACTTAGGATACATAAAAAAGCACATTTGCCAATCACTGATGACCAGTCAAGACTCTGGAAATGGATATGCTATTTTGAGTTCTTTCTTGAACAAATCGCAGCCATAATGCAATCTTCATGGCAACTTTGGTGTCTTTAAAATGGAACGAGAAAATATACTTGCACCTCCATGTTTTTACTGACTTTAGTTTTTCGAAAGCATTAATATTATTTACAAAAACAATTTACTTTTCAGAGGAAATTTCATTACTGCAAAAATGATACAATCAAAATTATATAATTACAGTGACAAGAACTACTAGAATAAACAGGTCTGGGGAAAATTGACTCTTGGTAAGCATACAGTTTATCAACAGCTGAATCAAGGGTCTGTCTGAAACTACTAGATGCTCCTCAACAGCCATTCTAGCTTTCTCCCTTAAAGACAGACCATGATTCTCACCAGGGTACAGAGAGTAACAGGAAGAATGGCAATTCCCACTTATGACTCTAAGCTGAAAAAGAATGTTAGCTATTAATAGGCCAGTAACCAATAGAAAACTTTTAATGAAAATGGGACAATAACTAGAATACAACAACTCAGTCTTTCAAACTGCAAGTATCAACTCATTCATTAGTGAGCCAGAGAGAGGATATTTTTTTCAATAGGCTAGCACAGAAAACAAAGAACATCATTCAGAGTGATAAGTAATGTTACAAAACACTTAATGTACACACACACACACACACGTTGGTCTCAAAGTAAAATACGTTTCTAACAGTGTTTTATAGTTTAAAAAAAATAATGGTAACAGGTGTTAACTAAATTTATGGTAATCATTTTACAATACATACATATAGAGTATCATTATGTTGTACACCTAAAACTAATACGCTATATGTCAATTTTATTTCAATTTAAAAAACGTTTTAAACAAAACAAACACAAGCACCCCCTAGACAATTTTGCTTCTGATGTACAATAATGCTTAAGGATCACTGAACCAAAAAGCAACACTTCTCAGTGATCACTGGATATCAGAATCTCTTGGTGAGCTTGTCAGAAACAGATTCTTGACCTCTACCCCCAAAGATTCTGGTTCAGTCGGTCATGGGTGGCAGCCAACGATCTGATTTCTAACATACTCCCAGGTGATGATTATACTGCTGATTCATAAGATCACACTTTCAGTAACAGGCTCTAGTTTTTTATTAACCAGGCATAAATAAACTGCAGATAATAAATCACTGCACCCAGAGGTTGAAAGCAATCTTCAGATTTAAGTCCAAACTCTTACCAGATAGCTGAATTTCTTCCACAAAAGCTCCATCAAGTGGTCATCTAGCCCTTTGAATATTCTACCAACAAAGATAAACCACTGAACACTCTACCATACCAGAAGTGAACCACTTATATAGTTCATAAACATTCTATGTTAAAGTGTTAATGAAGATGAATTCGTTTTCTCGGGGAATCATGACTAAAGATTACAGCTCTCCTGTTTTCATTAAATATGTGTCATTATGTGGAACTACTAAAATATGCCATTGTTCATTCTATATATTCAGTAAGGAGAGATGAGACTCATTATGTGAGATTCACAGAATTTACTGCTACTAATTCTTGCTTTTATTTGTTCCCATGGGGAGAAAAACAATAGTTGAAATCAGTGGAATATTCAGAAGAATCTGATTTTCTAACTTCCAAAAAGGTGATTTATAAATGTGGACACTTGAAAAACCTCTAATAGAACTTATTACATTTTACCTTATTTTATAGTCTACTTGTATACTATTCAGGATTTAAAAAAATGATTTTAAAGCACACTATAAAACACGTAGCTATTTATTCTTCACTATGAGGACAACTGAAGTAAATACAACAGACTTCACTTTTCTGAATGCTCACTGATCTCTGTAGTGCTCTGTAAGCAATGATCAAAATCAGCAGCATATCTACATACTTATATAGTCAGCGTGTACCTAAAAACTTTCCAGGGTCTGTTAAAACTGAAGCATATCACTACAACAGAATATCATACATTTTAATGGAGTAAAACGTTTATATATTTTTATAATATTTCAGAGAGCACATTACTTTTGTAAGCAGAAAACAGGGAAATTTTAACAAATTAATAAAAGCCAAAAGTAATTTTGTGAGACTCTTCTGGGCCTCAGCCCCAGGCTGGGGGCAGTGGACACTACTGTCGGTGCATGTTCCATTCTGATCCAGGTCTTCCAGGTCCCCCACCTCTTCACACTCCTC
Organism: Vicugna pacos; assembly: GCF_048564905.1. Taxonomy (NCBI): domain Eukaryota; kingdom Metazoa; phylum Chordata; class Mammalia; order Artiodactyla; family Camelidae; genus Vicugna; species Vicugna pacos. The sequence goes on from NC_132999.1 coordinate 42,566,425, forward strand.
CCCTCCTCCTTAGTGCAGGGAAGTAAGGGTGTGTGTAAGGCGGGGAAGGGGCAAAGGACTCCAGAGACACAAAGCATCTTATGTCGAGCGTTTCCTCAGGGAGGGGTTATGGGGAAGCAGGACTGAGGAGGGGAGGTGAGAGGTGGGGCCCCAGAGCTCTCTGAACAAGCTGAAAGCCCAAATAAAACTTACTTATTCCATCTGGGGGGAAAAAAAGCAAAAGTTATTTATGCTAATAGTTGCAGAAGGACAATGCCACAGAGGTACTGGGAGACAGTGCCAACAGTTCTATAACATTTCTGCTATTCCTTCTAATTCCAAAATTTCTGTAACATAGTTACGTTATTTATAAAATGAAACTTTAAATTTCCATCTTTGCTCCCTTCCTGCCACACCAGATTTAGCTGATCTCCCTTTCTATTCAGATAAATAAGGATTTGTTCAAGTCCCAAACCTAATTTTTTATTCCCACACCTTGTAACTTGGAGAAAAAAACATGCAACGTCAAAATAATCATTTTAAGAGCTTTAACACTGTAGAAGCAGAGTAACCTACATTTTTCCCCCTCAATGGCATTAGCAAACTTATAACAATTTTATTCTGTTACTCTCACGAACGCATTAAACACAAGATATACCAATTCTATTAGCTCATATTACCTGCAGCAATGGTCAATAGAGATTCAAACAAAGAAAGAAAGAATCCTACTTGAACAACTTTATCTATAGTAGGGGCTGATAAACTACACCCCTTGACCAAGGGATGGCCCCTGTGAGAAGAACAGTTATTACATTTTTGAGAGAGTAGAAGAAAGAAGACAAAAGAAAGAGAGGGTCAGGGAAGGAAGAGGAGGAGGAAGAGAAGAATATATGAGAGACCATAGTTGTTGGTCACACCCATGATAGCCTAAATGTTTACTACTTGGTCCTTTACAGAAAAGGTTTGCGGATCCCTATCTATCGGAATATTGCTGAGTGTAGTTTACACAATATAATTTGCATCATGTTAGAAAAACATACTGAGCTAAACAGGCCTAGGAAAGCCCTTAGGGCAATTACCTACAGAACCATTTCTGAGTTATATCCAAAATGATTTAGAACAATGAAATTGTAAACTAAGCCCTAGCTACAATCCAATATCATAAAACTCTACTTCCAGCTGTGACAGAGTACTGGTACCAGAATAACCCTCCTGCTGTGCAAAAAAAAAACTGGACAAAATATATAAAACAAATGTCAAAGTATGGACAACAAGCAACACAAGAATGATCTATGAGAAAACAGAAACTAATGAGGTGACTGACCTTGGCTTTGTGCCTGGGATCATTTAGCAAGTTCCAGTATAGAGAGGGAAAACTCAAGTATCACACACCAGCCTCAATAAATTGAGGAAACAAGAGACTGAGAAAGCTAAAGCATCTGGTATTTGCAGGGCAGATTACCAAAGAAAAGACAGATACACACCAAAAGAGCAACCAAAAGTTGAACAGTAAGCCACAGATGAGATAGAAGGGAAGGTTAAGGATATATGAGGGAAAGGATATGGGAACTCGGTATTTTCTGTTCAATTTTGCCGTGAACTTTAAAATGCTCTAAAAATTCAAGTCTATTTTTTTACAAAAGACCTTGTCAAACAACTGGGAGAATCAATGGAGACCTCTGAAACGTACACAGTAAGAGTAATGCTACACTAACTCTAAAGAAAAGCCAATCCTAGAGCTGCCCTAACAAGGGTAAAAAACAAGTCTCAAAAATATCAGGCTGGTCCAAAGTAAACTCACTGCACGTCAGAATAAAATCCAACATTCCTTAAAGGAAGAAAATATAATCTGACATTCAACGATGCAACACTAATAATATCCAGCATCCAATCAAAAATTATCATACATTTGAAAAAGCAGGACATGAGAGCCATAACCAGAAGAAAACCCAGCCAACAGAAATGGGGTCAAAAATAATAATAAAAATAATACAACTAATGGAATTAGAATTAGCACAAAGGACTTAGAAGGTTATAAATAAGTAGAAAGATTTAATGGAAAACATGAACTTAAAAAAATATGAAAGCAGAAACTTATATTTTTAAAAAAGTAACTTCTAAAACTGAAAAATATAGTATCTAAAATGAAAAATTAACTGAATAGGTTAACTGCACATTAGACCATGCAAAAGAAAATAACAGTGAAACAGGAAGAGAGGGCAATAAAAACTATACAGACAAAAGCATTGACAGCTTAAGATTGAAAAATAACAAACAGAATATCAGATACGTGATATAGTATTAAGCAAGCTAATACATGTTTAACTGGAATTAGAGAGATGGTTATTTGAAGAAATAAATTTTTTTCTCAAGTCACTGAACCTAAAAGTGCTGAAAGAAAAAATCCTGTCAACCTAGAATTCTGTAAGAAAATAATCTTCAAAAAGGAAGATGAGATTTACAGTCAAGAAGGCAGAGTAGTAGGACCATGAGCTCGCCTTTCCTCATGACTAAAACAAAACCACAACTGACTGCTAAACAACCATCAAAAAAAAAAAAAAAAAAAAAAAAGACTGGTACCTAGGAAAAAGATCTTCACCTGGAAACATAAAGAGGAAACCAGAGCAGGATGGTAAGAAGGGTATGCTCACAATACAATCAGGCCCCATTACCCTCCAGGTGGGTGACCCACAAGCTGAAAAATAATTAAGTCGCAGTGAGAGTTCTAAGCCCCACATCCGGCTCCCCAGCCCCAGCCCAGGGTTCTGGCATTGGTAGAAGGAGGAGACCCCAGGACATCTGGTTTTGAAGGCCAGTGGGGCTTAACTCCAGGTGCCCTACAGGACTGGGGTAAACAGATTTCATTCTCTTGGAAGCAAGGGTACAGAATTTTGAGTGCACCAGGTCCAAGGACAGAGGCAGTGATTTCATAGAAACCTGGGCCAGACCTGCCTGCTGGTTTCGGAGGGTCTTCTGGGAAGGTAGGGGAGGACTGTGGCTCACCCAAGGGACATAAAAGCTGGTGGTGGAGATTCCTGCAGTGTTGATCTACATGAGGTTTCCTGGAGGGGGACTATCTTGATTGGATCATTAGCACCAAGACCTAGCCCGACCCAACAACCTGTAGGCTTAAGGTCCAGGAAGCCTCAGGCCAAACAACAAACTGGGTAGGAACACAGCCCCCACCCATCAGCAGACTTCCTGAGCCACAAAAGCCTCTAGACAGGGCCCCTACCCACCAGAGGTCCAGGACCAAGCTCCACCCAGCAGTGGACAGGCCCAACTCAGCCAGGAAACCTGCACATGCCTCTAGTCTAGCCTCATCCACCAGGGAGCAGATATCAAAAATAAGAATACAACAGTCCCAAAGCCTATGGAAAGAATCTATAAAAAACAGACCAGACTCTACATTGGGACTGGCTAGACCCTGGCTCTTGAGTGACAAGAGAGGAGTATACTGCTGGGATGCATAGGATGTCTCCCATAGAGGGCCAAGAAGGCCCATTTCTTCTCCAAGGTCAAGAAATTTAACTAACCTACCTAAAAATACAAATAGAAAGATAGAAAATATGAGGTGGCAGAGGAGTATCTTCCAGGCCAAGTCAAAAGATGAAATCCCGGAAAAAGTAAGTGATAAGGAGAGAGGCAATTTATCCAAGAGTTTAAAGTAATGATGGTGAAGATGTTCAGAGAACTCAAGAGGAGTATAGATGCACAGAGCAAAGTTTTTAGCAAAGAGTTGGAAAATATGAAGAATATCCAAACAGAGTTGAGGAATAATACACTAGAAGGAATCAAGAATAGACTAAATGAGGCAGAAGAATGGATCAGTGAGCTAGAAGATAGATTAGTGGAAATAACTACTACAGAACAGAAAAAAGAATAAAATAATGAAAAGAAATGAGGATACCTTAGGAGAACTCTGGGACAACATGGAGTGCTAATATTCAAATTATGGGGGTCCCAGAAAAAGAAGAGAAAGGACCTGAGAAAATTTTTGAAGAGATAATAACCAAAAACTTCCCCAACCTGGGAAAGGCAATAGTCACCAAAGTCCAAGAAGCACAGAGAGTCCCACACAGGATCAACCCAAAGAGGAACACAAGGAGGCCCACAGTAATCAAATTGACAAAAATTAAGAATAAGGAGAAAATACTAAAATTAGCAAGAGAAAAGCAACAAATAACATACAAAGGAACCCCCCCCATAAGGTTATCAGCTGATTTTTCAGCAGAAACTCTACAAGCCAGAAGGGAGTGGCACAATATATTTAAAGTGATGAAATGTGGGGGAGGGTATAACTCAAGTGGTAAAGCTCATGTTTAGCATGCACAAGGTCCTGGGTTCAATCCCCAGTATCTCCTCCAAACTCAAATAAACCTAATTACCCCCCACCCATACCAAAATAAAGAAATAATTAAATAATACAATAATAAATAAATAAAATATATTAAAGTGATGAAAGGGAAAAACTCACAACCAAGAATACCCTATCCAGCAAAACTCTCATTCAGATTTGATGGAGAAATCAAAAGCTTCACAGATCAACTAAGCTAAAAGAATTCAGTACCACCAAACCAGCTATACAATATATGTTAAAAGAACTTCTCTAATCATCAAACCATAAGAAAAGAGAACAAAAAGAAGAGAAAAAAAGACCTACAAAAGATTGGCAATTCAGGGTCTTTTATGGTTCCATATACATTTTGGAATTGTTTGTTCTAGTTCTGTGAAAAACGTCATGAGTATTTTGACAGGGGTTGCGTTGGATCTGTAGATTGTTTTGGGTAGTACTGCCATTTTGATAATGTTGATTCTTCCAATCCAAGAGCACAAGATATCTTTCCATTTCTTTGTATCATCTGCAATTTCCTTCATCAATGTTTTACAATTTTCAGAGTATAGGCAACCTCCTTGGTTAAGTTTATTTCTAGGTATTTTGTTCTTTTTGATGCAATGGAAATGTTTATGACAGTTATAAAATTCTGGTTTTTGAAGTGGGGGAAAAAAGTGAATGAAGGGCCACAAATGGCAAAATAGCCTTCTTTTTAAATGGGTGAGGTGTATTTCAGTGCATATATATGCTACATCTTCTTTATCCATTCACCTATTGATGTGCACTTACAATGCTTCCATATATTGGTAATTATAAATATTTTTGCTGTTAATAACAGGATGTATGTATCTTTTTGAATTAACATTATTGTTTTTCTCAGATATATGCCCATGAGTGGAACTGCTGTGCCATATAGTGGCTCTATTTTTAGGTTTTTGAGAAACCTCCATACTGATTTCCACAGTGGCTGTCCCAATTTACATTCCTACCTACTATGTACAAAGATTCCCTTTTCTCCACATCCTTGCCCACATTTGTTATTTGTGTTCTTTTTGGTGATGGCCATTCTGACTCATATGAGATGATATCTCATCGTGATTTTGACTTGCATTTCCCTGACATTAGTGACGTTGAGCAACTTTTCATGTTCCTGCTGGCCATCTACATTTCCTCTTTTGGTAAAATGTCTGTTCAGTTCTTCTGCCCATATGTTAAATGGGTTGGTTGGTTCTTTGTTTGCATTTTAATTGAAGTATAGCTGATTTAAAATGTTGTATTAGTTTCTGGTGTACAGCATGGATGGACTTGTAGGGCATCATGCTAAGTGAAGTAAGATTGAGAAAGACAAATACTGTAAAGTATCACTTACAGGTGGAATCTAAAAGAATACAACAAACTAGTGAATATAACAGAAAAGAAACAAACTCAAAGATGTAGAGAAGGAACTAGTGGTTACCAGTAGGGAGAGGGAAGGGGGAACAGAGAAGATGGAGGTGGAGGATTAAGAGGTACAAACTATCAGCTATAAAATAAGCTACAAAGATGTGCTGTACAACATGGGGAACATAGCCAATATTTTATAATAACTATAAATGGAGTATAACCTTTAAAAGTTGTGAATCACTATATTGTATATCTGTAACATATAATATTGTGCATCAACTTTACTTCAATTTTAAAAATGATATTGTAAAATAAAGACATAAATAAATTTTAAAAGGAAGATGAAATTAAAGTATTTTTAGATGAAAGCTGAAAGAGTATGTTACCAGCTGACCTGAATAACAAGAAATGTTAAAGAAAGTTCTTTAGCTAGAAGAAAAGACACCAGATAGAAATCTGGATCTCAACAAGAGAATAACACTGGAAACTGATAGAATTAAAAACAAAAATAGACAACTCCATAGTTGAATAATAGTTGAACAGTTCAACATTTCTCTGGCAGAAATTAAGTGAACAGTCAGAAAATCAATAAAAATATAAAAGACCTGAACAGATGCTGTCAACCAAGTGCAGCTAAATGACATTTATATACGATTAACCCCCAAATGGCAGAACACATATTCTTTCCCCATACACATGGAACAATCACCAACATAGATCTCATAATAAATGATGGAAATACTGTATGGTAGAACTATCAAATAATGGAACTCTATCTACTCTAACCAAAGTGGAATTAAATCAGTACAAATAAAAGTACCTTTGAAAAACCTCCAAATATTTAGAAATAAAATACTTCCTTTAAAAAAAGCCATTGGTCAAAGAAGAAATCAAAAAATAAGAAAATATTATGAGCTGAATGACAATGAAAATACAACTTACCAAAATTTGAGAACTGCAGTAAAAGAAGGTTTAGAGAGAAATTTATGGATCTATATGCTTCTATCAAGAAAAAAAAAAGTCTAAAATCTATGATCTAAACTTCAACCTTCAGAAGCTAGAAAAAGATCAAACTAAACACAAAGCAGATAGAAGGAATAATAAAGATAAAAGAAATATATATGTAATAGAAAATGGATAAACAGTGGAGAAAAACTAATGAGACAAAAAAATGAAACAAGAAGCAAGATCTCTGAAAAGAACAAAAATGATTAAGCTCTAGACAAACTGACCATAAAAAGAAGAGAAATACAAATGGCAAACAAGTACATGAAAAGATGTTCAACATCACTAATCATTTGGGAAATGCAAATGAAAACTACAATGAGATATCACACTTCATACCCATGAGGCTGACTACTCAAAAGAAAAATAACAAACAAGTGAGGATGTAAAGAAATTGGAACTCTTGTGCACTACTGCTGTGAATGCAAAATGCTGTTATGGAAAACACAATTACTCAAAACAAATTGAAAATAGAATTCCCGTATGATCTCAAAAGAATGAAAGCAGGGTCTTGAAGAGATATTTATATTTGTACACAAAGTTCACTGCAGCATTATTCACAATAGCTGAAAGGTGGAAGCAATCTAAGTGTCTGTCCATTGATAGATGAATTGATAAAATGTGGTATATCAACATAATGCAATATTATTCAGCCTTAAAAAGGACAGAAATTCTGACACATGCTACACAACATGGATCAACCCCAAGGATGTTATGCAAAGTGAAATAAGCCAGTCCCATAAAGATAAACACTATATGATTTCACATATATGAGGGACCCAGAGTAGTCAAATTCATAGATACAGTAAAAGGGTGGTTGATACAACTGGAAGGTGGAATAGGGAGTTGTTTAATAAGTACAGAATTTCAGTTTTGTAAGACAGAAAGAGTTTTGGAGACTGGTTGCTCAACAATGCGAGTGTACTTAACACTATTGAATTGGACACTTAAAAAGGATTAAATGATAAATTTTAGTTAATGTGTATTTTACATTTTAAATATTTTGATAAAAAATACAAAGAGAGAGTTGGGGGAGGGGGGAGGGGGAGGAAAAAGAGACAACACAAACTATCAGTATCAGGAATGAAAGAGACAGCACTAAAGATTTCATAGAGACTAAAAATAAATTAAGAAAATATTATAAACAACTTTATAGCAATAAATTTAAAAATACTATGAACAACTTTATGACAATGTTAAAAATACTATTATCAATTATATGGTAATGCTTAGATCAGCAATATCCATCCAATACAGTAAGCCACCTGCCACCTATGACTTTTTAAATAAAATTATAACTTCAGTTCTGTACTCATCATATTTCAAGTACTCAACTGCCAAGTAGTTTAGTGGCTACTATATCTTAATAGTGTACATACAGAACATTTCCATCATCATAGAAAGTCCTACTGGACTGTGCTGACTTAGAGAAAAATGCCTTGAAAGGTGCAAATTACCAAAACAGACACAGAAGAAACAGAAAATCTAAACAGCATCAGGCTCAGATGATGTCACTAATAAATTATTTAAGGAAGAAATAATACCCATCTTACGTGAATTCTTTGAGCAAATGCAAGAGAAAGGTACACTTCCTAATTTTATGAAGCCAGAATTACCCTGGAATCAAAACCACAGAAAGACATAACAAAAGAAAACTATATACCAATATCCTTAATAAACACAGGTGCTTAAAATACCAGTATAAATACTTAAAATATTAGCAAATTGATTTTTAAGAGACAAAAGTATGATTTATCCCAAGAACACAAGATGGATTTAATACTCAAAAAATCAATCTACCACATTAACAGAATAAAGGAAAAAACACGATCATCTCAGCAGATGTAAAGAAAGCATTTGATAAAATATTCATTCATGAAAAAAATCAGCAAACTATAATGAGAAGGTGCTTAATCTGAGAGAGGGCATCTACAAAGTAAACATTAATTGGAAACTAAAAGAAATGTGTTTAATCATTATGAAAGAATTTTTAAAAAGGCATATTACATTTCAAGTCAGTAAGGAAAGGATGGATTTGTATTCACTAATTTGAAAAGGAATAATTGCCTATCCTTATGGAGGAAAACTATCCCTCAATTCATCCACATGCAAACATCCAGATAAAATATTAAAAGACAGAAAAATAGGAGTGCTAAATTTCATAAGAATGTACAAAATCTATAGACTGAAAATTATAAAAGGTTATTTTAAAATTTAATAATTTAGAAATTATTTAGAGATTTAAAGAACTAAACTCAAAAATATACCATGCTCATAGATAAGACTCAATATATTTAAAATGTCAATTCTCCTCCAAATAAATCTACAGATTTAATGCAATTCCAAACTCTCAGTGGCTTATCTGTATAAATTCACACATTGATTCTTAAATGTATATGTAAATGCAAAGGACTTGAATAGACAAAATAATTTTTAAGAACAGAGTTGGATGACTTATACTAACTTGTTTTGTAAGTCTATAATTATTTCAAAGTGAAAAGTTAAACTAAAAATGATTTCAAAATATAAATTTTATTATCTGTACATTATACCTCAACAAATTTAATTTTTTACATTTCATCTACAATAGCATTAGAAATTTTAAATATACAGGGATAGCAAAACATGTACAAGACTTGTACCTGAAAACTACAAAACATTGCTGAGAGAAAGGAAAGAAGAGTTAAGTAAGTGAAAAACACATCATATTCAAGAACTGGAAAACACTATTATTCAGATGTCAATTCTCCCCAAACTCATCTATAGACCCAACATAAACCCAATCAAAACATCAGGAAGCCTTTTTTTAATAAAAATTGACACACTGCTTCTAAGAAATTGCATGAAAATGCAAAAGATCTGGAATAGCAAAAGCAACTTTGAAAACTATGACTTAGAATATCTATTTAATATAAAACTAAAGTAATCAAGACAGCATGGTACTGACTTAAGGATAGACATATAGATCCTTAGAACAGAATGAATCCAGAAATAGACCCAAACAAACAGGCAAATTTATTTTCAACAAAAATACCAAGGTAAAACAATCAGAAAGAACAATCTTCAAGAAATGGTGCTGATATAACTAGATATCCATATGCAAAAATTATTTATTTTGACTCTTACATAACAGTATATACAAAAACTAACAAAATGGTTGATTAACCTAATTATAAAAGCTAAGGCTAAAACTATAAAGTTTCTAGTAAAAAACAAGTGAAAATATTCACCATCTTGGGATAGGTCATTTAGTCAGAACACAACAAATATAGTACACAAAACTATAATAATTATAAAATTGGACTTCATCAAAATTAAAAACTTGTGCTTTCCAAAGGACACCACTGAGATAATGAAAAGGCCAATCACAGAAAACATGTGTGGATGGATGGATGGATGGATGAATGGCTGTGTGGGTGGGTGGATGGACAGATACAGAAAGAGATATAGACACAGATGGATGGAGATTATAGAGATACCCTCATCAATTCTATCTATTGATTTACATAACAGAAAATTTGTATCCAGAATATATAAAGAAGCCTTACAACTTACTAATACAAAAGACAAGCCACTAAATTTTAAAATGGACAAAGATTTCAACAGACACTTTACAAAGAACATTTAAGAACGATCGATATGCACACTGAAAAGATACTCCAAATCATTAGCAGGTAAGTGCAAAAAACCATGGTGAGCTGCCACTAATCCTTCCGACTATCATCACTATAATTCAAAAGACAAACAGACAATTCAAATGAAATGAACAAATTCCTTGAAAAACACAACTTACCAAACCTGACACAAGATGAAACATAAAATATAAATAATCCACTCTACCTGAAAATTTGAATTATTATTTAAAACCTTACACCAAGGAATCTCCAAGCTGAGATGGTTTCACCGGTAAATTCTATAAAACATTTAATGAAGCTGTAACTCCAATCATACACAAAGTCATAAAAATCCTTAATGAAGTATTAGCAAGTTGAATCCAACAAATGTGACAGAAATCAACAATAATCAGTCCTAAATGACAAAATATGAGAACTATTTAACTGGAAACAAACATTAGTCAAAGGTGACAACTATCCTGATTATCACTTATAATGTAATCCTACAAGTTTCAGCAAAAACAATAAATACATAATTTTAGTCATCACTGGGAAAAAGAAAATACTTTTAGTTGACACGGTTTTATGTCTGGATAACTACAGACTTAAATTTTAAGACTACTAGATTTAATAAAGGAATTTACTAAGATAGCTAGACTATTCTTGCGATAAGAACCTAGAAATGGTTCTAGAAATAAAAAAATAGTCCATTTGCAAAGGTGAAAAATAAGGTACTTAAACAAATGATACAAGAAAAGCACAATATATATTACTTGAAAATAACTATAAAATTTAAGTAAACAGCAAACATGTACTCTATTCTGAGTAGAAAAACATAGTAAAATATAATTATTCCAAAAGTAACAAATAAATGTATGCATTTGCAATTAGAGTTCCAACAGAGTATTTTTGGAAGTTGAATAAAATTACATTAAAGTTTAGTGGATGGATAGCCTAAAGAAAAGCTTTAAAATAACAAAAGATACGACAGTGGCTTGACATAACAGATAAATGTCTATACCCCAAAGCCAAAAATACATAATAAAATATTTTTATAATAATATATACTAATATTAAAACCAATGACACTAGTATAAAAATAAATATTAATATTTGGTGTTAAATGTTAATGTGCAAATATATAAATGTTAATAGAATATAACAGAAATTCTAAAAAAAGTTCCCAAATATATAGAACGTAAATACATCTCAGTGGTACCAATTACGTTTAGTGATGAAAACATCAATTATTTAAATTTAAAGATGAATTATTTAACATATGTTAGCACAATCAGCTATTCATCTGAAAAAAAAAAAGCAGACCCCAATCTTATCCTATACTCAAAAAAATAATGTGATACAGAAAGTCAGAAGGCCCTGGATTCCTGATAACCAGAGCCATCTTATCATCTGGGCTTCTTTTATACAATAAAATTTCTATTGCATTTCTGTTATACATAGTTGAACCTAACCTACTAGTTAATATAATTATAAAGATTTTTTTAAAAAATAATATATGTAAAGTTTTTCACAAACTGGTACATGGCAAGTGATCAAAATAATGGGTAATTTTTTAATCCAAATAACTTCACTTGATCAAATCAGCAATGCTCTTATTTTTCCCTTAAAGTTGTCAAGTCTGTTATGTTCAATGAATTTATTCTGTCAGTAAGAAAATTAACCATTGGTAAATGACCAGGTGGTTACCTTAGAGCCATTTAATCAGTAAAAGTCCTTGATTTAAGGAAGCAGCTATCTGAATGCATTAAAAAAAAAAACTCTTTATTCTATTTGAACTTCTTTCAAATTTCACATAAACTAGCAATGGTTAACGGAACATGACTTAGAGTAATCCACAGTGTCACTCACTTTCTCTAGCACCATGTCATCTTAAAAAACCCACAGCAAAATTCTCTGGACAAACGATGAACTAGAAGTTGGACAACCCTACTTTCTCTTTCGATTTGCATAAAATACTTAAAGCCTTTTTTTCTTTTAAATCTCTTTCACTAAAAACATACATATTTGGAAAGTCAATTCAGCTTTTTCATGTTTAAACCAAAATTCCCAAAATCCTCATTGATGGGGTTACACTATCAGTTTATGTGTCCCAACAATTAGAAGACACTATTTTTCTGAAAAGTTTCAGAAGGGCTTTACCACCGTAGGAGGGCTGAATTTGATTATAAAACAAGTATTTCAAGCACCATGTCCTGGTGGTCCTGGGCAATGAATATGCAATAAGTCTGATATTATACAAAATATTTTGAGGCACTTGCCTGAGAAACAGTGCATCTCCTTTTTTCTGGACATTGTTATCAAGCCAAAATGGTAGGCCCCGAATGCCCATCTTCAGAATCAGACACTTTCTCAATACCATCTATGTAGCAGTCTGCCCTTATTTCTCCTGAATAGGTGTCTGTGTTCCCAAGTCCCTTTCATGGAGGAAGGCCACGCTCTCCTTCCAAGTTAGTCACTTCTCTGCCTTCAACAACCCCTAAATGATAAACTACCAGAAAGGGGGAGATAAAGGGTAATCTTTACCACACCATTTGCACTCAACATCTGGTATAAAATCACCTGCTTGTAAACCTCCATCATAAAAATGTCTGCAGGGATGCAGTAAAAAAGCACGAAGCACCAGAAACAGAAACCCCAAATGTCGAGTGTAGGGACCCCATGTACACAAGCTTGGCTATTGCCTTAAGATTTCTGCTACCACTTTAAGCCTATTGTTACTGTAATATCCTTAACAAATAAAGTATCAGATTAAAATCGTTATTAGAAAGTTATTTGATTCATTTCTATTACCAGTATATAGAAGGGCAAAGGCATGTCCATAATCAGGAAATCAAAAATTATTTACTGAAAGTGAGAAGTAGTGGCTGAGGGATACCTTCTAACAGCCATCTTTTACTTTCTGACCCTGTATTCCCTGACCACAGATAACTGGTTCAAAGAATAGTATCAGATCCAAGCTGGCCCAATCGTAATCTTTTCCCTAGGAATCTGAAATCTAAAATGGATACAGACTAAAAACAAAAAAATCACTGGAGCATATCTGCTTTCTGATAGTACTAGAGAGAGCAGGTCCATGATCTCCTTTCCCTGAGTTCCCTGGAAGAAATTTGTTCTTTACCTCCTCTCTGAATTCTGTGAAAAAAGTTTCTAAAGTTTTTCTGGATAAGCTAGCTAGAGTATTTTTTTTCCTTTAAATTTTATTTATTTGGGGGTTTGTTTTTTTTTTAATTGAGGAGATACCAGGGTTTGAACCCAGGACCTCATGCATACTAAGCACACGCTCTACCACTTGAGCTATACCCTATCCCCACCAGAGTCCATTTTTGTTGCTTGCATAAAACAAAGAGGATATTTAACACCTAAATCCACTGAAGATCAAGAGAACTAATTACCCCTCAATATATAGTCCAAAAACACGGTTACCACTTTAAAAATATTAACAAACTAATTCCAAAGAGAAAGAGGTACTCACAGATACTTCTGGGGAAAGTAAACAAAACAAAAGAAATGCACATTCCCCTTGGCTCAGAATTCTAGATGATGAAATTTATCCTTCATAAACAAGTGCACAAATATCCTTTGATGATTCATCAATTCTAGTCTTAGATTCACTAAAGTTATTGTGGTCATCATTTCATGATGTTTGTAAGCCAAAACATTATGCTGTATACCTTAAACTTACACAGTGCTGTATGTCAATTATATCTCAATAAAACTGGAAGGAAAAATGCTATTCTTAGAATTTATCCTACAAAAAAACTTCAAGTAGACAAAGATGTGTATAGAAATGCATATGTTTGTAATAGTGAAAAAATAAAAATAACATACACACGTATAAAAGAGGAAGCTGGTTAAATTATAGTACAGCCATACAATAAAATACTGAGTAACCATTAGAAAAGATGCAATAGGTCTGAATCCAATAGATGTCTAGGCAGTTGTATGAAAAAAGCAATAACAGTACTCAAAGGATACATAAATCCCCATCTACCACATATAGATCTATATTCACATTCATAGAAAAAAGTCTGGAAAGATATATATTAAACTTTTAAAACTGATTATCTTTAGAGAATGGTAAAGATTTTATTTTCTGTTTTATTCACTTTTGTATTGTGAAATTGAATGTATTACTTTTATAATCTAGAACACAAAGTTTTTTGTAAAGAGAATTATGTAACAATGGAAAGAATATAAAGAGAAAATTAAGAGACCCAGTATAAACAAAGTAGAAATCTTTACTGAGTGGTAATTTCAATATGATTCACACATATACAAAGCATGACTATATTTCAACATTAATATTTACTTTAAAGAAAAGAGTAAGACTCTTACAATTCAGACTGATAAATCTAAACTAAATCAAATTGGACCATCACATTAATTAGTACAAGACATTAATTAGTATAAATAAGTATAAAACAGTATAAGCCTAGATAAAGCATTTATCTAAAGACATGATTTTTTTTTCTAAAATGGTACTTACAGTTCTCTACAATTTCATCAAAAACTGCACCAGTTTTCTGCTCAAACTGAAAAAGCAAAAAAGTAAAGAGAAAAGTAATATTATTATTATATTCTTCATTCATACTTTTTGGTGATCCTCCCCACTTCCCTAAGAGCTGTAATCTTTGACCCAAAGTATATGAATTCACAACAACATAAACAAAAATGCCAAATAGAGTAAAATAATATTTAGAATGAATAAAAGGGTTCTCAAGCCAAAGACCTCAAACCAAAAATGAAGAGATAAATGCATGCCCTCACTATAAAAAAGCTACTAATTTTTAAAAAATCTTTTTCAGTGACAAAATACAGAGAATCATGTATATCTGCAATAATAACAGAAACACACCCAACACTTACTGAGAACTTAGTAACATCACTTATTAAGAACCATATAAAACTTCTAATCAAAACTAAACAGAAAATTAGCATCAACAGGTTTTGCTCTTAGGCTAAAGCCAAAAATCTGCTGCTCTTTAAATGAACGTTAGCCATATTATAGGGACAGTCCCTTTTTGAGTACATTAGGGCAAAAGATAGAAGCAGAGCCAAGTCTCAGGTAACTTCAGAGTTTTAAAACAGATAGCAACTCCACCCAGGAGGTAATAAACACAGTAGCATATTTCAACCTAGTCTTTAAAGGCAAGTGTGAGCATTCCAACCTCCTGCTTTCCTGCCTACTACTCATCAATGAGGCAAGAATGTGAGGAAGGCTGCTTCTTTTTTTTCTTTTAACTTTTTTTTATTGAGTTATAGTCATTTTACAATGTTGTGTCAAATTCCAGTGTAGAGCACAATTTTTCAGTTATTCATGAACATACATATATTCATTGTTACATTTTTTTCACTGTGAACTACCAAAGATCTTGTATATATTTCCCTGTGCTATACAGTATAATCTTGTTTATCTATTCTACATATGCCTGTCAGTATCTACAAATTTTGAAATCCCAATCTGTCCCTTCCCACCCACCACCCCCTTGGCAACCACAAGTTTGTAATATATGTCTATGAGTCTGTTTCTGTTTTGTATTTATGTTTTTTTTAATTTCACATATGAGCGATTTCATATGGTATTCTTTCTCTTCCTAGCTTACTTCACTTAGAATGACATTCTCCAGGAACATCCATGTTGCTGCAAATGGCGTTTATGTTGTCGGGTTTTATGGCTGAATAGTACTCCATTGTATAAATATACCACATCTTCTTTATACAGTCATCTGTTGATGGACATTTAGGCTGCTTCCATGTCTTGGCTATTGTAAATAGTGTTGCTATGAACATTGGGGTGCAGGTGTTCTTTTGAAGTAGGGTTCCTTCTGGATATATGCCCAGGAGTGGGATTCCTGGGTCATACGGTAAATCTATTCCTAGTCTTTTGACAAATCTCCATATATTTTCCACAGTGGCTGCACCAAACTGCATTCCCACCAGCAGAGAGGAGGGTTCCCTTTTCTCCACAGCCTCTCCAGCATCTGTCATTTATGGACTTCTGAATGATGGTCGTTCTATTCCAGCTGGTGAGAGGTGATACTTCATCATAGTTTTGATTTGCATTTCTCTGATAATTAGTGATATTGAGCATTTTTTCATGTGCCTATTGATCATTTGTATTTCTCCCTTGGAGAATTGCTTGTTTATGTCTTCTGCCCATTTTTGGATTGGGTTGTTTGCTTTTTTTTTATTATGTCGTATGAGCTGCTTATATATTCTGGAGATCAAGCCTTTGTCAGTTTCATTGTTTGCAAAAATTTTCTCCCATTCTGTAGGTTGTCGTTTTGTTTTACATATGGTTTCCTTTGCTGTGCAGAAGCTTGTAAGTTTCACTAGGTCTCATTTGCTTATTCTTGCTTTTATTTCTATTGCTTGGTTAGACTGCCCTAGGATAATATTTTTGAGATGTATGTCAGATAATGTTTTGCCTATATTTTCTTCTAGGTTTATTGTATCTTGTCTTATGTTTAAGTCTTTGATCCATTTAGAGTTTATTTTTGGGTATGGTGTAAGGGAGTGTTCTAGCTTCATTGATTTACATGCTGCTGTCCAGTTTTCCCAACACCATTTGCTGAAGAGACTCTCTTTATTCCATTGTATATTCTTGCCTCGTTTGTCAAAGATTAGTTGACCAAAAGTTTGTGTGTTCATTTCTGGGCTCTCTATTCTGTTCCATTGGTCTATATGTCTAGTTTTCTACCAACACCATGCTGTTTTGATTACTGTAGCTCTATAGTATTGTCTGAAGTCTGGGAGAGTTATTCCTCCAGCCTCTTTCTTTTTCTTCAGTAGTGGTTTGGCAATTCTAGGTCTTTTGTGGTTCCATATAAATTTTATTATGATTTGTTCTAGTTCTGTGAAATATGTCCTGGATAATTTGATAGGGATTGCATTAAATCTGTAGAATGCCTTGGGCAGCATGACCATTTTAACAATATTGATTCTTCCGATCCAAGAGCATCAGGTATCTTTCCATTTTTTTAAGTCTTCTTTAATTTCCTTCATCAATGGTTTATAGTTTTCTGTGCATAATTCTTTCACCTTCTTGGTTAGATTTATTCCTAGGTATTTTATTATTCTGGGTGCTATTTTAAAGGGGATTGTTTCTTTACCTTCTTTTTCTGTTGTTTCTTCGTTATTGTAAAGAAATGCAACTGATTTTTGAACGTTAATCTTGTAACCTGCTACCTTGCTGAATTCTTTGATGAGTTCTAGTAGTTTTTGTGTGGACCTTTTAGGATTTTCTATATATATTATCATGTCATTGGCATATAGTGACACTTTTACCTCTTCTTTTCCAATTTGGATCCCTTTTATTTCTTTCTCTTCCCTGATTGCTATGGCTAGGATCTCCAAGACTATGCTGAACAGAGGTGGTGATAGTGGGCAGCCTTGTCTTGTCCCAGATTGTAGTGGGAAGCTTTTGAGTTTTTCACCGTTGAGTACTATGCTGGCTGTAGGTTTGTCATATATAGCTTTTATTATGTTGAGATATGTCCCCTCTATACCCACTTTGGTGAGTTTTTATCATAAATAGGTGTTGAATCTTAACAAATGCTTTTTCTGCATCTTTTGAGATGATCACATGGTTTTTGTCCTTTCTCTTGCTGATGTGATGTATTACATTGATTGATTTGCATATGTTGAACCACTCTTGTGTTCCTGGGATGAACCCCACTTGATCACGATGTATAATCTTTTTTATGTGCTTTTGGATTCTATTTGCTAATATTTTGGTAAGGATTTTTGCATCTATGTTCATCAGTGATATTGGCCTGTAATTCTCTTTTTTGGTAGTAGTGTCTTTGCCTGGTTTTATTATCAGGGTGATGGTGGCTTCACAGCATGAGTCTGGGAGTATTCCCTCCTTTTCAATCTTCTGGAAGAGTTTGAGAAGGACTGGTATGAGTTCTTCATATGTTTGGTAGAATTCCCTGGTGAAGCCATCTGGTCCTGGACTTTTATTTGTAGGGAGGTTTTTTTATTACTAAATTTGATTTCATTTCTAGTGATCAGTTTGTTCAAGTGGTCAGTTTCTTCTTGGTTCAGTCTTGGACTGTATGTTTCCAGAAACTTGTCCATCTCTTCTATGTTATCCATTTTGGTTCCACATAGTTTTTCATAATATTCTCATATGATAGTCTGTATGTGTATGTTATTTGTCGTAATTTCTCAGTTTTCCTTTCTTATTTTGCTTATTTGTGCTTTCTCTTTTTTCTTCTTTGTGAATTCGGCCAAAGGTTTGTCCATTTTACTTACTTTTGATTTGACTGATTTTTTCCTATTGTTTTTTTAATCTCTATTTTATTTATTTCCTCCTTGATTTTTATTATTGGAAGGCTACTTCTTGATAAAACTTACCTACGAAAACACAAGGGCACGTCTCCCCATTCAAGGGAAAAACTTCAGGGAAAAGGAACTACCTAGCTACCTACATAACTACAGAGGAAACACAAGAGCTAGCTATAGTAATCAACAGTATCTGATACTCATTAATGTGAACAGACAACCCAGGATCTCAGGTTTCTGAAAGAAATTAACTATGCGAAAGAGAAGGTTCAAGGTGAATTAACAGAATCACCACTTCAGAAGGAAACAATTTATAGAAAAGAAACTTCTAAAAAATATTTTAAGTGGTATCTGAGATATCTGAGAGACTACAGATGCAAAAAACTAAACACAGATGGCCATGAAAAGGAGACATGAGAAAATATTTGGAAACAAGAAAATGACTGCAAAAATAAAAATTTTATTGAGCAAGCTAATGACAAAGTTCTCAGTTTCCAAAAACCAAAAACAAAAAGTCAAAGAATTGGAAGCTATTTTATATGAAGACATAGAAGGTTAAACCATTAGGTCTAATAGCAATCTCAAAGGCATTCTCAAGGGAAAAAACAATACAGAGGTGAAATAATTGAAGAAAATTTCCCTGAACTAAATATATGAACATAATCTGAGATTGAATGGGTCCACCAAATACCAAACAGAACGTTAAAAAACAAAATCTTGATATAATTTCAGAATTCAAAAAGTAAACAAAGGAGAAATTTAAAAATTGCAGAGCAGGTGATTTATTAAACACATTTAACATAACTGAATTCTACTATATAAACACAGAAAAAGAAAGTAAAGCAAAGTAAAGAAATAATAAAGGACACTCTATCTTTCATTTTACTCAATGAGCTATGCTCCAGAACAAAAGGGAAGTGGGAGATATGACTCTGCAAGCCAAAGAATGAAAAGCACTTGTCTGTATTGAAAAGGATCCAAGTGTTTGAAGATAATGCCCTTTTTGTACAATATTGCCTTTTCTTTTTCAGGTAATGAAAATGTTCTAAAATTAATGTGACTGCACAACTGTGAAAATACTAAAAACTATTGAATTCTGTATTTTAAATGGGTGAAATACATGGCATACAAATTACATCTCTATTAAGCTGCTTTAAAAATACATTGGGAAAAATAATTCTATCAAGTTTAGGTATTAAAAGCTGAAAAGCACTACTGAAATAAGATTAACTAGGGAGATGTTATGTGGGCATATTCCAGTATTTTTTAAAGAGTAACTTTAAAAATGGATATTCAAATATGCTAAATAAATGGTATGTTTAATACAATGAAGGCCCTCAGGTGCCATTTCTTATGTTATAAGGTTACCTCATTTTAATGCAAACCTCTTATATACTTGAACTTCTTGATAAAGCACAGCATCAATTAAGGGAGAGTCTATGTTTGACTCTTTTGATTTTGTTGTTGTTGTCTTTATTTGTTTTAATTCAGATCTGCTGGTGACTACTCACTTAACATTGCACAAGCAGGTAACACTAACATTTCTCTCAATTATGGACTCCATCAGGACTCAAGAACACCTGCTTAGCCTATAATTTCACCAATGAGGTGACAATGAATGTACAAGCAGACTTAGCTCTGTGATAATATGGTGGTTTCACTAAATGTGTTTAGTTGCTTCTTGTCCAACCTATGTATTTAGAAATAAGAAACTAGATAGAAACAGTAATTTAGCTTTGAAATAATGTACTACTATTCATCCCTCAAGTTTCTGGAAAGATTTAATTGAACTTAAAAGACAAGCTGATTTTCTTTTTAAGAATCAGTAATAACTGTTCTGTAGGGGCAACGATTTTCTCAATACTATAAAATAAAAAAAAAATACATGAATACAGGTACACATTTAAGACAAAAAATACCAGTTCATTTCCAGTTATCAAAAGAGTCTTATTGATGAATAAAAAAGATGTACACACACACACACACACACACACACACACACACACACACAATGGAATATTACTCAGCCATAAAAATGCCATTTGCAGCAACATGGATGGAACTGGAGATCATCATTCTATGTGAAGTAAGCCAGAAAGAGAAAGAAAAATACCATATGATATTGCTTACATATGGAATCTTTAAAAAAGACACAAATGAACTTATTTACAAAACAGAAACAGACTCACAGACAGAAAACAAGCTTATGATTACCAGGGGGTAAATGGGGTGCAAAGGGATAAATTGGGAGCTCAAAATTTGCAGATACTAACTACTATATATAAAATAGATAAACAAGCTTATACTGTATAGCACAGGGAACTATACTCAATATCTTACATTAACCTTTCAAAGAATATGAAAACAAATATGTGTACGTATATGTATGACTGAAACATGCTGCATACAAGAAATTGACATGGTATTATAAACTGACTATACTTCAATAACTTTTTAAAAAGGCTCATGGTTTCCACTCATTTCAAAATATGTAACTGTTGCATATTTAAAGTTGTAACATGAACATTCTAACGTTGAGAGGTTTTTATTTTTCAAATCTCCTTATCCATAAAATATAGATGTAGTGCTACCTACACTTCCCAGGATTGTCAGGATGACTAAGTGAAAGTATGTAGCATGGTATTTAGCAAACTGTAAATATACAGTAAATGTAAGCAATATTATTGTGCTTGTAATAAAAATCCCTTGTTTTCAAAACTGGGGTTCACTACAACATTTCATTTGTAAAAATATACCCATTGCTTAAAATAAAAGGAAAGCACTAGGGAAATGACGTAACCCTCTGTATTTCAAAAATTAAGCACTGGGCTTAAAGTATGTATATTTTTATATGAAACAGAACACTCAAGTTCCCTAACCCTGGAGGGGGTCTAAAAACCCAATATACTGTGAATCGATAGACAAACCACCCACAACCACCTGTGAAAAAAATTAAAATTAATAATTTTTTGAAATCACAATTAGAAATTTATTGAATACTGGATAATTTTTATTTTAAAAAAGTTAATTTTATCTTCCATATAACTTCACAAATTCCATGAATATAGTTGATAGAATACGAATACCATAAACATTCTTCTCAAACCGATTTTAGTATCTGCAACAATTTGAGCGTTTATATGATAAACTAATTCAATGAAAACTAAGGAACAGACCAACAGCTCTAAAATAGTTGAGGGAGCTGAAGCTGGGCTTTTGAGTGATTAAGTAGAGACTGAGACCTGTCAAATGTACTTTACTATCTTCTCTAAAACTTACTCTTTTCACCACTGGTCCCTTTTTCATTTTAGTAGAAGCCTAACCACCCTGAAAGTTAAACAAGAACTCTCAAAAAAATTTCCCCCATTCCCTTCAATTGATCACTAGTAAGAACTATCATTTCTACTTCTAACATATCTTGGTATTTTAGCTAAATCTCTACTCACCACGGTGAGCTAACCTTTAAAAGAGGTCAGAATAGGCAAAGAAATTGTTCCTTAATTTAAGATCTGAAAGATGACTAAAAATTAAAACAGGTGAAAAGGTGGGAGAAAAGATTCAAGAAAAAAACACCTAAGATAAAGATTCTTAGCAGGAGGAAAAATAGAGATTTCAAAGAATAAAAAAGGCTAAGTGGACTAGAATTCTAGCTACAGCAGCTCATCACTGTAAGATAAAAGCTGACAACAAACCATGGGCCAAACACTGCAAGACATTCTTCACAGACAGGGTGACTACATATTCCAGTTAGCCGAAAGCATCTCAGTTTAGGCCTATCATCTCCATGTACCTGTCAATGTGCTTCCTTTCATTCTCAAAAGTGTCTCAGTTTGGTCATCCAAAGTATTAGTCATGTTTAGACACTGGACTTTATCCCAAGAAAAACCACTAAAGGAGATGGCAAGAAGGAAGATTTGAGTTCTGAAAACAATCACTCTGGCTATGGA
Source organism: Vicugna pacos (assembly GCF_048564905.1). Taxonomy (NCBI): domain Eukaryota; kingdom Metazoa; phylum Chordata; class Mammalia; order Artiodactyla; family Camelidae; genus Vicugna; species Vicugna pacos. The sequence continues at coordinate 42,588,999 of NC_132999.1, forward strand.
GTAGTCAATTCCTACTCTACCCAGTGTTCCCATCCTATCTCTCCTATTGTTTTCCTCCTACTAGGAATGATTTCTAACTGATTAAATCCCAACGCTTCTTTAAAATGTGGCTCTTTAATGAGGCCTCTTCTAAATACCCATTTAGAATTCATGACTTTTGCTCTATAGTACTTGATTTATACTTCATTTATAGTCACTTGTGGCACAGTTAACTTACGAATATGTCAGTATCACTTTCTAGATAAGTCTTTAAGTCTTTTTTATCCTGGGATTCCCATAGATCCTTTGTGTTGTGTAATCTCGCAATATCTTTTTAATTAACTGAACGCCATAACTTTGCATTTCTCAGTATTTGTCATGCAAAACCTGCAAGATGGTCTAAAGAAGATATTAACAATACTTGTCAATTTATCAAATACTAAGAACTCTAAAACTAAAGAAACCTGTATTGCTTGTTTCACCCAGCATTTTCCAAATGTACCTGACTACAGAACCCTTTTGAAGGATAACACTTATTAACATACTACACAACCATTGTGGGAAATGATATTAGCAACAGAGGTTCTATACGTTTTAATACAAGAAGGTCATCTTTAAATTTAGTAATATACTACAAAGTAATATTTTTTATATTTTTTAAAAATAATCATGCCATGTGACCACCTGTTGTTTTCCAAGCACTGTATAAACAAGGACTTTTCTACTTGATAGTTTAACAAACACATAGAACAGAATGCAATTATTTAATATGTTAGAGAATATTTCTTCCAAATTTTAAGCCAAATTTAATAAGGAAATACAAAATGAGAATAGTAAATACTTCATTTCTACCACTCTCTTCCTTCTAAACTTCTCCTTCTGCCACTAATCAACAAAGCACTCCTTCATACAAAATTCAGATGTTACCAGAATTCTTCCCAACTCAAAATTCAGTTTTCCATTAATAATCAATTGAAGTTGGCAGATAAGATCGAATATCTGCCATTTAATTACCATCAATGCAGGAATATTACTACTGTTTTACTTTGCTCTGAAAGTACTAGCCAATGCAATAAGAAACAATGTACAGTGTAAAAACAATGAAAAGGAAACAAACTTATCACTTTTTATAGGCTATATGCCTATCCACTTAAACAGTCCAAGAGCGTAGGCTGAAAAAATATCAGGAATAAGAATACATATCCATAGAGTAACTCTTTACAACATTCAAGAAATCAACAGCATTCCTGTGAAACAGCAATAATTAGTTAATATATAAAAGATCCAATTCACAATAACAACTACATATAAAAAGTTCTGAAAATAAACCTAATATAAAAAAATCATTAAAAAACTGCAAAACCTCTCAAAAGGTAAATAGATGATATACCATGTTTACAAGAAAAAATCAGTACTATGAAGAACTCAATTTCCTCACACACAGGGAGGTGAGAGGTAACTAGACAAAACCATTATCGAGGAAATGTGAAAGAATAAAAGTATAAAGAATATCCAGGGAAATGTTGAATTATAATAGTAACAAGGAGAAAAATATGCCCTATCATATGTAAAGATACAATAACTAGAATATGTGGTACTGCCACAGCAAGCAATAGATTAATGAAACTGAATAGAAAAATAAAGTCCAACGTATATAAGAATTAGAGTATGACCAGTGACCATTTAAGGTGGAAAAATCTGGATCACCACCTCACATTTTATACCAAAATAAAATACTAACAGACTAAAAACAAACTGAAAAAAAATGAAAACAAAACAAAACAAACAAAAAAAGAAAACACTACAAGACAAGAAGTCTTTTAACCAGAAATAAAAGCAAATTCTCATGAGAAAGTTTAATAAACTTGACCATATTAAAAATAAAAATTGTTTGGAAAAACTTAAAGACAATGGGGGAACATTCGTATTAATAATCACAATGGTTAATATCCTACTTCTAAAGCCATCCTAAAACCTACCGAGTAGCATTCCAATAGAAATGATCAAAGACCATAAATAAGCACTAAACATTCAATCTCACCTGAAGTCAAAATTAAAATGAGATTCCATTTTCTCTCAGACTAGCAAAGATACAAATAAATGGATACAGAACTCTCTTTTTTTAAACCTAAGTGTATCAAGGAAATTTCTCATTATACAGAGATCTAAATCACTCCTTTAAGGGGGAGGGTATATAGCTCAAGTGGTAGCACGCATGCTCAGCTTGCATGAGATCCTGGGTTCGATCCCCAGTACCTCCGCTAAAATAAATAAACCTAATTACCCCCCACCAGAAAACAACAACAACATAAATCACTCCTTTTAGCAGCTGCACAGTCTTGTACTATATTATGCTGATAAGCATTTGGGATACTTCAAGTTTTCCAAATGTAATATTGAAGTTGTCATCCTTGTACATAAAGTTGGCTTATTTACATGAATGTGTATATACACATGTGTGTGTGTGTGTGTGTGTAATCAATTTCTAAAAGCAGAATCATGAGGTTAAAGGGCACAGACACTTAAATTTTTGACAGATGTTAACAAATTGTTCACCAAAAGCATTCCACTAATATATACAGATACTAGTAGGATACGTACCTGTTTCTCAAGAACTTCACCACTACCTGACATGAAGTTTTATTCATCATTTTCAATTTTGTAGGAAAACATATTATTCATTTTTTAAACCTGCATTTTGTTGCTTTATTTATATTTAATTATTTTCATTTTCATTTTTAAAATGTTTAATAAGAATCTTTCTATCATTTCTATCAACTGCCTGATAATGGAATTTTTTAGATGACCTGAGCAATGTTCCCAAACAATTATAATTAGTGGTTAATAGTTAGGAAGAATCTTACATTGTGCCTGGCATTTTTTTCAAGCACTTTACATGACTTAATTCAATTTAACCCCCCCCAAATCTCATCAAATAAGTACTGTTAATACCTCTATTTTACAGATGAAGAAACAGACGTACTAAGAAGTTAAGAGTATACACAAACATACACACAGAGTCCTCAAAAAAGCTCTTCTGAAAAAAACCCCAAACTTCCGAATCTCCAAAATCTGGCCCCACTTCCTCTATTGCTTCATCTTTTCCTGCCTTCATGTTCCCATTACATCCCCATCACCAAAGCAGATGCTCTACTCAATCTATTAGGTAGTTTCATGCTTCTACACCATTGCGCACAGTGCTTAAGCTTTTGCAATCTTAAATCAATAGTGAATATCCATTTAGCTTTCGTGACTGAGCTGAATTTACAACTCTTTAATGATGCCATAATCTCACATAATCCACATACATCCAACATCCTGAACTAAACAGAATTCACAATTCTTTCCCAGCACTTCTACTACAGATGTATCCACGATAGCAACTATAAAAGCTTTACTCCCATGTTCAAGAAGCTATAAGAAGTCAAGTACCCATCCACATTTCTAATGCTGTATCATGAAATATCCTATTGTTTTTGTAGACCAATCTTCTGACAATGACAGGGGTTATACAAACCTGGAGCTGTAACCCCATTTTGGAGACTATCTATAAAAGAAATAATTAACACTGTCTTTATACAAAAGCCTTGAGTTATCCAAAATGTAAAAATAACCTAGTTTCTTTCAACAGAACCTATATGAAATCAAGATTCATAAAGAATTAGAGATTCCACATTTCATAAAGCAGGGGGCAACTTAAAGTATATCCTAGTCTAGAGATTTCTATCAGTTCCATACTGCTGTAAGCATAGCACCTACAACAATGCCTAACATATAACAGTTCAATGAATGTTTGCTGAACGAAAGAATTACTCTTACTAGTTAGTAACTAATTTAAAATTTGTTATATATTAAAAACTCAAACATCCTAAATGTACTTCAAAATTCACAAGAGTCTTAAAAATTAAGCAGGAGCATCAAGTAGTTTTTATGTTTGCAACAGACCACTCGGAATTAAATGTCCAATCTTCTTCCCTCAACCCCACAAGTCAATGCTAGCTTTCCCTATTGCTACTTCAATTCAAACATCCCTTACTTATACTTTCAAATTTATTCATATTGATCATCTTTATAATCATTTTATCAACTTGGAAAATGTAACAAATTTGTTATGGGAAAATATATTTTTTATACAGGCAGTACTCACTTTGCAGTGAATAATCAAAGGGAAAAAATTACCATTGTTCTGTGATCTGTAAAATTTTAAAAACATTTAGAACTCTTTTACTGTCAGTTAAAAATGTACAGGGAAACAAAAAACACTCTAATTAATATTTACTACTTTATAATTTAAAACATAAGAAACATTGAGAAACAAATTGTTTTCTTTGTAAAAACCTTACCAGAAATAGACAGTGCTTACCTTTTTCTTTTCTTAGTATAACTTATGATACAGAACAAGTATTTTTTTCCACGCCTTGGCAAACTTCATAATACTTTCCAAGTTCCAACACTGTATACTTTGCCCTTTCAATCTTGTCATATATTTCCAAGAGTTCCTTTAATGTGAAAATTTTGTCAGAGTCACTGCCTCTAGGATATCTTCATCCTTTCTGCCACAACCACATTCTTCATTTCTGTTCATAAATTTGCCTTTACCAAGTTCCTCAGGCTTCATAAGGATACTTTCCAGTTTATGACCACTTCATGATCCCATGTCTTTCATCAGATAAACTATTGATGGGACTGCCTTCCAAAACAGGCCTACCCCACATTAAATAGTTGATGATCTTAATTACTTCCTCAATTAATCTTTGGAATCTAAGTTTAAAGTTCACAGCAGCATCTCTACCTGCTCTAACAGCTTTTTTTTTTTGATTGAATGAAAGATTCTTTAAATTCTATAGTGTTTTACAATTTTCAAAAGTTTCACACACATGATTTCAAATAATCCCATCACCCTTAGTTAAAATCCTCTACCCTGATAGTGCCCTCCCCCTTCCCATTGGTAACCACTAGTTTGTTCTTTATATTTGTGAGTCTACTTCTTTTTTGTTTTATTCTCTAGTTTCTTGTATTTTTTAGATTCCACATATAATTGCTACCATACAGTATTTGTCTTTCTCTGTCTGACTTATTTCAATTAGCATTATACCCCCTGAGTCCATCCATGTTGTTGCATATGGCAAGATTTCCTTCCTTTTTAGGGCTGAGTAGTATTTCATTGTGTGTGTGTGGGTGTATGTGGGTGTGTAAACACATCTTCTTTATCCATTCATCTGTTAATGAACAGTTTGGTTGCTTCCACACTTTAGCAATTGTAAATAATGCTGCTATAAATGTTAGAGTGCATGTATCTTTTCAAATTAGTGTTTTTGTTTTTTTCAGATATATACCCAGGAGTGGAATTGCTGGGTTATATGGTTAGTTTTATTTTTAGCTTTCTGAGAAACCTCCATACTGTTTTCCACAGTGGCGGCACCAATTTACATACCCACCAACAGTCGAGGAGGGTCCCCTTTTCTCCACATCCTCATCAACACTTATTATTTGTGTTCTTTCTAATGACAGCCATCTCCTTTTGGTTTTGAATGGCATTTCCCTAATGATTAGTGATGTTGAGGACCTTTTCATATGCCTGTTGGCCATCTGCATTTTCTCTTTGGAAAAATGTCTGTTCAGTTCTGTTTATTTTTTAATTAGCTTGTTTGTTTTATTTTTTTAAATGTTCAGTTATATGAGCTGTTTTTATATGTTGGATATTAATCCCTTATTGGTCATGTCATTTGCAAATATCTTTTCCCATTCAACAGGTTGTCTTTTCATTTTGTCGATGTTTTTTTCCTGTGCTGTGCAAAAGCTTTTAAGCTTAATTATGTCCCATTTGTTTATTTTTGCTTTTGTTTCCTTTAAGAGAGGGATCCAAAACAACATTGCTGCAATTTATGTCAGAGAGTGTTTCACCCATGTTTTCCTCTAGGAGATTTAAAGCATCTGGTCTTACATCTAGGTTTCTAATCCATTTTGAGTTGATTTTTGTATATGGCATATGAGAACATCCTAATTTCATTCTTTTACAAGTAGCTGTCCAGTTTTCCCAGCACCACTTACTGAAGGGGCTGTATTTTCTCCATTGTATATTCTTGCCTCCTTTGTCATAAACTGACCTTAAGTGTGTGGATTTATTTCTGAAGAAATTTTCACTTACCAGTAATGAACTTTTTACTAAATGCATAGAGGAATACCTTGTTTTACTATGCTTCATTTTAGTGTGCTTTGAAGATACTGTATTTTTTACAAATTGAAGGTTTGTGGCAACCCTGTCTCAAGTCAGCCCATCAGCATTATTTTTTCCAGAAGCATTTGCTCACTTCCTGTCTGTGTCACATTTTGGTAATTCTCACAATATTTCAAATTTTTCATTATCATATCTTTTATGGTTATCTGTGATCAGTAATCTTTGATGTTATTACCATTTTTAACTGTTTAAGGGTGCCACAAACAGCAGCTATGTAAGACAGTGAATTTAACTGACAAATGTGTTGTGTATTCTGACTGCTCCACCGACTGGTGGTTTCCAATCTCTATCCCTCTCCTCAGGGCTCTTCATTTCTTGAGACACAACAATATTGAAATTAAGCTAATTAAAACTTTACAATGGCTTTTAAGTATTCAAGTGAAAAGAGGAGTCACACACCTCCCACTTTAACTCAAAAACTAGAAATGATTAAGCTTAGTGAGGGAATGCATTCAAATGCCAAGACAAGCCAAAAGCTAGGCCTCTTGCCAAATAGTTAGCCAAGATGTTAATGCAAAGAAAAGTTCTTGAAGGAAATAAATGAAAATTGCTAATCCAGTAAACACATGAATGATAAGAATGCAGAAGAGCCTTTTATTGCTGATATGGAGAAAATTTAAGAAGTCTGGATAGAAGATCAAAGCAGCCACAACATTCCCTTAAACCAAAGCCTAATCCAGAACAAGGCTCTAACTTTCTCTTCAATTCTGTGAAGCCTGAGAGAGGTGAGGAAGCCACAGAAAAAAAGATTAAACCTGGCAGAGGTTCGTTCATGAAGTTTAAGGAAAGAAGCCCTCTCCATAACATCAAAGTGCAAGGTAAAGCAACAAGTACTGATGAAGAAGTTACAGCAAGTTATCCGCAAAATCTGGCTATGATAATTAATGACGGTGGTTACACTAGACAGTAGATTTTCAACAAAGATGAAACAGCCTTCTACTAGAAGAAGATTCCATCTAGGACTTCCATAGGTAGAGGAGAGAAGTAAATGCCTGGCTTCAAAGTTTCAAAAGACAGGCTGATACTCTTGTTAGGGGCTATTGCAGCTAGTAACTTGAAGTTGAAGCCAATGCTCATTTATCCCTCTGAAAATCTTAGGGTCCTTAAAAATTATGCTAAATCTACTCTGCTTATGCTCTATAAATGGAACAAAAAGCCTAGATGACAGCACATCTGATGACAACATAGTTTACTGACTATTTTAAGCCCACTGCCGGACCTACTGCTCAGAAAAAAATAATTCCTTTCAAAATATTACTGCTCATTGACCACATACATGGTCACACAAGAGCTCCAATGGAGACAAAAGAGATTCATGTTGTTCTGTGTCTGCTGACACAATATCCATTCTGCAGCTCATGAATCAAGGAGTTATTGTGACTCTCATGTCTTATTACTTAAGAAATACATTTCATAAGGCTACAGCTGCCACAGATAGTGATTTAACTATTAGATCTGGGCAAAGTCAATTGGAAATCTTCTGGAAAGGATTCACCATCTCAGATGCCATTAAGAACATTCATGATTCACGGAAAGATATCAAAATATCAACATTAATAAGAGTTTGGAAACAGCTGATTGCAAACCTCATGGATAACTTTGAAGGGTTTAAGGCTTCAGTGGAGGAAGTAACTGCAGAAGTGGTAGAAATAGCAAGAGAACTAGAACTGGAAGTGGAGCCTCAAGATGTGACTGAATTGCTGCAATCGCATGATGAAATTTTAACCAATGAAGAGTTACTCCTTATGGATGAGCAAAACAGTGGTTCCCTGAGATGCAATCTACTCCTGGTGAAGATGCTGTGAAGACTGCTGAAACGACAAAGCAGTTAGAATAATACATACACTGAAAAAGCAGCAAGTTTGAGAGAACTGACTCCAATTTTGAAAGAAGTTCTACTCGAGGTAAAACGCTATCAAACAGCACTGCATGCTACAAAGAAACTGTTTGTGAAATGAAGACTCAATCCATGCAGCAAACTTACTTACTTTAAGAAACTGTCATAGCCACCCCAACCTTCAGCAAGCACCACCTTGATCAGTCCACAGCCATCAACATCAAGGCAAGAAGATGTGCATCCTCCACCAAAAAGATTTCAACTTGTTAAACACTCAGATGACAACATTTTTAAGCAATAAAGTATTTCTAAACTGAGGTATGCACTTTTTTTATTAAGATATAACGCTACTGCACTTTTAATAGAGTACAGTAAAGTGTAAACATAATTTTTATATGCACTGGATAACCAAAAATCTGTGCAAGTTGCTTTACTGCAATATTGGCTTTATTACAGTGGTCTGGAACTGAACATGTAATACCTCTGAAGTATGCCTATATATGCTTTCTCTTTATAAAGGTGAAGAAAAGACATAATCTATATAAGTTAGTTACCTGGTAAACTGTTTTCCTAGCTACAGAAATTGGATGAACTCAATCACATGTCCCTAAAACTCTTAACTGATGAAATTCTATAAATGCTGTTTTAAAACTATTTAAAGATTAGCTGCTCACATTTTGAAAGGACACACATAGCCCTGAAACCTAACATTTCTTTAAACCAAGAATATAAATATCAATCACATATAAATTATATGAGTTGATACATACAATCTCCATTATAAGCAATTGTGCAATATTCAAAAATTTTAAATAGTCATGTATCATGCTGATAAGAAGAAAATAAAAATTAAGCCCTAATAATTATATTATATACACAATTAAAATATAATATATATTTTAATATAATTTTAAAAAAATAAATGGCAACTACTGATAATACAGTAGATTTTATCTTAGCCAACACACACAGACAGACAAATACACACACACACACACACACACACAAACACACACACACACACACACACCCTTTACAAATCTTTCAGAATTGTCCTGGGAAACAAAATAACAGATAAAAGTTTACCTTTAAAACATGCAGGACAGACATTTTTGCCACATTATTTTCAACAATGAAAAATTACAAAAAAGTCCCTCTACAGGAAAATGACTAAATCACTTATTAATACACGTTAAAACTATGGAATCCTATGGCAACTTTACAAAAAATAAAGCAGATACTTCCAGAGATGGACAGAGGTGATGGTTCTACAACAATCTGAATATACTTAATGCCACTGAATTAAAAAATAATTAAGAAGGTAAATTTTATATTATGTATATTTTATGACACACACACACAAAGAATAAGGTAGATGTGAATATACTACTATGATGGGACACATACACTGAGAAAAAACAGAAATGATTTAAAACTCTGCGACAACTAAGAACAGATACTTTCTAAACTAACAGAAAGACAAAAAGTCTCAACAAAGAAATAGAAGATATAATGAAAAACCAGATTAAAATTTTATAACTGGAACATGAAAAACCAAAATAAAAACTCACTAAGTGGTTACCAAGGACGGTGGGGAAGGAGTAATGGGTAGTTATTACTTAATGGGAACAGAGTTTTAATGTGGGATGATGGAATAGTTCTGGAAATAGATAGGGGTTACACAAGAATGTGAAAGCTTTTAACACCAATGAACTGTATACTTAAAATATCGGTGAAATGGTAAATTTTATATTATGTATATTTTACCCCAATAAAAAATCCATAATGAATAAAATTATAACAAACTGCTATTCATGGGCCCATTAGCAAAACAGAAATAGCGTCATGAAAATAGATTAACAGAAATTACCTAATCTTAACAAAATTTTTAAAAGATTGGGGGGAAAAAAAATGCCTCAGAAACCTGTGAGACAATATCAAAAGGTGTAACATTCACGTAATCTCAGTCCCAGAAGGAGATAAAAACTGGAGTGCAGAAAAATAGTTGAAGAAATACGGGCTGAAAACTTCACAAACTTAAAAAAAGACGTATATCTGCAGATTTAAGCTAAGCAAACAGGATAAATCTAAAGGTATCTACATCAAGATATTCATAATCAAACTGCTGAAAACTAAAAGAAAAAACTTTAAAACAGGCAAAGAAAAACAATACTTTACTTATCACTGCAGACTTCTCATCAGAAATCTTGGATGCCAAAAGAAAATGGAAAATATTTTGAAAGTGCTAAAGGAAAAGAATTGTTAACCCACACATTTATATACAATGAAAATACCCTTTGAAGTAAAAGTGAAATAAAGATATTCCCTGACGAGGAAAGCTAGAAGCATTCATTATCAGTGGACCTGCTCTAAAAGAATTAAGAAATGTTCTTTACACAAAAGTTAAATGATAGCAAAAGAAAATTTAGAATATCAGAAATGAAGAAAGAGCAACAGAACTGGTAACAATCTGAATAAATATAACTATAAATACAGACCATTCTTCTATACTTGAGTTCTTTTATTTGTTTGACTGCTGAATATAAAAATTATAAGATTATACAATAGGGATTTGATATGTAAATTAATATAGCAACTACAGCATAAAAAAGGAGGGTACAACAACCTATATAGTAATATCTAAATTTCATGTGATGTGATAAAATATTGATTCTAAGAAGTCAGTCTCAAAATGTTAACATTCTTGCATACACACATGCAAGATAAATTTAAGCATAATTGTAAATAAATATACTGAGTAGTGAAATTATAAAAGATTTTTACCTTTATACCTTTTTACCTTTCAAATTGTCAAGAATGATTAAATGCTGCTTTTATAATAAATATAAAATGATTCAAAAATAACCAAAATATACTTAGGGTATGAACATTTCACTTAAACACAATTCATACATAGCATTATTTGGAAAATGAGTAAATCAGATCATAATGTGTTCTGAGATCTCAAAGTGTAAAGTTTAATCATAATGGCAGCCACCTGCTGTCCAACCCCCATCAATCTCCCTCTCTCTCAAGATTTACTAACAAATAATTCCAAGGCCTCTAAAGAGTCAGATAAAATTGGACAGCCACATGCAAAAGAATGAAACAGGTCCACGTTCTTACACCATACACAAAAACTAACTCAAAATGGTTAAAGGCTTGAACATAAGACCTGAAACCATAAAGCTCCTAGGAAAAAACAGATAGTAAGCTCCTTGACACCAGTATTGAGAATGACTTTTTCAATTTAACATGCCCCCTACAAAACAAAAGGCAACAAAAGCAAAAACAAACAAGTGGGACTATAGCAAACTAAAAACCTTTTGCACATCAAAGGAAACCATCAGCAGAATGAAAAGGCAACATACAGAGAAAACATCTGCAAATCATATATATAATGGGGTTAATATCCATACATACAAAGAATTCATACAGCTCAATATAGCAAAAAGGCAAACACTCAGATTAAAAAATGGGGAGAGGATCTGAATATACGGGGGAAAGGGGTCAAAAGGTACAAACTTCCACTTATAAAAGAAGTAAGTCATTAGGATATAATGGATAGCATAGGTGACTATAGTTAATACTGTATTGCATATTTGAAAAGTTACTAAACGACTGATCTTAAAGTTCTCATCACAAGAAAAAAACTTTCTATGTATGGTGATGGATGTTAACTAGACCTACTGTGGTGATCATTTCATAATATATACATATACCAGAATCATTACATTGTACATCTGAAAGTAATATAATATTGTATGTCAAAGAGTCAGATGAGGAGCCAGGAAAGCCTACATCAATGATAATTACAAAGTGAACTATTAGACTAAATTTTTCTGACTAATGAAATTCTTTACTCTTCAATTACCCAAAATTAATTTATCCTTCCCTTATAAGACTAAAACAATACCTGGTACAATTTAAACAATGAATATGTTTGTTGAATGAACAATGAAAACATAAAACTATCCTTATAACTTTTGGAAAATGTACACTTTCTATCTATACCAAAGCAATAAGGTAAATTTGCAGAAGTATATTCAAAGAATAAAACGTACTAAAATAATTGACTTTCATAAAAATTCTGAAATTTGTAAAACACATATGAAAAGTTTTATATTTAATAACACAAAATGTTAATTAGGTCACCTTGTTTCCTTTCTCTTGCTCAATGAGCTTAGCATCCATATTTAGTCAGAAAGCTCCACCTGTACTTTAGAACCTCTCTCAAACCTATCCAACTATTCCTCTCTAAATTCACTATTACCACTGTTAACATGGCACTGTCTTCTGATTTTGTTCCCTCACACCACTTTTTCCTCTCTGAAACAAGTCTGCCTCCTCTCATCTTCTAACTTCTGTCACAAATTTGTTACTAATGACTTGCATGAATCTTCCAAAAGTAAAAAATGTACTTTTATTACCCATTCTCACTAGAAGAATTCATTTTCATTCTATTTCAAACAGAACACTATAGTACACTATTTCAGGGGACAAGGTTCTAGACTAGTTCAAGCACCAATTTTTAAACACTGGACCTAAAGACTGAAATTTCTAAATGACTGAACTTCTACTTCTTGAACAGTTAGTATAATATCAGTAGTATGCACCTACCATTATATTTCATTTCTGTGGCACACAGAAGGTGCTCTATATGTATTATTAAACAAACAACCAACCTTAAAAATTAAGTACTACATGCATCTATAGACACACAGAAAGGTATCACTTAACTTAAGAGTAAATTCAGCTTGCCCAATTTGAGACAGGCTGGGCCCTGGGACCTGGCCTTTTACTGGAGTGCTTTTACCTGGACAAAAGTCTCCATAAACAACAAAATACAAAGAAACTATAAGGAACTAGAAATAACTGCATGCATGCCAAGTTGAGGCAAATTATGAACAATAAGATACAAAAAGGCCAAAACCCACCTGTCATTTCTGAGGTGCCAGAAGCAAAAGCAGAGTATTACACATGATCCCTGCATACAGCACCACCAACAGGGTGGGCAGACCACCTACGCCACCACTCCAGGCAGATCCATCAATCTTTCCTTACCCTCACCCCATTTAAGGAACCAGTTCACCCTACTCAGGGAGAGAGTAAGAGCACTTGTTACTTGTTTTCACTCCCTCATGTTGCACCATGAGTCCCCATAAAGCCTTGCCTGAATTCCTTGTCTGGCCTCTTAATTTCAGTTGACTAGAGTCCAAGGCCCCTTATTGGTAACAAATTGCTAAACATCAGAGACAGAATTTATACCAAAGTGTAAAGATTTTTCTACAGGCATTCATATCGTGGCAGCTCCCTAAACTGTGAAGCACTAAGTGAAGCTAAATCTACAAGTATCTTATTGCCCATCCAATATTTTCTCATCCTACTCCATAATGTGGATTTTTATACTCGAATTCAGTTTCCTTATCATTCGCACCACATACAATTAAAGAACTGTAAGATCAAAGTGGTATTACGATTTAGTCCTAGCAGAGACCTCTCACTTTATAGGCCTATGAAAAATAAATCACCCAGGACATAAAGTTTATATGTCCAGTTAACTCATCAGCAAGTATTTATTGAATATGTGTCTACTACAAATCAGGTACAAACTACATTGGTCATGATGTTAATATAGAGTGTGAAATTTTAAAAGCCTTGAATAATTTTTGACTGTATCAAATGGTTAAGTGAAAGCCACTGAAGAATTTTAAGGAGTAACATGATTAAATTAAAGGTTGTAAAAGATAACTCTGGAACACCCTGTGTCAAAAACAAAAAAAAAGAGTAATAGACTGACAGATACTTATTTTTTAAAAAAACTAGGTTGGATGGACACTCAAAATGGAACAATGAAAAAGATGCAACCCAACTATAAGGGAGAAACAAAGAATAAATGGACAAATAAAAAACAGATACCAATATGGAAGACTTAAATCCAACTATATAAGTAATCATGTTAACTCTAAAAGGAATAAATGCAACAATTAAAAGTGTCACCCTAGAAAAAAAGGCAAGACCAAACTATATGGTATTACAAGAAACACATTTTAAATATAACACCACAGATACACTGAAAGCAACAGGGAGAGGGGAACACATACCATTTACATAGTAAACATAACAAACCTGATTTAACTATATTAATGTCAGATAAAGTACACTTAAAGAGAAAGAGTATCACAAAAATCATTTAATAAAGATCATCAATTAAGATATAATTCTAAATGTGTTGGCAACTAATTAACACAACTTCAAAATACATGAAGCAAAAAGCAGAACTAAAGTGACAGACAAAAAAAGACAAAAGATTTCTTTTTAATTAAATAAGTGACAGACATAAAATCTCCAACTATAACTGCAGATTTATAGCTCTGTCAGTGGTTTTAGAACAAAGAGGATAAAATAACTAAAGACAAAAAATTTTAACATTTCTATCAATAAATTTGACCTAATTGAGACTTATAAAAACACCAACTAACCGTAGTATATACTCCTTTGTAAGTGTGCCTAGAATAAGCACCAAGATATACACATGCTGTACCATAAAGAAGTATCAATAAAAATTAAAGATAATATAGCCACTGACTTCAGGCACATTAAATTAAATACACTAACAAATAATAACATCAAATTCATACACTAAATATGCTTCTAATAAGCCTTATGACAATTTTTTAATCAGAGAGGAAATAATATAATATTTTAGATTAAATGATAAGAACAAAAATAGCCAAGAGTTTTGGAATGCAGGCAGAGCAGTAGTCAGAGAAGTTTACAATTGAAAACTCACTTGTATTTTTTTGAAGAGTTTCAAATCAAGAAGATAGGAATAGAAAGCAACGTGAACTCAAAAGAAATGAAAAGAACATAAAGATATGACAGAAATCAATTAAACAGAAAATGGAAAACAATTTTAAAAAACCAGTGAAATCAAAAGTTGGTTCTTTCAAAAGACTATGTAACTGAATCACTTTGCTATACAACTGAAACAAGTTGGTTCTTTCAAAATATCAATAATTGAAACACCGACAATAAAAGATATCAAAGATGAGACACAACTGCACATTTCCAGACATTAAGAAGATGAGATTTTTATGAATAATTTTATGCCAATAAATTCAACTACTTAAGATGAAACAGAGAAATGTCTCAAGAAACTCAAATCACCAAAAAAAAAAAAAAAGAAAAAATAGAAATCTCTGTATCTGTTTTAAAACTCAAATGAATAATAAAAATTCTCACAAAGAAAATTCGAGACTCAGATGAGTTTACTGGCAAAAAATATCAAACATTTAAGAAAGATGTAATAGTAATTTTACCGAAATTTATTCAGAAATTAGGAGGAAGGAATATTCCCAAACTCAATCTACAGGGCTAGCATTACCCTAATAACCAAACCAGACAAAGACAGTACAAGAAAATGAAACTGCTAACCAGGAGGGAGGGTACAGCTCAATGGTAGAGTACATGTTTAGCATGCACAAGGTCCTGGGTTTGATCCCCAGTACCTCCATTAAAAAACAAAAAAACAAACAAAAACTTCGAATCAGTATTATACATGAATGTATATATAAGAATTCTTATCAAAAAATTATAAACCTAAACAGCAACATATAAAAAGCATTATCCATCATTATTCTGTAGAACTTATTACAGGAATGCAAGGTTGGTTTAACATTTAAAAAGCAAATGAACAGACTGAAATAGAAGAAATTACAGGAATTTTGCAATATACGTAGAAAAGCATTTGAGAAAATGTAACTCAATTATGTAAAAACGCTCAGCAAATAATAGAAGGGGCTTTCTAAAGTTGAGGTGAAACCTATGAAAATTCTACAACTAACATGATACTTGATGGTGAAAGTCTAAATGCTTTCATGTGAAAATACAGAATAAGCCAAGGATGTCCATTCCCACCACTTCTATTCAGCAATATATGAAAGATCTAGCCAGCACAATATTAGAAGAAAAACAAATGAAAGACATAGCAAAGAAAACAGAAGTAAAACTGTCTTTATTCTGACAATATAATCATGTCCATGGACAATCCTAGGAAATCTTCAAAAACTCTTCTATAATTAATAAATTCAGCAAGATCTCAGGTTGAAAAGGTAAAAATTAAAAATCCAACTGTATTTCTATACACCAGCAACAAATATCAAGATTCTATCTCCCTACCTAGACTACAACTGCACAGGTAGAGTCTGTCTGAGCAATTTTTTGGAACTCTAGACTCTATAGAAAGCTTGCAACTTCTAGGTGAAGATTTGGAAGGAATATTCATCAATTTCTTCTCTAAGCAGATTACCAGCTACCCATCCTCCACCTCCAGCTACCTGGCAGGCAGATGCACACATCTTCTTAGGAGAAGCTTGTGGGAGCCAGGGTAGGGAAAAATGACTCCATCCTCCAAATATCAGGAATCTGTGGTCTGATTCCACATTGCAGCTTCTGAGCACAGAAATGAAGACAAAAAGGCAGGTGGCCATTTTTGTTGCATCCCCCTCCATTGCTACAAGTTTCCCTACTTCCAACCAGTTCCCTTCCTCTACCCTCCTTTTTTCTTTTTTCCCTCTGAGAGCCAGACATTAAGGACTAGGACATTCAGAAGCAACTGTATATACAGACGAAATCAGAAAGTCACGATGCATATCCAGGGAATTACAAAGACAGAAAAAAACAGAGAAGAACTTAAGTTTACACCTCAGGCTGATCCTAAGCCCAAAGACAGACTATAACAATCAAAAAAAAAAAAAAAAAAAACAAACCCAAAACAGGAAACTGGGGAAGGGAGAGAATGTGATTTCCAAGTCATCATTTTATTTATTTAAAGGTCCAGTTTTCAACAACAACAAAAAAAAATCACAAATAATAGTAAGGCATAGCCCATACAAAGGAAAAATATGAACAGAACCGATGCCTGAAAAAGACCTGACAGTGGATCTAATAAACAAAATATTAAAACAATTAACTTAAAACATGCTTGAAAAACTAAAGAAAGATATGGAGAAAGTCAATAAGATAGTGAATAAGCAAAATAGAAATATCAATAGAAATAAAAAGGTACAATATCTAAAATTAAAAATTCACTACAGAGATTCAAAGATAGATTGGAGCAGGCAGAAGAAAGACTCATCAAACTTGAAGACAGAACAGTGGAAATTATCAAGTCTGAGAACAGAAAGAAAAATGATAGAAAAAAGTGTATAGAGTAAGGTGCTTATAGGACATCAACAAGTGGACCAACATACACATAATGGGAGTTCCAGAAGGAGAGAGAAAGGAAGGGGACAAGGAATATTTGAAGAAATAATAGTTGAAAACTTCTCCATATTTGATGAAAGACATGAACATAAACATCCAAGAAGCTCAACAAATGCCACATAAAGATAAACTCAACAGAGATCCACACAAAGACATCTGGACAGCCAAAGACAAAGAGAGATCCTTGAGAGCAGCAAAAGACAAGTGACTCATCACACACAAGGTATCCTCAATAAGTATACAAGCAGACTTCTCATCAGAAACGATGGAAGTCAGAAGCCCAGTGGCTGATATATTCAAAAGACTAACAGAAAAAACAGCCAAACAAGAATGCTATATTTGGTAAAACTGTCTATCAAGGAAAAATTAAGACATTATCAGGTAAATAAAAGCTAAGGAAGTTCATTACTGCTAGACCAGCCCTGCAAGAAATGCTGAAGGGAGTCTGGTTGTATGAAATGAAAGGACAATAGAAAGTAATTCAGGGCCATATGAGGAAATAAAGATCTTAATAAAGGCAAATACATGGGAAATTACAAAAGCTAGTATTATTGTAACTTTGATTTGTAACTCCAAATTTTATTTTCTACACAATTTAAGAAACTAATGCACTTTATATTTATGCACACAATGTGCAAAGATGTGATTTTGTGACATCAATAACCAAAAGGAGTGGGGCTGAAGCTAAAAACAGTTTTTACACATTATTGAAGTTAAGCTGGTATAAATTCAAATGACTGTGTTATAACTTCAGGATGGTAAATGTAATTCCCATGGTAATCACAAAGAAAATAGCTTTAAATAATACACAAAAGGCAATGAGAAAGAAATTTAAACATGTCACTACAAAAAAATCAACTAAATCCAAAAGAAAAAGGTAATGAAGAAAATGAGAAATTAAAAAGCTACAAGGCATGTACAAAACAACTAGCAAAATGACAGAAGACCCTCCTTATCAACAATTACTTTCAATGTAAATGTCTTAAATTCTCCAATCAAAATAGAAATCAGCAGAATTGATAAAAAGACATGATCCAACTATATGCTGTCTTCAAGAGACTCATTTTAGATCCAAAGATACATCAAGTTGAAAGTAAATAAATGTAAAAAGATACTCCATGCAAACAGTAACCAAAAGAGAGCAAAGAATGGCTATTCTAACATCAAATAATCTTTCAATCAAAAAGGCAAGGAAAAACATTATGTATTAATAAAAAGATCTAATAGAAAATAAACCAATTATAAACATTTAAACACTTAATAACGAACAATTAAAATATATGAAGCAAAAACTGACAGAACTGAAGGAAGAAATAATCTTACAATGACAGTTAGACTCCAACACCCCAATGTCAACAATGAACAACCAGACAAGACATAACTAAGGAAATAGAGAATTTAACCAACACAATAAATCAATTAGACTCAACAGACATATACAACACTCTCTACCCAAAACAGCAGCATATACATTTTTTTGAAGTGCATGTGGAATGTTTTCTAGGCTAGACCATATGTTAGGGTACAATTAAACACACTCTTAAACAACCCAAAGACCAAAGAGAAAAATCACAAAAGGAATGAGAAAATACTTAGAGACAAAGGAAAACAAAAATACAACACATCAAAACTTATGGGATATAACAAAAGCAGTGCTAAGGGGTAAATTTATAAACACCTCATAAAATAAGGAAGATCTCATATCAACAACTTTACAATTTAAGGAAATAAAAAAAAGAACAAACTAAACAAGAAAGCAGGAGGATGGAAATAATAAAGATCAGAGGAGAAATTTTTAAAATATAAAAGGAACAGAGAGAAAAATGAAACCAAAAGATGATACTCTGAAAAGATCAACAATATTGACAAACCTTTAGCGACATGGAGTAAGAGGAAATGAGAGAAGACTCAAATTACTAAAATCAAACATACAAATGGAGACATAACTGCTGTAGACTCTACAGAAATAAAAAGAACTCTATAACAGTACTATGAGCAATTTTATGCAAACAAATTGGGTAACTGAAATAAAATGGACAATTTCCTAGAAAGACAAAGTCTACCAAGATTAAACTCTGAAGAAATAGAAAATCTGAATAGACCTAGACCTACTAAGGAGACTGAACCAGTAATCAAAAATCTCCTTAAAAAAGAAAAGTCCTAGACATGATGAATTCACTGGTAGGCTCTACCAGTTAAAAAACTAATACCAATCCCTCCCAAACATTTCCCCCCGAAAAATGAAGCAGAAGGAATACTTCTATAAGGCCAAGAATGCCCTAATACCAAAGCCAGACAAAGATACTACAAGAAAATTAAAGAACAAGAAACCTATGAACAGTGAAGCAAAGAATCCTTAACAAAATACTAGGAAGCAAATTCAGCAGCATATTAAAAGGAGTATACATCATGACCAAGTAGAATTTATTCCTAGATCACAAAGATGGTTCAACATATGATAATGGGTCAACATAATACACATTAAAAGAATAAAAAAAAATTCTTGATCATCTCAACCATGCATAGAGAACATTTCACAAAATATAATACCCTTTCATGATAAAAATACTCAACAAACCCGGAACAGAAGGAAACTATCTCAACATATAAAGGCCATATATGAAAACCCATAGCAAACATCATACTCAATGGTGAAAGATTGAAAGCTTTCCCACTTGTATACAAGATAGTAATGGAAGTCCTAGACAGTAGTTAGACAAGAAAAGGAAATTAAAGGCTCCCAAATTGGAAAGGAAGAAATAAAGTTTTTTTTTCAGATGATTTTTCAGATGCTATGATCTTAAATGTGGAAAACACTACAGATTACACATACACACTTTTTTTAGAACTAATAAATGAATTCAGCAAAATAGCAGGATACAAAGTCAACACACAAAAATCAGTAATCAGTTGCATTTCTAAACAATAACAATAAATAATCTGAGAAGAAAATTAGAAAAACAATTCCATTTACAATAGCATCAAAAATAATACCATACCTAGAAATTCATTTAACCAAGACAGTGGAAGAATTATACAATGAAAATTATTATGAAAACTATTTAGAAAAGATTTCTGAAAGAAATTAAGACAGACATAAATAAATGGAAACATATGCCATGTTCATGGACTGGAAGACTAATATTGTTAAAACATCAATTTCACTCAAAGCAATAAGATTCAATGCAATCCCTTAAAATCTTAATGATTTTTCTTTTGTGCATAACTAAAATAACCCATCCTACAATTCACATGGAATCTCAAGGGACTCCAAATAACCAAAACTGTCCTGAAGAAGAACATCAGAGCTAGAGGACTCACACTTCCTGAATTTAAAATGAACATCAAAGCTACAGTAATAAAAACAGTGTCGTGCTGCCATAAAGACAGATATATAGACCAACGGAATAGAGAGCTCAGGAAAAAACCCTCACACATGTGGCCAAATAATTTTGACAAGCATGTGCCAATACCATTCAATGGGGAAAGGACAATCTTTTCAACAAATGATGGGAAAAGTGGATCTCTACATGCAAAGGAATGAAGTTGGACCCTTATCTCACACCATATACAACAGTTAACTCAAAAGGGATAAAAAAAACTAAATATAAGACCTAAAACATAAAATTTTTAGAAGAAAATGTAGGCCAAAGCTTCATGACACTGGATTTAGCAATGACTTCTTGAATACCACACCAAACACAGGCAACAAAAGAATAGACAAACTAGACTTCATGAAAATTTTTAAATTTTGTGCATCAAAAAACACTATCAACAGAGTAAAAAGGCAACTCACAGATGGCAGGGGTCCTCTTCCCATTACACTGTGCTCTAACATGCTTGCTCCATTGGAGGCCAGATAACCTAATGGTCCTCTCGCCAGGTGCCAACTTCCCATGAATTTCAGCAACACACACACACAGGTAGTTTCCTATCAAACTTTGTGAGTACCCCAGAGGGCAGCCTACCTCTCAACTTCCAGCAGTACTCTTATGGGCAGGAAGTTTCCCAGAGAATTATGCCAGTGCCCCAAGTGGCTTCTTGCCATGTCCAGCAAAGAGTTTCCTAGTGACTCTTGTCAGCACCACAGAGGGAGGTTTCCTGCTTGCTAGCAAAAATCTGCAGCACCTAAAACTTCTCCAGCATCCAGTGGAACACACCCACTCCAGTATATGAATCTCAACCTTGAAGCTGTGAGATAGGGCATCTTCCAAATTTTTCCATCCCTGCTACACTGTCTCAGTCCTCGAGGTAGTGGCTGCTGCCTCTACCTGCTATTCTGTAAACTTTAAAGTTCTTTTCCACTTAGAGTGAATTCTCTGTTACTGGTTAATAATTCTTCATATTAAATTTTCCCTGTTTAAATTACTGTGTAGTTTCTGACTTCTGACTAATATAAGACAGTCAGTGATCACAGCAGATAGACCCACAAAGATGGGATGGGATTTGGAGATTAGCTTGGTTGTGTCCTTGGGCTTAACCAAAGGGCTCAGCCAGGAAATACAATCCTAGTAATCCCTGGCATGCAGTGCCATCAGTTAAGCAAGCTATCACCCATGGTTGATTATAATCAAATGCCAAATGAAGCAAGTGCCTTAGGAACCCAAGTAACTATTGCACTTAACTGTTAAGGCAGTAATTATGACTACAAGGTCTGTTATATGAGATGGAGCCTCTAAATGCTCCTAAAGAGTTACGGAATAACATGTTCAGGTCCATTAACTCAGATCAAATCACATTCTGAGAAACAGAGCACTTTCATGATACTATATAAAAAAAGTCAGTTCTTGTAGCCACAGGTTGACATTGCTAAAAATCAAATGCAAAATGTAACTGTGCAAACAGCTGAATTACAACATTACACATAGATTCATAGTCTCATCAATTCTAGTACAGAAGTAATGACTAGGAAAAAATGGGACCCTGAAGCTTGGAATGGGAACATGTGGTTGAACCAGAATGAAAAAGATAATTTCAAATCTCCAGCAGAAGTAACTTACCATCCTGTAACTAAGAACAACAGCCTTCCTTTGCTTGAAAATCTGTCATATCCTTATGTGAAGCAAATGATTTGCAGGAGGATGTTCCTCCTCCTCAAGGCCAACCACAACCAACCCTGTTGCCACTAGACTTATAAATCCATTTTAATGGGACAGCCACACACTTATGACCTAAGAGGAAATAGTTTACACATCCAGAAATGTCAAGGTTTTGCTAACAGATAAAGGCAAAAAACCTGGGGGATGAGTGAAAATAGATGCTAAGGCTATTTACCAAGGAGGTTAGAATTCATTAGTATAAGTGACATTACTACAGATTCTGACTTTAATGTGTTAGTTTGTGCAACTAGAGGTGGCTCTGTTGGCTTACTTGTTGACTGAAACTTATATTCAGCATTAGATGATAATCCTTAGGGAAATGCAAATCAAAACTACATTAACAATGAACATTTAATGAGGTTGAGATACCAGAGTTGCACTGGCATTATGCAGAAGGGGAAACCCAAAGGCTTAGGGAGGCAGGAACACTGGAGTGGATTTATCCTCTTCAGCCTGTACACCTACTACTCAACTACATTCTCTGAAAAGGCCCAGGAGACACTATTATTAGTGAGGAGTACTATATACTTGAAAAGCTGTGTGGCTGCTCTCTTTTGTAGGTAAGGTATGATTATAGGGAATGTTACCACTGAGATGGGCTCCCTGATTTCACTGAGGATAATAGGATCCCAATGCAGCAAAGGCCAAGGTGGCAGCACTTAACCTCAATGATAAGGGCAGTAGGGACATACCAGTAATCAGAACACTTTAGCTTGCATGGATCTTTGGCAGTGGCTAACTGATCACGATGTTCCTAGGACTGAAATACATGGGCAGTTTAATCTACATACCAGAAAAATGTCTAAATCTGGTGGCCAAAAACCAACTCAGGTAATCAGTTTCCAAAAGTAGTCAATTCCCAAACCCACTGACTTTTTGGATGGGGCTTGTGGGGGATATGTGGGGTTTTTTGTTTTTTGTTTTTTTTAATTTACAGAGGTACTGGGATTGAACCCAGGACCTTGTGCATACTAAGCATGCACTCTACCACTGAGCTATACCCTCCCACCATTGTCTCTTGATTGAGGAGAGACTGGGTCCTCTCGAGGAAGGACTGTGCACCATACCACAAGTTCACACCATAAATCTTTCTCCAAGCCCTCCCCTAAGGGACCTACAGCCACTTAGTAGAACAGTGGTTTTCAATCAGGGGCAACTTGCTCCTCAAATCTAGAAAATTTGGCATATGTCTGGAGGCATTTTTGGTTATCACAACCAGGGAGTTCTACTGACATCTAGTGGGTAGACACTAGAGATGCTGCGAAACATCAACAATGTACACAACAGCCACCACAACAAAGAATTACCTGGCCTTAATAGTCCTGACATGATCTAGACAGTTATCTCCCTGAACTCATCTCCTACTACTCACCACACTGCTCACTCAGCTTCAACTACTGCCTATTTGTTGTTCATAAAATATGTACAGTCCTCTGCTGCCTCAGAGCCTTTTCCCTTGCTTGTTGTTCCCCCGACCTGGAATATTCTTCCTCTCAGATAACCATATGGTTCTACTTCACCATTTTCTTCAGATTTTTGCTTAAATGCCACTGTTTAAAATTGCAATGCCTCTACCACCATAGCATGCCATGCCCCATTTTTCTGCTTTATGTTTCCTTATGCTCCATTTTATTGCTTGTTTTGGTGGGGAGAGGTAATAGGTTTATTTATTTATTTATTTATTTTTAATGGAGGTACTGGAGATTGAACCCAGGACCTCTCTACCACTTGAACTCTGCCCTCTCCCTGCTCCATTTTAAATATTCTATATTGATCATTTAATTAGCAGTTATCCCTCCCAATACTAGAATGTAAATGCCTTAAGAGCAGAGATTTTGTTCATTTTATTCATTACTGTATCCTCAGTACCTACAATGGTTCCTAGTGTGTAACAGACACTCAAACATTTGTTGAATAAAGCATGAATGGTCGAGGAAGGGTATAGCTCAGTGGTAGAGTGCGTGCCTAGCATGCACAAGGTCCTGGGTTCAATCCTCAGTACTACCATTAAGAGGAAAAAAAAGAGGCATGAATGGTGACTGGATGGAAATTAGGGATGTGGAACACTGAGGAATTCTAAGATAACTCCTAAAAGTGGTGATTTCATCTGCCCAGTACCCCATTCTTCTGAAAACAGTCATTCTGTTTGTCAGATATTCAAACACTTTTTCCTTTTTAAAAATGTGATAATTTTTTCAATGTAGTCAGATCTATCATTCTTCTGAAGCACTTTTTTGTTTTTTCTTTTCACTTTATATATTCTCCATACCAAGATGTTATATTTATCTCTATTTTTGTAATAAAAAAGAACAAATCTGACTCCATATTAGATCTGTTCCTTTGGCTTTAACCCTGTGCTCTGTTTCCTAGACTTAGTCCTGCCAATTCTGTACCTTTTCTAAGACTGTTGCCTATAGACTGAAATATACAGACAGCCTACTCTCAAGGCTCTGACTTTTAAGTGTACTAACACTTTTCCATTCATATAAAGATAAAACAGTTGCAGAATAGAAAATAACATTTGTTTTGCTGGAAGTATACAGGGATACCATGACCTGATCCACTGGACAGTGACAAGAACAAAGGATTCCAAGAACAAAGGATTCCAAGAACAAAGGATTCTGACACCAAGAAGTTTGCAACAACGAACTACACTCCCTCCCCTTTTCAGTATAAAAGGAGCCTCAATTCTGACCTAGGGAAGATGGTTCTCCAGGGCATTAGTCTCCCATCTTTTCAGTCTGCTTATTCCATGCCCCAAGACCTCATCTCCCTATTTGTTGGCCTGTCATGCGACGAGCAGAATGAGTTTGGACTCAGTAACATTTTCTTTGGGTACTTTAATAGTTTTTTTTTCTTATATTCATATATTCAATCCCGCTAGAATTTGCTGTGGAATCTGGAGTGAGAAAAAAATGTATCAATTTTTTACCAAAATGACTGTCCAAACACCATTTAATGAATAATTTCTAACTATATTCTTATAGATATGAGTCTACTCATTGTAATAATTTGTCTGAGCATTCATGTATCAGTATTATATTCAAGATTCTATAGAACAAGGTAACCACCTATCCCCCTACTCCTCCATTTTCCCATTATTATAATGCATAACTGTTTTGGCTGTCTTTCACATATCTGTAATTCCTAATAAAATGGATCATCACTTTTCAAACTCTACTCTGTTCACCATCAAAAAGAAAAAGAAAATCCCATTGGGATATTGGCTGAAATAATAACTTAATTTTTATAGAACATATATTTTCATAATATTGGGTTTTCCCATCCAGGAACATGATATATATCGCTCAATATTTTTTTCAAGAGTCATCAAATCATAATAGTTACAGGTTCTCTGAAATTTGGAGTCACACAGCTTGAATAGGTTCCAATCCCATTCGTCCTCACTCTGGATAGCTAAATAACCTTGACAAGGCATTTTACCACTCTGTTATCCACAGGCAGAGCCTTATGTTATAGGGTCATTTTGAGGAGTAAACGAGTTAAGATTCATGTGCTTAAAACAATGATCAATAAAAATTAGTTGTTGTTGACATTGCTGTTATTATCGTATTATTATTACATCCTTAGGTAAAGTCTTATCACTTTCTTTAAGTCTCACATATTTCTTATTAGGTTTATACCAAGCAATTTTAAACTTTGATTGCTCTGTGAATCAATCTTTTTTAAAAATATTATTTTCTAACTATGTATCTCAAGTTACAGGGTTTTGTGTGATTTTTTAATGTTTATTTTATAAAATAAGGCACTTTACTATTCCCTACTATAGTCCGAATACATGGTCTTCTTTTCCTCCAGATTGTTTTCATTTTTGCATTTTTACTTTTCAGTCCTAGATATTTTTTATTGATACTCTTGAGATTTTCACATAAATAACTGTATCACCAGAAAATAATCATAATGTTTTTCCTCAACTTTCCAAGATCTACATCTCTCATTTCATTTCCTCATCTAACTATATTGCCTTGAACTTCCAAATCAGTAATAAGTAATTCTGATAATAGCAGGCATCTTTCCTAAATTTCAAGGAATGATTGTTGGGTTCTAATACTTATGTTTTATTATGTGAAGGAAACAACCCTCTATTCTTAGTTTTATAGAAAGAGGCTTTACTGGAAATGAATACTAAACATCTCAAGGTCTTTTTCAGCATCTTTTTATTAGATCTTTTCTATATTGGCAAATATTTTTAAAAACATGAAAATAAGCTATTTCTAAAAGGTTACAAAGGAAGATTAGAAACTTGGGGAGTTGTTCCTTGACATTATTTAACATTTCTTAAACACTTATTGGCTTACTCAAGTTTTCTACTTCTTCAGTCAATTTTGGTAACTTACTTTAGAAAAATCTTCCATTTCATCTAATTTATATCTGTATCATCATTAAGTTAACTATACCTACATTAGTTCAACATACTGTGCCTAATCTGTTATGTATATGACCTTTTCTTCTCCTTAATACTATTTCTTTTTTTTCTCCTCTCAATTAGACTTGTCAAAAATTTAACTTTATTGGTCTCTTCACAAAGCATGAGCTCTTACTTTTATCAGTATATAGATTTTCTATTCCTTAATTCATTTTCTCTAACTCATTATTTTCAACTTTATTAATTCTTCCCTTGGGTTTTCCTCAGGTTCTAACATATAATGTTAAATATGCAATTCATATTTTTTATACCAAAAGCACTTAATGTAGATGTTTTCTTCAGAGTATAGCTCTGCTCATATCCTAAGCTGTGATATGGCACACTCTCATTATTATATTCTCTTTTCTTAAATTGAGGTATAACTGACATATAACTTATTGTTATATTCTAAACAGTTTGTAATTGAAGTTAGTTTCAACTTGTTTAACCCTAGAGTTGCTTAAGTTTAAAAATTTCCAAATGGTTGGATATTTTTAATTGACACTTTACTCATTTCAGCTTTATTGAACTGTGGTCAAAGAATATAATCTCTAAATTTTAAGGTTCTAAAACCTGCAATCTTCTTCTGAAGTGTAAATTATGATCAATTTCTGTAAATGTTCCACAAGAGTGTAAAAAGATGGCAATGTTTTCCCCACAGTATACCAAGTTCAATTACACTTCAGTTTCTCTAAACCATTTAAATTTTTGTTTTATATATTTCAGTGTAAGGTTTGTTGATACATAAAAATTTACGGCAGTTACATTCTCAATGTGGATTATATCTTCTACAAAGATAAAGTCAGAAATTTGTGAGTTAATTATTTTTGCCATGAATAGTTTTAATATTAAAAATCTAATTTTTGCTACATATGCTTTTCACATTGTTTTATTTTTAACTTCTATTAGTTTCATTTCATTTTAGATTTCTTATGCACAACATAAAATAGAGATCATATTCAATAAGAGAATCATTGTCACTTAAGCTTTTTAAATGGTCTTCAAATGAGTCCAACTATGAACATGTAAAAGACCTAGGACACAGACTACTACACTAGATAGAAACTCCAAAGAACCTTTCTAAATCTAAAAACAAAGACCATATAACTTTAAAAAGTGATCAAGTGTTATGATCTCTAAATACCATTTCCCACCGAAAGGAAAAGGACTCCGATAAGAGATGGCTGATTCCAGGCCTGAAGCAGGGAATATACATATGCAGATAAGGCTGCCTCATCTTGCACTAGAAAGCATGGATATTATCAAAGACTACTGTACTTACGACAAAACAATTCAAGAGCTAATTAAGGAGGATTTTACTGACCAAAGATGGTACAACAGACTGACACAATAAATAATATATAAATCAATTTTTAATGATTTATCATGATGGCTCCCTCATTCCTCCCACCTCAAAAACAACCTTCATTGGTCACTTGTGGAGGCTGTAAGGACATCAACTTATTCTTAAAAATAACAAATAAAAAAACAAGCATTTATCTGTATTAAGAATATTTCAAAGTAATAAGGAAATGAAACAGTCGATAAGGGAAAGTTCTTCTCTATAAAACGATCATAGCTATAGGGATTAGTACAGCTCAGTGGTAGAGCGCATGCTTAGTGCAAGTTTCTAGGTTCAATTCCCAAAATTTCCACTAAAAAAAAAATAGGATAATCATAGCTAATAGATACTAGAGAAAATAAAAGAATTAGGAAACCATTTTATAACCCCTAATGAAATAATGAGTCAAGAACTAACTATCAACCAATGATAAAACCATTAGGTCAAAAATTGAAGGGGAGGGAGGTGCCAAGATGGTGGAGTAGAGAGACAGCTCGCCTTCTGCCACAAATACACCAAGAGTTACATCTACAAACCCAATGAATCACACAGAACACCTACTGAGCTCTGGCAGATTGTCTTTCGCTTGGAAATACAGAAGGATTCTCACAAAATCTGATAAGCAAGTTCATACTGTATAGTATAGGGAACTATATTCAGTATCTTGTAGTAATTTACAGTGAAAAAGAATATGAAAACGAATATATGTATGTTCATGTATGACTGAAGCATTATACTGTACACCAGAAATTGACACAACATTGTAAACTGACTATACTTCAACAAAAAAAAATATATATATACAAAAAAAAATACTGAAGGGGAACTTTTTAATATATGGATTAGGCTGATACCACCTGAACTAGGATTATCATCATTAAAAGTGATGTGATAGATAGATAGACAGACAGACAGATAGGTAAATAAATAAATAAATAAATAAAGTGAAGTGCTTCCACAAGTGGTGTCACAGGAAGAATACAGCACCACCTATGAAGAATTCTTTCCAAAAACAAACAAAAATTAAACCTGGATCTAATCACAGTACAAAGAGCTTACAGGTAATAATGAGAAGTAGAGGAACACACTCACTGACACCAGGATATAACCAGCTAAACCAAGAATGTAGGAAGTGCTACAGAACAAATCATCCAGTATCTTCTAAAAATAAATGGCATTTTTAATGGGGAAATTTATTGATTAAAAGAGGCTGAAGAGATATAGCAACCCACAAACTCTGTTTTAGCAACACACAAATCTCATTTTACCTAACTTTTGGAAACTGTTTCAACACAGTTGAGCAGAGTATTAGGTGATATTAAAAAATTACTGCTGATTTTGTTCAGTGTGATAATGGTATTATGGTTGTGTTTTTTTAAAGAGAATATCTTTAGAGATACATACTTCATGCATAAATAAGTGAAAAGAAATATGCCTAGGATTTGCTTTCAAATATCACAGGGAAAGAAATGTAGGAGAAATAAATGAAACAAGAAGCAGAGTTGATAAATCTTTAAAAAGATGAATGATGAATACATGAGCATTAGTTGAACTATTTGCTCTACATGTATGTTTGAAAATTTTTCTAACAAAGGTTAGAAAAAGAAGTAACCAAGTAGAAATCTCTTAAATGCAGAGCTGTATTCCTCACACTAAACAAGCAGTTTTTTTTCCAAACAAAACTTACAACAACCCTAAAAATAACTACTTGGAGACCTTTCTGTACTACTTTCTTCCAAAAAATGACAATTAAACAAATAAAGCAAATCTTCCTTTGTTACTAGACACAGGACACTTTTTTCCTCTTCACTGTGGTTGAATACTGCTTCTTTAAAAAATTACTTTCCATATATAAAAATCATAGCAAGGAAAGTATTTACTTCTCTAATACATTATGTTAAGACACCAAACATGAAAACTAAAGGTCAGTAAACATGCATCTTTTCTTTTCTTTTCTTTTTTTTAAACATGCATCTTTTCTATAACTATCTTTAGAGAAGCATTTCAACATTGACATAAATTCATGAAAAACCATATCAAAATCATATAAAAAAGCAAGGAAGTTATTACTATGATACACTGGAATTCAAGAACTTCTGAGAACATCAGTCAATTTTAGGAGAACAAAAAGGTTGAATGAAAGAATAAGCAGAGCAAACATTTCCTGCTTTAAATAATTCAAGTGTCAAATAGAATGGAAAGTAAGAAAAGAGTAATTAATGTTTATTCCCAGTTCCCAATGATTTCTAAGGCTTTCATGACACTATCCACAGCTCCTGCTCTTTCCCTTTTGCTTTGAGAAATTACTATCTAGTGTATTCATGTGCACTAACCTACTGAAACCTACTAAGAGTGAGATAGTGTCTTTATTTCCATTTTACCCAGAAGGAAACACAAACTATGTTACTGTTAACTACCAGGGCCGAATTCTACTATGACCGTGGTTCCTACTCTGCAATCTTCCACTTTCTCCCCCATATTCTAGTTCAGAAGTTCTGGGGGGGGGGGGGAATGTTCCCAAGGGGATTCTGAAGGAGACTGCTAATTTTAAAAAATACACCACTATATGTTTTCTCCTGGGTCCTCTAGTGCTGTCTATGTGCTGATTCTCACAAAATTAAATTTGTGTCTCTGTGTATATATGCATTCACCAGCCTCAATCTCAATTTCTACTCTTTGAAAAACACTATTAAAATAAAGATGAGCCATAGACTAGGATAAAAATTTGTAAAACACAGGATTTCTAACAAAATATATAAGTAACTTTCAAAACACAATGAACAAAACATATATGATCCAGCAATCCCACACTTAATTATTACCCAAAGGAAATGAAAACATATGTTTATATAAAAACCTACAGGCAAGTTCAGACCGCTTTCTTCTGTTAAAAACAAAATGTTACTGAGGACATAGTTCATTATATTACTCAGTGTCTCCTACTGAAGATTAACATCTGAAATTACTTTTAGAATCAGTGCTAGAAAACACTGTTTCTTAGCATATGTAGTAATGTTTGCTCCATTTGATAACTGTACATATTTAACTAATCATATTCTCTGATCAATCACATTAGAATTATAATATCTGTATTTTCCTCTATCATGGTCCTTCTTTCAATCTTTATAAATATATGTGTGTATATATATATATATCACACACACATATATGTATTTTTTGTAAACTGCCTCAAATTAATTCTAGAAAGAGATTAAGTCTGAACAAATATAAATAAAGAAATTACACCCAGCATAAAAAATTTTTTCCTTATTATTAATTTTCTTGGAAATAAGGGTTTTTTTCCCTTTTGTATACTTTGTTTAAAAATTTTTGAAACAGCCAATTGCTAAAAGTAATATATTCTTGCTAAAATATTGTCTTTAAAAAAAAAAAAACCTCTAGGTGACTATTTATTATGACTTTATACATGATCACCCAAAACTAGAACAATACAATGTCTTTCAACTGGCAAACAGATAGAAAAAATTGTGGTACATCCATAAAATGGAAAATTAGTGACTAATAAAAAGGAACTGCTGACGCATGCAACAATATGGATGAATCTCATTACACTAAGTGAAAGAAGTAAAACTCAAAAAGCTGCATAATACTGTATGATGTCATTTACATGACTTTCTGAAAATGCAAAACTATAGAACAGAAAACAGACCAGGGGCTAGAAGTAGAAGACTGGCTGTAAAGGGGCATGAAGGAATTTGGGAGTTGATGGATAGACAGTTGTTCTATATCTTGACTGTGGTGATAGTTATAAACTAAATGCCTTTGTCAAAACTTTATTGAATTGTACAATAAAAAGGGTGAATTTTACTCTATATAAATTATACCTCAATAAACCTTAAATATATATTCTTGAATCAGTAATTTCACTTCTAAAGCTACAGACAAAAATTACATATACTGCCGTTTGCTTTAGCCTCCCCTTCCTGTAACAACTTTAATGAGATATAATACACATGCCATAGAATTCACCCATTCAAAGTGCACAATTCAATGATTGTTAGTATATTCAGAGTTAAACAACCATCACCACAATCAATTTCAGAATAGTTTCATCACCCTAGAAATTTGGCCCTCACTACCTTGTCCCAGAATTCCCTTCAATTTAGACCCATTTTTAATAGGGAAAAATAATTTTTTAAATTTGTTTTGTTTTGTTTGGGGAGGTGAGGGGAGGGAATTAGGTTATTTATTTATTTACCTTTAATGGAAGTACTGAGAATTGAACCCAGACCTTATGCTAGCATACATTATACCACTGAGCTATACTTTCCCTCCTGAAAAAAAAAATGGGAGAATACTCCTACATTATGGGTTATCTATACCACAGAATATTACAAAGCCATTAAAATTATGTTTATAAGGATATTTTTAATAACAGAGGACTGTGCTTAGGATGAAAATTTAGGTTAAAAAACTCAAGAAAGAAAATTGAACATATGATGTCAATCATGTTAACATATTGTACAGGTTAATCATGTACACTGCACAGAAATATCCTGGAAAGAAATATACTGCTAAATATAGCCAGTAGTTATGGCTGAATAAAAAATACGACTTTTTAAAAGGCACAAAGGTAAGAAAAAAGCCTGTCAATCAATGTAACTGCATTGTCAGAATTTATATAAGAGACTGGTAACACAGCTGGACACACAGATTAGAACAATTTCAACAGGCCTTCGGATATATGGTAAAAATATCTAGAGCAGTGGTACTCAACCAGAGGCAAGCTGACCCTCAGGAGACATCTGGCCATGCCTGGAGGTATTTTTAGTTGTCACAAATGGGGAGTGAGTGCTACTGGCATGCAGCTGACAGAGGGCAAGTAAGCTGCTAAACATTCACAATGCACAGGCCATCTCACCCTTCCCAAAGAGGAATTACCTGGTCCAAAATGTCAGGGGTTCTGAGGTTGAGAAACTCTGATCTACACTTTACAATGCTGTTACATACTAATCACGAGCAATTTAGATCAGCAGACTAATCTAATGTAAGGAAATAATAGTTTACTCCTTCAACTCCATTACTGTGTGTATTCTTTCCCGGTTTTCCTAACTCAGTTTATGGTGCCACTAACTATTCAGTTTATCAAGGTGAAAACCTAGGGGTCAGCAGTCTTCTTTATTTCCCTACATTTACCATCAACAAGTTCCACTGACTCCATCTACAAAATATATCACAATCAGCTTTCACCATCTCCAACTACTCCACTTACTTTCACACTAGGATTACACCAATAGCCTCTTAACTGACCCTGTTTCACATCTTGCCCCCTGAAGTTCATCCTGTATACAACAGCAAAAGAGATCTTTTAAAGAGATCATATTTAAAAACTACAAACTCCTATGCTATCTTATCTTCTTCACTACTTGAAATTATTTTATTTCTTACTTATTTTCTGTCTTCACCCTACCACTGCCACTAGACTTGAGTCTTGACTTTCCTGTTCATTACTATTTTTCCACCACTAAAACCATGCATGACACATCCTAAATATTTGCTGAATGAACCAATCTCTCTTATACTGATGTTGGTCTATTTGCTCTATTGGAGCCAAAGGCTAACACATCTTTGCAAGAAGACTGAATCTCTTGAAGTAAACTGATATTCCCAGTGTTAGTCAGCCAAAAAAACCCAACAAATTACAGGTCATGATGTTAGAAGAAAGGGGAGGAAATGAGTTTTTCCCCCAGATCTCAACCTGCTTCCAGGTTCCAAAGAAAAGATGTCCTCTGCTCACTAGAAGACAGGCTGGAGGCTCAGCAGGTAAATTTGCCCATTTCTCCTAGATAACCCATACATAAGAGCCAGCTATATTTGTTTCCTAATTCCCTCCTACTATACTAACTTTTAATAAAGTCTTGTTTAAAAGTCACAGCCTGGGGTCAGCCGTGTTGGGTGGAAGCAAGGAAAAATTCTGTCTCCATATTTGGATTACAGGGCCGAAACAGCACCCCTACCAAGGCTTAGCATGGTAGCAGAAATAATCAGAAAGAAACTCTCCCATAAAGAAAAAGTAAATTTCTAGGAGGAGAGTAAGAGCTGTGAGGCAACCTGCCTCTTGCTACAGGGAAAAAATCCAAAGAGTACCTATCTTGGAATAGTAGTAAGGGAGCCACCTTGTTACCTTACAGGTAAACAGATTTTCATTTTCAAAGACAAATCAGTCTCCATGTAGAAAATGAATAAGGTAGAGGAAATACCAGAGAACGAAAAGGGAAAACAAGAGAATTAGGGTGGTGACAGTAGAAATAAAGTTGTTAAAATCATTATCTGAGATAATCTCAATTTACCAATTAAAACTGGATTAATAAGGGAAAGGGAAGAAGCAAGATGACTCAGAGGTTTCTAACTTGGGTGAGAGAACACAGGAAGAAAAACAGGTTAAGAAGGAATAGGGCACTATTTGGGAGAGTAAGTACCTGCCAAGGATAGAGAGAGTTCCATTTTAGGCATACTGAGCTAGCAATACTTGTAGGACATCAAAATACAAGTCAAAGCATATACTTGGAAACATTTGAGTTTTAGAGACAAAAGAGAAGCAAAGAAGAAATCACATAATGTATTTAACGGGTATTGGTTAAAACTACCCATTAGAAGAGATTACCCCCCCCCAAAAAAAAAACAGGCTGAGGCAACAAGACCTACTGCGCAAGCAAAAAGAGTCAAAGATGACTGAAAAGCAATTCAAGAGAAGAACCAAGAGAATGCCATTTTAAAGAGGGAATGGGCAATAGGCTCAGATGTTTAAGAAAAATCAAATAAGAAAAGCTCTGAAAAAGCATCCATGAGACTTTGGTGACTATTAGGTCATTTCAGTGATCTTAAAGAGAATTTCAGTGGCAAAACCGAAAGAAAAGCAGATGTGGGTTGAGGAGTGAATGGGAAATACACAGCTGACACCATCTCAAAAAGATTTCAACTTCAAAAGGCTTGCCTGAGTTCAAATTGTAGTCTACAACTACCATTTCCCACTGAAAGACACCAGGGCTTCTTGAATTCCAAATCTGAGATAGTAATGTATAGGACAAGCCAAGGAACATCTTTTTGGCCAAAAAGGGAAAAATCTTTCAAGGACTACTGGAGTTAAATCAAAAGGATAGAGGTGCCTAAGTAGTTTAATCTTTTTCTAAATAAATGAAATCATTTTCTTGATTGTTCATTGTTACTGTATAGAAATAGAACTGATTGTGTGTTTTTATCCTGAACTTTGCTGAATTTCTCACAGGGTTTGATTTTGGGGGGAGGGGATTTTCAGGGGTTTCTACTCACATGATCATGTCCTCTGTAAATATAGCTTTACATCTTTCTTTCCAATTTGGATACATTTTCTTTCTTGCCTAACTCCTTTGGCTAAACCTTTAAACACTAAATTAAGTATAAATGTCAAAAGAGGGCATCCCTGTCTTATTCCTATTCTGAGGGGAAAAATTTTCAGTCTTTCACCATCGAATATGATGTTAGCTATGATTTTTCATATATAGTCTGTAGCATATTGAGGAAATTCCCTTCTATTCGTAGTTTCTTGAGTGTTGTTTATTTATTTATTTATTTTAATGGAGGTACTGGGGATTGAATCCAGGACCTCATGCATGCTAAGCGTGTACTCTACCACTGAGCTATACCCTCCCCATCTTGGGTGTTTTTAAAAGGGTGTTGGAATTTTTTAAATGCTTTTTTCCTACATTAATAAAGATGATCATGTGATTTTTTTTCCCCTTCATTTTATTAATGTAGTGTATTACAGTGATTGTTACTTAGGGAAAATTTAACCAAGAGGTACAAGACTTAAAACACTGAGAGACTTGTACAAAACATTACTGAAAGACATTAGAGAAAACCTGAATAAATGGAAAGACATCCCATGTTCAATGACTAGGGCACTTAATAGTGTAGGAATGAAAATACTATCCAAGAGATTTACAAATTCAATTCAATCTCTAACAAAATCCCAAAGATAGCTTGTGCAGAAACAGAAAAAAAAAATCTCAAATTTCCTATGGAATTTTAAAAGACCCCAAGTAGCCAAAACAACCTTGGGAGGAAAATAAACCAACAAAGTTGGAGGACTTATCCAATTACAAACTTCCTACATAGCTACAGCAAGCAAAACAGTGTAGTACTGGCACGAAAAGACATACAGACCAAGAGCTGAAAGTCCAGAAATAAGCCCTGACATAGATGGTTATTATGGACTGAAAGTTTGTGTCTTCAGTATTCACATGCTGAAGCCTGAAACCCCAATGATATACTTGGAGATGGAACCTTTGAGAGGGCCCTTATGATGGAAATAGTGCTCTTATGAAAAGAGACACCACACAGCTTGCTCAGTTTCTTCCTGACCACATACAAAGAAAAGATCATGAGAGTATGATGGCGAATGCCAACAAGCCAAGAGAAGAGGCCTCAGGATGAAATCTACCTTGTCAGCACTTTGATCTTAGACTTCCCAGCCTCCAGATCTATGAGAAGTAAATTTCCATGGTTTCAGTTACCCAGTCTCTGGTATTTTGTTGTGGCAGTCCAAGCTGATTTAATACAAAGGCCAACGGATTTTTGACAAGGGTGCCAAGATCATTCAACAGAAAAAGAAGAGACTTTAACACAAGATGCTGGAAAAACTGGATATCCATATACAAGAACAAGACTGTATGCTTACCTTATATCATAAACAAAACTAGCTTAAAATGTATTAAAGACTAAGCTAAGGAGATAAATTACAAAACTCTTAGAAGAAAACATGAGAAAAACTACATGATCTTGGATTTGGCAATGGTTTCTTGCATATGACAACAAAAGCACAAGCTACAAAAGAAAAACAGGCAAACTAGACTTCATCAAAATTGAAAATGTAGATCAAAGGACACAAATGAGAATCAAAAGACAACCCACAGAATGGTAGAAAATATTTACAACTCATATATCTGATAAGAGTTTAATATCCAGAATACATAAAGAACTCCTATGACTCAACAACTACAAGACAAATTACCCAATTAAAAAATGGGAAAAGGATTTAAACAGATACTTCTCCAAGGAAGATATACAAATAGTCAGAACAAGAAAAGATACTCAACATCACTAGTCACTGGAAAAATACAAATAAAAACCACAATGAATGTAATGTACAACACGAAAAATACAAATAACACTGCTGTGATATATGAAAGAAAGTCCCAAGAGTTCTCATCACATGGAAGAAAAATTTTTCGTATTTAAGTTTATTATCTATATGAAATGATGCATGTTCACTAAACTGTGATAATCATTTCATGACGTATGTAAGTCAATTACGCTGTAGACCTTAAACTTGCACAGTCCTGTATGTCAGCTGTATCTCAATAAAAGTGGAAGAAAAAAAAAAACCCACAATGAGATACTACTTCACATCCACTAGGATAAGAACAGCTATTATCAAAAGAAAATAAATGTTTGAGAGGATGTAGAGAAATCAGAACCTTCATGCATTGCTGGTGGGAATAGAAATGGGCACAGCCTCTGGAAAAGTTTGGTGATTCCTCAAAAAGATAAACACAGAATTTCTATATGATCCAGGAAATCCATTTTTAGGTACATACCCAAAAGAACTGAAAGCAGGGACTCAGAAACTTCTATGGCAATGTTTACAGCAGCACTTTCCACAACAGCCAAAAGGCAGAGACAACCCAAGTGTCAATCAACAGAGGAATAGATAAACAAATGTGTTCTACACATACAATGAACTATAACTCTGCCGTTAAAAAATGAAGTTCTGATAAATGCTACATGGGTGAACCTTGAAAATATTACGCTAAGTGAAATAAGCCAGACACCAAAGGTCAAATACTTATGATTCCATTTACATGAAATATCTAGAATAGGCAAATTCAGTGAGGCAGAAAGCACACCAGGGGCTAGAGGTAAGGGCAACGGAGTTTCTGTTTAGGATAAAATAGTGGTGACAGTGGCATAACATTGTTAATGTACTTAACGCCATTGAATTATATACTTTAAATAATTTAAATGGTCAATTTTATGTATATTTTAAGACATAAAAATTTTTAAGGTAATTGCTTAAATATAAAATAATAGCAATTTTTAAAAAAGATTCAGGTACTAACTTTAATGACCCTGTTGTAGGCTGAATTGTGGCCCCCAAAAGATATGTCCAACTAGAATCTCAGAATATGATCTTTTTGAAATAAGCTTCTTTGCACATGTAATTAATGTAAGGATCTTGAAATGAGATCACACTGGACTAGGGTGGGCCCTAAATCCAATGAACATTGTCTTTAGACAGAAAAGAAGACACAGAGAAGGCCATGTGAAGATGCAGGCAAAGACTGGAGTTATGCTGCCACAAAAATCAAGAAATACCTGGGGCTATAGAGGTTGAAGAGACAAAGGATTCTTCCCTAGAGCCTTCAGAGACAACATGGCCTTGCTGACACCTTGATTTTGGACTTCCAGCCATCAGAACTGTGAGGGAATAAATTTCTGTTGTTTTAAGTCACCAAATTTGTAATGACTTGTTATGGCAAACCTAGGAAACTAATACAGATTTTGGTACATAACATTGGCATGCTGCTGTAACAGACATGTAAAAATGTAGCTTTGGAATTGGGAAATGGGTAGACAGTGGATGAATTTTGAGAAGCATGATAGGAAAAATCTAGATTGCCTTGAAGAGATGCTTGCTATAAATATGGATATATTTATATTCACCAATTCTGGGAAAGGTTCAGAAAGAAGTGAGGAGCGAAAAAGAGAAAGCTTCTATTACCTTAAAGAATACATATACCATGAACATACATATATTCATTGTCACATTTTTTTTGCTGTGAGCTACCACAAGATCTGTATATATTTCCCTGTGCTATACAGTATAATCTTGTTTATCTATTCTTTTTTTAATAAGTATAACAGAATGTTGGAATGCATATACTACAAACAGAATGTTGGAAAAAATGTTAAGAGTGCTTCTGGTGCTTCTGGAGATTTAAAGAGAAATGAAGAATATATTAAGTGGAACTAGATGGTGATCTAGTTTCAGCAGAAGACTCAGCTGAATAGTGTTCTAGTGTTGGGTAGGAAGCAGAACTTGGAAGCAGTGACCTTGGATATTTAGCTAAGGAAAACTCTAAGCAAAGTGTTGAGGTGAGTTTGGTTTCTTCTTGTTGCATACAGTAAAAAGTAAGAGGAAAGAGATAAATTGAAGAAGAGACTGTTAAGTAAAGAGGAAAACAACTCAATGATTTGGGAGGTTCTCAGCCTATCCAGATCGTAAAGGATGTTAAAATTGGGAAATTTACTGTAAGAAAAGTGCTCTAGAGAGAGGGCCAAGGGTGTGGCTGGGCAACCATTTGCTGAAGATATTAGGTGACTCATGGATCCAATTAATCACCTCAACTTAAATCAGGAATAGACATGAGGTTATCCAGGAAAGATCTGTGAAGCACCCTCTAATTGTGTGGATACCCTTAAAATATAGAGGAGACTCACAAGGTTTCTGAGCATTATTATACCAGCAAAAACACAGCCAGCCTGCAATTAAAGGAACAGAGACCAGACAAAAAGGGAAAAAAAAAAAAAAAGGCTGTCTTACTTTTGGAATTCTATGGGCAGGGAACAGCTAACAAAGCTACTCAGTTGCAAACATGTGCTACTCTTCAAGAAAAAGAAGACTCTAAAAACAGAGCTACAGACAAAAAGGTAGAGGCTAGAGAAATAGAAGCCCAAAGCAGGGGTCTACAGTGCCTCCATGGACCCAGAGGACCTATCAAGGCACAGAGAATTATTCAGGCCTTGAAACCTAATCAATTTTGTCCTGATGGGTTTTGAACTTGATTGGGATTAGCAGTCCCTTTCTTTCTTTCATTTTATTCCTTTTGGAATGGCAATGTCTACACCATACGGTGCCATGATTGTATTTTGGAGGCAGAAAACTTGTTTTCTGGTCCCAGGTCCACAGATAAAGAAAAATTTTACCCAAGATAGATCATACCCAGAGTCACACCTATACCTAATTCAGATGGTTGAGATGCTAAGATTTGGGAGTTTTGGAGCTGATGACATTAATTGAGGTTCTGGGCTTAAAAATTCATGCTGTAGTGGGTTAAAACTTCAGGGGATGTTGAGATGAGGTGAATGCATTTTGCATATGGAATGGGTGTGAAGTTTTGGAGACAAGTGGGTGGACTGTGGTAGGTTGAATTGTGACCCCTAAAAGACATGACCACCCAGAATCTTAGAATATGTGCAGAATGGGTTTAGCAGAAGTCACTGAGATAAGGATCTTGAAATGAGATTATCCTGAATTAGGATGGACCCTAAATCCAATGAAGAGTATCCCTAAGAGAGACAGAATAGACACAGAGAGAAGGTGGCCATGTGAAGATGTAGGCAGAGATTGAAGTTATGCTGCCACAAATCAAGGAACACAAATCAGTCCACCAGAAGCAGGAACAGGCAAGGAAGGATTCCTCCCTAAAGCCTTCAGAGAAAACATGGCCTTGCCGACACCTTAATTTCAGACACCTAGCCTCCAAAACTGTGAGAAAACAAATTTTGTTGTTTTAAGCTAAGTTGTAATCTGTTACAGCAGCCTTAGGCAACTAATACAGATAACCACTGATAAAAAAAAAATGACAAATTTAAACATCAGAAAGAATACTGACCCCAATAAATTTAAATATATCAACTATATTAAAATTCATGAGTTCACAATGATATCTCCTCCCAAACCTCACCTTTGGGATTTGCTAAGGCATCAATTCAATCTTCTTTAAACTGGTAAATAAAGAGGGAGAAATAAGCATTTACTCTGCTTTTCCTGTACAGATGATATTACAGGGTAACCAAATTACTGATGAAGGAACTCTTTATGGAAGAATTCCAGTAAATAAATACAGGAGAAATGATAAAATCACTGCGCTAATGAAATAATGGGTCTAGACAACAGTCATCAATGGGTGATAAATTCATTATGTGAAAAATTAAGAAAAAACTGTTTGGATTCTGCTGAGAACCTAAACTGATCAATTTTAGTATCACTAAAGAATGACAATGACTTATATGCCCCTGAAATAATGCACCAAAAATTCATAGCATCATCTAATAGAGGGATTACACATCCTGATTAGTCCAGGACAGAACCAGTTCATGGCTACTGTCTCACTGTAATTATTAATAGCACATCTTTTCATTCTTAAAAATGTTTGATTAGAAATAAATTATATAATCACTACGCATGAATTTTTCTTTCCAAGGAAACTGAACCTAAATCTCATAAAGCTCTACCAATTCAAGTTCTCACTTTGGCCGCAGACTGAAATCACTTAGGATATTTTTTTTTAATATTGATGCCTAGAATCTACCAGATGAATTCTGATTTAATTGATCTGAGAAGCAAGATATTTAAAAGCTTTCCAGGTAATTCTAAAGTTTCAGCCAAAATAGGGAATCCCTACTCTATACCTATTTTATGGGAAATATGAAGGGTAATTGAACACGTTAAACACCACAAGAAGTCAATCAACCAAAATGAGAATATAGGAAATTCTCCCAGACAAATGACCTAGTTTTTTCAACAAATAAATAGCATGAGAAAAAGTGCAGGGGGGTATGTGCGAGGGCAGGGGAGTGTCAAAGAGAAACTTAAAAGACCTAGAAACCAAATGAAATGGTGCATCTTATTTAGATAGTGATTTGACCAAACTAACTGTAAAAAGACATTTAAACAATCAGAGGATGTGAATATAGACTGGATTAAGGAACTCCTAATTTTGTTAGATATGACAGTATTGTGGTTGTTCTTCTTTTTAAATTCTTACCTGTTAAAATACATATAGAACATACAGAAGTATTTATAGATTAAATGATGTGATACTTGAAATTTCTTAGAAATTATTTCAACAAAAAAAAAAGGAAAAGAAAAGAAAAAGGAAGAAGTCACATGAGACAGGAATGGCAAAATGTTGGTAACTATTTAGTTATCAAAGCTAGGTAATAAGGGCATGAGGTTTCATTGTACCAATCTATATTTTATATTCTATATTGATATGGAATCATGGAATATAATAAAGTTTTTAAATTCTGTCTATAAATGTATAGTATGCATATGAGTATATACACATAATTTAAATTTATCAGACACGTTAGGAACTGTAAAGAAAGATAAACACATATGATCCTTGACCTTAAAGAGTAGTGGGTAGTCTACATGTTGGACAAAAAGGTTTGCTCAGGTACCATCTTTGGTCAAAGGCAGAAAGAAAGCTAGCTCAAGCTTCTGTAAGGCCAGAGAGATAAAAGAATGGAACTAAAATAACATTATTGTAAGTATTCCATAGTATAAGAAACTGGGTGTGGGTATACCATTGCTAAATACCAGAGATTGTACACTACCTGACTTTCAAAAGCCCATGCTCTTACTATTAGGCTGAGACGTAAGAAAATGCATTTTTGGAGACTGAATGGTCAGATATTAGCAATTTTGTATAGTTCAACCTCATTCTGTGCTATAATGCCTTCCTTTCTCTTCCTTTTGCTAAAATAATTACATAGAGCTAACTCACAGAAAAATAATCAGAATATTTAAAGGAAATGTCAGTCTTCTTTAAAAAGTGGTTGGTCCCCAATACAGAACTCGAAAATACCTTCTAAATATCCAGGGAATTGCAATTTTACATTTATTTACTTTTATTTTCTTTAGTATATAATAAAATCATTCCATTTTCAAAGGAAACATAAGCTTTATCTTTAAAATAAATCACAGGTTTAAAATATTTAGTGTATATTTCTTTAAAATAAACCTATGAGTTGCAAAGATACGTTTTAAGGTTATCTCGAGATGTATTTCTTAGGCAAAAAGTTAACTTAATTGTTCTTGAGAAGTAATTTACATCAATTTGACTTAAATATAATTCAATGTATTTTAACAACCAAAAATTCCAGATAATGAATTCTGGATCTATACTATTATTTACATATATTACCATATATCATATATA
Organism: Vicugna pacos; assembly: GCF_048564905.1. Classification (NCBI taxonomy): domain Eukaryota; kingdom Metazoa; phylum Chordata; class Mammalia; order Artiodactyla; family Camelidae; genus Vicugna; species Vicugna pacos. The sequence continues at coordinate 42,632,195 of NC_132999.1, forward strand.
GTAATAATTAATGAATACATATTAATTATATTGTTATAAAGAATTCTAACCTATACTATTTATCAAACAGTACAATTTTTCAAGTTGTACTTGATCCTAGTTTAGCCTATTATATCATGATCTTGAACTCTCTTTGTGCTGCAGTTTCCTCATATATAAAATGGGACAATAACAGTGATTACTATTCTTTGAATTAATGAGAATTAAAAGGTATACTACACATAAAATATTTAGAATAATGACTGGAACTTAAATGTTTATAAATAACAAGTTTTATCATTATTTACAGAAGGATCTGCTAGTTACAAGATGGGCACTGTGAAAACAATTCAGGATCATTATCAACACTGGAATGGTCTCTTTAAAATACTCTTTACAAAGAGCCAATGCATTCTCAAAGCAGATGATTTACATTGTGTACACGTGAACCACAAATACTTTTAATGATATGTACCACTGTGTATTTAAGTAGCATATTTAACAAAAAGATGAAAGATAAAAAGCTCATTAAGGAATTAAGAGGGTAAACCTTTTGCAATTATTTTATTATAAAGCATTAAAATAACAGAAATCCAAAACAAAGTTTCTCCATAATCCCATCACATGATAAAATCAATGTTTTTGTTTGTTCGTGTTATTGTCTATTCCTTGTCCACACACGTGTTCAATTTTTACATATTAATAACAAAAATACAGATTACGTTTTCACTTAATATCATACCATGAGTATTTTTCCATTTTAGAAAATTTCCCCTGTATTCTCCCTTTCCTTTCTCATCCCTACCTGCTGAAGGTAATCAATGGTAACAACCTGACATGCATCCTCCACAACTTTCTCCAAGCTCATATATATACAAGTATAAACACATATGTGGGGAGGAGAGAAAGATCAGCTTGTTTTTACAAAAATGGAAGCAACTACTTATATATATGCTTTCTTTTTCTTTTAAACATACCAAACATATATACCTCAAATTTAATATACAGAAAAGTTTAAGTATAAAAATGGATACAACTTACTAGACCAGGTAATAACACATATATTCACAAATGTCGTATTATTTTGTATGTAACCTTTGAAAAGATAAAGGGATTTCACAAAAAAAATGGCCACCGGATTTATTTAGATCTCATGCTTCATAACAGTTTATGATAACAGCCATGCATAAAATAATTTCACTATCTACATGCCTATCTAATGAATTTTAAATTTTACAAAATAAAAATTTTACAATCTTAGAAACAAATTTATAAATATCTCTAAATTATCCTGACTTTAAAAGTAAGAAAGTATGAGTGTGTGTATAATACTGGCCTTCATACGAACCTGGTTCTCTATATTGCAGACATGATGGATGTAGTGCTCACCCACCTACATACTAAGCTTCCCCATGTTTAGAAATTGAGAGAATGGCATTCAGATATAGCGTGAATACAATCAAATCAATCTTATCCAATTAACACCAATTTTCTTAAGTGCCTACAAAAGGTAAGACACCAGGAAGACCTACAAAGAATTTAAGATTGTTAACCCAATGGTTTTAAAACATACTCTCACCTAACTAAAATCCATAACAATCAGAAGATTCTTAAATGTGGATGCACAGAAGAGAACTTTGAGGTATAAAGAGTGATATGAAATTACAAACCAGATTAACTTAGTCCCCAAGCCATAGAGCCTCTACCGTAACTGGTAAATTTTCTTACCAAAAATCAATATAAGTCTTCTGAGTTCCTATTATGTGGTCATAGGTGTTAGCGATGCAAAAATCAATACAATGGCCCTACCACTATGGAATTCACAATTCAGCAAAGAGTCAAAATATATAATCCTAAACGATCATAAATATCATGTATCATAGCACAATGCCGACCATGTAGTTCATCAACTAGCACAGGAGTTCAACAACTTTTTGTGACTTAAGATTATAAAGGTCAAAGGCAGTAATCATAATATGTCATCAATGCAATTTCAGACTAAATAACCTAAACTTATTACTAGGCCTATGTAGTTTGTTTAATCACCTCAAGGCAAATAGTCAAATTATTTTAAGATACTGTAATCTGTAGATAGTACCCACTAACCTGCTTGGAGTACACATATGGCATCCACGTGGAGTTTAGTGCGAGCTCACACACACAAAAAATGTGTACCATGTGTATTACTTAAGACAACCATACTGGGCATTCTAGTCAAATGTCAAAAACAAAATGGATTACAGAGCCTAAAAGATAATGACTGTAGCCTTCCTTCACAATGAAACTGGCAAAATAATGGGGAAAACCTGTACAAGTGCTGTGTATACTACACATTGTTAAAAATAAAACAGTTTAGACTGCTACCAGTATGCCACCTTTTAAGTATATTAAAAGAGAAAGTATTTAAAATCTAGTTGAATGTGTTACCAAAATGCATAGATTTTCTAGAACATTCTGTCTTATACAGTGAATGACAACAGCATTAGGAGCAACTAGATTCAGAGACCTCCTTGAATAAACATTACACATCTAAGGTAATTTTAATTGGTGGACCATATGCCATATGCCTTCACTCAAGCATGAGGATCCAGTTTAAAACTGGCTTACAGCTTGAAGAACAATTTAAAATTTCAAAGCATGTGCATTCCATACCCAATATTTATACTAACTATTTAGACATACTATCATACAGCTTACTTTGTCCTATGTTTGACTAATTATTGCATGAGGAAGACCTGAAGTTTTATAAACCTAAGACTATCAACATTAAATTTTAATTGCTCAATACTACAAAGAAAAGAACTGAAAGAAGAACTGATGAACAGATAAAGTGATAGATGTAGATTAACAGATTAATACTTGTTTAGTATAGTAAAATGCTAATGGTAGAATCTAAGTAGTGGGTACTATGGACACTCCCTGCACATTTTTTCAGTCTTGCTGTTTAGTTAAAAACGTTTTCCTAATAAATTGTTGAAAAAGTACTATTTGACACTTCCTTGGTTATTTACCATTCAAGCTTTTAAGGAGAGAAACACAGATTTTAAAAACACCCATGTGGCGCCCAACGCAAGCACTGTAGTTGGGACAAACCTGGATTCAAATCGCAGCTCAACCTCTTAATTAGCTATCTGACCTGATCTAAAGTAACTTACTTAACCCTTTTATGTCTACCTTTCCTCATCTGCAAAATGGGTTTTACATAATTGATGTGAGGTTTAATTCTTCCTATAAAGCACCGTGTCAGGCACATGGTAAGCCCTCAAAATGTTAGCTGCAATATCATTATGAGATTGCCAATTTTACGATAAATCAAAAGGGCATTCTAAGTGAAGATTAAGCAGTAATTTTTTAGGCGGTTGGCTGAACATTAATTTGATCATTTTGAGACCGTTTCCAAAAAGGATAATTACTTATAAGAAACTTTCTGCTTTAACACGCTAAGCGGGCAGAGGGGGCTGGGGTGTGTAATACGAAAATCTGAAAAATACTGCTCAATCGACAGAATAGTATTATTCTCCATCTGAAAAAAGAAATCATTCAGAATCAAATGAGAAAAGTTTCAAGGCAAACTTTAAAAGGCATTCAACAACTCCTACGTAGGACTGGCTTCACCTCTGCAAGTTGGTTGGGTACATCCTTGTTATGACAAAACTTGTCACACTCTTCCACGTTAATTTTTGGTAAAGAAACTAGACTAGAACATGACATTTATAGTTGCCAAAATCTTTCTCCCAAATCAGGACATGCCAACGACCCCACTTCCCAGGTAAGAGCACCATCTCCACCTTGGTCCTGATAACGGTTATGGGGGGAGGGGAAAAGAGGCAGGAAAACGAATTCGCGATGGTGTTACTGAAAAACCCTCTTGGTTATTCCTCATGAGACCCCTACACGACTTATTCCCGCCACCACCACCCCCTACCTGACCTCTCTCCTATTAAACTTCCAGCCTCTGGTTTACTAAAGATGCACTTAAGTACCTGACACCTTCCGTCCTCTAGCCCTGATAACCCACCCCGCTGGAAAAATTAAAAAACACAAACAGCAGCCCCCGCCCCTCCCCCTCCCAACAAGCCGCAAATCTTTGTCCCACCTGCCAAAAGACCACTCTCAGCGCGCTCCAGACCCAAGGTTGCCTCAGTCCTGCCCGCAACCTTCCCCGGACCGGGCCTCGGCGACCCCTCCACGAGCCTACGCTTGGCCCATTCCCGGCCCCGGCCCCGGGACGCAGCCCCCGCCCCGCCCCCCGCCGCCCGCCGCCCGCCTCCCGCCGCCCGAGTTCTGCCTCACCTCACCTACCCTCTTTCGGGGGCCGGACTCCACCTCTCTCTCCGCCATGTTGGGCCCCGCTCGGAACCGCTGCGGCTCCCAGCGCGGTGGCGGCGGAACCTCTCGAGCCCCCGGCCCCCGCCCACACTGCAGGCACGGCCGCCTCGCGGCAGCTTCCCCGGACCTGGCCGGGCCTGGCGCTGAGAGTGGGGAGGGGGCGGATGCCGCGCGCCGGGTCGGAGATCTTGAGATCCCACGGGTGCGCGCGTAGGCTGTAGGGCCTGCCCGGGAAAGGGGGGGTACGGGACTCGGGGGGTTAATGGCCTCCAAGGGGCCCCGTGAGTAGGATTATTTTCTCTCAGAGAAATTCCTCCGCCTGCGGTTTCTTAAAGGGATCACCAAACCAGCCCCTTGCGCGCGCCCTTGATGCGCAGGCGCACCCTAAGCCCCTCCTTCCTTTCCCACCAAGCCCCCGGTCTTGAGCGTGCGCGTTGAGTGGCCCAGGGTAGGCCAAATCCTGCAAGTCTCTTTGCTGCCAGCAGCTGCTCCCACCACTCAACTATGGCCGCTTCCTTAAAGGGGCCATGACGCAGGGATGAAGGAAGAATGAAGGAAATTAGTGAAAGGGCTATCTGGAGAATTGGGTGAAATGTCAGTGAGGGTCCAGATCACCATCTGACACCTGATTGCAGAGGTACCATTGTAAAGGAAAAATGGTGTAGAGCTGAAGTTCACAGTGGACCGCTGAATGTGAAGTATCCCAAGCAATGAAGGAACAAGCCAGTCATCTCCAGAAGATCCAGCTTTCCTGCCTGTAAACAGCCTGATCGGAATCACAGGGCATAGAATATTAAAGGCCAACCCTGATAGCCTAACCTCAAAACCAGAGCCTTTGGTGATTTTGAAGACTGCACCAACAACTGGAGATAATTTCCTCAATAGTAATTTGTCCTTTGAATATCTAAATCAAGAGGAATCTTAAGAACTGTCAAGTCTGATGCTCCCGATGGTAAAACTGAAGCCTGGTCAAGGGAAGTAATTTGCCCCAAAGCGCGCTGGTGTGAAATTGGAATCAAGACCTGAGTCACAGCCCTCCAGGCTTTCAGCGCACCAAGCTGTTTTCAAATAAATTCATATTAATCTAGAAGATTAAAAATGAAGGTTCATGATATTTCAAGAATACTGAAATTATCCTCTGAAGATGTGTGGTGATTTGCAAATATTGTGTGTCCTCATTCACCTCCATTGAAAGAGCTTTGAGAATCTGACTTAGAGGATGAGCATCTTATTCTCTAAGCAGAAAATTGGGAAATAGATTTGGGCCTATCTTGGAAGCTGAAGATGACTGAAGAGATCCATTTCCCTTCATCCATTCCAGTGCCCCAGCCTCAGTTGGAGAAAATTGCCCTAAAGGAGTTCATAATGATAGCTTAAGGGCAATCATGTAACAAAGAAACACAGAAGTTACTTCCTGAAAGTCATTCTCCATGACAAGAAACATTCAAATGCAAATGAACGACTCCTAAAATTACAGGATAATGAGATGTAAGTTTTGTGTGTCACTTTAACTTTTAAATGTTACTTGGTAGATATTTTGAAACTGAGAAGTTTCCTAATTCATCACATTTTGCTGAAAACTGTGAGATTGGTAGGAGTTTCCATGCTGGTCTTTGCTTACTCCTGTTCACTTTTAATTTCACTTCTGGGCGGGAAAGAGGAGAGAAAGACAAAAAAAAAAGTGTATTTCAGACAGAATTTAAAAGATATGTCAGACTCTTTCGTTCCATGTTAAGGACAAGAAGGAAAGAAAAAGAGAAGCTAAGGGGAAAAAAAGGTAGTTCTAGGGAATATGGGTACATGAATGGTACAGTCATTTCTACCTGTTTTATTGGCAATAGAATACTCCCTTCTAATAAAATCTGACTGCTTAAAATGGAGTTGCTAAATTTGAAGTGGAAATAAGGAACCCATAAGCCTGCTCACCCAGCTTCCCCCTAACCCTCACTCTTCTGCTTCCTTGATGCCGCCTCCCACTGTTAGAGAAATGTGTTTCTCGGAACACAGTTTAAAGTCATTGCTTTCAGATAGGGGAGGGTATACTTCAAGTGGTAGAGTGCATTCTTAGTATGCATGAGGTCCTGGGTTCAAACCCCAGTACTTCCTCCAAAAATAAGAAAGCCTAATTGTGTCCCCCATAAAATAATAAATAAATGAAATATTTTTTAAAATAGTCATTGATTTCATCCAACTCCATATTTTAAAGATGGAGCCACTTGAGGCCTAGAAAGAAGATGTGACTTGCTTGAGATCACACAAAGAATTAAGATCAATATCAGAACTGGAATAGACAGCCCAGGGCTCTCTCCTATATCAGACTATTTCTAGAGGTATTGGGAATGTGTTGGGTCTTGAATAATGGACAGGATTTGTGCATTCCAGATAATATACAAGCATACCATGAATGTTCAGGGCAATCATCCACGTTGGGGAAGGAAAAAAGATAAAATTAACGCTTAACAAGCACTGAAAGGTTAATCATAATATCCGAATTTTACAGAGGGCTTTGTAGAGGTTAAGTGACAGTCCAAGGTCATTCAGCAGAGAAGCCAAGCCAGAATTCAAAGCCTTTTTCTTTCTGGCTTATGCAAATATATAATAAACTGGAAGTTGCCAATTGGTGGCCTTGCAGACAAATCTTCCCCACAGTCATGTATTTGGTTTGAACGACATAAAGCTTGTTCAAGTTACTTTCTCTGTGCCTCAGTTTCCTCATCTGTAAAATAGTTATTGGGTGAATTAGTTAATATCTCTAAATTTCTTAGAATGCTTTTGGTGCCTAACACCAAAAGTGCATATTATTTTATATACTTTTGAAATTTTTAATTTAAAAAATTTATTATATACCAGCATTTAAAATGGGATATTTCACATAAAAATCCAACTTTCTGACTTGTCTTAAAACAGTCATGTAATATTTTGTGAAAATCAAGCTGATTCACTTTAATTTGCTTCTTTAAATAATGTTCCATTATAGAGTCTTGCCTGAAGTGTAGCTCTGAGACCTTTTTTCCTAATCAGGAGAGAATAGAATAGGCTTCGTGGAGGGAAAAAGAAAGTTCAGCATGTTATAAGAATCTCATAGAGTTCTCTCACACTCCAGAAGGGCTACTCTTTCCATCTAGGACAGCTCAGCCATAAAGCTGTGACATAAAGAAGTAAAAGGAAAGCCTGACTCGTAGTGAAAACGTAGAAGGAAGAAGGAAGAGAGAGGTAAGAGAGGCAACAATTGAAATGCCGCTGTCTTCCCACTCCAGTTCTTCAAAATAAGAAAGCATTCTTGCTTTGCTTCTGCTAGGAGTTCCAAGTAGAGAGGACTTGTGAACTATGCCCACAGCAACAAGCAGTCAGCCACATATGAGTAAAAGTGACTGCAAGGTGCAGTTGGGGAGAGAGAGGAGACCTACATTTAGTCCTCAGAGTGTCTTTTTGCCAAGGGTGAATCTAAGTTTTGTGGGTCTTGTGTTGGGAGCAGGGAGGAGGTTTTGAAACAAATAGAACCCAAAATTAGAGACAGGATCTGGGAAGGAGCTCTGCAACTGAGTGGCCTTAGCTCCAGTATGATATCAAATGTATCCAGAAGTTTGCAAATACACTGTCAAGGAATTGGGCTGGTAACCAAGAGAACTGGCTAAGAAGTATGAGAGAGGCAGCTCTGAAGATTGAGCTGTGAACAAAAAGTAGTAACAGCCAGGCCTCAGGAAGACCTGTGGTTTGCCTCCAGGCCCTGAGCAAGCTTAGTGAGGCCAAGCTATGAGATACACTGCTCACTGGTGAACAGGTTGCTGAGCATCCAGAGAAGTCAGAGAACTGTACTGACACTGAGTAGATCCAAGGTCTCAGGCTTCCTCAACAACATAACACTTCCTACACACAGACACTGTCTTAGGGACATGCGCAGAGGTAGAGAGCAGCTGTAGAAAGGACTTGGCATTTCTTTCCAAAGGAGGTTATTACCTAAGAGAATTCAATCCATTAGGTTCATGTATGTCTTAAACAAAATTAGACACTTAGATATGTAGTAGATAAATTCTGAGAATGTTTAAAAGAAGGTAAAATAGAGTGTTGGGATAAAAAGGGACTGGCGTAGGGCCCCTTGATTTAGTTAGTTTCTCAAGAACTTCAAAACCCTGGTTGGGGAACCTAAAGAAGGGAATTGGGTGTCCCTCTTGTGGACTGCCACTTGTAGAAGGACCCTTCCTTCTTTCCCTGCTACCTGGTGGGACAGTTTCAAGAATTCAACAATTATAAGGCTTATAGAAGGATCTTAATTTTCCTCCTCTGTATCCCCTGCCTCACTGGAATAGGAAGAGAAAAATTAATGTTCCATTGTCTGTCTCCAGCTGCTCATTTGGGTTTTTTGATGCCATAGGAACTCATTCTGTCTTCCTAGATAGAAATGATCCATCCTGTCTAGACTCTTATGTGCCCTTCCTAGGTTCTGGGGGATCAGCAATTGATTCAAGGCTCGTAAGACAACAGGTTTTTACATTATACAAAACAGGAGTTCTCTGTCAGCCACAAAGCCAGTCACCTTGAGCCAGTCACCTTACCTTTATGGGCCTCAAGGTAATAATGTAAGATGATTAGATTAGCCTAGTTAGGGCCTCATTGGCAGCTCCAATTACTTGGTAATGGCTGTTGGGGTGTAGAAACATCTGTGGAGCCACATTTAGGTTAAATAATTGATTTAGTGATGTCTGCCACAGATGAGGGGTGGAGGGGATCTACATCACCCATCATATATGCCATCCCTAAGCTAAATGGTCTACTAATTAATCCCAATTCTAGATTTCTTTGATTCCATACATTTAGGTGACTGCTGTTGAGATGTAGCAATTTAATCTCACTGTTTCAAGTATTTGCCATTGTGTCAATGGAAATGGAGAGAAGAAACAGAAAAAAAGTTGATCCTTTGATTTGACACTGCCCTTTGACTAATGAAGACCCAGAAATCTGATCTACTGCTTTGAACCGAAGCATTTTAATTAGCTGAAAAAACTGGAGAAGATTGATTCTTTTTTTAAAGGATAACACTTTTTTTTTCTTGTCCAAAATTGGAGAAAATAATGCTTACCTCCTTTTCACATGCCAGGCCATTATGCACAAAATTCTGACTCAAAGAATGACCTTCAAATATTATCTAATAAAAAATTAAAGTGAAAAAGAACTTAAAGATTCTCATTCTGGAATAATAACAATGGAAAAACAAAAACTCAGCAAGTAATAAAATATATTTCTGTTCCTTTTTGAAAGAATAAAGAATAATAGTAAGAAGGGCCATGGAAACTTTTCAGCTTCAGTGACATGTGTGCCTGAGGAGAGTGGTTCAAAGGACTGAACACCTAAATACAAGTAAAATTAACTACCTTCCAAAAATGGTAGGAAAAAGGGAGAATATTCAGTTTAACTGGTAGTTAATATATATGTTGTATGTGAGTTATTAATTTTCAAAAATTAAGTGTATGTAAGTATAATTCATTTAAAAAACTATTCAGACTACAATTTAATCTTGCTTTGGTGGTTTGAAGACACAGCAAAATTTTGTAGTGCTGCTGGGCCATTAAGTCAAACACCAGTGATCCTACCTCTCTAACAGAGTTTTAGGGAGCTGGGCTGAACCTTCCCTGATTTACATCTTGACATACATTTGAGCAGTAAGGGGCATTTTGTTTGTCATTTTTTCAAAAAAGTAGCATGCAGGAGATAGAGGAAAAGTTGCTACTGATTTGAAGTTATTTGAATTCCTTATGACAATTTTATCCTACCTTTTATTAACAGAATGTCAACATTTTCAGTTCCATTTTTTCAGAGACTGTCCTTTATAAAAATCTCCTATCACAGAGATTTACAAGTATAAAGCCCAAATAAATGCACATTACATTGCCCTCATGTGAACAAAATGTTTTCCCCATTTCCCTTCACTAAAAAGTGACCCACTAAGGCATAAATGTTCTCCAGGTGTGTAAGATAGGAGCAGAGTCAGCTTTATAGGGCCTGGAATATGGGAAATTTCCCTGGTGGAATTTCATCTAGCACATAATTCATTGGCTGCCTGTATTGACATCTTCAGTCCAAACCTTTCTCTGAGGTCTAGAACCTCATATCCACTGCGTGATGATTTAACACAATTTGCTTATTTATGAACCTGGCACGTGCCAGAAATTAGGGGTGCTGAGATAAATAAGATAATGACTGAGATGGACATATAATTAGACAATTAAACCGGGTGGTATGAAAGAAGTGAGCAAAATGTTAGGGAGTACAGAGGAGGAATACCCGATCTTTGTAGACTCCAATTACTGCAAATATGTTTCAACTTGAACTCATTAACTTTGTCCCCACCCAAACTCATACTTCAAGAAACTAAAAGCAGATGATATGCAAACTGTGGGGACCTGACATGATTTGAGAGAACGTAAGTCCCTTTAAGGCAGCCCTAAACTATAAGTCCCTGAAGATGCCTCAGAAGGTCGGGTGAAGTGGAAAAGCCCTAGAATGAAGTTCAGAAAAGCTGAAATTTTTGTTCTGATTCTGCCTCTAACTGTATCACCTTAGGCAAGTCACTTCATCTCTTTTTTTCTTTTCATGCTGAAGAATTAAAAATGATGATTTCAACCTTCAGCATATGATAACTGTTTTTTTCATGGTAGAATCAGAAACAACTGATATTTATTGTTCAGAAAGAAAACTTCCTATCACATAAAAAATATGGAAGAAGGACTTGTTACACTCCACGATCTTCATCAGTATGTTTTTGCCTTTGAAACTTTGAATCGTCATTCTTCTCTGCGTTTATTTCTAAATAAATAGTAATAACAAATCTATGTCGATTTCTAATATACAATAGAAAATGAGGTTTATAATTAACTCTGTTTTACGGTCTAGAAAGGGTCACTTTAGATATGGCAGTCAGAGATTATTTTGTGCTGAGACTTAAATAATGAGAAAGAGCTGGCTATGTGCAAATGTCTGGGCAGAGCATTTCAGGCAGAAGGATCAGCAAGTGTTACCCCCTCAGCAGGAACAAACGTAAAATGTTAAAGAACAGCAAGGTGCTAATGTTACTAGAATTGAGTGAGAGATGGCCAGGGGATGAAGTCAGAGAATTAGAGACCATGGTAAAGATTTTTAAGATTTTACTGTTATATGAGGGAAAGCCATTGGAGACTTAAAAAAAAAAAAAGTGATGTGAACCCTGCAGATACCACGTGCAGAATGAACCATAATGGGGCAAGAATGGACATAAGTTAAGAGATTCTGCAGTAGTCTGAGTAAGAGATGGCAATGGTTTGACCCAGGGCATTGGCACTGGAGATAGTGAAAAATATTTGAATTCAGGGTATGCTTTGGTGGTTTAGCCGGTGGGATTGCTGTTGATGAATTGGATGCTGGAGATGAGAGAAAAAGATGACTTAATGATAATTCTTAGCTTTTCGGCCTAAACAGCTAGATTATTGGTGTTGTTCATTATTTGAAATGGAGAAGAGTAAAGCAAACATTTTGAGGGAGTAGGGCAAAGTAGGAAGCAAGAGTAATGTCTTGGACATGAGATGTCACTTAGATGCCCAAGTGGAAATGTCAAAAGGGCAGTTGGACATTATCATCTGAAACTCAGGAGAGAGAGCAGGTTTAGAGATAGAAATGTTGGAGTCATCAGTATAAGTCTTAAGACTAGATAGGATGACCCAGAGAGTATAAATTAAACTAAGCCCTGAATCACTCCAATATTTATAACTCAAGAAGAGAAAGAAGATCAGTAAGGTAGCAGGAAAACTGGGAAAGAGTGTGGTCTCGGTAACCCAATAAAGAGTATTTCAAGAGAGAAGATCAATTACCAATTTGTCAAATGTTACTGCGAGGACAAGTATGATGAGGCCCAATAATTGACTATAGGGCTGGAAGGTCATTGGTGATCTGGACTAGAGCCATTTCAGTGAAATTGGTATGGAGTGGCTGGAGTGGGCTAAAGAAAGAATAGGAAATAGAGAATAGGAGATAAAGGGAACAGTAGATATGGATAATTCTTTTAAGACATTTTGCTATGATGATTAAAGAAATAGTATAGTAGAAGAAGGGAAATGTGGGTCAAGAGAGTTTTTTCTTTAAATAGGAATCAATAAAGCAGATTAAAAATAGTAAATCATCTCCAAATATATTGGAAAGATCAAATGGACAACATAATATCAAAGACCTCTACCTCCAGGATGGCACAAACTATGAAAATGTGGTTGAAAGAGTGGATAAACTCTAGGAAGTGGATGATGAAGTGGGTCAAAAAGAGGAAATCATGCATCATGGGGTTAAGCTATCTTTAAAAACCAGTGCTCCATTCTACATTTAATCCTTGGGAAATGCGTTATATAGAGTTGTCATAGTTATTGGTTTCTTTCTGTGAAGGAAGGTAAACATCATTTTACTGCTTCTTCTATAAACCTTGTTCTTCAGGTCCTAGTGGAGGAGGAAAACTTCAGGACTAACAAGAATCTATTAAAGATGAGTATATATAATGCAGATGAGTTAGATATTTTGAAATTTCAGAAAGAGAAGGTCAAGGACATAGCCTGACAAGTGGCAGTAATTGTTGTAGGCCAGCAGAGTAATCATGAGATATTTTTATTTTCTAACATAAAGACAGTGATAATAACAAGAACAGCATTGCTTTCAATAATACAGAAATCATTTTTCAAAAGGAAAATTTTAAAAGATTATATTTAAAAATCACCCCCCTGATGGAGGATATAGCTCAAGTGGCAGAGCCCATGCTTAGCATGCATGAGGTCCTGGGTTCAATCCCCAGTACCTCCTCTAGGAATAAATAAAAAAATCTAATTAACCCCCCCAACTTTTTTAAATGTCAAGAAAATAAAAATCACTCCCCTGAGAAGAATATGCATTTACTTGAAAATGCATTTTAAAAATTTGGAAATGCATTTCATCAGGAAATGAACAATAGTTACTTATTTGGGCCAGATGAAGGAAAATGAGGGAAGAATAATCTTCATTATATACCTTTAAAAAATTGTTAATTGTGTAAATGTATTATTTTTTAAGTTAAATAATTTAAAATTCCCTCAAAATCCTGATTGAAATAATAAATAACTGAAATAAATGAGGAAATAATGTTATAACAAACAACCCAAAAATCCAGTATACATGAAACAATAGGTTTGGAATATTATTTATCACATTTTTTCATATGAACACAGTGTTTTATTTACAAGATACTTTCACACTCATTATTCATCTTGCCTGTTAGGTAGAGAACACTCTGTCCACATTATTTTATAGCAGAGGAAGCACTCAGAGGTTAAGTGATCAGCCCAAGGCCATAACTAGGAAGAGGGAGAGCCTGAGAGGATGTCTCATACCAAGTTTAGATGATTTCACCTTAGGATGTGGTGCAAGGTAGGGAAAAAACAGAGAGGGTGTGAGATACTTCAGAACACAGGTTACAAATGCAAATACTCATGGGGTTAGCAGGTAGCATAAATGAGTAGAATAAGTCAAGTGGAATAGTGGGAATCTCATGCCCACTCAAAAGTAGGGAGCACTACTACTCACTTGAGGAGATTCAGGCCATGTGGGAATGCCAGCCCAGATTTCCAGATATTCAAATTGAAAACTCAGAAATTAGATTTTTATTTGAATTTCTCAAAGTTTTAAAAATTTTAATTGAAGTAAAACGCACATAAAAATTTACCATCTTAACCATTTTTAACTGTACAGTAGTGTTAAGTATATTCACCTTGTTGTATAACCAGTCTCCAGGACTTTTTCACGTTGCAAAATGGAAATTCTCTACAATTAAACAATAGCTATTTCCTCCTCCCCCAGAACTGGCAATCACCATTCTACTTTCTATTTCTATGAATTGGACTACTTTAGATACTTCATAGAGGTAGGATCATACAATATTTATCTTTCTGTGACTAGACTGCTTCACTTAGCATAATGCCTTCATGGTTCATCCATGTTAAAGCATGTGTGAATATTTCCTTCCTTTTTAAAGGCTGAGTAATTCCAATGTATATATCACATTTTCTTTATCCATTCATCTGTTGGTGGACACTTGGATTGCTTCCACTTTTCAACTATTGTTAATAATGGTGCTATGAATATGGATGTACATATACCTCTTTGAGATCCAGCTTTCAATTCTTTTGGATATATCCAAAACCCAATTTTTAAAAACAGCTTTACTAAGATATAATTTACATACCATATAATTCAGCCATTTAAAATATACAATTAAATACTTTTTACCATGTTCACAGATATGTGCAACCTTCACCACAGTCAGTTTTAGAACATTTGCATCACCTCCAAAAGATACCCTTTACCTGTTACTCTCCTATCCCTTTCCACCAACCCCCCACTCCAGACCTAAGCAACTACTAATCTATTTTCAGTCTCTATAGATTTCCCTATTCTGGACATTTCCTATGAATGGAATCACATAATATGTGGCACTTGTGAATGGCTTCTTTCATTTAGCATACTGTTTTCAAGGTTCATCTATGATATAACATGTATCAGTACTTCATTTCTTTTTATGGCTGAATAATATTCCATTATGTGGATGTACCATGAAATTTACAAATATTTTAGTGATGTCAATTAAGTCAAATAGTTGTAAACTTTTCACATATGCCAACAAGAAGCACCTGCAAAGTCCCCAGTTTGCAATGTCTCCATAAACTTCCAATTAATATCACCTAACAGAATTGTAAAGTGAAGGATAAGGAAAAGCAATGAAAGACGGCATTCAGGCAAACTTTGGGAGAAAAAATCATTGAAAACACAGAGAGGCCCAGACCTGACAGATCAACAAAGTTAACTCCCTTTGTAGCTTCACCTGAACAACAGGGGCAGCCTGGAGAAGCAACAGGCTTCAACTCCTGGGGTGAAAAAGAGGAAATCACATGGAAAAAAGCATTTATTTCCTCCTAGGAACTGGATGTCTGTCTTCTTCATTTTCAATTGCTCTAATCTTGGGCATCCATGTATGAGATCTAGGAAGTACTCAATTTAGGGTACTTCCTAGAATGAGACGAACAGCCAGATTTTATGCAGTTTGTGAAAACCTTAACTGAAGCAGATTGAGAGAGTTTGTGGGCATGCTGGCTTCCATACAGGAAGTCCATGTCACCTTGAAATACTCAGTTGGCCCAGAGAGTTAAGTCTTTTGTCTTTTTTCTCTACCTCTCACCTGGTGTCCACAGCCAAGCCCTATAGAACAGTAATGTAATGATTAATTTTATGTGTCTGCTTGGCTAGGTCATGATGCCTAGATATTTGGCCAAAATTATTCTGGATATTCCTGTGAGAATGTTATTTGAATGAAATTAATACTTAAATCAGTAGACTATGAGTAAACAGATTATCCTCCATAATTTGGGTGGGCCTCATCCAATCAGTTCAGGGCCTTAACAGAATAAAGACTGACATACTCTTACACGCCAGAGAAAGAATGTTGCCAGTTGACAACCTCTGGACTCGAACTGCAACACTGGCTCTTCTCTGGCCTGCTGACCCACCCTGTACATTTTGGGCTTGTCAGCCTCCATAATCATGCAAGCAAATTCCTTAAAAATCTCTAGATAGACAGATAGATAGATGATAGATAGATAGATAGATAGATAGATAGATAGATAGATAGATAGATAGATAGAGAGACATAGAGACATAGAGATATAGAGATAGAGATAGAGATATATCTCCTATTGATTCTATTTTTCTGGAGAACCCTGACTAATACAGGCACTAGGCAGCCAGTGATTACTTTTCCAAAGGAAAGAATCAGCACTAGCATTCTTGAGCACCTACTCTGTGCCGAACACTTTATTTTTTCTAATTGCAGATAACTTGCAGATTCTTCTTTTTATTATTACAAAGGCAATAATATGCTCCTTAAAGAAACTTAAAACACAGACAAGCAAAAAAGGAAGGAAGTTAAAAGTCAGTACATCTTTATTGCCCAAAGTGGATGGCCATTGGCAATTTTTCTTGCTTTTTATATCTTTCATATTTACCCCATGCTTTTTTACTTAGTGCAGCATAAATGTATTACCATGCCTATAAAGATTAACATACAGTATTTTTGATGCATCATTATTTCACCGTATAGGTATACCACTGACTTTTTATGGGGCATTTAGGTGGTTTCCAGTTTTTTGTTGTTATAAGCAGTACTACAATAAATATCAATTCACGCACAGATTTGCAAACATCTTAAATATTTCCTTAGAATAAATTCCTAGATATAGAATTGCTGAGTAGCAGGTTATGGCTTTTGATACACACTGCCAACTTGCCTTCAAGAAACCTATCAGCTACACTTTCACCAGCAATGTCTGCTTACTTCAGGCTCCCATCCTAGATACTATATGTTTTTAAGCAATTAAAACAGAACTTACATATAGAAAAGTGCACAAATTGTAAGTATATAGCTCAATAGGTTTTTTTAATTGTGGTAAAATACACATAATATAAAATTTACCATTTTTATGTGTACAGTTCATTGTTGTTAAGCTCATTCATGTTGTTCTGAAACCATCACCACCATCCAATTCAGGGATTCTTTTCATCTTGCAAAACTTTACTCAGTAAACAATAACTTCTCATTACTTGATGGATTTTTAAAACACCAAACAAGCACCCAGATCAATAAATAAAATATTATCAGCCTCCTCAAAGTCCCCTAAGTAGCTCCTTTTGGTAACTAAACGCATACACAATGGGGGAACTTCTAGCTGGGTTGTTTCTAACTATGACAATTAGATTAAAAATTTGTATCTTACTGTTAACTTAATTCCTTTGAATTATTTAAGGAGGCTGAACTCTTTCAAATATGATTTTTGAAAATAAAAATAATAAAAATAAAATATGACTTTTGATCATTTGTATTTCTTCTTTAGAAATATGTATCACATTATTATATTTAATCCTCACAAAAACCCAGTGAGAGAAAAATCAATGAAACCAAGAGTTGGTTCTTTGAAGAGATCAACAAAATTGACAAATATTTAGTTGGACTGACTGAAAAAAAAGAAAGGAAACTCAAATAACTAAAATCAGAAATGATAGTGGGGACATTACTACTGACTCCACAGAAACAATAAAAGATTATAGGAGAGTATTATGAACAATTAGATGACAATAAAATGGGCAACCTAAATGAAATGAATAAATTCCTGAAGATACATAACCTGTCAGGACTAAATAATGAAGAAAAATATCTGAACAAACCTAGCCAGTAAGGAGATTGAATCAGTAATTTAAAAAAAAAAAAACAACCCTCAACAAAGAGCCCAGGACGTAAAAGCTCAGGACCAGATGTGATCACTGGTGAATCTCACCAAACATTTATAGAATTAACATCAGTCCTGCTCAATCTCTTCCAAAAAATTGAAGCAGAGAGAACACTTCTTAACTCATTCTACGAGGTTGGCATTGACCTAATACCTAAACCAGACAAAGAGGCTACAAGAAAAGAAAACTACATACAAATATCCCCTGTGAAACTAAAGCCAAAATCCTCAACAAAATACTAGGAAACTAAATTCACCAGCATACTAAAAGGATTATCCACATGACCATATGGGATTACTCCCAGAACACAAGGATGGTTCAACATATGAACATCAACCAATGTAATACATCACATTTACAGAATAAAGGAAATAAACCACATGATCATCTCAGGTGATGCAGAAAAAGCATTTGACCAAATATAATACCCCTTAATGATTAAAAAGAAACATTGAACAAGAAGGAATAGAAGGACACTATCTCATTATAATAAAGACTACACATGAAAACCCACAGCAAACATCATAGTCAATGGTGAAAGACTAAAAGTTTTTCCTGTAAGATTAGAAGCAATGCAAGGATGTCTGCTTTTACCACTTATATACAATAGAGTAATGGAAATCCTAGTTGAAGCAATTAGACAAGAAAAAGAAATCAAAAGCATCAAATTGGAAAAGAAGAAGTAAAATTTTCATAGATGATTTTGAAGGTGACATGATCTTAAATGTGGAAAACCCTACAGAATACATACACACCTACACACACACAAACTGTTAGAACTAACACATGAGTTCAGCAAAGTAACAAGGTACAAAGTTAACATACAAAATCATTTGTGTGCATTTCTATAGACTAACAATAATCTGAAAAGGAAATTGCAAAAACAATTCTATTTACAATAGTATCAAAAAGAATACCATACCTAGAAATGAATTTACCCAAAGATATAAAAGACTTGTACAATGAAAACTGCAAACATCTCTGAGAAAAAAAGAAGACATAAATAAATGGAAACACATCCAATGTTCATGGATTGGAAGATTTATTATTGTTAAAATGTCAATACTACCCAAAGATCTACTAATTCAATACAATCCCTATCAAAATCCCAATGATATTTTATGCAGAATTAAAATAACCAACCCTAAAATTCATATAAAATCTCAGAGGACCTGGAATAGCCAAAGCAGTCCTGAAAATGAAGAACAAAGCTGAAAGACTCACACTTTCTGATTTTAAAATTTATTACAAAGCTACAGTAACTAAAACACTAAGGTACTGGCATAAAGACAGACCATTGGAATAGAATAGAGAGCTCAGGGAAAAAAAAAAAAACCCTCCCATATACAGTCAAATAATTTTGACATGGGTGTATCAAGACCATTCAATAGAAAAGGATAATCTTTTCAACAAATGGTATCAGGAAAACTGGATACCCACATGCAAAAAGAGTGAAGTTGGACCCTTACCTTACACTATATAAAGAAATTAACTGAAAGACTAAACATAAGTAGTAAAACTATAAAACTCATAGAAGAAAATATAAAGGAAAAACTTCATGATGGATTTGGCAACCAGTTTTTGAATATGACACCAAAAGCTCAGGCAACAAAAGAAAAAATATATAAATTGGACTTCATCAAAATTAAAAACTTATACTTCAAAGGATACTATCAACAGAGTGAAAAGGCAACCCACAGAATGAGATAAAATATTTGTGAAACATATATCTGATAAGGAATTGATATGCAGAATATATAAAGAACTCCTACAACTCAACAACAATTAAAAATGAGCAAACGACCTTAATTTCTCCAAAGAAGATATACAAATGGCCAATAAACATAAGAAAAGATACTCAGTATCACTAAGGTCTTTGGAAAATGCAAATAAAAACCACAATAAGATACCACTGTATACACATTAAGATGGCTATTATAAAAAAAAGCAGAAAATAATGTGTTGAGGATATGGAGAAATTGGAACCCACGTACATGCTGGTAGGATTTCTACCACTGTAGGTTAGTTTAACCTGTCCTCCAACTTCATATAAGTGGAATAATTAAAATGTACTTTTTTGGGGTCTAACCTCTTCAGCTTAACGTATTTTTTTATTGAAGTATAGTTGATTTACAATGTTGTATTAGTTTCTGGTGTATAGCATAGTGATTCAATTGTATATATAAATAATCTTTTTCACATCCTTTTTCATTACAGATTACTACAAACTATTGAATATAGTTCCCTGCGTTCTACAGTAGGACCTTGTTTGTCTATTCTGTATAGAGTAGTTTGTATCTGCTAATCCCAAACTCTTAATTTATCCCTCCCCCTGTTTTCCCCTTTGGTAATCATAACTGTTTTCCATGTCTATGAGTCTGTTTGTTTTGTAAATAAGTTCATTTGTGTCATTTTTTTGGATTTTACATATAAGTGATGTCATATGATAACATTGTCTTTGACTGACTTATTTCACTTAGTCTACGTCCATCCATGTTGCTGCAAATGGCAGTATTTCATTCTTCTTATAGCTGAGTAGTATTCCACTACACACACACACACACACACACACACACATATATATACATAGTGGTATGTGTATGTATGGGTATGTATGTATGTATATATATATATACCACAACTTCTTCATCCAGTCTCCGTGAATGGACGCTTAGATTGCTTCTATTTCTTGTCTATTGTAAATAGTGCTGCTATGAACATGTATCTCTTCAAATTAGAGTTTTCTTCAGATATATGCCCAGAAGTGGGATTACTAAATCATAGGGTAAACCTATTTTGAGTTTTTCAAGGAATCTCCATACTGTATTCCATAGTGGCTGCACCAAATTACATTCTCACCAATAGTGTAGGAGGGTTCCATTTTCTCCACACTCTCTCCAAAATTTATTATTTGTATACTTTTTAATGATGGCCATTCTGTCCAGTGTGGGTGATACCTCATTGTAGTTTTGATTTGCATTTCTCTGATAATTGTGATCTTGAGCATCTTTTCATGAATCTTTTGGCCATCTGTATGTCTTCATTGGAGAAATGTGTTTAGATCTTCTGCCCATTTTTTGATTGGGTTGTTCATTTTTCTTATTGAGTTGTATGACCTGTTTCAACATGTTTTTGATGTTTATCCACATTGTAGCTTGTGTCAGTAATTCATTCTTTTATTGCTGACTAAGATCCCATTTTGTGAGTATGCCACAATTTATTTATTCCTTCCCTTATTGACAGACATTTGAATTATTTCCAGTTGTTGGCTCTTATAAATAAAGCTATTATAAACACTTTGTATGGACATGTTTTTGTTTCTCTTCTCCGGTGACTTGCTTCAGTTAATGGGACAATAGCAAACTTGATGCAAGTAATTGAAAATTTGCTTTTATGATTTTAATTCCCCTCTCTAACCTTGTTGCCACTATGAGAACAAACACAGGCTAGCCTGCTGAGAGATGAGGGACCATGTGGAGTGGAGCCAAATCATCCCACCTGAGGCCTTTCTAGACTAGCGAGCATCCAGACAACCCAACAGGTGTTATGCAATCATGAACAAGTCCAAGTAAGATTAGCTCAGCCCAGCCCAGGTGAAAAGAGCCACCCTGCCGTCCCACAGAGTCATGACAAATAATAAATAATAGTTCCTTTAAGCCTCTGAGTTTTGGGGTGGTTTATTATACGGAATTATTGTGGCAACAGATAATTTATATGCATCTGTACCAGTTTTCTACTGCTACATAAAAAATTACCAGAAACTTAGTGGATTAAAACAACACAAATTCATTATCTCATAGTTTCTATGGGTCAGAAATTTGGGCATGGATTAGCTGGATCCTCTGCTCTGTTCTTATCAAGCTGAAATCAAGATGTCAGCCAAGACTTTGATGTCAGGTGAAGCTCAGATTCCTTTTCCAAGCTTGCTGGTTGTTGGCTAATTCAATTCCTTCCAGTTATAGGACAGAGGCCCTCAGCTCTTTGAGGCTCTTCCTGCCACATAGCCCTCTCTATAGCATGGCTATTTGCTTCTTCAAAGCCAACAGGTGAGCATCTCTGGTGCTTCAAGTCTTTGTGACTTCTGTCTCTAACCTCTAGATGCCTTTTCAAAGAGCCCAACTGATTGGGTCAGGCCCATCCAGGGTAATCTCCCTTTTGATTACCTCAAAGTTAACTGATTAGAGACCTTATTACATCTCCAAAATCCCCTCACTTTCACTATGTAAGATGAACTGATCACAAAATTATATCCCATCATATTTACAGGTCCCACCCATCCTTAAGGGTACAGATTTTATAGAATTTGTACTGCAGGGGGTAGAAATTTTGGGAGCCAACTTAGAACCGAAGATATGCAAACAATGTTTAAAGATAAAGAAATGTATTTATTAAGCAATGAAGGTCAGTTTATATAATATTATATAATATAATGGTATATATTAAAATCTATTATAGTATGTCATATATAATAAAGTTGTTATATAACATATAATAATACATATTCGTTATATAAATTGTATATAGTTATATATGCATTATATATTATTTATATAATCTATAGGTTATAATAGATTATACTATATATGCTACTATATAATGGTGTATATAGTTATAATATGGTATATAACATTATTTTCACTTAAATATTATAATTATATGTTATACCATGTTATATATATAATGGTATACATTATAATGTAATATATAAAATAATTATAAATATATACAATTATATGGTATAGTGCATGGTATACATATTATAATATATAATTATGATATATAATATATACCATTACATATTATATGATGTATACCATATTAATCTTCAAATAAACAGCTATTTGAAGGTTAATATCTTTTTTACATAAAATATAATTCAGTTAATTTTTTAAATTTATCAAAGGAAGAAGAGAACATTGTGAGAGGTGGTTGGTGGACGAGGGGTGCAAGGAAGTTATTCTTTAGAAAGTGCACTTTTTTGTTGGCCATTTCGACCAATTTTTAATATTTTAAGGGCTCTTGGCTTTCTTTCACTTAAACTGTACTTAAAAATAAATTTATAACAAGGAAAAATACCTCCAGAGCAAAATAAAGGCTAAATTCAAAAGTGCTTCAAAAAATGGAAATGACATAAATACACAACTAACTGATCACAGAAGATGCTTCATTTTTCTCACTTGGTGTATATATGGAAAACAAAATAAAACATTTGTGTTTATCTAAATCTGGAGCACAATTCAAGTTAGTTCATATGCTATTCTCAGACTAAATCTGTTGTGCCCAGTAAAGTGGTGAGTGTGTCTTTGCTGGAAACCATAGTATTGAAATATTATATTATAAAAATAGAGCATACTTTTAGCATTTTTTTAAGTGAAAAGTTTGTAGTACCAGGAAAAAATGAGTCACTGACTGAAAAGTGGAATAATTTTTCAAGAGCCATTGTGGCAAAAACTCGCTATTATGTGAGGTGAATCTGTACTCTTCTCTCAGCTCCAGCTCTAGAGGCTCTTACTATAAATTTACTGAACTGAAATGTCTGAATCAGTACAACAGTTGAGCTGCCTTACACTAAGACATCATATGTGTCTGCCAAAGTCTTTAGATGCATCATCTAATTTAAACCTCACTGCTAGATACTGAGGATGAAAGTGAGGTTTAGAAAGGTGAAGTAACTTGCTTAAGGTCAGACAGTTAGGAATTAGCAGACTTGTTCAAGTCCACAGCCTGTTCTCTTAGCTTTTTATTCTGCCAGTCTAAAGCCTGGCATTTGGTACATGAGGGGAAAAAAACATTTTCTGGAGCACAAGGACAGCTTGCATTCAAGTCTACCTCTGCCACTTAATGCATGTTTAGCCTTATGCAAGTTTCTTAATATTGATGAGGCTATTTTGTCCCTGTCAAACAGGGATGGTAATTCCTACCTTGTATGGTTGTTCTGTTTGTTGGCTAGAATTCAAGAGACCGTGTCTGTGAAAATATATTTAGTAAATCATAGGTGAATACTCCATAAACGATAGGATCACCTGGGCCTGAAGCTCAATTTCTCAACCCCCTCCCCTACACCACCCATAAACCTGCTCCTTATTTTGTGTTTCTTTCAGGATTATGGCACCATTAGTCACTCTGTCTAGAAAACTAAATCATCTTTAATTCCTCTTTGTCTTTCCTTTTAGCCCCATTACCACTCACAGCTCCAAAATCAAATCAGTTATCATGACCAATCAACTGTACTTCTGTGGCATCTGTCCTATCTCCAGCTCTCCATTTCATTGCATCAACCACAGATAAGACCCTCACCAACTATCATTGGAACTATCTTCTTATTCTTAATTATTTAAGTAAAAATTTTTACTAGTAATACATATACCTGATGCAAATTTTTTTAAGGTATAAAAGGTTATAGAGTGAAAAGTAAACCTCCCTTCCATTGTTGTCTCCCAGACATCTAATTCTCTACTTCGGAGGCAGCCATTGTTACAAGTTTCTTTTGTCTTTCCAGAGGCTATACATCTACCACAGACACACACACACACCACACACACACACACACACACTTATTTTTTACACATGATAGCATACTATGTGCATTTTTCTCAACCTTTTTTTTTCACTAACAATATACTTTGGAGATAATTCCATATTTGTACCCTCAAAACTGATTCATTCTTTACAGTGGCATCATGTATGGATAGCTTAATTTATTTAGCATCCTCTATGGACATTTAAGAGTCTTTCCACTAAATACACATATGCATATATCTGCAGTATAAATTACTAAGTGAAATTTCTGGGTCCATGTACATGGATATTTTAAATATAAATAGACATTAATGTTTTGTGAAGGTCTGTTCATCCACCAGCTATGCATGAAAATGATTGCTTCTTGTACCGTCATCAGCTAAATCTATTACCAGACTTCTTGTTACTTTGCATTAGGATTGTAGAATGTTCATTACAACTATTTTAATAGCTCCCTCACTGGCCTCCCTACCTCCAGTTTTTGTAGTTCCCTGTGGTGTACAGTAGGACCTTGTTGTTTATCTATTTTATATATATTAGTTTATAATATAGTCCAAAACTCCTAATTTATCCCTCATCCAAAATTATATTCTTAAAGACAGTTCTAATCATGTTGCACTCAGCTCCTAAATCACCAGTTCTCAAGTTCTTTGTATCTGCACACCCTTACACGTTTAAAAACTTTTGAGATTTGTTTGCGTATATTCACCATATTTGAAATTAAAATTGACAAAGTTTTAAAATATATATTAGTTTTCTTAAAATGATAGCAATAAATCCATTGTGTGTTAATATAAATGACATATTTTATGAAAAATATGTTTATTTTTTGTTTTGGAAAAACAAAAAAAATAGTGAGAGTAGTGAAAGGTTTTACATTTTTGCAAACCTATTTCATATCTGGCTTAATAGAAAACATCTGGATTCTCCTATCTTCTGCATTTAGTCTATTACAATATGCTGTTTTGGTTGAAGTCTGTGAAAATAATCTGACTTCAAACAGATATAATATTGGAAAAAGAAGAAGTATTTTTAGAGCCTTCTGGGATGTAGATATTTTTCTTTGGTATTACCCCAATAATCAAAATACACATAGTAGTTTATTAAAGGTTAGTTTCAATGTGGAATCCGAAAGCATATCAATATGTTTTGTACTCTGCTACATTAAAATCCATTGTACGTTGAGTGGATGTTCCACTTATGAATAATTTTATAATACCATGCATTGGTCATTTGGAAAATTTTGGTTCACTATGTTATGTTAATCTTCCAAATGGTGACAAATTTCATTATAAAATATTCAAAATCTCATACATTGACATGAGTACCAATCTCACTATAAAAATTTCCAGGTATTGCAAAGCTCTCAAGGTCATGATGGCAGATACAAGTTTTCTAAAATCATAATTTCATGTGAAAACTTTATTATTAGCAACAAATACTGTCAGTTGTTTTCCTTGAAGTAATAGTCTCATTTCATTCAATTTCAAAAATATGTCTGCCAAATATGCAAGTCTGTACAATCATCATTTGTCACTCATTCTTTCAAGTAAAAATAACATTGCATGAAAAAAGCAGCTCCCAACTCAATCCCACAAGGATTTTTCCTTGAAATCAACCTCATGCTTTGATATGCAGCTAAAGTGCTGTATGCCTTCTTCATATTTCGCCACACAGAATGTTAAAAAGGTATGTACTCAAGAATCGAGATTTAATAAAATTAAAATTAATAATTTTACTGCGTCAGTAAGAACATTTGCTTTACTGTGATTATGTGATGGTATAGAATATAGATTCAGTTTGGGGCTGCTGTGCTATGCAACAGCAAATCAATCCACCATTGATTTGCAACACCAATGCAAATGTCAATAAAAAGGCAAATAACAGAATGTAAAATGTTGCAGCCACTATGCAAAATAGTGTGGTGGTTCCTCAAAAAATTAAAAGTAGAATTATCATATGAGATATCAACCCCACTTCTGGGTAAATGTCAGAAAGAATTGAAAGCAGGATCTCAAAGAGATTATTTACCTACTGATGCTCATAGCAGCATTATTCACAATACCTAAGAGGTGAAAGCAACCAAAATGTCCATCAATGAGTGAATGGATAAACAAAATGTGGTATATGCATACAATGAAATATTATTCAGCATTTAAAAGGAAGGAAATTCTGACACGTGCTACAACATGGATGAACTGTGAAGAAGTATGCTAAGTGACATAGGCCAGACACAAAAAGACAAATACTGTATGCTTCCCCTTATATAAGGTATCTAAAGTAGTCTAATTCATACAGACAGGAAGTAGAATGGTAGTTTTCAGGGGCTACTGGAAATAAGACATAGGAAGTTATTATTTAATGGATATAGAGTTTCAGTTTAGAAACACAAAAAATTTCTAGAGATAGATATGGTGATGTTAGCACAATAATATGAATGTACATAACATGATTGAATGGCACACTTAAAAATGATTAAGATGGTAAATTTTACACCACTTTTTTTAACATTTTTTATTGATTTATAATAATTTTACAATGTTGTGTCAAATTCCAGTGTACAGCCCAATTTTTCAATTATACCTGATTTATGCCACTTTTTAAATGCAAAATTTTTATTATCATTAAAATAGTTTTAACCTCATGGACCCTCTGAAAAAGGTCTCAGGGACTCCCAAGGACCACACCTTAAGAACTGTTGCTCTAAACCATCTGTTGGCTCCTGATTGCCTTCAGAATCAAGTCCACACTCTACATCATGGTCTTCAAGACCATTTGTGATCTAGCCTCATTTCCCTTCTCTGCCTCTACCTTCTCTTTTCTTCAACCACACAAACAGTTGCTATTCCCCAAACACAAAATGTACTTTCACACTTCTGTGGTTTTGCTCAAACAGCATTCTAGGGACCACCTTCTTATTTTATTTAAAATCCTACTCATCCTTTAGGGCCCAGTCCAAATATCTGTCCCCACCAAGTCAGGACAAAATTCCCTTTCATTTGTACTCTCTGGACATTTTGCTTGTACCTTTACCTTCTCATTTATTTCCTCTGTTTTATTTTGTAGTTGTTTACATATCTATCTTGCCATTAGGCTGTAAAAGTTCCAGAGTAAGAGTCTGTTCCCCTCACAGCATATTCAGCAAAATGCCTTCTTGGATGAACCTGGGCAGATTAGCTACCATCTTAACTTCAGTCTCATTTATAAAGTAAGGATAATGGTGCCCATCTGGCAAGTTCCTGCAAAGACTCAATAAGGTCATATCAATGGATGCCTAGCCTAGTGCCAGGCACATTGTAGGCCCTCAATAAATAGGAAGACCCTTTCTTCTCTCAGTATGTGTTGAATAAACAGATAAATCAACAGATTTGACAGGAAGCATTGTAAGGTTCCCAACAAGGGGATTTAGCAAAATGTTTGTGATCTTGATAATGGTTATTCATAAAAAATACTAAGATTATGAAGTCCTAACAGTTGCTGTTTGAACACCTGGAGCAAATCCTTTGTTTCAAGGGAAATCTAGTCTTCTCTCCACGGTCCTCTGACTTTCCTTATGCAGGTTTGGTCTCATGAGTGTTTTTAGGCTTCCCTGGAGAACCCAGGGCAGTCAAGGATCTTTTAGGTTGTTGCTGCAAGGCTCACAAAATCTATGGGATATTGAAAATTAAATGATATATTTTAAATATTCAAAATAAATAATTGTCTCACTCCAGGAAAATGTAAGAATGCAAGATTCTAAGATTCTTTCAAGTTCCAAAGTCTCTAAAGCACCAAATTTTATTTTATTTATATATGGTTTTGTTAAATTTTTTTTCCTCTCTCTCTCTTTTTTTTTTATGAGGGGGAGGTAATTGGGTTTATTTTTTATATTTTGAGGAAGTACTGTGGATTGAACCAAGGACCTCGTGCATGCTAAGCAGGCACACTACCACTTGAGCTATACCCTCCCCGCTAAAATTCCAAATTTTAAATGGAAGACAATATCCCCTCAAATTTGATGTTTTTTAAGAATTAGGGAGAAGTGACATACACATATTTAAGAATCAAAGAAATGTAAAATTCAATCAATTAATTAGCATAAGTAGAATGTGAAAAGAAGAAAAAATAAGGAAATACGTATACTTAACATGGGCTGTGTTATCATACTCCAGTTGAAGTTAATGAGTCATTGATTTAATAATTTTAAAGAGGGTTTGGTATTTCTGTGGTCATTTATACTTTCAGTAGATGTCTCCCTTCTTGGTCTGCATCTTGTAAGTTTTAAGAGAATTAAAGAATTAAAAATTTTTAAAGAAAAGTTTAAGAGAATTAAACTATATTATTACTGTTTGTGTGTTAGGAAGGAATTATGCACAATTGATATCTTATATACTTTTATGTTAAGAGAAATTGTCTCCATATTGAAAAGAGCCTACGAAGTACCCAGCACAAAGAATGAAAAGAGGCTCACCCTGAGACTTACATCCTTAAAATCTCAGATGACAAGCTATAAAAAGAGATTCCTGAAACTTTCCAGGGAGGGGATGACATTCTGAAATCAGAATGTTAACACTGGAAGCTAGAAGGCAATGGAGAAAGGCTTTCCAAATTCTGAAGGAAAAAAAATGGAGTATCAATCTACTTTTCTTTACTTCACCATACTATATTTTTAAAAATTTTTATTGAAGTGTGGTTGATTTACAATATTAGTTTCAGGTGTAAAGCAAAATGATTCAGTTATACATATACATACATATATATTTTTTCTTTTCAGATTCTTTTCCATTATATGTTATTACAAAAAAAAATTGAATATAGCTCCTATATAGTAGGTCCTTGTTGTTTATTTTATATATAGTAATGTGTGTCTGTTAATCCCCAACCCCTAATTTATCCCTTCCCACCCTTTCCCCTTTGGTAATCATAGTTTGTTTTCTATGTCTGTGAGTCTGTCTTTCGTTTGTAAATAGAATTTATATCTTTTTATTGATTCCCTATATAAGTGATATCATGTGATATTTGTCTTTCTCTGTCTGACTTACTTCACTCAATATGATAATTTCTAAGTCCACTCATGTTGCTGCAAATGGCATTATTTCATTCTTTTTTGTGGTTGTATATATATACCTTCTTTATCCGGTCATCTATTGATGGACATTTAGGTTGTTCCCATGTTTTGGCTATTGTAAATAGTGCTGTTATGAACCTTAGGGTGCATATGTCTTTTGAATTATAGTTTTCTCCAGATATATGCCCAGGAGTGGGATTGCTGGATCATATGATAAGTCTATTTTTAGTTTTTTAAGGAACTTCCATCCTGTCCTTCATAGTGGCTGCACCAATTTACATTCCCACCAACAGTGTAGGAGGGTTCCTTTTTCTCCATACTCTCTCCAGCATTTATTATTTGTAGACTTTTTAAAGATAGCCATTCTTATTGGTGTGAGGTGATACCTCATTGAAATTTTGATTTGTATTTCTCTAATAATTAGCAATACTGAGCTTCTTTTCATGTGCCTGTTGGCCATCTGGATGCCTTCTTTGGTACCTCACCATACTATTAAGTGTAAGGATGGAATGATGATATTTCCAATCTGTAAGAATTCAGTAGATTTTCCTTACATGCCCCCTTAATAGAGAAACTACTGGAGGATGTATTCCAGTAAAATAAGGAATAAACCTAAAAAAGGAATAAAATTAAATGGAGGAAACAGAAAACACAACACAGCAAAATGGTGAAAAAGAGTGCTATGGTAATAGCTTGTGGCAGATCTAGAAATCCAGCTCTTACTCCAGAACAGAGCAACAGTAAAAAGACTCTGGTACAGAGATGTCTGGAGAAAAAAAAGAAATTGATGAAATATCTGATATGTTTGACGAGTTGAAAAATAATATTGGTAGATATACGGCATGGAAGAAAGCTAATTTTATGAGTATTGAAAACAAAGCAAATGTGAAATTCAGGCAATAACTGTAGGAACAACAACAACAATAACAAAAGAACAAAAACTAAATTACAATCAGTATACCACATGGCATAGAAGTGAATAATGTTTATGAAATCATAGGAATGCAGAATAATGATTACTGTTTTAACCAACAATTGTGTTATTGGGAGAATGAAGAGAAGAAGTGAAAAAGGTAAGTTTAAGGAACTAAATCCTCACTTTCCGTAATAGGAAATCAGTAAATAATACCTGAAATAGAAAAATCAAGAAATAGCAGTGTGAGCAACAGACATGAAAGGAGATATCAGAAAAAAAATCACAGAGTGACAGTCTAGGGAGTGGAATTAGTGGTTGGGAACTGGTAAGAAAAGGTTTATTAGGTTTCATAAGCTAGCTCATACTAATATTTTAATTACATACATTAACACTTTTATATTAATTTTTAAAAATATAAATGATGCTGAAATAAATATATCTTTTTAAAATTTATCTTTAAAATTTTTTTTTGTGGGGGGAGGTAATTAGGTTTATTTATTTATTTATTTTTAGAGGCGATACCTCGGATTGAACCCTAAGCATGTGCTCTACCACTTGAGCTATACCCTCCCCCTGAAATAAATATATCTTTACACTAAATTTTGATTATGCCCTTAAAGTCAATTCTAAGAAATAGAATTTCAGGGTCAGGGGCATGAATATGTTCACAGCTTTTGATACTAGCTGCCAAATAACTCTCTAGCAATGCTAGGCTGATTTGTGCTCCCAACAACAGAGGGCTATCCTGGCCCTCCCACACAGGTTATCAGCAGTTTCAAATCCAATTTAACAGGTTTTTCTTATTTGCCTCCTGGGTCATTCCTGTGCCTTCTTTTAGAAACCAAGATTTTGAGCTGGGAAGTTTATTTGGTCAAAGAGAAGGCTGAACCAGCAATTCTACTCTGATTCTGCTACTGCCTGGCTAGGTGGTTTTGAACACATTTCTTCCTTTCTCTGGCTTCAGTTTTAGTATCTGTAAAGTGAAGAGCTTGGACCAGAACAGTGCTTCTCGAAATTTTTTCACTAAGACCCCTCCTTTGAACACCATGTTTTTATCTGCTGAACAAATTGCATCTACTAAGAAATTATTTAATCTCTTTCCTGGTGTATATTACTCAGACAAGGGGTGTGACAGTCAGTGAAAATTTCTGAATAGCAGGGAAGAGGCACCTCTTGCAACCTAAGTGAATTAATAAATTCAAGCCAAAAGAATTTTATTATTCAGCTTGCACAGCCTAGCTAAACCAAACACATAAACTGTGTTGGAATCTTCACGGGCCCCCTTTGCCTTTTTCAGATTCCCCAGGGTGAATGGGATGGAATAACTCTCTCAGATCCAATAATTCATTTTCTCTACCTATGCCTCCACCATCATCGGAGTGTAGTCTGGCAAGACTGCTCCCTCAGCTGAATCAGTTTAGCAACTAGCCTTGTGCATATTTGCTGGAGCACGCCTACAGGCAAAGACCTCTGGAGCAAAGATTAGCACTTTGCTCTATAAGGAAAGAAGGAAGGGAATAAGATTTATTGTCAAGTTAATGAAGCTTGAGGGGTGGGGTTATAGCTCAGTGGTAGAGCACATACTTAGCATACCTGAGGTCCTGGGTTCAATTCCCAATACTTCCATTAAAAAAAAAAGTTAATGAAACTTATGTTTCAGGGCCCCTCTCTTACAGGGGCCCCCGTGAGAGATGGAAGTTGCTGGGAGTTGTAGTCTGAGAGTTGAGGAGAGCAAGCAGCTTGCAATCAGGAGTCATTTCTGGAAAATTGCCTGAAGAGCTCAGAAAAGAGGGATCTGAAACTGAGTCTTCAATAATTCGTCTTGATTTCTTATTCTAAACAAATATTCACATTCATACTTAATATTGTGTTTATATTTGTGTGTGTGTGTTTTTCTTGGAGAGGGTCTTCAGAACTGTAGAAGCTCAGGTCCTACGAAACCTCCATCCACTGCTTTTATGGAAACACATCTGTCCCCAGCTGGATAATAGCTTGCGATCTGATTTCTTCCCGGGAAGCGGAAGAGAAATTGTTCTCTTGTTTCTCTATCTTTGACCAGCATATCCAGGCAGGTCCACTCCAAAACTGTAACATGGAACACACAGGTAACCAGCAACTCCTATGTAGTCCCAGATTATTACAGCTATCTCTCTGGAGACACGGAGAGTCCGAGTCCGTGTGAGTGACTGACCATTCAGATACTTTCTGTTTCTTCTTGATCATTGCTTTCAAATCTCCCTCCTCCCAACTTTTTTTTTTTTTTTTTTTGGCCATCTCTTCTAATACATTTCAAAAGCAATGTGTTGACTTGCCTATGCCTGGCATATTTGAAGGCGTGCAATAAATAATTGTTAAATGAACAATTTAGAAGAACAAATCCTAGTCTTTCTGGTTCTTAGTCTCTGACAAGCGTGTGAAAAAGCTATAAAACAACAGAAATATGGGCAGGCGCAGGAAGGAGGAGTGTTTATTCACTGAACTGGTGATTTGAAAACTTAGTGTGCTTTACAGAGCCTTATTTAAAACACCAATTCCAGGGCTGTGGGAAGGGATTCAGGAGGCCACATTTTGATTAACTGCCCTTGGTGATTCTGATGTAGGCCACTTCTTGAGAAACACCACAAAAGGCACCAGGTCTGGCTCAGTATAGAATTTAATCATCTCTTGCAACCACTCCTTATGTTGCTAATTCTGGTCTAAGATCTTTCTAGAGGTAGTTCCAGGGAAGATTTGACCCCTTGGGATTGTGGCAGTCTTTAATTTCTTTTCTTCAGGAAAATATTCACAGCTGCGATAGTGGAAACAATGCAGACTTGGAGACTCAGACCGATCAGGGTTCAAATTGTGACATCTCTCTGAGCCTCAATTTATCCATAAAATAGGGATAATATTGCTACTCATGATTTTTTTTTTGCTACTCATGATTAACGTGAGGATCAAACACACTGACTTACTTCAGTGTTGTACACAATGCTTAGTACGTACTAGTTTTCCAGTAAAAGATTGTTTTTATCTCATTCTTTTGCCTGAATGATATCAAGGATCAAGAGTTTCCACTGAGAACAACGAAATACTTGAAATTCTCCCATTTAGATATCCACCTCTTAGGCTTCAGCTTTTAATCCCTGTTAGAATGTAAATGACCCTGAAATTAGTAACTAGATGCCCCACTGTTATTTATAACTTAAAAGTGGTTCATGAATTGTTTCAAAAAAGCAAAAGGCAGAGGAAGGCTTGGGAGTTTCCATGAAGAGACAGGAAGGAGCAGAGGATGAGGGAGAGGGGAAGAGTGTAGGGGAAAACTGAAGGCACCTGGAAACAAACTTTTCCAACATTATAGTCTTACCTGGGGCTAGGGAGCCTGCTGTGAACAATGGCTTTCAGCTAATACTCCTAGTTGTCATGTGAAGAAAGGTTCAAAGAATGTCAGACACAAGAGAATTTTTTACCTCCTCTGCTTGTGAAAAGGATGTTCTTAGTGTAAAAGTCCTGAAAATTTTAATAGCTTTTCTAAGGGAAAGTTTTTCTTTGGGAAAATATCTTAATCCTCTCAAAGTAGAAGGTGAAACCCTATGGGAGTGACTGTGGCTGGATAAACCACTTCAAGCAAATTGAGGAGTTTGGTTTCACTCCTGAGAGGAAGAGGAGAAAAGAATGGGATAGGACAGAGAAATTTGGAAATGGCATAAGGTTGGAGACTATGTCGAGAGAAAATGGTTGCAATAAATTCCTTAGCAGTGTGGTAGCCAAATGACATTAGAAAAAGGAAGGTCTGGTGTTCACATAGAAATATTTGGTGGTCATGTAATGGGTAATGATGAATAGCCACTGAAGTGTTGGATTTTCCATATCCATCTTTTACCCTTAGGATGCTTGCATTCCAGCTTTGGCAGAGATTGTCTCCCCCAAATCCAGCCTCCCCTTCTTTAATCTTTATAGAGGTTTTAGCTGAGCACAGAGCTGCCTATTATGATACTACACTTCCCAGCCTCCCTTGCAGCTAGGTATGGCCAGGTGATTAGGCCAATGAAATATAAGCAGAATGAATGAAATGTGCAACTTCCAGGTGTGTCTTTGTTTTTTTTTTTTAATTTTTTTTGGTGTAGGGGAGGCAATTAGGTTTGTTTGTTTGTTTGTAATGGAGGAACTGGGGATAGAACCCAGGATCATGTGCATTCTAAGCATGTTCCCTACTACTGAGCTATACCCACCCCAAAAGGTGTGTCTTTAAAAAGAAAGCATAAGCATATATCATCCCATTCCCACTGGATGTGGATGCAATGGCAGGCTCCAAAGCACCCACCTTAGCCATGTAACCATGGAAGCTCCATTGTAGCCATGGTAGCCACTTGTTAAACAGAACTGTTAGATAGAAGGAATCTGGGTCTTCTGCCAATCTTGTGAAGCAAATTGCTGTATCAGCTCTGGACTGCTTTGTTTAGACCTTTTTGTGAGAAAGAAATTAATTTCTATCATGTTTTAATATTTTTTCTTTTTGTTATAGCAGCCAAACTTACATCTTTAACTAATATATGAAAATGCATTATGTTTGCTCTTAGGCAGAACTTTAAAAAGCATGTGAATTTTTTCATTATAAAAATAATATACCAATAAGTGATATGATGTGATGAGAATGGTACTCTATTTCTGTGTTGTTCTTCTCCCAAACTTATAACTCCAGTTTAATTAGGAGAAAAATAGCAAACAAATCCCAGTTGAGGGGCAGCTTACAAAACACCTGACCATCCTTCAAACTATCACAGTCATCAAAAACAAGGAAAGTGTGCATGAAAAAGTGCTCAATATCACTAATTATCAGAGAAATGCAAATCAAAACTACAAAGAGGTATCTATCACCTCACACCAGTCAGAATGGCCATCATTCAAAACTCCATGAATGATAAATGCTGGAAAGGGTGTGGAGAATAGGGAACCCTCCTACATTGCTGTTAGGAATGTAGTTTGGTGCAGCCATTATGGAAAACAGTATGGAGATTTCTCAAAAAAATTAAAATAGCCTTACCATATGATCCAGCAATCCCACTCTGGGTATATATCTAGCGAGAACTCTAATTTGAAAAGATACATGCAACTCAGTGTTCATAGCAGCACTATATACAACAGCTAAGACATGGAAGCAACCTAAATGTCCATCAACAGATTACTAGATAAAGAAATTGTGGCATATTTATACAGTGGAATACTACTAAGCCATAAAAAATAATGCCTTTGCAGCAATGGACCTAGAGATCCTTATTCTAAGTGAAGTAAGCCAGAAAGAGAAAGAAAATTACCATATGCTATCACTCCTATGTGGAATCAAAAAAAAAAAAAAAGGAAAAAAAAGGCCACTATGAACTCATTTACAGAACAGAAACAGACTCGCAGACATAGTAAACAATCATGTTTACTGGGGAAAGGGGGTAGGAAGGGATAAATTTGGGAGTTTGAGATTTATAAATGTTAGCTACTATATATAAAAATAGATTTTTAAAAAGTTTTATTCTGTATAGCACAGGGAACTATGTTCAATATCTTGTAATAATCTTTAATGAAAAAATAATAAAATGAATATATGTATGTATATGCATGACTGGGACATTGTGCTATACACCAGAAACTGATACATTGTAACTGACTGTACTTCAAAAAAAGAGTAAACACACACACAGACA
Organism: Vicugna pacos; assembly: GCF_048564905.1. NCBI lineage: Eukaryota > Metazoa > Chordata > Mammalia > Artiodactyla > Camelidae > Vicugna > Vicugna pacos. The sequence goes on from NC_132999.1 coordinate 42,667,974, forward strand.
CACAAAACAAGGAAAGTCTGAGAAATTGTCACAACCAGGAGGAGTCTGAGTAGACATAATGACTAAATCTATAGGCAGCCCACCATATCCATGAATTTCACATCTACGGATTCTACCAACAGCAGGTTAAAAAAAAAATTACAGAAAGTTTGAAAAAGCAAAATTTGAATTTACTACACACCAGCAATTGTTTATATAATATTTACATTGTATTAGGTATTGTTAATGAACTATAGATGATTTAAAGTATACAGGAGGAGGTGTGTAGGTTTTATGCAAACACTATGCCATTTTATTATTTTTTATTTTTGGGGGGGAGGTAATTAGGTTTACTTATTTATTCACTTATCTTTTTTTTTTGGAGGAGGTACTAGGGATTGAACCCAGGACCTTGTGCATGCTAAGCATGTGCTCTACTACTTGAGCTATACCTTCCCTCACCCCTCTTTTAAATAAGGAACTTGAGCATCTTCAGATTTTGATATCCTCGGGGGTCCCGGAAACAATCCTCTGGATACCAAGGTATGACTGTATGTGGTATCCTGGATAGTTTCCTGGAACAGAAAAAGGAAATTAGATAAAAACTAATGTCCTTTTGATATGAAGTTAAAGCATAAGTAATACTTCATTTAAATAAGGTATGGACTTTCATTCATAACTATGATCATTACTGGTTCATTAATTCCGACAAAAGATGTTAATAGGGAAAATTGAATGTGGGATATATGGGAACTCTCTCCTATGTTTGCAACTTTAGTGTGATCTAAATCTACTCTAAACTTCAAAGTTTATTGGAAAAGTAATAAAAATAACATGCCTTAAAATGCAATTTAAAAAAAAAGCCTCATTTCAGAAAATTTGGAGTACAAATTGAAATTTTAAAAACCATCCCATTTTGCTGTATCTGTCTATGTGTGTGTTTTTAATGAAAACCACCATACTGTATATACAATTTTCTGTCTTGATTATTTTACTTAACATTTATCATTTGTATGCACATTCATTTCTAGCCCTTTAAGAGGGCCTACAAGCAATGACACTACAGAACACTGAATACGCTTGGAATAAGGAACCTTACCTTAGAGAAATGACTGATTACAGGGCTGGGAAAGAATGAGCCTGCAAATATTTTGTTGTGCCAGAAAGTAAGTAGTGCCTAAAGAATGATGGGACATGTCAAAAGTACATGAGACAACTTTAAGGGGCTCCCACGGGTCAATTCTAGAACAATTTGAAAATCAGCACTCATTGATTGGTCATTGGTGAGAATAATGAAAAATAAACCTGTGGAATAAAATAAGAAAGCACTTTTACCTGTTTACTCTTCCTATTTCCCCACATCTTTGCCAATACTGGATATTAGCACTATTTTACTTTTTGCCAGTCAAAGGGTACAAAGTAGCAGCTCACTATTGCTATAGTTTTAGAAACCACTACTTACTAGGGAGGAATAGTTATTGACCATATGTGTTTATTCTTCAGTGAATTTTTTATTCATTGGTCAATTCTTGACCAGTATTTCATCTGGATTACCCATATTTTTCTTATTGATTTTTAGAAATTCTTACGTGTTATGAATATTAAGCTTTTGCCACATATGTTGCAAAATTTTTCTCCCAGGCTCTTGCTTGTTTTTAAATTTTTGCTTCAGTATTTTTCAGTGATAACTGTAATATAATGGTTGAGAGTATGGACCTTGGAACTAGACAATATAAATTGACCTTGAGCAAAGTATTAATCTTGTTGTGCCTCAGTTTCCTGATATGTAAAAGGGATATGACAACAGTGCCTGCCTCATAAAATTATCAGGGTGCTCCAATGAGTTAAGACACGTAGAGTACTTAGAACAGAAACTGGCTCATACAAAGTGACAAATAATTGCTAGTTATTATTATTCTTCAGGAGAAAAGTTTTATTTTTTTGTGTAGTCAGATCTAGTTATTTTTTCTTCATGGCTTCTTAATTTTCTTTTCTTGTTTAGGAAGGTTTTTATGCACTCCAAGAACTTAAAAATAATTGTTTTCCAATATCTCCTTGTAGTATTTTATAACTTGTTTTCTATGTTAAAAATCTAGGGATAGAAGGATAAGCAAGACTGAAGACCTGTTCCTTGCCCTCCTGGAGTTTACGTTGTAGTGGAATAATGAACAAAAACCAAGAAACAAATTAATAAAGTGATAAATTAGATAAGTGCCATGAAAGAAACAAAAACATTATTAACTTTTCTACACATTTATAATCTGTTACTTCCTCCCCAGAAAGGTCTCTCCTCCTTGTAATGTAGTTTCTACTTGGCATTGAGAAAGCAAATAGAAAAGAAAAAAGGGGAAAAGGAAATACGTCTATTCTAACAGCTTTTGGTACAGTTGCATCCCTTTTCCTCCATCTCTTCTGGACTATGTATTATCTCCACTGTCCTATGTTTTAGCGGAGGCTCCTTGTAACCTTTTTTTCTTAAACTCTTCATTGAGATATAATTGACATATAACATTAGATTAGTTTCATGGGTACTACATAATGATTTGATTTTTGTATATTGTGAAATGACTACCACAATAAGTCTAGTTAACATCCATCACCACACAGTTCGAATTTTTTTTTCTCATGATGAGAACTTTTACCTTGTAACTGTTCAACAGTGTCCTTGTCACTGTCCCTTGAACAAGCTCTTAGGATCTTGAAGTCTTTGTTGCAGGGTCAAGAAAAAATTATGAATACTGAAGGAAGATAAGGGCTGAAGAAATGTGTGGACTGGCTCAAAAGGGACATCAGTGAATTCAAAGTACAACTGCAATTGTGTGGTTGTAATAGGAGCTGAATTTCAAGGCAATGAAACTTATCTTTTGCTATCTATGGTTATAGATTTTGCTGACTCTTCTAACTCACAGATTGGTCCTTCATCTCCTTTTTTTTTTTTTCTTTAATTGTACTTTTTTCTTTTAATGGAGGTGCTGGGGATTGAACCCAGGACCTTGTGCATGCTAAGCATGTGCTCTACCACTTAGCTATACCCATCCCCCTTCCTCTCCTTTCTGAGGGCTGATCTTCCTCCATTCAACCCTGCAAACAATCTCATTTCCCTGAGTTGAAATCTCTTCAAACCTAGAAATTGAGCCACTACAGTTTCAGCAAAGCAGGAGTCCTGACCAGATGTGTTCATTTCTCTTCTTTCAAGGATGGGAGGTACTTTGAGTACCTCCCATCCCTTTCAGGTGACTAAGTAGGAGAATGGTATAAGGTTGGAGCAGGGTTTGAATGAACTGGGAACCGTGGTTTGTCACAATGTATCAGGCTGGCTGAGCTATTGAAGATCTAGGGTGTAAGTTCCAGTTGCGATCTATATAATGGAGTTCAAATCTACATTCTAGTACAATAATAGAATATGTCTTTATAGTAAGTCTCATGTGCTGGGTGCTGTTCTATGTGCTTTAATACTCACTTAATCCTCCTAATTCTAAAGGTAATGTTATTATTATCCCCATGTTACAGATGAGGAAACCTCCCTCAAGGTCCAGAGAGGTTAAGAGACTTGACAAAGCCATATAACGAGTGAATGGCAGACCCAAGAATCAAACCCAGACAGTCTGGCTCTAGAATTCTATGCACTAATTAAAAGCTATGCTTACCTTCCAGGAGTGTTTTTTCTATCTCCTGAAACATTTTTGGTTTTGTTGTTATCCTTTTATTATAAGGGAATTGATTTTTTTAAATTGAAGTACAGTCAATTACAATGTATCAATTTCTGGTGTACAGCACAATGTCCCAGTCTTGCCTATACATACATATATATCCGTTTTCATATTTTTTTTTAAAGGAACTGATTTAAGACATCTAGGGATAGACAATTTCTTGAGAATTTTGAGAGGATGAGAAACATAGGATAGGGCAATTTTCTTAAGGAGTTGGATAAAGCATCCTAAGAAAAAGTGCTTAATTCAGAGTTCTGAGCTTTTTCAAAATCATGGTTTCAGACTTGTGAGGTTGAGGTAATTTTCTGAAATTTTTTTAACCCGAGGAAGACAGTGGAAGCTAAGGAGGCCATTCTCCCCTGAGTGGGCTGCAGCGGGAAGGCAATGATAAAGAGAAAGGAGGCAGTGGACAGTGTGGATGAGAGCCACACTGGTAACTCACCGGGGGCGGGTGATTGACTTAATCCAGTTTTGTTAATATGCTGTTCCGAATTTTAGCTCATCGCCTCCTAGCGTCATTTCTCGCGTGACTGCATCTTTTCCTCCCAGATAATTGGGGCCAACTGTAGAAAACAGAAGGAGCAGGTTGTCTGAGTTTGTGCAGTGGATCACCAGGCTGCTTCAGAAGCGTCAGATTCTCACTCCCAGGAGGGCTCTGAAGAGGCAGCCGACGCACGTGGTTCTTGGTCTAAATTCAGCAAAGCAGTGAAAAGGCAGTGGGGGAGGGGTGGCAGGTGGGTAATGCAGGGCTTGGGGAGGAGCTACTGAGCAATCTCGGGATCTGGCTTACATGGGCAATCCTGGGAAAATCTCTCCATTTGCCTCTCTGGTTTACCTCCCCTTTCCTCATCTTTTACCTTCTGTCCATTCGCATTTGTGTTTATTTAAAATCAACCGCCTCTGTCAGACTCAGCCCCTGTTGTCAGGCCTGTTGAATTCTGAGCCCTCTTTCCAGGCTTGGTCTGGTTGAGGTGATTCACCAAAGAAGCCCCAGGGGAGGAGGCTGATGCACTTAGCAGGGTCTGTTAGTGTTTGCAAAGAAATGCTGCTGCCAGAGGTGGGGGAGTGGGGGCCTGCCTTCCAGACTTGCCCTCCTGTGAGTAGTGTTCCTTGAATTAACCCTGAGGAGAATGTATTTCCATCCATTATGGTAGAATATCAGAAAAGACTTAATTAAGCTCAGCAATACCACATTAAGCTTTTCCTTCAGCTAACACAGGCACCGTTTAGCCAAACACATAGTACTTTACATTTATCTCATATCTTCTTACTCCATGAGAATTTTACAAATGAAAGGAACTCAGAGTCCAGGAGATTTGCATTTTCATTTCTGCAGCCTATTGGTATCAGTTCCTAGAGGGGGAAGGAAACTTATTTACTGAGCACCTAAAATTGGCCAGATCCCCGGACTGTATCCTTTCCTGCGCTATCCTATTTAATCTAGTTAAGCCTCACAACAAAGTTCGCAGGGAGTTATATATCATCCCTGCTTTCAGGTAGGGAAACTGGAACCCTGAGTGAAGTAAGTAGCTTACTAGGGACACACAGCTTTAATGCCAAGGTTGGGATTCAAATCCAGGTCTATAAAGATTCCACAATGCATACTTTTTTCAACATACTTTGCTTTATTTAACAGTCATGAAACATTCATTCAGCATGTGATTTCACAGGCTGAATTCACAGACCTAGGATGTAGTCCGTGACTTCAAAGAACCCACAGCCTCATAGAGGAAACTGGCAAGTCAGCTGACAATAGAAAAGCAAAGAGTGGATAAGTACAATGACAGACCAAGAACAGGGTGTTTAGGAACCCAAAGGAGCAAGTGACAGATCCTGCCTGAGGACGTCCAGGGAAGATGACCTTTAATCAACCAGTGTCCACTGCATTCCAGGTCATGTGGAGCACAGAAGTACAGAGGAACAACAGCCTACATTTTGCGGTGGGCACCGCACTACATAGGCATTAGCTATCTCATTTAATCCTTAGCATGTTGATCCTGAGTTGGACTGTGAAAGATGGCAAAGGGAAATCAAATCCTGCTGGCTCCCTTGCGCCTGCCCTCTCCATTGTACTACCTCTAGGCATGTTGTAAGATGATAATGGAAGCCCTGAATAGTGGGACTTACCCTGGGGCTAAGGCCTGGTTCTGGGTGTGTCTGAGGGAAGGCAGATGTGACAAAAGCTCTTTTGCTGCTCTTTTTTTTTCTTCTTGGTAGTGGTGGGGAGGGAGGTAACTAGGTTTACTTATTTGTTTATTTTTAGAAGAGGTACATGGGTCTTGAACCCATGACCACAAGCATGCAAAGCGTGTGCTCTACCACTTCAGCTATACCCTCCAGTCTCTTTTGTTGCTCTTGCTGCATGCAGTCCCAATGACTGGGAGGGGAGGGCCATTGCCCAAACCAACTTTCACTAGTGTCAGGAGTACAGGAAGCCTGTCCCCTTTGTGGTCTGAAGAACATAAAAATGTACTCCAGCTTGCCCCAGACACACCCCTGCAGTGCCTAGCAGCCTGCCCCAAACCAGCAAGCCTTGATAATCTTGCCTGCTTTGCCCTACCCTTCCAGATTGTTCCCTTGTGTTCTCTTAGGAAATGTCACTCAAGTTGTGCTTCCATTGTGCCTTTCACTCAATGAAGCACTCAAAGCAAGAGGTATTTTCAGAACCGTCCCCACTCAACGGGAGTCATCACATAAGAGCTTAGTTGGGTTCCCAGAACTTAGATGCTAGACATTGATAATGATAACTAACTTCAATTGAGAACTGACTAGAAGCCAGACTCTCTGTTAGGAGCTCAGTATGACCCACTTCACTTAATCCTTAAGCCAACACCAGTTAGTATTATTACCCTTATCATTTTACAGATGAGGAAACTGAAGCTCAGAGAGGTTCAGCTTGCCCAGGGACAAATGACCTGAGATAGAGCTGGAATGGAAACCTGAATTGGTTTCATTCCACAGCTGACCCATGCTGCTTTCAGTGTCTGAGCATGAAACTAGGAAATGTCAACACATAATGGATGGGGAATCTACAGCCAACCTTCAACATGGTTTGTGAATCTATAGTGCAGGAGGCCTGGGAACACTCAAGTCCGTTAAAGGGAATTTAATTGATTGGTATCAACATAGTATGTTTCAGACAGCTGAGGCAATATTTCAAATTACCAGGGTGACTTTCAAGGAGATAATTTAAAATTTGTCCTTCTGTAGTATATGATTTTTTTAAGTGATTTTAAGTTAAATAATTTATTTTAGATTAACATAGAATTAAAGGTAGGATTATACAGTTGTTTTTATAAATCCCCACTAACACTCATAACATATACTTTTTTTATATTTCTTCATTTAGATGGTAATGCACATTGTTTAATTCACTTTAATCGTGTAAGAAAAATATTATTTGTCCACAGTACATTTAAAACAGATATTTTTATTGTGTGTATTTAATGTGTGTTGAAATTTAAACAAATATAGCCATATATCAAAAAGTGACAGTCAAAACTTAGTGTTTGGGATTCCTACAGTTTACTTATTTATGAATTTTTCCATCTTATGTTTTTAAAAAACCAACTATTTATGGGGGGAGGATGTAGCTCAAGTGGTAGAGCACATGCTTAGCATGCACGAGATCCTGGGTTCAATCCCCAGTACTCCCTCTAAACATAAGTAAGTTAATTTAAAAAAATAAAAATTAAATTAAAAACCAACTATTTATATTTATAATATGTTTCTAATCAGTGGACTTAAAAGAAAATATTTTGTTTCTAATAGATACAGACCTCTGGGGGCTGTTATTTGTAAACACTTTCCAAATGACATTTATGAAATAGGTAGGTAGTCATTTATGTATTCCCCCATAAATCAATAACAAGCCCAATTGGATATAGTTGTCCCTATGGCCAGGATACAATTCTGTTTAAGGGTATAGAGAAAGACTGCTTAGGTGTAAAATCTTGGTTCTACCACTTAATAAATGTGTGACTCTAGGTAAGTAATCTCTCAGTATTTCAATTTCCTTATCTTTAAAATAGCAGTGAAATATGAAAAAAGAAATAATTACAGGCATACCTCAGAGATATTGTGGGTTTGGTTCCAGATCATTGCAATAAACCCAACACTGTAGTAAACTGAGTCACATGAACTTTTTTGTTCCCCAGTACATATAAAAGTTATGTTCACACTAGTCAGCAGTCTGTTAGGTGTGCAATAGCATTTTTACCTTAAATAAAAAATACTTTGTTGGTAAAAAATGCTAACCATCATCTGACAAGGCAGGGTTGCTATGAACCTTCAATTTGTAAAAAGCACGCTAAAGTGAAGCAAAATAAAACAAGGTATGCCTTATAGGGTTGTGAAAATTATATGAGTTAATGTATGTAAAGCCCATATGCATAGAAATTCATTTTAGAAAATCCAGAAATTACAGAAAAATAGGAACAAAACCAGAAATCACCCAATCTCAGTAACCCGATGAGCAGTGGCTAATCCCAGTGGTGTTTTTGTACAAATTAGAAAAGCTGGCCCTTCCTCAAGATACTTGAGTGCCATCAGCCAGGAAATTGTCTTAATGGGGGCACCATTCAATAATTACACTGGGACATCAGGCCCATAAACCAAGACTGTCCTGAGCAAAACAGGACATTTGGTCACCTTGTCTATAGATGACAATGTAGGATGTTTTCAATTTGAGGGTATTATTGATCGTGTTGAAATGAACCACTTTGCACATAAAGTTTTTTCTGTATTTAGAATTTAGGCTCGATTCCAGCACCTAGCAGGCACACAGAGGGTATTTGTTGAATAAAAATGAATGAATGAAAGGCAGGGGAGGGAGCTGGAGGAAGAGGAAGACTGAGAGGGATGAGAAAGAAAGAGAGGAGAGGATGAATTTGCCAAAGGGTATGCTACATTATTTTCCAAAAGGGTATATATTAGCAGTGGCTGTTTCAATCTGTGTTAACTTAAATGAAAAATGGTATCTCATTTTAATTTGCATTTCTGTATTATCAGTGAGGATGAATATTTTCCATGTTTTGTTCACTTATATTGGCTGTTTTTAATTGGAATCTTGGTGATGTTATAAGATTCTTTAAATTCTTGATATATTAAGGATATTAACCACTTACAGTTTCTCTTTGCAGTTATTTTTTGTTTAACTTTTAATTTTTGTCTTTTTTTTTCATGTGGTGATTTCTAATCTTCATGCAGGGAAATTTATTGATATTTTGTTTTGTAATTTATTTTTATCACATTAAATCTTAGAAATTCCTCTTCCTGACAAAGATCTGATACTCACTTGTTTTTTTCCCTCATTCTTTCAAGATTTGATTTAAAAGTATATTTATCTCTTTAATCCATCTGGAATTAGTTTGGTAAATTTTTTTTATAAACTAGTTATTCTAATACCATTTGTTGACTATTCTTTCCTTCCTCATTGATTTCTGATGTCCCCTTATGGTAAAAATTCATATATATGGGATGTCTCTGCCCTATCTTCCTCCATTTGGTAACTCTTTAAATTCTAACCTTGTCTTTTTGACATTTAAAATCAATCCAAGTGGTCAGTTTAGCTGCAGAGAGTAATAAATGCCTTTAAGACTATAGTTTGTGTATGGGGAAAGCCTGGAAGGACACTTAGTTTACAGGGATGATCACGATCAGGTAAAATCTCATAATCACTTCAGGCCAAGACTCACCACCACCACCACTACACCCCCATCCCCGGCACTGGCCCAAAAAATAAATAGATAGAGAATTAAATAAATACATGTACTACAAACACAGCATGTTTTCCCTTAACAAAGGAAAGCAGTAACAGAGTGAGACATTGTTGTTAATTCCATGTTTCTGTTATCAAGGGAGGCGATCTAGATTCTGATCAGATCCGCTGGTAGATGTAGCCACATATTGAAACCAACCCTCGGGAAAGGTTATTTGCTTGGAGACTCAGTAACAATAGAGTAATGGAGTTGTGTGCAGCCAGCTTCATTTGAAGGAGGTGAAGGAAGTGGCAAGGCCACTGAGACACCTAGTGGTGAGGATCTTTACTGCACCATGAGATTTTGCCTGTTGGGCCCGTCCGCTTGGTCCATTGGGGAACCTCTTATGGGGGAGCGTGCATTTGGGGAGCTTAGGTGATCTCTTTTATGCTCCCCTTTTCCGCTCCCCCCAAAATAATTTAAGGCCTTTATTGTGTACATGAAGCTGCAGAGGCAAGTCCTGATAGATCCAGAAACTGAAGAGCCTCTGCAAAGTGGGAACTATGAAGCTAAATTAACATAAGTTTAGCGGCCCAACGTGGTTTCTCAGGCCCTGGGATACAGTTGAAGACATAAATTTAGCCCATTCAATTAATGTTCACTAGGGAGCAGTAATGTGTTTCATCAAGCATATTATTTCCATCACCTACATTTCTATGCCTCATAAAAAGTCAAACCAGAAGATAATTATACTTTTTATTTATTGTAATTATATTTTTAAATTGTAAGTTCACCTACATTCAGAGTATTATAGGGTGAAGATTGTTCTACATGCCATCCAGCATAATTCACCACACATTTGAACTACAGAGTTATGTTTAATAGCGAAATTAGTCATCAATGACTGGGTGCATTCTTCAGTGGTTCAGAAAAGGAAGATTAATGGATTTTTTCATTTACTCCCTCATTCATTCATTCAAATATATATTGAGTATCCCAGCACCAGGCTGCAGGGATTTGGTGGTTAAAAAGAGAATCTCAGTCATTGCCCTCATGATCCTACAGGCAAGAGGGTACAATTTAAAAAGCCTGTACAATAAAGTGGGATGAATGTTATAAAAGTACAGGGTGCCAATCAAATGAAGCAACGTGGTATTTCTTTGGGGTCACAGAAGGCCTTCAGAGAGGGGTATGGATAAGTCAAGTCCTAAAAGATTGATAGGAGCTAACCAAGTGGGAAGAGGGTAGCTAGGAAGAGATTATTTCAGGTGAGAGCATGGTAAGTTAAAAGAACTAGAAGGCAGTTGGTGTGACTGCAGCAAAGAATGCAAGAGGGAGAGATGACTGGAGAGGAATGTGATGGCCAGGGAATGGAACTCCATCTTAGGAATTTAGGAGTTTGTATTTTTCTCCTATGGGCAATGCGAAGACAATAAGGGGTTTTAAAAGGAGGAGTAGAAGCATCAGATTTGTTTTTTAAAAAGATAATTTTGATTGCTGCCTGAAAAACAGAAAGGAGGAGGGCAATTGTGACAGCTTTTTTACAAAGCTTTTGCAAAGGTCTAGATGTGAAATCATGTTACCGAGTTAGCTTGGATTATAGTGGTGGTGGTTTTTCAATCTATAAAATGGGTAAAACAATACTATCAATTTCAGCATTATAATGAGAATTCAATATATTGAGTACTCACTACAGTGCCTAGCATATAATGAATGATCGATTAATTTTGTCTATTGTTATGATATTGCATAATGTTTGAGGCATCTATTTCTTAGCATATTAAAGAATTTTTCTTCTGGTACATACATCAACTTTTAATAGGGTGGGAGTGAGTGAATGAGGGTTAGGTTTTATACTACAAACGTATTTATTACTTGAATTTTTCTAGTTAACATGTGTGTAGTGTACTACTCATGTAATTTTTAAAAATCAATAAATAAGCCTATAATTGAACCTAAGCATCAACATCCAGACTGAAAGAGGAAAGGGTATAGCAGAGTGGCTAAGAGCTTGAAATTCAGAGTCAGAGAGATCTGGATTCAAACCCCAGCTCTATCATTCGCTGTGTAACACTGGAAAAATTACTTAGCTTCTGCAAACCCCAGTTTCCTCATCTGTAAAATGGGAGTAATTAAAGTATCTAGGTCATAGCATTGTTGTGAAGATTAACTGAGATAATGGAGTGCCTGGTACAAAGTAAAATGGTCACAAAGTGGCAGCTATTCCCATTAGGTAGAAGGAGGAAATTAAAAGTTTTCCATTTCCAGATGTGATTGGTATAGTCTGAACATTTTTCACCCAAAAAATTAATAAAGTTTTTTTTAACAGGAATTATCCTCCTGTTCCAAATTTAACAAAAATTAAAAACTCACTGAGTGTTGAATTTTATCAAATGTCTTTTCAGGATCCAAAGGCTTTTTCTTATTTGATGTATTGATGGGATGTATTAGCTTAATACTTTTCTTCTAATATCTTAATAACTTTCCTAATATTGACATCCCAATATTCCTAAGAAAAACCTTACCTAGTTGTGGTGGATCATTCTTTTAATCTACTGTTAAATTCAAGGGTGAACTTTCTTTTATTTTAATTATTTATTTATTTAGACTTTCTTTTAAAAGCCATTACAAACTTCCTTGCCTCTTCAGGAAGAATACACTAACCAGACTTTAATTACTGAACTCAATTTGTCTTCTGGGCTGTAACATTCAGGAATCTCTGATTTTTTTCATAGCAATAGATAGGATTTATTGAGCACCTAGAAAGTACTAAACACTTCACATAATCCTCACAACTTCACAAAAGAGTGTGTCAGAAAAGTGAAGGATTTTGGGACAAGGACCTGAAGATGGAACCAGAGCCTGTTCTTCATTGTTACGCTTCTAGTCATTCATTCAACACACTTAGTAAGCATCTCTGTGATGGTGTCTGTGTTAGATACCAACAATTATAACCTTAAAGAACTTAGAATCCCAGTCTAACAGAGGAGACAGATAACAAACAAGTGAAGAAACGAGATAAAAACAAGTGTGAAAACAACTATCATATACATGCCATCACATAAAGGATGGTGTAACAGAGAGGGGAGGTTTACTATAGATGTGATTGGCAGGGAGGACTTTTTTGAGGTGACATTCAAGTAGAGAAAGAAGAATGAAGAAGCCATAACTGCAGAAAGTTGGGGGAAGAGCACTTCAGGGTGAGTAAACAGTAAGTCCAAATACCTTGAGGCAAGAGGCATGCAGACAAATAACCTGATAAATCCTAAGAACAGATAGGGGCTTCCTGTGGATTGGGTTTGAGAACTAGAGAGAGAAGACTGGGGAAGCAGACAGGGGTTGGATCAAATTTGGCCTTTTTAATCTTGGTATGGTGTTTGCATTTTATTCTGAGAGCAATGAGAAACCACTGAGGGCCTCTAAATAGGGGTAAGAAAATGACATCTGAATTACTTTCCTAAAAGGTCACTCTAGCTGCCATATGGAAAATGGATTACAGAGGACCCAGAAAGAGCACGTAGACAAGTTAAAAAGTGGTTGCAGGCAGAGAGGGACAAATTGGGAGTTTGGGATTGGCAGATGCAAACTACTATGTACGGCATAGAAAAATAACGAGGTCCTACTGCACAGCACAGGAAACTATATTCCAAGGCTTGTAGTAACCTGTAATGAAAAAGAATATATATATAATGTTTTAATAAGAATAATACAGCATGTAAATCAACTATACTTCAATTTTTTTAAATGGGAAAATTTTTTTGCAGTAATTTACGTGAGAGACGGAGGTGCAAAAGATTAGGTTGCAGTGGTAGAGACGGAGGGCAGTAAATGGACTTGAGATATATTGTGGAAGTAGAACTGACTTGGATTTTATGCAGAGGAAAAATCCTTGTTATTAACTAGGTGATGCTATTTGCTATGTTGGGGAAGACTGGAAGGAACAGGTTAGATTGATAAAATCAAGAGCGTCCAGTTTGGGCATACTAAATCTGCAAAGCCAGTTAGACCTCCAAATGGAGATGTCTAATAAGTAGTTGGCTACATAAGTTGGAAACTCAGAGGGGAGATCTAGCCTACCTTGGAAATATAAATTTGGAGATTATTAACATTTAGATGGTGTTTTAAGTCTTGAAGAGACTATCTAGATAAGAAGAAAGCCTAGTTGTTAAAGAGGGCCCAGAAATGAGCCCTGAAATATCTCATCATTTAGAAGTCCTAAGAGGGAGGCATCAGCAAAGGAGACGGGTCACTAAGCAAGAGGAAAATCATGAGAATGTGGTGTCACAGAAGGCAGTGAGAAAAATGTTTCATGAAATACAGTGCCATCTATGCTGAATGTTGCTAACAGGTAAAAGAGATAGTATAGAGAATTGTTAATTGGATTTGGCAACATGTAGATCGTTGGTATCTCTGGCAAATTTAAGAGAAGGGTGGACAGATTGAAGTGAATTGAAGAGAAAACAGGTGAAGAAATGTAGACCTCTGGTGTAGACAATTTGATTTAGTATTGTTGTAAAGAGGAACAAAGAAATGAGATGATAGCCTAAAGGGAAGGTTTAGTTCTTTTTAAGATGGAAATGATCTAGTAGAAGTAACTACTGATACATCAAGGAGAAATCCTTCAGAAAGCATGGAAGAGGGTGAGTGAGATCCATAGCACTAGGGGGGTTTGCCCTTTGGTAGGGACATAGACACATCTTTCATGGTATTGAGAAGACAGAGACGATGGGTGCAGATGTATATAGGCTTCTGGCTTCTAGTTGGATGAGAATGTTCCCTCTGATGATTCTTATTTTCTCCAAGGAATATAAGGAGAAGTCATTATGGTGGAGTGAGAGAAGGTGTGGGAGTTTGAACAGAGAATGCATGAAATACACTATCTCTGGAACTGAGAAAGTAAACTTAACTAGGGAAATTCAGTAAGATTGCCAGGAAAGCCTAGTGCCCTTTTGAGGCTCATGGCCAAAATTTAAAGTGAAAGCCTAAGCCCTTGTTAAATAAGGTGAATTGTTGGGTCCAACCAGAATTGGAGTTTTACCAGGTAAGTATAATGGAGAAAGAGAAAAACAAGAGTTGTGGCAACCGTATCATTAAACTGGGTGACACAAGTTGTGAATATAGGAATGTGAGAGATGGTTAAAAAATAATATATGTAATGGTTTGGAGGTTTTGATGAAGTCAAAGAGTCAGAATTACCAGGTCAGACAGTTGGAATGCTTGAAATAGAGATTTTAGGGATGTTGTGGTTACTAGCAATAACAAACAGGAATAACTATGATGTGGGCAAGGTGGCTGATACAGGATGGAAGGAAAGATTGTTGGAGGTGATGAAGCAAAGAATTGACAGTGTATTGGGTGGTCATCCACATAGATGCTGAATGATGAACAGAAGTAGAAAGGAAGACAGTGAGTCATGAGCTAATATTAATTGAGGGAGGAACGATCCACCCAAAGGTCCACAGATGACAGTAACTAGGAGAGGTATTAAGGGAAATGGCTCGTTCACTTCAAAGTAGTTGGAGATTTTGAAGTAAAAAGGATGCTGCCCATTGGTTGATTCCATATCGATATTTTAATATTGTAATTTTAAAGTATCCTAATCTGTTCATAAAGTGTTTTATGGTAGTAGAATTAAGAAAAAATGCTATATTCCTCCTGTGATTTGTGTAGGTAAATTATTAGTGTGTATACACACACACAATCAAGGCCTTTCTTTTTGAACAGAGGGCAATCGCTTAAGCCTACTGCGACATTTATACTGCTAGAACAAACCAGTACTGCAATGAGGTTTCAAAATAAAATCAGTAAGATTGTGTGTGTGAAATAGGTAAGATTTCATTTCTCTAATTTCATTGGCCCAGCACAAGGTATAATAGATAGTATGCACTTAACCGGAGAATGTTCTTTCTAGGGAAAGATTCCAACAGGCTGCTCCTAGCGACACATCAAGAAAGAAAAGGGCCCTCCAACATCTCTCCCCAGGAGCTGATAGGGTCCTGGTTCTCTGCTTTCACCGGAAAATTGCTCACGGCTAACCCATTCAAATAGCTCCCAGCAAATCACAGTGGCCTATAGCCAACTCCTTTTCCGCTCATTGGCCAACTGGAAACTTCAACTACTCCATGCCTCCCGCCTCTCATCCGGGAGCCAATAGGAAAGATTAACGCTTCGTAACTTAGAGTCATCAAGTACCGTACTTGCAATTGGCTATTGGAACTACCAATCGGGAAGTAGGCGGGGCCATGGCAGCCGGCCTATATAAGAAGAGGACAAAGGCGGCGCGCCGCCTGTGTCATCCGCCATCTTGGGCAAAGCAAGGTGGCCTCCACGTTTCCTGAGCGTCTTCTCCGCTTCTGCCTCAACCGCCCCTTGATCACAGACATGTCTCGGGATCGGTTCCGAAACCGGGGCGGTGGCGGTGGCGGCTTCCACCGGCGCGGAGGGGGCGGCGGCCGCGGCGGCCTCCACGACTTCCGCTCCCCGCCGCCCGGCATGGGCCTCAATCAGAACCGCGGACCCATGGGGCCCGGCCCGGGCCAGGGTGGTCCCAAGCCCCCGATCCCGCCACCGCCTCCGCACCAGCAACAGCAGCAGCCACCGCCGCAGCAGCCACCACCCCAGCAGCCGCCGCCGCTTCAGCCGCCGCCGCACCAGCCGCCGCACCAGCAGCCGCCACACCAACAGCCGCCGCACCAACAGCCGCCGCATCAGCCGCCGCCGCACCAGCAGCCGCCGCCGCCGCCACAGGACTCATCCAAGCCCGTCGTTCCTCAGGGACCTGGCCCGACTCCCGGCGTAGGCAGCGCTCCCCCGGCCTCCGGCTCGGCGCCGCCTGCCACCCCGCCGACCTCTGGGGCCCCCACGGGGCCCGGCCCCACCCCGACCCCGCCACCTGCTGTCACCTCGGCGCCCCCCGGGGCGCCCCCGCCCGCGCCCCCGAGCAGCGGGGTCCCCACCACCCCCCCTCAGGCTGGGGGCCCGCCGCCTCCACCCGCCGGGGTCCCAGGGCCCGGGCCTAAGCAGGGCCCGGGACCCGGCGGCCCCAAAGGCGGCAAAATGCCAGGTGGGCCGAAGCCCGGCGGCGGCCCGGGCCTAAGCACTCCAGGCGGCCACCCCAAGCCGCCGCACCGAGGCGGCGGGGAACCCCGTGGGGGCCGGCAGCACCACCCGCCCTACCACCAGCAGCACCACCAAGGGCCCCCGCCTGGCGGGCCCGGCGGTCGCAGCGAGGAGAAGATCTCAGACTCCGAGGTGAGTGTTTCCCTGAGCTACGCGTCGGCTCCCCTAAGATGGCGGCGGCCCCCTCCTCTTTCCCCTCCCCGCCCTCCATTTTGTCGGAGACCGGAAAGGGCGCCTGCGCGCGAGGCGGCGGGGGCGGGGCTGGCTCTCCGGGCGCGGGGCAGACGGCGTGGGTCCGCTATCCCGCCGCGGAATTGGCCTCTCTGCGGAGGCGGCGGAGGGCGGCGCGGAGAAGCTGCAATGGGCTTTGCTAAAGCTGCAATGGGCTTTGCTAAAGCTAGCGGATCCTGGGAACCAGAGCAGCGTAGAGCGGGAAATGCGGGATCGAATAGATCGGGGGGTTCCGGCCTTAAATACGCAGGTGCAGGTCTTGTCGCAGACAACGGAATCTTGGTCATTTTCTTTTCAGTTAATAGCGGAACACCGTTTTTAACTTTGTTCCCTGTGATTTCGATTTTGTCGGGGACCCTGAGTATATACGGCTGGCGAGGTTCCTTATAATAGAGCCTACCCAGTAGAGAGATTAGTGTCAGTGTTGTGGATGATTTAGGCTGTTAGGACTGTTGATTACGTTGGAAATCCCGTAAGTAGTATTTTTGACTTTAAACGGAACAGAGGAGCAACCCGATTGGTAAAATCTAGTTTAGGAAAAGCGAAAATTATTACTGGGTTTTTCTACTTGCAGAGGTCACTGGTGTATGAAAATTGCCTTCCTTTTTCATTAGGGGTTTAAAGCCAACTTGTCTCTCTTGAGGAGGCCTGGAGAGAAAACTTACACACAGCGTTGTCGGTTGTTTGTTGGGAATCTACCTGCTGATATCACGGAAGATGAGTTCAAAAGATTATTTGCTAAATATGGTGAACCAGGAGAAGTTTTTATCAACAAAGGCAAAGGATTCGGATTTATTAAGCTTGTGAGTTTGGTTTTTTTTTTTTGCTTTTTGGTGGAATTAAAAGGGTTTTTTTTCTCTACCACAAACATACTGTGTTTTTAAGCTACCAAGAATAAATTAGTCTTTCAGTTTTTCACCGTTCTTAGAGAAGAGATGCAACTGCTGTGTAGTGCATAAATTGTTGGTGTCACTGAGGGGAGTGGGTGGGTAAGGTATTTACCTACTTCTGAATGGTGTCAGGGAGGGCTACCGTGCAGATAGTTGAACTGAGCTGGCAGAAGAACAGGATGGGGAGTCAGGCTTATAAGATAGGGTGGGCATTAGTCAGTTTTGAGGTCATTAACGGAAGTGTGTGTCTTGATGCTTTCAGGAATCTAGAGCATTGGCTGAAATTGCTAAAGCTGAACTTGATGATACACCCATGAGAGGCAGACAGCTTCGGGTTCGATTTGCCACACACGCTGCTGCCCTTTCAGTTCGAAATCTTTCACCTTATGTTTCTAATGAGCTGTTGGAAGAAGCTTTTAGCCAGTTTGGTCCTATTGAAAGGGCTGTTGTTATTGTGGATGATCGTGGAAGATCTACAGGGAAAGGCATTGTTGAATTTGCTTCTAAACCAGCAGCAAGAAAAGCATTTGAAAGATGCAGTGAAGGTGTTTTCTTACTGACAACGTAAGTTCTTACGTTTATTCTAATACTTTTCATTTATTAACTTATATGAAGTTGTAGTAAGACAAACAAAATTAAGAAGGATCTATTTTTGTTGGTAGAACACCTCGTCCGGTCATTGTGGAACCCCTTGAACAGTTAGATGACGAAGATGGTCTTCCTGAAAAACTTGCACAGAAGAATCCAATGTATCAAAAGTAAGATCAATTAAACTCTTGGAAAGTTTTTCTTAATTTAAATGTAATTGAGAACTTAGAGAAATTTTTCAATTTTGCTAAAAATATACAAAATTATTTGAAATAGATATGCTTTTTAAGGATGGGAAAAATACTCTGATTTAGAATTTGGCTAGGGAAATGGATTTAGGAAGTGAAGGGTTTTTTTTAATCTCCAGTGTCCATGTTACTGTATCATTTTGCGGTATGTATTATTTTGCTGTAAAGACATCTTTAAAACCCATGGTGTGGTCTTTGCCTTTCCGTATTTCTTACAAGTGACAGGCCAGTGAAAATACCAGTAAAATCAAAGTATTTCTTGTGTACATCCATAAACTGGTTCATGTTTAAATATTGTCAGGGAGAGAGAAACCCCTCCTCGGTTTGCCCAGCATGGCACATTTGAGTATGAATATTCTCAGCGGTGGAAGTCCCTGGATGAAATGGAAAAACAGCAACGGGAACAAGTTGAAAAAAACATGAAAGATGCAAAAGACAAATTGGAAAGTGAAATGGAAGATGCCTATCACGAACATCAGGCAAATCTTTTGCGTCAAGGTAGAAGACCCTCTCTGAATTTTGCTGTTACCAGTTGCTCTTTGAAGTTAATGGAATTTCATTAATAGGAATCTAACAATTTTCCAATGTTCAGATCTGATGAGACGCCAGGAAGAATTAAGACGCATGGAAGAACTTCACAATCAAGAAATGCAGAAACGTAAAGAAATGCAATTGAGGTAAAATTTTTTTAAATTAAGTCTTTGCTCTTGAATTAAATGTACCTAAATTAATAAGGCTGAGATATCTCTAGAACTATTTTTCTAGAGTCACTGTTCCAGCCTTTGTGTGTATTTACTCCAACTTAGACTTTGTAACGCTGTTAAACTACTAGTTTTCCTCAAGTTGTATTTTTGAAATGTGGATAACAAACACTTGGGTTTTTATGCTTGAATATTTCCAGGCAGGAGGAGGAACGACGTAGGAGGGAAGAAGAGATGATGATTCGTCAACGTGAGATGGAAGAACAAATGAGACGCCAAAGAGAGGAAAGTTACAGCCGGATGGGCTACATGGATCCAGTAAGTAAACTTCTATTGCAGTGTAATTGCAGTTTTCTACAAGATTTGTAGATACCTAGGATGAAATTTTACTCAGTTAAATATAACTTTTCACATAACGGTCGTTCTGTCAGTTTTTGTTTTTAAAAGAAGTGTGTTATGATTGGTATACCTTGAGTTTTACCTTCTTGTGTTTGCCAAAGTATTTCGTTGGTTGGGGAGAAGCTTTATAGGTCTTTTGTTAATGGAGTCTCAATAACTGGTTTTAGAATATTGATTTTTAAAATTGCCTTAATGAGTTTTTTTTCTTTAAGTTGAAAGCAGTTTTGGAAATTTCTTTGTATTCTCAAGAATGCTTGGTATAGTGCAGGTATATGAAAGGGATTTTTTTTTTTTCTTTCAGAGAGAAAGAGACATGAGAATGGGTGGTGGAGGAGCAATGAACATGGGAGGTAAGAATGAAAATTAAATTAGTAATACCATTGGAGAGCAGTATTCTGGTTGAGTTGTAACCAGAATTTTTATTTCCTAGATCCCTATGGTTCAGGAGGCCAGAAATTTCCACCTCTAGGTGGTGGTGGTGGCATAGGTTATGAAGCTAATCCTGGAGTTCCACCAGCAACTATGAGTGGTTCCATGATGGGAAGCGACATGGTAATGTATCCTGTGGGACGTAGTTCAAAAGGAAATTCTCATTTTCACAACTTGCGTGTGTGTGTTTTTGTTTTTGTTTTTGTTTTCTTTTTTAAGTAGGTGACTGGACCTCGTTTAGTTCCCCTGTCATGTAAATCGTAATACTGAGGAATACTTTGGCAACATAGAAGAACTCAGTGTGGTAACCTAAACAGATAAGGTTGCCAACAAAAAGTCAATGCTGTTAGTGTGTTGGAGTTAATCTTTGGCAATAAGTAGACTAGGTGCTTTCCATCATTGCTTGTGTACTTTTGCACTGTAGCTCATGGCAAATCCAAATTCTAAATGTTAGACGATGGACCTGATTATTCTACATCCAAATGAGTAACCAAATGGCAAACTGTCATTCATTAAGCTGGTATTTGCCATAACTGAATCAGATTTGTTTGTAGCTTTAGGCATGTTTCAGCGATGTGTAGGACTTTGACCTGTATTTGGTGTGACTCTACCCATGAAAAGAATTGTTTAGTCTTCGGACTCGTCGTTTCCCACCTGTTGGGTCTGTCTATAGGTACACCTTCTAAAATAAACTGACATGTCTATTTTGCTACAGTGTAGCAAAAATCTTTGATAATTTTAAGCATACTAGTTGTGTGCATTTGATCTGTACCCTCTTGATGTCATATTTTAGCTGTATAGGTAGCCTGTCAGGTTGCTTTAGAACAACCAAATGACTTGGTCTGAGTGGCTGTGTTAGGGCTTTACAATACTTACAAGAACTGAATATTGACTTTAGAGGTGGGTTTGGAGAAAAGTGCACTTTCACAAATGAACTTGATCAGTTCATTTACAGGCTTTTGGCAAAGGAGGGAAGCTGCAGCATGTGTAGCTCACTAGATTTCATTTTACAAGTAGGAACATAAGGAATTAGTATGGGGCTTCATCTGTTCAATATCTGCATAAGGCTTTTTGAGAACTAGAATCATAAATAGCTGGTTGGGTTAAATGTGCTGTTTGGCTTTCTTCAAATTGCATTTTAAAACATAATGTGGGTAACATTTTGGTTTATATGCTTCCTAAGAGGCTGGTGTAGGTATGTATCAAATTTGTAACTCTTAATTTGACGTGATGTTCCCACAGTTACAGGTTCTGTAGTCCATGTAACAGGGAGCTCCTGGGTTCTAAGATACTGTAGTAACATAATTGTAAAACCTCCAGATTTCCTTTTTACTTTTTTGAGATACAACATACAGCACAATGTGCTCAAAACCTAAACTTCCGGGGATTTTGAAAAATAGTTTGAAGGACTGACATTCAGTCTTTTCAGCTAGCCCTGTAGGAAGCATGTTGAAATTATTTATAAGAACAGTTAAACCCTGACTCCATTTTAGTGTGGGGAGGTGGGTTGGTCTTATTTGGTTTTTGGGTGGGGACAGTACTCTGAGTAACTTGGTCTATTTTAAATGGAACTTGAAAGGTACTTCAGGCTGCTGTGCTTGCATCTCTGTAGGGATGTTCTGTTTGGAAACATAGGTTTCTAGAAGTACTTTAAAGCAAGATGAAATAATGAGGTCCTGCTTTATTGCAGACACTTAAGCTTTGTGTTAATGCTGTTTGGGAGACAACCTAAACACGGAATCATAACTATGAGTGAACATTACACAGACCTAAGGGGAAAAGTTGGGCTGTCATGAGGCTGGGCTGTATATTCAGTCAATTTGCAACAGTAGAGAACAGTACTGTGAACATGATTGTCTCTGGTTATATAGTGATGGCTCTGAAGGTGAAATACCTGTGAGAATATGGCAACACTTTTTAAAATCAATCAGCTACTGTGCCGGTTAAGTGACTAAATCTATTAGTCTTTTATGCTTTTTCCTTTTGTAGTCTGGTAGCATTTTATTAAAACTTTGTACCTTTTAAGATTTCTGCAACTTAGCAGATGTGTCTTAAGATCTTGAAAAGCACAAGGTTTCTTATGCAGCACATACCACTAACTGGTGAGTAGGTCTTTGTCACTTCATTGAGTGAACTGAATCTGTCTGATTGGGCTTGTTAGGCTTACTTGGAAATTAAATTTCCTGTTCAGACTTTGAAAGTGAGAGGTTTGCAAGCTTTTCAGTGGGTTAATCTGATGTGAAATTTCTTAAAACTCATTTTGGAATGGGTTTTCACATCTGTACTAATTCTTAAATTTTTTAGCACTACAGGGAAGATCTATTCTTTGAAACAGGTGTATGAGAATGGCTCAAGTGGGAACATACCACAAGGCATGTATTATCGTAAACTAATTTTCAAATTACCCTTTTTTCCTTTCTATGTTCCCGGTACCTGTGGATCGACTCATTGGTGATTGTATCGACGAACGTTGACTACGGAACCTTCTAAAATATTTACTTAACACACATGGACATCAACTACATATAATGAACTGTTAATTACTGTTCCAATAGCGTACTGAGCGCTTTGGGCAGGGAGGTGCGGGACCTGTGGGTGGACAGGGTCCTAGAGGAATGGGGCCTGGAACTCCAGCAGGATATGGTAGAGGGAGAGAAGAGTATGAAGGCCCAAACAAAAAACCCCGATTTTAGATGTGATATTTAGGCTTTCATTCCAGTTTGTTTTTGTCTTCTCTTGTTTAGATACCAATCTTTTAAATTCTTGCATTTTAGTAAGAAAGCTACCTTTTTATGGATGTTAGCAGTTTATTGACCTAATATTTGTAAATGGTCTGTTTGGGCAGGTAAAATTATGTAATGCAGTGTTTGAAACAGGATTTTTTCCCCCCTTTTTTCCTTTTTTTTTTTAAACTGTATAATGTCCCTCGAGTTACGGCAGTGTATCTTGTGCCACTGAATTTCCAAAGTGTACCATTTTTTTTTTTTACTGTGCTTCAAATAAATAGAAAACATAGTTACGATATTGATCTTCAACTTTGCCATTCATGCTTCTATGCACATTAGGCTAGGTATTCCACTTTGAAAGCATGAGAGTGTCTAGGCCTTTGAATGGCATATGCCATTTCTGGGAAATGTATTTGTAGGCTAAGTATTGCTTTCTACATTTAAGTATCCCCTTGTTTTAAAAAGAAGAAATGCATATTGAAGTAGTTTCATGATTTGATTTGTTTGGCATTATAGGAAGCAAGCTGGTGCTAAGTATTTTTAAATGGCTATGTAAGCAAAGCTGAACTGTAAATCTTCCTTCAGGATTGTGTACTAAGATTATGGAATGGGTGTAAGATTATTGACAGGGGGAGAAAGTGGGAATGACTGAATGGATCTTTTATGGCCTTATGATCTATTCTTTCCTTGAGAGTTTCTGAAGAAAAAGTGGAAAGATCATTTTGTTGCATTCCTCCATTCTTGTTTTTTAAGGAACAAGTCCCAAGCCCTACAAATGGCTTGTATTGAACTTCATATTTGAATTAAAGATTGTTAAACATGAAATCTTTTCATGTATTACTTTAAGTGGTCTTTAAAGATGGGGTTTAGTCTGAAAAATTCAACTGGAAAGAAGTGTAGTATCCATAAAGTAGGTTTAGCTGTATATACATTTGTACTCTGTAACTTTTACATCTCCTTGTGCTACTTCTTTTGGGCAAAATCTGTAGGACTATAAAAAAAACCTATTCTCTTTTCTAAGAGCTGGTGGTGACTTAATAACAAGTAGGGTTGCAGACAACCATTCTTACTGTGAAATATTTTTTAATCTGCTTTTCCATAGTTTTCTTCTGATGTAGCACTAAATCTGGAGAGAGTTGCTCATGCTACACAGTACAAATATACCTTCCTCCCAGTGTAAAGCTTTGGAGTGTTTCGATGGTGTTGTCAGTTTATCGTCAACTTCATTGAATCTCCTTCCATTAGAATGACAGACATTTTGACTTAATATTAAAGTAGATCATTACTGTTGTCTATTGGTACTGTGGGAACCTGCTTTCCCAGTGTATATTGTTAGCAGAGGAATAACTTTCTAAAAGTAGTAGGTAAAGTAATTGAATGGTTTGGCTTTGTTCTTAGTTACGTTTCCATTCAAATTTGTACATTATCGAACTCTTATTACGGAATATGTCTTTCTCTTTTTCACCTCTGTTGGTGTTAATTGGCAAAAGCAAAGTTCTAAATCAAATCTTTGTTAAAATGCTGAAGGTTTAGTATTGTGCCTGAGTACAAGGGGAAACCTATTGTTGAATCAATTGAGCACTTTGCATAGGAAACCTGATAATACTAAAAGTAAAACGCTAGTGGAATATGAAGGCATGCCACTAAATTCTGCTTGTGTGACTGACGGGTACCTGGTGTGCTAATTAAGGGAGAGAATCTCATTAGAAAATGTTCACTGTTTTATTCATCAAGACACTTGGAAATGGGTAGCTCTACCATAATTATATCAATGAGGAAGTTTTGTCTGAAGTCAAGTTATTAATTGGTAATAATGTATGAGATTTTCAGTACCGGAAACAAGGGTCTTGATTTGAACGGAGTCCATTACAATTTGATTGAATTGTATGGTAGGGACTCCACTAATGATAAGAAAATAAGGGGTGTTCATGGGACACCCACAAAGGGTGAACTTGAATGTGTGGGCGGGGGCTGGTGGGGAAGTGGGAAAAATCTGCCTGTAAAATTAATGTTTCAGTTTATTTTTCAGATTACATGCCTTTCTTTATAAGGGATGCTGGCACAGACCCCTAAAATAAACTTTTGGTAGTACTGTACCTTTGAAGAGTGGTGAAGGATGCTAAAGGATAATCTCCTGAAAGTTGTGGTTTTGATAGCTTTACTGTGTAGAATCGCTAAACTGTTGTTTAGCAAATAATGTTGCTTAGTTTCAACTAAGTTTTGACTTTCATCACTTGAAACAGCAGTGTACCAAGGGTCGTACGCTACTCAAATAGACTTTCAACAAGTCTTGCAATGATGTATATGATAGTTCTTAGCCTAATGTGAATTTAAATCATCTTAAAAAGTAGTTTCCAAAAAGCTGATATGAAACTTGGGGTGGGAAAGGGTAGGTAGTACTTTTGAAGTATTGTTAGCAATTTTTCTCACTTAGAGAAACCACCTGCCCCCATTTCCTCTTCTCCACTTTCTCTTATAATAATTTTGTTTTAAGAGGAACACTGATTGTTTTTGAACTACTTATTTCTAAACTGCGTTCTCTAAGAGTTCCCAGTGTATTTAATAGGTATTTTAGAAGCTTAACCCATTGGCTCACGTTTAGTGAAACCATATTCTCTGCTTAGAACACTAATTAAACTTAGAAGTGCTATATATAAACCCCACCACTCTCTTTAGATGTATTATACCACTAATATAAACAGGTAATAATTTGGGAAATTGTAATGTTACGCCTGTGCAATTTTTATAAGTGGCATATTATGGCAGATAAAAATTTAGATACTTGGCTTTTCTTGGGCAAGCCACTAAGCTGTGGCGGAATATTTTCTGGTGTTCTTGGACTGCAATTATGCACTATTAAAGTAGTGGCCTGCTACATAACTGCATTTAGCCAGCATTTCTGCAGTGCGTAACTGTGAGGAACGTAGTACCGCAAATGGCAATGGACATTAGGACCCGGATGTAGTATTCCTGCTTGCTCCAAGATTCTCATTGCCGACTGCATACAGGTAGGTAACAAGCAATATAATCTAACTTGGTGACTTGCTATGTACTTTTATTCCGTGGGCATTCTGACATCATACTTCTGACAATGAAATTACAGTGCAGCACCTAACACTTGTATGATAAAGCTAGCTTATATCAAAACTGCGTGGGTTTGGGTTTAGAGCTGTAATCTTGTCAGGCAGAATTCAGTGCTGTTGCAGTTCTCAGATAAAAAGTGCAAACTTGATTATTTGGTATGTCTGATTGAGTTGTGTGGTTTTCTTTAGTTGCATTGTAACTGAAGATAACATGGAACACATCAGTGGTGTGGGGGAGAGGGAACCATACCATACTTGGGAAGTAGAGTGCTTTTAGCATCTTGACACAGACTGTATAGCATGTGATAATTAGTCTCTGTTTCAGCAAACTGACCTGCCCATAGGTCAGCAATATCAGTAATTTCAGAGTGTAATCTTGGTAATTACTGTGCAGGTTGAGTGAATTAAGACTAAAAGTACAGTTTTTTTTTTTTTGCAGTGTGATTTAAAATTTTAAATGGGCTCCATGGGAACGCTCGTTACTAACTTGGGCATAGGTGGGACGCTAACATGTATAGTTCAAAGTTCTGTGATTTGTCTAAACATGTCTGTACTCTAAACCTGGGGAAAAGCGATGTAGCATGTTGACTTGACTATTGAATACATGTTGGGAATCATTTCCCAATCATAAGACTTCGTCGTATTCTGTAGGATAATTGCAAATGTTCAGAGTAGCTTTTTGAATTTGGTTCCCTTAGCTTTAGGGACGTGATGTTACAATCCAAAATGTTTTAATCACCAAAACAATACGTTTTCAAAAGCACCTTCCTTTGTTGCTTAGGACTTAAGCTTTGCATCGACTGTTGTTCCAGACCTCAATTCAACTGAACTTTGGTCTATGAACTGGTTTTTAGCTAGCATGCATGAGAAACAGCTTTCATGTATAATGTTTTCTGTTCTGTAACTGGAAAGGTTGGTTTACTTTGCATAAATGTTGGTGAATACACGACTATGAGAATTTTCTTTCCTTGTATCAAGAAAAATGGCTTGCTCTTGGCAAGCAATTCACAAGGTGGGGACAAATTTGTACTTTCAATTGTAGTCCATTCAACCAAATGACTTGATTCTCCTGTTAGATGAAAGTTGCAAATGGTGACTAGTTTAGCTCTCTATTTTAATACAATGCAGATCAAACGTAATGCTCAGTAGTAGGGACAAAGAGGGTCACTAAATTGGCATACAACCCTGATGGGGTTTTCCTGGGGCATAATCCGTTAAATCGGTGGCCATCACTGGCTGCCGTGGTTCAGTGATTGTTTAGAAATAAAAGCTCAGGTTTATTTCTTAACAGTCAATAACAGTTTTGAGAGAATGTACTTGTTACAATATATGGACTTCAGGAACATCTTTGGGGTGGGGGGTTAAATTTTGCTTCATTCTGCTTATTTCAAGATGGAAAGGCTTTTGCACTTTCGATGAGAAACCTGTGACTTAAGTCAATTCTTAATAGTTTTGATTTGTATGTAGCTATAATTTGTGAATCTTAGTGCAGAGGGTCTCTTAAAAACACTCAGTCAAAAAGCTGGGGATAAATGGGTTTCAGTAATAACTCTATATACTGAGGTGCTCGCATTGTATTTCATAATCTTTTCTTGTTACAAACCCAAATTATTATTTTTAATGATAATGGTCTGAAGTTCAGAGGTGTGATGCCAGAATGCATTTTCGTACTGTTAGGCCCTTGGAACAGATGCCGGTGCTTTATGAAAGATGAAAGAAATGCAATGGGTGCTCTTCACATAAGGTTGCAAAACCAACAAAGAATGCATAATAGCCTCACTTTTCCCCAATAAAGATATGCGTGTGACTAGTTTTGGACTTTTAACCTTAATGGGGGTTGCATGTCTCCTATTGTTAATCATTGTCAGCTGCAGTGACATGATCCACAGTCCTGCATTTACTGCCTTTCCCTTAATGATTTTGGACAGGTTTTAGAGAGCCAGGATGTTTGTTCTGGGCCTTTACTTGGTTTTGGCTTTAGCTGATGTTTCAGTGCTCTGTCAGCTAGTGCAGTTCTCAAATGGCTGCCTATTAGGGAAAGAATTCAGAGGATTTGGCCGTTCCTAATCATCTGTCATTGCTGCTAGATAATGATTGGCAATTTTTAAGACTCAACTGTGGAAATGTCACAGTTGTTGGTAAACCATGAAACATTAATGTTGCTTTTGAACACCAGTACTGAAAAGATTTTATTTGGAGGGTGACTAGGGGGCTGGATGCAGGATAGGATAATCTGGAGAATGGAGGAAGAATGCAAAACGATATAGTATCCCTTATGGATGGTACATGTGCAACAGGGAACTATTTCATTCACCCTTGGCAGTCACTGATAATCAGGAAGGAAGAAAAACCTGGAACTTGAATTAAGGCTGATCTTTCTGGTTTTTGTGCATTGTGGCCCTGCCAGGCATACAGAGTGAAGTCTTCTGTAGTGATGTCTCTTATCCCTCAGAAAAACTCAGGTTCCTTGCTGTCCCAATAAGGCATAGCTTCCCTGCCCCAACGTAAAACTCAGGACTTAAGGGGAAAGAATGAGGCAAATATATAGGATTGCAGGAAAACAACTACATTGTGTACTATGGAATGGGGAGGGCACTCTTGGAGGACTCCTGATGAAGGTGGATAGTCCACGTGAGAATGGAAGACATACTGGGTGGGGATCAGGGTATGTGCTTTTACATGAAAAGAGCTGATGTTAAAACTCATTTGGTAAGGTTAACGTTGTCACATACCTTCACATAAGGGATAGTATATTTTGGGTTGCAGTCAAACTTCATTGTGCTCAGACTGGTGGAAATAGCAGTTAGGCTTTTGTATTTTAAAGAAGATACAGTTTTCATTCTAATTCAGGTGTCTGCTACTATCTTACGAATGATTTTAGATTTTTTCCCGCCCCATGAAGTTTCTTCCTATTTTTTTATGCTGTAACTTGCCCCCAATCTTTATCTCTGGAATTTTACTCTTTAAATTTTGAAGTTAACTAGCATTTTCAAATCTTTATACCCTTGTCTTTTATATTAACTTTTTCTTATTATTCTTTAGGTAAGAATGATTGATGTTGGCTGATCCTGGAGTGTTCATTCACTTGAAGTAAGTTTCTTTGGAGGTCTTAACTTGTAGAAGATTTTGGGTTTGATTTTGATGGTTAAATAATTTGATTTAGCTATGTGGGGCAGAAAGTATTTGATTTCTAAGATGTTCACCCCCTTCTACGATAATATCACTAAATTGTTGTTTTTTAAATGCATTATGTGCATGTGGGTGTATGGTTGGAAAGAGAAAAGGTTGGGAATATTTTTTAAAAATCAAACAATAGTATTAAAAGATGGAGAGAAGATGTAGAGGAAAACAATTCATAGAAGATCAGAAAAGAAGGCTTGAACTAGTGGAGAAATGCTGTATTTTCAGTACTCTAAATTCAAGTTGCTATTCTGAAATGATGACTCTTCAGTCTTAATTCCTACCCTTAATTCCTACCCGTGCTGAAACTGAGTACACAAAAAATTGAATCTTCTAAGTCATGTTTTACAAATGTAGTTTAACTTTGGGCAATTACAATTAAATTTTATTTTTTTTATTTTTTGGGGGTAATTAGGTTATTTATGTATTTATGTTTAGAGGAGATACTGGGGACTGAACCCAGGACCTGGTACATGCTAAGCATGTGCTCTAACACTTGAGCTATATCCACCCCCTACATTTAAAATTAAAGGATTGTACCAATTCAAAATCCCCTTGAGATTCGTTTTTACGTGATGAGTAAATTGCGAGAAACAACTAGTCATTGGTAGGAGGGAAAATTCCATGAGTACAATTGACCCTTGAACAACGTGGGTTTGAGTTTTCAAGGGTCCGCTTATGTTCAGTAAATAATGTATTACAGTAATGCATGATCTGAGATTGGTTGAATCCACGAGTATGGAGGACCTATTGTAAAGTTACGTGTGGATTTTTAACTCAGGGGATTGGTGCTCCTACCCACTGTGGTGGTCAAGAATCAGCTATACATTTGAAAAAAGTTTAGAAGAAGAATAAAACCTTGGTGTGGGCCAGGTCTTCCCTAAACAGTAGCATAGCAAAAACCCATTGATTGAAGTCTGAACTTACGACAAAATACATACCTGTTGTTGATATTGGAACTAAATGTACACATTAAAAATTAATAAAAATGGTATGCTGAGAATTATTTTAACAAGGATATTTTTAATGGTAGGTGGGTAAGATAGTCTCAAGACATCACACAGCATGAGCTGATCAAGAAAGCAAGCCACAACTTGTTAGACTGATGAAGTGTCTAGGTAAGTTAAGTGGCTCTTGGACTCTGTAAACTGCCTTCAGAAGGACTCTTGGGTGGTGTAAAAGTAACTAATTGTGTGGCTATCTCTTCTTAGTTTCATCTGCATTAACACTTCCTTGTAGGAAGTATGTTGTTCTTAAAGCACATACTTAGATATTTAATTATTTTTACAGCCTTCTGAAGTGTGGTTGGCCTTGTATGTTGGTTTTGCTTGAAGCCTCAGAAAAACAGACTTTAAATAAAAGTTTTAAATAAAAATGCATATATATATATATATATATATATATATATATATATATATATACACACACACACATTTATCTCTGTCCATAGGACCATACAGAGGAAGGTTCAGAAAATTTGAAGTCTTAATTTTTCACCCAAATAGTTAAATGGTAGTCTCCTATAATTGAAAATGGATGGAAAACAAAATAATATAGATGATGATTTAGAAGGGTTTGCAATTTTAAAGGGCAGCTTAACTCTGCTGTTTTAGCTGGAAAAGCAGTCACAATGTGTAAACAAATGGACATGGCTGTGTCCCAGTAAAGCTATTTTATTAAAAGGTGGCCTATACATGGAAACTTACAGTCCCCTCATCTTATAGAAACTGTATTTGTACATAGCTGTCACTCGGTTTAAGAGGCTGTCATAATCAGTTCAAAATTTAAACAAAAACAGGAGAATTGAGGGCTATATTTTATGCCTAGGGAGAGAGAGGGTGCCAGTTAATGGAGTGCCTTGAATGTTAAGAGATACGCCTTGTAAGAGTCTGATAGTTACTAAAAGTTCTTGTAGAAAATGAAAGTAAAATTTTAACAAAGTAGCTGGGTAACAAGAAGTCTGGTATTAAAATCATCTCTGCTGCCCAACCTTTAGTTATGTAAAAATGATTAAATACTATAAATACCACATTTCTTGATTAATGTTACTTTGCTGTTAGGAAGTTTATTAATTGGTTGGTGCTTTTAAATATTTGACAACTTGAGAACTGACTCTTGGAGTAATCATTTCCTTTAATTGGCAGGATCAGGTGAACTGTGTCCCGAAAACCAGTGAGGAAGAGGGCAAAGAGGAATGAACAACAACCTGTTGTTTAATAAAGACATTTTGAAATTAGATTGTCCTTTTGGTTTTGTTTTGTTTTCAAGTAGGACTCTGCACTTTCTAGAGTTCTCCTAATATGTCAGCAACTTGTTTTTGGATATTTGAAAAAAGTCATTCTGAAACATAAAGCAAATTAATTCGGGACTGTTTCTTGTGTGGGTAGTCAGGTGTTACTTCACAAACAAGCAGAGCCTACATTGCATCTTCCCAGATAACCATATTTTGGTTATCCTGAGTAGCAATTTCTTTAAAATGAAGTTGAATTTTATATGCAGTATAATAGGCAAATTCTCAGGATACCTATAAATGTAAGGAAAATAACTGCTGGAATTTATTATAAAATCTGATTATTCTTTACTCTTGAAATGCTCATTAAAACTTGACAAGCTATTAGTTGAATGGCTCTTTGACACTAAATTAAGCATTTGTTCAGGATAAGGTATGAGGTAATTTGAGATTAAAGTAGCTTTAAAGAAAGTGGAAAGCCACAATTGTCACCGGTCCCATGGAATTTGCTATTAAAAGCTGTGTGTAGTCAGTACCAAGGATGAAGCCAAGACCCCACTCCACTGTAAATACTCATTTTGCTTATCTGTGGGTATCTTTTCAAATAAGGAGGACACCCAGCCATCCCAAATCAAAAATCAGAATTCTGAGTCCATGTCTTGGTTCAGCCCTCTGTTACTCCTGATTGCCAGCTTACTTAGCATCTTTGTGGATCTCAAGGCAAAAACGGTCTGCAGTGTTCAGGGGTATAATGGGTTCTTGCTACTGGAGTATTCTGCAGTTTGCCCAGCTGCATTATTTGGCAAGTTACCTAAATTGGACTTTGCTTATCAGTAGAGTAGACTATTTTTCATTGGGTCACTGGGGTAAAAGATGGGTATACATAAATGATCTCACAGTAATCAGTACAAAAGGAGCACATGGAGTTTTCAGATATATTTACCAGTTATCAAGGTTCCAGGATTCTTTACCTAGTTGTACAGTAATTATTTATAGCAAAGAAATGAGTTAATTTTGGTAAGCTTTTAGGCCATGGAGTCCATAGGTGAAAATTAGTAGATCTTAGTGCTGAAGGCACTGGAACCCTTCAAGAGACTTTGACAGGTAACAGCCTCACGTTAAATATGATTAAGAATCCCAACCTAGCAGGGTTTGTATGTTGATGAGTTAACTATTTTAACTCAATTCCTGACAGTTAGGGTGGGGGGTATAGCAAGCCTAAGCTTAAAACAAGTCCACGAGATTTTTAACAAATAGTATGAGGCATGTAATGTTCTGCATGTAAAATGAGTTGAGTTCCAAGTGTGTTTGAGGCAAGACGGAATGAGAGGAAAGAATGGGAAGAAATTAAAGATCCAAATGGTAAAACATCTCATGTTCATGGATTGAAACAATGTTAACATAGCATTCCCCAAACTGATTTACAGATTCAACATGTTCCAGTTGACTTCTTGAAATTGATAAGCTGACTCTGAGTTTCACATGGACCCATATACAAAATACTAAAAATGGGTCAAACACCTAAATATAGGAATGAAATCTATAAAACTTAGAAAATGGATAAATGTTCATTACCTTGAGTTCGGTAAAAGATTATTAAATGTGACACCAAAAAAAAGCAACAACAAAAAAGGTAAATTGGATTTACCAGAGTTAAACACTGCTATGACGACACCATGAAGAAAGTGAAAACACAGAATGGAGAAAATTGCAAATCTCTGATAAGGGGCTTGAATCTAAAATGTTTAAACAATTTTAAAAACTCTAAGCCCAGTTTAGAGTTTGAGATTTGCAAATGTTCCCCACCATCTATAAAAGTGGATAAAACAAATTTCTTCTGTATAGCACACGAAACTTGAACAGCTTGTAATACCCTTTAATGAAAAAATATGAAAACGACTATGTGTATATACATGACTAGGATGTTATGATGTACACTAGAAATTGGCTAAAAAGGAAAATTGACAAATTGTAAATGACTCTAAGTTCAAAAAACAAAAAACAGTCCAATTTAGAAATAAGCAAAGGATTTAAATAGAGTTCTAGAGCCTGTGATATGGAGATTGAGGACGTTCTGTTGCAGTAATCCCAGTAGGTTGGAAAGCAGCCCTATGTTAAAAGATCAAGGGAAGCCAGTCTGAGAAGAGGGTTTGGATTGGGCAGTAGAAAAACACTTTGCCCTCAGCAATAATAGACTTAAAGAGTAATTTTTGCATGTGAGAATTTGTCAATATTTTTATTTGTCTTAGGGAGACCGGCTCTCCATTCACCTGTTGGTTTGGGATGAGGGATTTATTTTCATCAAATATTAAGACAAAAGTCTTTGGATGGTGAATTTAACAAAAAAGTGGTAGCATTTACAAGAACTGCTGTATAAAGTACGGATGAACCGACGGGGCTCACCTGAATAGTTCATCCTGTTCTCTTTCTGATTTCAGACTTTATAAATGATGTAAATTTTTGAGGTTTGCACTGAAATAACTAACTGGTATTTTCCCATTAGAGAGTCAAGCCAATTTTTTTCTATTCTGGACAAAAACATGAAAGTATTTTTGGAAATATTTATGCAATGTATAATAAAATATCTTAAAAGAAAAAAGACGAAAGTAACAACGTGGTTTTCTTTTATATGGAATCAGGTCATAGATATTATTTTTCTTCTCTTCATTTTACAATTTTTATTGTAGACCTGTATCCTCTTGCCCCTTCTGGTTTAAAAAAATTTTTTGGTAGAACTTTAATCTCATTTTTCACATGAGACTTTTTTTTATAAACAAAGCAAACATTTTGTTTCTCATAACTTTATGGCAGAATTTGAAACGGTATTTTAGATTTCCCTCCCCTTTTCTTAGCTAGTCGTTACATACTATAATTATACTTCTTAAATGTCTTTCATTCCAGCCCTTTTAGTACCTGCCAGCACTGTCCTAATTCAGTGTCTCAATATGCTCTACTTGGTCTCTCAGCCCTTTACCAGCCTCCTTGCCTTCACCCTTGCATTTCCACTGCTGTCATAGTTTCCATCCTAAACCCCCAATCTCAGCCTTTCTCTACTGTTGCGAATCCCTTTCTCTTGTACAATGAAGTTGAAACTACTTATCAGGTCATACAAATCTAGCTCCTTATTTAGTTACATCTTTTATCATATCTTTGAAACAATTTTCCATGTGAGGCAAACTATGTGTACTTCCCCAAGGGTATCTTGGGTCTTTCTCCCTCCTTGCCTATGTACCCATTGCTTCAGCTTCCTAGAAAGAACTTCATTTGTCAGACTGGCAAATACCAACTTTCAATATACTCTCATTTTTTCTTTTTCTTTTAAAAATGCAGTTCTTTTTTTTTTTTTTTCTGATTTCCACCTGCTCAGAGGTATATACACACACAAACACGAACGATTCCTTTGGTGGGTCCTTATTGGTAACCCTTGGATTTGTTTACAGTTCTGTTTCATCCTCTAGACCTCTGAGTGGCAAGGAGCATGTCCTACTGGACTTTGAATCCTCTGTGGGAAGCCTGGCATAGAATACATTTTAAATAACTGTATAATGAAATAATTCCTTTTTCACTGAGGAGACTGAACCTGAGGGAACATGGCTATTTCCAAAGTCTCCAAAAGGAAATGACAGAGCTGACGCTCAGACTCAGAATTGTTTTATTCCAGATTTGGTGTCCTATCCACTATATCTAAGATACTAATGGTATCTTAACGTTTATTTAGTCCATGAACATTTGTTATGATCTGCTAATGCAAAATAAAATCCAAACATTGTTTTTGAGATTTAGTATTTAATACAGAAGTACCTTTACTGTTGTGGGAGAATAATAAATATGCCTTCAATAGTTCACACTAAAGATTGCAAATAATGGGGGAGGAGGGTATAGCACAGAGGTAGAGTGGGTGCTAAGCATGCACAAAGTCCTGGGTTCAATCCCCCATACCTCCACTAAAAATAATAACTAAATAAACCTAATTGCCTCCCTCACAAAAAATAAAAACAAATTTTTAAAAGAGACTGTAAATAACATGATCTTATATTTTGTTGCCTTCAAGAAACAGGTTTTCTTCATACTAGACTCCAAAACTCATTTGCTTTTACCCCATCTGGTAGCTAGACCATTTCTGCACATGCTTTCCTGGAAGATTTACACTTCACTTACTAATTTTCATTTCCCACAAGGGTCATAATGACTTTGATGTGTCAGCACTTTAAAGATGTCATGTCACTGTTTTCTTGCTTGCCGTGTTACTACTACCACTACTACCACTACTACTATTATCTTTTTTAAAAATGGTGGCACTGGGGTTTATTAAGCCATGCCTTAGTGTAAGTGCTGGGCTTGCCCATGGTGCTCTAGATGTATCAGGCCCAGATGTCCTGCCAATTCTAGAGCCCTGGCCCCAGTAAACTGAGAGCTAGTTGATGTTGTACACAAGCCCATCATCTGTCACTTCCATGTGGCCAACAGTCACTGCCAGACCTAGAAACTTCTTCATCTGGAACTTGATTGTGGGGCTCACTTCATGGACTCTGGCCACCATCTTCTCATTGTGGATCAGCAAGCAAGGGCCCAGGATTTGTGGG
This sequence comes from Vicugna pacos, assembly GCF_048564905.1. Lineage (NCBI taxonomy): Eukaryota > Metazoa > Chordata > Mammalia > Artiodactyla > Camelidae > Vicugna > Vicugna pacos. The sequence goes on from NC_132999.1 coordinate 42,703,769, forward strand.
TTCTGCTTGATGAGACTCTGAAGCCACAGAGGCATAATTCTTGGCCAACTTCTTGACCAGATTCTTATTCTTGTTGAGTTTCTTCAGCTCTTTGATGTCCATATGGGGTATATCCACAGCTGTGGCCTCATCACAGTGCTACTGGTCCCCCAGGACACACGTGGAAAACTTGGGGCAGGGAGTGGATTTAGCCTGATGGTGCCCAAGAAGTATTTGTCCTTGTGAGGGTCATAGTTCTTCAAGGCGATCTGCAGCCTCGAGCTGATCAGCAACTCAAGCCAATCTGCAGTTTCCAAAAACTTCGGGTGCTGAGCTGGTTCTGGTGCAGGACTTCCCACACTACCTCACAGAGGGTATTGCAGGAGATGCTGCTAATGGTGCCCTGTGCTGCAATAACCAGAAAAGAGTTGCTTGCATTCTTTCTGATGGGAAATTAGTTGTCTCCTTTTCCTTTGTTCTCCCATTATAATGTGCCTTTTCTCTCTAGAAGCTTCTAAGCTTTTCTCTTTATCTCTTAGAACTTTTACTCTTTTTCAGTATCTTGATTATGATATGCCTTGGGATTGTTTGCTTTATTTTGCTTCATATTTGTTGAAATTCTTAGATTTATAGATTTATAGTTTCATTACATTTTTTAATACTGTCCACTACTTAATGAGATGTTTTTTCTGCCTTCCTGTTCTTGGACTCCGTTACATGTAAGTGAGATTGCTTGACATTATCCAACAGCTCACCAAGTCTCTTGCATTGGTTTTGTTTTCCTTGGGGCGTCAGTGAACTTAAAGATGAAGCAGTATATCTTGCTATGTTCTTAAGTTTGCTTATTTTTACCTCTACAGTGTCTAATTTCCTGTACCCCTAAAAAGTGAATTTTTCATTTCAGATGTTGTATTTTCTTCTTCTAGAAAAGATACAATCTTGTATCTTCTAGAAGGAAATGCTGTATTTTTCTAGAACTCTAGAAGTTCCATTAGTTCTATCTTAATATTTTCTCCTCATTATGTTCACATTTTCCTGTATGTACATGTACATGGGTACAGTGCTATTTTTAACATTATTGTCTGCTAGTTCCATCATCTCTATCATTCTGGGTTTTGTTTGTTTTTTACTATCAACTGATTTTTCTTCTGGTTTAGGTCATAATTTCCTACTTCTCTACATGTCTAATAAATTTTTTTAACATTTTTTAATTGAGTTATAGTCATTTTACAATGTTGTGTCGAATTCTAGCATAGAGCACAATTTTTCAGTTACACATGGACATACATATATTCACTGTCACATTTTTTTCACTGTGAGCTACCACAAGATCTTGTATATATTTCCCTATGCTATACAGTATAATCTTGCTTATCTATTCTGCATATGCCCGTCAGGATCTACAAATTTTGAAATCCCAGTCTGTCCCTTCCCACCCCCTGTGTCTAGTAATTTTTGATTGGATATTGGGCAGTATTATATCATGTTGTTGAGTATCTTCCTTTTAAGAGTAATTTAGTTTTGTTTTGGCAAGCACTGAGATTTGTTAGAGCATGTCTGGAGTAGCCGTTTTCTCCAGAGCTAATTCTAGTGTCTCTCCTAGATGCCTAGGTGTTTAACAGGTTCCTCTGTTCTGGATAGTCAGGACATGAGTATCTCCCAGGACTGTGTAAGCTCCAGCAACTGTTTATCTTATAGTTCCTGTGTTGTTCATTATTTCAGTAATTGTTCTTTGTCTGATCGTGTAGCATCTCATTCTATACGTGCACAACTTAGTGTTCTGCTCAGGATTCAAATGGACCTTTATGCAAATCTCTTTCTCTGCATAGCTTCCTCCTTTCTAGTACTCTGTTCTACAAATTCCAGCTGCTTTAGCCTCATCAAACCAATCTCTGTCTCTTCAATGCAGCAAGACTGTTATGCTCTGGTTGGGTTCTCCTTCCTATCGTGTGGATTGGGTAATGCCTCCAGGCAGCTACCTATGACAACTGTAGGGATCACTTCTTTACTACCCTTTTTTTCAGGGGTCATGGTCCTGCATAGCCTGTTTTCCAACATGTTATGGACTAAATTGTATCCCCCTCAAATTCATATATTAAAGTCTTAATTCCTAATACATATCAGAATGTGACTGTATTTGGACATAGGGCCTTTAAAGAGGTAATTAAGTTTAAACGAGGTCATATGAATGAGGCTCTAATCCAACATGACTGGTATCCTTAGAAGAAGGGGAAGCAGTACAAAAGCCATGTGAAAAGTCCGTGTGAAGACACAGCAAAAAGTTTCCACCTGTAAGCTAATGAGAGAGGCCTCAGAAGAAATCAAACCTACTGACACCCTGATCTTGGATGTCTGGCCTCCACAACTAGGAGAAAAATTTCTATTGTCTTAGCCATTCAGTCTGTGGTATTTTGTTATGTCAGCCTTAGCAATCGAATATGCAGTGTAAGAACATTTGTTTCATATACTTTGCACAGTTTTTTAGTTGTTTATAGCAGAAGGGCAAATCTGGTACCAATTCTCTATCTGACCTGGAATCCAATAGATTTGTTTTATCAGATGTCAGAACAAGTTGGAAAAAGTTACAAGTATTCACACATCTCCATTTTACACTGGAAAATGATGTATTTTTTTTAAAGCTTTATTGAAGCATAATTGATATACAATAAGCTGCACATATTTTAAGTATAAATCTTATAAATTTGACATATGTATGTACCATGATACATTACCATAATCAAGATAATGAACATGGCCATCACCATGGTACCTTGTGTCCCTTAGCAATCCTGACTCCTGCCCCTCCATAACTGTCCTTTCCCTCTACCAATCTACGGGCAACCACTAATCTGCTTTTGCACCATGATAGATTACTTTGCGTTTTCTAGAATTCTATATAAATGACTATACGGCATGAACTTCTTTTGTTTGTTTTGGTCTGGCCTCTTTGACACAGCATAAACTGAGATTCGTTCATGTTGTTGTGTGTATTAATAGTTTATTCCTTTTTGTTGTTCGAGTATTTTTTTGTATGGATATACCACAATTCTTAAAATTCATTCACATATTGATGGGCATTTGACTCGCTTCCAATTTTTGGCTATTATAAATAAATTTGCTGTAAATATTCACGTTGAAGTCTGCAAGAACCTATGTGTCAGTTTTCTTGGCTAAATTCCTAAGAGTGGAGTGGCTGGGTTATATGGCACTTGCTACTTTTCTCTCCTACTTTGTTTCTCTCTGAAGCATATATCACCTAATAAGTATATACTTTACTTAGTGAATGGTCAGGCCACTCAATATGGCCATTCCCTTGCTCTCTGTACATCCCCTGCTTGACCAGTCTCCGCATTTCACCTACACCCTACTCACATGACGATCCAATCCTCTCAATCATAGGGCTTAATCATTAACTACCTGCTTGCCCCCTGCCCCAGCCGCTGGTTTCCTTGGTAACTGATGAGCCAACCTGACATCAATTCACCTTATAAATGGTAGCCTCCTTCTCCCGGAGTAGCAAAGACTGTTGCTGCATCCTAGCTGCTCTCTGCTGCTGTACATGGTGGGCGTCGCTCCAGGACTTTTGCATCAGACCTGTAAGATTCCCGGTCCAGTAAACTGTTGTTGTCTGTCGCCGCTGCCAGGCTCTTTCTTCGGTCTCACAGCTGGGAAACTAGAAGACTTGCAGGACTGCTAGATATGGCCCAACACTTATGAATTCTGTTTATTGTCAATCTTCCATCACCAGAAAGGAAGCTTCATAAAGGCAGGAAATGTTTTGGTTTACTGCTGTTTCCCCTGCCTAGAATAGTGTCTTGTCATGGCATGTGCTCAATAATCAAACAGAAACATTTATGTGTTGTCTAATATGGGTCAGGCATATTTTAAGTACTTGACATGTGGAAGCGTTTGTTTAATTATTGAGATGACATATTCTTTTATGAGACTCAGAATATTGGATTTGTAGGTTTTGGCCTTTGAAGTTTTTGTGAACAGGGTTACTAATTATTAGTGATTAAGCAGAAGTGGCAAGTTAAGATTTATTTTCCAGACTAACTCCAGGTTGTGTAGTGGTTAGCCATGCCATTTGTGTTGTGAACATTCTGAAGACGAGTTTGGGCTGAGTACCATGATTGAAGATGATATGTACCAGGTTTACCGAGAATGGAGAACAGGGGCATAGGTGCCCCGCTCCTAGCATTTCTGGTTTTGAGTGCTCAGTTTACTGAAAGGATGGAGGAACATAACATCACTTTGGCTTAAATGTCCAGTTTGTATAGATATACAGTGCAATATATTGTATTTTTTTAATTCTTAAGGAATTTGGTCCAAAAGTCAAACACTGAACATAATATACAAGATAATATGAAATTGAACACTGAAAAGCTCTACAAAAGAAAGGACCTATATTTAAAAGTCATATTCTGTCTAAATCTGTTTTTCCTCTTTCTAGTATGAATAACCACAGCTGCTGAGTTTCTGCTTCTGATTGTACAATCGTCTTTCACCAGGGGAAAACTGCTTACCAAAGGATTGCTCTTCTCGGCTATTCTATATACCACACTACGCATTACCGAGCACATTTCATCTGTCAGTTCACCAACTTCTACCAAGAAAACTTGCCCAAGTAAAACAGAATTCTGAAGTCTGTGCCGTCTCTTCATTTCTGTGCACGTAGTTCTTAGAGCATTGGGTTTAATTCTCTACATTTCCATGTTTCTGAGGAAATGTCACTTTGGAACAAATGTATTACTTTTGCTTTCTGACTTCTAATTAGATTTCTCATAGAGACTTTGTTAATTGAGGGGTTTATAGATTCTAAAGTACGAGGCATTTCATTTTTCTTCAAGACTAAATAACATGACTGGCTGTTTGAAGGAGAACCGGAAGCTAATTATCCTTCTTCTTTCAGTTGAAATTTTCTATAAAAGGAATAGTGTAGGCTGAGTCTATTATGCCCCATTCCTGTAGACAACCACTATTTAAACATCATTCATTATTTAATAAAGGCAGGAAAAATTTCAAGACCTACAGAAAAATGATGTTACCCTTGTAGTGCTACATGGGAAGTTATTTCTCTTGAAGAAGATAACTGTCACAGACACGTGTATCGAGCCTTCCAACATTCCTGGACATTATTACTTTGGAGACTTGTTGCTCTCTCCTTTGAGTAAGATGCTTTATGGAGAGAGGGGGCAGTGTCTTCATTAGAGTGATGCATTAAATTTGTGAAGAGTATCCGGAAATTTCTCCCCTACCCTGAGATGTTTGAAGATCTGGTGAAGTTTGGTTATTTAGTATCTTATGGTAGATACTAGAAATCCTGGGAATACAGAATATAGTCAGAAGTCAGTTAACAGGAAGAGTTTTAACATGTTCACGATTTAGAACAAGAGAGTAACTGAGTTTCTTACTTCACTTCTAGATAAACATACTGGAACAATTTCTTTACTTGCATGGCTGTATTGTATAAGTTCTCTTATATTTCAATGTTGGCATTAAAATGGAGTATTTTAGTACAATCAGTTAAAGTGAACTTCCTATTTTTTAGAAAACTAAGTATGGCTTTGTTCTTAAATATGCTGGGAACATATTACCTATAATCACATTTTCTTTTATTTCAGTCTCAAGAAACTGAACTGATAGGATACGTTTTTGGAAAAGCTTTTGAGATGTGCTCCCTTACAGTACTTAAGAATTACGATTAGTTTTAAATAAACTCAGCCTGTTTTATTTATCCAGATACCCATTTTCCTCTCAGACTAACCACCTTGATCAGGTTTTTTTTTCTTCTCTGTTTTAGAAGTTTAATTCTTGTATGCTTTGATTTGCAGTTGCCTTCAGAGCCCGTGGTTCATTCTTTAAGAATATCCTTAGTGATGCACAATCTTTGCCTTTTGAGGGTGGTTGAAGTTATATGGAATCTTCTGTGGTGAATAAAGTACATAACTGGGCTGATTATTACTATGTGACAAATACTATGCTAAGTACTTGACATGCATTATCTAAATTTATCTTTGTGATTCCTCTGTGATGATAGATACTAATATTAATCTCCTTTTTATAGACGAGGAAACTAAAGCTTAGTACAGCTAAATTTGCTCAGGCTTAGACAGGTAGAAAGTGGTGGAGCTGGGGGGTTGAATGATTCTGGGCCTGTGTTCTTAACCATGGTGTGCTCTCACTCCATTCCCTAAGAGCTGATTTCAGTTGTGGTATCTGGGTGGAAATTCTCGTGCACCTGCTATCATCCCACATCAAGCAAGGGATATGAGAGTATCTCTTTTCCTGCCTTGAGAGTACCACTTGCCATTTGGAGGCACAACCCAGAAGTGAGGGGAATTAATGTCTCTGGAGGGGGGCAAGCAGTGGCATTTGGTGGCCAAGCACCTTTTCTTCCCGGGGACGGTCCCAGGGCACTGTCTACATGGTTCCTTGGAGTCCCCATGGGATTAAGCCCCACTTGCTCGTTGTGTGGTGACCAGTTCATTAAATCCTTTTGTTATTTCACGTTCCTCATACCTTCACTTCTGATTCCTGAGATTTCCTCCCAAATAAACTACTTACATTCAATTCCTGGGCTCAGGCAATACTCTGGGGGAATAAACCTATGAAACCCACCAATTCTGTCTTTGAGAAATCTGATTTGAGGAGGAGGATGTAGCTCAGTGGTAGAGTGTATGCTTGGCATGCATGAAGTCTTGGGTTCAATCCCCAGTACCTCTAAAAAAAAAAGAAATATGATTTGGATATGAAACATATTCTTGTATTACTTGTCAGTTGTCCCTAAAATATATACCTGAGTGTCTATAGAGTTCCTAGTGCCAGAAAGTCACTAGTTCAGCCAACAGCTTAACTGAGATATCACTGATGCACAATAAATGTACATATTTAAAGTGTATAATTTGATCAGCTTTGACATGTGACCATCCATCAAACCACAGCTGTGTCAAAACAATGAACATTTTCATTATCCCCAAGCGTTCCAGTTGCTTCCTTGTAATCCAACCCTTTCTTCCCACCCTGGAAAATACTGAGATGCTTTCTCTACTCTATATTTGTTTGCACATCTAGAATTTCATAGAAATGAAATAATACAAAATTTACTTCTTTGCTCTAGCTTCTTTTATTTAACATAATTATTTTGATATTTATTCATTAAGTTGTATCAGTAGTTTGTTCCTTTTTATTGCTGAGAGGTATTCCATTGCATGGATATAACATAATTTGTTTATCCATGTACCTGATGATGGGTGTGATGGTTAATTTTATTTGTCAGCCTGACTGGGCCAAGCATGCCCAGATAGCTAATAAAACAACATTTTTTTTGGTGTCTGTGAGAGTGTTTCCAGAAGAGATTAGCATTTGAATTGGTAGACTGAGTAAAAAGATTGCCCTCACCAGTGCAGGTAGGTATTACCCAGTCTCTTGAGGGCCTGAATAGAACTCTCTATTCAGAGGATGTAGAGGAAGGGTGAATTTGCTGTTTGTGTTGGGACATTCATCTTCTCTTTCCCTTGGAGTCTTTCCTCGTTCCTCAAACTCGATTGAGACTTTCACCCTAACTCCCCTGGTTCTCGGGAATTTGGGGCTTGGACTGAATCACACCACCAGGTTTCTTGTTCTCCAGCTTGCAGATGGCAGGCAGTGGGATTTCTTAGCCTCCATAATTGTGAGAGTCAATTCCCATAATAAACCTCACCTTATATATTCATATATATATCCTATTAGTTATGTTTCCCTGGAGAACCCTAGTACAATGGGCATTTGGATTGTTTCCAGTTTGGGGCTATTATAATGAAGCTACTATGAGTATCTGTGTACAAGTCTTTTGTGTGGATGTTGGCTTTCATTTCCTTAAATAAATATCTAGGAGCAGAATGGCAAGGTCATATGGTAGGTGTATGTTAAACATTTAAGGAAGCTGCCAAACTATTTTCCAAAGTGCTTATACAATCTTATATTCCCACCAGCAGTATATGAGAGTTCCAGTTGCTCCATATCCTTGCCAACACTTTTTAATTTTGCCAACTTTTAAATTGTAACCATTCTAGTTAGCTGTGTATTGCTGTCACTTTGAGTTTTTAATTTGCATTTTCCTAATAACTAATGGTGTTGAATATCTTTTCATGTACTTATTGGCCATCCATATATCTTCTTTGGTGAAGTCCATTTATATCTTTTGCAAACTTTAAAAAATTACATTGTTTGCTTATTATTCATTGGTAAGAATTCTTTTTTTTTTAAATTTTTTGAACTTTTTTTCTGAAGTACAGTCAGTTATAATGTGTCAGTTTCTGGTGTACAGCACAATGTCCCAGTCATGCATATACATACATATATTCGTTTTCATATTCTTTTTTATTAAAGGTTATTACAAGATAGTGAACATAGTTTCCTGTGCTATACAGAAGTTTTTTAAAATCTATTTTTATATATAGGGGCTAACATTTGTAAATCTCAAACTCCCAAATTTTTCCCTTCCCACCCCCTAGGAATTCTTTATATGCTGTAGATGCAAGTCTTTTGTTGGTTACGTGTGACAAATATTCTCCAGTCTGTGGCTTGATTTTTTCATTTTCGTAACAGTCTTTTGAAAAGCCGAAATTTTAAACTTTGACTATGCACAATTTATTGTTTTTTTTATTTATTTGAACTTTTTGTGTCCTATTTAAGACATTTTTGCCAAATGCATTCATTCAGATTGGTCATTGAGACTTTCTTGTTCTTATCTTCTTATTAAAGTTTTTAGATTATAATATTTTAAAATTAGATTGTAAAAAAAAATTGCAAGTTTTTCTTCTATACTTACTATGAAAGAATCCTTGGTAATAATATTTACTTTTTCCTTTGTATATATGACTTTCAATCTAACTTATATAATTTTTTATAATTTTCAAAAATGTCAGTATTTTCCATTTTTGTTATACAATGCATAGTCATCAAACCTTTATTTCTTTGATCTAGTAATTATTTAAAAAATAACCAGAAGAAATTCACAAAACTTTTAAACTGTCTTCCTTTTCATGACCCAGTTTGTTCATCTTTTCGCATACATTTTCCTATTCCATTTACTTGCAGGCTTTTAAATCTACTTATGGCACAGTTTTATATAACTGTGACACTATTAATCTTTTTGGGGGGAGGTAATTAGGTTTATTATTTTTTAAATTTTATTTATTTTTTAATGGAGGTACCATGGATTGAACCCTGGACCTCATGCTTCTGAGCACGCGCTCTGCCACTGAGCTATATACCTCCCTGTCACACTGTATTAAACTTATATGTTTGACTTGATTCTGTTTTTTTCTTCCTTTCTTCCTTCCTTCCTTCCTCTTTCCTTTTTATTTCACTGTCAGGCTCTTCCAGCTTTCTGATTCCTATCATGTTTTTTTCTCTTTCGCTTTATGTCTTTTTGACTGTTCGACCTCTTCACATAACCAGCCTTTACATTCTCTCATTACTCATTTTGTTTCCCCGTCCTTTGAACCTAAATTTCCTCTGCACCCTGTACAGTGCCTTCAGTCTCATACATCCACAGTCTGCTTGTAATTTTTCCTCTTCTACTTTTTTATCTTCTTCCCTGGACAAATCTGTTCATCCTTTTAAAAGGTAGCCAGTGTGGTCATCTCCTACTCCTCCTCTCTTGTGGATTTTCATTCTCACTCCTTCACTTTCCCACCGCACCCCCCACACTCCCCATCTCCTGTCTTCTCTCCATTCCCCTCCTCCTCCTTCATTGCTGGTCTTCCTCCGTCTTTTTTTTTTTTTAAAGGAAAATTAAGACATTCCTTTGATCAAAGGAAACCATTATAAGAGTAAAAAGGCAAACCACCTAGGGGTAGAAGATATTTGTAATACACTTATTCCACAAGAGCTTTATATCTTTAAGATGTGGTTGTCCAATCGTTTCAGCACCATTTGTGGAAAATCCTTTCTATATTGAATTGCTTTTACACTTTTGTCCAAAATCAGTTGATCATACTTGTGTGGATATATCCTGGGGTTATTCTGGATTATTCTGTTGCATTGATTTACTTCCTCCCTCTGTCTTGTTTGGCACAGCCATTACTTGAGCCTGGTTTCTTTAGAACACGTTCTAAGTGCACATTGAACCATAAAATGTCATCTAGCCCAAGCCTTTTCTTTTGGTTATGAGGAAACTGAGACCCACAAAGTGTATCTATCAGATGCCAACTATCAAGTTGTTACATTCAGTGTTTTCATAGAATGTCTCTTCAGCTCATGTTCGGAGAAACTGAATAGACCTGAGAGGTCACAATTGATTTGAAGGTTTTTCTCTAACACAGTGATTCCCAAGCTTGACTGTGCATCAGAATCACCTGCGGAGTTTTTAAAACTACAGTGTCGTTAGCTATGCCCCAGACTTACTGAGTCAGAATCTCCAGGGATAGGACATGGGAATCTATCTGAATAGCATTATGTCTTGCCAGGTTTGGGAACGAATGCTCTAAGACAATAAAAGAAAGGAGAGAGAAAAGTTTTTACTTGCCTTTGAGGCAAGTAAAATTCTCTTTGCTGAAGAATTAAACTAACTTGATAAGTTAGTGGAAAGACAGTAGCAACATGTAGGTTGTGATTAAAAAAAAAGCTAACATTTGTTGAGCCCTTATAGTGTGCTCAGCAAATGCTTTTCATGCATCAGTCTGTTTAATCCTCATAACAACATTATGAGGTACTTCTTACATTATATTCATTTTATGAATAGGAAAACAGAAATCTGGAAAGCTGAAGTAAATCACCCAAGTTCACATAGTAATCAAGTGGACAAGCAGAGAAAGAACTCAGACAAGAGGGCCCAGAACTGGTCAGTGTTAACTAGAGGGGACTTTTCTAGAGATTTTGTACCCTACATCCGGACTTCTTTAGAATGTAATTCATTCCTCGAATATATATTAGTTAGGTAGCAATTTGTATTCCATCTCATTTATAGTGGTGTTTAAATTCTAAAACTTATAATGGACTATATATTCTTTACATAGGTAGAGTATATTTAAATTCTGGTCTAAAAGTATTTTTTTTTAAGATAACTCAGATAGTGTCTTTTGTGAATATGAGTTCTGTCATACAATCATGCTTTTCTTTTTTTTTTTCAATCATGCTTTTCTTGATTTGAAAATATACTCCAAATCCAAGTAATCAGTTCATTCCAAAACAGGTTTTATTAGGTTATATATTAAATGCTTACATTTAATTTTCTCACAGGAAAGACCCTAAGTCTTGCCTTCTGAGCTCTTTAATAAGAGCTTAAAGGGAGATTTAGCAAGCTTGTTAGTTGGTTTGTAAGCCTTCAGGGAGTCAGAAGTCGTAAAGAAGGAACAGGGCTGCTTTGATTTGGTGGGCTGCAGTGAAGAGTGCCTGCCTTGTGTTTGCTCATGCCAAAAGGCAGCTCCTTCTGCAGAGAATTTTTTCTACCCTACCTAGCTAACTTCTGTTGGCTCTTAGAAGTTTGCCTCAAGTGTCATTGTTTGAGTACCTTCTCCAAATCCTTATTTATCAACCCCTTCTCCTTGTCCACTACCTTGAATCAATCGATTGCTCCTCACATTTCCCATAATGCTTTAAACATGGTTCTTATAAAGGCACATCAAATTGGTTTTATGGATCCCCGTGTGTGTGTGTGTGTGTGTGTGTGTGTGTGTGTGCGTGTGTGTGTGACTGTGTTAAAAATGTGAACTTTTTGAGGTGACCAGATCTTGGCCTAGTGAAGTGGCAGGTACTTGTAAGCCTCCCTACCTCCACAAAAAATTTGAAATGGAGTGCACAGCCAGTTGGAGAGGACATAAAACTGCAAAGTAGATCAGTTAGCTCAGATAGTATAGTGGTCTGGAGCTGTTTGTGCAGGAGCAGAATGTCACCCACATGTTACTTGGCTGGGAAGAAAGGGCTCTGCAGATGATGACCCGATTATGTTTAGTACCATTTAAATTGGGGCATCTCTAGTACATGTTTAAAGAATCTTCTAGGTATCAAAATTTAAAGTCTTCCACTTATGTCCACGATGGAGCAACAAGAACCAGCTTAATCCTCCTGCTAAAACAAAAACAACTAACCAAAACCCAGGCCAAATATGTGATGTAATGGTTTTCAAGGCACAGAGGACAATGATTGCTGAGACGTGAGAAACAAACGAAGAGAGGCCTGGGACTGTCCCAGCGTACTGCCCCGAGAGAGTTTCCAGGCTGTAGTGCAGGAAAGGGAAAGCAGGCAGAGGTCAGCTGAGCACCAAGGATGGCTAGAGGTCACAGGAACAAGGAGAGCCGTGAGCTGAGAGAGAACCCCAGATGTCAGATAAAAGAAACTGAGGTAGATTGGCCTTTACTTTGCAGTTTTATCTTGAACTGGCTAGGAGTTAGGCTGTGTTTACTGTTTCCTGTAGCTGTGGTGTCAAAGGGTAAAACTCCCTCTGGTGCCCTTCTTTTGTCTCTCTTGTTGTCTTGGGGGTCCCTTGAGACTTTTCGGATAAGGTTGGGCTGCATTCCTTCTGGCTGTAACCCTGCGTTATTTTACAGGAACCCAGTGGAGGTGGTGGTAAGGTTTGAGGAGGGGAAGCCGTCTACGGTCCTGTGATCAGGTCTCCATTTTTCACTGAGCCTGAGTTGGGTATGTTCCTTCCCCTAAGTCTGTTAGGCTTTCACAAAACCCTAGTGAATTCGGCTCTGGCAAAATGGTTTCCCTTGAGCACAGGCCTTGTTAGGGAGAAGAGAGAGAGAAGGAAGTATTTCCAAATGGTTACTTATCCCCTGCTCCTGCCAGAAGCACAGGAGGGGATTTGTCTCCAGTTCTCACTGTGAGAACTTAGTGGGGATACTGGAGGTAAAACTCAGAAATGTAGACCCTCCCCTGGAGTTTGTAACTCTCAAAACTTGTCCTTACGGAGTCTGGCAAATTGCTAATTACCGTTTAAGGTGTCCCTGCTGGCGCTGGCTTCAGCTGCAGGCTTCTCCTCCTGAGCTTCTGCTCCCATCAAGCGGTGATTTTCTCTATCTGCCTGCCTCTCCAGTTTGCAGGGCAACAGTTTACCCTGAGACTTGAGCTTTCTGATGGATCTAAGAATTGTTGAGTTTCAGTTTGTTCAGCTTTTTCTTATTGTGAAACAGGAGTGATGACTTCTGAGCTCTTTTTACATGTCAGATTGGAAACCCTAGACATTTGCAAAGGAGCTCCCTCAAACATTCAGCAGAGTACTGATCAATGCATGCATGTGAAGAGACTTCCTGAGGCCAAGATAAAACCATTAGAATGGATTAGAGGACGGTACTTGGCACTCATACGGGGCTGGGAATGGCACCTGGTCCTACCAGCCAGACTAGAAAATCTCAGAATTCATGACATTGGGAGAATGCTTGGAAAGATCTGCCTCAGTCTAATTAGCCCTAGATTGAACAATGCTTCAGAGCTAACAAATTATGAAAGCAAGAACAAAAAGGATCAAACCATTTCCAAGTAATTTAACTGAATCACAGAACAAAGTTCAATAAGGTTTATGAAAATACAAAAATAACCAGAACTCAGCAACGTAAAATTCACAATTTCTACCATTCAACTGATTATTACTAGGCATGCAAAACAGGAGGAAAATATAACCCATATTGTAAAAAAATAAATCCCCAATGGACACACACACACACACATAAACACAGCTACATGGATTATAATCTTAAATCCTAAAAGCAGCTCATTCTGGTAGATTCCGTTTTCTTTTCTTTTACAAAACAGTAGTGTTAAATGACTTGCCTGAGGCTGTCCCAGTAAATGCCAGAAGTGGGATTCAAACCCCATCTAACTGGCCCCGGAGCTGGAGCTTCTTGAACTAAGCTGTGCTGTTCCCAACCTTCTCCATCCTCTGGTCGTCTCTGTATGAGAGCTGAAACAAGAAGGTGGAGCATCTTGTTTGATTCCAGTTTGGAATGTGTGTCTGCCAATGTCTGCATGTTCACAAAGAACCTTGAATGACCCCCAGTATTGATTTTTGAATTACAAATAAACTTTAGCAAGTAAGTGAACTGGCAAATACAGAATCCATGAATAGTCTTTAAAGTATCTTTATGTCATCCTCATTTTTGTGTGTATGTGTGCAGTGGGGGAGGTAATTAGGTTTATTTACTTATAGAGGAGGTACTGGGGATTGAACCCAGGACCTCATGCATACCAAGAATGCACTCTACCATTTGAGCTATACCCTCCCCTGTCATCCTCATTTCTGAAGGATATTTTTCACTAGGTATGGAATCCTAAGTTGTCGATTATTTTCTTCCAGCTCTTTGAAGATCATCTAGTCCCTGCTGTTCTTTCTGCAAAGTCAGTAGTCAGTCTAACTATTGCTCCTTTTAAGGTAATAATCTCTTCCCACTCCCGACTGATATTTTTCCTTCATCTTCGCTTTTCTGCAGTTTCATTATGATATATTTAGGTGTAGATTTCTTTTTATTAACCCTGCTTGGAATGTATGATTTCTTGAATGTCTGAATTAATGTCCTTCTTTATTGAAAAAATCCTCAGCAATTATCTCTTCAAATATTAATTATGCTGCAATCTCTCTCTGTTAGAGACTCCAGTTAAACAAATGCTGGAACTTTGGATCAAATCCTCTATGACTAGGATGACCTGTGGTTTATTGTCCATTGTGAGATATTTCTAATAATACTTGTTGATTTATTAATGATGATTAGTACTAATCCTAGTACTACAGCAGGCATAAACTGGACTGTCCTAGGGAACCATGCCATATGGTCACTTAATGTCTTTCATTTTCTTTCCTGTAGTTAAAATTTTTAAAAATTATATTCTTTTACCATTGAGATATAATTTACATACTCTCAAATTCAGTGATTTTTAGTATATTCACAAGGCTGTGCAAACGTCACCACTATCTAATTCCAGAACATGTTCATCAGAAGGAATCCTGTACAGTCACCCTGTAGTCCTCTCTGCCCTCTGCTCCTGGCAACCACTAATCTACTTTCTGTCTCTTTGAATTTCCCAATTCTGGACATTTCGTATAAATGGAATCATATTTGATTCCATTTTGCACCTGGCTTCTTTCACTTAGCATGTTTTCAGAGTCCATCCATGTTGTAGCATATATCATTAGTTCATTAGTTATTTTCTATGGCTGAACAATATTCCACTGTATGGCATTACTACCCTTTGTTTATTCATTTATCAGTTGATTGACATTTGGGTTGTGTCTACTTTTTAGCTATCATAGTGATGCTATGAATATTGATGTACAAGTTTCTTTGTGAACATAGGTTTTCACTTCTTTCAAGTATATATCCAGAAATGAGATTCCTGGGTTATATGGTAACTTTGACATTTTGTGGAACTGCCAAACTGTTTTCCACAGTGGCTACTTCCCATTGACAATGTTTGAGGGTTCTAATTACTCACCAACACATCTGATTTTCAGTTTTTTCATTATGGCCCTCCTAGTGGGTATGAAATGGTATTTTATTGTGGTTTTGATACATAGTTCCCTAATGGCTAATGACATTTAACATCTTTTATGTGGTTATTAGCCATTTGTGTACCTTTTTGGGAAAAATGTCTATTCAAATCCTTTGCATGTTTTAAAATTGGGTTGTTTGTCTTTTGTTGTTGAGTTGTAAGAGGTCTTTTGCAAATATTTCCTCCCATTTTGTGGTTGACTTTCCCCTGAAATTTTATCTGTTTACTTTTCTGTACTTTATTCAGTAGTTTCTTCTGATCTACCTTTCAATACACTAATTTTCTCTAGGGCTTCTATAAGCTGCTGTTATTCATTTATCAGGTTCTTAATTTTACTTATGGTAGTTTTCTGGGCTAGCATTTCTAGTTGGTATTTTACAAAATTCTGTGTCACTTTTTGTGTATGTGCAATTTTAAAATTCAGTTTTGTCTCCAAGGTCATAATATGCATTGTTGTTTTGCAGACTGGGCCTGGCAATCTGACTCTCTAGGGTTCCTATAGATCTTTTAAAATTTTCTGTTGTTTGTGCTTGTTCTCATTCATGTTCTCTTTTATCCCCATGTGTCTGGTTATGCTTGTATGTTGAAAGTTATATTTTTAAAATAATTTCTGTCCTAGAAAAGTTTTTTCAAGAAGGATTTTTAATTTGCTAGGCACCTGGGGGTACTAAAGAGCTGGACTTTGGGATATTAATTCCCCTTAATCCAACTGTGGTCTTGACATGGTGCTTGGCTTCAGGATATTCAAGGTCTGTTTACCTGCCATACATCCTTATTCTTAGACTGCATCCCTTTGGGATTCCAGCTATAGGTTTAGGAGGCTTATTACATTTCTTTATTTTTTTAGTAGGTTCTAGACTTTAATTTCTGTCCTCCTAGGCTTAGAAAGCTGTCAAAATATGATTCTTAGCTTCTTTTTGATTAGCATTTGTCCTCTGGGTCATGAGTGGTGTTAAATATTAAGTTCAGCTTCGCTGGATTTTTGTCCTGAGTTCAGTCTCGGCCTGATATTTCTTCAGCAATTTGATACCTTTAGAAAGATTTAATAAAACTATAATATATAGTCTTTTTAGTTATCTTCAGCTGAAGTGATGGTCCAGATTTTCTAATTCACAATTAATAAAAGCTGAAGTCTTAGACACGTTTAAATTTTTTTAAATGTACACTTTTTTCGTTTTACTTATATACTTATTTTTAATGGGGGTACTGGGGATTGAACCCAAGACCTCATGCATGCAAAGCATGTGTTCTACCACTGTTCTACCTTCCCTACCCCTAAAAATGTACACTTAAAAATATATTTGTCATTGAGCTATAAATCAATTGCATTGTGGCTAAGAACTAGTCTGTGTGATACCAATTCTTTGAAATTTGTTGACACTTGGTTTACGGCCTGGTGATCAATTCTGGTGAATTTTCCATGTGTGTTTAAGAATGTATAGTCCCTAATTTGGGAGTGCAGGGTTCTATTTATATGTATTAAATCAAACCTATTAGTTGCATTCTTTAAATTTTCCATAGCTTTACTCTTTTTGTCTGTTCTTCCTGTCACAATTGAGATAAGTGTGTTTGATTCTGAGTGTGATGATGAATTTGTGACTTTTCCAGTTAATGTCATTTTTTGTGTGTACATTTGGTGTCATATCCAAAAAATTATCGCCAAATCCAGTGTCATGAAGCTGTGCCCCATGTTTTCTTCTAAGTGTTTTATAGTTTTAGGTCTTACAGTTAGGTCATGGATTCATTTTAATTTTTGTTCATGGTGTTAAGAGTCCAGTTTCATTCTTTTACATGTGGATATCAAGTTTTCTCAGCACCATTTATTGGAAATTCTTTTTCCTTTTGAATGGTCTTCAAACTCTTGCTGCAAATCATTTGGCCGTACATGTGAGAGTTTATTTCTGGACTCTCTATTGTATTTCACTGTTCTATGTGTTTGTCTTTATGCCAGTTTTGATCACTGTAGCTGGGTGTATTTTCCAAGTTTCCATTTGTTATTGATTTCTAATTTCATCCCATGGTGGTCAGAGAAGATATCTATCTTCTCAACTCTGAGACTTAATTGTGGCTTAACACTTGTTCTGTCCTGGAAAATGTCCCACTTGAGAAGAATTTTTTTGTTGGGTAAAGTGTTCTGTAAATGTTAGATTTGGTTCATTTATTGTGTTGTTCAAGTCATCTATTTCCTGATTTTTTTTTTTGTGGTTGTTCTATACATTATTGTGAGTAGGATGTTGAAATCTCCATTATTATAGAACTGCTTCTCTCTCCCTTCAATTCTGTCAGTTTTTGCTTCATACAGTTTAATAATCTGTCATGTGCAAAATCTTTGTAATTGTTTTATCTTCTTGCTATATTTGACTTTTTTATTAATATATAATGTCCATGTCTCTTGTAACCTTTTATTTTTTTCAAGTTTAAAGTTTGTCTGATATTAGTCTCTTCTGCTCTCTTTTGGTTACTATTTGCAAGGAATCTTTTTCCATTCTTCTACTTTCAACCTATTTGTCTTTGGATCTAAACTGAGTCTTCAATAGAGCATACAGTTGGATTATGTTTTTAAAAATTCATTCTGTCAACTTGTCTTTTGACTGGAGAGTTTAAACCATTTCTATTTGAAGTAGTTACTGATAAGGAGAGACCTACTTCGTCGTTTTGCTATTTGTTTTCTGTATGCCTTTAGCTTTTTCATCCCTAATTTCCTGCATTACTGTCTTTTGTGTTTTTTATAAACATTTAGATTCTTTTCTCATTTCCTTTTTTATATATTCTCTATTTTCTTCAACCTACCTTTTCAATTCTCTTTCAATTATTATACTTTTTATATCCAGTAGTTTCCCTTTATAACTCTTTATTCTTGCTTCATGTTTTCAATAATTATCCATTATCTCTTTGAGGCTATCATGTATAATAACATTTTTTTGTCCTTGGTATTTCTTTATATCTTCTTCTTGTTCTATACTTTAGTCAGTTTACTGAATTTCTTCAACATTGTTTATGTTCCTCAACTAGTCTTTTCCTGAGTTCATTTTCCCCTGGGAATATCAGCTTTACTTAGTAATGTGCACCATGAAGAAAGTCAAAAGGCCAGGCTTGGTGTTGATCTTTTTCTATCTCATAGAGAGAACTCCTTGAAAATGAAACCAATTTAGAAAAAAACCCCAACAGTAAATGATAAAAATAAACAGAGCTGTGATGACATCATTTGCACTGTTTCCATTTCTACCTGAATTCAACTTCACAACTCACTTAAATGTTTGTTAAAGCTGGTTTGAATTGCTTCTGTCACTGATAATCAAAATAGCATTCACTAGTTTAGCTGCCCTCATCATATACTAAATTCCCTTATATACCTGGTCCAGTGAGCTGTCTATTCCTACATAAATATCATATTTTTTTTTGCTTAAGTGAACTCATCTGGCAAAAATCAAAATCATGGTCAAATCCAATTCTCTGTCCTAATCCATATACAATGACTACTCTTTAAATTCTGCTTACTGATCTCTAGGGATCCCTCTTTGCTGCCCAGCAATCACAATTTTTTCTTTAATTTATTAAATTCTATTTCATGCCATATCCTTACCTCAAACCTCCAATGACTCTTTTTTCCTCCTCATTTTCAGAAGATGACTTTGTTTACTATTTTACTGAGAAAATAGAAGCACTCAGAAATTCTAACTTTTAGAAGTTTCTACAGTCCTATCTCCCCACCTACGTACACCTGTACATACATATTCCTTTTCTTCTGTTAAGATGGATGAACTGTCCATATTTCTAGCTAAGGCCAACTCTTCCACCAAAGAGGATGGCAAATAACCACATGCAAATATTTTCAATATCAATACCCTCAGAGAAATGCGTATTATGGAAAATATATAGCCAATATAACCACACAGCTGTCAGAATGGCTAAAATAGCAGTGACCAAATCAAATGCTCACTCATAAATCACTCATATACTGCTGGTGGGACTATAAAATGGTACAGCCACTCTGGAAGAGTTTGGCATTTTTTTTTTTAAATAAAACTAAACATGCAATTACCATACAACCCAGCAATGGTACTCTTGGGCATTAGACTAGAAAAATGAAAACTTATGTTTACACAAAAACATGTGTACAGATGTTCATAGCAACTTTATTTGTAATAACCTAAATCTGGAAACAATCCAAATGTCCTTCAATAAGTGAACTGTTAAAGAGTACAGCAGTAACAATTACTCAGGGACAAACAGAAACAGACTTTTGAGACACATAACTTGGGTAGATTTTAAGGCTATTAAGCTGAGTGAAAAAGCCAGTCTCCAAAAGCTGTATGCTGTATGATTCCATTCTTTCTTGAAATGACAAAATTATAGAGGTGGAGAATAGATGAGTAGTTGCCAGTGGTTGCAACTGGATACGAGAAGGGAGAGGAAAATGGGTGCATTTATAAAAGCATCACAAGGAATCCTTATGTTGATGGGACTGTTCTGCATCTTGACTATAGTGGTGATTACATGAATCCATACATGATAAAACTGCACAGAACTAAATACAAACATACATGAGTACATGTAAAACCGGTGAATCTGAGTAAGATCAGTGGACTGTATCAATGTTCCGTTCCCTGTTGTGACACTGGGTTAGCTATGCAAGACGTTACCATCGGGGGAAAATGGGTGAATGATATATAAGATCTTTCTGTATTATTTCTTGCTTTATATAAATCTGCAATTACCTAAAAATAGCTTAATTTAGAAGTATTATGTAAGACAGTTGATAGTTGAGTATCCATGGCTTGTTTTAATATTTTGTGGTAGTCTCTTGATATTTTACTTTTAAGCATGATGTTATATATACTATTGGCTAGGTCTATACATATATAGTAATAAATATATTACCTTTATTTTATTGTTATAGAAATAAACTTTTATTCTAATTTCACCATGGTTTTAAAAATCAGATACAAAAGTTAAAGCTTAACAGTGAATAGGCTGTTGTGAGAAGTGAAAAAACATATAAAGCACTGAGAAAAGTACTAGGTTACACAGTAGGTATTCAACAAAGATAGCTATTTTAATTATCATGGTTTTCATTTTTTTTCTTTTTCAGATCTAGATGTTACATTACTGGCTTTATAGTAGACTATCAAAAAGTAAAAAAATAAAACATTTGGGAAATCACCCAACCTCCTGAAATTAACTCTTGCTTCCATGACAAGATAGAAACCACAACTGCAAATAGCTAGAAAATAATGAGGATGAGAAAAGCACAAGGTAGGCAAAGGCAACTTCGGAGGAAAGTTCACAGTGTTAATTAAGCACTTTCAACACAACAGAAAAGAATGAAAATATATGCACTAAGCATTCAACACTAAAGATGAACTACCTTCTGTTTTTTTAAATAGATAAAAGTTCAAATCAATGACTTTTTAAAAAAAGAGTAAAATGACAATACTAAATGTTGGTAAGTACGTGAAACAACAGACACTCAGACAATTGTGCGTAGGAACAGAAAAATGGTATAACTGAGAAGTCTGATTCAAGTGGAAAATGCACATAGCCTTGACTTCTCAGGTCCATCTTTAGGTAAGTTCCTTAGAACAGACCATCCCAACTTATGGGCCAGGGATGGGTGGTTGGGTAAGGACTTAAATGGCCACAACTCTCAAAGCCTCATCTTTTACCCTATGCAACATACAAATATTCTTTTCTGTGTATCACCTAGCTACATAAAAAGTTGGTAAGCAATCTCTTCTAATATCTTTTGTGGATTTCCACAATAGAAAGCTAAGTTTCATTGGAGTCAAGGCCTTTTTTAAATTCTCCGCTGCATCTCCAGCAGCTCAAATAGTGTCTGGTGTATAGTATTTGCTCAGTAAATATTTGCTGAACGTACAAAGTGCATACAACATATAAAAGTGATAATTAGAGTATTATAAAAATGCAAAATCAGAGACAATATAAAATGTCCATTTAAACAGAGAAAGAATGAACTTGTATACTCATAATGGGAACAGTATTTAGCAGTTAAGTAAATAAACTAGAAATCCATGTATAAACATCAAACAACACTGAATAAAAAAAGCAAATTGCAGAATTGTAAACTTAAAGTTTATAAACACATGGCACAAGGCTATTTTATTAAGTATAAAATTATACACGCATGAAATGATGCATACCAAATAATCATTACCTCTGGGGAAAACAAGAGAAATGTTACCAGGAAAAGATTGCAAGAGAGCTTTAACTCAATCTGTAATAATTTTATTTCTGAGATTAAAATCTGGAACATGGCAAAATATTAGAATTTAATAGGACTAAATGTTAATTGTTATGCTCTTTTATATGTTAAAACTAATCATAATTTTAAAAAGTAAAGGATTGATAAATAAACCTAAGAATGTGTGTGGAAAACTAAATAAATCACCAGCCTTGGCCTAATAAGATAAAGAAAATGTCTGAAGATCAATGAAGAAAGTCAGTACAGGTATACAGAACAAGTTAAGAGACTACATTCTACAACTCTGAGCAAATACATTTGAAAGAATGACTCAATGAAATGGATGCTCTTTCTAGAAAAATTAGAAGTTATAAAAATTGATGAGAGAGAAACTGCAGGTGAAAAGGGGCAGAGAAATATTCTCAAAAAAAAAATCCAGGCTCAAATAATTTACCACTAAACTCTTAAATCTTTGAGGAATAGATTTCCTCTGTCTAAACTTTTCTAAAGCATAAACACAGAAAAAGCCCTTTTTTTGAAATTACTTGAAAAAAGGCAGTGTTTTCATAAAGTAGGTATTAAGAATTCCTATTGTGTCATTCACTGTTGTATCAACCAAAACCACATCAATATTTAGAGTTTTAATGTTTAAATATGAGATTTCACAGAAAAGGAATACAAATGGTTCAAGCAGATAATTTTATTCTTTAAGTGAAAATAAAAAATTCTGAGATTTAATCTCCATAGAGATTAAGGCCATTACAACTAACACATTGGCAAAGATCAAAATGTTTTATAACACTTTATAAAGATTTGAGGAAAAAGGCACTCACACATTGTTGGCTGGACTATAAATTGGCACAATCCTTATAGAAAGCAATTTGCCAATATCTATCAAAAATAAAAATGTGCAAATCTTTTCACTTAGTAACTTCAATTTAAATTTTTACCTTATAGTAACTCACTTATGTGCAACATGAACTATGTACAAGGTTATTAAATGCAGCATTATTTATAACAGTAAAAGGCTGGAAAAAAGTAACATGTCTGTCAGATGGAACTGCTCTAATATATTATGGTATATCCATACAATTAGAACTTAGGCATTTTTAAAGAAAAAAATCAAGAAACCCTTCATGTTCTGATATGGGACAATCTCAAAAATACCACGTTAAGTTAAAAAAGGCAAGTTGTTGAAGAACATTGTGCATTACATAGTACATTTATGATTAAGTATCTCCATAAGGATATTCAAAAAGCAGTTCCCTGGGAGAGGGAACTAGATACTAAAAAGGGAAGGAGACTTTTCATTGTCTATCATTCTGTGTCTTATGAATTTTGAACAAAGTAAATGTTACACGTTCTGATGAAAAAACTCTTTTTCTTAGAAGACAAAAATTTGAAACAACTGTAACATGCAACAGAAATATAAAATTTCAGGTAAATTCAAGTTAGTAAGTATTATATTTCTTTCACCTGAGGATAAACTTTTCCACAATTCCACTGAGTCTTTCAGGCTCCATCAGTGTATTTACCAGTTCCTGCTCAACAGCCATTAGGGCCGGGCCACTAAGCTTTTTTTGTCCCCTGGTATGACATAAATATGTTTTAAGACGAGACAGTGTAGAAAATGAGTTTTCAATTCTTGCTGAAGTAACTGGCCAAGATAAAGCAATATATAATAGCTCTGATATGCAAGGAATATTATTGTGAAGGCCATGCTGAATAAACAAATAGCCAAGGTTGCTGAAGTTGACACAATCATAATCTATGACAAAGTTGAGCTTTGCATATTGCCGATAAAATCTAAGCTCTGGGATGATGTCTGCATCAAGTTTATAAAATTCTTGGACATCTTTGGCTGTTGCTTCATTTAATGGTTCGTCCCATTTAAACAGCAGTTCTGAAATTTGCTTCATTTTACAATAATCAAACTCTGAAAAACATAATTTTAAATTTTGTAATATAGTATCCAAGCCTTGGTAGTAAATATTAACTTTATATTGTTCTTCTGTTGAGGCAGGGAAAAACATACTGTCTGAATTGCCAAGGTCTATTGTTCTCTGAATTTTTCTTCGTTTCTGAAATGAAGGTCTTTCAACTTCAAAACCTTTACAGGTTATTTTTTGACATATTTCTTCTGCTCCATTCCACATAGTTTTGAAATAGGTATCATTTCTTTCAGAGGATAAACATTCCAAAATTGCTTCTATTTTTGAAGATAAAGAAAAAATATCTATGGTTTCACTTTGAAGCTCTTTGGAAAGAATTCCTGTAACACTTAGTACCCGATAAAGAAATTTTAAACAAAAGATAAATTCAAATTTGGAAACCAATGTCAACAAATCACCCAGTTCATCAGCTAAACTTGTGTTTGAAGAATGGCTTGATAGAACTTCTAGTGTTTCAATAATCTCTGGAAGATCCTCAATCACAGACAGTAATGTACGATCATGGACTGTCCAACATGATTGTGATGTATGTTTCCTGCATGTTTTATTTTGACTTAGCTTATAAATGTTTCGAAAATTTGCAGACATTTCCCCAGATACATGGATAGTGTTGAACAAAGAACTGAGAGTATTTAGAGCACTTCGGAGCTCTTTTACTTCTCTACAAAACCTAATCACTGCTAAATCCAAAAAATGTGCGTAACAGTGTAGGTATAAAGCTCTTGGTTCTTCCTTCTTGAATTCTGCTGCAATTTTATTAAATTTTCCCCTCCAATTACAGGTACTATCATAGGCCTGGCCTCGTATTTTATTCAAATCAACTCCAATTTGCTGCAGGTAGGTTTTGATAGTCCTATGTAAGTTGGTCCCAGTCATCTCTTCAACATCTATGAAACCCAAGAATCTTTCTTTAATTAATACAGCCTTTGATGTTTTTTGTGGGTATCTTACACAAATTGAGAGCTGTCCTTTAGTGGAATTATCAACTGTCTCATCACATATTATTGAAAAAGCTGAAGAGACATTGATCTCATTCACAATATCTTGTAACATTTCAGTCTTTATTATTTCAATAATATCATTTTGAATTTGTGTACTATTATAGAAGTCAACTTGTGAATTCATAAGTTGAAACATTTCTTCTCCTTTATCTTTTGCTCGAATTTCTAACAATTCTAAAAAATTGCCTTTATTCACAGATGAAATAGACTGGTCATTTCCTCTTAAGAGTAAGCACTGCTTTCCAAGAAATAAAATATTTTCAATTATAAGCTTTAGGTACTTCTTATTTCCTTCACTCTGTTTTGAATGATTAGATACACTGTCACTAACAGCTTCATCACAAAACTGGTATACCTTCCAAAATTGCAATGACTTCAAATGCATTTCACTTTTTTCATGCTTTCTGAATTTTTCCAGAGTTTTTTTCCAATTGGAAATTCCCTGGCCTGCAAATGATTCTCCTCTACAGCTAAAATTTTTTTGGCAGAACAACTGGCACGAGTAACAGAATACCATGTCCTTTTTAATACTGTTTTCTAATTGCTGAAAATTCGAACACCAAGATTTTTTAATACTTCGTGATTTACCTTTAACTTTTTGTACTTTGGACGTAAATTTTAGGTGACATAGTCCATCACTAATTTTCATAGATTTCATACTGTATGTAGCATCTTGGTTTGACACGTGATCTTTTTGTACATCCATACTGGAGCCACTTGTACGCTGACCGAGTGCTGGTGATAGTGAAAGGCCTGGCTGTTCCACACTACTATTAGCAACACCGTTACTTGATTCACTCGGTGAACTCTCAGGAATCTTGGAAGAAAATGATAAAACAATATTTGCTTGAACAGTTTTCAAATAATTAAAATATTGAACACATCCATCCTACTAACACAATAAAATCAGTGGGTGAGTTACAGTATGAGCTCCACTAGGGGGAAACATGAACAATTATTTATAACTTAGTATTATTAATTTCACGTCAAACCTGAGATCTGAGAAATTGAATGTGAATATCAAAAGCACTTACTGCTCTACTTTTTGAGCTCCAGGATCAAAACAGGAATGAATATGCTTAAGCACACATACATACAAAATATATTTTAAAAAGGAAAGCTTAAAAAAAAGAAAAAGACTGTAACAAAAACATTAAGAATAAAACTTACATCCGTAATGACATTTGCTGTTACTGAAGAAACTGTACCTGTTAAGATAAGGCATAAATTCAAGATCTTTACCATAATCTATAACATAGCATCATTAATTATAATTGTTTATATCATATCAGGCAACAAAAAGAAAACTTAGAATAAAGACAGATTCTACATTCTAATCAAGCACAGCAAACAGTGTATATGTCAAATGTCTTCATATCAATTTTTACCTTGTAGTACATCAGAGTTCATGATGGGCAGGGCATCATGAGTATCTGCCAGTGACACTATATTGCTTATAACTGGAGTTGTATCTTTCTTTGGAGAAAGGCGATCCACTGAAGCATCATGCACCACAGAAACATTTACTGACAAAAATTAAAAGAATCAATCAACCAAAAACATGTTTAATAAGAGATATTTCAACTTATAATGCAAATATCTAATAGCTTTAAGTACTGCTAGGTACTAGAGTAATTTTTATTAGTACTTAAGGATGGCCAGGTTCTTTAGGATAACATTAATAACAACATTAAACTGATAATTCACATTTCCCATCATTTTATATCTTCTACCTTTGCACACAACTTCTCAGTTCTTTCATACTATTTGCTTGAAATGTCAAGCAAATCTTTACTGTGAAATTACCCATGAAGAACAGAAGAGAGATTATTATAGAATCTCCGAATGGGTATCGTTTCTAACTCTTCCAGGATTCATAAACCTCAATATGAATGGAGCTAGGTTGGTTTCTAAGCTGGTACTGCAGAGTTTTCTCTAATAAGCCAGTATGAATGATGTACAAGCCCCAGGGAAATAATTCACTCCACTGTCCATATAAATAGCACCACTGGACCAATATGAGGCTCTCTGATGGAATATATAGTTGGCCCTGGATTATCTGTTCTCTTCTATTAGTGAACGTCAAAGTATTTCTAACTAGCTCTACTTCATGTGAAAAATATAATAGACTTATTTTCTACAAAGCAGGGCTAAGTACAAGATTCTCTATTCTAACAGAACAATCTTTACAAATATAATAACTCTCTGGTGGTGTAGTAGTCTTCCTTTTAAGTAAAAATACTGGAAAACATTTCTTTGAAACAAGTTTTAGACTATCAGTTTAATTTGGAAATGAATCAAGGTATAAATTAAAGTAGTAATATTCTTCAATAGTTACTAAACCTCTGATAACTGCTAAACAAATATTACCTGTAGAAGATTCCATCTTAGTTTTACTATAAGCAGAGAAACAATTAATAGAGCAGAAAAGCTCTGTCTTCCCCAAGTCATTGGTAGTCTCAATCATTTCATCTGAGGGCTTCAATGATTTGCACAGAACAGATGTAAGTGTTTTGGCCGGTTTCTGTTAGAGAGTAAAATAATATTCATATTCCTGGTATATGACATAACATACTACCTCTGCTCTTAGTTGAAATATTACAAATAATAATGATAAAGTCACATTTTTGCACTTAATTAAAAACCAGAAAAAAGGCACCTATAGTTTATAATAACTAAAATGAAGGAAATCAATCAATCTATTGGGTAACTATGATTATTTGTCAGATATGTTAATAGCAATAATACATATACAAGCCATTAAGAAAGTGGTCACGACAGATGTTCACTGCCCTAGGCAACCAAAGCCAACTGGACAAATGAACAAAAATCTTGTAAGTCTTTCTTCAATGCCAGCTTAGGCATGAACTCAGGAAAGCCTTCCACAGCTAAGGACGAGCCAGAAAAGGGTACCTAACATACATTGCAACATGCTGTAGGAATCACTGTTTTCTAGGCTAACTTCATGGTAAAAATTGCAAGCATATTATAAGAAAGCAGAATACAAGCAGTGAGAGGTCTGGAATACAGTACATTCTGTAAGCAGTAACTGTGCAAAGGATAGAAACTGTGAAGTTCAACACCTATTGTTTCTGGTGGAACAGGAACCAACATTCCTGGACTTAAGTAGTTAACACTGATGGCAATGATGAAATAGAACTGCTTTTATGGGTACAAAGTACAAAGACAGACGAAAATATTTTACACAGATTTTCTTTTTCTCTGAAAGAAGAGGATAGGCAAAGGAACAATGAAACAAAAACCAGAGTGTAATTCTGAAAATTGCTATTTTTGTCCCTTATTAGTATGAATTTTCATATTTTGAGAAATACAATTCACCAATATTTAACATTAACCAACAACAGTGGTATAATTTATAATTAATTTATTACTCATATGGGAAAGCTAATACTTAACTAATCTACTATTAAGAAAATGTAGCCAAAATTATTACAATTATACCAAACAATCCGTTTTGAAATAAAAAGCCACCTAATGTTTAGACTCATAGATTTGAACATTTCTGTAATTCTTGATTATAGTTCACTAACAATATGGGTTTTCTCCATTATTACTATCACACAGTATCTTAAATACAGCAGGCAGAGTTAGGTGGTGCTTTTTAACACATCCTGCCAAATCAGCCCTGCCCCATTGCACAGGCTTAATGAGTACTCAATACAGGCTCTTAAAAACTGGACAAGGTCTATTTATTGAGTGTGAAGGGTAGAGAAAGAAAAGAAGGAATGGCATTTCTTGCTTTCAGACAAAGGGTTCCATGCCTTCCATTCTCCCATTTCTGGGTCAAGGCAGGATACTCTCTTGGTATGGGCATTCTGGTATAGAAAAGATGTGGCTCACAAATGACCTATATGAATTGTGGCTTGTTAGGACTCCCATCTTCAACTGCTTGTTTTTAAAGGCAGAATTTATAGGGATAGAATTAGGTTTTTTTTTTTTTTTTAATTTCTATTAGTTTTTTGGGGGAGGTAACTAGGTTTATTTGTTTATGTGTTTTTTTTTTTTAAACAAAGGTACTGGGGATTGAACCCAGGACCTTGTGCATGCTAAGCGTGCACTCTACCAGGATCTATACCCTCCCCCCAGAACTGCATCTTAAAGCATCATCTGAATGAGCAAAATAGGCCCACCTCATGAAAGGGGCTCAGACCACTAACTGTGTTCATTCCACTTAATCTAGCAGAGCAGGGCCAGCTTCTCTGCTCTCAAAGCCACCCACCCAAGGCTCTCCTATCAGCAACAGGGGATTATTTGTCATTGGCCTCCTATGACTCCTGATTCAGAAAAAGCATGTTACATTCCTGATTCATCTTAACCTTGCTTAGGTGTGAGAATTAAATACATGGAATTAAAGATAACATTTTTCGTGGCTTAATCTTACCAGTAGACTATTGTTATTTTGGATATCTAGTTGATAAACAAGCTTCCCTCTGTTTGCCTTTTCTTCAAGGTAAGATGATCACCCTGAGATTCTTTAAGAAAAATCTCCATTCAGCATTTATCATGAATTGTTATGTAAGAAAGAATTGTCAGAAGTCTTCTATTTCATCTCCGTCATCCTACCAATTGAATCTACTCCTAATGGTGCTAAAATCTATACCCTCACATTTTCCTCAAGTGGAAACTTTCACAAGCCAACTAATGGAAGGAACTCAATCTTCAATTTTTCATTTGAGTCCTATGCATTCAAATTTAAATGCAGTGGTCCTCACTTTATGTAACAGATCTTTATTCATACTTGCTTATATAATGTAATACTCTCTGAACTAATGAGATTGTCCTTCCATCTGAAGTATACAAAACAGACAAGAGCTAGTGTAACAGTAAGTTCCACAGTTCTCACAACAGTTCATGATGATGTTGTTAGCAGGGTGAAACTCTGAAAAACAGGCATTCCTGCAAAGACTATAGTGGTTCACATTCCGGTGTTTTATTAAGTACTGAATCTAGGATTTAAAAAAAGAACTGATGTTTAAGAATAATTAGAGTCTCTAAAGGTTAAGAAAAATGGCAACTTACAACAGTAGTCTTCTGACACATGCTGCACTTGGCTGCAGTGCTATTAGTACATATGGTAACAAATGGTTTTCTTTTTTCTTCATATGATGAAAGACAAGACTGGCTGCAAAAAGTTTTGCTAGAGGTAGTATCTTCCAGCTGGACACTGATTACATCCTTTAGATTTAAAATGTCTCTAAAATAAATAACAAAGTCACCATTAAACTTTCTGTTTTACCATAATTCTTTCTTTCTCTTCACAAGCTAAACCACTCCCTTAAATAACTCTCTGTCCTGTTGTTTCATTTACCTGAAGAACTGTGAAACAGGAGTAACATCAGCCCTTAAATAAGAAAACTTGAATCTGGTTATCTAGTTCTATCACTTACAGTAAGTAACAGTTAAATCACTTATATTCCCTAACTGTTAATTTCCTCATCTATAAAGTAAGGATTATAAACACATCTGATAGTGCAGTTTTGAGGATTACCTGGCCTGTATTAGTTGGTGCTAATAATAGAATGACAATGAGAAATCATACTCATACCTGATGAACTTTGGAACCTATAAGACAAGAGGATTTAAAAGTTTGGTCTACAAATCCCTGGGGATTCCCCAGATACTTTCAGAAGGTTCACAAGATCAAAACTATTTTCATAATATGAACATCTTATTTGCCTTTCTCACTGTTGATACTTGAACTGATGGTGCAAAAGCAACGATGGGCCCCCGCAATTCCTAGGTATATACCTCAAAGAATTTAAAACAAGTACTCAAAAAAGTACATGTACATGCAGGTTCTTAACAGCGTTATTTACAATAGCCAAAAGATGGCAATAGCCCTAATGTTCATCAGCAAAAGAATGAATAAACAAATTGTGGTGTATTATTCAGCTATAAAAAAAGAATGAAGTACTGATTTACATGCTGCAATATGGATGAAACTTAAAAATATTATGCTAAGGGAAAGAAGCCAGACACAAAAGGTCACATGTTGTATGATTCCACTTATATGACATATCCCGAACATACAAATCCACAGACAGAATGCTGACTGATGGTTGCCACCGGTTGAGGAGGGCAGAGATAGGGGAATGGGGAGAAACTGCTTAAGGGATAAGGCATTTTACTTTGGGATGACAGAAATGTTTTGCAACTAGACAGAAGTGGCAGTTGTACAACACTGTCAGAATGTACTAAATGATACTGAAATGGTTTTTGTTAAATGAATTTTACCTCAATAAACTGGGAGGGGAAGAAAAGCAATAGTGGGTAAAACTGCCAGAGCCTTATTTAGCACAAATCAAGACAGTGGCACCAAAATGTACCAGTATTTATGGTATTCACTGCCATGCATTTACTGTAAAAGTTATTGATTAAAAACTTGATCCTTGAGTACATTGTTTTAATATTCTGTGAGATGAAATGGGACAGAGGCATAAAGTATTTCCCCTGCACAATGAAGTACGATGGTTGTCTCAAGGCAAATCCCATGTAGAAATATTAAAGAGTTATAACCTGAGTTAGCCACTTTTTTCATGGAATACATTTTTACTTGAAAGAATGACTATCAGACAAACTATTATCGAGAGGTGGTTATCTAGCTGATTATTTTTCTCAAAAATGAATAAAGACTGCTACTTCAAGGAAAACAACTGGCAATAGTCATTGCCAATGATAAAATCCGAGCTTTCAAAGAGAATTAGAATTTTGGAAAACTTGTATCTGCCATCTCCAGCTTGATAGCTTCCCAATAGGTATACTTTCTTGATGAGATGAGTGATTAAAAACAAACAAACAAACAAAAAAACTAGACATGACTTTTAAAATATTGCATAATGAAATATGACAACATCTGGAAGATCTGCATACCTCAGCGAACCAGTAATTTCCAAATGATAGCATGCAACAAAAATCATTCATGGGCAAAACAATCATTCAAAATATAAACAGATCAATAAATTTTAATGTGACAGTACAAATAAATTCATTGATAAGGTTTCAGATTCCACATTTCAACTAACCTTTAAGAAACTACCACTCATGTAGTATCAAAGAACATACACAAATTATCTGAAAGGCTATTAAAACACTCCTCCCTTTTTCAAATAACTCATTTGTAAGGTCAGATTTTCTTCAGACTTAACCAAAACAGCATTTTTTAACAAACTGAATGCAGAGGCAGCATTCTGAAACTGTCTGAAAACCTAGCCATACAGTAAAGTGGTTTGCAAAATTAGTAAAACAATGCCCACTAAATTTTTCTTAAAATTTCTCCTAACAGAATTTTTAAAAAGGCTATTTAAAGAAGGCTATTTAAAAAAGGCTATTTAAATAAGGCTATTTTTCATGTCAACATGCACTGAGTTTATTACTTTTAAATGAGTTAATAATTAAATGGTTAAAAATTCCTCAGCTTTAATTTCTAACATTATACACACACACATATATATACACACACACATATACATATATATATGTGTGTGTAATTTACATAAACTAAAGCTCTTTGGGTCTTCAAAAACTTTTAAGAGTATAAAGGGGTGCAGAAACCAGAAAATTTGAGAACTGCTACTACAGGAAATACCAAGATACCTAGAACCCTCAGAATATCTATCTTTCAGGATAAGTCTTCCAGATGAAAAACTCCTGAAATCAATACTGTTTAACACCTCAATATTTACAAATTTTTACCATATAGATCTTCCTCGACTTAAGATGGGGTTACATCCAGATAAACCCACCTTAGATTAAAAACACCAAAGGTTGAAACTACATTTAGTATACCTAATCTACAGACCATCACAGCTTAGCCCAGCCTACCTTACAGGTGCTCAGAACACTTACACTACCCTACAGTTGGGTAAAATCACCTAACACAAATCGTATTTTATAGTATGAATTGTATGAATATCTCATGTAATTTACTGAATACTGTACTGAACCTGAAAAACAGAATGGTTGTAAGTGTATGGTTGTTCACCCTCGTGATCACATGGCTGACTGGGAGCTGTGGCTCACTGTCGCTGCCCAGCATCACGAGAATATCACACTGAATAGTACAGTACTAGTACAGGAAAAGATCAAAACTTAAAATTCGAAGCAGCTTTCTACTAAACATGTATCACTTTAGCACCACTGTAAAGTCAAAAAATAATTAAGTAGAACCACTGTAAGTTGGGGACTGTCTGTTTTATAATCTTTCTGCCTTTTTAAGCAGGTTAATTAACAGGTTAATTTTCATTATCACAACATTAGTCATTTTACTGGTTTAAAATATAGCTCTAACCTATGATGAGAATGAATGTGAAAAAGTATATTATGTGTGTATAACTGAATCACTATGCTGTACACCAGAAATACAATATTGTAAATCAACTCTACTTCAATCAAAAAAAA
The DNA here is from genome assembly GCF_048564905.1 of Vicugna pacos. NCBI lineage: Eukaryota > Metazoa > Chordata > Mammalia > Artiodactyla > Camelidae > Vicugna > Vicugna pacos. The sequence goes on from NC_132999.1 coordinate 42,736,792, forward strand.
AATAGTAGCTCTAGATGCAGTACCTGAGTTGTGACAAAAATTTTTCTAGGATTCACTGTATACCAAGCAGTGTTTAGGCCTTGGGGATATAAAGATGAGTATAATCTGGTCCCTAATGTCAAGAGGTTCATAGTCTAACTGGGGCAATATCAGTTCTTTAAAAACATTAATTTTAAAATCAGTGCTTTCAGAGTTATGTACACTATGAAAACACAGACCAAGGAACAATTATCTTGGCGGGTAGGGGTAGTAAGAGGAGAAGAAGGAATGGTATGGGAATAGACAAGAGGTAAAGATATTTGAGGCAGACCTTTAAGACAGCAAGAAATTAGCCAAGTGGGAAGTAAGGCAGAAGAAACTGCTGGCAGAAGCATGAAAATCTGAAAATGCTTACTGGCTTTTACTGTTACTAGTCTACTAGGTTGTGAGCTTCTAATCTACTAAGGCCTTACAAAAAAAAAAAAAAAAGAATTTTGTTGAAAGTGCCTAAAATTAACCAAATGCTGAGCATAGTTCTGAACAACTTTCCTACAAATGAGTGTTACAGCTCTAGTGCATGGGCTTATTTTGAACTCTGTTGATTGCTTTCAGGCTGGTTTCAACTGGCATACCGAAGTACAGAAATGACACAAATTCAAAGCTCTCAAAAAAGAGTTCTCTTTCTAACATGATTTAAACTGTCATTTTCAAAACTATCTTTCACTTGGTTCATGAACTAGAATAAAAACTACATTGACATAAAACAGATTTTAAATCACTGCTATTAAAAAAACTCATCCATTAGCTAAAATCTTGAGAACTATACATTAATACAAGAGGCTAACGAATGTGGAATAAAAAGTTCTGAAAAAAGCACAGGTTACTCTGAACAATGGATCCTCTCCCAATCTAAGCATCACTACATCACCTTTCCACCAATCTATAAAATATTATTTTGTATCAAAATATTTTTATCCCAAAGGAAGTAAAGCTTGTTCTGTGTTTTTGCTCATATTGGATTTCTCTGCCTTAGAGAACAACTTACACACTAATCTTTCCTGCTACAGCCTTTTCAATCTGTCTGGGAGCTCTGCTGAAGATGTGTAATGGGTAAACTCCAAACACAGCAACATGACCTTAACTGTCAGGGCCTCACTTTCCTCAAAACCAAAGAAAATGTTTGGATTGGATGATCTCTAAGGTCCCTTCCAGTTTTATGATTCTGTAGGGAAAGAAAGCATGCTGAAAAGAGTGCCATACAGCCAGAGCAAAAAAGAAAAAGGACAATGTATATAAAGGTTTTAAAAAGCACAAGAGGAAGGTAAGTAGAGTTCTGGGAAGGAAGACTTGAAGCAAGGAATAACTCCTGAAGCAGCAGCCAAATGAGGAGCTGAAGTAACCAAAGAAAAGGATTTGAGTTTGTTAAGAGAACAACAGTGATAGCTAACATTTATTGGGTTCTTGTTACATGTCAGTATTGTTCTGATCACTTAAATATATTATTTAATCATCATAATTCTTATGTACATTTAACAAAACAGATAGGAATACTAAGAAAAGTTCTCAGTGCTCTTCAGACTTTAGCATGTATATGAATCACCTGGGGATAAATGCACTTCTGATTCAGTACATCTGGGTGAGACCTGAGATTCTGCATTTCTAACAAGCTCCTAGATGAACCTGATATAGCTACTCAAGGGTCATAATTTGAGTAGCAAAATGTAAACTGAGGAAGCAAGATTATGGCAACCTGATTCCAGAACAAGATGTTATTTGAAAGGAATTTAGTATATTTAGTAGCAAAATTGGTGGCCTATGTCTTTTCTTATTCTGAAACAAAGACATTTAAAAGTTAACATTAGCATTTAATGGATACTAACAAACCAGAATTATAGTACTATAGGACTCTCAAAGCATTGATCCTTTATACATAACAAGATAGAGTTCAGAGTTCTGGACATTATGAAATCACTACTACTTCCTTTCTCCTTACCTAAATTGCCTTACATATGTGAAAAAAGTTAGGAAAAAAGACCCAATAATAGTTCATAGAAAACTTAAAAAGATTACATACATACATCTATGTTTACCTATGGCCATTCCATTATTCAAAAGAATTAAACAACTTAATTTGCCATTACAAAAGAAACATTATATAATTTTACACCTTGGAAGATTCAAAATAACTGTCATATGATTAATTTTTAGTAGGCTGCTCCCTATATAGTTAAATAATCAAATAGAATGGGTAAGCAATAACCCCACTTATAGAGAATTTCAAATAAAAATAACAGGAAAGTAAGTTTCAGAAGTCATTAAAGTTAAACAGAACTCCTATTATTTTAATTTCTGCAAATCTCTTGATAAACAAAAAATGATTTCTGAAGACTCTGTTAGAGTCACTGAAAGCAGACGCAGCTTCTTTTCACTAAACCAAGGTGATTACTTCTTTAGAAAAAAAGAAAATGTAGGAAATTACAACCAAGATTCTGATCGAGATCTATGTAGGGAAGTAAGGCATAATTTAGAATTATATACTTTGAGCAGTTTGAACAAGTTTTCTTGGGAAGAGCTGGTGAACTGGCAGATGAAATGTATTCTGTGATGCACGGTGTGGAGCAGAATAGCTGAGCAGACCCTTTCCTCTGATAAGCAGTTTGCCCCTTCTGAAGTATTTTTTTACAACCAGAACAGGAAACCTGAATAGCTGTGGTTGAAACCGAAGGAAGCATCTTATTCATGCCAGATGATGCCAGAGAAAGCTGCATGCCTGTAGTCAACTGAGAAGCTGTAACACACAAAACAGGAAGGAAAAAAATTAGTATTTACATAAAATCAAGAATTCATTCTTTCAGGTTACTTCTCTTGGACTTGAAACCCAAAACAAACAATGCATTATTCGAAGGCATTCTAGAAAAGTAGAATAAATTGAGTTATCTATCATATTGGTCAAAATAAATATGATTAACTTAATTCTATTACCACTGTCTGAAAACGTAGTGTTTATTTTCAGTTCATTCTCCTGAGTTTTGGGCTGTTGGGCTTGACAATACTCCTAAAAGAGAGTAGAAAATAATGACACCAACCAGTCAATCAACAGAAAATGATATATTATGCTCATATCTGTTCAGTGAATTGTATAATTGAACTGAACCATAGTACATAAGTAAGCACTCCTCTTTTGGTGACTTTTGGCTGATAACACCAATCAAGTACTATAATATTTTTATAGTACCTAGATATGACTTTATAAATTTTGTTAACACAGTCCCTCAGTAGCTACTACAAACAGAATAGAAACACTCAATAATGACACCTATTTTCCCTCCTTGTTCTAATCAATAACAGCTGTCTTCATAAAGACCTTAAACACAAAAATTGATGCTGTACACCAGAAATGGACACAACATTGTAAACTGACTATACTTCAATAAAAAAGTAAACAAACAAAACAAAACAAAACAAAAAACCCCACAAAAATTGTTAGATTGGGCTGAATGAGCCTTACAAAGGAGGATTTTTTCACAGCAGCAGGCAATCTGCCTAAACTGGATCTATGTCTTTGAAAGTACAAGAAACCTATTGAAGAAACAACAGATACTTCCTAGATAGACAACATTCCCCACTGTCACCAACTCAATGGGAATCATACCCTTACTTGGTACTGATTTACTTTTGGTTATTTCTAAACCAAATACTAAAAATAAATTAAAAATGAAATTACTTTTCATTTCATTACAAATTTCAGCCAGTTCATATACAAACATTCTAAGCAAATTGGGCCCAATTTACAAAACACAGCTTGATTTAGTTTATCCTCTACAGGTTCTTTAGCATTTGATATGTCTAAAAAAGTTTAATGAATATGAAACTAATCTGGATAAATAAAGAAAAAATTCTAAGAATTTAAAATGTACTAATTCTATTACTTAATAGAGACAGAAGCATAAAAACACTTAATTAGTTATATTTATTGTTTCAACTTAAGGAAAATGAAAACAAAAATGTGTTAATGTCATCTAGGCCCATAATACCCCTAAGCAATCCTTTTATCAACCCCCAAACCCACTTCCAAACAGCCAATTCTCTCACATTCTTGCATATACCCATTATCACACTTACCACATACTGTATTATTTGGTCAACTGCTTTGGGGAAGGTAAAGAATTAAGATTTTCAACAAATAAAGCAGCATCTGCATAATTAAAATTTATAATTAAAGCTACTCTAGAAGAAAGAAAATAAGGTAAAATATTTACCTGAGCATTGTTGGGTTCTGTCTTAATTTCACCTAGCCTCTTCAGTTGTGGTGCCACTGCCTTGTCACATTCACCATCTATCATTGATTCTTTCATCTTAGTGTCTAATACAAAAAAATCCTCCAGTTCCAAACTAATGGGTTTCTTCTTGGGGAATAGTTTCCAGATTCCTAAAATAAAATATGAATTGATGAAGAGTCTGATTTTTAAAAGGTAGTCTCTTCAAATGTAGTAATTTTCTGGAAGCATAAAGGTTCTTTAGACAGCTTGCTCGCTTTTTTCACAGTAATACTGGCTTCCTTCTCTTCATCCATTACTCCCCAATATAGCACTGCTTTACACTTCTCTAGTAGATAATAACCCTCCATGCTTTCTTCTGGGACTAGTCTTCTCCATTTCTGTTCCCGTAAGCCTGACTATAGCATAAAACCACCAAACCCACAAGTTTATTTATTTATTTTTCTTGGTCCCTGCTCCATGCCCTTTTAAACATCTTTATTCTCACAAGTTCATTTTTAACTTACAAAGTCTTAGGAAATGTAAAGCTGCCTATCTGAGGTTAATTCAATCACCCACACTCACTACCTCTCCAACCACCCACTGCCCTCCTATTGAGCTGGTTATCATTTGTAGCTTCAACACCTCTTCCCCACCTTACTGGTTCCTCCCATAGAAGCGTTTACATACATTCTGACTATTCCTTCTTTGAAATTCTCTCCTTCCTTGAATCCCATGACTCCAAGACCCATTTCTTCTCCTACTTCTTTGCCAATTTTCTTCTCAAACATTTATTTTACCTGCTTCTAAATACTTGTGTTCCTCCAAAGCACAATTCCTCAGAACTCTTCTTGCTTGCTCTAAGAGTACAAGCTCAGATTCAACTATTATCTATAGGCTAATTTCCCCCATATGCCTGTGCTCAGTTCATATACCTAATTGTTTCTTAAATTTCTCCACTTGGATGTTTGACAAGTCCTGCAAACTCAAGAGATCTAAAACTATACTCTTATATTATCCCCCAAAACCTGCTCTACACACATTCCTTTCCTGGGAAATGGCACTATGGTGTATACCCAATTTCCTAAGCCAGAAATCTAAGGGTAGTCCTAAATTCCTGTTCTTCACAAATCCCTACATTTAATCAACAAATTGTGTCAAATATACCTTCTAATTATGTCTTGAATCTATTTTCCCCTACTTAATGCCCCTGACCCTCCATGAATGGATTTCTTTTCGGTAAACAGTGTTAAAAAAGAAACAACAGCCCCAAACAGAATCACTTGTGCTGAGTTCCACCAAGACTTAAAACACCTAACCTAACTTCAGTTTCACCCTCTCACTGGAGTGGAATTTTAAGTCAATTAGTCTGTTAATTTCCTGGTAGCACTAGTGAGGTAATTTTCCTAAGACTCCTCTGCTTTTCTCTAAAGGAAGGTGACCTTACCTAAAATACTCTTTTAGTTTCTTTGTCTTACTCTCTTTCTGCCTATAAAAACCTTCCATTTTGTACAGCTCCTTGGAGTGCCCTTCTATTTACTAGACGGGATACTGCCCGACTCATGAATAAAGTCAATTAGATCTTCAAATTTACCGGATTGAATTTTTGTTTTTTAACAATAGCTAAAATCCAAAATCACAATATAAAAGATTGCTGAGCATTCAAGCTTAAAAAAGAATACCACTTTGTAACTTTTGAGGAACTATAGGAGTCTTTTGATTGTTCAGCCCCATGGCCTCTTTTTCAAGGACAGACTCATTCCTCGTGTCCTTCTTTAACTGAGGTCTATTTTCCATTTTTCTGGTAGCTGCCACCTCCAATTCTAAATCCTATGGAACTTTTTCTCTTCCTGCCATCCTAGTTTGGCTGCAGAGTACAAGTGTCCAGGATTCCCCTTCTTATATCACCTCCAAGAAAAATGGGTACACTTTTTAAAAAAGGGCTTTACAATTAATGATTATGGAGGGTAGGGGATAACTAAAACAGATATGGTTAAGTCAAAGTTCTTACTGCAGTAATTACAGGTCTATGGTTTAGTCTGAGTTAGTACACGAAATACCCCCAAATTCTGCTATCTTTTATTTTTGAGGCTGGGGCTTAATCGCCTACCTCACCCTAATCTTTAACTCAGCTTTTACTGAAAGCCTCTATCAACAAGGCAGAAAATTAAATAAAGCCTAACTGTGAAGTGCAATAGAGCTGATACGGCCTCGCTCAACCCATCTGAGCATTACATACAACCAGCAAAGTAAAACTCACAGGAAATGAACTACTAGATTGTCATTAAGCAGATTCCCTTCACCTGAAAGTAAATAGGCTATGCAAGTCTAAACATTATTAATTAAAAATAAAACATCTTTGAGTTCTGGCATCTTGGAATCCCTTCAAACATGTCAGTCATCACACAGGCAAAGAATAGAAAGTACTCTGAAAATGTAAGTAACCTAAAATATATTTCTGAGGCAGAGGAAAATGGTATATAACATTTCTTTAGCTACTAAAGAAACAAAAAGAGAGACATATATGAATAATAAATTACTTCCTTTTCAAATAACATAGGAGTAAAATATGTTCTAGAGCTCTCTTTTTAATATAGTCCCACCCATCTTTCCAAACTGGGGCTAAACTACAGATATGTTGGAGACTATTAACAGTAATAAGAGAAACATGGTTCCCGCTGGTTAATACTACTTGGTAACAAGTAATTTAGAATATTTTAGTTTAAACCATAGAGAGCTATATGATGGAGCAGAAAACAAAATTCACTTTTGTTTTTATAGTAAAACATGAGTATCAGAAAGAGAAAGTTAAAAAACAAACAAAATCTCTTCCAAAATTATTCCAAAAAAAATTGGAATAAATTTAAAGGAGGTGAAAGATCTATATGCTGAAAACTATAAAACACTGTAAAAAGCAAGTGAAGATGATTTAAAGAAATGGAAAGATATCCTTTGTTCTTGGATCAGAAGAATTAATATTTTAAAATTGCCATACTACCTAACTCAATCTACAGATATAATGCAATTCCTATCAAAATACCTACGATACTTTTCACAGAACCAGAACAGATAATCCCAAAATTTACATGGAACTGTAAAAGAGAAAGAACAAAGCTGAAGGCATAACCCTTCCAGACTTCAGACTATATGACAAGCTACAGTAATCAAAACAGCATGGTACTGGCACAAAAACAGACATAGAGATCAATGGAACAGAACAGAGAAATAAACCCATACACCTATGGTCAATTAATCTATAACAAAGGAGGCAAAAACATACAATGGAGAAAAGACAGTCTTTTCAGCAAGCGGTGTTGGGAAAGCTGTAAATCAATGAAATTAGAACACTCCCTCACACCACATACAAAAATAAACTCAAAATGTGGACCCAAATATAAGATATGATACTATAAAACTCCTAGAAGAGAACATTGGCAAAACATTCTCTGACATAAATCATAGAAATATCTTCTTAGATCAGTCTCCAAAGGCAAAACAAATAAAAGCAAAAATAAATGAGACATAATCACTCACAAGCTTTTGCATACCAAAGGAAACCACAAAAACGAAAAGACAACCTACAGTTGGGAGAAAATATCTGAGGCCAACAAGGGCTTAACTTCCAAAACATATAGACAGGAATCCCACTCCTGGACATATATTTGGAGAAAACTCTAATTCAAAAAGATGCATGAACTTCAATGTTCATAGCTGCACTATTCACAAAAACCCAAGTGTCCATCAACAGATGACTGGTTTAAGAAGATGTGGAATATATGTACAACAGAACACTACTCAGCCATAAAAACAAAATATTGCCATTTGTAGCAACATGGCTGGAACTACAGAATATCATACCAAACGAAGTAAGCAAGGCAGAGAAAGAAAAATTTTATGATATCACTTGTAAGTGTAATCTAAAAATACAAATGAATCTGTATACAAAACAGCAACAGACTCCCAGACACAGAAAACAAACACATGGTTACCAAAGGAGAAAGGGAAGGGAGAAGATAAACTAGGAGTACGGGACTAACAGATATAAACCTCTATACATAAAATAGATAAGCAACAAGGATTTACTGTATAGCACAGGGAACTATAGTCAATATCTTGCAACAACCTATAATGGAAAATAATCTGAAAAATGTATTTTACTGAATCACTTTGCTGTACACTTGAAACTAACACAAATGTAAACGTTGTAAATCAACTACTTCAATAAAAACAAAAAGAAATGGCAAGATATAAGGAATAACTTCTGGACACACAAACAAATCTCTAGCTGGAATACAGACACTTTCCTCCTAGAAAAATAGTACAATACTATGTACATAAACCTGTTGATGAAAAATTAATCAATAGTCAATCTAAGAAAGACAATTTTATTTGAGCCAACCTGAGGATTTATAACCTGGGAGATAATCTCTCAGAAAGCTGTGAGGACTGCTTCACCTGTTAGAAGTTGAAGGCACAATCATGTACATTTTTGAGACAAGGGATCATATATCAGAATGAGATACTGACATTTTACATAAAGTTTATCAAAGACACACAATCCAGGTAAGCACATACAAAGCAAGCAGCAAATCACCAAGGCCCCTCACAGAGCTGGGAAAGAATGCTAATCTTTTAGCAAGTTATATTGCTAGCCTCAGAAGAAAGGGGGAAAAATTGATCCTTACAGTCCAGCAGGCATTCCCACCTTTGAGGAGGTCTGGTTAATGTACAATGCATATGTAACATTGCACACTAAAGAGGGAGGAAAGAGGTCCAAAGAGAAAAAGAAATTTACGCTTAAAATTTTTTGTCTTTCCTTAACTACAAATTTTATTACATGAAAGTTGATGTTTCAAATTGCTTCACTTTAATTCCTCCCCACTATACTTGTGCTTATAGTGTTCTCCTTATGCAAAGTCATTTTTTTGCCTATTCAAATTTTACTCAGCTTCTAAGCCAACTCAGCTCCAGATTTTACCAGATTGGCAAGAATTAAAAATAAAGCTGATAAAACTAGGCATAACAAAGTAGCTTTAAGCATGCTAAACCCTCCCGAAACAATCAGAAAACTGACAGGCTTTTCCCCTGAGGGCACTTTCCAGGATAGAGGGAAAAGCCTAAGCAGAAACTAGCAGCATAGTGACCTAAGGAGGCAGGAGTTCTGAGTTGCCTAGGTTGTTAGAAAGCAAAAGGCACAATCTGGGAGAGGAGAGAACCTCAGAGCAATAAGCCCCAAATCTGCATACAAATATTTCCCCCCCTCTCCTATTAGCTGACTCCAAAACTGCACATCTACAGACCAAGACTCCAAAAAAACCTAGCAGAAAATAGCAGGTGGGAGATTAAAGACCTGAAAAGAGATTATAGTAGCTTTGCAACACTAAGAACAGCTGAAATTTAAGCCCAGCTAAGGAAGAGGGGACTTTCACTTGAGCCTCGGGGAGCCATGCCCTACGAGTAAGGGCCACCACACTGCAGCAGGAAAGACTACTTCCTTGAAGGGCAAACCCAAATAGATCAGCCCTAGCAATCAATGCCTAACAGGATCCCTCAACAGGATCAATGTAATCTGCTAGTACTATCTGCCTGCCAAAATGAAATGCAGCCCTCTCTAGAGGAGTCTCTAAAGATTTCCACCCACAATGTCCAGAATAAAAATCTTTGGGGCAAACTCCCCTTGCCACCCCATGCCCCCAAACAAGACTGAAAACCAAGGGGAAAAAAAGACAGTAGAAACAGACCTACAGGTGACTCATATTGGTGTTATCAGGTGAGGACTTTGATGTGTTTTTGTTGTTGTTGTTGTTTTTTGGGGGGAGGTAATTAGGTATTTATTTATTTAATGGAGGTACTGGGGATTGAACCCAGGACCTTGTGCGTGCCAGGCATGCACTCTGTCACTGAGCTACACCCTTCCCCTTTGATGTGTCTAATAGAGAAAAAGATGGAAAAGTTCAGCAGAGTTCCACGATAAATTAAAAAAAAAGTCACGGAAATTTGAGAATTGGATAAAATATGGAAATTAAGAGTTCAATAGATGAATTTAATACTAACAGTGAAATAGAAGGTTAGTGGAAGTAGTTAGACTGATGCATAAAAAGATAAAAATACAAATAATATAGGCAACATGTGGGACAGCAAAAAGATCTGATACACATGCAAAAAGAGTCTCAAAATAATAGAAAACAGACAATGCAACAGAAGCAATAGCTGAAGAAATACTGGCTGGATAATTTCCCCAAAATGAATAAAAATATCAAATCATATGATCAAGAAGCCCTATGAATAACAAGTAAGATAATTATAAAGGAAAACACAACTATGCACATCATAGTCACACTGGTGAAAACCAAAGATAAAAAGAAAATCTTAAAAGCAGATAGAGAAAAAGGACATTAACACACAGGGTAACAAAAATAAGAATGAAAGTTGTTTTCCTGTCAGAAACAGTGAAGTTCAACGGAATATTTTTAAAATGCTTGGGGGAAGTGGAGGAACTATCTAAAATTCTATGGTCAGTAAATAATATCCTTCAAAAATAAAGGTGAAATAAGGACATTTTCAGATAAATGAAAATGGTGAGAATTTATCACCAACAAACCTACACTGTAGAAATGCTAAAGGAAATTCTTGAAGCTCAAGAGAAGTACTCAAAGGAAATTTGGCATAAAGATTAGAAAAGGAAGAAGTAAACAAATTGTATTTGTAGATAGCATGATTGTGCATATAGGAAACCCTGAGGAATCTCCTCTTCCTCTCACTCTATCCCAATAAATACTACTAGAATAAGTGAATTTAGCAGAATCACAGGATAGTACAAGGACACTAGTTTAAAATTTCCTCTCTTATCAATTCTCTTCACCACTGTACTAGAGATTCCAGCCAGGTTAATAATGCAAGAAAAAAAATCTTGAAAACAAATAAGTAAAATTGTTATTTTTTATAGATGACATGTATACATAGAAAATCCAAAAGAATCTCCAAATAACTGCTGAAATTTAAGTAAATTTAGCAAGGTCAATATTAAAAAAATCAATTATATTTATTTGTACTAGAACAATTAGAAAATTAAAAATTTGAAATAACTATTTTCTATAACATCATAAAACATCAAATACAGGAATAAAGGTAATGAGCTATGTCACAATCTCTAGACCGAAAACAAAATGCTGAGAGAAATTAAGGAAGATCTAAATAGATACAGCATGCTCACTGACTCAAAAGTTTTACGTCAGTTTTCCCCAAATTGAGCTACAGATCAAAATCCCAGCAGGAGTTTTTGTGGAACTTGCAAGATGATTATAACGTATATAAAACATACACAACCTAGATAGTCTTTACAATCTCAAGAAAAAAGTTGGAGGACTTCCAAAAAGGCCATAGTAATTAAGATGGTGTGGTATGGACCAAAGTAAAAATACAATGATTAATTGTAAGCATCCAGAAGCAGGTATACTAATTTCTTTGCTTTACAGATACTTCTTCATGCATTACACTTTGCAAACATTTGTTTTACTCCGTTGAATTCTGCAAGCTCTTTTACTGGCATGATAGGAAGACTGGAATGGAAAGCTAAATGCTTTTTAAACCAAACTAAAATGCCCATTTGTAGTTCTGTAGGTTCATGTAGGCCCACTACTCATGAAGTACATAGGTACTGGGGTTACAGAGTTAATTAGGATGTGCACTCATAATACTGCCTAGCATAGTATGATAACTGCAGCAGTGTAAATGTATACAAGGTACAAAGCAGAAATAAGGGAAGAGAAGATGGTCAAAGTAAGTCTTCCAGAAGATGAAATTTGAGCTACGTTTTAAAGTAGGTGTCTAAGAAGCAATAATGGGGTATAGTCCAAGTATAGGGACAGCATGTGGAAAAACACAAATATATGGGAGCTATAAAAAGATAAAGATAAAATACAAGAGTGCTAGCGGAAGGAAATAAAGTTGGAAAAGCAGACATGGGTCACATCAGGAAGGTCCTTGAACATCAAATGTTTGAACTTAAACTTGTAAGTTAGTAGCTTGGGGAGTTCGGAAAACATTTAATTCGTATTTTGTTTTTTAAATAAAAATTTACTCTAAAAAAAACTAGTAAAACCATGAGATACACTTAACTGTGTTACATACCGAAAGTTAAGTAATTTTGGAAACTTCCAAAGCACTAATTTGTGCTAGATTAACAAGAGACCTTCAGAAAATAGCTTTTCCTGCCATCTGGGTGAATACAGCTCAATTCCTTGCAGCTGTGTCATTGATGAGGAAGGTTACAGCTTTGCACGTATGCATTTCGGATTCTGACCTGTATACCACCCATAAAAAATCCTAGAAGCGAATTCACTATTTTAGCAAGGGCATCTACAGTGCTGCTCTTGCCTCAGCCTAGAGTTAAATGGGCAAAGTGTTGAGTCCTGATTCCGACAGGGCTAAGTGTAATATAGTTCCTGTTACAAATTTCGGAGGCTTCTTGTCTTACATATTTCTGATGAGAAACACAAGCTATCGTCAAATGTTGTTAGGGAGTCAACTCTTAAAGAGGAAATTCTCCACTCACCCACTTCCAAGCTTTCAGTTCAGATTAACTGAAAAGTATGATGAGACTGCATCTTGAGAAAGCTAAAAATGTCACCGTTTGCAAACACCAGTCCATGCAAACCAAGATACTTTCAATCTTGTGCACTAAAGCAAAATACTGAAAAAGTGATAAAGATGGCTCCTTCATCTAATTCCCATTCCAAATCTGAATTTATCACGAGCCAAATTTTTACGGTAAACATCTCTTTTAGCTAAGATTCCTCGCACTTCTTTTTGCAAAAGAAGTCCTAAGATTTTTTTTTAAGTTTGAAAGCATCGTTGCTTAACGAAGGAGATCTACAAGTGTGATCAAGCCAACGTTTTAGAAACGGAAGCCGCGGAGAGAGACCAAAGACTGAAAGCCCAGTTACGGCGCAGGAGCAGTGGGCGGCGAGAAACGCTGGAAGCTGGGGGGCAACGACGACCCGACTCTCGAGGGCAAGGGTAAAGGAGACCACAAGTACAACCCAGGGGCCTGACCCTGAATTCCCGACCCCCATATGGCGGCATCTGCACGCAGGGCCGGGCACCTAGAACCCCTGCCCTCCCCCACGCCTCATCCTCCCTCCGAGTGCCGAAAACTCTCAGCCCTTCTCCGGTAAAGTACGGGCATAAAGACCGACACCACAGCCGCTTAAGGAAGCTTACCAGTTTCTTTCAGGTACGCTCGCCGCGCGACGTTTCTCAAACGAACTTCGACGCGAAACGGTCTCTCAGGCCCTGCCCCTTTCCCGTCGTGCTCTGCGGCCGAGCATGCGCAGTGCAGCCGGCCCAGCCGGGCGTCTTCTCCATGTGCTTGAAAAGGCGGTCTTGGGGCAGGAAAGGAGGTGGGAGACGGGGAGGGTTAGAGCCCAGACGGCCGACTAGGCGCTTACCCTCGAAGCCGTAGCTAGAGGGCATCGTCGAGATTGACTCACAGCTCAGGAGAGGCAATTAGCTTTCCTGATTCCGAGAGATGGCTCTATTGGCAACTTCTGTAAATCCCAATTTCCTCATCCTGGAAACGAGGATAATTGTAGTACCTATGTTATAAATTTGTGAAGATTAGAAAGGCAATGGTTAGTAAAGTGCTAGGTACAGAGTGAATTTCCATAAAAGGAATTATTCGCAGAAATGCAGAGGGGCTTCAGGTTTCTTACATTTTGCGGCACTCTTAGTATAGCAACATTAAAATAATCCCAAAACAGTGTGGCGAAAGTCATGGTTATTTTAAATACTATTTAACAAATTAACAGTTTCAGCACCTTAAAAAGTATAAGAACAAACACTTGTGCTATTCTTCAAGTCATAATAGGAATATAAAAGATAAGTAAAGTTGAATGATGAATATATTGCAATCCTGTCTTCGATCATACTTCCTGAAATATTATCGAAAGTCTAAATATGAGGCCTTTTGTGAATGTAATGTCCAGGCCAGAAGGGTCTCCTGACCCCTGCTGCTTCAGTCCCTAAATATATCTTCTGCAGTTAAACCTCAAATTCATGTTACTGACTGGGTTCTTGGCCTCCTTAATCAATAGAAATTGGTAACAGGCCAGAGGAGAAATTCAGACAAGGCTTTACTGGGATTTGTGCTGCAGCATGAAGGAGTGAAAGCAAGTAACAGGTTTTCTTGCTCACTCCTTGAGAGGGGTGGGCTGGTCCCTTAAATGAGGTGATGGTAGGGGTGGGGCTGGAGCAGTGGCTTAGGTGGTCTGCCCACCTCCCCTTGGTGGTGGTGTGTACAGGGATCATGCGTGGTACCCTGCTTCTGCTCCCAGTACCCTGCTTTTGTTCCTGGCATTTCAGAAGTGGCAGTTGGGTTTTTGGTCTTTTTGTTTCTTGTTCATAATTTTCCCCAACTGCCATGCACACAGTTATTTTTAATCCCTTATAGTTTCTTGGTATTTTGTTTTTAGGACCTGGTGCAAGCATTGACGACAGGGGTTCCAGGTCCGAGGTCCCAGACTGTCTCATTCAGACCCTTTGGTGATTTTGAATACTAGACTGGCCAAAAAATATTCTCACATTCCTAATGTAGTATATAGTAATTAGGTATATCATTTTATTATTTGTTCTGTTACCTTTGTTCCCTTTCCTTGCCTTCTTTGGCTAATTTGAATATTTTTTAGTGTTCCATTTTATCTATTGTGTTTATGACCATCTCTCTTTATATGTATCTCTTTAGTGGTTGCTCTGGGGATTACAATAAACATAAATAACTTTTCACAGCCCACTTAGAATCAATATTTTACCACTTCAAGTGGAATGTAGAAAATATTGTCACCATATAAGTCCCTTTGACCTCTTCTCACTCTTTATATTGTAACTGTCCTATGTATTAGAATTGTAAACCCCATCAGACAGTCTATTTTTTCTGTTAACTATCAAATACTTAAAAAATACCCAGATATGTATCATTTCTGTTGCTCTTCTCTCATTCTTGGATGTTTCAGTTTTCTTCCATGTATCATTTCCCTTCTATCTGAAGAACTTCCTTTAGTAGTTCTGTTGGTAACCAATTCTTTTGGTTTTCCTTTCCTTTTCTTTTTTTATTTATTATTTGGGGGGGGGGTAATTGGGTTTTTATTTATTATTTTTTTAATGGAGATACTGGGGATTGAACCCAGCACCTCATTCTTGCTAGGCATGTGCTCTACCACTGAGCTATCCCCTCCCCCCTGGTTTTCCTTTGCTAATAATGTCTTTATTTTACCTCCATTTTTGAAGGATATTTTACTGGATATACTAGTGTATTTCTTGATAGGTTAGGGGAAAAAAATCTCAGCAAGGTGCTGACTCCATCAAATGATCATCACTGACCTAATCACAATACCTGGGAGACGGTGTACTCGGATTCCAGTCTAGGTCATATAATGATCATTTTGACACCTCCCCTTCCCAATCATCCCCATTTGTGATATCCAACTCTTGAACTTCCAAATTATGTGAGCCAATAGTTTTTCTTTTGTACTTAACCTACTTTGACTTGTTTTTTTATCACTTGCAGGCAAAAACCCTGCCTTTTAATAAATGTACTCACAAGCAATTCCTAACAACAAATGTGTTTTAGTTTCTAGGTTAATAAAGTTTGTCTCACTCAGCAAGATAATGTAGTTGAGCCTGTAAGACATGTAGTCTTGTTTCTAATGAATGACTCTTACAAGTAAAAAATATCAATGGGAGATAAGCCCTAGCTTTTGTGTAACAACTTTAGGAGAACTGCAGCAGTGAGTGCACATTCCTGCTTCTGATAACAGGACTGAGAAAAAAAAAACACTATAAAAAATATTGAATCCTTGTCCCAGGAGAGGACTTCCATTGGGTGTGCAAACTGCTTGTTCAAGGGGCAGTTATCTAATTTGTGAGATATTATTTTTTGTTGTTTGTTGTACACTTTTCCTTTGCACTCTTATTTAGAGATTTGGGTAGGACTGAAAACAGAAGATGTTGAAAGTCAAGAGCTGGTCTTATGTTATGTAAAAATTCAATCTAACTGAAAAGATTATGGAAGTATCCAGGGAGGGAGTGTGTGTGTGTGTGTGTGTGTGTGTGTGTGTGTGTTGTTTGAGGAGTTAGGGAAATTGTTTAGAGAAAATCAAGGAAGAAAAGATTTCAGAAGTCTAGGAAAACGGTTAAGATCTATGGTTGTGAGATTTGAGGGGACCTGCACTATGTTCATTGATAACACTATGGGGAGAGGGCTGGATCCTGAGCATAAGGAGTTATATCCTTGCTGAAGATGCTCATGGCCAAGCCACTGGTCCTATGAGAACATGCAGACTGGGACAATGGTCATCTCTGAGGTAACCAGTCTCAACTAAGCCAATAGCTGCAGAGCCTCGATGATGCTTTCGTGGTGGGTAAGACCCACCCTGGGACCTATACGTTACCTCTGGTGGCATTCTTCTTGGGAACACGAATAATGACTGAGATTAAATTTTCTGCCAGTGTAGAAGAATGTGATCTCAGTTTTGGATTTAAGATGATTATGAGAAAATAAGTAGATTATTTCCTCCGTACCTGAGTATCCCCTAAAATTCATTCCTGTTACTTTTGGATGAAGCATTGGAACCCAATTTAGTTCCTTGGCTTACTTCTTTTGAGTAAGTGTCTGAAGTGACAGGCCCAGTAGGATTCAAGCTATAGTCCAAGAAAAGTCCCCAAGATCTCATCCATAATCAATGACATCCATACCTTTAGGAAAACACCTCGATATTAAGAGTACTCTGCTTTAGGTCCAAGAGTAGGAGTTAAGAAAGAATGAGAATTAATACCACAATTTATTTGTTGTATTCTATATACCCCCTGCCCCAAATAGGCTTCATTTATTTTTTAAGAGCCTAGTGCTAAAATTGCTTCATTTGATTATACCATCTGGGTGGTATATCTGTTTAGCATGCTTGGTTACAAGTAATATATAATCCAACTTTAGTAGGTTTAAACAATCAAGAGAATGCATTGAGTCATAAAACTGAACAGTATAGAAAGAGAACAGGATTGATACTTGTCAGGCTAGGTTGTATTTTTCTGTAATTCTCTCAGCTCTACCTTTTTTTAAAAAATTGAAATAAAGTTGACTTACAATATTGTTAGTTTCAGGTGTGCTACATAATGAAGCTCTTCCCTCTTCGATGGACTGTATTCTCAAGCTGGCTTCCTTCATGGTAGCAAGGTCATTGCTATAGAGTATACTTCCTCATTCACAACCGGCTGGCCTATCTGGGGCTTTGTGCTGCTTTTGAACCAGTTAGTGTGGTAAGGAGGCTGGGATACTGTTACTGTTTTATACCAATCAGGGACCACTCTTGGACTTGAGGGGTTGTGTCAGTCCCATTCAAAAGCACACGGCTGCCACACAATAAGGAGAGTTGGAATGGAGGATTGCATAAGTAGTACAATTTCAAATATATTAAAAAAATGACTCATGAAATAAGATAAGGGAACATACATTAAATATAAACAATAGTTATCTTAAGACAATGAGATGGAGGATAGGTTTCTTTATCCCTTACAACTTAAAATGTTGTTTATTTATTTATCTCTCGCCCTCCACAGCCATAACCTTGTATCGCTTCTATAATGAAGGAAAAAATCCTCGTAAATTTATTGGGAAAAACAAATCAAGAGTCAAGGAATGATGCAAAATAGTTGTGTGAGGTTTTACCAGCTAGTGAGTACACAGCTAATTGACAGTAAGTGGAACAATGAGCAACAGAGAGAGGAAGAATGAGTCATAATTCTGTTTGTCTCCTTGAAGGGCCCTTCTCCCTCTTCAAGGTTTTTATGCTGAAGAAAAATTTTAAAAAGCACTCTAATTATGTGTCTCAGGACAACTATTTGAAATATATTTTGGGATTTATTTGCTGGTTATCACACAAACAAACTCAAATGAAACTTTCAGTAAAGTCTTGCTCTGTATCTCTACCTGACATGCAATTTCTTTATTTCTGAAACTGGTATCTTAATCTCTTACATCTTATTTCCTAGTGTGTAACGCAATAATGGGCAGGGAGTCACCCGATAAGTGTTTGTTTAATGAATGGATGGGTGAATGTATCCTTTCTGCCTCAGAATGTCTTTGTTTCTATTTCTCATTGTCAGTCTCTCAATGACTCAGCTATAAATCTAAATGACCAAGTGCTAAATAAATTCACCTTGAAACTGGCTTATTTTTTTTCAGCTGATATAAAGTCTTACAGGGGCCTGGCATTTAATACTATTCCCCCAGTGTTTCCATTATGACCTTCAAGGAAGGTTTGGAGTCATTTAATCTGGGCCAAACTACTTGGTAATATCTGAAATAATAGTACTCTTTCCCTGCTAGCTCATCTTCCCATTTTAAAGATCAACATATAGCAATACTATCTTTGGAGTCAGATAGCCTATGTGTAAATTCTGACTCATTTACTAGCTGAATGACCTTCGGCATTAACCTGTCTGAGCCTCAACTTCCTCATGTGTAAAATGGGAATCGCAGTAATACTTTATCGGGTTGCTGAGAAGATCAAATGGGATAATGTAGGTGATACATAATATCTGCCTTAAAGTAAGTGCTGAATAAATATCAGTAATTATTACTATTAATTAACAAGCATCTGTTGAGTATTGTTTATGTGAAAGGAACTAAACTGGATGGTAGGGATTAAAAAAAGCACCAAGATAGACACAAATTCCTGCCCCATGGTCTAGTGGGGGGTTTTGATATGTAAATAGATATGGCCAACATGAGGCTATGAGAATGGAAGTATAGGATGCTGCGAGGAGTGTATAGCTCAAGTGGTAGAGCACATGCTTAGCATATACAAGGACCAGGGTTCAATCCCCAGCACCTCCACTAAAAAATAAATAAGTAAGCCTAATTACCTCCCCACTAAAAATAAGTAAATACAGTGTAACACATTAAAAAAGCCATCTAGCCCAGGTTTGGAGGTCAAGGAAGGCTTCTAGGAAAATATAAAAGTTGATAGAAGAAGTAGGACTTAGCCAGGCCAAAAGAAGGGGGAATAGTATTCTAGGAACAATATGTTCAAAGGCTGAGGCAAGAAAGAGCTTGAAGTATTTGCAGACTTGAAGTTCAGTACTGTTGAAGCCTATTATGCAAAGAGGAAAGAGTAGCTAGTATTGAGGATGGAAGTAGGTGGCCTCATGATGCTGGGTCTTACAAATCAGGTTAGGAAGTGGGAAGGGTAGTGGGAAGACAAAAAAGCTTTAATCAAGGAAGTTACTTGATCAGATTTACGCTTCAGAAAAGTTGCTCTGGCTGCTACTGTTGGGGGTAATGTCAGAAAGGGCAGAATAACTGTAGGTACAGAGATTACTTCTGAAGACCAGTTCAGAGATTGCTGTAGTAATCAGATCAGAGATGATGGTGGCTTGAACCTGGAGAGTAGAAGTGGTGACGGACAAAAATGGACCAATTAAAGAGAAGAATCACTATGAATGTGTGGAAGATGAAGGAGTTAAGCATGTTGATCAGAAAACCTGATCAGTGGTATCATTGGTATCAGTTGATCAGTGGTATCATTCAGTGAGATACAGAACACAGGAGGAGAAGCAGTTGAGGGAGTAGGGCACAGGGGCAAATACTGGGTTCAATTTTAGATATGTTGAGTTTGAGGTCCCATGGAAAACCTAAAGGTAAATATTTAATAGGCAGCTGGAACAGTTCAGAAGAAATGACTGGAAAAGAGTTATAGCTTTGTGAGTCATCACAGAGTTGATGATTATAGCCATAGAGGTGGGTGATAAGAGTACACCCATTGTGGGTAGAATGAGGTGAAAAGAATGCCAAAGAGAGAAACCTTGAGGAATACTGATAATTAAAAAGTTAGTATAGATATGGGAACATAAGAAAGAGATTAAGAAGAAATGGCCAAGGCATATGAGAACATGGTATCACAAAACAATGAATATGGTATCATAGCAGTGGATTGAGGAGTGGGTGTGATAGGAAGAAATGGCAACAGTGAGTGCAATCAGGTCTCCTAAGAGGTGTGTGATTATGACAAAGAAGATAGAATGGTAGTTGGAGAGAGACACTCCCTCCTTTGTAACTGTAGGAAAGAAAGAATGGTAGTATAATTGCAGAAAATCTTGTGAGCTTGGTGCCAGGAACTGAAGAAGTTCTTATTTAATGCCTTCTACAGTATTTTCTCTGTGAAATAAAAGGTCAGATCATCTGCTGTGAAGCAACAGGGTCAAAGATTTGAAGAGAAGGGAGAAACCCTGAATAGTTATCGTGAAGGATGGAAGGGAGAACTGACAAAAGAGGCATGGGAGAAGTAAAACAAGAAGAAAACCTACGGAATGGGAGAAAATTTTTGCAAGTGAAACCGACAAAAGCTTGATCTCCAGAATATATAAGCAGCTCATACGACTCAATAAGAAAAAAATAATGGGCAGAAGACCTAAACAAGCAATTCTCCAAGGAAGACATACAAATGATCAAAAAGCACATGAAAAAATGCTCAATATCACTAATTATCAGAGAAATGCAAATCAAAACTACAATGAGGTATCACCTCACACCAGTCAGAATGGCCGTCATTCAAAAATCCACAAATGACAAATGCTGGAGATGCTGTGGAGAAAGGGGAACCCTCCTACACTGCTGGTGGGAATGCAGTTTGGTGCAGCCACTGTGGAAAACAGTGTGGAGATTCCTCAAAAGACTAGAAATAGACTTACCATATGACCCAGGAATCCCACTCCTGGGCTTGTATCCAGAAGGAAATCTAGTTCAGGATGACACCTGCACCCCAATGTTCATAGCAGCACTATTTACAATAGCCAAAACATGGAAACAGCCTAAATGTCCATCAACAGGTGACTGGATAAAGAAGAAGTGGTATATTTATACAATGGAATACTACTCAGCCATAAAAACCGACAACATAATGCCATTTGCAGCAACATGGATGCTCCTAGAGAATGTCATTCTAAGTGAAGTAAGCCAGAAAGAGAAAGAAAAATACCATATGGTATCGCTCATATGTGGAATCTAAAAAACAAAAACAAAAACAAACAAACAAACAAAAACAAAGCATAAATACAGGACAGAAATAGACTCATGGACAGAGAATACAGACTTGTGGTTACCAGGGGGATAGAGGGTGGGAAGGGATAGACTGGGATTTCAAAATTGTAGAATAGATAAACAAGATTACACTGTATAGCACAGGGAAATATACACAAAATGTTATGATAAATCACAGAGAAAAAAATGTGACAATGAGTGTGTATATGTCCATGAATGACTGAAAAATTGTGCTGAACACTGGAATTTGACACAACACTGTAAAATGATTATAAATCAATAAAAATGTTAAAAAAAAGAGTCATGGGAGGATATCTGGACAATACCATTAGCACAGTTGAGGTTGACGACCTTGAATGTTTCTTTGTGCCAGCTGGGTAGGCTGTATGATTTTTACCAACAATAGTAAGCAGCCCAGGTATGGGCATGGAGAAGTTGATTCAGGGTTGTTTTTCCAGGTGTGTACAACAGAAGAGCCATAGGATAGAAGTGAGGATATTTGCAAGTGGCTAGTAGGAAATATTAAAAGGAAGAAAAGCAGAAGGTTAATAGGATGAAAATAGAATGGTGAAGGAACGAGAGGTCTAAATGAAATAGAAGTATAGCTTTAGAGAGAGTAGTTGAGTGAGAAGATAGAAAAGATAGAAGGCTACAGTCAGAAAGTAGGATATCTTAATATATTATTTCAGCGGTGGTCAAAGGATTCAAGAGGTGTCCATTAGATGTGAGGTTTCTATGATTTTGGTTACAAACATCCGCTCAATTGCATAGTATTCTACTCTGTCTGGTATGTAATGGGTACACAGATTGAGTTAACTTCACTTTCCTTGTGCTCTCAGAGCATCCCTTTTGAATATTCACCACACTGTATACTAATTACCTGTTTGGTTGTCTGTCCTTCTTCTCAGAAAGTATATGTGTCACAGTTTCCCAAATTCTTTCAACCAACCCCTTATTCCAGTCCCCCATTTATTACTTTCCCTTCTTCCTAAGGAGTAGTAAAAGCATATTATCTATGTTGTGCCTTAAGATTCAGTATTTTGATTGGATTCTTTCACACTTTAGTGCCTGGGGAAGAATACTCACAGCTTGTTTGTTGTTTAACACTCAATTTACTAAAGTCATATTTCTAATAAACAAAATGTTGATATCATTTTTTCTTGAGCATTAAACATGTAATACACATTTGATTACTTTAATTCCCTTAAACAATTTAAACTGCAATTACAAATTTAATATGGCTGATATATTTGAATGTCTCATAAGTTTTAAAAATCAACAAAGATTACAAAATTGACTACACGTTTATCTAAATCTATTCAATGCCATGGATTAAATATTACTACATTATTTTTACACTATTTTTATTCCTCTGAAGCATATACCTATATTATACCTATACTTTGATATCTTCTTAAGGTTTCAGTAATATTATTTTAACTATTTTCTGGGATTTCAGAAATATTACCAAATCCAATAGAAAAAGAAATACAGTTTTAGACCATTTGGGATTCTGGGATCTGTGATATCAACTCATTTGTTCTTATTTGGGATATAAGACCTAGTTTTGTCTTTTAAGATAATTTAGACCGATAATTTAAAACTTTTTTTAATGATAAAAAATTTAAAGATATCTCAAGACTCATAACTCTGTCTTCCTTATGGTTTTTATTTTTTGAAACTTAGTATCTATCCTGGAAATGATGTAGGCTCTAAGTTTTACATGATCAATAGTCCCTAATCAATCATCCTGCCATTATGTAATATTGTTCTGCTTTAAAACTTATGTACTTGTCATCAGTATTTTATTAAGATCAGTGGGGCCATTTAGTTGTTTTATCACCTGATACATGAAGGACTGATTCGCTTTCTCATTCTCAGAATATCTGTTGAACTCTATTTTTACTTGCTTACTGGTAATCTGGTGCTCAATAACTGCCGGACTCCCCTTATATCTGTTCATGATAATTTTATAAAATCACTAGTGCTGATGGCTCCTTCGTATACTTGATACTTTTTATGAGACTGACGCGCTACCTACTGCGCTAACGAGGCACCTTACTTGATACTTTTTAAGGGTGCTTTGGCTTATTCATAAATTTTGGTTTAGTTTTACTTGCTTGGTCATATATATGTATATATATATAAAACGTAAACATAAATAAATTATATGTAGATATATTTAAATCAATTTATCCTTTACAGAAGAGTATACACACCTCTACATGCAGACACATACAACTCATTATTAAACATATATTGTATTCATCCTTTTATTGTATTAAAACCATTTTTGCTTACTTTTTTCAGTCTTAGTATCATAGCCTTTATAGATTGACTTATTCCAATTAACCCTAATTATGATGTTTTACAATCAGATTATTACAAGTTAGCCAGAAGAAAACATAGGCATAAATTATAGAATTTTTTTATCTGTCTTCTAAGGCAAAAGAAACAAAAGCAAAAATAAACAGATGGGGCTAAATTAAACTTAAAAGCTTTTGCACAGTGAAGGAAACCACTGACGATGAAAAGACAACCTACTGAGTGGGAGAAAATATTTGCAAATGATATGACCAATAGGGGTTAATAAGCAAAACATATAACAACTTATACAATTTTACATCATGAAAACAAACAACCTGATTAAAAAATGGTAGAAGACCTGAACAGACATTTTTCTGAAGAATATATATACAGATAGGTAACAGGCATATGAAAAGATGCTCAAGATCGTTAATCATCAGAGAAACGCAAATCAAAACCACAATGATATATTACCTCACACCACTCAGAATGGCTAACATCAAAAAGTCTACAAATAACAAATATTGGAAAGGATGTGAAGAAAAGGGAACCCTAGTACACTGTTGGTGGGAATGTAAATTGGTGCAGCCACTGTGGAAAACAGTATAGAGGTTCCTCAAAAAACTAAAAATAGGACTACATTTTGATCCAGCAATTTTACTTGTTTGGGTGTATATCTGAAGAAAATGAAAATACTAATTTGAAAACATATATGCACTCCAATGTTTATAGCAGTATTATTTACAATAGTCAAGATATGGAAGCAACCTAACTGTCTATAAACAGATGGATGGATAAAGAAGATGTGGTATATATATAAATATACACAAATGGACTATTACTTAACCATAAAAAAGAACGAAACTCTGTCATTTGCAATGACATGGATAGACCTAGAGGGTATAATGCTCAGTTAAACAGTCAAACTGAGAAAGATAAATACTGTATGTTATCACTTATGTAGAATCTAAAAAATAAAACAGACATATGGACATAACAAAACAGAAACTGACTCACAGATATAGAGAACAAACTGGCAGTTACCAGAGGGGAGAGGGAAGAGGGGAGAGTCAAGATATGGGTAGGGAATTAAGAGGTAAAAACTAAAAAAGAAATTAATTAAAAATAAGATAAAATAAAATAAAATAAAATAAAATAAAATAAAATAATTGCAAGTTGGTCAGGGGTTACATCTTTAAGCTTCCTTTTAGCTCTGCTGCTGACATCCTTGAAACATCCTTTCTTTCTTGCCACAGCAGAATGTTTCAAAGATATACTGATTTTTCTCCTGCCCCACAGAATCATCTGCTCTGCAATCAGTTCCAGATTCTCTTGGTGGGAAAAAACCACCAGAGACCAAATTTAGGTTTTAAAGGTGTACATAAGAATAAATGTTGGGTAAAAATATTAAAGCTGCTACTGGTCCTCTTTTAGTATTTAAAAACCTGGAAAAATATATGTATTTTAAGGTTATGACCTTGCAGTGCTGTTTTCCATCATAACATGTTGTGTCGCTGAATTGTAGTTTTCTTAGACTATATGTTTCTATTTACCACTCACACATTTCCATACATTGACAAATAATATCTTGTCCTATGATTTATTTGCTCTTTTGGATGTCAGGGATGCCCTCAGGACTAAGGGAACACTATTCCCTCAATAGAAATCTCTGAACATCTATTTTTTTTAGTTCCTGCATCTGAATCATAAATGATTTTTTTAAACTGAAGTGTAGTTGATTTACAATATTATATTAATTTCAGGTATATAGCATAGTGATTAAATATTTCTATAAATTATACTCCACTTAAAGTAAATACAAAATAATGACAGTATTTCCCTGTACTGCACAAAATATCCTTGTGCCTTATTTATTTACCCACAGTAATTTGTATCTCTTAATCCTCTAACACTATCTTGTCCCTCCCCACTTCCCTCTCCTCACTGATATCCAGTAGCTTGTTTTCTGTATCTGTGAATCATAAACTGTTAAAGCTGGAAAATCCCTTAGAGACTTTCTTGTTTAATCCATGTAGATTACAGATATATTGGACATTTGTCATTTCTGGCTGTCTAGCATTTACCTCTCCCCCTGCTTCTAAGTGCCCTCATCTCCCATTTAGGGATATTCTTCACTGCAAGTGAGGGCAGTCCCTCTGTCTGCCTCCTACGCTTCCTCTCACAATGGAATAAAGAGGGATAAATTCTTCCTGCATTTCCTTCCTGATATGGCCAATAGGTTATCATGTGACCTAAACTTGGCCAAATGATCATTCTTAGAACTTTGAATCTCATTCAAGTAATGTGACAGAGACTGTCAACCGTTCACCAAATCTCCTTTTCTTATCTTCCTAGGCAAATGTAGATGGACTACATTTTCCTTGCAGTTAAGTGCAACCATGTGACTTAAGTTCTGGACAATGGAATGTAGATAGAAATCATGCCCAACATCTAAGCCTGACCTATATAAGCCTCCCACAT
This sequence comes from Vicugna pacos, assembly GCF_048564905.1. NCBI lineage: Eukaryota > Metazoa > Chordata > Mammalia > Artiodactyla > Camelidae > Vicugna > Vicugna pacos. Next base: position 42,762,907 of record NC_132999.1, read on the forward strand.
GGGATCTTTGCCCTCTGTCTTCCCAAACACTGGCTAAATACAGAGGACTACACAGACACAGAGCAGGATAGAGCCACAAGATAGAGTGTGAGTCCCTGAAACACTGCCTAGAGAAGAGCTGCCCAGGAAAGCTACTAGACCATGAGCACCCATGTTAGACTGTTGTGCATGATAAAAACAAGCTTCATTGTGTAGAACGTCTATTATTTGGAAGGTTATTTTAGCATTTAGATTACCCAGACTAAAAGACAGAATGTTGGCAAAAGGTTTATTTTAGCAATATCAGTGACAGGGATCAAGCTATTCTTCCGACAGATCTTGGGAGGTCCTTGCTTCTGTCCATTGTCTAAACCTTTTCTTTTAGCTTCTTATCATTCTGCAAGCCATCGATAGCCATCGCATATATTTCCCCTTTTTGGTTTAAAATAATCAGACTTGGTTTCTGTTGCTTATAATCAAGAACCTAGATCAGATAAGAAACTGAGGCTTCAGTGGTAAGTGATTTGCCCTAGAGGCCAAGTGTTCATAGCAGCACTATTTACAATAGCCAAAATATGGGAGCAACCTAAATGTCCATCAGCAGATGATTGGATAAAGAAGTTATGGTATATATATACAATGGAATACTACTCAACCATAGAAAGAATGAAATAATGACATTTGCAGCAACATGGATGGACCTACAGATTATCATATTAAGTGAAGTAAGTCAGACAAAGACAAATATATAATATCACTTATATGTGGAATCTAAAATAGGATGCAAATGAAGTTATTTACAAAACAGAAACAGACTCGGACATAGAAAAACAACTCATGGTTACCAAAGGGGAAAGGTGGTGGGGAGAGATGAATTAGGAGTTTAGTATTAGCAGATACAAACTACTATATATAAAATAAACAACAAAGTCCTATTGTATAGCACAGGGAAGTATATTCAATATCCTATAATGAACCATAATGGAAAAGAATATGAAAAAGAATACATATATATATCTGAATCACTTTGCTATACATCAGAAACTAGCATGACATCGTAAATGAACTATACTTCAACAAAAACAAAAAATTAGTGTTCATAGAAGGGGGGACCCCAAAGGGGGGATTCATTTCCCCAGAAGTGGGGGTACTAGGGGGCTAGCATTGTCCTATATTTTTTTAATTGAAGTATACTTGATATACAGTATTATATAAATTGTAGGTATACTCTATAGTGGTTCATAATTTTTAAAGGTTATACTCCATTTATAGTTATTAGAAAATATTTGCTATAATTCCTGTGTTGTACAATATATCCTTGTAGCTTATTTTACACCTAATAATTTGTGCCTCTTAATCCTCTACACTTATATTGCCCCTCTCACCCTCTTCCCACTGGTAACCAATGGTTTATTCTCTATATCTGTGAGTCTGCTTTTTTGTTATATTCATCAGTTTGTTGCATTTTTTAGATTCCACATGTCAGTGATATCATACAGTATTTGTCTTTCTATATCTGACTTATTTCACTTAGTATAATGGCTTCCAAGTCCAACCATGTTGCAGCAAATGGCAAAATTTCATTCTTTTTAATGGCTGACTAGTATTCCATTATATATACATATATATCACCTCTTTTTTATCCTTTGATCTGTTGATGGATGCTTAGGTTGCTTCCATATCTTAGCAATTGTAAATAATGCTGCTATAAACACTGGGGAGCATTTATGTTTTTGAATTAATGTTTTCATTTTCTTCATCTATGCCTGAAGGAGTGGAATTGCCAGATCATATGGTAGTTCTATTTTTAGTTTTTTAAGATACTTCCATACTCTCTTCCATAGTGGCTGCACCTATTTAAGTAGACTCTACCTCTTGATGGGAGAATCATCATTTATATACAGAAATAGGTGGAATTAGTGGTGCCATTTTTGGAAACAATTTTTCATAGTTCACCTTCTGGTCATAACAATTCACATCCCTTGCCAATTTAAATACATTCATCTCCTCAGCCATTATGACATTGGATTAAGTCCATGATCTTTGTATGGCTGTTAGCATAACTGATGCCATCTTGGGCTCTTTCAATTCCTCCTGTTCTTCCACCGACCTTAACTGGGGCCATACAATGTAGTAAATCTCTTCTCTGTCACCATACACTTTGTAATTAATAGATATTGTTTAATGATCTTTAGGGTCCAGGTGGTCTCTATGCTCTGTTACTCTCCAAATAATAATGAAGACCTTTGCTGACATATTTTCTGGTGCCCGTGAGACTAGTTATCCATTCATGATTCTTGACTTAGGAATGCACTTCCTGTTTCCAAGCATATACCGCCATACCCTAGGTTAACTATAAAAGGGTCCCAATGCCTTCAGTGGTGTGGAGTGTAGCTGGAAATGCTTCCAGATCATTGTCCTCCTGATCCTACTTGTGTGTAAGTTACCCTATAATAAGCTGATCCATTGAGTATATGGAGCTGCCTGCCTCATTTTTCAGTTTCAAGTTGCCTTCTCAGTTTGGTGGGCACTTTTCTTTCCCGCCATCCTCCAACAATCTCCCATATAAATCAGGCCTATGAAGATGAAACTCCTCTGGTGTAGTTCATTGGGTGCAGCTCCTCATGAGCAACTTTTTCAATCCAGAGAGCTGTGAACTAAAAAGATCAGCTATCTGTCCCCTCTACTGCATGCCCCTCACACCCAACACATCTGATGATACAGAAACATAACTCCAGTAGACACTCCTGTTCAAAAAGAGGAAAGACAGAAAGCACATAATAGTCACTGATTCACAGTAATTCACAACCTGGGTATTTGTTGTCAGATTCTTCTACTCTAAGGACAGTAAATGCTCTTGATTGTTTTGTTCTCTGGGAATGGTTTCATAATCCATTTTTCAGAGGCATTTGCTTCCGCTCTCTGGGTTTATGGGTTTGCCCCCTGAGAAATTTTCTTTTTCCATAAGAAATGGTCCATTTTTGCAGCTGAGTATCCTTTTCAGCTTTTCTCTGCCCATGGAAAGTTGGAGCCCAGAGATTACGCATTTCAAATTGTCATTGCCACCTATAGTCTAAGATTTTACTTTTGCCAAAATACTCCTTTTAAAAACTTTGTGAATGTTTATGATTCTTACTGAGATTCATTCCATTCTCCCCAAACCACATCCAAACGTTCTGAAGCAGAACTCACTCTACTTTGAGTATGTCAGGTTGCTATGGGACGAGGTCCTTACATTTTTTAGAAGCCCTTTTGTCTAGATGAAAGGGCTTATGAAGTACTGTTTAACTCCTTATGAGGTCTTGCAGCTGCACACTTGAGTTGATTTTGACCTCGAGGCCACATTTTACTAGTGATGTCCTAGATTTGATCTTTTTTCTGAGGTCATTTCTTATTTTGATGATATTTCTCTAGCTGAAGAGATTGTCCTAGGCCCTTTATATTTTGTCTAATTTCTGCTTGAAAACAAAAACAATTCCTTCTTTAGCTTATTTCTATTTTGCAATATCTTATCATAGGTGGTTAAAATAAATCGGTAGGCACTTCAAAAATATTCTGTCTGGAAATCTCCTAAGCCATGTCCACAAGTTCATTATGTACATTTTCTACCTTCTAAGTTAGTACAGGTAGTACAGGTATTAAAGGTAGCAGTGCTGCCAAACATTTTGCCATTATATAACACTGGTTAGTCTTTCTCCAGACTCCAATAGAGCAGGCACTGCTCTTCTAGACTCCACTAACAGTCTCCTTGCTGTCTTTCCAGACCTTGCCTGCTGTCTGGTTCCAAAGCCAATGTCCCATGTTTTAGGTTTTAGTTATGGCAGTACTCCAGTTCTAGAAACAATTCTGGAATAGCTATCTACTGCTTATGAACAAAGCACCCCCAAATTTACTGACTTAAAACAAGAACCATGAATTTATCTGTGATTCTACAATTTTGGCTTAGCTGGGCAATTCTTCTGCCTGAGCTCAGTCATCTAGCAACCTGGAGGCTATAAGATGGTTTCATTCACATATATGGGACCTTGGTGCTGGCCTTGGGGCCATTGTCTGCATGATTTCTCATCATTCAGTTGTTTAGCTTATCTTACCTTGGTATGTTGTGGGAACATTCCAAGAAAATGAAAGCAGAAGCTGTAAAGACTATTAAGGCCTACACTTGGGAATTCACATGATATCAGTTCTGTAATATTCTATCAGTCAAAATCATTCACAGGGTCGACACAGAAACAAGGGGTAGGAAACAGACTCTTTTTCTTGATGGGAAGATTTGAAAAGAATTTAGCATATTTAATCCCCCATAGGTGATTGCAAAAGTTCCAAAGCAAATGCAGTATTTAATGATTGTATGTTTGTTGAAAGCAACATAGCAGGAAGAAGACAGAGATGCCCAATGTCATTTTTCTCATTTAACACATTACTTGAAGTTTTAGTCAGAGCAATAAGGCAAGAAAATTAAATAAATTAAAGTCATATACTTGGAAAGGAAGAGATAAATTTGTCATTCTCTACATACTTAGAATTTTTAAAAAGTTTTTAAATATATGGATAATCTATTAGAATTAATAACTGAATTTAGCAACAGTTCTGGATTCAAGACCAACATACAAAAGTCAATTGTGGTTCTATATATATACTGGAAATAAACTATTAGAAAATAAAAATTTACCACTTAAAATAACACAAAATATCAAAGATCTAGAATAAACCTAAAAAAGATGTGTGATTTCTACACTTAAAACTATAAAACATTATTAAGAGAAATGACAGGCATTTAAATAAATGGAGAGATATACCATTCTCATGGATTGGAAGATTCAATCCTATATAATGCCGTCTTAGTTTCCTGAGCCTGCTGTTATATCGTGCTACAAATAAAAATTTATTCCACAGTTCTGGAGGCTTGAAGTTCAAAATCAAGATGTCAGCAGAGCCATTCTCTCTTTGAAACCTGTATGGGAGAATCTTGCCTTGCATCTTTTAGCTTCTGATGTTTATCTCCAATCTTTGGCATTCCTTGGCTTGCAGCAGCAGCACTTCAATCTCTGCTCCAATTGTTACCTGGGGTTCTCCCGTCATGGGTCTGTCTCTACATTTCTTTCTTATACAGACACCAGTCATATCAGATTAAGGGCCAACCCTACTCCAATATAACCTCATCTTAATTAATTACACCTGCAACAACTTTATTTCCAAATAAAGTCATATTCTGAGTGTTAGGTTATCTTTTGGGGGGGACACAATTCAACACAATGAATAACAATTGCCAATTCTCGAAACAGGTTTACAGCTTTAGTGCAGTACTAAACAAAATCCTACCTGATTCTAAAATGTATATGAATATGCAAAAAAATCAAGAAAAGCCAAGACAGTCTTGAAGAACATAATGGGAAGGAGGGCTTTTTCTACCAGATACCAAGTTTTATTATAATGCTGTTACAGAAATTAAGATAGTGTGATATTTCCACAAAGAGAGACAAAGGGAAGAGATTACATAGTCTTGAAACAAACCCACAGATTTATAGACAACTTATATATGCAAAGCTAACAATAAAGAACAGAAGGGGATAGGACAGACTTAAAAATAACAATCAATTTAACATTCACATGGAAAAAATAAAACTTGATTTACCCTACACCATACACAAAAGCCAATTCAGATGGTTTATAGACCTAAATGAGAAAGAAGTAATAACAATTCCTTAAATTAATTAGGCCTTTGTAGGAAAGTCCTTGACAGGACACAAGAAACACTAAGCATAAAGGTCTTTTATGTTCACCAAAAGATGCCAATAATAAAGTGGAAAAGCTAGCCACTGAGTGGGAGAAGATATTTGCAATATAAATTCAACAAAGAATGCATTTTCAGAATATATCTCCATATGTAAGTGACAGACAATCCAATACAAAAATGGGTAAGAGATCTGAACAGGCACTTCATAAAAGAGGATATTCAGATATCCAAAAACATGAAAATGGGTTCAACCTCATTTGACATCTGGGAAGTCCAAATTAAAAACACGATGAGATACTACTATACCCCCACGAATTGTTAAAATTAAAAAGATGTACAGCAGTAATTATTGGTAAGGATGTGGGGTGACTAGAACTCTCATAAATGGCTGGTGGGATTACAGCCCAAAACTACTTTCTAAAATTGTTAGACATTATTCATTTACGTTTCACACATATGTAACAAACAAGTTCACTGCTAGGTATAAACCTAGCATATGTGTCATAAAGAGGAGGAATGTCCAGAGCACCATTAATCCTAATAGTCGAAAATTGGAAATATTCAAATGCCCACCAGTAGTAGATGGTTAAATTGTAGCGGATCATAAAATGGAATAGTATACAGAAGTCAAAATGACTAAATGACAGCCTCACAAATCACAGATGTACCTCTGAAACAATGTTGAATGAAAAAATACCAAATCTTGACTTTGTTGTCTGTAGTAGTAGTAGTAGTTGTTGTTGTTGTTAGGTCCAAATCCTGACTTTGAACAAGTTAATTAATCTGTTTATTTACATCTCCCAGATAAAAAGTTGTACCTCTTGGGATTGTTGTGAGGACTGAGTGGAGTGATTCCTATCAAGTGTTCACCAAGCACTTGGCTTAATATCAACTATTTATTCATGTTCTCTGGGTAGATCGCCTTTCTGGAAATGAGCATTAAAAGAATGGTGCAGAGCACTTACAGCGTCATCTAACACCCCTAAGAGTCTCCCCAAATTCTTTCATCTACCTTTTTATCGTTGGGTCTCGGTCTCTTTAAGAAGTCAACCATAACTCAGAAAAGGGGAATGCTGGGAAGACCTACTCAGCTCAGGTCTAGAGCATGATGGGAAAGTGGGGGCGGAGACCAGGGCAGCACACGCGCAGTTTCCCGGGTGTTGCGTTGCTATGGCTCAGGCGAAGAATTCCAGTAAGAGAAAATAATCTTCGCCTCGGCGCTGGGGCCTTGGGTCCTGTTCTCCCTTCCCCGGTCGGTGCTCCCGGCGAGCAGGGAGGCCACCAGAAGGTGAGCGCGGCCGGTGTCAGCGGGAGGGGCCGCGCGGGGCGGGGCGGCGGCCGCGCCACGTGACGAGGTGGGCACCGGGCGGAAGCGGCGCCGTCGGGCTGGGAGGCTGACGCGTTGCGGTTTCGCGGCGGGGACACGCTGATGGGCATATGCGGGTCGCGTTCTCTTCTTCCGATTCAACGTTGCCGCGTTTGTAGTCGGTGACGGGCGTGGGAACTATTGGTGGGGACGTGAATTTCGGAGCGAATACGACACGAGCGCCCATAGATTGTTATAACTCTGGCAAGTGGTCAGAAATTCTCATCTCTCGCGCAGACTATTAAGCCAGTTGCCAATTTCCATGCTTGGCTTGACTGGGTAAAGACAACTTTGGAGAGCTTCCTTTTGCTTCAGGTTTACTGGGTTCTGTTTAGTACGTTTTGTCTTAGGAGAAGGGAAGTCTGCTGAATGACTAATAGATTATCTTGTTTACAACAAGGAGATTGGAAAGCGGAGCTCATAGGGGCTCATTCCTGAGCATGCCCTCCTTGGAGACCCTGAAAGGTGTAGGTGGTCCACCTTAGCTGAGGGCATACGTGTTCATTTGTGGTGGCATCTTGCGCTCTGATCTATCGTTAGGCCAAGAGACGGGGTCTTTAAGGAGGCCTCCAGTGAAGGCTGAGTTAGAAGTGGAGTTGGGGAGCTTGGTGTGCTCCACTTTGAGAAGTAAAAGCTGAGGTGGGCCTCTAAGTATTAATTCTCATGGAGTCAGGAACTGTATTTCTGAGTCTTTTCTTCCAAGAGCTCGGTAACTTCCTCCCACGTCTTGGTTTGCTAGTCTAATTCCCTCAGTAACTTTCAACACATAAAAGACCAGAGTGTTTGCTTTTTAAAGATATTAGGGAAGTGGGAGCTATTGCCGTTTTCTTATGTGAAGTTAGCTGCTAAAGGAGCAGAAAGTAGAAATAAAGGAGGACAGTCATGGCCCCAGAAGAGTTGTTTTTCAAATGCTTAGCAATAAAACCTTTTGCTCAGTAGAAAGCTTTTGATATAAAGAAGAAGAAAAAGAATAAACCTGAGTACCAATCCTTTATGTTGTGTTTTAGGAATCCAGCTATTCATTACCAAGAAGAAATCTATTAGTTTTAAACTGGGGAATTCCTTTACATAAAAAATTAGAATGAAAGAACCTTTGGATGGTGAATGTGGCAAAGCAATGGCACCACAGCAGGGGCTTTTGGACAAAATTAAAGAAGAACCTGACAATGCTCAAGTAAGCATTTCATCTTTATTTTTAAAAAACTTTTATTTCCTCTTTTCTGTCTGGTGAATTCAAAGTTTTAGTTAGGTAGTTTCTGACTTGTAACCCAAATTGATTTTTTTCCCTCATTAGATGAGTAAAATCACCTTTTCTGCTCTTTGAATGAAAAAAAATGTGGTAACTGTATTATATTTCTTTTTGTGAGAGGAAAGTAATGTGTATTACTGTTTTCCCATACTTAATACCTTTAAAAAAATTCTCTTGTATCTGATAGTAGTTTCCTTTTATTCTATAAGTAATTGTGGTCTGTTCTGTGCCAGGTTCTGGGGATCCAGGAGTGAGCAAAGTCAGTTTAGTCCCTTCCCTCATAGAGCTTGTAGGTTAGTAGAGGTGACAGACATTACACAAGTAACTGATCAAATAATATATATAATTACAAACTATGACAGAAAAGCCTAACATGGGGAATCTGACCTGGTTTTGATTGGGGGCAGGGGACTACAGAAGGATTTGTAAGCTGAATTACAAAGAATGAATTGACTAGGCAAAGGCATGGAGGAGAGTGGTTCACCAGAGGGATCTGCATATAGAAAAACTCTGAGTTGGGAAGATGCATGGTTCTTTTGAAGAATTATAAGACCAGTGGGCTAGAACAGAAAAGATATGAAAATTGTGAAAAATTATGATAATGATGATGATAAAAATATCTATAGTGGTATTAGTATATCCATATGTAGAGTATATGACATTATAAGTATTAACTATTCTCATTAATACGTATTTGTGCTTAAACTGTGCCATTCTCACAACCACATTATTACTTCCATTTTACAGATGAGGAAACCAAAGTACAAAGAAGTCAAGCAGTTTACCTCAGATCACAGTTCATAAATGGCAAAGACTAGATTCAGATCCAGGTAGTCAGACTTCAGAGCCCATGCCATCCTGCTTCTAGGGTGAGGCACTGAAGCTAGTCTGTGGCCAGGTTATGCAAGACCTTGCTGACCCTGTTACAGACTTTGGTCTTATCCTGAGAGCTTTGGGAAGCCATTGTCGGCTTTACATGGGAGAGTAAGGTAAACATGTTTGGAAAGATCATATGGCCACCCTTTAGGGACCTACATTGAAAATCTGTGGAGACCAATGTGGAGATATCAGTTATTTGTTTTGGCAAAAAAAATGATTTTTCCCCCTTATTGGACAGTTCTTTTGCTTTATACTCTAGTTATTGGTTTTTATTGCATAAGCAAACCAATAATATTCAAAATATAAATGACAAAATAATAAATAGTAATGATAATTATTTATTTCTCATACAGTCTCAAAGGTAGTATCATCCCAGGACAGGGATGGCAAATAGGTGTGTCTCGTTCTTCAACTTCACACCTGCCTTCCTAAAGTGCTGTGCCGCCAAGGGTTCTGAAGGAGTGTCTATAGGACGTGAGGTGGGGGGGTGGTATCCGACACTTATTTTCCCTCAGGTGTTAAGTTCTTCCTCTTCCTTTGCCAAAAGTAACCATTTGTTTGCCAAGTTTTATAGATTCTACCTTTAAAGACTTTTCTTTTACCCTGCCTTTACCCTTCCTGCTTCATTATTTCTCATCTGGACCTTTATTCAGTTTTCTATTCATGCTAATCTCTTCAGTCACTTACCACACCAAAACACTGTGTAGTGATACCATGGTACCTTTTTTTTTTTTTTAAGAAACTAGAGCCAAGTTTTTTGTCTTGCATTTGAAGTACTCCTCAATGACATCCTTAGCCTGAGACTTTTTGCCATAGTCCTTAACCACCAATTGCAACCAGTCACTTTATAGGGTTTTTCATCTACTGTCAGTTTTACAGAGGCCTACCATTCCCCTAGTTTCTTGTTGTCATCAACCTTAATTAGGTTGACTTGGCGTTTGGCACAAGGACCTCCACCAACTTGGCATAAGCTCATTACAGTTGGATGCAAGCATGCAGAGATGGGCTTGATACTTGTCTCAGCTTTGGTAGCTTCTCAGATTCCACAAGCTAAGCCATTGTGGATGAGGGCGGTCTTCAGCACCTCTTGTAAAGCAGTGTTAACATCTCTTACACCTCCAGCAGCAATGCCTTCCTCCACCAAGGCGGTGGGTTACAGCCATGGCGATGGGTTATGGGTAGAGCCAACTCTTGAATGCACTGAGCTTCTGCTTCCTCAGGACCCCATAGTGACAGGAAAGAGCACCATGGTACTCTTTATAGCTCTGATGACATTGCTCCCTTTAAAGACCCTGTCTTTAAAACAAACTTCTTAGTGTGACATCTGAAATATCCATGTTTACGCCTTTGTTTCCCTCTTCAGTATCATCACTCATCCTTCCTACCTTTTTAAATCTATGCTCCTGCAGACTATTTGCATTTCACAAAAAGGTATATTCTGTTGATTTTTATTTCCTTACCTTTGTATATGCCATTTCTTTTGCCTGTGCTATCCTTAACTAGGTAGCTTGGTGAAATTTTTCTTTTCTTTTAAGATATAGTTTAACTGTCTGTCACTTAGAGGTAGAAGTAACCATTCTCTCCTGCCCCCTTTTTTTAATTGTATAGTGCCTTCACTTTTATTGTGGCATCTACAGGTCAATGAATTTTGTTTTCATACAGAGTCTGGTCTTATTTGACCTGAATCCTCAGTTCCTTGCACAGTGACTGCCACAAAGTGCGTGCTCAGTAATTAGAATAAAAGGGCCTGTGTTTCACAGATGAGGAAGCTGAGCCTGAAGGAACAGCTTATTTCACCAGGGTCTCATGGCAAAGCTGAAATGCAAAACTAGTTTTTTAAAATTCCAGATCCAATATTTCTTTCATTGTATCTTGCCTGTAGTATAAAAATTTAACAAATATTGTACTATGAGTTGAGTGTTCTTTCTGAATATAAAAATTATGGTAATGAAAATCCTGTAACAGCTTACATTGTAAATTTAAATCGATGGGGACTTACTGAGTTCTCTTTGGCTTATATTAATGCTTCAAGATGAATGGGCTGTAATTTTTCATGATTGAGTGTGGACTATGATGGAAAAACCAATTGAACAAATAGTGTGTGCCATTTTTCATGTTGTGTGAATATTGGAAGATAGACAAAAAATTGAAAAAATTTAATATTTTCTGATATACTAAGGATCTGTTCTGGATATTAAAGCTATGGTTGAGCTATTCCTGCTTATATAACCTGTAGCACTTGTTGAACAGGGTTCTAAGCAGTTTGCATAATGAATTCACACAACACTCACAACCATACAAATTAAGTACCATTACTATTCCTGCTTTACACACAAGGAAACTGAGACACAGATAGTAACTTGCTAAACGTACCCCAACTAGTAAATGGCTGAGCTAGCATTTGAACCCAAGCATTCTGGTTCAAGAGCCCAAACCCTTAACCAGGATGCTAAGCTGTATTAGTGATTTTGTTTTCAGAAGAGCTGCAGAAGTGAAAAGATAGGGCCTCTGCTCTCAACCAAATTGATAGCGTAAGGGGGAGTAAAGTTATGGAAATGAAAGGTAATGATTTGTTGAGTGACTGTGCCCTGTCAGTTGGTATGCTAACTATGCTAAGTATGTCTTATGCCTTCTCAACAACCATAGGACGGATCTGAGGGTAGGATAGGTTAAGTAACTTACCAAACTCAAAAGAAGCATCAGAGGTAGAATAGGAACTTCATTCTAACTGGCTCCAAACTTATATTCTTTCTGTTGCTTTGTGCCACCTCTGTCCAGATACAAAATCACAATATTATGTAATTATTGTAATTTTAAAAAATTGTGTAAGGTGCCTTGGGAGCATAGGGAAAGGCACCTTTAGGTCTGTCTAGGGAGAAGAGGAAGGCTACCCAGGGCAGGCAGCACATGAGTTATAACACTTGATTAAGACCTTCAGACAGAACAGCATGTGCCAAGTCATGGAGGAATGAGACAATGTGGCATGTTTAGTGGTTGAGTATTTCAACAGTAAAGTGGGAGATGAGAATAGATTTTACATATTTAAGTAGAATTGATTTAACTTAGAGATAGCATATGAGGTGTGAGGATCAAAGAGGAGTCCGGGAATACTCAGAGGTTTCTGGCCTCAGTGAGTTGAGTTTGTGATGATACTATTTACTGAGGGGCTACGAATAGGATTTAGGGGGAAGTAATAAGTAGTTTGGGATCTGTTGTTTTTAAGGGGCTCATGGGACATTCAAGTTGTAATTTGCACTAGGAGGTATTTGCACATATGGATATGGTATTTAGAGATTAGTAAGTTATCTACCTGTATTTATAGTGTTGCCAGATAAAATGTAGAATGCTATGTTAATTTTGACTGTCAAATGAATGATGATTATTTTTTCATATAAGTATGTTTCATGCAATATTTGGGATATACTAAAATTATTTGTTGTTTATTTGAAATCCAGATTTAACTGAGTCTGTTATATTTTTATTTGCTACCTCTGATAGACGATAGTTGAAGTCCTGAATGCGGATGAGATTGTTCAGGGAACAAGAGAGAAGAAAAGTAGAGCTCAGGATAGAAAGCTGGGAACTAGGTTAATTTGGGTCTTCAGAATGGCTTCAAAGTAGTCCCCCAGGCAGCAGCCTCATCATTACCTGGGAACTTGTTAGAAATGTGTCTTCTTGGGCCCCACTCCAGACCTGCTGAATCAGAAGCTCTGAGGCTGAAACCCAGCAGTCTATGTCTTATCAAGACTTTTGGAGGCTTCTGATGCCACAGAATTTGGGAACCGTTGACTTTAGGGGTGAATATAATAAGATCAATGAAGGATACTAAGAAATAGTAATGAGTTGAAGTAACATAAACAGAAGACAACTGATGGAATCATTGGCAGTGCCAGATATATCAGAGGCCGAGATAAAAACCTAAAAATGTTGAATGATTTAAGCAATTGTGAGTTGATTGGTCATCTTAAGAAGCAGTGGCTTGATTGCATTGGGTTCAGGAGAGAATCAAAGTGAGGAAGTAAAGAAAGAATGGAGTATGTTTTCTCTAAGTTTGGTTGTAAAGGGAGAGAAAGGGAGGGCAGTAGTTTCTTAGGGAATAGGTTCCTTATAAGCTGAGGAGAAACCAGCATGGAGATTGTGCAAGAAACAGTGTCAGGAATGACTGAGACTGCCCCGAGGACCTCCGTGTTGGCTGCCCATGCTGAACTTTTGCTGAACGCTAACATAAAACTGCTGAAGAGTGGCTGAGTTGCCAAAAGGAAAGAACAGTGCTGATAACTGGACTTTTTCTGGACTAAGGAAAAGATACCTTTCTCTAGTCATGGAAGAGGTGCGCTTGATAATCCAGTAGTATGTACAGATTTGTCCTCCAATCCAAATTCTTGGTTGCTTGTGTAAGCCTGCATGAACTTCCTCCTTTTCCCCATAAAAACCCCTACCCATTTCCTCCAGTGGGACACTGTTCTCGGTTCCTCCAGAATCTGTGATTCCCCAAATTACAATTCTAAGACCCCAAATAAACTGCCTTTTTGCCTCTTTACAGCTCATGCTTCTTTCAGTTGATGAGGTGGACAGAGGCTGAAGCTACACAAAGACAGTATGAAGTGCTGTAAGAAGTAGGGGGGTGGATCCTGAACACAAGCAATATTCTAGCCATGGCTAAGAAGATTGCCTTTTCCTCTAAGGTTCAAGGACAGTGTGTTGATCAATTTGTAGGCACGGTGGAGAGGGGAATCAAGATGTTGAAGGAGTTCTTACTTAGTTGCTTCTATTTTCTTGGATTTAATAATCCAAAGACATTTCAAAGTAACTTTGAGAACTGACATATCAGTCGTTTGTTTTGCAAAGTATAGGGAGATTAAAAATACAACCACTGTTTATTATCACCCTTGTTTCAGAAAAGTAAGACTTTTAAAAAACTTTTATTTTGGAAATAGAAATCAAAACATTACTGAGCAGAAAATATGTGGGGTTGGGATTTATGAGTGATGAAGGTGTGGAACAGCTACTTTGTGAAGTCAAAGAAACTGACAGAGAAATATAACAGGCATATTAGGAAAATGCTAGAGACCGAGTTTTTTTTATTGAGTTTTAAGTGTTCTTTTTGGTAAGTTGAAGGTGTGTAGAGGTACCTGTAACTTCCTCCCCTTCTTGCAAGTGCCAATAAATAAATATTGTTATTTAAGTATAATGTTTAAGAACATCCACTATGGATTGAATAGGCTTGGCTTCATTTGTTTAACAAATATTTATTAAATGCCATAATTATGAAAATAATAAGAGCTAGCTAGCATTTTTGTTTGTATATCATGCTTAACTTTTGGCTAACTATAATGCATCATGTTATATACTTTATTTGTATTAAATCACTTATCCCCCATCAGTCTAGCCCTATGAATTAGATATTATTATCTTTATTTTATAGATAAGAAAATTGAAACTAAGAAAGATTAAATAACTTGTTTAAGAACCAAGATCACACCTGTTTCTATCTGCTGTCAGAACCCATAGTTGCCTCTGTTGTGTTATGTTGACTGTGCTGCGTACTGAATGTACAGAGGTGGAAAAACAGAGATGATCCCTGTCCATAGTGGACATGCTTCTCTAGTGTATGTTTTGGGGAGGAGGAGGAGGGTATTAGACATTAAACAGATGATCTCCCAGATACATATGAAATGATGTATTATGACAAGTGTGCTGAGTGAAAGGAGATGAGAGAGGCTACAACACGGGAACTGAATTTCACTTGGGGGCCAGGGTTTGAGCTCATTATATAATTATGTTATATTGTATTTGCACATTTATGAGGAAGATAGCATGGATTTTGGAAGAGAGAGACCTGGGTTTGATTCCCATCTGTGCATTTAGTATCTTTGTGATTTTAGACAAGTTGATGAACATCTCTAAGCTTCACTGTCCTCATCTGTAAGGAAAGTACTATAGCTCCTGCCTTGTGGGCAGCAGCTTATTTGGTGCCATAACATTTATTGTAGAAGTGGTAAATTATGCAGTGGTTCCTAGTCTTTGGCATTTAATAGTCCAAAGAAATTTCAGAGTAATTTTGGGAGCTGACATATCAGTCATTTATTTTGCTAGGTATAGGAAGATTAAAAATACAGCTACCATTTACTATCACCATTGTTTCAGAAAAGTAAGACTGTTTTAAAAAACTTCTTATTTTGAAATATGAAAGGCTGTTGTAATATCGCCCCTCCCCTGAAATGTAGGATGATTCTGATCTCAGAATAAAGGGCAGTCTTGTTCAAGATAGGTATATCTATTTAATTCTTTTTCATGATTACATGTTATTTTAAAGCATTTTGAAGAATATATTAAGGATAAACCTGATTTAGGCTGTTATGATTTTTATGTATAATAAGCAGATTGCATTGAAACTCTTGTGTCTTTTCTGCCATTAACAGATATGACTGCTTATAAATCTGTTGGCTAAAATTACTAATTTGATCTAAATTTAAGTGATTCAGATTTATTTCATTTATTGCTCTTATAAACATAGCCTAAAAAAGGGGGTAGTGCTCAGCATTGAAATAGCTGGGTATTACTCCCGTATATCAAGATTACATTTGCAGAAAAGTAAATGTAATTATTATAAAAGGTTTTCCAATTCTAAAGATCCTTTTTGTAAAGATTAAATCTAGTCTAATTACTTATAAATTCTGACTTTTGAGGTATTTGTGAAGGTGATTACGATTATAATGTAGAAGAGATGAATATGACAATTATTTTTTGCTTGAATTTCTAGTTTATTTAGATACTAACACTGTATTCATTTTTCTCTCTTTGTTTTTTCTTTAAGGAATATGTACATGCTTCAAAACCAAAAACTCAAGAAAGTGAACTGAAAATTAGTGCTGTGTTTTCAGTCAGTGACAGTCCTCTTGGTAAGAAATAGATCTGTTATAATTGGTATTTGTTATATTCTGACTAGTAGAATTGAGGGAAAGTACCTTCTCACGTCTTTTTCTTCTTTTAGATAAAGCAAGTACTTTTCAAACGGGGTAGCAGTCTTGACCAGTATTTTAAAAAGTGAAATATAATAAGATTACAGTTGACTCTCGAACAACACGGGCTTGAAGTGTGCAGGTCCACTTATACATGAGTTTTTCAATAAATATGGCACCTGTATTTTCACTTTACAGATCTTGAAGGGTGAGGAAATTTTTGTGTTCGATTAGAGATCATAATATGTGGAATCAAAAGAATTCGAGTCTGTTAGAATCTGTCCAAACGGTTTCAGCCCCCTGCCCCTGGATGAGCCATTTGTCAGTTCTTCCGTCTCTGAGGCAGAGATAGCGGGACATGGGCTTTCAGCTGCGTGGGGCTGGCGCTGTTCAGGGCCAGCTGTGTATCAGAGTGTGATGCATATAGTAAGGAAACATAATTTCATGAGCCTGCTGTTTCAGTTACTAAGTTTTATATACATTTACACATATGTATGTGTCTCCTGGGTTTCGTGTGAAATATTGTTACTATGGATCATGGTTAAAAAAGTTTGAAACCACCTGTTTTAAAGTGCTTATTGCCTCAATATTGGATTTCAAGACTGAGGGAGTTTGCCCTAGAAAACGGAGAATGTATATATGTTCATGTTGATATAAAACTTGTTTTTCTTATTTTGTCTTTGTAGCCCAACAGTTGACCCCAGGCTTTCCGCTTTCTCTTGCATCATCTGGCCCAAATATATCACTTCCTTCGGTTCCTGCTGTAGCTCTTCAGGTTTTTTGTTCTGGTTGTAAAAAAATGCTTTATAAGGGGCAAACTGCATATCATAAGACAGGATCTACTCAGCTATTTTGCTCCACAAAGTGTATCACCGGATATTCCTCACCTGTCTGCCTATTGCCTCCTCCCAAGAAAACCTGCACAAACTGCTCAAAGTATGAAATTCTTAATCACATCCCTTTTTGCTTTACTTTTTTAGTATGTTTAGTGCAAACATGCTATTGCTGTTGTAAATCCCTTTAGCACATTTCTCTGGAAATACTTTTTAGCTAATTGAGAAGTTTGCAAATATCTTGTAAAGTGAAATAAGTGACTTGATGTAAGAAGGTATTGCCTAAACCAGTTTTCCTATCTCTTTCAATTTAGATTTTACTAGAAAGAAACAAAATATTTGTGAGGAATGTAGGACTGCTTATGTATTGTATATCTACTCTAACTGTAGACAACAACCATTAAAAATTACTTGTTATCTTGAAAATTATTGAAGTATAGAATGAAACAATGCCTCATTCACAATAGTATATGAAAGTTATTTAATTCTTTAGAAGGTATAAACCCTAAATGGCCAAAAAAATAATGCATTTATTTCTAAAACATCCTTGTGAGCTTTTTGGGGGGTTGTTGTTGCTCTGTAATGATGCATAGATGCAGAGAGAAGTAGCAGCAACAGAGTCACAAAAACTTTTTCTACCTCAGTAAGTCTGAAGAAGTTGACATATTTTGCCTGTTTGTGTGCTGATGTAATTCTAGGAATACAGTGCGTTGTCAGTAGTTACTAAAGTAGAGCAAGAGAAGTTGTGAGGTTGGTTTTAGACCATGATGCTATTACTAATTTATTAGCTGTATGACCTTGGGCTAGATATTTAACTTTTCTAAGCCTTAGTTTCTTCATTGGCAAATAGTAGTTGCTTCCTCAGATTTTAATAAGACAGTGTTAGCATAGGACTTAGTACATAGCAAATTCTTAATAAGTGGGATCCTATTATCTTTTAATAATAAATTTGTTATTATTTTGTGTACTTAACATATAATTTATGTTGTAAATTATGTTTTGTTTTGTCTTTGGAGATATATGATAGTTTCTTTATCTACTTTTTATGTTAAGCTTCTAAAAGTAGATCCTGTTAAAATGGAAATCTCCAACCAAAAGGAAGGAGGAATTTTTAAATATTTTACTTAAATGTTCAAATTTAGCTTTGTTCCAAAATGCCCTTCCAATACCTTACTTTAACTCTTTTATATCATTCTCATGAAACTGATCTGGAAGGGTAAATTTAGTTTTCTGTTTTTAGATATTCAGTTTCAACATACCAAATACCAAAAGAAAATAAATTTTAAAGAGTGTAACACAACTTATACATCCAAATGCATATTATTCCCTTAAAAATAGTCACTCTTGTCATTGGCTTTTTACCACAGTGCTGCTGTTGTTCAAAACAAAATTTTTATCTCTTGATTTGGCATTGCCTTCAGAGTCTATGAGACATTCCTTTAGACTAAGTTAGGTGATAAATCTGTATTTCAGCTGGGGTTTGTTTTTTGCAAATTGCCGGAAGTCGCTTGTTGCCTTACCAGCTGACTGTCGAGGATGATTAAACTGTCATACTGTTAAACATGACATTTGACTTTAAAATAAAATTGTGCTTAGGGTTCTTAAAAATTAAAAGAGATGTTAGAAAAAACGTTCAAGCCATGTCGTTATTGAAAGAGGTGTGGTTTTTCTAAAATAAATGTGAAGATGTAACATTCTTTTGGATGTGTAAGGTTTAGGATGCATTTATATTTATGTGCACAGATTTTTCACTAAAAAGTCATTCTCATTGGTTTATTTACATATACATGGCACTGGCAGATTTACATTATTAAATAACATTCTTAATTGGTCTGATTTCATAGAAAAATCACTTTTCAAAATTAATACTTCATCAGTGTGTAAGCATATCCACTTGGTTTCTAAGATTTAACTGTCATGTTTCTAAGGTTAGGTAAGTTTTAGAAAATTAAAATCGTACTCTGTTGTTATTCTTTCGCAGTTTACCATAGAATAGTTTTGTATAATAAAGGCACAGAATGGAAGGCAGAATGGTGGAATGATGGACTCCATGGACTGTCGAATCAGGCTGCCTCAATTTGTATTCTGGCTTCACTGCCCACCAGCTGACTGACTTTGACAAGCTATTTAATCTTTCTGATTTGGTCTCCTAATAATACTTACCTTATGGAGTTTTTGTGATAATGAAATTGGATAATTTGAGTAAAGAGAACAATGCCTGACACGTAGTAATTACTGAGTATACATTACTGTAGTATATAATGTTACTGCCATTATTATTCTTTATTTTGTAGCCTGTACTAGTGTTTTTAATTAATGACTACTTCCTTCAGTTTTTGTGCTTGTCGGAAGAATGGCAGTACTTAGCCTCTGTTTTTACTGGCAGTGCTTATTGCAACAATGAGCCCTTACAAAATAACTCTAGGAATCTCACAAAACAACTCAATTATTTTTGTTCTGTCTCATTCATGTTTCCATCTGTCCTCTGATACCAAGCCTTAATAGCCCTTTTGCCATTTGTTTCTGTGTTATACTGAAGTTTTACATATCATGTTAAATTTCAGTATGAATCTTTGGTTCTTTATCTGTTTCCCAAATCTTGCATTTAAATTTAAAAAAATTTCCATTCCTTGTCTCATTCACGTTTCTACTCTTAGCAGCTACTGGCTAATAAGAGGACAAGTGTTTTGTGGTGTGGAGTTATGGGATGGCCACTTGTTCCATTGGCTCTAGTGGATGAAACTTGGTTGGAGCTAGAAGCCTCAATGTTTTTTTCATGAGCATCTGGCTGGATATATTTTCAATAGAATTCTCCCTGAACACATGTATAAATTAGATATTATAAACCCCATTTTATACATGAGGAAATTGAGACAGTAATTGCCTCACTCATTGTCACTCAGCTGATAAGTAACAGAACTAATCATCAAACCCAGTTTTCCAGATGCCTTATCCAGGACCAGCCATTTTCTACTATACAATAGCTGCCCTTAGCAAATGTAGTTATTTGAGCTCACAAAGAGGAAGAAATTACAATTATGAAGAACACATTTCATTTTGCCTTTGTTATTTATTTTTAGAGACATTTTAAATCCAAAGGATGTGATCTCAACCCGATTTGAAAATTCCTCTCCTAGCAAAGATTTCTGCAGCCAATCATGCCTTTCTTCTTATGAGCTAAAGAAAAAACCTGTTGTTACCATATATACCAATAGCATTTCAACTAGGTGCAGCATGTGTCAGAAGAATGCTGATGTAAGTTCCATTTCACCTTCACTGCGATTCTGCTCAAAGATCAGAGATTTTTAACCTGGCTCTGCTTATTTTGTATCTGTATGTGTTTTTATTTCCTAGATACGATTTGAAGTTAAATATCAAAATGTGGTACATGGTCTTTGTAGTGATGCCTGTTTTTCAAAATTTCACTCCACCAACAACCTCACCATGAACTGTTGTGAGAACTGTGGGAGCTATTGCTATAGTAGCTCTGGTCCTTGCCAGTCCCAGAAGGTTTTTAGTTCAACAAGTGTCACAGCCTATAAGCAGGTATGAACATCAGTCTGATGCATGTAGTTCAGCTCACGCTTTCTGAGGTGGCTGCACAGGGATGAAATGCAGAATAAAAGGGTGAGCTTTTCCCATCCGTTGATCTCAGTGTGGATTTCCTCTCCAGAAAAATGGGATAGATTCTGATACTGTAAGGATTGATGTTGGTAGTGAGATGATACAGGTGAACTAGATCATTTTTTAGGGTTTCCTTCATGGCCAAGAATTTACAAGTATAATTTCATGGTTTGCTATGAGTCTGAAATATTTTATGACATATTGATTGTGAAGAAAACCCCAAGTTATTGTGAATAAACTATAATCAAGAGTTAAAAGATGATAAAACCAGTGAATCTAAAGCATAGCCTTTTCCTTTTAGAAAGTAAAATTCATTTTAATGAATTATAAAATTTTGGAATGAATTGTAATTATTTTGGTAACAATGCCTCATTAGAATCTTTAATTTTTGGTAGTTTGGTTACTAAATATATCCATTTGTGTCAGTTTCACTATTGCTAAATAATTTGAGGTCTTTAAAATGTTATTTTTTTAAAAAAGGGTATAAATAATAATTAAAAATTTTTTTCAGTTAGCAAGTTAGGTTTATTTTTAATTCCTCTCAGCAGTTGATAATAGGCATTCATCTTGGAAAGTATCCTTTTTCTAGGAATTTAACCACTTACGGCAGTCTGGTTACTACTTTGACAAGAATAGAATCCATGTTATTTATATATATATATGATACAAAAATCAGTTCCATTCCTAATTTTGTTACTGGTATTATACTCTGTCAACTGCGTAATTGATGTTTCTCTTCTACCTGGAAGATTATGTATTAAAATTTAACAATTGATATTTTCCTACCATTTACTTCCCTATATAATTTCTTACTGAAAGACCTTGCTATTGTGTCATTGACAGTTTAGTTAGTGGTTAGGAGCCTGGATTTTGGAGTCACATGGAGTAAATTTAATCTATTTTTCTGCTTACTTGTTAATTAAAGTTAATTTAAATTTTGTTAATATAATTTTTAAAGCATCTCACTATGTTGTTGAGAATTCTATGATACAAGTGTATATAAATTGCTTAGTATGGGGCCTGGCTCATGGTAAGCACTCAGTAAGTAATAACATTGGTAATTTATATAAATGTTAGCCATTATTATTATTATTATCATTTTTTGAAACATGAATTAAACTTACAGGAAAATTTTATTTTGAAACTTAGCTTGAGAAACAGGTAGTTCTGTAGGATCTCCTAATATATATTAGATGTCATTTCTATCCCCTGCTAAAGAGTCTTACTAGATAAGGAACCTTCAGGGTGGTAGACTCTTTCCTAGATTGATGTCCAAGTCTGTACTAAGGATGGTTCTTTGGTTCATGGATTACTTGGTCTTCTCTGATTATTTGTGATGAGAGAAGTATGTTATGACTACCTAATCCATTACTTTTAGTGTGTGTTGTTGCTGCTAATATATTTGAGGAGTTTCTGATTTTTTTCAATTTACATTTTATAGGCATACCTCAGAGATACTGTGGGTTTGGTTCCAGACTACTGCAATAAAACAAGAATATATGTGTGTGTGTATGTGTGTGTGTGTGTGTGTGTGTGTGTGTATGTATACATATATACACACACACACACATATATATATTTTAAGTTCTAGTATACACACACATATACAACTTATATATGTAATTGACTTATATTCTTGGTTTTATTAAAGGTATGTTTCAGGTCTATGGATGCTTTCAAAAAGTGAACAGCTGATCTTTAAATAATTCTAAAATAGTATTTATAGACATTTTATCAGTTAAGAGTTTTAGAGACATGTGATTGAATTCATCCAATTTCTGTAGCTAGGAAAGCAGCTTACCAGATAACTAACTAATATATAGTTTATGTCTTCTCCTCACCTTTAGAAAGAGAGAACATATATAGGCATATCTCAGATATATTGCATGTTTGATTCCAGACCACCACAGTAAAGTGAATATTGCATATAAAGTGATTCATATGAATTTTTGGCTTCCCAGTGCATGTAAAAGTTATGTTTACACTGTACTGTAGTCTGTGAAGTATATAATAGCATTGTGTCTTAAAAAATACACATACCTTAATTTAAAAATACTTTATTGCTTAAAAATGCCAGTCATCATCACGAGCCTTCAGTAAGTTGTAGTCTTATTGCTGGAGGAGGGTCTTGTCTCAATGTTGGTAGCTGCTGACTGATCAGGATGGTGATTACTAAAGGTTGGAGTGGCTGTGGCAGTTCTCACAATAAGACAACAATTAAGTTTGCTGCATGGATTGACTCTTCGTTTCATGAACAATATCTTTGTAGCATGCAATGCTGTTTGATAGCATTTTACCCACAGCAGAACTTCTTTCAAAATTGGAGTCAATCCTCTCAAACTCTCTCACTGCGTTATCAACTAAGTTTATGTAATATTCTAAATCCTTTTTTGTCATTTCAGCAGTCTTCACAGCATCTTCATCAGGAGTAGATTCCATCTCAGGAAATCACTTTTTTGCTCATCTGTAAGAAGCAACTCCTTGATCGTTAAAGTTTTATCATGAGATTGCAGCAGTTCATTCACAT
Organism: Vicugna pacos; assembly: GCF_048564905.1. Lineage (NCBI taxonomy): Eukaryota > Metazoa > Chordata > Mammalia > Artiodactyla > Camelidae > Vicugna > Vicugna pacos. The sequence continues at coordinate 42,786,060 of NC_132999.1, forward strand.
CTTCAAGCTCTGCTTCTAATTCTAGTTTTCTTGCTCTTTCCACCAATCTGCAGTTACTATAGTCACTGAAGTCTTAAACCCCCTCAGAGCCATCCATGAAGGTTGGAGTCACATTCTTCCAAACTCCTGTTAATGTTGATATTTTGATCTCTTCCTGTGAATCTTATATGTTCTTAATGGCATTTAGAATGGTGTTTCCTTTCCAGAAGGCTTTCATTTTACTTTGTCCAGATCTATCAGAAGAATCACTATAGCAGCTATAGCATTACAAAATGTATTTCTTAAACGATAGGACTTGAAAGTTAATTATTCTTTGATCCATGGACTGCAGAATGGATGTTGTGTTAGCAGGCATGAAAACAACATTAATCTCATTGTACATCTCTGTCAGCTCTTGGGTGACCAGGTGCATTGTCAACGAGCAGTAATATTTTGAAAGGAATCTTTTCTTCTGAGCAGTAGGTCTCAACAGTGGGCTTAAATATTCAGTAAACCATGTTGTTAACAGGTGTGCTGTCATCTAGGCTTTGTTCCATTTATAGAGCACAGGCAGAGTGGATTTAGCATAATTCTTAAGGGCCCTATACTTTTTGGAATAGTAAATGAGCTTTGGCTCATTTCAAGCTGGCTTCACCAGCTATATTAGCCCCTAACAAGAGAGTCAGCCTGTCCTGTGAAGTTAGGCATTGACTTCTCCTCTCCAGCTATGAAAGTCCTAGATGGCATCTTCTTCTGATAGAAAGCTGTTTCATCTACATTGAAAATCTGTTGTTTAGCAGAGCCACCTTCATTAATTATCTTAGGCAGATCTTCTGGATAACTTGCTGCAGCTTCTACATCAGCACTTGCTGCTTCACATTGTACTTTGATGTTACAGAGGTGGCTTCTTTCTTTAAAACTCATGAACCAACCTCTGCTAGCTTCATACTTTTCTTCTGCAATTTCCTCACCGTTTTCAGCCTTCACAGAATTGAGGAGAGGTAGGGTCTTGTTTTGGATTCAGCTTTGGCTTACAGAAATATTGCGGCTGGGTTGATTTTCTCTCCCGACCACTAAAACTTTCTCCGTATCAGCAATATTGCTTTCTCATCATATGTATGTTCCCTGGAGTAGCACTTTGAATTTCCTTCAAGAAGTTTTCCTTTGCATTCACACCTTGGCTAACTGGTGCAAAAGGCCTACCTTTAGGCCCGTCTCAGCTTTTGACGTGCCTTACTAAGTTTAATCATTTAAGTTTTTGATTTGAAGTGAGAGACATGTGACTCTTCCTTTCACTTGAATACCGAGAGGCCATTATAGGGTTATTAATTGGCCTAATTTCAATATTGTGTCTCAAGGATTAGGGAGGCCTGAGGAGAGGGAGGGAGATGGAAAATGACAAGTCAGTGGAGCAGTCAGAACACAACATTTATCAATTTAATTTGTTTTAAATGGGCATGGTTCATGGCCCTCCACAACAATTACAGTGGTAACATCAAAGATCACTGATCATAGATCACCATAACAAACATAATAATAAAGAAAACGTTTGAAATATTGCAGAAATTATCAAAATGTGACACACTGAGCAAATGCTGTTGGAAAAATGGCACTGATAGACTTGCTGGATGCAGGGTTGCCACAACTCTTCAATTTATAAAAAATTCAGTATCTGTGAAGTGTAATCAAGTGTAATCAATCTGTCAAGTGTAATCAATAAAATGAAGTATGCTTGTATTATTATTGTCTGAAAACTTATTTTTTCCCACATCCCAACTTTCAGAAAAGTCTGTACTTCGTGTAGCTGCTGTTGTTGTCATGCTCAGGTAGTTCAGCCAGAGGTGCTGGTTATAGGTAGTTTTTCTTCTTTCTTTTCTTAAACTGTATGTATATATATATGCTTGTACTAGGTATCTAAATGTTTTTTTTTTATTTAAGTAGAATTCAGCCCAAACTCCTCCATATGCCTTGGGGAAATCATTGAGGCCCTCAGCTGAAATGATTGAGACGACGAATGACTCAGGAAAAACAGAGCTTTTCTGCTCTATTAACTGCTTATCTGCTTACAGAGTTAAGACCGTTATTTCTTCAGGTAATAATTACATTTGCTAAATTTATATTTTTTTTTCTACTATTGAAGAAGAATGTAATGCTTTTCTTTACTTTATTACAAATTAAATTGATCTATATGGTTAAAGAAAGACCCAAGATTGTTTTAGTTTCAAAGAGCTGACTTTTAAATGAAAATAGTTTTTCAGTGATTTTCCTGGTTGGAGGATTTATTTTGTAATTTCACATGTGAGAAGAAAGAAAGAACACTTAGAAGTTCCAAGTTAACTTTTGTGTAAATAAGACTTACTTGAGGTTAGCTGTAGTTAACTTTACATATTATTGTTTAGTTTATTTTTTTGGTATATTACTTAGTATTTGGTTTTTTACTCTCCTAATACATTTTTGAATCATTTGTTCATCTATATAACTTATTCACTGGTTTTTATATTTTGCTACCAAGGTGTCCAGGTTTTGTGTCATAGCTGTAAAACCTCAGCAATCCCTCAGTATCACCTAGCCATGTCCAATGGAACTATATACAGCTTCTGCAGCTCCAGCTGTGTGGTGGCTTTCCAGGTATGATCTCAGGTAGCATTGTACCCTTGCAGTTCTCTTAGGCATTGGTCTATGACAAAATGTTAACTGCTGAAGGACCATACTTATTAAAGATTAAGTTAGAAAGAAAAAAATTCTGTTCAGCTGTGGTCCCAGAGGTCATTTCTGAGAATGTGTGAGCCCAAGATTTGAGCCTCGGTCCTCCTTTATTTAGAATCCTCACCTAAACTACCTTTTTCTCCCTCCTCTCCCTTGGCTTTCTCCCTTTCAGAAGAGTGGAAGCTAGGCTATGGCTTGGATAGGTGGTATGGTGGTGTGCTTTTCCCTCATCCTGGGCCAGATGCATAATGACTCCTGGCATGGAATTGGAAGTCTCTACTTGTCCCATTCTCTCCTCATTCTGTGATACACAGAGAAAGGGTAGGGTTTAGCAATCCCTTGGGTGGGAAGATGTCCCTCGCACCAGGAAGAAAGAGACTACTGGTGACCACTGTGCTCTTAATAGCCATCCGAGGCTGGTTGGTGATGGGAGGCAGGTGGAGGGGTATCTGGGGGGACAGGGGAGACTTGCTTTTTAATTTATTAATTAGAGTCATGTACAAGACACCTTTGGAAACCCTGAATTCCAGTCCTCAGCCTTTTAACGTTGCATTTCTCAGTCCTATTCTGGAAGTATGTCATTTCAGCTCTTTCTGTGAACTACTTTATAAAATTAAAAAAAAAATGTTTGGGGTGCATTAATTTATTAAAATGAGAAAATGAAAATTACCAAGTTGCCTTATTTCTCAACTGATAAAATCTTTACCTCATTTGTGTTCATTCAGAATGTATTTAACAAGCCAAAAGGAACAAACTCTTCAGCAGTGCCTGTGTCTCAGGGCCAAGTGGTTGTAAGCCCACCCTCTGGGTCAGCAGTGTCAGCAGGAGGAGGTAACACCTCTGCCGTTTCCCCCAGCTCCATCAGTGGCTCTGCCGCAGCCAGTCTCCAGCCTCTTGCTGCTCAGTCCCAGCAAGTTGCTTTAACCCATAGAGTTGTTAAACTCAAGTGTCAGCACTGTAACCATCTGTTTGCCACAAAACCAGAACTTCTTTTCTACAAGGTAAAGAGAGATCATGAAAGGGATTGACTATGAGTTTATCCAATAGAAGTATTTTTGTTTTTCCATCTTCAACAGTCACTCAATTTGCTTTTAAATGAGAAAAACAGGATTTCTTAAAAATAAAGCAACTTGTTTAATTAGATACTAATGACTGTTCTTCCTCTGCAGGGTAAAATGTTTCTGTTTTGTGGCAAGATTTGCTCCGATGAATACAAAAAGAAAAATAAAATTATGGCAATGTGTGACTACTGTAAACTGCAAAAAATTATAAAGGAGACTGTACGATTCTCAGGGGTTGATAAGCCATACTGTAGTGAAGGTAAAGAAAAAATTCAGTTTTGGCCACAGAGCATGTGGTTGTTATGTAATTCATGATGAGTTGGGCTGTTAATCCACAATTAATTTTCAAGTAATTTGTTATATGAGGTATAATTTGAAGCTTTTTTTTAATTGAGTTTATACTTTTCACTTTAAAGTCTGTGCTTTTAAGTGTTATAATAATCTCAATAAAGAAAAACTTTCAAAATATAATTAGGTCAATGGTATTAGTATAGAGAATAGAAAATCTTTTCGTGGGTTTAGCTGTGACTTCAGAGATCGTTTTGTTTTTGCACCCATTTATAAAGAGGTACTTAAGCATTTACGCTTCTTGGCTTTGATGTTTCTGAATATAGACGACTTAATATTTAGAGTATATGTTTCAAAGGTGATACGGGTTTGTTTGGTGAATATAGAGACTGGGTTTCTCTTAATTTAGAGGCAAATAATTGTGTCAGGAATATAGAAATTAGCTTAAAGTTGGTATCTAACACTGTGGAAGCTCACTTTACCTCCTTCAAGTTAATGTAAACTTGATTTTTCTTCCTTTTATTCCTTCTGGTTTTCAGTTTGCAAATTCCTCTCTGCCCGTGACTTTGGAGAACGATGGGGAAAATACTGTAAGATGTGCAGTTATTGCTCACAGACATCTCCTAATTTGGTAGAAAATCGATTGGAGGGCAAGTTAGAAGAGTTCTGTTGTGAAGATTGCATGACCAAATATACAGTTTTGTTCTATCAGGTAAGTGTAGTATACTTCTTTGGCTTTCTTAAGTTAGTACAAATTATTTTCTATTTAAAATATGTTCAGATTATGTGAAGAAAAATTTGGTGTTTAGAACTGGGAAAGTAAATTATAGGCTCCTAAAGCAAAATTCAATTGAATATGAACATGAAATCTCTGGGGTAAAGAGTATAGGATTTCTGGAGACTTTGTTGTTGAGGATGTGTTCCTTTTATTTTTGCTTTCTTGTAAACCACACTGACCTTATTTATAACTGTGAGTTCTTTCTAGTTAGAACTTTACATAGTTATGTTGCCTTAAGTGGCCCTCTCATTCAGAAGGTTACTGTGAGGAATTTGAAGTCAGACCTTGTTCTCACTTCACAGGTCAAATGACTGTGACTGACTTCTTTACTCCTCACATGACTCCTTTTTAAAAAAATTACTTTTTTGAAAAGCTAGCAATGAAAGCTACAATTAATTGAACCACTCATACATGTCTAGTGCTTCATGAGGTTATTTCATTTAATCCTCACCGCAATCCTAAGAGGCAGGTATATTATTGCCAGTTTATAGATAAGGAAAGAGTAGAGATCCCGGGAGGTTAAGTAATGTGCCCCTGAAGAAGCTGGTAGGTGACAGCTAGATAGCCCCTGTAACACTCCAGTGAAATCACTGTGTACTTGTTCACCTGCCTAAAATAGAATTTTCTTTGGGGGGAGGTGTGTCTTTTTAAAAAACTGTATGACCAGGACCTATCTCAGTGCTCAAGATGAAGGGTACATAGTTAGATATTTGTTGAACGAATCAGTCTTTATGACTCCAATGCCCATATTATTTCTACTGCAGTAGGCTGCCCCTTAAGCTTAAAAAAAAGCCTATCTTCAGATTCTTTCATCAGTAATTTTGAAAACAGGAGATCAGTTTTTATATCCTCCCGATTGAGGGCATCTATACAAAACAAATAGTTAGTATATATATTTTGACCACAATATTTTAAGGTAGGAACCTTACATTTTGTGATTTCACCTGACTCACATATCCTGTTTTCATGGTGCCTTCTGGCTTTATGATGAATGTTATCTTTTCATTATTTTATAGTTGTAAGCCTGCCCTGTTTTACATGTCTTTTTCAGATGGCCAAGTGTGATGGTTGTAAGCGGCAGGGTAAGCTGAGCGAGTCCATAAAATGGAAAGGGAACATCAGGCATTTCTGTAACCTGTTTTGTGTCTTGGAGTTTTGTCATCGTCAGCAAATTATGATTGATCCTATTTCTCAAAATAAAGGTAAAATTTAACTTGGCTAATGGGATTTTTATGTCAGTGTTAATATGCTATGTGTATAAACAGTTGTAAATAATATAATAAAAATAAAATTTCACTGGATTCAAGTAACCTGAATTTCCTTAAAATTTCCTGTAAGAATCCTTAAAAACTGCCCTTAAGGGAAAATTAATCCTGATGCTTGTAGCTATCAAAATCAAATATACCAAGGAATCAATAAATATATAAGCACTAATTTTTTAGGAAAATTAGATTTAATTGTTTTTGATTGAATTTATCTGTAATATATAACTTAACTAAAGGATATATGCTATTCAGGTAATAAACCAGAAATAAAAATAGAAAATGAGGGCAAACAAAGGAAGAAGATATAAGTATGTTAATATAGTTGCTATGACTGGTATAAGGTTTGATCTGGAGCTTGCTTGTAGCCAAAGAAAAAAGAACAACACATTAATTATAGCAGAAAAAATAAAGTAGAACAGTTCTTCATGGGTAGCAAAGTTTTTCCTGGCTAAGAATAAAATAATTTTGCAAGTAGGACAGCTAATGTTGTCAAAATAACCAGATGAATAGAGATATATGGTGTGTTCTTAAAGTAGTTCTCCAAAGTAGCACTTCTCTGAGTTAGAATAAAAATGTTTGATGTTATGTTCTCTGATCAAAGCCTGGAGTGCTGCTGAATGGACAGAATTCACATGCTTTGGCTCCTTACATTCTGGCCTTTGTCTACCTTTGCGTCTTGTTAATCATCACCGTAATCATATATGCCTTGTGCTTATCTTTTGTGTTACCATCCATTCCCTGAGACCAGTTAGGGTGGTGGTAGAATTTTGATTGTATAATGTGGGTTAACAAAATCAGTGTTCTTATGTGGACGGACAGCTACCTCACCAACTTATTTATAAAAATTATTATGTTAAATTTTTATTTAACTGTAGGAGTTTTATTTAGCTGTAAGAATTTTAATATTCACTAGAAGAAAAGTCCAGTTAATCCTGAAGCTGAAACCTGTATTTTTACCTGTTCAATACCACTTAAAGTTTATAATTTTAGAGAATCAGTCACCTTTTAGGTACTAATGAACACTAATCTGAACAGAATCACCCAACCCAACATTATGCAGAGGTAGATATTTGCATTGTACCTTGAAACTTAGTTGTTAAGTGGGGTCTTGTGTGTGATCCTTTTGTTTACACTAAGTCTAACCTTTTTGTTTATTTTAATCAGTAATTGTTCCTAAGGTGCAGACTGCTTCAGTGGAGCTCCCTTTTGCAAGGACAAATATAACACCAGTTATAACTAATGTGGTGTCATTGGCAAAAATATCTCCTGCCCAGCCTGCAGGGAACAGTGTTTCAAAAGGTATGACTTGCTGTAAAGGTATGTGGGTAGACTAGAGAGGTGAGTGTTGTCTAGTGTAAGTAGATGTTATTGATAATATTTAGATACACATTTATATGCAGAAACATGCTTCTCTGAGGGAAGTGGGTAGCCAGCAGGGTGGCATTTGTAGGGAAGGAAGTGGTATATATAGTTTATTTTTTCAAGAACCCAAGTGATTTTAATAAAGCTTCCTTTACCATCAGAAATTTTAATACAGTAGGATGGGGTTGGGGCCCAGGAATCCCTGCCTTTACCAAGCACCCCAGGTGATACTGCTGCCAAGTGTCCTTGTACCATTTTTTGAGAAATTCTGGACTAGACTCTAGACCACCTTAGTGAGAGGAAAGTAACCTCTTGGTTTCACTGCTTACTTTTGTTTATTCTAGGGATAATAATATATGTTTTAATTTATAACAGGTGCAGTTATTACTAAAGAGGCAACAAAGATCATTGAAGATGTAAGTTTTATTGTTAATGTTTTTCTGATTAATGCCCCTTAGGTTAAGTTTCACTTTGGATATAGATTTCTAATATATATCTGAGTACATTTCTATCTGCAGCTTAGTCTTTTAAAAAAGTAGAGTAATATATGATGCACTAATTTTTTTGTTTCCAAGTCTTAGATCTAATAAGATGCATTCCTGATGCATTGTGTTCTGGTTCCCTAGTTTCTTTAAGTACTTGTTAATTTTCTCTGGTTGCTTGTTTTTCTCTTTTACTACATTCAGGTATTTTTCTATTAGACTAGAAGGTCTCTCTTGAAAAGATTCAGTATATTGTTGTTTTATGCATCTTTGAATTATGTGAGGCTGAAAATAGTGCAAAATAAAAATATATTTAAAATCCCATTTTATTGTGAAACTTTCAAAAATTAAAATTTTAAAGAAGTTTGTAATTTCAAATCTTCCAGGCTGAAAGAATTGCAAACTATGTCATTGTTGTTCTATGTCAGCATCACTTTAGCAGGAAAACAAAACTCCCATCATCCTTTATCAATATCAGACTTAATGTGTCAGATCTTGGGTTACCGTTTTTAGTTGACTGTTGTGTTCCTCTCTTAACTTTTGCTCCTAAGACAATTAAAAATCTTTAAAAAAAAACCCCAAAAAACCATGTAACAGTGTCATTCAAGTTCATTAAGTGGTGGTCTGTGCTAAAAAGTGTGCCCCAAATTCAATACATTCGGAGCAGAAGTTAGATGTGATAAAACTCTGTGAAGAAGGCCAGACCATTGCTATGATAGCTCACACTGTTAATTTAGGAGAGTGCACCCTGCATGGTATTAGACATAATGCTAAAAAAACCCAAAAGCAGCATTAAAGCTGGTGTACCCTTTAGTTCACAAAATTTCTATCTTATAACCAGGAAAGGATAATGGAATAAATGGAAAAAATCCTGGTAACACAGCTGCCATAATGCACCCCTAAGGCCATGTTCTCATCTGTGCTAAAGCTTGAAGTATTTTTGATGATTTGAAAGAAGGTGACATTGAGACAAAAGGTTTACTACAAATCATGGCCAGCTTTCCAATTTTAAAGCCCACCAAGGTTTTAAGGATATAAAAATGAGCATACAAGCTGTATCTACTAACATTGAAGCTATTTCAGCTTTACCAGAATTTAAAGAGGCTTAAACTTGGGAAGACGACATAACATCTGCTAATAAAGGAACTATGAAATGGTAAAGAAAGTAAATTTGTGCAAGGTTGATGAAAGGGACGTTGAAATTTTGCTTGGGTTGTTTCTCAGGGATTAATATAGGAAGACTTGCTAGAATTAGAAAAACAAAGGTTGGCAGGAAGAGGGCCCCAGCAATTAGCCTGGGCCTTCAGCACATCAGCTAGCAGTGAAGTGACTGTCATAGGCTTTTGACCATATTTCAGATGAAACAGTTGCTATTTTTGAAGATGCTCCAAATGTAGATTGAGGTACCACGGTGGCAAGGCGAAAGATGGACAGTGTGTCTGCCTATCAAGAAATCCTTAGTGAAAAAAATGAGAAAAAAAAACCAAGCCACATTAGATTCATTCTTTAGCAAAAATCTTCGGGGGAATCAGATCAGCCTTCACCAAAATGTGGAGTATAGTTTATCCTACCTGATTTAATATTTCTTAGCTCTCCTATTATTAGTGTTGGAAGATGATAATGATAATTCTGCTTAATTATTTTCAGGCAGTATACCACATTAGTTAATGGAATCATTAAGTTAACTTTGCATTTATTTGTATATTATGTATTGTACATTAAATTATATTTTAAAACTACTTGATTAATAAATCACTGTGTTATAGAATAATTTTGTTATTAACTACCTAGTTGTATAATGAATTGTTATTAATGTATTATATCTTATATTAGTAAGTACTATTAATATGTGTTATAAAATATTCTGTATTTGTTGTAGATTTATGTACTCTGAGACTGCATTCCTCCTCTACTTAATATGTATAGGATAATTAGTCTTGAATTATGGTAGTTTTGAATATTTAGGATTTTCAAGAACCTATCCCTCATATTAAATGTGACTTTGCTCTATATATGTTTTCCCTATGTGGAGTATTTCTATAATTCACCAGTAATTTAAAGTATGTTATAGAACAGCTCTGATTAATATTTTCAGTTTAGTCTATAAAAAGTATACTAATAAATAGGTTAGTGTTCTTATGATTTAAAAAAGAACTGACAGTTTTAGAATCTTTTCTTTGTTTCTCTGGGACTATTTTCTGAACCTCCTTCATGTTATTTAAATGGTCTTAAATTGAGGGGGGAAAGGTGAGATACAAGAAAGTGCAAATAAGAAAATATACAGCAAATGTCAGCAGACTTTTTCTGTAAAGGTCTAGAGAATAAATATTTAGACTTTGCAGGCCAGACAGTTTCTGTTACAACCCCTTACCTCTGCCATCATAGTACAGAAGTAGCCATAGACAAGACATTAAATGAGTGAGTGGCTGTATTCCAATAAAGCTTTATTTACAAAAACTGGTAGTGGGCTGGACTTGGCCCATGAGTCATACTTGGTCAACTCTTGCTCTACTGTATTCCCACCATTCAGAAATAACCATTGATAGATTTTGCTTACTTGCTTAGTTTTTTTTTTCTCCTACCCTTCTTTTTTTTTTTTTAAATGAATCATTATTTCAGTCCCCTTTTCACATCTCTAGATGCAACTACTGTTATGAGTAGTTGATCATTTTTAAACTTTCACATTCATATATACAAATCCATGGAAAATATTTAATACTGTTTTTTTAACATTTTTTATTGATTTATAATCATTTTACAATGTTGCGTCAAATTCCAGTGTTCAGCACAATTTTTCAGTCATTCATGGACATATACACACTCACTGTCACATTTTTTTCTCTGTGATTTATCATAACATTTTGTGTATATTTCCCTGTGCTATACAGTGTAATCTTGTTTATCTATTCTACAATTTTGAAATCCCAGTCTATCCCTTCCCACCCTCTACCCCCCTGGTAACAATACTGTTTTTTAAAAAAATTCTGTGTGATACTTAGTAGGTTTGGTACATTCCTGTTGCTCCTGTACATTATTTTACTGTATGTAGGTACCACATTTTACTTACCTATTTGCCCTATTGATGAACATTAGGTTGCTTGCAGTTTTTCACTATTAAAAATCTCTGCTACAATGAATGTTCTTGTATACGTCTACTTGTGCATATGTGCAGGTGTTTGTCTAGTGTAGACATGGAAGAGTGGAATTTTGGGGTCAAAGCGCATTTGCATTTTTAGTTTTCAAATTGCCCTATATAGTGGCTGTTCCTGTTTTTTTTCCTCCCAGCAGTTTATGTTTGTATTCGTTTCTCATAGCCTTACTATCATTTGATGTTGTCAGATTTAAACATTTTTTTTGCCAAGCTGTTTAGTAATATCTTATTGTCTTATTTTGCATGTCATTGATTACTAGAGAGTTTGCTTATATTTCTGTTTTTAAACATTTGAATTTTATTTACTTTGAATTTCCTGTTTTCAGTTTTCTTCCATTTTTGTGTTTAATTGCCTTTTTCTTATTGATTTGTAGGATTTCTTTTTATATTCTGGATTTGCCTCCCTTTCTACTCATCATTTTTATTGACACAAAACCATGCAGTAATACTTCTGACCTGAAAAACGTCCTTCTTTAGCACTGTGGTCCTTCAGCTACTGTCCCATTTCTCTGCTCTCCATTTTGGAAGAACTCCTCTAAGAGTGGCCTCTCCTTGCTGCCTCCATTTTCTGATCTGTTATATTCCCTTAGCTCACTCTAGTCAGGCTTTTGTCTGCACCACTCACTGAAACTGTCAAGGTCACTATCAGTCTTTAGTTTGCCACTAACCAGTGGTCATTTTCAGTTCTCATTCTATTCATCCTTTCAGTAACATCTGACACAGTTGATCTCTCCTTCCTTCTTGAAATACCTTCTTCAACTTCTAGGTCATTATACTTGCCTCTCTTGTCAATCTACATTTCTTCGTAGGGGACTCATGTAGTCCTCTGGCTTCAAACCACCTAGATGATGGCTGATTCCCAGATTTATTTCTCTTGCCCTGACCTCTGAGCTCCAGGTTCAGGTATCCATCCAACTGAGTATATGACATTTACACTTAAATAATTAATAGCCATCTCAAATAGTATGTCTAAAGCAGAACCCTTCCCCCTACACTCCTCTGCAATGTTCCTTACTTCGTATCTCTCCTAGTGCTGCCTCCTTAGTCTGATCCACCACCATCTTCTGGATTATTGTGGTGACCTCCTTCCTACTTGTCTTCCTGCTTCAATTCTTACCCTTTGCAGTTTTTTTCCTCCACACCGTTGCTGGAGTGATCGTCTTAAAACACAAATCAGGTTACATCGTTCCACTGCTTTAAAAACCTTCAGTGAAGTTCTGAAAAAGAAGAATAAAGATGGGGAAGAGGTCGTTTTCAAAATTGTAGGATAACTACAAATTCTATAAGCTACATAGTTAGAATAACATGAAGATAGACAGACATGGATAGACAGACAACTTGATATAAAAGAAGTCCAGAAATAGACCTAAATCTATATCTATATCTATGAGAATTTAGAAATAATAAAGGTGGCAGTTCAGATCAGTAGGAGAGATCTAGATTATTCAATAAAAAGTATCATGACAACAAAGTAGACATATGGAAGAAAATACAGTAGGATTTCTACCTCACAAGCTAAACTAAAATGCAGTCCAGATGGAGAAAAGATTTAAATTTTAAAAAATAATAAAAGTACTAGGAATAAGTATAGGAAAGAATTTTAATGCAGAAGTGGGGAAAGTTTTTCTAACCATGTCATAGAACCTGAAAGCCATAAAAGATTTGTTAGGGAAATTCAACTACATTTCACAGTCAAAAGACAAATGAAAAAAACAAAAAAAGTTGCAATTTATGTCATAAAAGGCTAGTTTTTTTTCATATATAAAGAGTTCCTATGAATCAGTAAGACCCAGGACCCATTAGGAACATGGGCAAAAGTATCATCCATCAGTTTACAGACTAGGAAATAAAAACATAATTCTTAAACATAGTAAACATATCCAACTTCAGTATTAGAGAAATGCCATTTAGAACTACAGTTTTGTCAGAGTGGCAAATATAAAAATGATGGAAAACACTGTTAAGGCATTTTTATGTATTGCCAATAGCAGTTGGCGAAACTGCTACAGAGGGCAATTTAATAAAACCTGTTAAAATTTAAAATGTGAATACTGTTTTATCAGGAACTCCAATTTCAAGATTTTATCCTTCAGACATATTTTGCACATTTATGAAATGGTGTACAAGGATAATAGTTGCAGTATTGTTTGTGGTAGCAAAAGCCTGAAAACATCCTAATTGTTTCATCAGTGGTCAGGGCTGCTGTGAGTTCATCCTGAGTTATTGTGCAAATTAGAAAGAAAATAGCCCTTCATAGCCCTACATAGGTAGAGTCTGAAATGCACCCTCTCCAACCCCACACTTAGTCACATGGCCTGGGAAGTGCAATCCCTTGCACTCACAGACAGGGGCTCTGTTAGGACTTTAGGTACGTATACAATATGGGAATACAGTGGAATACTATGCAGTTAAAAAGAATGTGGCAGCTCTATATGTACAGACATAGAGCAGTCTCATATACAATAAGTGAGAAAACACAGAACACATGCCTGTACATTTGTGTAGAATATCTCTAGAAGGCAGCTAATAAACAGATAATAGTGATTACATCTGAGAGAAACTGAGGGGAGAGTTTTAAGAGGGAGAATTATTATTTTTTCATTGTTTACTATTTGAATCTTTGAATTTTGTTATGTTATATTCCCCATTCAAAAATATGGATAGAACTTTTTAAAAGATAACGGAAAATAGAGAAAAGGATATGAATAGACAGTTCACAGAAGAGGAAGTATAAGTAATGCTTAAACATGAAAAATATCTAACCACACTACTGTTACATAATTTTTCACTTATTGAGAAATAGCGAAAAAGTTTGATAATAATGTTTAGTGTGTTGGGAAACAGGCTCCCATACGTTGTGATATACATGTAGATTTTTATATACTTTGACCCACCAAACAGCACCTAGTTCTAGTCTGTGCGCCTGGCTATCCTACAGATCCATCTCTTGCTTCAATAGTATTTGGCTGGAACAGACCCAGGGGCACCCCTTCTTCCAGCCTCTGACCACCGTCCAACCTCTTTTCTAGTCGCAACCTCCAGAACCATCTTCTCAGGGATCCTCTGTGTCTAGGACCAACATTGTCTTTATTGCTAGTCAACCAAGAGCTCCCAGATTTGTCAGAATTATATCACCAAGGTGGAGGCCACCATCAGCTTCCTGGTCAACCTGTATCTCTGCAGGCCTCCGATACCTACCGCTCTCTGAGCATCTATTTCCATCATGACAGTCTGGCTCTGGAGAGTGTGGGCCACTGCTTCCGAGAGTTGGTCTCGAAGATGCAAAACCAGTGCAGCGGCCATGCCCTCTTCCAGGATGTGCAGAAGCCATTCCAAGATGAGTGGGGTAAAACCCTGGATACCATGAAAATTGCCATGGTCATGAAGAACCTGAACCAGACCCTTTTGGATCTTTATACTCTGGCTCTGCCCATCTGTGATGTCCAGGAGAATCACTTCATAGATGAGGAGGTGAAACTCATCAAGAAGATGGGCGACCACCTGACTAACCTCCATAGGCTGGCTGGCGTCCAGGCTGGGCTGGGCAAGTATCTATTTGAAGGTTCACCCTCAGCTCAAGAAGGAACAGGAGCCTCCAGCCCAGCTGCCTTTGAGGGGTCCCTCTGGCACCCCCCTGGTATCAGGGATGTTGCCCAAGCCTCTTTCTACAGCGACTAGGCAGCTTTTTAACCACCCTGGAGCCCTCTTCCAAGCCATGGACCAAATGGAAACCATGAAGCTTTCTGCAGGGAAAAAAACCACCTTAGTCCATAGATATACTAGTACATGCAGAATCAGTTTGTGTGTAAGGATATTCATTATAGCATTGTTTATCGAAAGATTTGTAACATTTAAATGTTCAGCAGCAGAGACTATTCAAATTACATACAGTACATTCAGTATATAAAGCTGTTACTAGGCAGCTTTGTATGAAGTTGTATAAAAATACCTCCAAGATAGTTTGCTAAGTGGCAAGGCAAGGTGCCAAACCTTGCCAAGAACATGCTACCATGTGTAGTCAGAAGCAACTTATTTAATTACATAGCCCATCTCTAGAAGGATGTATAAGAAACCGAGAACACTGTGTTCAAGGCTGAGTCTGGATGGATGGCAAACAGGTGTGGAAAACTTAACTTTGCACGTATATGTTTTTATACCTTTTGAATTATTACATCACTCAAAAGTACTGCATCTATTAACCTATATAAAAAGTAAATTTAAATTCAGTAGTCCCCCTTTATCTGTGGGGGATACGTCCCAAGACCCCCTAGTGGATGCCTAAAACCACGGATAGTACCAAATACTGTGTTTTTTTCCTATACATACATATCTATGATGAAGTTTAGGCACAGTAAGAGATAACGACAGTAACAATAAAATAGAACAATTATAACAACGTATTATAATAGAAGTCACACGAATGTGGTTTCTCTGCCTCATTATATTTTACTGTACTGTAATCATTCTTGTGATGATACGAGATGATGCAGTGAGAGGAAGTGAGGTAAATAATGTAGGCATTGTGACGGAGCGTTAAGCTTTTCCCTTTGCACTTGAAGGCTGCACTTTAGGGCTTCTCTTTGGCATATCTGAATTGCCAGCATCACTGCTCTTGCACTCTGGAGCTATTATTAAATAAAATAAAGGTTACTTGACCACAAGAACTGTGATACCACGGCAGTCGATCTGATAACCAAGATGGCCACTAAATGACTTACTGGGCAGGATCCGCTGGACAAAGGAATGATTCACTTCCTGGGCAGGACAGAACTGGGCAGCAAGAGATTTCAACAGGTTACTCAGAACGGTGCAGTATTGGAAACTTACGAGTTGTTTATTTCTGGAATTTTCAATCTGATATTTTCAGACTGCTGTTGATCCTGGGTCACTGAAACTGAGGAAAATGCAGATGCGAGGGACTACTGTGTACCGTTTGGTGGTTTTTCTATCACACTTAAAATAAAATCCTAATTTTTTTTTTAAACTAAGACCTTCCAGGTCCTATACAGTTTGGCTTCTGCCTGCCTCTCCAAACATACCATTCTAGCCTCTGATCACTTTATTTTAGCCTTGTGCTTGTTGATGTTCTTAAAGCCTGCCGTACTCTTTCCCACCTCAGGGCTTTTGCACTGCAGTCCCTCTGCCTGGTATCCTCTGACCTCACCTTTGTGTGACTTGCTCTTTTGAATATTCAGAAGGCCTTTGCTCACGAGTTTACTACAAACTTACCTCTCCTCCATGCTATCACTCTCCATTCCCTTATCCTGCTTTATTTCTTTCAGAGCACTTATCACTACCTGGACTTACACATGATGTGTCTCCTTCTAGAATGTAAAGCCCACAAGAGCAGGATTTAGATTTGTTTTCTGCTGTATCCCCAGGGCTGAGAACAGTGCCTGGCTTGTAGAAAACAGTCAGTAAATGTTTACTGAATGAAAGAACATGTTTTAAATATACATTCTCCCACTCTGCTGCTTATCCTTCAACTTTAAAGACCTTTGTCTGCAAAAGTTTTTAATTTCAAGGTAGTCAAATATGTCATCTTTTCTACTGTATTTTTAACTCGTGTTTTATTTGAGTACTTTCTCTGAGTTCTGGTTATTTGAAAATTCACCATTGATTTTAAAGTTTTATTTATTTTTTTTTACTGTTGAGGTATTTAATGAATGTGGAATATTTTTTTACAAATGGGCTGAGGTTGGATCTGATTTTTTCTGAATAGCCAATTGTCCTAGTCAGCAAAGATTGTTTCATTGTTTTGATTGTACTTATTATAGGCACAGTCTTTTTAAAAAATCAATAAATAGAACTGATACTGATTAGAAGAATTAGGAATTAGTGTATATTTTCCAAAGTGACTTTATTGCATCACTCTTTCAGAGAATTATATTTCTCTTGATATATGTCATCTTTCAAAGTTGATAACAACTATAGTAGTGAGATGGTACTAAGAAAATCTCTCTGATTTCTGAATTTGTTTTTTAACTAGGGAAGTACACAGACAGATGCCATGAAACTTCTGTCTTCCCAGTCTTTGAGGCTTTTAAAGAACAAAGCGTTATTGTGTAAACCCGTCACACAGACCAAGGCCACCTCTTGCAAACCACATACACAGCACAAGGAATGTCAGACAGGTATGTGTTGTTCTTTCACATGTAGTAAGTTTGTTTTCTGTTTTGTGTGTTTGCTTTTGTTTTTCTTAAGAAAGGAAAAGTCATTGACACTTTCTTAAATGTGAAAACATTGATTATTTCTTGGATCACATACTTTAACTTCTAATTTATTCCTTTTATATTTATTGTCACTAACACTAATAACTACCAAATTGAATCCATATGCACACAGAGCATTATGTGCAGAGTGGACAAGCATCTTCTATATGTGCACATTGCATTTCAAGTGTATAGATAAGCCATTATAATCACTAAGATACAAATTTAGTTAAAAGCATTAGTGGTTTAACCTTGGTTCTTTTTTTTAAACACTGTAAATTGATTTACTTAAAGTATAACTATATGTCTTATCAGGAAAGTTATTTGAATTCACACTTGAAAATGTTGTACACTGTTTTCCCCAATCTATGTTAACTGCTTTTAATCCCACTGTCTTTATATTTTCAATTGCTTTTATAGCCTACTCTGCCTAAAACATTATTTTGTTTTTAATGATAATTTTACTTTACAGAATATACTTTACTTAAAAGCTTAGTCTGTCAACAACTAATCATGAGTTTTTATGTAGGATGCCTTTCTTTTGGTAGGAGTCAAGGAGAAGCCTGTTTTCCTTCCTTAGTAAATTTGATTGTTTTATATTCCTGTTAAAATGATACACTCTCTGTGTACATGAATTTATATTATATACACATTCACATGTGGAAGGTAGTAAGGGATGTGTGGTTATCTATATATGTGGGTATGTGTATGCTTATATATTTTTAAAAAATTTCTGGATTAACTATTAGGATGTTTTCTGTACACTGTTGTAAGCTACATTTTCATTTGACATCGCATGAAAACATTATTCCACATCAACATAAATTTAAATATACATTGAGAATCTTAATGGATGCATAGATTCCAGTGTATATACTGTATGGATATATATAATCTCCTCCTAAGATTGAACATTTAGATTGCTTCTAGTTTTTTAATATTATAAACAGTATTGAGTTTAGCTGTGTGAATGGTCTTTGTCCATTTGTCTAATTATGTCCTTAGAATAAATCCTAAGTAGTGGAATTATTGATTCAAAAGCTGTCATAGATTTTTAAGGCTTAGATTTTGATATGTATTGTGAAATTGCTCTCCTGAAAAGCTGTATCAATTTATGCTCCAGCCAGCAATGTTTAAAAGTATCCATTTCTCTACACCTTCATTGACATTGGGTATTAAAATTATTAATAACTAACTTCCTTTCCCCTAACTTTAATTTTGAAAAGTTTCAAAATTCAGAAAGATAGAAAATAAAGCACAGTGAATACCCTTGAATGAATATACACATGAATATACCATTCATTTAGATTCACCGAATGTTAACTTTTTACAACATTTTTTCTCTCACCTTTTTCCTCTGAACTTTAAAAAGAAATAGTTTATCCTTAATGTAGTGTATTCTGTGGACATCAGTCCTAATTCCACTAATCTATTGAATACATGGCATTGCTGGTACACGTACCACAGCCTGTAGTTTTACTGCCGTCAGTGACCAAGCTTTGGGCAAAGGAGAAATTCGGTTTTTAACGGCATCATGGAAGTATTATGGTTTGTGTTTAAATCTTAAGTAGTGTATGCTTTTGACAAATATAAATAGTAACAAAATATAAATTTTAAATGTGTGGGGGAAAAACATAAAGAACATTCTTATTTGTTTTTAAACATAACAGTGATTCAAATATTTCATTCAGATTTATCTATGCCTAATGAGAAAAATGATGCGGAACTTGATTCTCCACCTGCAAAGAAAAAAAGAATAGGTTTTTTCCAGACTTATGATGCGGAATATTTAAAAGTTGGTTTTATTATCTATCCCGGATCAAAAGAAAGTTCACCAAGGCCACAGTGTGTCATTTGTGGAGAAATTTTATCCAGTGAAAACATGAAGCCAGCAAATCTCTCTCATCATTTGAAGACAAAGCATTCAGAATTAGAAAACAATCCAGTAGATTTTTTTGAACAAAAATCTCTTGAAATGGAATGTCAAAACAGTGCTTTAAAAAAGTGTTTACTAGTTGAAAAGTCACTTGTGAAAGCTTCTTATTTAATTGCTTTCCAAATTGCTGCCAGCAAAAAGCCATTTTCCATAGCTGAAGAATTAATTAAACCATATTTAGTAGAAATGTGTTCAGAAGTTTTGGGTTCAAGTGCTGGAGACAAAATGAAAACCATTGCTCTTTCAAATAATACAATTGGGCACAGGATTGATGAACTATCTGCAGACATTGAAGATCAGCTGATTCAAAAAGTCAGAGAGTCAAAGTGGTTTGCCCTTCAAATAGATGAGTCATCAGAAATCTCAAACACCACCCTTCTTTTGTGCTATATTCGTTTCATTGATTATGGTTGTAGTGACATAAAAGAAGAATTATTATGTTGCATTGAAATGCCTTCTCAAATGACTGATTTTGACGTATTTGAAGTAATAAATAAATATATTGATAGTAAATCTCTGAATTGGAAGCATTGTGTTGGTCTCTGTACAGATGGGGCTGCAAGCATGACTGGTAGGTGTTCTGGTTTACAGGCAAAAATTCAAGAAGTTGCCATGAATACAGTGGCATTTACACATTGTTTTATTCACCGTGAACATTTAGCAGCAGAAAAATTGTCTCCATGCTTACATGAAATTCTTCTGCAGTCAGCACAAATTTTAAGTTTTATAAAGAGCAATGCTTTGAATTCACGTATGTTAACCATTTTATGTGAAGAGATGGGGTCTGAGCATGTGAATTTACCACTTCGTGCTGAAGTACGTTGGATATCGAGAGGGAGAATTTTAACAAGATTATTTCAGTTGCGGCATGAAATTGAAATATTTTTAAATCAAAAGCATTCAGATTTGGCCAAGTGTTTTTTTGATGAGGAATGGGTTGCAAAGTTGGCCTATTTATCAGATATTTTTTCACTTATAAATGAACTAAATTTAAGTCTCCAAGGAACTATGACTACTCTCTTCAATTTGTATAATAAAATCGATGTGCTTAAAGAAAAGTTAAAAATGTGGTTGAAGCGCACACAGGAGAATGATTATGACATGTTCCCTTCGTTTTCTGAAATCTCAAACTCATCAGGCTTAAATATGAGAAGTATTACAAGCATTATTTTTGAACACCTGGAAGGACTTTCTCAAATGTTCAATGACTGTTATCCACCAGAAGAAGACTTGCGTTCAGGAAACTTGTGGATAATTAATCCTTTTATCAATCACCAAAATAGTAATCTCACGGACTTTGAAGAAGAAAAATTAGCACAGTTGTCTTCAGATTTAGGATTACAATCAGCATTTAAATCAATGTCTGTAACTCAGTTTTGGATAAATGCAAAGGCAAGTTACCCAGAACTCCATGAAAAGGCAATGAAATTTTTATTGCCTTTTTCAACTATTTATTTATGTGATGCTACATTTTCAGCTTTGACTGAGTCAAAACAAAGAAATCTGTTGGTTTCTGGCCCTGTCCTAAGACTTGCAGTCACATCTTTAATTCCGAGGATAGAAAAATTAGTAAAGGAGAAGGAATAGTAACATGCATATTGCTTATTATCAAAGTCTATAATTTTGTGTTAAATTTTGTATGAGATAATTATCCTAAAATATAATTTCCTAATGTGGATATGTGTTTTTGGTGATTAAATAAGTGTTTTAATAATTTTTCTCTTTTTGTTGAGGAATTTAATAATTATGCATTTATACATAATTATATATAACTTTAATGGTCCAAGGTAGCAAATTTAGCTATTTTATTGATTGATCAAATAATTTGGATTAGCAACAGAGATGTAGGTAATGAAAGGCCCTATTCATAATGTAATAGCTAGCACACCTGAGTGTTGAAACTGCTTGGCCTCTAGAAGCACATGGGACATTTCAGTCTTCAGCCAGCCAGCTACCTGCCCAGCAGGTTGTGGGTAGATAAAAAGAGATCCTAGCAGCTTGGCTAATGGGAAATGGAAGCAGCAGGAGAGTTTGAGACCCATGTTAGGGGCCTCTCTGGCTCTCTAGACCAGGGCTTGGCAAACCTTTCTCATAAAAGGCCGGGTAGTGAATGTTTTAGGCTTTGCAGACCATAAGGTGGGAATTACTCAGTTCTGCCATTGCAGCACAAAAGCAGCTGTAGACAATACACAGACAAGTAAGTGTGGCTGTGTTTCAATAAAATTACTTGTTTATGGACACTGAAACATCAATTTCATATACTTTTTATGTGTCATGAAAGCTGCCTGAAACATTTTTTACCATTAAAAAATGTAAACACACAAACATTGTTAGCTGGGGGAGGAGGGAGTTAAAAAAATTTTGTCATAGTTTACTCCTCCAGGTCTAGATAGATTCCCCGGTAAAGGCAGATGGGCCGGGCATGGCCTGTAGGGTTTTCAGTGAGAGCGTCCCTACCCACGTGGGGCTGCAAGTATCTGAATATTCAAACACCTTTCACATTTTAACTTCAGCTGAGGGATATTAAAGAGAAAATATATTTCAGGCAATGATAGAAAAGAACTATTTTATAATTACTAGTTATTGATTTGTTTCTAGTAATTTCATATTTACTAATTTACAAATAACTCTTTGAGCTCTTGCATGTGCCAGGCATTGCACTAGGCCTGCGACAGGCCCAGAACTGATACTGCATTATCCCTATTTACAGATGCAGACAGTGAGGCCCACTGAGGTTAGGTGATAGCTCAGACCGCCAAGCTAGTGTGGCATGGGCAGGAACGACCACCCCTGGCCCCCGGTCTTTTGGTCATAACGGAGCTCTTCTGCAAGCCACGTCCGGATACCCATGTTTGATTTTACTCTGTCCGTATTGGCTGGGAGACTTCCCTGAATTCAGGTGGGGGCCGTTTAGTCAGTTAAGAGCAAGTGGGACTCAGTGTCCCCATCTGTGAGATGGGGATGCCCCGCCCAAACGCGGTCTCCTCCCCAAGCCGGTGCTGAGCCAAAAGACAGGCAACCTCCGGGAGAGGCGAGGAAGGGAGGCTGTGGCGCAGGTCTTCCGGCCGCCCCGGGAGGGAGGAAACGGACGGGCGGCGGGGGGGCGGGTTTTTGGCGGGACCTACCCTGGGGCGGGCGCGTCCCGGGCGGCCTGCGCGGCCATGGCGCTCCCGCTCGCAGCTGTGCGCGTCCTGCTGGGCGGCTTCTTCGCGCTCACGGGGGCGGCCAAACTCTCGCCGCAGATCTCGGCTCCGGTGTCGGAGCAGATGGTGAGCGGCGCGGCGTGGGCGGCGGGCGGGCGGACGGGCGGGGGAGCGGCGGCGTGGCGGCGGCGGGCGCTGCGACCCCGGCCGGCCGTTACCCCGGCGCCCCGCGAACCCGCCTGCCTCAGGGGGAGAGCACATGGGCCGCGACTTAGACGTCGGCCCCTGCCCGGGGAGTCCCCCTGCGGTGTCCGGGTTTTCCGTGGAAGCGGACGGGCACTTCCCCTTCGAGCGGAGCGTTAGTGGCCCCAGGCACATCTGGAGCACATTCTAGAGAAATGCTCCAGAAACCTAGGGGAGGGTGAGGGACCAAACTCCGTGCTTCCCTCTCCGCCTTCCTTTGTTTGCTCGAGGTTCGTGAGGCAGGGGCTTACTAATTCCCACTTGGCAGGGTAGGAAACTCGCCCTGAAAGTGAAGTGAATGTGCTGAAGGTTACACAGCTAGTCAGGAAGCTGTAGGCAAACTTTAGACATTCTCCAAACTTAGAAACCGGAGAGCCCTTCCCGTGGAGCCTGAGAGGGAGGCCTTCAGCCTCCTATCTAGTTCCAGACTCTCGGCAAAGCTTTCAGGTCTTTATGCTCACCAGTCAGCCAAGCCCCTCAAACCAGACTTCAAGACCTCTGCCACCCTCCTCCTCCCAGGCCTGGTTTCTCCCTCCTCTTTCCTGTCTTAGGGTGGTGGGTTGTCTGGGGAAGTACATCCTCAGAGCCAGACAACTTCGAGTGAGTTTCTTCCTTGTAGCCCTGAGTAGGGGAGGTAGAGTTGAGGTGGGGGAGCAGGAAAAGGTAGCCAGCCTGAAGGTCGTGGTGAAGTTGTTATATGGCCCAGGACAGAGTCTGACTCAGTGAGATGAGTCACTCACTGACCCCCTCAACTTGCCTTGTGTCTACTCCAATGAGATCCAGGTACCAGCACGTGATATTAAGTGGAATCTGTTTAATGAACAACAGTCTCCCCTTCCAACCTCTTCCTCACCTCCAAATATTCCCTGCGTAGTAGTCTGAAGAGAAACCAGGCCAGGCAGAAAGAAGGAGAAGCTGTGGAGTTCCCAAGGCCTTGGTACTAGATGAGAAGGCCCAAGCCTAGCTTCCTCTTCCTGGAATTTGGGGCTGGGTTGTAATCTGATGAGAGTGGTGAGAAAATCAGTCCATCTCTGTACCACCATCCTGCCCTTGTCCTTGGAGCATAAAGCCTATTTCCTGATTCCAAAGCTCAGCCCCCCAGGGAGGCCCCCTCCTTTCCAGACTGACTGACCTCAGCCCCAGACCTGACCTAGGACAGTAGCTCCTTTGCTGGGGGAGTGGAGGGCACTGGCACAGAACGCCCCTGTGGAGCACCTGGGCAGTGGGTCCTCAGTGAGCGTGGCTGACAGACGTTCCCTGCTGCCCCTAGAAAGCCCTGTTCGAGCAGTTCGCTGAGGTGTTCCCGTTGAAGGTGTTCGGCTACCAGCCAGATCCCATAAGCTACCAAGCAGCTGTGGGCTGGCTGGAACTGTTGGCTGGGTTGCTGCTGGTCCTGGGCCCACCGATCCTACAAGAGATCAGTAACTTGCTTTTGACTCTGCTCATGTTGGGTAAGGGGGGTGCAACTGGGCTGGTGAAATGGAGGCCTCTGGGGGGAGGGTTATGGAAAGATCTGGCTGTTCTCTTTACTGCTGCCACCCTTTTTCTCTGGAACCAGAAGCATTTCTTGCTCTACTGCAGTTTCCACGATCTTCAGACTAGGACAGGTGCTTTTTAAACTTAATATACTATAACACTCTTCTGTGTCAACTCTTCCTTCTACGTCATCAGTTCTGTTGGCTGCATGGTATTCCATTGTAAGGGTATATTGTAACCTAAAAGCCCCTAACCCCTTTCTCTTCACCCCTACCCGGAGATGAGGGGATGGAGTAGCAGCTGCCACTGGACTCATGTGTCTGGCAGGTGGGAACAGAAGAGCAAGGAAGCTGGGCCCCCTGAACAGAAAGGCAGAGAATTTCCCTGGGCAGGCGTTCCTAGAGGGCCCCCTCATAGCAGCTCTGCCCACAGGAACTGCTGATGTACGAAGACAGCTGCTGCTTCAAAGGCCAGGTATCTTCAGGCTCTTCTATATTCCCTAGCCTGTGTCACCACTGCCGCCGCCACTACCACCCTTCTTCCTGGCTCTCTTTCCATCTCTGCAGCCTCCCTCATTTTCAGGTCCTTCCTACACCTCCACAACCAACCCCTGGGCCTCCTTCCCTCCACAGGATTATGAAAGGAGAAGGGTCAGGGAGAACTTGTTCCAAAATGCCCGTCTACCCACCTCCCTGCCTTGTTTGGTTGGATTGTTCCTATTTCTTGACGTCTGAGAGGGGCTATATTCAAGAAACTTCTGATTTCTGGTTCTGCTCTCTCTGGGAGGCCAGGGAGCTGACTAGTTTAGGGTGTGTGTGTGTGTGGCTGGGGGCTGTTTGTGACAGGGCTTAAGCTGGAGTGGGTCAGCCTTGGCTGGAGGGCTCTGAGTTCCTAAATCCTCTGGGCACCCCCAGGGAGCCTCAGAGACCTCATTTTCCATTCCAGGGGCTATCTTCACTTTGGCATCTCTGAAAGAGTCACTGATCACCTGCATCCCAGCCATCGTCTGCCTGGGGCTCCTTCTTCTGCTGGGTAACTGCTAGCTCTTAGTCCAAACTGAGAAGGTGGTAAAACCCACTAGGAAGAAGTCTCCAAGTACACTCAAGGGATCCTGAGAGTAGAGTGTCTCTTGCCTCTTCATGCCATCTCACTGTCAAAGCAGGAATGTGGTGGGACACAGCCTGCCACCTTGTTGCCAATGTAAGATTGGGCATTGTTGAAGTAGACATCTGGTCTACTTGGCCCTGCTTTCCCTCTTGGACATTTACTGTTCTTTTTTGAGGGGTACATGTAACATGCTCTAGCATTCCTCGTGTTATGTGAAAATAGAAAATAAATTTAAATCACCCCAAATTTTAATGCCCCCAAATAACTGCTTTCAATTCCTTTGTATAACTGTACCTCCCAACTTTTTTCTGTGCTTTCATACAGAGTTTTTTTTTAATGAAAATGAGACTATATATACTACTTTATTTCCTACTTTTTAAACCAAATACACTGAAACATCATTCCATGTCTATTTTACCTCATTGATGTTAATGGCTGTGTAATATTCCATTGCAAGGATGTACTGTAATGTATTGATACAAGCCCCTACTGAGGAACATTTGCATTATTCCCAACTTTTGGCTATTGTAAACCTCACAGTAAGTCACCTTCACAAACTTACTTTCTTTCCTTAGAAGTGAGGGTGCTGATTCAAAAGGCATGTACATTTTTAAGGTTTTTATTACATGCTTAGAATTTATACATTGAGTATTGCTGTTTCTGCCCGTACCCTTCCAAGCCATGAGTTATTCCTTCCCATTCCTTTTTATTGTGCACTTTAGAGTTGCAGAGCTAACAAAGATGGGCGTTAAGTCATCGTTTTACAGGACCTGAAACTGCCAGGGCACTCAGTGCAGTGCTTCTTGGACACCTACATCTCCAGGGGACAGCCAGCTCCAACGGATGCTGCATGTTAAATTAGCAGTGCCGAAAACCTAGGATGAATTGCAGAGGTCCTAGGGAGTCAAAGGTGTGTATGGGGGAGGAGAGGGGAAACACAATTCTCGAGGGAAAATGACATATTAGGGTACCTACTATCACATCACCAACCATCTTCCCCTCAGTGGGGTCTTTTGGGAAGTGATGTGCCTCCCATAAGGGAAAATAGTAAAGAAAAAGAATTCATTTATTTATGCAAATACTCTAGCCACCAGACTACAGATTGCTTTGAGGGGTAGGGGCAATGGCTTTTGAGAGCCCACAGGAGTGAAAGAAGTCTATATGTATTACTCCATTTCATCCTCACCATAGAATGGTAGTTTCTGCTCTGTCACTGACCCCCAGACAAGTTGGCTCTCTTAGGTCTTCTTGTGCCTGAGAGCACGGTGATGCAATCTATATAGTAAATGTGTGTGTATATGTATATTAATATATTATTTCTGTAGTAGTATATGTATACTACATATACAGAGTGTCAAAACAATAAGGAAACTTCTCTCACATAAGAGGTCCAGAGACAACATAGCTTCAGTTTCAATGTTGAGTATTTGGACTGCTTCACGATAACATCAAAGACTGATAGTTTTTCAACTTTGTGCTCTGCTGCTTTCAATTTATTGACTACTGCTCTCAGGGTCACAAAATAGCTGCAGCAGCTCTAGGCAGCACATTTGCACATAATATCCAAAGGTGAATAGAGGGAAGAAAGCTCTCTTAGAAGACCCTTAGATTTTTCCCCTGCTATTCCACTGGCCAGAAATATGTCACATTTCCATTCCTAGACCAGTCACTGGCAAGGATTACGTAATGCTCATGATGGACTTAGACTAATTAAGATTTACCCACACTGGTCAAATGGTCAGCAAAGAAGGGAAAGAGTGTTACTGAACCAAACTTGGGTCTGCTTTCCCACATAGTTAGTTGCCTCCATTTGGTGGTGATCTTAGCATCTGAAAAACAACTCAGGAACTGTGCATCAGATACTGTTGTTCAGGTACTTCAGAGAGGAGCTAAAGTAGAGGATATAGGGGAGAAGTCTGTCCTGAGAAGGCCCCTTAGGGTCCTGCTCAGTTACAAGAGTAGATAATGTCACTTGCAAAATATGGATAATAATGGCTAATATTTCACAGAGTTGCTATGAGGATTTAGTGAGTTAAAGTGCTTTTAGTAGGACCTGGTACATAATAAGTGCTCAGTAAATACTGTTATTAAATAGCATTTGTTATTAAGTGGCAGTTTGTTCTACAGATGAGAAAATGGACTCAGAAAGCTTAAGGGCCTATGTGTCAGACCTGAGACTAGAATTAAGGCCTGATTGACTCCAGAACCCACACTCTCCTCTGTACCAGCTGCCAAAGTTGAAATTGGGCAGGCACGGCACCCCTGCTCTCTTCAGCTTGAAGGTAGATGGGATGATGGGTCCAATGTCATTAAATCTGCACTGCTTCCCAGAATTGCTCCTCTGCATGAAGAATTTGAAACCTTTTAAAGTAGAGCCGGGAGACCCTAGGATCCTGGCCCCTTACCATCTCTATCCCTTCCAGGATTCCACTGCCAGCCTGTCTCCAACCAGGACTTTGAGTAAAACCTCTCACAGCTGGCATTAGATCGAGGGCCCCTGTTTACCAAGGCTTGGGCTGTAATCTGATTAGCAGCCACAGGGCCCCGGAGCTTGGTTGTGGGGCCTGCCCAGCAGCTGCAGGAAGGGCAGGGTGCTGGAGGAGTAGGCCGGCCAGCTGGTATGGAGGAGCAGTTGGGATTGACAGCAGCAGGAGTATCTTCAGCTCCAGCCGTGACTCCTCAGCCCAAGAAGAAGCCAGGCCTTAGGAAACGGCCCCCCAAACCACAGCCTAAACCTTGGTCAGGTCTGCACAATGACATTCAGCTGTGAGGCTTTCCTTATACTTTTCTATCTCCCTCCCTGGGCCCCTGCCTTGCAATGACACTCCTCTTGGGACCCTGGCTGCACCCCACAAACCCAGCTCACCGCTGCCACAGGTGGATGCCAGCTCCTCCAGCTGTTGTGCCCATTCTTCATGTCATGTCCTGGGATTAGTCATTTGATGGGAGGGTCTAGGATGTATGGGTGGGAGTGGATTCTGCTCTGTCTCAGTGCCTAAAAGCCAGGCCCCCAGGGCCCCAGAGAAAGCTGTAGCAGCCAGAACAGCAGGAGGTAAGAGGAATGATCTGGTGGGATGGCAAGGAGAGGTTCAGGGTGGGGCAGATGGGGGCTAGAGCCATGGTGGACAGACAGAACTGAGAGGGAAGGGGAGAAGGGAATACAGTCACTCAGGGTCCCAGAAAGGATTGGAACCTGAGAGGTTCAAAGGCAGAAGGACAGATTTTGGTATTGGAGGAACCAAGTTTTGGGGCACACTAGGAGTATGACTAGGGAGTCAAAAATAGTAACAGGACATTGGCTTGTGT
The DNA here is from genome assembly GCF_048564905.1 of Vicugna pacos. NCBI lineage: Eukaryota > Metazoa > Chordata > Mammalia > Artiodactyla > Camelidae > Vicugna > Vicugna pacos. The sequence goes on from NC_132999.1 coordinate 42,814,555, forward strand.
GCTTACCCCACCTTGGGAGAGGGGTGGATATGCCCAGATGTCTTTGTGCTGTTTTGTTTGATTGGGGTTTCTGTGTCTAATGCTGTATGTGTGCCTGTGTGGGCGTACGCATTTATCTGTGTGCTGCCTAGAGGGGAAGGGAGCTAATGGTTATGAAGTTTCTCCCCAGTGTCAGCCAGTGCTCAGAGTTTTACTTATGTTTTCTCATAATCCTCCCAACAACCCTGTGAGGTAGGTATTTTAATCTCCATTTTACAGCAGAGAAGACAGGATCAGTGAAGCTGAGTAATTTGCCTAAGGTCACATGGCAGATAAATGTGTGTATCTAGAATCTGCCTGATTCCCAGGCTGGGCTTTCTTTGCTTTGCTGTCTGAAGTTTCAAATCAGACCCAGGACTTCTTCGTGGTCAAAAGGTGAGGGGGAAGGAAAACAGGCTGGAAGGCCTGAAAGATGTGAAACCTTTTCAGCCCTGTCCAAGGTGGTCCCGGCAAGCCCCAGGAGAGGACCTTCACCAAGGCAAGTGCAAGTCACTGTGCATGGGCCTGTCCTCTGGGTCACTGCATCCTAAGACCGTAACTCCATCCATGCCTGCTGTCCCTTCCACTGATCTGGATGGCACGTGGAGCAGGGAGTCCTCTGCTTTTTCTGGGAAGGACTCTATATTCCAGCCTGATTTCTCCGTAACTCCCTGTTGGCTCAGCCTTGCTTGGGCTTACTGTATATGCCTGTGCCCCACAAGTCTACCATACTCCATCTGTGAGGGGCACTTCCACTCTCCCAATCACCAAGGTTGTAAATTTCCAAGCTCACTGGGATTCCTGCCTCTTCCTCATTTCCCACATCTTGTCACCAAACCCATTCTGCTTCAACTCTCGAATCCCCCTCCTTTCCATCCCCAGCAGGTGCTGGCTGCACTGGCTCCTCAGCCCCGCAGTGGGCTTCCTTGCTTCTAGTCTCTTCCCCCCCCGGACTGAGGAAGAGGGGGCTGGGGTCGGCAGGGAAAGGCGGGATGGAGACCTTCTTGTGTGGCTTAGCCTCCACGGTGACTGCTCTTCGTCTCGCTAGTCCAAGGTCCGAGATGAACAGCAGCGCTGGGGACCTGGGTGTTGGCGGCTGCAGCCCCTGGGATGACCCTGCTCGCTTCATCGTGGTGCCAGCGGCCTACGCCTTGGCACTCGGCCTCGGGCTGCCAGCCAACCTGGCGGCCCTGGCAGTGTTCGTCCGCAGCGGCAGGCGCCTGGGCCAGGCCCTGCGTCTCTACCTGCTCAACCTGGCGCTGGCCGACGTGCTCTTCACGCTCACGCTGCCGCTGTGGCTCACCTACTACCTGGGCCCGGCCCACTGGCCCTTCCCGGAGGCCGCCTGCCGCGCGGCCGAGGCCGCCTACTACGTGTCCATCTACGCCGCCGTGGCCTTCGCCGCGCTCATCAGCGTGTGCCGCTGCGCCTCGGTGCGCCGACCCCGGCCCAGGGCGGCCGCCCGCCAGGCGCTGCGCCGCCGGGGCCCCGCCCGCGCCGCCTGCGCCGCCGCCTGGCTGGCCGGCCTGGCCTGCGCCGCGCCCTCGCTGGCCGCGCCGCGCGCGCTGCGCCCCGGGCCGGGCGGCGCCGCTCGCTGCCTGGAGCGCGGCTGGGCGCGCGCGGGCCTGGCCTACGCCACCGTGGCCTTCTTCGCCACCGCCTTCCTGCTGGTGCTCGCGGCCTACGTGAGCCTGGCGCGGGCGCTCGCGGCGCCCTCGGGCCCGGCCCCGGGCCCGGCCCCCGCCGGCCCGCACCGGCGCGCGGCCAGGACCATGGTGCTGGGGCTCCTGCTGGTCTTCGCTGTCTGCCTGGCGCCTTATCACCTGCTGCTGGCGCCCTGGGTGGCCGGGCAGGAGGGCGCCGCGGGCCGCGGCGACAACGGGTGCCGCGCCGCCTCCACACTCGACGTCCTGCACACCCTCAGCCTGGCGCTGCTCAGTCTCAACAGCTGCTTGGACCCGCTCATCTACTGCTTCTCCGTGCGCCGCTTCCGCCGGGACTGCTGGGCTCTGAGTTGCCGCCCCGAGGCCGGGGCGCCCGGGGCGCACGCAGCCTCCTTGGCCTCCTCTGCCTCCTCCTGAGAGGCCGCTGGCCCGCTGCCTGCTTCACCCCTGCCAGCCTCCCAGTGGCGTCCTGGGCGGAGAAAGCTCTTTGGAAGGACCTAGATTCCATTCCTGACGCAGCCACATATTAGCCGCTGTAGCTGTACACTTCTGGGCTCTGTCAAAAGGGGAAATGACATTCTTTGTAACCTGAATGTTCCCCAGACTTTGCCAGCTTTTAGATACATATAATATACTATTGCTTTTTAAGTCTCTTAAAATTTAAATCTTTTAAAAAAAATCCCAAAGTCCTTAAAACGGCCTACAAGGCCTGACTGGCTCCTGCTTCCCTCTCAGCGTCCTCTCATGCTCATCCCCCACCCCTCCCCGGCCCCTGTGCGCGGGTAGAGTCGCCTTCTCAGTCCCTGGAACGGACCATTTCTTGCCCTTCAAGGCCTTTGCAACTGAGTTTGCCAGGAATCATGTCCCTCTGTCTCCTTCACTAAGTTAATTCCTCTTCACTCTTCACTTTCTCAGATGTAAATGTAGGGAAGCCTTTCTCGACCAGCACCACGCACACCATACCCTAGAATGGGTTAGATCCATCAAGCAAATAATTGGCTATTTTTTAAATCTGTTTTTTCTCTTTCCAGGGTGTATTTATGTTGATCCATAAGAAAGTGTCATTTTTATAGAATCCAAAAGATTGAATATTGACAATTTTATTTTCATTCAACTTAATAAATTCCGTGTTTGCCTTATTTCCGGCTTACTACTGTGCCTTGCACATAGTAAGACCTCAGTATATCAGATAAATGCATGAAACCTGAATATCATTAGCTAAAAAAGTCTCAAGGACTCACTCAGACATTCCAGTCTCTGGTAGATTTTCCTCAAGTGTTTCTGGGGTTCTCCAAGCTTATGTTACCCAGGTGCATTCCTGACCCAGTCCCGATGATTGCTTCCTTCTGCTGTTGCTGGATACCTGCAACTCTGCCAATCACCTCCATTGTGCCAAGACTCCTGTGCCAAGACTTGGTGATAACCGAGCTGGAGATCCATCCTGCTATTAGCTGGGACAGGGATCCGCCAGACTCACTGCCTTCTGCTTCAGCTGAACTGGGACTCTGTCACTGGATGCAAATCCTTGCCAATGGCTCTGGCCACCAGTGCTTTTCCGCCTTGTGTCTTGATGACTCAGGGGTTGGCTTCAAGTAGGGAGGGGAACCACTTCCTTGCCTCAGCAGTGTTATTGGTGGCCCCATAGCAAGACTGCTTGAGTCTCAAGGAGCTATAGCTTAATGAGTGAGGGCAGCATGTTTGTGTTGCCAAGTTGGCTGGGTCAGGAAGGGTTCACCAATTAGCCACCATGTCGTGACCACCTCAGGTACTATTGCTGAATTTGCCTTCAAATGGTAAATTTGAGAAATTTCTTCTTTTAATTTTGATAAATTATCTTTCATATGTTACCTTTACACCAGTTTCATTGGTCTCTTATTCCTTCTTTAAATGTTTTCTTTTACGTTTTAAAATAATACATGTTCCTGAAAATAAATTCAAAGGAGTAGAGAAAAATGCAATAGAAAATAAAGGTCTCCCAGGGCTAGTCACCATTCACAATTTCTTGTGTATATCTTTCCAGAGGTTTTCTATTCCAGTACAAATATGTGTATAGTAAATTTCCTTCAAAAATCCTCAAATAGGACAGTATTACAAGGCTCTTCTGCACTTTTCTCATTTAATATATCTTGTACATCTTCTATCAGCGCATATAGATCTACCTCACTCTTTTTAATAGATGCAGAGTATTTATTTTACTCAGTGTTTCCCCTCTTGATGGGCATTTGCTTCCATTGTTTTACTGTGATAAACAAGGATGCAATGAGTGTCCTTGTCCACAAATCTTTGCATACTTGTAAATCTGTAGAATAAATTCCTGGCAATGTAATTGCTGTGTTAAGGAGTATGTGTGTGCACTTAAATTGTTTAATTACATCACCAAATTGCCTCCAAAAATGCGGTACCAGTTACCCACCCATCAACAGCATGTATTGGTCCCTGTTTTACCACGCCCTCATTAGGACTGGATATTTTCAATTAACTCCTTCTTGAATCTGTACTCCTATCTGCATTTCAACTTTGAGCGTGGTTAATTTGGATGTTTTTCCTAGAAGTCTTCTCAATTTCCTTGATATCTATTTGAAAGCTGGTGGGGGCAGGAATGGAAAGAGAAAGGGTATCACCTGAGATCCCACACCAGCCAAACCTTAGCCTGTCTTGCTTGCTGGAGGAATTAAATGAAGGCTTAAATACACACCGGTAGGTCCACAGTAATTGTTGTCTCTCCTTCCTTGGGAATTAGGTTAGCTCATTCCATGCAATGCTGACCATCAACTCAGGGCAAGGCCGGGAGGCAGCCTGGGCCCACATCATGAATTCACTCTCTCTGGTGGAATGAATTTCTCAGCCCCAGGGGCCGTGCAAAGCTGGGTGTCTGAGAAATGATCTGGTGTCTACACCAGAGCCAGCTGAATCTCCTGAGGCTGACTTTGATTCTGTCCAAGTAAAAAATGATTCCCTGTGGCCTCATGCATCCCTGTAGTCTTGTACTATCTTACTTTTGACATGACTTTTCCCTTAGTAAAGCAGTCAGTTTCCTTTGGGAAATGTCTAACTTAGTCTTCTGTGTCTGACCTGGGGGAAAAGAACTTGAGAGTCAATTGCCTTTGGGAAGTCAGATACAGTGGAAAGAAAGCCTCTGTCTGGAGTTACCATATATGGGAATCACCCTCCTCCCTCTTTGTTGATTCAGGGGAGTAGGAACCTGGGGTGAGGACCCAGAGGCAAAGAGCAGAAGGGATGAGAGAGAACAGACTGCTTTGTACTGTCAATCCTTTTGGATTCTTGGTCACCTTACTTATTCAAAACCTTTAAGAATTTGACCCAAGACCCTCTCTCAGATAATTTAGGAGTTTGAGATGAACAGACACACATTACTATACATAAAATAGATAAACAGCAAGGACCTACTGTAGAGCACAGAGAACTATGTTCAGTTTCTTGTAATAAGATATAATGAAAAAGAATCTCAAAATATATGTGTGTGTGTATGTATGTATGTGTGTGTGTGTGTGTGTGTGTGTATCTGACTCGCTCTGGTGTACAACTGAAACTAACATTGTAAATCAACTACACTTCAATAAAAAATAAAATTAAAAAAAGACCCTCCCTTAATCCAGGATGGAGAAGAGGGAGCCCAGGTTGGTCCTTGATTAGATGCTGGACAACTTCTTTCTTCAAGATCCAGGAAAAGCTCATCTGTCAACTGTTTTCAGCAGCTAGGAGTCTAAGGTGTGTTTTCAGTATGCCCTAGATGTCCCCTCCCTCTTGCAGGACCAGGAGTGCCCACCCAGGCCAGACATTAGGCCATGGAGTCCAAATGTGGTACAGGGAAGGGGCTTTGGACACTGAAAGACCAAAGCTCCTCTTCTCTACTGGACCTTAATCTCTCCCTCCAGGTCTCAGTTACAGTCTAGGTCTCTGAACCCAGCCCAGCCTTGTTCTTGCCTTTGGCTGGGGCTAAGCCAGGTCCTCACTCTGTGCACACCTGCCTGGGATCCCTCAGCCAGTCCTGCATCCTCTGTGACCCTGCTTGCTCTTCCTGAGTCCTCGCCTCCAGACCAGCCCTACCTGTTCCCTCTTCCTCGGGGTGGGGGTGGGGGGAGCCTGTCAGACTTCAGTTTGATTTCTCTCTCTGTATTTAGGCCCTGCTCCAGGGGCCCTCTCTGCAGCTGATTCTTTTCTTTGACATCTATTTCCCTCTCCTCCAGCCCTAGAAGGAGGATAGCATTTCTCTCTCTGGGTCCTGGTGATCCCCCTGTGGCTGCGGCTGTACTTCACGGCCCTGAAACCACCTCCCTGGACCACATTCCAGCTTCAGAGACTATGACCTCCTTCCAGAACAATCACTTCTAGGGTTCTCCCAGGCCTGCCCTTTGCTGCCGCTGGTGTGGAACACCACCACCTGGCCCTAATAGAGACATACTATCATTAAATCATGCTTCCTTGCCCCTAATCCTCAGTGAGCACCAGTCTAGCTCTGAAATGTACTTGTAGTTGGGATGCTGGGCTCACACTGGCCCCAGCATTTGTGGGGTCCTGGGCAAGAGTATAGATGGAGTCCCACATAGTATATGTTTAAATATTTAAAAGTTATATATTAAGCAAATACATTGTTCAATAAAATGTGTTTCATCCATCTTGACAAAGTATACTTTCATAAAGACAGAATAGAAAAATATGTAAAGCTGTGGTTTTCAAGACTGAAATTCAGCAAATTGTCAAAGATGACTGAATTTAATTTTACATATTATGTTTACACATTGTATTTGGGAGATGTATGATATTATTATAGAAAATATAAAATATTTTAATTTTATCACATAAATCACTATTATTCATAATATGAATAATTTTTGCCATTTATTCAAGCCATTTCTATACTCATACAGAAATTCTTTTCTTTTTCTTTTCTTTTTTTAAAATTGAAGCATAGTTAATTTACAATGTTGTGTTAGTTTCAGGTGTACAGCAAAGTAATTCAGTTATACATACATATATATTATTTTTCAGATTATTTTCTGTTATATATTATTATAAGATATTGAATATGGTTCCCTGTGCTATACAGTAGGGCCTTGTTTATCTATTTTATATATAGTAGTGTGTATATGTTAATCCCAAACTCCTAATTTATCCCTCTCTCCCCTTTCCCCTTTGGTAGCCATACATTTGTTTTCTATGTCTGTGAGTCTATTTCTGTTTTGTAAATAAGTTCATTTATATCATTTTTGTAAAGATTCCACATATAAGCAAAATCATACAATATTTGTCTTTCTCTGTCTGACTTACTTTATTTAGTGAACTCCAAGCAGAATAAATTAAAACAACCAACCAACCAAACAAAAACCTCATAGGCATATTATAGTCAAAGAGCTTAAATCTGAACATAGTAGAAAACCTTAAAATTATACAGAAGACACATTACAGTCAAAGGAGCAACAATAAGATTAATACATCCTTTTTCAGAGGTGATCTGAAAGGTAGAAGACAATGGAATGACATCTTCAAAGTGTTGGGAGGAAACACTGACAACCTAGAAAAAATTCTACAAAAATAAAGGTGAAATAAAGAAGTTGTTAGACAAACAGAAGCTGAGAACTAGTTATCACTAGTATATCTACAATATAAGAAAAACTGATTTAGAATAGACCATAATAGGTCAAGAATGCATACTGCAAACACTGAAAGAATTATAAAAGACTATATAACAAAAAAATAATAGAGGTGAAAAAATTTTAAATATCTAATTCAGAAAAAGCAAGTAAGCAACATAAAAGAACAAAGGAATAATGGAACAGAGAGAAAACAAATAGCAAGATGGTAGATTTAAACCAAACTGTATTAGTGATTACATTAAGTGTAAATGACCAATCAAATTAAGAGACGTTAGTCTGATCAGATAAGAAGCAAAAACCAACGATTTGCTTTTCATGAGATAAACTTTACATAAAAGGATGCAGACAGGTTGAAAATGAAAACATGGAACATATATTATATAAATACTAATTAAAGAAAGCTGATGCACCTATATAAATATCAGACAAAGTAGGCTTTGAATCAAGAAGTATTAATGGAAAAAGGGACATTTCTTAATAGTAAAAGAGTCAGTTCAAACCACATATATATCAAATCTAAATTTATATGCACCTAATAATACATCTTCAAAAATTTGTAAAGGAAGAGCTAACAGAACTAAAAGGGGGAAAAGACAAATCCACAATCAGATTGGAGATTTGGCATATTACTCTCAGAAGCTGACAAAAATTCAGTAAGAATATAAAATGTTTGAATGGCACAATTAAGCAACTGCACTTAATTGACATTTATAAAACATGATACTCAACAGCATTCTTTTTAGGTGCAATAGAACATTTAACACATGATAACACAGAAAACAAGTCTTAGCAACTTTCAAAAGCTGACCTGACCTGATTCTCTGATCACCATGAAATTATACTGGAAATCAATAATAGATAAATAGAAAATTGTCTAAATATTTAGATTTTTAAACAACTCACTATAAAATAACCCATGAGTCAAAGAAGAAATCACAATGTTAAGTACAAAATCTTTTGAGTCTAATGATATTGCATTTTCACTGTCATTCAGCTCCAAATATTGTATTATACTTGTGAGAGTCAGCTAAAGCAATGCTTAGAGAGGAAACTACATCTTTAATTAAATATATTAGAAAAGAAGAAAGGTTTAAAAACAGTGCTCTAAGCGCCATCTCAAAAAGCTACAAAAAGAAACACAAATTAAACCTAAGGAAAGCAGAGGAAAATAATGAGGAATAAGAGCATAACTCAATGAAAAACAAAGCAGACATTCAAAAGATAAAATCATAAAGCCCAAAGCTGGTTCTTTTAAAAGACTGATAAAATTAGCAAATAACCAGCAAAACTGATAAAAAAGAAAGTTGATAAACCAAATTATCAATATAAGAAACAATAAGGGGAAGTAATTACAGCAAATATTTAAAAGATAATAAACCTGAAATGTGCAAAATTTTTGAAAGATGTAATAATTTTGGAATAAAAAAATTAAAACATAGAATACTTCTATATATATATTAAATAATATGAATCCATAATTAAAGCTTTCTTGTAAGAAATTTCCAGGTCCAGATGACCAGCGAATACCTCCAAAATTTAAAGAAGAACTAATACCATTAGTTGAAAACTCTTTCAGGCAAGAGAAAAATGTGCAAACGTTTCCCGATTCATTTTGTGAGAACACAGTAGCAATGATACCTGATAAAGGATTATAAGAAAAGAAGATTACATACCAGTATCTTTCATGAACTTAGATGCAAAAATCCTACACAAGATTCTGATAAACTTTTTTTCTGTGATATACAAAAAGGATAAGTAAAGAGGATTTCTCCCAACAATGCAAGGTGTGGTTTAACATTAAAAAGCAATTAGTGTGATTCACTACATCAGCAGAATAAAAAAAACTAATAGATACAGAAAAAGCATTTAATAAAATTCAATATTCATTTATGATAGAAAATCTCGGCAAATGAAGAATGAAAGACTTCCTTATTCTGATAAAAACTACTTGCCAAAAGCTCTACAAGCTAATGTTATTCCTAATTATGAAATTTTAAACCCTTTAACCCCGAGATCAGAAACAGATAAGGATGTCTGCTATCACCTTGTCATTCAACATTTTACTGGAGATTTTAGCCAGTAAAGAAAGAAAGAAAATAATTCTAGCAATAAAGAAAGAAAAATGAAAGTGTTAAGAAGATTGGAAAAGAAAAAGTAAAATTATTAGGATCTGTAGATGACTTTGTACAAATCCAAAGTGACAAAATATTAGAATTATAAAGTGCATTTACCAAGGTCTGTACAAGGTACAAGATCAATATACAAAAACAATGGTATATCTATATAACAGCAACAAAGTAATATCATTTACAATAGTATGTGCATGTGTCTACACACACAAATTCTATTAATAAATCCAATGAAAGATGGGCAAGACTTTCTTAATTTAAATATCTTAAGATATTCTTAAGAAAGATCTAGGTAAGTGAAGGGATATACCACGTTCAGGGATTGGAAGTCTCAAAGATGATAAGATGTCAGTGCTTCTCAAACTCATCTACAGATTTAATGCAATCTCATTAACAATCCAAGTAGGGTTATTTTTATGCAAGTTGAAAGCTGATTCTGAAATTTGTATGGAAATATAAATGACTTAGAATAGCCAAGGCCATCTTGACAGCAGAACTTAATTTGGAGGACTTACACTTTCAGATATCAAGACATTTTTTTAAAAGTATAATGCTTGATTCAGTTTGCTAATATTTTGTCTAGGATTTTTTGTGTCTATGTTCATGACAGATATTGATCAGTAGTATTCTCTTTAAAAAATATCTTTAGCCTTGATATCACAATAATGCTGATCTTATAAACAAGTTGGGAAGTATTCTCATCAATTTTCTGAAAGAATTTTGTGTAGAATGGTTGTCAAATCTCATTCATGAGGGCTCCATTCCCATGACCTAATTGCCTCAAAAAGCCCCACTTTGTAATACCATTACATTTGGGGGTGGGTTAGGATTTTAACATATGAATTTTGGGGGACACAAACATTCAAGTCCATTGTATTTCACCCCTGCCCCCTAACCGCCCTGCCAAATTCATGAACTTCTCACATACAAAATATGTCCAATCCATCACAACATCTGCAAAAGTCTTAACTCATTCTAGCATCAGTTCTAAAATCTAAAGCCCAAGGTCTCATCTGAATCAGGTGTAGGTGATACTCAAGGCATCCAAGGCAAAATTACGCTTCAGCTATGAACCTGTGAAACCAAACAAGTTATGTGTTTCCAAAATACAATAGTGGGACAGGCATAGGAGAGATATTCCATTTCAAAAGGGGGAAATAGAAAAGAAGGAAGGGGTGATGGGTCCCAAGCAAGTCCAAAATCTAGCAAGGCAATCTCCATGAGATTTTAAGGCTGGAGAAAAAATCCTCTCTGGTTAGATGTTCTGCTGTTCAGACCCACTGGGGTAGCAACATCGGCCCCACAGTTTGGCGGGGTTCTACCCACTTGAAATTGTTCTGTTGTCTGTTCATTTTTCCCAGTCTTTCCCCCCTCTTCTTGTCTTCATTTTGAAGTTTTTATTGTGTGTCTTCAGCTTCACTGATCTTTTTTCTCCAGTGTCTAATTTGTTATTAATCCCATCCAGTGACTTTTCCATGTTGTACTTTTTATGTCAAGAAATTCCATTTAGTTATTAAGTCTTCTATTTCTCTTCTTATTATGTTCATGTTTCCCTTCACATTTTTGATTATGGTGGACATGTGTATGATAGCTATTTAAAGTCCTTGTTTGATAATTCCATAATTTTTCTCAATTCTGATTTTCATTTCTATTTACTATTTTTTTCTTTTGATTATGGATCACATTTTCCTGGCATGTCTATTATTTTTGGATTGGATGTCAGGCATTATAAAATTTATAGTAAAGAGTTTTGATGTCTTCCTCTAACGAGCTTTGTATTTTGTCCTATGAAGCAACTAAGTTACTTTCAGATCATAATGATCTTCCTGAGCATTGTTTTTAAGTTTTATCAGGGCTAGTTTGGAATAGCCTTTACTATAGAGATAATTTAGCCCTGCTGATCATGAATGATCCTCCTGAGATCTTTAGTGAATGCCAATGTTTTGGGGATATCCAAAAAGCTAATAAACATTTGTAAAAGTGTTCAACATTAGTATCTTTCAGGTAAAGGCAAATTAAGACTCCAATGAGATACCACCTGATACTCATCTGACTTTGGATGGCTAAAATTTAAAAAACTGACCACTCTAAGAGTTGGTGAAGATGTAGATAAACTACAAATCTTGTATTTTGCTTATGGGAGTATAAACTTGTACAAAGATTTAGAAAACTATTTGGCAGCATATACAAAAGATTAGCAAACATATGCTGCGTGACTGGGCAATTTATCTCCTGGGTACATGCCCAAAAGAAATGAATGTATATATCCACTAAGAGACATGTGTGGAGCATATTCATAGCAGCATTTCCTACCATATTGGAAGCAAATAAAATGTTAATTAACAGTAGGATGGGTTAAAAAAATTATCATAGTCATATATGGAATACTATACAGCAACAAAAAAGAATTAACTGCATGTGATAACATGGATGAATCTCATTTATCCAGTTAAGCGAAAGAAGCCAAACACAAAAAGTTATACTTACAAAAAATTACATTTAATGTAATTATTGATAATTGTGTACTTATTGCTATTTTGTTAATTGTCTGGTTGTTTTTATAGTTCTTTTTTCTTCTTTTGTTCTCTTCCTTTGTGATTTGATGGCTATCTTTAGTGCTATGTTTAGAATCCTTTCTCTTTTTTGTGTATATATTATAGGTTTGTATGTGTGTATATTATAGATTTTTGGTTTTTGGTTACCATGAAGTATATTTTTAAGGTGATGATCTCTTAAGTTCAAATGCCTTCTAACCACTCAACGTTTTTACTTCCTCTCACTCAATGAATGTTTTTGACGTCATATTTTACATCTTTTTTTGTTTTGTGTATCCCTTAATTACTTATGGTTATAGATAATCTCACTACTTTTGTCTTTTAACCTTCTTACTAGCTTTATAAGCGATTGATCTACTTCCTTCGTTGTGTTTGCCTTTACTAGTGAGATTTTTTTTCCTTTCATATATTTTACATTTCTAGCTGTGGCCTTTTCTGCTTAGAGAAATCCTTTTAACACCTCTTGTAATGCCAGTTTAATGATGCTGAACTCTTTTAGCTTTTGCTTTATCCATAAAACTCTACCTCTCCTTCAAATATGAATGATAAATTTGCTAGGTAGAGTTCTTCTTGTGGTAGACTTTTTCCTTTTATCACTTTGGATATATCACACCACTCTCTCCTGGCCTGCAAAGTTTTTGCTGAAAAGTCAGGTGATAGTCTTATGAGAGTTCCCTAGTATGTAACTACTTTTCTCTTGCTGTTTTAAAGATTCTCTATCTTTAATTTTTGCCACTTTAATTGTAATGTGACCAGATGTGAATCTGTTTGGACTGATCTTGTTTGGAGCTCTCTGCTTCCTGGACCTGGATATGTGTTTCCTTTCCTAGGATATGGGAGTCTTCAGCTATTACTTCTTCAAATAAGTTCTCTGCCCCTTTCTTTCTCTTTTTACTTCTGTTATTCCCATAAATGTGAACATTAGTACACTTGATGTCTCAGAGTTCTCTTAAATTATTCTCATTTTTTTAATTCTTTTTTTTTCTGTTCACCTTGGGGTGATTTTCACTTCTCTGTGTTCCAGATTATTGATCCATTTCTCTTTATCATCTAATCTCAGTTGCTCTTTTGTAATTTTGGTGTGTCTGTGGGAGGAGGTGAGTTCAAGGTCTTCTTACTCTGCAATCTTGGCGTCCTCCCACTAAGTATTTTCTAATTTTTCTTGTGATTTCTTCTTTGATCCATTTGTTGTTTAAAAGAATATTGTTTAATCACTTAATTTTCCAAGTTTACCTTTGTTACTGGTTTCTAACCTCATCCTGTTATGATCATAGAAATACTTTGTTAATATTTATCTTTTAAAATCTATTGAAACTTAATTTGTGGCTTAACATATATAGTCTATACTGAAAAATAACCCATGCGTACTTGAGAAGAGTATGTATGCTAATGTTGTTAGTAGAGTGTTAGGTACATGTCTGTTAAGTTATGTTGGTTTATTGTGATGTTTAAGTCTTCTGTTTCTTTACATCTGTCTGGTTGTTCCATCCATTACTGGAAGTGGGGTATTCAACTATTACTGTAGAACTATCTATTTCTCCCTTCAATTCTTTCAATTGATCCAGATATTTTGAAAATCTCTAATTAGGTGGTAAAATGTATAATTGTTCTCTCTTTTTGCTGTATTAAACCATTTATAAATATATGGTATCCTTTTTTGTTGTTGTTTCTTGTAAACTTTTAAATTTAAAGTCTATTTTGTCTGATAATAGTATAGCCATTCCTGTACTCTTTTGGTTACTATTGCATGAAATATATTTTTCTATATTTTCACTTTTGACCTGTTGGTGTCTTTGGATCTCAAGTGAATCTCTTGTAGACAGCATATAGTTGTGTCATGTGTTTTTAATCTATTCTACCAAGCTCTGTCTTTTGATTGGAGAGTTTAATCTATTTACATTTAAAGTAATTACTGCTACTCATTTTTGTCATTTTACTATTTGTTTTCTATATGCCTTCTAGTTTTTAGTGCCTCTTATTTTCTGCATTACTGTCTTCTCTTGTATTTAGGTGAATTTTTTAAACAGAAACATTTAGATTCCTTTTCATTTCCTTTTATGTATATTCTAGAGCTGTTTTATTTGTGGTTTCCATGGAGATTAAATTTAACATCCTAAAATTATAACAGTATAATTTGTATTTATACCAGTTTAACTTCAATAAAAAACAAAAACTTTTTCTTTGCAACACTGTCCTAAACCTTTTGGTTGTTGATGTCACAAAATTTCTATCTTTATATATTCTGTGCTCAAAAACATAAACTACTAATTCTTTTAAATGCATTAGTATCCTAAATTATGTAGAAAATAAGATTTAGAGTTACAAACCAATGTTACAGTAATACCAGCTTTTACACTAATAGTTTTTTTTTAAATGTATTGGTCTCCTAAATCACGTAGAAAACAAACCAAATACAGTTAAAAACTACTGTTAAATAATAATAGCTCTTATAATTGACCATGTATTTACCTTTACTGAGATCTTTATTTCTCCATACAGCTTCAAGTTACTGTATAGTATCCTTTTATTTCACCTTGTAGGATGCCCTTCAATAGATCTAGTGGTAACAAACTCCTTCAGCTCTTCTTTATCTGAATGTCTTATTTTAATTTCCCCCTCACTGTGAAGGGCAGTTTTGTCTATATATGATTCTTAGTTGACAGTTTGTTTCTTTTAGCACTTTAAATATATTGGCCATTCCTTATGGCCTCCAAAGTTTTGATGAGAAATCTGCTGATAATCTCCTTGATGATACCTTGTATGTGACAAGTCACTTCTCTATTACTGCTTTCAAGATTCTCTCTCTGTATTTGTCTTTTGAATGTTCTATTTAATGTGTCTCAGTGTGAGTCTTATTTGAATTAATCTTATATGGATGTTGAGTTTCTTGGATGTTTATAATCATGTCTTTCATCACATTTGGATATTTTTCAGCCAATATTTCTTCAAATATTCTCTCTGTCACGTTATCTCTCTTCACTCCTTTTGGGACTCCCATGATGCATATGTTGGTCTACTTGATGGTGCCCCACAGATCCCTTAGACTTTGTTCAATTGTCTGCAGTCTTTTTTCTTTCTGTTCCTCAGTCTCAATAATTTCCATTGTCTTATCTTCAAGTTCACTAATGTTTTCTAATGCTTTCTCAAATCTGCTTTTGTATTACTCTAGTGAATTTTTCACTTCAGTTATTTTACTTTGCATTTCCAAAATTTAGTTTTGATTTCTTTTAGATTTTCTATTTCTATTTAGATTTGACACAATCCCTATCAAAATCCAAGTGATTTTTTTTAAGAACTAGAAAAACTTCATCCTAAAATTCATTTGGAATCTTAAGAGACCCTAACTAGCCAAAAAAAAAAAATCTTGAAAAAGATAAACAAAACTGGGAGACTCATACTTCCTGATTTCAAAACTTGTTACAAAGCTACAGCAATAAAGACAGTGTGGTATTGGCATAAAGACAGACATATAAACCAGTGAAATAGAATAGAGAGCCCCAAAATAAGCTCTGACATACATAGTCAAATGATTTTTGACAAGGGTGCCAAGATCTGGTAATTGGGAAAAGACAGTATTTTCAACAAAAGGTTCTGGGAAAACATATCCACATGCAAAAGAATGAAGTTGGACTCTTACATAACACCATTTGCAAAAATTAACTCAATATGGATCAAGGGCCTAAATATAAGACCTAAAACAATGAAAGTCCTAGAAAAAAACATAGGACAAATGCTTCATGACATTGGGCTTGGCAGTGATTTCTTGAATATGACACCAAAGACACAGGTAACAAAATGAAAAGTAGAAAAATTGGATTTCATGAATTTTTAAAAAAAATTTGCTCATGAAAAGACACTATTTGCAGAGTGAAAAAGGCAACCACAAAATGAGAGAAAATATTTTCAAATCATGTATCTAATAAAGTATTAATATCTAGACTATATAAAGAAATTCTAAAACACAACAAAAACTACAACAAAACAAACACCCAGTTGAAAATTTGGGAAAGGACTTGAATAGACATTTCTCCAAAGAACATATATGAATGGCCAATAAGCACATGAAAAGAAGCCCAACTTCACTAATCATTAGGGCAATGCCAATCAAAACTACAATGAGATACCACCTCACATCCATTAGGATAAATACTATAAAAAAAACCCAGAAAATAATGTGTTAGTAAAGATGTGGTGAAATTGGAAAGCTTGTGCACTGTTGGTGGAAATGTAAAATGATATATCTTCTGTGGCAAACAGTATGATGTTCCCTCAAAAAATTAAAAATAGAACTTCCATATGATCCAGCAATTCCATTTTTGAGTATGTACTCAAAAGAATTGAAAGCAGGGTCTCAAGAGACATTTGTACACTCAAATTTATAGCAGCATTATTCACAATAGCCTAAATGTGGAAACAATCCAAGGACCAATGAATGGATAAGCAAAATGTGAAATATACATATAATGGAATATTAGTCAGCCTTAAAAAGGAAGAAAATTCTGCACTATGCTACAACATGGATGAGCATTGAAGACATTGTGCTAAGTAAAAATAATGAGCCAGTCAGAAAAAGGCAAATACTGCATGATTTTACTTTTATGAGGTACTTAGAGTAGTCAAAATTATAGAGATGATATGTAATGATGGTTGCCAGGGGCAGAGGGGAAGGGGAGAATGAGGAGTTATTATTTAATATGTATAGAGTTTCAGTTTTACCAGATTAAAAGTGTTATGGGAATGGATGGTGGTGAAGCTTACACAGTAAGGTGAATATATTTAACACCATTGAAGTGTACAGTTAAAAATAATTAAGATGGTGAATTTTATGTTAGGTATATTTTACTAAAATAAAGAAAAAAAATTTGTTGTTCAACGTGACTCTTGTTCCTGTACAATCTAGTTGAATGGACTAATACTTAGTTTTTGAAATTTTATATATAATTTCTTCTCTCACTCTATTGCTCATTAAATTATAAATTTCATTTTGATTCTCCATCTCAGGCACTAATTATTTTATCATAACTTTTCTTATCCATTTTACATATCTGTTCTATTGTCAAATGTCAGAATCATTTCCACTATACTTTGAAAATATCTACTCCTTTTTGGAAATGCTGTGCTTTTGTTGGTTAAATATCAGAATATAATATTACTCTTTTAAGGATATCATGCCAATGTTCTATATCAAAGTTTATATTTGTTCAGTACTATCAATTGTTTCTCTTTTTTTTTTCACCCTTTCTTTTTAGGTATAATTACTAGATGTAATTTCAACAGCTTTAGATCTGGAGTGAGAGGCACCCACGTGTTCTTTAATAAATTGTGGTGTGTGTGTGTGTGTGTGTGTGAGAGAGAGAGAGAGAGATATACACAAAACTTTTCAAAGCACAGAGAACAGAGATGGGCCCTTTTGCCTCAGTTTAGGGAAGATACTGGCTGAGCTCATCTGATTTCTTTGCTAACACGTGGTCAGTCTTTAGTAAGAAATTGTTGTCTCCCAATATTAAGAAGAGTTTTTTTCAAATATTTATTCCTACTCTCCCCATAAGTGGGAAGACATTTACTTAGTGTTTCTCATGTCCCAGACACTGTTCTTAGCATTTTATATTTGTTTACTCATGAACTACTCAGTATTTACTCACAATAATTCTATAAAGTAGATACCACTACTACCCCAATTTTATAGATAAGAAGAGGATAGAAAGGTTAAGTAAATTGCCTAAAACATTCAAATATCCCAAGAATGTCCACACAATTTCCTCTCTTGAATCTGGAAGAAGCACAAAAATCCACTGCAAACCATAGTTCCCAGTTCTTATTTAAGAAAACACAGTCATTAAGTCTATCAATTCAGCCTGAAACTTTCCCTGGAGTTCTAATCCCATAGTTCCACCTAAGCACTAAAAATAGTCTCCTGTGTGTCCCACTGGCAACCCCCAATGCAACAATTTCAAAATCACATGTATAATTTTCTCTTCCAGTCTTTGTCTTTCCTCCTGTGTTTTTAAAAAAACACCTTTATTGTGATATAATTCCTGTACAGTAAACTACACGTTTCAGATGTACAATTTGATAAATTTTGATAGATGTTTACACTTATGAAACCACCACCACAATCAAGGTAGCTAACATTTCTATCACTCCCCAAGAGGTGCAAATTTCTAACTTTTATTTTTCCCTTCCCACATCCTTTATCCCCTGGTAACCATAAGTTTGTTCTCTATGTCTGTGAGTCTGTTTCTGTTTTGTAGATAAGTTCATTTGTGTCCTTTTTTTAGATTCCACATATAAGCGATATCATATGGTATTTTTCTTTCTCTTTCTGGCTTACTTCACTTAGAATGGCAATCTCTGGGTCTGTCCATGTTGCTGCAAATGACATTATTTTATTCTTTTTTATGGCTGAGTAGTATTCCATATATATATATATATACAGCATCTTCTTTATCCAGTCACCTGTTGATGGACATTTAGGTTGTTTCCTCCTGTGTTTTTTATTTATGTGGATGGCACACAATCCACTCAGTCATCTAAGCCAGACTTCAGGCTCTTCCTTTCTTCACCCACCAAATTCTCCTTAATTAAACATATACGTTGGCACTGATAATGTTCTGTTTCTTGATCAGAATTGGTTATAGGAATGCGTTTACTTTGACATATTTATCTAGTATATTTATCATTTATGCACTGTACGTAGCATCCAACTGCAATTTAATGACATTATTTAAATTTTTAATTTTTGAAAAAATTCAGTTAATTAAAAAATATACTTTAAAAATGTTTTTAAACTGCTTTGAAGTGATATAAATGTACAACATGCCATGGATGGGTATAAACCAGGACTCAGGTGCTTCTGAGAGAGGTTAGACCAATCCTCCTCCCTTTGTATTCATTTGCATCTACTGATTAACCCAAGGCCTAAGGAACCCCTGAAAAGAAATCATGAACTCTTTTCAGATATATACAGCTATGCCTCTAATAGAAGCCTGATGATAGGGAAGGAGACCAGAAGCCACTGAGAGAGACCTCCTGATAAACAGAAAAAGGAGTTAAGTACAGGAACGCTCTCTACCAGTAGATCCTAAGTAGTGGAGAAGAGAGCTGGTTCCAGGTAGAAGACAGTAGCTGATACTGGAGACAATGCTAACCCAGCCACTCCAGTGGCAGGTGTACACCCTGAGAGACATGGCTTATATGTCTGAATTAGAAGAGTTAAATCACTGATCTCTAAAACACAATGGGGCTCAGTCAACCTTGTTACGATTCCCCTCTTCTCTTCCACTGAGCATTCATCAAGAGAGTCTCTTTCTTACTTCCAAAGAGTGAAGGCATGGATTTTCGGCCTTGAGTACAACACAGTGTCCAAGTTTCAAGGCCTTCAGGCTACAGCTGAATGCCCGCTCTACCAGCACGTGGCATGGCTGAGTTCCTGCTTCCTTGGTTCCTAGTGGTGGTGGTGGTGATAACATTGATAGGAATGGGGTTTCAGCAGGAGTATGACTCTCATGGACTCGTTAGGGCCGGAGGTTATGGAGCCCCTGCCTGGGCATCCACGGCAGTGAGAGAAAGAATGACATAACTAACAGCTCAAGCAGTTTCACTGCAGGGCCTCTCCTACTGAGCAAAATGTAGAAAAAACATTCTCTCCATTTCACAAGTGATAACTTTAATCTCAAGCATCAAGCCAAAGCGGCAGCATTTCAATTCCACTAACAGTGGCACATAGCAATGATGGGGTGCCAGGGCCAGTGTGGAGTGGAGCTTCCATAAACGGTTGGGGCCTGAGTGTGCGGGTTTTTGACTTAACTAGCCATGGCCTGAAGCTCCTACTTTTTGCTTGGTTTTAAAAGTTCTGCGTTTTAAGCTACCAAGATCTAGTTGTGACTGTTAATGGGTGACAGTTGTATTCCCTAGTTGGCAAAGTTTGAGATTTCTGGTTATCTTTGCGAGATTTTGCGTGCGTGCATGCTTGTGTGTGTGTATAAAATCCAGTCTAAATCCACACTGCTGTTAGAATGCTGTTTCCTGAAACAGTCTTGCCTAAATTAAAAACTCATCACTGACTCCACTCTGCTTAGATGTCCAGCTCCTCAGCCTGGCTCACCAGACCCTTCATAATCTGACTCTTGTCTGTATCATTAATCTCATCTCCTGCCACTATCCCCGTAGTCTAATCATCTTGAAATGGTACTTGGATTCCCACTTTCACTGAGGATCTCTTATTTCAATTTTTCTACAACTGTTTGGAAAGTAATATATTCTATTTCTATTTTTTTATTGATTAGAAAATTTAACACATATACTTATCAAAGTCTGAAGCTGAACACTCTCTTTATCCTCCTCCTCCCAAATACAAGGGTCTTAAATACTTTAATTCCATTCTTTCCTTTCTTTTCCAGAGATATATGCTATTGTTGTCCGATGTTTTAATTCTATCTTTGGAAAACACACCAGATTGTATTTTATTACTGTTTTATACCGTCAAGGTTTATTTATATGTATCTGCATATTTATAATTTTCTCGGTCCTTCAGTACTTCTTGCATCCTAACCTTCCATCGGAGATCACTTCTTACATGAGATCATATTTTGTCTAAAGAACTTTCTTTATAATTTTTTTTTAGTGAGGTCTGTTTATGGCAATCTTTCCATTTTTTTCTTCTCTGAAATGTCTTTATTTCACCATGATCCATGAAAAGTCTTTTTTAACTGGGCGTAGATTTCTAAGTTGACCGTTTTGTTTCCTTAGCATATTGAACATACTGTTCCACTGCCCTCTGGGTGTCTTTTGTTGCTCTGAGAAGTCAGTTGTCAGGTTGCCTATTGCTTCTTTGAAGGCAACCCATCTTTCCTTTGGCTGCTTTTAAATTCTTCTTTCTATCTTTGGTTTTGCAGTTTTAATATGTTGTAGGTGTGGATTTCTTTCTGTTTATTTAACTTGAAATTTGTTGGGAATCTGTAGTTTGATATCTTTGTCAGTTCTGAAAACTCATCAGCCATTATCTCTCCACATATTGCCTCTGCCCTAATCTCTCCCTCTTTTTGAGGAGGAGGCGCTTCTGATTAGAAGTATGTTAGGCCATCTCATGTACCCTACATGTTTCTTAACCTCTCTCTCAGAGCCTTATTTCTCTATGATGCTTTCTGCGTGTATTTTTTTCAGCTCTTTCTGTTTCACTGGCTCTATTAACACCTGCATCCAGTTGGCTGTTAAACCCATTTACTGAGTTTCTAATTATAGTTAGAATATTTCTCATTCCTAGAAGTTATATTTAGTTCCTTTTCTTATCTTCTTGGTCATTCTTTAAAATTTCTTGTTCTTTGCTCGTATTTCAAAATTGTCTTTTATTTTTTAATGAATCTGAGACACAGAGAATTGGATAAATCATAACCCTTGGTTCATGGTCACAGGCCTCATTGGACATAATATTCTTACTTGTGTATGAATGTGTATATGTATTTATAAAAGAATATATAATCCCACCATCCAACCCAAGAGCTGGAAGAGCTATCTGCTCCTCCCCATCCTATAACTGTGTTTCCCCCTCCTAAATTTATGATGATCATTCCCTTTCTTTCCTGTTTTTATAGTTTCATAGTATATATAGTGACCTAAATATATTGTTCAATTTTAAATGTTTTTGAACTTTATGAAAAGCATATTATAATCTTCCGGGATTTGGAGAAAATTTGACATTACGTTAACTAAGGTTTATCCATATTTTGGCATGTTCTTTATACTATTCCATGGTATGACTGTTCCATGATTATTTTATCCATTCTTCTCTTAATGGGCATTCTGGTTGTTTCTAGGGTTTTTTTTTTTTCCCTCACTGCAAACAGTCTTGCTATCAATATTACTTGTATCTGTCTCTTAATTAACATGGGTAAGTTTCCTTTGGGGTGGAACGTTGGGTTGTACTGCAAAAAGGATTAGTAAGCCAGTGCACACCAGTAGAGCTATTGGCTGTCATCCAGAGCTATTGGCCAGGCATCTGTTTTGATTGGTCAGTACCCATGTGGTATTGGTTGTTAATATGCTGAATATTACCCTTGAGGGTCTACAAAATGGCAAACTTTGTTTAAGCTCATGCCATATTGTTTTAAAATGGTTGTTCTGATTTATATCTATCTCCACCAGAAATAGATGAGATCCTATTGATCCATATTCTAACATTTGGAATTGTCAGATATCTTAATTTTTGCCAGCCGAATGTGTGAAAATTGGTATCTCAATGTGGTCTTGATTTGTATTTCCTGTTACTAATAAGTTTGAGCATCTCTTCAAGTGCATATTGGCCATAGGCCTTTCTCTGAGAATTCCCTGCTCATATATCTTGCGCATGGATCTTGCTCATGTATCATATATTTTTCTATTTGATTATCTTTTCTTATTGATTTGAAGTTAATATAAAGAAAGTAAAAAATCCTCGATGCCTATTCTTAGTCAGTTATGAATGTTACAAATGTCTCCTCCCCATTTGTAGCTTGTCTTTTTACTTTTTTCAAAGATAATTTAAGAATAGAAGTTCTTCACTTTAATATAGTCAAATGTATCAATCATTTTTTCCCCAGGGAGTGTTTTTGTATGTCTTGTTTAAGAAATTCTTCCTAATCCAAGGCAGAAAAATATTTTCCTGTACTTCTGTGATGGTTAATTCTATGTGTCAACATGACTGGCTCATGGGGTACCCAAATATTTGGTTAAATATTATTTCTGAGTATGTCTGTGAAGGTGTTTCTGGATGTGATTAACATTTGTGTAAAGCAGACTGCCCTCCTCAATGGGAGCAGGCCTCATCCAATCTATTGAGGACTGAATAGAATGAAAAGGCTGAGTAAGAACGAATTCTCTCTCTCTGCCTGACTGTCTTTGAGCTGGCATTGGTCTTCTCCTGTCTTCAGACTTGAACTTGCCTGGAACATATACCATATGCCTTTCTTGTTCTCAGGCCTTTGGAGTTGGACTACAAATATACCACTGATTCTCTTGGGTCTCCAGCTTGCCTACTACAGATATGGGGACTTCTCAGCCTCCATAATTGCATGAGCCAATTCTTTACAATAAATATATATATTTAATAAATGTATAGATTATATTATATAATTAACATTTATTAACTATGTAATTATATATTTTTACAGATTCTTATATTTATAAAAAGCTATTTATAAGTATATAATTATATATTTATAAAATATAATCATATATAATTACATTTAAATATATTTATATATTTAAAGAGATATTTATATATCTTTAATAAATTTAATAAATATACCTTATAATCTGTCTACCTACTTATCTATCTATTTATCTCCTATTGGTTCTGTTTCTCTGGAGAATACTGACTAACACAATTTCTATTAAGAGTTTTGAGCAACCTAAATGCCCATCAAAAGATGAATGAATAAAGAAGTTGTGGTATATATGTACAATGGAATGCTACCCTGCCATAAAAAGAATGAAATAATGCCATTTGCAGCAACATGGATGGACCTCGAGATTATCATACTAGGTGAAGTAAGTCAAAAAGAGAAGGACAAATACCATATGATGTCACTTATATGTGGAATCTAAAATACGATACAAATGAACTTATTTACAAAACAGAAAAAGAGTCACAAACAGAAAACTTA
This sequence comes from Vicugna pacos, assembly GCF_048564905.1. Classification (NCBI taxonomy): domain Eukaryota; kingdom Metazoa; phylum Chordata; class Mammalia; order Artiodactyla; family Camelidae; genus Vicugna; species Vicugna pacos. Next base: position 42,838,175 of record NC_132999.1, read on the forward strand.
TGGTTACCAAAGGGGAAAGAGGGTGAGGGAGGGATAAATTAGGAGTTTCCAATTAACAGATACAAACTACTATATATGAAATAGATAAACAGCAAGCTCCTGCTGTATAACATAGGGAAGTATATTCAAATCGTGTAATAAAACATAATGGAAAAGGAAATAAAAAAATATATATGTATATAACTGAATCACTTTGCTGTACACCAGAAATGAACACAACATTGTGAATCAACTATACTTCAATAAAAATTTTTTAAAAAGTTTTGAATCTCCCATTTAAATCTTTAACCCAATTGGAGTTAAATTTTGTGTATTACGTGAAGTTGCAATCCAATTATTTTTCTAAATAGAAGATGATTTCCCCTCCTTTTCCCACTTATTTGCTGTGCAACCACTGTTACACTTCTAAGTTCCATATATAAACCTGTCTTTGAGCTCTGTAGTCTATTGTACTGATCATCTTCTCCCCTTGAACCAGCACCACATGGTCTTGATGTTATACCTTTTTAATAAGCCTTGATATCTGATAATGCTCATCACACATTTTTATTATCTTCTTCAGAAGTGTTTAGGGTAATTAATGAGATCTGTTAGTACACAGTTTGGAGCTTTTTTTTTTTAAAAAAAACACCTTTATTATGGTATGATTCCTGTACAGTAAACTACACATGTTTCAGATGTATAATTTGATGAATTTTGATAGATGTAGACACCTATGAAACCACCACCACAATCAAGATAGCCAGCAGTTCCATTACTCCCCAAGAGGTGTAAATTTTGAATTCCCAGTTTATCCCTTCCCACCCACTTTACCTGCTGGTAACCATAAGTTTGTTCTCTATGTGAATCTGTTTTTGTTTCGTAGATAAGTTCATTTGTGTCCTTTTTTTTGAGGTTCCATATATAAACAATATCATATGGTATTTTTCTTTCTTTTTCTGGCTTCAGTTAGAATGACAATCTCCAGGACCACCCATGTTGCTGCAAATGGCATTATTTTATTCTTTTTTTTTCTATCATTGAGCAGTATGCATGTGTATATACACACACACACCCCCCCACAACTTCTTTATTCACACATCTGTCAATGGACATTTGGGTTGTTTTTATGTCTTGGATATTGTAAATAGTGCTGCTGTGAACATTGGAGTACATGTGTATTTTTGAATTAGAGTTCCCTCCGGATATATGCCCAAGAGTGGGATTGCTGGACCATAATGATAAGTCTATTTTTAGTTTTTTGAGGAATCTCCATACTATCCTCTATAGTGGCTGCACCAATTTACATTCCCACCAGTGGTGTAGGAGGATTCTTTTTTCTTCACAACCTCTCCACCATCTATCATTTGTGGACTTTTTAATGATGGTCATTCTGAGAAGGGAGAGGTGATATCTCATGTAGTTTTGATTTGCATTTCTCTAACAATTAATGATGTTGAGCATCTTTTTCATGTGCCTATTGGCCATCTGGATGTCTTCTTTGGAGAGATGTCCATTTAGGTCTTCTGCTCATTTTTTGATTGGGTTGCTTGTTTTTTGATATTAAGCTGTATGAGCTGTCTGTATATTTTGGAGATAAGTCCCTTGTCAGTCGTATCATTTGCAAATACTTTCTCCCATTCTGTAGGTTGTCTTTTTGTTTTGTTGATGGTATCCTTAGCTGTGCAAAAGCTTTTAAGTTCAATTAGATCCCATTTGTTTATTTTTGCTTTTATTTCCATTATTCTAACAGCTGGTTTGAAAAAAATATTGCTGTGATTTATGTCAAAGAGTGTTCTGCCTATGTTTTCCTCTTGGAGTTTTATAGTCTTACATTTAGGTCTTTAATCCATTTTAAGTTTATTTTTTGTATATCATTTTAGAGAATGTTCTAATTTCAGTTCTTTACCGGTAGCTGTCCAGTTTTTCTCAGCACCACTCAGTTTGGAGCTTTTAATACCATTTCAAATTAAAAGTACCCTGGATCCTTGGGAAAAAGGTTACTTTCAGATCTGGACAGAAAATGTACAAAGTGAGTTGAAACATTTTCTTATATTAGAAAGCAAGAAAATTACCAATATTTCTAAGGTGGCAAAGTGCCCTGCAGTCAGCTTGAAGAGGCTCCCTTTGGTCAAAGATGGGAAAAATAGAACAATTAATTCAATAGATTAAAATACTTTAAATATGTTTAAATCCGTGTGTTTGTAATGCTCCTTTAAAAATCCTTATTGGTTACCTTTAGAATGCTAGTGAACCAAATCATTACTTTTATTCGATTCGTATTGAGTTAAAAAAGACACAGTGAAGTTCATCTTAAATGTATAGATTTGGATTTGTACAATCTAAAATATTATCTTGAATGTATAGATGTATGAAAATTTATATACATCTATGTAACTATCACTCAGAAGAAGATATAGAAATCTTAATGTGCTTTTGCATCAACTAGTAAATTTGTTAAAATGCATATTCTGATTCAGTAAGACTTTGGATTCTGCATTTTTAACAAGCTCCCAGGTGATACTGATACTGCTGGTCTGTGGACCACATTTTAAGAAGCAAGTTTACAAATTCTTCAATGTTGCAGCATGTAGCAGTAGTTTGTTCTTTTCTATTGCTGCATGATTTTTGCATTGTATTACTAGCCCAACATTTATTTACTTATTTTACCATTGATGGACAATTTTGTTTTCAGGTTTGGCCATTATGAATTAAGTTGCTATGAACATTCTTGTACATGTCTTTTGGTGGACATATGCACTCACTTTGGGGGAGTATATATCTAGGAGTAGAATTGCTGAGTCATAGGGTAGGTAAATGTTTAGCTTTAACACTGTCAAACAGTTTTACAAAAATGATTGAACCATTATACTCTTAGCAGTGTAATTGCTCCACATTTCACCAACACTTGGTATTATTCTTTTAAAAAGATGGCCATTCTATTGGGTGTGTGGTGGTGCCCTATTGGGGCTTCTCGGCCAGTGAGAGAACCTCTTTCAAGAAGTTCTTACTCAAGTTTTTTTCTCATTAAAATTTTTTACGTTTTTTTTCCCACATTGATTTGTAGGGATTCTTCAGATATTCTGGATATGAGTTCTTTATGGGATACATGTATTGCCAATATTTTTTCCCAGTCTGTGCTTTGCCTTTTCACTCTCTTAATGGTGTCTTTTAATGAACATCTGTCTAATTACAGCAAAACCCAATTTGTTAATATTTTTCTTCAATTAAAAAAACTGGTAAAATACACATTACAGAAAGTTGACCCTTGCAACCATTTTAAAGCATACGATTTAGTGGTATTAAGTACATTCGTTATTACCATCCATATCCAGAACACTTTTCCTCTTGCAAAACTGAAACTGTATACCTATTATACAATTACTCTACATTCTCTTCTCCCTCCAGTCACTGGCAATCACCATTCTGTTTTCTGTCTCTATGATTTGAACTACTCTAAGTACCTCATATAAGTGGGATCATGTAGTATTTATCTTTTTATGACTGGCTTATTTCACTTAGCATAATGTTCTTCTTTGTCTCTTGTACTGTTTTTTAATTTAAATTTTATTTTGTCTGAAATTAGTATAGCCACTTCTGTTCTTGCACTATTGCCTTCTTTCATGTTTAGGTGTTTTTTTGTAGTGAAACATCTAAATTCCTTTCTCAGTTCTTTTGTGTATATTCTAGAGCTATTTTCATTGTGGTTACCATGGGGATTTCATTTAAAATCCTAAAGTTATAACACTAAAATTTGAATTTATACCAGCTTAACTTCAATAACATGCAAAAAATGCTGTCCCCCCCCTTTTGGTTTGTTGATATCACAAAATTTTATCCTTATACATAGTATGTCTCATAAGATAAAGTAATAATTCTTTTAAATGCATTAGTATCCTAAATTACATAGAAAACAAGATTTGGAGTTACAAACCAAAGTTATAGTAATACTAGCTTCTACATTAATAATTTTTTTCTTTAACTATATTAGTCTCTTAAATCATGTGGAAACAAACAAATAGTGCAGTTACAAATCATTGTTACAGTAAGACTAGCTTTTATAATTGTCCATAAATTTACCTTTAGTGAGATATTTATTTCTCCATACAGCATTGAGTTACTGTCTAGTGTCCTTTCATTTTAACCTGCAGGACTCCCTTGAGCATTCCTTGCATGAGAGATCTAATGGTAGCAAATTCCCTCAGCCTTATTTATCTGTGAATGTCTTAATTTCTCCTTCATTTTGAAGGACAGTTTTACCAAATATAAGATTTTTTGTTGTTGACAACTTTTAATTTTTTTTTAACAGTTTGAATATATTGGTCACTTTCTTCCGGCCTCCAAAGTTTCTGATGTGAAATCTGCTTATGATTTTACTGATGATCACTTGTATGTGACAAGTCACTTCTCTCTTTTGCTTTCAAAATTCTCTCTTTGTCTTTGTCTTTTGAAAGTTTGATTATAATTAATGTCAGTGTGGATCTCTTTGAATTCATCCTACTTGGAGTTCATTGATCTTCTTAAATGTTTATAGTTACATCTTTCATCAGATTTGGGAGGTTTTCAGATAAATATTTTTTTTCTTCAAATATTCTCTCTGCTCCTTTCTCTTTTTTGTCTCCTTCTAGGACTCCCACAATATGTACATTGGTCTTCCTGATGGTGCCCCACAGGTCCCTTAGGCTCTGTTCATTTTTTCTCAATCTTTTTTCTTTCTATTCCTCAGCCTCAAGAATTTCCATTGTTCTATCTTCAAGTTCACTGATATTTTCTTCTGCCTGCTTACATCTGCCTTTGAAACCCTCTAGTAAAATTTTCATTTCAGTTATTCTATTTTTCATCTCCAGAATATCTTTTTGTTTGTTTTCTTAAGACAGTTTTTTTTTTAAAGTCTTTGGCTAGTAGATCCACCCATAGGTCTTTTTCAGGGATGGATTCAGTTGGTTTACCAGTTTCCTTTGAATGAATCATACTTCTCCCTTTCTTTGTATGCTTTGTGAATTTTGTTGTTGTTGTTGAAATCTGGACATTTTAATCCAACAATGTGATAACTCTGGAAATAAGATTATTCCCCCCTCCCCAAGGTTTACTGTTCTTTTAAAAAATAAAATATTGTAGGCTGTTTCTGTACCAAAGATAAACATGAGTTATACATGTAAGATCTTCTCAGGTGTTTTCTGAGTCTGTGCCTTTTCCTGAACTTGCATAGTGACATTCTGATTTCTCCTGTATATATAGTTGCTTTTGAATATCTTAGCCTTTAATATCTAGGTCCCAAAAAGGGAAAAGAGGAAAATGAAGGGAGGAAAAAGTCTTCAGTCCCATAAAGCCCCTGGAAATTACTTTAGTCAGAGAAGGGAGGTCTTGCAATAATAAGAGGAGGTCCAACAACAACAGTCACTTCCTCTTTGTCTACACCTCTGTTATCAGAAATAGATTTCAGTGATCAGATCCCTAATATTTGGAGAACAGGGCCCTTCTTGCACCCTGGCTTCTGTGAGCTGCCCCAGGAACACATGCACAGCTGCCTGCTACAGGACTGGGGGTAAGGGTTGGGCCATTGCTACTGTACTAAAAGCTGAAGTTGATGAAGATTAATAGCAATTTACCATCCAAGTCTTTCCCTGGAAGTTTCAATAGACTCCAGAGTTCCAAAATAGTTACATCAGACAGATTCTCCGAATGCAGGTGCTGTCTAGGTAGGGAGACAGATTCTTGGGACTTCCTACTCCAACATATTCCCAGAATCCTCTTGTCAGTATTTTCTTATATGGGTAGCACTTTTTGCACCCTGCTTAAGAAATATTTGTTCACTTCAAGGTTATCTAGGTAGGGAGACAGATTCTTGGGACTTCCTACTCCAACATATTCCCAGAATCCTCTTGTCAGTATTTTCTTATATGGGTAGCACTTTTTGCACCCTGCTTAAGAAATATTTGTTCACTTCAAGGTTAGGAAGATATTCTCCTATATTTTCTATAAGCTTAATATTTTACCTTTCACATTTAGGTCTACAATCCATTTTGAATTGCTTTTTCACAAAGATTTTTTTTCCTACTCTTTGAGGTCAAGGTTCATTTTTACCTAACTCATTGTTTTAAAACCGAAAGCCAAAGGGAACAAATTATGTGGGTTTTTTTCTGCTCTTCCTGTATGGACTGTACATTAGGGTAATAAAATAATTGGGGAGAGAAATTTCTCTTGAGAGAAGTTTCTCTTTATAGAAGTATTCCAGCTCATAATTAAGGAGTGAATTATATAATTGGTATACCACCATTTTGCAACTTCTAATGCAGAAAAAAGAGGCATCATAAAAAGAGAGGCTGCAAAATATGATACACCTACTGACAGAAATATACAACACTACTTATGAAGAATTATTGTCCCCTCAAATTGAACCTGCATCTGATCAAACTTGTAGATCAAATTACTAACTTACAAAAAATACGGGGGATAAAGAATTATGATAAATAACTCTGCAAGTAAAAAATCTATACTGTAGGAAATTCTCAAGATAGGCAACCTTATTTTTTTCAACAAATAAATTTGCTGAAAAAAATGGAGAGAGGGAATCTAAAGATTAAAAAGGACTTAAGTGACATCAATCAACTGCAACTGATCTTTGAACAACATGGAGGTTAGGGAATGGATCCTCCATGCAATTGAAAATCCATTTATAATTTTATAGTGGGCCCTCCATTTGCTCTTTCACATCTGTGGATTCACCCAGCTGTGAATTATGTAGTTATAATTATGTAGTACATATTTATTAAAAAGAAAATCTGTGTTCAAGTGGACCCACACAGTTCAAACCCGTGTTGTTCAGGGGTCCACTGTACAATGTATGAGAGAAATCAAAAAAATTTGTTTGGTTATTTCACTAGATATTTGATGACAGTAAGAAATTATTGTTAAACATTTTAGATGTGATCATAATATTGTAATTATGTTTAACAAAAATTCTTGGGTTTTAAAGATACTTACTAAAATATTTATTAATAAAATATTATAGTTATGACTTGCTTCCAAATAATACAGAGGGTGAGTGGAAGATATAGATTAAACAAAATGGGCCAGGAATTTATGATCATTGAATTTGGGAAACAGATACACGGAGGCAGGGGTGTTATACAGTTCTCTCTACTATGTATTTGTGTGTTCATGTTTGAAATTTTTCATGATGAAAAGTTTAAAAACTATCTTAGTCATTCTTGGTTCTTTACTTTTTCATAATTATTTTAGAATCAGCTTATCAAATTACATAGTTTTTAACTGTCTCACCAAACATACAAATATCAGATCACTCAAATCTTAAACTTTTTCAGAGAAAAGAAAAGATATAACACTCTCCCAATTCATTCTATAAAGCTAGAACAACTTAGAAACCAAATCCTGGATAACAAAAGACAGAAAAATATCAGGCTCATTTTTATTTATCAATATAGGTTGCAAAAGTCCAAAACAAAATATTAGCAGATCAAATCCAATGGTATATATAAAGTAAACTATAAAGCTCCTTAATTAAGTTGGGTTTATCTCAGGAAAGTAAAATTTAATATTAGGAAAATCTCTAAAAGGCATTGATGACAACAGATTAAAGGAGCCAAACCATATGATCATGTCAAAAGATGAAGAAAAACCTCTTGAAAAATTCAACATACATTTGATTAAAACTCTTGGTAAATTAGAAATAAAGTGGAACTTCCTTTACCTGATCAAGAGAAGTCTCCAAAAATCCTACAACAAATATCATCCTAAAGAAAAAATGTCAGAGTTTTAAAGTCATGAACAAACATAGCCACCATCACCACTTCCATCTAACATTGCACTCTAGAACCTGGCCAGCACAATAGGACAAGGAAAATAAGCCCAAAACAAGATTATTTTATTATTAAAAATAATTATGTTATATTCTGTGTCTCATATAATAGCTGGGTTCTTTGTAGATGTTTCTGCTATTTGTTGTTTTTGCTGGTTCTTGGTGCTATGTTTCCTTGTGTGTTTGATGGTATTTGACTGTGTGCTGTTCATTTTCTTCAAAACTCTATCTGCAAAAATTATTTGAAGCCTGAGATGAAGGGGAGTTCCTCTAACAAAGACTTACATTTGCTTCTGCCAGACACCCTGGGCACTACCAACCTGGGACCGTTATGTACTAAATTCTTGGTTTCAGGGTTTTCAGATTACCTAGGTAGAATTTGATTGCACACTGTGAGGTTTAAGTTGTAGTTATGGATTTTTCAGGAGGTGAGTCTTCCTCCCTACACTCATTGTTATTGCTGAGGTTTAAAACAGGTAATTTTCCTTACAATTTCCTGGGTGTGGGGAGGGGTGATTTTTTTTTCTAGTTCACCTATACTTTAGAGTAGAACTCTTTGGGGTTCTAAGTTTCAGCAGGGGAATATTTGCCCAACTTAGACCCTGTGCTCTGTCTTCTTTCCCCCATGTCCTGAGAGATCACAAAAACTGAAGTTCAATTTCATCTGTTGGCAAATACCCCTGTATCAGTTATTTATTGCCACAAAATTATGACATAACACACTATTCAAGAATTCAGTGGCTTAAATTAGTAAGCATTTATTATTGCTCAGAAGTCCTCAAGTTGACTGGGTGCTTCTTCTCATTCAGCTGGTGTCATGTGTCTGCAGCCACCATGGATAGGTATATATTTCTGTTGCTCTTGGCTGGGCTCTCTCATGTTTGAGAGTCAGTTGGCCACAGGCTGGTCTACCATGGTCTTGGCCGAGATACCAAGGCTCTCTTGCATCTTCTTTGTGTGGGTTTATTGAGGTAGTTACCTTTTAATATGAATTTTATTATTCACTTGATAAATTTTAAAATTTAACTATAATTGATTTACAGTACTGTGTTAGTCTCAAGTGTACAGCATTAGATTCATTTCCATTATAGGTTATTACAAGATAATGAATATAGTTCCCTGTGCTATCCAGTAAATCCTTGTTGTTTATCTGTTTTATATACAGAGATGTGTATCTGTTAATCTTATACTCCTAATCTATCCCTCTTCCTCTTCTTTCCCCTTTGGTAATATATGTTTTTTTGTATCTGTGAGTCTGTTTCTGTTTTATAAATAAGTTGATTTATATTTTTATCACATATAAGTGATACATAATATTTGTCTTTGTCTGACTATCTTTACTTAGTGTGATAATCTCTAGGTTTATCCATGCTGCTGCAAATGGAAATATTTCATTCTTTTTTATGGCTGGGTAATATTCTGTTGTATGTATACCACACTTTTATTCACTCATCTGTTAATGGACACTTAGTTTGCTTCCATGTCTTGGCTATTGTGAATAGTGCTACTATGAACATTGGGGTGCATGTATATTTTTGAATTAGAGTTTTCGTCTTTTCTGGATATATGCCCAGGAGTGGGATTGCTTGATTACATGGTAACTCTATTTTTAGATTTTTAAGGAGTCTGCATACTGTTTTCCAAAGTGGCTGCACCAAATTACTTTCTCACCAACAGTGTAGGCGGATCCCTTTTCTCCACACTCTAGCATTTATTATTTGTAGACTTTTTGATTATGGCCATTCTATTGGTGTGAAACTACTTCACTGTAGTTTTGATTTGCATTTCTCTAATAATTAGCAATGTGGAAAGCTCTCTTGCATCTTGTCTCTTGTCCTATGGCAGGTTATTCCAGGCTTGTTCTCATGGTGTAGGCAGGAGACCAAGAGAAAGAGTGGAAGTGTGTAAGCCTCTTAAAGCTTAGGCTTACAATTGGCACACTGTGATTTCTTCCAAAGTCTATTGGTTAAAGCAAGTCACACACCCAGATATGAGGGTTGGGAAAACAGAGTCCCCTCCTTGATTGCAGGGAGTTTCAAAATCATATGGCAAAGAACACAGATTCAGGGAGAGGTCAATCAGTGCTACATTTGCAAACAATGTATCATAGCTCCCCAGGCTAGATAAAGTTGGCTTCAATGCTCTGCTTACTCCTATGATTCTACCTTCACTTAGATTTTGGCTGGAGTGATTTTTATTTTTTTGCCAGCTCATTGATGCATTTAAGAAGATTTAAAAATATATTTTATCTATCATTTAAAGAAATCACTTATCACGTTTTCATTGGGAAGATCAACCAAGCACTTAGTATGTCATACTGCTTGACTGACATTTTGAAGATTTTCTGTCTCTGCCCATGTGTTGTTCTCTATCTTAATTCTCTCTCCCAATCTTTGAGACTCTACTCAAATACTTCCTTTATGCTTCCTTACTTTGACTGCCGTTTTTCACCTAGGCAGAGCTGGCTATTTTCTCTAGACTCTAAAAGTATTTAGTGCCCATCTTTATTAAGACATGGAACTCCTAATATAGCAATGATAAATTGCGGCGTGCAGAGGCCTTTGTTAAAAAATTATTAAGAATTTCAAGACATGATGGCAGAACATTAAACCAAGTGTGGAGCCTTGTGTCACCGTACTGTTCACACTCCCATGAAGCTGGCCCTGATAGTAGTGATTGGTTTACATCTCCATCTCCCTTATACATCACTGGATGGGTGTGAGAGGACATTGTCCAAACTAAGCCTGTCTGATTAATCTTTATGCCCCAACAGGCTAGCAAGGTGCCAGGTACAATAAGCAAATGTTTGTGGAATGAACAAATGAAAACTACACTATTTCTCCATTCTAGAACACATCAGCTTTTTGATACAACTGTGAAAGAAAAGTAGAAAATTGTATAAAATGTCCCTATTCATTGTAAGATGCTTTCCAGTTTTAGAATAGTTAACAAAATGTACATCTTAGAACCAAGAAGACATGGTGGTACCTTTTAGTGTCCTACATGATGGCTGTTCTTATGCTTCATAAAAAGTGAGATGCTTCTTGCAGTTCTAAGGTGGGTTCCTGGGACCAACTTTCTATCTTATTTTCCCTGATATCTGCTCTTGGCTGACCCCTGGGCTGGGAATTATCTGCAACCTTAGCTCATGACTGAAGTCTTGATTGTATGAGTCTTGTAGGCAGCAGGACAGGCGACCAGTCTGCCAATCTCCTACCAGATCTTTATGTCATGTGGCATCTTTAAACATCTTGTTGGGAAAAGCGGAAAGAGCTTGACTCCCAGTTTTAACTCATTTGGGTCTGTGACTTCTACTTTCTGGGCCTCAGTTTCCCCCCTTTATACAAGGAGGAGAGCCGATGACCCCAAAAGGGTACAGGGAGAAGGAGGTTATTGGGCCCGTGTTGAATCAGAACTACTCAGGTCTGTTCCTAGAGAGGAGGACGATCAGTCTCCCCAACCTCCCAAGCCCACACCTCACCACCCCAAAGATTTCAAGCCTGGAAAAGGTGGAGGAAGGAAGAGGGGAAGAAGGCTTCAAGGATGCACACTACTCTCCACCCCAACTTTCAGCGCCTCAGACAGTGCTTCCCTCACTCCCACCTCGGGAAATCAGAATCCAGAACCAGCCCCTCCGCTTGCGGCTTCCCCAGTGCGGCCCCCTCCCCCCCATTACAGCATCGCTCTGGGCGCCAAGACGGATTCAAGCCAGGGACTGCAGCAGTCAGCTCTCTCCTCCGCCTCTCCCGGCTCCTGCAGCCTGTGTCCTGGCTCTGCAGCCTCAGGCTGTGCTCTGGACCGTCCCCTTTCCCTCCCCCACCCCGCTCCCGCCAAGGCACGACCCCTGGCTCAGGGCCTAGAGGTGGGCGGGCACAGAGGGCACAGGTGGGGGCCCCAGCAAAGTTGGCAGGTATAGCGGGGGTTTTCCCTCCACACTGGGAATGCCTGGGCTGTGCGGACTGTGGGTGGGGGACGCCTGTCCAAGGCTCTGCGGCCCGGCACAGCGCCCCATCCTGGGAAGCAGAGGAAGGGGGCTCTTGGAACCGAGGCCAGGAGCTGAAGTCGGGTAGCTCACCGGGGAAACCCGAACAGTCTCCTAGAGGGATGTGCCCGGGGGGCTGTGTATGACATTCAGGGTGTGACTGTGCCTCGGTGGGGCGCGAGATCGTGTCTGGGAGGCTGTGTGACTCTTTCCAAGTGCCGGCCTCTGGGCTTGGGTCCCTGTGCCTAGGTCGGCTGTGCGTGGCCGTGACACTGTGTGTGCCCGTTCCTTCGGTCCCAGGCGGGCACGGACCCAGTGGTCCCCAGGGAGTGGGAGCTTCTTCGCACCCCCAGCTGGGCCTCCCCAGCGCTGTCGCTCAGCGAGGCGGGCGCTCCTCGGAGACCCGGACGGCCGCCCGCCGGCTGCGACCTCGGCCCTCCTGGGTCCCGTGCGGGGGCGGGGAGCTCGGTCCCCCTCCCTCTCGCGGGCTCCGGGCTCGGCAGCCCTGCGCGGGGGCGGGGGCGGGGGCGGAGCGCGCGGGCGGGATCCCCCCGCCTCCCCTTCCTGGTCCCCGGGAAATCCAGCCTCCGTGGCTTGGCCGCCTCCCGCTCCCGCGCCCGCTGCCGCTCGGCGCTCGCTCGGGGCTCCGCAGCCGGCGCGGCCCCTCAGCCGGGGGCTCCGCAGTGCCGGGCCCCGTCCCTGCCCGCCTGCCCCGCGCCGCAGCGCCCCCGGCCCGGGCCGCCGGAACCATGTAACCCGGCCGGAGCCCGAGCCGGGCCAGGTAAGCCGCCGGGAGGGGTGGGGACGGGGCCGCGCGCGCTGCGCCCTCTGCAGCGCCCCCCAGCCTCGGCCTGGCTGCGGCCCCGGCGCCGCCCACGCCCCGGGCTCCGGCGGCCTCGGCTCCCGGCCCGGGAAGGGGGAGGGCTGGGCCTCCGCCGCCGCCCCCGCCCCGGCCTGGCTGCCCGTGGGCCTGACCCGAGGGACGGGCGGGGGACCACGCGGAGCGAGGACCGGTTCTCTGGGTAGAGCCACGGGGCCACCAGTACCGGCCCAGACCTGGCCCGGCTGAGGCTCGGGGCTGGGAAGGAGTAGCCTACTGGATTCTGGGGGGAAGTGGCGGTGTCGGGGAGATCCGGAGAGAAGTTTCCTCTGCAGGTGTGTGAGTGTGTGTGCGTGTCACTGTGTGACTGTGATGAGCGTGTGTGTCACCGTGTCTGTGGGTGACTGTGTGTGCCAGTGAGTGTATGCAGTGAGGGTGTGCGTGTCATTGTGGGTGAGTGTGTGCGTGTCAGTGGGTGTATGCAATGTGAATAGGGAGGGAGCTCCTATGTGTGTATCTGTGGACATGTGTGTGGATGAGTGTGTGTTGTCACCGTGTGTGCTTGTGAATGTTTCTGAGTGTGTCAGTGAATGGATATGTGTGTACCGGTGTGACAGCCTCTGTGAGTGGGTCCAGGTATCTGTCGCCTCTGTGTGTGTGTGTGTTGTGGGGGCTGTGTGAGAATGTATCCAAGCAGGGTTCTCTCTGAATCACCCACACCTGGGCTTTGTCCCTCCTCTCCCAGGGTATTCCTGGTGGTGGCAATGGGAATGGGACAGGCAGATGGGACTTTGCAGAGGTCAGATCAATGCCCCCTCCCCAGAGACTCCTCATCCCCTGACTCAGGCAAGAGCTGCATTGCACTTTCCACCTCGGTCCTCACCTTCACCTACCTCGGGGGTTACCCTCTGTGATGCTACTGGTTCTGTCTTTGCTGCATGCTGAGGCTCCTGGAGGTGGTGGGGCCTGAGGTGAGCTGGTGTGCACGTATGCCTCTGTGTGCTTCTCCTCCTTGGGGCCTGGAACTTGTGTCACCCCAGTAATGTTTCACTAAAGGCCCTTTAGAGCCAGGAGCTGAGGAGGCCAGGTGGAGTCTTCTGTCCTGTTAGTCATCAGAGCAGGTGGCTGTGTCCTGACTTCCAAGCCCCAAATTTCCAAGTTCTGGGCCATTGGTTCAGCCCACTGGCTCCAGGTGGGTCTGTGCGAAAGCCCTTTGAAGTAATAATAATTAAAAAAGAAACAACAAAAAAAATAATGCCCTTATATCAGTCCAGGGCTTTTGAAGAATGCTCCCCTCTCAACTCTTTCTCCTTATCTTCCCAACAGCCATGGGAAACAGGCAGGGCAGGTTAAGTCATATGAAATTGCCAATATTCAACTGTTTTTGTTTCTTGCCTACAAAAACAGCAATTTCATGTGGTTCAACCTAATATAATGCCAATTTACAGATGAGAATGTGGAGGCTTAAGAGGTGAATTGCATTCCCCACAATCATATACTGCTCGTCGTGGTACAGAAAGACTCCAACCCAGGTCTTTTGGTGACCCAAAGAGCTCGGCTGGGCCAAGATGAGACAGAGAGTCGTACTCCCTGGGGTACTGTCTCTGACCCTGGTGGCACTGCCCTCCACCTCAGTCCAACATTCCCTAAGTGCTGGGGCTACTTCTGCACTCAGCTGCCAAGGCCTAAAAGCGAGAGAGGGGGAGAAGAGAGGAGGGAGGGAAGGGAGAGGCTTCGTGAGTTGGCAGTGAATCAGGGTCTAAAAAGGGAGCGGGGAGGGCTAGGGTGGCAGGTGTTTCTAAAAGGAACATGAACATAGGATGAACAGCCTCAGATACAACCCCCGCATCCCCCACCCTTACTGCCCCACTGATCTGGCAGGCAGTGCCCACTGCATTTTATGCCAGGGGGCTCACGTCCAAGGAGTGAGCTCGTATGTAGCTATAGAATGATGGCCAGGGGAAGAACCTTAAAATTGACTTGGTCCAACCTCTTACTTATAAAGTGAGGTGAAGCCCAGAGAGGGGAGGGGACTTGCCCAAGGTCACACAGCAAACCTGTGGATTCCTGGCTAGTCTTAACCCAGGAACTTTCCAGCCTTCTGTGTTGCTTTCCATGCCTGGAAACCCCCACTCCCACCCCTACCCTCTGCTCATCAAAACTGAGCAGAGGGGAGTTTGGGAGAAGAAACAAAGACTCAGTAACCTTAAGGTTGTAGATGCTTCAACCTGGGACCTCTTTCCAAAGAGAAGGAGTTACAGATATTCCTGGAAATGGGAATTCCTAGCCATGCCCACCACTGAGGTAGGCCATGGACTTCTCTTAATTCCTGCTGGTGAGGGGCTGAAGCTGCTGCCGGCCAGACTCCCAGACTTTCTTTTGTGGCAGCACCTGCTTTCAGCTGCTGCCTGGCACCTCACATCGTTCTCTTCAGTTGATGTTGGGCCTTGGGCTGGCTGAGCTCCATTTTTCTTCATCCCATCCAGTTTCTGATACATTTTGCCTCTAGCTGGCCTGATGGTTTCTTACTTTATAAGTTCCTGTTAGGAAGAGAAACTTCTGGGACTTGTCTGATTTGGGGAGGGTCTGTGGTTACCCTTGAACCCTTTCTGATTAAATCTTCCACGAGTCTGGGGTAAATGATAAATATAAGTGTTCCCATTTTACAGAAGGGAAAACCAAAATTCATAGAGGGGCCTCTTATTTGTATGGTTTTTCTGTTAATCTACTAAGATCAGTAGAAGAGGTTCTTTAAATGAGGGGATGAAGGGAGCAAATGACAACAGGAGCTTTTGTCTAGAGGGGCCTCAACAGACCCCCTTCCAGTGTCTTACCATCCCCGTGGTCAGGAAACCTTTCCAGAGTCTGATTTGATTCCCACTTGGTGGATTCAAAGCTTTGTCTCTCAGTGGGGGTTGAAAGAACAGTGGCATACCCTCCACTCTTTAAGCATTATGTCTTGATTCCCTCTTTACCCTTCCCCCCAGTCTGAAGGCTGCTGGCTCAGCGGGCTTCCTGCCGTCTGGGGAGTCTGGGTTTGAGCTGGGGTGAGATGGTGGCACCATCGTTATGGTAACGAGCTGCCAGCTCATCGTTGCTAATAACTTGTCAAGTCCCTGGGCTCAAATGCAGCATGCTTTCCAACCAGCCTTTCTTCCCATGTCACAGAAAGAAAAAGTGAGGCTGTGAGGGAGGGGCCTGTGAATAAGGGAGTCTGGGGAGGTAAGTGGCCTTGTCCTTGGGGTTCTAGCTAGAAAGCTGGGGGGAGGTTGCTTGGGGGCTGGTCTACACATATGATTATATAAGTTTGCATATGACTGCATGGGCTGTTACATGTGAATACACTCAGAACATTCTTGTATAAACCTGTACATGCTAGCTGACATGTTCACGTGCTTTTACACAGCAGCTCATATGCAAACAAGCATCAGAACATGCTTGTGCGTGAATACTGCCTCTGCCATCTGCACATAAGGCACCCAAGAAATCTGGGTTTGTGGGGGTGTCCAGGTATGTGGGTGGGGATCTGATCTTTTTCTGATGCAGCTTCAAAGTGTCTTGTTAACAAAAGGACAGAATGGTCCCAGGGTTCCTTCTTCCTTCCAGTTAAGAGCTCATAATGGGGATGGGCCAGGGATGGTGTGGGGGCCCCAAGCTCCCAGCTCCCTAAGGCCCCTGCCTCTATGCCCTTTGAGCTCAGGTATCCCCTGCCCCCCTCACTCTCTGCTCTTTCTCATCTTCTTCTCTTCCTGTGTGTAAATATTAAAGAGCTGAGCCTGCAGGGCTGATGTAGACATGGGGAGAGAATGAAATTAAAAAGGATTCCCTCGCCCCCATCCCGACACCCCCACCCCGCAGTCCCCTGCTCCTGCCTCCTCCCTTCTCCCTTCTCCCCTCCCCTCACTCAGTGCTTCCACATGTCTCTCCTCCCCCCAGTCCAGATGGGAGCTGGCTCCTTCAGAAAGGGGGCTCAGAACAGGGTGTGGGGAGCCACCTCTCTCTGCCTCCCCCCACCACATCTGCCTACAGGGCTGGGAGCCCCCACGTGAGTATTTCTTTTATTTTTGGGGTGGTGGTTGAGAAAGAAAGTGGTTTTAGAACCAGCTGTGAGTGGCGTTGAGAGGCTCAGGGCTGAAAGGAGGTGGGTGGGGTCCTCTCTCTAGGTTCCCTCAGGGAAGCCTCGTGTCTGGGTTTCTTTTTTCTTTGGACAGAGAGGGAAGGGAGGAGTACCAGGTGCCTCCGGTGGATGGGAGCGAGTGTGGGAGGGGCAGGGGAAAGGGGCTTCTGTACTGAAGAGTGTGTGTGGTGGGGGTAAGCCTTCCGTTTCTGGCATCGGGCTGCCTTGTGGCTGGGAGCTGTCCCAAGTGCTGAATGGGACTCAGTGAGATTTGCTCTTTGGAACTGTCCTGGGTCTTGAATGGGGCTGTGTTGGGGCCCGATGATGGAAAGGCTGCTGGGCCGTGCTGAGGTCTCACTAGAAAAATTCTCCCAGATGACCCACTTTCCAAGGACAGAGTCCCTGGATAGAAAGATAGATTTTGGGGTCCTCCCTCTGGCTTTAGTCCTCACAGTTACTAATGGTATTTGGGAAGGGGACTCCTCTTTTCCTGTTTCAGTTCCCCCTTCCCTTTCCAACATCATCCTACTGTTAGTGTTGGGGTAGAGATGGAGGATGATGTTGTGGCTGTGAGCTCTCCTCTCCTGGATAGTTTTTGGTGCAATAGGCTTAGGAGTACTGGCACCAGCCTTTCTCCTACTGGGTTTCAGAAGTTCAGGCTCAAGGCAGATTGTGATGAAGAGAGTTTAGGTTTTGCTGGTTAGGCCTGGGGTGGGTAGAGCTCAGGAGTTCAGGAAAATTTGATTGACCATATAGCATCCCCCTGCCCACCATACTTTTGAATTCAGGACAAGAGATGATGAGAGCTCTGAATTATTCTGCAAGCCTGTCTCATGCTTTGCCCACCCCAACCACAGCTCAGAACAGCATTTGGGAGAGACTTTTGTTGGGGAGGAAGATTTCCAAGCAAAGGACTCAAGGAGTGGGTGGGGTTGTTCAGTGCCATGGAGCAGAGTAGGAGGAGGCTACTAGAGACAGGGCAATGGGAAAAGAAGAAGATCTGGGGGAGAAAAAAACTATTCAAATTAGGGGATAGAGGTCTGGCTTTCAATCCTCCGCATCTTTGTAAATCTTTTCCCCACTAACTTAGGGTCCAGACCATCTCAATTTTTTCTGTTCAATCTTTGTTAATCTGAAGGGAATAGAGCAACGATCTATTTCTCCAGGTCCCTTCCCTTGTCATCCCAGGGGGATGAGAGCCAAATGTCAGGACATGCAGATGAGACTGTGGGGGAACAACAGGCAGGAGGGGATGATGGCAGCTTCACCTCCCATTCCCAAGAGAACAATCAAATATTCAAATGGGATCCTTCTTGAGGGGAGAGGAAGGAGAAAGTTTCCAGATGCTGGGCAAAAATTGGGTGTGTCAGGGAGTTCAAGAAAAAGGGGGTATTTAGGGACCCCAAACTGAACCAGTTCATCCCTTTCCAGATGTGACTTCTAGTTAATAAGGAGCCCCTCACCCATCATGTTTTTGATGTAACTCATCAAGATGATTCCTCCCTTCTCTAGCTGCTTGGGAGGAGCTGAGTTTTCCTTTGCTGTGGGTGCTGGGAGGTGGTAGGTGTGGGTGTGGGTGCCTGTTTGGGGAGGGGAGGTGTTTGTGCTCCACTCAGCTCCCTTGGTTACATAACAGCTTTGATAAGACTTTACTTTGGAGCTGCTGCTACTGCCTGAAGCAGTCACCCCTCCACCCCCACATGGAGTGCTGGATGTCCACCCCCTTCTCCATGGCCCTGTAGAGAGTCCTGCTGTTCACGATCCAGTGTTCCAGCAGCTGCTTTCCTGCTGGGAGATGTCTTTAGCTTGCCCCCCTGCTCCTTGCTAAGCTCTTGTTTTCTAAATACTTGCTTCTTTTATTATTGTGAGCCCAGATCATCCCCACCCCCTTACATTTTTAAGCCTCCACGTCTACCCTCTCTTTGGTGGGGCCCTTGACTGGGATGGGAGGAGCTCACTGAACATCATGAAGCTGCCCTCTAGGGAAGAAGAGAGGTTTTAGGGTCCAGAGGTGATTTTCTTACTGTTCCTTCTTCTGTCCCAATAGCTTTTTTGGAGTCTGGGAGCTGTGGACCATACCCAGAGGTACTGGGAGGAAGCACTCTGGCCTTGATATTTTCTCTTCATTTCCCCTTTTAGAATTAAAAAGTTGTATATCTATAGGGGGTGGAGTTGCCTTTTGGTGGAAAAAGGTGCACCTACCCTGACGTGCACCAACTTCATTGTTTCCTGGGGAAATATTGGTTATGCCAGGCATGGGACAAGAGGATAACAGAGTCCTTTTTTGGAATGACTTTTTTTTTTCTGAGAGTGGGTAGGAGTGGGGTGTGTCCAGGAGTGCAGCATATCTTGTTGATAATAGGAACAACTTTCCAGAAAGAAGTGGGAGACTGGCAAGAGGAGAGAGCACAGGCAAACCTGTGACGTCCCTTGAAGAGAAGGCAGAGGAGGGGCTAGATATCTCTGCTCTTCTAGTCCAAGTATATTTCTGCCTGTGAGTCTGTGTGTGTGTGTGTGGCTGTGTATATGTCTATACATATGTGTGAGTATCCTGTATGAATGTGTACACATTATGAGTTTGTGTGTGTGTAAGCATGTATACATGTATATATGTACGTATGACTCTATGTAGGCATCCATGTATATATGTGACTATAAAGGCAATTACTCAATTAAACCTGTGGGGTGGGGAGGTGCTCACCCAACAATGCGTATATGAGAGTGTAAGCATGCATGTGAGCATATATGTGGGGACACGTGTATGCACACCTGAATTAACAGCATGTGAATATATGTACGTAAGTTGAGTCCCTCTTGTGAGTAAGTGTGACAGAAAGAATGAGAGAGAAATTCTGACTAAACACTGGGGCTGTCCAGACGTTGTTTTCCCACAAACTTGAACTTGATCCACTCTGATGCCTGTGGCTCTTCCTCAGAAACCAGGCTCCTTGAGGTCTCTCAAATCATCATGTCATGGGGACCCAACTGTTTCCCATCCCCACTCATATAAAGGACGTTTGCAGAGAGGAAACCTTTACAGGCCTTGGGGACCGCTGAGTAAAGGGACTGAGCTCAAGGCTGATCAGATGCTGTGGTGCTTAGAGGTGTATGTGGGGAAAGAGTTCAGGAGCTTGAGCATTAGCATTACTACAGAGGTTTCAAGAATCAAGCAGAACAAGCTTGGCTTAGTGCATGAAAGGGGCAGGGATTTTAGGGAGGCCCAAGTGCACACATCAGCCCCACACATAGGGGCATGTGGCAATATGTGTGTACGTGTACATATGTGCATAACTTGTCTATGCCTTAATATGCACATCAACATAATGCACTTTCTAACATGTACACACATGAACAAGTCTACATGAATGTACATACCAATACAAGGATTTGTTGATACATGCTGACACACGTATACATATAGAAAGAGTATGCAGAAATGCATGGACATGTGCTAATACGGGCCTGATTGCAACTCATGACTGCATATATGTGCACCTCACCCGGGTTAACAACAGCCTACAAATAGTCCCTTTTCCATCACATGTGCCTTACCCAATTTATCCATTCATTCAGCCAACACTTATCTTATGCCTGTGATGTGCCATGTACTGTGCTGGAGCTAGGCCTTGACCTCAGGTAACTTACGATCTAGAGAAGGTAAGAGACCTGGATCCAAGTAAGGGGAGTGTGAAGGAAAGTAGGAGGCCATAAGTTCATAGGGGACAGCGGGGACCTGTGGAAGGGCTAGTCAGTTCTGGAGTGGAGGAGGGACGGGTTTGGTAAAGGATCTGCAGAAGAGGAGGCCTTTGAGCCAAGGCTTGAACAGGTGTTCACCAGGTGGGCAGCAGTAGGAAAAGGTGTTTCAGTGACAGGAAATGTCTCAACTGGTTTCCCTACCTCCACCCTTGGCAGTCCCTCCCCTGGAGATACTGCCTCCGTGAAAAACAGCCAGAGTAGGATGAGACCGTGCCATTCCAATGGCTTTCCTCTCATTTGGAGTGAAATCCGAAGTGCTTGGTGGGGCCTGAGTGACCCACATGCTGTGTGTAAAACAGTCTTTGGTGACCTCCCCAAGCTCAAGTGCCGCCCCTCCAAATGCTTCCTTTCAGTTCCACAAGGATGCCGAGCACAGCCTCGCCTCAGGACCGTGGTACTAGCTT
Source organism: Vicugna pacos (assembly GCF_048564905.1). Taxonomy (NCBI): domain Eukaryota; kingdom Metazoa; phylum Chordata; class Mammalia; order Artiodactyla; family Camelidae; genus Vicugna; species Vicugna pacos. Next base: position 42,859,052 of record NC_132999.1, read on the forward strand.
TTCCCTCAGCCTGAGATGCCCTCCCGCCAGATACCCACATGACTTGCTCCCTCACTTGATTCAAGTCTTTGCTCAAAAGTCACTTTTTTGGAGAGGCCTCCCGCACAGTCTCTCTTAAATAGCCCCTTGTCATTGCTGTCCTCTCCCTTCCCTTAAAAAACAATCAGCACTTATCAACTCCATTATTTCATATATTTGTTCATCATCTCCCTTTCCACTAGTATATAAACTTCCGGAGAATGGAGCATGAGAATGCTTTGTTCACTCCTGTAACTGCTATGTCCAGAGGAGTGCCTGGCTCCTAGGGACTTAGTACATAGTTGTTGAATAAACAGATTTGGGTAGGCCACATTGGCAGGGGAATGGAACGGGCTGGACCAAGATACCAGGCAGGGAGGCCGGGTAGGAACCCGTTGGAAGAGCTTTGATGAGAACTTAGGATGAGGGCGGCCTGACAGAGAACCTTGGGAGTGGAGGTGGAGAAAAGGAGATATAATGTGCAAACACATGCAGGCACCACACATGGGCATGCCTGCAGGCACGTATATTTTAGCCAGCCAGATCTACTGTCTTAGTCGAGGAAGGCTAAGGAAGAACGTAAAAGCGTCTTTATATGTATAGGTGGTATGCATGTCATGAGCACTCTGTGACAAGCTGGACACCCTCCAGCTCACCCTGGCTGATGTCTCCCTTCCTTTGGGATCTTGTCACCACCACCCCACACGTCTGTCCCTGTCACCCAGGCTGCAAAGGGCTGACATGCAGCGTCCTTCTGGTTCTGTTTGGTCAGTGATACAGGGCTCCTGCCTAAGAGAGCAGGGGTAGGGCACATGGTCCTGAACAGTGCAAATGGTCTGAGGAAGTCAGAGCCACAGAGACTTAGAGATACGTGTGTCTCAGGGCCTGTGGACCCTGAGAGGAGTGCTCAGAGCTGGCGAGCTCAGGCCTGGCCCAGACTTCCTGAGGCCAGATGTGGTGGGAGGCAGGACAACATCCTCAGACAGCATCCACTGTCTAGCCCTCACTTTTCTCCCTGTCTCCTCCTCTCCCTGTTCCACTCCAGTCCTTTTTCTTAGTGAGGTGGGTGCCTTGACCAAGTATGAGCTTCGGAGTGAATGGCTCCTCTGGCTGGTGTGTGAGTTCTGGGATGTGGGGACACCCACCCAAGGAAAGGGAATCCACTTTCTAGAGGACAGGCTGAGGGTTTGGCGATAGGCGAGGAATCTCTCTGAGAGTCAGCTTTGTCTGGATTTCCTCTCTCAGGAGAGAGCTTGGAGGATTGAGCTTGTGTTGCAGAATGAGGAACTGAGGTTAGACCTCAGGCAGGACCGTTCAGCTTCTAGGGTGAAGGGACTGAAACTTAGTACCTAGAGAACGCTGGGAGGCGGCTGGTGAGACAAGGAGGAAGAAGTTGGAGTTGGGGGTCAGCCCTGCCCACGCTGCACCCTGACCTTTGTTGAAATCCTTGCCTGAAATCCTCTTTGAGAGTTCTTCCTCAAGACCTCCAAGCCTGTCCCCGGGTTGCCTCATTTCCAAGAGTTGAAGCCCTTTCCAGGTTCTGGGGTGTATGATGGGGGCCTTCTGCCAGTCCCTCCTCTCATCTGGACCATAGGCGGGGGCGCTGCCGCCGCTCCCCTCCCACCTGGGCTCTGAGCACGGGGGTTGGGCCGAAGCAGCCGCCAGAGCCGCCCACCTGCCCGCGGTGTCATGGCAACGACTCTGCCCACGTGGACGATGAGAAAAGGGAGGAGAAGAGAGGAGAGGAAGCACCACGACAAACAAGAGGATGGGAGGGGTCTCCTCAGGGTCCTGCGTGTGGGGGCCCCCACCCCTCTAGCTTGGCCCAGGGCCCCCAGAGCAGGGTGGGGCTTGTGCTCTCGGGCTGGCCTCATTGAGTGCATGTCCTTGGACGTCCTGAGATGATGACCTTGGCCTCCTGTGCTGGAGGGGGTAAGGGAGCCCACTGGGATCCTGGGGGAGATGGGGCTTTCACATGTGCAGACCTCTTCTCTCTCCACCCCATAAGTCGGGGATGGTGCTTGGGGCTGAGAGGATGAGAGCCCGACCTACTTCTCCATTTTCTTACTATTTTTCAAAAGGAAAATGACCCACTTATCAGCCAATCAGACTGGGGCTTGTTCCCAGGCTCATTCCCTGAGCCCCCCTGCCCAGGCCTCTGCTCCATCCTCAGCCTGTTAGTCACATGCTGGACCCACTTCCTGAGGGAAGCAGATGCACCTGTGTGGAGGGTCCTTCCCTGCCATCTGTATGTGCTGGGCTGGGGAGGGGCCTGTTCCTCGGGTGGCCGGAGCCTGACTGATTCTAGTCAGCTCTGCTTTGGGCAGACACACCCCTTTGATGGCCATGGCCCTGGGCACTTTGTGTCCTGTCCGTCATCCCCATGCATTCTTAGAGTGCACTCCATGGAGGGGCAGGAAGGACTCCGGGGTGGGTGGGAGGAGGACTGTGCCCCTCCTCTCATTCTGTGTTAGTGGGTAGTGGTGGGGCTGTCTTTCCATTTCCAAGTGGAGAGGGAGAGCCTGTAGCACTGGAGAGCCATGTCTGTCTGTCTGTCTGTCTGCCTGCCTGCCTTCCAGAGAACACTCCTAGAGTGTTCTGTCTGTGCCTCTCTTTCCAAGCCCCTCCTCCTCCCTAGAATATTGGTCTGGGCCTCAGAGCCCCCTCCCTCCCTCAGCTATATTGGCTTGGGCTGGCTTGGGGGGTGATTAGGGATTTAATTATTTAGTTTCTCCAGCTCAGTAGATTAATTCCATCCATCACAGGCAGGCTGAGCCATCTCCCCATCTTAGGGCTGCCTGGCTAACCCCAGAGGGAGGCAGCATCATTGCTCACCTGGGCCTAGTATTGGATCTGGGAACAATGGATAAAGTTCTTCTTGGGGTAGGATTTGGTGTTTGACATTGAGCAGATGTGGGTGCCTAAGTGTTGTGAAATGAACATGTAGACCTGTTGTATGGGGATAAGCATGTGAACATGTATGTGAGGTTCTGTATCTGTGGAATTTCTGTGTGCACAAGCATCAGTGTCTGTTGGATGAAAATGCACATGTATGAATCCTTGTGGGAACAGGTTTGTATATATCTGTGCACATTATGTGATGATGACTTGATGTGTGAGGACAAATGCCATGTGAGTCGTGTTGGATGACTCTGCGTGGCTGGGTAATCTGCTTCTGGAGAACACGTGTGTTAAATTGTGAATAAGCAGACTTGGGACCAGGTACGCCCATGTGCACAGAAGAAATATTTACCCTGCTGTGTTGAAGAAGGGATGGCAGGGGTGGAGGTTTCCTGAGGCTGAGTGATGAGTCAGGGCACACTGGGGGTCCATCTGGTGATCTCATTAGACCAGTTTGGTCAGAGAGATATGTTGCTTTAGACCTGCCAGGGCTTGGTTTCCTAGTGGTTGAGAGTGTCGGGCCAGGACTAGACCCAGATTCAAATCACCCACCACCTGTGTGACCTTGGGCAATCTTCTTTACATTTCTAAGCCTCAATTTCCTCATCTGTAAAATGGGAGTAATAATGGTACCTACTGCAAAGGATGGTTGTAAGGACTACACAAAGAATTATACCTAAAGCACTTAATGCAATGCCTGATCAACTGTAGGCATTGCAAGAGCTGACCCTTATACTTCAGAGTTGAAAGGCACCAGAGGTTGTAAGACCTGAAATGTGTCCTGTGCTTGAATCCATCCTATACCATCCTCCAGAGTGGCCCTCCAGCCTCAGCTTGTATACTTCCCTGGACAGGACACTCCCAGCTCTTCTGGAAACCCACATCACGCTGGACCAGCTCTGCCTGCTGGGGAGTTCTGGTCCAGCTGCAGAGAGTCATTTCCTTCATGCCTTCTCCCATTTCTCCCCCTGTTTCTTTGTCCCAACAGAGGGGTACTACTTCTTGATGGCTCAATTATTGACCCTGAACTTACTGAGCATCTACTGTATGCCAGGTCTTGTTTATATAGAGATAGATCAGACGGATCCTGGTTTTTAAGGAGCTCACAGCCTGCAAACAAATATTTACCCTGCTGTGTTGAAGTATGGGACCTTAGAGGAGTTAGCAACTACTGTGCCCTGGGATTGATGGGAGGAACACTCTTAGGGGAAGTTTCTTGGAAGAGAGTATATCCGAATTGCATCAGAGGCCAAGTTGGGAGGACAGGCTTTCCATATGGAAGGATCTTGTAGTCTGTGCTGCCTCCTTTCCCCATATTCTCTCCCACTGTGGTCCTGGCTCCTGCTAAGTCCAGAAATACAGAGAAGAGAGCAGGGGCTAAGATACCCTGGAAGCTGGGGGAAGATCAGACAGAGCTGAGGGATGGGAGGTGCCACCACATGAGCCTAGGAGGTAGCCAACCAAGCAGACCTCATGGGGCCCCATGGGGCCCAGCTCTGTGCTTGACTGCCCTGTGGGAGAGGCCCAGAGAAGATAGGCCATGGTGCAGGCAGCGCCAGTGTGCTAACCCAGGACTTCATGAAGGAACCAGACACCTGGGCCAGAGAGTAGGATACGTCATGTCTGCTGCCTGGTGGACCCTTGCCACGGGCTTGAGAGTCTACCTGTTGTTTTCTGATGGCCCTGGCAGGCTCAGGTCGGGCAGCATTCTGGAGGCCAGGGGCAGCATCAGCCCAAGTCTCATCAAACACGTGCAAATATGAGAAGGTGCTAGGATGCTAAAGTCAAGAGAAACCAACATGTGGAGACAGATGTGCCAGTTGCCTTGGACAGATCAGCTTATTTTCTCATTGCCACAACTTTAGGAGGTAGGTATTGTTCTCCCTATCTTACAGACGGCAAAATTGAGACCCAGACAGGTAAGACAAGTTTTTCATGGTCATGCAGGGAGGCTGAGATAAAATGGTTGGAAGCAGATGGTTGTCTTTCCAATACCCAGAAATAAGGTCACTGGCTTTCCCTTCCAGATCTGTGGGGTTGGAAGAGAGGCTGCTAGCACTAGCTGCAGGGGTTGGTGGGGTCTGTAAATCCAGGGCCCCTCGTTCTCTCAGATGCCGCTGTCTGTGGCACTGGGGCTGCTTTGCTGTCTCTGGCATGCTCAAGGGGTAGGAGGTCTTCAAAAGGAACTCAGGCAAACAGGAAATCCGGGGTGAAACATGAAGCAAGTGAGTCTTCGGAGTTCTGGATCTCTGATGTGTGCCTGAGTCAGGAATGGTTACAGCCTCTGCCTGAGGCTGAGAAATGCTCTCAAAGGCAAGGCCTTTGAGATCTGGGAATCTCACACATTTTAGTGGTTTCTCCCTGGTTGCCAGGAGCTAACCTTCAGCCCTGTGCTGGACACTTTACCTACGTTATCTTAATCCTTGTGACATTGTGGTGAGAAAGGAACCATCCTTGCCCCCATTTGAAAGCTGAATTAGAGAGAGATGAAGGAATTTCTTAAGACTGCATGTCTAGTAACTGGTGGACCTGGGGCATGAACCCAAACAGTATAACTCAAGATCCAGAATCCACAGTCTCTCTTGCTCGCTGTCCCTGACCAGGGTCCTGTAGGAGTCTAGTCTTGGGAGTCCTGCGTCTCAGGGATGGGCTGGGATGACTTCCCCAAAGAAGGTTCCTGGAGACCTTCAGGGAGGGGAGCATGGATATGACGAGGCAGAACAGACTGAGGGTTGATCAGTGGACGGAAAGGGAAGAATGGACCAAAAGCAGTTGGCTGTGGCTGCAACTAGAGGGTATGAGGGGATAAGACCTGATCAGGCTGAACTGTGTCTCATAGGGCCTTTGGCAGCCCGGGAGAAGCCTGAACTTTGCTTCTGGTCCCTCTTGGCCACATGGCCCCAGCTAGGAGAGGAGCTGGGGCCCAGAGAGTCTGAATGAAGAGACCTACTTGGGGCTGGGAGATTTCCTTCTTCTCCACAGTGTGGGGAGGATAACATTTCCCCCTTCATTCCTCTTTCCCCTTTCTGCCTTCCTTGAACAGTGCAAAGGGGCAAGTCTGGAGAGACCCAGATGTGGCTGGAAGAGAACCATCTTTATCTGCCAGTTGACAGGGCTAGATAAACATGATGAGCAGGGCTGGGTTTGGTGGCTGGATTTCTAATGCCAGATCTTCCAGGGGCTCTCCAAAGTCCTTAGAGGGAAAGGAGTGGAGGTCCTTTTTTTGTGGATGTTTGGGCACAGGAGTGGAGTGGAAAGGGAAGTCATTCATTCAAGCAGTAGGTTCTTTTTGAGCACCTATTAGTGCTGGGCATTGTAGATGCTCAGAATACTGCAGCATATAAGACAGACGTAGTCCCTGCCCTCCTGGGGCTTATATTCTGCTATGGGGAGAGATACTGTAAACATGTAATAGATAAAGGAAATAATTTCAAAGAACAATAGTGCTTTGAAGGCAATGAAACAGGGTGATGTAGAGCGATCCTGGGGGGATGTGGCTCGACTTTAGTTAGTGAGTGGTCAGGGAAGGCCTCTCTGAGCTGAGGCCTGAAAGATGAGACGGAGGAAGCCATGGGAGTATCTGGGGCAGAGTGTTCCAGCAGAGAGGACATCAAGTACAAAGCCCCCTGAGGTGGGATTTTCAAAGAGATTATAGGGAGTGTGGGTTATTCACAGGCTGAGCACTGTCCAGTGGGTCAGGAGATGGATTTAGACTTGGATCTTCCTAAATGTCTCAAGTGTTTTGGAACAGTAAGCCCATTTTCTGTAAAATTCCTACCCTATACTCTCAGGAAGAGTTGATTAAATAAGGTAATAAAGGTGAATGAAAAAGATCCCAAACCTCCCTCCTCCTGTTTTGTTCCTCCTTCCTTCTTTCCACTCTCTGGGTCAGTGAGAGGAAGAGGTTTTTCTTGGGTCCTAAGAGCAGGTGTTGGGCACAAGGCATGCTGAGTCTCAGCAACAGAGCTGGGTATTGAGGTTAAGACAGGCCGGGAGTGAGGGCCCCTGCCTAGCTACAGAAATCCTGCCGAGGGCAGCTGAGCAAACAGTGCTGAGATGGTCAAGGGAGCTCAGGCAGAGCTGGATGCAGGAAAAGGTGGGGCTGGGGGAGGGATGCCTTCTGATGGGCGTGGGAGCTTGGGCTACGGGTCAGAGGCTCTGTGTTAAGGCTCCCTAGTAGCTAGCTGGCTCCTTCACAGTGGATATAGGGCCCCAGCCCTCAAGCTGCTGTCAGGATAGGGGGTGGTGGCGGACTGGACTGGGAAACTGAGGCAGAATTGTGGCCACTTGAGTTAGGTTGACACAGAGAAATGGGATGGAAAGTCAAAGTCTGAAACTTTGGGGTCCCAAGGGCACACATGGCTCACGCACAGGTGTGAAGGAGCCCAGGCCTAGAGCAGCAAATGAGCTCCAGGCCTCAGTTGATGTAAGTTCTGCTCTTTGGAACTGGTATGGGGATGACCTCACAGGCTCCAATGTGAGGGGACTAAAGAAGGCTGATCCCCAGCAAGAGAGCAACTGTACCCCTTGGCTGTCATCTGGACCATCACGTCCAGCTTGTAGCTCTTCCAGACACCTCTCGGGGAAGGCATGAATCAGTTAATATATCTTTATCTTTATCTTATCTTTATCTGGAATCTTTATCTTAGCCCAAAGCATCACTTTGTGCCAAACTCTGAGACACTGGCCTTTGTCAAATGCACCTGGACACTTGGGTGGCCAGGTGTGGACAGTCTTGAGTAAGAACTGCTTTTCCCCCAGTAGAATACTTTTGTTCTCATATAGTTGTCCTAGCGAGATTAAGTGACCTACTCAAGGTCACACTGTAAACCAGTGGAGGAAGTCATAAAAATGAGAGTGCACATACCGATAGCTGCCTTTCCTGAGGTGTCACCATGTGCCAGGTGCAGCATTGTATGCTTTACCTCGTTAACTGTCGTATCAGTCATCCCATTCAGATGGCTCTAACATTATCTCCATTGTGCGGAAGAGAAAATAGGTGAATCACCTGCCCAAGTACACACAGGGAATCAGTGAATGGAAAGGGGTTTGAACCCAGAGAGTCTGACGACAGAGGCAATACCAATAACTGCCTTGATCCAGGGAGTCTGGGAGTCACCTAGGTCTCAGGAAAGGAAAACCAGCTGATTCGGCCAGGCGGGGCCCTGGGGGAGCGGAAGAGAAAACACTCTGACTCCTTCTTCTGCAGCCCTTTCCTTCCTCCATTTTCCATTCTTTTTCTGGAAGGTAATTGCTTGGGGCAGTGACAACCTCCTGGCGAATTACACAGCTGGTTTCCCAGTGAGATTTGTAACAACAACCCTGCCAGCCTGGCAGCCCCCAGCAAGTTCCGGTTTAAGAAACTAATTGCTGGATTGTGTAGTTGGTGCTAAATTGGGTAATTTCTTGGTGACGGCATGTGTGCCACTTCTTCCAATCCCAGATAGATGCGAGCTGCATCAGAGAATTTGTCACACACGGCACCCTCCCAAGCCTCCTTCACTCCTCACTTCCCAGCCAGCCATAGGCAATCGCCAAAGTGGCTGCTTCCCTGGGCCTGGAGGTTCACCGTCTGGGCAGCTCTCTGTGTCCTGGGATAGTAGATAGATGACTTGGTGCAATAAAATGGGGGAAGGTAACACCAGCACCCAGAGTTGTCAGAGGGTTTCAGGGAGCTTCTGTGTTTATCTGACCTTGGACTTGGAACAAATGCAGTCCTTACCACCCAAGGGCAAAGGCTGTACCACACTCTGGTTACCTCTAGAGTGTGTGGTATGTGTGAGGCTTTTATTTGTTTGTTTCCTTTTTTTTCCCCGCAAACAAATTCACTTTCATTACTGTGTTCCTTCAGAATGGCGTTTAATTAGTTTGGCTTCCCTGGGCAGCAGCACAGGTAGCAGAAAAGCTAAGTGAGGCGTTGGAGTGAGGCTACACTGGCCTTGAATTCCTGGTGTGCCACCAACTCTGTGACCTTGGGCCTGTCAGTCAGCCTCTCCAGGCCTCAGTTTCTTCTTCTGTAAATTGGGAGGTGGGGATTATATCTATCCCTTGGAATGGTTGTGGGAATTAACATGTAGTAAGAGAAAGAGTCTCGTTCTTTGCCCAGGCTCACTTTCACTCAACAAACACCTGCCATCTGCCAAGCATTGTTCCAGCAGTGGAGGCAAAATGCAGTGAATAAGATGATGAAATTCCTGCCCTTACACGAAGCTTACCTTCTAATGGGAGAGACAGACAATTTCTGAATCACACAAATTGAAAATGGTAATGATAGAAGAGCGACAGAGGTACATCGTGCCTTGAGAGCAAACAGCAGGGAGATCTGACCTAGTCAGGGAGGCCAGAGAAAGCTTCCCTGAGGAAGCAACAACTGGGCTGAGATCTGAAGGATGTGTAGGAGTTAGCAAGGCAGAGGTGGGTGGGAAAAGCTTTCTGGACAGGGGGAATAGGCCCCATGATGGGAGGGATCATGGGACTGCAAAAAGATCGGCCTGGCTGGAGCAGAGGAAGCAAGACAGGAGCGTGTTGTGAGAGGATTTTGGAAACCCGGGAAGGGCCAGAGCCTGCAGGCCTTGTTGGACAGGGTAAGGTGCTTTATCCTAAGAACATCAATAAGCCAATGGAGAGTTTTAAGCAGAGAAGTGACATGATCAGATTTGTGTTTCCAAATGACCATTTGGACTGGAGCAGGGTAAAAACAGAAGCAGGGAGACCATTTAGGAGGCTTTTGCAGATGTCCAGACAGGAGATGATGTTCCGAGGTAGTTGGATTAGTTAGCAGTGCTTTCTGCTGCAGATAACAGAAGATCTGGCCAATGGTGGTTTAAATAAAGAGGAGTTTACTGCTTACTGCATTTAGGCCCAGAGGAAGGCAACTGCTTATGTTGTTTCCATGGCTCAGTGACTCCAGGGCTAGCATTTCTATGATACTCCAGGCCTTTCTCTCATGGTGGCAAGACAGCTGCCCTAGCTCCAGGCATCATGACTGTATTCAAGCGGAAAAGAAAGGAAGGAAGGGTGGTACTAGCAAGGTCTGACCCTTTTATTATAAAGGCAGAATCTTTTCAGAAACCCTCATCAGATTTTTTATATATGTATCATTAGCTAAAAGTGAATCATGTGGCCTCACGGTACAAGGGAGGCTGGGAAAGGCGAAAGGATGTTGGGAGTGAGTTTTAGCTAGTCAGCCGACAGTGATTTGGTGGATAGGGAAATAAGTAGGCAGGTCTATTTTTAGGTAGCAAAATCCATAGAACTTGGTGGTGGATCAAATTATTGGTCCCCTCCTCACTTGTTTTCCCTTCCTATTGATTATGTTTATTAATGGGGTGGCAGCAGAAAGAATGTGATCCAAAGCCTGATATATAGGAGGAAGCCTATATAATTAAATTTATGTCAATTAACTCTTCTCTTTAGGAAATCCATAAATTGGATATCTTCTTCCCTCAGTCATTTGGATTTGATTATATCGTTTAGTATTTGGACATGGGGGATTTTGGAAATCCAAAATGAAAGCTTTCCATGAGGGATTACATTGTGTCATCTTTTGGTGTGTTTATTGAGTGGTTTCATATACACTGTATCACTTGGTATTGAAATCCCGGGAGATGGGTTAGGAGGTATTGTTAGACTTAGAGATGGTAGGTCATTATCTAGTGTTACACACCTTCTGGTCTCAGGGCTTGTGCTTTTTCCACTAGACAATGCTGCCCTTTAAGACTTGGGTAAGGGAGTCGAGGTGATTTGTCTGGAGATGAACAAATACAGGGGCCCCTCTCCTCTGAGACTAGAGCTGGGAGAACATGGATTGATGCTAAAGAGACTGAAGTTTGATAAGATCTTGATGAAGGCTCAGTGGCTGGCAGCAGTGCCTGTGTTGGGTGGGGGGATGGGGGACCTGGGAATGTCCACCACTGGGAAGCACATCAGCTTGATGTGGCCACAGACAAAGCAAATGGGATGGTCTGGGCTTCTGTCAAAGTGGTCGTCTGTGCTGGGTGTCTCAGACATGGGTCCTGCCTAGGGCAGGAGGAGGAGGACCATGCCATGGATGAAAGACCAAGCTATCAAGCTTCTTTCCAAGGCAGAGACATGCTTCTAGGTGGTTTTCCAAGAACTCCTTGAGAGGCCATTTTGCTCTGAAATCATCTCTGCTTCCTCAGAGAGGGGCAAAGGAGGAGAATTGTCATCTAGAGCCAGACAGTTGATATCTGTGAGCTCAACCCAGTTTCCCTCCAGGGAGGATAACCAGCGGCTTCTCCAGCTCAGACCATAGGGTGGGCCAGGGTCTGGGCATGTCCTACCCTCTCCTCTATGGAAGATTCCCAGGAGACTTCACAGTCGTCTCCATGTCTTGCATCCCTCAGGGTCAGGAAGTTCTTCTTGTTGTCTGACTATGTCTCTTACACTACTATTAATCATGCCTGCAAAGCTAGCGCTTCCTCCTGACATCCTCGTGTCTAATAATGGCATCATTAGTCTTCCAGTCACGGCTGCTGCAAACTTCAGAGTCGTCTTCCTTTCTGACTCTCTCTCCCATATCTTCCCAGTGTTTTCCGAACCCTAAATGTCTGCTGGAACTCTCCCAGCCTAACCCTCAGAATTCCTTATTTGCCCATCTCTTCTGCTTTTGTGCCTACTGTTTCCTCCACTGGAAATTCTCTCTCCCCTACCACCTTTGTATGTGGAACACACAGCCATCTTGTTCTTCATCTCAAACCCACTCTTCTCTGGGAAGTCTTCCTCAATTTCCCTCTATTGGATCAGGCCTTGCCCTTATCTGAACTGGCCTAATATTTTGGTACCTCTTTCCAGCACAGTCATTTGTTCATCTTCTTAGTGAACATTTATTGAAGAACAGCTCTGGGCAAAGCCCTGACTTAGATGCTGTGTATCCAGGGATATAGGATTTGGTTCCTACTCTGCAGAAGATCAGATTTTAGTTGGGGAGACAGAAACTGAAACAATTTCAGTGCAGTGTGATAGCTGCTTTCATGGGGGAACCCAAGGTGTTAAAAAAGCCCAATAGAGAGACATAAGCAAAATAAAAGTACAGAAAGTCTTTAAGGAAAGCTGGGGCTTAATAGGAGAAAGTGTTAGGCAGGGGAATGGGTTAGGGGGCGGATGAAAGGAGATTCTAGGAGGAAGCAGCAGCTTGTGCGAAAATACAGAGACCTAAGATAACCCTGTCATGTGAGAGGTTTTTCCCCTGTTAGAATATAAGCCTCTCCATGACAGGGATCACACTTAAATCACTTCTATACACTTCTCACTTAGAGTCTTGTTATGGTAGCTGCTCAATTAATACTTGTGGAATGGAATCATATTTGAGGGCAATGAAAAAAAAAATGCAGTGGCTCAGCACCATGGACAGATCACACAGACACCTGCAGTTGGAGGTAGTCCAACCTGCAAGCTCATTTGCATGTATTTGCATAATGAAGCCAACTTCATTTCCCTCAGGGTCCAAAGGCTCTGCATTATGGGGGATCCAATCAGTCCTAGTGTGGGGAGTTGGGCAGAGAAACTGTCAAGACCAGAGACTAGTCCCCTGAGGACTCCAGGAGAATCTCCTTTCCTCTTTGCTTACCAAACCCTTTTCTTTCCCGTCAGGAGCCAGTGGTCCTGAGCCTTCTGAAGTTAGGATTCTGCCTGGTGGTGTGGATCCTGAAACCAAGGATGGGACACCCCGGATGGTGAGTGGTAGGAGAGTCTGGGAGATGGGGTTCTCAAATCAGAATAACTTGGGTTTGAAACTTGATTCAGTGTGACTCACCCACTTACTGGCTTTGTGACCTCACCATTTTGAGCTCAGTTTTCTCATGGGTAAATGTCGATAATGTCTGCAAACAGGATTTCAGTGGGATTAGAGAATATTAGGTAAGCACAGTACCTGTACATAGCAAGTGCTCAGAGATGAGCTGTGAGTAGGATCTGGAAGAAGCCTGAAACATGGTGGATGTGGGGAGGTGGTGGAGGGGAGGAAGTGAGGATGAGCCTTGGTGGTGCGGCTGTCTGGAGTCTTTGAGGCTGTCATCCCTTCATAGTCAGCAGATGGCCCAGGAGCCTGGTCTAGGATGAGAGAGGGCACCGTCTGCCAGCTCCTCAGTCCCTGTCCCTCCTGCTGGCACCCCCTCCTGCTGTAGCTCCTGTCCTGGCAGCTCTGGAGTCCTGATTGGAGGCAGATCTTGCTGAGAGCTGACCTCTCTGTCCCGTAGCCTTGGCAAGCCTGGGATGGGGGCCAGGGGCACTGGTTCCAATGCTTTCTCTCCATCACCTCTCTTCCCTGCCAGCCCACTGTTCCTGGGAGGAGGAACTCCTGGGTTCCAACCCCAGTTTAGAACTCAGATGCTGCTCAAAAAGCCAGCGTTCCTCCTCTTTATGATTTCTCCTCCCTTCATGACTCCTCTCCATTGGAATGAGGGTGGTGGTAAAAAGCAGAAGGGGAAATTTCATTGGGAAATATTTGGAACCCGGAAGAGGAAGGAGGAGTCATCTCAGGTTATCCCTTCCTATCTCAGTCCTGGGGGGAGGGAGAATGAGCTTGCAGCCAGATGGAAGGAGCTGGGTGTGGAAGGAAGGGGAGGGATTTTCCCGCGGAATCATGGCGGATATGTAGATTTGGGTCCAGTGTTCTTTTTGGTTACTGCTGCTGGAAGCTGTGACCCTGAGGCCTGGCTCCTCACAGCAGTGGTAGTTCGGGATGGGACATATATGTGGCTCTGGATCACTTCGCCTCAAGTCAGCTAGTTAAAAGCTAGTTCACCTAATCACTAGTGTTTGAATATTCTTTTTACGTCTGTATGGGTATCTTTTTATTTTTGGTTACCTAAGCATTTCTAAAAACCCCGTTAGATGAGGGCATTTCCTCTTGTGAATAAGTATTTATCTTATTTGCTGCATTTGATGAATGATGATGTTATTTTGTGCTCTTTTGAGCATCTTTGTCTGGTATGACTGTTTTAAGGATGTTAAGCCCAGTTTTGGAAAGATAGTACAATTAATCACAGTAAATTGATATGCGTTACCTAAAGAGACATAAGAATACCTAACAAAAGATAGTTTTAGGTAAAGTGGCCTGTTCAGTTCTAATCCCATTGCTTCCTATTTTCTCAGGAGATTTCTGGGGCCTGGCCCCCAACACTATGAAGAGCTCTTGCTGAGGCCATGAGGGGTTATCATGGCGACCGAGGCAGCCATCCCCGCCCAGCCCGCTTTGCTGACCAGCAGCATATGGACGTGGGCCCTGCTGCCAGGGCCCCATACCTGCTGGGCTCCGGGGAGGCCTTCTCCAGTGAGCCCCGCTTCTGTGCCCCAAGAGCTGGCCTGGGACACCTTTCTCCTGAAGGGCCCCTGAGCCTGAGCGAGGGGCCATCCGTAGGCTCTGAGGGAGGGCCAGGAGGGGCCGGGGTTGGGGGGGGTAGCAGCACCTTCCCCAGGATGTACCCTGGCCAGGGCCCCTTCGACACCTGTGAAGACTGTGTGGGCCCCCCACAGGGCAAGGGTGCCCCCCGCCTGCCTCCCACACTTCTGGACCAATTTGAAAAGCAGTTGCCAGTTCAACAAGATGGCTTCCACACGCTGCCATACCAGCGAGGTCCAGCAGGGGCCGGGCCCGGGCCAGGGGCAGGGCCTGGCACTGCCCCCGAGGCCCGCAGCGAGAGTCCCAGCCGTATCCGGCACCTGGTTCACTCTGTGCAGAAGCTGTTTGCCAAGTCCCACTCTCTGGAGGCTCCAGGGAAGCGGGACTATAATGGGCCCAAGGCTGAGGGAAGAGGTGGCTCCGGGGGAGACAGCTACCCTGGCCCGGGCTCTGGAGGCCCCCACACCTCCCACCACCACCATCACCACCACCACCACCACCACCACCAGTCCCGGCATGGCAAGAGGAGCAAGAGCAAGGACCGCAAGGGGGACGGACGGCACCAGGCCAAGGCCGCGGGCTGGTGGAGCTCCGATGACAACTTGGACAGTGATAGCGGCTTCCTGGCGGGTGCGCGGCCCCCTGGTGAGCCTGGTGGTCCCTTCTGCCTGGAGGCTCCAGATGGGTCCTACCGGGACTTGAGCTTCAAGGGACGCTCTGGTGGGTCGGAAGGCCGCTGTCTTGCCTGCACTGGCATGTCCATGTCACTGGATGGACAATCCGTCAAGCGAAGTGCCTGGCATACCATGATGGTCAGCCAGGGCCGGGATGGATACCCAGGGGCCGGGCCAGGCAAGGGGCTCCTGGGTCCGGAGACCAAGGCCAAAGCCAGGACTTATCACTATCTGCAGGTGAGGCTTTGGTTGGGGTGGGGAAAGGGTCCTCAGCCCTCATCAATGTTGTCACCCAGGGAACTGTGGAAGGGGTTGGATGGGAGCCAGCTGTTCCTGTGATGTTGGGTCTGGAGGCAAGGAGGCTCTGCCCTGCCTTACTATATCACTTTGAGCCCCTTTTGGGATCTCAGTTTCCCATCTGTGCAGTGAAGGGGCCCTTCTATCCTGGTGTTGGATGTCAGTGCCAGGAAGACTTTTCCTTGATGTGCTGTTTTGAACAAGGTGTGCTGGCCTCTTGTCTTGTGAGGCTGGAGGCAGAATGAGGTTGAGGGTAGGTGGTGAACAGGACAGCGTGGTGCTCCCCGGCTGTGGCTTCCCTTAGATTTGAGGTCAGCAGTTGGAAACAGTCCTCCTGCCCCCAGGCCTTCTCCAGACCTCTTTACTGCTTAAATCTGGGTGGTCCAGATAGTGTTTGATTATGAAGGTCAGTTATTTCCAGAATGTGCCTCTGCTGGTGTTTGCCATTCTGGGGTACCTGCAGGACACCCATGAGGCTGTGGAAGATTCTGGGAGCCTGTGTCTCAACTGGTATGCTGTCCTGTCCTCTTTAACCACCTCTGTGGTGTCTGCAGGTGAGGCTAGGAGCTCTGACCCCTTCTTCCTATGGAGCCTTTGTCCATCTCACACTGACCTCTCTCCATCTTATTAAGATGGGGCCAGGGGCTCTTCTTGCCGTCAGGCTTCCTCTTTTCTGCCTCAGGCCTCCCTCCCCTATCCCCTGACATGTTCTCTTGAGCCCTCCTGTAGTTTTAGGAGGAAACGTCTAGAGAAGTTCTAGAAGTCCAGTAGACTTATGGTTATCCCTCAAACCCACATTCCACGTAGTTAATCCACATCATACTCATTCAGTGAGCATTTCCTGGATTCTGGGATACAAAGATGAAGACACAGATGCTGCTTGGGAGGAGACCACAGTTTAAGGGTGGGATAGACAAGGAAACAGATAGAATACACTGTGATGAGGCCGTGCTAGGAGAGAGCCTTGGGAACCATGGTCGCCCAGAGGAGGCACCTCACCCACCTGGGGTGATGCTGGCCAGGGGTTGCCCAGAGCAACTTCTAGGAAGAGTGTCGCCTGAGCAGAATCTCAGTGGAGGAGTTGGAATTAGTCAAGTGCAGAAGTTCTAGGATTAAGAGTGTTCCAGGAAGAGGCTATAGCATGTTCAAAGGTGTGGAGAATTGAGCTTGCATGTGTCTTTTGGGTGTCACAGACCTTTCTGATAAGTTGTGCACATGTTAGGGCTCTCCTGGGTGGGGAACTTACAAAAGCTCAAGGGACAAATGGGAAGTAGAAGCAGGAAGGGGTGAGACACAGAGGGGAGGTTGGAGACTTCTAGGATTCAGGACTTCTGGGTTGGCCTTGGATTGCCCCCTCCCTGAGTGGAGAGGTTTTCTCAGCTGGGAATTGAGGAGTCCAGCAGCAAAGGCCAAGAAGAGAACACCATCCCTTCTTCCATCCCTGGAGCCTTGCCACCACACCGCTGCTCCCTGCTACTTCTCCAGGGCTGCCCTGACCTCTCTGGGGGCTTTCTTTTTAATATGCACCTCACAGTGTCCTGCAGGGGAGCCAGCAGCTCCGCAGCGGCTATGGAGCAGGAACCCTGCAGTGTAGCAGAGCGTGCCCTGGCTGTCCCGTCTGCCTCCCTCTGCCTGCCTGTGGCTCCTCTGTATAGAGTGTGGGGAAGGGGAATGATCCATCAGGGGCTGGGAGCCCAGGGCACCTTAGGATTGGAATGTCAGCCTGTTTGCAGGAGAACAAGGGGCTGCAGGGACTCTCCAGACAGCCTGGTGCTCCCCTGGCACAAACACAGGGGAAGCTGAGCAGGTGTCTGTTGGATGCCCAATTCTTTTGTTGAGATGCTGTTTCTCCCAGTGGACTCCAGCTCTCCCTCAACCTTCTTCCAGAACCCCTCTTTCCACTCAGAGATCTTGTTCCTTTATGGAGCTTTGTCTCCTCCCTTTGTTCCCACCTTATGACTGAGCCCAGCCTCCCCCACCTCAACAACGCCCTGTGGGCACCTGCATGGGTTCCCATCCCACCCCTGAGTCCCTGTCTCACACTGATCTCTCCCCACTCATCTAGTCTCACTAAATGCCAGTGCCTTCATCATACCTCGTTCTTCACAGTGTGGGCCAACCATCAGGACTCCTTCGCCTTCCTGTCAGCCCACCTGTAGACTCATCCAGGTCCCCAGTCAGCCTCATGCCCTTCCTTCTTGGCTCAGAAGAGAAGCCAGGACCACCATCCCAGGCTGACCCCTCCAGCAGGGCTTGTGCCCATCTTCCCAGGACCCCTTTCATCCATGAACTGTTTCTCTTTCCTTTTCACATTTAAAGACTATCTTTATCTTTACTGGCTCTTTCCCTCATCCAGAGAACATGCCCCAAACTTTCTCATCCTGAAAAAAATCTTTCCTGAACTGCCTATCCTCTTCCGTCTCCTGTCTTCCCTTCATATCTAGGTTCTTAGAGTAGAGACTCCACTTCTCTTCCTCTCACACTCCCCTTTACTTACAGCCCGACTTCCATACCCCCGCCTCTAAAACGCCATGCAGTGGGCACCAGTGGGCTCTTGAGGGCTCTCCTTGAAAGGTGCCTTTCAATGCTTATCTAATAAAAATGGTTAACATTGAGCACTTACTCTGTGCTGGGCACACTACATTGGTCTAATTATCCTTCCCACCAACGCTGTGATGCGGGCATAATTGTCATTCCTAGTTCACAGACAAGGAAACTGAGGTGTAGAGATGGATCCATTTTGCTCAAGTTCACCCAGCTATCAAGTGTTGGGGCCAGAATTTGAACATGGGTCTGTCTAACTCTTTAGCCCAAATCACTAACCTCTGCATGCACGGTGGCATTTGACATTATCAACTCCTTCTATTCTGGAAATGTCTCCCATTTCCATGACATGGCATTCTCCTGACTTCCCTCCCACCCCTCTGCCCACTCCTTCTCAGGTGACTTCATAGGCTCCTCTTCCTGTCTTTGCAGTCCCCTTTTAAATGTCAGTGCCTCCCTTCCCACCTCTCTTTCTTCTTTCCCCTGGGCTGTTTTCATTCACTCCTTTGGATTCAGCTGCCACCCATGCTCCCACATATCTGCTTCCAGCCCAGATCTCTCCACTGAGCTCCAGAACCAAACACCCAACCACCTGCTCCATAGTTCTCTGCCTGACTTAAGATGCTCAACCCTGAACCTATCACCTTTTCCCCAAACCTGTTTCTCTGGGATTCTGTGGCTCAGTGAGCGACAGCACCATCCCCCAGGTCCTCAGCCAGCAGCCTCCCCGTCATCCTCGACTCCTCCCCGCCCCCTCACCCCCCACGTCTAATCAGGCTCAGTGATGCTCCTTAACACCTCTCATCTCCATCTCCTCTTCCCCCTCTTGTCATTGTCTTAATTTAGGCCTCATCATCTCTTGCTTGGATAACAGCATCAGCCTCTTAATTGGTCTCCCTCCTGCCACTTGAGCCCCTGCCCTGCTCCTGGCCCTTCATAATCCATCCTCTGTTTGGGCTGTTGAAGAGCTCTTTCTGAAACAAACTGATGTCACTGCCCTGCTTAAAACCCTCTGTGGCTTCTCATAGAAGATGGTGGGGTTGGGGGGAGTCAGAGGATTTGGGATTCAAGCGGGTTAAGAGGGTGAAGGAGAAGGAGGAGTGAAAGGTAAGTGAGGTCAGGTGATGCTTTACAGTTGGGAGTGAGATTGACATAGGTCCCTTTGGCCTCCGAGCTTCAAGATCTTGGCCCCTGGCATGTCAGCCCCTAGACTCTCTAGGTGGCCCTCAGTGAAGTAGCATGAGGTCCGTGGAGGATGATGAGCACCTCCTGTAGAGGAGGGGATGACCTGAGACTTCACCTGGTCTGCCTCTGCATGCTCCTGAGCGTGGCCTTCTCTGGCCAGGGTGGAGCCCCTCCCACAGGCAGTGGAGAGAGGGTCCCGGCTTCTAGATTCAGTTGGGACTTGTCTGAGAGACAGAGGTCCCTGTCCCTGCAGGTGCCGCAAGATGATTGGGGGGGTTACCCTACTGGGGGCAAGGACGGGGAGATCCCCTGCCGCAGGATGCGGAGCGGCAGCTACATCAAAGCCATGGGGGATGAGGAGAGCGGAGACTCAGATGGCAGCCCCAAGACATCTCCCAAAGCCGTCGCCCGGCGCTTCACCACCCGTCGCTCCTCCAGCGTGGACCAGGCTCGGATCAAGTAAGGACAGGGAGAGCCGGGTGGGGGGGTTGGGCAGGAAGCCAGTACTGGGTGCCTGCAGGAGATGTGCGGAGAGCGGTACCAGTCCAGTTCCCTGCTTAGGGTTTAACCGGGGTGTCTTGCTCTGCTCCATGGAAAGAGGGATCCCTGTGACGGCCCCCATCTGAGTGCCTCTTTGGCAGAGTCCCTTTCACCCAGGAGTCTCCTGGGGATCTCTAGGGGTTTCTGATGGATAGAACCAGCTCGGGGCCCCAGTGCTCTCATTCCCCTCCCCCGCCCCCTAGCAGACCCCCGTTCTGAATCTGGAATTCTGACCTTTCCTAGCTGCTGTGTCCCACCCCGGATCCACCCCCGGAGCTCCATCCCTGGCTACAGCCGTTCCCTCACCACCGGACAGGTAGGGAGAGGCCTGGCACATCAGCAAAGGGTGGGAAAGGGACTTCAGTCCCATGCTCAGCCCAGGCCTTCAAATCAGGAATTTGCCCATGGAGAGAGTGCAGGTCTGGTTCTGGGGATTTGGGAAGACTGCCCTGGGACTCATGGAGCTGACTCGGACTGAGAAGCTCGGAGAGTCACATCCGTAACAACCACCAAGCGTTCTCAAGGTGATGAGCTTGCAAGAGCAACATCAGTTCTGTGAGGTTCCCCAGCCCTGTCCTGGCCTGATTGCTCCCAGCCCACCCCATGCAAAAGGCAGGATTGACTGTCTAGGCTGGAGATAGGCAGAACTGCAGTCCCAGAGATGATCTAGGCTTGAGTTCTTTCCGCTCCACTCCCTACCGTGGACCCCGCTGACAAGATACCTCTGGCTCAATGCCTCTGTTTTCTCACCTTTGAAATGATAATAGTAGTGATGCTTATCTCACAGGAGTTTTGTGAGAAAATGTATGCAAACACAGGGTACTGTTCCCCCAACTGATATTTTATAGGTGTGAGTTCTACACCTAAGTGTAGACTTTCCTGTTAACTAAAGGAGGCAGTCCAGTTCAGTAATTAAAAGCATGAGATAGGTTTGAATTCCAGCCCAGCTCCTTAACCAGCTGAGTGACCTGGGGCAAGTTACTTGACTTTTTTGAGCCCCACTCTCCTTATTTAAAAATAGACATCATAATAGTGTTCTTGGCACATAGCCAGCACTCAATAAAGGTTAGCTATTTTTACTGTCTGCTGGGGAAAAAAAGCAATGCAAGAAGCAGTGGAAAAGACTGTCCACCTTGGCTCCCATTGTTTGCTGCTGCAGTCTCTCAGCATTTCTTTGCCACGTTTCCTGAATCAGGGAATCTGATTGGCACAGCTGTCTTTTCACATGAGACCAGCCTATGTTGCTAAACCCACTAGTTAATGCCCAGTCTTTGTTTCACTTGATCCATCAGCAACTTCTAACATAGCAGATGACTCTCTCCTTCCTGAAACACCTTTCTCAATTGGCTTTGAGGACACTGCACCTTTTAGGTTCTTCTAAAGTTTCTCTCTGGCTGCTTGTTCTCAGTCTGTCACTGGTACCGTCAAAGTGTCAGGATCTAAACACTGGAGTTTTCCAGGGCTTAGTTCCTGAACAACTTCTACACTCACTCTTTGGGTGAGCTCATCCAGGTGCATGGCTTGGAATATTATTAAGAGACAGATGACTCCCAAATGTACACAGCCAGCCCGTATTCTCCCATAAATGCCAGGCATGCATATCTAACTGTGTACTGAAATCTCACCTGGATATTGAGTGGACGTCTCAAATGTAAGATGTCCCAAATTAAACTTCTGGTCCCCTCTCCCTAACCCCCACAAATTTCCTCCTCCATCCAGCGTCTTCTCCATTTCAGATAATGGCAGTTTTATCCTTCCAGGAGTTCTGTTCTGAAAGTCTGAAGTTAGTCTGGACCCCTTTCCACTCTCCAATCCTTCAGCAGATCCTGTTAGCCCCACCTTCAAAGCATTTCCAGGATCTAGTCACTTCTCACCATCTCCACTGCTAGCACTCCAGTCCAAGTCACAATGTTCTTTTGTCTGGGCTATGGCACTGCTTTCTAGTTGGTCTCTTGCACTTGCCCTTGTTCCACTTCATTCTCTCAAATTACAGCCAGAGCGATCATCTAAAACAAAATTGCATTCCCTTAAAACCTGACTCAGAGGAATAGTCGAGCACTTTACTGTGACTTAGTAAGGCTCTGCATGATCTGGCCCTTGCTGCCTCTGAGTTCCTTTCCCAACACTGTTCCCCTCCCTCATCTGCTCCAGCCGCACTGGTCCCCTTGCTGACCCTCCGACACCACACAGGTGCTTCAGCCACAGGGCCTTTGCTGCACTCTCTGCCTGGATCGCTCCTTCCCACACACTCTCATAAATTGCTACCTCACTTTTTTCGTTCTTTCCCCAAATGTTCTAAATTTTAACTTTACCCCCCCATATTTCCCATTCCCCTTTTCTGTTTTTTTCTCCTCCTCCTTCTTCTCATCACTTTACATTATCTAAGACCACGCATACTTTACATATTTCTCCTGGGGACATGGTTTATAATCCCGGCTTTACAGAAGAGGAAGCGGGTTTAATGAGCTAGAGACTATCCATTCTGACATCTGCTTGAGAGTTTAGTACATTTATATTTATTGTGATTTCTGATATGTTTGGATTTATTTCTGTCATCTTATTTTGTGTCTTCCATTTATTCTGCCTTTTGGGTGATGCTTTTCTATTCCTTTGCTGCCTTCTTTTGGATTGATTGGATTTTCTTCATTTTTCTCTTCACCAGACCCCACACTAATTTGGCAGTCATATATTTTAATTTCATTATTTTTGTGGTTATTCTTATAATTTTCATGTTGCGTATTTGACTTAGCAAAGTCTAAAATTGACAATTATATCTATCCTTCTCCTGAACAATGTACATGTACTTGCTGCCCAGTATTTTAGTTCCACCTTCTTTTTACCTCTCCCAATTAGTCTTCATTATTGTTGTTACATTTTATACTACCAGTACATGATTTATATATATACCCACATTTTTACCTTTCTCCCTCCTCACTATACCTTCTTACATTTCATTCCTTCCTTTTAAGGTAAATTCTTTAGTAATTTTTTTCAGTGAATGTCTATTAGTAGCAAATTCTGTCTTTAACAAAAAATGTAGTTTACCCTCACTGTTTAACATAACTTAGCTTATTATAGAATTCTGGGTCAACATTTATTTTCTCTCAGTGTTTTGAAGCTGTTCCTCTGACATCTGTCTTCTGTTGTTGCTGTTAATAAGTCCACTGTCAATCTAATCATCTTTGTTGGTTATTTTCATTTCTCTCTGATTGCTGTCAAGCTCTTTCTTGTCTTTGATTTTGGTGTCCTGCGGTTTCACTATGATGTGTGTGTGTGTGTGTTCCTTGAATCTGAGGATTCATGTTTTTCATCGAATCTGGAAAATTCTGTCATGGTTACTGTCTGCTGGTACATCTTTTTCCATCTTTTTACTTTCAATCTACCAGCTTTTGTATCCAATCTGACAATCTCTGTCTTTTGAATGGGACGGTTTTCTCTATTCACATTTAGTATGATTATGGATATGGTTGGATTGTCTCATGTCATTTTTGTTCCTCCATTCTTCCTTTACTGCCTTCTTTTGTATTAACTATTTTGTGTACCATTTAATTTTTTTTTGCTAATTCCTTTTTTACTATATTTGTGGTTGCACTAGGAATAACAATGTGAATCTTAATATTAAAATCTAATCAATTATGACAAAATATAGAAACATTGCTCTTATATGTCTCCTTTTTCTCTCCCTTCTTTGTGCTATTATTGTTATATATTACCTATACATGTTATAAACCTAAAATTTATTATAAACCAATAATAGTATTTTAATAATTGCTTTGCATAATTTTATGTCTTTTAAAGAAGTGGAGAGAAAAATATATTTGTAGAGTTACTTATATTTACTCACATATTTACTGTTTCTAATGCTTTTCATTTCTTCCGATGGATATGAGTTACCACTGAGTGTCACTTCGTTATAGGGTGAAGAACTTCCATTAGTATTTCTCATAAGATAGCTCTGCTGGCAATACATCCTTCAGTCTTTATTTATTTGGAGATGTTTTTATTTTTATGTAATTTTTCGAAGCATAGTTTTGCTGGATATAGAATTGCTGGTTGACAGTTTTTTTCTTTCAGCACTTTGTACCATTCCACTGCCTTTGGCATTCATTGTTGATGAAAAGCCAGTTGTTAGTCATATTGTTGGGTTTTTTTGGTATGTGATGAATTGTTTTTCTCTTGTTACTGTTAAGATTTTCTTTGTCTTTTAACATTTTGGCTGTAATGTGTCTGGGTATGGATTTCTTTGTGTTTAACCTACTTTGGATTCATTGAGCTTGTTTGATATGTAGATTAATGTGTTTCATCAAATTTGGAAATGTTTAGGGCCATTATTTCTTCAAATATTTTGTCTTCTTTTTTCTCTCTCTCATCTTCTTCTGTGACTCACATTACATGCATACTGGCTTGCTTAATGTTGTCCCATAGGTCTCTGAGGTGCTGTTTATTTCTATTTCATCTTTTTTCCCATACATTCTTTAGATTGGGTAATGTATGCTGATCTATCTTCAAGTTTACTGATCATTTTTTATGTTCAGCCTTTCTAGTGAATTTTTAATTTCAATTATTGTACTTTTCAGCTCCAGAATTTTGATTTGATTCTGTCTTTTTTTCCCCCTAAATTCTCTTTGTTGTGATTTTCTATTAATGATGTCAGTGTTGTCATACTTTCCTTTAACTCTTTAAACATACTTCCTTCTTTGACCATTCTCATAATAACTTCTTTGTAGTCTTTGTCTGATAAATTAAACATCTGGGGACATTCACATTTTCTTGTTTATTTATTTTGTTGATTATTGAAAATTTTAGGTAATATATTGTAGCAACTCTGGATTCTTACTTTACCTCTTGAAGATTGTTATTGCTTTTGTTTACTTGTTTGTTAATCTCTGGACTAAATCTGTGAAATCTGTCTACCTTGCCAGATGCAGCCTCTGATGTCTCCACTAATTTTTTTCCTCTTTCTTGTTTTTATTTTTAAGCCTGGTTTCCTAGGGGTTGACCTAGTGTCTACATGGCTTAGAGTCCAGCCAGAGACAGATCAGAGGTTGTGTGCATAAACTTCAAGCCTATAAGGCTTCTTCTCTCTGCTTTTGTGGTTTTAGGTATAGGCTCGGGAGTACAAACATTGGGCTGTTTTCAAGCATGCTCTGGCTTTTACTTTTCGCCAGGCTCTCTTGCATTTCTTCTGCACATATGCACAGGCTACATTAGCCAGGGATGTGTAGGGGGCTCAGGGCCACTCTGATCTCTATTGTACATGCAGCCAGCCTCTAGTTAACTCAGAATATGTGGAGAACTTACCAAATTCTCTATGGCTGTCTTACTCCCCACTAAATCCCCATTTAGTCTTCCAGTCCATTGCTTGCCCCAAACAGGGATGAAAACGCAGCCTGGCAGTGCTGCTGTTATTCCTGCTCTTGACATTATAACTGAAAATGCTCAAAACTAAGTTATCCCCCTTTCGTAGTTGCAGTGAAGCTTCTGGTTTTCACAGCATGGCCCACCTTGGTTGAACTAGTGCAACTGATAGAGCAGGGAGCTTGCGGAATGGGAGTAGCCCCAGGCAAGGTCACCACAGACTCATGCTGTTCTCACTCAAAGTTCAGTAATTTTCATGAATGTGTTTCTTTGCTGTATACTTTTGATTGATTTTCAGAGTGATAAAATGGTTGTTTTTGACAGTTCTGTGCAGCTTTATAGTTGTCTTGGGGGATAGGATTTTGTATCCTTCTCTGTTGTGTCTGAAGTCAGAAGTCTGGAAAATTCTCAACTACTATTATTATCTCTTCAAATATTGCCTTTTCCACATTCTATCTAGTTCCTCCTCCATAACTCTTATTAGTTGGGGCCTTTTTATTTTTTCCTTCATGTGTCCTAACCTCTCTTTCATATTTCTCATCTCTTTACCTCACTATGCTGCCTTCTGGGTAAGTTCCTCAGATACATCCTCTGATTTACTGTTTTCTCTTCAGTTGTGTCTCATTTACTACTTAACTCATTAATCAATTGTGTTTTAAATTTACCCCTTTCCCCCCTAGAAATCCGATTCAATTCTTTTTCAAATGTTTCTAGTTTTCTTTTCAAAGCTTTTGCTCTGTCCTTATGTTTTCAGTTTATATCTTTTAAGTTTTGGAAAATTTAAACATGATTTAAAAACTTAATTCATTTTAGCTAAGGTAATGCTAGTTGCCATAATAGATAAACCTTGAATTCTCAATAGCTTAACTCAATAAAAGTTTAGTTCTTGTTCATGCCACGGTTTATATTAGTTATCTATTGCTGCAAAATAAAATACCCCCAAAACATAGTGTCTTAAAACAAAAAAAATATTTATTATCTCACAATTTCTGTGGGTCAGGAATCGGTGCCACCTGGATCACAGGCTTCATCAAGGTATTGGCCAAGGCTGCAATCATCTCCAAGGCTTGACTAGAGGAAGATCTCCTTTCACGCCCACATGGCTGTCAGTGGGCCTCAGATCCTTGGCATGTGGGACTCACCATCACATTCGCCACATTACACAACTCACAACACAGCTTGTATCCCCCAGGACAAAGGCTCCGAGAGAGATAGTAAGAGAAGGTGTCCAAGATGGAAGCCACAGTATTTCTGTAATCTAATCTCAGAAATGACATGCCATTGTATTGGCCCTATTCTGTTCATTAGAAGTGGGCCAGTAGGTCTAATCTGCAGTCAAGAGGAGGGGACTGTGCAAGGGTGTGAATGCCAGGCAGTGACGATCATAAGGGGTCATGCCAGAGGTTGTCTACCACACAGTTTAATATTAGCTCATCTTTAAAGGAGCTTTATCTGTGAAAATCCTGGGCACCGTGGGTTAGGAGTGGGTCCTCCAGAAAATATTTAAAAATTCTTTCTGTTAGGCTATTTTTGGCCTGGGACCATTTTCTGTAAATTTTAAATTTGGGGGGTCTGGCCCATGCAGACAGAGAATTCGGTTTCCTGTGTGAAGACTATCTTGTGGGTATAAAATCTTAGGAGATTTACCTCCTTGTCCCTCCCCAAAGTGCCTAGAATACAGACTAGCTTCCTTGTCATCAGTCTGTGCTGATAATTGATTTTTTTTAGCTTACCTTTTCATCAAAGCTTTCTCCTTTTCTACTTTTATGCAGGTCCTAATTTCTAATCCCAAGCTTCATGTGGGCCCAGAGCCTTACTCCTGCAACCTGGTGTTAAAACCTCTGCCCTCTGGTTACCAGCAGTCCCTGCCCCCACCTCCCACCTACACTGGGCTGTTTGCAGCCTTGGCTCACACAGTTAATATTCTGATTTCCAGTCTCCTCTTTGCTTTTGTCCCCTAGGGACTTCTCTCGCTTTTTTGTGAGCTCAGCTATGCATATAAAACAGCATTTGTTATATTTTATCCAGTGTTTTAGAATGTTTTAAAATGGGAGGGGTTTCCAAGGTTATCTAAACCAAATGACATATGTAAAATATACAAGATGTTGCCTAGCCCCCAGTTGAAGCCACTAACTCTGGTACGGACAATTTTCAATTAGACCCAAACAAAGTATTTTCTTTTAAATATCCCACATCCTTGGAAATATTTGCTGATTCTGAGTCTGGTGTGCAGAAGGGCTAAGGTTCTCATTTCCCAAGAGAATTCTTTGACTTTGACTCTCCTGAAAGTGAGAGTTGGGGGGGAGCAGGGTGGAAGGCAGTGTAAGGATAATAGGAGAATTCACAGCACAATTTTATACTTGTAACAGAGCAAAGATTATCTCGGATGTAATATTCCTCTGAGAGACTATAAAAATCTGCACTTCCCTTGGGCCCTGGTCCCTTGTTGGAACTCCAGAGCAACTCTTGGCTAGTAGCGATGGAAGGTGTGTGGCCCCAGGGAATTTCTCACCCTCCTTCTGTCTGCCTTGGATAGAGTTGGTCATGGGAATGGCATGTGGTTGGGATTTCAAGAGCCTGAGAACCCTTGGGAAAGAGGGGTCTCTGAGAGGTATTGTCCCTGTGATTTAAGAACCTCTTGCTACTAATAATGGTAGCTAATGTTTCTTGAGCATCTGCTGTATGCCAGCTAGTATACCTAGTGCCTTACACACAGAAGAGGGCTGGAGATGCAGAGATGAGCCAGAGTGCGATTCCCTCCATCCTTGGTGTCTAGACCTGTGACTGAAATGCTCTCTGCTGGGGTTAGATCAGCTTTCCTGTGCTCTAGAAGGGCCCTCTGGGCTGGATCAGTTCTAGTTGGGAAGTATCTTGAGTCTGGCCTAGAAATAAGAGGATTTAGATCAGCTCTTGAGCTTCAGGAAATACCCTGGCACTGCTGGTCCTTGATACCCCAGAGGTCAAGAGATTTCAGACCGAGAGGTAGACTCACAAGGAGTCATGGGGAAAGACACAGGTGTCACAGTAATGTGGTTTGCGCCAGTCAAACATGGAAGAATTTAACTCCTACAGGATCTTGGATTGATTTTTTTCATGGTCTGTGATTTCTGTACACTTGCAATGAAGCTCCTTTAGAAAAAGCTGCAGTCTTCCTTTTTAATTACTAGATCCACATTGCAATCACTGAATCTGAGTTTCCAGCAAATTTGGTTCTGAGCTTCAAAGCAGCCAAAACAAAGAGAGGCTTATAGTTAGAGAACCCTGGGTTCAATTCCTCAGGATAGGCCTGAGTTAATACAGGTTTAATAAGTTCTCCAGAGATTCTGATGCTCAGTCAGCCTGGCAGGAGAGCCAGGAAATCTGGCACTTAACTTACAAGCTGGGCATCTTTGGACAATTCATCTGCCTTCTCTGAGCCTTAGTTTTCCCATCAGTAGAATAGGATGGAAATTCCTGCTCAATTTGAGGTGGAATCTAGAAATATCATGTCATATGTGCTTTGGAGGCTGAGTTTGGAAACACTGAGCTGCATTTTACACATGGATCAAGCTACTCCTTTCTCTGTTGACTGCACATAAATGTGATGCCATGCATCTTTCCTGGGAGATGTCACAAAATGCAGCTCTGGGATACTTGCTGTCACATTCACCATGTGGATGCTACCGAGGACCTTGTTCGTGACTTCATCCAGTAGCCTCTACATAATCACCCGTGGGAGAATTTCTCTTAGACTCAGTGACAAGAGCATTGTGGTTGTCATGAGTGGTGGCCTGTGTTTACCAGGTAGGCCCTCAGACCATCACATGTCACTGACTGAGGGCTTACCTGCGCCAAGTACCTCGCATGTTTTTCTTTGAGTCCCCTGATAGCCCTGTGAAGATGGTACCGTTCTCATTCCCCCTTGATAGGTTATTAAACTGAGGCCCAAGAACTTTAACTTTCCCAGGCCATGCTGCTAGGAAGAAGCAGAGCCAGTGCTTGAGTCCAGCTGGGTCTCACAACATGGCCCACGCAGGCGGCCTACGGGCTGTCGTCCTTATGTTCGGGCTGCTCTTGGGGTCAGATGTGCGCCCATCCTGTGCTCTGGGTGATGAGCTTACCATACGACCACCTTCTTTCCCTTCTTATTCTTCCCTTTCTTCTTCCCCTTTTTTATTTTCTTTGTGCAACTTTTCTCCCGTAAAACAAATAAGGCTGCAACTTCTGGTGGATTTAGCCTTAGTACAGTGTTATGCGACACGGTTCCATGAACAAAATTTTTGTTTTGCTTTTTCTTGGTTGCTTAAAATATTTTTTAACATTATGGATTCTGAACCACAAAATATCAAAAACAAAAACAAGAACCTCAATCAGCAGTTGCTGAACTTTCTTCAGAGGATGAGGGACAGGGAGGGAACCAGCAGGCTGAACCAGAACCCTAGTTAGTGGGCAGAAAGTAAGGGAGGGCTTGGATCACTTGAAGTTTGATCATTTTTGCTCCATTACTCCATAACCACATGGTTATACCTCTATAGGTTGTGGTCAGTCAATCTTGTAATGCAGTAGGTCATAAATAGTAAAATAAAAGGTGACCTTCCTTGCAGTCCCTCATCTCCACAGTGTGCAAGAGGGTGGCTGTCGGTACCCTGGTCCTCTCTCTCTGGGTCAGATGAGAGAGACGTCAGAGGCTGGGAGTAGGTGGAGAAGGAGACCGGGTGGTCGAGAGGCTGGGGTATAGCTGGACATCTGGCAGAGGCATAGGTCAGCTGGAGGGAGGAGTATTTAGAAGAAAGTATTTAGAATAAAGAGGAGACCCCAGGATTGGCCCTAAGGCAGGCCTGGAGAGCAGCACAGGGCAGGGTGCCTTTATCTTTCTTTGCAAGGAATTTCTTTTAGTCCAAATGTGGAAAAGTCACACAGAGACACAGCCTCCGCAGATCTAGATATATTCCTAAGACACAGCGCCTCAGAGACGCCCCCATCCCATCCCAGCACCGTGGTAACTGTCCTTCTGGTCCCTGCCCCCAGCTCAGCGAGGAGCTGAACCAGCAGCTGGAGGCCGTGTGCGGGTCCGTGTTTGGGGAGCTTGAGTCCCAGGCGGTGGACGCCCTGGACCTGCCCGGCTGTTTCCGCATGCGGAGCCACAGCTACCTCCGGGCCATCCAGGCCGGCTGCTCTCAAGACGACGACTGCCTGCCCCTCCTTGCTGCCCCTGCCTCTGTCTCAGGGAGGCCCGGCTCCTGTGAGTACGCCTTCCCTGCCCCTGGCTGGGCCCTAGATTGGAGAGGACTCTGGGTTCTGGTTCTGGCCCTGGTCACGACTGTGCTGTGTGACCTTAGGCAGATCGCTTGCTGCTCTGGGCCGGATGGTGGGGAGTACAATCCTTGGGTCTGTATGTAGCAGCACGTGGATCACCCTTGGCTACTAGGTCCTGTGACACCGCGCGTGTGTGTGTGTGTGTGCGCGCGCGCGCGCGTGTGTGGTGGGGTGGTCGGCCACAGACACCTGCCAGGGCGCGTTTCTCACCCTACGTGTCTGCCTTCCCTGGCCACAGCCTTCAACTTCAGAAAGGCCCCTCCCCCCATCCCACCTGGAAGCCAGGCCCCGCCCCGCATCTCCATCACAGCCCAGAGCAGCACCGACTCCGCCCACGAGAGCTTCACCGCGGCGGAGGGCCCGGCCCGGCGCTGCAGCTCCGCCGACGGGCTGGACGGCCCCGCCATGGGCGCGCGCACCCTGGAGTTGGCCCCGGTGCCACCCCGGGCCAGCCCCAAGCCCCCTACACTCATCATCAAGACCATTCCAGGCAGGGAGGAGCTGCGGAGCCTGGCGCGGCAGCGGAAGTGGCGGCCGTCCATCGGGGTGCAGGTATGGAAGGAGGAGGCGCAGACCAAAGTTGAGGCCCTAACCGGTTGAGGATGGGTTGAGGGGGATCAGCGGGGCCTTCTGGTACTTGGACCTTTTCCTCACTTGCTCTTAGCCTGGTCATCAACGGGGCTGCTCCAAACAGTCCCAGCCCACTCCTTTGTCCCTCGCTCTGGCACCATCACCCCTATCAGCGAGCGGGAAGCGGTGCCAAGAGGTTGTCATCTTGATGCTTCTGACCTCCTGGGTCTCTCATCTTGTTCAGGCAGATTGTCTGTGCAGGATCTGCCAGCTGGCTTGGGGCTCAGGCATCACTTGTCCTCCCTGGGGAGGGTTTGCGTCCCTTGTTCTAGCCCTGGCCACTGATTCCCCAACCCTGCCACCAGGTGGAGACTATCTCAGACTCGGACACGGAGAACAGGAGTCGAAGAGAGTTCCACTCCATCGGTGTACAGGTGGAAGAAGACAAGAGGTAGGTCAGGGTGGGGGTACCTCAGGCTTTCTTGGGGAAGAAGAGGAGAGAGAGGTGCATAATGACCTT
This sequence comes from Vicugna pacos, assembly GCF_048564905.1. Taxonomy (NCBI): domain Eukaryota; kingdom Metazoa; phylum Chordata; class Mammalia; order Artiodactyla; family Camelidae; genus Vicugna; species Vicugna pacos. The sequence goes on from NC_132999.1 coordinate 42,890,316, forward strand.
ACTGGCCCCGTCTCCCTGTGCACTCTTTCTTCCTGGTCCTGAAACAAACCAAGCCCTTTTATTGGGAGGAGTCAGAGCAGCCACAGAGGTTCTCCACACAGATGTCACCAGGGCAGTCATCAGATCTAAAGTGAACTCTCCTTGTACCCGTGCCTGTCCCACGTGCTGTGAGGTGGACAGGAGATATACAGTGGTCCGGGGAAGGACGTAGTAGGGAGAAGTAGCAGGTAGGTGCTGAGTGGGCCTCCAGCAATTGTCCTTTATAGGAGATTACAGGACTTTTCCAATCCCTCGTTACTTCCTGTGGTGTACAAGTATGTGAACTCAAAAAGAAACAAATAAACGGGAAGATTGCCTCTCAGGGGCCCCTGGCAGATATAACACTCCTCCTCACTCAGCTCACATAAACATTTAAGCAGTCGGGGGTACCTATTATATGCCTGAGTCTGTGGTGTACCCAAGAAATCAGCAGCCACTGTTCTGGCATTAGGTGGCTTCAGAAACATTGTTTCCTTGATTTCCAACTGAAAATTAACACCAAGAGCTCTGGAGGGAGTACTGGGAAGAATCCCTCTGTTGTTGGACTCCTGTAGGAAGATGCTTTCTCTGAGGACCATGTGACAGTGGCCCCTCTGCCCTCTGGGCTGCGGTGCTACCAGGCCAGTGACCCTAAGCATGGTGTCTGGGAACCTGCCTGGGGCTGGCTGTAAGTTTCATGGTAATCTGTGTTTTTCAGGCCGTTCCCACTTGGGGCATAAAACTTGAGTCCCAGTGTCAGTCCCTCATGGCTCTGTTCCCAGTTGCCATGATTGGGCCTTTAGACCTTTTCTAAATTCCCCCAACTATTTCTGAGAATCGCTGGGATGTCTTAGGTGTGTGTATGCCCAGTCAAGTCTTCTTGGGGTTCCTGTGGGATTCACCATTTTTCTCTACTCCCTGCAGTTCCATATGATCCTGAGGCTTTAAATGCCTCCATCAAGGGTGGCCAAAAAGGTGCCTTTGTTGCCCCCATCAGTCCTGAAAGCCACTTTCCCTCAAATTCTTAATATACTACACAGATCACAGAAAAATGGCACTTTATGGCAAACCCAGTTCAGCAAGTCTATGACTTGAGTTCTTGAGAGGTGGGGTAGGAGTCATGGTTGGGTACAACTTTGTGTTCAGAATTCTGCCCCCAACTCTAATGCTGCCCCATGGACCATAAACCAAGACCTTGTGCCCCTATTTGCTCCATCATGAGGCTTCTTGGTCCCTCATCCATATAGACCCCTGGGGATCTGACCCCTGGGGATCTCCCCATTCCTCCTAACAAACCTGTATCCTGGGAAGAGTTCAGCAGGCATTCTACTGAGACTCTGGCTGTGTCAGCAAACTCTGTCCATCATTCATTGATTAATTCATTCAGAAAATGCTTATTAAGCATCTGTTAGATGACAGCTCCTGTTAAATGCTCAGGGAAACATGGAAGACATGACTCTTGCCCTTGTAGAAGTTATGGCCAAAAGGAAATCAAGGCAATGAATAAATAATTGGTGAAAAAAATATGACTACACATTAGGGTATAATAGGCAATGGGATATTATTATACCTTATGGTGGGAATATGAAAGAGCACCAGCTGCTTGCATATGAGGTGACACACAAAGCACATAAGAGAGAAGGGACCTTATTTAGGTTAAGCAGGTGACATTTAAGCTGAGACTTGAGAGTTGACCAGGAGCGCTCAGGTGATGACTCGGGTAGGAAGCATTCCAGGAAGAAAGAATAGCATAAGTGAAGGCAGTGGGGAGGAGACAGTTGGACACGTGTCAGGAACTGGAAGCAGGCTCATGTGGCCGGTGTGGAATGGGATGGGGCAGTGGTGAAGGAGTGGGTTGAAGAATAGGTGGAGGGCAGGTCATGTAAAGTGTAGGCATGATAAAAAACTGGAATTTTATTTCTAACTAATGAGTAGCGATTACAAGGTTAAAGAAGGACTGTGACATGGTTTAATGTAGGTTTACAAAAAATCACTAGCTGCTGAGTGGAGGATGAATTTGAAGGAAGTAATAATGGACATGGGAGACTAGTAAGCATGATTTTTTCATGATCCAGAGGAAAGGTGATAGTCTTTTGCATTATGGATGATCTTGTGTTGGGGATTTTTTTTCTATTGTATTTTTCACTACTAGTGTATGGGAACACTATTACGTTTTGTATGTTAATTGTACGTTCAGCAACTTTGCTGCTCACTCTTATTAGGACACAAAGTTTATCTGAAAATCATGCTAGGTTTTCTGTTTCTATAGTCAGTTATATTTTCTGCAAACAAGGATGTTTCTTTTAAATCTGTATTTAAACATTTTTCTTCTTGTAATAATGCATTGATTAGGACTTCTAGTTCGCTGTTGAGTATAGCACTCTTGTGCCATTCTTGACATTGGTAAATATCTTGTAAGTCCCACTTACAGATTTTGATGGTTATTATTTTTCAGGTTAAGGAAATTCCCTTCTATTCCTAGTTGGCTAAGAGTTCTGTTGTTTTTTTTTTTTTAATAAAAAAATGAGATTGATGGGGGAGGATATAGCTCAGCCTTAGAGTGCATGCTTAGCATGCACAATGTCCTGGGTTCAACCCCCAGTACCTCCATTAAAAAATAAAATAAAATAAATTAAATTAATTAAAAAATACGTAAAGAAACTAATTACCTCCCCCCACCTCCAAAAAAAATGAGAGTGGAATTTTACTGAGTGCTTTTCCAGAGTCTACTTAGATGATCATAGATTTCCTTTCATCTGTAATATGGTGAATTATATTGAGAGATTTTCCATGCTGACCCATTCTTTCATTCCTGGGATAAACCCTGCTTGATCCTATTATCAGTTTGGATTAAGTTTGGCTGTAACGGGGCCTCAATAATTTCTCTCTTGCTTAAAAAAAAGGAAAAGCTTGGATGTAGAAGTTCAGTGTCAGGCCCCTAGGCTCCTCCTGTCTTGCCGATCTTCTACCCTTTATGTATCACCTCATATCCAAGCAGCTGATGCTCAAGCCCCAGCCATCCTGTCTGCATTCTGAACAGTGCCAAGGAGGAAGAGAGGGGGAGGATGCAGCCCTTCCTTTGCAAAACGATTTCCTGAAAGTTACACACAACGCTCTCACACATCACATTGGCTAAAGCCTCATCCCATGGTGGCATCTAGCCTCAAGGGAGGCTGTGGAATAGTCTCTCATTAGGAAGCAATGTGCAGTGAGCAGAGCTGAAAATCAGGGTTCTTATGGCTGAAGACAAAGAGAAGGATGGATACCTGGAACTCTAGCAGTTTTTGTCACAGTCTTGCTATGTTATTTTCATGTACGTTGCTGGATTTTGGATAGCTATTCTTTTAAGATTTTTATATCTAGGTTCGTAAGTGGTATTGTCCTACAGTTTTGTTTTTATTGTTGTTCAGTTCAGGTATTAAGGTTATGCTAAGACTCCTAAAATGAGTTTGGTAGCATTTTCTGTGTTTCTGTTCTTTGACAAAATTTGTGTAAAATAGGAATTATCTATTCCTTAAAGGGTTGGTAAAGGTTGCCTATCTGGGCCGGATGCCTTTTTGGGATAGGAGACACTTTTTGAACTGTAGCTTCAGTTTCTTTAGTGGTTTTTGATCTCTTCTGGATTTATTTTTCTTCTTGAATCAATTATGGTGATTTATATGTTTCTAAAAAAAAAAGGACCATTTTACAAAAATTGACAGTTTTCAAAATTTTTGGCACAAATATTTCTCAGTATTATAATTTTATAAATTTTCATTGTATTTATAAGATATGCCTCCTTTTTATTCCTAATATGACATATTTATACCCTACCTTTCTTTCTTCATCCATTTTGCCCAAGATTTATATCTTATATCATTTTAATACCTTTTTAAAATTATATTTTATTAATCTTTTTTTTTTTTTTAAAACTAGCTTTTAGTTTGGGTAAGCATCTCTACTTTTCTCTTTTATCTTTAATATTTCTTTTCTTCTTCAACTTTTGTGTTATTATTTTCTTTTTTCTACCATATTTAAAACATTTTTCAACCTCTTAAACACTACTACTTATTTTCTAATGTGTTTTTAAGGCTATCAATTCCCTCCTAACTACTGTATCTTCTATAAGATGCTGTCTCTGCATCTTACAAGTTTTGGGATGTGATATTTTCATTATTCAGTTCTAAATAATTTGTAACTTTCATCATAACTTCCTTTTTAACTCGTAAATTATTTAGAAGACTTTTTTAAGTTTCCAAGTGTATTTTTGTGTGTGAGGGTCATAGAACGCATTCTATATGATACTCATTCCTTAAATTTGTTGAGTCTTCCTCCATCATACACACATACAGTATATGTGTGGTCAGATTAATATAAATTGTATTTTTCAAATGTTTATCTTTGCTTTTTTCTTGGATATTTGATCTACCAGTTCTGAGAGAGGTGTGTTAAAAATGTTTCATCATGATTGTGAGCGTGTCATTTTCCCTGGGAATTTTATTAAGTTTTTCTTTAGTTTGAGAGTGCGCTGTTTAGTATTCAGGCTTATGATTGTTGTATCTTCTTGGCAGGTTGGCCCTATTATCACTAAGTAGGCTGTTTTTCATCCTTACTATTGGTTTTTGCCTTGCAGTTGATTTTCCCTGATTTTATTGCAATGTCTGCTTTCTTTTGGTTAATATTCCAATATATATTTTTCTGTCTTCTGACTTTCAACCTTCCATATCCTTATGTTTTAGATTTGTTGCTTGTAAGCAATATGGAGCTAGAATTTAACAGACATATTTAATCCATTCATGTATTTTGATGACTGATTTATTTGGTCTTATGTCTATCATCTCTTTAAAAATTTTCTATTTGACATGCTTTTTCTTTGTTTTTCTGCTCCCCTACTTTTCTGCCATCTGTTGAACCCATCCAAGTGACTTTATTTCTCTTGTTTCTACCACTGGTTTGGAAATCTACATTTCAGTAGTGACTTTCCTCAAATTTTAAATGAAAATACTAAATTTCATATTTCTCTAATAAAGTCTAAAATTAGTATTTTTATCGTGAAATAGGCACAAAACAAAACCTTGGAACACTTTAATCTCCTTCTTAACTCCCTCTTCCTATCTTGCGCATTATAGTTTTCTAGTATTTTGATTATACCTCTTTAAAAATCTCTGCCAAATCAGTTGTTGTTACATCTTTTATGGTTTAATAGTTTGGATTTACTAACATGTTTTAACAATTTATGTGTTCACTGTGGCTTGTTACTGCCCACTGCTTCCCCCGGGATTCAGCTTCCTTTATGCTGAAGTACTGCCTGAGCTTGGGACCAGTTTTAAAGTTAAAATCTCAGCTTGAGGTTTCTGTATCTCACTGGTTCTACTCATTCAAACCCCACACCCACACACAGACTAGCCTTAATATTCTGATTTCTCAGCATCCTGCTTCCAGGCCATGTACCTGAATCATGACATGAGTTTTCTAGTCCACGTTTGTAAATGAAACAAGGTTTTTTGGCTGCTGGCTTTATACATGGGGTCTCCTTCCAGGTCCCCAGGGTGCACAGGCTTGGAGTCTCTCCTCTCATCTTTCCTGGGCATTACCATGTAGCCGCTAGCATATGTCTGGCCCCATATTCCTGTGGCTAACTTGGCTTAGATTTCCTTTCACCACTCAGATTTTGAATTTCCTTCTGCTTTTTTTTTTGGGGGGGGGTACCTGAAGATTTCTCTTTTCTATTTTCAGGGCTTGGCATTGTAGCAGAACCACCTTTTGGGCTTTATTTGATCCAACATTTCTACGTGTGTGAGGATGGAGGGGGTGGGAACTTGCTAAATTGGTTTAGTCCACTATGTTGATCAGTTGTCTGGACTAGGCTATTAGCAGCAGATACAGAGAGAAGTGGACCGATTTTGGAAGTGTTTGGAGTGAAGTCAAGGAAGGGTGAAGATAGGCAGAGAAAGAGGTCTTCCTTGTTCTCCTGTAGGTGTTTGGGGAGGTAGTGTTAGAGTGGGCTGGAGAGGGGAGATGGTGTTGGACAAATGTCCAAAGAACTGAATTGCTTGGGACAGGTGATCACACCGGGAATCCAGAGGAGGTGACAGGTGGGAGAGAAGAAATCTGGCGCATCTTTCTGGCCAGGCTCCCTTGCTTGTCTGCTGAAGGCACCCTTAGTTATACACCTGCACTGTCCTTTCTGTCCCTTATGTCCCTGGCACTTTAAGTCTGACTTACCACACACCATGCCCCAACTGGTACATAAAAGTGAGCCATGGATACCAGCAGCCTTTCTAGGCACACTTCCAGGTCTAGCCCCCCACCTGCTGCCACCCCATTTTCTTGGACTCTCGTCCTTGCTCCTGTCTCACTGGTCCCAGTATTTCTCTCTCTTTCTCTCTGTACTTTGGCTTGAAAAGTTGCCAGAGAGGAAAGGTTTCTCCTTTTCTGCCTTTCAGGGTGTTCCCTGCTAACCTATTGGGTGAGGAATTCGGATTTATTGTTCCTTATACCTGGGGGTTGTCTGTGGGTCCTTCCTGGTGTTCGTCATCAGTGGTGACTTGACCTAGAAATAAACAAGGGTTGGGGCTGGTGCCCCTTCAGTTCTATCTCCACTGCCCCTCCACTTAAGATGCATTTGTCTGCAGACATTTATTGTATATTTATTATTTGTCAAATACTATGTGGGCACTGAGGATACAAAGGTGAGCTGACCCAGACACAGCCCCTGGCCTGTGAAGCTTGCTGCCACATTAATCTGAGAACCTCAGAAATGATGTAGAAATAGGTGCCACGAGGAGAGCTATGGAGATTGTGAGAGTGTATAATAGGGGGCTTTGACCCAGTCAGAAGGGTCAGGCATGGATTCCCAGAGAAGGTCACATTGGAGTGATTATCTGAAGGATGAACAAAAATTAACTAGGTGAAAATGGAAGATGCGTGTTCCAGGCAGAAGGACCAGCAGGTGCTAAGACCCTATGGTGGGAGGAAGCATAATTAAGAAACAGTTACCAGCCCTGTCTCAGAGCATCCTACAGCACCTGTCTTCCCAGACTGAGCACACTCCAGGCCATGATAAAAGAATGCATCAAATGTCCTTGCTGAACGTTAGAAGTCCTTTCCTAGGACTTTTTGAGAACATCAAACCAGGTGATTTTTGCCTCTAACTCTCTTTAACCATAGGATCCCCTTATATCTTCCATTTCTAGATTCCCTCCCACTAAGATCTTATCTTAAATTCCAGATTTAGCAAAAACAAAACAAAATAAACAAGTGAGAAGTACCAGACCATGCAATTAAATTTGATTATCAGATAAACAATGAATAATGTATAGTATAAGTATTTTCCAAAAATTACATGAGACATACTTACACTAAAGAATTATCTGTTATTTATTTGAAATTAAAATTTAACTGGGAGTCCTATATTTTATCCAACAACCCTACTTATACCCACTTGTGCCCTACCAGGGCTATCTGGAGAACTCTGTGTGGGAAATCCACCCCTTCCTTAGCATCATGGTCATTTCTGGCTTTGGGACCTTGGGAAGGAAATGTGCTGAAAGAACAGAGCCTCTGGCCCCTGGGAAGGAAGCTTCCATCCTCATGAAATTATATTCCAAGAACAGTCCTGCAAAAGCAATGAGTTGCTGACTGACCACAAGCCTGGGGTGTAGACACTGCCTCCATTCCTCAATTGTCAGCTCCAGGATGGTTCCTGACTGATTGTCACAACTCTTCCTGAAGCTCCCACCCTAGCCCCACCTTGGCATCATTGTCACAGCCCCCAGGCTGGGGTGGTGGACTCGGGGAGCCCTGATTGATGATATGTCTAAGCTCTTAGATGCTTTCTCAGAGAGGGAGTTAATACAACGGCTGAGCCTTGCTGAAATGTCCCTGCCTGTTCCCCCTTCCACCCCGCCACCCTGCTGCCAAATACTCCTGGCAAAACCTCTTGACAACCCCTGAAAGTTGAGCATTTCTTGGACACTGTGTCCCTTGGGATAAGCCAGTTTCTTCCCAGAGCCTTTTGTATTAGCCCTTAGAGAATCACAATAGAAACATCTCTCTGAAGTAATCGTGATAACAACTTGCAGAATCATCGAGAATGTGATCATTGTCATCCTAGAGGACTTGAGGGAAGGAGGCCTCCTCAACCTTGTTAAAAGGCTTGGGGAGAAAATATTGCAAAAGGTGTTGTTGTGAATTAGTGATTGTTCATGACTGAAGCCAGTTTCTATCCTATATTTGCAGATATTGTTGAAGACCACAGCAAATGCCGCCAAATCCAAAACTAAGTAGGGACATAAGCCCTGAAATTCACTACCCTGAAAATGCATCTTTAAGAGTTAGGATTAGGTTTGGCTGTGAGTTACAGAAAACCCTCAAATGACAATGACTTAAATATGATAGAAGTTTATTTCTCTCTTGCAGAGAGAGTCAATTGAAGGCTGGTAGGTGTTCCGCAGTGTCGAGACCCAGACTCCTATCTTATTGCTTCTTCATCTTTAGCACTTAGCTTCCATCTCATGTTCCAGGATGGCTGCTTGACGTCTAGCTATCATGTCTGCATTCAGGTCAGCAAAAAGGAGAAAGGAACAAAGAAGGGCATGCCCCCTCCTTTTAAGAACATTTCCTGTAAGTTGCAAGTACCACTTCTGCTTATATCCTATGAGCTAGAACTTAGCCATATGGCTACACCTAGCTGCCTGGGGGTTTGGTAAAAGAATCTTTATTCCAAGTGACCATGTGTCTAGCTTAAAACTGTGGGATTCTATTACTAAGGAGAAGAAAGGAGAATTGGATGTTGAGGGATGATTCGTGTTCTCTACCATCCATCCTTCCTTCCAACCAGCCAACCACCAACTACTCAACCAGCATTTATTTGGACTGCCCCATTTAGTAAGGGGGTACTAAATACATAACTAACTACAATACAGTGTGATATGGAGTATAAAAGAGGTTTTATGCAGAGTGCAGTGGGAGAACAGGTAGAAATGATCAACAGCAATCATAATAATAACTATGGTGGTCTAGCTGGGTTCTCAGTGCTGCATTCCCAGTATTTCATTTGTCCACCTCCTTTTCAGTGCCAGCTACAAACCGTCCTGCCTCACCATATTGTAGCTAACATTTACAACGGGTAGGACCAGCACTACTCTTAAGTTCCTTAGATACATTATCTCATAACAACCTTATGAACAGGTACTGTTGTCATTGTCATTTATAGATGAGAAAACTGAGGCACAAGCCATAGAGCTGGGTTTTGGACCTAGGCGGTCTCTCTCCAGAGCACATGTGCTTAACCGCTCGGCAAGCCTGCCTCCCCTAAAGCTGCTCATTCTCATTCCCTCCCCCAGCCTCCCCACCCCCAAATCTGCAGCAGACAGCCTCCCTGCTTACTTCATTGTAACCATTGAACTTACCTGGTGGGCCCTCTCTCCACTTCCAGACCAGCCTCCAACTTCCTTGCACCTCTTCCCTTGGCCCCTCCAACAGGCCTGCCTCGGGGCTTGAGCTATCTGTCTTCCGGATTAAAACTGCCCCTCTCCCTTGATCCTAGCAGACAGTGGAGTGTAATGTTTTAAGAGCTGGCCTCCGCAGACAGGCTGCACTCAACTGATAACTGTCTGATCTTAGAATGTCACTTAGCTTCTCTAAGCCTTAGTTTTCTCATCTGTAAATAGGGGTGATACTCACAGTCTTATCATGGGACTGTGTGTAAGGACTGGGCATATTTATTCATGTAAAGTGCTTTGCCTCACACATACTCACCATTCAGAGGGTGTTAGTTATTATTTATTCCCCTTAGATCTGGTCCTTGGGTTACTGCCTTTCTCTTCTCTGTCTTCAATTGACTTCTCTTTACAGGTTGTATTAGTTACCTATTGCTGCTATAATAAATAGCCACAAACTTAATGGCATCCAATAATACATATTTATTATCTTACATTTCTAGAGGTTGGTGGCCTGAACTGGGTCTCACTGGGCTAAAACCAAGGTGTTGGCAGAACTGATCCCGTCTGTAGTCTCTGGGAAGCATCACCCTTCCCAGTTTCTAGAGGCTGTCTGCATTCCTTGGCTTGCAGCCCACCTCTGTCTTCAAAGCCAGCAGTGGTGGGTTGGGTCCTCACATCTCATCACTTCAACCCTTGATCCCATTGTCCCATCCCCTTCTCTGATTCTCACTCTCCTGCCTCCTTCTTTCACTTATAAGAACCCTTGTGGTGGGGGTTAAAATGGACACACCAGGACAATGCAAGCTTTCATCTTGCTATTTTGGTGTAATCATTTCTGCAAAGTCCTTTTTGCTATGGAAGGTAGCATATTCACAGGTTCTGGGAATTAGGACATGAACTTCTTTGGGAGGCCATTATTCTGCCTACCCCTGGGGATATGGCATGTGAGAACCATCCTAAACAAAATGTCTCTCCTTTCCCACCCCTACCCCTAGCTCTATTGAGATATAATTGACAAGTACCCAAAATAGCCCTGCCTTAAATGTACCTTGTCTTCTTTCTTCTTCTCTTCTCAACCAAGCTCTTTGGAAGAGCTGTCTTGCCTAGTTTTCTCCACCTCCTGACAACCCCCTACCATCTGAGTCTGCCCCCATACTCCACCAAACCACTTCTTGCCCTGAATGCCAGTGGTTTCCATATTGCCAAGTCCATAGACACGCTTAATTCTCAGCTGGCTGCATTTTCCAGTTGGTTGCTCATTCCTTCTTGAGACCCATTTTTGGGATTCTTCCCTGAGCTTCTTTGGTCCCTTGTCTGCCTTTAGGTGACTTCCTCCTGGTTTTCTTCCTCTTTCTCTTTGGCTTAGACACTTCTGGGGCTACACTGTCGCCCTTGGCCCCTGAAATGTCTGTGTTCCCCAGGGTATTGCATCTTTGTTCCATTTCTCTTTTCTTGGGTGATCTTGTCCCACACTGCTGGTTTTAAATACCCTTTGCACAAGGATGGCTGATTCCTGTTTGTGTTCTGCAAATCTCTGGCTCCTGGCTGGGAACGTTGGTGAAGGTTGTGTTTCCAGTAATCCCATAAGCTCCTCAATTTCTTGGTCACCCTTGAAGTAGACACGGTGAGAGAGCTTCTTGAGGTACTGACTTGAGAACCATGGGGCCTGGGGCACCCATGCTTCTGTTCCAGACTGCATAGCCTGTTTCCATCAAGACAGAGTATGATCTGCTCAGGACCCCTCAGAGGACAGTGTAAGGTGCAGATGCAGTGATGCCAGAGGACAGATCCCTGTTATGTGGGGTAACAGGAAAGCAGATAGGGAAGGCAGATCTTCGATGATGTATTTATTGGGGCAGGCTCCACCTTTACCTGTGTGGTTTGCAATTGTTGGAGCTCTGAAAGGGCCAGAGGCTAACTGGAGCTCAAAGCACAAAAACATTCAAAGGGAGCCAAAGTGCATCTAACTGTTCAGTTAGACACATAAGACTCTTACAAGAAGCAGAGCCAAATAGTGGAAGTAGACTGCTGAGGGAGGAACAGTGCTGAGGATGGTCCTGGGGGGCAGTCAGGAGGCTCACAGAGGTAGAGGGGACTTGAGTAGGGAGCAAGGAGGAGGAAGGCCATTTCAGGCAGGGGAATAACTTGTGCAAAGGCTTAGAGTCAGAGCCAGTATAATCTACTTGGTGAAGGAGGATGCAGGGGAGATGAGGTTGGAGAGGACTGCATCCAGAGCATACACCAGCACTTGGGTAAATGCTAGGAGAAGAAGCCTGGGCTTTATCTTGTTGGCACTGGGGAGCTCTGGAAGGGTTTTGAGCAGGGGAATGAGCTGGGCATAGGTCGGCTTTAGGAGGGCTACTCCAGTCCTGGGTGGATTGGTGAGGGAATGTTGGGCCCCAGATCCTAAAATATGCAAGGTATAATTTTATTTTATTTTAAAAATTATTTTATTATTATTATTTTGTATTGAAGTATAATTGACCTACAACACTACTGAGTGCCAAGTGCACAAATCTGATATTGCTATACATTATACCGTTATCGCCACCGTAAGTCTAGCTACCATCTGTCACCATGTAAATTATTATAGTATCATTGACTATATTCCCTGTGCTGTACATTTCATCTCTCTGACTCATTTATTTTGTAGCTGGAAGTTTGTCTCTTTTAATCTCCCTCACTCACCTATTTCACTCATCCCTCCAACCACAAGGTATAATTTTAGACAGAGGAGGTACCTTGGCAATTACAGATCCATTCCTATCATTTTATATTGTATATCTGTGTATGTATTTATATATAATATATAATCACATATATCATGTAATATATTTTATATACATACATATATATATATATATACACGCATATACATATATGTATTAGATGGCCCAGGTGGAGGGTGAATGACTTCCCAAAGGCACATATTGACAAGGCCAGCATTAGAACTCAGGTCTGCCTCCTAGTCCAGTGCACTTCTTCTGTGCTGTACTGAGTGGAGGCAGAGATGTCTGAAGGAGGCTGATCCAACAGTCAAGGAGAAAGCAATGCATATCTTGACCAGGGCAGGACAGGGCAGGCGCCAAGGTGAAGACCATGTGGGAGGCAATGCAGATATGTTCTTGCTTTCTCTCTGTCTGGATGGGGGTTGGGACATAGGGCTGGTTGGAGACTGCACATGAGTGCATCTCTCTTTCCTGGGTCCTGCAGCATCCTTCTGGGCCTGGTTTCTATGGCAACAGGCTCCCAGCAGGCAGTCTGCCAGCTGGAGGGAAGCAAGCAGGCAAGGCAGGCAGGGAGAGGAGGCCTGGGCAGCAAAGAGGAAGGCTGAAGTTGTGTGGGGTGGGGGAGTCTCCTGGGAAGCTGGAAGGGCCCCTAGACCTGGCCCCCCGAGCCCCTCTCTCTTCTGACCATATGAGGATGGAAGTAGCCTAGGACACATGGGCTTTTTTTTTTAATGTCCTTGAATTTCCAGACCTCAAACTTCTGTTTACCTCTCACCACCCCCGCATCTCCTGACTCTCACTTCTTTAAGTTTTGTCTGACCCCAACCTCATGCCCTTCGGGGAGCACTTATTTCTTCAGAAAAAAGAGCCCCCACTCTGAACTCAGGGTGGGGGAAATGAATAAGGCCAACTGACTTTCTGTTTTGCAAATTTTTGCATATTATTAACTCAAAGACAAGAAATTTCCAGGCCCTGTGTCATTCCTGCCAACAACTTAATTCCACTCCACTGGCACAGGCTGACTGTGTCTGGCCAGGCTCCTTGCTGCGCGGTGGTGTCCCCAGAGGAGACGTCCTCCCAGCTGCAGCCCGCCCCTCTCCCCCAGCTGCTCTAAGGCAGTTCTTCCTGATGTTCGAACAGCTGGTGTGGTGAGAGGTTCTTGGGCTGTGGAGTGTGGCGGCCCTGGGTCCAAATCCTGGCTCTGCTTTTTTGCAGCTGGGTGACCGTGGGCCTCTCTGGGCCATAGTTGACTCATCACTCCATAGGGCTGAGGATATATCTCCCTCTCTATCTGTATAGCTGGTATAAACTAGCAAAGATGTATTATTTGTTAAAATGCTGAAATACTTCTGTGTTCATTGGTAAAGGGCTGCCACCCGGAACCCTCTCTGGGCCCCTCTGGTTTGCCCCACAATCCCCACTTCTGCAGGTTGTGCCCTAGCACTTCGGCTCTGTCTGCCTGGTTGGTGTATGCCAGCATCTGTTCTGTTCAGGTTGTTAAATGTTTTGAGTATCACGCCTGTCTACAAGCCGTGCAATAGGTAGGTACATTACCCAGCTGTGACAAGGGATGATATATTTAAAAGTTGTGAATTCATGTCCATCTCTTTGGAGGTTTCCTTTCTCATTTCCTTTCCTTTTGGCTCCGGGTGTGGGTGAGGCTGGGATGAGATTCAGCAGGGGCAGAGATGACTGCCACCTCTCTCACCAGGCGGGCGAGGTTCAAGCGCTCCAACAGTGTGACAGCCGGCGTCCAGGCAGACCTGGAGCTGGAGGGCCTGGCCGGCCTGGCCACAGTGGCCACAGAAGACAAGGCCCTGCAGTTCGGACGCTCCTTCCAGAGGCACGCCTCTGAGCCCCAGCCCGGGCCCCGGGCCCCCACCTACTCAGTCTTCCGCACGGTCCACACGCAGGGCCAGTGGGCCTACCGCGAGGGCTACCCACTGCCGTACGAGCCGCCGGCCACCGATGGGTCACCCGGCCCTGCCCCCGCCCCTACCCCCGGCCCCGGGTCCGGCCGCCGTGACTCCTGGATGGAGCGCGGCTCACGGAGCCTCCCCGACTCAGGCCGCACGTCCCCCTGCCCACGGGATGGCGAGTGGTTCATCAAGATGCTGAGGGCGGAGGTGGAGAAGCTGGAGCACTGGTGCCAGCAGATGGAGCGTGAGGCGGAGGACTATGAGCTGCCGGAGGAGAGTAAGTGAGGGGACGCCAGGCGCGGAGGGACCGCGGCTGCGGGTGGGCAAGACCGCTTTTGATAGGAGGGTCCTTTGGTTGGGTGTGAGTGTGCTTTCTCACGGTTTGGTTGTATAGCCTGGCACCTTGGTGGCCCCGCAGTGGCAGCAGGGGATGCTGGGAGCTCTTGGAAGGAAGCAGGGAGCAGCTTCAGAGGCCGGGCTAGGACTGGGACAGTGACCAGGTGAAAGGACTGGGCTTTCCAGGCGATGGCTGCCAGTCCAAGTCCACCGGGATTGAAAAGACTGCTCCCATCTGGGCTGGTGTGGGAATCCAGGTCTGGTCCAGGTGTGGGACCAGGACTTCAGGCAGCGGGGGAGGCAGTATACAGTGTTAGCTCACATCTGAGGCCTTGGTGAAGGAGATTCCTCAGGGAAGACATGGCCCTGGCCTAAGGGAGGGCATGGCCCTTCCCTGCAAGTCCAGTCTAAGGGGAGACAGTCTTACCTCAGAATCCCCAAGTCGGTGGGATAGTGACTAGAAGACAAGAGTCGTGCCCATGACGTTATTTGGTAATTCTTAATGAGCCAAGAAGTCACATGCTGATGAGCAACAAAGTTCTGCCAGTGTGTGGTCACCCAGCTAGTGCCTGGCTAGGACTGTAGGGCTAGGCCGGGGCGGGTTTCCGTCTCTTCTCAGACATGGGAGGGAAGAGGACACAGGAGGATAAGCACTCAAGAAATGTACGTTGTATGAAGGGAGAAACATCAAGGTTTGGGGATATAGTCTTCCTGGTGAAGTGGGGTGGGAGCTGCTTGTTAAAACCTTGAGGGTGGGATGGGGGGGGAGGTGGCCGCAGGAGACGGATGGATAGACAGTGCCAGGTAATGGAGTGGTCAGAGTCATTCATGGCAGACATCCTGGGGGCTGGGGGAGGGAGAGGCATCACTCCTCTCCTCAAATCTCCTTTTGCTCTCCAGTCCTGGAAAAAATCCGCAGTGCTGTGGGCAGCACACAACTTCTCCTGTCCCAGAAGGTTCAGCAGTTCTTCCGGCTGTGTCAGCAAAGCATGGTGAGTGCCCATGGGCATAGAGCCTACCAGGTGTGTGTACCTGGTTGGTGACCCAGAGTATGTGTGTGCCTGGAGATGTTTGTGCCCACAAGGGAGAGGCCGGGGCTCTTTTTTGTCTCCCTGCCTCCCAGTCCCCACCCCACTCTCCCAGGTTGAGCTTCCTAATGATGAAGGTGCATGGGGCTTTCTATAGTCCTGGCTGGGGATCAGACCCCCCTGACTGGCTGCCTCCTCTGTATCTCCCTCCACTGCAGGACCCCACTGCGTTCCCCGTGCCCACCTTCCAGGACCTGGCGGGTTTCTGGGACCTCCTGCAGCTCTCTATCGAGGATGTGACCCTCAAGTTCCTGGAGCTACAGCAACTCAAGGCCAACAGCTGGAAGCTCCTGGAGCCTAAGGTGCGGGGAGGTGCCTTCAAGCCAAGAGGCCAGACCCTTGAAAAACGCCCTTCTCCAGAGAGTGGGGGAGGGGTGTGGGGAGAGAAGGAGGGCAGAAGAGGCAGTCCCGAACAAGTGACGGTGACCATCTTCCAAAATGACTACGCTCTCGGTCACTGCTCCCTACTTGGCCCCAGTGCTCATCACTCCCTGAGCTGCAAGAACCTTGAGGTGGCTGCAGCCTCCTCTGACCAGCTGTAGTTTGAGGGAGCTGAACTTGAGCTTCCAGAAGGGCCGACTGCCCTCAGCTTGGACGTAGACACAGAGGGGACCGGAGGGTCCCCTCAGCCCTCATCTCAAAAGACATTGTCTGCGATGGGGCCCAGCAGCCTGGGATGTGAACCCTCATTGCCTCAGCTGGGTCGGGGGAGCTGACTCCTCTGGACCTGGAGGGGAAGCATCCACTTATCGGGAGGGAGCGAACAAGCTGATGCGAGTCGTGGAAGACGGTTCCACTAGGGGCGCTCGAGTCCTCCCCCCGCCGCCTCCTTTAAATGAAACGTGGGTTTTGACCTTGGCAGAACAAGTACCGCTGGGGCTTCGCGGGCGGGCAGACGCTCTGGAGAACCGCTCTCCCGAGTCCGAGGCGCGCGAGGTTAACCGGTCCGGGCGGTGGGCGGGCGACTTGGGAAGTCGGGTGGGTCCTGCCCCCAAACCAAGCGGCCGCCCCCTCTGCCGGCAGGAGGAGAAGAAGGTCCCTCCGCCGATACCAAAGAAGCCCTCGCGGGGCCGGGGCGTGCCGGTGAAGGAGCGCTCCCTGGACTCGGTGGACCGGCAGCGGCAGGAAGCGCGCAAGCGGCTCCTGGCGGCCAAGCGTGCCGCCTCCTTCCGCCACAGCTCGGCCACCGAGAGCGCCGACAGCATCGAGATCTACATCCCCGAGGCCCAGACCAGGCTGTGACCGGCCCGGCCCGCCCAGCCCGGGCCTGGGCCCGCGGTTTTCTACCCGTACTGTACACCCAGCGTCGAGGTCACTGTGAACGCGGGCCGCCCGTGCGCCCGCCCCGCCGGCACCGCACGCCCCGGCCCCTCCTGCCCGTCACGCTCTCGTGGGTTTTTTACCTTCCTGACCCCACGCGAAGGCGCCCGGGCTGGGCTGGGGGCCGTGCCTCTCCGCCCGGCGCCCCCACCGGGACCCCCACCTCCCTCCTGGTCCGACGCTTCGTCCCCACCTCCTCCCCACGGGCACCATCTCTGCCATTACTTTCCCCCACGGGCCAGGCCGGGCCGGGTCCCCCATCTGGGCTCTGCGTCCCCCCCCACCCCGCGGGGCTGGGCTTCGTGGGGAATCAAGCTTCGTGGCTTTTTATGAAGAATCCCGAACCCCGCCTAGGAGCCCGCCCCACCCTCCCAGGGGCTCCACCCCCAGCCCTCAGCCCACCGGGCCCAGGGACCACAGTGGCTGGACCAACCCAGGACCAGGGCGCCTGGGCCTCTCCCCTTTGCCAGCTAGCTGCTAGGGAGGGGAGATGGGGGCTTCCCCTCACCACACCTGTGGCTGTTCCCACATCCCCTTGAGTATCCCAGGAAAAATAAAACGGCAGAACTGCACTTGAACCAGCTGCTCTCTCCAGAAGAAGCCACCTCTGCCCGTGGGTGGGGGACCGGAGGTGGAGGGAGGGGAGGCCAGGAGCCCACGCGTTTGGTTTGGGGAGAGCTGGGTTGCCTGGGCCAGCTGGAGGAAAGTGGGTTCGGCCCCCTGGTGGCCGCAGAAGGACCTGAGCCCTGCTGGAGGGACCCAGGTTGGGTGAAGAGGGTCGTCTTCCAGTTCCTCTTAGTTCAGTCCTATTCCCTTTCTGCCTTCAGTTCCTAGGGTTCCCCCAGAGAGGGAAGGCCAGAACCCAGTGCTTGGCACACAGCACGTGTTCCATAAACAGAGAGGGCTATTATTCTTAAATGTAGACAAATACTGGTTTCCCTTCCCTTAAGGGGCTAGTGTTCCCTCTGCTCCAGTAATTCCTGGTCAGTGGCAGAACTGTTCAATTTCATGCTGTCACATTTTCTGATGCCTCCTGTGCTTGGACACATTGATGGGCGGCAGAGGGAGAGGAGAACAGAACTTTCCTGGGAAGCTAAGTGACAACCCAAATCTGGTAATGATGGCTAATATTTATCGGATGCTTACTGTGGGTCAGGCAAGGGGTGAGCGCTTTACAAGAATGTAACTCATTCTTAGGACAGATGAGATAGCTGAAGCTCGGGAGAGGGCAGATGACCTGTGCAAAGTCACAGGCAGGCCTAAGAGTGGTGGATCCAGGTCTGTCTAGTGAAAACTGTGAGCTTTTAAGTCTACAGCCTTCTGAGCCCAGAAAGAGTTGGATGGCAGCCCTCACCAAGAAAGCCATCTTTCCAGTCTTTGTGGTTGATGTGTCACCCTGAGGCAGGAGGAAGAGCCTTCCAAAGGAGTTGGCTGCCCTTGTAGGCCACACTGGACGAGCCAGTTCTTCTCATTCACTTATACAGCAAGTATTTATCAACACCCACTGTTGGCTCTGTCCAGCATCTGGGGGATAGCCCTGAACAGGTTGGTTTCTACTCTTACAGTGCCAACAGCCTTACAGGAAAAACAGACAAATAAGTAAGCAGTTACAATATAGGGGTGAGTGCTGGAAAGATGACTAGGTATTAGTCATTGAAGGAGAGCTGGAGCTGGGAGGGATGTTCCAAGATCAGAGAACAGATGTGCAAAGGCCTGGAGGGTAAAAGGCATTGGGAGTGCAGAGACTTGATCATGCTGGGCTTTTGGGTCAGTGTGAGGAAGGTGGGCCTGGGTCCTGAGGACCATGGGGAGCCATGGAAGGATTTTGAGCAGGAGAGTGGCACAGACATATTTTACAGGCTGGTTTGGAAGACCAGCTGAAAAGCAAGAGGTCATACACCCACACACACTCATAAGAGACCACTGGCAGGTGGAGAGGGCTCCCGTGTGATCTGAATTCCCAAAAGTGAGTCAGGCTGGAGCTGATCCCAAGCAACTTCCTGGGCCCTGTCCAAGACTTAGTGAATAGATTCTTTGCCCTCAGATGAGTTTTTAACAAGTGAGCTAGGTGATTCTGATGGCAGCCAGGTTTGGGAACACTTAGATTGGATAAATGACCATTTCAAAGTTTCAACTAGAAATGCTCATTTGTCTGTTTCCCTTAGACTTGCCAAGTGAGGGGTTGGCTGGGCGACTTGCCCTCCCTGAGGTTCAGTTTCCTCACCTCTACAATGGGGACCTGGGAGAGGTTTGAACCCAATGTTACTCAGAACAATCTTAGCAGGTATTGTTATCATCACTGTTTTAAAGATGAGAAAACCAAGGCTTGGAGAGATTCAACAACTTACCCCAAATCATGTAGCCAGGAAGTGGCTGAGTCTAAGTTTAACCCCTACATTATACAGCTTTTGATGGGTCTCTGTTTTTTCCCAGAAACTGGGCCAGGTTTGCTGGATATGAGAATGGACATGGAGGAATAGGCAATGTCCACACCTGTGCAGGCATCCTGCTACAGATGTGATGCCTAAAATCAATCACCCTGCATGGGGCTGATGTTGGGGGCATGGGATGAGTCTCCATTGGGTGTGATAGCTCCAGAGTTGTGCTGTGCTCCACGGACATGTGAAAGATTAGAGCCTGGTTGAGCTGCTCCCCGTCTGGCCATAGCAAGGCACGTAAACAGAAAGATCCGGTGCAGAGGGAGGCCTGCTCTCCCAGAGGGGCTGAAGAGACCAGAGGAGGGAGCCTCTAGTGGCCAGTGAGTCTGGGAAATCTTTCAGTAAGAGAGGCCTTTTGAACTGGGCCTTGCAGGATGAATTAGAGTTTTGAAGTTGGGGATGAGAAGACATTCATTTCAGGCAAAGGGACCAGTGTAGGTAAAGGCCTGTAATGGTGTGTGTTGGGGGATGATGGGAAAGGTGACAAGCTAGGACAAGGGTAGAGAGGGAATAGAGGAGATGTGCCTGGAAGGGACCCAGGGCGTTAAGCTGGAGATTTCAAGGTTTTATTTAAATTTTTGAAAGACTCTTTGGCCAACAGAAGAGAAATAGACAGTAGGAGACAATGGAAGGCAGGGAAGCCATTGAAGGAGTTGCCAAGGTGGTTCAGGTAAGAGATGGTGAAGAATTTGAGAGACATTCAGGAGGCAGAGGGACTATAAATTGGATCTGGAGAATAATGCAAAGATGAAGAGGCCTTGAGGATGTTTATCAGGTTTTTGGCTGAGTGAATAAGTAATGCCATAAACAGACATAGGGCATTACAGAAGGGAGAATAAGTTTGGAGAATATTAAACATACTGTGACCAATTACCAACCACTTGAGGGGAATACCATGCACTGTGCTAAGCACTTTATACACATTAGGGGTTTAGTACTCAGAACAACCCAAGGAGGAGGGACTCTTATTGTCTGTTTTTGTTTTTTGTTTTTTTTAAACAAAGAGTGTAAACAGCTTTCCTGAGATCAGCAGGCAGCAGGGTCGGATTTGAACCCACAACTCTCTGATTGTTAAGCCTGTGCTCTGGAGACGTTCTCGATTCTGCCTGACAGAACTGCTAGCCATCATCGCCTGAGACTCAGCTCAAGGGCAGGATCCCCTGGGGAACCTTCCTGGATTCTTCTCTGTGCACTTGTGTCTACTCCTGTCATCACATTTCTCACACTCTGTCCACATTTTGAAGACCTCTCTGCTTCCCCATCCATCAGTCAGACAACTCCTGAGGGCAAAGATGGTCCTAGTCATTTTTGCATGCCCAGAGCTGAGCACATGTTAATTGGATGACTGAATGCTAGTTATTCTAGGCAATTATGTTCCCTTCTCCTCTCTACATATTTAATTAGTGAACAAGTTCTGCTAATAATGATTTCCTACACATTTCTTTATTCGTTTTCCTTTATTCCTTTCTCTCCTCCTCCAACTGCCAGAGCTTAGCACTGAGATCTTTGAGAGTGTATGAGATCTGTGAGATCATAGAAGGGTAGATAACCTGATAATGCACTTCTTGAGGTTTCCTGCTCAGATGTCCCTTAAGCTTGAAAAACAAGCCAGAACTACTTTGGGAAGGAAGGGTGGGAAGGGCATTCCAGGTAAATGAAAAAGTGTAAATAAAGGCACAGAGGTGTGAAACAGTTTGTCCTGCGTGGGGGAATAGGAGGGATTTAGCATGTGTTACTAAATATGCCTGGCTGAGACTAGTGGAATGAGGGTGGAAAGGCAGGGCTAGGTGGGGGCTTTATGATGTTTAAATTTTGGTGTTTTTTCCTATACGTGATAAAATGAACGTTTGTACAAGGCGCAGCGGGGATGGACACAGGGTGGGAGTGAATACTTGTACCTGAGGGGTTAAGTAAGACTTAGGTTTTACTGTATTTCAATTCTTTGTATGCGAACAATAGTACCATTTATTTCCCTGCTTGCTATGTGCCGGCATAGCACTTTGCATACCTCATCTCACCTAACTTTCGCAGCATCCCTTGAAACAGGTCTTTCTACCTTTATGCGTAAGAGGGAGAGAACACGCAGACAGCTTAACGATGTTCCCAAGGTCACACAGCTAGAAAGCTATACAGAATCAGAGGAGTTCTTTAGAGTGCTAGGTTATACTCTGCTGAGACCTTCTCGAGGTCAAGGATCATGTCTTTTATTTTTGTGCGCTCAGACCTAGGTGTTAGAAGACGTCTAATAAACATCAGTTAAATATACGAACGCATGACCTTCCACTTTCTCCACGCGGAAGCCCTTGGTGAGGTCAGTGGGAAACCTCCTGGCCGGCAGGGGGCGCTGTATCCTTCTCAGCGCATCGCGGCCCGTTGCGGTCGCTTATCTTCCCTTTCCTTCGGCTGGAGCTCAGCCAATCCCTGTGGTCCGAGAGAGCCGGCGCCTGTGGGCGGGGCCCCGGGGCGAGGCCCCGCGGGCCACTGGTAGTGGCGGCGTCGGAGCTCCCAGCTCGCGGGCGGAGGGCGGGGTTCGGACGGAGGAGTGCGGGCAGCAGAGCAGGTGAGTGAGCGGTCGCTGCGGGCAGTCTCTCCCCTGGGGCGCCTGCCGGGCCGCCCGTTGCTGTGGCGGCGGCTCCTGGCCTTGACCTCTGAGTTAGGTGCTGGCGAGCGTCCGCCCCGGCCTTGGCCAGGCCTGACGGTTCGCTCTCTTCCCGGGGCTCGTCGTCGGAGTCTGAGTGCCCTGCGGACACTGCGGCTCGGGCTTCTCGGCCTCAGGCACGTGGGGGAGGACGCACACTGACCAGGCGGTGAGCTTGGTGGGGTAGGGGGAGCGGGTCGGAAACTCAGAGGGAGAAAGGCAGAACCTTGGACCCCTACCTCCTTGCGCTCTCACCTCTGGGCCTGACTCGAGTAACGGTCAAGATTGATTCTTCCACCCACTCAGGTCTCCCCTGCCCTTGTTAGCAATACTCAAATCTCGGACTGCGGCTTCGCGCGCGTCTCTTTGGGCCTTGGGGGGCCCCGGCACAAGGGCAGGTTTCCCGGCAACCCATTTGACCTTTACCGGACGCGTGGGCTCCCGCTGTGCGGGTCTGGAAATATGCGTGACAGTATTTGCCAGACACTTTTGCCTTTTTCGTTTTGCTATCCTGGGGATGACTTGTTAGGAGTGTTTAAGTGGCCAAATGGGAAAAAAAAAAAGTGTTTAGCTCGTAATCAGCAAAGGCCGGTGCTGTGTTCCTGCCGCTTTTTGAGGGTGGGTGGATGGATGACTCTATGGTTTTACACTGGTGAGTTTCTTGAGCTGTCACTCATTCATTCAACAAACTTCCTGAGCACTTACTGCCAGGAGGGGTGGGAGGGGTGGTAGGTGGACAGGCCACAGTGGGGACGCACAAACATGGCCCTTGCCCTCTTGGAGCGTGAAGTGTTTTGACAAATGCAGACAAATGGGGCAGGTCAGCTCAATGTCTGACACAGAGAAAGTGGTTTTGAATGTTGAATAATTAATGAATGGATTAACTTATTTGGGAATGATTAGAATGTGAGTCCGACGACAGAGGGAGACCTTGTGCTGCGTGTGAGAGAGGATATTAGTGGTGGATTCATGCTTGATATACTTAAAGACGAATTGGAATTCCGAATGGAGAGTTGCTGTTAGGGAAAGTGTTTACTTTTAGAGAACTTGCTTGCAAGGTAGGAAAGAAAATGGAGGAATATTAGGGTTGAGATTCTTCAGAGGTGCCACTTTTAACAATTTCGGAAAGGTAATCTTACAATTTCACAAATCTCTGAGTATAATCTTAGAGTCTTTGCAAAACGGGAAGCTCTTCTAGGTGGTGGAATGCCAAGTTGATGGGGAAAAAATGCAGGAAGCTCTCCTCAAGTCCAGGATTTGGGCAGAAACCATACACCTATTTGCAGTGTGTTCTAGAAGGATCATAGGTGTTGAATTTGGAGAAGCCTAGGTCCAAAACCTGTGGCTCTGTCCCTTCTGGTGATTTTGGGTAAGTTAAGGTAATGTTCCTGAGCCTTTGTGGCCTTCAACAAAAATCTGGGCTGCTAATTCCTACCTTATAGAGCTGTTGTGAAGATCAGATGATGACTAGTGTGTGAATTGTCCAGCATGGTGCCTGGTGCTAAGTCTTGGATCTGCTGCAGTTTTTTTCCCTGATGATAGTCCATTATAGTCTTGGGTCTATAACATGCTGGAATACCTCCAAATTCCAAAGAGAATTGGAACCAAAGAGAGAGGGAGAAAATCAGCTCATCTTTGGTGAGGTTTTGATTGTTTACTTTAGACTGGATAGCTGAGTTGAAGAAATAACTTACACAGAAGGAATGATCATTCTAGACTTCTGGGCAAGTTACTTAACCCTCGATAATACCATCTACACTACAGAGTGGACATGGGTATTAGAGGAGATAGTATATAAGTGCTTAGCCCAAGCCAGGGACATAATAAGTGCTCAATAAATGGAGCGACCACTAGTAGGATAATTGTGAATAATCTTTGATAGTTGTTAATAGTGATAATGATCATTTGAGAATAAATGGCCATTTGAGTGACCTAATTTATGCATTTTAACATTATTTTGGTGTTGTCTTACTTCATTTCAGGAAGCCCTGGGGCCACTCCACTTCTGTTTTTCTGCCATGGCTTGTGCAATGGTTTTTGTCTTTGTTTTTGTTTTTTTTTAAGTATAGTCAGTTTACAGTGTTGTGTCAACTTCTGGTGTACAGCACAATGCTTCAGTCATATGTGTATATACATATATTCATTTTCATATTCTTTTTCACTGTAAGCTACTACAAGATATTGAATATAGTTCCCTGTGCTATACAGTATAAACTTGTTTATCTATTTTATTTATACCAGTCAGTATCTGTGAATCTTGAACTCCCAGTTTATCCCTTCCCACCCCCTTTCCCCCCTGGTGACCATAAGTTTGTTTTCTATGTCTGTGAGTTCATTTGTCTGGTTTTTTTTTTTTTTTTCAGATTCCACATATGAGTGATACTGTATGGTATTTTTCTTTCTCTTTCTGGCTTACCTCACTTAGAATGACATTCTCCAGGTCCATCCATATTGCTGCAAATGGCATTATTTTATTATTTCTTATGGCTAAGTAGTAGTCCATTGTATAAATATACCACAGCTTCTTAATCCACTCATCTGTTGATGGACATTTAGGTTGTTTCCATGTCTTGGCTATTGTAAATAGTGCTGCTGTGAACATTGGGGTGCATGTGTCTTTTTGAATTAAGGTTCCTTCTGGATATATGCCCAGGAGTGGGATTGCTGGGTCATATAGTAAGTCTATTTTTAATCTTTTGAGGAACCTCCATATAGTTTTCCACAATGGCCGCACCAGACTGCATTCCCACCAGCTGTGTAGGAGGGTTCCCTTTTCTCCACACCCTCTCCAGCGTTTACTGTTTGTGAACTTTTGAATGATGGCCATTATGAGTGGTGTGCAGTGATACCTCATTGTAGTTTTGATTTATATTTCTCTGATAATTAGTGATATTGAGCATTTTTTCATATGCCTATTCGCCATTTATATGTCTTCATTGGAGAATTGCTTGTTTAGGTGTTCTGCCCATTTTTGGATTGGGTTGTTTGTTTTTTTCTTTTTAAGTCATATGAGCTGTTTATATATTCTAGAAATCAAGCCCTTTTCAGTCTCGTCTCTTGCAAATATTTTCTCCCATTCTGTAGGTGGTCATTTTGTTTTGCTTATGGTTGCAATGGTTTTTAAACATAGAATTTTCAAGTCCTAGCATGTCCAGAGTATGTGTAATGGGTGGGTGATATTTTTAGGAGCTTATTATGCAAATATAAGGATATGGCTTTGGTTAAAGGCAGTGTGTTTTGAAAGGGCTTTGGCCAACAGATTTGTAAAGTATGGGTTCATCTTGTTAGAAAAGTCATGTTCAGAATAGGAAAAAAACCACTGTCTATCCATCTAAAATCTAGAATGGCTGCGTACTGGATTGGGGTTTGGCCTGCTTAAGTATGCTCCTTATTATTTATGTGAGACAAAGGAACTACTTCTCATTATCCAGGAGCTGGAAGACCCACCATGGGATTGTGCATGGTGGGAAAAGGACGGCTGGCTCTGCTCATGGAGCAGTCGTGTAGAGGAGAGAAAGTCTCTTCCTCACTCTTGAAATGTTGGCAGATTGTGCAGGGAGGTCCTGGGGTCGACAGCAGGTGTGAAGCTTTACTAGGTACGGCTCAGGGGGACTCTTGTGGGGAATACTGCCACATGTGGTTGCATAATTGTCAAAGAGTGCAGTACATAAAATAGATTCTCCCCTCTTACCTAACAATTGAATCTTTTGAAATCTTCTAGATTGTTTCAGGGACCCAACTGTTGCATAAAGCAAGGTACCCTCTTGCATTGCTCTACCTGAGGTGGATGCTCGGTAAATTGTGCCAGGCTGCCTGGTAAGTGGAGAGCCCTGGTGGGTTGTGTGTATTTGGTGGGAAGGGGCCCCTCATGCTGCCTTGTGCTCTTCTGCAGATGTCATGTGGCCTGTGCTTTGGACCGTGGTGCGTACCTATGCTCCCTATGTCACATTTCCTGTGGCCTTCGTGGTTGGGGCTGTGGGCTACCACCTGGAATGGTTCATCAGGGGAAAGGATCCCCAGCCTGTGGAGGAGGAGAAGAGCATCTCAGAGCGCCGGGAGGACCGCAAGCTGGATGAGCTGCTAGGCAAGGACCACACCCAGGTGGTGAGCCTTAAGGACAAACTGGAATTTGCCCCCAAAGCTGTGCTGAACAGAAACCGCCCGGAGAAGAATTAATGGAGGACACAGGGCCCTCTGGGTCCCTCCGTGCGCCGTGACTGGTCTCGCCACCATGTGGACCCAGCCCCAGAACCCACATCTGATTTGCTTTATTGCTTCTTCTGGTCCCTCCCACACCACACAGCCACACACACCGGCTGCTCTGCTATGGCCAGGCAGACACAGTAGTCACTGAGGGGCCGGTGAAGAGGAAGACCGTGAGGGTTCTGGCCTGAAGGCTGCATCTGCGGGATGGTGGCCACAACTGCTCAGGCTTCTGTGCTGCTGGGAGGAGAGTTATGAAATGAACATTGCTGTCAGTCCGCGTTGGGAGACAGATTGGCCTCAAGTGGGAGGGGCTGGGATTGGGGTGATGCCTCTAGGAGGGATACCTACATGCCTCCTTCTGGTTTGCACTGGGGAGAGCTCAGAAATCTACCTGGCTCCCTTAACTAGCTTGGCCTGTCCTTTGTGCTCATTCTCCCTGACATCCTGTCCTGACAGCTTAGGAAGAGGATTCCCTCGGGAAGGAAAGCTATTTCCTATTCTTGGGAGCCCAGGCTGTTCACCTTGGGACAGGTGAATTTGCTTGAAAACAATCACCATCTTTCATCCCCCCATCACTGTATAGTGAAAAACTTGATTAAAGTGATGTCTGAGAACCATATCGATCTAATCCTATCTTCCAGGTGGTGTTTGGGGTCTCCTTAGGAGTTATCCAAGAGCAGGAGAATATTGGCCTTTAACTAAGGAATTCGGGGCCCTGGAAGCGCAAGTTCCCAAGAGCCTTTTTAACATGATAACAAGAGGCTTATAAGACCTTTCAAAGTCTAAATTAGAGTAGACCAGGATGCTTAACAGTTGCTATCAGATTTTCCAAGTTCATATACAACACACACATACACACACTTCCCTGAAAAAAAGTAGTATATGTACATTAAAGAACATTTGGTAAGGATTTAAAAAACCCACACTCTGAGGGCTCTAATAGAGAAAGTTAGAAAGTTAGCATTTTGGTATCTTTCACTAATTCCTGGCCTGTTTTTTTAGATAGTTATCACTACTGTACATTTAATTTTATATTCTTTTTCACAGTGTTTCATATCATAATCATTTTTCCATTTTATCACATGGTCTTCATAATCCTAGTTGTTTCTAATAGCTACGTAATTGCCCGTCAAGTGGAAATACAGCATAGTTTGTTTCTAACAGTTTCCCTATTGCTGGACATTTGGGTTCTTTCTGGTTGTTCACTAGGAGAAATACTTCAAAGAGTATCTTTATAAAGCATTTCCTGCATTTTGGACTAAATAGTAGGACTAGTAAATGGCATTTTGGATGAAATAGGACAGTTTTAAGGGTCTTGATGCATAATACTAAATGTCTTTCCTAAAAATGTTGTTGGTGGGTTTGGAAGGGGTGAGAGTGGAGAGCAGACCTATTGCCTCATGAGTCAACTGACCTTTAACCTGAGTGAGCAAAGGCAAGTAATGAGCAGCTGATGAAGAACAAACTACTTTAAAGTGGGGAGGGTGTTTGCCCTGCTACCTGTCTCAGGATCTGAAGTCTGATCTCAGGATCTTAACAGGTAGATGAAGGTAGAATTCCCAAACAGGTGGAGATGCTGGCTGTGGAGGGGGAGGAGCTGAGGGGATGTGGAAGGGATGGGCAGGGAAGAAGGGGGCAAGTCAGTGGCTTCTCCTCCATTGAGGCCTAGTGGGAACGTTGAAATGAACTGCTGTTGCTTCTCAGGGAATAAATCTGATGGGAACTGTGGGGAAGCAGTGTTGACTGTTGGCTTCTGAAGGAAGGATGAGGTTTCTGGTTCTGAAAGGATTGGCTAAGCTCAGCTTGTTTATGGCTCAGGCTGGCCCGCAGCCCTCATTGGCAGACCAGTGCTGCCCCCTTGTGGCAGTCCTGAGTATGACCCAGCCCGAATCCCCTGGGCTAAACGCAAGAGTAGCAAACTGGCCATGGAAGTCAGTGGGTTGGCTCATGGCTTAAATGAGCCGCCAGGCAGAGGGCTGGAAAGCACAGGCCTACCTGAAGGGGGCAGTAGTTCTGCAGCTTCTTCCAGTTTGTGCTGCTTGCCCAGTGATACCAGATTTTTTTGGGTCCCCCCAACAAGGTGCTAGAAATTGTTTTGTGTGTGTGTGCATGTAAACTTCTGATTTTCAAATGTTGACAACTTGTTTAAAAAAAATTCTAAGCATGCTAACATACCCATGGGGCTAATCTGACACAGTGGCTGCCAGTTTGCCACCTCTCAAACTGCCCCTTGCCTTCTAATGAAATCTGAGAGAGGCCTTGTTTTGAAGCCATCTCTCAACTGTGGCAAATGTTAGATCCTAGGATTGGTTTCCCTTGAAACATTTTTGGGCATTCTGCACATATGTAGTTTAATATCAGCCTAAGCAAAACATTAGAGGACAGAAAACCTACAGAAGTAACACCAAAAAAGTTTTCCCACAGACTGAGACATTTTTGGAGTTCCAGATATTTAAGAATAACCCTGTCACCGCTAATGTGTCTCCTCCCAGTGCCCGGCGGAGGAAGCCCTATCTTTGGAAATCCAAGTTGCTCCCCTTTTCCAGACTCACTCTGTGCCCCCTTTAAATAACTTTATTTCTGAGGGCTTGCCTTCAGTGAATTTCTGCCTCCAGCAAGTCTGTTAATATTCTCCATCGGGTCTCTCTTTCCCGTGGGCTGGTAGAGCTCTGCTGCCGCGGCGGGGCTGGGAGATCGTGCGCACTTTCTGCTCGGGTGACTTAAGTAGCAGGGTTTCTGTGGACGCAGCACAGGCAGGCCAGGCTTGCTGGGCCTGTCCAGGGCACGGACTGGTTTTCTTCCACACGTGCTGATTCACTCTGGAGACATGTGAGCCTCTTTTTGGATTGGCCCCGCAGCCACGATTCCCTGAAACATTAGGAAGTAGACGTGCTTGGGGCTTTCTGCCTGACACCCCACCCTCGGGTCTCTTCCCGGCCCAGCGATAGTGTTGGCTTTAGAGCAGCGTTATCCTGTCTGTGCACGGCAGGGGTCACTTCTCTGCCCTCAGCAGCCAGCGTCTGGTGCTTTTCCACTCTCTCTCGAGCCTTTCCTTTGCCTGTTGCTGTGTTAGCATAAGTCAGCTGGGCAGCCGCCAGGACAGGCCTGTCAGGGGGCCCTTTGACTCCAGTCTGCTTCCCTGGGCCCTGAACCGGTGAGGCTGTCAGCTGATCGGAACACCATGGGATTAGCTCCCCAGAGTCACTCGGGAGCCAGGCAGTGAAAGCGAAAAGGCTCGTGCCTTGCCTCACTTTCCCTTTTCCACTTGGGTTGAGTCTCCAGGCGCTTGTAGAGCGGTGAGCCAGGGTGGGGTGGGAGAGTGCAAATCAGGTGGATTCTAGAGTCTGGCAGACGTAGGAATACGGCCTAAGCAGGTAACTGAGTGACCTTGGCCAAGTCACATGGTCTTTCTGAGCCTCTGTTATCAGTTTTCCTCGTCTGTAAAACAGGGATAAGAATACCTACTTCTGTTGGGTTGTTGCAATGCTGAGGTAACGTAAGTAAAGTTCTTAGCAGTGTCCATGGCAACAAGTAGGTGCTCGATAAATGTTGGCTGCTTTGGTTTTATTGCAGGAAAAAGTTGTATGTATCCTTGTGATCCTGGTGAGTGGGGGCCCAGAGGGGAGAGCCACTTTGGGAGAGTGATCACAGGGACCAGCGCAGGCTTGATGGTTGAGGGCTTCTTAGGAGTATTTTACAGGAAGCACTGCCTTGTGTAAGAACCAGGCTGGCAGGGGGCAGTGCAGGCTTCAGACCTGTGTTGCTCAGTAGTGGTGCTGCCCGGGCTGCAAGGTCAGGGACAAGAAGTGGGCAGCGAGGTGCTGGGGGACTCCTGAGACTGTCATGCATCGGAGTGGGAAGAGGAGAGAGCCTCAGACTTGGAGGCAAGAGGACTGGGTGGCTGGGGACATGCCCCTTCACCTCTAGGCCTTGGTGTCCCCGACACTATCATGCTCTCTGCTGTAGTGAGAAGAGGGAGAAACCAGCTGAGAGGGTGCTTCAAAAACGTGCAGGAGCCGTTATGCCCCTGTAAGACCTCGCTCTTACCCAGCTGGGATGGCAGCCATGTGAATAATGGAATGGACATAAATGCTCCTTTTTATCCTTTTTCTGAACTGTCTCTCAAAAGTATTTGCTAAATAGAAGCCTTTGGGGAATCAGCTTTAAGAGTAAAGAGGAGTGTCGGGGGGAAGGTATAGCTCAATGGTGGAGTGCATGCCTATCATGCGTGAGGTTCCGGGTTCAATCCCCAGTACCTGCATCAAAAAAATAAGTAAGTAAACCTAATTACCTCCCCTGGCCAAAAAAGGAAAAAAAAAGAGTAAACAGGAGTAATTAGTAATTAGTGTGTATTATTTTGCATCCTGTTCCAGTGGTGCCTTGATGTACTTAAAAACAGTTTATTCTTTTTGAGTTAAATTGGTTAACATTAGTTATCTGTTTATCAAATCCTTTTCACATAATGCAAAGATAAACCCTGGCTTTGTTTTCTGTTTAAAAATTCCAAATGGGTCCTCCAAATATTTTTGAGCTTTTTTAAACATCTTTGCTGGTATCCCAGAAAGGGTGGTTCTTTCTAGAAGAGCCTAAAGTCCTTTGTGCCCTTATGTCCCTCTTTTCTGCCCCTATTCCCTCCTGGCTCCTCTGTCCACTTCTGTTTGCTTCCAGGTCTGAGCTGCCAGGTGCAGCTGGAGAATTTTGCATAACCGTGTTGTCTGGTGCTCTCCACTTCTGGGTTCTGGATGCAACCTTCAGGGTGATTTTTTTTTTTAAACTGAGCTCCCCAAGTCCTCAGCCCATCCCTGCACTCATTGTAGCTCTTGCTGCTTGCTGTCCACCTCCACCACGACGTGCTGAAGCCAGTTTCGCTAAAAGCCTTAGTGATTGCAAATCTCGGGCCCTCGTTTGGTCCCAGTCATGCTCGAGTGCTTGCAGGGTCCGGCACTCTTCGTGGAACTCTGTCTTGACATCACTACCACCTCAGTTTCTTTTTCTAGTTCTCTCCTCTGCTGCCGCTCCCTCCTAGTGTTCTTCTGGCTTCACCCTTGGCTGTGTTCTTGGCGAGCCGTTTTAGTCTCGCCTGTGGCTTCAGCCCCCGGCTCTGTCTGCCTCGAGGATTCCCAGGTGTCATCTCTAGTTGTGAATTTCCCCCCAGGTCCCGGGTCACTCTCTGAAACAGCTCTCTGTGCGTCTCCTAGATTTCCCATGGAGGATGATGGTGAAGAGTGTTGACCTGGATTTGAAACTTAACTCTGTCATCTAGTTGTGTGATCAGAAAAACCGTTCACTTTTCTAAGCATTGTCCGTACAATGGGGAAGGTTCTCATGTAGACTGAGAGTGTTTGTAAAACACCTGGCATGGTGTCTGGCATAGACTCCGTCTCCTCTCACCTGTTTCTTGGGTATGTCTGTCCGCCCTCTCCCCCTCTCATGGGTTCCATCACCAGCCTGTAGGGACCCACTCCTTTATCTGGAATTCATCCTGTTCTCCATCTCATTCCCGGCTTCAGGCCCTTGTCATCTCTTACCTCAAGTTTTGGTATCTTCCTGAAATTTCCCATTCTGGCCAGCATTTTCATTCTAAAACACATCTTTGGTGAGATCACTCCTTAAAGACCTGCATGGCTTCTCTCCCAAGGCCCCTTGTGTGCCATGCTGGTGCTTCCACTGTCTGGCCCCAGCCTCCCTCCCATCATCCCCAGGACAGAACCTAGTTTTTGCCATTTCCTGAACGTGTTATACTTATTCAAATCCTGATGCCTCTGTGCGCACCGTGCATTGGGCCTCCTTGTGCACTGTGCATTGGGCCTCCTTGGGTACCTGTGAACTGTTAACACTCCTAGCAGAGTGCATGGGCACATGCCCACTCCCTGCAGCAGAGACTGCCATTCCATCTGCTTCTCTAGCCCTGTTAGCCCTGTGTTCACTCTCCTGCTGCAGCATTTACACGGGCACTGTGAGGGGCGTGTGTCTGTCCCGGTCCAGGCTGTGAGTTCCTTGAGGGCAGGGACCAAGTCTTACCCTGCCCCTCGCACAGAGTCATTTTCAATACATGTTGAGTGAATTAAGAGGCCCCTGAGTGTGATTCTGGGATGGAGCAGGTCCTGGGGCTGGGTGCGGTAGTGGGGCTCCCAGGTATGTGCTTGGAGCTGATGGTGCCTGTGTTGTGCTACAGCTTTGCCTTCCCCAAGGCTGGTCATGAGCTAAACCAAGAGAAACCACTGGCTTCATTTTCCCAGGAGAAGTGGGGCTTGGACAGAGGGCGGGCCTTCCCCTCTGGGTAGGACCTGGACCAGCAGAGCCCATGATGAATTTGACCTTGATGACTTTGCAGTGGGGAACAATGTCCTCAGGAAGGCATTCAGGAAGCCCTTCGTGTAGTAGTGATCAAAGCTGTGTAGCAGCTCAGCAGGGTGGATGGGAGCCCTCCAAGGAGCCCGGTGGGGCCCTGGGTCAGAGCCCAAGGAACCACTTAATGCCTTTTCCAGGTGGGGTTCTCCCTCGGCCTCAGCAGGCCCCTGGGTGAACCCTGTGGAACATGGAAATCCTGGGAAGGCGTCAATGCCTGGGAACCCGAGGGAGCCGCTGCTTCTAGAGTGTCTCTGCTCTGTCTCCATTTTCCCCCTAGTGCCTTCCCTCTGGCCTCGGCTGGTAGGTAAGGCAGGAAGGAGCCTGGAAAACTGGGTTGGAGCACGCTTTGGTGTCCTCATTTCCTCAAGGAGCTGGTGTAAAATGTCTCGAATTGCTAGGAAGCCCTATTCGTTTGTCCCTCCTCCCTAAGGTGCTCAAACTGAAGAGGGAGGAGCACTGGTTGCCCTCATGCTGACTCGGGGTATCTGGGTCCAGAGCGGAGTTCTTGGCAGAGCTGGGCTTGCGGTCTCCCCACGACCCCTCCCCGTCCCAGTTTGCTTCTTGTCGTCACACCAAATGGAGGTCAGCTGGCTGGCGGACTGGTTGACTTGACCAGGGCAAACGCCCTTGAGTGTCTGCAGGCTGGTGGGCGCATGGCTGACACCGCCACAGCCCCTCTGCTGGCAGCTCCTGAGACTTATCTCTGCCGGAGGCTGCAGCCTGCTTCTGCCCCCTTCCCGGTTTTGTTTTCCCAGCACACAGACCAACTATAAACCTTTGGGGGCAGCTCTGCCCCTTTGATGCTCTCCAAGCTGTTTTCCCCACATGCAAGAGGGTAGGAGGTCACAGTCTTTCCCACAGATGGAGGCCTTTGTGTTTATAATTTGGTCAGTTGTTGACAAGGTAGACTTTGCTGCTGCTGTTGCCCCTAAAGCCCTGTCCTTGACTGTCTCTCGCCTCACCGTCCTGTGCTGGGGCTTCGGTGAGCTCCGATCCCAGCCTTTCCCTCCCCTCTCCAGAAATTCGGCTCTGGAGTTAGACTGCTTGAGTTCAAAGCCCAGCACTGCCACTTACAGCTGTGTGTGTTTGGCCTTTGCCAAGCTGCTTAATTTCTCTGAGCTCACGTGTCAGGTAGGGCTAATATATGACTTATCCCTGGGTTATTGTGAAGATGGAAAGACAGCATGCAAGGCATTTGGCACAGAGACTCACGTATAGTTAGCACTTAGGAAAAGTTGGCTATTTTGATTAGTGGTGTTTTTCCATCCCATGCACTTATCCAGACTTCAAGACTCTGTCTCTGGCCTCTAAGAGGAAGCGAGCCCTTTGGTAATGCTGTGGCAGAGGGCTGGGGAACGGCGAGGGGCTCCCCCTGCTCTAACATTTGATGCTGCTCTGCCTCCCGTTAGCCCCCCGCACTCACAGTCCCCCTGTCCTGCCCTGGTGTCTTGCAGCACCCCCAGCTGCAGCAGGTCCCTGATGCCCACACAGCCCTGCCTGGCTTGGCTCACTGACTGGCCTGTGGGCAGATGTGGGAGGCCTGAGGGACTGGGCAGCTAAGGGGTGGGGCTGAGCCGAAGGGGCCCTGCCTGGGTTATTGTGGCTCTGGGACCACCAACCCACGGTGAGGCTCAGCTGAGAGAATACAGGAGGAAGTTCCCCAGGCCCCCCTCATGATCCCATGATGAGGCAGGGAATTATCTTAGTTTGCTAGGGCTGCTGCAGAAAAACACCACAGACTGGGTGGCTTAAGCAACAGACATTTATTCTCCCTCAGTCTGGAGGCTGAAGTCCAAGATCAAGGTGTTGGCAGGGTTGGTTTCCTCGGAGGCCTCTCTCCTTGACTTGCAGAGGCCGCCCTCCTGCTGCCTCTTCGCATCGTTGTCCCTGTGGGCACCTGAGCTCCTGGTGTCTGCCTTTGTGTTCCAATCTCATCCTATAAAGACACTGATCAGATCGGATTAGAGCCCAGTAATGGCCTCATTTCACTTGATCACCTGGTTAAAGGCCTTATCTCCAGATACTGTCACATTTTGAAGTACGGAATTGGAATGGGATCAGGGCTTCAGTGTATGAACTTTGGGGGACACAATTCAGCCTGTAAGAGGAGGGTAGATGGGGTAACAGCATGGAAGGGCTGCCTCTGGGGAAACCTCCATAGGGGAGAGTAGCAGTGGCCAGAGCTGTGGACACGGGTGCCCAGCCTCCTGAGGCAGGAGCCCACTGGTCCCTGGCCACTGGCCTGGTCCTAGGGTGAGACTGGTGCTGGCTCCCCCTCTCTGCCAGAGGCCTTTGGGTGGGAACCCTAGGCCGGAAGGCTCTGTGAGCTGATTATCCCTGTGGTCTCTGGGGTGAAGGAACAGTCAGCGGGCCCCAGCCACGGGTCCTGTCCTTCCCCTCCTTATCAGAGCCTGGACGCCCTTCCGCCTCTAGACCATGGCCCGAGGCTCTCCCAGCGGGGGCAGGCTGACTTTGAAGGGGACAGCCCTAGCTGCTTTAACTGAGCTCTGCAACTCTGGACCCTTCCACGTAGGGAGGGGTAGAAACAGCGCTGTGGGCAGATGGGTGGGGGGAGTGGTAGGAACCAGGCAGCTGTAGAATCTAAACGTCACTTCTGTTATTTTTTCTGGAAGATTTACCTGCCTGATTGTGTTGGTTCAGGCTGATATTCTAGTAAAGACTTTCTTCCCCCCTGAACTTTGTGGTTTTTGATAGAAGCTGAGCAGGGTGGGGAAGGGGCTCAGACATTTGCTGCGATTCAGAATTGGTCAGAGTCCACCTCACTTTCACTTTTATGCAGCCCCATTATGTGGGCTAGTCATTGTTTCCGGAGCCTCCGATGGTGCCTTGCCCCTCCCCAGCTCTCAGAGCCTCCCTCTGGGTTCAGCAGTCCTGGGTCTCAAGTGGCCGTGGGTCCCCCAGGGTCCAGGAGCCCGCCTGCGTCAGCAGCAGGGATGATGGCGCTTTAGGGCAGGTTGCCAGGCGCCTCCTGCCCAGCCAGCCCCTGGACTGCGGAGGTTTCCTGCTTCTTGGAAGAGGGCTGGAAGTGGGCAGCCACCCTCTCTCTGCTGTGGACCATCTTCGTCTCCGGAATCTCAGGCAGACAAATCCCAGAAAAGGCCAGAAGGGAAACCTGCTTGCTCGCTGAGCTCCACTGGAGTGAGTGGCTGCACGGGTCATGGTGTCTCATGGAATCCTGCCCAGATCCCTGCAAAGCGCACTTACAGATGAGGACACGGAGACTCAGAGGCTAAGTCACCCTCTAAGTCACAGGAGGAGGGTGGTGGGAGTAACTGCAAGTCGGCTGGCTTTGGATTCTTTTCCATCCCCAGGGAAGCCGGCTGCCCCTCCCTCTGCCCTTCCTCCCCTGTGAGGGTAGAGGGTGGAGGGTGGGAAAGTTGGTGAGGGCTTCCTCCCCTCCTCTTTCCTTCCATCTTGAGTCTTTGTTCTCCCCAATTCCTGGACACACCGGGCCTGGGGCTCCTAACTGGCTGCGCTGCTGCCCTCAGGTCCCCAGTGGCTAAGGGGAATGAATAGGTTGTCACTTGTTGACCTCTCCCTGCCTCCCACCAGCCCCCCTCACCCCAGCGCCCACAATGGCCTGAGTCTGATTCAGTGTCTGCCTTATTGAAAGTCGAGAACAATACTCACCAGGCTGGCTGCTGGGGGGGTGGGTGCAGCCCCCTGCCCCTCTCCTGGGTTGCTGCTTGCTGGGAAGTTGGGGAAGGACTTTCAGTGTCTGGAATGTGGGTGGGTGTGGTAGAGGGGGTGTGAGAGGAGGGGGCAAATAGTATCTTCACCCTTCACTTCTCAGTGCCAAGCAAGGCTGCGGGGAGTATGGATCTGCCTCTCATTAGCTGGTTGACCCTGGGCCAGTGACTTAACATCTCTGTGTGCTTGTCTTTATTTTAAAAAAAATTTTTGTAATTGAAGTGTAATTGATTTATTATATAAGTTTCAGGTTTACGACATAGAGATTCACAATTTTTAAAGCTTATACCCCATTTAGAGTTATTATAAACTATTGGTTATATTCCCCTGCTGTGCAGTATACCCTTGTACCTTATTTATCTGACACATAGTAGTTGGTACGTCCTAGTCCTCTACCCCGTCTTACCCCCCCCCCTTTCCTCTCCCCACTGGTAACCACGAGTTTGTTCTCTGTATCTGTGAGTCTGTTTCTGTTTTCTTATGTTCACTAGTTTGCTTAATTTTTTTAGTTTCCAGATATAAGTGATGACATACAGTATTTGTCTTCCTCTGCCTAAGTCACTTCAGTGCTTGTCTTTATATGAGGATTTACTACCTACATCACCAGGTAAGCGAGGGGAAAGCCCTACGCCTAGTGCCTGACTCCACGGAAGACACTCAGTACATTAGCTCTCCTCTTGCCCCACCTTCCTGCTGGTGGCTGGGTGGTCTTGATCTCCTTGACCAGCTCCTTCTGGGAGGCAGGGTGCCTGGGAAGGCAGAACCCAGGAAAGCCTTTTCCTGAGTCCAGTGGGACCCCAGTGAGGGCGGTGGCCTCCCCGCCTCCCAGCTTTCTTGCCGTGCTTTGCTTTTTTTGACAAGCAGGAAGCTAAAGGAAGATAAGGCTGAAGGGGTGACTTAATAAGCATTTGTAAGCCTATTGAAGGGTATCATCAGAGTAGAGTGACCAGCAGATACCGGGAAGTGTGTTCATTGTGCACCAGAGGTGTGCAAGTAGACGTGCGAAAGCCTTTCCCAGCAGAGGCCTGGGATCCTGGAACTGGGGAGAGGCAAGGGGTGGGTGACTGAGGAAAGCTGCAGACTCTTTAAAAATAGGTCTTCTGTTCTGCCTGGGCTTGGGTGGGGTTTGACCTGGAGTCAGGTGAGACTGGTGGCATGGTTAGGGGCGAGGGTTGGGCCTGGAGGTAAACAGGGAAGCCCTGCCTCTGCCCCTGCCCCCAGCTCTGCGTTGCTGTATTTTCGGAGACAGCACAGGAAGTGGACCTTCACAATGTCAGGATACAGGAAGCTATCGGACTATTGAAGGCTACTTCCTGTGAGCTGGTCATTCACATACATTTGTCACCGGTTATCAGGCCTTTCGGGCCCTGCCATTGTCTGGAGGGGCTGCAAAAGCCTGGGGGCCGCCAGCAGAGGCTCTTGGACACAGACTGCACTATTGTACTGAACTGGCAGCACCCCATGGGGTGGGGAGGAAAGTGGTGGGTGCAAGGGGACGCCTGGCTCTCATTGTCATCGATTGCACAATGGGGCTGGGGGCTGGGGTCTGTTCCTGCTCATGGGAACCTGAACTTCTAGGAGAAAACGGGGCTGGAGCAGGAGCCTGGCTTCAGGTGTGGTGCCACATAGAGCTGAAAAGGAGTTCAGGCACTTTGTTAGCAGTGGTGGGTTTTCTAGATTTCCCCCAAGAGCCAGTGTGAGGTAAAATGGCCTTGGAATCAGGCAGACCTGGATTTTGAAGTCGTACTGTGCCACTATCAACTGTGTGACTTTGGGCAAGTTGCCTTACCTCTCTGAGCTTCAGTCCTCCTGTAAAATAAGAATAGTCGTAGCTGCCTCATGGGATGATTATTACTTGAGCAATTTGTTGAAGTTCTTAGCTTGGTACCTGGCAAGTCATGGACGTCTAAGAAATGTTAGTTCCTTCTCCACCCTCATCTCCTTCCCTTCCAGCTCACTCCTGACCCTGCTGTCTGGTTCTCCAGTGAGTGAGCAAATCAGCGTGCAGAGGAGATGAAGAGGTATTTTAATATCAGCCCAAACAAAGCAGAGCTCTGTCTTCCTTTATGCCAAGAATATCAAATCAACTGTTAATTATCTGCACTAATGGAAGGCGCAGAAGCAGATAATTTTTCTTTGGCCATGTGCCTTTGGCCTTATGTGTGGACCTGGGTGTGTCTGAGTTCTAGAAATGCACTTCAAGCCAAATAATGAAGTTGTAACAGGGCAGACCTAGCTCAGGAAGAGGCAAGTTAGAACACCATTTGGCAGCCCGCGGCTGTGCCCTGCCGGCCTCTACCCGTCAGGGCCAGGAAGGGGCACTTTCTTCCTCAGCTGCGTGATGAGGTGGGAAACCATGGATTTAGAGTCAGACATTTGAGTTCAAACCTTGACTCTGGCCCTAACTAACTGTGTGACCCTAGTTAAGTTATTAGACTCTTTGGAGTCTCAGTCTCTTCATTTATAAGGTGGAGATAATCCTGTTGACTCTTCAGGGGTTCTGTGAGAGTGAAATAAAGTGGTTTTGTTTTCTTTTCTTTCCCTTCCCCTCTTGTCTCTGTCACTTCAGCCCTACCCTGAACAGAGAGCCCTTTAGATTGTTCCTGGCTCACGGATGTGGCTAAGAGTTTGGACCTTGGAAGGGCTGACTGCCCCAGCACATGGAGGAGGCAAGTCTGCTCTGTCCAATATGGTAGCCAT
Source organism: Vicugna pacos (assembly GCF_048564905.1). Taxonomy (NCBI): domain Eukaryota; kingdom Metazoa; phylum Chordata; class Mammalia; order Artiodactyla; family Camelidae; genus Vicugna; species Vicugna pacos. The sequence continues at coordinate 42,929,195 of NC_132999.1, forward strand.
TGGCCATGTACAAATATTAAAAGTGAAGTGAACTAAAGTAAAAAATTCGGTTCTTCACCAGCCCATTTCAAATGTCCAATAGCCACACGTGGCTGGTAGCTACGGTGTTGGGCAGAGGAGGCAGGACGTTTCCATCACGGTAGAATGTTCCATTGGACAGCGCTGAGCTGGGGGATGTGCTGTATCCCGGCATCTGATAAGCACAAGACAGTAAAGCGACAGGGAGCAGGGGTGTGGGTAACCGAGAGCTGAGTTGAATAATGGTCCTCTAGTACCTGGAGCGTCTGTGTGGTGCTCTTCCTCCCAGTAGAGTGAATCCACAGCACACTTGGGCCCTCTGAGGCTGGGCAGGGAAAGCTCCCTGAGTCAGCCCTGTGCTCCAGGGTTGGGTCATCTCCAGGCCTGACAGATGACACAGTTGCCCTGTGTTCCGAGGCCCCCATGCCTGTGTGAATCGTGACTGCTTAGGCCTGGGGGAGCCATGACTGCCGTGAGACTCTTTACCCCAAAGCCTGCTGCTCTGACCCTCTTCCCGCTTTGTCTCCCATCCTTGGCATAATCACCAGAGCCATTCATGTGGCTTTGTCCTGATGTCTGTGACACAGCCTCCCCTTAAGTGTAGAATGTGGCTCCTGAGTGTGACTTTCATTCTCTCCTTACTCCCCACACTTAGCTGCAGATGCTGATCCTACCTCTCAGCCTGGCTGGTCCCCAAGCCTTAGCAGGCTGCTGGGCTCCGGCTTTGGCTTCGGGCACCCCTGAACCTTAGCCTTCTAACCCCAGCCACATCTTCCCAGTTGATGTCACTGATAAGCCCTGCTTTGCTTTCTGACACCCTGACTAGCCCCGCTGGTCTCCTTCTTCTTCGCCCCTCTTCCCCCAGAGGGGCTGGGTTTCTGTGCCCCCACACTGCGGACTGGGGTCCTACTCTGAATACGCTCATGTCCTGAAACCCTGGTTCTGAAATCTGCTCTGATCATCAAACTGGCCTAAAAACCTTGGTGTTGGGCTGGATCTTGCCTTTGGAGCAGCTCATCCTCCTGCCACAGTCCCAGCTTCCTGTCCTTTCCCATTGGCTTGTACCAGCAGTGATGTCTCAGCATGCCTGGCAACTGAGGCCATGGTGTGGGCCCCTGGGCTTGCCCACCTTGGGCAGGCACACAGACAATCCCAGCAGTCAGAGTTCAGAGGCGCTTGGCAGGTGCTAAGTTTAGGAGTGGGTCTGGGATCACTTGTGAGGCCAAGTGGTCCCCAAGCTTGGGAGGTCTATCAGAGTGCCCTGCCTCAGAGTATATTCTGCTCCATTGCATGTTTCACAGTTGGAGACCCTGAAGGAAAAAAGAGAAATGGCTCACTTAAGGCCATGCGGCGGGTCTGAGTAGGGATCGAGCATCTATCTTGCTTCTGTTGGTCAGAGATCTCCCAGACCTTTTCTCCACCCAAGCCTGGACTCAGCCCCTTCCCCCTCAGCACAGAACAAGTTGTTCTCTTGTCCCCCATCTGACCTCTCTTCTTTCCCTCCCTGAAGCTAGGGTCAGGGAGGTGGTCTCCAGGTATCAGAAGGTTTCCAAAGATAATAGCAACTGCACCTACCACTCATTCCTGCCTCTGCCTCACCCACTGCCAGCTGAGGGTCCGGGGAAGTGTCTTGACCCACAACAGTGTGCTGCCTGTGCGATTGTTGGGAGAAGCCCAAGGGACGGTGGACAGGTGCCCCCCGCCCCCAGCTTTTCTTTTTCCTGTGCTGCTGCTCTTTGTCCTGCCCATCCTGGGATGGATGCGAATGGGCATGTGGGGGCTGGGCAGGCAGGGCCTTAGGCAAGTGACCAAAATCCAACCTAGACTTTTCAGGCAAGGAAGACCTTAGTGGTTCACGGAGCTGCTTCGGTGGCAGACATGGTCACCAGTGCTCTCTGTCTGTCTGCCTCACACCTCTGTGTGTCTCTCTGCGGTAGCTCCAGCACATGTGTCTCTTCTGCACATGTGTTTCTTCTCTGCACATGTGTTTCTTCCACATGGAGGAAAAGACGGCTGCGGAGAGCTCTCAAGTCTGATATGTTACAGGAACGACTCTGATCCTTGGTTTCTGAATCCAAAAGTCCCAGAGAAGAGACACACAGGCCCAGGTACCTGTCCCTTGACTAGTAGATAGTGTCTGGGGAAGAGTGTTAGGAGAGACACGGCCGCTTCTGCAGAGGCCTGTGGATGGGGCCCCAGTACTCAGAGAAGGCAGACATCACAGGGGAAACAGCATGACGACGCCTCTCGGGCAGGACACGAGTTTGCACATGGGCGGAGCCCTCTCTGTCATGGTGATTTCTTCGTAGAAATGTGCTGGCCTTAGAAATGGAACTGGGGTGAGGATGATGAGGGGGATTCCGGGGACCTTGGCACTCAAGTGCATGTTAGAGGGGGCCCAGGTAGCTAGCGTCCTGGAAGGAGCACAGCTGTGGAGCCGGAGACCCAGGCTTGGCACTAGCTTCCCTACCCCCACAAGTGACTGGCCTCTTTGGGCTTGATCTCCTTCTCTAAGGAGATGTGACCTTCCCTGGCCTCACCTCACCAACCTGTGGCTACAAGTGAAATCACATTGGCCTTAATGCCCCACTTTTTCTGCCTCATAGCTCCCCGTGTCCAGGACCCAGACTTCTACCTACTCGGAGAGTTCCCAGGACGTCTCACGTGTGCTTGTAGTCTCTGATTTCATGACTGGTCCTGCCCTGCAAGGCACGGAAGGGCTACAAGGCCCTGGAAAGAGCCCTCACTCCATGCCCAGTGCTGTCCCAGTGCCCTCACACCTGCACACAGACTGCACGCCAGGTGACATCAGGTTTCCCTCAGTCCTCACTGGGCTGGAGTCACTGGGAGTTCCATGAACTGAGGAGAAGATTCCTCTCCCCAAGGCCGTGTGGCTTGTGTGCCTTCGCTCACATGACCCCCAGGAAAGAAAGCTCCTCTGCCCACAGCTCCTCTTCCCTCTCACTGAGGTTCCGACCCAGTCCCAGGAGAAAGGGAAAGGTGGTCTCGCTCTGGTCTCTTTCTCTAGGAGTCTCCTGTATACTCCGCCTTGTGCATCGGGGCTGGGGACACGGTGTGCTGTCCTTTCAATGAATCAGACACAACCCGACTCTGAATCCTGGCTTAGCCTTCTCTGGAAACCCCTTCTTCACCGGAATAGCAATTCCCTTTTAGAAAGGTTGGTGTGCTGGCTGAAGGAGACATGTGATAGGTGCTCAGCCAGTGCTACTTACTGTTCCTCAATCCAGGATTCATCGGCCTCCTTTTGGGAGGATGAGGGGTGTAGCACCTCTTATTTGTGTAGCTGCTTGGGAGCCAGGGCAGCAGGCCCACGGAGGGCCAGGAAGGCCTGGCCGGATGAAGCCAGTGTACTTCCAGCCTTAGCAACTCTTCTGTGGTCCTTTGGGGTGAGCGGCCTGGGTCTCAAAGTGATGGAATCAAAGATCCTCCTGGTTGTTAGCTGTGTCGGAGTTTGGGGTGATTCTGGCTAGGACCTCAGGCTTAGGAGGAGAGCGAGCGAACGTACATTTTGAGCGTCCCGAAAGCCCTTGTTTCACCTGGACTCCCTCCTGCAGCGTGCCTCCCACACCGGAACCCCCTGCAGTGGTCCTGCGGCAGCCCGGTGGATGGCCGCTCAGTCTGCTAGGATGTTTCAGAAAGCAGGTCCATCAAATAGGAAAAACGCGTGCTCTGCGTTCATAGATATCTCCTGTGCTGGAGGGCTAGGGGATAAATAATAACTGCATAAAGATAGGGTGGAGAGAGCTGGTTTAAAGATAGTCTCAGAAATAACCTTGGGGAATGTGGGGACAGGGACTCTGTGAGGCGGGTCAGGGAAGGGGCTAGGCTAGAGGCACAGAGAACTCACTGGGGGATGTTTGGGATCTTCACTGTCCCTCAACCCTCCCCCTGTTCCCTGGGAAAGGTCTTCAGAGAAGGGTCTGGCTGGATCATAGAGTCCCCAGCAAAAGTCGGGACCAGGTCATTGACCCACAAAGAAATCATGCAGAGGTGGTGTCCTTGGGGACCAGGCACGATAAAGGATCCACTGGAAGCTGCTCCAGGAGCACTGAAGCTGATGGCTTCCCAGAGACGGCTCGCATACTCAAGGAGCCTCCCAGAGCTGCCCTTTGCCCTGGGACCTGAGACAGGGAGGTGGCCGCCATGATCTGCTGTGTGTCCATTCAGCCTTCATTTTCCACGAAGAGACACCTGAACTCCAGAATCAGTCATGTGCACACACGGAGGCACACCACCCACACCTGCAGCGCCCTCCTGCGCACGCACACTGGGCGCATGCACGGGCCCTGACAGAGGCACTCGCTTCCTTCCCATCTTCAGCCACCCACATCCCAGAGGCTTCATCCCCTCCTCCCCTGCCCTCACTGCCCCACCCCCCAGCGGCCCCACCCCTGAGAAAGTACAGCTCAGGGGTCCCCAGGGCTGAACAGGAAATGCTTTGCACACTCTGGGTCAGCCAGGCTATTTTCTGTCCCAGAACTGGAGGGAGGTTGGGCCGGGAACAGCCAGGCACGACAGGGTCAGCTGTTTTCTGCCTCTTCCTGTGGCTGTTTCTCTACCTCTGTAGTTTGCGGTCAGTGTGTCTCTGTCTCTCAATGGCTCTGTCCTGTCGCTGTACTTCTGTTTCAGGCCTCAGGGTCTTTTTGACCCGATGCCCTTTGATGCCTTTCACTCGGCTGTTGCCTACACAGCCTTCAAAATTCAGCTCAGTGCCACCTCTTCTAGAATACTTTCCCTGACTCCTGTCCATTCTGGACCCTTTGCTCCCAGAGGTCTGCGCAGATGCTCTCAGAGCACTGGACTGTGTGGATGAGTTGGTCTCTGCCCCGCGCTGGACCGTGAGAAGCGTGGGCACAGGAACTCTGTCTTCATGACCTGGTTTCTTGGCATCTGCACACACAGACATCCCTGTACAGGCACATCCACGTGCACTTTGCACACGTGCTCTTTTATTTGTTCACTCACGAGCTGGGGGACAGGATGTGCAGTAGTTAAGAGCGCAGACTGGAGTCAGCCCATCTGAATGAAAATCTCAGCTGTGTGACCTTGGGCAAGTTAGTTAGACTCTTTGTGTCTCAGTTCCCTAGACTGTAAGATGGGGGTGAGACTAGCCCCTGCCTCATGAGTTGTTGGGAGGATGAAATGAGTTGATACATGTAGCACTAAGCATAGTGCCTGGCTTATAGCATGTGCTTCCAAATGTTAGCTACAGTATTATTTCACTTGTGGTAAGATGAAGAAAATTGATGATTTATTACCACTTCTCTGAAGGAGAATGTCTCAGGGCGAATACTGTATCTATCTGAAAGGAATAGTTGGTAGCGTGTGAGCCTTCTTGTCAAGGGATATACCTTGTATAACAACAAATGGTTGCTAAACTACCTTTTATGGAGGGTGGATTTGGGCAGACTGCAAGGTTTTTGTTCAGCTGGGTGAACTGTGCAAGTTTGGGGCCAGAACGGAATTGGAGATAGGAGAGTCTGGGCGTGGCCAGGGGCAAGGGCAAGAGAGTGCATTAGTGTCCTATGCTCCTGAAACAAATGACCATAGCTTAGAGGTCTAAAACAACACTAGTGTATTTTTAGGGTCCTGGGGATCAGAAGTCTAAAACAGGTCTCTTTGGGCCAAAATCAAGGTATCATCAGGCTGTGTTCCTCTCTGGAGGCTCCAGGGGAGAATCCATTTCATTGCCTTTTCCAGCTTCCAGGGGCCACCTCCATTCCTTGACACGTGAACTCCTTTCTCCTTGTCCCATCTTTAAAGCCAGCTCGAGTCCATCTCGCATCGCATCACTCTGACCTCTCACCTCTGGCTTCCTCTTCCGCATATTACAACCCCCCACCTTGATAATCCAGGATAATACCCCATCTTAATGTACCAGGAGCCTTAATTCCATGTGCAACTTTAATTCTGCTTTGCCATGTATCCTGACAGAATCACAAGTTTGGGGAGGGGGAGGGTGTAGCTCAAGTGGTAGAGTGTGTGATTAGCATGCACGAGGTCCTGGGTTCAATCCCCAGTACTTCCTCTAAAAATAATAAACAAACAAACAAATAAATAAATAAATCACCTCCCTCTCACAAAAAGTGAAACAAACAAAAAAGAATTAATAAAAAAAAAAACCAAGCTTGGGGATTAGAACGTGAACATCTTGCCATGGGGCTGGGGCGGAGGCATCATTCTGGTTACCATCAAGGACCACTGGTGTGGTAGAAAGGAGACTGGAAATAATCTGCCTGATGGATATTTGGAAGATCTTGCTGTGGGGTGTGCATGTCTTCTTTACAGAATCTTCAGCAGTCTGATTTTATGTGGAATGTATTTTCTTTGTGATAAGTGTGAAGACATGCAGACTCTTGCTTCAAAGGTTGACACAAGGAAGAACTCCAGGCTTCCCACAACAGAAAGAGTTGCAAGTTGTGTTACAGATTCATTCACTCAACCTGTATGTGCCAGGCTAGGCTTATAGGCTCATAGCCCTCAAGTCATTCACGATCTGTTGGGGGATATAGGTGTACAGACAGGTAAGATCACTCTAGGGTAGGAAGATCAGTGATGAGGTCTCCTTAGAGAGCACAGAGGATGCATCAACTTAGCCTGGAGAGAGGAGCATCCAGGAAGACTTCCCTGGGGAGGTGACACCTCATCTGAGGTTGGAAGGAGGAGTAGAAATTCACCAGGTGAAGAGGGGAAGGTATATTCTAGGCAGCCTGGACTGTCAGGGCAAAGGCATGGAGACATAAGTTGAGAGCCAGCACCAGGAGGGGTGTGTGTGTGTGTGTGTGTGTGTGTGTGTGTGTGTGTGTGTGTAACTTTGAGCACAGTTCCTGGCACACTGGTGGCACTCAGGAAATATTTCTGGAGTAAATACTTCAGTGTTAATGCTGTCCTATCTCTGTTTCTAGGTAGGTCATGGCCTTGCCAGACATAACCAAATATTAGACACCTCCTTTTGGGGAGGGCCCCCAGAGTTGCCATGACCTACCTGCAAAGTCTTTTTCAGGGTTTCTCATTAAGAGGAAGAAGCAACTTTGTTTCGACAGTGACTTCACGTCTTAAGAAAACTTCACACTTCATTGAATCATTTGTAGTTCAGCAGATCCTCTTCTTTGAGCTTAAGCAAATGAGGCTCAGAGAATTAACTAACCTTCCCCAAGGTCACACAGCTGTGTGGCAGAGCGGGGCTGGACTCCAGCACACCTGCTGCACAGCCAGGTCCTGAGCTCCTGCTAATTGCTGGGTGTCCTGCCTCCTTCCCTCTGGTGCTGAGGCAGCTGGGACCTGGGCCTGGGTGGCCTTGGGCTGCCCATGACTGTTTCCCCTTCTTCCCCCGGAAGGGGTTTCCTGATGGTGGAAGTGGGCCCCGAAGGCCTAGAGGGTGTGCATTGTTCATCTGCACCTGGAGGTGAGCTCATGTCAGCAGCACCAGGCAGGGGGAGGGCCAGAGCAGTTCCCTTGGCCCAGGTCCCTGCCTCCATCTTTGCCTCCTTTTCCTGGGAGCAGGTCCCTTCCCCGAGTCCTGGGCTAACAGTCGGGACCCAGTGAGCCAGGAAAGTCCCTCGGTTTCCCTGTCTGAAAATGAGGGTTGGATTAGATTCGGGTTTCCCCCAGTGTGGTCTGCTGAACAGAATACTAGTCCTACGGAGTACTCTCCAAGAAAAGTGTTGCATGGTCAGATAAGAGAAAAGCTGATGATCTCTCCGCTCCCGGGCACATCAGAGGTCCTGAGAAATCCTGGAACGACGAAACCCAGGCTAGCCCATGTCTCTCACTTAACCTTCCTCATACTCCTGTCCTCATGATGTTCCACTGAGAGCACTCTGGGAAATGTTGGAACAGATGACCTCTAAGGTCCCTCCTCACCTCGACTTCCAAAACGTAAGCTCCTTGAGGCAAAGGTCTGGTTCCCATTTGTCGTATAGTTTTGGCTGCCCAGCACCCCAAGCCCCTTCTTTGTTTTGAGGGAATCTCATAGGAGTCTTGGAAGGAAGCTGAGCCCCATCTCTCAGCCCGGAGGTCTCCCTTTGTGCGATACCCCTCTCCCCTTCCTGCAGCTTGGGTGCTGGTGGGGCACATGATCTAGGCACAGGACTTTGAATCCAGAGAGAGTGACCCAGAGATAAGGGACTGCCGCGGGTTTGTTGAGAGGGGCTGAGCAGGGCCAGGCACGTGCAGCCGCATTTGCACGGACCTTCTGTCCACGGCGTCACCCCAGCCAGAGCCCCCTGCTGCTGAGCCTCCCTGGATTCCGCGTGGGTCTCTGAGCCTCATTTTTCAGTCTTCCTATTGCTACTCCACATCCCTCCAGTAATTTTTTCCATGTATGTTAGCCAGAGTTAACCTTAGAACTAAGAATCCTGACTGAGCACGAAGCTGCTGCTCAGTAAATTCTGGTTGACTAAATCTCAATGGTTTCTGTCCCACGGGTGAGTCCACTTTCCTATTTTCAGAAATCCACTCCAGTTAATTCTGTCTGGCCCCACAGCTGTGAGCGCAGACCCTCCATGGGTTGCAGCAGGGCCCAGAGATGGGTTAGACTAGCCTTTGTCTATATGCTGCAGGGGACTGGCCGGTGCCCGCATGGCGGGCCTGACGGAGTGCCGAGGGGGCACAGGAGAGTCCTGCAGGCCGAGGAGAAGACTTCCTGGAGAAGGTGCTCCCGGGCTGGGTCCTGACGAATGGGTAGGGTAGGATGTGAGGGAGGATGTCCCCGGCTAAGGGAGCAGCACCAGACAAGGCAGGTGGGCAAGCCCGGAGCATGCAGGCCTGGTGTCTGCAGAGCAGTGGGCGAGGCCCCGAGGTCCACACTGAAGAGATCGGCTTTTATTCTGTGTGCCAAGGGAGCCAGTGTTTTGAGTAGGGGAGAGACGTGCTAGCAGCCTGGCAGGCAATTTGGTCCCATAGGAAGAGGCTGGGTTTCGGGGCCAAGAGACAGATGTTGCCACTTACGAGCTATGGCTTGAGCAAGTCGCTTGAACTTTCTGAGCCTGTTTCCTCGTCTGTAAAAATGGATACAATAAAACCCACTAGAACTGTTGGGAGGATTTGAGATACTGTATGATATGAAGTAGTTGGTGTGTAATAGGCACCCAGTAAAGGATAGTATTACCATCATCAGACCCCTGTGCTGCAGAGACGGGCCCCTTCACTAGATGTGCCGTGGAGGGTAGGGACGGTGCTTTTTATCCTGGCGCCCTCCCCACAGTTCCCGGGACGGAGTGGCTGTGAGGTGGCATGTTTGGAATGAAGGATGGATGGAGGGAGTACTGTAGCTGGTGTGGAGGAAGGACAGGAGGCTGTCAGGGGATCCAGGTCAGAGATGTGAAGCCAGCACTGGAGAGTGATGTGTTTCTCTGAGGAAAGAAAGTCTCCATGATGTGGCAACTATTTCAGTGTTGGGAGTGAGGAAGAGGCAGACTTGAGAGAGCCGAGAGGTTTGTGCCCTGGGCAGATGGAGGGGGAGGAAAGAAGCTGCTGCTTTTGGACGTGCTGCCCTTGGTGTGGTTGGAGGACATCTGCGTGAACGGGCAGATGGGCTGGGAGAGAGACTGGCTACTTGTGTGTGGACCTGGGAGTTTGTCCCAAAGTTTGAAGGACATGGAGAGAGATTTTAGCTCAAAGTATAGAAAGACTTGGGGGAATAGGTGGCCTTTGAAGGTCATCAGAAGTTGTCAGAGCAGAAGCTGGGCAGCCATTGGCAGGAAAGCTAGAGCACAGTGGTCCAGCACCCGCTCGGGTGGTGTATCAGTGTGCTTTTTCCTGTGTAATAAGCATGGACCTCCGTGGCACACAGCAATCAGGACTCAGGGCTCACAGGTCTGGAGTAAACTGGGGGCTGGCTATGCAGCTCCGCTGATGTCCAGTGGGCTCCCTCACAGATGTGAGGGTTGCCTGGCTGTCGGCCGAGATACATCACCTGGGCCAGGGTGACTGGTGTGGCTGGCTCTGCTCCATGTGTCTTTCGTCATCCCACAGCCCAGCCCAGGCATGTTCTCTTGGCTGTGGATGCAAGGGAGCAGATGCCAACGTGCAAGGCCTCGGGAGCTGAGGCTCAGAACCAGTGCACATTCATTTTGCTGCGTTTTGTCGGCCAGAACAGGCCACAAGGCCAGCCCAGATTCAAGAGGTGGGGAAGGACACTCCATCTCCTCAGAGAGAAAAACTGCAAAGTCATATGACGAAGGTTGTGGGTCCGGGAGGGGAAGAATTATGTGCAGTGCAAAAATGCCGTGCAAGATGGGTGGTGGTTAGACGAGTGCTTCTCAATCCGAGTTCTGTGCAAACCTCAGTTTTGAATGTTTCCCTCAGGGATCCCTGGGAGGCTTGGGGGAGTCTGAGTAGGTTGGACTTGCTTCTTTAGATTAGGGGGGAAAAGGCCTTTAACTTGGTACTAATAATGTTATTAATAATGTATTATTAACGGCAAATGCAATTGAGTGCTCACTACACATCTGACATGTTAGCTCCCCGTTTAATCCCTGAAGGACCTTCGAGATAGGTATTATTACTTTTGGCATTTTGTTAATGAAATGACACTGCACCTTGAAGAGTTTAAGAATCAGGCTGTCTGATTTCAGGGTCCTAGTCCTCAAATGCTCTGTTCTTCCATGTCCCAAGTTTCTATTCCAGGGACTGCTGATTGGCTGAACAGATGCTGGGGGAGGATACAGATCTCAGAGAAGCAGAGGATGGGTGAGAGCACAGGGAGGAGGCTGGAGGGCACAGCAGGGCTTTTGGACAAGGATGAGGTGGCAGAAGGGCCTGAGGTCCTCTGGTGGGGAGGGTCAGGTATGCTCTGAGGGTGCTCAGAGTTTGAGATCCTGGAGGCAGAGCCATTCTGAGTGTGGAAGCCACCCCAGGTGGGTCTGGGCCTATGGGTCAAAATGTGGGCTGAGGAAAACTCACTTAATTCTTTCAATTGCTAGTTTCTGAGTGCCTACTGTGTCCCAGGCCCTGTTCTAGGTACTGAGGATACAGTGAGGAATAAGATGGACCAGGTTTCTGCCCTTTTGAAATTTACTTTCCAGTGGAGAGAAACAGACACTAAACCTACAAGCAAATCCATAATATAATTTCAGATAGTGATAAACACTAAAGGCCTCTCTTAAGGGGTTTTTCCGAGGGTTCAAGATGGTATTGATGACGCAATGCACAGGTGAGAAGTCACCTTCGAGTGCTCCCTGTGGGTCTGTGCTGTGCCACCATCCCATTAGGAGATCACTGCCCAGAGGTAGATGGGCTGGAGGCCAAGCAGTTTTGGAATGAACTCTCAGGCCAGGGCCCTAGGTGCCCTGGGGCAGGAACCAGGTATGTAGTTGGACAAGGGCAGAGCAAATATGGAGCAGAGGACAGTAAAGGGAGATTAGTGAGGATTGTGAACTCAGAGACAGGGGGAGGTGGGTTCAGTGTGAGAGGGTGGGGTCCAGGCTACATCCCTACCAGAGAACAGTCTGTGAAACACTTCGTGAACAGGGTCTGGGCTAAGACCCTTCAGGTCTCAGGGATCTTAGGTGCCAGGGGTCAGGTGGACGTGTGGAGGAAAAGTTTTGAGGCAGCATCTCACTTCAGTGGAAAAGAGAGACCTGACTGATCCATAGTCACAGATGCAGAGTGGGAGAGGGATAACACGTGCAGTGGCGCATTAGAGGGTGGTGTGGTGGGGGGAGCAGTCCACCCTGGCGGGGGGCTAGTTTATCCCAAATATTCTCTAGAATTGCCACTGCATTGTGAAAAAAAAAGGCAGGCTGAATTTTGGTCTGTTTTATTATTATTTTAAAATTTGCTATGATGTACCCCTTTATTGCCCACACCTGGGGTGGCCCATGCCCATACCCCCCTTGGTATATGCACACGGTAGGACAAAAGCAGACCAGAGGCACCCCTTTCTAGCATCTGTTACAAACCTACAGTGACAGGATGTACACTCTCTTTTCCAAAACTTGGAACAAGGAGCTAGCGTGCTGAGTTAAAATGGGCTGATCATTTGACTTTCAGAGCTGTTACTCATCTGTGCGGTGAAACGCTGGCTGCAGCCTCATTTGTGTGCCTGCATTGGGCACTCTGGAGTTGAGCAAATAGGCCACCAAGGGTCGTGTTTGTACAAGAGCCCTGGATGTAGTGGGAGAAATGGTGAAAAGTACTGGGTGATTGATTATATGGCTCCTGGGCAATACTATTAAGATCGTCTCCCGCGAAAGAAAGGAAATAAGTACTGTACTCACACTTTGAAGGGGGAGGTCATGAATGGAGATGAAAGGCAGAGGTGGAAGTGGAGGAATCAAAGGACACAGGCTCTCTCTGGACAGGGTTGGAATTGGTGATGATGGTGAGACTTGCAATCTCTTGATGGGCTTCAGATCACATGGGGTTGGCTGCAGGGACTGTGACCCTTGGTGGAGGTCCTAGTCTTACTTAGAGCTGAAGAGGGGCCTATGGGACCAGAATTCTAATATGCATAGGATGTGAGGATGGTGTGGCCTGGAGGGACAATAGGTTACATCTACAAAATGAGGGTAAGTGCTTTGTCAGCCAAAGACTCTTGCAAATATGAAGGGCGTGGGGCTGGCGAAGGCGTGATGAGAAGGACTTGGACCTTGTGGTCCCGACAGGTCTGGGTTCATATCCCAACTGAGCACCAGTTGCTGTGTGACCTTGGACAAGTCACTTTGCCTCTCTGAACCTGAGTCTCCTCGTTTGAAGAAGCCAATGGGCAGCAGTCCTTACGTTTCACATTCTCTATGAGCACTGAAAGTGGTGCTGGCAAGGGGCTTGGCATAGAGACTGGCCGAGAAGCAGACACCTGTGGATGGGGCACTCCTGCCCTCAGAGGTTAGCCCGCTGTGCTTCTGAGGTCAGCGATGGTGCCCGATGGAGACCTGGGGTCTCCCCTTTTTAGTGAAGGCAGACTTGGGGTTGGCTGCTCTGTCCCTAGAGTGGCCAGGACCTTGCTGTCCCCGCTCTGACTCCGAGCCTGGCATTGTGGCCTGAGCCACCTCCCAGGTGGGCCTGGCCCTGCCGCTGCCTCCACAGCCCCAGCTGGCAGTGTGCAGCCAGGCTGTCCGAGCTTATCAGCTATCATGTTTACTCAGGATGGGTACAGCCCCCCCTCCCCCTTAGAAAACAAGAAAACATGTTTTGCCGGTGGTAGGGTGGAGTGGGGTGGCCTCTCTGGCTCCTGGCCGGCCCCCCAGCAAGGCCGCCAGTAGGCAGACAGCCTGTTGTTGTTGGAGTGGAGAGCTGGCTCCCCAGCGCCAGTTTCCTCCAGCTGTCCAAGCACGGTGGGCTGGGGAGGAAGCCCCCGGGGCCCCAGCTGAACCCCTTGTCACAACAAGGGAACAATGGCCTAGAGGGGCTGTGGGTGGGTATAAGGGCAGCCCCCTCTGTTCCCTGCTCCCCCCAGCGACGGGGACAGGTTGCTGGAATGTCTGCTCCCCGCTCACCTCCTCCACTCCCTGTCTTGTTTTCCGCCTTGTTGGGCACATTGTCTCCCACCACGGGGCCAAGGAAAACAGCGGCTTCAGGAAATGTCTCTGGGCTGTTGCTGGGGTTCTGCAGCTCTGGGAGATAGCAGACCAGGGGAGGGGGTCAGAGAGGGATCCATTCTGCACAGGCTCCATTCTGCCTGGGACTGTAGCTAATAAGTCATGGGTCTATTTCCCATGAGCTCCTTGAGGACCTGGTCTTTCTGCATCTTTGTGTCTTCAGGCCCAGCACAGGGCCTGGAACAGAACAGATGGCAGAAATGAAAGATCTAACATGTGAATAGGTTCAGTTTCTAGGTTTGCTGCCTGGTGGCTGTGAGGCTTTCATCAGGTTACTTAACCTCTCTGAACCTTACTTTCTCCATCAGTAGAGTAAGTACCTCATAGTTGTGTGAAAATGAAATGTGCTTTCAGCATCTTATTTTTCTCCTGGGGAGTATGCAACACAATAAACCCAACAAACTGTAACTAGCATCAGTATACAATCAGTGCCATTGGTGTTATTGTCAGTGTGTGGTTTAGAGGAGGTTGCCACAAAATTTGTAGTAAGAGGTCCACAGTTCTGTCCCTGTGGGTACAGGAGGGGTACTGAGCTGATGCTTTCCCTGCTGGGGCCAGGGGTGCCTCTCCCTACCCATTCACAGCCCTCTGCATTGTAGGCTGGTTCCTGGGAGCCTGGCCAGTCTTGATCGATAGCCCTTGGGGATGAGGCAAGTAGTTCTGGGTTCACTGCAGAACTGATGTGTATGAGGCTCTGTAGGCCATTACCATCTGTTACCTAGTTTAACCTTCACAACAATCCTTAGAAGACAACGTTGTTATCCCCGTCTTACAAATGGGGACACTGAGGCTTAGAGAGAGAGTCAAGGGGCCAAGGTCACATGGCTGGTAATTTATAGGGAGTTTTGGATCTAGGTCTTAGAAATGCCAAGTTACACTCATTCTGTTTTGCTTCACTGCCTAGAGATGCTACTTAGAACTTGAATTGTTGGTGGGATTTGGTCTATCAGTGACTTTGGCCTTGGGATCTTATAACAGGAAGTAAAGATGGAGGTTCGAACATAGAACCAGAGATGGGAACTGAAGAATGGGAAGCTGAGCCTAGCATGAACTTGGGGAGTTGTGTTCAGAGTAGGAAGGATAAAGATGGAGCAATAGTGTGTATGGGTACACATATATATATATGATTAGGTAGGCTAATGCTGTAACACCAATACCAACAAAAACTCAGCCATCTCTCCATGGCTTGATACAAAGGTTTATTTTTTGCTCATTTCACAGTCCAGTGTCGGGGGGGGGGCTCTGTTCTATGCAGTCATTCAGGGAGCCAGGATCGTTCCATGTTGTTGTTTCATCATCGTCTACAGTCTTTTGAGTCCTCCTCTGTATCCCCTCCACCCTCCAGCAAACAGCTCATGGAGAAGGCAACTCACTCCTAACTTCCTTGACCAGAAGAAACTCGTAACACTTTCATCCATATTCTGTTGGTGAGAATTAGTTGCGTGGTCCTACCTAGATGCAAGGAGGCTAGAAATGGGGTCTAGCAGAGTGTTGCATAAGAAGAGGACAACATGATACAGGTGAGTCCCAGGAGGCTCTGCCACAAAAATATCAATGATTAAAAAGTATATAACTAATAAAAATTAAAACAAAAAATGAGAAAAGAAAAAAGAAAAGAGGAAAAAAAAATTTAAAAAAGGGAAAAAATATAGCTAACAATCATTGAACTCGTTCCATGTGCAAGTTTATGCTAAGTTACTGTAGAGGTTACCTCATTTAATTCTCACTTAATCCTTGTGACAACCCTGTGAGGCTGGGACTCCCCACTTTACTGCTCA
This sequence comes from Vicugna pacos, assembly GCF_048564905.1. Classification (NCBI taxonomy): domain Eukaryota; kingdom Metazoa; phylum Chordata; class Mammalia; order Artiodactyla; family Camelidae; genus Vicugna; species Vicugna pacos. The sequence goes on from NC_132999.1 coordinate 42,944,553, forward strand.
GGAAACTGGCAGTCATCAATCTGCTTTCTCTCATTGAGGTTTTATCTTTTCTAGAATTTCATGTTAATGGAATCATATATTATCTTCAAAGTTTGGGTTTTTTCTCTTAGCATGTTTTTGAGATTCATTCATGTTGTTGGTATGATCAATCATTTTTATTTTAGCCTTTCTAGTTTTTGTATGTTTTCTAGGGCTTTGTAGTGGTATTTCATTATGGTTTTAATTTGCATTTCCTTAATTACTTACATCATTGAACATCTTTTCACGTATTTCAGTTATTATGTTTGATGAAGTGCCAGTTACCATTTTTTTCTCCTATGGTTTGGTGCTTTTTGTGTTCTATCTAAGAACTCTTTACCTAACTCAAGTTCACAAATCTTTACCCAACCCAAGAATTTATCTTCTTTTTACTTCTAGAAGTTGTTTATTATTAGCTCTCATGTTTAGGTTTTCTGAACTTATTTTGGGTTAATTTTTGTGCATAATGTTTTCCTTCCATATCCAATTGTTCCAGGATCATTTGATGAAAAAACCATCCTTCCCCAACTAATTTATCTTCACATTTTTGTCAAAAATCAGCTGACCACATACGTGTGGATCTATTTCTGAATTTTCTATTCTGGTCTATTGATCTATTGTCTATTCCTGTACTAGTACCACATCTTTTTGATGATAGTAGTTTATAATAAGTCTTTAAAACAGGCAGTGTATAGCCTTTAACCTAGTTCCTTTTCTAGGAATTTTGCATTTTTATATGGGTTTAGAATCAGCTGGTCAATTTCTACCCAAAAAGCCTGCTGAGATTTTTTGTTTATTGTGATTATATTTAATCTATATATATTTAACTTATGTTGTATTTAATCTATAAATCAATTTCAGAAGAATTAACATCTTAAAAACAATGAGTCTTATTATCCATGAACCTGGTATATCTTTTGTTTAGATCTTCTTAAATTTCTCTTTGTAATGTGTTGTAGTTTTCAGGGTACAGATCTTGCACATTTTGTTCAGGTGACCCCTAGTTTTTCATAATTTTGATGCCACTACAAATGGTATTTTAAAAATTCCAATTCCAATTATTCAAAAATAAAGTTTATTTTTATATATTGAGTTTGTAAGTTGAGATATCATTAAATTGACTTATTAGTTCTAGTATCTCTTTTCTTGGTAGATTCCTTAGAATTTTCTAAACGATTATGTCATCTGAGAATAAAGACAATTTGGCTTCCTTTTAAACAAAGATGTATGCCTTTCTTTTTCTTGCTTCATCACATTGACCAGTAAAGTGTTGAACAGAAGTGGTGAGATCCTTACCTAATTCACCATTACGTATAATGTTAGCTGTAGGCTTCTTTGTAGACACGCTATTGTATTGAAGAAGTTCTCTTCTATTTTTATATTACTGAGAGTTTTTGATCGTGAATACGTGCTGAATTTTATTAAATGCTTTTCTTGTGTCTATTGAAATAGTCATGTGATTTTGATTTTCTAGTTATACCAAACTTGCATTTCTGGAATAATCCCACTCAGTTATAATGTATTATCCTTTCTATGTATCCCTAAGCTTTTGTTAGGGAGTTTTGTGTCTATGTTCATGAGAGGTATTGGTCTATAATTTCTTTCTTTCTTTCCTTCCTTACATCCTCCTTTGTTTTGTTTTGTTTTTTGTTTTCTGGGAGACCTGAAACTATAATTAAGTCAAGTCTTGGTTTGGTGATGTGGGGCTCAGCATAAATGATTCCATTTTGGGCCTCTTGTCTTGTTTTTAACACCGTTCAGTTCTGTCAGTTTTGCTTCACATATTTTGAGACTCTTGTTACTAGGTGCATGCATACCCATTAAGGATTGGTATATCTTCTTGAATTGGTGCCTTTACATTATTTGATGCCCTCTTATCCCTGGTCTTAATATTCCTTTTTCTGAAATATATCTTATCTGATACTAACATAGCCATTCAGCTATCTGTTAGTATTGTATTTTTTCCATCTTTTTTACTTAAAAAAATAGACTTTATTTTTATAGCAGTTTTAGGTTTACAGCAAAATTGAGTAGAAAGTACAGAGTTCCCATATAGTCCCTGCCTTCTCCCCTCTCTCCCCACCTCCAGCCTCTCCCACTATCAACATCCAGCACCAGAGTGGTACATTCATTATAATTGGTAAATCTACATTGGTATATCATAATTACCCAAAATCTATAGTTTACGTTATGGATCACTCTTGGTGGTGTACATTCTATGGGTTTTGACAACTGTATAAGGACGTTTATCCACCATTATAATACCATACAGAATAATTCGTTGTCCTAAAATCTGTGCTCTGTTTATCCCTCTCTCCTCTTTAACCCCTGGCAACCACTGATCTTTTCACTGTCTCCATAGTTTTGCTTTTTCCAGTATGTCATATAGTTGGAATCATACAGTATGTAGCCTTTTTAGCTTGACTTCTTTTACTAAGTAATATGCATTTAAGATTCCTTTATGTATTTTCATGGCTTAATAGCTCATTGAATTTTAGTGCTGAATAATATTCCATTGTCTGAAGGTACCACAGTTTAATTATCCACTCACGTACTGAAGCACATCTTAGTTGTCTCCAAGTTTTGAAAATTATGAATAAAGCTGCTATAAACATCCGTGTGCAAGTTTTTGTGTGGATATATTTTCAACATTTTGAGCACAACATTGAAAAGAAGTGGTGAAAGGAGACATCTTTGCCTTGTTCCTGGTTTTAGTGGGAAAGCTTCTAGTTTCTCACCATTAAGTATGATATTTGCTGTAGGTTTTTTGTAGATATTCTTTATCAAGTTGGGGAAGTTCCTGTATTTTGAGTTTACTGAGAGTTTTTATTATGAATAAGTGTTGGATTTTGTCAACTACTTTTTCTGCATCTATTGTTATGATCATGTGATTTTTCTTCTTCAGTCTGTTGATGAGGATTACATTAATTGATCTTTGAATGTTGAACTAGCCTTGCATACCTATGATAATTCCCACTTGGTCGTGGTATAGAATTCTTTTGTATACATTACTGGATTTCATTTGCTAATGTTTTGTTGAGGATTTTTGCATCTATGTTCATGAGAAATATTGGTCTGTAGTCTTCTTTTCTTATGTAATGTCTTTGTCTGGTTTTAGTATTATGGCAGTGCTGTTCTCATACAATGAGTTAGCAAATATTCTCTCTGTTTACATCTTCTGAAAGAAATTGTAGAGAATTGGCATAATTTCTTTCTTAAATGTCTGGAAGAAGTCACCAGTGAATCCGTCTGGGTCTGGTGTTTTCTGTTTTCTATTTTGGAAGTTTGGTGTTTGATTCAGTTTCTTTTAATAGATACAGATATTTAGATAGTCTATTTCTTCTTTTGTGAGTTTTGGCAGGTTGTATCTTTCAAGAAATTGGTCGATTTCATCTATCTTATCAAATTTGTGAGCCTAGACTTGTTTATAGAATTCCTTTATTATCCTTTCAATATTCATAGCATCTGTCTTGATGCCCCCTCTTTCAATTTTGTATTAGTAATTTGTGTTCTCTTTTTCTGTTAGTTAGTCTGGCTATAGGCTTATCAATTTTACTTATCTTCTCAAAGAATCAGCTTTTGGTTTCTGTTAATTTTCCCCATAGATTTTTTTGTTTTCAATATCACTGACTTTTGCTATAATTTTTATTATTTCTTTTCTTTTGTTAACTTTGGGTTTAATTTGCTCTTCTTTTTCTGGTTTCCTTTTTGGAAGCTTAGGTGGTTGGTTTTAGATCTTTATTCTTTTCTAATAAGGCACTCAATGCTGCAAATTTCCTTATAAATGCTGCTTTTGCTGAATCTCACAGATTTTGTTAAGTTGTGTTTTCATGTAGTTCAAAGTATTTTAAAATTTCTCTTGGGGTTTCCTTGACTCATGTATTATTTAGAACTGTGTTGTTTGAACAAAGTTCAAAATGGCAATAAACACACACCTATCAGTACTTACTATAAAAGTCAGTGGACTAAATGCTCCAGTGAAAAGACAGAGAGTGGCAGATTGTGTAATAAAACAAAAGCCTACAATATTCTGCCTATAAGAGACTCACTTGAGAGTGAAGAACACACAGAGATTGAAAGTGAGTGGACAGAAAAAGATATTTCATGCAAATGGAAATGACAAGAAAGCAGGAGTAGCAATACTCATTAAACAAATTAGACTTTAAAACAAAGACCATAAAGAAAGATAAAGAAGGACACTACATAACGATCAAAAGGCGATGCAAGATGAGGCTATTACACTCATTAACATATATACACCCAATATAGGAGCATCTAAATATATAAAACAAATACTAACAGACATAAAGGGAGAAATGATGGGAATACAATAATAGTAGGAAACTTTAACACCCCACTAACATCATTGGACAGGTCTTCCAGACAGAAAATCAATAAAGCAACAGAGATACTAAATGACACAATAGAACAGTTGGACTTGGTTGATATCTTTAGGACATTACATCCCCCCAAATAAAATGTACATTCTTTTCAAGTTCTTATGGAACATTCTCTAGGATAGACCACATACTCGGGCACAAAAGAAGCCTCAACAAATTTAAGAGGATAGAAATTATTTGAAGCATCTCTGACCACAATGGCATGAAACTAGAAATCAACCATAGAAAAAAAAAAAACAAATGAGAAAAAAATGACAGCATGGAGACTAAACAACATGCTACTAAGAACTGTGTTGTTTAACCTCCAAGTATTTTGGGATTTTCCAGCTATCTTTCTTTTATTGCTTTCTAGTTTAATTCCAATGTGTCTAAGCACAGACATTGTACGATTTCTATTTTTGAAAAATTGTTAAGATTTGTTGTTATATTTTATGGCCCAGAAAGTGGTCTATCTTAGTGAATGTCACATATGAGCTTGAGAAGAATGTGTATTCTGCTATTGTTGGATGAAATAGTCTATGCATATCAATTATATCCAGTTGATTGGTGTGTTATCAAGTTCAACTGTGTCCTTACTGATTTTTCTGCTAGGTGGATCTGTTCATTTCTGATAGAGCGGTGTTGAAGTTTCCTACTATAGTAGTGGATTCATCTTTCTCTCCTTGCAGTTCTATCGGTTTTTGCCTCACATATTTTGCACTCTATTGTTAGATGCTTACATATTGAAGATTATTGTATCTCCTTGGAGAATTGGTACTTCTGTTGTTAGGTAATGCCCCTCTTTATCCCTGATGACTTTCCTTGCCCTGAAGTTTGCCATATATGAAATTAATACAGCTACTCCTACTTTCTTTTGATTAGTGTTGGCATGATATCTTTTTCTCCATCAGTTTACTTTTAAAGTATATGTATCTTCATATTTAAAGTGGATTTCTTATAGACAACATATAGTTGGGTCTTGTTTTGTGATCCACTCAGACAATAACTGTCTTTTAATTGGTATATTTACACAATTGATGTTTAAAGAGATTATTTATATAGTTAGGTTATTATCTTCTATATGTTACTCTTTTATATTTGTTGCCCTCATTCTTTGTTCTTATTTTTGTCTTCTCTTTTTCTGCCTTTTGTGATTTTAACTGAACATTTTATATATTCCATCTTCTTTCTTTTCTTAACATATCAGTTATATTTCTTTTTTAAAACATTTTTTAATGATTGCTCTAGAGTTTGCAATATACATTTACAACCAATTCAAATCTACTTTCAAACAATACTATACCACTTCATGGGTAGTGTTAATATTTCTAATAACAAAATAATCCTAATTCTTCCCTACTGTTCATTGTATCATTACTTTCATTCATTTCTCTTGTACATAAATGCACACACTCAAATACATATTTGCTATTATTTTTGAATAAACTTATCTGTTAGAGAAACTAAGAGTAAAAATGAAAGTTTTTATTTTAGCTTCACTTATTCCTTCTCTGATGCTTTCCCTTTCTTTGTATAGGTCTGAGTGTCTGATCTATATCATTTTCCTTCTCTCTAAAGAGCTTCTTTTAACATTACTTGGAAGGCAGGTCTACAGGCAACAAATTTCCTCAATTTTTGTTTGTCTGAAGAAGTCTTGTTTTCTCCTTCACTTTTAAAGAATAATTTTTATTTTAGGTTCAGAATTCTAGGTTGATGACCTCTTCTCTCAACACTTTAAATACTTCACTCTACTCTCTTCTTGTTTGCATAGTTTCTGAGGGTGAATCAGATGGAATTCTTATCTTTGCTCCTCTATAGGTAAGGCATTTTTTCCCCCCTCTGATTTATTACAGGATTTTTTTCCTTTATTTTTTATTTTCTGCAATTTGAATATGATATGCCTAGGTGTAGTATTTTGGGCTTTTATCCTCCTTAGTATTCCCTGAGCTTCTTAGGTCTGTGATTTGGTGTCTGACATTGATTTAGGGGAAATTCTGAGTCATTATTGCTTCAAATATTTCTTCTATTCCTTTCTCTTTTCTTCTTGTAGTCCCATTAAGTGTATGTTATACCTTTTATAGTTGTCTCATAGTTCTTGGATATTTTGTTCTGGTTTTTTTTTTTTTTTTTAGTTTTTAATTTTTTGGTTTTGTTTTTCTTTTCTTTTTTTTCTTTCTTTCTTTTTTAAAAAATTTTGTTTTCTTTTCAGTTTTGGAGTTTTCTATTGAGATCTCTTCAAGCTCAGAAATTCTCTCCTCAGCTGTATCCACTCTACTAATAAGCCTATCAAAGGAGTTCTTAATTTTTATTATAGTGTTTTTTATCTCTAGTATTTCTTTTTGATTCTTCCTGGGAATTTCCATCTCTCTTCCTCGCTTATATTGTCCATCTCTTCTTGCATCGTGCCTATTTTATCCATTAGAGCCCTTAACATTGTAATCATAGTGGTTTTAAATTCTCAGGCCAATAAATCCAACATGCCTGTCATATCTGTGTCTGGTTCTGATGTTTTCTCTGCCTCCTCAAATTGTGTTTTTGCCTTTTAATATATCTTAGTTTTTTTTTTTTTTTTTTTTTTTTTTTTTTGCTATCTGGTCAAAAGGAACTGATATAAATAGGACTTCAGTGATGTGGTGGTAAGGTGTTGGGGCAGGGGAAGTGTTCTGTAGTCCTTTGATTAGTCTCAATCTTTTAATGACCCTGTGCCTTTGGACTGTGAGCTTCACAAGTTTGTGTGTTCATATATGGGGGTTTTTTTTTTTTTGATGGGACTTCCATGTGGCTTTCCTTGAAGAAACATTCCTGAAGAGTGACTTACTTTCAATTTCTGCCAGGTGCCCTAAGGTCTACTTGGCTAAGGACTACTTGTTATGTTAGTTTCTGAGTTTAGAGGTACCTGGCTATTGCAAGGAGCAGAAATTCTAACTCCATACTCATGTGAGAACAGGTCAGTGGTTACTAAATCTCAAGGGAGGCATTTTTTCCCTACTAGCACTAGGGCTGAAAGAGAGAAAAAGTACTGGCCTTATGCAGGAGTCTCGGTTCCAACTCTGCCACAAGTGAGCCCAAAGCTTTGTCTCCCATTCCTAAATCATCATTAAAAGCCAATCCCCTGTTGCCCAAAGCAGGACAACAAAAGCATTGTACCCACATACTCACTTTGGTTTTAAGTTTCCTCTTTAGTTTTGATGTCTCTTTTCAGCTCAGCTATCCACTTGAAAAGTTGTGTGTAAAATTTTATCCAGCATTTCTGTTTTATAGAGGGAAGTTTTTCAGGCTCTCCTATCAGCTGTATGGCCATTTTGTACATGGCTTTTCTCTTTCCCTTGGATTCCTCCTTTCGCTCTTCCCCCAAACCTTTGGCTGATACCTCATCCTCCAGGCCTCACTTCTTCTGAAATCTCCAATTAATAAGATATCCCTGTTAGTCTCCCTTACTGGAAAATTAGTTTCCTTTATAGCATTTATCACAATTTGTAATCTCTTTATATGCTTTATTTACCTTCTCTCCCCCCTATTAGATTATGAGTTCTTTGTAGACAGAGACTAGACCTATTTTATTTTCTAATGATCCCTAGAGCTTAGTACAATGCTCAGAATGTGGCAGGCTATTTATGGAGAATAAATATTTGTTTAATGAATAGTCATGATATTTGGAAATCCCATATTAAAGTTGTGTATGCGGTATTACGTTAGTCTAAGTAATTTCTAAAGTGTTAATCGAGTGTGGTTTCCCAAAGCTTGACAAATATGATTGAGGGGCAGGGGACTCTAGTGTCCTGTTTCGGGGCTCTACCCTAGACTCTGTTCTGCTCAACATTTTAACCAATGATGGGATGATGACATCTGTGAAATATGTTAGAGAATTATACAGGCTTTGTCAAAACTCTTGGTTGAAAGCAGTAGAAATAGACTCTGATTAATTTAAATAGAAAAGCAATTTAATTGGGAAGGTATTAGAGAGCTCAAAGAATTGACCCAAAAGGCTGAGAACTGAGCTTGTACAGGCTCTAAGGAAGGCAAAGCCCAGCCAAGATCCCAGCTTGGAAATGGTTTGCTTAGGACTCCTCAGCTGGCGATGTTGTCACTGGCTAGATCCTGCCATGTTCTTGAATTCTGTAGTCCCTGGGCATTTACCATCTGCTATGGACTGAATGTCTGTGGCCTCCTAAAATTTATATGTTGAAACCTTAATCTCTAAGAAGATAATATTTGGAGATCGGGCCTTTGAGGGGTGATTAGGTCATGAGGGTAGAGCCCTCATGATGGGATTAGTGACCTTATAAGAAGAGACAGGAGAAAGCTTGCTCCCCGTCCATGCCTTCCCCCTTGCTCCTCTCTCTCTCCCACATGAAGAAACCAAGAAGAGGTTTCTCACCAGAACCTGACCATGGTGGCACTCTGACCTGTGACTTCCAGCCTTCAGAACTGTGAGAAATAAATGTTTGCTGTGTAAGCCACCCAGGTTATGGTATTTTTATTATAGCAGCCTGAACTAAGTCACCATCATGCCACTGGGCTCTAACCGTCCTGGGTCTTGGGTACTCTTGAATACTCTTAAATACACAGTGGCCTCCTGGAGGGTTCTGGGTAGAAACATCTGACTGACTGAATTTAAGTCATGGACCCCCAAACCCTACTTGCTAGTTTCTAGGGACAAGGTTTTATCTCCTCATTTCAGCTTTCTTGATAGGAGGTAGACCCTGTCCTCAATTTATCTTAGGACACTCTCCCCATTGGGAGGGGGCTCCAATGCCTGTTCTGAGACAGCTGCCAACCCCAGAGAAGATACTTCTCTTATCGGCCCGAGTCTCTGTCCCATTTCCCCGACCCCTGCCCCAGGCTCAGGGATGTAGCTTCCCTCCCTCTCTTTTTGTGACACTTCCCTGCCTTCCATGCAGTATTTTGGAGCTCTCGTCTCTTACATTGGCTGTGGATTGGGTAGGTCTCCCAGCTCTCTGCTTCTTCATATTCTGTGAATAAGCTTGTGGACTTTACTCTTTTGAAAGGGCTTCCTGCTGAGCCCTGTCAGAATCTCTGAGTTCAGTTCAGTTAAACTCTGTAGACCTTAATGAACCCATTTCCCTTGTTCAGAAAATGCTTACTCTGTGTGAGAGTTTCCTGAGTTTCAGTATTGGGGATGCATAGTCCAGGCCCTCAGAGAATTCGTGGTCCAGTGGGGGAGACCTAGAAAACCAGACTGCCCAAATCCTTAGTTCAGGTTTCTCTTTTCAAAGCCTTGCAGGTGTTGAAAAGCCTGGGTCACCTTCAATTTTTGAGGCTCTCATTGTATTAAATAGTAAAGAATTTTATTGACAGAGTTAGAAAAATTATGACATGTTTAAAATAAGTGAATATTGAATACTCTTTAATACACATGCAAAAACCGGTTTGTATGGATAACCTCATTTACAAATAATGTCAAAACTCCCATTGACGTCGCTGCTGGGTTGGTCGAGGTCTTGATCTTGGTCTGTCCCCTGGTTATCTCTAGTCCAGGTATGACGTACCCTGCTGTCATTGCCTCAGTCCTTCTGGAATCCTCTCTAGAGCCAATCCTGAGAAGCCGTCCTGGGCTTCCTGCCTTACTGTGTTCTGTTCTCTGCAGGGAACAACTACTGTAAGGCTGAGAATGGGCCTTCCTGTGGCTAAAACGTGGCCTGTGCATCTGTGATCCTAACCTAATACGTGGGCATCTCGTCTTGGGAAGCCTTATGGGCCTGTGCAAGGGCTTGGCTTCTTGTGCCTGCCCTTCGTTCCCCCTTATAGGAATCCACCCTCCCTCCACCCTCGGGTTTCTGTTTCTAGTTTTAGAGTTCCTCTGGGTCACAGCCAAGCGGGACTGATGGCCGTTCTGAGCTCAGGGCATGACCTAGGTAATCAGGTCCTCCTACACCCTCAGGTTCTCTGTGATACATTGCTGAGCTGTCTCCTCGCCTGTGGAGGTGGGTGGAGCAGGGGATATACAGTTAACAAAGACCCCAAACGTACAGACGCAGGAATAAACTTAGTCTCCAGCAGGGAAGGCAGTTTAGTTGCATTAAATGCTCAGATTTATCAGATGAAAAATAAATCCAATTTATGGAAGCTGGGAGTGGCTAATATGCTGGATAACAGAGTCCAGATTTAAGAGGATGTTTCTTGTCGGTTGGAGTAATGGGCTGAAGTGGATGTGACGGCATTTCGCTGGTGCAGATGACAGATGTGTCATTTTTAATTCCCCAAATTCCCAATTACTTAAGTTCATGCTTAGTAATAGCTTAGTGGCAGCCTACGTTTGTAAAAGGCTTGGCAGTTTTAGCTGGAAAGCTTTCCAATTATTTTTTATCAGACTCGCATGACCTTGATTATAAAACATCTCCATATGGTGCACAAAGAAGCTAAGGAACCATTTTACTTAAAGCTTTTACTTGAAGTGTAGGCAAAGTGAGAATACACGACAGAAGATGACAGTGATGACAGAAGGCTGCCCGAACACTTGATCAAATAGGCAATATTTTTTTGTGGGAAAATATGAGTTACCAAGATAGATTCATGAAGAAGAAAATTTGGTTAGAAAAACAATCACTGGGTGACAGGGAAAATATTTTTAAAGAATGACATAGGAAAGGCATTGAGGCCAATTGGCTTCAGAGGCAAGTTTGTTTAAACCTCAGGGAATCATCCTATTAAAGCAACTGCAGAGCAGATGGTCTACTTGAATTGGTCATTGACCTGGGTAAAGAATTTCAGGCTGAAAATCACTTTACTCAGAATTTGGAAGGCATTGGTCCATTGTCTTGTGACTTCCAGTACCTTTGCAAAGTGTGTTGCCACTTGATTGTTGAGATTGTGTATAGGGCTATGGTCTCTGTCTGGAAATGTGTATGCTCCTCTCTTAGTCTCCAGTATTCTGAACATTTTCCCGAGTGTGAACCTACATTGTTCATTGATATGGGCACTCAGCAGCCCTCTCAATGCAGAATTTTCTCTGATTACTTCCATTCCTATTTTTTCTGTTCCCCTTTCTGGAACTCCTGTAGTTGGATCGCCTGGTCTGGTCCTCTAACTAAAAAAAAATCTTTTCCCTTTTTTTTTTTTAATTGAAATATAGTCAGTTTGCAGTGTGTTAATCTCTGGTGTACAGCATAGTGATTCAGTTGTACATGTACATATATTCCTTTTCTTATTTTTCACTATAGTCTATTACAAGGTATTGAATATAGTTCCCTGTGCTATACAGTAGGACCTTGTTGTTTATCTATTTTATATATAATAATTAGTATCTGTAAATCCGGAACTCCCAGTTTATCCCTTTCCACCCTCTTCCCTCCCTGGTAACCATAAGTTTGTTTCCTGTTAACCGTAAGTTTGTTTTCTATGTCTGTGAGTCTCTTTGTTTTGTAAATAAGTTCATTTGTGTTTTTTTTTTTTTTTTGGAGGGAAGAGAATTAGGTTTAGTTATTTATTTTTTGGAGGAGGTACTGGGGATTGAACCCAGGACCCTGTGCATGCTAAGCATGCATTCTACCACTTGAGCTATACCTTCCCCCCAGTTTGTGTCATTTTTAAAGATTCCACATATAATGATATCATACGGTACTTTTCTTTCTCTTTCTGGCAAAAAAAAATATTTTCTAATGTCTTTATCTTGGTCTTTTATTCTGTTTTCTGGGGTGGTTGCCTAGTTATCTTCCAAACTCTTTATTGAAGTTTTCAATTCTACTATCATGTTTTTACTTTGCAAGAACTTGGTTTTGTTGCTGTTCTCTGCATGTTTCCTCCTTGGAGGATCATCTTTTTCTCGTGGATGCAATACTCTTATCTTCCTGAAGAAAGCAGTGATGGTTTTTTTCAAAGTCTTCTTCTCCGTACATAATCCTATTTATTTCCTCTAGAAAACATTATTCTGTTTGTTTCAGACTCTTTCATATAAGATGCTTTCCTTGATGCCTGGCATCCTTGCCGTGTGCTCATATGTAAGAGGGTCACTAAAAAGCTGCTCTGAGTGAGTGGATGGGTCTTTCTGACTGTGATCTTCCTTGAGTGGCTGTCTAGCTGTCTGTTTCCTTGGGGAACCCCTAGTGCTCTTATCTTGAGGTCTTTCCTTTTGGGTCTGTCAGATTCCACTGAGAAGACTCTTCCAAACACCTGCCTGGAGAATATACACTTGGCTTCCAAGAGTCTCAAGAAAAGTAAAAGCAATAAAGGGAGACAGTATTCTACCAGATATTAAAATGTATTACAAAGCTATACTAATGAAAAGAGTGGTACTATCATATGTATTGACAGATTGGTGGAACAGAATTTTAGGTAGTCCCGAAACAGACCGTTTTATGTATAAAAATGTAGTATTGGGGTTAAGGAGGGTATAGCTAAGTGGTAGAGTGCATGCCTAGTATGCACAAGGTCCTGGGCTCCATCCCCATCCATCCCCAGTACGTATTGACGTTAAAAAAGAAAGAAATAAAGGAAGGAAGGAAGGAAGGAAGGAAGGAGAGAAAGAAAGAAAGAAAGAAAGAAAGAAAGAAAGAAAGAAAGAAAGAAAGAAAGAAAGAAAGAAAGAAAGAAAGAAAGAAAGAAAGAAAGAAAGAAAGAAAGAAAAGAAAAGAAAAGAAAGAAAGAAAGAAAAAGAAAGAAAGAAAGAAAGAAAGAAAGAAAGAAAGAAAGAAAGAAAGAAAGAAAGAAAGTGTAGTATGTGGTCAAGCTGACATCACAAATTAGGTGTAGCAAGGTTTATTCAATAAGTATTGATGGAATCATTAGTTATTAGAGGAAAAAATTTAGTACCTCACCTTACATTATATGCTAAAATTAATTTATTTGTTCATGCTTTATTTTATTCAACACTCATTCATTTGTCTCACTATTTTCAAGACAGGTGAAATGATTAAACATCAAAGATGAAAAATATCTTACAAAGGGGGAACAACATAAGCATAAAAATATTATGAAGAAAAAAATTGATAAATTTGACTTATATGAAAATTAAAAAGGACAAAATAACACTGTGAGAAATTTTCTAAATAACAAATATGCCAGATAAAGAGTTGAAATCTTCTCTCTATAAAGAAGTTACACAAATTGATCAGAAAGCACCAAAACCTGAGCAAAAATGTGCAAAACAATTCACAGAAGAAACATAAGTGCTAAAGAGGTATATGTTAAAATGTTTAGCCTCACTAGTAATCAAGCCTTATGCATTGAAAGGTGATACGAAATTTTTCCTGATTTATAATTATTAAACAAGGGGATTAAAGTTTTTAATAATGCTAGCATGGGTGCTTTGAAATGGGCACTTTCAGTGCTGTTGAACATGTAAGCCATTTTTTCTGGAGAGAAGTTTGTTTCATATCAAAATCAATCTGGAACAATGAATATATCCATCCCCTTTCTTCTTAAGAGCTTTGGTAAATGCTGTTCCCTCTGCCCAGGATGCTTTTCCCCATCTCTTCTCTGGAGCATTCCTTCTTACCTTTCAGGTGCTGGAGCTCACCTCTTCCGGGAGCCTTCCCTGCCTGCAGTCTAGATCAGATCTTCTTTTTATAGCCTTATCTATCACCCAGCAGGAGCCACCTAGGGTGGAGGTTGGGGGAGGGAAGACAGCTGAGGGTCTCTCCATTCAGTATATAAACCTCCACTGTTACTGGATGTTCATTCCCCCATGTTCTTTATGGTGCTGCCACCTTCTCCTCTGCACAATGTGTCCCCATCCTTGTCTGTTTTTTCCTCTACAGAAAATAAGCTTCCATCTCTCCACAGGGCGGGGGAGGGGTGGTCACCTAGCTGCTCAGAATGGAGAAGGGGACCCATGAGCCCACTGTCAGTCGGCTGTCATGTTTTCAGCTCCACCTTCTCTCCCACCCTCAGAGGAAGTTGGTGCCTTCACTTCTTGTAATTTGCTTTTGCTTTCCTGCATTTCTGAATCATCCTCAATAAATTACTTTCACAATCAGAAAAAGCCCCTAACTTTTTCTAAATTTAAAATTTTATATCTTTTGATCCAGTAATTTCACTTCTTGAAATGTCTTTCTTTTAAGGGAATAGGCAATTTGGAAAACATTTATGTACAGGCAATCACATCACAGTACAAATTAAAATAGAGGATAATTATTTGCAAACATTATCAGGGTCATGGTTAAGGAGATAATGATGAGGTCGTGTGATAAAGCCATTAAGTGGTGTTTCCAAAGATACTTGACAACATGGACAGAAGGCTTATAATTTAATGTAAAATAAAAAAAAGCAGAATATGAAATTTTAGGTATACTTTTACTCAGATGTTATTTAAAAATATGCATTGAAGAGTCTGGAAGGACTTACTTCTGAATATTAACAATTAATATCCCTGGAGGGTGGGATCTCATTGTCTACAATGGTCATGCATTACCTTTATAATCCAAAAAAAAATTTTTAGGTGGAGTGGGAATAGCTCAGTGGTAGAGCCTGTGCTTAGCGTGTGCGAGGTCCTGGGTTCAATCCCCAGTGCCTCCATTAAAAAAACAAACAAACAAAAAACTAGAGATTAAAAAAAATTTTATTTAATATATGGAAAAAAAAGAAAATAGAAAAGTTAATGTAATCCTAGGTTGCATTAATAGAGGTAGAAGCTTTGAGACAAGAGAGGTGATAATCTGGATTCTGACTCCCTGGAGTATCCTTCTAGCACCCAGGGGAGTGTGGCACAGGTTAGGAGGAGAGTAGACAAACTGCAGGTTGCTGGAGGCTTCTGGAAACCAGTCAGCGGGAGGCACAGGAGAAGAGTGGCTCAGGACTGGCCTGGGGGCTGTCTGTGTGGCTACAGTGCTCTGTGGGAAGGGCAGAACTGTGGAGCCTCGTGTGGTCTGAGCCAGGGCTGATGGGAGAAGCTCTAAGGCAGAAAAAGAAGTTCCGACAATCCTGCAATGAATACCTTTTCCTGCAAATGCCAGTGGTCTTGCTGAGGTTAGTGTGAAAGGAAATGAGGGACCCCCAGTCAAGGCACCGGAGGTCGGGGGTAAAAATCACGAAGTCAGCAACCCAGTGGTCAGTGAGCCAGCACATCAGATATGGAAGAAGTTTTGACATCACTCAGCCCAGGAGCCCTCTGCCTTGTTTTTGTGCAGCCCATGATGTTCACTGCTCCCATGGGCTGCAGATAAGACGACCTTGGGTTATGAAAAACTCCCCGTGCACTCTGCATAACCCCATCCCTTTCTTTCCTACTCAGGAAGGCAATGCGAATTCAAGTGACTGGAATTGATCTTATTATAGAAATAACCTTGAATCTGTTCTGATTCACAAAAAACAGCACATCACTTGTGAGCTGCAGATCAATGATTAGTGGCGAGTTACTCCATTCAGTGCTCCTCATACCTGATTATCACCTACCTGTTCCTCATCCAACCCTTTCATTTCACAGTGGGGAGACTGACGCCCAGAGTGGGGAAAGGACCCTAGTCAAGCGGGTGGGAGGAGTGGGAGGCAGGCGTCAAGCCTCCTGGGGCTCTTTCTCTGACTGAGAGTTGCCTGTTACCGAGTTAGATTTTGGTAGGGATAGGCTGATGGGAGCAAGAAGGATGCTATGGAAGAAGTAAGGCTTGAATCTACTGTGTTCCATCCAGGCCACATCACCAAGGAGATGCCTGAGTCTAGTATATATTAACCTTCTCCTTGACCTCCCTCCACCAGTGCTTGGAGGCAAGGCGGTGGTGGCATGGGTTGATTTGTATTCCTCCAAATGGTATGGTGAATTGCTAACTGCCAGTCTTTCAGAATGTGACCTTATATGGAAATAGGGTTAAAAAAAAAGCGCCAAACCAGGACAGGTAGGGGACACAGGCTCCCAGGACTCTCAGGTTGGGTTGGCTCTAAACCTCTGACCCCACAGATCTGGCCTCTCACCCTGGCTGAGGGATCCCTTGGAAGAGGACCTCAGCCTCCTGGAGTTACGCCCTTCCAATGCACGAACAGTCTACTTTCCGCCCAGTCTACTTCAACCACTCGTTTCACAGTCAAAGTGAGCGCAGGGCTAGGCCCATGGTGAATAGGAGTGTCTCTCGGTGATCCTTAGGGACTCACTGGGGAGATGAAATAGACTCATTCTGAGCAGTGGTCAAGATTGCTGAGAGGTAGAGATCATCCCTGGAGACTGGCTGGAGAAGTTAGGAGGGCTTCCTAGAGGAGGAAGGACCTATGAGAGGTTTGCTGGAGAGGGTGAGCCGAATTTTACTGCATGACCACTAGGAGCCAGGCGCACTCACATACTTTCTTTTGTCTATTTCTTGTCACTTGTGAGGCAGGCGGTGTTGTCCACATTTTACAGATTAGGAGACTGAGACTCAGAGAAGTGAAATGATTGACTTAAGACCACATGGCTTTGTATGTATTAGAAGCAGCATTTAAATTGTGGACCCTCTAATATCAAAGCTCATCTTACTCTTTAGCATTCAGACTCTGCCTTTTCCAGGGTACAGGAGGGGTTTGGAAGTGTGAGGGAAGGGGCATGCCAGGCTGGCAAAGGAGCAGGGTGAGAACATGCTGGCTGAGTTTGGGGAGCCCTGAGGAGGCTGGTCTGATTAGATCTCAGGGATTCAGAGGGAACAATAGGAACCAAAGCTGGGTGAGTGAGGGCTGTAACTTATCAGGCTGAGCATTCAGACTTGATGGGTCAGCGGTCAGTGAGTGAGTTCTGGGTGAAGGATACAGAGCTGGTGTTTTGAAGACCTATCTTGATAGGATGGGGGCCAAGTTGCTCACCAGCTGTAAAGGCTTTCAAGGAGAAGCCTGTGACCACATCTGAGGGACCCCATTCCCTCCTCCAACCCCAGCCCTAGGTCTCCCTGGGTAGAGGAGGACAACCAACTTGCCTCCAAGGGCCACTACCTGAGCGTTCCCTCCATCTGGGTTACCTTCCACACAGAAGGTCAACTCCGCCAACACTGGGCTCATCTGCAGCTGTACCTCCCACATCCTAGGTGGCTCATCAGGCCCTAAGCACCCCTTCAATGCCTGACAGTTCCCTCCTCTGTGCCTTTCCCAGTTTTCTGTCCAAATACAGTGTCCTCTTCCCTCCTCAGCAGACTCCTGTTCATCTGTCAAGATCCAGTTCAATTGCCTTTCTTCTTTTCCTGCAAACTTTGTAACTCAGAGGCAAGATTCTACCCTCCACTGGACCCTGACAGTGGCTCCCAACTTTCTACACTGTCTGCATTGTCTGTTCTGAGTTTTAGGTGCATGGTGGGGAGGTATAATGCAGGCCCTTGCGCTGCTCCTTCTGGTGGGCAGACTAGAAAGGGCCAAAGTAGGAGGCGTAAGTGATCTAAATCTGCCTCCCGAATACCAAGAGGGTCCAGGATGAGGCAGGATGGGGTGCAGGCCCATTTGAGCTGGACTCTGAAGGGCTTGGCTGGCTGGCAGGCAGGCAGGGGAGCAGTGTCCGATAAGGAAGCACACTGCAGTGGGGCCATGGGGCAGGATGGGGACAGACACTGCTTTGACCGCTGATTAACGGGCAGGTCGAGGGGGCTGGGGCAGTGGGGATGGAAAGAAGAGGATAGTGTGGAGGCATTTCAAAAGGCAGAGTGTTTCAGACTCAGGGCTACTGAGAGGTGGTATGTAGGATTTTGAAGGTTTAAGGTACTGGCTGGAGTTTGGGTTGCAGAGACCAAAGACAGATTATGTAGGACCAAAAAGAAAAGGAATCCTGGGCAAAGCAACTGTCCCCCCAACTCCCCTCTCCAAGGCACAGTATGACAGTATCAATACACACCTCACTTGTGATCAAGTCTTGTTTATTTTAGAAGCATAAACAGCGGAACTAGAAAGGCATGATGAGAACAAGACACTGGTCCCCTTGACAGGGCCAGATCCAGCACAGGCTGTCTGCGTGTGTGATCAAGGCCGACCCAGCAGCCTCCACCAGCCTTTTCCTGTGAGGATGGGGTGTGCAGACAACCTGGGGGAGGCGAATCTTCCTTGGGGATGGGGGTGGGGTAAGTTTCCTCTGAGTCCCTCTGAACCAGGTGAAAAAGACCAAAGGGCCCAAACACCCTTGGCCAAGAGCACCCCAAGCTGGCTCTGTCTGTGCCTGGGACAAAGCCAAGTTCTGGAGGGGAAACTATGGTGCCCTCTTGTCACCAGGAAGGCCCCAGGTGTTCAAGAACAACA
Source organism: Vicugna pacos (assembly GCF_048564905.1). Taxonomy (NCBI): domain Eukaryota; kingdom Metazoa; phylum Chordata; class Mammalia; order Artiodactyla; family Camelidae; genus Vicugna; species Vicugna pacos. The sequence continues at coordinate 42,963,077 of NC_132999.1, forward strand.
TGCAATGAGGCCCTCTGGCCAGTAAGCACCTGCTTCCCCCAGCCCCAGTCATCTCTGCAGAGCCTTCAAGGAGACGGCATTTAAGGCAGCAAGACTTCCCGGGCCTCCTGTTGGGTGATGTAAGCCCCAGGCCCTTACACATACTGTTTCTTGGAAGCAGAGCTGCTGGGGCGACTGGGGGATTTCTGGCCACTCTGGGGAGGTGGGTCCAGGAAGAGGGGGGGTCTGGAAGAAGCCAGCCTCTCCTCTGTAGTCAGGTTGGCCCAGTTCTGCTCACTGGATGAGAGCCCATTGTAGGTGGGGCATGGCGGGGACGAGGGCCCCTCGCCCATGGGGAGGTAGAAGAAGACCTGGTCAGCGTAAGGCTCCGAGGAGGTGCCCTGGGCGGGGGGTATGTCCTGGCCCTGCCGGGCCTTCAGCCCCCGACTGAGGCAGCGGCATAGCAGGTAGGCCAGCTCCAGCACGTTGAGCATCAGGGAGATGAGCCCGACCACCATCATGAAGATGATGAAGATAGTCTTCTCGGTGGGGCGTGAGACAAAGCAGTCTACGAGGTAGGGGCAGGGTGAGCGCTGGCACACAAACACGGGCTCCATGGTCCAGCCATAGAGACGCCACTGGCCATACAGGAAGCCTGCCTCTAGCACACTCTTGCAGAGCACACTGGCCACATAGGTGCCCATCAGTGCCCCACGGATCCGCAGGTGGCCATCCTCTGCCACTGAGATCTTGGCCATCTGTCGCTCTATGGCTGCCAGCGCCCGCTCCACCTGTGGGTCCTTGGCTGGCAGTGCCCGCAGCTCCCCCTCCTTCTGCCGCAGCCGCTCCTCGCGCCGAGTCAGGTAAATGACATGGCCCAGGTAGATCAGGGTGGGCGTGCTGACAAAGAGGAACTGCAGCACCCAGTAGCGGATGTGGGAGATGGGGAAGGCCTGGTCGTAGCAGACGTTGGTGCAGCCCGGCTGGGCTGTGTTACATTCGAAATCTGACTGCTCGTCGCCCCAAACTGACTCGCCAGCTAAGCCCAGGATGAGGATGCGGAAGATGAAAAGGACTGTCAGCCAGATCTTGCCCACCACGGTTGAATGCTCTTGGACCTGGTCCAGCAGCTTCTCAAGGAAGCCCCAGTCGCCCATGGCTCCTGGGCCTCCGTCTGCAGGGAGACAGAGGACACTGTAAGCGTGGCATCCTTCTCAGCCATCCTAGCAACAAGCCTTCAGGGAGGCTAGCCATGCCCATTTTACCTACAGGGGACCTGAGCTCCTGGGGTGGGGTGGGGTAAGGGACTGGCCTGGGTACTCACACCCAGTAGCACTCAAAGCAGATCTTTGGATGATGGCTGCTAAGCTCTGGCAAGGGTACAGCTAGGGTTGCCCTCTAGTCACATCTATGTCCCTCTTATTCTGGCTGTAGTCCCAGGATGACTCCAGCCTAAGGAGATATAGATTGAGGTGAGACTCCCGAGCCTAAGGGAACAGAGAATCTGAGGAACTTATCCAAGGTCACACAGCTGTGCCATGCCCCTCCTCCCTTTTGCCCAGGACAGGCTGTCCCCAGACAGTTGGGGTAGTGGTGCTATCTCCAGCTTCTTAGGGACCCAAAGCCTCAGGTCCCCATTCCCCTCCCCATCAGCTCTCACCCAGCTGGCCTCACTGTAGCCTTTGAGTTTGTGGTGGGGGTGGAAGGAAGGCATGCTAGACACTCAAGGCAGCATTCTGCATTAGCTCCACCTGTCAGCAATACGGACCACCTGCCCCTTAAGTACAGACACTTGATCTGGTCCCCCTTCTCCATCCCCTCCCCCCTGCCAGAGCTGTTGCTGCCAAATTCTAGGCTCTTAAAAGGAACTGTCATAGCAGGGTGGAGGCACAGGCCACAAAGTTCCCAGAACATGGGGGGAGAGTAGGAGGAGGAAAGTAGGGGAAAGGGGAGGAGGAGGGGCTTCTTCTCTGGGAGCAAAGCTGTTTAGGGCTAGGCTCTGGAACCAGACCTGGGTTCAAATCCTGTCTCTAACTGGGACCTTTGATACCTGATGACCTCTTAGCACCTCAGTCTCCTCCCTTGTAAAATGGGAGTAATAATAATAATAATATTCCTACCTCCTAGGGTTATAAGGATACAATGAAAGGACGTAGGGACGTGGCTCAGCACACAGGCTGGCCACAGGCCGGCTGGCTGAGCGCGGCCCAGGTGGGTCCCCGCTGCAACCCTCGGTCCCTGCCCGCTCACCCGCTGGCAGGTGGCGCCCCAGCACCCCCAGCCCAACTCACCGCCTGCCTGCCCGGCGGCCCAGGTGGCGGTGGGGACGCACGACGGCCGGAGCGGCGCCCGCGGGAGCCCTGCTGGACTGCGCCTGGCGGCGGGGGCGCCTTAAATAGCGCGCAGGGGCGGGTGGGGGCAGGAAACGGCGGGCGGGCGCTGTTCCCAGCGGGGGCGGGACGCGAGGTGCGGGGTCCCTGAAGCCACTCTCAAGGCAGGCGCCCGGAGGTGGCACTGGGAGCTGAGGGGTGAAGGGAATGAGAAGCCCCTACCTTCCCCTTTTGCGCTGGCGGCCTTCCGGCGGCAAACTCTCCTAGCCTCCGCTTCTTTGGCTGTGGAACGGGGGTTCTCCGGGCGAAGGTTTTTTTCAGGGTGGCTGCGTTTGAAAGAATTACAGCCAGAATTTTCTTATCTCAGGCAACTGGCCCGAGCGGCTGTGAGAGACGGGCAGGTGGAGAGGTGGGTGTGGAGACCTCCAGGGAAGGGCGGCTCCTTGACCCTGGGGGCCTGTTACCCTCGGAGAGAATAAGGGAGAAAACCACTCACGTGTGGGGTGGCCACGGCGCGCCCCGAGCCGTGCCAGGACTTGGTAATGAGGCTCATCAGGGCGTAGGGACCCGAACTGGGAGAGAGGGGTTATAATCTGCCTTCCCTACTGTCTGTGATGGCGCTGGGTTGTCTAATTAGCCCTCGTCCTAGAAGAATTCTCAAACATCCCCACTCCTGGTCAGATGCGATCAGAGGGCACTAAGTAGCTCCCATGGACCACTGAAGACGGGGCAGGGGGACTCTTCCGACACTTAGCTTCGATCCTATTCTCAGGCTTCTAAGTGGGGCGGGGTGGGGGAGGTGGGTAGGGGAGGCAACCAAGGGAATTAAAGGGGTGGGCAGAGCTTGCCATTGTTCATTCAGACGTCACCTTGTCCCTGAATATTCACGCTCTACAGGCATTGTAAGTGGAGCTGGGGGTTTGACCATAAACCAGCCAGATGTGGTCTCTGGCCTGGAGCTCTCACTGGCTGGAGCAGGAGGCAGGAGGCAGGAATAGAGCATACTGGCCCCTGGATGAGAGTAAATGTGCAAAGTTCTCCTGAGAACTACCAGACTGGGGGGACTTGGTTAGAAACCAACGTTTCCTGTCCTGGAGGAGACTGCATTAGCCATGTCGGTGGAAATAGGCAATAACAATCTATAATAGGAATAGAAAGGAGTTTTATTTGAGCCAAACTGAGGACTCTTGTCTGGGAGACAGTCTCTCAGGTAACTCTGAGGAACTGATCTGGAGAAGCATGGTTTCAGTACAGTTTATATCTTGTAAGAACAAAGAACATCAAAGGATTCAGGGATACAGTCCTTCAAGATTAAAAAAAAAAAAAAAGCCAGATCAGCATGTACACAGCGAGACAGTTTGGCCTTGGCACCTGGAAAGGGAGTCTTATCATCGAAGGAGTACCAGCACTGGTGTCCCAGAGAGAGAGGCATGGTGTCATCTTTTATTTTCAACATGAACATCCTTTACTTCTGGTCAGTGCAGCCTTTTTCTTTAATAACTGAAGCATATGTACAATGTAGGTTTGATAGGCCACGAACAGGCTGTTTTAGTTAGCATAAAACTCAGGTTAACTCATGTATAAGCCAAAATGACGTCCTCATACTTCAAGATGTGAAACTTGCCTTCATCAGCCAGGTGGGGGTGGGGTGGGGGAGCATTCCAGGCAGAAGGAACAGCATGAGCAAAGCCCCAAGGAGGCTGCAAGTTCTTGAGGCTTCACAGGCCTCACTGGGCAGAGGCAATAGGGCCTAGAATGGAGACTTTGCTGTTGATCCCTGTGCCCTTAGGTAAGTTGCTTAACCCCCTGTGCTTCCGTTTCTTCCTTCATAGATAGAATATGGTAATGGTTCCTACATGTAGGGTTGATGGGAGATCCAATCAAAGCACAGAGCATCATATTGGTACACAGGAAGTTTTCCAGTGGATGATGGCTAAATAAGTTGTGACAAAACATTTGTGACCACAAGGGTCTGGGGATTAGTCTTGGTGGTAGCAGAGAGGGAGGAAGCTCAAGGGTGGAACACTGGTGAAGGATAGAGTAGCTAAGGAAAGGGAATGTGGCAGGTGGGGTCTGAGCCCTGGAGCTGGTGGCAGAAAGGTCCTTGTTTTTCCACAACAGGATTCAGTCTTTGGACCCCCAGTGTCCTGGGGTGAGTCCCCGAGGGTCCTGCCTTCAACTCTAGCAGAGGACCTCTGGGGCAGGAAGTGCTGGGGGATCAGCTCAGGCTCAGAACCTCAAGCTCAGGCTGAGCTGGCCCCCCTTCTGGGCCTGTCCCTCAGGGCCAGGCTGCCGAGCCTCCTGGATTCCCAAAACTGACAGCTGAGCCCGCTTAGTTCTGACCCCTGAGGGCATGAGAACGCAGGTCCCTGGGGGCCGGTCCTCACCACGCCTCCCCCTCCCCACCCCCCAGCCTCTGCTCCCAGGGTTCCTCTCCTGTGGCCAGGCCCAGGCTCTTCCAAAGCCTTTCTGAGCCCTTCTACTGGGAAGGAGGGAAGAGCTGACCTCACCCTCACCCTCACCCCGTCCTCAGGGGCTCTGGAGGTCAGGGTTTGAATGACCCCACCCCTTCCCGGAAAGGAGGCACTGGGGTCAGCCAAGACAATCCCACAACCTGGCCATCCCACCTGGGAAACGTCCTTAGGGTCCCACACCTCCCTCTGTTCCTCCCTGCCCTGACCCTGTTTAGGCCACCATCTCAGTGGCCTCCCAGCTGGTCTCCTGGCCTCCAGCCCTGCCCCTTCCCCAGCAATCCGACCACACACTGCCTGGCTCAGAACCCTTCCATGGCTCCCCTTTGCCTCCTGGCCTCGGCCACCTCTCCAGCCTCATCCCTCTTCCCCTTTCACTTGGTGATCCAGCCATACTTGACTCTCGCCTCCGTGCCTGCTGTCCCCTCTGCCTGGAGCATCCTCACATGTTCAGCCCTACTGTCTTTCAGGACTTGGCTCCATGCTCCTTCTCCCAGAAGTTCCCTTGCTGGCCTCCTCTGGGTTACGTGTTCCTTTGTGCTCTCAGCAGCCCTCATGCAGCCCCTGGGTACACTGTTGTGTCACGTTAAGTACATGTACATTGTTGTACAATAGGTCTCCAGAGCATTTTCATCTTGCAAAACTGAAGCTCTGCACAGATGAAACATCCCCCTTTTCCTCTCCCCCAACCTGGGATGCATTGTTTAAATGTCTTTGTCTTTATCTCTCCCCTTTTAGTCTGTGAGCCCCTTGAGGGCAGGCAGCTGGGTCCTGTTTACCCCAGTATCTAGTAGGGCACCAGGCCCAAATACAAATTTATTAATCAACAGATACTTACCGAGCACCGCCTGGTGCTGCGGCTCTGTCCTGGCACTGGAGACCAACCAGGAACAGCAACGTTAAACATCCCTGTCTCTTGGATTTTATATGCTAGCCGGAGGGAGACAAAGTGCAGAACCTGGTAGATGGTGATTAATGCTGTGTGGGAAGTAAGCTAGGAAAGGAGGATTGGGGCTCAGGGGGTAGGGGTTTCAGTTTTAATAGAAGAGAGGAGAAATTTCCACAAAGCAGCTGACCTTTGATGCAGGCCCTGAAGGAAGGGAGGGAGCCCTGTGGCTCTTGGGGGTGGGGGGGGAAGCACTTTCCAGGCGGAGGGAGAGAGAGGCAAAGGCCCTGAGGCAGCAGCTTGCCTGGTGTTTCCTGCTCATGAGACAGCAGGAAGGTCTCTGTGTGAGGTCAGCAAGAAGAAGGGAGTTCAGAAAGGGAACAGGTGGGGCAGATCTTGTAGGCCCCCAAAGGCCTGTGCGAGTTGCCTTTGGAGGTCTGGGGCAGAGGAGTGACACGGCCTGACTTTGATTTTACAGGATCACCCTGAATAGACTGTGGGGCCACGTGGTAGATGCAGTCGTCCCCCTTCAATGTAGGACTTGCTGCCCAGCTGTGTGGAGTCTGGCCAGCTGACAGCTTCCAGCTGTTCACACTTTTGGGTCTGCTTCAGCTGTCCAGGTGTCCAGGCTCTGCTTGGGGTGGCCCCAGGCAACTGGACCAAGCAGTGGTCAGGGGCCCAGCCATTTCCAGCCAAGGCGGGACTCTAACTGACCATCTTTGTCTGATGGACACAGAGCTCCCTGCAGCAGGTCCTGTTGGTCAGGGCTGCCTCCTCCCCTTTCCTCTCAAGGTGTTACTCCCCGTGCGCCCTGTGTGCTCCTAACTCTTCCTCAGCGTCTGCTTCCCAGAGGTGGGGCAGGGAGCAGGGAGATTGTGGCCGTACTTCCGGCCAGAGATGATGGGGGTGTCTTAGCTCAGGGTGCTGCAACAATACCAGACTGGGTGGCTTAAACCACAGAGAGTTACTCTCATGGTTCTACAGGCTGGAAGTCCAGGATCAGCATGGCCAACCAGGCCAGCACGGTTGGGGGTCTTACTGAAGGCCCTCTTCCTGGTGTACATAGGGCTGTCTTCTCAGCACGTCCTCGCCGATGGATACAGAGAGAGAAAGATCATTCCTCTTGTGTCTCTTTTCATAAGAGCACTAACCCACCCTCATGACCTAATCACTTTCTGAAGGCCTCACCTCCTAATACTATCACATTGGAAGTTAACATTTAACATATGAATTTGGGGGGAACACAAACATTTAGTCTGTATCAGGGGGCTTGGATCAGGATGCTGAATACAAAATAATCTGTTTACCTTGGGCTGCGGGGTGGCTGTTACATCACGCAGTGGATGTGGATTTGAAGGTGTGTAGATAGAATCGAAATCTATCACAAGGACTACTGAAGGAAGCTTGTAGTGAATCCTCACGTGATGGGGTGCCCTCAAAAGTGTATACCCTCAGAAGAGAAGGACAGGGGACATGAGAGCCACCTTGTGGTGACAGTGATGTGTGCTGGGGACTCTCAATGCTGAACAGTAGCTCAATACAAGCTGGATGGAAAGCGTGAGCTGCACTGCTTGGGACAGCTCTCAGGCCAAAGGTGGGATGCTCAGGGTTGAAATATTCTCTCATCTGTGGTCCTGGCCTGCAGCCTGGAGAAGTGGGGCCAGGACTGGAGGCTCAGTGCATTTTGGAATAGCCACTGTTGTTCTCTGGTTGCTCTGACCTCCAAGCCACCCTTGTCCAGGCAGTGAGAACTGCCCTGGAAGATGCTGGAATGCATGGTAGCAAATAGGTGGAGATCACTCCTCCCTGGAACCTTTGTGGTCCCAAGATGGCACTGACATATGAGGTGGCCTGGGCAGCAGGCAAGGACTTTCCTAAGCATGGTTGTGCCTGGATATTTACTGGACACTTTAGCACTGTACTAATGTGTTACCAACAGTGTCTCCTTGTATCTCTACCACGGTCCTAGGAATCGGTACTGTCCTGAGTGCTGGATTGAATTTATTTGTTTTGCCCTTCAGATCTGCTCTGTGCCCTGGGAGGCTGACCAGTGCTGACTGCCTCAGATAGGCTTCCTTGCCCTGTGGTTTCTGGTTGTGTTGGGTCAGTAGGAGCCACTGGCAGGAGAGCAGGAGATGGGACAGTGAAGTTGTATTTGGTTGCTGTGGGTGGATGTGTCCTTACAGCTCCTATGTGGCAACCCTGTCCTTTGCTACCCTGGTACTAGCCCCAGGGTACCCTTTGCCGGTTTCCTGAGTCATGCCTATACCTTTAAAAACAGTCCCTCCAGGAAACTCTGAAGTTACTCAGTTTGCCATCTGTTTCCTGTTGAGACCCTGATTGATACAATTCCCATTGTACTGATGACAAGACTGAGGCTCTGAAAACCGGCCTAGGTGCAGCATCGTGAAGCTGTGGTCCTGAAGTGGTTAAGCTGATTCAGCCTGAGGAATGGGTGTCACCCAAGCCCTGGGCCCTTTAACCTTGGCTGGCTTTTCCACCTCACTAATGGCTACACGTGAGAGCAAAGGTGAACCCCAGCCCGTTCTGTAGACACAATGACCCGACCTTTCCCCGCCTGCACTGGCTCTTGGCTCACTGCCTCCTGGATTTCTGGCTCTTGACCTTGGCTTTGATAGTTACTAAATGCCCCTCTGGGTTTTTACTTTCCATTCCGACCTGGCTTGGATGTTGGTGTCCCCTAAACTTCAGGTCATCCCACAGTGGTGACAGTGGGGCCACGAGCCACCCAGAGTTGTTTAGTTGGTTAGTGGTTGGGGAGATGAGTGTGTTTCTGTCCCCCCCAAGGCTCTGAGTTCACTGGGCTCAGGTCCTACTCCCCTCTGCAGTCCCAGTGTCTGCCAGGGGCCTGGGGTGGAGAAAATGCTCAGGGAAAGTGGGAAGACCCGGATAAGGCTTGGTGAGGCTGAGGCGGCAGGTCTTCAGAGGAGACAACTGGCCTGCTGTGAGCAGACGGAAGGAGTGAGAGTATGAATAACAGGGGTTTTGTGTACACAGGGTGGGGATGCGGGCTGTGCATGGCAGTGATTGGGTTACAGAGGAGGAGGGAGCGTTGTTTGACCAGAGGACAGTGATTGTGTGGGCTCGGGGCTGGGTGGCACTCTATAGGGCTCGAGGTGCTGTTGTGGAGGGAGCACAGCGCCCTCTTGTGACCATATCCACAATCACATGGAGCCCCAGCCATGGAGCTCTCTTCCCTTCTGAGGGCCAACTTCTCTGCCCTCAGGGTCTTGCAGGTGGGAGTGTGGCAGAACAGAGGAGAGCTAGCCTGTATAAAACATAGCCTTTATTGATTTCAAGGAACCTGCCTGGGGGACGTTCCTGTCGGCACATCCACCTCAAGTCCCTGACAGCAATGTCTGAAAAGCTGGCACCAGACTGAGTACACTTGTGGGAGGAAGGTGGGGGAGTAGAATTTGGGGGAAGGGGTTTCCTCTGAAGGCACTGATGACCTAGAGGATCCCTGGGTGTCTCAAGCAGGGGTCAGTGCCATCAGGGCGTCCCCCGGTCTTCCCAGGCTCACTCTCAGGCCTCCGGACCTCCCACTGCTGGGACAGTACTCCTTTCCACCCCAGAAATCTGGGGGCTTCTCCCCAAGGAATGAGGATTCCCTCTGATCTGGTGCAAGCATCTCTCTTCTTGTGGCCTCCTGGCCTCTGCACCCGCTGCTCTGTCTGCTAGGAAGCACTTCTCACCTCTCTTCAGCATTACTTCCTCAGGGAAGCCTCTTCTGACCCCCACCCCAACTCCCAACCAAACACCTGGCTTAGATGAAGCCCTGCTCTGAGCTATCTAAGTGTCCCCCAGCAGGCAGAAGTTAATTTGCTTGTTTCAGTGTCTCTCTCCCAGGAGGGCTGCCACTGGGCCTGTGGTGGGACCTATACCCTGGTAGATAGCAGTGCCCAGCACTCAAAAAATATCTGCTAAAAACGAAATTGGATAGCTTAGTGGATTCAAGGAGTCGGGGCACCCAGCACCTGTAAGAGCCCTCCACCGGCACCCCCACTGGCAGCCCCAGGATGGCTTCCCTGCCTGTGGTCAGATAGGGGTCAGGCTGGGTGCTGAAGCTCGCAGCTTGTCATCGCCAGAGTCCAGGCCCAGCTCCCCAGCCTCCACCAGCTTGTGGTGGCAGCGGCAGGTGGACGCCCGGCTGGTGGAGGATGGGGGGCTGCGGCCGCGGGCAGTCTTCTTCCTGGAAATGCTTCGCACGACCCTGTGGAAGATGAGGTAGCAGATTTCGCAGACCGTGAGCACGATGCAGACGGCGGAGGCGCCCACCATGAAATAGGTGAAGAGCTTCTTCTCGGTGGGCCGGGCGATGTAGCAGTCCACGATGTTGGGGCAGGGGGCCACGTTGGCGCACTGGACCAGGCGCGGCATGCTGAAGCCGTACCAGAGCGTGTGCAGCACGTAGAGGAAGAGGAATTCGATGGTGAGCTTGAAGACGAGGCTGAGCAGGTAGGTCCACCACAGGCCGCCGTGCTTCTTGCCGGCGTTGTCGTACAGCTTGGCGCACTGGTCGCCGTGCTTCTGGCGGTGCCGCCGCTCGCGCTCCTCGCGGTAGGCCACGTGCAGGATGACCAGCAACGACGGGCACGTGACGAAGATGAGCTGCAGGGCCCAGAGGCGGATGTTGGAGATGGGGAAGAACTCATCGTAGCAGACGTTGGTGCAGCCTGGCTGCTTGGTGTTGCAGTCAAAGTCCTTCTGCTCATCCCCCCACACGCGCTCGGCGGCCACCACGTACACCAGCACGCGGAAGACGAACACCACCGACAGCCAGATGCGCCCGAAGGCGGTGGAGTACTTGTTCACCCCGCTCAGCAGGGCCTGGAGCGTCTTCCAGTCCATGGTGCCTGATCAGGGTGCCGGGGCCGGGCCCACCTGACCGAATAGGAAAAACCATAGGTTAATGAACAGGCGGCATTAACGGAGTATTTACTAGGTACCAGGTGCCTTCTGAGTTCTTTACGTCGATGGATTTGTTTGATCATGGCAGCGACCCTATGAGATCAGGACTATTAAGCTTCCTAAGCTACAGATAGGAAACAGGCACAGAGAGGTTAAGTAACCTACCTAAATTCACAGAGCTAGGATGCCGGAAGGAAGGCAATGTGCGCTTGCTGATAATAATTATTATTATTTATTGAGTATTTCTGATGAGCCAGGCAAGGAGCTAAACTCTATGGTCAGGACCTCGTTTAATTATTATTATTTTTTAAACTTTTTTTTTATTGAGTTATAGTCATTTTACAATGTTGTGTCAAATTCCAATGTAGAGCACAATTTTTCAGTTATACGTGAACATACATATACTCATAGTCACATTTTTTTTCGCTGTGAGCTACCACAAGATCTTAGATATATTTCCCTGTGCTATACAGTATAATCTTGTTTATCTGTTCTACAGTTTGAAATCCCAGTCTGTCCCTTCCCACCCTCCTCGTTTAATTCTTATAAGGACCCTATGATACAGATACTATTATGCTTCTCATTGACAGGTGAAGAAACTAATAATCAACCGAGACAATGATCGCAAAGCACTTAATACACAGTAAGTGCTCAGTAAATGCAGGATACTCATTGGAAACCTAGAGAGGTCAAGTCACTCATTTATAACGAGTTGGATTCAGGGCTGGGCTGTTAGTGCCGGGGCTGGGCTCCCCACCTCCTCTCCCCTTCTCTGCTGGATGCCTGCCCCAGACCAAGTTCTTAAACTTACCTCGTTGATGCCTCACTTGTGAAGTTGAGATTATGAGCCCCATTCTACAGAGAGGAAAACTGGGGCTCAGAGAGGGGAAATAACTTCCCCAGGGTCTCACAGCCAGTGGATGGTGAAGCCGGGAGACCAGTTCAGGTTGAGGGTACATGGAGGCGGGTAATGGTTTAGCTCCTGGGGACACCAGATCCAGGGAAAATCTAGAGACAATCTCCTTCCCTGTGCAAAGCCTGAGGAAGCCCCAGCCACGCCAGCAATGCTGGAGTCAGGGTTTTGTGGTGGGAGAGATGCTTTGTTTAGGTCCCGGGATCATACATCTTCCTCCCAGCCCTGAAGTAACTCAGAGGGTGTGGATGGTAGGGTCTGCCTGAGCACACCTAGTTGTCTGCATGCTGTCGGGGGTGTGGGAGCATGTGCCTGTGTGCGTGTGCGGGCTTGTGTGTACATGTGAATGCTCCTAGAGTTGGCTTTGTGACCCTGAGCATGCCTGAAGCCTGCGGGTCCACCCCCTGCTCAGCTCCTCACTCCTCCATTGCCACCACGTTGCTCTGAGCCACCATCACTCTTGCTGGCCTTTCAGTGTCTGCTTCTGTGTGTCCAGAGTGCATTATTACCTCAGACCTTGTCGCTGCCTTGTTTAAAACTTTCTACTAGCTTCTCATTACACTTAGAATGAAACCTCAGATTCTACATTCTCCCCCTATCTCCTGTACTCCCCACCCTGCCTCTCTCTGCTCCAGTCACAATGGGGGCCTTGGGGACTTGCTTTGTAATTATTCCTGCTGCCTGGAATGCTCTTCTTCCAGAACCTTGCATGGCTGGATCTTTCTCATCACTGCTCAGACATCCTCTCCCTAGAGGCCTTGAAGGTTACCCTGGGCCTGGAAGTGCCTGCTCTCCTAGTCACTCTGCCCCTCTTCCCTTTGTTTTCTTCCTAGAATTCAACACCATTGGGAATTAAAGTGTTTATTTAATCATCTACATATCTGAATTTTCATGAATTTCTGTCTCTCAAGGAACATTATTTTACATTTTGGCAGCATTAGACAAATAAAATACTTAGTATAAAAAAAAGTGTCTCCCCCACCCAGCTCCTTCTGAGACCTGTCCTTTGGGGCGGGGCTTTGGGATGTGTATGGAGCATGGAGTTGAGTCACATCTGGATTCAAGCCTCAGCTCTGTACCTTCTAGCTCGGTTGACTCCCAAGATTTCCTAATCTCCTTGACCTTTCTCTTCTTATCTCTAAAAGGAAATAATTCCTACTTTCTTGAGCTGTAGTAAGAATCATTAAAAAAAGCCGTTCCCTCCCAAGCCTGAGCCTGTCACCTGGTGAGAATTCAAGAAAACTGAAGTGGAGGTTGGCGCCCTGTCAGCCAGCCCGGGGAAGAGAGGGCCCCGGACAGGTGCTTCCACCCAACGCCTTCCCAGGGTGACCCACCTGGGGGCAGCCCCCAAAGGCCCCCACCTTCCAGTCCTGTCTGCCCAGTCCTGCCTGACACACCCTAGGGACGCGACTCACCGGCAAAGAATTTCCCTCCGAGCCCAGGCCCGGGACTGGTGGAGCCGGTTCTGGTCCCTATGCAGTACCCCAGCACCAGCTCCCAGCTATCCGCTTTTCCCCTGCCCCGGGACTGCCGGGAGCCGAGCCCAGCGGTCACCCCCAGTCCAGAATGCCCGCTGGCACCCCCTCCGCAGGAACAGAACTACCTTTCCTCCTCCCCACTTCCAAGTTTTCCGTCTACTCCAGGCGGATTGGGAGTTTGCGGACGTGGGAGGGGGTGTCCAGAAAACTTCAGAGGCTGGAGCCCCAACCCCGTCCAGAATGAAGGGGTGAGAAGGGAGTTGGGGAGTGGAGTGAGGAGGAGAGTGTCTCCTTCGTCTCCATCCACTCACCCCCCAAGTCTCAGACGGGCCCGCATGCGGGATCAAGCCCCGCCCCGTCCCAGGTAGCGGGGTGGGATGGGGCGCCCCACACTTACCCGCAGCGGTGCTGCCAGCGGCGGGCCGGGACCCTGCGTCCTGGAGGCCCGCGGCAGAGGGGAACGGGGCGGGAGCCCTGCAGTTGCGACGAGGCGCGTGGCAGCAGGTACACCCCGGGGACAGCGTGGAGGAGGGAGGGTCCGAGGAAGAGGGAGGGTCGGAGGAGGAGCTCGGGAGCCAGCCGGGCCGCAGAGGGTCGGTTTCTAGTCCCGACGCTGTCACTCGTTCCTGCCGGGACTTGAAGCTCGTCTGAGCCTCGGTTTCTTCTTCACATGTGAAATGGGGGCATCGGTGGCCCTGGGCAGGGCTTTGGCAAAGGCTCCAATGAGATTCGGGGCGTGAAGCTCTCTAAACTGTTAAGTGCTAAGTGGTCCCCTGACCGACTGCAATCCGGACTCGCCCACGTGGCGTTACCACTTGTACTGTGTCCGCGCCCTGCCAGTCACTGTCCCCGCCCGGCGCTTGGCCTCGACCCTGCGTGGGGCCCTCCTGGCGGCTGTCCTCCCAGCATTGCTGCCTGGCTTGAGCTCCGTGTCCTGGAATAGGGCATGTGCCCTTTGGAGAACCAGGGTAGGGGGCAGACCCCGTGGCTGCCGCAGGAGTCGTCACTGTACCGGAAAGAAGATGGGGGGATCCTTTGTCCGGGGGTGAGGGCGGGATGGGGGAAGGTCGTAGCCTGAAGTTATACAAAAGGAAGATCCTATAGGGGTGGGGTAAGGGGCGGGGAGCAGAACCTGTGCTCTAGACCCCCTGCGGAGGGAGGCGGGGCCTGAGGCTGGGCGTGGCTGGGCGCGGCTGGGCGCGGCTGGACTGGGCTCTAGGGGCAAGGACGCTTTGTCTCATTTACCAGTGTGCCGTGACTGCGAAACTAATGATAGCCACTGGAGCTCAGCCTAGTAGGGGAATCCTCAGGGTTTCCGGCCTCCCGGGGAGTCCTGGGATCTTAGTCACCAAAGGGCCTGAGCCTTCCCTGTGTCAACAGAGATGAAGTTTGTTAGCAGGAGGGTGACTATACATGACATTTTTCCAACCCTGTACTGGTTTATGCCTGTGGCCCTGGTATAATTAACAGCACCCCTTTTACTCTCGGAAGGGCCCCCAAACTTGGGAAGATCAATTACACCATCACCCAACACACTACCCCTGGCTGAGAACTAAGGCTACACTGGGGACCTGGAGACATTCTGTGCCAGGCGCTGTCCCGCAGGCTTTATTTCATCTTCCCAGTGCCAGATGAGGAAGGTACCATTCTTCCCACTTTTATGAATGAGAAAACTGAGGCACAGAGAGGTTAGTTAGGTGACTTGCCCAGGGTCACACAGGTAATCAGGAGCAGAGCCAGCTCAGGAGGCCTCAGCTGTGTTGAATTTCGGATGAGGGCAAAGCCACAGGGCAGAGGCCATCTTTCACTCTGGCCCTTGGAAATCCTGCTGGGTGGTCTGGGTGCTTCTGGGCACGTGTCAGTGCGGGGAGATGTGTGAGTATGTATCATGGTGTCTGGTGGGGGGGAGGGTGGTCCCTGACTCTGCCACCTGCTCCCTACCACCTCTTGCTCTGCTGCGTTCCAGAGCAAAACCCGTCCCCCACTTCCTCACCTCCTAGCCACTCTTCAACCCATTTGAACAATGTTTCCACCCAACCATGAAATTAAAGGCAGCCCTGTTGATGTCACCATGGATCTTCACGATGGCAAATCCCACAGTCAAGTCCCTGTCCCCAGCCTCCTATGCCTTCAGAAGCACCTGACACAGCTTCACATCCTGATCTCAGTCTCTTCTCTCCTGAGTGAGCTCATCCAGTCCTGGGGCTTCCAATACCTCCACTCGCCGATGAGCCCCACATCTCTAGTACCAGTCCCGACTTCTCCCTGCACACCAGATTGTGTGACCAGGGCTGCCCACCTGACCACCAGGTTTCTAGTTATTTTTTTCCTCCCTAAGATCAACTGCCTATTTGGCTGTATAACTATTCTTTTTCCATTTGCCCTATGGAGGTGTGCTGTGTGCATGGTTCTGCACTTGGCTATTTTCATGTAGCAAAACATAGGACATTTTCCTCTCTCAGTAGATATAGAGCTATCTCATTCTTTTTTTTTTAAATCCTTGAATGGTATTTCACTTTCCCCTATAGTAGATGCAGAACTGTCTCTTAAAAAAAAAAGCCAAAGAGTATATTTACCATATTTATCACTCTCATACTGATGAAAATTAAGGATGTTTTCGATCTTGTATTTTTATTATAAACATCGTTGCAATAAATACACTTGGACAATACACTAAACACATTTTGTGTTTGTGTGTGTGTGTGTGTGTGTGTGTGTGTGTCTTCAAGATACATTCTTAGAAGTGGAATTTTGGGGGTTAAAGTATGCTCATTTAAAATTTTGATTGATATTGCCAAATCCCCTCCATAG
This sequence comes from Vicugna pacos, assembly GCF_048564905.1. Lineage (NCBI taxonomy): Eukaryota > Metazoa > Chordata > Mammalia > Artiodactyla > Camelidae > Vicugna > Vicugna pacos. The sequence continues at coordinate 42,978,877 of NC_132999.1, forward strand.
ATGTATCGATTTATGCTACCATCAGACATAAGAGTGCTTATTTCCCCCAAATCCTGCCAAGATAGAGCATTAGCAAACTTTCTGATCTTTGCTACTGGTATCTCATTATATGTTTACTTTGCATTTCTCTTATTATGAGTGAGAATGAGCATCTTTTCCTATACTTAAGGACTGCTGTGTTTCTTTTTCTGTGAGCTGTCCTTTTGCCTTTGCCCATTTTTCTGTTGGATGGTTGTCTTTTTAAAATTATTGATTTCTTAGGCACTCTTTATATATTAAAGAAATATGCCCTCTGGGGGAGGGTATAGCTCAGTGGTAGAGTTCATGTTTAGCATGCACAAAGCCCTGGGTTCAATCCTAAGTACCTCCATTAAAAGTAAATAAACCTAATTACCTCCCCCCTAAAACAACAGCAAAACCAAAGAAAAGAAATATGCTGTCTATGATACAAAGAGCAAGGATTCCACCCTCTCCTCTGAGTTTGACACTTGTATTTTGACTTTGCTTATGGAGTTTTTGCCATGCAGAATTACACTTTTTTTTTAAATGTAGTCAAGTGTATCAGTCTTATCTTTTATGGCCTTTGGGTTTGGTCATAATTAGAAATACCTTCCCCACTCTGAGAACTGAAAGAAATTTTTCTCCCATGGTTTCTTCGCGCTAAAGCAGTTCTTTAAAGATATCACTCCCCTATTAAAACCTTGCAGTGACTTACCATCACCTTTATACTCACACCACTCTCCCGACAAACCCCCGAGCAACCTAGTCCTGCCTCACCTCCCATCACACATCCCCCTGGAATCACTGCTCCGCAGTCACACTGGCCTACTTTCTGTTCCGGAGACGAGCCATGCTCTGTCCAGCCTCCTGCCTTTTGCACTCACTGCTCCCTCTGCCTGGACTGCTTTCCACCTGGCAGGTTCCTCCCCCTTACTCAGGTCTCCCTTTCTTACAGAGGCGTTCCCTGGTCACCCCATCTGGAGAGACCTCCCCCACCTCCTTAGCGGTCACTCTTCAGAACAGCCTTTGACGTGCCCTCTGAGAGCAGGGAGCTCCCCGGTTGTGCTCCTGCTGCGTCTCAAGGGCCTGGATGTCGCCGATGCCAGTTCCTATTTGTGAAGGGAAAGTTGGGTGCGCACGAGGTGATGTGTGAGGACTGTCTGTTACTGTGTGAGGTGGGGTAGTTGTGTATTACGGGCGTAGTGTGGGGCATGTGTGTGTATGTTTGGTGGGTGTTGTTGTGAATGTATATGCTGCTGGAGGTGGCTGGTGGGGCTGTGTGAGGCTGTGTGCCTGTGTGGTTGCATGTGTGTGATCATGTCTCTGTGTGGTTGGTTATTCAATCCAAGTGATTGGATTGCCCAGGTCCTGTCATTCTGACCGGGCCAGACGCTGCCCCTTGCCCCTGACATTGGGCAGGGCCCCCAACCAGTGGCCTTTGCTTTTTATGGAGTGAGCTGGGAGAGTCCCCATTCCGGAAAGAGGCTCTGAGGACCTCCAGACCCTGCTGTCCCACTCCAAGCCTCTGCTCCCTGAGCAAGGGAATGTGTGGGAGGCCATCTAGGCCATCCTCCTGCCTCAGGGCAGGGCTGTGTTGCATCAGGGCTTGGCAGCTGCCCTGGCCACCCCCACTCCCCTCAGGGCCTGCACCTGCTCTCTGGGGGCGGCAGGCCTGAAGCCTGCCACTGTAGTTTTCCCAGGCTGGTCTTATTCCCAGGCTGCCCCCTGCATCTGAAACTCTGCCCAGGCCTCAGGCAAGGGCTTCCTGGGAAGAGGCAGGACCTTCCCTCTCCTGCTGAGATTTTCCTTGTGTTTGGGTGCCGGGGGTGGGGGTGGGGGGAGGGGTGGTGGGTGTGGTGGGGGGCTGGGCCCTCTCCTGGGCCTGAAGGCCCTCTCCATCCTTGAGCACAGAGGTGGAGCAGGCAGAACCCTCTGGAAGTGGTTTGGCGGAAGCGTGGGGGCTCTCCAGCCCTGCTGAAGCATGTCTGGGGCTGTGGGTAGGAAGAGATGTCCCAGGACCCAGGCTAAAGAGTTGCTTTCCTTCCAAAACATCCAGAGTGACCTGGAACTTCTGCCTGCACCACTTTATCCTCAAGGGAGGTAATCTATTTTTCTGAGTTACTGTCAGGATTCAGCTATTCTGCAAGTGTGCCTGACCCCACCTCTCTCACCCACCCCAGGCCCTCACGCCATATCCTCTCTTTCTCCTCTGTCATCAGCCTTTTGCTCTTTACTGGGTCTTTCCCATTACAACAAACATTCTGGTATTTCTCCATCTTAAAAAACAAACACACCTCCCTCGACCCCACTTCTTCCAGCATCTGCTTGATTTCTTTCCATCCTTTTACAGCAAAACTTCTCAAAGGAGTTGTCTTGATTCATTATCTCCTTTTATTCTCTCTCTCTCTCCTCTTCTGAGCTCATTCCAGTCAGGCTTTACTCCCCATATTCCCCTCAAACCGCTCTTGCCAACATTCCCGTGGCGAAATCCCACAGTCAAGTTTCTACCCTGATCATTCCCTGCACTCCGAGCGGCCAGAACATCCCAGACTCCTGATTTTTCGCCTTCCTTCCTTCTTTCCTTTCTAAGTCTCCTTTGCTGGTTCTTCTCGATCTCCCTGACTTCTAAACACTGGGGTGCCCTGGGGCTCAGTCCTAGGACCCCTTCTCTTCCCTGTCCTCATGCACTCTCCTGGTAATGTCATCCACCTCAGAATTTAAAATATCAAGACTAGGCCAACAGCTCCCAGCTCCTTATCTCCAGCCTAGACCATTTCCCCCCTGTATGCAGCTGTGACTCAGCCTCTCCCTCGGGGCATCTAGCAGTTATCACAAACTTATCATGTCCCCAATTAAGCTTCATCTTAATAGGATTGCCAGATTTGGAAACACTTTGTTTCTAAACAAAAAGAAAAGTAAAAACCAAACCAAAACAAACTGAAGACACTCAGTTAAATTTGAATTTCAGATAGTCCATGAGAGTCCTTACTTATACTAAAAAGAGAAAAACGTATTGGTTGTTTATCTGAAATTAAAATTTAACTGGGTGTCCCATAGTCTATCTGGCAACCTATTCCTTAGATTCCTCCCTGACCTTCTCTCCTCACATGCTCTCAGAGTAAACAGTGGTTTTACTCATCTACCTGTTCAGGCTCCAAACCTTAGAGTCACATTGACTCATTTTTCCCATATTCCACATTCAAGGTCAGTGAATCATTTTGCCAGTACATTCAGAACACTTTCAGAATCTGGACACGTCTTATTGACACCATTAGTGCTAGTCTGGTAGCATTAAAGCCACGAGTCATTTCTTTGCTGCATTATTGAAGTAGCCTTAGAGCTGGTCATCCTGCTTTATCCCTTGTCCCCATTCATCTGTTGCTAACACAGCCACTAACTTTTGTTTAAAATGCTCCATTGGCTTTCTGCTCACTCAGCGTGACAGCCAAAAGCATCAGGATGGGCTGTAAGACCCTGTGCGAGATGGTCCTTCTCAGGCCTCATCAGAATGCTCTAGCCTCCTTTTCCATGCCTCTAGGCTCTCCCGCTGCCCTAGCTTGTTGGCTTCCTTGTTGTCCTGGGTGTGAGACAGGAAGCAAGGGGACAGGTCACAGCCGTGAAAGGAATGACACAGCAGTTAGCACCATGATGGTGGAAAAGTGAACTCCCAATAGACCTGCAGGCCCAAGGTGGTGGGAGATTCGTCCTCCAGGGGACCTTGGGCTTCATTTCATGTATTGTAATGAACTAGCATGGTGAATGACACACCTACAGCCACGAAACACCTAACCATGAAAGGTCAAACAGAGGGCGCAGCCAATTCCTGGGAATTCCCACCCCTTTCCCAAAGCAGTTGGAATAATCCTCTACTTGTTAGCATATAAAAACTAGCAACACCTCGCCTTGAAGTCGCTCCTTCTCTCTTGCCCTCTGAGACAGCCCGCACTGTGCCTATGGAGTGTGTATCTATTTATACTTTACACTAAACACCCAACCCCACACCTCTTGGCCTTCCTCTTGCCTTCTGAGATGGCCTACACTCTAGTGTGCATCTCTCTAAATAAATCTACTTTTACTCAGCTATGGCTTGCTCTAGAAGTCTTTCCTGCACACAGCCAAGAACCCTCACTTGGCAGGGCGCGTCCCAGGGACTTGATGGAGACCTGGGACATGGCCATCCTCTGGGGCTCCCCATTATCCTGTACCAGGTGCTCGCCGGGTCTTCCAGCCTCAGCGCGTGCAAACTTGCCCTTCTATCTAACGCACTCTCCCTCCAGACCTCTGCCTGGCTTGCTCCCTCGCCTCCCCTGGCCTCCCCATTCAAATCTCAGTTCCCCTCCCCACAGTCCGTTCTTCCCTTCCTGCTTTATTTTTCTCTTTAGCACTAGAATCATGTGACATATTTCATATTTTGCTTCCTCTTGCTAACTGTCTCCCCATCACGAGAATTTATGGGGATGGCCATTTTTGCTTCTTGGGTCCACTTGTGTATTCCCAGAGCCTGAAGCAGTGCCTGGCATTTTGTAGACAAAAGAACTTGCCAAATGAGCGAATGACCTGCATCGAGCACAGTAAGCTCCCGTCCCAGGTCAGCTCACGGCAGCTGTTTAATCAGCTCCCTTCTAGCTTAGCATCTGACCCTCCTGGGCCTCTCCCTGACCACCTGCCCCCCTCCAGGAAGCCTTTACTGACCTAGCCTTGTCTGTCTCCCTTTCTTCTTGCCACTGGGCCCAAACCCCCGGTACTCAAAGGGTCAGGTGGGCTGTCTGTCTGGCTGAGACTGTCTGTCCTTATGTAGCCTCTGCTGTCCCAGATGGAAGGAGGCTCTTAGCTTGGGCCGTCCTTTTTGTTTGTTTGTTTTTGGGAGGTGGTAATTAGGGTTATTTATTTATTTATTTATTTATTTATGTATTTACTTATTTAATGGAAGTACTGGGGTTTGAACCCAGGACCTCGTGCATGCTAAGCACATGCTCTACCACTGAGCTATACCTTTCTCTCCCTGAATATTTTTTGTTTATTATTACTTATTTTTTACTAAAAATTTTTTTTTGATGGGCAGGGAGGTAATTAGGTTTGTTTATTTATTTAACGGAGCTACTGGGGATTGAACCCAGGACCTCGCGCATGCTAAGCTCACTCTTTACCACTGAGCTCTACCCTCCCCCGACTTGGGCTGTCCTTTGAGCTGCAAGGATGTGGGGCATGAGGAAGCCAGTCCAGGGTGAGGTGTGTGCAACAGGCCTGAAGGCAGCTGGCCACCTGCTGTGTGGGACCTTCCAGAGCCTTGACCCTGGGCCGAGGAGGTGATGGGCATTGGGCACTGAGGAGCAGAGCCTAGGATGGGTCTGGGTTGCAAGGCTGTTGTTCCTGAACTCACTGCTCCTACAAACTGGGGAGGTCCTTACCTAGGCGCCGGAGTAGATGGTTTGCTATTAGCTAAGCTGGGAGCAAAAGAGGAACAAATTGGGTGAGGCAGAAGAAAATGGTGGGGTGGGGTTCTTGCGCCTGGAGCTTGCTAAATGATATTTGTGTTTGTAAATGATATTCTGATATGGCCACTTTGACAAAGGCCATTGGGACATTCTGAAGTGGCCTGTAAAAATCCTTTCTTATGATGCAAGGGCATAAAAGACGGTTTTGCCCCACCCCAAACTCCATCCCTGAGCCTCCCCTAATGCCCAACACTTAGATCCCAGATCCTCAAGGCTGGGGTGTGGCTGGGACTGGTTGTTTTTATACAGCCAAAGTGTCCTCTGCATCCAAATTCCCTTCTGCATGGTCTGAGGTCCCTGTGGGACACACACGTGTCTGCCAGACGTCTGGGCCTGGGTCTTGAGGAAGAGAAGACCCGTGGGAGCCCTCGTGCCTTGCTGGTGTGCATGCAAAACGGTGCCGCTGCTGTGGAAAACAATCTGGTTGTTCCTCAAAAAGTGAAACATAGAATTACCACTTGACCCAGCAAGTTCACGCCTAGGTATACACTGGAAAGATCTGAGAATAGAGACTCAAATACATGTGCATGGATGGTTGGAGCAGTGCTATTCACAAAAGCCAAGAGAAGTGTTTGAAAACAACCCAAATGGCTATCAAAGGAAGGGTGGATAAATCACATGTGGTCTATCAATACAATAGAATATTATTTGGCCATAAAAAGGAATCAAGTCCTGATACAGGCCACAACATGGATGAATCTTGAAAACATTATGTCAAGGGCAGTCAACCAGACACAAATGACAAATACCACATGATTTCACTCCTATGAAATATCTAGAATTGGTGAATTCATAGAGACAGTAAGTTGTTAGAGGTGACCAGGAGCTGAGTGGAGGAATCAGTGGCAGTTATTGTTTAATGGGTACAGACTCTTTTTTAGAGGTGATGAAAAAGTTCTGGAAATAATAGTGGTGGTTGTATACCTTGTGGAGGTAATTAACACTATTGAATTTTACACTTAAAATGATTTAGATGGTAATTTCATGTCATATATATCTTATTGCAGTAAAAAAAAATTAAGGAAAAAGAAAGCAGGGATGGAAATATAGATCTGGGAGTCAGCAGTGTCCAGATGGTAACGAAGGCCACGGGGAAGGGTGTAGAGACTGAAGAGAGCAGATCAATGGCCTGGACAAAGCCCTGAGGACCTCCAGTGAAGGGTGCGGCTCAAGGAGGTTGGTGGGGAGTGGTTGGAGTGGCCAGAAAACTGAAGAGCGGTGTTCTAGAATCTTGGGGGCATTAGTCAGCACTCTTGATGGCAAATGACAGAAATCCACTTTGAGTTAGCTTGAGCGCAAAGAGGGATTGATTGGTTTGTAGAAACGTGGGGAGGGCAGGGGTACCTTGGGGCCCAGGAAGCACCTGGCCAGAGTCAGGTCTGCTTTCTAGGACCTCTCTCCTGCTTGCCTCACTCACTTCTGCTCCTCTTGGACTGCTGTCCTCCTCCCTCTCATACTGATGGGTTTCTGTGCCAGGCATTTGCTCACCGTCACCAGCAGCTCTGAACGGACACCTCCCCAGGTTTCAGCACTATACGCTTCCCTTAGGAAGGAATCAAATCAACTGGGGAAGAACTCTGGATGGCTCCACTTGAAGCATATATCCACCCTGAGGTCGGGGGGGCAAGACTCAGGACCGGCAGTTGCCTTTCGCATCCCTGTTTAGAGGGAGAGGAGAAACGGGTGGACAGGACACACAGGAGGAGAGGCTCAACAAGGAAAGTCATCTACCCTCTAAAGTGGTTCATGGCACGAGACGAGGACTTCGAGGACTGCTGGGCTTAGTGACAAAGGAATCTTAGGTGTGCTCAGCAAGGGCAGGTTTGAGTTGGGTGCTGGGGCAGAGACTGGATCACAGCTGGTGGGCATGAGTGGAAGGTAAGAATGCTCTGACTCAGGAGGCACAGTTGAGAAAGCCAGGAGGTAACTGCAGGAGATGTGGGGTCAAGGAAGGGTTTTATTTCTGTTTTTTTGGATGGGAGATATGAGCATGCTTAAATGCCGAGAAAACCAGGGAGAATGGAGGTTGAAGAAACAGGAGAGAGTAAGGAAGTGGAGAGAGAGGGTATCTGAGCACTCGGGGGCATTGTGGGGGAGAGATTAGAGTGTTGGCAGGAGCAGACTCACCCCTTTCACTGGAGGGGTCCTGTGTGGATACAGGTTGGTCTGTAGGTCTGGTGACTGTTGATGGGAGCGCATTCTTCCCAGTTAGTGCCTACTTTCTTGGAGAGGTAAGTTGGAAACAAGATGGAACTGGCTAGAAGGTTCAAGGAGAGTGAAGAAAGTTGAGAAGGCTGTCACCACGAGCACGCATAGGCTGGATCCAGGTGGAAGGGGACACAGGAAACAACTGGCAGTGGGAGAAGTTCACAGGGTCAGGTCTGGAGGTCACCTGTTGATCTGTTGACCAGACTTGGGCGGATGTTGAGGGAGGAGCAAGGTGAGAGGTCTGGGAGCTGAGGTTGGAGAGGGGATGACTAGCACCTGCCTCGCCCTTTCCTCCTTCCCTCCTGTTCCAGTAGGTATCCTGTCCCTTTTCTGTCAAAGTTGGAGCCTCCACCTGAGCTCTGCACCTCATTCCCTCTGGCCTCTTGGGGACCTTGACTTTCTTTCTCCTCTATTGGATTCATCTTGCCACTTTTAAATATTCCCGTCTCTCTTATTGTAAAATGAAAAAAAATTTTTTTTTGCTTGACTGTTCCCATTCTCTTGCAGCTAATACCCTTTCCTTTTCTATTCTTCTTGGAGCCATCATTTCCAACCAGTTGTCTACACTTGCTGTCTCTATTTGCTTGTACCTCACTGTCCCCTCACTTCACTGGGACCTGGTCTCTGTACCCTGTTCTCTACAGATGGTACTCCTGCCATGAGCGCCAATGACCATCTTTTTAATCTAATGAAAACTTTTCAGTCTTTATCTGCTTTGACTCATGATGAGTGTTTGGCCCTGATGATCACTTTCTCCTCCTTCTAGAAACTTCTCTAGAAACTTCTAGAAGCTCTAGAAACTTCTAGAAGTTCTAGAAACATCTATTGGCTTCTGTGACATCAAATTCCTTCTCTGTGACATTGTATTCCCTTGGCTTCTATGGTATTGGCATACCCCACAGTCCCACTCCATTTAGCCTTTAAGCCTCCATCCTTGGGAATCTTATATTCTCCCCTAAACAGTCTCTGTACAGTATTAGCCACTTTCAAGGCTAAGTTACCACTTAGCCATCAAGGCCCAGATATAAGATAAAAAACAAACACCTGGATATAGATTCAAATAAACCTCTAACTCAAAAAGACACATGCTTCCAATGTTCATATAAGTGCTATTTATAATAGCCAAGATGTGAAACAACCTAAATGTCCATCAACAGATGATGAATAAAGATGTGTTTTATATATATATATATATATATATATATATATATATATACACACATATACATATATATATGATGGAATATTACTTGGCCAAAAAAATGAATGAAATAATGCCATTTGCAGCAACATGGAGGGACCTAGAGATTAACATATTAAGTCACACAGAGAAAGACAAGTATCATATGATATCACTTACATATGAAATCTTAAGAAAAAGATACAAATGAATTTATTTATAAACTGGAAATAGACACACAGACATAGAAAACAAACTGTGGTTACCAAAGGGGGAAGAGGTTGTGGGGAGAGATAAATTAGGAGTTTGGGATTAACATATACACACTACTATACATAAAATAGATAAACAACAAGGACCTACTGTATACCATAGGGAACTATGTTCATTATCTTGTAAAAACCTGTAATGGAAAGGAATCTGAAAAAGAATATATGTATATGTATAACTAAATCACTTTGCTGTACACCTGAAACTAACACATTGTAAATCAACTTTATTTCAATTGAAAAAAAACCCAAACAAAAACAAAAAACAACCCCCATGAAAACCAAATAAAAATCAACCCCTATACTCCCAGTGAGGAGACTCTCCAAAAAGTTTGGAGGCTAATTTGAATACATAAACTTTTAGTGTGGCTGAAATAATAATGTACTTTATTAACTTAGTTTGCTGTACATTTGGAAAATCACATATTATATAAAACATTGTAGTAAGATGTATTATTTTTTTCTCCCCTCTTATTTCATTTAGACTTTTAACAGTTTTCTTTAACACTTGGGTCAGTATCATTAGAATTTTGTTTGTTATCATTAACCTTTTGTAGAACACACAAACTTTATTTTTGCCCAAGTCATTTGTGACATAGTGCTTTTTGGATCTGTGTATGATGCCGGAAACTTTATTCTCTGCCACAAAAGCCTGATTGCATAATATTAGGTTGCATAAACGTAAAAGAAAAATCACCTGGTAGGTGTGTATTTGTCGTCTCCACAACACTCCTTTATTGTTCTTAAAGTGATTTTTTTTTTAGAAGAGCTTGCTTAAAAAGACAAATACTCCCAATTATAAGATCATAGCCCCAGGAATGATGATTGGATCTGTGTGAAATGTCTTTGCCTCCATTTTTTTCTGATTCTCCCAAGCAATCTCTATGCATATCCAAAACTTCATTGACTAAGGTTATTTCAGGCTGAAGAGTTTTCCCCAAAGAGCATTTTGTTGTTCAAAAAGTGGTAATTGTGAGCATGCCCCTTAATGTGGGAGACTTTGTGAGGACTGGAATATAAGACAAATCCTTCCTACCTGAGGGATAATTCTGGAGCAAAGTCTTATCTCACATTCAGGTGTTTTGCTGACAACTCCCAAATCGGTATCTTCTGACCAGTGCTTTCCCACTTATATCCAACAACTAGACAACTCCACCTGGATGCCAATCACTCAGTCAGCTGATGCATTATTTCTGAGTACCTACTATATGTCAAGCACTGTTTCAGGTGCTGGTGGATAAAGGGGTGAACACGACAGAGGCCCTGTTCTCAAGGAGCTCATCCAAGTGAGATGACACAGAGAATAAACATGTGAACACATAAGAAAATTTCATATACTAGTAAATGCCATGAAGAAGATAAAATGGGGTCATGTAGTGGAGGGGGACCATGTGTGGAGTGTGTGTGTTTCATTGGGGGAGGGGGTGGGGAGCAGGTCAGAAAGAAGATCCATCTGGAGGAGAGGATGTCTGATATGAGGTGGGAATGCCAAACAGACAGTCTCGTGAAGCTCTGGGGCAGAGCGTTTTCAGCAGAAGCCAGGGCGAAGACTCGGAGATGAGGGAAGGCCACTGTGGGTGGGGCATGTGACAAGGCTTGAGCTTAGGGAGATGAGCTTGGAGAGGTAGCCAGGGCCCCACCAAGTAGGGTCTTGCAGTCCACGGCAAAGAGTTTGTTTATTTTCGTTTTTACAGCCATAGTGAGAAGCCACTTGGAGGGTTTTAAGCAAGGGAGTGACTTGGCCTGACTTACATGATAGAAAGATCGCTCCACATGGAGGAGGAATTGCAGAGGAGCAAGAGCAGGGACAGGGAGCTAGTAGCTGCTTGTGTCCAGTGCTCGGTGAGGTGGCTTGGCCTGGGCACTTGGAGGTGGTGGGAAGGAAATAGGTTTTGAACATATTCTGAAATTATATCCAATGGGACTCGCTAATAGTGTGGATGTGATCATGAAGAGACACCTAGGTTTTTGAATTGTACAGTTGGGTGGATAGGAATGTCATCTTCCAAGATGAGGAAGACCAGAAGAGAACATAAATCTGCTTTTAAAAAAATTTTTTAATTTTTTATTGACGTGTAGTTGATTTACAATGTTAGTTTCATGTGTACAGCAAAGTGATTCAGTTATACATATATACATACATATATATATTCTCTTTTCAGATTCTTTTCCATTACTGCTCATTATAAGAAATTGGATGTATTTCCCTGTGCTATACAGTAGGTCCTTGTTGTTTATCTGTTTTATGTATAATAATGTGTATCTATTAATCCCAAACTCCTAATCTATCCTTTACCCTCACCCCTTTCCCGCTGGTAACCACTGTTTGTTTTCTATGTGAGTCTAATAAATCTGTTCTTTGTTGGGGGGGGTTAGGAGTTCTATTTTGGATGACCAATAGGAAGTTGGATGCGTGACTCTAACCCTCATGGGAGTGGTTAGGTCTGAACATAAAAATGTGAGAGTCATCAGTTTATAGATGATTTTATAGATGGTTCTGATCACAGAGGGGAAATGTATATAGAGGAGAAAAGAGGGTGGAGAACTGGGCCCTGGGGCATCCTGCACTTAGAGATCAGCAAGAGGAAGAAGAATCAATGGAGACCCAAAAAGACTCATCAGTGAGAGAGGAGGAAGCCAGGAAAGGGTACTGCCTGGAAGCCAAGGGAAGATGGTGTTTAAGGAGGGAGCTCTCAATGGCCAGATGTTGCTGAGGGAGTAAGATGAGGATGAAGGACTGACCATTGGATTTGGGAATTTGTTGGCCATTCATGACCTTGACAAGGGGCAGCCCTGACTGGAGTGGTTAAAGTGTGACGAAGTGGAGATACCAAGTGTAGACAATTTTCAGAGGATTTTGATTTTTTTGTAAACAGGATAGTAGCTGGAGAAGGATGTGGTATCAAGAGGGAATTTAGAAAAAGAGAGAGAGGGGAACATTATTGGATGTTTACAGAAAGGGAATTGCAACAACAGTGGAACATAGTCTAGAGTAGGTGAGAGGTGATGGGGTCCAGTGCCCTAGTACAGGGAGCAGGAACACGCTTCATCCACATTGCAGGGGAGAAGGCAGAGTGAAGGGGCACTCATGCCAGGAGGTCTGCAGACTTGGTGGTGGGGGGTAAGTTAGCGTTTGCCTGCTGCTTCTATGCACAGTGGCATACGATGCCCGGCTATCAGCTAGAATGGGGATTAGGAAAACGGGGACTGGAGGTTTGGGGAAAGAGGAGAAGGCATGATATTGTCCTCTTAGAGAAGAGGGTTAAAGTTTTAGGAAAATGTAGAATTTCTTAGAGATGCAGAGTGCCCACTTGAGCTTTGTGGCCAGAAGTGTCAAGTGAAACCAGCCAGGCCAGCTCTATTATTCCCCAGGTGTTCTGGAACAGGTGCCATATGGAGAGCTGGGTTTAATTGGAGGTAGGATCCTGCCTGGTGGGTGCCTAGAGAAGCACAGAAAGGCAAGGGAATGGAAGGTAACTAGGAGTCGGCGATGATCTGGTGGCCCCTGGAGTCTAAGCTGGGGAAGGAGGGGAGGGAGGATGTGAAGAGGGTGACAGACATTGACATAGTGGTGGGTCAATAGAAGGGGCAGAAGGATTGCTGGAGTGAGAATGAGAGACAGTGAGCTACACAGATAGGCGCTGGTGCAGCTCTTGGTACAGACGAGGTCTAGGGTGTGAGCACGCAGCGGGGTGGAGGAAAAGACTGTTGGACACGAGGAAATCCAGAAACGGAGAGGTCAAGGTGTTCGGTGTAAAGCTACCAAGAATGGTAATAAGCATCTTGGCAGTGAGACAGGCAGCGAGCCAGAGGCTGAGAGGGCATGCGAATGCAGTGGGATAACCAGGGCTTCTTATCTGTGTCTCCAAGTCAGCATGTCTGAAACTGAAGTTATCAGTGCTTCCCTCAAACCTGCTCCTCCACTCAGTAAACGGCCCCGCCACCCAGAAACCTGTGTGTCTCTGATACCTCTCACTGCTTGATCCCCACACCCAACCGAATCACCCCATCATTTTGACTCTGTCTTGTAAGCATTTCTGAAATCTAGGTACTTCTTTCTATCTCCACCGTGTACGCCCTACTTTAGGCCACTATTGTTTCTTACTTGGCCTGTTGCCTCAGGCTCTAAACAGCCCTGCCTCGGCCCCCTCCCCACATTGTGACCAGACACTGTAAATTAGATCATGTCACTTCTGGTCAAAGCCTCTCCAGTGGCTTTTCATTGTCCTTAGGGTAAAGTTCAGAACCATTAACAGAGTTCTCGAGGAAGCACTGCACCACCCAGCCCCTGCCTGCTTCGGCCTGGCTTCCACCCTCCTGGGTCCCTTCCAGTCCTTGCATTAGGTTTGGTCTCCCTCTCAGGCCTTTCATGTGCTCCTTCCTCTGCCTGGAATCCCCTCCCCTCTTTCTCTAGGTGTCAGCTTCCGAAGTCCCAGGGAATCTTTCCCTGGGTGCCTGCGTGTTAGCTCCCCCGCGCCTGCCAGCAGTAACCCCCGCCTCCCCAGCACCCCATGAGTTCAGTAGCTGTCCATTCATAGCATGTGGCTCCATGCATGAGGTCAGGGACTGTGCCTGATTCTTCCCAGACGAATCCGCAGCACCTGGCACGGGGCTTGTCATCTAAAAGTGAACCATTTGTTAATGTGAATTGAATGGAAGATTCTAGAGGTGGAGCAGTTCTGGGTGAAGACAAGGTCCAGGGTGTGGTCCTGTGAGTGGGTAGCTAAATGGAGGAGGAGGCCACAGGAGACGAGGATGGCAGGGAATAAAGAGGACAGAGTGACACACAGGTGGTCCCTGAGGCTCTGGGCCATGAGAGACCAGAAAGACCGAGAGTCATGTGCTCAAGTCTTTAATGAATGGGGAGAAGCAGGTGGAGCAGTGGGGGTGGGCAGAGGGCAGAAGAGAAAGATGCAGGCACCTCAGCTAAGGGAATAGTTTTCAAGAAGGTGGTGGTGGAAGGTCAGAGGGTGGTGGTCTCAGGCTGGTCAGATGTGCTTTTGGCCTCTAGCTGGCTCAGTGGCTCAGGACTGGAGACCTCTTGGACCACAACCCATGGAGAGGGCATGGGAGTAGTCAAGGTCTGGGATGCTCTGGCCATTTGTTGGACCCAGCAGCAGCTCCTGGACTGGGGAATCTGGAATCTCAGAGGGAGTTGACTAGGGCTGGTCTGCTGGCCTGCATGTGGGGGCTACCTTGGTTTGAGCAATGCGGGGCCATCTGGTTCAGAACTGGTTGAGAGGACCATCCTCTGGTCTGGATTGGCGGTGGGGGCTGCCTTGTTTCCTGGAGAGTTCAGTGGATGGTTTTGGTGCCCTGCCTGTACCTCCTTTTCTGGGGGACACACACACACTCATGGCTTATAGCTGCCCCTGGAGAATTGACCCTGACTGAGTGGGAGCCGCCTACCCCTCCTACCAGCCCTTCTGCCCTTGGGGTGGCCTGAAACCAATGACTGACTGCTACAGGAGTTCCAAAGCCTGATGCCCTTTCCTCCAAGGGGGACCGCTCTGTGGTGGGATTTATGATTCAGAGGCTGCTTACCCCACCCGTGGGGATCAGGCCATGGCCGAGTTTCCCTGAACTCATTCGCTGCTCAGCTCGGCCCTCTCCCCACCCTGTTTCCCTTGTTCCTTCCTTCACAGGCACACAAATTCCTGCCACTGGCTCTGCTCAGGGGAACCCTGGCCTAAGAAGGGGTGAGTCTCTGGTCTTGTCCCATAATCAGGGGTGGGCATGGAGGCTCTCCTTGAACCATGGGGCACACAGCCTCAGCACATTCAACTCCTCCCTGTGGGTTGGGAAGTTCCCCTCCCTTCTCTAGGCCAAAGTTTCCTCACCCATAAAAGAAACCTTTAGTCTGGACTTAGTGAAAACAACATCAAAACACACAAACAAGAAATCACTACGCTCAGCTCCTGGGCTAGGTGTGGTGGAAGACGCTGAACTCCTGGGCTAGGTGTGGTGGAGGATTCAGATTCAGATCAACCAGACACAGTCCCTCCTGTCAAGCAGCTCAGAGTCCGTTTAGTCATTTCACAAACATTTATTGAAGGCAACTGAGGGCCTGGATGACTCAGTGTCCTGTGCGTGAAGGGCTCATGGACTGGTGGGGAGAACAGACCACTCCAATCTGGGAAGAAGGGCAGAGGCACAGGCGAGGCTGGCGCAGGGAGAAGGCAGTTAAGGCTGTCCCTGGGGTTCGAGGAAGGGTCCCAAAGGAGGGAGGGAGGGCACTTCGGGCAGAGAGAACAGCATGTCTGAAGGCTTGAGGCAGGACCTGGTGTGATGTGTCTGGTTGGGGAACCACAAGCCCTTTGGTATTATTGGTGGTACAAGGAGGGAGGAGGCAGGGGGTGCGGCTGGGAACGTCAGCAGGGTTGGATGGATGGCAATGGTGATGACAGTGGCGGTGAGGGGATTTTCAAAGCAGGAGGAATGACATGATCAGATTTGTATCTAGAAAAAACACTGTCCCTGTACTGGAGGGCAGATGGGAGAGGCCCAGCGGGAGGGTGTGGGGTGGGAGAGGAGGGGCAGACTCAGAAAACATTTAGGGGTTGAAAATAGTGGGATTTGGTGCTGCAGTGGGATGTAAGGCATGAGGGGCTAGGAGCTGGGGAGGGGACGAGGCTGTCAGGCCAGCTCCTGGCTTGGATGCCTGAGTGGATGGTAGTGTTATTCATGGGGTGGGGAGTGGTGATCTTTGGGGAGGGCAGGTTTGAGGAAAGATGACATGGTCAGTTTGGGGGTTGCAGAGTGGGAGATGTCTGGGGGTCTCCCAGAAAGCTGTCCCATGAGCTGTTGGTATGGGGCTCTGGGACCAGAGGCAGGTCCAGGCTGGAGCTGTGGGTTTGGAAGTTGTCAAGTGAGTGGTGAGGGAGGATGAGAGGAGGTAAGCAGGAGGTAAGTTGCTCAAACTTGAGGATCTATGGGGGACCGTTTAGCTTGGATGCTCTCAGTGGGTTCCTGGCCTGTGGGGATGTGCCTCCTAGACACGCTGGCAGACTCCGCATCCAAGACTTGCTCTTGGCACCATCTCACCCTCCTAGGGGACTCACCTCTGGGGACCTGTGCTGGGCAGGGTTAGGGGGGCCGGAATGTGGAGCCACATGCACTCATCTGAGGGACACTCGCTGAGAACCAACTCATGCTAGGCACAGGGGCTCCGAGGGTACCTTCCCTCCTGCCTTTGTTGTAGAGTCCAGAGACCCCTGGAGCAGCCTCTGGGCTTCCCAGCACATCCTGGGGGCACATTCTGTGGGTGGTGTGTGTGGGGTGAGTGTGTGTGTGTGATGGGTAAACCTGTACCTGAGGTTCCAGGGTTCAAATGCCCACTGAGTCTTGACCTCCTCTCCAAAGTCCATCATGAATCTCCCTGCTTTCCTACCCATCACTCCTCCCCTGGTCTGCAAAGTACAAAGAAAATCATATTTATTAAGGGTTTTGACACACCCTAATGCCACATACAAAATCCCTGCCAGCCATCAATCTCCCCTTCCCAGGGCTCAGGACCCAGAGACTGAACTGCCTCCCAGCATTGGCCCCTGGGTGGGCTTCCTGAGCTCCACACCCACCTTCCTCACCTGCCCTGCTGCAGAAACGATGCCACTGCCCTGCTGTGGTCTTAGGGAGCAGGCCCAGGCTCTGGTGGTCTCAGCCGCCGACCTCACCAGTTACGGGTACCCACCTGCATCTATCATGGTGGACCTGACCTTCATGAGGACAGAGTTCCCATCCTGGGGGTGCTCTCCCTGGGAAAGGGCATATGGTGGGCACGTATCAGGCAGGTGAGCCCGGCACCGGGACTGCCGGCGCCTGGGGCCGAGGGTCTTCAGGCACCTCTTGCCCACCAGGTAGGTGACCTCACTGAGGTTGAGCAGGATGCAGATAACAGCTGTGGCCACCATGAAGTAGGTGAAGACCTTCTTCTCTGTGGGTCGGGAGATGTAGCAGTCCACGGTGTGGGGGCATGGCGCCTCGGAGCAGGCCACCACGCGGGGCATGTCATAGTCCTGGTAGAGGCGGTGGAAGATGTAGAGGAAGCCGGAGTCGACGGCAGCCTTGAAGATGAGGCTCAGCAGGTACGTCCACCAGAGCCCGCCCCGCTTCTTGCTGGGGTTGTCGTACAGGGACGGGGCGTCGGGCCCGTGTTTCCGGCGGTGCTTCCGCTCGCGCTCATGGCGGTAGGCCACGTGCATGACCACGAGCAACGAGGGGCACGTGACCAGGATGAGCTGCAGGGCCCAGAGGCGCACGTGGGACACGGGGAAGAACTCGTCGTAGCAGACGTTGGGGCAGCCTGGCTGCTTGGTGTTGCAGACAAAGTCCTTCTGCTCGTCGTCCCACACCTCCTCGGCCGCCACCACGTACACCAGCACGCGGAAGATGAAGACCACAGACAGCCAGATGCGACCCAGTGCCGTGGAGTACTTGTTGACCCCGCTCAGGATGCCCTGCAGGAACGCCCAGTTCATGCTGATTGTGGCCTTGGCTCTCCTGTGCGCACCTGTGCGGGTCCTGGGGGCCACGAGGCCTCAGGGAACCTGGAAATGGGTGCCCTTAATTAAAGGTGTGATAGGCAAAGCCATTTCACAACCACTGTCATCATGTCCTCACTTGCAATGACTCAGTGGGATAGGGACTACCATCCTCCCTGATTCACAGGGGAGTAAGCTAAGGCCCAGACAGGCACCCGCCCACGGCCCACGAGCTGGACTTGAACTTCCATCTTCTAGTTCCACAATCTGGGCATATTTTATTCTACAAGGTAATAGATAAACGTGAAGGATAATCATCCTGCATGGGTGTGCGGCTGATCTCATCGACCCCAACTTTCAGCCCTGCGGGTCACACAGCATCTAAAGAAACAGTAACAAAGTGTGGGTTGGATCCAGGGACGGACCACGCAGGAGGTGGGGATGTGTATCTTTTTCCCTCAACTTCCTCCAACTTTTATTGAGCCAGGCCCTGTGCCTTGTGGAGTATTATGCACCCTCATTCTTCTCTCTGGCTCCAGGATGTCCCCCGCCCTGACGTTCCCTTCCAAATGAAACAGGCTCTTTGGAACGATGGTGGCTTGGTATCATCCTGCCACCTCCTGCGTTGGTGCCAGGCCTGAGGGCTGCCTGTCCTGACCACAGTCGGTTCCTCTGGAATTCCAACCATTCCAGCCTTAAGGAGGGACTTGGGAATGGACAGAGGCAAGATTCTGGCACAGTCCTCCCCCCACCATTTACCTTTTCTTTCCGGGACCCCCCAACCCCCTTATGTCTTTGCTCAGTGGCTGTTCGCTGCCCACATCAGCTCTCGTTTCATTCAGGACGTGTCCTGCCTGCGCCATCCTCCACACCCCTTATCTGGAGTGCCATCTTGTTCCATCTGTGGCCCCGGCCCCTCCCCTGTCCCTGACTCAGATCTCAGCATCCTCAGACCTTGTGCCTCTGGGACATTTTCTGAGCACCCTCCTCCATCTTTCCTGGCAGAGTGCCTCACTGGTACACAAATGGTCTGTTTACCAGTTTTCGGTACCAGGCTGTCAGCTTCTGGAGGGCAGCCTCTACACCTCACTCGTCTCTGATTCCCCAGGACTCAGCACCAAGCCTGGCCCCGGGAACACGCAGTAGATGTTTGCCAAACCTGCTGGAAACGCCACTTCTTCCTGACCCTTCCTCTTTCTTATCTCCTCTCTAGACTTCTGTCCTTCCTTTGGTCTGGCAGGACATCCCTTCCCCTCCTTGGGGCTTCCCTGGGTTTCCCCAGAGATCCTGTGTCCCCTCTGCTCCTCCCTGAAGCCGGGCCCACAGCCTGAGGTCCCCTGGGGGTCCTCAGCCCATCTGATCCCTGCCTCCCAGCCCAGTCTCCTGCCCGACGTGGCCCTCACCTTTCTTGAGTCTAGCAGCCACTCTCCTGTCTGTGGGCTGGTCTGTCTGCCCGTCTGCCCCAGGGCCTCCTGTAGGCAGCTTTTGTTCCTTACTCCCCTGCTGGGTGGGGCTTGCTGAGCCAATGAGCCAAGCAAGAGTGCCCGGGTGGGCAGGCAGGCTGGTGGGCGGACTTCCCGGGCACGCGTTCAGGGTAAACACCTGTGGCTCTTCTCCCCTGGCCCACGCCTTCTCTGCAGTTTGGTCAGGCATGGCTGGGTCTGGCTCCCTGCGCTGGAAGATATATGGGTGAAACTGCCGTGAACGGGGGCAGGGAGCCTGGTATCCTGGTGCTCGGGCCCAGGTCGGCACCAAATGGCATTGTCCCCTCTTTGATTGCCTTAATACCCCGACCCTGTCCCCCTTTCCCCAGGCCTCTCTCCTGCCCTTTTCCTCTGGAAGCCTGGTTCTGAGGCCCTTAGCGGCTGACATCTCTGGAAAGGGGCAATCTCAGTTTAGACCAGGATTGCATCCCACCCTGGCAGGGACATTTCTGGGGCCTAGAGCTTGGGCTGCTGGTGAGTTGCATAGGGGATGGGAGGGGCCGGCTGTGGTTCCTCTGAACAAGGGCACCGCTGCTCTGGTGGAGAGCAGGAATGCAGGGCACAGCATGAAATTCTCCAGCTGGCGAAGGGCCAGGCGCAGCTTCCCTGTCCATCCCCTCTGGGCCTGGGTCTCTGTGGAGGTCGGAGTGTGACCCAGTGGGGGCTGCAGAGAGGCCTTGGGCCTGCGTCCTGGTGGCTGGGACAGTGAAGGTTAATGCACAGCCAGGGAGGGGCTCCTCTGCCTCATTTCCCACAAGCATTTATAGAGCACTTCCTAATACCAGTGATTAACACTTATGTGGCCCTTTACAGCTGGCTAACCCCATCCAGCCGTGAGCTCATCCAGCCTCACAACCACCCCACAGGCTTGGTTATTAACCCATTTTGGAGGGAAGCTGGTCACTTTCCCAGATCCCAGTGGAACTTGGGTTCAAGTGCAAGTGTTATGACTCAAAAGTCCATTAACTTTCCACTGTGACATGCGGCTCCCCACATACCAAGCTCCATTCTCTTTGCAGACCACCCACGGGCTTAAAATTGCAACTGGGGATAAAGGCTAGACTTGAGCATGAAAAGCAGCATGGTCCCCCCACCCTCACCCCGCAGGAGTGCTGGGGGACCCTCTCCTGGGGGAGGGAATGGGCTCTCATGTGGCTGGATCAAGTTCAGCTCTTTGCAGGGCAGAGATGTTGGCCCAATGACCTGATAAGGATAGAAAAGGGCGAAGGATCGAAGGGCACGTTGAATCAGTGAACGCGCTGACTTTTATTAAGCCCTGACTGTGGGCCCCACACACCAAAGGCATGTTATTATCTCTTATTAAACCCCTCTTCACCACGACAACCCAGGGAGGTGGGCCTCCTCATCTCTGTTTCACACAAAAGGAAACTGAGGTTCAGCTCTGAGGGGTACCTTGTCCAAGCACCCAGCTGGGCTGTGGCAGGAGCTGGGGAATAGGGATTTGACCCCAGGGCATCTGTCCCTCCCTCTTGCCTGCCCCCCACCCCTCACAGCTTAGCACCCCCACCCCCAAGGCTGCACCTCTGAGAGGTGCCGGGTCCTTCCAACCCAGACGGGACCAGGCAGTTCCTCACACATTGGTTTTCTTCACGTTGTCTTGAGGGTGGTCCGGTAAGAGAGGAGGGGGAGTGTCGGAGCCCAGAAAGATGAGGTCTCCAGAGAGGAGGTCGTCTGGTTTGCAGGAAGAGGCAGCCCAGTCCCGGTGGCGGCCCACGTCCCTGGCCCGGGCTCTCCTGGCCACCAGGCACTCATGGCACCTCTTGCTCACCAGGTAGGCCAGCTCCACCAGGTTGAGCAGGATGCAGATGGCAGCCGTGATCACCATGAAGAGAGTGAAGATGTTTTTCTCCGTGGGCTTGGAGATGAAGCAGTCCACCGTGTTGGGACACGGAGCCGCATGGCACTTGACCACCCGAGGGAGGGTGTATTTGGGGTAGAACAAATGGAACACGTAGAGGAAGGTGGCATCCACACCAGCCTTGAACACCAAGCTGAAGACGTACGTCCACCAGAGCCCACCCCTCTTCTTTCCGGGGTTTAGGTAGAGGCGCCCACCATCCTTCCCCACCGCCTCTTGGTGCTTCTTCTCCCGAGCCTCGCGGTAGGCCACGTGCATGACCACGAGCAGTGAGGGGCACGTGACCAGGATGAGCTGCAGGGCCCAGAGGCGCACGTGGGTCACGGGGAAGAACTCGTCGAAGCAGACATTGGAGCAGCCTGGCTGGCGGGTGTCACAGTTGAAGTCTTTGTGGTCGTCGCTCCACACGCGCTCAGCCGTCACCAGGTACACCAGCACACGGAAGATGAAGACCAGGGACAGCCAGACGCGCCCGAAGGCGGTGGCATACTTGTTGACTCCGCTCAGGAGCCCCTCGAAGATCCCCCAGTTCATGGTGGCCCCAGGCGTCGGCTGCTACTGCGGGGAGATGATAATGCTAATTTCCCACATTTATGGAACGCTCACTCTCAGCGCTTTATAGGACTATGTCATTGTGTTTGAGACTCACAGCCACGGTGGAGTTAGGCTCTATCATTGTCCCCCTTGTACAGATGAAGGAAACTGAGGCTGAGAGGGGTCAGACGGGGTTACACTACTATTAGCTACAGAGCTGAGACTGGAGCATAGGTAATTAAGCCTAGTACTCAACTCTTACCCGTAAAAGTGGGTGAAGGCGGGTCCAGGGAGCCAGCCACCTGCTCCTCCCAGGGCCTCAGCTCCAGTCTTGTGGTCCCACACAGTGAAGGCTTAAGGAGGTGGGACATCCTGCCTTCATCCCTCTGTTCCAACCCCAGCCCTCTCCTCTGGGGGCCGAGCCCAAGGATGACTTCTTTCCTTTCTGAGCACTGCTGTCTCCCCTCAGACAGCCTCCTTCCAAGGGGAATCTGCTCTTTGACTTGGCTTGGGGGCTTGGGTTAGAGAGGAGGCTGGAACCTTGTCCCAAAACTCCCATCTGGTCTAACACTCCATAAATATCCAGGCAGTGTCCTGCTCAGGTGCCCCTCACTTGAAGCAAGGTCAGTGGCAATCCAACTGAAATAGAGGGTAGGGCACAGTGATTCTCTTTATCCTGCAGGCTTCCTGGAGTTGCCTGGTGTTCCCGTGTTTCCCAAACTGCTGTTCCCTGGAGCCCTGCTCAGTAGGCTGGTCACAGAAGCAGTAAGAGAAAAGGATTCTGTGTTCAAAATGGTAGGCAAGCACTGTGTACAGCAAAGTTAAACAGGTCCCTTTACTTGACCATACTAGTAAGTTCACATTATGAATCTCCAAAAAGGGGTCAGAATATGTAGCATCTGCACAAACTCCTTCGACCACAGACCCTCCCTTTTTTGGCCGTCTTGAGGAACAGACACCAAAGTGGGAACTGCTGCTCTGGTTAGTTCTGCCGTTCAGTTTGGCCTGATGAACATACAAGAATCAGATTTACCTCCAATTAGAGGACGTGACTACTGTTCAGAGTGAAGGATGCCTCAGTTCCTCACTTGGAATTCCTCTGCCTGGTGGAGAGACCCACAAATTGTGGCCTCACCTTACCGGCTCCCCCTGCCCACCTGACCCCGGAGACCTCAGGGAGTCGGTGTACACAGCCTCCTTTTTTTTTTTTAAACTGAAATATAGTCAGTTACAATGTGTCAATCTCTGGTGTACAGCATAATGTCCCAGTCATGCGTACATATGCATATATTGCACAGTCTGTTGCTCTAAGGGGTTCCTGATGCTCCTCCAGGACTGGTCCAGGCTGAAGATCATCACACTGTCCTGACCCCCTGCACTATCTGCTTCGGATAAGCAAGGTAGTGACAAAAGCCAACATTTACTGGGTGTTTAGGCAGTGCCGGCACTGTTCTGAGCACTTTGCATGAACCAATACAGCAACTGTATAAAAGGGTAGATGGTTTATCCCCAATTTACAAATGAGAAAAGTGGAGCACAGAGAGGTTAATTAATTTGCTCGCAGTTACACAGCTGGTAAGTGGCAGAGCTGGGATTTGAAGGCTGGCTGGCTCCAGGGCCCACACTCTGGGCCTGGGCCCTTTCCTGAGGTTGCAGGAAGTCTTCTGCCTGTCTGATCTGTGCCCACTCCTTCCTCCACCAGGTGGATCCCCAGTGAGGGAGGCCGAGGGTGACTCTGCTCCTCACCCCGTCATCTCTCCACCTTCCCGTCTACTTACCACTTGAATGTGGGGCCTCTGCTCTGAATCATCAGCTTGTAATTGCTCAGTCCTGCCTAAGGTGGGTGGAAATCCTGGCAGCTCCTCAGGGAATACCAAGGAGGCTCCAGCCCAGGGGCTCTCTGCCCAGCCCAATCTGGGGCGGGGCGGGGCAGGGCAGGGTGGGGTTTGGCAGGCCCAGGCAGAGCAGATCTGCCTCCTCAGCTCCTGGCCCCTCTGTGAGCCCCTCTCCCACTCAGTCCCTGGCTCCCACCTCTGCTCAGCTGGGGAGAGAGGGGGAAAACTGAGAGCAGAGGAGGGCGGAGCCCTTCATTCCTCCACTATCAGGACATGGGATGTGTCCAGGCTACTCCCCAGACTCTCCACCAGAGAAATCTCCCTCTTCCAGGTATGCCGAGGGGCAGGGCACATCTGGGCACAAATGGCCTTACCTGAGTGGCTACTCCTCCTGGCCGCTGGTGGTCGAACTCAGCAGGCAGCCGGAACTCATGTCAGAACCAGGAAGAGTGTTTAGGGAAGGCTGTTTCTAGGGACAGAGCTTGCCGATTTCGGCAGGCAGCCTGGGTGTGCCGCCGGCCCTGGATGGGGAGGAGTTGCATGGGGCCCTGCCATTGGCTGGGCCCCAGCCTCCCCAGACTGCCTGCAGTGAGGCCCAGGAAACTTAGGGGTTCCCTCCTCCCGGAGCCCTGAGCCCCAAATCCTGACATCCTTTCAAGGAGAACCACAGGTCCACTCTGACCCCCTGCTTGTCTTCCTACCCCTGGCCTCATTGGGAGGAGTTGAGGCCTGTCCTGGATTCTCATTCCTCTCCAGAAATGCCCTCTGCTACCTCTGGAGACTCTATGAGCTGCTCCAGACACTCCTCTTTCTCCAGTTGCTCCTCCGTGGCCTTCTGTTCTCACGGCTTCAGTTACCTTTGGAAGTGCCATGACTCCCAAATTCTGTCTCTAGCCCAAATACTTTTGCCCATCAATTGCCCTACCTGGATGCCCTTCCCTCTCCTTTCTCCTTGGACTACTCCTCCAAGAAGCCCTCCCTGACTGCACAGCCCCAGGTGGCTTAGGGCCCCATCTCAGGGCTTCCCATGGCCCTGAGCTTCCATGTGATCGTCAGACTGTATTGGAATAGTTGATTTCAACTAGACCTGCTCTAGGTGGAACGTCCCTGTTGAATGAATGAATCGGTCCCCACCAATGGACATTTTTAGGGGCTTGTGAGTGAGATATAACATGGATCAGCCCCTGACCTCCAGGAACTCACCAACTTGGCATTAGTTACTAGCTGGTAAGTCTAGCACCAGCTGTGCAGCCTCTCATGATGGCAAAGGGGTCATAGGACAGGTTTCTGGGCCCAGTCTGCCCATTCCTGCCGTCCCCTTGCTGCCAAAATCTAGTTCAGTCTTTGCACCCTGACACTGAGTGCATGAGGGGTTGCACAGAAAGCTGCCCTTTCTCCACATACACAGCCCCACCCCTCCCCCAGACAGGAACACCAAGTACCTGCCCAGCCGCTGCATGGCTGCCTGCCCTTCACCAGTCTCCCACCCCTGCCCTGAGTGGCTGCTCCCTGCTCCTGACACCACATACACTGGCCTTTCTACCAGCCCTTGTTTTACATTCAAGGATCATCGCTGAGACATGGCTGTGTGCCAGGGGCTGTTTGGTGCTGAGCTACAGAGATGAAGAGAGGGTCAGAAGGAGCTGGCGGGGTCTCCCAGCCTGGGACAGACACACTGATGAGGGGCCCGGAGACACACTGATGTAAGAATGGCCTTGAGGGGGAGCTCTAGCAGAAAGGACTTGGGATTGGATGAGTCCTGTCCAGAACAGCAACTCCCTGTCTAATGGGGGAGGCAGAGGAGGTTAAGGTAGGGGACATCTGTGTCTGGACCCCATACCCTGCACCTGGAGCTCATACACCCCTACATCTGGGTCCCACATCCTTACATCTGAAGCTTACACTCCTGCATCTAAGTCCAACCCCCACCACACTGGAGCCCACACCCCTGCATCTGGAGCAAATACACCCCAGAGCTAATACACCCACACCCCTACATCTTGGTCCCATAGCCCTACATCTGAGTCCTACACCCCTTCACCTGAGTCTCACACCTCTGCACCTGGGCCCACATCCCTGCACCTGGAATCTCACCTCTTTCAGATCTGGACAGCTTCCCTGTTTCTTGGATGTACAATGAGACATGCTGTACCCGTGAGGGGTGCCCTGTGAGGACAGAGACTGCAGCGCAGCACCTGAACAACTCTGCCTCTTCCTGTCTGCGCGACGCCCCAGTTTCCCATCTGTGCAGTGGGACAACGGCCTCGCCTACCTCATAGGGCTGGTGCGCTGATTAACCCAGCCGGTAGAGCTACAGTGCCAGAACAGCGTCCGGCACCTCGAAAACCCTTTCCACGACTGCCTGTGACGTACATCAAACTGCCTGCACACGCCTGGCACGGGGTGGGTACCCGCACAAAATGTCTTCCTCCCTTTTTCCCTATTCCTATGCCTCTTCTCTCTGAGATGCAGGGAAGGGAGAGAAAGGAGGAGAGACAGACTACTTGCCAGAGAAAATCTCCTGTGGATGGATGTTGTCTTTGGGTTAAAAAGGCAAGCCCTGTGTTAGGCACTGACTGTCAGGGAGGTGGGAAGTGTGGGCAGGGAGCGCCTTGGGAGGGTTTCTCATTAGTGCCCAGACACAGCCTGTTAGCCTAATTCACTTCTAAGGTGCCCTTTATCAGCAGGTCACATGGGGCTGGAATTCATGGATGGTATATCCAAGAACCACGAACACCACAGGTCCACAGCCAGCACAATGCAGTCCCCCCGCCACACACTCTTACACACGCGCCACACTACGTGCCCAGTGCTCCACACACGTGGGCAGTGCTGGACCCTGGGGGCCTAGTATGGTGCCTGGTACCCAGTTAAGCCTCTGTTTATGTTTCTTAAATGACTGATGTATGAATTACATGGACCCTGCAAAGAGAGTCACATGTATCTCCCTCTACACTGTTCTTCTCCCAAACTAGAGCCAAGTATAGAAGAGAGGAGACTCATGAATGGATCGGGTACAAAATTGTGAGAAGTGCTGTAAGAGGCATATAACACAGAGGACAGTGTCAATTTCTGCCAGAAAGAGACCCAGACAAGGTGACATTTAAGCTGGGTCTTGAAGGATGTGTAGGAGTTCACCAAGAGGAGAGTCCTTTGAAGCAAGGGACACAGAGTGCGCAGAGGACCTCTGTGAAAGAAGATGTAAAAATTTTGGAGAGTGGACTGGAACAGGGTTGGGGGGCACTTAAAAGCAAGGACATTCTGGACTGTGAAAGACCTGGAATACTGAGCTAAGGGGTTTGGATTTATCTTGCGTGCAGAGGGAAGCCTCGGGGAAGAAAGGAGGCGACGTAGTCAGATTGGTACAGTCCATTCTCATTCTTCATGGTAGTTATGTTCTGTAAATCACCACAGACACTGAATTAGCAAATCCTGAAACTTTGCCTGTAGGGGAAATACAGGGTTCGGTTCCTGCAAGTCTCTGCAACATTTTCATCAACTGATCAATACTGTAACCTTGTTTTATGTGTGCTTCTCTTTAAAGACACCTTATTTAATATATATCATTTACGTTGAACTCATAGCCAACAGCACTGTAACTCACGCCTGAACGAAGCTCATCTAACACACGGATTTACTCCCTAAAGCCTGTCACAGCCTTTCTGCGTTGGGAACACTAGACAGCACTTCAGCGCTGTGCTTGGGGGCCAGTTTAAACCACAGAATCACCTTCCATGAGCACAAAAATGGGCAAGAGTGGCAATAAATCGACCTCAAACAGGACATTATTTTACAGTATCATCTGGAATGAGGCAAAGCATCCCCTTGTTCAACCTGCATATCACATGACTCATGTTTCGCTGCTCTGTGCACGGATGTGCACGTGTCCATGGATGACAGTGGAAGCATCGCCAAGTATTGATTTTGGGGTTAAATAAATTTTAGGGACTAGGCGAACTCACACATATAGAATCTGTGAATAATGAGGACTGACTGTTTGGAAAGCTCCCTCCATTCGAGAGAAGCGGTGTGCAAGACCAGTAAGAAAAATTTATTGCAATGATTTAGGCAAGAGATGAGCCAGAGGGATAGATTTGGGAAATAGGTGGCAAGTACCACTGGCAGTGTTTGGGGTCTGACTGGATGCAGGGGAGGAGGTGGGAGGAAGAGCTGGGATGGCTCCCAGGTTGCTAGTTTTGGCGATTTGGCAGGTGGTGGGTCTCCTGATGGAAGTAAGGAAAACAGGAGGAAGGTAGGCTGTTTGTGGGGGAGGCGAAGGTGACAGGGAGTTTCTTCCCTGATGTTTGGGAGTTAATGAGTTCAATCGTCCATCTGCGGAATGGGAGGGTTTGAGGGGCAGCCACAGGGACTGTGCTGGCCTCAGGCAGTGATGGCTGGAGATGTGCTTTGCGGGTTGTCAAGAGCCACCAGAGGGAACGAGGTGATCTTGGGAAAGCGTGCAGAGTGGGAGGAGATGAGGGTCCAGGCAGAGCTCTGGGGAGCACTGACATTTTAGGAAGCAGGCATGAAAGAGTTGCTGGTGGAGGAGAAAGCATGGCAGGCAGGGGAGAGGCCGGTCAGGTCCCCGGTGACTTTTGCCAGAGTGATTTCAGCAGAGTGATGGGGACAGAAGGCAGAGGACAGTGGGCAAGAAAGCGCAGATGATACCTTTTCAGGAAGCTCGCAAAAGATGGAGGAAGGTTGGCTGGGGGCAGAGGGATCATGGCCAAAGGAGGGTTTACTTTTCCTGGGGAGACGAGGTGAGACACAAGGAAGGAGCCACTGGACCCGCAAGTAGATCTGGCTTTACATCTGTCTTCCTCTCCCCTCCCTGCTCTGCGCTGTCGAGGTACTCTGGGCTCTGCTTGGCTCTCTGGGTCCCTCCAAACCTCAGCCCGGGCCCTCTGTCTCTCGTCATCTTCAACATGTTCTGGCTCAGCCTGACCCCTGCCTCTTCTCCCTGTTACTGGGTGTGGGGTGGCTGGGAGTTGGACTCTTTTCTGGAGACCAGCCATCCCCCCAGGCTCCCTTCTGAATGCATCAGGCAGAGGGCCATACAGGCACCAGGGCCTGATACCCCAGCAGTTAACCATCAAAACGACTGCTCCCAAAGGAGAGTAAATTTTGTCCTGGAGGAACAAGAAAGGCTGGCCTGGGGGGCCAAGGTGGTGCCATTCACTGTGCTCAGGAGAGGTGGGAAAGCTGGGGTAGAAATGCCAGCTTCATCACTGGGCACCTCCGCTGGGCCAGATGCTCTACGTGCCTCACACATGTAACACTTACTGCTCTCACCTTGCCCCTCTCTAATCAGTTGTTCACACACAGCAGACGTCTCTGGAAAATGCCAATCATGTTAAAACAAAAATGTGTTCCAGGTCTTTCAGAGGTTCCCCATTATCTGGAATAAAATCTCATATTGCTAATGTGGCCTGTGAAGTCCTGCATGATCCAGCCTCTGCCACCCTTTGTTCTCAGCCTCTTCCCTTCCCTGTTTGTGCTACAACACAGTGACCCTCTTTCACTTTCGAGAACAGAGGACTCTCTTTCCCACCTCAGGGCCTTTGCACATGCCTTAATGCTCTTTTTCTCTGAGCTAGCTACCATTGAGTTCCAGACATCAATTTAAATGGCGCTCTTAGAAAAGCCATCCTTGACCCCTGCAACTAGGTCAGGTTCTGTGTTATCTTTTCCCTCAGCATGTGCTTCCCTGTATCCTCATCACAATGGCATTCCTAGAGTCACAGGTGTGCTCGTGTGTTTCAGGTCCTCTCCTTGAGACTGTGATATTCGAGGGGACCAGGCCCAGAGGTTGGGCCATGGGAATCACGCTCACTGCTCCAGCTCCACCATTTGGCATAGCACCTGGCACACAGTAGGTGCTTTGTGAGTATCTGAAGATGAATGGATGAATGATTGCATTTATCAAGAGTAAGGGAGCCAAGAGCACTGCCAAATTCTTGGGCAGAAGGATGTTGACATGATGTTGTTTTGACAGCCTGGGCTCTGGCCTGAATTCCCACCGCAGCTCTCCTGCCTACTGGCTGTGCAAACTTGCACAAGTTTCTTAGCCCCTCTGGGCCTCGGTTTCTTCACTTGGAAGTAGAGACCACTAGAGTACCTACGGTAGTATCTCATAGGATGGTTGTGAGGCTCAGATGAATGCAAATATGTAAAACATGTATGCCTGGCACGTAAGAAACACATGATAAATGCCAGCGGCTGCCGTTCTCAGCTGGGACTGACATCAGAGTGGGGCTGACGTGAGGCTGCTGTCTGATTTCTGTCCCCCATTATTTGGTGATGTCTTTGGGAGAGCCCATCGGTAAACAGCCTCATGGGCCTGAGCTGTCCAATCCTTCAGCATCACTGGAAGGATAGGAGATGCCACTGGTTCCTGCCCTGCAGATGCTTATGGACTAGAGGGGAGCTGGGAGGCCCAGCACACAGGTTCTGGGGGACGAGCCGGGCCCAGCCTGCAGGAGAGCTTCCTCTGTAGCTGGTTTGTGTCTGTTTTGAGGCTGTAGCCAGAGAGCCTGCTCCTTTGCTGGAGAAGCTTTGTTTTCTCCTGGAAACAGAGAGAGCTGTGAGTTCCTATCCCCAGTGGAGACTTTAAGCTTTTGGGGGTGTGTGTGTGTGTGTGTATGTGGTAATTAAATTTTTTTATTTTTTAATGGAGGTGCTGGGGCTTGAACCCAGGACTTTGTGCACACTAAGCACGCACTCTAACACCAAGCCGTACCCTCCCCTCTTCAAGGTGCTTCTTTTGAGCAGGAGGGGAGTGGTGGGATGGCAGGAGTCTTGGAAGGAGGGGCTGTGGGCGTGGCAGAGAAGCAGCAGAGCTGGGAAGAGGAGAGCAGTGTGCCAGAATCTACAAGACCCGCGTTCAAACCTCTCCTGCTGCTGAGCCACGTGGCCTTGGTCAAACCATTTCTCCTTTCTGAGCCTTAGCGTCCTTTCTGTGGAACGGGGTGACAGCTGCTGTGGGCAGTGACTGAGAGGACAAGTATGGTGAGTTACAGTTGGCGTGCCCCGTTCCTTCACCTCCCTGCTCTGTAGACTGTCCCTCACCAGTTGGGTAGACATTCATTTTTATTTTCCGGGGGACCCCAGTGGGCACATAGCCATGCTTTTCCCTGGGCCCAGAGACCCACCCCACCAGCTCTGCCTATGTTCCCATGCTCAGCCTGAGGGGGCTGGAGCTGGCCTGGCCTCCTTGGTCTCTTCCTACTATTTCGGAGACTCTGGGTCATGGCAGCGGTGAGACTGCTGTCCTGAAGACTGAGGGCCCGATGCTTCCATGCCCCTTCACCCCTCCACCCAGGCCCACAGTGAGACTGAACTGGTGACCCAGTCACCGGTGCCCTGCTGTCTCTGGGCAGCACGTCTTGATTCCCCGAGGGGCCTCCTTTGTAGAGCATTGAGAGGCTGATGTACAGTTCTTGCAGCTTTGGCCACTGGCCACCACATTCCCTGCTGCTGGCATTCCAAGGCCAGGGACCTCCCTTGGGTCTGGCCTGGATGCTCAGCACCTCTGCTCAGTCATGTCTAGTCTGGGGAGCACATGGCTTACTGCAAACCATTGGACAGATCTGGGTTTTAAACTTTGTTCCTTCTAGTGATCAGTACAGGCAGCAGGTGCTGTCAGAACCCGCCCCACAGCTCCTTGGTCTGCTGCGATTTGGGGATTGGGGGGACCTAGGTAAAGCATGGTGACTTAAGGCAGGGACACCCCTTGTCCAGTGGCCAGCACCTGCCACCCTGCTGGGGCTCCCTGGGCTTCTGGGTCCTCTCTGCCCGAGTACAGGGCAGGCTGGAGGTGCCAAGGAAGTGATGCCTCACTGGGGGCAGCCCTCAACCAATGACTGTTGGAAGTTAGGGCATAAATCCTCCAGCCTCCTCCCCGTGGGCTGAGATAACTATAAGGCCCATGTCCTTATCTTTCCCTGAGGTCCCCAGCAAGGCTGAGCTCACGGAGGTAACCCACTCAATTACATACCCTTCACCAGCTTCCTTCCCTTCTCTGCCTCACCTCCCATTCCCAAGCCCATATTTCCTGGGATCATCTCCCAAACAGACAACTTGCCTGCAGATCCTTGTCTCAGGCTTGGCTTTTGGGGAAGCCCAGATGAAGACATCTCTTAGTGAACCAGCAGCAGCCTCATTTCCCGTGCAGTTCTCCCATCCTCACACCAAGGAGCCACATCTCCCCACCAGCTCGCTCTCCTGTTGGCTGTTGACTGGCTCGGGGGATGAGACTGGCCCCAAATTGAGCTCATTGGTCACACTTACCTTGCTCAGTTGATCAGCCCACTGTGACAACGTAACCCACGCTGATCGACCAAAGGTCCTTCCCTGGGACTTTTGAATGTGGGCAGGGACAGTGTCTGTCCGATGATAAACACTGAGAAGTGAGGCTCTGGGCCTGCTGGTGGAGTGCTGTTTGGAAATGCCGCTCTCCTGGAGGAGATGGTGACTCTGGGACCCAGAGGGAAGCAGAAACAAGAGAGGAGTGAGTGAGTGCTTGGGAGGCTGTGCCTCCCTGGCTCCATTTATCTTTGGAACCCCGTGATGTGGTTTCCCCACTACAACACCCCTTTGCCCAAGTCTGTTTAATTTAAATTTCAGTCACTTGCAACCAAGAAGACTCTGTGTGACCTTGGGTTTGCCATTTAACAGAGCTTGCTGCATTGTAGGTGTCTGATAAGCATCTCTTGACTGACTTACACCCTCTGAACCTTATTTTCCCCTCATTTACATGTTGAGGTCAATAATAACTACTTCATAGGTTGTTGGAAAGATAAATGAGACAAGGAAAGCCTGGGGACTTTGAAGCGTCGGACCCAAGCAAAGAGCTCCTTTCTGCCCGGAAGGCTGAGGAGGAGCTGGGGAGGGGAGGCCTCTTGGGCGAGGGGTGCCGAGCCCTGCCTGGGTCTGTGGCTGGACTGCTGGCCCTGAGGGCTGCATGAAGATGATGTTGATGGGCAGAGGAAGGGAGGCGTCAATGCGAGTGACTTTTTTTTTCTTTTTGAGAGACTCAATAAGCAGCACAGAGAAGGGAATTCATGTTTATCGACTCCCCGTTATGAGCGAGCACTGGGTCCAACTCCTCGTGTATATCAGAGTACAGACTAGCGACCTGGAGGCAAATATTTTGTTTGGCCTTTGTGGAGCTTAAAGAAACATTTCAATTAATTGCCAACATACACAAATCCGGAGATTCCACATGAAAACATGGTTGGGGGCTGCTCTTGAAAAATTAGAAGTCCTAGCTACATGGGGCCCATATTCCCTGTGGCATCGATAGCTAGAATGACAGACAGCTCCCCTCTTCTGATGGGACATCCGCTGTCCAATTTGCACTGGCCCCACCTGGCCTCTTCACTCATGGGTGGGGCTTGTCTGGCCTTTAGTCATCTGAGATGGTAATTCTGGACATTTTTACCCCATCTTCCCAACAGCCCTGCAAAGTGGGTACCATCAGCCCCATTTTGCAGGTGATAAAACTGAGGGTCAGTGGTGAAGCGATCTGCTCCAGGTCACACAGTTATGAAACGATGGAGCTGGGATGGGTTCTCAGTTCTCACCGACCCCTAAAGTTTATTCTGCTGTCAAAAAACAGGGAGTGTTTGGCTTTAGGTAGAAGGAAGGAGGAGGAGGCGGAGAGGTTGGGCATTGGTGGTTGGGAAGAAAGGGTGCCAGGGAGATTGAGGTGAGGATGATATAGTCGGACCTGGGCACTACCAGTTGAAAGGGACCCCCAGGAGGACCAGATGAGGAAGCCTGCTCCCACGTAACTTTTAGGACATGGACGCTGGTCCTGGTGGTCTGCGGTCAACAAGAAATGGGTGATTTTGGAAAATTAACTGAGGGGAGTGAGGCAAGAATGATGTCAGGCACCTTGTTGGGAGCCTGGGTGGCCAGTGCTTTGGGACGTCAGGAGAGGGAGGGTAGGGATGGGGGAAGCGGGTCTGGTAGGGTGAGAAAGTGTGTTTGGCTTTGGAGGTACATGGGGAGATGTCGCGCAGAGAGTTGGCTGAACATGGATGGAACACAAGTGAGAGCTCCAGGCTGGAGCTAATGGTCTAGAGATTAAGCTGTGATGTCCAGGGTAGACAAAGGGCCCAAGCCGGGGGTGTCAGGGCTGAAGTATTTGGTGGAGGTTGGAAGGATGCCCCCATTCACTTTCTCTGATATTCTACGAGGTAATGAGGCCCCCACCCCTCTTTACCCAGCGGGCTTCTCCTTAATCGTCTTCCCTGGGGATGTTTGAGCGAAATGGATGAGCGAGAGGCAGGCAGGGAAGGAGGTAGGGAGAACTGGTTATGGCTCCCCCTCGGCTCCAAGTGGATAATTACACAGCTCTCTGAGCCCCAGGACTGGGCCAGGCAGCAATCCATACAGACAGCCTCTCAAAATTAATGGGACTCCAAGGGGTTTGAGATGGGGGGAGGACCAAGGCTCGGGGAGGCTGAGGTGAGATGAACTAGAGACAGGAAGACACCGTGTCTGAAAGATAGAGCCCAAGACGCACGCAGGGTCTGAAAGAGAGATGAAGAGAGAAGGAAGAGCAAAGACACCGAAGCCCAAGGAGGTTAAGTCACCTGCTCAGAGTCACACAGTAGTGAAGCTGGGCTTTGGCCGGTCTGTCTGCTTCCAGAGCGCCTGGTCTTAACTCACTTTCTGGTGCGAACTTTGTCTTCTCTGGGAAGTCACCGGGAAACTGGCTTGTAGGAACCCCCGGCCAGAACCTGGGGAAGAGCACTGCCTTCTGGAAATGGTGACTGAGGAAAACGGAGCAGGCACGACTTGTCCCTCGAGGCTCGGCTCGGACTGGGACCCTCCCCTGCTGGAACAAGGGCGAGGCGTGCTTCCTCTATCTGGGTAATTGTCTCATTTTTTTCCATGTTAGATCCGCCCTCTGCCCCGTCCGCAGGCAGTGAGCTCCTTGAGGGCAGGGCTGGGCAGGGGACACCTCCATCCCAGTACAGAACCTCAGCAAATCTAAAGACGAGCAGAAAAGAGGCATCAGCGAAGTTGGAGTCTGAATACAGCTGGAATTTGGTTTACAGACTTGAGTGAATGTTAATCTCTCGGTTTTGATAAACGTACCATGGTTATGTAAGACGTTAACAGGAAGGGAAGCTGGGGGGAGGGCACACGTGCGCTCTCTGAACTGCGCTGGTAATTTTCACATTCTCTCCAAATAAGTTTATCAAAGAAAAACAGCAGAACAGATTCCAGATGTTGGCTGGGGGCAGGGAAGGGGCCTGATAAAGGCTGGGCAGAGGTCAGGGCCCCAGAGGGGAGCCGGGCTGCAGAAAGTTGACACAGGTGTCCCATAGCCACATTCTCTCTTGGACAGGGGACAAAAGGGCACGAGGCACCTCGGGTACCCGAGTCAGGGCAGTGCAACTTGATTAGGGCCCCACTGATCCAGTGTTACCAGGGCCGCAAACTAAGTCTAAACTGTGCTCACCCAGGATTCAGTTCACCAAGGAGGGGTCAGGGGAAGCACCAGAAATATCCTGACCATCTCTACCATTTACTTCACACCTAGTATGTGCTGGAAGCCTCCTAAGCTACTCCACATACAGTATCTATTTGACCTCTCACAGAATTCCATTCTCTGGACTAGTCTGAGGCTCAGAGAGGTTAGGCAACTTGCCTAATGCCACACAGTACTTTCTGGCCAGAGCTCTTCTGACAGCCGGAGTGCGAGACTTTTCCAACCTTGCACCGTGTAGGGGACTTACCGTAGATGCAGCAGGGCTTGGGGTCTCCGAGGGCAGGAGCGCTGGACCACCAGGCCTCCAGCAGCCTGGAACCTGGGAGGCACACAGTTGTGGTTGACTCCAGGTCCCTCTCCTGGTAGCTCCTTCGTCCTCTTATCTTGACTCATGTCTGTTTTGCTGCTCTGTCCTCTCTGACACCTGCTCCTGAAGGCTGTCTGTCCCAGCTACTTCGTGGGGATGCTCAGCTTCTGCTTTTGGCCTCTGTGCCTCCTGCTCTAAGTCAAGCTAAAAGGGCAACTGATGGGCCCATCTCCTTGTCTTGTGAGCTGGCCACCCTGGGGTCCAGACAGCTGTGGCTGAGCTGCGGCGGGTGGGGAGAGGGTGGGCAGAATGCCGGCCAATATGGCTTAGGCTACGCTCTGCTGATGGACTGCTTGGCTTTGAATCCCTTGGCTTTGACTCCTGTGTGACTCTGGGGAAGTTACTTCACCATTCTGTGCTCTCAGTTTACCACTAGAGATAATAATGGTTCACTCTTCATGAGATTACTGTGAGGATTGAATGCACATAAATGTCGCAGGACAGTGCCTGGAATGGAGGAAGCACCTCTCCACCAATGGTTATTATTATTCTTGTTATTACTGTTCCAGATTGTGGTGCGTCTACTCGGCTGGGGCAGTCAGTGGGGTGAGCAGTGATGGACATGTGTGCTACACCCAGCCAGTCCGCCAATCGTTGACGCCCATGCTCTCCCTCCTAACCTGTTTGTGATCCCGTATGAAGGATTCATCCTAGGCAAAGGGAGAGTTCAGGCTTCCAGGTACAGGAGTGCGTGTGTGTGTGTAAAGTAAGTGTGACTCTCCCTCCATCACTGTGGCTGAGACCTGGGGCCGTGGCCCTGCTTTGGCCTTCACGCCGTCGCAGTGGTGGAAGAAGGCTTCTCTCTGCTCCGGCAGAGCACGGGTGGTTGTACAGCTCAGTGGTGGGGTTTCAGTGGAAAGTACAGACTGTGTCTGAGGATCAGGAATTTCCTAGGGTTGTAGGAGAACCTCACTGGATCTGGGTAAGTTAGCAAGTGGGTGATGAGAAAGGGAGGCAGTGATTTCAGTGGGGAGCTGCAAAGCTTGAACTCCTCCCACCCCTATCTGTGGAACAGCTATCTCTGCCAGCTCAGATTCCTATCTAGAAGTGTCTCTGGATCCCCAGCTGCTGGACATGTTGGTGGAGATCAGAGTCGAGAGAAGACTAAGGAGGCTGGTTAGAGGATGGCTCAGGCCTTCAGATATCGGATGCAGCCAGGACATGGGAGGAGGAAGAGAGGCCAGGAGGAGGCTGAATAATAATAGCAAACATTGTGCCAGATACTGTTCATTTAATCCCAGCAACAACCTAATGGGGAGCTGTGATGAGCATCACCCCCATTTTACAGTTGAGGAAACTGAGGCCAAAAGGGGTTAGGTAAATTTTTTCCCTGTTCACTTTGAACATGCCAAGATTATTTCTATCCCAGGGCCTTTGCATTTGCTCTTTCCTGTCTGCAGTGCTCTGCCCTTGAATCTTCATGAGGCCAGTATATTAGTGCTCTCTGGCCATGTAACAAATCACCCCCAAATTTAGCAGCTTAAAATTTGTTACCTCAAAGTTTCTGTGGTCAGGAATTCAAGAGCTACTGCAGGGCCACATTATGACTTTTGCCTTTGTTGGCCCCTTCTTAAAAGAATATTAAAAACTGTACTTTGTGATTGTGTTGGTTAAAGATAGATACATTAATATGATGCATTAAAATATTTTCTTTGACCTAAAATTTTCTTTCTTTCTCTTAACCTAATGGAAACTAAAACATTTATGTGGGTCCTAAAAGTACTTGCGGTCCCTGGGCACTGTGCCAGCTGTGTCTAGTGGACAGATTGGCTCAGAGCGGCTCAGCCAGGTAGTTTTTGCTCAGGGTCCCTCACGTGGCTGTGGATGCTGGCAGTGTTCGTCGTCACCCGAAGGCTTGACTGAGCCTGGAGGATCCACCTCCAAGATGGTACACTCACATGGCCGTGGGCAGGAGGCCTCAGCTTCCAGCCATCTGGGCCTCTCCATGGGGCTCCTTGAGCATCTTCCTGACATGCAGCTGGCTTCCCCTAGAGTGAGAGAGAGAGAGAAGGGCCCACAAGACCTTCTGTGCCCTATCTTGAAAGTCACACATGGTCCACACGTCACGATTTCTGCCACATTCTTTTCATTAGGAATGAGGCACGGGGCTGCTGGAGAGGGAAATTAGACTCTGCGCTGTGAAGGCAGTGGACACATTTTATAGAATTTGTGGACGTATTTTAAAACCATTTCACCTGGCTTCAGAGAGGCCTTCCCTGACCACCATTTCTCTCCTCACTGCCACCCTCCTGGTACTCTGACTCATCACTCAGTATCACTACCTAAAATTACCTTGCTCATTAGTCTGATTGTCTGTCTGCCCCAACCAGAAGCTAAGCTCCATGGGAGGGGGCCTTTTCTGTCTGCTCACCACTGTCACCCCAGGGTCTAGCGTAAGGGAGTGAGAGCCTGGCGAAGCTGGCTGACCAGAGGGCAGGGGATTATTTTGAGCAGAGACACCAGATTATAGGGCCTAGTGGGGGAGCCAGATGTGGGAACAGGTAAATTACAAAGCATTATGACGATGCTTATAGATGTGTGTTTAGGACGCACTAGGCTGGATCCTGACACTGTCACCCTGACTGAGGCCCTTGCTTTTGGCTCCTTCCTTGATGGAACTTTGCTTACCATTGAGAGTCCCGGAAAGGGGGGCTCTGTCTCTGGGCCGCAGTCACTAGCTCACCTGCCTGTGATGCTCCTTTCAGCCTCTGGGTGGCAGCAGAGGCCCAGGCTTGGCTGAGCTCCCCGCTCCTGCAGCTTCCACCATCAGAGGGAGCCAGCCGAGAAACCATTCTCTGCTGACAGCCTCAGCTTGCTGGGTGGGGTGGAGGGGTGCTCAGGCCAAAGGTGTGGGCTGTTCCAGCCTGTTCTCCTGCCTCTGAATGCTTTCCTACACTCTTCCCCCAGCTTCTGCTCTACAAGTCTTCCTCCTGGAAGATGAGAGCAGAGGAGGATAGGGGGTGGGGGGGGGGGCAGAACTTGCCTGACTTTTATGAAGGAGCTTGGACTTCACCCTAAGGTGATGGAAAGTTCACTGAAATGTTTGAAGCAGGGAAGCAATACAATCAAATCTGTGTTTGTAGAAAGGTCACTCTGCCTACAGGAGGCAGGATGATGGAGGCTGTGGCAATTGTCCAGGTGGGAGAAGGCCAGAGTCCATTAGGAAACAGCCAGGCTCGGGGGGTGGGGAGGGGTGGGGTGGGAGGCAGCCCAGGGAGAGGCTGGGCTGAGCACCCCAGAGGGAGCCCACCACTGCCGCGGTGGCTGAGGGCTCAGGACAGGGGTCCGGCCCAGACAGGAGGGGGCAGCCCCCAATCCTATGTGGACTGGCTTGCCCAGGGGGATGTCAGGGCTGTGAACCAGGACCAGGAAGGCTGGGCCCATACCTGGAGCACAAGGTGAGGTGCTGACCTTGGCCACAGGCAGAATCTGCGACCAGGCCTGGACTCAGGAGGGCAGCTGGCTCAATAGTACCTGAAGACTGTTTCCCCGCGTCGCGGGTCCCAGCGGTGCTGTTACCAGACATCAGGGAAGATGTGGGGAAGCCCAGAGGATTGGTTTGGGCTTGGCCCTGATACAGCGTTGACCACAGTCCTCCACTTTGCCACCGAGGGCTGAATCCATGGGTCCCCCCGGCCCTCACCCCACCTGGCTCCAGGTTCTCCGTCAGGGCTGCTGTGGAGCTGGAAGCTGGCTGTGTGATCACAGGTGGCCTTGTGCCCGGACACTGCAGCTGGGTGGGGTCTGGCAGAGCGCCTGGCTGCCTCTCAGGGCTTGGGGAGCTGGCTGCTCCTGCTTCCGGCCTGTGAGCTCGTGCTGCGGATGATGAAGGGTTTGTCTCTTTCCCTCTTCACCTGGGCTATTACCTATGTCTGGAACATTCTCCCCCTGCTCCCTTTTACCTGGCCAACTCCTATTCATCTTTTATGTTTCAGATTAGATGTCACCCCCTGGGAAACAAGTTTAGCTCCCCCCATTATTCTTGCTCAGGGCATCCTTTGCTTTTTCTGCAGCCCATTGATTACAAGTTATTATGCTTTTATTTGTGTGTGTGTGTCTGCGTTTTATCATCCTGATCCCCGAAGTGGACTGGAAGCTCCCTGGAGGCTGGGAGCATTTCTCTCTTGCTCATCATATCTCCAGCCTCGGCCCCAGGCCTGGGACACTGTAGGTAGTCCAAGAATATTTGCTGAAAGAGAGAATGGAAGGAGGAATGAATGGAAGAAAGGATGGTTGCCTCTGGGGACACCTTAGGTGTGTTGGCAGTTCGTAAAGCTACAGAGTAAACCTGGCATCTCCCTGGACCATCAGGTTTACCTGATGGTAAGGAATCAGAAGCGTTATATTTACTTACTAATCGAGTATTTTATACTACAAAAAGTAACAGGTGTTCCTTGTCAAAATGCAATCAGCTGGCATTATTTTTATATTGACACAAACCCTGACCTATTCTGGAGTAGGATGCAAAGTTAACATGGTTTCAAAGAGAAAAGCTGAGGCTTCAAAGACATTTTGAGCTTAAGAGGGCTTGCGGTCCAAACCCCCGCAGGTCCAGGGCCACTCCTGTGGGTTGGGGCATTTCCGTGGCATCGTCTAAGAAACCGTTGTCAGGCAGTTGTGCTGCTGTCAGTGTTGTAGCTGCAAAGCACGGGGCGCCGACTCCCACGGTGAGGCTGCGTCTGGCTCCGAGACTGAAAGCAAACACCCGCCTTCTGTAATGTGAAATCTGCCGGCCATATCCATGGGCGGGGGCTTGGGGGAGAGTGTTTACATGGAGTGGGGCTGCAGGGGGGCTTTCTGGGAAGGGGGTATCAGGAAGGAAACCTCTGTGGTGGGGAAGTAACAAAAATCTTTCAAGCAGCCCAAAGAGGAAGGTGTACTTGCTGGGAGGGGTCAGCCGTTTCCGAGGTACGGAGCTGGCGGGCCAGGGCCAG
Source organism: Vicugna pacos (assembly GCF_048564905.1). Taxonomy (NCBI): domain Eukaryota; kingdom Metazoa; phylum Chordata; class Mammalia; order Artiodactyla; family Camelidae; genus Vicugna; species Vicugna pacos. The sequence goes on from NC_132999.1 coordinate 43,019,048, forward strand.
GGCCCTTCCTGCTGCAGAGAACCAGGGTGGAGTGTGGGTGGGGGGCGTGCCACTGGGTTGGCTGGGGTGGGCAACACACAGCCACTCCAGGAGACCGGAAGTGAGTGAGCCACAGAGAATGATGGTGTTACGTGCAAAATGTGCAGCCCTGAGTGGAATAAAGAAGGTGGACCGCAGCTCTGGGTTCAAATCCCCAGCCATGCCACTTTTAGTTATTTGACTTTGGGTCAAGCGCTTTCCCTCTCTGAGCCTCAGTTTCTCCATCTGTGAAAGGGGGATCCTGATTGCCATCTTTAAGGGGTAACGAGGGTCACATTAGGATTTTGCTTTGCACATCAGAATCACCCGGGTGGTGTTTAAAAAACTATACCCGGGCTTCAGTCCAGACCAACTGGATCAGAATCTCCAGAGGGTCGTTCCCAGCAGACAGGATGCTTGACTAGCCCCTGGGTGGTTCTGTGCTGCAGGCAGAGGGGAGAGCCCCTGTAAGAGGTGATCCCACCACAGCCATGGGAACACCTCCAGTGGAAGGAGCAGTGGATGTTTCCCAATTAATCCAGAGCAGACGTTGCAGGCTTTGTGGTCAGTGGACACGCTGCTTTGTGCTCCTAATTGGGCAGCTCTCCTTTTCTCAGCTGTCTGCTCTTTGTTTGTGTCCAGGCTGTTGGGGACAGGGAGCAGCAAGTACACCCCTGGGGATGCAACTGCCTCTTGTCCTGTGGCCTCGGATGTGACACAGACCTACAGGGAGGTGACACAGTGACGACAAGGCCCAGAGCAAGGAGCCCCTTTCCATTCCCCACTCCTAACAGAGCCAAAAAGATTGATTTAAACCTCATGCCCCCAGCCATCTGGAGGGGCTTACAGAAACAGAGATTTTTGCCCTCCTCACCCAGAGTTCAGATTCAGTCCATAAGGGGTGTTAAAGGAAAAAATAATCAGTGCCTCTTGTTAAAGCACAGCAAGGAAGACTTTATTCAGGGCAGGGGAGGGGGTACCATCCTCATAAATGTAGGGACCAGGGCAATGGGATTTTGCAGTGAGGGAGAGAGGTTAGGCTCAAGTCCAAATACAGCGTGGACAAGTGGGAACTTCTAGCCAAAAAGCAGGTTGGGGGTCAGTGGATGGAAAATTACTGCGAGATAACATCAGAGGTGAGGGGGGATTTTGGCAAAACCAACCAAGCAGGATTCTTGCTGAAGGCAGGAGCCAGGGTGATCAGACATCATGTGAGGGACAGTGGAGGATGGGGAATCTGGTCAGGTATCAAGGGTGGGGGCTTACAGTTAGACTGACTTGGCAGGATTCTTGCTAAAATTGGACAATGCAGAGATGAACATGGAAACAACTGAAAAAGAGCTCAGGGGAGCCTGAAAAGAGTTTGGTTGAAGAGAAAGTCTTTGCTGAGAGAAGGGCCAAAAATGTGTACTTCTACCAGATCCCCAAGAAATGCTACTGGTCCTGGGACTGCATTTTGAGAATCACCCAATTAAAGAGCAACCCAGAGAGAAGCCAGGCAGACAGACGGACAGACAGAATCTGGAACAGAGAGACTTAGATACTTACTACCCCCTTTCACACATACTCGGGGCCAGAGAGAGAGAGACTGGGAGAAACAAGCCCAGGAGGAGACAGTCAAGTTGACCGATGAATGTGCTCTGAGGCAAAGGTACTGAGGCCAACCGACAGGACCTGGGCAAGGGTCTACCCATGTCGTGGCCCTTGGGGAGCTCATAAGCAGTGGCTCCTCCTCTCTGTTCTGGGTTTGCCCAGATGGGACCTTGCTCTTTCACTCAAGGTTTGGTTCCTCTGCCCTCCTCCAGGAAGCCTTCCTGGCTGTGCCGCCCATGGGCCCTTGTCTCCCGGAGTCCTGAGGCTCCAGCTTCTTGGGCTCTCTGTGGACCTCTCAGGGCTTTGGCTCCTTGTTCTGCTGCGACTCTGGGTTCAGTGTGATGCTCCTGCTGGCCTCAGTGTCTCCATGTGGGAAATGTGGGTGGGGGTTGACTGAGCGACCCCTAGGCCCCCTCCATTTGAAATAATTTGTTTGACTCCCTCTCTCATACCCTTTTTTGAATCACGTTCCCATGTCCGTGAAACCTGCTGGAGTGAGGCTATATATACACACACACACACACACATATAATATATGCATAGTAAGACATACATAAAATATAAATTAAAAAGGATGAGATAAAAATACATATAGAAGTTACAACATGAGGATATTCTTCCTCCCCTGGGAGACCTCTGCTCTCCTTTGTAAACCCCCTGAAGCCATCTCTGTTTCCTGTCGCCCACACAGGGCTTTCTTGGCCCCAGGGGAACTGTTCTGTGATTTTTCAGTAGTAACAGTAATAGAATATTTACTCAGCATTCATGATGAATTAGGGACAGTGCTAAGCGATTTCTGTAAATTAGCTGTTTCAGCCCCTTCACAGCCCACTGAGGGTCATCTCTACCTCCCAGGAGGGTAGGCTGAGGCACAGAGACCGTCAATAACTTGCCATGAACTAGCAGCCAGTAGACGGTGCGGTGGGGATTTGAACCCGGTCTGGCCGCGGAAGGCGTTTCTACCTCTGAGGCCTGGGCCCCCAGCCTGTGTGCTTCCAGAAGGTGGAGGCCATGCCATCTGTTTTCATTAAAACAGCTGCTAAATATTCTCGGAGAACGTCCCTGGGCCCATGCCAGCATCACCTCACCTGTTCCTTCCCAGACCCCTCGGGGTCAGTACTCCTGTTCTTAAAAAGCCTGAATGAACTCTGGAGGCAGTGCCTTCCCCGTGGCCTGGCTGGGGCACTCTCAGGCCGCCCTAGCTAAGCCAGAAGGTGTGATTTATCCATAAAACACATTAAGAGATGCATCATCAAGTTGCCCTAGAAACTAGACTCTAGTTAAGTGCCTGAAAAGTAATTATAAACTCCAGAATCTTTCAGCCGAGCAGGTGGCTGGAAAATTAGAAATCTATTCCTGAGACACCTTCTGCTTTCCAGAAAGGCCGAGGTGACGTTTCCGGCAGGGCCGAGCGCTGGTGGCCTCGGTGGAATGTGTGTGTGCGCGCGCGCGCGCGCGCATGTGCGCGGACCGGGTGCGGCAGGGAGGGGCGCGGGAGAGCCGCCAGTCTGGGGGCGTCGCCGTGGCGCCCGCCCTTCCTTGGCGCTCCCTGCAGTGCGGGGGCGGCAAAGCGCCTAGTCTCCCGTGTCACCCCGCCGGGAGTTGGGTTGCTAGGACACCGGAGCTGAGGAGATGCCAGCTGATTTGCCAAACAATTTTTCTTCCAATTAGGAATAATTAGACAAGGGGAGAAAGGGCTCACTTGGATGGTGGCAAACAGGCTTGGAGCTCGCGGACCCCCAGGAGCCATCAGGGCTCCGTGGCCGAAGATGCCCTGAAGTATTGCCTCCCCCGCCCCAACCTCCGCCCAGCACGGGAGCCTCCCTTTGCACCCAGAACACTCAGCTTGCAGAAGGGGAAAGAGAACTCACATTTATTAAGCGTCTACCACACGTCGGGCGTCATGCCTACTGCCTTCTAAGCAGGATCCTTTTCCAAGCTCGTGACAAGCCCGGAAGAGTGACGAACATCTTCTGCTATGATCCCTTTAATGCTCGCCAGCCTTGCTGGGCTTCCCCAGTCCCCAAACTTCTGGGCGTAAGAAAGGTTCTGCCACATGCCCTTCTCTCTACCTGGGTGCTCTTGCTCCTCTTCTCTGCGGAACGAGCTCCTTCTTCTCCTTAGCGTGACCCTTGGTATCCAAAGAGGTCCCCTCCCCTGCTTGTTCCCCCTCACCTCCGTGCTCATCTTCTTTATGGCACTCATCACAGCTTAAAACTGTTTTGTATGTTTCTCATCTGTCTTCCTAGCTGGAAAGTCAGAGTCATGAGGACAGGGGACAGAGTATGTGTCACTCGTGGCACAGTTCCTGGCACACAAAAGACTCTCCACACCTCTTTGTTGAATGAATGAATGAATGAATGAACAAATGAAGTTCTCTGTGTTTTTGCGGGGAAGTCGGAGCTAAGTGAATCTGAGGTTCCTCCCTGGGGTCTGCAGCTAGGAAGTGGCAGAGTCAGGCCTGGGTCCTATCCTGACCTTCCTCCCAGGCTGGTTCTCTCCCTGAGGCATCGTGCTGCCTGGGTCTGTGCACCTCTCCCGGAAGGCCTGTTGCATCTCTCACGCCTCCCCCTGCAAGAGGGCAGGCTGCAGGGTCTCCTGCAGTCCTTAGATTTGGGAATTCCAAATGATGGCTCTGTGGCAGTTTAGGGTAGTGGCCCCTGGAGTCAACTTGCCTGGGTTCAAATTCTAGATCTGCCAATTTCTAGCTTTTGACTCTGGGCCTCAGTGTTCTCATCTGTAATGGGGGACCTGTTTCCTACGGCTATTGTGAGAGTATGTTGAGATAACATACAGGAAATGCCTCCTGCGTTCTGAGTTCCAGAAGCAGCAGGGGTGACACACGGCCCACTGTGTGCCTGCCTGTGACACATCAGGGGCCACATCATGCAACCCTTTGGGTGACTGGTATCAATTATTCTGCCTGGAATCTGAGGCCCCCAGTTCTTAATTGCTCCACTATTAGGAAAATAGAGAGAGGCTAGTGGATGTGGAAGAGCCTTGAACAGTGTCTGGCTCCCAGCTTGCTGGACCATATGGGTGAGTCATATTGGAAGTACACGCTCCAGCCCCAGTTGGGTCATCTAAGCTGATGCCACACGAGGCAGAGATGAGCTGTTCTCATTCAGCTCTGCCAACATTGCAAAACTGGGACCAAATAAATGGTTATTGTCTTATGCCATTAAGTGCTGGGGTGGTTTGTTACAGAGCCAAGATTGGCCACATAATTTAAGGTGCTCCCCTCCCAGATCTTTGCTTGGGTGGCTCTTGGTCATTCTTACCACCTCCTAAGAGAGGTTTCCCCTGACCACTCAATCTGAGGCAGCCCCTCCCTGCAACTAGTAGCTTTCTATCATGCCATCCTCTCTTATTTTCTTCATATACTTTTAACTATTTGCAATTGTCCTGTCTGCTTCCTCATTTATGAGCTATCTCTTTTGGCAAGATTGAGAAGCTCCAGGAGTGGACTTTGCCTTCCCCATGCCTGGCACACAGTAGGCCTTCAACAAATCTTTGGTGAAATAATCACCCTCATATATCTGTTATGAATTCTGTATTTGTTTCCTCTTCTTGTTGTGACAGATCACCTCAAGCTTTGTGGCTTAAAACCACAACGAATATATTATCTTACAGTTCTAGAGGTCAGTATAAAATGGGTGAGCAGGCTGGTTTCCTTCTGGAGATTCTAGGGGAGGATCTGTTTCCTTGCCTTTTTGAGTTTCTCCAGGCTTCCCACAGTCCTTGGCTTGTGGCCTTGTGGCACCCCAACCTCTGCTTCTTTGACCACCTCTTCTCTTCTTGCCTGACTCTCCTGCCTCCTTCTTGTGGAGATCCTTGTGTATACGTTGGGCCCACAGAGAAAAGCCGGAATGATCTCCCCACTTTAAGAGCCTTGACTTAATCAAACCCGCAGAGTCTCTTCTGCCTTGTAAGGTACGTCCGCAAATCCCCAGGACTGAATCATGGACATGTTCGGGTGCTGTTATGTGGGCTTCCACAGGCCTGATGACCATCTGTCTTTTTCAGTGATTTCTTCTCTTTCCCCCTCCTCCCCCTGCCCCAGCCCCGGCCCCGGGCTTCATGGCAGGCATGGGGAGACTGCCTCAGGAGACAGGCCAGGAATTCCCTTCCCCAGCAGGCCTTGACCACGAAATCTGGGGGGGGGGATAAGGGGGTTCTAAGACTTTTAAAAATTTAATATGCTGGTGTTCTGGCACCCTGCATTATTGCTAAGAAGCAGAACGCAGTCAGCTTTTGTTAGTGTGCCAGTGTTATTTCAGTATTTAAGAAAATCGGAATCCCGGACATCTGAGGCCTACCCAGAGAATTATATGCTGTGTTAAGATTTCCAACCGAACCAAGCTGCCCTCGTTCAGAAAGCATTCTGAGCCCATCTCGGCCCTTTGTGGACCCTTCCCAGATCCCTCACTGCAGTTTTCATCCCCACACCCTGGATAACGAGGGTGGGTGTATGAATATCCTTTCCTGCGTTTCAGTCACTTGTATTTCCTTCTGAGCCACTTTGAGCCTCTGATGGAATCTGCCTGGGATTGGGGTGAGGTTGGGATGGTGGGGTGCAGAGGACTTTAGGGACAGTGGGAAGAGGGTTTTGCAAGGTGACATAAGGGAGAAGAGAGGGTGAAGGTGGAGATTTCCCAGATGGAATTCACAGTGCTTCTCTGCTCTCTTCACTAATTTATGTAACAAACCCTCGTATAAAATTTCACAGGTGCCAGGCTCCTTTCTAAGCATTTTGTAATATTAACTAATTTACTCCCCCAAGCACCCCATTAAAGTCGGTACTGTCCTTTTCCCAGCTTTACAGGCTAGGGCGTAGAGAGGGCGGGTAACTTGGTTAATTTGTCACCAGCCAGCGAGGCGCAGCCTGGGGTTAGACCCATGACTTTATCACTGGATGAGCCTGTATTATCCCAATGGCTAAATTCCCTATGGTCTCCCCGCCTTTTCCCTCCTGAGCCAGCTGCTTCTTCATGGGGCTTGCTCCTTCCTTTCCGATCGTTTATTTTGACCAGGTCCTTCTTCCCCTAGCATCCTACCTGGAGAGACTCAAGTCGGAGGAACCAAGGAAGCTTAGACACGGACCCTGCCCCATCTTGGGTGGAATGACCTCTGAGGACCATGTGTGAGGTTCACTGGTAACCATAGCCTGTTTAACAAAATGTTGCTATGAGTACTAGTCTTTTGATAGCATGCAAACTAATTACTGAGATACAGCAGTTGATTGTTTTGCTCTAGAATTGCAGCCTCTGGGCCAGGATCAGAGCCTCATTAATCATTAGGCCATCTGGGTAGTGACCGCAAGCACCCATCTATGAAGAATTTCAGACATCTGTGGAAAAAGTTAGGAATAAACTGAGGTGCCACACAAGACTCGGTATAGAGCTGGTGAGCTGAGACAAAAATGAGTCCTACTTCTGCTAAGGGAGGCAAGCCCCTCCAAGGGAACACTGTGCAACATCTTCGGCATGCCTTGTTTCTTTCACTCTTCATAGCAGTGAAGTTTTCATCATTATGCACATTTTACAGATGAGGCCTTTGAGGCTCCAAGAGGCTCAGCAAGCTACCCAAAATCACGGCTAGTAAGAGGCAGAGCTGGGCGTGAACTGGGATTGCCTGTGTACAGTGCCTGGGCTTTTAATGCAGTTGCCTCCAAAGACATGGATGGAGAGGGGGGTCTTGGTGAGGATACAACCTGACAAGTCCTCCTTTTGTCGCATCTCACAGCCAGCATGGGGTAAAAGTGCCTTCAGCAAACTCAGGTCTGTGCCCAGTAAGGACCCGTCTGTTACGGAGGTGGGAGAAAGGGGAAGGGATGGTTGATGAGGAGACCTTAGGGAAGAGTTGGCATTTGAATGGGGTCTTTGGTATGTGGAAGGGGTATATCCTTTTATGACTGCATGCACATGTGTGAGCTCATTCAGTACATGTCCCCTGAGCCCCTACTGTGTGCCAGACACCATTCTGGGCACATAGTACATGGTGGTGAGTAGAGGAGACATTGTCCTGCTCTAAGCTGCAGTCTAGAACTTTCTGTGATGATGGAAATGTTCACACTATGCAGTAGACACTAGCCATGTGTGGCTACTGAGCACTCGAAATGTGGCTAGTTTGAGGAACCGAATTTTTGGTTTTATTTAATTTTAATTAATTTAAGTGTAAATAGTCCCATGCAGTTTCTCTATTGGACAGTACCGACTTAGGGAGAAAGACAGACATGAACATAAAGAAATTGCTTACGGTGGTAAGTGCTATGCAGGAAACAAGATACAGTGGATTTCAAGTGATGGGGGTTATCCTGTTTAGATTGGAAAATCAGGGAGACCTCCCTGGAGGAGGTGGCATTTCAGTAGAGACCTAGAGGATGTGTGTGGGCCATTGGAAGAGTCAGGGAAAGAGGATCCCAGGCAGAAGGAGCAGTGTGTGGGAAGGTCCTGAGAGAGACCCTGAAAGGAGGCAATGTGGTGTGAAGGGGAGGAGGGGTGCGAATGAGGTCAGGGCATGAGAGATAGAGGTCTGATCTTGTACACTTGCGGGTATGGGTGAGGAGTCTGCATTTTAGTTAGAGTGTGGTGGATGCCACTGAAAGGTCTTTTCCTCCAGACTGCCATGTAGAGGATGGATTGTAGGTGGCCACTGTGGAAGTGAGGATGCTGGGGAAGGGGCTATGGCAGTGATGCAGATGAGAGATGGTGCAGGGAGTAGAATGATGGCTTCGGAGGTGAGAGAAGTGATCAGTTTTATGGATGATCTGGATGAGGAGGACAAAGAAGGTGATGAAATTGAGGGTGATGCTCAGGTTTTTGGTTGAGCCACCGGGCAAATGGTGGCACCACTTTCAAAGAAAAGAAAACTAAAAAGAAATCAGAAGTCCAGGCTGTTGGTCACCCAGAAGGTTGTCAAAGTCAGCGAGAATGTGGAATGTTTATTTGACTGTGTTTCATCTCTGTGAACTATGTTTGTACACATGCTCCACAGGGGCGGGCGAGCATTCATGTCTGTGCACATCTTTGCTTTGAGTAAAGTCAATGCATACATTTGGTGCGGGATGACTGTGTATGCATATTAATGTCTGTATTTTGGATGCATGTATGTGAATGTGCACATGTGTCCTGGTAGACGTGAGTGGGATTGGTGCATGTGAGCATTTGTATCTGTGTGCGTGCGGGTGAAGGTGGTGCAGGTTGTCAGGTGACTAGTGTGCAAGTCTGTGTGCATGGGTGAATACAGCAGGTGTGAATATGCCCAAGGGAGAGGCTGAATTTAGTGGCGTATCTCTTCCTATAGGGGTGTGTGCACACATCTATTTGGGGGACCAAGTGCACAGATCTTCATGCATCTGTCCATGGGGAGAGTGCATGTACCTATGAGCACAGGTGTGAAGGAGTGTGTTCCAGGGATGGGCACATACAGGTGTGTGGTGAATGTGCCTGCCTGTGCCCGTTGGGGCTCCTGTGCCCGCAAGTCACGGAGGCAGCAGCTTGCAGAGCATGTTATGACGTGTTTATAGGTCTCTCAACCTGAATGCATTTTAAATTTCCAACCCTAGGCGATCCCGGTGGACTGCAGGGCCATTTGTTTCTTGCTCTGCTTTAAGAAGGAAGTTTCCAGAGTAAGATCCCTTCTGCCTCTAGCCTGGCAGCCCTGTCTGAGTCTTGAGGAGCCCTGATGGAAGGAAGATGCAGACCAAGGTTCCAAACTGGTGCAGATTGGGGCACTGAAAGCAGGCTGGGGAGCGGGGCTCTTGAGTATGAGGAGGAGGAGGGGGTAGAGGCTGGGGTGGTAGTGGGGATGACGAGGTGGGAAGAACCCAAACTTACAGCAGAAACTGACACATCATTGTAAACTGACTGTACTTCAACTAAAAAGAAAAGAACCCAACCCCCTCTGCATGAAGGCAGACCCAGGCTGTGGAGGGTCGCACTCTCCGCCTCCTTGTATGCCCTCCTTCTCTCCTGTCTGTCTGTGGACATGCACTTGAACCTCTGCTTCTCACACCACACACTCTCCTCGGGCAGCTTCACCTCTGACTCCTCTGAGGCAGTTCCTGATACCTTAAATCCCCCCTAGGTTGTTCTGGGCATCCCCAGGTCGCTTCATGTGGCTTTGACAACCCCCAGTGTCTGCTGCTTCCGTTTGGTCCCCATAGAAGTGCAGAGGGCCAGCTGTGTCCCCTAGGTTGAAGGGGGCTACCACTCCACTGTCTGAGGTCCTGGGGGGCTGCTGCTTACTCAGCTGCTGGCAGGGACCCTTGGAGGTGGAGAGAACGGTGCCTCCAACTCCCACTTGTGTTAATGGAGGCACCTTGTATCGGGTCCCAGAGCCTGAGGCTATTGGGCTGTGCTGGGCAGCAGGTGAGCCAGCAGAGCTGTGCTCAAAATCAACTTCACCTTTATCTTTGGACCAAGCTCTAGACTACGGTTCTCCCTTCCCTTAGATGTGTTTTCCCCAGAGACCCACGTTTTTCCTCATGCCACAGCTCCTGGCGGGCCTGCCTTGCCCTCTGCAGCCTTCCTGGGTCCAAGGACGGATGTGCTGGGCCCCCTGCATCCTTTGGTACCACTCATCATCCCTTCTAGTGATCATCCTTTGACGCCACTGTCTGCTGATCTCATCCTCTAGCCATTGGGGTATCATTTGAAACAGTTATTTATCATAACATAGTTTTTGAGCCTTGAATGAGGACATGGGTCAGGAGCCGCAGCTTGAGTCTGCAGAACTTGTCACGTCCCTTGGGCTTCTCCCAGGAGGAATTCTGTCTATACACCCAGTGGGAATGAAAGGGCAGGAAAACCCCTGCAAAGACCTGTGGATGCTCCTTTTGGAAACTTAAAGCTTCTTAAGGCCAATTTGGTGACTTAAAAAAAAAAGCTTTATTGTTTCAGTAAAAATGCTTTATCAAATCATGGAGGAGAGGCAGGATAGCTTAATGGGTGAGAGCGTGGATGCTGGGGCCTGACTGCCTGGGTTTGGCTCTGGTCTCTTACTGGCTGTGGGACTGTGGGTGAGCCGTTCGACCTCTCTGCGCCTTGGTATCCCTGTCCTCTAAAATGGAGGTGATAACAGTATCCACTTCACAGTGCTGTTGTGAGGACAAGGTGACTTAACGTATGTAAGGGACTGAAACAGTTCACAGCCGCAGTGGGTGTGGTTAAGCCTTCCCCTCATTACTAACCATTTTAACAATGCAGAAGGAAGCAGAGGCCACCCCAAGTGCTACTACCCAGGGGACCTTCCAGCCATCTCTCTTTGGGCTGAAGCTCACGTAGTTTTCTGTAAATGTGATTTATGATACATGCGAATACTTTTTCTTTTTCTCACTTAACTGTATGTCTTGGAGATTTTTCCATATTGCTCCATATAGATCTACTTCATTCTTTGAAAATTAATATTAATGAACTACAGTTTATTTGCCCATCACTGGCATGTGGGCGTGGAGGTGGTTTCCAATTTTTCACGATTATGAACAACACTGTGTGCACCTACCCGTGTAGCGCTTACACACGTTTCCTTGCACTGGGGCTATTAGCTCCTTGGGCTAAATTCTAAACGTGGGAATGCTGGGTCAAAGAGGATGCGCATTTTACATTGTGATACATGTGGCCAAGCTGCCCTTTGGAAAGGCTGTACCAATTTACACCCTCTTAATGACGTCTTTTGGTGGAACAGTTTTCATTTTGGTTCTGAGTCTCTCATCAGATTTACCCTGTGCCCCAGGTGAGGCCACCTGACCTCAGAGAAGGCTGGGTGAACACTCATATATATTTTTTTATTAGTCCATGGGATCACGAGCTGCCGGGGAAGCGTGGCCATGGAGGGCACTTCCTGAGGGCAGCCGCTGAGGTGTGCGGTGCTGCTGCCGCAGCTCTTCTTCAGGCAGAAAGGGCGAACCATGAAGCATGCGGAAGCTCGCTGAAAAAGTGACTTTGATGAATGTTAAGCATTGTTCTCTCCAGTCTGCCCATTGAAGCGGCCTGGTTGAGGTGACCCGATTTTGCATGTGAGCAGAGGCTTCGAGTGGCAGACTGCTCATGGCAGAGCTGGCTGGGACACCAGCTCCCATTGCATACGCTTGTGTACGTGGGACCAGGTCACATCTTGGTGGAGTCTAATTCCTTTCCTCTTGAATCAGGGCTGGCTTGGGACTGCTTTGACTCTCAGATGGAGTCTGATGGAAGTGATGCCTTGCCCGAATTTCTGAAGCACAATTTGGGAGCAGAATAAAATAGTGGTGGTTTTATGTCACTAAGTTTTGGGGTGATTTGTTAGACAGTCATGAAAACTGGAACATTGGGCCACTGCTTACTGGGGAAGACAGTCCAAGGAAATGCAGCAATTTTCAACCTTTGGGTACCTGAGAATCAACTGGGGTTCTCATTATGAGTGCAGATTCCTGGGCCCCTCCTGCAGAGGCTCTGATTCATTTGACTTGGTGTGACGTTGGGGAATCTGCATTTTCAAATGAGCGGCCCAGGAAATTCTGACATAAGTGGTACCGAATCAAAAACTTTGGTGAATTGTTTAAGAACAGGAGACTTGCATTTGTATTCTGATTCTGAACTACCATCTCCCTGCGCCTTGGTTCTTTATCTGTAAAGTGGGGGCAATTGTGGTTCCTACTGATACAGGAAAAATGGGGTTTGAGGAGGGCCATGTCCCAGGTCTCGGTTGAGCCCCTGGGATGCGCCCCACCAAGTGTGGGTCCTTGGCTTCGCGCAGGAAAGAATTCAAGAGAGAGCCACAGTTGAATAAAGGTAGATTTATTTAGAGAGATATATACTGCATAGAGTGTAGGCTGTTTCAAAAGGCAAGAGAAAGGCCACAAGGTATGGGGACTGGGTGCTCAGATTAGAGTAAAATTAGATACACACTCCATAGACAGAGTGCGGGCAGTCGCTGAAGATGAGGGAGGGAGAGGTGGCCACGAGGCGCCATGTTGCCAGTTTTATGAGCTCTGTAGCTTTATATGCTAACAAGTGAGAGGACCATTCCAACTACTCTGGGGAAGGGACTGCGAGTCCCAGGCAGCTGGCCATTGCCCACTCTTTGACATTTTGTGGTTAGCTTTGGTGTTGCTGAAATATCGGCCCCCATCCCTGACGAGCCGAATAACCCAGAGACAAGGTCTTGGAGCTTAGAAGAAAAGAGGCAATTTTATTGCTTTGCTAGGCAAAGGTGACTTACAGCAGGCTGGTGCCTTCAAAACTGTGACCCCCACCTTGCGGATGGGGTAGGGTGGTTATACAGCCATAGCTCAAACAATAAAGCATCGATAACAATTGACAGAATCATTTTCTCATCAGAAGACTTAGAATGACGTCATGATGCCTCCAGGCGACCAATTCTATAGAGGCCAGCAGTTAGATCTCTTTATCTTGTAAGCACTCAAGGTGTGGTCTTCTTGGTAATTCAGGCTATTTTGTAAGGTTACAGTCCTGTGACCTTCTCCTTGGAAAAGGACTCAGAGACCAAGCATGAGATAGTAAGATAAATAGCTTTAGTTTTAACAATGGGCCTGCAACTGTGAGTAGCAACCGGTCAGTCAGGTCAGTTGACTGTTTTAAGGGAAAGTATAAGAATAAGCAATCTGAGCCTAAGTGCGCCCATTTTATTAATCCTCCTTCATTGGGACTGTCATGGCGCCTGTGGGCATGTTATTTACCATGCTAATATATTACAATGGGCGTATAATGAGGCACAAGTTCTTCTAGAAGTCAAATCTCCCACCATCTTAAGCCTCAAGGCCTGCTGGGAGTTGAATCTTCTGCCATTCTGGTGTTAATTGCTGCATCATTCCTTAAATGGTTGTGCCCTGCCCCCTTCCTTCCTGTCTCACTACTTCATGGTGATTTTGAGGGGGTTAAAAAGACATTAAGGTGGGGGTGGCGGGTGGGAAGGGATAGACTGGGATTTCAAAATTGTAGAATAGATAAACAAGATTATACTGTATAGCACAGGGAAATATACACAAAATGTTATGATAACTCACAGAGAAAAAAATGTGACAATGAGTGTGTATATGTCCATGAATGACTGAAAAATTGTGCTGAACACTGGAATTTGACACAACATTGTAAAATGATTATAAATCAATAAAAAATGTTAAAAAAAAAAGACATTAAGGCCTGTAGTGCTTAGCATGGGCCTGACACATATAAATCCGGAGGAAATAGTGACTGTCATAGCATCATGGAGCAGGATTTTTAAGCTGGGGTCTCTTCTCCCCGGCCCTTCGACATTAAGTGAAAAATATTGTGTTTTGGTGTATTTAACTAGGAATGGGGTCCACAGTTTTATTCAGATTCTCAAAGGGTGCTTTGTCTGAAGAAGGTTGAGAATGCTCAAGAGAAAGTGTCTGCTCTTTGACCTGGTTCCAGCCCCAGTGAGACAGGAGGGAAGGGAGCAGAGCACAACCATTGAAAGAATGACACAGCCACTGAGAATGGGGCAAATGCTGGTTAGAACCAAAAGGGGAAGTTTTCATCTTGAGCTTCATTATACACTCATTGTAATGCATTAGCATGTTAAATGACATGCCCACAGGTGCCAGGACAGTCTGGAGGCTGACCAGAAAAAGCCAAAATGTGGGCTGTGGTCCAGTTCCTGGCAATCCCCACCCCCTCCCCCAAAGAATTAAAATAATCCTACCACTTGTTAGCGTATGAAATTACCCAGCCCATAAAAACTAACCACTTTTGCACCCTGGGGTAGCTTTCTTTCTGCGACAGGCCACATTCAATCTATGGAGTGTGTATCTCTCTAAATAAACTTGCTTTCACTTTACTATGGCTCACTGTTAAATTCTTTCCTGCACAAAGCCAAGGACCCTCACTTGGCAGCTGATTCCATGGACTCCCAAGACCTGGGACATGGCCATCCTCTCTGGCCCCATTTTGCTGCAAACCAGGAGCCCTTTTTCCTTCCAGATGGAGCCTCCTGACCACACCTCATGGGTCACCTTCATCCCAGAGCCTGGAAGGAAGACTTTAAAGGTGTCCTAGTTTCATTCTTTGGGATTCAGTGGAAGTACAAGGTACTTAGAACAGCATGGACAAAGATCTGGGATCCTCCCTGGTACAGGTCCTTTCTGTCCTCTCTCTCTTTTTTTTTTTTTAACATTTTTTATTGATTCATAATCATTTTACAATGTTGTGTCAAATTCCAGTGTTCAGCACAATTTTTCAGTCATTCATGGACATATACACACTCATTGTCACATTTTTTTCTCTGTGAGTTATCATAACATTTTGTGTATATTTCCCTGTGCTCTGTCCTGTCTTTTATAAGAAATAAGCTTCATTCAGCATCCTAGACCTTCCCTGAGTTCCAAAGGGCAGATTCAAACAGTTGCTAATCAGGGAAGGGAGAGAATGCAGAAACAAGGGAGGAATGATCAGGAAACAATAGTGCAGCCTTGGGGCAGGGTCCTGGTTCCCCCTCAAGGAACATACATAACAATATCTTTGAGTTCCTCTGCAGGAACTAAGACCCCACCCAGGTGGAGGATGGCAACTTCAGGCTGAGCACAGGATTCCTCGAGCACCGCCCTGTAACCTTCACCACCAGCCAATCAGAAGAAAACTACACACCCTGCTGTCCTCACCCCAAATTTTGCCTATAAAAATTTCTCCCTGAAAACCATTGGCAAGTTTGGTTTTTTTGAGGACAAGCTGCCTGTCCTCCTTGCTCCAGACTTCGATGTTTTCGTTGTTTGGCCTCACTGTACGTCAGACACGTGAACTTTTGTTCAGTAACAGGATTGTGCAGGAGTCTTAGGGGGCAGTAAGCTGAGCTTAAGGGGTCTGATCACAAACCATTTAGAATGCCAAGTAAAGGCATTAAGACTGAGGAAATAGGGAGTCATGGAAAATATCTGAGCAGGGAAATGGCAGAATCACCACCGTGACTCAGCAAAACCCTGCAGTCTCTGTGATGGTGGTTAGGGAAGGAAGCGGCTTGATTTGTTCAGGGAAGGGAAGAACTCTGAATTTAGGAGCAAACATTTACAAGGGTGATCTGTGGTGTCCTTGAAGAGCTCATCACAGCTGACTGCTTCTGTCTGTCTTCTCTGACCAGGTGTGCAGGGTGATGGAAGAGCAGGGGCCCATTCTTTGGGCTGGAAGGTTAAGGCCACTTGTGGTATAGCAGAGGGAAAACTAAACTCCTGGCTTATCCTTGGGAAAACCACTTCTCTCCCAGCCTCAGTTATCCCACTAGTGAAATGAGGAGTTAGGAGACTGGGATGAGTTTGTGACTGCTTCTACCTGTTTCTTTGAGATCTGCTGTCATAGGTTAAGGAAGATTACTAGTAGGTTGTAACTCATGTCAGTGCTGCCTAGAGTGCTTTTTTTTTTTTTTGAGGTATAGTTGATATACAACATTATATAAGTTTTAGATGTGCAACTTAGTGATTCACAATTTTTAAAGTTTGTACTCCATTTATAGTTATTATAAAATATTGGCTATATTCCCAGTTCTGTACAATATATCCTTCTAGCTTATTTATTTTATACATAGTACTTTGTACCTTTTAATCCCCTATCCCTCTCTTGTCCCCTCCCTCTTCCTTCTCCCCATTGGTAACCACTAGTTTGTGCCTAGAGTGCTGTGTTGAGTTGGATTCTGAGGGAAAATCTAGGCTCAGTGGGAAAGAGCTATGATAGATTAGCAATGTCTGCCTTGGTTGTGAAATCTAGGCTTAGTAGGAAAGATCTGTAATAGATTAGCAATGTCTGCCCTGGTTGTAACAGGGGTAGCAGTAGCATGCCCACTTATATGGAAACCTTACTTTCATACAACGTGACATCAGTAATTCACGTTAACACTGTCATAATTTTTGCTGCACCTATGTGCTACCTTCATTATTAAACTGATGAATATTTCTTAGAAATTAATTTATTTAAAAATTATATTACTTATTTACATGACCATGAATGAAGATTGTTAAAAAAGAGCAGTCTCACTGCAGAGAACTCTAATCCCCTCCCTCTTGTTCTCAGCCTTCCCTCCAAAGGTAATTTTTTAAATTTAATTTTGGTTTATTTTTTGTTGTTTTCATTTGAAAGTTATGTAATGCGTTATTATGTTTCTAAACTTTCTTTAGATCAGCAAACAGACAACGATGTTGTTTTTTAACTGAAATTTCTTTTTTAAGATCATCTTTTTATTGATGTATAATGTATCTACAGAAGAGTACACACATCTTAAGGGTACAGCTCCATGAATTGAAATTCGGGGAACTCTGGGTGAATGCACCCATCTAATCACCACTCAGCTTAAGAAAGAGAACATTGCCAGTTCTCCACAAGCACTGCTTGTACGTCTTATGTTGGTAAGATAATTGGGCATCTTCTGTGAAGTGCCTGTTTAAGTCTTTGGCTCATTTTTCAACTGTGTGGTCTGTCTTTTAATGATTGGTTTCTAGGGCTTCTTTATCTCTTCTGGAAGCGAGCCTATTGTTGATTATAAATATTGTAACCATCTTCTATTCTGTCTTCTTTCTTTCTCTCAATGGTGTCCTTTGATAAACAGAAGTTCCTAACTTTAAAATTTTCTGGTTTTTAAATCTTTTCCTATACAATTGGTAATTTTTTGTTCTCTCTAAGAAATCTTTGCACCCCAAAGTCACCAAGAGATTCTCCTATATTTACCATCTAGAAGCTTTATTGTTTTATTTTTAACATCATGATACCTGGAACTGGTTTTTGTGTATAGTGAAGTAGGGGGTCTAAACCTCCATATAGCTATCCTGCCGACCCAGCACCATTTATTGAAAAGGTAATTCTTGCCGCCATACACTGCAAGAATCCTATCTTTAAAAATATTGAGTATCAACTGAATCATGGGTTCGATGTGCTAATTTACTTTTCTCCTGTGTTACCTTTTGAGAGTTTCATAGTTTTGCATTTCACATTTAGGTCTGTGATCCATTTTGAGTTAATTTTTGTGAAGGATATAAAGTCTGTGTCTAGATTTATTTATTTTTTTGTATATGGATGTCCAGTTGCTTCAGCACCATTAGTTGAAACTGATTTATTTTTTGTAATATACATTAAAATAAACATATACTTAAGAAAATAAGAAATGTTTAATCTGCATTGAACCACATAAAATCATTCCAAGCTTTAGGAAATCCCACAGTGGGATGTTGCAATCACAGCAGTGGATAAAGAAGGGTTTTCTGTAGGAGTAATTTAAAAAAAAAAACCTGTAAGAATTTATTAGATACAAAGTTCATATTTGTTTTAGAAACAATAGAAAATACAGATAAATAAAAGTCATCTATAATCCTCCTACTCAGGGGTAAGCACCTTACCATTATGATATATTTTTTTCAGCCATTTCCCTCATATACACATATATATAATAGCTTATAAAAAGGGAATAATAACGTACACACTGTTTTGTATTCAATTTTTACTTAATGTGTCCTTAATAGCTCTTCATGTAGATAAATCATATTTTTGCACAATCATTACAATTTTTTTCTCTTGTTTTAAATTGAAGTATAGTCAGTTTACAATGTTGTGTTGCATAACCATTTTAGTGGATGTTGATGCATGGTATGTTAACTGGCCCCCACTCCCTCCCTTCTCCTAAACACAGACTCTATCGCCCTCATTGAGCCTCTGCCTTCCAGACTCCCATTTTAATGGTACCCACCAGCATGGCTTAAGAAATAAAACCAAAGGCCTCTGTGTTCCTTTTTGTGATTCCATTTCCTCTTCTACCCTTGAATAACCATTATTCTAGAATTAGTGCTTCTCATTTCTCATGCATGAAAATACTCCTATTACTATAGCCAAATGCATCTGTTAGCAATGTCTAGTGTTGCTTTGTAGGCTTTAAAATATGTGTATATATAAAAATATAATATCATACTGTACACATCCTTTTTAAGATGCTTTCTTTGCTTAAAATACTTCTAAATTTTATCCCTGTTGCTATATGTGACTTTCACTTATTCATTTTAATGACTGTCTAGTATTCCATTATGAGTATACCACAATCAACTTATCCATTTTCTACTGATAGTAAAAATCAAGAATAATGTTATCTTCTTGTATCATCTGTAAGAGTTTCTTTAGAGTTCATACCCAGAACCAGAATTGTAGGGTTGAAGGGTAAATATATCTTTAACTTTACTAGATATCCCCTGCCAAATTGCTCTCTAAAGTGGTTATGTAAATTTACAATGCTATCAGCAATGTATAAAATTTCCTTTTGCTTTAAATCCTAAGTCTTGATATTGCTACATTTATAATAATTTCACCCATCTGATGGATGTGAAATGGCATCAGTATTAGCTAGGATCCAGTTAGGAAATCAAACACCACACAAGGTATTTCGAACAGGGGAAATTTAATACAGGCAATTGGCTACATAGCTTTTGGGGGTGCTGATAGAGCAAGGAGACACAGAGGTCAGAGATAACAACCGCAGGAAGCAGGTACCACCCTGAGGGCTAGAGGAACAAAGAAAAGATGTGGAGCAACTAGAACCTAGGAGCTCTGAGCAAAGGTTTCAGGGAACTCAGACCTTGGAAGAAGGGGTGTTACCAGCTACTGCTGGTGTCTTAGAGGAGTCTGGGTTTGGGAGTGCAGAAAATGGACACTGGAGCCAATTCCTGCTGCTGCTGGAGTAGTTCCGGCAGGAAAGGAAGAAACAGGAACTGAGTCCCTTTTCCTCTTGCCCTGCCTTCCAGTCTTCCTTGAGTGCCTCCCATTGCCGGAAACCTAACAGGAAACCAGCTGGTCCTGGAGTCTGGGAAGTGGAGTCCTGGCCCCAGCAGCAGAGCAGAATGTGGAAGGGTGGATTCAGGCCGAGAGACATTAGGTAAATAACTTGCATAGCATCTCACTGTGTATATATTGCATCTAGGTTCTTTCCATTTTTCATGTTTAGCTATTTTAAACTGCACTCCACAAACATCCTTGCACATACATTTTCCTTAGAATAAATTTCTGGAGGTAGAATTACAGAGTCAAAGAAAATGCATATTTTTAAGGCTTTTGATCCACACCGACAAATTCTCTGGAGGAGTAGGTTTTGAAGGAAAGGGAGTCCCTCCCATGGTGTATTCCTGGAAACTGCATCATAGAGCAGATGGCAGCAGAGAACATGGTCTTTCTACACTGGAGTGCTGTGTTACCTAGGGACTGCTTTCTGTCCAAGGAGTGAATGCCAGGAGATTGTAGTTGTAACTATCCTATGTCATTAAAGAGAAATACGGCCTTCAACTCCTATATTTATACTAGTTATGTTGGCCTCTGAGTTCTATAAAATAGATATAAATATCCATTACCCACAGAAAAGCCACCATGAATGATAAGTTGCACCTACACAATTATAGCACACCAAAATATAATTCCATGGTATCGTTCTTGCAATTTACCTCCAAATGATATATCCCCACACTAAATGCTCAGTATTTAATTAACTGTGCATTTGTTGACTTAATTGGGCTTACAGGGGCCAGGAGTGAGAGTGAGGAGTCGGGGAAAAGTGGAGGGAGGGAGACAGTCTGAGTTTAGTAGGGTGGAGAATGTGGACCAACTAGCACATTAGGAATTCTGCAGAAGTTCAGGAAACAGAATGTACAGTAAAAAGAGGGCTGTTTTGGGGTGAAGATGGGGAAGGGCTGAAGAACAACCTCACATACATCACAATATACCTAAAATGACTCTACCTGGCTCAGATTCTATGGCCTGTGTCTCTGCTTAGCTCTGTTGAGAGCATGAGTCCCTACTCCGATGATTGCAATCATGAGACGCCCTGCTAGCAGGTAATCAAGAGGACAGAGCCTCTGTGCATTGGGGCAGTTACTGATCTCCAAGGGAGCTGCCTCTGCCACACTCACCTTGGAGCAGGGCTCAGCAGAAGGAAACAGGGTACTATGGTGGCTTTGGCTGTGTATTGTGAGAAATGCAGGGTTGAAGTGCAGGCCTTGAAGAAAGCTCCTGATGGTTTCTCCAGGCCTGGATGCTCTCTGAAATGTAAGTTCAGGGAAGTTGGGAAAATGACTCTAAAACCTTCTCTAGCCCTGATTTCCTCTATGAATTGCCTCCTGGACATCTCTAGCTGGATGCCCCATGGCACCTCAGCATCATCCTATCCCCTGTCCCCAGGCTGTATCCCTCATGAGGGCAGGAACTGTTTGTCTGGCACACCATGACTTACTCAGAGCCCCATGAAGTACATAGCATAGATACTCAGGAAACACCGACTGTAAGAAGGAATGGAGTTCTAAAGCAAAACCTACCACTTTCTATTTGGAAACAGTTCCATCTCTGGGCTGCCTAGTTTGTCACTGATCTCACCATCTTTATTATCAAAGTGTTTCTCCATCGTCCTCCTTCTCACATCCTATTGGTCAACAAGTCCTCTACATTCTACAGCGATATCTCTTAAGTCCATTGCCCACTCTTTACCATTACAGACTGCCTTAGGTTAGTCTCTTCCTGCACTTTGTGCCACTCTCTCCTCTACTTCCTGATCTAAAACCTCCAGTGGCTCCCTATGGCCTTCAGCATAAACCCAAACTTCTCAGTTTGGCCTTCAGGGTCCATTACTGGCCACTGTCATCCTTCTGTCTGTATCACCCATTTCTCCTCTGCATGTCTCCTGCTCCTACTAAGCTGGCTTCTTCCTTATTCCTCAAACATGTCCTGAGTTTACCTGTCCTTAGGTCCGGCTCATATCCCAGGCTGTACTCACCTCTCTTAATTGGCTGGTCCTGGATTTGATCCTCTCTCCTACCAGTGAGTTGAGAATCGAGTTGAACACACACTATAAGACCCACGCTATGTGGCCTGTTTGCCGAGTGCTAGTGATAAAATTGAGGAATTAGGCTGATCCGTAACTGAGGAATTGGGAAGTCGACCAAAGTTTTGGCTTTGGCCAACACTGCGTCTGTCCTAAGGAGGGGTTGAGTGCTCAGAAAATATAAGAAGTCTGCTAGTAAAAGGAAAAAAAGAGGCCAATTAGCTTGATGGGACAGTGCCTAATATTTATAAGAATGACTAAATATCCTTGAACAATGAGAGGGCAGGCACTGTGCTAAGCCCTTTCCAGGCATCACCTCCTCATTTCACAGTGATCCTTTCTCTGAGATGGGAACTGGAATTCTCCTGTACAGGTGCAGAAACTGAGATGCAGATATGAGAAGACTGGCTCAAGGTCATGCAGCTGGTAAGTGATGGAGCCTGAACTTGAATGCACATGTGCCTGGTACAAGTGAAGGCCACCCTGGGAGGGCCACCTTTGATATAGGGGGATCTGGAACATGTTTGTTGCCAGAGGGCAAGGGAGAGGCTTTGGGTGCAGATTTTCCAGAAAGTGTGATTTTCCACTTCACTGCAGGGTTGCCCTTGGATGGATGGGAGAAGGAACGCTTCCTCCCTTTGAGATGAGGGTAAGGACGTGGGGAGTGATTGAGAGGAGGGGGGTCGAGCCCTTCTGTGGCACCACCGGTTTTTTAAGGAAGGGAGGCAGGGTGCCAGTAGGGACTCACTGATGCTGGAAGTGCCGTGATTTGTCTTCCACTAGCGGGTGAGGGAGTTGGCCTGTCTTTGTTATGGTTTTGAGGCCACAAGCCCCTGAGATAGAACCCAATTCCAGGCTTTGGTAGTGTTAAGCCAAGCAAAGCTTATTTTTAAAGATCCAAGGACACAGCTTCTGATAGAGATATAGGTGAGCTGCCTACACCTCCCATTCCCAGGACAGCCTGCTAGCAGGATCCTGTTGTGGCTGTAAATGTATTTGCCGCGTTCCCTAACTCTCTGATTCAAGCAGCCATCCCTGGAGAGGAGCCCTTAGGGAGAGCATCCAGCCTTTCCAGACTTTCCGCGGAAGAGATCTGGCTGGCCGCTGCCTGGACCACCTTTCAAGTCTCCTCGAATTATAAGTTAACTACTGGGTGTTCAGAATGTCTCAAGTTCAAAGACTAGCAGGCTGGAACCAGACGTCTGAGGGAACTTCAGACACATTAGCAGGAGGAATATTAAGACGTGGCAGGCTGGGTTTATCAGGAGACGGGATAAGGATCAGAAGGAATACATTTTAATTCTGTGAGCTGCAGAGAACAGGACTTGTCCTTCCCATGCCAGGGCCATCTGTGGGTCTGAGTTCTATGCATGCTTCTTGGCCGTGGAGCTTGGTTGGGAGGGAGTGAAATGCAAGGTCCGCAAGGGTCCCTGGAGCCCCAGGGTCAGTGGGAAGTGGGTGGCTGGGAAGGTGAGTGGGGCCAAGGAGGAAAATGAGCAGGGGGTGTTGCTCCCCTGTCCCGGCTTCAACAGGAGAATCTCTGGTTTTAATGGTTTCATAAATCAGGGTTCCCGTCAGTCATGTTTCATGTTAAAAAATGGTTTTTATTGGCTTTAAAAATTCTTCAGGGTGGTGGCAAGTTTTTTTGGAGTGAGAAGAATGGGTCTGGGTCCTGGAGCTGACTCTGACAAGCTGTGTGACTTAGCACACACTTGGCCATCACTTAACCTCGCTGAGCTCATTATCTTTAAAGCGGGATGACAAGGCCTTCCTAACAGGGAGGGTCTAGAGACCAAATGAGATAATGTACATGAAGCTCCTAGAAAAGGATTTGGCATGAAGATATTTGGGCTGGAGTGAATCATTTGTCTTCCAGAGTCTTATGTTCACAGAGGGTCATTGCAACCAAGGGATGTTCAGAGATGGTCATCGCAACCAAGAATTTGAAAGCTAACATGGCACGTTCTGATGTATCCCTCAGGACACACCCTGAGAGGGCATGAAGACTGCCCATCCTCTTCCCAATTTCAGGGGAAGAAGCAAGGCCCTGGGCAGGTTATGTGACTTGCCCAAGGCCTTACAGCTGACTCACGTGGAATGGAATTCCAGCAGAGAGAAAGGGTCGTGGGGCAGAGGCTCAGCGCCACTAACTCATTTGTTAGTTTTTCCTACAAATACTCATTGAGCTCCCAAGCACATGCCAGGTATATCTGAAATGAGGGGCTCTTGTCACTGGAGGTGTGCACCCGGAGCCACTTAGCATGACTCTCCAGGCCTGTCCCAGTCCGGCCCTTGCTTGCCTTCTAGGTTTTCTTCGGCTACCTCCCCTTCATTCGCTGCGATCTGGGGGTCACCAAACTTCTTTTTTTTTTTTTTTAACATTTTTTATTGATTTATAATCATTTTACAATGTTGTGTCAAATTCCAGTGTTCAGCACAATTTTTCAGTCATTCATGGACATATACACACTCATTGTCACATTTTTTTCTCTGTGATTTATCATAACATTTTGTGTTTATTTCCCTGTGCTATACAGTGTAATCTTGTTTATCTATTCTACAATTTTGAAAGCCCAGTCTATCCCTTCCCACCCTCTACCCCCCTGGTAACCACAAGTCTGTATTCTCTGTCCATGAGTCTTTAGATTCCACATATGAGCGATCTCATATGGTATTTTTCTTTCTCTTTCTGGCTTACTTCACTTAGAATGACATTCTCTAGGAGCATCCATGTTGCTGCAAATGGCGTTATGTTGTCAGTTTTTATGGCTGAGTAGTATTCCATTATATAAATATACCACCTCTTCTTTATCCAGTCACCTATTGATGGACATTTAGGCTGTTTCCATGTTTTGGCTATTGTAAATAGTGCTGCTATGAACATTGGAGTGCAGGTGTCATCCTGAAGTAGATTTCCTTCTGGGTACAAGCCCAGGAGTGGGATTCCTGGGTCATATGGTAAGTCTATTCCTAGTCTTTTGAGGAATCTCCACACTGTTTTCCATAGTGGCTGCACCAAACTGCATTCCCACCAGCAGTGTAGGAGGGTTCGCCTTTCTCCACAGCCTCTCCAGCATTTGTCATTTTTGGATTTTTGAATGACGGCCATTCTGACTGGTGTGAGGTGATACCTCATTGTAGTTTTGATTTGCATTTCTCTGATAATTAGTGATATTGAGCATTTTTTCATGTGCTTTTTGATCATTTGTATGTCTTCCTTGGAGAATTGCTTGTTTAGGTCTTCTGCCCATTTTTGGATTGGGTTGTTTATTTTTTTCTTATTGAGTCGTATGAGCTGCTTATATATTTTGGAGATCAAGCCTTTGTCGGTTTCACTTGCAAAAATTTTCTCCCATTCCGTAGGTTTTCTTCTTGTTTTATTTCTGATTTCCTTTGCTCTGCAGAAGCTTGTAAGTTTCATTAGGTCCCATTTGTTTATTCTTGCTTTTATTTGTTCTAGGAGAAAATTTTTGAAATGTATGTCAGGTAATGTTTTGCCTATGTTTTCCTCTAGGAGGTTTATTGTATCTTGTCTTATGTTAAGTCTTTAATTCATTTTGAGATGATTTTTGTATATGGTGTAAGGGTGTGTTCTAGCTTCATTGTTTTACATGCTGCTGTCCAGTTTTCCCAACACCATTTGCTGAAGAGACTGACTTTATTTTATTGTATATTCTTGCCTCCTTTGTCGAAGATGAGTTGACCAAAAGTTTGTGGGTTCATTTCTGGGCTCTCTATTCTGTTCCATTGGTCCATATGTCTGTTTTGGTACCAATACCATGCTGTCTTGATGACTGTAGCTCTATAGTATTGTCTGAAGTCTGGGAGAGTTATTCCTCTAGCCTCTTTCTTTCTCTTCAGTAATGCTTTAGCAATTCTAGGTCTTTGATGGTTCCATATAAATTTTATTATGATTTGTTCTAGTTCTGTGAAATATGTCCTGGGTAATTGGACAGGGGTTGCATTAAATCTGTAGATTGCCTTGGGCAGTGTGGGGGTCACCAAACTTCTCATTGTACTTTGGATTCACGAGCCTTTTAACTTGCTGGTCCTTCTGCTGAAGAGGCTCTGACTTCCCCTCGCCACCTGTGTCAACTGAAGTAAATGCGCAGCCTAAAAGTTGAGATTTATGTTTTATTTGGTGGGAGGACTCGAGCCAGGGTGACAGCCTCTCAGATCGCTCTGAGGGAGTGCTCCCAAGAGGCAGGGGAGGAGCTAGGATATATAGGAGTTTCACAACCAAGACCAGGTAGTTGGAACAATAAAAGATTACTTGTTATCTAAAGAAAACCAGGCATCTCACGTTCAACAATTTAGTTCTTTTCTATGTATGGGAGGAAGCAAACATTTGGGCTCATTGAATTCATTCCTTTGACAAGCACCTAGCTACCTAGGGCCAGTATCTTGTCCTTTTATTATCCTGAGTCCCCTCAGGGTGCACCACTGTGAGTGGCTGCAGAGGCTGGGCTGCAGGCTTGTCTTCCCTGGGGGGTGGGGCAGCCCCTGATGACTTGATGGCTTCAGCGTTCTTTGTTTACCGATTTGGTTTGCAGTATTTTTCATTCACACCTGGAAAACTCTTATTCATTTGTCAAGGCCTAATGTCACCTTCTCTGGGAATTTTTTCTTACCCCCGACACATTTTATTTTTGTATTATTTGTATAATTCTGTTTTCATTATATTTCAGAGTTTCTGAGTTTTTTTCCCCCTGAGGTTTTTAAATGAATGCCCTAAGTTCATATAGCTAGTTACCGTCTGCGTCAGGATTTGAATTTGGCACTTTCTGACACCAAAGCTCGTGAACATGACCACTCGAACACATGGCCACTGAAGTGGGTGCTGCCTTCTCCGGGGCACCCCTACTCTGCCTTGGAACTCATCCCACTTCATTGTATTCACTGGCTTGTGAGATTTCCCGGCAGAAGGACTGTCTGGGGGTCATTATGACGTTTCTACAAAGATTGACAGTATAGATGCTCATGGGATACTAACAAAGGTGATTAATGTGCCTGGTTCTGGGCTTACCTCTCAATTTTCATTGTATCATTTATTCCTTATGACAAACCATGACATAGTGGTTATTCTTTCCATTTCATATTTGGGCCAACTGAGGCTTAAGGAGTTGAGACAACTTGTCCAAGTCCCATAGCTAGAAGAGGCAGAGTTGGGTTCAAACTCTGGTCTGGTTATTTCAGAGCCCACTGTCTTAACTTCTGTATCACACTGCTTCTCCTGGACATGTTCTGTCAGACCCTGGGCTCGGTACTGGATACAGAGACAAGTGTCACGCAGCTCCTGCCCTCAAGAAGCTTGCAGTGAAGTGGGGAGGACAGACACCTGACATTGATAAGTAATCGTAACACATGATGCAGGTAGACCACAGGAAGGAATGAATAATTCATCAGACAGGAGGAGTGCTAGGGAAAGATTTCACGGAAGAGGGGATACCTGAACAGGGTTCTGAAGGTTAAATAAGAGTTTTCCAGGAGACAAGGAGGTGACAGGATATTCCAGGCAGAGAGTATCATATACAAAGGAGAAAGAGAGAGAGAGAGAGAGAGAGAGAGAGAGAGAGAGAGACTGGGTGGTTGGGGTACTTCCAGTGATCTTAAATTTCACCACACCTGTCTCCTCTTCCCTTAGGAGTCTCTGCAGAAAGTACGGAGAGCTGCAGCTGCAGGCAGCTGGTTGCACCTGCTCTGCTGGAGTTTTCATTTCTTCTCTTACACCTGTCTCTTTAGAAAGGAGCAGGCGGCTGTGAAACTCTGTGGGATTCTTCTCAGTGCTGGGGCTGGAGGAGAAATGGTGGGGATGGCTGCTCTGGGCATCTGAATCCAGCACCTGCTCCCCAAGCCCCTCAGTTGTGCAGCTTGGCTCCCGCTTCCTTACAGTGGGAAGAGAGGCCAGGGAGCATATGTGACCAGGGCCCTTCTAGCTGGGAGCAGCAGGGCCCCAGAATGGGTTCTGCAGGTGGAGAGAGGTCTCCCAGTTTTCTTCTTGGCAGCAGAGGGAATGAATCCAGGGTCTGGTAGGCTCAGAGGCCCAGTCAGTCTTCTGTCAATCTCTGTTTCCTCAGCTGTAGATCCCAAAGGCCCTGCCTGCCAAGTCCCTGCGCTCACTCTTACCCAGCCTGGCTCCGAGTGGGGAGCCCAACACGGCGGGGGTGGGGTGCCTGGTGTAGCTGTGCTTCCCTGAATAGAGGATCTGAGGCTGGGGGACCCTGGACACCCAGGGCCCACAAACCCAGTTGCTCCCCTGACTGTAGGTGCCCAGGCCCACGGCTGATTCCTGGTTTTACCTGCTCCTCTCCCCTGGGCTAAGGCCCTGACATTCAGCTTCATGTCTGGGAGGAAGGCCTCCCCCGGGGGGGGGGGCTGTTCTTGGTCCCTGATCCCCACAGCAGTCCGGGAACCTGCTTCTCCTAGGAAGGCCCCGCCCTGCCTTTGCACTCTTGTCTGGACTGGACTCTCAGGTACCCCTGGATTAGATCCAATTCGGCCACATCCCCTTGGATCTATGTATAATTTGGGATCCAAGCTGCCCCCTGCTTAGCCACCTGCAAAATGGGCTCCAGCTCCTGGCCTGGCTCTCCCCATTCTCCAGTCTCACATGTGTGTGTCTGAGCACATGTGTCGGTCAGTGATGGTACCGTCAGGGCCACCTGGACTGTGTCGGGGTGCATGTGTGCTGACCGAGGCTGTCCCGTGTGGTTGTGCACCGTGTGCTGGCCGCAGCCTGGCCCTCTGTCCACCATGAACATAACATGCCCAGTGTGGCTGGTGAGGGGGATCAGGATACATGCCATCTGGGCACACAGGTATGGCTGTCTGTACACATGTACAGATCTCTCTAACATATGTGTTCCGGTGTACACACACGAGTATATAGCTGTCTGAGTCAGTGAGTGCTTGTCCTTGTCTGAGATGAGCCCTCTGTCTACTCTGACAGGAAAGGGGACAGGGGTCCAGTCTTCCTTCCTGTAGTCCCATGAGGGCCTGGGCTGGCTTGTGACTGAGCAGGTGGAGGTTAGGGGCCTCAGAACCTCCTGAAACCTCTCTGCCTAATACCCTGGGACTCCTCCAGCTGTCCCCTGGTCCTGTGGCCTTGGCTTTGAGTACTTTAAGATTATCTGGTGCTCTGGCCCCCTCCCATCCCTTTCCCTTGGAAAGTGTGTACCTCAAAATGTCTGACAGTCTCCCCAATTCATTTTGGACAGTGGTGTCCACTATTCTGGAGTCACCCACTGTGGCCCCTGCAGGCTACTGTCCAGGCCTTCCCTCTGTGGGCCAGAGGGCCCTATGGATAGGGTCCTGGGCAGGTGTACCAGAGGATGCTGGCCTGCTTGGAGCACTCCCAAGAACCCTGGTTGTGTTTGGGTACATGTCCTGACCTTCCCCTTCCCAACAAATCTCTGGATGGGCAGGAGGAACCCTTGTGGGGAAATTACCAATTTAAATAGGAAATGCAAGCAATTTGGAAGGAACCCCAGGATGGCAGTTTGAGAGCTTATTCTCTGCCCCGTGGGGGTTTGATTACAACCAACTTGGCTGATAACGTGCAGAGAGGGCCAGAGAAATGGTTTCCAAGGAAACTCAGAGCATTCTAAGCCCCTTCTGGCTCAGGTGGGAGCCAGTGCTGGCCGGGAAATCAGAGGTTGTGCTCAGTCCCACTGGGGCCTTCGCTCCCTGTGAGCCTCTGCCCACACTCCACCTGCTCCTACCCCCGCCCCTACTCCCCAAACCTGGCCTGCACTTCCATGCTGTCCGCAACAGTTGCTTCCCCCTTTCTTTGTTTTTCTCCCCCAGTCTCCTTCTTTATCTCAGCCTTTGTCTGTTCAGATAAACATTTGGGAAAGTTGGCAAACATCTATCTATCTATCTATCTATCTATCTATCTATCTATCTATCTATCTATCTTTCTATCTATCTATCTATCGCTACTAATTGCTCCTATTCATATAGCACCTACTATGTTCCAGAAAGGTCACAGGATTTACTTCTGTTATTTCCATCTTTACAGTAACCCTGTGATAAGGAGGATACTTACTATGTGTTCATCAAATTCCCTTTCCTCTTTCTCCTGGAACTACATTTCCCAGCATCCCTTGCTATCACATCAAATCATGTGACTGAGTTCTAGACTCTGGAATGTGGGTAGGCATAGTATATGCCACTTCCATGTCTGTCCTCTAAAAACATCACACACCGTCTTCTACACACGCTGGCTCACTCTTTTTCCTTGTGCTCTAAAGAAACAGACAATCCAGTGAAGCGCTCTGAGTCCAAGGGGACGGTTGCACCTTTGAACTGAATTTCTGTATAATCTTGTGTAGTAGCACCCTGGCCTCTGCTCACCTTCATTGGACTGTACGATTGTGTTTGTTAAGCCACTGAGGTTTGAGGGATTGCTTATTAAGCAGTTGTGTCACCTGAAAATACAAAGCCTGAAAGAGGGGTATTGGTAGCCTTGTTTTTCCAGGGAAGAAACAGACTCAGAGATGCTAAGTAACTTGCTGAGGTCACACAGCAAAGAAGCGGCAAATCTGAGATTTGAGCCCAGGTTATGTCATTTCCACTACACCGGGCTAGCAGGATGACTGCCCTGTAGAGAAGCTGCATCGGCCTTGACTGACTTTTGAGGAATCACAGAGCAGGACTAGGATATGGGGAGGGAGGGGGCATGTGCAAGGCCGAAGTGTGGAGTGGCACATCACAGAGGCCAAGAGAGGCAGAGTTTCAAGGAAAGGGTGGTCAGTGGTGTCTAATGAGACCCAGCCAGGTGGAGGAGGAAGAAGGCTGAGAAAAGACCATTAAATTTAACAACCTCGGTGACAATTGCAGCTGAGTGATGGGGCAGATGCCAGACTGCAAGGGGTTTGGGAACAAGGTGGTGGGTGGATGGGTGAAGGGAAGAAGAGAAATAAAGGGATAGCTTTATGCAGAGGCCAGGCCAAGGGAAGGAGTTTTGAGGAGAGTGTCAGTGGCGAGAAGGAGATTAAAAATAAAAAATGGAATCATGACCTACATAATGCAAAGTACCTGAATGTGATGATTTTCCCTTTCTGCCTGATTCGGGTGTGCATTTCCAGAGCCAAGCTGACAGGCCAGGAAGCAGGGAGGGAGGGGTTGGACACAACCAGCAGGGCATCATGCGTGCAACATTAACTGGGCTGCCAGGCCGTCTCCTGAGTGGGCAAAGGGGTGGTGGAAGGAGTGTGATTGGAAAGCCTAAAATTCTTCAGGGTTTTCTAAGATTATCCATTTTTTTCTATATTAAAATTTAAAACATTTTATTCTTATATCTTCCAAGTTTTTTTTTTAGTTTTATTGATGTATAATTGACAAAACTGTAATATATTTAAAGTACGTGATGTGATGATTTGATATACGTACACATTGTGAAAGAATTCTCACAGTCCAGCTAATTAACACGTCCATCAACTCACATGTTTACTTTTTTTTTTTTCGGTGAGGATGCTTAAGATCTACTGTCTTTGCAAATTTCAGTTACACAGTACAGTATTATCAACTGCAGTCTTCACGCTATACATTAGATCCTCAGCTCTTACTCATAAAATTATCCATTTGACTGAGATAAGGTGTTGATGCAGATAAGCCTAGATGATAAATCTGAGGAGTAGAGGGGGTAGTCGCTTGTATAGCACCTACTGCATCTTCCTAGACCCCCGTGCTGGGAGCTGGCTAAATCTCCCCCTTGTCCATTCTCTCCCAGGATTCCTTGCAGCTCAGTGTGGCCCCGTACTTAGTTATTGCTAAAAGGATGTGTTCAACCTCCATCCAGATCACATCTTATATGGAAGCTATTTGTCCTGAACATGATCTATTTCCCCTTTCCCATGGGCTGGAACTTGGAAGTGCCAGTGATGAACCAGCTGTGGTTATACGGACAAAGGCGAGACCCGACGGGATGGCCAAGCAATCAGACAGAAAGAACCCAGGCCCCTCGAGACAGCCCATGGCTATGGGTCATCTCTCCCTCTGAACTGTCATGTGAGAGAGGAATGAACTTCCACTATGAGTCTTGTTCTTAAAGCAGCTTGGCCTATGCCTTAATTAATATTCCCCTTACACCCCCTCCATGTCTCTTTCCACAGTCTTCTTCACCATTCAGCAGGTGCCTCATCCCTCCTTTTTCCTTTCCTTTCTTTTTTTTCTCACCCCAATTTGACCATATTCTTTTAGTCTCCTCCCTACAACCAGAACGTCTTCATTTCTCTCTATTCCATTGTTTCCTTCAGAGCCCTCCCAGGTTAGTCCTCCCAATGTTAGCATTTTCCAGGGTTCTGTCCCTGACCTTGGTCTTCTCTTTTCTTCACATTCTCCGTGTTTCCCGTGGTCAGTCTCATCTGCTTTCTCAGTTTTCACCCCATCTGATGACATTAGATCTGCATCTCCAGCTCGACCTCTTTCCTGAGCTTCAGATTGAAGAGTCATCTGCCTGATGGGTCTGACTTCTTTACTGTCCCAAAGGTCACCCTGGGGATGCTGCACCGCACACCTGCAGGGGGCTCCAGGTACTGGGTCACCTCAATTCAACATGTCTATATCATTTAGGAGACTTGCAGTGGCACATGGAAGGAAACTTAACTCAAAGTGGCTTAAGCAGTAAGGAAGTGTATTGGCTCACATAGGAGGGTAGGCTGAGCTTCTGGGTGGCTTGATTCAGTGGCTCACTGAGCTCATCCAACGTTTTTCTATCATATTCTCCTCCTAGAATTGCCTTGGCCCAAGACTCCTGAGTTGGAGGAGTGCTGTCAATAGCAATTAGGACTACTTGTTTCCTTGTTCTCATCAGGAGAGAGCTCCTCTCCCAAAACTGTTGAAGAAAGGTGCTTTCCTATGGTCTAAATGGGTCAACTTATGGCCTCCACACCAGTAAGGTCACAAGGGGAATGCTATGTGCTCACTGGCTTAGACCTCTGCTCCACACCAGTCACTGGCAAGGGGGATTGTTGTGGGATGGGCTTATTATGACTGGGTTATATAACTGGGTCCACCCTGTATCTGGGGTGAATGCCTCAGACTGCATTCGTATGACAGATGGCAGAGGGGCTGAGCAGATGCTGGGCAGTCAGCTACAATGTCAACTCCAATACAGAAAGCTAAACTCATCATATCTACTCGTTCCCCCTCAACTGCGACCTTCCTTCTGTATTTTATATTTCAGCTAATGGCCCACCATTAACCAGAAGCCAGAGTCATGCTCGACTTTCTCTCTGCTCGCCTGCTCAATGATTTATTTAATCACCAAGACCTGGTACTTTTATCATGTGTGGCCCCGTCTCATATCTACTATCAACACTCTGACGGCTTTCTAATTGGTTTCCTTTCTCTAGTCCCAAGACGCTCCAACCTACCCCTGCTGCAGCTACCAGAATGAGTTTTCTAAAATTCAAATCTGGTCTTTTTATTTTTGTCACTCCCTTTGCTTAAATCCTCCACTGGCTTCGTACTATTTACAGGAAAACATCCAACTTCTCCCGAGTGGTTGGGGGCTAAGCAGGATTTGGAGAGCTTTCTCTTGGCTTTAGAGGGACCACAGTGAATACTGACACATAGCAGTATCAATAAGTATTTCTTGAATTAAACAGAATGCTGTGTGGTGTGCTTGGTGTGTGTAAGGGCCCGAGGAGAGGCTGGGTGACTTTCGGCTGTGAGCAGGTGCAGGGAGGAGTCGACACGAGGTGGACTGAAGTTTGACAAGGCTCAGAATTTATTCTGGCGTGGTGGGTTGTTCTCCTTTTAATTGTAGCCCAGTGCTTACGGGGCTTTGATTTAGAAGTTTGATAGCTGAAGTCAGGTTCACATCCAGATGTTGCCCTTTGCCACCTGGAGCCAGGCGTTGAACTCCCTAGTCTCAGTACCTTCCTCTGCAAATGAAGAGAGTACAATTATCCAAAGGTTTGTTGTGAGAATTTGAGGAGCCGATGCCCACAAAGCACTTAGCACATGGTAGATGTGTGGTAAATGTTGGTTGTTCTTGTTACTGCTTAGTTGAAATGTAGTATCTATTAATAACATTTAACACAGAGTAAAGCATGTTTTGTTAGTACAAGCTTAGTGTATAAGGAGCTGAATTAATATTTTCTTTCAAGTATGGACACAAGTTTTTCCTACTGATTGTCTTCTACATGTTAAAATCTGGGGTGGGACATCTTAAAGTGTGTATTTTTCATATTACTAATTTAAAGAGTTAAAATCCATAAAGGTGAAATTAAAACCAGACATTTAGGGAATGGCTGGGACACTTTTGAGGAACTCTGGGTTTTGATAGACATAATTTAAAACCTGTGGCTCTAACCCTGCGCTGTACAAAACGGGAGCCACTGGCCACATGTGGCTAAAGAGTTCCTGAAGTTGGCCAGTCCAGGCTGAGATGGATTGTGGTGTAAAATACACACCGGACTTCAAAGACTTAGTACAAAAAAAAGAATGTAAAGTCTCATGAATAAGTTTTTATGGTGATTACACATTGAGATGATATTTGGGATAAATTGGGCTAAATAAATATATTCTTAATATTAAAGTCACCTGTTTCTTTTTTGCAGGGGAGGTAATTATATTCATTCATTTATTATTGTTAGTATTATTTTTAATGGGGGTCCCGGGGATTGAACCCAGGACCTCCTGCATGCTAAAAGCTGCACTCTACCACTGAGCTATACCCTCCCTTCTCTCTTTACTTTTTAAAATGTGGCTACTAGAAATTTTAACAGTAAGTATATAGCTCACGTTATATTTCTCCTGAACAAGGCTGATCCCAGACTATCTCTAGCATCACCCCCTTTGCCACTCTGGAATTCACTGCTTCTCGGTCTGCTGTGTTCTCTCTGACTCGTTTCAAAGATCTCCAGCCTCCACTTCCTGCCCTGCACACCTTGCACATGACTCCTGGCCGGAGGACTGCGGTTCTGCTCTGGGGATCTGTGAGTTCTTGGTTAGAACTCTGTTGGCCCGTTTCGCCACCTCCTGTGGGTGGAGCTGAGACTCGGGAGCATGGCCTGAGGTCCCTGGAGGCTTCATTAGGGCCAGACCCTATGTGTAGGACTCAGCAGTCTTCCGCTGAGCGAGGGTGGTTGGGTGCTGGGCAAAGCACATTTTCTGTATCCCTGTGGAATGCTGCTCCCCGAAACACTAGCTCTTAGATTTCTGCACCATGATAGTTACCAGTGTAATGGCGAGCGATGGCGAGAACGTGGGCTTTGGAGTCAGAGAGGCTCTCAACCCAGCTCCATCTTACTAGCTGTGCGACATTTGTTTCTTGATCTCTTTGTGCCTCAGTTTCCTCTTCTGTGAAATGGGGACAATACCAACTTCTGAGAATTATTGGTAGACCTAAGTGGGATTAGGCATGTAAACTGCCTAGCAGAATGTCTAGCCTGTGTGCAAGCACTCAGTGACCTTATTTCTTCTCTCTCACTCCCTTCCCCATGCTTGGTGGAGAGTAAGTTTTGATAAAGGAGAAAGGGAGAGCTGGCAGATGGAAAGGGTTCAGACAGAAAGGGCGAGGCCACCAAAGAAAAACTGCCCAGATGCCTAGTTTTGCCCAGGGTTAGCCCTGAGGGATGAGACAGGGCTGGGGCTGCTTGGAGCTCCAGGTTAATGAAGAATGGGAGCCCACTCTGCTGCTGTCACCATTGATTTTTCGTTCCAGGCAGCTTGCAAGCTGCCCCAGGAATCAATGTTGGAAGGTGAAAACAAATTTCTAAAATTAGCCCAGAATATACTGCAAGATAAAACCTTTTTGCACGACAAATTGTAATGAAGCAAATGCCAGAGAAATGTATCATTTGGGAAATGCAGGGGACAGGCAGCCCTGTGAGTGAGCTCACCGCCTCGGCGTGGAGGGGTATCAGCCCCGTCTGGAATGATCCCATCTACCTGGCAATGCACGCAATCCATCAACACACAGACGCACGCACGGCATATGCCTGCACCCTGTGGGTCATATCGTGCAACCATTTAACCACCAGGAAAGGATCACCCAGCTAAGAGCTGACTTTAGGATGGTGGGGAAGGAGGGTATGCATTTGCACCCTGCTAGTGGTCTTAGAAATCATTCCGTCTTGCCTAAGGGCTCATAAGTGCCAGTAAAACCATTTAAGTGTTTGGCCGGGTCACTGTGCTGGGCAGTCAGATGTGACCGTTTGTACCGGGTTAGGAATCCCAGACATGACAGTTTTCTGCTCACTTTTCATGACGACGTGTCTGAGGCCCATAAAACTTACTATCTGAAGTGAGCTCTCTCACTGAAGCCCAAGTGCTGTGTGTCTTAGTTTGTAGTCTTCCCACATCCCCACCGCTGACAAGCTATAAGAAGAAAGGAAATAAACAATGAATTTCAGGAGAGCCATTTTGTGCCGGGAGACATCCTCCTGGGACCCATCACCCAGACCGAGGTGTTGGATCAAAAGAGCGTCAGGAAAAAGTGTGTGAAGGGGGAGGTCATTCATCCTGGCTCTTGTGACTTAGAGATGATATAAAAGAGTCGAAGTATAGCCCTGTGGATCTCCCATTCTCAGGAGTCTCTGGAATGTTCTAGTGCCACTTAGCTCTGAGTTAGAAGGTTCTTGGTCCATTGTCTGCTTGCTATGAGGCTGGGAAATCATTACAGCGCATAGCAGCTGGAAGAACTTGAGTTTATGGTCCCAAATCTGCCAGAGGAGCTGGTCACCAAATGGGCAATGACACCCAACAATCTCCTTTTGCAAAGTAGACTCCAGGGAAAGAACCAAGAAGGAAAACAAACAAATATTTGAATACCTGTGTTTGTAGCTGTATACATTGTAAATGCAAAACATTGTAAATGACCAAATGCACAACTTCTGAGCCTTGGTCTAGTGGCGTGGTGACATCATGGGGTGCTGTGTGGGGCCTCAAGGTGAAGGAGCTTAGGGTGAGATGTTATGGCCTGAAAGGAGTCCAGAGTGATCTGTCCACTGGGGCCCCTAGTTGGGTTAAATGAGGGCATGGACACTGGAAGAAATGAGTCATGGTGAAAGTAATCAGGACTTTATAGATATTGATTATAAACTCCACAGGACCACAGACATGGTTCTGGAAGGGCCCTTAGTAGTAATCTGGTTTAACACTTCATCTCACCTGTTGATTAATTCAGTAGGTTTTTTTTTTTTTATCATCTACTATAATCCAGGCATGTGCTAAGGACCTGGGGAATTAATATTGAGTAAACCCCAAACCCTGAGCCTATGGCCTTCAAAGTTGAGGGCGCAACCTCTCCTACACCACTCTGACAAGTACTGACCATCGAACACTCCCTGGGACGCCTGCCCCATCGCCGGCGAGGAGCTGAGAGGTGCCTCTCTCGTTCTTTTCACGTTTCAGCTGGCTCTGCCTTCTCGATTCACACTGAAGAGGTCTCTTCCTCCTCCAGAAGAACCCGTGCGTTTTCAAGATGGGAGAGGTTATTTAAAAGCCGGGATCCCAGTGTGCTTGCTTTGCTCACACGCGGGGGAATGGTGTGCCCGGAGCTGCCTTCCCTGTCCTGCGACCGCAGATGGGCTTGCTGTGCCGATCGGCTCTCTGGGTCCACTGCCACGGGCTTTCCTCCACAGAGGGAGATTCTCTCAAGGTGTGACAGACCTTTGGGTTGGTCAGATATGGGCTGGCACCCAAGGAGTTACAGATCTTTTAGGCTGTTCAGTTCTTGATGAGAACGAGCTGAACTCAAGTCCCCTAGAGGTGGGCTGGATGAGGTGGGAGGATGTCTAATTTTTTGACATCACCCTGTGCTAACTTTCCTAGCTTTTCCCCCAACCCAGTCTCACGTTCTTTGATTTCCCCAAACCTGAGAATCAAATTTTCTTTACTTTCTCTGAGAGAGGGTCTTAATTCCAGAGTCTGGGGTTCAGTCCAGATGGCTCCAACATTCAGTCCCAATGGCACCTTCCTAATTTCTCCCAAGAAGACTAGGGACCCTCAGTCAGTTAGAAGCCCTGGTGGCCAGTCCCGACACTGAGGATTCCCAGAGTGGGTCTGCTGCTGATGCCTCATGCTCAGCGATATTTGGAATATTTGTGGGGAAATTGTCTCTTTGCAGTCTCCTTTCCCCGGATCTAATGTATCAAGCTAATCCTGGTGCTGCTGTCCACTGTGTGACCTTGGGCAAGTTCCTTGGCCCCTCTGAACCTCGTCTGTAAACAGATGGAGAAAACACTGGTATCCATCTCATAGGGAACTATAAGATATTGGGACTGCTAAATGAGATGACCAGCTAACAGAACCTGGCACACTTCCAGGCATCCCGTGAACATCAAAATGTTTGCTCTCAGCATTTATCACTAAGTTGTCCTTTGTTAAAGGGAGACACCTGGAGCTAGCTTCAAGACTGCAGGCTTGATTTTTGCCAAAGAACAATGGGACTTCTTTTTCCAACTTTTTAGACACTGGATTCTACATGTCAAGGATGGCATTAGCTCTCTAAAACCTTCAAAACCGTTGCACGCTTACCGAGACCTCCCTCCATTCCTAAGTCACTCCTAATACCACCCAGAAAGTGCCAGATTCACATTTTAGTGTGTATCTTTCCACAGCTTAAAAAAAATCCTTTAAAAAAATCGGCTCAAACTGCGTATATTGCTTTGTAACCTACTGTTTTTCATTTAATAATATTTTCCCAAGTCATTTAACAGTCTTAAGCCATTATTCCTGCTAATGGGTATCTTGTTGTCAGTTGCACAGACGAACCATGCCTACTGGACCTCAATTATTTTCCAGTGTTATGCTATTATAAACAATGCTGTGATGAACATTCTGGATTCTTCTTTTAGTGTCATAGTCACGTTCACTGTGTTGGCGAATGCTCCAAGTTTTATTAAAACCTGCTGCTGCTGTTAAGCCCCATTACTGTCCCGTCCACCTTGGTCCTGCCCTCGAGCAGTTGTTGTTTCGAAGCCAAGTTCAGGACCTGACATTTAGCTCTGTTTTATTTTATTTTATTAGAGTCAGCCCATCAGTCCAGCCTGTCTAGAACCATCTGCATCCCTGTAGATGTCTTTGCAATCTGCCTATCCTTTTTTCTTTCCTTTTTTCTTTTCTTTTTTGAAATCAACTACAAATTTGGCGCACAGGCCTTTTAGGTTTTCAAGTAAGTCATTGAGAAAAATGCTGTGCAGATCAAAGCCAAGAACAGAACTCTGTGGCCGGCCACCAGACACCTTCTTCCAGGTCTGAGCAGCACTCACGGGGTTCAGCAAGTTACAAATTCTCCTAATTGAACCGGCATCTAGCTCACATCCTCCTGTAAGTTTATAACGAAGTTCGTAAAACAAAGTTGGACCAGATGGTCTCAACATCCAGGCTCAGTCAAGGGGAATCATGCTCAGGAGCAGAAACTCAGGTTCTGGATGGAGAATTGGGCTCCTATTGCTTCTGCTTTACCTGTGGCACTTGGTCACCTGGTCTCCTCCCTGCTTTCTTAGTAACCCAGGCTGAGAGCTCCCCAGGGTTACCGTCTCCTGCATCACTCAGGGAGGCCCCTGGGGAAATGGCTGACAGTACCAGCTGAGCCCAAGGAAGAGTGAAATCTGATGCTGCAGGAACCCAGCTGGGGAGCAGCACCTCTGGGTGCTGCACCGGAGCTTCAGCCTTCAGCCCACATGCAGCACTGAGTGACGGACACCGTGGATGTTGGACACCACCCATCCAGGCTTTCACTGCCTGTGAGAGCAGCCTGGCCATGACAGGATGCTCCAGGGCCTGGCAGAAAGCACAGCCTCCAGTTTAGACACGTATCTACTGTGTGACTGTGGACGAGTCCCTTCCCTTTCTCGGAATCTCAGGGTCCTTGTCTGTTGAACAGGGATAACTATTATTTCCCTTGTAGGGGCTCGTATGTGAATTTAACAAGATAAAGTAGGAATAGCATAAATGGTACAGTGGAGGCAGACTCGTGACTGATGGGCTAGATTGGGCCAGCAAATGATGTGTTTTGTTTGGCCTCATAGCATTTAAAAACTCTGAGCCTATTTCCAAAAATCAGAGGATTTTACTTACAACTCCAGATCCTGACTTCTTTTAAAAAATTGGAATATCTGGTGAGGTTAGGCCCACACTCCCAGCTTCCTGTGCGTGGCAGCCACGTGGCAGGGCACGAGTGACTGCTCCCCTTGCACAGGCGCCCTTCCCACTTGCTGTGATCTTCTCCACTCGAATGCATGTGCCTGGGCACTTATGCACAGCTGGCTCCACCGCTATCCTTCTAGGCTTGGGTCCTGGAAGCCGATGGGGGTACCACCTTGGTGGAACGTGGAAAAGTCCTGGCACCTGAATCGAATTGCTTAGCTCTTGTGTGATCTCTCAGTGGCTCAAGCTCCTCTTGCATCGAACTGGCAGCATCATGGTTGCAATGAAGATTGTGTCTGCTGCGGCTCTTTGTTGGTGCCCCACGGAGTGGTGGAGCCTGCGTGGCCACCCATGGCGGCCTCAGCTGGGAGACCAACTGGAAACTGGTGGGAGCTGGGGAAGTTCCACAGTGCAGGGGAGGAAGCCTGGCAACGTCTCACAGCCGCATCCTTCAATCACAGAGGCCACAGGAAACCATTCTGAGGAAAAAGGATGTCCGTGGATAAAGATATGCAGGAAGTAAGAGAAGCTGTCCCCTGTCACCTGTCACCCTGTCCCTGTGTTACCATGTCCTTCAGTCACCTCGGTCCACTTCTCCCCATGGCTCATGTCTTTTCCCCAACATTATTTCTCCTCCTCTCTTCAGTGTGTTAGGGGCTTGTGTACGTGGATTTCCTGAGAAAGCAGAACTGCCCGCTGTGGACCTCAGAGGAGCAAAGTCTTCTTGGAGAAGAGTGTGGCCTGCCCAGGCACAGGCAGCCAGCATCTTGGAAACCAGACCTTTTACACTTGTAGCCTAAACACTTGCTGGAGCTGCAGGGCAGCCCAGTGCGGTGTCCCGGGCGACAGCGGGCGAAGTTAATCATCACTTCTGCCTGCCCAGTGGTTGGAAAGTGCTGGGCTAGTGAACCAGCTGGCTTCTATCCCTGAGGCTTCGGCCCAGAGCTCTGGCTTGTTGTACTGGTTTGTAGTGAATCCCCCTGACTGTGTGGATTTTAAAGCTGCCTCCCACCTCTGCATTCTGGTCCCACTAGAGACCTCCCTGCCCTAGGAGTGGGGTGGGGGTTGCTGAACCCCCCTGGACACAGCTGTTGGAGTCACTAGGATCTGGTGTCTGCCTGCCATGCAAGGCTTTCCCACTTTCCTGAGGTCAAAAACTACACCCTCTGATTTAGTCTCTTTTCTCTCAACAGAGGGTGAAGACCATCAGACTTGGGCTCCCTATCTCCACATTTCTCTGTAAACTTACCCAGCACCTTCTTTTCCCCTCCTGCCTTACAGTCTAATAGCTCAGGTCAGCATCTGTGTGCACCTCCTGTGTGCCTGCGCTGTGGATGGCACCTTGCAGATGGTCGCAGTTTCCCTTCTCCTCCTGGAGTGTATCTCCCATCCCCCCATCCTCCCGCAGGGCCAGCTGCCCTGTGTGCTCTAGATCGGGTATGGTAGACCATGGCCCAGGGCCAAATCCAGCTCACCATCTGTTTTTTGCAAATAAAGTTTTATTGGGACACAGCCACGCATATTTGTTTCCGCATCATCTATGCCGCCTTTGCACAGCACTGGCATTGGAGCAGCTGTGAGAGGCTGCACAGCCTCCAAGCTGGAAACATTTCCTCTCTGGCCTTCTACAGTAGAAGTCTGCATATGCTTAGTTTAGATCCTGGGCCTTCCTGCCTCCCTCTGCCCCCAGGAACTCGAGCCTCTGTCTTCTGCACCTTCAACCTCTCCATCTCCCGGCTGGTCCAGGCTGTTTGCTTGTATCCTCCAAAACCTTCCTCTGTCTGTTCATTGCCAGGCTTCCTGGAGGAGCTATCCACACTTACCGTCTCCACCGCCTCTCCGTGTTGACACCCAAGCACTTGAAGGCGCCTGTCTTTTCAGGGACTGACGCCCATTCTCTGGATGGAGCCTGGGAGCAGTGGGAGGGGCCTACTGAGACCCCACCCTCAGCCCCTCCCCCTCTTGCTTCCAGTCCTGCTATGCTCTCGGAGGATGTGGGGAGCCGGGAAGGAAGGGGGATCATGAAGCAGAAAGAACATAGGTTGGGGTGTCAGACAAGTCCAGGGTCCCTGCCACTTGCTAGACAGTGACCTCACGTTGATTCCTTTACCTCATTGACCCTCTCAGTTTTCTCATCTCTGCAGTGGGGTTGAGATGACCGGCCTCTGGATCACTGAGACAGTACCTGGTACCTGGTACCCAGGAGGCTCCCCGCCCGCCTTCCTCAGTCTCATGGGGGAGCCCATCCCCTGGCCCACGTGAGGACGACAGAGGCCAGGTGAAACGCTGCAGGAGCTCAGAGGCAGGGGAGGCAGCGGCGCATGGCCCAGGCCAGTTTTGGACTCTGAATTCCTCCCACGTGTTCCTCCCCCGCCGGTCCTTTGTACCTCTGTGGACAGGGCTGGGGGCTGTGAGTGAGTGTGCCCAGTGATGGCAGGCTGCAGAAGGCAGCAGCCGCAAGGCTGAGGGACTTTCAGAGGCACAGGTGCTGGGGCCTGGCAGAGGAGGCCAGGCTCGTTGCTATGGAGAGAGAAATGTTATGCAGTTAACTTGTTTGACTGGCGGCCTTGAGAAATACCCCTGTCCCTCCAGGGCCTCGGAGCCATCCATCACTCCAGAAAGGCTCCTTTCATGATGAGAGTTATCTATTTGGCTAATAAAAGCACAATCACAATCCCTTACAGACAGACAGGCCTTCCCTTTTCATACATTTTATGGAGCCCTCTTTAGTTTATAAGGAGCCTGAAGCTTCATTCTGTTCAGCTCTGACCCTGCCACTGAGACGGGCATTGGGTACACGCTGTATGCTGGGCACAGGGAGCGAGAGATGAGCCAAGGGCTACAGCCCTGGCCTTGTAGGCACTCCTAAACCTCATGAGATGAGCATGATCTCTGCCTTCTCCAGCCAAGGAAGGGAAGGCGAGAAGGTTCTGAGTACAGAGGGGGTGGAGGTGGCCTTGGACAGGAAGAGGGACACCCTGTCTGAGATGGGACAGGAGGA
This sequence comes from Vicugna pacos, assembly GCF_048564905.1. Taxonomy (NCBI): domain Eukaryota; kingdom Metazoa; phylum Chordata; class Mammalia; order Artiodactyla; family Camelidae; genus Vicugna; species Vicugna pacos. The sequence goes on from NC_132999.1 coordinate 43,061,547, forward strand.
GGCAAGAAGGATGGAACTGTAGAGGTAGCACCAAGAGCATCTGGTCTGACCCAGGCTGTGGTCCAGGCACCTGGTATACATTGATTCATTTATCACGACAACAGAATTCTTTGGTTGCAAGTGACAGAATCACAATGCAAACCAGCTTAGACAAAGAGAAGATTATTGGCTCAGGTGTCCAAATCCCAGGAGGGTCTGTGTTTGCAGGGCATCAGGGGTCTTTTTTCATGCTGAGGAGGAAAAGACCATCAGCTGCTCCCAGCCTCACCCTTGCATCTCTTCAGGGAAAATTTGGCTTTTTTCCTGGTTATAGTTTGAAATATCCCTGCCCCCTGACAGTCACTGTGGCCAAGGGGAGGGTCATGTCAGAAGGTGGCTGGCCACTCCCATTCTATCAAATATTAGAACAGGATGTGTAGGTGGGCGTGCTTGTTTCTCAGCGCAGTGGTGGTGGTCTTCATAGTAAAGAACTGGCCCCAGATAGCCACCTTAGATTTTTTTCTATTATTCCCCTAACAAAATTTGATGAACACCATGCATTGTTTTACTGATGGAGGTTACTGCGACTAAGACACAGTCCCTGCTCTCCTGAAGTTTACAATTTTGTGAGAGAGACAGGCAATAAACAAGTAAACAAAGAAGTATAATTTCAGGGAGTAAGTGATGAGTGAAACAAAGCCAAAGAAAGAGATTAGAAATGATGGTGCTAGTTTCTTTGGGAGTAGTCAGGGAAGGTCTTTCTGATGAACACTGCCTGTGGGGGCAGGAGTCATGCCAAGCTCCTACAGAGGGAACAGCATGTGCAAAGGCACTGAGGTGGGGAAGAGTTTGGTGTGTTTCAGGAATTTGTTTGGTTAAAAGACTAAGCGGCTGGGGCAGCTCAGCCAGGGCGAGAGGGGCAGTCGAGGGGGTCAGAGTGGACAGGGCCAGGTCATGTGGGGCCACCTTTGCTGGCCATGGCAAGGAGTTTGGGATTTTATTCTAAGTGTGATGGAATGCCATCTGGAAGCAATAACTTTTCTTTCACGGATTAAGAAACTGAGCCTCAGGGAGGTGACGTGAACTTGCCCAGGAAGGTCTTACACAGTGGCAGTGTCTGTCTGGAGCCAAACTGGTTTTCTTTCTTCCCCATCACATGTCTTCCTCTGGGTAGCTTTGGAAAAAGGAGGAGGGGGTGAGGAAAGAAACTGGGCGACAGCCTCGTGCCCTCTCCTTTCTCTGCGAGGTAGGACAGATGGTCTTCTGAGAGTGAAGAGTAGGGTCGGGTTGGTGGGGCTGGCAGAGGATGGAAAGGCTTGGCACAACCGCTGAGCAGAGTGGGAAGTGGACCAGCCGGGGAGCGAATGGGAGGATTTCAGGGCATCGGAGGGCCCTGCAGACGTTGGAGACTGTGAATTTGCAATGGAGTCGATCAGATTTGATATTCTCCGGCAGCACTTGGCAGACAGCTGGCCTGGGATGGGGGCAGAGAAAGGAAGGACCCGTGAGTCAAAAGTAGGTGTTGGGACAGCAGGACCGGCAGCAGCAGAGGGTGCTGGCAAGGCTGTGGTTGACAAGATATAGATCCCTATGCTGCAAACATATATTTTGCTTTTCCTGGGGCTGGTCCCAAACAATGTGACAGTTTATTTTCAACAAAGGTGGTTACTGAAATTACGAATTTACTGAGATTTAGTGTTGATGCATTTGTAGGATCTTGCATACAGAAAACATCACTGCTGTGGACTGAGTTACAGCCTCACCAAATTTGTATGTTGAGGCCTTAACCACCCTCCCTCCCCCACCAAGTCCCTCAGCATGTGACTGTATTTAGTGAGTAAGAGCCAATTACCTTAAAATGAGGCCATTAGCATGGGCCCTGATTCAGTCTGACCGGTGTCTTTATAAGAAGAGCAGATTTGAAAGCAGGGAGACACCAGGGGCTCAGGTGCCCACAGGGATGACCATGCGAAGAGGCAGCAGGAGGGCGGCCTCTGCAAGTCAAGGAGAGAGGCCTCCGAGGAAACCAACCCTGTCGGCGACTTGATCTTGAACTTCAGCCTCCAGACTGAGGGAGTTTCTGTGGTTTAAGCCGGCCGGTCTGTGGTATTCTGTGGCATTTCGTACGGCAGCCGTAGTCAACTAACGCAATCGTCCGTCAGAAGGTTTTCTCTGTGGTTGTCCCATAACCTAACTTGGCCTGTAAGGACCTTGCTCGAAACCACATTTCCATCCTTGCCGCTCTCCCTTCCCTGATGCCTCTCACTCTCAGTATTCCAGCCACTTGGGCCTTGAACTTCCTTTTTTTCCTCAGGGTTTTGTGCATTCTGTTCCCTCTGCTTAGAACACTCTTCCTCCAGATAACTCCTTATTCTTCAAATTTCAGCTCACATGCACCTTCGTTAGGAAAGCTTTCTGTGACCCTCACACCCCCACTCACTGCCACCGCCTCTCTACCTCGGTCAGTCCCTCTTTGGTATGTTATCCTAGGCGGGTTCCTTGGGAAGCAGATCTTGAGACAAGAGAATTGTGTGCAGGAAGTTTCCTGGGAAGCACCCACCAGACCCACACCCACGGAGGGGCTGGTGGAGGGTAGGGATGGGCAGGTGGAAGGGTTGTGCTTTGATTCATAACAAGATCAAGCCAATCCCAGGAGGAGCAGTGGCGCAGGGACGGTCCTTCAGAAGTTCCACCTCGAGGCAATAGGGCTGCAAATACCAGTCACTGGAGGTGAGTTGTCCCCAAGGAAGGGGCATGAGCTTTGTCAAGGTGGCTCTTAAAGGCTGAGGGCGATTCCTGGGGAAGACTCACGTGGGAGTGGTGGGCATGCAATACTCCTGGCGGTTCGGGGGTGACTGCCTGAAGGGGGCGCTGGGGGGCACACACAGCGTTCTCACCTTCCCTTAGGAGCGCGCAGCAGTTGCAAGCTGATGTTTGTGTGCTAGTTTTATTAATTTTGCCTTCCCTGCTAGGCTTAGAACTGAGAGGAGTTCCTTGCCAATAAAAGTGGCACTCCTTTAGGCACAGAGGAAAGCAGTAGGATGGACGCGTATATGGAGAGAAGAGAGTTACACCAGCAGAAGGAAGAGCAGGAACGTCAGGAACGTCAGGAACGTCGAGGCGGAAATGCTCGTGTGGCTGGAAAGGCTGGTTATTACTGTAGGAAGAAAAGGGAGCAGAGTGAGGGGGGATGTTAGTTTATTTGCCAACTGCTACATGCCAGGCACTTTCCTACTGAATCCTTATAACAACCCTGGGACTAAGGATTCTTGCGGCTTGAAAAGGGCTGATGAGAGGTCACACGTCTCTCGGTGAAGGCTGAGTGGCTGGCTGCTAAGAGGCCTCTGAGCCTGGCAGCAGGGTTGTGAATGATCCCGGAATGAACATGGCCAGCTTCTGGCTCCCTAGGCTCCCCTTGTCTCCGCTCCAGGCGAGGCACGCTCTCTCTGCTCGCACGCACTTTTGCCAAAGGATTTAGTTAATTAGGTTTCCGCTTACTCAGTTACCATTACCCTTCAGTCTTGTCTCCCTGCGACCATAGCTGGGCCACCATGATTGGCGTTTGGGGTCTTCCCAAACTCTTCAAGTCACATTTTCAGGCCATGCCTTGGTTCGTGCCAACAGATGGCCTATCTCATCCTTCTGCATGGATTTTACTAACCTGTCTCTCCCAGGGCATCCTTGTTTCCAGGATCCACACTCATTCTCAGGGGCTGCTGACAGGTGTTATTACTGCTCTGCAGATGAAGGGCTGACGCTCAGAGAGGCCAAGTCACTGGGCCAGGGTCATCTAGTCAGCAGAGCCAAGATTTGATGCCAGGTCTTCTTCTGGCTCCCAAGGCAGGGAAAGGAGTGGGGGTATAAAGGGCAGGAGGGCCATGGGTCAGGGCCACACAGTGTCAGGTTCTGTGGGCAGTTCTGGGCAGAGATTGTTTTGTGTGCTTGTTCTTAGGGTCTCCCAGGACTTAGAGAGAACAGCTTCAGCCAGCTCGGCCAATATCCCCTGGATGCTTTGAGCCATATCCATGTTCTGCCAGAGCGGAACCTCTGCTCCAGGGTTCTCCCAGAGCTGAGCTTACTCTGGTGGCCTCAGCAGGGAGCTGCCTAGCTCTGCCGCCTGCGGCTGGATAGGTTGAATCTGGGGGTGGTGGTCAAGGGACTGAAATCTAGCCCATGTACCATTCACTACCCTTTGCACCCTGGTTTGGGACTGCCATGGTCTAGGGGAAGCAACACTTGCTCCCTATCATATGGGACACTGTGTTGCCATTGCACTGCCTGGAGTGGGCGCCTTTTTCTAAATCATACAAGGTTCCCCAGAGCTTTTTAGTTGTGACTGTTCCTTGCTCCTCTGTATATGCCAGCTGACTTTCTGAGGTGTAAGCCCACACTCAGGTACTTGACCAACCCCCTGCAGAGGTCAACAGAAACTATTTGAGCATCTTTATTGACCCAGAAGAGTGCAGCAGAGAATCCCAGAAGTCAGCCGAGAGGGTCGTGCCCAGCAGGGCGTGGGCTTTGCCGACACTGCGTGTGCCCCTAGCTTTCTGGAAAGCCCTCTGGGCAGCCAGCACAAGGTCAAACATTTCTGTGCAGCACGTCCCTGCAGGGGGATTTGTTCCAGGAAGGGAATTACATTTCGATTTGATTTAATTCAATGAGAATGACACCAAATTGATCAGCTGGTAAAATGCCATTTGATGGGCAGACTGCTCTTTCCAAGTCAATAGGAACCACCAGAAAAATTAGTCTTGCTTTTTCAGACAGAACTGAAAGTTTTACCCATTTCCTTTGCCTTTGGAAAAGGGCTCAAATTCCCAAAAGGTGGAGAGCATTTTCCTGATAGCTCTGTTGATCTGGGTAAAGACATTAGCCACCCACATGCCCAGGGAAGATAGCACATGTTCTGTATCAGTATTGATTTTTGTTAATGAACCGCCTTGTACTAGACTTTTGTGTGATCTTGAGAGATTACTCAGATTCCTTCTGCTTCGCTGTTGCTGTCTGTTAAATGGGCATATAGCTTCCTCTGGTCCACCTCTGGGTGCCTTCCTTTGGTGTAACAGCATGAGCCATAACCGTGGCACCATCAGGACCATTATCCCAACAACCACATCACTAATATCACTTTTGAGCTATTACTATGTATTAGGCACCATTGAAGGCTTCCTATGTATTTTATTACATAAACCTTGTAATAATTCCATCAGGTAGGTGTGGTCAGTTCTGCTAGCATGCTTTTTTGAACATGTGAATTTGTTGCATTGCCACTGATGTATTAGGGAATAATTTGAGCATAATGTTAACTTTGCATTTGCTTGGGAGTTGATATTGTATGTGAGAAACACTTGGTGAAACACTGCACTTGGTTAAACTGGGCCACATAGGAGTAAGCAAAACTCACACATACGCACACTTCAAGCGTCTACCAGCTTCCCCAGTTCACTGCTTGTTATGTGTCAGGATTTGTTACTGAACTCAGGTACAGCTTCTCACTGCTCAAAAGTCAATACTCCAGAGGCAAGTGCTGGTAGAAATGGAAAGGATGCTTTAATCAGAAAGCAGGCAATCTGGGGAGAAGGCAAACTTACGTCCCAAAACCAGCTCCAGAGCTTCTGCTCGACAATGAAGGTTTTTAAAGGGAAAAAGGGGAGTAATATCAGTTAATCACTGAGACGGTGGTCAGAGTCATTGCCGTCTCCTGCTGCGTGCAGGCTTGTTGACTCCTTGTGATCTCTCCTTAGATACTATCTTGTTCACACAGTTTGCCCGCAAGATTACTGAAGGGGAAGCTGGGAAAGAGATCTAGTCATCTGTTAATTACTTATTCTCCATTTCCACTCCTTTGATCTAAGGAAAGAACCACCAGGTTAGGCAAGGTATTGTGTGATCAAAAGATCTGAGAAGTGTGCACAGATGGGAGATGAATAGAGCATGCAGGCGCCTGGTTTAAGGTTAGTTACAACGTAGCTTTGCTAAAGTGACCAGACAAAAGGGGCCTCCTGCAGAGAGCTCTCTCCTGCAAAGAGCTCTTCCCTGCCAAAAGCTGCTTACATGTTCTGAGCCACATATCTGGTGCTAGAACTTTCCTTCCCATTTCTGATGACCCTCCTTCTACCACTTCACAGTAACTCACAAGCTGTAACCCTTTCTGTGCCTACTTGCACAAAGAAACAAAAGGTCTTCTTTCAAGGTGAGGTATGAGGTTTTTGCAGTATTAATGTATGTCTTAGCCGCTTCACATGTATATGACTGGGCTAACGTTTCTGTTAGGTTCTTTCTGAAATATATGTCACTGATGAAGTTTTTGAGTGTTGTACCCTAACTCCATTGTTTCCATTGGCTCTGCGGGTTTTACGAAGTGCGTTGATTTATCTTATTTTAATTTAAAAATTGTGATTAAAATATATGTAACATAACATTCACCACCTTAACCATTTTAAGTGTACAGCGTATTGATGTTACGTTCACACTGTTGTGCAACCATCACCACCATCCATCCACAGAACTCTTTTCATTTTCTCGCAAACTGAAGACTCTGTATCCTTAGACACTAGCATCCCATTCTCTGCTCCCCCCGCCCCTGGGGACCGCCATCCTGCTTTCTGTCTCTGTGAATTTGATCACTCTAGGTATCTCATAGGAATGGAATTATACAGTATTTGTCCCTTGGTGACTGGCTTATTTCACTTAGCGTGATGTGCTCAAGCTTCATCCGTGTTGTACGACACCTGTGTGTCACGACATCTTGCTTTCTAAAGGTTGGATGATATTCCGTTGTGTGTATACACCACACTATTCTAATTCATAGTGTGGGGTGTTTTCCAACACCAACAACCAATTCTCCTGTTCTCTGGACACCAGCTGCGTATACAAGAGTTCAATTCAATTCGTAAGAGCTTAGCCCCACAACTTCCGACGTCAGTCACAAGCCCCAGACCTCCCATACTTCTGACTGACCGGCTATAAATTGGAGGTTCCCATGACCTCCTCTTAAGGTTCAATAATTTGCTACAATGGTTCGCATAACTCAGAACTTTACTTACCCTTACTGATTTATTATAAAGGGTACAACTCAGGAACAGCCAAATAGAAGAGTTACGCAGGGTCGGGTGCAGGCAGTCGGGGCGTGGAGCTTCCCTGCCCTCTCCAGACACATCACCCTCCCAGCACTTTGTCACCAGCCCGGAAGCTCAAAGTTCCAAACCTCTAATCACTTGGTCTTTCTGGTGACCAGCCCCATTCTAAGGCTATCTAGGGGCCCTCTCCTGTCACCTCATTAGCATATGCTAATGAGGCTACTTAGGTATGACTGAAAGGGGCTTATTATGAGTATCAAAAGACGCTCCCGTCACTCAGCAAATTTAGAGGGTTTTAGGAGCTCTGTGCCTGGAACCAGGGACAAAGACCAAGCTTATTTTCATTACATCACATCATAGTATGAGGGTGCTTTTTAGGAATGTATGTTGCATTTACAGCAGAACTGATGGTGCTGTTACTTCTCTATTTTGTACATGAAGAAACTGAGGCCCAGAGAGGTTAGGTAACTCCTCCAGGTTTCCCAGCTATAAATGGGAGATCCAGGACTCAAACCTAGGCTTTGCTGATTCCACAACTTTTGCCTCAAATACTGTGCTACCCTGCTTCCTTTTTGTTTTTTTTTCAGATATTGTCACCAATCCAGGTGATGATGACTGCACATCAGTTTGGTTATTAATTTCCTGTTGTTAACAGAAGCTATAGTGTCTGAAATGTCTGTTGCACCATCTGGAATTTTTAATAAAAACCTGAGGAATTTCCAGGGGTTTTTGGGCACTGCAAATGTGTAAGAGCGAGGGAACAATTGCTATTTAAAAACAGAAGTGCCTCGCAGCCACTTTTACACTCCGGGTGGGAGTAAGAGTGGTTCTTGGCAGAAGGAAGGCTGCTCTCTTGTTTAAGAAAATCCTAAAAATAAACTTTTTTGATTATTTAATGGAAGTTTCACTTCCTAGCCCCACTTCACAGAGTCTGGGAGATGGAGGCTCTCTCAGGGATTAAATTGCTCTATAAAACAAACTAGTAGGAATCAGAGAGAGAACTGGCAGCTTGTGAAGAAGGGAGTCTTGCAAGACTCAGGGAGAAGAGGAGAGTAAAGAAAGTTCATGGTAGGGAAATTAAATGTTCCCAAACAGGGCAGCAGGCTTTGGCCCCAGATGGTGATGACTCGTGAGAAATTCCCTGTGTTGGGTTGATTGAGGAACTCTGAGATGATGACTGTTCAATTTTGAATGTTTCCAGTTGTGTGCTATTTTTGAAACCCCCCTCCCCTTCAGTGTAATCAGCTGCAGGCAGCAGGCTCTGGGTAAAGCCTTCGGAGGTAGAGGGACTGGATTCCTGAGAAGGAGAAGTGGTAGGGAAGAGGACAGCAGGGACAGAAATGTCGAGGTGGGAGGGGCTTGAGAACTGGGAATGAGAGCAGGTGAGCAGGGATTGGGAGCCAGAAAGTGGAAGCACCCCTGAAAATGGTAGGAAATGTTGGGGAGAAACCTGTTTTTCCCCCAGATGGCTGGGATGGAGGCTGAGCTTATTTCTGTGGATAGTAGAAGAAAGAATGCTCCAGAAGACACCAGGCATTACCTCCTGGGGAGCTGGTCCCAGGGGCAGTGCTGCCTGCTGTCCTGTGTGGGATGGGTACCCCACTTCTGCACCTTAAGGGTGTGGGCTTCATAATAATCAGCACAGCCAGGACCACTCATGGTTCTGTTTTGTGCATCTTCAGGGTACCCATTGCACAGGTAGGGGTCCTCTTCAAAGTTATTCTCTTATATTTGAAAAGTTAGTGTGACCATTTCCCCAGAGGCAGTAAAGTGGTGTGAGGAAGGGATTACTTTTTCTAATGTGCCCAAAGTCATCATCTGGGCTTGTGGCAGATCTATACAGCTGCTCTTTTTTGAGTACTTAATGCATGCCCTGCCCGCCATGCATATTACCTCTTTAAATCCTCAGAACAACACCATGAGGTTGGATTTGTCCAGTTTTTATGGAAGAGGAAAGAGAGGCTTACAAAGGCTCAAGGTCATGCGGCTTGGAAGTGGCAGAGCTGGAATGTGAACCAGGATTCACCTGTCTCTCAAACCTGTGCTTGGCTTGTAACCACAATGGCTTCTACCTTTGTCCTTAGAAGAGACCAGTGGGTTCTTAGATCCATCCCTTGGTCTAGAAATTTCTTCTGCAAGGCCAGGAGTTCTTACACTTGAGCTGCATCAGAGTCATGGCAGGAATTGTTAGAGCAGATTATTGGGCTCCACCCCTAGAGTATCCAGGTGGAGTCTGAGAACTTGCATTTCTAACAAGTTCTTAGGTGACCAGAGTAGCTTCTCTGAGAAGCACTGTGCTAGGATGATGTACTAACTTGCCAGGAAACCTGGGCATTGCCTCCAAGTCGCATGGTTATTCTCTGCTGTACTCCTGCAGCCAAAGATCCAGGCTGCGAAGGACTTGATTTGTCATCCTTTCAGACTGGGTTCTGGATGGCTTACCTGTAACCTTGGGCAGTTCCCTGGCCCTGGATGGACCTGGCTTTGTCTGGTCTTGGGGTTTTCCCTTCTTCCTTGTGTGGCTTGGGACACTGCTGAGATCTGATGGGCTGGAATGGGAGGGAAGCAGAGCCTGGAGCTGAAGGGGGCACTCCTCTGCTTCCTCCCTCTGAGAGCTGGTATAGAGCTTGGGGGGCTAGGGGTGTGTGCTGACTCAGAGATTCAGATGGGCTCTGCAGCAGCTCAGTGGCTCCTCGCCTCCCCCTGCCTTGTACAGACAGCTTTCACCTAGGAGACAGACAGGTTGGAATTCTTAGCGGAGAGAAAAACATCTTAATATATCAAGTCTTTTGGTAGTGGTTTAAAGGGCTCCAGAGACAGACTGTCAAATGCAGTCCCTGGGCACCCAGACCAATATGCCTCTGCTCCTGATGCCTGTCTCTTGTCTCTACAGCTGGAAGGGGAGCAGAATCATGTGGTGTGTGAGTGTGTGCATATGTGCACGAGTAGGGAGAGCTGCCTTCAATAAAGGAGGAATTTAAGAAGCAGGTGTAGAGCGCTTGCCTGGTGTAAGGCTCTGTGGAATAGTGCTGGAGGCAGGTGCACAGGGTTCTGGGGTTGGAGGGATTGTCACAACAACCTCATGAGGAGGACTTTCATTATCCTCTGTTTTACAAAATCAGAGGCCCAGAGAGGTTGAGTCATTTGCTTAAAGTTACTCAGTAAGTGGCATGGATGAGATTTGAATAGACACATCACCAGAGAAGGTATATGGATGGTAAAGAAGCACATGAAAAGGTGCTCAACATCATTAGTCATCAGGGAAATGCAAATTAAGGCCACAATGAGATACCACTGCATACCCACTAGAATGGCTAACCTGAAACAACCTGACCATATCAATTGTTGGCAAGGATATGGAGGAACTGGCACCCTCATACACCGTTGGTGGGAAAGTAGAATGGTGCAATCACTTTGGAAAACAAGTCAGCAGTTTCTTAAAAAGTTTAATGTACAGCTATCATGGAACCTGCCATTCCTTTCCTAGATATTAACCCAAGAGAAAACAAAGCATATATGTCCACACAGAGACTTAGACATGAATGTTTCTAGCAGCTTTATTTGTAATAGCCCTAAAGTGGAAACAACCTAAATGTCACTCAGCAGGTGAACTGATGTTTATCAGCAGTGGCCAACCCATACATCGGGATGATACTAAGCAATACAAAGGAATGAACTATCGATACATGCAAAAACGTGGCTGTGCCTCAAAACAATGACTCTGAGTGGCAGAAGCCAGAAATAAAAGGATGCATACGATGTGATTCCATTTCTATAAAACTCTGGAAAACACAAGCTAATCAATAGTGACAGGAAACGGGCCAGTGGTTGCCTGGAGATGGGGGAATTGAGAATGGGGAGGGCCTGGAGGGGGGATTAGAAAGAGCACAAGAAAATGTTTGGGGTGAGGTGGAGATGTTCATTATCCTGATTGTGTGATGGTTTCAAGGGTGCATACATATATGCAACTTATCAAATAATGCACTTGAGACACGTACAGTATATTTTATGTCAATTATGCCTCAAAAAAGCTATTAATTAAACAAACAAACAAACGCAGGCAGCAGTCTGTCTCTAGGCTGGGACTTTTGTTTATCCATTGTCCTATCTCGCAGCTGTGCACTCTAGAGCAGGGCCAGCTATGTGCCTGTCCTGGGTAGATAAGAACTGCAACCTGCTCTGTGATGGACACTTTACATGGTTTAATACTCCCATCTGTCAGTCCTCTTCAGGCAGGGCCTGTTTGATGATGCCCATTTGATGGATGTGGAGAAATTAATGACATACTCAAGGTCACGTGAGTGGGACACTGGAGGAGGGCGGAGCCACACTCTTCACCACGTACACATCCACCCCCTCAAGAAGGGAGACTGAGGGGGCAGCAAGCCCAGTGGCTTCCACAGCCTCTGGTCAGGGTCCACGAGCAGGCCAGCCAGGCCTGCGGAGTTCTCCTCTGAAGGAGTCAGACCAGATCTCTAAGTGTCCTTCCCGGTCTGGTATCCAATGAGTCTGTGAAAGGAAAACTCTTCCATTCCTTAAAGGGCCAGCCACTCACATGGACTCTTTTCCCTTCATTTTAGAGATAGACTTGGTCCTGCCATTTACTTAGCCTGTGACCTTGAGCAGTTCACCTCTCTGGGTCTTTATTTTCTCATTCTAGAATGACAGCAATTAGACCTGACTTCTGGGGTTTTTAAAGAAAGGCTTCAGTAAGTTAGGGGATATAAAATACTTTGGACACTGACAGACCCTAAAAAAAGTTTGATTGTTTGTCTCGGTGTTTCATAGCTTGCCACCTGCCCCAAATGGGGTCCGTTTTTTTTCAAATTGTGGTCAGATATACATAACATAGAATTTACCATCTTAATCTACTTCATGTATGACTCAGTGGCATCAAGCACATTCACAATGTTGTACAAACATCCCCACGATACAGTCCAGATACCACGTGCTATTCCAGAACATTTTAATCATCCCAAACAGAAACTCTGTACCCATTAAACACTAGCTCCTCATTTCCCCCGTCCCTACTTCCAGCCTCCCCACGGGGGAGTAACTGCTATTCTACTTTCTGACTCTATGAATTTGCCTATTCGAGGCATCACATGTAAGTGGAATCATAGAATACCCAAATGAGGTTTTTAATCCCAGCCTAGCTCCGAAGTTCCATTTGTTCTTGGTGGCAGAAGTGGGAGGACATGGGACTTTGGAGGCTGCTGTACAGATAGTGGAGTCCACTGTTTCCAGAGCAGAAGATGGGGTGGGGAGCTTCCTCTACTGGGACAGGCCCAGGGGTGCTCCACGAGGCTAGACTTGGCAGCTGCTCCTGGCCAACAACTGTGTGGTTGCGCATGACTGCTTGCGTGTATCTTGTTGGATGGATCTGAGGTTTCCGAATCATAATCAGCAGGTGCCTCAGGAATTCTGCAAATGATTGATTTGGATGTCATTTAATTATTTAAAAATGGCTGTAAACATGCTCACTCAAATGTATCTCAGATAAATATGCTGATGGCAGATTGTGCAGATCTTAGAATGGAAGAGGTCCTGACATCTCTCTGTTTAATTTAAGAGAACCCTAAGATTACAAGAAAGCTGTTGGGAGACGTCTACCATGTGCAATAACTTCTCTCTGTGACTGGAAGTTTCCTATAAACACGGAAGTTCGTTGGCCATTGAGGTGGATGACTGTGGCATGTTGTATTTTACAAAGACGGCCACACTAATATCTCTCACCCCCACCATGTTCTTCTTATAATGTGACTGTGATGGATTGAATTGTAACCCCCCAAATTTGTATGTTGAAGTTCTATCTCCCAGCACCTCAGGATGTAACCTGATTTGGAAATAAAGTCATTGCAGATGTGATTAGTTAAAATGAGGTCATACTGGAGCACGATGGGTGTCTTACCAACATGACTAGTGTCCTGATAAAAGGGGGAATTTGGACACAGATGGAGAACACCGTGTGAAGATGAGGGCAGAGATCAGAGTGGTTCTTCTCAAGCCAAGGAGTGCCACACATGGCCAGCAAAGCCCCAGATGCTGGGAGAGAGGCATGGAACACATGCCCCCTCAGGGCCATCAGAAGGCACCAACCCTGCCGACCCCTTGAGATTGGACATCCGGCCTCCAGAACTGTGAGGGAGCACATTTCTGTTGTTTGAGCCGCCAGGCTGTGGGGCTTTGTTATGGCAGCCGTAACAAACCAACACAGTGACCTGTACGTCACTCTCCTTCAGAGATGAGGTCTCTGTCCCCTCCCCTTGAAACTGAGTGGCTTTTTCTTTTTTTTTGACTGTTTGGACAAACAAAGTAAATAGAAGTGACGCTCTGTGACTTCTGAGGCTGGACCACGCAAGGTGATAAAGCTTCTGCCTGGCTTTTGGGATATTTGCTTTTGAGGCTGTCAGTCACTATGCAGGCAGCCTGAGTTCGCAGTCTCCTGTGCTTTGAGGGTGTAGACGAAGCAACTGGATCTCTTCTCGAGGGAAGCAGCCTGGGGCTGGAGGTAACATGAGGGACCCCAAAAAGGCAAGAACGGGCTTTTGCTCCTTGAAAGCTTCTTGGCATCTACTTACAAAGTAATCAGATACAGCACCATTTCCAGAAGCGAGCTCTAGAAAGGCACCTGCAGTTAGGTGCCTGGTCTCCGTTCCCCACTGGGAAACCAGATAATTATGGACAATCCAGACTGAAGAAGGGTCCGGGGATGGGAGACCCCTTCTCGCAGGGAGGTGTATTCTGAAAGAAATCCCCAGGTGGCATCTCTAAACACCTCCTCTGCCCCGCTACATTTCCTCCTGTTAGCAGTACCTTCATTAAACTGTCGTCACTCACCCTTGGAGTGGATTTTTATTGAGTCCCTACTCTGCGCCAGCCACCGTCCCTGCGTTATCTCATTCAATCCTGGCCACGACTCTGCCAAAGGGCTTTATTGTCTTTCTACTCTATCACTCACATCTCAGGAGGGATCGATTAACCAAATTAATCCCATAAGCAAATCTCAGTAGCGCCATGAATATTTCAGGCGAAAGAATAGGCTTTAACTACCACGGAGGAAGACCAGCCCCTTTAAGGAAGAAGTAAGCGCCACCAGAGTTTAAGCAGGTTGTAAAATGTTAAAATCTGCTGAGCTCCGGAGTGGAAATTTCTTTCAATGTAGATTAGGCCTGGATTCAGGGGGATGGTGGGAGACTGGTACCTGTGGTTCCCTTGGCAACCGCCTTCTGATTGGAAGGAGCCAGAGTGCAGAGAAGGGAGCCGCTGGGAAGGCCTGTGTGACTCCCCCCAAAGTAGGCAGGAAATAGTTAAAAAGCAGCCACCCAATGAAGCTGTGGGGGTGGGGGTAGGGCAGCATTTATTCTTTATTATCAACCTGCCATGATACCAGGGAAATAGCATGGAATGATGGAATGGCTGGCTTCTGAGAAGCCCCGTGGATAGAAAGAAAGTTGTTCTCTTTCCACTAAAAGTTTGAAGTCTTCCAAGACCTCTCCTTCTGCAGCATAGAGTGAAGGAGTCAGACAAAGTTATCCCCAAGAGTTTCAGCTGCACAGGTTTAAGTGCAGAATTCTGAGCAGAGGCGCGGCCCAGGCATTTACATGAACACCTTTCAGTAGCAGGAAGAATGAAAGGAGAACGAGCTACAGAAACACCAGGGGTGAAGACTTCATCTGGAAGTCCAGCCTTCGATCAAGTGTCAGTAGACAGCCTGAGCACTTGTATCAGCCCCGATGCAAGGCTGTCCAGTCTGAGTCAGAGGGATCAGAGTGAGAGCTTACGTAAGGCATACTTGGCACCAGGCTCCTTTCTGACGGCTTCTTGTCCATTTGCTTTTTTTAAACCCAGACAAGGATCTTACGAGGTGAGTTGTAGTGTTATCCCCCTTTATGAGTGGCGAAATTGAGGCACAGAGGACATTGGACGGCAGGCACAAAGCTGGTAAACGCTGGAGACAGGATGCAGACTCTGGCTGTTTCAATATCAACTAGCATAGGATACGGGGGAGGATCAGCAGGAGAAACAGGACCTGGAGAAACAAAGAAGAGAGCCTGGACAGCACTAGGCTGGAGACATCGCAGCCACATCTCAGCAGAACATAGATACATTTTTATCCCAGCAGGCCCCCAGCACCCTGAGGGGCCCCTTCTCAGGGTGGCTCCCGGCCTGTTCCAAAACAAGATGATTGCTTTAAAACCTAGATTTGACTGTGGCACTCCCTGCTGTGAAAACATCCCTTCCCTATCGGATAAAGCACAGACTCCTTGGCTTGTCCTATGAAGTTTCCCTATGAGAGCCCCGTCTCCTGCACCCCTCCTTGCTGCCTCCCTGTTACTCAACATCTGAAATTTCCCAAGTCTCCCCTTCCTCCTGGCAGAGTCAAGCACGGCTCACCCCACCTCCCTGATGGCTGTTCTTCCCAGATGAAGCCACCCCTGTGAGGAGTCATCTTTAAAGAGAAGAACGTCTCCTCTGTGGGACCGTCAGATAATCACAGATACCAACACCAGGGCATGAAGGAAAGCCACAATAACCATAAACCTCGACGGTAACTTTAAAGCAAGAAAACAAGTGCTGAGTTCTCAAAAATGAGCCCAAGTGCGCTAATTGCACAGCAGACCCTTGTGTACCATAAAGTGTGTGTGGAGCAACGAACTCGGCTACACCGTAAATTGAACATAAAACGGATATGCTGTGAGGCAGAATGGTGCCAAGGGAAGTCGTCCCACCTCTGCCACTACCGGCTGTGGGACTTCAGGCAAACAGGCCTCTCCAAGCCTCAGTTTCCTTGATGGTAAAGAGGTAGTGACAATAGTATCCAGGTCACAGAGGAGTCATGAGGAGTAAATGAGGCACAGGTAAGGCTCCAAGCGGAGTCCTTTGCCTTGCCCTTCCTGACCAGTATGAGACAATAAATAACGATTAGGGGCAACTTTCTTTACCTTCAGAGTAATTTTTATGAGTTCTCTAAATGAGAACCTGGATCTGAGGTCATCTTTCCTCATGTGACATTCAGACTCTTTTTTTTCTCTTTTCTTTTTAAAAGAGACAAATGCTGTGCCAAAGTCTACAGACTTTTGTTTCTGTGTAACACTAGGGGTTACTGACTGAGTGAGTTATTAAAGATGACAGAAAATCATTATTTTAAAAAACCTTAATTTATTTATTTAGACTAAAAAACTCAAACCGACCAACCAACCTCCTCCCCATATTCTCACTCCCCCTAGAAAAAGATTAGGTGATGGTGCCCTCTAGCCTTCTTGGTCTTTTTACCTTTTTTTTTTTTTTTTAAACAGCCTTATTGAGGTATACTTCCCATACCACAGAGTTCGCCCACTTAGAGTGTGCAATTCAGTGGTGTTTAGTATATTCACACATATCAAAAAAACTATTTCTCTCCAATTTTTTGATATCACAACGCTTCCCAAGCTCCTTTCCCCATCTGGAAAGTGGGCACAGGTCGGGATGTAAGCCATGGGTCTTTGTCTCAGCTAAATGAGGATGATGAGATGTTGAGACTCTGCCTTGGAGCCGTTTGAAAAGTAGCCTGCATTTCCCAAGTTAGCCACTAGGTGTCAGGCTCAAGGACTGGTGTAGTCTCACTTGGGGAGCTCTGCTGCGTGTCCAGCCTTGCAGAGATGCTCTGCAGGTAAATGCAATGGAAATATAGAAGTAAAATTAGGCTTCATTTGAACAGACATCAGAGCTTTGAAATTTCCTATGTCTATTTGACCTGGGCTTGGAAAATCACTTCGCATTTTCTTGGGCATTTGGCAAAGATTAGAATCGTTTTTTGTTTTTTTTTTCTGTCCTCCCTCCCGCCTTTTATTCCTTCATTTGACATGTTTGGAGGGCTACCATGTGCTGGAAGAGCGGAGGATACAGAGATGAACAAGGCACAGCTGATCCCCTCCCTTAAGGGGCTCAGACTATGATGAGGAGGGGGATTGTAAATAGATCAGTGCGTCACAGATGACACATACCACGTAAGTGGGGAGCACGGCGGGTGGTGAGGGTCGGGGAGAAGTTATAGTGTAAATGTAGCAACAAAAACAACAATACCAACCCTCCTGACTCGGGCACGTGGGGAGAATTTACATGTTATGAGCTCTTTCATAGAAAGGTTTTATTTATTATTTAAATCATATTTAGTACTGTGCTAGGCAATGAGGGTACAGCAGTTAAATATTAATGTGGGCGCTATTATTTATACTTTGCACATCCCAGACACTGTGCTTGGCTTTTTACATACATTATCCCATTCAGTCTCCCAATAAATTCAACAAGGAAGGGTCTACCCTTCTCAGATGAGAAACCTGAGATATAGAAAGACTGAATAACTACCCTAAGATCTGAAAATATGAGGAAAGAGTAAGAGCAAATGGGGGCAGGGGGCGAGAGATTCAGACTCAGGCAGTGTGACGCTGAAGCCAGAATTTGAACCAGGTTTGACCCACTCAAGGGCCCACACATGTACTCACAAGTACTCTGCTTCAGAGTGCATATACTAAAACCATATACTGAACACCCCTTTTAGTCTATGAACACTATGACACATTTTCTCCTCATCCAAACCATGTGGAGCAGGAAGAAACAAGTGTCCATACAGTCACTTTACAGATAGGAGCACTGAAGGTCAAATAGAGAAAGGACAGGCTTTCCAGGAAGTGGTATTGGAATAACTGATCATTCATATGCCAAAAAAAAAAAAAATCCGAAACACAAGAAAAACAAAGACAATCCTTGATCCATATCTCACACCACACAAAAAATTTACTCAAGATTGATCATTGAGGTGAATGCAAAGTCTCAAACTATGGAATTTATAGAAGAAAACAGGAGAGAAATTTTATGATCTTAAGTTAGGCAGAGATGTCTAGGTAAGACACCAAAGCACATCTATAAAAGAACAAATTGATAAATTGGACTTCAACAAGATTAAAAACTTCTGCTCTTCAAAAGTCACTGTTAAGTGAATGAAAAGACAAGTCACAGACTGGGAGGAAATATCTGCACAGCATGTACCTGATAAAGAGCTTGTGTCTAGAACATATAAACATATAAAGAACTCAAAACTAAATAAGAAAACAAATAGTCCAATTAAAACCAGGCAAACTATTTAAACAGACACTTCATCAAAGAAGCTATATGGATGGCAAATAAGCATATGAAAGGCCCACAACATCATTAATCACTAGGAAAATATAAATTAAAACTACAATGGGAAACCACTCCACACCTACAAGAATGGCTAAAATTAAAAAGACCCACCATACCAAATGTGGCCAGGATGTAAAGGAACTGGAGCTCTTACACACTTCTAGTGACAAGGTAAAGTGGTAAACCACTTTGGAAAGCAGTTTGGCAGTTTCTTAAAAGTTAAACATGCACCTTCCGTATGATCTTGCACTTCGCTCCTAAATATTTAACCAGGAGAAAAGAAAGTATATGTTCATATAAATATTTGTCTATGAACGTTCATGCCAGCTAACAGCTTTTGTTTTTAAAACAATAGTTCAAAACTGGAAAAACCCAAATGTCCACCGACTAGTGAGCGGATAAGTAAATCGTGACAAATTGATACAATGGAAAATACTACTCAGTAAAAAGAAATGAACTACCCACACTACATGGATGAATCTCAAAAGCAATTTTGCTAAATGAAAGAAACCAAATGAAAAGAATACCTACTAAAAGGTATGATTTTTAAAAGAGTCTAGAAAATGCAAATTTATCCATGTTGACAGAAAGCAGGTCAACGGTTTCCTGGGACCTGGGGGAGGAGGGAAAGAGAAGGAGGGACTTCAAATAAATTTTGAGGAGTAATGGTTATGTTCACCATCTTGGTTTTGAGGATAGTTTCATGAGTGTATATACAGGCAAAATTTACCGAAATGTATGTTTTAAATATCTTCAGCTTATTGTATGTGAGTTAGACTTCAATAAAATTGCTACAAAACTCAACAGCAAGAAAACAAATCATTTAATAAAAAATAGATAAAGATTTGAACACACATCTCACTCTAAAAGCTATAAGAATGGCATGTAAACACAAGAAAAGTTGCTCAATGTTATCAGTCATTATGGAAATGCAAATTAAAACCAATGTGATTACATACCTATCAGAACGGCTAAACCAAAGCCAAAACCAAAACTAAACACCAAACCTGACCCCAAATGTATAAGCCAGAGAGCTTATACACTGCTGGTCGGAATCAAAATGGTACAACCAAGCATGGACATTAGTTTGCAGTTTAATATAAAATTAAATAAACACTTACCATACGATCCAGCGATCCCATTCCTGGTTATTTAGAGAAATGAAAACTTACATTCACCCAAAAATCTGAACACAAATGGCAGCTCTATTCATAATCGTCAAAAGTACAGAAGCAACCCAAAAGTCCTTTAAAGTGTGAACGGGAAAAAAGACCGTAGTACATTCATATAATAGAACACCACTTAGCAATAAAAATGAACGAACGACTGATTCATGCAAGAGTATGGATGAGTCTCAAAGGCATTGTCCCAAGTGAAAGAAATCACTTTCAAACAGTTATATGCTATATGATTCTATGTATATGACATCTTGGAAAAACTAGAGGTCCAGAGAGCGTGTCAGTGGTTGCCAATGGTAGGGGGAGAGTTTGGCGGCAAAGAGGCAGCTTGAGAGCATTTTCTGGGGATGATGTAACTGTTTTGTATCCTGATTGTGGTGGTAGTTACACAAATCTACACATGTTAATACTCAGAACTGTACACCAAAAAAAGGTCAATTTTACTGCATTTAAGTGGAAAAAATATGGATGGGATGCAGCTAAAGTGTACTCAGCAGAAAATTTTTAGCGTTAAGTGCTCTTATTAGAAAAGATGAAAGGCTGAAGATTAATAAGCCAGAGCAAGGCTTCTCAACCTCATTAGTATTGACATTTTGGGCTGCAAATTCTTTGTTCCGTGCCTTGTGGGATGTGTTGCAGCATTCCTGGTCGCTATGGTAGATGTCTATGTCTTTATCCCCTCCAGTTGTGAGAACAAAAAATGTCTCCAAATACTGCTAAATGTCCCATCTGGGGGAAAATCACCTCTGTTTGAGAATCTCTGAACTAAATATCAGATTTAAGAATTTAGCAATGAATAATGTAAAAACTATCCCAAAAAGTAGAAGGTAGGAAATATTAAAAACAAGAGCAAATATTTATGAAATGGAAATCAAACACACAGCAGCAAGGCCCAACTAAGCCAAAAGTTGTTTCTTTGAGGAAACTAATAAAATTGAAAAATCTCTGGTGAGACTGATCAAAGGAAAAAGAAAGAAGACAGACAATGTAAGGAATAAAAAAGGAAATGTATGTATAGATGCTGCAGAGATTTAAAAGGTAAGAAGCTATAATGAACGACTTTATGCTAATACTTTGGAAAACTTAGAGGAAATGAAAAAAAATTCTAAAGAAATATAAACTCCAAAAACTGACTCAAGAAGAAATATAAAATGTGAGCAGCACTATAATTATTAAATAAATTGAATTATTAGTTAAAAAATATACCCTAAAGAAAACAACAGAAGCCAATGATTTTACTGGGGAGTTCTGCCAAACATTCAATAGATGTTTCCAATCTTACACAAGCTATTCCATAATGTAGAAAAAGAAGAAACACGCTCTAACCCAGTTTTTAAGGCTTGCACAATCTTGATATTACATCCTGTCAGGGATGGTACAAGAAAGGAAAATATAGGCTAATTTCACCTAAGAATATAGATACAGAATTCTAAATGAAATATTGGTAAAAAAATTCTACAACATATAAAAATTGACATATAAAATATGTCATGGTATAGTTTACCCAAGTTATGTGAGACTGGGTAAACATTAGAACATAAAAAACTAATGTGATTTCCTACACTGACAAAGAAGAAAAGTAATAATTATTTTAATAGATGCAACAATTGAATAAAATTCAACATCAATTTATGATTAGAAAATACCTGGAAGTAGAATGAAATGTTCTCACCTGATAAAGGGAACCTATTAAAAACCTTTACCAAATATCATACTTAAATGTGTTCCCTTTAAGATGAGAAACAAGACCAGAGTTCTGCTATTTCCACATTTCTTCAACAACATACCAAAGGCTCCAGCTAATGAAATAAGGCAAATAAAGATGAAAAAATATAACAATTGGGAGGAAAAATCCAACTGTTATCATTTTGAGGTGATATGATTATAAGCATAGAAATCACTGAAGACTATGCAGATACATGCATAGAACTAATAAAAGAATTTATCAAGGTCTCTGTATATAAAACTAGTACAAAAAGGTGATTGCCTTTTCCATATCAACAATGAACAGTAAACATTGTACTTAAAAATAGATACCATTTATAGTACTTCCCATAAAATGAAATACCTGGGAAAAAATCTAAAAAATATATGCAACAGCTCTATGCAGAAAATCAGAAAACTGTTGAAAGACACTTATAATGGTTAAATAATAGTATACTAGGTTCATGGATTGGAAGACAATAAGGCACAAATGTCAGTTCTCTCAAATTGATCTGTAGAGTCCATGCAATTCCAATCAATATCCAATAGGTTTCTTTTTCAAGAATCCTGACAAAATGATTCTAAAGTAGATATGGAAGAATAAAGGTCCAAGAATAGCCAAAATATTGCCAAAGAAGAATGAGGTGGAGCACTCACTGGCCTTATCAAGTGTCATTATCACACTCTAGTAATTAAGGCCGAGTGACCTTGGGTTAGGAGTAGACAGACCAGTGGAAGTGAAGAGACTCCCGGATCAGTCCTTACACATTCTGAAGTCGTCTTGTTTGTTTTTTCCTTTATCTGTGTCTCCTGATTCGAATGTAAGCTCCCGGAGGTTTGGGACTGTTCCGACTCATTCACCCCAGCAGCTAGACATGGATTGACAGACTGTGTGGATATTTAGGCAAATGAATTTAGGGTTTAAAAAAAAGGAAGTTGACTGCCTAAGATGAGTTACTTTGGGGTATTGACCTGTCCTTCGAAGGCACTGTGGTAAACCGGGGGTTAAATTGCTTTTAAAATCACTAATGACTTCCGACTGAAGGGAGAGTTATGTAGGAAAACAAAGGGCATGTCTTTGTAGGATGCAGGTAACAGCACAGAACAAGTTTAAGAGAGCTAAACAAATTCAAGCTAAAGAGAGAGTAAGTTTAAATTGGGTCATTTCCCCTGAAGATTATTGCAATTTTAAGGGTAATGCTGCCCCTCCGAATGTTAACCTTACTTGGTCACCGTGGACGTGACAGTGTGCGGGCCCATCACTTATCAGGATAAGGAATTACAGATCTGGGTGCTATTACTCTAGGTTTGTTTGTAAAACGGATTTCTTTGTAAGAAGCACTGACTTGTGACCATGTGATGTTTGGACTGTGCTTCAGAGCAAGGGATGGCTTGGCAAAGGCCCTTGCGGTTTATAACTGATTTTATTTTCTACAATTGAATTTTGAATTTGGAGGTCCAATTTGAGCTCTTTCCAAGTATAATTTTGTTATCTGTGGAATGGTTTGAATTTAAGTTTCATGAGAGTAAGTTTGCGTGACGTTTGGGTTTTAAAAATTAATTCTTATTGGAAACATTTCATTATTCTGAAATGTATCTGGTGATAGCAATTGGGAGGCTAGAAATGCTTGCTCATAAATGGGATTGTTATTGGAGTTCCTTGTGCCTGGATTGACGGATGATGGAGAAGACATGCACCTGTAGCATAACGCTCTTTTTCTGGTGGTGATTTTGGGTGTAATCGCCATGGAATACAAAGCTGCGAGACACAGAAGTAGAGAATTTAGTTCATGTCCCTGAGTGTAATTGATTTGAATACGTTCAGCCAGAATGCATGCTTATGGGGAATTAAAGGATCAGCAATTGACAAAGGCTGCCATTATAATCGGATCTGAAAAAGAAGTGATGGAACCTGCTGAGTGATATGAGGCGATGGGGAATCTATCTTTTGACAGGAACCCAAATGCCTAGGGCTTTCTGTAACGTGGAATGCAGTATGTGTGCTGGGCTGGATGGAAAGCCACCAGTTCCAGGATCAAAGTTAATAAAAATAATTGTAATAACTGCCACTTATTGAGCATTCGCCATGTGCCGAGTAATTGACTAAGAATTTACCTGCATTATTTCATTTAATCTCATAAGAATCCCATGTGGCGGGTCATGCTGGGTTGTCTGTTGTCTACATGGCATCACTGCCACCTGTCATCAGGTGTCTCCTGCACTGCAGAGGAGAGACTGGGACCTACATTTCCCCCGGCGTTTTTCCCCATATGATTCCTGGTTTGAGCTGGCCAAGAGGGATGTTCGTGCGAGATTTGGAAAGTGGAGAAGGAGGTCAGGGGGACATGTAGACCTGAGTTTTAAAGAACCTTCCAGATGAGCTTCTGAGATTCACCTGCTTCCCTCCTGCAGCCTGAGAGGATCAGCAGGTACTTCTGAAGGTACCTGCTGTAGTGATGGAGCTGAGGTCCTCAGTGTGCCTTCCCCAACTGTTGCTTTCCCAGCCCTTCCAACAGCTGTGGAAGTTTCTAATTCTTTTCATTAAAGCTCTTTCTGTGTTTTTGATTGAACCCTGACTAATACATAGGTGTTTTTCCTGTTTCTGCTTGTCAGACTGAGGTTTAGAGAAGTGAATTGCCCAAGTGCACGCAGAAATAGGCAGAGTGGAATTTAAACCCGGGTCTGCCTGATACATGATCTTGCTCACTGGGCTCCACCATTTCAGAACATCACCTGGAGATCCAGACACTGGAACTCTAGCCACGACCTCATACATGCAAATCTGGCTCTCCCAGAACTCTCGCCCCTGTGTTATCTATCACTGTGGGTATCCCTCTTACAGGTGAAGACTGCAGTTTGCTGATCCACTTAAACTGCATAAGCACCAGCCAGCTCTGGTTCCTCTTCCTTGTTGGAGATGTAGGCAACTTCTTTCCCTCTCTTTCCTTCCAACATTCACATTTTCACTCTCAAACGCCAAGTCCTCCAATACATACAGTACCCATGTGTGCCCTTAAATAAGGGGCCCAGGTACATGATGTATGTACCATCTATGATGACTTTGGAGTGTGAGCATGTGTTTCTCCTCCCGAAGCATGTGTCGCTGTGTATATGGCACATGTGACCACGTCCTTCCCTCCCTGATGTGCTAGCTGGGGGATCCTCAAGTCTTAGGCCAGTGGAGGTCCCACAGATTCTGAGCTTCCTCCCCTGATCTCTAGGCTGGAGTTTCTAGGATTGGGGGAAGGGGCAGGAGGGGGAGAGCCAGCATCTCAGATGGAGCAGATAAAGAAGCCATCTGCATCGAATCCCTGAAGAGTAGGGAAGAAGAGACGGTCTGCCATCAGGAGAACAATAAAGAGGTAACAACAAGTGGGTGACTGTGCCACTGAATGCCGTGTCCTTGTGGGTGGACAATGAGGGCCACCAGCAGGGGGAGGGGGCTGCTTTTCCATGGGAGGGAAAGATGGTGGCAAGGAGAAAAACCACAGAGACAGAGCCCACAGAGGCAGGCAGAGATCTGGTGACAGACCAGGGTCACAGAGACACAGAGAAAGCCAGACACTGTGATATTGACAAGGGACAGAGGCAGAGACGAGGTGGGATGGAGATGCAGGGAAATGCGAATGTCAGAGAAGGCTTTTCTTCCGGTGGCTTTCACTGCAGAGACTGGGGCCCTGCGAGGTGCTGCAAGAGACCGTCCCAGGTAGGTGTCAATCAGTGGGTGTTGTGAGGACAAGCCCAACCACTAAGCGTGGACAGATGCCAAGGGTCAGCTGGAAGGTGCCCGTCAGTACAATTTGGTCGATGAAGGCCAGTCAGTAAATATCAGCCTGCAATTCAATTAAGCAATCCAAGGAAAGCCGACTGATCACTCTTGGGGTGCCAGGCCCAGTGCTGGGTGTCAGGGAGGGGAAGAGTAGATGAGGCTGAGCTCAGGATCTCCCAAGGAAGGTGAACACATCTCAGTGAATAAAATACTGCTATTTAGTGTTTGCTGGGGAAACACTGAGCTGAGTGGCTCGGCACAAATCACCTACCTGAGACCTCCCGGCACCCCAGGGTGTAGGTATCGGTGTCTGCATTTCCAGAGTTAAAAACTGAGGCTGAGACAGGTGAAGTTAGTATCAGACAGAGACAGGGTTGGCACCCAGGTCCTTTGGAATTCCGAAGGGGCTGCACGGGCCCACGGTGTGTTGCCACATCTCTCATCAGTGACAGAGGGTTGAATGGTGGCAGATGTTTATCTGATGGGGTGTCATTGAGGGGAGTGCGAAGAATTGGTGGGAGGGCAGCCCAGGAATAGGGAACAGCTGGGGCCAAGACAAAGGTGTTCCAGGCTCAGCTTGGTTTTCCCTGTCCAAGTCCTGGGATTAGCTTTTTCCTCAAAGAAATCTGGTTTCTTTGGGTGGAGGACGGTGTTTAGGAACCAAGATCTAGGTGCTCAGTGTGCTAGGTGCTATGAGGGTTTCTTTCCTTCTAAGGCCTCTCAGCAGACAGAGCTAGGAGATGGACGTAAGTACTTCTGTGTACAGACACTTGCACGTGTGCACGTATAGGTGTACACACTCCTCTATCTACTTCTGTATTCGTAGCTGATCTATGTATTATGAACTCTGGGTTCACCCTGGTACCTACAGCACCTCAGGGTTCATCCCAGGCTCACTCCTTCCCACATCCAACATTTTAGCAGGTGTGACATGAACCAGAGACTGCATGTGCGAGGGCGGTCTGTTCTGTCAGGGCGTGCAGTTTGAGCTGCTAGAACTAACTGAACTGCGAATGGCATGGAGGACCTTACACCCTCCTTGGGAGTCTTGAAGAAGACAGTGTCATCTTCAAGCTGGTCCTGAGACCTGGCTCAAGGACTTGGTACCTAGCCTTTGACTCAGGGAGAAGGGACCTGAGAGCTGCTGCTGGGGGCGCTCAGGAAGCCCCAGGCATCTCAGCCACCTGGAGAGAGCAAACATGGGGTTATCTGTGACTCGGCAGCAGGAGTTGGGCCAGAGGAAGCATTCAAGCTCCCTCCTGCATGGAGCTAACCATAGCAGGCTGGCCACCTACCGATTCCCGTCCATCCCTCCCACTATAGCCTCGTGGCAGAGGCGGGCCACAGGGCAGGCACTGCCACCTACCTGGAGTCGTGGCAGCATCCCACCTGCAGCTCAGAGCAGAAGAACCCCCTGGAGAGGGGTACCACCTGGAAGGCAGAGAAGGATCTGCCTGGAGTTGGGAACCCGGGAGATTGTAATGTTCACGTTATTACGAATTTTTCCTTCAGGACTACGCCTGCACCACCTCTCCACCCTGTGCTTAAGGTTTACCTCTGAGAAATCACAATACTTGAGGAATGAATGGACATACAAGAAACAACCAGATGTGGGAAGCGGGGAAAAGCCAGGCCGACCACGTTTCTCCGGATCCAGATCTGTGTCTAGTCTGATTCTTGCTGCCTTTAGAAAAAGTCCTTGTTCCCCTTCCACATCTGGACTCTGGACAGGACTGGGTCAGAGGGCTCAGGTCACTCTTGTCGCTATCAGGAGGATAAAAATAACTGTAAATAATGGGAGCTCAGTTTGGTTTGGGGTGAGGACTCCCAGGGGAAAGGAGAGCTCAGTGTTGGGGGTGGTCCTGTCCTGGAAAGACCTGGGCAGGTCACTATGCCGGGACTCAAATTCGGGGATCTAGAAGGTAGAGATTTCATCTCTGGGGCAAGACGGAGGCCACTGGGAGAAGGGAACAGGAGCACGAGGCCAGAGTTGGGGCTGGACTGAGCTTTGGGGACCGGGCTTGGCTGGGCTGCAGGTGCGCGCCATGTGACCTCAGCCTGGTGGGGCGGTGGGGCGAGCTGGAGGAACTGGCGGGGAGGCCGGGGAGCTTGGGGAGGGGATTCGGTTCTGGTGCTAGTCCTTTATTTCATGCAGTCTCTTACAGAGCCTCCCTGTCAAAGCATCCATTTCTCTGCATTGCCTTCTATCTTGTAAACAAAAATTGACATCTCTTTTTGAGGGCCGAAGGCTTTATCTTCCATATCTCCTCCATGAGTCCTTTTCAGAGGTCGCCTTTTCTGTGGCTGGGAGCTTTTCTCTCCAGCTGCGCCCCCAGCCTGCTTTCCCTACAGGTGGAGTGTGATGTCTGCCCTCTGGCATTGTCCCAACCTTCTTGTGTTGAAAACACCAGCCCACACACTGGAAAGTGGTTCTATATTGACCCTGCTGGGGCCTCGAGCCTCTGTGAGCTGCCTGGGGCACATCAGTCCTGGGAGCCCTGATGGGGACGGCACAGAATCAAAGCTCGCAAAGGTGGCCCGGGACTCTGCCTGGTGGGGCCTCACCTTTTTATTTTTAGTAAAACACTTGAATCTCCTATGCTTCTCTTCTGTTAGCCTGACATTCAAGGCCCACAATAACCTGACATTGGTTAGTTTCTAGCTCTGCCCCCAACGAACCCTCCTTCTCCATGAATATCACGTTCTGTACGCGTGGGATCTTCACACTTCAGTTCTTTGTATTTTTTTAATTAAAAAATTTTTCACACACTTACATATTGATTGGTTGATTGGCTGAAGTATACCTTGGGTCTTTTGCTTACCTTTCCCCACCTTCCACCTGTTGGAATTCTGTTTATTCCACAAACGTCACCTCTCCTGAGAAGTCTTCCCTGATTTTCCTGATTAGCACCATCGTCCCTTCTGGGCTTCATGGCTCTTTTTTGGAAGTGCTTGCCTCCTTCCCCCCGTGTGGCGTGCATGCTCATCTGCCCCACCAGGTTCTGGGCACCTTCTCCTGTGGGCAAGAGCGGTACCATCCTTGGCTGTCTCCAGCATGAAAAGACCCAGCACACGGTGGGAAAAAAGTCCAAAAGGATTTCCTTTAATCCAGCAGAATCACTTTCCACAGATTTCTTTTTCTTCCCAGTTTGCCTGGGATGCTAAAGCCCAGTCCTTCCCCAACTTGTCTGCTGGCTCTTTGCTCTTCAAAGTCTGGTCTAGAGACCAGGGCTGCAGCAACAGGGAATGTATTAGAAATGCAAAACCTTGGACCCCACTCCAGGCTGCTGAATCAGAATCTGTGTGTGTGTGGTTTTTTGTTTTTTGGTTTTTTTGGTGTATGTGTGTGTGTGTGTATTTATATTTATTGAAGTGTAGTCAGTTTACAAGGTTGTGTCAATTTAAGAATCCGTGTTTTAACAGGATCTCCAGGTGTTTCCCATGCACATGGGCCTAGCCTACTTTCTGGAGGCAGGGATGAGGAAGGTGGAATGGTCTGCTGTGTATGGCTGTACAGGTTACGCACTGCACAAAGGTTCCTGGCTGAAGGGGCAAGTGAGGGCTGAAAGCCAGCCTGGGGTCTACTCACCCAGCTGTGTGCCTGAGCTGTCAGGCTAGAAGGGGTGCCTTTTAAAAACTCACACAAAGGGCTCCACGGAGGGAGTTGGGGGTTCGGCTGCCATTTCTGTTGAATCCCGTTGTCACAGCTTCATCCTTTGCTGGTTCCCAACTCTTTTACCCTGACAACAGTAATCCAAAAAAAAAAAAAAAAAAGCATATTTTGTGTTTCAGCCCTTCTGGGCCTTTTGGTCTTTCAATTCCTCCAATATGTCAGGGTCTTTAACAGGTTCTTTCCTCTGCCTTCTGTCTTCCTGTCTTTCTTCCTCTTGCTGCCTCCCTCCGCCCCAAGTCCATTGCTAACTCCTGTTCTCATCCTGCAAGTCTCAGCTGAAATGTCACTTCCTCTGGAAAGCTTCCCTCCTTCTCCAGATGATACCAGATCCCCGGATTGTCTGCTGTCAGAGCTCCCTGTGCCTCTTCAAGGCATTTATTTCCATTTATAATTAAATAACTAATTGCATGATTAGCCATCTCATGCCTGTCTCCGCCCTCTCCTTGATGGAAATGCCTCAAGAACTGTAGCCCCAGCTCCCAGCTTGGTAATTTGTTCAAAGGTGTTAAAAAAATATTTGTTAAAGAGGGTTGGGGAATAGAGCTCAGTGGTGGAGCGCATGAGTGGCATGCACAAAGTTCAGTCCCCAGTGCCTCCATTAAGGGAAAAAAAGAATTTTGTTGAGTAAATGCGTAAGACTCTAAAGACACTAGCAGGGACTGCCTTGGTCACCTTATCATCTTTCCCTGTCATGGGGATTTCTAGCCCCATACCTGTGCTTGGGTCCTGGGCACACTGCTGTGTTGACCCAAACAGCAGCTCCTCTGTATCCTGAAGCTGTATGTCCCCACAGAGAATAAAGAGCTTGTTTGGCCAAAACCTGTTCCTGGGATAAACCAAACACCATTCCCCTTTGCACTTTCCTCTGGCACAGTCTGTGCATCTGTACTGGTTGGTTTGACCAGATAGCTAGCCAAGATGTTAATTTTCCCACTTCCTCACCTTGCATTTCGTGTCTATGGAGGTAGCACTGTGCAAAGAAGAACCCAGAATGCAATGCTAGACATGCTCTGGCCAATAACTCTGTGACTTTGAGTAAATTCCTCCTCTTTTCCATCTATAAAAAAGAGAAATTGGGTTAGATTAGAGATGGCAAATATATGGCACTCATGTCAACATTCCCCTTCCTGCGTCAGTGGCAGACAGTAGTAATTGATCACTGAGTTCTTTCTTGCTGACTCTAGCCGAGCCTTAGATTTCTTCCTGCAGTGGTGCTCTGACAGCCACTACCAGTTGATCAGAGCTGGCATTTATGTTGAGCTCTATATGCCATCTGAGGACCAGATGTTCCCTAAGGTTCCCCTTTGCTCAGGCATTTGAAGATTTTGTTTCCTCCGCTGTTCTCACCAGCCTCCCTAAGAAAACCTTGTCAGTGCTCAAAGCCTCCCTCTGCTCACACGCTCTGTTACAAGAGTGGGAAACACTATTGGCTAAGCATTTTTGACATTCCTCTCCTCTCCCATGTGTCATGAGAGACAGCTGCCCCATGTGCATGCAGGCCAGCCTCAGAGGTCCCCACGCTGACCAGGGTTTTGATTCCATTCATTTGAACATGCATCCAACGTTTAAAGCAAATGACAAGCCCTCTCCTTCCTTCAGCGCCTTCCCCAAACTTCCTGCAAATTCCTGGGGCAGGTTTTGTTCTTCTGCTTACCTTTCAATTCTGACTTTTTGCTTCCTCTGACTTCTCAGCCAGGCACCTATCAGCTCCCCTCCTTGGCTGTCCCTCGATGCATTCTCTCCCCAAGCTGGGCAGGGTCTCTTCCTTCATGCCTGTCAAAACCCCATCACCCCATGGCTGCTGTCATAGGTTAGACTTTTCCTGAAGGTTTGGAGTCATGGGGGAAGGGGAGGGCAGTGGAGGGATTACAGCCCAGGAGAGCCCAGTGCAAGAAACATTTTCAACTGGAATATTCCCACCTGTTTCTCCACGTCCCTCAGCCCACACTGCCCTGGTGATGTCCCCCGTACTCATTTCCCCTTCAGGCCCTCAGCCTACTTGCTGGGTCCACTGTCCCCTGGATCCTTTCTCACCAGCCTCCACCTCCCTTTCCACGACAGGGGAACAGACTTCCCTCTGTTTTCCCCAAGAGCTGCATGCCTCTTCTCCCTCACTGTTCGGAGGAACTTGAACAACGCCTGATCTTATTAAACAATTCATTTCAGTCCAAAGAAGTGCCTCCATGTATTTTCCTAAATAAAATGCTTTCTCCTCTAGTAGGAATTTTGCCATTCTTCTAGGATGTTAAAGCAGCCGCAGTCAGTCCTTGTTTTGAATAGCAATCATTATTTCATCTTGATGCTGAAGATGAGTAAGATGCATCCTTGCCTTCGAGGGGCTCACTGCTGGGTGGCAGATACAGACAAGCAAGCCATCATCACCTTATGAGTGAGCTGAGCTGCAGAGAGGACCAAGTAAGATGAACCCAGGCCCGAGGGTGAGGACAGGGGAGCGAAGCTGGGCAAAGCTTCCCAGAGGACGTGTGCCGGAGGGGAGTCGTGAAAGCTATACAAGAGTTAGGAGTAGACTGGTCAAGGACAGAGGAGGAGATATGGCACTTCAGGCAAAGGGAACTGCCTGTGCAAAGCCATGGAGTCTTGAAAGAGCTTCAGGAGGTCAACAGTTCAGTGCCTGCCCCCCGCCTCCATCCTCCCTCGCCTCTTCATGGAAGGGGGAAGGGAAGAGGTGGGGCTTGAGACATAGGCAGGGACAGATCTCAGGGGACCTTGGTGGGGACTCCTGTAGGCTGTTAATCTGGGAGCCATAGGGCTCTTTTAGAAAGACCCCTGGGCAGCCACTGGTGTGGAAGCTAGATTGGGGCAGAGACAGGTGGTTGATAGGAGCCCAGAGAATTACTGCTTTCTAGTCTCTGGGAAAAGAATAAAGGATCTAATTAAGAACGGTGGCAGTTCTGATGAAGACAAGAAGGTCTGCAGCATGTTTAGGGAGTGAGTGTGGGTTGGATTGGGCCAAAGGAGGTTGGCGGTGGAGATGAGGGACTGAGTGATGGATGGGATTAATTTATTGATCAAGATTTATTGAGAAACTTGCATCAGGACTTGATCAGGAGTCCTGGGTCCCCCGTCTAGGGACAGAATTCCTTCATGGCCTCTGACTTGCCCCCACAAAGAACTCTGAGGACTCCCCACGTCCACCCCTTGGTGTATACACCCCAAGCAGGTGCAGGAGCAGGTGACTCAGTGGCCCCACTGCCTTCTCACCAGAAGCACCCAGACTGCCAGTGTGTTGAATGCCAAAATCAGAAACAGAAATGTGAATTTCTCTCTCATGGTAGATTAATGAGAAGGTGTTCAGATCCAGGAGTTTGGGAGTGAATGAGTGTGGATGGTCCCAGGGGTTCCAATGAAAAATTCTGAATTACGTCTCTTTTGGTAAAACCCAAACAAAACTAGTTAGAAGAAAGTTCCTCAGGAGGACTGAGAGTCACCATCCTTCCTGGTGGGGAGTTCCCACAGTGGGGGTTGCAGAATTGGAATCGTCCCCTGGTTTGGGATTCCAGACTCTACAGGGCCTGGGAGGCGGGGAGTAGGCTATGAGTGCACATCTCCTCACTAGCTTTGCTTTCAGAACTTTGTTCCTCCCCCTGGAAAGAAGCCACAGTTCCTTCCAGAACCCACCTTCCCCATAGCCAGCCAGGAGGGTGGGATTCGGAGCGAGAGGGGATTGGTGTGTGCTTGAGGCTGGATAACTTGATTTTTAACTATTTTGAGTATTTTAATTAATATTCTTCCATTTGCAAGTATCAGAGACCAACTTGGCTTAAACAAAACTAGAGGATTTTTGTTTTTTGTTTTTGTTTTTTTTTTAAGGGATACAAAAATCATTGACCAGGAAGCCACCAAGAGACAGCACAGTCACCCTGCCTGTCTGCCTTGCTTTCTCTGGAGCCAGAGGGTCTTTTGTCTTTGATTTTCTCTGGGATTGTGCTTCACATTTCAATTTCATTGTCTCTGGGCTGGTTTTATCTACCCCTTTGACACATGGCGTCAGATAGTTGCAATACTGTTTCCAACTACCCCAACAGTGTGAATTAATGGATTCCACACGTTACCGTGAGGAGAACTTGATTGGCTCAGCTTGAGTCACGTGCTCACTGCTGTCTAATCAGCTGTAACTGGGAGGAGTAAGTCTCATCCTACAATTAATGCTACCGTGGTCAACCATCAAGGTGTCCAGAAGGGAACTCACAGTCCTCCAGAAGGTTCTACTATTCCCATCCCTGGGAAAGTGGGATGACAGTTCCTACCTACAGTGAGGGTGAAATGAGCTAACACATGTGGGGGTTCTTTGTCACCTCTGTAGCACCACATACAAATTGTAACTCTGCACCCACTTCTCTGGGACTGGAGGCACATGCTCCCCCACGTTGCCGCCCCCTGCCGAGGGAGATGTCCTGTAGATGGAAGGAGCAGGGGGGCAGGAAGGATATTGAGCTGCATTTTGACTGGGAGTGAGGGAACTTAGATCTGGGGTGGCTGGGATGGTCATGGCTCTGCTTGGGTAACTGTGAGCTTTGTCTCTGCTCTAGAAGTACTAGACAGAGATGGCAGGGTCAGCGATGAGGACGTGAGTGGAGGAAGACAGAAAGCCAAAGCCCCAAGGTGATGCCAGGCTCAGGGATCATGGCCATGTCTGGATTCTGGGAACAAGGAACCAAGGATCAAGTTCAGGGAAGTGCAGGCGACTTCTTCTGAGTGATTTGTGTGCTGCTGAAGCCAGGTTTCATTGGAACCTTAATAGATTAAGGTTCTCTCCTCAAATCACATAACATGTAAGTAAGGGGAGAATGGATTCAAATCCATCCTTTTGGACTCCGAAGCCACTGCATCTCCTTGTCTCTTGTGAGTTATTGGGAAAGGTTTTCCCCTCCTCTGGATGACTCCTTCTGTGAAGGGGGTTCAATTCGTATAACTCCAGGTCCCTTTTCACCCCGTTTCTTTTTCTACCCTGGGGAGATGGAATGACTCATCTTACCAGTCAGTAAATTTAGGAAGAATAACAGAGTATGTCTGTGCGGTACCTCCTCTGTCGTGGGAGTGATCTGTCCCAGAGGAGACCCGGAAGGCTGTACCATGCTGTGTGTCTTGATGGGCCGGGCCTCCCTCCCAGAAGTCTGCCCTGGTCAGCGTCACCATGACTCTTAAACCCAGGATTCATTCTCTGGCATGTCCTCTCTTCCACTAAGCTACATTTCCCAACTCAACTTCTGTCAGTAATATGGTCAATAATTTGATCTCCATCTATTTGTTTCATGAATTTTTTTTCTGGACTAAGCCAAGAAGAGGGTTGCTACTTCTTGGGAGCCCCTTGGAGACCCCCACATCACAACGGTTACTTACAAGATAAGTAGTCACGATGATAAGGGTAATTGTAGAAGTCATCCCCATTTATGGAGATTTTACTATGTGTTGACATCCTTGCATGAATTACCTCGAAACCTTGGCAGCCACCTGAAGAGATGGAAACTATCATTATTCCACTTTACATTTAAGAAAACAGAAGCTTGGGCTGAAGATTAAGCAGTGTGTCGAGTTAAACAACTAGTCCATGGTAGAACCCCGCTCTAGCCAAGACTGAAGCCACGCTCCTAACCACCAGGCTGCACAGCTTCCTGGAAAGTAAAGGTCCATGGAGATGGCATCCGTAGGGAGGGCTTCCCGGAGGAGGGGTGAACAGAGGCGCTGAACTAAATCTTGAAGGATAGACCAATGAATAATTTGAGCTGTTAGTTTTAGCAATTCTGTTTTGCTTTGTTCACTGGCAAGTCCCAGTGGTATGTACTTCATAACTCTTGGGTGCCTCTCCCTTGCATTTAGATATCATATCATTTGTTTAACTTGCTGAATAAAGTAATTAGTACCTGGGAGCCTACCTGCCTGGCAGGATATATTGGTGCAAGCGATGAAGTTTATGCCTTCAGGCTGTGCCGTGGAATTTGATGTAATTTGTCCCAAGGTTAGGGAAGACGATGGGGGACTTTGGCATCTCCTCCATCTCCGTCACGGAGTTAATTCATTGCGAGGGTGGAGGGAGGTGGCATTGGGCTGTTTCGCCACTAATGGGACTCCAGACGCTTTCCCACTGGAGTCTGACTTGCTTTATGGATGAAGCTGAGCAGCTACCAAATTCCCTTCACGGGGAGATGGCTTTCTTTCAAAGTCACAGGGACTGGGCCCGTGGAAGGGTCCCTCTCAAGTTCAGCCTGCGGCTTCGGCCTCCGCGGCAATGGCTTTTGCCCATGAGACTGTGGGCTCCTTGGGATGCGGACTTTATTTTATTCATCTCTGGGTCTCTGTTCCGGAAGAGACACAGCTGGGACTCTGCCTTGAACCAGTCTGCCCTGTCGCCTTTGTGTGGTGATAAGCCGCAGCTTGAAGGGAGGGTGAGATCAACCTACACCTGGCCCCCCCTTCACCCGGCCGGCACCCTCTGTCCACAGCGCAGCTCCATACTGCTCCCCTGAGCAAAGGGCTTTCTCTTTGTCTCCAGCTTTCTGAATTTTTGACACCCTCTCAGTCTCTGTTCTAACCTTCCTTTCTCTAGTCTTTAATTCCCTGGATTGTTCCAGATGGTATGGGGCTGGGAAGATCTGTAGTTCAGATCTCTAGGCTCTGGAGCTAGACGGCCTGGGTTCAAGCGCCAGCTGTGTTGCTTCTTTGCTGTGTGGCCTTGGGCAAGTTACTTAACCCTCTTTGGCCTGGTCTCATCTCTCAAAAGTGAGCAGATGGGTTCTTGTGAGGATCAGTGAGTTAGGCTATAGATAAAGCACGGAGAACGGTGCTGTACTGGACATGTGCCACCTGAAGGTTAAACCATCGTAATGCTGCTCTCTCCCTCCATCCTCTGTGCCTCCCAGGGACTCCTCACCTTCAGGAGACTGTTGGGGACGTGTGCCTTGTCCTGCTCTCGTCTGCCTCGAATCTGTGTCCACTGGCTCCGGGTCCAGCAGCCAAGCTGGACCCTCCCACACGGGCCTTGATGACAGTCCATGGATCTTAGGCAGCCTGAAGTGACGTGCGCGGGGCGGGCCGGCCAGCATGCCCATCCCTCTGCCCTTGGCTCTCCTCAAGGTCGTCCCAGGTGGGATGGGCTTCATGTCCTCGCATGCCCTCGACTTCTGAGGGCTGAGAGCTCTGTGGCTGGTGCTGGCGTTTCCAGGTAGAGAAACCAGGGGTCCTGCCCAGAGGAAGGATGAGGAGAAAGAAATGTTCAAAGGTCCTAACCTGACGTGGGTGAAGTGTCTTCCAAGCTCAATGTACTGAGGGAGGGGCGTGGGGGAGGGGACATGAGGGCGGGAAGAGGAGTGGATGCCAGGGAGGCACTGAGGTCCCTACAAGGGGAGGGCTAGGGGCGGCTTCCAGAGCAGAGTTAGGACTTAGGGGGAAGAGGTGACAGGTGTTGGGCTGAAGAGTGACTGACTATTCCAATAGTTAGAGTTGCCTCAAAGAGCTCTGTAAGGTGGTGAGCTCCCCATCGCTGGAGAGGCTGATGTTTGGGCTCCGTGGTGCTGATAACAGTTCTTTTTAAAAAAAATTTAAATACAGTCGGTTTACAATGCTGTGTTAGTTTCTGGTGTAGAGCATAGTGATTCAGTTACACATGTATATATATTCCTTTTCATATTCTTTTTCATTATGGGTTATTACAAGATATTGAATATAGTTTAAAACGTGATGCAAACGATAACACTTCTTAAAAGCTGACTATGTGCTAAGCCCTGCATTAAGCTCTTTATTGTCTCATTTAATCCTCACCACAACTTCATAAGGGTCAGTACACTGATCATTTCCCTCGTGTTGTAAACAAGGAAGTGGAGGGTTTATGTAACAGACCCAAGTCAGGAAGGCCCAGGCTCAGTCCTGGCCTGGCCCCTTCCTGTGCATCACTGGGCACGCCACTTTTGATTCCTCTAAGCCTCAGTTTCTGCACCTGGAAACCCATGAACTCAAAGAAAGTGCCCAGCAAAAATGTGCTACTCTAATTCTCAGGTGAACACAGCTGGCGCCAGCATCTCCTCTCTGGTTGGGTCGCTGTGGTCCTGGGTTGAATCAGGCTCCAGTCCCTCCTCATACCTGCAGTCAAAAGTCTCAGTTGCACCAAGAACATTTTCTCAAAGAGGGTTCTGCAGGATGTTGGTAGGTATCCATGAGAAAGATCCCTAATCAAGGCAGTTTGGGAAACAATGGGTAAAACAAAGCTAAGTCGATTATTTACTGCAGGACTTCTCAGAGCCTTTAAAATGCTGATGGGTACTGTGGGTCTCCTAAAGAAGGTTGCAAGATGCAGCATTCCCCAGATTTATTTAATCATGAGTCTTTCCATCCTTTTATTTTTGGTGTCATTGCCCAGGACTGTTGCTGACTCTCTAAGCAAATCACTTCTGGGAAACCTCACACCTCTCTGGCTCTTGGTAAGGGCCTGAGAGAATAATCAAGACAGGAGGCTGTCCTGATTGCTAGCACCCAAGTGGAATCACAGAACCTGCCAGGAGAATGACCTTCCCCAACCCCCTTCTGGGGGAGGCGGGCAGGTACACCCTGTGGGTTCTCTGGGTTCTGCCGGCAGCAACATGGAGGTGGGAGGAGTGACAGCAGGTACCGAGCCCACGACCTTCTTGAGCATCTGGGTTAGCTTATCCTTGATACCACTCAAGCTTGCCTCCTGTGCTTTAATTCTCTATCCTACGCACAAACGTTGCCCAGTCCTGTGCCAGGCTCTCCGTCTCGAGTTACAAGAGCATCCAGATCATCTAATCATTTTCTGGTTGTCGTTTCTGGGTCACCAAGAGGCTCCCTGATTGAGGCGTGTTGTTCCTGCTGACCAAGATGTTTATTAGTTCTGCCAATCCAACCCATTCCGTGTCCACCAAGAACACAGAACAGAGAAAATATTCCCAAGCTTGTGTTAGCACCTGCAGAACCTCTTACGGGGTACACTTCCTTTCTTATTATCTAGTTTAATTATTTCTCCCTATTAGAATACAATACATTTTCCTCCTAACCACTGGTGTACTTGGGAATCACGTCCTGAAGACAGTCAGAGGGAAGGAGGTCGGGGGACATCGCGGGCTGGACAGTGGAGGCTCGGTCTCCAGGCTTTAGCTCTGGCGGTGCTGAGGGGTGCTTGGGGAAGGCAGTGTCATCATTCAGGCCAGGAAGGGTCCAGCCGGCCAGCTCTGACCCTGTGGCCTCTAGGCCCTTGGGAGAAAGAAAAATGAGTCAGCGTCAGCCCCCGCGTAGCGTGCTTCCCTCCTAATCGGTGCCAGGGCCCCAGATACCAGGGCTGTAATTACTTATGCTGTCGGGAGAGGGGAGTTCTTACAGTGATTTATCATGGAGGCGACAGAAAATGACAATTGCTCATCACTTAAAACAATGAGCCTGCCAGATGCTGGCCACGCAGGTGTGGGCACGAGGAGGTGGCGGCATTCCATCTCTAGAGGACTTCATTGGCCGAGTTAATGAAAGATTAGCCTCAAAGGGAGACTTCCCTCCAGGGAGAGGCACCACCTGGCGTCTGTGAGGCCTTGGTCAGGGCTGTGCCGCCCACGTGGGCCCTTCTAAAAGGTTTTAAAAACAGGGCTCAAACTTTTACTACATCAGGCGCTGTGCTGAGTGTTTTGTGTCTGTCGTCTCATGACAGCTGGTACGCGGCAGGTGTCATCTCTCAGGTGCCCCAGCAGGTAGAGGTCCCCCCAGCTGGATCGCTCTGAAGGGCCGAGACAACCAGCTGCCATGGCGACCGCATAGCCATACCCATATACCTACTTCCCAGGACAGAAGTTGATGGCCAGGCGTAAGATTTGAGAGGCAGAAGTGAGCACTGGGGGTCCCAATTTCCCTGCATTTGGTCTCCACATCATAGATGTTCCCTGACTCATTACACCAATGTGGCAGCTGGGATGTTCTTTTGTGTCCTCTCACTGTCTTTGTTTTCCTCTGGCTGGTCTCCTGTGCAGCAAAAGCCCTCCACATCACAGCCCTCCTCCACCTTTCTGTTCCTAGGAACACCCTTCTCCAATGTCCCCTTCCTCAAGGGGCAACACAGTGCAGGCGTGAAGAGCGTGCCGCTGGAGTTTGAGTGCCTGCCTTCGAATCCCAGCTCCGCGTGTTAGCTGTGTGACCTTGAGCAAGTTATCTAACCTCTCTGGGCCTTGGCTTCCACACTTGTAAAATGGAGGTACTTAAACTATCTACCTCAGGATTACTATAAACCTTACAGGAGTTAATGTGTGTAAAGTGCTTAAAGCGACTTTAGTGTTAATTATTATTACTTCATTGGTATTTTGAGCACTCAGAGACTGTAAAATGGTGCAGCAGCTACGGAAAACAGTATGGGGGTTCCTCAAAGAATTAAAAATAGATTCAGCAATCCCACTTCTGGGTATATATCCAAAAGGATTGGAATCAGAATCTCAAAAAGATGTCTACACTCTCATGTTCACTGCAGCATCATTCACAAGAGCCAAGGTACAGAAACAACCTAAATGTCCACTGATAGATGAATGGGTGTAGACAATGTGGTCTGTTTGTACAACGGAGTAGTATTCAGCCTTGAAAAAGAAAGAGATCCTGTAATGTGCTACGACATAGATGAACCTGGAGAGCATTATCCTAAGTGAAATAAGCCAGTTACAGAGGACAAATACTGCCACTTTTATGAGGTGTCTGAAGTAGTCAGATTCACAGAAGCAGAGAGTAGAATGGTGGTTGCTGGGGGCTGGCGGGTGGGGGAAGTGGGGAGCTGCTATTCAATGAGTATAAAGTTTCAGTTCTGCAAGACGAATAAATTCCAGAGACCTGCTCTATAACATAGTGCTTATGGTTAACAATACCATATTGTACACTTAAAATTTTTTTTAGGAGAGTAGATCTCATGTTAAGAGTTCTTATCTTAAAAACAAAACAGTAAAAAAAACACACACAAAAAACAAAGGGTCGTGAAGAAACTTTTGGAAGTGATGGATATGTTTATCAGGTTGCTTGTGACAGTGATTTCATGAGTATACACACATGTCCAAACTCATCAGATTGTATATTTAAATTAATTAATGTATAATTTTTATATATCAAGTATTCCTCAATAAAGCTATTAAAAAAATAGAACTCAAAACAATAGGAAAATATCATTAAAATAAATAAGTAAAAAACATTAAAACCACTGTTTTGAGCACCCAGCATATGCCAGTGCCAGGACTGTTGCTGCCCTCAGTGCACTCAGTCTTCTCCAGAAACGAGATATCAGTCAGATAATCACATAAATAAGTATGTACTGAAAATCATGATGAATGCTGCAAAGAGGACATGCAGAAGGCAGGAGAGCATATAACAGAGGGATGTGACCTTACGTGTGAGGCCAGGAAGGGTTTCCTGGGGAAGTGATGTTTCAGCTCAGACCTGAAAGATGAGTAAGAGGTCAACAGACAAAGGGAGAAGAGAGTATTCTAAGTATACCAAAAAAAAAATCCCCCCAAAACCCCAAAAACAAAAACAGCAAAGGCATGTACAAAGGTCCTGGGGTGGGAAGAAGCAGAGCCAAAAGGAAGACCGATATAGACAGGGCACAGAATGAGGTGATGTTAGGGAGACATGCTAATTTCCCACACTGGTTGTTTCCTTTCCTCTTTCTGCCCCATTCCTTCTCTCCTTCCAGAGAGAAGATTCCTTCCTCAGGGAAGCCCTCCCAGATTGCCAGGTCAGGTCTCCATGTCGTTCTCCTCCATTGTGCTGATCTCAGTTTGTTTATTTTTTAATTGAAGTAGAGTTGATTTACAATGTTGTGTTAGTTTCTGGTGTACAGCATAGTGATTCAGTTATACATATATATATATATATATTCTTTTTCATTATAGGTCATTACAAGATATTGAATGTCTCTGTGTTATATAGTAAGACCTTCCTGCTTGTCTATTTTATGGATAGTAGTTTGTATCTGCTAGTCTCAAACTCCAAATTTATTCCTCCATTTCTCCTTTCCCCTTTGGTAACCATAAGTTTGTTTTCTATGTCTATGAATCTCTTTCTGTTTTGTAAATACATTCGTTTGTATCCATTTACATTCCCACCAATGGTGTAGGAGGGTTCCCTTTTCTCCACACCCTCTCCAGTATTTATCATTTGTAGATTTTTTAATGATGGCAATTCTGACCAGTGTGAGGTAATTCTTCATTGTAGTTTTGACCAGCACTTCTCTGATAATTAATGATACTGAGCATCTTTTCATGTGTCTATTGACCATTTGTATGTCTTCTTTGGAGAAATGGCACTGACCTCAGTTTTAAATTACACACTGTGTGTGTGGTTATTTGATTAATCTATGACTCTTCCACGAGACTCAAAACCTTACGAGGACAGTGCCTGACACATCCCTGGCACTCCATATGCACTGAATAAACTCAGCAGGTGAAGAAGAGGGGGAAAGGCATTCTAGGCAGAGGGAATAACACATGCTAAGGCCCAGAGGAGAGAAGGAATCTGACACTCTTAAAGCAGGCAAGTCAAGGGTCTGGTCAGACTGGGCTAAAGGCAGGGCTAGATGGTTGAGACATTGTCAACCCAGTTAAGGATTTGAGACCTTCTCCCAGGTGCAGTGAGAAACCTTCACAAAGTTGTCATCAGGGCTGTGAAGAGGTAGGATTTGTGCTTTAGCAAGATTGCTTTTCTTGTAGCTTTGGTGAGACTGGAGGCAGGGAGACTAGGCAGGAGGCTATGGCACCAGCCCAGGAGGGGAACAGGGGTGGCTGGGAATAGGATGGTGGCAGCGGTGCTTGAGGGAAATGGACACATGGGAGATGGGATGGACAGCACTTGGTGTGGGGCTGAGTTGAGGAAGGCGTCAAGGAAGATGCTCAGGTCTGTAGCCTGGGCAGCAAAGGGCTGAGGGTTTGCACAGGGGTGTGATGGGTCCAGGCTAATTCTCAGGGGCAGGCGGAGGCCTGATTGCACAGGGCTCTTGCCCTCCAACGCATCTCAGAGGAGTCCTCTGGGCTGGGCTCCTGATACCTCCCGCATTCAAAGGCTCAGAGGCTTCACCCAGGGTCACCTTCAACTGTTAAACACCATCCCATTACAGATAGCAGTTCTGGTCCCGGTGTCTGGCCACCTGAAGTCCCACCTGAGTCAGCTACTGGAGCTCAGGAAGTCTCTGCTGGTCTGCAGTGTGGAGAAAGGCGCCCTCCTGTGGAAATCAGAGGGACAGCGCCTTCTCAGTCTGCAAAGCCCAGCGGAGCCAGGTCTGGGTTTAGGAGGTTTGAACCAATTTGAGCTTGTTCCCAAAATCTCAGATAAGAGCACCAGGGGGCTCCCTTGAATCTTGAGAAAGATTAGCACAGGCGAAAAAAGGAAATTGGATTTCCTTACCTTTGTCTTGCGTGGTTTTTAACAGACTCATGGGACTTAAATCTTCGAGGGGTAGCACAGGAGACTGGGGTTTATTTATTTATTGACTGACTGATTGATGATCATTCACCCCCAACACACAGTTGTTGAGAGCTGACTATGCAAGGTCCTGGAGTGCCATGGGAGTCAGAAGGCCAGGACTTGCCGCTAATCCACCTGGTAACCCTGGAAGAGGCCCTTCTCCTTCCTAGATTGATAGCCATAAAAGCCACACTTTATTGAGTCATTTGCATCTTCAAGGCACGGATCACTTTAACCATTCAAAATGATACACTGAAGTAAGTAAGATTAGCCCCATTTTACAGAGGAGAAAGCTGAGTTTGGAGAGATTTAGTAACTTGCTCAAGGCCACATGGAAACTTAGGGAGAGCCGCAGTTCAAACCTGGTGCTGAAGACCGAGAGTGAATGCACTCTCCCATTGGGCATCTGGGCAGTGGGGCACCGGGAAAGGATTTGAAGTAGGAGGGCGACATGATCAGGTTGTTTATGGAAGATGGATTGAGTTGGGGAGTGACCAGATAGGAGGAGTTGATAGTGGGCCAGGCCAGGGATGAGGCTGGAGTGAGGGCAGAGTCCACAGTCCTGGAGATGGGGGGCCAGATATGAACTGCATTGGCAAGGGCACGTCCCTGGAATGTGGGGTCTGGGTGCACGGTGGGGAGGAGGATTCTGAGGATGTCAGCTGTGCAATGACAAGATGGTGGAGCCACTGCCTGAGACACAGAAGGTGGAGGAAGAACAGGTCTTAGGGGAAGACAGATCTCTCCAGCCAGAAGGTGCCCAGCCAAGCTGTCCCAAGCAGCGATGCCTGAGAGGGCCCTGGTCTTCTTTGGTGTGAAATCCTATCTTTTTCTGATGGGTTCCCAGGCAGGAGCCATATCTCCTTGTTTAGTCTTTAAGAATCACTTGAAATTGTGTGTGTGTGTGTGTGTGTGTGTGTATGTTTATTTCTTAGCTTTTAACCTTGCCAACTTGTGCTTCTTAAGTACTAATTACCTCTCGGACTCTGACAATTCTGCTTTCTTAAAACAGTCTCAGCAGGCTTCTCCTGTCAGTGAGAGGCCAAGCATGTGGCTGTCTTTGCGCAGAAGGTCTCTGGACAGCGCTGGTCCTGGGATAATTAGCCAGAGAGGCCGAGGCTCCTGCAGCAGACAAGGTGACTCAGGGCTGGCAGCCACAGCATCTCCATAGTAGAGTCCTGGTCTCCAGGGAGAAGATGTTGCAGCAAGCTGCTGGCCAAGCTGCCTTCTGTCCCCTCAAGCCTAATGAGAAGAGACGGGCCAACCAGTGTCTGCTGGACTGGGGCACAGGGGTATCCACTGAAGACCAAGAGACAGCCCCACTGGTCTCATAGCACTGGAAAGGAAATTACCTTCCTCCTGCAGGGATAGAACACACTGCACGGTCACCAAGCTCCCTACACCCTGGAACCAACTCTACTAAGTTCAGGGCTGAGCCTTCCTCCAAGACAGAGCACTGATAGTCGAGGG
The DNA here is from genome assembly GCF_048564905.1 of Vicugna pacos. Taxonomy (NCBI): domain Eukaryota; kingdom Metazoa; phylum Chordata; class Mammalia; order Artiodactyla; family Camelidae; genus Vicugna; species Vicugna pacos. The sequence continues at coordinate 43,105,002 of NC_132999.1, forward strand.
GCAAGAGTAGGGCCTTCAAGAGACGTGAAAGGTCAGGGCTTATTCTTCAAGGGAAGGGGTACACATAGCAGATATATGTGAGAGGTGATAAGAGCCACTCAACCCTCTCCTGCACCCCAGCACTGCATGCAGTGTGGTGTAGACCAGTGGTTAAAATATGTGTAGGAGAGGAATATAATGCCCCACCCTTTACTTTTCTGAGTGTTTCTCTGAGACTCCTGGAATAAAAGTCAGATGAACAAGAGAAAAACAAACAGAAGTTTATTAACCTGTTTACTCAAGTCTACATGGGAGACACCCAGAGAAAAATAAATAACTCAAAGAGTTGGCTAAGAACTCAGGCCTAAACGCCATCTTCAGCTAAAGGGAAAAGAAAGAATTGGTGTTGGGGAGGCCAGTTTTGGGGAAGGAGGGTGACCAGGAAAAGCAGAGTAAACAAGAGTACAGTTATACAGATTTAAGTTGGTGCCTTCCTCACTGGTAGGGGTGTAAAGTTGTCTCTGTGGATTAACCTTTGTTCTTCTTGGTCCAGAATGGAGGAGGGACACATTTGTAAATTTATGTCCCACGTTTAGGCAAACAGAGGTGGGCAGAGAGCTTTTCTTGTATCTACTTCTTCTCAAGTGCCTTCAGCTCAAAATAATCCTTATGCCAAAGCAGCATTCTCTAGGGTGGCATGTTCTATTTGGAACGTCTATTTGGAACCTCTACGTGTTTGGACTCTGGCAAACCTTGGTTCAAATTTCAACTCTAACTTCTTCTTGTAGGCAAGTCACTCAACCTTTATGAATTTCAGTTTATGTAAAGCAGGAATAATAACAGACCTGATGCCCCCAGAGTGGTAGCAACGATCTGAGGTTATATTACTTGCTGGGGCTGCCGTAACGCAGTACCACACACTGGATGCTTTAAGCAACAGAAATTTACTGTCTTGCAGATCTGGAGGCTAGAAGTCCAAGATCAAGGTGTTAGTGGTGTTGGTTCCTTCTGAGGGCTGTGAAGGAGAGTCTGTTCCATTCCTCTCTCTAGTCTCTTGCAGATGGCCATCTTCATGTTCATGTGGCATTCTCCCTTAATGCTGTCTGTCTGTCTCCAAAATACCCCTTTTTATAAGGACACCAGTCATACAGATTAAGGCTCACCCTGATGACCTCATTTTAACATGATTATTTCTGTAAAGACCCTGTCTCCTAACAAGATCATGTTCTGAGTTACCTGGGGTTAGAACTTCAATTTATGAATTTTAGGAGGGGCACGAAATTTAACTCATGACTGACATTGAAATCAAGACACTTATTAGACAGTGTAGGGTTAGACAGAACAGACTAAGCATGCTGTAAATCACGATCCCTAACCTCCATCCCCCACCCGTGCGCTGTTTTAGCCTCTGTTTTAGCTCTGTGTAGCTTGTTCCCTAATGCCTCCTACCCTATTCATTCCTACGCTAATCTCCATCTCTTCTCTGTCCTCACTTGAGGATTCAACTGCTGTCCCCAAGACAGGAAGGACCCCTGGTGAATGGTGTGAAAGGCTGAATCATCCGGTGTGTGGCCCACAGGTCCAGCCTGCTGGTCTGAACCTAGTTCTCAGATGATAAGTGAAGCCGGCTCCCACATCTCTGATGGTCTGCACTCTGGGGCTTGCTCACTTCAACCTCTAGAAAAGGATGTGGGTAATGGTTAAGAATGTGGACCCCAGGGGCGTGTATAGCACAGTGGTAGAGCACATGCTTAGCATGCATGTGATCCTGGTCAATCCCCAGTACCTCCGTTAAAAACAAACAAACAAACAAAACCCTAATTACCTTCCCTGCAAAAAACACAAAAAAAATTAAAAAAAAAAAAGAGAGAACATTTACTGCTTGCCTAGTTCAAGGACTGGCAAACTACAGCCTTTGGGCCATATGTGGCCCTCTGCCTGATTTTGTAAATAAAGTTTTATTGGGACACAATCACACCCATTCATATTGTCTATGGCTGCTGTTGCTTTACAAATGCAGAATTGCATACTTGTAATGGAGACCGTATGGCCTGCGAAGCTGAAAATACTATCTGGCTTGTTACAGAAAAGGCAAATATCTTAACCTCTTGTGCCTCACTTCCCTATTTATTCATCGGAGTTGGTAATGATGTCTTCCTCCTGGTACCTCCCTCCTATTACAATGGCATTGTGATTATTAAATGACCTGATACATGTCATGCTGCATTGGCCATTAGTATTATTATTACGTGAGTATTAGTATTATTACTATACAAATTGCAGCCAAACTCCATGGTCCCAGAGCCATGCGGTCTTAGTTGGAGGTGTAATCAGGGCCCAAGGCCTGAGCACACAGCAGCCTTGATGCAGGAGCTCAGCCTCTTTAAACGCATAGCATCTTCTGGCCTGAGAGGACCTCTCTGGCTACTTCTGGCTTGCACAGATAGGCAAGTGGTGTCTCTAGTTTGTATTTCCAGGCTGTCCCAGACCTGGATCTCACGCCTGCTCCTGTCTACGCCATCCCATTTGACCACTATTTATTGAGCGCGTACTATGTGTGCAGAGTCCTGAGTGGGGCATTCGCGTGTCTAGAGATAAAATATGACATCATCCCTGCCGTCAAATTTATCATCTTCCTTCCACTCCTTATATAACAGGGCACCTGGTAGATGAGCCCTCACAAATTTTAAAGTGGAAAAACTTATTTTAAAAATAATGCAAAACGTCTGTCTTTTAGGGTGGAGACCATCCCTTTGTTCTTGGCAAAACCTCGAGTGGGCCCTCGTGGTTATGTAAATGAGAAGCAAGTGCTCTCCCTGGTGCTTGAAGAAGACCTAAATGCAATTGCTTCAGACTGCGATGTTAGGTGTGCTGCTTAGTAATGTAAGTCAGGAGGGTATTTTAGCGGAACCATGCCTCTGCAGATTATGTTTCCTTCAGAGAAATGTTTCCTTTCTAATTCTGGATCCAGACTGTCCGATGCTTGTAAATTGTCGCATTTGTACCAAGATGTTTTCCTTAGAGCCGTTGTGGGAAGGAAGGTAGAGAACATAGAAGGGGGGAGCTTCTGGTCACTGCCTGGGAAGCAGTCGGGGAGGGTCTGGGCTGGCCTCGGCCAGCGCAACCTGACCGGCGACCCCACCGTGGGATTCCCGCGGGGTTGTCTTCTTGGGCACCTCATGCCAGACCTCACTTCTGTGAGGGGTGGTGGTCAGTTTCAGTGGGGCCCCCATTGCCCATCATTTAGGGAGAAGATTTAAGGACCTGGGAGGACTGTGCTTGGACAGGACAGGCTGGCCAGCAGGGAACCAGTCCAGTAAGGGGTTTCGAGGTCAAGTTTGGGCTTGAATGTTCCACCGGTGGCCGCTTGGAGCAGAAGCTCTAAATCATGCTTTATACTGTACTTCCTTTTGTTTAGTCCCAAATCTGCAGTAAATTCTTGCTAAAGTTCTAGCCTATCTGCAGCAGTGACGTAGGCAATCGGGGTTAGCAAACTGGGGGAGGAGATGAGCGGGGTTCAGAAGAGCAGCCAGAACCCAAGCAGGGCAGCAGAGGTGGCCATCGGGTGGCATCAGGGGAGGCCAGCTTGGCTCAGCAGCCTCTTGACCTCACTGGAGGCCACGGCAGCAGCTCCTTCTGGAATACTCCAGGCCGTACCTTGGAAGACGCTCAGAAGGAGCTGGAGGACAGGCTGAGGGGTTCATCTCCAGCAGCGAGGGGATGCTCTCTCAGAATAGGCAAAAACAGCAGCCTGCGCCCCTTCATTCCTTTGTCTGCTAATCAAAACCACCTGGTAATGATCTGTACTTCCTTTTGTCTTGGGATATTTCACTGTCATCTTTCCCCTGGTTGACGTGCAGGATCTAAATAAATTTAATATCTGTTTGGCCTATTGATGTTAGACATGACAGAGAGCACTAAAGTAAAACCACCTGTGACAGACTGTCTAGAGCAACCGAACCCTCCAGCACGTGTGAATAGGTGCTAAAGGTCGCAGATGCCAAGAGTTCACAAGGAGGAGGGAGGAGGGGACCTCTCAGGACAAGCATCCTTGGAGTAGGGGCTATGATCATGATGGCAGGTGACCCTTCTGGTGGTTGTCATGGTGATGAGAAGGGGGCTGAAAATGAAGGTGCCTGTGCAAAGTTGCAGTGGGAGAGGGTGGCTTTCTCTTTCTTACCAAAGCATATGCTGAATGTCCACTTTTTGAGCTTGGCAGATAACACCTCTTTTCCAGTTCCCATGATGCGTCATTCAGTCAAGTCTCCAGGGCTTCCCTGAACTGGATGCCCTGACTCTGTCTGCTGCTCTTGGTGCCAGGATTGTTCTCTGCGGGGGACACAGGAGGTGCTCTCAGGGCGGGAACTAGCTGTGTGTAGCAAGGCAGCAGGTTAGAAGCCAGTTTCCTCCGAGAGGACCTATGCAAGAAATGCTCGCAGAGGAAGGGGCTAGAAGAAATCCCAGGGAGAAACCATTCAGTACGTGAACCAGCCACCTTGCGCACCTTCAGAGCCCCGAGGGTGCTGTCTCCTTTGCAAAGAGGCTGCATGGATCAAGCAGCACTTTATTTGGAAAATTCAGGTCTACAGCCTGCTTTCCAGCAACTTGGAGCCAAGTGTCTGTTGGTGCATAATGTTTGCCAGTTCCTACCTACGAGTGATTTGCATAGGAAGTCCCTGGCCCTAGAGGGGGCTTGGCAATCTCTCCAGGACTCTGGGGTGCTCTATTCAGGTGGATCCCTGAAGCATAAAAGGAGAACAGAGTGAATGGGCTGCAAATCACGTGGTTTGGAGAGAGTCAGGTGGCCTAGAGCAGTGGTTCTCTCTCTCTTTTTTCTTCCCCCTCTTCTCTTTATTCCATATACACCTAGTTACAAGTTCAAAAAAAAAAAAAAGGCAGAGAAGGGTGTGGGGAAGATTTTTGTGATGTGTAGGGGGTGGGAAGGGAGAAAGGGTTGAGAACGGGTCCTCTCTCTCCACACACAGCCCTGGACGAGGGCTATGGCCCCCATGGAATCTGAGGAGGAGCTAGGCAAAGATGCAGGGTAGCCGAGGGATGGAGGAGGCCCCTAAACCCAGAGCTCACCGCCAAAGCCCCTGCAATGCATGGCAGGGGTAGAACAGAAAAGGGGAGGAGGTTCAAAGATGGAGCAGCAAAATGAAAAACCATGGTAGTGGATACAGGAGAAGAGGCATCATCCTGGTAAGGAGATTAAGGAAGGAAAAGGAGGTAAAGGGGCCTGTGGAAGGCAGAGGCGGCGAGCCCCGCCCCTCCGAGCTGGGTTGCTTGTGATTCCAGGAGAAGGAAGCCTGGAGACGGACAGGTCTCGGCCCCCGAGAGCAGAGGAGAGATGTTCTGGGCTGCTGTGGGGCCGATGTCCTTTTTCTGGAAATAACGCAGACAAAGACAGAACTTACGACTTTTCTTTTGAATAGGAATTGGATTTTTCCAGGGGAGGACGTTTAATAAGTTTCACTCAGGAAGTCTCTGTTACCAATAAAGACTTAACAAAGTTAATTAGACTAAACAGCAATTATCGTGTCTCCTCATTGTTCAATTATCTGCTGAACTGGTGTTTCCTGATTAATTTTCTGATTAAAATGTATTAAACTAAGAAGACCAGCAAACAGGCCTTGACAGGTTCCCAAAGAAGGAGGGAAGCTGCAGCTGGCTGTGCAGGGCAGTGGGTGCCGGGGCCACGAGGTTGTGTCCCACCTTCCCGGGTAAGGGTCTGGGGCAGGTGGGAGGGCGAGGGGAGAGGGGGTGGTGTCCTGCCCGCCTGCATCCCCACAGGAACAGCTATCTGTGTCCTGATTCAGCGTCTCCCTTTCCCCAATCCTGGGCTTCCTCCTGGATGGGAATGGCATCTTGGCAAATGGCACCTACCTGTAGGTGCACTGCAGAAACGGGGGAGTCATCCTCCATCTCCCTCGCTCCCTCCTTGGCCTGCCCAGGGTGTATTATCATCATTTCCTTGTAAATATTCTTAACTGCCTTCCTAGCAAAACCTCCATCCTGGCAAGAGCCTCATCCTGTCTAACCCCACTAATTGGTCCTCCCTGAACCAGCACCCCTGAGCCTTGCAAAGAAACCCTATAACCCTGCCGACCGGTGTCGCTTTGCATTCATGACCAGAGACCTCAGATGAGCACTCAGCGTTGCCCAGCAAGGCTACCACACTTCCTCCCTGTGTTCCCTCTCCCACTCTGAGACAGCAGCCTCTCTCTGCTCAAACCCCCAACCCTCCCCCTCTCTTCCCCACTGCCAGCTCACGACCTTGCCTTACACTTCACTGAGACACAGAAGCAATCAGACAAGAACTCCTGTGTCTTCCCATCCCCAAATTGACAAGTCTCCTCCTACTACCGTGGAAGACGTGTCCCTACTTTTCACAGAGGCTGACCCCTCCCTGGATCCCATTCTTTTTCACCTTCTCAAGGACTTCATTCCTGTAAATATCCTTTCTCTTCCCTGCATCATCAGTTTCGTCCCTCTCAACTCGATCATCCCATTAGCATACAAAATGCTGTAGTACCTCTCATCTTAAAAAGAAGAAGAAAAAGGAACTGCCTTCAAACGGCACATATATGCCATAGTTACTCCTTTGAATGTCGGATGCATTTCACAATAATACAAAGTAAAACAAAAGTTCCTTTCCTTGACCCCACGTTCCATCCTTGTGTCGCCCAGTTTTTCTACTGTCCTTTGCAGCAAAATTTCTCAAAGGAGTTGTTTGGATTCATTGTCTTCACTTCCACGCCCCTCGTTCTTTCTTCCATGTCCTTGAGCTTGGCTTTTGTCGTCCCTAGGCCACTGAAATTGCTTGCATCATGGCCAACAACCCCACGTTGCCCAATCCAATGGCTTTTTCTCTTCTCTCCTCTCAGCCACGCTCTCAGCAGCATGAACACTGCCTGTCAGCCCTTTCTCCTGGAAACGCTGGCCTGGTGCTCATTCTTCCTCACTCTCTGCTCCTTGTCAGTCTGCCTTGCTCTTTCCTCCTTGACGCCATGCCGAAGCCCTAGGGATTCTGTGCCCTAGTAGTCTCCTCCTTCTACACTCTCTTTAGGTGATCTCATGAGACTTGGCGTCAACATCATGGCTTTAAATTCCTTCTATGAGCTGAATGACTCACACACTCCCAGCTCCAACCTAAATCTCCACCTTGAGCTCCAGTGTGAACGTGCAACGTGGGACTCCACATTTCTGCTTGGATATCTGATAGATGTTCCTAACTGAATCCATCAAAAGTGAGCCGCTGAACTCCCTCCACCCCTAACCCAGATCCACTCCCTCTAGGTTCTTCCCATCTCAGCAAATGCCACTGTTGTTTGTCCAATTACTCAGGCTAAAAGTGTGACATCTTTCTTGAGTCCCCTCCTCCTCTCCCACTCACAACTAACCAGCAAGTGTCACCTCTTGATTCTTACCACTCCTCTCCATCTCCACTGCAACCTCTAGGCCAAGTCATGTCTGTCCTTGCCTGGACCAATGCCTCCTAACATTGGCTTTTACTCATTCCTATAGAGTCTTTTCTCCATAGAGCAGTGTATCAGTTATCTATTGCTGTGTAACAAGGCACCCCCAACCTTAGTAGCATCAAACAATAACCATTTCATTTGCTCGCAATTCTGTGGGCCAGCAGTTTGGGCCAGGCTCAGCCAAGCAAGTGGTTTTTTGGCTGGTCTGACCTGGGATTACTTGTTCCACTGCAGTCAGCTGACAGATCGGCTGGGGTTGGCTGGTGTAGAACAGCTAGAACAGCTTGTCTGCTCTATGTGATCTCAGCCTCCAATAGGCTAGTCTGGGTTTTTTCACATGATAGGGTGATTTATGCCTGGTTCTTAATTTATAAAGGTGAGTAGGTGAAGACATGGAGAGGTTAGTGCCATTAAAAGAATAATTTAATGTTACTCACAGTTCCCTTAGGGAAGAGAGGCATAAGCACTCCATGTAGCGCCTCAGGGGGAAGCACCAGGAGTGGTCAAGAGGCAGAAAAGAGTGAGGGGAAGGCCCTGGCTACGGCCTCCATTGGAATTTCTGCAGGAAGCAAGGCAGGGCAGGGTAAACAGCTTAGGATTGGCTAGTTTAAAGAATTCCAGCAGGCTTTGAGGCACTGGGGCTGTCCCTAGTTGTCTAGTAGCTGGCCCTGGATGACTTAGGGCAGAGGAAATATTGGCCTAGGGTGAGAGTTAGAGAAAGGAGGTGGCTGGGGATTGGGGCCTGGGGTTGGTTGGTCTGTATATGAAGGGTGGGCTCACCGACAAGTTGTTTACTGTCTAGGAATTAGCTAGTCCTGGGAGGGGCATTCTTTTTCCAGCCAGCAAGGCCCTCTGCAGATGCCAAGGCATCATAAAGTGTAGGAAATGGTAAATGTGATTAGAACACAGGGTAGCAAGACGGTAAGAGTGGAAGGAAGCTGTACAGTGTCTCTGCTGAGGTTTAGCTTCAGAACTCCCAAACATCACTGTCACTGCATTCTGTTGACCACAGTGAGTTATCAGGCCAGCTCAGGTTCAAGGGGGCTGGAGAAACAGGCTTCTTCTCTTGCTGGAGGAGTGGCAAATCACACAGCAAAGAGGTGTTCATACAGGGATTGGAGGAAATTGTAGCCATATTTTGCAACCCTTTACAAGCAGACGGAGTGATGTTTTAAAAGTAGGAATCAGAGGATATCACTCTCCTGTGTAAAACCCTCTGATGCCTTCCTTCCTGCTGCTACTGAAATAAAAACCCATGGCCCTGCAGGCCCTCCATGATGTGGTCCCTGCAGACCTCTTTAATTTTATCCCTCACCCCTACTCTTGGTTCACTGTGCTCTGGTCACACTGGCCTTCTGTCTACTTCTTGGATGCTCCTAGCTAATTCCAGCCTCAGGATCTTTCCCTCTGGAATGCTCTTCCATAGGCCTTAGCCATTTTGGCTCCTTCATCCATTTTTTTAGGTCTTCTCAGCTCAAGACTAGCAACCCAGAAAAGGATTTCTTAATCTGCTAATCCAAATAATCTTTCCTTACCTCGACCATGAAAGTCCCTCTCTAATACATGGCTCTGTATTATTTCTCATAATTAATAATGACTAATACCAAGTGCTTACAATGGGCCAGGCCAATTCTAATTCCCTTATACATAGTAACTCATTACACCCTCACGACCACCCTGTGGGGTACATAATATTAATGTCCTTATTTTGCAGATGAGGAAATGGAGGCATGGAAAAATTTAGTGACTTGCCCAAGCTCACACACCTTTAACCACATTTATTTTTGTTTTTCTTTGTTTTATTATTATTTCTTCACCCCACTATATGTTTCACGGGGGTAAGAGATTGGCTGTCTTGGTCAGTGTTAAATTCCCAGTGTCTGGAGCGATGCCTACCTTACTATCTAGTAGATGTTCCACAAATATTTGTTGAACAGATGGATAAGCCTTCCATTCCAATGTGTTGCCAAATCCGTCTACCATACTTCCTAAGCATTTCTTAATTTCGGCCACCTTTCTCTATCTATATTTCTACCACGTGAGTAAAGATAATCTCTTACCTGGTCCCTTGTACCAACCTTTGTAGACTCAGCTTCGCCTCCTCCCACCCACAGCAGAATGAGCAAGCTGAAATTAAGAAGTGAGACTACAGTCTTCTGCTTAGAAACCTCTCATAGCCTCCGATAATCATCATAACAAACTGCAAACTCTGTGAACTCCTTAGAGTGGCCTACGTGGGCCTTCCTGATCAGGCTCCCTCTCTCTCCCAGAACCCCTAGCACCACGCTCTCCACTGTTCCCCAAACTTGCAGGACCCTTTCCACATCCATGCACTTGCGTGGGATGCCTTTCCTCCCTCCAAGCAGACTCCTGTTCTTCTTTTGAAACCCACTTTAAATGGCCCCTGTTTGTATTCACTAGCATATCATTTGTAACTCACTTCTACAAACCAGAAATACTCACTTATTCGCCCACACATCCATCCATCCATGCATCCATCCATCCATCCATCCATCCATCCAGCAAACAGTTACAGAAAACAACATTTAGAAGCTCAGTCTGTGGGTTAGAGAGGAGCAGTATGGTGGGTTTTAAAAAATATTTAATCATCTGCATGTTTGTTTCTTCCTTTACATTGAAAGCCTCGTTTGGTTTTATATCCCTAATGCCTAGATTAATAAATATTTGCAGAATAAATGAAGATAATTATGAAACAGCAGAGACTATCGAGAGAGAATTGGAGCAGACCTAGTCCTGTGTGGGAGGGTCAGGAAAGGCTTCCTGGGAGAGGAGATGTCTGAGCTGAAATTTACCTATTTCTTGCCTTTCCCTCTCATATTGTGAGCTTCCTAAGGTCAAGGATTCTGTGCTACTCATATTTTTAACTGGGCCAGCATGTAATATAGTGCTTGACACAGACTAATTATCTCAAGCATTTTTTTCAAGATTTTTTTTATTGTGGTAAGATACATGTAACAAAATTGACCATTTTAGCCATTTTAAAGTGTATAGTTTAGTGGTGTTAAGTACATTCTTGCTGTTCTGTGACCATTACCACCATCCATCTCCAGAATGTTTTCTTTTTCACTTTTTCTTTTTTTTTTTTTTATTGAGGTATAGTTGATTTACAACGTTGTATTAGTCTCCGGTGTAAAACATAGTGATTCAGTTGTATATATATGTATTTCATATTCTTTGCATTGTAAGTTATTACAAGCCATTGATTACAGTTCTTTGTGCTATACAGTAGGACCTTGTTGCTTACATATTTTATATAGAGTAGTTTGTATCTGCTAATCCCAAACTCCTAATTTATCCCTCCCAACACCTTTTCCCTTTGGCAACCATCAGTTTGTTTTCTGTGACTGTGAGTCTGTTTCTGTTTTATAAATTAGTTCATTTGTCAAGATTCCACATGTAAATGATATCAGATGGTATTTGTCTTTCTCTGTCTGACTTCACTTAGTATGCTAATCTCTAGGTCCACCCATGTTGCTGCAAATGGCATTCAGAAGTCTTTGTCATATGGCAAAACAAGAAATGATTTTCAAATGAATGAATAAATATCCTTTTTCTCGCTCCCTATTCCTGCACGCCTATCCCATACCCAGTGTTTAAGGCAACTCAGAAATTCAACTTACCCACAGCATCTCTTTGTCTAAAGTGAGACCTTGCCACACTAAGAAAATCAGACAACACAATTCAGAAATCCACCAGGAATGATCAGATTCACGTTAGAACCACACGGCACTTTGCCTTTGAACTCTTCACAACTCAGGATGTTTCCCTGCCCTCAGTCTGGAAGGGCTTTGTCTTATCAATTCTGCCACTGGGTTGGAATTCTAAATTGGTCCCTGGCATCTGAGCCTATGGGTTCTAATTGGAATCAGAAGGCTGATTAGTTGTACACTCACCCTCTTCCCCTGCTTCCTTCCTCCCTGTGTTAACTATGTAGGCATCTGTCTCCCCTGCCGGATTACGAGCTCCTTTAAGGCCAGAGACCATACCTTTGGCACGTTTGTATTCCCCACAGTGCCTGCCACATCGTAGGCAGGCATCAATAAAGGGTTGTTAAATAAATAAATAAATCAACCGCACTGAATGATTTGTCCTAATTAACTCCCCAGAAGTGGTTCCCTCAGGATGGATTAAACGTGTAGTTTCTCCCATCTTCTAAAAGGCTTAGCCTTTATCTACACCAGGTTATGGTCACTCCAGGTTCCACGTCATTGGTCTTCTCCACCAAGTGCCTGCGCGGGTCTCTCCATTCTGAGCTATGATAACCAGCTGGACTCTTGCAACCCCAGAGCCCTCCTGGACTCCCACCTTGGTGCCGGGGCAGGAGGGCTGGTCTCAGAAGTGACAGTGTGTGGAGACTGAGATATGACAGTGTGACGGTCGTAGGCTGGGAACTCAGGACAACCCGAGAGTATTCTGTGCACAGGAATGTTTCTCACCTGGTGCCGTGGCTCCAGACCAGGGTGGTGCACGAGTTGGCTAGCCTTAGCCTTGAGGGCCACTTCGCCTTAGTTACGTTGGCATCAGTGGCCTAAAGTGTTTGGTCTGCTTCACCTTCTTCCATCCAAAGCTTGGACCCCTGTCTCAGCGCTTACCATTTCAGTGGGAGGGCAGACTAGTCCAGAGCGTCAGTGTCAGCGAGTGGAACCAGAGAAGGACTGAGAGAGGGTTTACCTCGGTGCTTAGAGCTGAGTTTGCCTAGATCATCCTCCAAGGCTGTCTCCCCAGGGACGTTTTCTTTGCACTCCTCTGACTTAATCTCATGAAAGAAGAGAGAATATCCATAAAATAGTCACACCCATGTTCACTCGACTCCTCTGAAGCCCCATTCAGTGGGACCGCGGCCCAATGTGCCAGCACTGAATTTGAGCACTTCAGGAGGCACCCCTCCGCCAGGAGGCAGGGAACCAGGCGAATGGGAAGGTGCAGGTTCTTTGATCTCTCCCTAGAACTGGTGTCTCCCTTCCCACCACCTCCAGGATCTGGACCCAACTCAGTTCTGGGGAAGGGGACTTGAAGGAGCTCTCACTTAGGGTTCAGTATCTCAAGAACTCAGTCCAATCTTGGAGAGAAGCCCTCTGCTTAATCCTGGTCTCTGGGGCTTAATTTGCATGCCCCTCCCTCCCCACCTTACGTTCCAGCCTTGTACCCCAGTCTTACTAACACGGAGGTCTTACCTGGCTCAGACCATCTTTGTAGGGATGGGACTCTGTCTCTGAGCCCAGGGCCCTCCCTGAGACTTTAATCATCTTTGCTCCCTGCTACTCTTTGCATTTGCCTGTTCCACTCGCCTTTGAAGCACTTAGTGTTGCCTGCACCCTTTGTAGCTGAACTTGCCTGGTCTACTGTTCACCCGTTGGTTACCTGTTAGCCCTTCTCTGGATCCTGGGATTTCTAGCCCTGGCCCCATTCCAGCTGACAGGCTGGGTCTTAGGTACCAGTCTCTTCTGGTCTCACTCAAACCTCTGCTCCTGAGTTTCCAGTTCTTCTGCTGATCAACTTGCATGAAGACTAACTAGGTCTGGACAGAGCTGCTTCATTCCTGATCATTGCTGGACTGTTTAGTGTCACCCAGATAGCAGCTTAAAATAATGAAATACTATGTTTTTTCAGCATTATTGATTTACTATCAGTCATTAGTCCCCAAAGAGAAAATATTTGAGAGTGAATGCAGGCTAAACCATAACAGGAGAGGATAGTAATGGCTCTGTGTTTAATGGAATAAAATATGATTGCACACTGTTGTTTCAAATTTATGTTTAAATAACCTGAGTTTTTAGAGGACCTGGATGTATCTACTCCTGCTACAGTAGTCTTGGAAACAAAGAAGTTTCTTTGGTGAGGACTGGTTTGATGACTACAGGTAAGGTTTAAGAAATGATTATTTCATTTACTTGTGCATTCATTCATTTATTCATTAATTCATGCATGCATACATTTATGCATTTGTTCATTCTACCAAACACCTTTGAGTGCCCAGCATGTCCCAGACCCTGGGCTGGGTGTTGGAGGTTTGGAGGTAGGTAAACAGGGAGGCCAGCTTCAAGGAGCAACTGTTCCAGAAGAAGAGACAGATTATTGCAATGCAGCAAGTATAGTAGGCAGCCTCTCTGGTGGCCCCCAGTGATCCCTGCCTCCTGTGTTTGTTCATGCCCTGGTGTGCTCCCCTCTTGTGTGTGGGCTGGACCTGGTGACTCACTTTTAACAAATACAGGAAAACTGGTAGAATGTCACTTCTATGACCAGATGACCAGCTTACAGAAAATCTCTGGCTTTTGTCTTGAGCAGCCCTCTCTCCCTCTCTTGTTCTCTTGCTCTGAGGGAAGCCTGCCCTATGGATAGGCTCTTGTGGAAGGAACTGGTATCTCTGGTCAATAGCCAGTGAGGAACTCAGGCTTGCCAACAGCCACACAAATGAGCTTAAAAGTGGATCTTCTGAGATCTACCAAAAGCCGTGAGTATGGACTTGGAGGTGAATTCAACCCCTCTCGACTGTAGCATCCTGAGGCACTCAGCCAGACACACTGAGCTAAGCCACACCCAGATTCCTGATGCATAGACACTGTGAGATAACAAATGTTTGCTGTTTTAAGCCACTAAGGTTTAGGATAATTTGTTATGCAGCAATAGATAACTAATACAACATGATGCTCTGCTGGAGAGATAAAGCATGTATTGTAGGAGTACAGAGGTAGGAGTGATTAAATCTGCATGGAGAAGTTGGGCAAGGTTCCCTTGAGGCAGGGATGGTCCTCTAGAAGGTGGTACAGATAATTGGTGGTGATCCATCCTCCCCGTCCCCTTTCTTTTATCACCACTGTGCAATCTCCGAGCTCCTCCCTGAGAACTCTTCTCACCTTGCAAGTTATCTGAGCCGTGTCATTCCATAGATCTGGGTTAACGCGCTACTGGTAATGGACTAAGGGAGATGCTCCTCTCTCCACACCTCTCTTTCCACAAAGGGTTGGCACTGTCTTGTCTATCTCAACTGGATCCCAATCCTAGCTTCTTTTTCCCCAAAAGGGGCCTCAGACATTTCATCTTTCATTTGCAAAGTCTCTGCTCAGCATAGCTCTGCCCATCTCCCTGTGCCCTCCTCAATTAAAAATGACACAAAAGTAAAGAAGACACACAGCCCTTTGAAAAAGCTTCCAGATCCAAAGATTTTAATGAAGACAGAATATAAAGAGCCTGTCTTATCTCTCCGATGCGACTCCCATGTGCTGTAATCAAGCAGAATTAATTAAAAGCAATCAAGTGGTGAGTTGGCATGGGGGCCTGCGGCACCAGCCTTTCATCTTAGACACATGAGTGCTGTCCCCGAGGGGCCGGGGCTGCGGGCAGCAGAGTGGAGTGGGCCCAGCCCTGTGAGGTAAAACCAGCTCACCCAAGCTTGCGTTGAGGAGCATGACCAGTGCTGCTGGAGGGAGCTGGGTCTGACTCAGAGAAGCATTTCTGCATTGTTCTGGTTGAAGGGTCTAGACTAGTTTCTCAACCTCTCAGGCTGCAGACCCTTGGGGTTGGAGGCTTCTTTGTGGTGGGGGGCTGTCCGGTGTATTGTAGGATGTTCAGCAGCATGCCAGGAGCTCCTCCTCAGCTGTGAAAACCAAGAGTATCTCCAGATATTGCCAAGGGTCTCCTGGGGAAACCCTGGTTGAGAACCACTGGTCCGGACTAGGGTTTCTTTCTATGAAGGTGCTCTGTGCTGGCTGGACAAGGATGCATTTCAGTCACTGTGGACCCTGGGCTCTAGGGTAGCTTACTGATGACAAAGACTTTCTAGCTTGCAGTAACTTGAGAAAGTTCATTTTCCAAGTGGAGTCCAAGAGACAGTTGCATGGAGGCAGGCAACATGAAGCCTCGAGTCTAAAGAGGATGATCCTCCCCAAGACTTGTAGAGGATGCAGGAAGTCCCTCCCCACAGGCAATATTTATAGCCACTGCCAGGAATTGCACACTTTCCTTAATGTTAGCCCTCTTCTCATACGCAGTGGTGAATTGGGGTGGTGGGGTCGTGGTGGCGGGATATCAGGGGACTCTCATGCCCCACTTGGCGATGTTTGTTCTCACTGGTCCCCTTCTCTCTCTTTGCTCACAAGCATCTCACGGGATCCTGGGATTTTTGGCACCTGTCATAGCTGAAGGATATGAGTTTTGCTAGACTTTCTTGACACTGTGGGTATGACCTGAACAGTCCCTTTTTGGTCTAGCAACAGTAAATTAAGTGAAGGAAATCATATCCTATAGAAGAACCAAGGGGGAAGTGAAAAGCAGGCTAAGGTACCAAGGGAGTGCACGTTTTCACCCAGGGGCCCAGTTTATTAGATAAAGAAAGACAGAGAATTGAAACATTGCTTAATGCAGGATGGCAGGGGCTGCAGCATCGCCTGGTCATAGAGAACAAAGGAGGAGGGGTTTCACCCAAGCTAGTTTGGTGCTGCTTAAGTGGAGTCTATTACAGCTCCCCCTTCTCATCGATTATCTATCTTTTTAAGCCTCCCCAGCAGGCTGGATGCCTACAGGATGGGGGAGGTGTAAGGCCATCCTTCCTGGATAGGGACGGAAGGAATGTGTGACCTTTGAAGGTGGGGGGGGGGGGAGACTACCACATGCTCATACGTCACGTGCTGTAACAGCCCTGAGAGGGAGCTATCACTGTCCTTTTTTATGGCAATGGAAGCTAAAGCAACGAGGCAGCAGCTGGGCCAGGATTCAAGCCCTGGGTCTCACAGCCAGTCTGCTGACTCCCACGTTTGCGGACTTCCCCTCTACCAGCTCCTTGTTAGGCTTAGTCTGTGAGGTCTCGGAGCTCTTGGGATGAGGGCTGAGGATGGGCAGGCTGTATCACAGGATCCCAGTTCCGCAGGAAGAAGGGACAGGCTCAGGCTTCAGGCTCTGGTCTGCTCCTGATCATTTCCAGGATTCCTTTGAAGGCAGGGCTTCCAGCGAAAAACTGGGGTATATTTTAAAGAACAATTTGGCTGACACTTTTGCCCTTCCTGGCACCTCCCTGGGTCATGCCGCCGTACCTCATCGGCTACTTATGTTTCCAGACTGGCCCGTGTCTTAGTCCATTTGGGCTGCTGTAATAAGCTACCATAGACTGGGTGGCTTACAAACAACAGAAATTTATTTCTCACGGTTCTGGAGGCTGGCACGTCCAATACTAAGGTGCCAGCAGATTTGGTGTCTGGTTCATAAATGGTGGCCTTTTTTTTTTTGAATGGTGGTCTTTTTGATATGTCCTCACGTGGCAGAAGGGCTGAGAGAGCTCTATTTTTTTTTTGGTGGGGGGGAGGTAATTAGTTTTATTTATTTATTTATTTTTAAAGGAGGTACTGGGGATTGAACCCAGAACCTCATGCATGCTAGGCATGCACTTTACCACTTGAGCTATACCCTATGGGGTCTCTTTTATCAGGGCACTAGTATCACTTATGAGGGCTCTGTCCTCATGGCCTAACCACCTCCCAAAGGCCTCAAATCCAAATGCTACCACATTGAGGATTAGATTTCCACATAGGAATTCTGAGGTGATGCAAACATTCAGTCTCTAGCCATCCTTTGGCTCAAGAGTATCCCCATCACTCCCTTTTCTGGTCAGGTCCCCCACCCCCCAAATATGCTCACGTTCTAATCCTGGAAACTGTGAAGGTGACCTTCTTTGGAAAAAAATATCTTTGCAAATGTAATTAAAGATCTTGAGATGTAGTCATTCTGGATTATCTGGGTGGTCCATAATCCAATGTCTAGTGTCCTTCTAAGAGACAGAAGAAGAGAAGATGCAGGGAGAGCAGAGGAGAAGGCCATGTGAAGGCGAAGGCAGAGGTTGGAGTGATGCAGCCACAAGCCAAGGACCACCCGAAGCTGGAAAGGGCAAGGACAGATTCTCCCCTCAAGACTTTAGAGGGTCTGTGGCGCCGCCAGCACCTTGATTTTGAACTTCTGGCTTCCATAACTGTGAGAAAATACATTTCTATTGTTTTAAGCCACAGCATTTGTGGTAATTTGTTATAGCATCTCCTGGAAATGAATACAGGGCCCCAAGGATTAAGTGTGAAGCCACTGAAATTTACTAGGGCTCCATCTGCCCCCGTTGTCGGGATGCCCAGGGCACGTGTGGCCTCCAGATGCAGTGACAGAGCGTAAGGGGTGCTCCAGAGGCATGCAAAAGCCCTTCACTGTGGCTGAGCACAGAATATAAGATTATATGGGTAGGAATCTATTTTGCAGTAACCAAGACATGTATGGTAGCGCAGGTGGAGAAAGTGGGTGCTCTGAGGGATGTAAAGGAGTTAGAAGAGGCAGGACCTGGTGACAACGGGGTGTGATGGGCCAGGGAAGAGGAGGAGTCCCAGGTTCCTGGCTTGTGCCCTGGAGCAAACGCTGCTTCCTTCCTCTCAGATGGGGACCACGGGGGAAGATTTGAATCATCTCTTTCACATTCCTGTGTATCTCCATCATGCTCTCCCTTTATTTCTAACCCCAAGGTGACCTCTTTACGGGGTGGACTGTTCCCACTTGGTCAAGGGAGCTCACTCAGGAGAAGAGTTAGCACCCTTGGGAGCCAGCTAAGCTGCTGGGGAAATGAGGCTCACGCTGGTGGACCAGTTGACTGCTGAAGTTCTTCAGGCATTTAAACTTCTATGTGTTGCCGAGATCTCTCTGCTAGTGGCCTATTTCCATGAAAGTCATCACAGAAATTGTATTTTTAATCAGGTCAATTAAATTAAAGCTCCCCATCAGTATCCTAGAGAGACTGGAGGTCAGTGACTCCAAAAACCAGACCTGGCTAATGACTTTCAGCTCCACGGACCCTCCACGCAGCAGCGAGGTAATTAACCCATGTTGATGACTTTTGTTCCACTTACGTTGACAAATGAAAGCAGAAGCAGCTTTTGGGTCCAGGGCAGGAGCAGAATCGAGTCAACACTTTAGTTTGCATTGAGAGTAAAAACAGAATTACAGGGCCAAGTGAATCTGCCCACGGCCACTCACTGCCACGATACTCCCCTGTGTTCTTCTGCCAGAGGCCCTTTGTTTCCCCAGGCCACCTTCCAAGTTCAGTTACTTGTCATCTGTTACCTGAGTCACCCTGAAGACTCCTAAGTGGTCCTCTGTCTTTCCTTCCCTTGTGACCTCTCCTGTAGATCACCCATGGAAACTTCTGTCTTAGGCACCAGGTAATTATGATTCCATCAAACATTCTATTGTCCTTAGGTCCGAAGGTTTTAGCCTGATATGCAATCTTATGCATTAATCTTTCCCCTGTCTTTTTCCCTCTGCTTCCCCGCCCCTGCTGGGGCTGACACTCTGCCAGATCTTGTCCAAGACTTGTTTATTGCCATCTTGTTGGATGTCTCTGTTTGAGGCATCTTCCTGTTTCCTCTCCACCCAAGCTTTGAGAGACTTTACAGTATATTCAATAAGTGGGTAGCCCTCGAATTAGACTCTTTGGGTTCACATCATGCCTCTGTCACTTACAGGAAATAAAACACATAAAGCCCTTTGCGCAGAGCCTGGTGTAAAATAAGTGCTCCATAATGCACGTTGTGACAGGAACATCAACTCTGTGCATCATTTCCTTCAAGTGTCACTGTTGCCTTCTTTCAAAAAGTCTTTCCTGAGTAACATCAGTCTGGCCCTCCCTGACCTGCTCACGCACAGGTGATAAAACCTCACCTGGTGAATCTCATCAGAGTCTTTTCACGATGTCTGACCCCACAGGCGGGCCTGGAATGATTAGCGCTTTCTGCCTCATTTTGACCCAGTCGGTGGTATGTTTTGATGAGTTTCTGCTGAATAGGCCTGAATCAAAACTTTCCCTAACATCAGTCATGTGCCATCCATCCACCCACCCACTCACCCATCCACCTATCAATCCAACCATCCATCCATCCACTCAATCATGCAGCAATATTTTGAACACTTACTGTGTGCCAGGCACTGTGCTTGGTGTTGGGTATACCATGCTGGACAAGGCAGACTCTGTCCCACCTTCGCAAAATCTTTGTCTAGGTGGGAGACGCCTATATATAGGCAGCCATGACAGAGTGGCAAGTGTTCTGATAAGGAAAGTACTGGGTACTGAGATAGCCTAAAAGCCCAAAGGAGAAGCTCCTAACTCTTCCTCAGAAGATCAGAGAGGACTGCCCAGAGGAAGCAAGGTCTAAACTGAGACTCTAAGAAGGAGCAAAATTTAACCAGGTGAAAGGAATTACAGGTAAAGAGTGTTTCAGTTGAGGAAACTGTATGTGAAAAGATAGGAGAAAGAGAGAATGGTGTCCTGGAAAGCTGGGGAGAGAGAGAAAGAGAAGAGAAAGGAGAGAGAGTGAGCGAGCGAGCGAGCATGCATGCTGGAGGTGGCAGTGTGAGATGAGAGGCTGGAGAGGCAGGCAGGGGCCAGGAGATGCAGACATATATACTGTGTCAAGAAGAGTGGGCTTGCACATCACAGACATGCAATAAATGTTTGTTGAGAAAGTGAGTGGGAGTGTTTCAGTTCGGGAATGGCACGATCAGATTTATAACTTAGGAAAAATCACACTGGCTGCAGAATGGAGGGAGGCTGTTTTGTCAATCATGATAGAGAGTTGGCCTCGCTTCTCCACCCCCCCCACCCCCGCCCAAGCATCCCAGTTCCCACCAGGCTTGACCCCCAGCTGAGGCCCTGCTGCCCTGCCTGGTTCTTGCCAGGCCTCCTCCTGGGGGCTGGATTCTCTGTCTCTTATTCTCTGCTGTTGACTCAGGTCCTGCTCAAAATAGACAGGTGACCTGGCCCTGGGGTCTTGCCACTCCAGGATTAGTCTCTGTATAGGGGATCCCTGCCCACTTGATTGGATCTCTTGCTACTGAAATTCTTGGCTACTGGTCTGGGCCAGGCTGGAGATGGCCCCACATCTTTAGACAACACAGTTTGGACCTTTTATTGTCACTTCATGGGAAGCAGCAACTTCCTTCACTCATCAGTTTGTCTCAAGCATTTACCAATTATACACTATGTCTGCAGTGATGGATCCCAGTGGATACCCAGTGGTAAGCACAGCCGACATGGTTCTAGAGATGAATCTTAAATATAAATTGTTCTGTGATATAAAAAAAGATTAGGGTTCTAACTTCAGGGGTAACAAGGGGGACCTCCCTGGTGTCTTCTTTCTGCTCCTCCAGTCCCTCCCTTTACCTTTCTGACCCTGGCCTCTGCCCCGGCAGGCTGACCTGGATGGACCACATCAATGGGCTCTCTTGTCCTCTGGCTTCTAGCGGGTTCTGCCAAAGGAAATCTCTGGCAGGAGATTAGAGAGGAATTGGGGTATTTATTCTCCTAGCTCCTCTGTGCGGGATCGCCCTGGGCTGGCTGTAGGCACTGTCCAGCTCCATCATCCTTCCTTCTGGCCTCAGGTGGTTTCTGCCCTGTCCCTGTGGTCTCCCTTGGTCTTGTCCATGGCTTTATAAATAGCCTTTTATTAAATCTCCTTGAATTATCCTTATGTGAGTGTACCATTGTTCTCCGCCAGGACCCTGACGGATACAGATGGCAACAGAAAGCCTTTCCGAGGAAATGACATTTAAGCTAGACTTGTAGGATGAGAGGGAGCCAGCCATGTGAAGAACGGGGGAGGAGTGAGGCTCCAGGCAGAAGGAAGTCGTTTGTGAAACTCTGAGGTGGAAAAGAACCCATCCTCGTGCTCAGGGAACAGAGGAGAGGCAGGCAGTGTGTCTAGGGCACAATGAGCAAGGGGGAGGGCGTGAGACGAGATTTAAGAGCAGGTGAGGGCGTAACATCTGGTACTCTGCAGGCTGCTTAAGGAAACTGAACTTCACCTTGACCACGGCCAGACAGCCCAGGAAATTCTTAACCTGCTTCCTGTCACTACTCTCCCCGTGGTGGCCCTTACCAGAGATAAAGATAGTGATAACAAACATGTATTGAGCCCTTAGTATGTTCTGGGCATTGTTCTAAGTGCTTGGATGCACTGATTCATTTAATCAACAACGCTGTGGGGAAGGTGTCGTTATCATCCACGTTTCACACACAAACAAACTGAGGTTCAGAGAGACTGAGTAACTTACCCAAATGCCACAGCTAGGAAATGGAAGAGCTGGGATTTGAAATTAGGCATTTGGGAACCGGGGCTTTGCTCTTAATCACTTTGCTATAACTCTATTAAGCACACGATCGCTAAGTCCTCAAACCACTACTGGGCCCTTATTTTACATGCCTCAGATGTGTAGTGGTTTCCTGTATCTATCAATCATTTCTAGCGGTTTCCTATATCCATCAATTGCTTAATAAATTATGCATATTTATTCTGCCTTCTCAAATGGATCATAGACTCCTTAAAGACCTTGATGGAGTCTTTTAATTCTCCCCCACCCGTAGAACCTCGTAGAGTGGTGAGCACAGAAAAGTACTCAATAAGTGTCTTTTGGCTGCTTGATTTAAATTAAACAGTAGTTGTAAAGTAATAGTGCCTGGAAAATAGAAGGTGTTTAACAGATGGAGTCTGTCACTGGCGCTTATAAGAAGGAAGCAAGAAGGGAGGAAGTTAGTTTCCTAGGCAATTGTTAACCCCGGATCAAACATGAGCTCACTGGATCACCACACTAGGTCATCTCCATGGTGCCTGCAGTGCAGGATTTTGTTTCAGTCCCGGACACTGAAGAGCAAATTAGGAGAAAACAGGATTGTTCTCCTAGATGTCAACTTAACACCACCCTCTTCTTTCAATAACCCCAAATATATCTGCACGTTTGAGGAACCTCTTAATGTTCCAGCTGCATCTCCTCTTGGGATGATGAGTTCTATAAGCTTCCTCCCTGCTGCGTGAAGAAGCACTTTCTTTTATTGATCCTGAATTTACCTCCTGCAAATTTCATGTGCCAAGATTCCTCCCCTCCCCATTCCTTTATCTTCTGCTGAAATGAGTACTGGGGATAGATGAGCAATTTCCTATGTTCTAGCCCTAACTTGCGTCAACCCTATTGTTCATCGCAGGAGATTTGGAGATTTTCTCTGTTCTCATTTTCCTCCAGACCTTTCCTTTCATCTCTTTGGCACAGTGGAGATCCTAGGATGGCCTTCCAAAAAGAATTTTCCTAAAAATGAAGGCAATGCAGACAGGAAAGAAGCTGAAATTACAGTGCTTAAGTCTCTCCAGTTGAAGCAGAGAAGCACCTCCCCAGGTCTCTGGCTCCCAGGCACCAAGAACACTGCGATTATTTTCCAAGTGGTTGGCTCGCTGATTTCCACTTGATTTCTTGCCTGTCCTTCGACCAGGTGGTTGCCAGAGATCTTGCTGTTTCCTTGTGTCACAAAAGCTTATCTGCCATCTTGTCTTCGAGCAAGACATTTGGACGGAGGTGACATTTTGTTCGACCATGTTGATGTTACCATGTCAAAGTGGCTACATCAAAATGTGAAAAAATATTCTTAGTGACCAGGGAGTGTGAACTTTGGTTATCTTTGAGCCTCTCTGTCCCTGTGTCTCCCTTCTTCTTGGAACTGTGCTCCATTCGTCTTAACTCATCTGAGCTCCACCCCAGAGCTTGATGCCAGTTGTTCATCCCTATGAAATCAACCTAGTGTGGGTACAGGAGGAGTCATGCGGGAAAGTTGCTCCTCCAGGAGGTTGTGGGGAGGGTAGGCAGTGAAGTAGTCTTGTAGAGTGGGGGTGTGTATATGTGTAAGTTTCACACATTACTTGGTTAAAAAGAAAAGGCAGAAAGGCTAATTTTTTTTTTGTTTGTTCACACGAGGATGTCATTGGCTTCTAAATGATTGCATCCAAGTGCTCACATTAAAATTTCATTTACTATGAAACCAGTGGTTCTCCACCTTGGCTGCACTTTGGATTCCTGTGGGAGTTTAAAAAAAAAACAAACAGAGCAGTGTCTGCCTGCCCCCGTCTCCTGCCCCCTGCCCTCGATCCAGGTAAATCAGAATCTTTGGGGGAGGGGACCAAGCATCATGATTTTTTGAAAGCTCCCCAGCTGATGTTAAAGCACAGCTAAGGTAAAGAGCCACTGTCTTGATCAAGTGTGCAGACTCTCAACACCCACAGGCAGTCTGTCTCAGTCTTTTTCAGAGTGTCTACAGCTCCAGGGACTGTCAACGAGGAGGCTGAGGCCATGTTGGAGACTTGTCCAGAAGAATATTGATCTTGGACATTGATCAATGTGTTCCATATTGTCATGGGTTTTTGTTTTTAATTTCTTTATTGTATTTTTAGTATCCAGCTCCATTTTCTGGAACTGACTGGTATATGGTTCCTGCTAGGAATTCATGCCTGGTTTACACCTGAATTACAAGCCTCACTCACATTTATTTATTAATTTACTCACTCATTTATTCACTCATTCAATCACTCATCCACTAATTCACTTCTTCACTCTTCCACACATTCATTCATTCACACATCCATTCCTCTGCCCATCCCATCTTCTATTTATTTGTTCATTTATTTGTTCATCGATTTATTCACTGATTCATTCATCTTATTTATTTAGTTGTTCATTTGTTCATCCATCCATCCATTTATTCTCTCAGTCATTTGCTCGTTCATTCATTCTTTGTTAATTTATCCGCTTTTCAGACATTTTCTGATACTTTAGAGACGAAGAATCCTGAGCCTGGTTCTGGGAAAACACAGATGAGCGCACAGGCAATAAGGCTGCATTCTGAGGCTGGACTTATTCACATGCTGGGGCCAGGGAATCCTGGCTTTTGCTCTCCTTTGTGACCAGATGTAGTGACTTTAGTTGGGACACTTTTCATTGTCCTACTGAAGAGTCTTCACAGTCTAGGGACTCTCCGAGGATTGGACCAGATGTCCTCCTTTGGACACTGGAAATGGCTTGTTAGCATTAACTGGTGGGGAGGGATGAGTAGAAATGAGGGTGACATCTAGAGTTCCTGACTTAGGATAAACAAGCTACTTAAAGCTACACCTTTTTATAATAGAGCTTCCTTTTAAAGAGTATTAAAGAAAACAGGAGAAAACATAATATAAGGGAATAAAATAGACTTAAAGGAAATAAAAAGGAATAAGAGGAAAATAGAGGAAGAGCAAAGATAACTGCTGTAGTAAACACAGTATAGAAGGTAACACAAGTCTCAACCTGCAAGAGACCAGTGGGACCTGGAAGGTGAACGAAGCATGACAAACTTGGTGGCAGGTCAGGGACAAGATGGGCTGCCATCTAGAAGTGCAGAGATGTAGATTGGACTTCCCTTCCATGCTCTGTGGTTAGAGAATATGGCTGAGAGTTTTGGGGAAAAAGGTCCTACTCAATGCATGCCTTTGAAAAAGGCATTTATTCATTCACTTAATAAATAATTATAGAGCATGTGCTCCACTGCCGCCTTGCAGCTTACCTTATAGTGAAGAAGACAGACACTTGGACAAGTAGTGCCACTCAGGGGTGATGAGTGCTATGGGGTAGGAGGTACAGGGAGCTATGGGAATGTCTAGTGGGAGGAACTAGCCTAAATAGTCTGGGAAGGTTCCTGGAGAATGTGGTGGTCTAAGTAGTGACTTGAAGATGAACATGTGTGCAACATAGTGGGAAGAGAGTATGTGAAGGCAGAGGGTAAGAGAGAGCATGAAATGAAAGCTATCCTGTGTGGTTGGTATATAAAGTGCAAGAGGAGAGTTAGGGGAAAAAGAAGCAGAAAAATGAAAGTGTTATTCATTCAACAAACCATCCCTCCTTTATGAACTCAGGATCTGGTAGACTGTTGAGGTCTATTTCATTGTTCATTCTTTCAGGGACTTCTCTTGTTCTTCTAATTGGGAGTGGTTCCTCTGTTTCTTCATTTTACTTGTATTTCTCTGGCTCTATGAATTTAGGAGTAACAGTTATCTACTGTGGTTTTGAACGGCTTTTTTTTTTTTTAATGGGGGAGCTTCTCTGTGTAGACTGGACTTGTTTAATATTTTTGTAATGAGGGCTGTTTTTAGTATGGTTGGTTCCCATGTCTTTCCTCTGTGTGTGCTGGCTGTTTTCCCCTTGATTGGGGGTGTGGTTGGCATTGTGGTGACCAGAGCCTGCCCAGGTTATTGAGCAGAGCCTCCTCTTTGCTCGCCAGTTGTCACAGCCCTGTCAACAAACCATCCCTAAAGATCTACTCTGCATGGTCCAGAGCTAGGTATTAGGAATGTAAAGACAAATAGGACAGTGTCTGCCTTCAAAATCATCTGCTGTCTACAGAGCTCAAATGCAGAGAGCAAAGGAAGGGTTAAGAGAATATTGTCATGTTTGGTTTCTGCCAACTCACTGACTTTGATGCATGACTCCTGCTGTGGTTGAGGGAGGCACAACCTGCTTTGTTTCTTGGGGTGCATTATGCATGGGTGGAAGTGCCTCAAAATTGGGATTTTCCAGCTAAAATGACAGGGTTTCCTGATGAACCACTAACAGGGCCTTTCTGGTGTGGTGACTTTTTTCATAGGCTGGAGCAGCAGAAGGAGGAGGAGGAGGAGAGGGATGCAGAACATGGTTGGCTTGTTGAGATCTGCTACGTGGGCAGTAGAGCCTGGTAGGGCTGGTCTTACCAGGAGTAGGGTGACAACGTGGAGCCAAGGACTTATGGAGTGTTTGAATGTTGAGGTATTTATGAAGCTGAGGTACCACTGGAGAAACCTAGGTGTCCTCTTCCCCAAGGTCTTCCAAGGTGGCATGTTCCTTGCTGAATTCACCCATGTCCAGGCTTCAGTCAAGCCTTAAATATAGAAACACAGTTTAATGCACACCCCTGAGTGACTCAAACTCAGAAATACTGACGTATGCCAATGAACTTCATGAGTCTGGTGTATGACATCAGACCTCATTGAAAAATATTACCACTTGGGGAGATGCTTACTCATATGCTCTAACCAGAGCATTCTTTCTTTGTGACCATGCCAAATGAGAAGTTTGATTACAATCAGAAGGTGCGTTTGTGTATCAGTCAGTGTTCAATGCTGAAAACAGAAACTCTGGATATTTTAAGAAGAAAGATTTATTTATCACGAAGAATTAGGTAATTCGAAATTCGTTGGAAGGGTTGGAGGAGAGACTGTAAGATGAGCCTCCAGAATGACTCCCAGTAGAAGGAATCCATCAGGAGAGCTGTTGCCTTTGACATAATCTGGACTATGGGAGATCAGGGCTGACCTTGAAATCATTGAGGCAAAGAGAAGAGAGTGATGAGACTCAGGACTCAGGAATCAGCTGCTGCCGCCACCACTCCTTCCTGGGCGCTGAAACACTGACCTCCTGGTGTTCCTACCCTCTTGCTTGTCACCAGGCAGACAGTATCTGCTTCACGTTCATCTGCGAGTATCTTACCCGATCCGTGAAACCTATTTCTCACCCAGAACCAATCTTAAAGGAAGTATGGGAAATGTAGGTACACATATAAAAAATCTTTTCAGCTTCTCCAGTGGAGAAATACCCAATAGGAAGAGATAGGAAAGGCTGCTGAGAGCCAGATGACCACGTTCATCACACCTGACACACGTGGAATTAGAATAACAGGATTTAATAATGTGACTTGAGAGCTGAATAGTGTGAAACTGAGCTGTATGAAGAATTAACCTCTGTGTTTACATCAATACACCATTGGAAACTGAAGAATCAAGGGCTTGGAACGTGGCGGTCTGAGCTATCAGGACTCGGATGGAGACACCCATGATTCTTTAAGTACCTCTTCTCGTTCTGTGTGTGTGGCCGACCAGTTCCTGTTTTGATTCACAAATACTTTCTCAGCCACAACACTCTGGTCTCACCTCTTTC
This sequence comes from Vicugna pacos, assembly GCF_048564905.1. NCBI lineage: Eukaryota > Metazoa > Chordata > Mammalia > Artiodactyla > Camelidae > Vicugna > Vicugna pacos. The sequence continues at coordinate 43,132,256 of NC_132999.1, forward strand.
ACCTGACTTTGCTGATCTCAGAAAATCTTTGTTGACGTATTTGTGTTATCACATTGAGTAAGTGTGACTTGTGAGATGTTACCATAAAGCAAGTTAATTTTTGCTTCCCCGACATCTCAGTTTAGATCGGTTCTGTGTGGCTGGTTCTCCTCACAGCTCAGCTGGGCTCTTGGTATCTGTGGTTGTTACGAGGTAAGGAAAATCGTATGTATTCTTTATGTTTCTACAGTCTTTCTGAGTCACTGAGAATATGCAGCCCTGTGATTTCACCTTAAAGATGCTACTTCCTCCCTCCTCTCCGAGGCCAGTTTCTGGCTGGAAACTTGGGGGAGGGAGAGGTATGGCTCTGTTTCTCCCTTTCTTCACCCCTAGTGCTCCTGCTCTCCTCCCATCTTGCTAGCCGTGTTTGTGACACCTGCAGGATGGGATGGGGCAGCGCTAGAAGAGGTGAGGGGGGCGAGGAAGTCTTCACTCGACCATTTCCATGTTGGTGACCAGACTCAACACTCTTGGGACTTGGCAGATGTTAAAAGTGAACTCTTGCTTTCATGGGTCATGAGAGATGCCCACCTCATCTCTGGGGATCATTGACCTATGGCCCCTGGTCTAGAACCCATGAATCTCTATTTTGGTTATTTGCTTTCTCCTGGGAACCCAACAGTGCCTCTTTGATGGGACCTAAGGTGACCTCCATGCTGGCTCACTCTTGCACTTGGCTTACTTACTTTGTTATTTCTTTGCTCTGGTGAACTCTGGAAGTAAGTTACTTCCCAAATGGTAGCCTTCTCCTCTGCTCTGCAGGCTGCTGCAGCCAGCCTCTTGACATTTGAATTTCTTAAGTGAAACTACAGGGGAGCCACTTACGTTCTCCAAGTGGTCTCTCAAAGCCACTCTCCTGTCACTCTGGGGGTAGGAGTTAGCATCCGTGCACTAATCAGATGAGGTTAGGTTATGCTGAGTTGACAGCACCCAACCACAGTGGCTAAATACCACACAGCTTTGTTTCCTGCTCTTAGTCTCCGGTGGATCCGGACAACCCTTAAGGGCAGTTGTCCTCCAAGTGTTGACTCAGCACTCCTGGCTGCTTTGATCTATAACATCTCCATATCCAAAATGCCTCCACAAACAAATTCTGGAGATGGAGGATAGGGATGGTTGCACAACAACCTGAATGTACTTAATGCCACTGGCCTGTAAGCTTACAAATGGTTAAAATGGTAAATTTTATATTGTGGACATATTACCACAACGAAAAAAATGTTGCATGGGGGAGAAAAGTTATTTTTAGTGAACTTAACTTCTACTTCCTATAAGAAAATAATTTTTACCTTAACTAGGTGTGAGATATTCATTCATATGTGGTCAGTTTTTCTCTTCAGCATTTGGTATACATTGACAGATTGAATAACCTCAATAGAGTTAAACAATAGGGAAAAAAATGCTTCCAAAATTGACACAGTAAGGGAAGAGGGGGCTGGAAGGCTGTGCGTTGCCATGAATTCATTGGTTGAAGCAAATTACATGGTCATCCCTAATTTCAAGGGCTGTGTGTGTAGACAGGGTACAATGTCTCTGGTGCCCAGAATTAGAGAAAAACTGAACACCAGTGAACAGTAGTAGTGACTTCCATAGCCTCCCACCCCTCCCCTTGGGAGGGAGTGAGATTCACAACACAGTTTATCTCAAGAGATTCTTTGCTAAAATATTTCCCTTGAATCCAACTTTTGACCTGTATGCACACTTGAATGTGAAACTGGTTTTGACAAGCTCCTTTGTCAATTCTGCATATGGGCTAGCATCTTCTTTGAAATATGAGAGCCATTGTCTCTTGATGCTCTGGCTAACACTTCCATTTAAACATCCTGTTGTATATTTGTTCGTTGTCTATCTCCCCTACCTGACTGAAGGCCCTTGGGATCAGGGACTGCATTTGTCTTGTTTCTGGGATGACCCATTAGGCTGCATGCCTAGCACAATCCTGGGCAGATTCTCTATAGCTATTGTAGGCAGGAGGGAAGGAAGGGAAGATGAAGGGGAGGGAGGTGGGAAGGGAGGGGAGAGAAAAGCAAACAAGAAAAAGGCAGGATGGACTTGAGTCAGGAAGCAGGGTAAATAAAAGGGGCTCACAGGAGGAGAAGCAAATAGAAAATGAAATTCCAGTGTGGAGTCAAAAATTAGGCAGGGACCCAAAATACCAGGGGCAAAAGCAGATCCACTATCCGGAGACAAGTCAACTCAGGAACAGAAGTGGAATTATGATAGAATGGCTGAGATATGGTGACTGAGTGTGGGGAGTAAGGCTCAGTGTTTCTTGGACAAGGGGTTTCATGGGAAGGAGTAAGAAAAGGAAAACAGCATTTATCAAATGCCGACTCAATGCTAGGCATTGTGTCAGGTACTTCCTGTAGGTTATGTCATTGAATTCTCATGGTAACCCTGTTTATAAACCTGGAAAACTGAGCTCAGAGAGGTGAAGTAGCTTGCCTAAGGTCACACAGCTAATCAGTGCAGCTGGAACTCAGATCTGGGTGTCTTTAGCATCGGAACTGTCTTTGTTCCAGAGAGATCTTTTCTGAGCCCATCTCTGAGGACAAATGACTCCCTAACCCCTTTATCTCTCTCCCTCTCTCTTTTTTTTTTTTGGAACTCACTTCCAGATAGCCACTCCGCTAAGTGGATAGTGTAAGCTGCTCCCTTCTCCATTTCCAAACTTCTGAGGTGTCAATGGCTGTTATGAGAGGTATAAAACAACTTTAGGATAAACTTGCCTGCCTCCACTCCATTTACGTCTGGTTTCAAGATTCCTCCTCTAACCCAGCCGCTGACCTGCTTCCCATGCAGAGCCTCTGGGCTTTCTAAGTAGATAGCTTACAGGGTTTTCTGCTGCACAATTCCATTTTAAAGAAAGATACACTTGGCTGCATTTGTGTGTGGGTGTGTGTGTAGCACTGCTTGTGGTGTGTGTCTGGGGGACCTCTCTGAGATGCGCAGGTGTGACGTTGGTGATTGTATGCTGAGTGTGAGGTATGTGTGTACAAGGCTGTTCACAGCTAGCGTTCCCCACTGTGGCTTTGGTCTAACAGTGGCCTCGAGGGCTAGTCAATGCTGCAAGTGAACAGCTGTCAGGGAGCCTTCTCGGGTGTGAAAGCACTGTCATCGATTTTATGACTGTGGTTTTGGCGAGTGCCCAGGGCAAATGAAAGGGTGCCCAGTTCACATGCGGAGGTGGTGGTGTTTTGCCTGTCGCTGAATCTGGACTGACCCTTCCACTGCGGTGGGACATTAGCAAGACCTGCAGGCGCACGCATGCGCATCCGTGCTGAGGACTGCGTCTGAAGTCCGCGGAGCCAGTGGTGCTAATGGTCTGGGAATTCTGCAGGGACACAGGCGTTCTGTGAACCCTCCCTGGGCCCACAGTAGGCTATCTTTCTACCTTAACTCTGCGGTGGCAGCAAGCATTTATAGATCCAGTCTGTGTGAAACTTGGGTTGTAGCAACATGACGTTAAGACAATCAATTGATGCTTGATGAAAACACCACTGTAGAGGATATTTGACATTAAAATTTTTTTGTGAAACCCCATCTCCTTCTTCTTGTGAGGAAGTGCCCCTCTAGGGAGCTCCCTTTTCCTGCCCCTGACTTTATGCTACTCCCGACCCCGACTAGATCTACTCCCCGCACTTCACTCTGTCCGTGTCCCAGGAAGCAATTCGACCATGGGGGACCACTGGCAGGAGATTGGGGGTGGCGACGAGAATAAGGTCTGAACAGTTTCTTTAGGCAAAATTCATCGACATGGGTGTGTTCTCCTGGGAGTCAGGATGGAACATGCCAGCTTGAACACGGAGGGGTGACGTTAATAGTCTACTCCGGGGGTTGGCAAACTACACCCGTGGGTCGCATCCAGCTCGCTGTGTGTTTCTGTATGATCCGAGGGCTAAGAATGGTTTTTACATTTTTAAATGGTTAAAAAAATTCAAAAGAAGAATATTTTGTGATACATGAAAATTCCATGAAGTTCAATTTAAGGTATCCACAAGTCAAGGTTTATTGAAACACAGCCATGCTTATTCGATTGTGCTGTGTATAGCTGCTTTTACACCACAGAGGCAGAGTTTAGAAGTTGCCACAGAGATCATACGGCCTTCAAGGCCTGACATATTTACTATCTGACCCTTTACAGATAAAGTTTGCCAACCTTTGGTCTACTGGAGTGGTTTTCAAACTTAGGAACAGAAGCCCCTGGAGGGCTTTTTCGCCCCTAGACTGCTGGGCCACACTCCCAGAGCTTCTCATTCAGTAGGTCTGGGCTGGGGCTTGAGAATTTACATTGCCAGTAAGTCCCAGGTGCTGCTGCTGCTGCCGGTCAGGGACCACACTTTGAGAAGCACTGGTATTCTGTGTTGGCTTAAGGGAAAGCTGGACCCAGTGGCCTCCAGTTAATCAGATCTGGGAGCCAGAACTCCTTTGGCATACCTTATTATGTACGTGTGTGTGCTGGGGGGCTGCCTTGAACATTGACGGGTACTTTGTAGCATCCTTGGTCTCTAGATTCCAGCAGTGGTCTCCAAGATGTGACAACAAAAAGTGTCTCCAGACATGCCAGATGTCCCCTGGGGGCTGTGGACTACTGCTGTAGAGGAAGGGGGATGGGAAGGGAAGAAGGGGCCGTTGCTGTACAAACTACTCACCCTCCTACCCCTCACACCACCTGGGAGGGCCTGAAGCACACTCCTTTCACCAAGGAGTTGAGAAATGCACCGTGGATGGACACCAGATCCTTCAAGAGTTCTGTAGCTGACTCATCTGTAAGCTAGAGATGGAACCAGGATCTCTGATCCCAGTGGGGATAATGGGATCCCAGCAGTGTTGAGGCTGGATGGTGATGCTGAACTATCAGAGACAAGGTATGTGCACTTCCCACAATGATCCAATGTGGAGATGCTCACCCTGAACTGTTATCAGACTGTTTCACCTTCTTATCAGGCCAGCAGCTTCTGGGAGATGGGGCAGGTGATAAGCCTAGTGATGCCCATGAATTCTGGTGCCTTCGAATTCTCATCTTGTGCCAGACCCAAGTGCAGTATTTAAGATACAAAGATGAATACAGTGGAATCCCTGACTTTGGAGTCTACCAAAGTAGTCTAAGCAAGAGATGATGCGAAGTTGGTCAAGGAAGGTGGAGAAGGGTGGGCAGATTTTAAGAAACATTTAGGAGGAAGAATGAGTAGGACTTTGTGATAGATTGATACAGGAGTTTAAGGGAAAGGAAGGCATTTAGAATGATTGTTAGGATTCTAGCCTGAAGACTTAGGAGATATGTGTGGTCATTATTAGGATGGAAAATGTGGGAGGAAATGGGAGGGGTGGTGGTGGGGGGCAGGTGGGAGAGAGCAGGAGGCCAGGTGACCCTGAGCAGAATGGATTTCTGAGGCAGGGCAGTTCTGAGTAAGGGTGTCCTGGGGATGGTGACTGAGGTGCAGCAGAGGGGAAGGTTGAAACTGGCCTGGAAGCCTTACTGTTAACTTTTAACAGTACCTTAACTCTTCAACTCTTATAGGGTTGCTCGTCCAACAGGAGCCCCAGGGGGACAGCAAAGGAGGCTGTGCTTTCACACCAGGCCCTCAAAGAGGACACTGGCAGGGTTCCTTCCTCCCCCTAGCCATTTCCTGGGCTCAAATCGAGCATTTAGTCAATCTCCTCATTAGGAGAGATTCCATGGGTCTGCAGGACCACTCAATATATGTAAGTCAGCCAACCCCAGAAGCTCCTTTGGTAATGAGTGCTTAAGCCCACTGTTAACTACCATTAAGACTGTACTTACTGCTCAGTGATCACCAGCTACAGGGCCTGGTGGGGCTGGACAGATGGAGAGCAGGGAGGAGCTTCCTCCACAAGGAGGCATTCCAACGCGCTGCTCCAGAGACTCAGGGATTGAGGCTACTCTGCCCTCGGGTGCAGGATTAGTTACAGTCTGTCAGCCTTCCTTGTTTAGAATAGGTAGAAATCTATGTTTGATGAGTTTATGGAAGGAAGAAAGGAAGAAATGCTATGAGAATCTAATGTTCCTGCTTCCTTCTAATGGGTGAGACCTAAGGGTGTCTGTGCTGAGTGTGTGTGTGTGTATTTAAGGGAACCTGTTCTCTGCTCTGAGGGGCCTGGGACTTAGGGTTAGATATCCCAGTTTGTATAATATAAATTTCTCCAGGATCCACCAGTCTGTGAAGTGACTCAGATTTCACTGCCTTGTGCCCCCATCTTAGCCTCCTGTGAAAGATCTCCTCACGGTTTCCTAAGAATCCCCCAGGTGTGTCTCTGGTGCTTCCAGACAGGTATTCTGCTGTTTCACTGAGTCCCATGTTCTCCTCTAGGGGGTGCTGCTGCTCCACTGGGCACGGCCAACCCCTGCGGAGGCCACGGCTGCTCCACAGGTGCTGGACACCTGGGGCAGCCTCTCCCTCTGTACTCCTGGGTAACCTGTTGAGTTGTGCTGCTGGTCTCCCAGGCCCAGAAGTGCCCACGAGACACCGCCATTGCCTCACTGGGCTCTTTTATTGCGGCGCACAGTTCTGAGTGCCAAAGCTGAATCGGTAGTCTGTGGTGATGGTGGAGAGAGAAGGAGAAAGCCTCCTTCTCCTTTGTGCTGCACCATCTTGGAGACCTCCCAAAGTTCTGTAGAGTTTGATGAATTAGTCCTTGCTGTCTTTGCTTAGGTATCGTACTGTTCAGCAAATATTCATTTCCTCCCCCAGCCTCTGTGAGAGGAGTGTATTTCCCAGCCGCTGATGCTGGGCTTGACCGTGTGACTTGTTTTGGCTAACGGGATGCTAGCAGAACGTAAAACAAGGAAGGGCTTGAAATGTGCTTGTGCGTTTAGGCTTGCCTTCTCGGGCTGTTGCCGGTCTCGGGAGAAGAACATACCCTCCTAGGTAGACCACTGCCTAAGAGGAATGAGAGACAAGGGGGGGCAGAGCCAGCCAGAGCAGACATGTGGCTTTCACAAAGCCTCCCTAGTTGACCTGCAGATGCTAGAATGAGGAATAAGTGCTTATGACTGTGTGCCACTGAGTTTTGAGATGGCTTGTTACACGGCATTATTTAGACTATAGCTGACTGAGATAGCTCTCTTCTCTCCAAGACCCAGATATATACCCAAGGAAATGAACTCAGGATGGTTTGGAGTTATAGCCACTACCTAGTAATGAGAAATTCTCTTCTGTGCTTTGACTAAAACTTTCTGACTTGGTCAGGCTATTTGAGTTTGTTTCCTTCTCACCTTGGGTGAATTCTCTCAAAGGCTCTCATGCAAATGAGCTTCATGAAGGCCGTCCATCTGAGCTGAGCATGGACTGAAGCTGTATATTCCTCTCCCAGCAAACTTTTAATTTATTAATTTTCATAAGTGCTGCAGAGCAGGGACTGACCAACTTTTTTTGTAGTGGGCCAGATCAGAAATACTTCAGGCTTTCAGAAAGAGAAAGAAAAATACCATATGATATCAATTATACGTGGAATCTAAAAAAAAAAAAAAAAAAGACAAACAAACTTACTTGCAAAACAGAAGCAGACTCCCAGACATAGAGAACAAACTTGTTGCTACCAGGGGGGAGGGGGGTGGGAGGGAATAAACTGGGAGTTTGAGATTTGCAGATACCAACTGATATATATAAAATAGACAAACAATAAGTTCATACTGTATAGCACAGGGAATTATATTCAATATCATGTAGTAACGTATGGTGAAAAAGAATATGAAAGTGAATATATATATGTCTGACTGAAGCATTGTGCTGTACACTAGAAATCGACACAACATTGTAAGCTGGCTATACTTCAATTAAAAAAAATATATACACAAAAAAGAGAAATAGTTAAGACTTTAAGGATCACACAGTTTCTGTCATTGTAGTTCAAAAGCTAACATATACAATAATAAATACCTAGGCATGGTTGTGTTCCAATAAAACTTTATTTACAAATAAAATTTGCTGACCCCTACTCCACAGCAAAAGCACTTCAGCTCTTCCTGCCGCCAACAGATGGCGACAGCAGTTGCACTTGGTTGTCACTTGATTTGTTAGGAAATGTTTGCTATGTTTGTGCTTAGAATGAAGGTGTTTTACAAACGTTGTTATCATGACCGATAAGTGGAGAAGCAGAGAGCGAGAGCGTATTGAAAATGCTAGTTAGAAGAGACATATGGTTACGATGGAAACCAAAGTGGAGTAATAATTTTGAAAATTGAAAGTGGTGAGAAAAATGGATGTTGCAAGTGAAAACAGGATACATTTATTTTTTGTTGTTTTGACAGTGGCATGATTGTAAAGGACCAAGAGTGAATCAAGCAAAGCAAAAAAAAAAAAAAAAAGCGCTGCACCTCTACCATTGACAATAATCAGTAAAATATGATGAGAAGCAACTGACAAAAATCAAAAAAGCAGAAACAAATTTGACTGTTTGGTTAGAGAGGAGCAGCATCAATGGAGGCTCCTTAGCCTCACGTGAGTCCAGGAGTTGCCCAGGGGTCTGTTTGAGAACTTGGTCACGGTAAACAGTCCTACTGCTGTTGTGAGCCATGAATGATTCCATAGGCTCGGGGCCTCTGATGTCTCCCCAGGGTCAGACGATGTTGATGCTACAGCTGCTAAGGGCTTCTCTTGCAGAGGACTTGAAGGAGGGCTTCGCCTACCGAAACAGATTTTCGAAGTGGGAGAAACATGTTGAGCAAAACAGAAGATTATACAAAGCACCAACTCACTCTTCTATTTGCTGGAAAATGTACCTGGGGATTACAAGCTTAACCTTCAGCAGGTTCTTTGGACTTGCAAACAGATGGCCTTACAAACAGCTGTTTGGAACTGAACTTATTATTAACATTCACAGGCACACACACCTGCACACATGTGCATGTGCACACACACACACAGAGCCATAAAAGAGGGTGGAGAAATGAAGGGCAGAATCTGTTGGTTTGCAGAGCATAGTCTTCAGGTTGGAGGAGCGGTGGGGAGGCTCTCAGCTCAGCCACTGCTCCTCACTCGGGGGCGGGAAAGAGGATTAAGAGACAGTTTGTAGATGAAAAGCTGTGATACAGTGGAATGAACGTGAGTTTTGCAGTTGGGTAGACTTGGTTTGGTGTCTGGTTGTGTCCCTTACTTATTGTGTAACTTATTGTAGGCGCCACCATGCGAAAATTCCCACTCCTTTGAGGCAATGAAGGGGAAATGGATTCCTGGGAAAAAAGTAGGAAATGCTTCTGCTTTAGAGAACAGGGAGAATCTGGGAGGAGCCTCACCTTTGTTGCATTGACTAAAGGAGGAGAAATCAAGGTGCTATAGTAACATGTCAGCTTCTAGGTTGAAATGGGAAATAAAGGATTAGGGGAAAAAACATGAACTGAAGAAGCAAGGGAATAAAAGAGCAAATCCAAAGAACTATAGGTGGGAGAGGGGAGGGAGAAGGGACTAGGGCGATTCCCACTGGAAGAGCAGGAGATGAACTGGGAATGAGATTCCCTCCTTTGTGGGCCAACATTGGGAGGTGGTGGTGATGATCTGGGGGATGGAGGGTCTGCCTCTGTTATCTCAGGCTCAACCAGCTGTATTAGTTAAGGTTCTCTTGGTTGCAAATAATAGAAACTAATTTGAAGTAGCTTAAGGAAAAATATATTTGATTTATTGGAAATATATTTGATTGTCTCACAGAATTCAAAGACACATTCAATAACTGTTGAGAGAGGGATTTAGCAGTAGGAGTTCTTGGATTTTCTTTCCTCCAGAGAAAAGCTTCTCTAAATTTAGTTAGCATAAGAATTACTTGGTGGACTTGCTGGGTCCAACCTCCAGCAAGAATTTGCCTTTCTAACCTGGTCCCAGGTGATGCTGCCCTTGGCCGAAGAGCACTGCTCTTAGCCTGACTCAGCTCTCAACTCCCAGCCCTCTCTCTCAGTTCAGATTTTTGAGTGGAAAGTGGATTGGCTCATCCTGGTCATGTGCCATCCTCTGGTCCAATCATTGATGGCCAGGGGGTGGAGCCACACAGTACAGCCGTGACTGTCTGAGGTCCACGCTAGTGTATCAACAGAACAGTTCAAAGAAAAGGGTTTGCTGGATGTACCAGAAGGTGCCTGTGACCCCACTCCTCTCAGCTGGTGCAGCCAGGCATCAGAGTGTTGAGCTCTGGAGTTCATTCTTAAAGACATAAAAATGTCTTTAAGCTGCCACTCTACCCCTTGAGATTCTCCCTACTAAAATTAGCCTTCATGTAGGACATTGTCTTCCTGTCCCTTAAAGCAAGTAGAGTTTTACTGTTAATCCCTACCAGGAACTTGGAGGAGATAAAAAAAAAAATCTAACCAATTTTGGAAAATCTGGAGTTGTCTAAATCCCTCACAGCGGTGGAATGTGACTGCTGACTTGTGGTTCACTGCTGAGTTGGTAGCTGGTGGCTGGGCTGTATCTTTGCTTGCCTCTGCTAGGAAGTCCTCTCTCTTCAGCTGCAGTTTGCTTTTGCTTGAGAGCAGAGTCACAGGGGCTTTCTTCTTTCAGTGTGTCATTGCATATTTAGGGACAGCCTAGTGTGATCCCCCTGGGTATCTCCCCAGGAAGTAAAATCCTGGGGGAGAGCTGCAGATTACCTGGATTCCTTACCTCTCCTACTTAACTCACATCATCTTTATTTATTTCTTGGAGGATAACAAGTCTTAAAAAAAAAAAAACTTCCTTCCTTGGACTAAACCCTAGTTGTGTTTAGATCAGGAAGAAGAACAAGGTGGGTGTTGCTGCCACTGGGGAGGAATCACACACAAGAAAACAGAGAGAAAGGAGACTTCTCCTGCCATTTGGCACAGTCTTTTCTGCCAAAGAAATGGATCCTCAGAGTCTCAAAGACTCACAAAACTTCAGCAGCATCCTCAGTGGCAAGGCTGTAACAGACACAGAATTATGGGCTCAGGGCTGGGAAAGACCTTTATAGATTCATACCCTTCTTCTCCAACTCCTCCAGCAGCCCCTTACCCAGCTTCTCCTTGAATCTCTCCAGTGACAGGGAGATCACTACCTGTAAAGTCAGCATGCTTTTTCTTCAGGCAGTTCTGATACTTAAAAAGATGTTCCATATAGTAGCCTGTTTTCCCTCCCCCTCCAGGTGGGTACTGATCTGCTCATTAGGTTCCTCTGCAGCTGGCTCATTGTGCCAGCCTTGAGCCCAAACGTACCAGGGAAAGTATGAGAATCAGGAACAAAATCAGGATTACCCCAATTCAGAAAAAAAAAAATCAGACTTTTTCTGAGACCCTTCATGTAAAAAACAAACAAAAAAAACCAACATAAAGATTCAATTTTGAGAATGGTACTCAGATTCTTTGGCAGTCTGATAAGGCCACTTATAATTAAGCAAGTGTTCATTAAGGAAGCCTGGAGATGGTGGAGTAGGAGGAGGCCAGGAAGGGGTATTCTCCTGGCAGGTCTGGGTTGTGTAAATATCCATCACTCCTCCATCACTTACTATGACCTGCCACCCCCGACCTAGTCCATATTGTACATACTTGTTTTTATTTCAGTGGAGTAGTGGGCATCCTCTTCTATCAGAGAAAGCCACAGATTCCAACAGGGCAGTAGCTTTGGAAGGGAGAGGGAGGTCAGGTGTTGGCTGACTGTTTCCATCCAAGCTGGAGTTGCTTTGTCTCCTGCAGAAGCCATGAGCTTCCTGTGGGGATGAACACGGGGAGCTGCAGGCAGGACTGGTCGGTCGGTCAGCAAACTCGCACCTGCCCCTGTGGGTCCTTGAGACTCAGCACTTCCACTGTGCTGTCTTGGTTTTTCCAGTCACTCAGTCTCTGGGAGGCTGAGGAAGACACAGGTTACAGGGATCCCTTGACTTCTGGGACTCTCCTGACCGTATGGACCCTTCTGACCTGACCTGACCTGTCCTAGCCCATTCTTGAGGAACTCACAGCTGAGCTGCCACAGCCCCATTTTACATACTTGGAGGCTTCTAAGGGGTGGCACTGGTGCAGACGTCTGCCTTCAATTGCAAGGTGCTGGCGATGGAGTCTGTCCTATCTGGCTGGGGTTCCGGACTTGATTCCCAAAATGCCTCTGATGTGTAAACATCTTGTTGGCCAGCTGGAATGAGGGGCCAGCCCTTCACCAGGTGTTACTCTTGGGGATTCTGACCCTCAGAGCCTTCTTAACCCTCTTGTTTTCCCCCAATAGACCTTCTGTGATTTGGGATCTCCTCATTTGATTAGTGGTGGAACCAGAAGTTTAATTTGCTTGTGGACAACAAATCCTAAACTCTATTCAGGTGAGTCGACTCCAGTGGGGCTTCCCTGACAGAAGTTGGGGTCCCCATGGTTAAGGGATGACCTGATATTTAAAGAACTCCGATATTTAAAGAACACTGATGAGAATAATAACTGTCTTAATAGTAGTGGCAGTAGCAGACATTGATGCAATGCCCTGCATTTCAGAGTGCTTTCTCCACACCGCACAAAGGACCTGGAACACGGGAATGATTATGGCAAAATCTTGTCTTTTAGGAACCCACAAACTAGTGAGGGGGCTAGAGCCAGAAATGGGTCCACTGAAACCGGGGTAAAAGTCAAATGAAAGGCAGTGAGATTCCTGCTTAAGTCCTGAAGGCTTGCTGAGGGAAGTGTGGTTTCAGAGAAGCCTTGAAGAACAGACAGGGTGCAGGCAGGTGGAAAGAAGGAAATAGGGCTTTAGTGTCAGGAAATTTGAGAGATAAGGCTTAGAAATGGGACTACATCATCTCCAAGTTGAAAATCTTTCAATGGCCTCTATTATCTTTCAAGATAAGAGTCTAGGTATCACATGACATCCAAGGCCCTTCACAATCTCGCTCCTTCTTTCTTCTCCTTGCAGAATCATTTTCCATCACTCATGGGCACGGACTTTCTGGTCCAACATTCAGAAAGACTTGCTCCTTGCCCTTCTTGTGGTCTTACATGCCTTTGTTCCTTCACTCGTCCTGTTCCTTTCGTTTGGGACTGCTTCACCCTCGCACATCCTCTTCTTCCCTTCCCTTCCCCACACCCTTCCCCCCATCACAGCCTCGCCTCCTCTGAGATCTTTCCCTTTCCAAAAAGCACTTCCCTGTGCCCCAGCAGCACCAAGTACAATGTGACCAGAGCCCTTAATCGTGGTGTAATTTGCAGAGCTGTTTCCTCCAATCATTATGAGCAACTCAAGGGTACGGGAGTCCTTAACTCACAACCTCTGTGTCCCGGATGTTTAAGGCAGCGTCACCTGCTCCATGAACTGAATGGCAGCCCACCTTGCTGGAAGGTGCAGCACCTCTGGGCACTGTTGGTTCCTTCAGCCTGGGTGCCCCCCGTATGCTTGGCCACTGGGGGAGGTCCCCTCTAAAGTCAGAAGCACTGCTGTCTAGTTGGCTCATCCGAACTGTCCAAGTTAAGCCCCAGGGCCACCTCACCCCTCAGGATGCTGTAACATGGTGTGCTAGCTTGTCTCCCAGCCTTAGGGTGGCTCCTCACAAAGGAGTCAGACTGTGGGTACCCGAGGAGGGATGAAAATTTGGCACCCCTTCAAATCAACACCCTTTACACGTCTGCTCAGTAGCTATAGGGAGGAGGGGCGGAGGGAAGAATGTTTTCGCTCCTTCCTCTTCTGCGCTGAGCACTTCAGCTCTTGCCCAAACTCGCATACCCCCCTCAGCCCTACGGAAGTGCTGCGGCTTAGCAGACATAGCCTCCTTAGAAGGCGGTGAGGCACTAATCATTTCCTAAGCATGTGCCTTGAGGCTTCACCCCACAGCTGGCTATCAGGGTCTCCTCTAAGCACAGAGACTGTTCTCCCCGAGAGGGGTTCTGTGACCGCAGCTTTCTTCCTATCACTGCATGTCTAACAATGTGTCCATGTCTGTAATGCATAGGGCTGGACTTGATAAGCCCACCCCCTTTTCATTCACTCTTCTCTACTCTTTCCTTGGACATTAGCATTGATGGAGTCTCTGGTGTTTGTTTTGGCCTCAAGCTCTGTTTTTTAGAGAACCCAGTCATGCCCATTAAAAAAAAGTCACTGTTATCCCTAATATCTGGCCTAGTGCCAGGGAATAAGAGGTACGCAGCGTATTCTCGTGACTATGTCCAGCTTTGGTACTGGTGGGGGAGGGGAGGGTATCAAATCAATCACCCAAGACCCATTCTGAAGGTTAGAAGGCTGTGGAGGGAAAGCAAGAAGCAGATGCTCTCTGGGAGGGAAGTGGGGAGTGAATTCAGAAGCCCTGTGTATGGTGTATTTCAAAAGGGATTTGTCACCAGGAGACCTGCTTCTAACATCCAGTGTCCCCAGCCAACCTTGTGAAGGGTGAGTGGTTAATGCATGAAGTCCTCCTTAGTCTGGAGAAGCCTTCCCAGAACCTGTTCGCCTGAGACAACCACTCAGTTTTAGAGACCTCAGCTCTCAGCCAGGGATGTTTTCCAGGTGTTGTCATGGCAATGCTGGAGGCAGGAGTCGCTCCTCACATCTCTGCTTTGACTGTATGAAGTAAACTCCTCTTCCCTTCCTCCTGAAGTATCAGGTGAAGACTTTCCTGCTGTGGGGTGAGGGTGGGGGAAGCACGCCTACTGGTGCAGGCGACTGGACGTGTGCCATTTCTGAGCCAGTCTACATGGGCACCTGGGGAAAGAGATGCTCAGAGCACATAGTCTGTCAGGGTCAGGAAGCCAGGGAGTCACACAACTGGGCAACCAGGTCCTGGCCAAAACTGGGGACAGTTCACTTGATCGATGCCTTCAAGCAAGTCCATCTCTGGTAATAGGGCGACTTAAGAACTTATGGGAACTTAAGAACTTCCCTTCTCCAAGCCAGAGAGAGTTGGCTTGGGGATTCACTGGGAGTCTCCTGTTAACAGCCACAACATTTGCTCACACTTGCATAGGTACCAGGCTCTGTTCCACGGAACACGGCAAGGGGTTTGGATTTACTGCAGCTGTACATGTAAAATGCCCAGCACAGCACCTGGCATGTGGAAATGATCAATAAGTGGAGCTGCTGTTGTTAACTGCAGACTCCTCAGACACAAAAGCCACTCACAGCCTTCTCCAGTCTGTCTCCTTGACTGCTGATGCCATCCCAGGGTGGCTGAAGGGCACCTCATCCCCTTGGATTTAGGACATAATTATCAATCTGAAGGGCCAAGCTGGATGTCACATTCCCTTGTTCCTAGTTCTCCAGAGCCCTGGCCTGGCTCCAACCACCTTTGTTCTCTCTGGTGGAAGCTCTGGGGAGTTCCTAGGGGGTCAAAGTCCACAGACCCTCTGGGCTGGACCCTTGTCCTAGCGGCCAGTTTTGCACGGATCCAACTCTGAGAAATCCCCAGGGTGTATTTGTGTCTGGCCTCCAGGCTCAGCAGAATGGCATTGACAGTTGAAGTAAGCAATTGGCCAATTTCCTTCAGGAACATTTGAAATAAAAAGCAGTTTGTCTGAGTGGAGGAAATTGTGAGAGCCCCAAATGGAATTGCTTAAATTTATTGCTGAAGAGTTTTTAACATATTGAGCCAAAGGCATATCTTTTTGCTCTCAGTCTTGGTTTTCAGGAGTGCCGCACTGCACCAGAGATGGAGAGGTCTGGGCTGGCTCCAAAGTTGGGCTGCGGGATAGAGACCTCCATCCCATTCCCAGTCCTCCCATGAGCAGCCTTAAATCTGCCCCATGAGGGTGGCAAAGATTTGTTAGGTTAGGAAGCTCTCTAGCCTTTTCCATTGGAAAGCAAAGAATTGTACTTGCATCTCCAGATCGGATGTTGACCAAGACTTAGCATCCATAGCATCAGCCATGACCCACATCAGCTGCTGGACCATCCAAAGGCTGTACTAGAGGTGACTTTTCGGTGGGGCTTCCAGTCCCTAAGAGAAGAGCTCAGAGTGGCAGGAAATGTGGGAGCTGCCAGGGAACAGCTCTTTCAGCAGTGTTTTCCTCATTGGGCCTGATACATTTTTGATCTCAAGTTCTGGAGATTTTTTTATGCAAGTCAACATCAGAATAAGATGTAAATTATTTGTAGAAGGGGATTGTAGTTGAAAGAGCTTGGCCAGGCTGTTATCAGACATGTGACCTTGTCTGACTTGGCACTAGTTTATTGTGTGATGGTTGGCGAGTCATTTTTCTACTCTGGACCTCAGTTTCCCTATATGTAAAATGAGGTGGTTAGACAAAATAATCTGAGGCCCTGCCTACCTCCAACATGCTGTGTTTGTGCCTCCGTATTGATCACACCCCAAAACCTTCCCTCTTTTTGTCTATGAACCTCTCCAAATATGACTTATGCATTTCACACACATTGAAAGCCCCTTAATACAATGTTGGCCTCACTGCATTTTGATTTACTGAGAGGAGGAGGCATCCTGGTGTAGCATAAAGAGTATGGACCCCGGGGGGTCAGACAGACCTGGGTTCAAGTCCTGGTTCTGCCCTTTACTCGCTGGAGTTTGGACAAGCTACTTACCCTTTCTGACCCTCAGTCTCTTTATCTAAAACTAGGAATAATGTGAGGATGAAATTAGTATCATAAATCCTCAAGGAACAGGCTGGGCTAACATAAATATGATTCCAGCATGAATTTCCTTCCTTTTCCTGTGCCCAGACCTTAGAGCACTGCTGGATGAATGAGGGAGGACCCCACCTCTATTTTACGTATGGGTTTGTAGTTCTGAAGAGGAAATGTTATCTTTCATGTTATCCTCTAAGCCGCTGGAATGAAAGATTCTTGGACCAAATGACAGATGTGCTTGGAAGAGCTGCTTTGATAAATGGCTTGGGTTGGGGATTGGGTGAGACCTTTGGGATTATGCTTAAGTAAAACAGATTGCCTTTTAAAGAGGGTAGGTCCTATTAATTGCAGGACTTTTGTCTTGCTGAGCAAAGAGATTGAGTCGGGTGTGTAAATTTGGGAACAGAGCTGAATTAATCTGAACAGTAAGAGAAAGGGGCATTAATAGGGCTAGGGGAGAGAAGAAAGGGCCAAGGTGTGGCCCAAGAAAGGAAAGACTTTGGGGAAAAGATGGAAGCATTTGAGAGGGACTTAGAAAAAGCAGTTGGGCTACTCATATAAATACACATGCACAGAGATGCACCCTTGTACTAGGGATGTTACACTGAGACATGTACATCCTCACATACAGGCATAGAATTATTGGGATTCATGTAAGTGAATCCATGTGCGTGCATGTGTGTGTGTGTGTCTATGTACATGAGACAGCTGCTATCTAAGCCTTCTGGACACATAGTCTGTATTAACCCTGCCCCCTTCTACTCGATCCACACCATAGGATCAGAATTGCTCCGTTTGCAGAAGTGGCTCAGAAACCTGCACTGGGCTCCTAGACTGAGCAAGATGGTGGAATACACGGAGAAAGTGACACTTCTCACTCACCTGAATAAGAACGTATTTTTCTGCTTGTGAGGGCGACATGCTCAATCCTCACTATATGCCTGGCCCCGTGGCAGGCACTGGGGATGTTACAACGAGCAAAGCGGGCATGGACTCGACCCTTCTGCCCTCACGCAGCTGATGTTCTCATGGTGTTGATGGACGTAAACCTGCCTGGTACATGGGAGGGGTGTCATGAAAGGGGACACTTGGGATTCTCTGGAGTCTGTGATAAGGGGATGAATCCAGAGGGAACTGAAAGAAGCTCAGAGGGTTTGGAGTTGTAGAGAAGGAGGGAGAGAGTGACAGAAGATGAGCTTGGAAATGGACACAGGCCAGACCATACAGGGCTTGAAAATATGCTCAAGGATTTGAACTTGATCCTGAGAGCCACAGGGAACCACTGATGGTTTTTCAGCTTTCAAGGGGGGCATGCTTTGTTTTGCCTTCTAGGAGGATCATTCCAGCTTCACTGTGCGTGCTGAGTCCTCCCCTCAGAGCCAGGGTCCTTTCAGAGCCTCTGTGATGATGTTGAAAGGCAGCAAAGTGCAGGCTGGGCCTGGCTGTGCAGAATGGGCTGCGCTCTTCTTCCAGCCACTCCTGCTCCCTGTGCAAAGGCTGAGGCTTCCTGGTGACCACGTCAAGCCAATCATTTTAGGATATTTGATTTTAATTCACATTAACCGAGTGCCTAAAATTGGCCAGGCTGGATTATGTCATTTCATGCTCACAGCAGCCTTATGAGGCACGCAAACAAAAAAAAAGTCTCATTTTAGAGACAAATGGGGAGAGGAAGAGGCAGACACTGACACTGGAGAGTCCCTTCTGCATTCTAGGTACGGAGGTGGGGGCGGGCCTGAGTTAGTCCGTCTGATAACCTAGAAGACAGGGATGCTTATCCTCATTTTAAGATAAGGATGCTAACCTCGAAGGTGAAGCATTTTTTCCAAGAACACCAAGTGAATGGTGCAACTGGAATCTTTTTTTCCCAGTTATTGGACTGCAAGTCAAGTTCATTCTGCTAGGTCATTTCTGAAAACTTAACAGAAACCCTTTTCTTGCCTAAGAGACTGATCCCAGGTCCTGGATACTGCTTGGGGAAGACACACTGGAGCCAAGACAAGGGCAGCTGGAGAGGCTCAGGGACAGGGAGGGTAAGCCCCATAGCTCCTGGGGGCGGGCACAACCTCCCACACCCTCCTGGGGCCCCACAGGGATGGAATTCAGGGCTGCAGGAGGCAGGAGTCTAGAGCCCTGATGTTCACAGGCTCACATGCTCAGTCTTCACATGACCCCTCTTGGGATCAGCTTTTGGGAAAATGCAGATGGGCAGGGACAGATGGCGGGAAGCCGCCCAGTGTAGTGAAAGGGCATGAGTTTCAGAGTCAGAGCTTTCTGGGTTTAAATCTAAGCTCTGCCCTTTCGGATCCAAGAAGCCATGTACTATACCAAGTCACCTTGAGGCACCTTCTCTGCCTGTGTGACCTTGGGCAACCTTCATTGTGCCTCCATTTCCTCCCCTGTAAAGTGGAGAGAACAGAACCGAACTGGCAGAACTGCTGTGTGGTTAGTGAAATAACGCAGTGCCTTAGCCCGTATCTGCGTGTTCTAAATTCTCCAGGCATGTTATCAGTTACTGACAGCCCTTCACTTCTGAGCCACATCCACAGGAGGAGGATATGTATATACCCTTGGCATAGCGTTTGGGGGTGTTCGTGGGAATTGGATGACAAAATGCGTACAGAGTACTCAGCATTGTGATGACCAATAGCCCAGAACATGTGTGTGTCCAGCCCATGTCTGCTTCGGTTTCCCTTTCCCTGGGTCTGTGTAAGAGCAATTGCCAGATGTTTTCACCAACTGCAAATATTTGCTGAAAAATCTCAAGGCTGGTCCTTTGCGTTGTCAACCCTTCAGGGAGTAGCTTAGATTGTGTTTGCTGCTTCTCACCCCTCTCTCTGCCTTCACACTGGGCTGCTGGTAGAGCTATGAAATAACAAAATTATTCCTCTCCCCAGATAGCAATGCCTCCACGTTACTTCACTTTATCAATTGCACACGTCTTTTGGGCAGAGGTTCCCCTGCCCTGATTACAGAGGGTCATGAAGGGTGAGACCTGCTCTGGCTGTAACTGTACCGCAGAGCCTTACTCCAAGTATTTTCAGATCACCTCACCACCACTGAAGTTCTCAGAGCACGGCTGGGGAGGAGGTAGGAGATAAGGGTTGTCTTGGTGTTCATCCTCCTCCTGTCCTCTACCCTCCCTAATAATTCTTTAAAGATCTATCTGATTGGTTAAAAGCTTTTGAACAGCAAAGTGAAAAGACAACCTACAGAATAGAAAATATTTGCAAATGATGCAACAGACAAGGGATTAATTTCTGAAATACACAGACAGCTCATACAGCTCAATATCAAAAAACAAACAACCCAATCAAAAAATGGGCAGAAAATCTAAATATACATTTTCCAAAGAAGATATACAGATGGCCAACACACACATGAAAAGATGTTCAACATTGCTAATTATTAGAGAAATGCAAATCCAAACTACAATAAAGTATCACTTCACATTTGTCAGAATGGCCATCATCAAAAAAATCTATAAATAATAAATGTTAGAGAGGGTATGGAGAAAAGGGAACCCTCCTATACTGTTAATGGGAATGTAAATTGGTGCAGCCACTATGGAGAATAGTAGGGAGATTCCTTAAAAAACTAAAAATAGAGTTACTGTATGATCCAGCAATCCCACTTCCGGGCATATATCCAGAAAAGATAAAACTCGAATTCGAAAAGATACATGCACTTCAGTGTTCATAGCAGCACTGTTTACAATAGCTAAGACATAGAAGCAATCTAAATGTCCATTGATAGATGATTGGAGAAAGAAGATGTGTAAATGGAGCACACAATGGAATAGTACTCAGCCATAAAAAGAATGAAATAATGCCATTGGGAGCAACATGGATGGACCTAGAGATGATCATATGAAGTGAACTGAGACAGAGAAAAACAAATGTCATATGATATCACTTACATGTGGAATCTAAAAATATGATATAAATGAACTCATTTTCAAAACAGAAATAGACTCATAGATGTAGAAAACAAACTGTGACTGCCAAAGCGGAAAGAGGGGAGGGATAAATTAGGAGTTTGGCATTAAGAGCTTTACACTACTATATACAAAACAATAGATAAACAACAAGGTCCTACTATGTAGCACAGGGAACAATATTCAGTATCTTGGAATAACTTATAATGGAAAAGAACATGAAAAAGAATATCTATATTAATATGAAATGGAATATATGAAATGAAATATATATCACCTTTCTGTGTACCAGAGACTGACACAACATTGTAATTAAAAATAAAAAATCTGTCTGGTTGGTTTTGTTGCTCATTTTTATGATTCTATCTTGCAGTTCTTTAAGCATTTCATATGAAGTTATTTTATATTCTGCATCTCACAGTTTGGGTGTCCAAAGTCTTTACAGAGAGGGGCTGAATTCATTGTTGATTCTGCTCTTGCTTACGGTGCTTCGTTTCCCTGTATGTTTGGTGTTCTTTAAATGTGAGTTTATATGTGGTTGATGTTAATCTATGGAAAATTTGGGGCAAGTACATTGAGAATATTTTCATCCAGAGGGTATCATTGACAAGAAACCTTTTTAGCCCCTTTCAGGATTCCTGGCTAAATCTGGGGGGCTCAGGCTTGGCTCTCCTACTGTGTTGTTGGTTCAAGGCTCAGTTCTGAGGTTGCTTTCTCACTGCAGCCGTACACCTCACGATTGCTCGTAGTCATGGCCTTTTTCTTCCAGCCACTTGGAGATTTACCCCATTCCCCGAGAGCTCAATAAGATGGCAAAAGCTGTGTGTTGTGCAGTATATAACTGTTTTTGAGTAGAAGAGCCCCTCAAATATCTTGTGGGCTACCGTTCCAGAAGTGGAGACATCTTTTCACTACCTCAATCCCCTTATTCAGCCAGTTTTATTTTTCTCTGTAGCCCTTAATCACTGTCTAACATGCTGCATATTTGTTTGTTTATTTATTTTATGCCTCACTATTTCCTCACTAAAATGCCAAGCCTACAAGAGCAGGGATTTTGACTGGTTTGTTCGTTGCTATATCCCTAGTGACTAAAACCGTGTCTGGAATGTGGTGGAGGTTCAATAAATACTGTTGAATGAATGAATGAGGATTCCCTTAAATTGGTTCAAGCAGAAGTGGTTATTTTAAGAATGTACACAGAGAGAGGGGAACTTAGAAGACAGCCTAAGAATAAGAGGAGTGCCTGGGCTGGGCACAAGGATAGGGGGCACAGGCTACTTTTGGATTTAATGTGGTTCTGGGTTCCTCTAGTAGCAGAATTCCTCCCCTGTTCAGCTGTTAATATGTATCAGCTACCTCCACCCAATGTCTGGTTCCTTCCTTTCCTTATAATTTCCCATTGCATTTGGCTTTGATTTGCCATTGTACCAACTCAAGGCATCCTTTCAAATTCTTTCCTATCAACCTAGTGAAAAACTCTTTGTTATTTATTTATGTATTTATTTAATTTTTAAAATTTGCTTTCTTTTTCACTGAAGTATAATCGGTTTACAATTCAACATCCATTTATGATAAAAACTGTCCAGGAAGTGGGCATAGAGGAAACGTACCTCAACATAACAAAGGCCATATATGACAAACCCACAGCTAATATCATAGTTAATGGTGAAAATCTGAAAGTATTTCCTCTAGATCAGGAAGAAGACAAGGATGCCCACTCTCGTCACTTTTTATTCAGCATAGTTTTGGAAGTCCTAGCCATAGAAATCAATGAAGAAAAAGAAATGAAAGGAATCCAAATTGGAAAAAGCTCTTTCTTTTTTAACTTGGGTCATAGTCTCAAGAAAGTATTGAGTTGATTCAAAAGGTTTTTCTTTTTTAAGCCAGGCCACACAGTCTCTGGCTAGCTCATGGATTTTAAGAATAAATGTGGAGATGGGAACTCTCAAGATCATTCAAAAAAAAAAAAAGGAGGAATAGTGTGCAAGGCTTAGAAGGAGTGGCTACTTCTGGATCAAAGGTGGTTCTGGCCTTTGGTCAGGTGTTTACTCTCTGACTCACTTACATGTGGCAGGTCAAGAAAATGATCAGGTAAAATAAAACACAGAAGCTGGGTAGCAGGGATATGGAAATAATCTCCTTTAGAAGAGGGTATGGTGGGCAAATAAGGAGACTGCTAAATTCAGAACACTCTCTGAGAGTGAAACTGGGAGACTCAACATTTAATGGACTAAATCAGCATCTTGAGACAGTAGAGACCCATCGTGAGTGATGACAAAACATCTGAGTCCAATCAAGGGAATGAGGTGGTAGTCCCAGGAAGATGTGATTATGGTGAAGCGAGCTGTAGCCTGATCCATTATAATGAACCATGTCTGGAAATAGGATGTTTTAACTAGCAGGGAAGAGATTGCAAGTGGTCAGTCAGAGAGCAAGAAGTGGCAGACTCTCTTCTGCCCTGGCCAGGGGAGAGAGGCCAAGGCACAGGGTAGCATGCTGTTAAGTGTTAGTCAGAGAGTCGAGCAAAGTAGACAGACGTTAATTAGTTTCCTACATACATGACCTAAATGCTGCTTAAGGCTGCGAAGGAAGAGAAGAGGGAATCTTGGGAGCTTAACAGCGGATTTGATCTAGGCGCAGGGGTCAGAAAAGCCTGCTTGAGGAAAAGACCTCTGGTTGGACATCTAAAGGCCACTTGGGGATTTAAATAGGAAAAGCTAGGGCTGAGAAAAGTGTTCCAGACCCTTGTAAATGCCCTGGCATTTCTTGCTGTTTTTCAGATACACTTGTTCAGCACTTTTCTGCCTTAGGTCTTTGCATTTGCTGTTTCCTCTGCCTAGAAAGCCCTCACTCCAGATAATCTGATGGCTCACTCTTTGCTCAAAGATCATGTCTTCAGAGATACCTTTCCTGGATCTCTGGCTGACTTTGGCTTTGATTTGCTATTTTACCAACTCAAGGCATCCTTTCAAATTCTTTCTTAGCTGATAACTGAAAAACTCTTTCTTTTCTTCCCTTGAGTCATAGTCTCAAGAAAGGATTAAATTGATTCAGATTTTTTTTCTTTTTTAAGCCAGGCCACACAGTTATCCCCTTTCTCTGCTTCATGTTTCTTCATAGCACATATTTACCCCATGCTTTTATATTATATACAGCTTTATTTATAATCTGATTTCCTTCACTAGAATATCAACTTCATGAGGGGCAATAATTTTTACCTTTTTTGTTTACCACTGTATATCCACCCCAGCATCCAAGGTATAGTTAGCCTCAATAAATATACATTAAAATTAAAAGAAGCAAGGTACATCTAGGAACATAAGGGAGGTCAGTGTGGCTGGATTCTAATGAGCAATAGGGTGGATGGCAAGAGAAAAGGTGAGACAGGTAAGGGGGAGCCAGAGCACTGTAGGATAATATGGATTTTATTCAAGAGTTTCATCTTTATTTTACGAATAATGAAGAGTCACTGGAGGTTTTGAAGAGTGGGAGTATTGTAATGAAATTTCCATTTTAAAAGATCTTTCTGGATTCTATGGGAAGAATAGATTGCTGGAGGTAGGGGAATATGGAGGGATGGAGACCAGTTAGGAGGCTCTATTGCTCTCCAGCCTGGAGATAAAATGCCTTGGACTCAGGTGGTGAAAGTAGAGGTGAAGGGAAGTGGATGAATTCAAATGATATGTACGAGGTAGAATCAGTGGGATGTGGAAATAGATTTGGATATAGAGGGTGGGAAGGGGGAAGAGGTCAAGGATGAATCCCAAGTTTCTGACTTTTGAAACTAATGGATGGTGGTCCATTGGCTAAAAATGGAACTTCGGAGAATGAGTGTGTGAAAGGACAGGAGGAGGTGGACGAGAGCTGGAAAAATCAGAGATGATGGCCAGATCCTGAGATATTGGAATTTAAGATTTCAAGATACTGGGCAGTTCTAGGAGAAGGCCAAGTCCAGGAAAAACTTTGGGATGTGGAGGAATAATTCACTCAAAAAATTTACTGAAGATCTACTATGTTTCAGGCACTGTATGGGCTCTGGGTCTAGCCTACAAAACAAAGCCCCTGCCTTCAATCAGAAGAGTCAGATTAAACTCTCCTACAAATTAAAACATCTATAGCTTCAGTGAGTATGAAGAGTAAAAACCAAGTAGAGGGATAAAGAATGGAGCTAGGAATGGGGCATATTTTTGGCAGGAAGATAGGGAAGGGCTTTCTGAAAGTAATATTTGGATGAAGATCTGTAAGGTTAAAATAAAAAGCCATCTACCCAAAAATCTGTGGGAAGCGCATTCAAGGTAAACAGTGAGTGCAAAGGCCCTGAGGTGGGGTGAGCTTTGTATGCTTAAGGAATAGCGAGAAGGCCAGTGCAGCAGAAACAAAGTATGCGTCAGGGAGAGCTATAGAAGAAAGGCTAGAGGAAATAGTCAGGGGAGGTCAAGTTGGCCCTTTTTGGCCATTGTTTGGAACTTGGAAATCATTCTAAGTGTCATGAGAAGCCATTGGTGAGTTTTAAGCAAAGGAGTGACCCCATCTGATAAATGTTTCTAATGTCACCCTCGCTGCCATGTGATGGATATACTGGAAGGAACAAGAAGGGAGGAAGGGAGACCAGTGGGGAGGCTACTGTGGGAATCTGGTGAGAGGTGATGGTGACCAGGTGAAGTGGTGGGGGTGACATGGAATGGATGGGCTGGCTGTGGGGTGCATTTGAGGGTACAGCTGCCAGGACTTGCTGGCAGGAAGTAAATGGGGGTTTTGTCTTGAATATTTGGGTGAATGTGGGTGCCATTAACTGAGATGCTGTGTGTGGAATGCAAACCTTCAATGGGTTTGTGATTGTCAAGTTGCTGCAAAGGCACAGGGATTGTTGAGCCCACATGGACAGTGAGTCAGCCTGGCTGAGGCAGAGAGGGAGACCCTGAGCCAGGGCCAGAGTTGTCCAGGGAGGTGAGGTGTGACTGCGGGGTCAGGGGTGGCAGCAGTGAGGAGGGTTGTGGCTGAGTGGCTGAGCCCCTAGGAAGGCAGTCGTATATGAGACGGTAACCGTGATGAGGAGAGGGGAAGATCTCCATCCACGCTACCCACTCCTCTACCCTGGAGAATGAGGTCTGGAGCCGAGCGAGTCTCATTTCTCCCAGGAAGTGGAGGGGAACTAAGGAGGAGGGGAGGGCGCAATATGGGGGTCCATCTTGTCCACTGAAGTTTGGTCAGAGGCAGTGATGCATTTTGACGTCTGGGGTAGATCAGTCTTTAAATAGTCCCCCTCTTCTATTCAATAAAATTATTTTTAGTACTGATCATGAAATAAATCCACTACTGCTACTACTAGCTAGAAAAGGAACTCAGTAAAAATTATCTTGTATTGAATCTCATATATATCATATGTCAGTAAAAAAGTAAAATAAGTGAAACATTACAGTACAAAAATTTTAAGAAGTAATGGACTAATACTTTTAGATTATATTAATGCATGCTTTGAAAGAAAGGAACTTAGACCTACTTACTGATCTTTTGCAATAACAAATGATAACACCGCAATTTCTGTTTTCTTGATTCATTTTTTTTAATTGGAGTATAGTCAGTTTACAATGTTGTGTCAATTTCTGGTGTACACCATGATAGTGCAGTCATATGTACACATATGTGTATTTGTTTTCATATTCTTTTTCACTATAGGTTACGACAAGATATTGAATATAGTTCCCTGTGCTATACAGTATAAACTTGTTGTTTGTCGATTTTATGTATGGTAGTTAGTATCTGCCAACTTGATTCACTTTTTAGTTTTAAAATAGGCAGCAATTTAAAAAGAACTCACTTCAATGTTAAAGATCTGATCCAAATCCAGTAAAATAGTTCCTGAGCTAAAATTTGTACTTTCCAGACAAAGGATAGTACACCTTGCAGTTTGCATTCTGTTTAGCTGCTTTAAAAATTTATACACGAATAAAAATTCCATGTGGTCACATAGAAGGATGGAGGGGAAGTAACTCAAGTTCAGTTTCTTTGTTTCCCAAAGATGAGCTTTACTGTCACTGTGTTATCATTGTTTATTTAGAAGCTTGTGTTTAAACACAGGAATATGTAGTACTATGGGAGCTAGAGACATAAAGTGCCCCTGAAGTGGGCTTGAATGACTCTGAGTGTTGGAACATTCTGAAAATACACACGCATAGCAAAGACCCCACGCGTGGGGGCCAACTGTCTGACCGAAAGGGCTCTGAATTACCATCCGTGAGGAATGAAACGTTCATTAAAGGATAAGCAATGAAAGAGAGATAATCTGAATATATATTGTATATATATTAAATATATGTATGTTAAAACTCCTCAGTAACCACAGCAGTTGTTAGCATTTTACCACCAAAGAATTTTTCAGGGAGCAGTATTTTTATCACTGCAATGTTTAGAATTGTTGGTTCCTGGTGGATAATAAAAAAAGGACCTGTTTTTAGTTCACCTCATTACTGTTTTAAGCACCTGTACAGAAAACACATCCCTTTATTGCCCGCACTGGGGTGGATCTCCCCCACGGCACTGCCCCAGGAACCCACTGGCGGGGGGAGTGAGCCCAGAGCCCACATGGGTCGGGGGGCAGGGTTTGAGAGAGGGCAGGTGATGGGAACCACTTGGATTCAGAGGGACACAAAGGCTGTTTGGGGTAAGAGCTCTCCTCCAAGAGGCCCTGGGAGCCTTGGGTGGGGGTCCTTCCATCCTGTGTCTTCTGTGGCCTCTACAAACAGATGAGGGGGTTCCCATGGCAAGGCCAGCCATCATTATGTTCCCCGCTGAAGCCCCGAATTTGCCTGTTTTTTTCCGTCTCTCTGGCTTCTGTATCCATCTCATTGTTTTTCTCAAGAATTTTGTCTTTCCTTTGCTCTGTTTCTCTGTCTCTCTGGTCTATCTTTCCTGCTTCTCTATGTGTCTCGGCCTCTCTGTGCAGGACACGGGTCTCCTAGTTCATTGGAGAACTGAAGTGGGTGAGGGGAACAGGAGGGCATAATTCAGGCTACGTGTCTCCATCTTTGGTTGGGAAATCCTCCTCCTCTTAGCCACGCCCCATTCCTTGGGGGCATTTCTAAAAGTCAGAGGATCGAGGCCTTGGAAATGACACCCCAGCTAATTCCAGGGCTGGGGTGGGGGTTGGTGGCTTTTGGAAGCTGCAGTCCCTGTGGGCGTCAGGAGAGGGCCTGGGGTAGACATGGGTGAGGTAAGGCAGGGTGCAACTGTGGAGTCTGGGGCTCTGAGAGTCTCCTTTAGTGGCCCTGACCTTGAGGTCCCATGCTCTCTTCTTCTGCGTGGCCTGGGGAGGGGAGGAGTGCTTACTTTTCAAAGGTGAGACCCTCCCCAGCGCTGGTTTCCTGAGTAGGGATCCTGCCTCAGCCCAGATGGCGCCCCGGGAATGAAGAAGCTGACTCAGCCTCCTGCCCACCTTCTCCACTCCTTCCTCCTGGCCCATGAGTCCTGTCCGGAGGACAAGGGAATTGTCTGTGTCCCAGGGTGCACCCCCTCACCTCCTTGTCTGCCCCGCCCCTTCCCCGTGCTGCCCTGCTCTGGCTCCCCAGCCAGCTGCCCCTGGGCTTTTACTTGAGATCCTTTGTCCTGAGACAGAAGAAGACTCACACTTCAGGGGAGAGGGTAGTAGAAATTGTAAACATGGAGCATCCTGGTCCCTGCATGCCTGGGGAAGGTGCAACCCTTATACAGATGCAGAGACTGAGGCACAGAGTCTCCCCCACTGATTAACCCTGGAGTTCATTTAGTCCAGTTACCTTTTCCCCACTCCTGCCACTGGATCCTGATGCTCCTTGAACACCCAGAATGCCTCTGCCTCAGGGCCTTTGCACTGCTGTGTCCTCTGTCTGGAATGCCCTTCTCCTACATATCTGAAAGACTCGTTCTTACTCCTTCAAGTGTTTGCTCAGATATCCTTATGAAGCCTTCCCTGACCATCTTCTTCTTCCAGAACTCCTTCCTTAACTCCTTGCTTAATTTTTGTGCACAGCATTTATCACCTACACACTACAGAGTTAATTATTATTAGTTTTTGTTGTCTATCTGTCTCACCAGAGTATAAGCTTCCCCAGGGCAGGAAATTCTATCTTGTTGAGGCTGTATATTGCCAGCTCCTGGAACAGAGTCCACCACCCAGAAGGCACTTGGTAAACATTTGTTGAGTGGACTTAGAGTGCCTGGCAGAGGGTCCTGTGCAGAGTGGGTACTACTGTTGTAAGAGCCAGCATTTATTGAGTGACTGCAGTTTCCCCGACTTAACAAGATACCTGGCATCTCTGAGCTGGGCTCTCTTATGCCCCTGACTGGAATGCCCTTTCTCCGGCACCAGGAGGACCTCTGCCTGACCTTGAAGGCTTGGCCTATGGTCTCCTCAAAGCCTCTCCTATTCTCCAGGCAGGGTTTGACCTTCCCTCCCTCTCCTTCCCCTTCACTCTCCAGCAAACACCTGTCGTTCTTGAAACATCACGTGCTTCTGAGCCCAACTGTGATTCACATCCTTACTTCCCCTCTTCCTAGCCATTGACCAGTGACTTAATCCCTCTGTACCTCAGTTGCTTTATCTGTAAAATAGGGGTGCTAATAAGATGGGATAAAATGCTGTATGATATGATACGATATATGGTATTTTATGAGAGAGCAGTTCCGAGCGTAAGTAGCCTTCTGTGAGATGGACCTGACACTCCCTGCTCATCCTGGCTGGCAACCTGGTGGGGCTGGTATGTTCTTGTTGGCAGCAACCCCAGTCCAGTTTCCTGAGGCTGGTGGAGGCTGTTCCTGACTGCTGGAAGCCAAGAGACAGAGATGTGGCCATGTCCAGTGAGCACTTGGGTTCTGTGAGGGGGACCCTGCCTGGGGTGGTGTGGTTACGCATGACTGGCTCTGCTCGGCCGGAGCCCCCTCCCTGTGAGACTCCGTGCTCGTGGGAATGTGAGCAGGGCATGACCGTGGCTGCCCACCTCTGACTCTGTCCCTGCCATTTCCACTTGCTACCCGTGTCCTGTGGAACCCACAGTGAGGACAGCATCCACCCAATCATCCACACCTGCAGGAGCGCCTTGGACATCCCTCTGACTGCCTTCTTTGGAATGCCAGGCCTTTGCTGGGAGGTACAACATCTTTCTGAGCTGGCCAAGAAGGGTCCCCAGACTTTGTATAAGGCTATTTTACTATTTGTGTGAGAGTGGACTTGCCAGTCTTGACATTCCTTCCAATTCTGAGAACCTACAGTTCTAGGAATATTTATCCTCTACTTCCAGCCAAAGTTTCTTTCTTTAACACTTTATTGTTGCTCTTCTCATTTGAAAACTGGAAAGCAAAATGCTCAGTTCTTGTGTACCCAGAGGCAAGTTCCTTCTCTTTCAATGCTCTTTCGAGCCTGGGAAGGAATTCCTGGTCAGCCTTGGCAGTGGCTTTTTAGAACATTGATAAATCAAAGGCAGTTTGGGTGGAGGAGTAAAGTGGACTCCGGTGTATATTCAGCCAACTAGCAGAATGCCCAACGGTCCTTCTCAACTGAGCACCTTCTCTTAAATGATCTTGTGCTTGTACACCCACCAAATGCTGGGTGCCCACTCTGCCAGGTGCTAGGCTGGGTGTTGATCATCCGGCATGCTCAAGGCCAGACACAGAACCCACTCACTTGGCATTTTGTATCTAAGAAGGGACAGGTCTTTTCACCAGTAGGCATTCCAGTCCTTAAGAAATGGCAGGCACTTGCTCTCCTAGAGGGGGATAAAGTCAGGCCTGTGTTTCAGTCAAGGATCAGTGAGCACCAGAATCAGAAGCCCGCTCCAGCTAGCTCAGCCACAGGGGTTGCTGCAATGAATCAAGTGTGGGATGCACGGTCAGGCCTTGTGGGTCCTGGAAAGCCATCAGGCAGCCACTCTGCCCCTTGGATGCCCTCTGCAGTTACACGACCTTGCTTCTACAAGGGCCATCATAACTGCCCCCAAGTTGTGACCTCTGGATATTAAATTTTTGAGCCTTTCCAGCTTGGCTCCCTATATTGTCAGGGGTCCAACAGGACACAGATGGCCTGCTTGAAAGGGGAGGTTCAAGCAAGTTTAAGGAAGAGATTATTTACCAGCACAGGGTTCAAGGAAAGCAACAAGAAACAATGAAGCACCTTGGAGCTGGCAGTGTGGGCAGCTGTTTCATCCTGCAGATCAGAAGGGGAAAGGGGAGGGGTGGTGCTGCTGAACCTGCCAAAGGCTGTGGCAATGGGAGGAGGGCTGCCTGAGAAGAGTCATGGCCTTATGAAGAGGAATTCAGCCACTGCCAAGCCGTAGCCTGGAAGAAAGGGAACTGTGGGAATAAATTCCCCTACATTCTCTGCTTCCACACTTCCATCTCCTTTTGGTGCCTCCTGTTGGCCAGATCAGGCTAGAATCCAGGAGGTCCAGGGATGCAAACCCGATAGAGGTCAGCCTCCCAGGACACAGAGCAGGGCAGGGAAGGGTGAAGAGTGGATCTGGAGGAGCAAATGGAGGATATCCACATCTAACCTACATGGTCTTTCCATCTCACTTTCCAGTGCCCTAGAAAGAGTCGGGTTGGATCGGCTCAGGTTGAGGTAACAGTAGAGGGAGCTTTTGATGGATAAGCATCATCATCCCCATTTCCAAGTTGGACAAACCAAGGTTGATAGGGGAAGACGTGTGCCCAAGTTAACACAGAGAGTGAGTGGCAGTGCCACGGAGCTCCCTGGATGGTCTCTCAGGGACTTTCCTGGCTCGGGCTCAGGGATACATTTTTGGGGTATCTCCCTCTGCATGTTTCCAACAGGTGCTGTATCCAGGCATCTCTTTAGAGATCATAAAGGGTTAGGTATGGGTGTGTGTGCCCTTCAAAGTATGTTCCATCTGAGAAGTGCACTATCTGGTCCAGCATCGCAGACTCCCATGACGCTTCTCTCCACCTGCAGTTTGACTCCAGTGTTCATCTGCACTAGGTTTGCCTAGTGGGGCTTTGGACAACGTGGAGTCCCCACATGTCTGTCACTGTACCTCCACAAGGGTTGGGGCCCGACTTCAGAAGACTCTTGCTTTTGATACAGGCCTAAGCTACTAAATTGACTTCCCTGTGCCTGGATTAACATGGACACCTAGAGGAGAACAACCTCCTTCCAGCGCAGGTTGAAAGGAGCTCTAAGAGGCTCCTGAGTAGACCTGCACTCACGCCGTCTCCGAAACCTGTAAATGCCTTCCTTTCTGGGAATCCTCAAAGAAAGAGGTTTCTTGTGGTCAGACCTTAAACCCCTCTGGCTGGGGAGCTCTGCTGGGTGTCTTACCTCACTCCCTTTCAGTGTCATTGAAGCTTGTTTTGTTTAGTGAGAACAGAGTCGTCACCTGAGCCATGGTCGGAGGTCAGCGCACACTCTGTTGTAAGAGGAGCAACAGGGAACAGTGAGAAGCAGCTTCCCCACAGTGCAGCAGCTACACTGGGGCACCAGTTGTGTGGACTGGGTGCCAGCTGTGAAGGCCTGTATTCCAGCCAGCTGTGTGGACTGGGTCACCATCTGCATGGACTGGGGTGCCAGCTGCCAGCTGTGTGTGGGGTGCCAGCTGTGAGGATTGAAGTGCCAGCCAGTTGTATGGGCCTGAGTGCCAGCTGTGTGCCTTGGGGTGCCAGCCAGCTGTGTAAACTAGGAGGTAACTCTGGGGCGCCAGTTGTGTGGACTGGGGTGCCAGCTGTGAAGACAGGGTGCCAACACGGGCCAAGTGGAGACTGGATGGCATCTCCACTGCTTGCTTCCTGTGTGCGCTGCTGTTCACGGCACCGATCTTCCCAAGCGATTTCAATAAATCAAGGTCACTGAATCAAACCGTCCTTACCCAGTGACTTTTGTTGCAGAATTGAAGATGCATTTCTCTGATGTGAAGAAAAGAAAATGTCCTTAAGAATAATAAAACCATCATCAAGAACAGGCTAGATCTTTCAGAATCATGTTTTAAAGGGAAAGACTGACTGTTTATGTTAAGATGTTGATTTGTTCATATTTGTTGGATGCCTACTATGTGCCAGACATTGTATAAATAATCACGTTGTATAAATTTTAAAATAGGGGGCCAGGGGCCCTGGGGTTATTTGTATACTGGTTATGTGCTGTAAGTAAGTGAGTGCTTCATGGCTGAGGCCAGACAGGTGGGGAAGGTTCTCGCCTTCATCCTTTCTTCTCATGGGAAACAATCTTCACCCCCAATCTGTAGGGCCCCGCCTCCAGCGCAGCCCTAAAGGACCATAGCAGATGCAGTACTTGCAGACCGGAGCATGGGGTTCTTAGCGGTGCTGGTTGTAAGAGGGACAGCTCACAACTGAGGGGGCCAGAACAGTTCTGCAAAGGGAGACAATTCTCTGACTTATCTAGTTAGCCAGCTTGATTATTTCCACACGTTTTCTGTACCATTCCTGCCCCTTTTCCACTACATCCTAGAATTTTACTATGTGACCTTGGGGGAAGTGCATTTGATGGCTGTTTTGAAAAAATAAATCAACAAAGGAGGACCTATTCCTCGTACTTTTCAAAGAGAAAGATACATGCATGTGTATATAGACCTACAGACACACAAACAGATCTGCATAGTCGATTCTCATTATATTTGGTGGTTGTGGTCTATGGAGTTGCCACAGACACTGACTTAGTTACTACTGAATCATAGCTTCTAGAGGAAATACAGGGTTAGGTTCCTGTGAGCCCCGGGTTGCAACGTTTCTGTCAGCCAATCAATACATAACCCTGTTTTATGTTTGTTTCTCTTTAAAGACACCTTATCTAATATATATTGTTGATTCACTAACATTGAACTCAGGGTCAACAGCACTATATAACTCATGTTTGAATGAGTTACCTAACACATGTATTTTCTCCCCAAGTCACAACACAACCTTCTTGTGCTTGGAAACCCTAGATAGCACTTCAGCGTTATCTTGGGGGCCATTTTAAAACAGCAAAATCATAAAAAAAAAGAGCATAAAGTGCAAAAAAAAAAAAAAGGAAGGGGGCAGGACACTAAGTAGATTTTGGATGGGGCACTGGTTTATAGTATGAGAGCTGAAACACGGGTGTCGCCTTATTCAACCTCAAGCTGGGAACGTGCACATCAGGAACTCAAATTTTTTTTACTGCTCTGTGCATGTCCATAAGTGACTGTGAAAGTATTGATTTTGGCGTTACAAATACATTTTACCAAGCAGGCAAATTCACAAGCATGGACTCTGTGAGTAGTGAGGATCAACTTGTATATATACTTGCGTGTGCCTCTGTTTACACACACAATCACACACACATACATACACACATGAGTGCCATGTTACTCAGAAGCTAGGGACTCAACCTAGAGGCAGAAAACATCAATTAGAAATGACCTGATT
The DNA here is from genome assembly GCF_048564905.1 of Vicugna pacos. Lineage (NCBI taxonomy): Eukaryota > Metazoa > Chordata > Mammalia > Artiodactyla > Camelidae > Vicugna > Vicugna pacos. The sequence goes on from NC_132999.1 coordinate 43,166,117, forward strand.
CTTTGGAACAGAAACTTGTGAAGAGGAGTTCCTTTGAGGTTGTCTCATTATTATAATGGATTTGTAAACATCTGACCAGGGTGGGGAGGTGGTGCACACTGGAGTTTCTAAATCTGCTGCTCTACTGAGCTTGTTAGGAGATGAGTCATTAAGTTGTTAGACTAGACTCTGGGAAGACCTTACAACTCTTCCCTAGTTGCTAGAAAATGGTAACATGAAATAGGGACGGTGTGAATGTAATACGTTAAGAAATGAATGGCTATAACACAACATGTTCCCAGTCTCGGGATGACCCTGGGGGTGGGAAGTCAGTGTAGACCCTTAAACAAGCCTGGAGTGAGGTGCTGTAAAGGTCAAGGTGGCCAGTCTTGGTCTGGGCAACATCCTATCATTCACCCAGATCCACTATGTTGGACACCTGAAATGTACCTTAAAACTACCCTTCTTCTCAAGATGTGTGATTCTGCTTCCTTTGTATCTCTCTAATGAGGCCATTGGTCATTTCCTGGACATCTCAAACCAGAGGTGACCGTAACTGTCACTCAGGTGTGGCCCATGAGTGTTATGTAAGAGAAAGGAGCATATTATTTATGCTTCCAGCATTATACATTAGGCCCTAGATCCAGGGTAGAAGCTTGGGTTGGTGAGTGAATGGTGGAATAAAAATTGTCTTTGGCTAATATTTTTTCTTATTATCCAGGTGTAACAATCGCTGGTCTATCACTATGTTAAATTGGACCGCTTGGTGAGAAATAATGATAATGATGAAAACACTAATGTTAGCTGGCATGCCTATATATGTCAGGCACTGGGCCAAGTGTTTTATTTTTATTAGAGTGACAATGTATCTAGTTTCCCCCCACAACATTTTATTTTGATATTTTAAAAAATGATTGAAAAATTGGAAGAAAAGTACAGTGAAAGTCTATAAACACTTTATCTAGATTCACCAATTACATTTTGTCACATTTCTTTATTTTCTCATCTCTATCAGTCTGTCAACTCTCTATCTACCTGTCTGTCTGTCTATCTATCTATCTTCTATCTATCTATCTATCTATCTACCTATCTATCTATCTATCATCAATCATCTCTCTCTCTCTCATCTGCCTGTCTGTCCGTCTACCTACCTATCTTATCAATTTTTGCTGAATACTTTTAAAGTATATTACAGACATTGTGTTGCTTTACACCTATATACTTCATCGTGTATCTCCTAAGAATTAAAGGCATTCTCCTATACAATCATACCATTATTGTAACTATGAAATTTTACATTAATTCAATGCTATCACTTAATTTTCTGTCCATGTTTAAATTTCATGTACTTAGTTGACAAGAATAAACATCCACATAAATCTTTGAAGGGAAGGCAGTACTCTTCTCCTGATTTTTCCCTCCCTCAAGGCAACCATTTCCAACTCTTTTAGCTGTTTTCTTCCAGTATTAATTCCATATTTCTAAATAACATGCTTATTCTGTTTTTTTTTCAAAATATCTACTTACTATTTATTAACTTCTTTTTGTGTAGGAAGAGGATTTAGCTCTCTTATCCCTCACAAACACATTTCCTCCTATGCTCCTAATATGATTATATTATTGTTTTTTGGTAATATTAGTATTCAGTATTTATGTTATTATGGTTATATTAATCTCAGCTTGAGTTACATAGTGTATCCTGATTATATTTCCTTTCCTATATGACTTTGTTGTTTCCCTTGGGTTATAATTGCTCTGATTTGTCATTTACTTGGTTTTTTATGTACCTATCAGTATTTTATCCCCAAGCTCCCTGGCAGAATGATAATTTTCTCTTAAATATGTTGACACACGTAAAATTATGTACTGGCTTAATTCTTTTCTCAGTCCTCCTGCTCCACTGTGGTCTTTCATTCATCCGTCATCCTGGAACTTCCCTTTATCATCAAATTGGGAACTCCCATGGCTCTCTCTTGTATTAAATTCTTTATTTCCTGGATCCTAGGCTTTCTCTTTTTGATTTTCTCCCTCATATTGGTGGAGAATGTCCTTTAGTAGTTTTCTGAGTAAGGATCATGGAAGGCAATATTTTTGAGATCCTGTGTGTGTTTGAAGTGATTTTCTATTATATCCTTACACTTGATTAATAGTTTGGCTAAATATAAAATTATAGAATGGAAATCATCTCTCCTCCTCACTCCCAAGATTTTCGAAGTATTTCTCCATAGTTTCTGCTTTGCTGTGTTGATGTTGCGAAGGCTGGTGCTATTCTTCTTCCTGACTTTTTGAATATCAGTTGGTGGGCGATGTCTTCCACCCTTTGTTCTGACACTTGGTGGCCCTTTCAGTCTGGAAACTCATGTCCTGGTTTATTGCTTCAATAATTTCCCCTCCACAGATGAACAGCAAGTTTATATTGTGTAGCACAGGGAACTAATTCAATATCTTGTATAACCTATAATGAAAAAGAATATGAAAACAAATATGTGTATGTACATGTATGAGTGAACAATTATGCTGTACACCAGAAATAGGCACAACATTGTACACTGACTATCCTTCAATAAAAAAAATTTCCCCTCTTGGTTTTTCTCTTTCTGGAGCTTCAGTTATTCAAATATTGGCTCTCCTCACTGGTGTTATAATCTTATATTTTCTTTTATTTTCCATTTCTTTGGCATTCTGTGCTTCTCTTTTGGTTCCTTTAACTTATTCTTACAACCATTCTACTGAGCTTTTTACTTATTACAATATTTTTAATTTTCAAGAGCCTCTTTTAATGTTCCTTCTTTAACAATTGTATCTCTTATTTTAAGGATATAATATTTCCCCCCTAATCTCTGAGGATATTAGTTATAGAGTTTTTTCTTACTACCCTTGTTGTTTCTATTTCCTCTGATTTTTTTCCTATTTGCTTATGTTAGTCTTTCCTTTCATGATAGGATGTTTCCTCAAACATCTGGTGAGCCTTGATTGCCCTTCATATTTAAGGTGGAGGCATCAAAATGCTCAGTGGAAACTCCATGTGTACAGGCTTATGACTAGTGAGTTCCTCTAGGCTGATTGAGCAGGACCCAGCTGTTCAATTAAGAACCCATAAATGCCAATACCATAAGGTCTCTTCTTCTGGATTGGTCAGCTGCTGCCCTCTCCAGCTCCATGGACAGAGATAGCCACTCTCCCCACCCCTTCCCCTACCCAAGCACACAGTCTGTCCTCTAGCCATACTGCCACTCCCCACTGACCCCCAGCAGTGAGCAGTTGTAGGTTTCTGTGTGCATATGTTTGTCTGGAATACTTTTTCACACTCTCCAGCTCCTCTATGGGGCAAATTCTTACTTACCTAACAGGGTCTGTTAGAATCACTTCTTTTGTCTCCGCACTCTCCCACCTGCTCCCCATTCCAGGATGGATGTAGCCTCTCCCTGTTGTCAGCCCTAATAGTTCCCAGGGGCTTTCCGTGGGAATCCCACTCTGCAATATCACATTTTCTTGCTTGTTTGTCTCCTCCACTAACCTCAGTGTTTTTCAAGGGCAAGTACTCTCTTATTCTGTTACCTGGTCCTGGTCTAGCCAGTTTCTTTAGCAATAGTGATGCCTTGGTATCTTAGGGTAGTATAAAGAAATAGAGACACTATAGTTCCCAGAACTCAAGGAAGTTTTATGGACCTGTTACCATCACAGGTATCTAAGCCCAATTCAAAGAGCTATATTTTGACTAAGACTTTTAAGTTTTCAAAAGCCTGCAAAATTTCTCACCCCACACTTTTCTAGTGTCCCCTTAGGATGGCGAGGAAATATACTCATATCTTTATTTATCTACCACACTCTCTGACCAGAGTGGACCTATTATTTGGTGAAATAGGAAGAAAACACCCACCATAAGGACCTTTGATCACCCTCAGAAGATGTCAGTCTGTGGAGGTGTCAATCAACTGTGAGCATAAAGTCCCAGATGGAGATGGATTCTCCCAGAGTCTTTATACTTGGACTTCTTGCATACCATCATCAACAGATCAGGAAAATATCAACATCACATGAATACATATCAACTAGGGCAGGGATAGCAATTACATTTCATCTCCAGTATAGCTCCATCTGATGGGTAGAGGCTGCCTGAAGTGCTTGTTCTGAGACCTTAACCAGGTTCAGTACGAAAGAGTCCTGTGATCAGTTAGTGATGTCTGCCACGGGCAGTTATACAGCAGACCAGAACCAGGGGAAAGATGAAAGTAAAATACGCTAAGGCAGTGTTTCCCAAACTTGGCAGATGATAAGAAATCCCTGGAGGTGCTTGTTAAAAATAGATTCCAGACTCTTCCCCAAGAGATTTGTATTCAAGAGGTCTGGAGTGAGGACTGGGAATCTGCACTTAGTAAGCACCCATGGGGGACTCATACCATCAGGCTAGTCTGGAAACACTGTTCTAAGGGAGGGCGGGTTTCCAGGGCTCCGTGTTTAGTGGAGGAGGAAATGCAGGATGACAGAGGAATACAACCCAGTCCTAGGGAAAGAAAGGAAGAACGGTGAAGCCAGGCAAACAAGACTGCAGACCTCTACACTAAAGTGAGGGAGCCGCATGAATCCTCAAATCCAAATGAAACCCTTAGCGTATTATTTGGTGTTGAACCTCATGAACTAGCACAGTGTGTGGCTTGTGGTGGGCATAAGTCAACGACTGAAGAAAAAGCGAATCACTAAATTTTGCAAGTACCCATCTCAGTGTCTTATATAACTTCCATGTGTCCACACCCGTATCCCTATGTATTGTTTCTGCGATCTCTGGTCTGAGATGCTTTAGAGAGGCCTCAGAGGAATGGTAGATACAACCCATGAAAGGAAGTTACAGAGATCTGTGTTTGCCAGTCAGGAACACTGAGGGTTGAGCAGAGATGTATTCTCTCCTTTTGTAACGTCAGTGTCTTCAGTGGGGACTCACCAAGTTCTTGACACAGAAGCCCCTAAACATTGAACACAGTCAATTTAGACAAACTTCAATAAATTGTATCTTATCAATGGAGGATCATTTCCTGAAACTAGTTCCCCTCAAAAAAAAAAAAAATAAGGAGAGCGCCTCTAACAGACATAGCTAATATGGACCTGCAGACCCTTCGCCAATATCTCAGCATCAGTAGTGTGTGCTCATGAGTAAGTGAGGCTGGGTCTTGGATGCACATTCAGTGAAGAAGCTGTGCATATATCCTGCAACCAAAAGAGATAGTTAGTGTTTACTAAGCACTTATTATGCACCACAAGCTATTTAAGCCTTTTATATATTAACTTATTTTATCCTCTCCAGACACCATGAGAAGATAACCTTATTTCATAGCTATGAAACTGAGGCCCAGAAATTATAAGCTATTTCCCAAGATCACGCAGCTAGTAAAATGCCCATATTAGTTATCTATTGCTGCATAATAAATTTTCAGTGGTTTATCCCCTTATTTGCAGTTTTACTTTCTGTGACTGCAGTTACCCATGGCCAACTGTGGACCAAAAGTGTTAAATGGAAGTTCCAGAAATAAAGAATTCATAAGTTTTAAGTTACCTGCCATTCTTAGTAGTGTGAAGAAATCTCTTGCCGTTCTTCTCCAACCAGCCCAGGACATGAATCATCCCTTTGTCCAGTGTACAGTAAGATATTTTGAGAAAGAGTGGGAGAGAGAGAGCGAGAAAGAGCACTTTCATAAAACTTTTATCACATTATAATTTTTCTACTTTATTATTAATGATCGTTGTTAATTTCTTACTGTGACTAATTTATAGATTAAAATTTATCATTGATATTATATATAGGAAAAAACAGTATATATAGGGTTAGGTACCGTCCACGATCTCAGGCAACCACTGGGGATCTTGGAACATATCCCCTGTGGATAAGGGGAGACTACTGTATCCCCAAATCTAACAGTTTGAAACAACATTATTTCACAATATCTGCATGTCAGGAATCTAGGTGTGGCTTAGCTGGGTCCTCTGGCTCAGGGTTTCTCACAAGTCTGCAATCAAGATGTCCACTGGGGCTGCTAGTCATCTCAAGGCTCATCTAGGGGAGGATCCATTTCCAAGCTCACTCACGTGGCTGTTGGCAGGATTCGGTCCTTGGGCTTGTGGGGTGTGTGGGCCTTTCCATTGGACAGCTCAAACCATGGCACTTGGCTTCCGTCAGGCCCAGCAAGAGAAAAAGCACGAGAGAGTGAACAAGATGGCTGCTGGAATCTCTCTGCAACCCAGTTTTGGAAATGACATCTCATCAGGGTTGCCATATTTTCCCAGAAGAGAAGCAAAAATTAAGTCCCATCCTTGCTCAAGGGAAGGAGATTACACAAAGGCATAAGCATGCCAGCTGGCTGGAATCATTGGCAGTCATTTTAGGATCTGCCTACCACCATGGCAATGATCTAGCAGTGAAACTCCAGAGTTGCCTTCCTAACACCAAGCTGTCTCACAAGATGCAAATGAATGATAAACACAGAACTCAGGAAGAGCATTAATCTCTTTGATGGGAGGAAAGAGATAGGATACAGGAGGAGCATACAGGTGGATGTAGCAATATTGGTGATATTTGAGTTTTTAAGTGGGTGTTTGTTTTATTATCATGCAATATACCTCACATGTAGATTACACATATTCTTTTGGATTCACCCAATATTACGTGACAAATTATTATTGTTATTTAAAATTTGTTTACTTGTTTCCTTGTGGAGAGTGACAATAGCAAACACCGACTCTCAAGAATCAAGAATCTTTATGTGCTTTGATTGGCAATATGCAAAAGGACTACACGTGAGAAGTGACTGAAGAACTTTTTCTTTTTTAATTAATATACTTGTTTTTTTTAAGGGTAGTTTTAAGTTTACAGAAAAAATGAGTGGAAGGTGCAATGAGTCCTATTCCCCCATCCCCAGTTTCTCCTATTATTAAAGTATTGCATTAGTGTGGTACACTTGTTAAAATTGATGACCCAATATTTATATAATATTATTAATTAAAGCCCATAGTTTACATTAGGATTCACTTTTTGTGTTTTGCATTCTATGGGTCTTAGCAAACGTATGATGACAAATATCTATCATAATAGAATCATAAAGAATAATTTCACTGCCCTAAAAATTCCCTGTGCTCCACCTATTCATCCTTCCCTCTCCCATAACTCCTGGAAACCACTGATCTTTTACTGTCTCCATAGTTTTGCCTTTGACAGATACCGTATAGTTGGAATCATATAGCATTAGACTTTTTCAGACTGGCTTCTTTCACTTAACAATATGCATTTAAGATTCTTCCATGTCTTTTCATGGCTAGATAGCTCACTTCTTTTTATCACTGAATAATATTCCATTGTTTGGATATACTACAGTTTGTTTATCCATTCACCTATTTAAAGACATATTTATTGTTTTGGCAATTATGAATAAAGCTGCTGCAAACATTTGTGTGCTGGTTTTTCTGGAGCATACATTTTCAACTTAATTGCCTGTCTTTTTAATTATAGCCAGCCTAGTGGGTGTGAAGTGATACCTCATTGTGGTTTTGATTTGCACTTCCCTAATGAATAATGATGTTGAACATCTTTTTATGCACTTATTGGTTATTTGTGTATCCTCCGTGAAGAAATATCTATTCAAAACCACATATTAGTAAAGTTCCCAAATTTTCTTCTGTTATGGATTTCTAATTTAATTCCTTATTACAGCTTATTTTATGGCCCTGAATAAGGTCTATCCTAGAGAATGTTCCACGTGCATGTAAGAATGTGTATTCTGCTGCATTATATGGAGTGATTTACAGATGTCTTTTAGGTCTAGTTCATTTAGGTCTTCTGTTGTCTTGTTGAGCGTCTGCCTAATTGTTCTATCCATAATTAAAAGAAGAGTATTGAAGTCTCCAGTTATTATTGGTGAATTGTCTATTTTCCCCTTCAATTCTGTCAGATTTTGCTTTATATATTTTACATCTGTGTTGTCAAATGCACATATATTTTTATTTGCTGTATCTTCCTGATAGGTTGACTTTTTTTTTTAAACCATTATAAATGTCCCTCTTTATTTCTAGTAACACGAAACCTCTTCCCTACAAGTAGACTGGGGATAGATCGCTTGGTCCCCCAGTCATCTCAGCCTGCTGTGTCTAGAGCAGAGCTTCTGCCCTATGACTAGGGGTCGAGTGAGGGAAGGGAGACTGGTCCTCCCTACAGCCTCAACTGGAAGAGAACTTCTACAGCCCAGAGTTGGGGAGGGAGATGAGAAAAACCAGTATCCTGCCCGTGCCAAAATACGTGGAGCTGGAGGGAGAGGGAGCTCTCTCCTTGGCCACATTGACTTGAGGTAGAGCTTCTGGAACTTCTGTAATGTGGAGCTGGGGGTAAGGGAGTGAGTTGTGCCTCAAATGCCGTAGACGCTCACTGTTCTTACTGAAGTTTAGTAGATTTTCTTGAATAAACATTTCTCCCATCATTATATGCCCTTAAGGCAATTTCTAGAGACTTTAAATAATTAAAAAAAATTTCATCAATTAAATAGTTGTTTTGCTGGAAAGAGAGAGTCTGCCAAGCTCCTTCTGCACCTTTCAGCAAAGCCTGCCCCTCCTGCCCCTCCCTGTAAAATTTTGAAAGTATGAATAGTACTAGATGTAGCTTGCTTAGGTTGAACACCATCCAGAAATCCTTGATTGTTGAGGTTGCCATGACCAGAAAGGAGGAAAAACAAGACACAGTCCTTGGCAGCACCAAATTATAAAGAAATAAGAGTTGGCTGCTGAGTGGCCACATATTTGCCCTTCACTTTCTGAGAAATCAATCTCATTGCTCAGCAACTCAAAATTATGGTGGCAATAAAAGTGCAATTGCATTTGTGTGAAAGTCTAACCTAGCCCAGTGCTCTGAATTGCTTCATAAGCTCTGTGGGCAAATGCCAAGGCGGGAGGTTGATTAGCAAGAGGCCATTGATTTAAGAAAAACCGAATTATGTAGTTAAAAAGGAAAGCGGAACTTGGTAGAAATGAAGAAGCATTATTCCCAAACTGGGTGACTTTTGTTGGAAGAAGACCTAATTAGTAGTGGGCTGACCTAGGCCAGGTGGATCTCAGATCTATACGTTAGGTGTGTTTACCAGGCAATGGGATTCACTTGGTGATAGCATGATTAGAAATTCAAGGGTGACGCACCAGCCAGGCAAGGATGTACCAGGATGGAGTAGTCTCAGCAGGTGGTCAACTCCAGGAAGATCTGGTGGCAGGACACTCCCTGCTCCTCCATCCCTCATAACCCTGGAAAAATGAATGCTGAGGCATGAGATGGATCCTCAGTGTCCATGGGGCACAAGGTCAGAATGGGACCAAACACCAAGACTGACAAGATGAATCTTGAGCAGTAGGCTATGGGCTTCTGAAGTTCTCCTAAGTACCAGATGTTTGGGTCCTGAGCCTGAGGTGTGTCTAAGTCTGTGGTGGAAGCTGATGGGCTAGAGCTATAGGGATCTGAGACTCCTGGGGACAGAGAATTGTGTAGGTGAATAGAGCTGTCCTTACTGGGCAGTTCAGGTAGTAATAATACTAATCACAGCAGTAGTAGTGGTCGTGACAGTAACAGGACTTATAATATGCTAGGATCTCCTTCTAAACATACATATAATCTTTAGGGAAACCTCATGAAGTAAGTAATATTATTAACCCCATTTTAGAGATAAGAAGGCCAGAGGCATAGAACATTTAAGCAATTGGCCTGCACTGCACTGCCAGTACATGTTGGAGCCAGGGCTCAAACCCGGGTATCTGCTCCATGGTCCATGTCTTCCTACTGCATCTACCACAGCAGATGATCTCTGAACCTTTTTACTCATCCCCAAATGGGAAGAACAACAGGAACCTCATCAAAATGTAGGGAAGATAAAATATCTGTGGGGGTACATGTAAGCAAGAAAGAATGGTCCCTATGTTTATTATTTGTGATTGCTGTAATCCTCAGGCTGCCTTCAAGTACAACCTCTCTTCCTGCTTCTTTTAATAACTGAAAATGAGCTGGAGATAGAAGGTGTTACCTCTGTAGGCATGTTTCATTGCTTAAACTGGATAGAGCGCACAAGTATTCATTGCATTATTCTTTATAACTCTTGTCTACCTTAAATATTTCATAATAGGCTAAAAAAATAAAATGTGTATGTCTGGATGGGTTGAAAGAGTGGGCATCAGAGTAACTCCAGAGTGGCCTTAAGATAAACCTTGTTGACTTGACAATACGGCTTTTGGACCATCCAGCTTTCTAGACACCATCTGGACACATATGGTAAGAGAGCAAATCTTTCAGGCAGGGAAATTTCTACATTTGGAAAAGGGACCCAGAAGGAGAGGACAGAAACGTAGGAGGAAAACTAACCAGAGTACCATCTGTTGGAAAAAGCAAGAAAGGAGGCTGGGGGAAGGGGAATGGGACTAACCTAGTCAAAGGCAGTAAAGAGCTGAGAAGAGTGATGAAAGTCTCTGCTGATCTTCTGGGGAGCAGCTTCGGAATTTGCCCATAATTAACACGCTGCATTTTTCTATAGAAGATATGAGACACTTTGTCTATAACATCCATATTGAATTGTTTTAGTGAAGGATAGACACTAAGGAAAATTTGAGACCACGGATGAAAGAGGAACTAAAACATGACAACAGCAAACTTTGACTTAGTGTCATATTGTGATTTATAATAAGAAACATATATTTGGTCTTTGTCCCCATTTCTGGTACAGAGCCCCTAAAACCTTTGGAATTTCCTAAGTGATGGGAGGGACAAAAGTGTTTTTTTAAATTATGTCAATGAGGTAATTTTTTGGCTTCACCTAAGGATGGGGTTGGGTTGCCTGAAGAACCAACCCTGTGATTAGAAGGTTGGAAATTTTAGTCCCGCCTACCTGACCTCTAAGGAGGAGGGAGGGGCTGGAGGTGAAATCAATCGCCAATGGCCAAATGATTTAATCAGTCCTGTGTATGTAATGAAGCCTCTGTGAAAACCCAAAGGACAGGGTTTGGAAAACTTCCAGACTGGTGAACTATGTTGATGATTGGAGAGTGGTGTGCCTGGAGAGGGCATGGAAGCTTTGTGCCCCTTCCCATGTACCCTGGTCTATGGATCTCTTCCATCTGGCTTTTCCTGAGTTATAGCCTTTTGTAATAAACCAGTAACCTAGTAAGTAAAATATTTCTCTGAGTTCTGTGAGCCACTCTAGCAAATTAATCAAACCCAAGGAGAGGGTCCTTGGAACCTCCAACCGGTAGTTGGTCAGCTGGAAACACAGGTGATAACCTGGGCTTGCAATTAGTGTCAGGGTCGAGGGGCAGTTTTGTAAGACTGAGCCCTTAACCTGTGAGATCTGATGCTACTACTGAGTAGATAATGTCAGAACTGAGTAAAATTGTAGGACAGACAGCTGGTGTCCCAGAATTACTTGGTGGTGTGGGCAAAAAACCCACACACTGGAATTGGGAGCAGAACCATACTTAGCTTCCTTGAAGTCCAGGCAAAAATTCAAATATGAAAGTTTCAAAGCTCAGATGATCAGAAAGGAAGCCAAAGTCCAGTTTCTCAGGACAAGAATTTGTTTTCCTCTACTAGCTTCAGCCTTTGATACCTTGCTTGGAAGTAGAAAAGGGCTACTTTAAACTGGGACAAACGTTTCACAGTGAGTATTTATAAAAGAGCTTTGTTAGACTGCACCTTGCAAAACAAAAATAAAAATTATTAAAAATAAGTTTATTTTATTGTACACTTAACAAAATTGAATTTGCACATGTAACTATCCATCTGTTCTTCGAAAGAACAGAGTAAACCCAGGACTGACTTTTTGGTGGAATTTTCCCAACGAAAGTATACGGTAGAGTGAAATAACACTCTCAAATTCATGTTTGACTTTTGCAGCATGATCATAAAAGTGTTATTTTTTTGCAAAAACTCTTTGAGCACTTTATCAATTTTCTTGAGAGCCTCTCTTATTCCTTTGATATTCAAACCGACCCCTTTCAAAGTCTTCATGGTATCATCACCCTTGCTGTTTCCTCCTCTTCAGCTGTTAGCTGTTCTAACGCTCCCACGTATGCATTCGTCAAAGTGTTGCACACGATACCAGCACTACTTCCATGCCTCTCTCCTAGACTTTATGAAATCCTGCCCCCTTTCTCTGCAATTTTTGCAATTATGCTTTGCAATCAGTTTGCATTGTATTCCCAGGGTATTGATCCTCTGTCAACCAGGGAAAGGTTGAGTAACAAAGATGTTGATAGGAGAGGAAGGAACAGACCCTAGTGTGAATGTGGGAGGAATACTAAGAAGGGAGGACTAATATTGTAAGTGGAGACTTTTGCTTCCCTAGGTAAACTTGTAACTGTAGGAGTTCAGATAATGAATACTTGAATAAAGGCAAACTCTATTCTAAGTTCTTGAAGTGTTTCTCACATGGCCCCTTACAAAGAGGACCACAAAGTTAATGAAGCAGTAAACAATATGCTTGATAGCAGGTATATGGCAAAATTGGTGGCTCATTCTACATGGCTGTTTCTTGTAACCACCTCTGATAAAAATTGGGGCAGAACATCCAAACACAGCTCTGTGGAGGTGATTCTGTGAGGGGCTGTCTTGATCTGACCCAATAAGTAGTTTGCCTGCATTTGTTATCTTTTGCCGTGTAACAAATGTCTCCAAACTTATCAGCTTAAAACAACAAACATTTACTATGTCATAGTTTCTGTGGGTCAGAAATTCAGGAGCAGCTCAGCTGCAGGTCAGCCCAGGGCTGCAGTCATCTGAAGATTGCCTGGGTCTGGGGGATCTGTTTCTGGGCTCACTCTTGTGTCTGTTGGCAGGAAGCTTCAGTTCCTTGCTAGGTGGATCTTACTGAAGGCTTTCTTATGACATGGCTTCCTCCAGAGCAGGAGATCTAAAAGAGCAAGAGGGAGAAACTGATTAAGACAGAAGCCACAGTGTCTACAATCTGATATTGAAAGTGACATGCCATCATTTCTGCAGGAGTCTATCAATCACCCTAGTACAATGTGGGAGGTGACTCTACAAGGGTGTGAATACCAGGAGGTGGTGGTAACTGGGGGCAATCTGAGAGATTGGCTACAATGCTGTCCCATGGTTGATTGGTTGTAAGGGAGGAGCAATCTTAATATAACAAAGGACCAGGAAGGGGCAAGAAGTTGAGAGGAGGGTAAAAGGAAGGAAAGATGGAAACATCCTATGGAGTAAGGTGTGTGGGTGATGTGGCAAGGGCTGCCCAATACAGTTATGCCAGTTGTGCACTGCACTACTGTAGGAACTTCTATTTACATAGATCATTCAGAGTCCTGAGTGGAGGTGAGCACAGCCTCTTCCCTGCAGAAGTTTGACAATGGAATGGGCCTCACCATAATGATCACTTCAACATGAGGAAATGACCCAAATGTCTCTGGAAGCTGGGTTTGTAGAAGCCAATTCTCTGTGTAGGTTAGGTGGGAGGTGGCCACTCAGTGGAGGGGGCATGTGTGTCTAACAGGCATCTGTGATCTCTTGGCTCTGGAATGACATTCCTTTCTGCTGAAGGCACGGGTGGAGGTGGGTATATGTGGGTGTTACATGAGATCCTGGCTTCATTCGGGGGTGGCAACATGACTTGCTAAACAGGAACAGCAGTGAGGCAGAAGTGCTTTTTTTCCCTCTTACTGTCTGCAATTCCATTTACACCTCTGTCAGAAACAAGGGTTGACAGGGACACGGTGACTTTGGAATAAGCCCCAGAGTTTCATAGATGGGAAGTCATAAAATATCAAGTTCTATTTCTGGAATCATCAATGACTTTCTGTGGAACACTTTCTGTGTTATGGGCAGAATTGTGTCCCCCCGAAGTTTATATGTTGAAGTCCTAACCCTTGGTACCCGAGAATGTGACTGGGGAGATACGGTCTTTAAAGAGGTAATTAAGTTAAAATAAGGTCATGTGGTTGGGCAAAAATTCAACATGACCAGTGTCCTTATAATGAGAGGAGATCAGGACACAGGTACACACAGAGGGAAAACCCTATGAAGACATAGGGAGAAGACAGACATACGTAAGTCAATGAGAGAACCTCAGAAGGAACCAATCCTGCTGACCCCTTGATCTTGGACTTCTAGACTCCAGAACTGTGAGGAAATAAATTTCTGCTGTGAAGCCACCCCATTTGTGGCACTTTGTTATGGCAGCCCTAGCAAACCAATGTTCCCTAGACAAGTCTTTCTCCTTTCTGTGTCCTGGTCTTGCAGTGCTTAAACTGATGATAACTCCTTGTCTTTGGTGTTTGCACATAATGCACATTGCACATACAAATGCTGTTGACCCAATGAGTTGCTTCTGTGCGAAGTGATAAAATATGTCCCTTCTTCGTGGCAGATGCAGTCCTGAATCAGGGTGCTTGGCGTGGGGAGGGGAATGTGGGCGAGATATCAGTGCTCTGTCATCTCTCGGCTGGGTGTGCTTGTGCTGGGAACAACCTACATCTTTATGTGGGGAGCCTGCCCGTGTAAGATGCTCTGGATCCTCAGGATGCAGGGAGGGACGCTGGCTCTGGCTAGGGAAGCCAACTGTGCAGCTCTTCTCAAGGGGAAAGGTTGAGATGACATCCCTTTCTCCTCACTGCCCTTTCTCAGAGCAAACTTGGAAAACTTCTGCAAATGATGCATTAAACTTTTAAATTTACAACATACTTTGCAAATCTACTGTACCTTAATAACATAACACACCAAAAGGTTGGAAAGAGCTCCTTTAAAACGTTTTATGAATTCATGGCTCTGTACTCACTGTCTCATTCTCATTCCCAACCACAGATACTTACAAACCCAGAAATTTAAATATTCATACATAGAGAAATACCACCTAGCTTTCTATATGAAAACATTTTAATATCACTTTGAGGAAATTTGTAGACTTGGCTACCTTGTCACAGATTAATGAGTATTTGGTTAGATGAAACTGGCTCTTCCTTGACAAGTTTTCTCCTCCTGAGCTGAAAGCTCAGGAGATGTCATAATTCTTTTTCCATTATATGGTCCTTTCAAGGAAGCTCAGGAGAACTGGGGAGGCTCAGGAAATGGAGTCAAGCAGACTGAATCTGGTCATGGCGTGGCCACTGGTTTCTGAGGCACAGTGCTAAGACCCACCTACAGTATCTGCAGTGGTGGTTCTGGGGCTTCCCTCAGAACCACAGGAGGCCACTCTGCATGTGCTGGGGAAGAAACAACCCTGAGACAAGCCCTCAACCAATGATCAATCAATCGGGGTTTGTATATAAAATCCTCTGGCTACTTTGCTGGGTGTGTGGATAATTTTGAGACATGTGTTTTACTGCATTTCCCAGTTTCCCCATGGGTTTATGCTGCAGTCCCCCACTGGGGAAGCTGGCTTATTAATGCATACATTTGGGCTGTCTTCCTCTCTCTGAATCACTTCCCATTTCCACATAGTGTTTCTGGTGCTCCCCAAATTGTTAGCCCTTCAATCCTGTCTCAGGTTCTGCATCCAGGGGAGCCTAAACTATATCCCCCTCCATATTACAAAGTACTCTGCTTCGGACTTTGGGTAGAGTCAGCTAATTGTTCAACGAGCTTGGCCAGAATGGTTCCTGCTGATAATTGGCTGCGATAGAGCACATTTAAGTTTCACATTCTGAAGCACGTCCAGTGTGTTTTGCAACAACCCTGTGGGGTACATATTTTTATTCCACTTATAAATTCTTGAGGTAGAGAGAGCAATCAAGTTCTGGAAGTAGAGGTATGGAAAGGGAATTTGAAGCTTTTGCATGCCTATTACATTCTAGATTTTTTTGTATACTTACAAAAAACTTAATTTTGAGCAAACAGAGAAGTTGCAAAGATAAGATAAAACATTCTCTTACATTTCTCACCTCATTTTCTCTTGCAAAACCACAGTATAATAGTTAGATACAGAAATGTTGATATGCATATATGCATGGGTTTGTGCACATACACGTATTTCCTGGATCTGTCTGAGAAGAGGGCCTAGAAGCAATGATATCTCAGTAAAAATGCACACGTGTAATGCTCAGATCTTGGTCTCTAAACACCATCCTCCATTAAAGGGAACCAGGGTCCCTAAAAGAAGTGGTTGATTCCAGGAGTGACGAGTGGAAAATACAAGGTGAGCTTGGAACGTTTGGAGGCTTGTTGAAAGAAGGTAGGTGCCAACCTGATGAGGCTCCCAATGGCTGAAGTTGGAACAATTTGAGCAGCAAAAAAATAATGCTGGTATTGGGTTTTAAAGCAGAGACTAAAATACATACATTAATTTAAAAAAATTTACAACAACCCTATGAACTGGGTATAATTATTCTGTTTATATGTTCCTGAGGTACTGGAGAAGTCAAGATTCACATTCAGGTTCGTATAATACCAGAACTCCACTATACAAGCCTCCCCCCTTGTAGCAAGGCAAATAGGTTCTATCACTGCGTTGAAGTGCTCACTTCTGTTTTGAGTTGAGCAGCACTAGCCATCATCCAAATAAGAGAGGATTCTATTTTCTTTCTCTACCTTTCCATCTTTCCAGGAGAATTTCAGCCTCACACCAACTTTCTCGTTGAGTCATTTTTGTTTATTTTGCTTGCTTAAATCAGAGGTCACTTGGAATGTGCATTACAGTGATCCCCCTTTTCACAGTCCACTGATGCTCCAGGTGTTTTAGAGTAACTCTTCCATTCTGGTCCACAATTCAGATAGTCTCAGGTCCTACCTGGGGAATTCTGAGGCATGGGAGGGAGTTAAAATAAGAACTAGAGAGGGCAGAGGGGTGGGAATTTGACATCCCATTCTTAATCACCCCTCTGTGCTACAATGCCTTCCTTGATAGCATGAGTTCCAGATTCCTCATTTGTTCACATTTCCTGAAGGGCGGCGGAGAGAGCTGAGCACTCCACACTGCTATAAAAATAACGAAGGTGATAAATGGCCCCAAACAGCAAGGAAGGGGAGAAATGGCATTTCTTTGCCTCTTTGCCTGGGCTGTAGATAAATTGCATCTGTTGTGGCCGGGGCCATGCAGCTTTAGCTGTGATGTAGTTGGGGTGGCTATCTGCCAGAACCTCCCTTCCTCTACAGTGAGGAAACTGACCCTACTGGCTAATTTTAAAAAGAAAGAAGGAAGCAGGGGCCTAGTCTGCTAACAGTTAAAAGCTCTGGCTCTCCAGGGCCTGGAGACCTTCACCTCCACATTGGGGCAGCTTCCTTTTTGAAAGCAAAGCCGACCTGTGTGCTCACAAAGCATCTGTCCTTCACTGCACCATGGCTGACTGTTTAGATGGATCCAGAGACAGAGGGATGGATGAAATGACCTCTGACAGGCTCTTTACTACTTCAGGTTTTTATTTTTTGGACAGCTTTATTGAAGTGTAATTGATATACAAAATAACCTGCACTTATTTAATGTATACAATTTGGTAAGTTTGGACATATGCATATACCTGTGATACCATATCAAGGCAATAAACACACTCATCTCCTCAAAAATTTTCCCTGTGTCCCTTTGCTTTTTTTGTAATAAGAACAATTAACATGAGATCTACCTTCTTTATTTTTTTAGTGCACAATACTGTATGGTTAACTATGGGCACTATGTTGCACAGCAGACCTTTAAAACTTCTGCAACTTGTATAACTGAAACATTATACTCATCGAACAGCAACTTCCCATTTCTCCCTCCCCTCACCTTCTGGCAACCTCCAATCTATTTTCTGCTCCTGTAAGCTTGACTACTTTAGATTCCTCATGCAAATGGAATCATGTAATATTTCTCCTTCTGTGATTGATTTATCCCACTTACCATAATGTCTTTAAGGTCCATTTATGTGATCAAAAATTATAGGATTTCCTTCTTTTCTAAGGCTAGGTAATACTCCATTGGATGTCACATTTTCTTTAGCTGTTTGTCTGTTGATGGACTTCTGGGTTGTTTCCACATCCTGGCTATTGTGTGTAATGCTGCATTGAACATGGGAGTGCAAAGAAGTCATACAAACGACCAACAGGCACAAGAAAAGGTGCTGAACATCACTAATCACCAGAGAAGTGTAAATCAAAACCACAATGAGATATCACCTCACACTTGTTAGGATAGCTAATGTTTAAAAAACCCAAAATGTGACGAGTGTTGTGAAGAAATTGGAACACTTGTGCACTGTTGGTGGGAATGCAAAATGGTGCAGCAGCTATGAAAACAGTATGGAGGCTCCTCTAAATTCAAAATAGAACTACCGTGTAATCCAGCAATCCCACTTCTGGGTTTATGTCCAAAAGAACTGAAATCAGGATCTTAAAGAGATATCTGCTTAATGGTTTCTGAGTTCTGGCCCCAAATCAGTCTGTGATAAAGCTTTGCTGTGTTAGAACTGTAAAGGGAAGTGATGGGGGAGAGATCAGCAGTAAAGCACATGCTTAGCGTGCGTGAGGTTCTGGGTTCAAACCCCAGTACCTCCATTAAAAAATAAGTAAGTAAATAAACCTAATCCTCCCCACAAACACAAAATTAAAATGAAATAAAATAAAATAAAAAATTAATACTTAAAAAAAAGGAAGTGATGATGTCAACTGGTCATTATTTTAGTTAGATCAAAACCTGGGAGCCACTCTAGACTCCTCCCTCTTTACTATTTCCTACGTCCAACAGGATTCCATATCTGGATGCTCCTATCTCTTTAACATCTGCTTGTGCCTCTTCTCTCCTCCCAGGGGCCCTGCCTTAGGGCAGACATCTCCTCCCTGCCTTAATCTATGCGAGGGCTTCCTAGTGGCCCCCTGCCTCTACTTTTGCCCTCTTTAATCCATCCTCTTGTTAGCAGCCAAGAGTGAGTACACATCAGGTACAAATCTCCTCCAGTTAAAACCTTTCCATAGCCCCTATTGCCACGAAGGTAATATCCACATCCTGCTGCATCACACACACAGTCTTGCATGGTCTGGTCCCTGCTCATCTCTCTAGGGTCTCTCCCTGGTTGCTTTGCAGCAAACCCTGGGAATACCAAACCTCCTTGTGAATCCTAAATAAGGCTTGCTTTCCAAGAATACTCTATCCAGCAAGGCTTTAGTTCAGATTTGAGAAGAAATCAAAAGCTTCACAGTTAAACAAAAGCTAAAAGACTTCAGTACCAGCAAACCAGCTTCACAACAAATGTTAAAGGAACTTCTCTAGTCATCACACCATAAGAAAAGAGAACAAAAAGAAGAAAAAGAAAAAAAATCTACAAAAGATTGCTTTGGCAATTCAGGGTATTTTATGGTCCCATATAAATTTTGGAATTGTTTGTTCTAGTTCTGTGAAAAATGTGAGTACTTTGACGGGGATTGCATTGGATCTGTAGATTGCTTTGTGTAGTATGGCCATTCTGATAATGTTGATTCTTCCAATCCAAGAGCACAAGGTATCTTTTCATTTCTTTGTATCATCTTCAATTTCCTTCATCAGTGTTTTACAGTTTTCAGAGCATAGGTAACCTTCTTGGTTAGGTTTATTTCTGGGTATTGTGTTGTTTTTGATGCAATGGAAATGTTTATGCCAGTTATAAATTTCTAGTTTTTGAAGTGAAAAGGAAAAATGTGAATGAAGGGTCACAAATGGCAAAATGTCCTTCTTTCTTATGGGTGAATTATATTCCATTACATATATCATCCTGCATCTTCTTTATCCATTCATCTATTGCTGTGCACTTAGGATGCTTCCGTATCTTGGCAATTACAAAGAATGTTGCTGTTAATAGCGGGGTGTATGTATCTTTTTGAATTCTTATTTTGTGTTTGGCTTTATTCCTTTGATGACTATGTGAATTTAAAAAGCTAACCCTCAAAATGTTCTTAGAAACAACGAACTGTACATACATATAAATTTAAAAATATGTGCAGTATATTGTGTATATGTATTTATATGCAATATATTGTATATGTGCAGTCAAACTGTAACAATTCTACCTAATAGAACTGAAAAATGAAAAAAAATAAGACTTGCTTTTTCTTGCCTCCATGAGGTGCTCATCTTCTTCCCCTGAGCGACTCCTACTTATTGTCAGTGCTTCAGCTCCAGCATCACCTTCTCTGGGAAGCCCTCCTAAGGTTAGATTAAGAGGCCTTCCTCTGCCATCACATAGAAGCCTCCCTCTGTTACCCATATTGCAGTCTCACTAGACTCCTTAATAATAAGGCTCATACTACCTGCCAGATACTGTTTTAGCACATGAGCTTACAAGCCAAGTCCCCGCACCCACTCTCTGTTTGGCACGTTCACTTTACAGATACTGCTGAGGCACAGAACAGGTAAGTAACTTTTCTCAGGTCACAGAGCTTGTAAGTGACAAAGCCAGGCTTGAACATAGCCCATGGGTTTGACCACTAGGCTGTACCACCTGTGTTAAGTGAATAGTGGAGTCTTGCTTTCTTACAATTTCACAATTTTCCTTTGAGCAGCTGGGCTGAGTACCTGTGGCTGTAATCAGAGTTTTGTGAGTTGCACCTGAACTGGGAGGACTAAGGGAGGGAAGGGGCCAATTATGCCCTGAGGACAGGCTGCCTGTTTTTGTAAATAATGTTTTATTAGGACACAGACATGCCCATTCATTTACATATTATCTGTGGCTGCTCTTGTTCTACAATGGCAGAACTGAGTATTTATGAGAGACTTTGTGGCTTGAAGACCCTAAGATACTTACCATCTGCCCCTTTAAGAAAAGGCTGGCAGACCCCCATCAGGCAAGCCCATACAACTAGTAAGTGGCAGAGCTGGGGTGGCAATGAAACTCTTTCAGACTCCAAAGCCTGTGCGTCAGTTTTCGAGGCATTCTCCTGCAGCCAGGTGCTGGGATAGATAACGCATGGTGGAAGCATAAAACAGGAAAGGAGGCGGTAAAAGGCCTCAGAAGGAGCTCTGTCTGTGGTACTGAACACTCTTCCTTCCCCACTTCTCTGTGTTTTCTCCTCCCCACTTGGTGTCTGATGTCTTAGCTGAGAATGTTGGTCTACAGAATGTTGGCTCATGGCCTCAGAGTCACAGAGTCTCCACCCCTCCTTAAATTTCTCCTGGAATAACTGGTCAGCCTCTTTTTATCTTGGTACTAGCTTGCTTCTTCCAGGCAGGTGGCGAGAATTAAAGTTTGCATTTCCTTTAGCTGGCTTCCTGGCTTCTCCCAGGGCTGCATTACTCCAGACTGGTCTCAGTGCTACAGATGGAGCTGGTTATAAAAGTGCATCAATAAATGGAATTGGGGAGGGGAAACTCCCAGGATGGAAAAAAGCTGTGTGTGTGTGTGTGTGTGTGTGTGTGTGTGTGTGTGTGTGTGTGTTTGTATAGAGGGGGCGCTGGAGGATAGGGCTGAGAGGAGGGATTTTCACAGAGGGAGAGAGGGCAAAGGCCCCAGGAAGGGAAGGTTTCATGTGGCTGTCAGCTGCAAAAGGGGTGACTGAAAATCAATTTTCTGGCCAAGAAGAATCACTCTTGCCAGGGTGAAATATCATGTGAAATAGGAAAGAAAGGCAAGCTCAGGCCCTGCCTCCAGCCCTCCTGCTTATTAAGCAGATAAATAAGTTTCTCCATGAGGCAGCCAGACTGGCTCTGTTATCGTAGCAGGGACAGATGCTAGATGCAACCAGCTCTAGTTACCAGGCTGGGGACATCAGACTCAAGAGGGACAAGTGGACCTCGAGGGCTGCCTCATTGTGTGAATGACTTTAGCATCAAGCATTGTGGGCACCAAACTCATTGTGAACTGCCCTTTGGTCCACAGTTATGATATTAGAATTCTTTTGGTAGAAAGTGATAGAATCCCAATTTTATTTCATTTAGGTTCCAAATGGGCTTTATTGACTCAACTTATCAAATCTCAGGCCAAGCTGGCAGGGGGAGAGTTGGGTGTCAGACACCCTCATGCTGCCAGGACCAGACTTCCGTTTCTCTAAATGTCAATTGAATTCTCTCACATGGGTTTCTCCACCAGGCTGGGGCACCATGGGGACCATTGGCTACTCAGACTTACAAATCCTGAGTTTCAACATTGGAGAGGAAAAGACTGTATTTCCTTAGTTCTGACTTGAAAAATCCCAGGGAAGTGCTCTGATTGGTCTAGCAGAGACTCATGGCCCCTTCTGGATCCAGGTGCCATTAAAACTAAATGGTTGAGGTTGGGGAGGAATATGACCCCAAAAGAAGAGGGCATGGGAGAGGTTCCCAGAAAAAAAAAGAGTCTGGATATACAAACTGTGATGTGTATCACAGTGCCTCAGCTCTTACCTTAGTCCCTGGACCACCCAGCTCCCAGCAACCAAGTCTTTCCCTTGGATCTTAAAGGTGTTGTCTCTACCCCCTGCCTCTGCTTCTCCACTCCTCATTTTCTCCTCTGCACCTTGAAGTCCAGCTTCTGGTCCTTCCACATCATGGAAAATCTCCCCTGAAGGTTATGAAGAGTTGAGTCATTAGGTGAGTCCATGGTCTCATCCCATTCTCTTGGTTTCCCTGCAGGGTTTATATGGTTATTTACAGCCTGAAGCTTTGGGATGTTCTCTCATCCTTCTTGTATCTGGGAAAGTGCTCTCCTGCTCTCCATCTACCTTCTGACTACTCATTTTCAGTCCTCCTCTGGTCCTTCTTTGAAAGTCCTTTGCAGAATGAAAGGGTTCTCTCCAAGGGCTGCCTTTTTCTTCTCTTCATCTCAACACTCCTCTTCTCCTTCCTCTTCTTCTTTCTATTCCCCTTCTTCTTCTTCTTCTTCTTCTTCTTCTTCTTCTTCTTCTTCTTCTTCTTCTTCTTCTTCTTCTTCTTCTTCTTCTTCTTCTTCTTCTTCTTCTTCTTCTTCTTCTTCTTCTTCTTCTTCTTCTTCTTCTTCTTCTTCTTCTTCTTCTTCTTCTTCTTCTTCTTCTTCCTCTTCACATTTTTTATTGACTTATAGTCATTTTACAATGTTGTGTCAAATTCCAGTGTAGAGCACAATTTTTCAGTTATACATGAACATATATATATTCATTTTTTCTCTGTGAGCTACCATAAGATCTTGTGTATATTTCCCTGTGTCAGCACTCTTCTTTGGTCATTTCAGTTAGTCTCAGAACTATGTTAACAGAAGCCTAATGAATAGAAAAAGGGAGGTAATATTCCTGCTCTGTAGACAGACCCCACCTATGGTGATATTCTCCTTCTGGGCAGCATGTTTTTAAAGGAGCATTAAAAATTAGTACATGTTCAAGGGTCATAGCCAGGGTAGCAAGAAGACTCAACATGTGGTTGTACTGGAAAAAACAACAGGGGCTGGAAATACTTAACCTGGACAGAAGAAACATGTTAAAGCTCAAGAGGTCTCTTCCAGAGAGTTGTCCATATCATTCTTCTAGTGGTGGATTGGGGGTGGATCTCAGAGCAATTCCAGAAATGACAGGGTGACCAATTTCATCGCTGTGCCTCCAGGACTAGCCTAGCCTTCAGCACTGGACTTAGGGCCTTGACTAGATGGCTGGGCTGTTCTGTGTGAGAGGGAACTCCCCATCTGGGAAGCATGCAAGTGGAGACTGGGGGGCATGATTCAGGACACACTGGTGGGTGTTAGGCTGGGTGAGAGGTTTGACTCCCTGATACTTACAGGTCCTTCCAGTTTCTAAATCACTGTGACTCTGGCTCAGGGATGAAATTTTGAAAGAGGCCTGGGTCCTTTCATTCTGAAAGGTGACTTCAGTGGGCAATTCCTCCTTGTCTAGGTCAGCTGGGTTCATCCAGTGGCCCCAGAGAGATGCCAGTGCTCAACCCCATCCTCCAGAAAACCTCAGGGGCCCTTCCTTCTTTGTTTATTCAATTAATTGTTCAAGCAGGACTTATTCAGGGCCTGCTATAAGCCAGGCAGTGCTCTAAGTGCTAGGAACAAGGTGTACAACTACTGTTGCCACTAATAATAACAATAACAACACATAATGGTGCCTATTACATGCCAAGACTTCAAGGGTTAACAAGTCAAACAAGGGCTCTGCCCTTATGGAACTTATTAAACTCTAGTGGAGGCGACAGGTATTAGCGAGTAAAGATTCTTCGATGGTAATAAATGCTACAATGAGAAGAATATTGGGTAACGGGAGGAGATGGAGTGCGGAGTAGGGGCTAAACAGGGAGGATCCTCAGGAAGGGTGTTCAAGGAAGGAACCCCCCAGTCTGGAGGAGGTCTTGGCTTCTTTAGCCCCCACTCCCAGCCTGACAGCTTCTCCTCCCGCGCCTAGCCACCAAAGAGCTCAGCCTGCTTTAAGAAGGGATCAGACTCTCCATTGAGGACAAAGATAGGAAAATTAGTTGAAAATGCCTATACACACAGAGAACGTGCAAAGATATAATTTCCAGAGAGCAAGATGGTTTTTATTTGACTTTTTTTTTTTTTGTACCAGAAGGAGGTTTACCTAAGTTTGTGTGTATTGGTTGGCAGAGGGGCTGTGCAAACCACTGCAGGCTTGTCCTGATTCTTCCTAGTTTGTCACCTCTTCCACTCACGTACTCGGGGGCCCTTCTGAGCTCGGATGGACTCTTTCTGGAGGAGAGGCCTGCACAGTGCAATGGGAGCAGAGGGGATGTGGGAGACGGCACCCGGAGAATTACTGGCATCATCTCTCTGCATTTAAAATTTGAGTTTATGGGCTTTGTCTCTTTAGCCCGCGGTTTTCTCATTGTAGAGCTTACATTTTTATTTGCGGGAATAAAAGTCAGTGGCAGCTGATGTGGCCCTCTGGAGTTGGAGGCAATAACCATCGTGGGCAATGCAGCCTGGAAAATAATCATAATAATAAGCAGCAAAAGGGGAGACAGCTCTTTGAAGGTAGTTGATGAATGGCCTTATAGACTCAGTAACACCTCCCCACCCTCCCCACCACATCCCCAAACAAACACGCCCGGCTTCCCTGTAGTCCTGCAAGAATCCTAATAAAAAATGCAGCGCACAGGGAGACC
This sequence comes from Vicugna pacos, assembly GCF_048564905.1. NCBI lineage: Eukaryota > Metazoa > Chordata > Mammalia > Artiodactyla > Camelidae > Vicugna > Vicugna pacos. Next base: position 43,191,049 of record NC_132999.1, read on the forward strand.
GACACAGGAAAAGGAAGCTGAGAGGGCTTGTCCCAAGGGTCTTGCAGCTGGAAGGCTAAAGAGGCCGCTGTGATGATCGGTGTCCCTGCAACAGGGAGAGAAGGGAGGTGAAACTTTCCAAGCATATGAAGCATCCTTGAGTGGTGAGCGGCTTACATGAGGTGGTGCATGTAAAGCACCCAGCACGGAGCCTGGCACATAGTAGAACGTTAATAAATAAATAGCCCCACATCCTCCCGTCCCAAGACTGAAGGGGAACCCGTGATGCTTTTTCAAGGGAGGAGGGAGGAGAAACCCAGGGGGAAACATTTGGGTTAGATGTGGCCCCTTGAAAGTGCCTATTGAGAGGAATTTGAAGGTGTCACTGAAGGCTACTGGGGTCTGTCTCACCTAAACGCCGTCTCCTCCACTTCTGAGGGCCCTCCTGCCCAGCTCAGTGCTCTCCGCTTCCTACTTCTTGGGCTTTTACTGTCTGTGTCCCATCTGTCAGCCTTGCTGTATTCTCTCTTTCTACCGGGTTCTACATCTCCTGCCCTGCTGTGTGTGGGAGCTCGTTCACTGTGATGTGACCAGACATGCCATTTCTTTCTTTCAAGGGGAGAGGACTCATCATTTTTTAAGGCTTGTACCATGAGCTGGATACTGTGTAAGTCATATTACATCATTATTTTTTTCCTAATCCATAAAACAACCCTAGGAAGCCGGCATTGAGGAGAGGAGAAAACCAAGATTCTGGAATGTTGGCTGATTTTTGTTGTGAGTGAGGGAGCGAGAACTCTGGAACCCAGGCTGGTCAGACCCCAGAGCCATGCTCTTTTTAAGGTACCAAGTTGTCACCAATGGAGGTAAAGAGACCGGAGCGCTGATGGGCTCTCAGTTAATAGGCTGAGCTGAGTCCACCTGTCCCAATGAGATCCTGGACGCCCTTTCCACCGCCTGCCCAGAGTCTGGGCACCTCTTATTGGGAAGGCTCTGCAAAGAATGTTTGGCAGAATCTGCCCTTCTATCATCCCTGTTACCCCTGCTGGAATGTTTGCGAAGACAGGCAGTGGGCAGCAGGTTGTAGTGCAGTGGTTCTCAAAGTATGGTACATGCAGCAGCAGCTTCAGCGTCATCTGGAGACTTGTTAGAAATGCACATCCTCAGGCTCCACACCAGAATCAGAATCCGAAACTCTGGGGGTGGGCCCAGCCACCATGCCTTCTGGGTGATTTGGATGCTGCTCAAGTTTGAAGCCCATAGGCTTAGTGGAAAGGAAAACAGCTTCGGGGTCAGGGAAACCTGGGCTCACAGCCCTGGGACCTACCATTTGTGTGACTTTGGACAAGGCAGCTGGGAGGACTTTGTCACAACTACTCAGGGTTGCCGAGCACTGCAGTAGACTGAATAATGCCCCCTCCACCACCAAAGATGGCCATGTCTCAGTTCCCAGAACGCATATGCTACCTCACATACAGCAAAAGGGACTTGGCGGATGTGACTACGTTAAGAGTCTCACGTGGGGAAATTATTTGGGTGGGCACAATTTAATTGCAAAGGTCCTTATAAAAAGAAGGCAGGAGCCTCTAAGAGAGGAGAAGGCGATGTAACAACAGAAACAGAGACTGGAGTGATGCCGCATGAGGCGAGGAATGCAAGCAGCCTCCAGAGGCTGGTGAGGAAGAAATGGGTTCTTCCCCGGAGCCCTCAGGAGGAGGCAGCCCTGCTGACACCTCGATGTTAGTCCTCTAAGATTCATTTCACACTCCAGACCTCTAGAACGGCAAGAGAATGAATTTCTGTTGTTTTAAGCCACTAAGCGTGGTCATTTGTTACAGAAGCAATGGGAAGCTAATACAAGCACTTGCTAGGTGCCGGCCTCTGTTCTGAGTGCCTTACCCACAGGAAGGACACAATGCATTGTCTGTTATTTGTGGTCACTCATTTAATCCTCACAGCATCCCTGTTAGGTGAGCCCTGTTATTAAGCCAGTTTTACAAATGAGAACACGCAGGCATAGAGAGGTTAAGTCACTCGCCCAAGATCACACAGCTGGTGAGTGGCAGAGCCTGGATCTGCTGTCTGGCTCTAAGCTTTATCTCACATGGTTGGAGTCGCTCTTTATCCTAGGAGGATTGTCTCTGCACATCTCACCTGCCTGCCCCTTCTCTATTCTCAGCAAAGTTTCAATGTTTCCTTGCAGCTATTTCATTCTGTCAGCCTGTTGCTGGGGCAAAACTGTCCAAGTCACAGCCTTGACCTCCTCTGAGCATCCCCGTTCTCCTTTCTAATCTTCTCCTCTCCAACCTGGAGGAAACTTAGCTTCGGGGCATTCTCCAGAGGTGGGGGCTCAGCCCCCGGTGGTCCTGGCTGAGCCCTTCCTGCATGTAGTAGAAGGAACTCTGGCTCTGCGATGACGCTGGGTCTCCTACCAGGCAAAGCACAGAGGGCAGCCTCGGAAGAGCTGCCTGGAAGCTATGCCCAACCAGAATGCCCTCCCTGGCCAGGTGCCAGGGCTCTCTCTGAGGTTCCCATCCGTCCCACAGTGAGAACTACATTCTGGCTCTTGTTGCAATGTATACATGCGTGTGGGCTGCATTTCATTCATGCCAGAATCTGACACATGGGCAGAATTTTTGTAGCAAGCATATGGCTGGGAACTCTCAGATAACATGCTCAGTGGGGACCCATTTGAAGCAAGATTTCCAAGTGAAAACATAAGTCAGCAAAGAAGCAAAGACTGGGATAGGCACAGAAGAACCCTTAGCTTTCAAAGGTACAACTTCCAGTGTGTATGTGTCTGTGTGTGTGCAATGCACGCTTGACTATGTATGTTGGAGTATGTCTGTGTGTGACCACATGTGAATTGCATGACTGCTTGTGTATTATGAGATGTGTAAAGTCTGTGGCTTGTTGCGAACCTCTGAGTGGGCAAATGGTTTTGGAGGGTGAGTGTGTTTGAGTGTGTGCTAAGTATGCTTTCATGAGTGCAGGTGAGGGTGTATCATGCCTGACCAGTGGTGTAGAGCAAACATGTGTGCTTCTGGGAGTGAGAGAACCTGTGTGTACAGTGGAGGAGTTTATGTGACCGTGGGACCAAATGTGAGCTTACATGCATGTGCAGTGGAGACAGTGAGCAGAGGAGTGTTCTGCATCTCAGTGCTTCTGTATCTCAGTGGATGCTCCTGGCTAAACAGACTCAAGGTTGCCTCTCTAGCTCCTGTTTGCAGAGTCTGATGTTTTATGACCTAGCCTCCCAGGCATAATCAGTGATGCCCAAACAACAAGGTCATTCAGCAAAAGATCCTGACAGATGGGCCACAAGTTTCTTATAGCCCAGCCTCACGGTTTTGCAGCAGAATTTAGACCCTTACTTTGGCCAGAGTGCTCTCGGCAGCCTTCCCCCAGGGCTTTCTGGCCTGAGAAGCCTCTATGCATACCAGATCCACAAAGGATGCACATTTAAGCTGGTGCCTCCCAGCAAACAAGGGAACACGGATCTACATAGATTCTTTCTGGATTTGGTCACCAGGCGCTGAGCCTGGGGTCCGGCCCCGCCATCATCACTGTCTGGTTCTGCAACTTTTTGCAACACACTGAAACATTTTAGTATGTTGCAAACAGGCTGGGTACAGCAAACAGACCACATGTTTTCCAAATGAGGGCATTTTCTCCATTTTATAGATCCAATGGAGAGTTGGGAGATTGAAGCTAAGGTGAGTATGAGAAATCCCAGGCAGAGAGTGTGGAGTGGAAGGAAGTGGTGGAAAGGGATGAGTGGTAAGTGCCCACAGGAATGGCTGGGCAGTGATTGTTCCTCAAACTGTGGTTGTAGCTTATAAAGTGCTTTCACAGACATCATCAAATTTCATTCTCATAACAATCCTAGGAAGCAGCCTTGTTCATGGTTTGTAGGTGACACGTCTGAGACTCAGACAGGTTAAGTGACTTGTCCAAGGCCACACAGCTTTGAACAGCTGGAGCAAGATCACAATTTTGAGGAATAAGACTCTGATTTGCATTACACAGGTGAAGTCTGAGTAGGGTCTCAGTGCTTGGTAGCTTGTAAAAAGTCACTATAACTTGTGCCTTCCTGCACAGACACAGCCACAGTCAACACAGTCAAGCCCTGGTGTTTTCCTTCTGCCACATGTTTTCCTTGGTAATCCCTCTTTAGCCATGGTACTTTTGACTCCAACGGAGAGCAAACAAACCAAGACGGAAAAAAAAACCAAGTCAGGAGTTATTGATGGAATAGCTGCTGTGAGCCTGCTCTGTGCCAGGCATTCTGGGGTGATATAAAAGAAATGAAAACGTAACCTTTGTTTATGACCTGCTACAGGAGGCAAGCCTCAAACACCTGTCACTTTCTTGCTGGGTGACAGTGGGTAAGTCATTTGTTCATTTACTCACTCTCTGACAGGGCCATCTGTTACTCTGGCTCTCCAGTGGCAACCTTTCCTTCATAACTATGCCCCAGATTCCCCTGGGGGACTCACGCCTCCCTCCGCATATGGCACTCTGTAGTGCTTTCTCCCCTGGTACTCTGGAAAGAGTGTTCGACTAGACCCAGCTAATCACAACATCGTGTTCACTGGCCCGAGGATGGGCATGCGACCCAGACAGGGCCAAAGAGATGTAAGTGGGCTTGGATGGAACTATGAGAAGGGGGTGCTCGGTTTATGACTGGTGAATCATCAGAGAGTGGGAACCTGGGGCTCCGTGAGCAGTCTGCCTCCAGGTGGAGCCTGAGAAAGAAGCCAGTGCATGGGCAGGGCCAGAGTCAGGCTGGGGATAGAAATTGTTGAGCCTCTGAAAGCTGCTATGCTGAACCTGAGCTGGTGTATTAATCAGTGGGCAGACTAAGCTGCTATGATAAAGAGACATGTAATGGTGTCAACAAAATGCATTTCCCTCTCAGGTCGTAGCCCAGAGATACCTGATCCCGGGACGACAGGATGGCTTCTTCCTCTAGGTCCAAGGCAGCTGCTCCGGTGCTTGTCTTCTCTTTGATTGAAGAGAAAAAGGGAGCAGAAACTTAAAAAAATTTTAATCGGCTTTATTGAGGTATAATTTGCATCCAGTAAAATTAGCCTATTTTAAGTGCACAGTCTTAAGACTTGACTAGTGTATACTGTCATGTGCCCACCACCACAATCAAGATTCAGAACATTTTCATCCTTTACAGTCACTCCCATTCCTCAGCCCCAGCCCCAAGTAACACCAACCTATTCTCTGTAACTATGGTTTTGCATTTTCCAGGATTTAATATAAATGGAATCATACAACATGGATTCTTTTTGTCTGGCTTCTTTAATTTAACATAATGTTTTTGAGACTCAGCCATATTGTTGCTCATATCGTTCATTGTTTGTCCCTTTTTATTGCTGTAAACACCTACCATAAGTTATTTTTCCATTCTCCAGTTGATGATCATTTGGGCCACTTCCAGTTTCTGTCTGTTGTGAATAAATCTGCTGTGAACACTTGAGTAGAAGTCTTTGTGTGGATATTTGCTTCCATTTTTCTTGGATAAATATCTCGGAGTGGAATTTTTCAGTTATAAGTGTGTGTTTAACTATGTAAGATACTGCCAGACTGTTTCCAAAATGGTGCAATTTTGCATTTCCATCCTCAATATATGAGAGTTCCAGTTGTCCACATTTTTTTGCCAGCACTTGATATTTTCAGTTTTAAAAAATTGTTATAATTATTTTCAGTCAATCTAATTGGTATGTAGTGGTGTCTTATTGTGGTTTTAATTTTCATTTCCCTGCAAGTAATTATATTGAGCATCTTTTCATGTTCTTATTTGCTCTCCATACCTCTTTGATGTTCAAAACTTTATGCCATATACAAAAAATAAAGCACCATCCATACTTCATATCATACATAAAAATTAACTCAGAATGAACCATATGGATTTTCAGTTGTTCTAGCACCATCTGTTAAAAGACTATCCTGTCTCCATTGGATTTCCTTGGAACTTTTGTTGAGAATCAGTTGACCATATTTTCAAGATTTATTTCTGGATTCCCTTGTGTTCCATTGATCTACACGTCTATCTATTTATATACTGCCGTTTCTGATGAATGTAACTTTATAGTAGGTCTTGAAATCAGGTAGTGTGAATCTGCCAACTCTGTTTTTTCTTTTCAGTATTGCTTTAGCCATTCCATTTCCTTTGCTTTTCCATGTAAATCCACAACAGCTTGTGGATTTCTACAAAATCATGCTGGATTTGTGATTAAGGTTGTGTTTACTCTGTTGATCAATTTAGGAGAATTAAAATCTTAATAACTGAATCTTCTAACCTATGAACATGGTATATGTCTCCACTTATTTAAGTCTCTCTAGATTTTTTTTCCATCAATGTTTTGTAGTTTGTAACATGCTGATTTTGTACGTATTTTGTTGGATTTATATTTAAATGTTTTAGAATTTATGGTGCTTTGTAAATGGTAATTTAAAAACATTTTTTCTATTGCTGGTTGCTAGTATATAAAAATAGGATTGATTTTGGAGTATTTTCCTTGTATCTTGTAAAGTTGCTAAACCTGCTTATTAGTTCTAGTAGCTTTTTGATTGGTAATTTATTTTGGTTTTTCTAACTAAATAATCTTCTATGTAGAGACAGTTCTGTTTCTTCCACTCTAGGCCTTCTTTCATATATTTGTTTGCTCATTTGTTGAGATTGGCTAATCACATTGGCTAGAACATCCATCATGATGTTGAACAGAATTTGTGACAGTGACCATCCTTGCCTTGTCTCTAATTTGAGAGGAAAAGCATTCAATCTTTCAATAGCAAGTGTGATGCTAGTTTTGGGTTTTTGAGAGGTGCCTTTTCTCAAATTGAGGAAGTTATATTTAATTCCTAGTTTGCTGAACAGTAAAAATCAGGAATGGATGTTGAATTTTGTAAAATGCTTTTCTGACTCACTGAAATGATCATAATGCTTCTTCTTTAGTCTGTTGATATGATGAATTATATTGACTGACTATTAAACCAATCTTTCATTTCTGAGATAAATTTCACTTGATCATGATGATTAAAAGGATGATCCTACCATGGGCCAAAAGGCACATGAAAAATGCTCAGTATTGCTAATTATTAGAGAATCAAAACTACAATGAGGTATCACTTCACACTGGTCTGAATGGCCAACATTAAAAAGGTCGCAAATGACAATGTTTGAGAGGGTGTGGAGGAAAGGTGGGAATGTGGTTTGGTGCAGCCATTATGGAAAATGGTATGGAGATTCCTTAAAAAACTAAAAATAGAGTTACCCTATATCCAGTAATCCCACTCCTGGGCATGTATCTGGAGGAAATTCTCTTTTGAAAAGATACATACATACACCCCAATGTTCACAACAGCATTGTTTACAATAGCCAACTATTTACAATGGAAACATGGAAGCAACCTAAATGTCCATCTATAGATGAATGGATAAAGAAGCTGTGGTATATATACAACATGGATGAAACTGGAGATCATCATACTGAGTGAAGTAAGCCAGAAAGAGAAAGAACATAATATCGCTTATAAGTGGAACCTTAAAAAAATGACACAAATGAACTTATTTACAAAACAGAAACAGACACAGACCTGGGAAACAAACTTATGGTTACCAAGGGGAAAGGGAGTAGGGAGGGATAAACTGGGAGTTTAGGGTTTGCAGATATTAACTACTATATGTACAACAGATAAACAACAAGGTCTTACTGTGTAGCACAGGGAGTGATATTCAATACTAAGTAATAGCCTATAATAAAAAGGAATATAAAAAGGAGTGTATATATAAAATACATACAGAAAAAAATTTCTATATATACATATATATAGAAAAAGGTGATAATCCTTTTAAATATTGCTGAATTAAATTTGTTAAAATATTAAGGATTCTTGCATTTCTAATTATAAGGGATATCCTATAATTTTATTTTCTTATAATATCTTTGTCAGATTTTGATGTTAGGATGATGTTGGTCTCAGAGTAAGTTAGGAATTGTTCCCCTCTTTTGCATTTTCTGAAGGAGCTACTGTAGGATTGGTATTATTTCTTTATTAGATGTTCAGTGGAATCACCAATAAAGCCTTTTTGACCTGGAGTTCTCTTTGTGGTGAAGTTTTAAATTACAAATTCAAATTATTTAATAGATATAGGGCTTTTCAGGACACATATTTTCTTTTGAGTGAGCCTCTGCAGTTTGTCATTCAAAGAATTTTTCCACTTCGTCGAAGCTGTTGTTCTATTGGCATAAAGTTGTTTGTAATATTCTTTCATGCTTTTAATGTCTCTAATGTCTAGTAATGCCCCCTCTTTCATTCTTGATACTGGTAATTTTTGTATTGACTCCTTTTTTCTTGATCATTATAACCAGTGCTTATTAATATTTTAGTCAGACAGATTTTTATTTCATTGATTTTTCTCTATTTTTTTTTATTTTTCATTGGTTTTAGCTTTTATCTTTTTGTTCTTTTTTCTGATATCTTGAGGTAATGGCTTAGATTGTTGATTTTAGACCTTTTTTATTTTTATAATATAAACATTTTAATATAAAAATTTGTCTATGCACTACTTTATCTGTACCCTACACATTTTTATATGTTATGTTTTCATTTTAACTAAACTTAAAATAATTTCTAATATCCTTTGTAATTTATTCTTTGACAATGTGTTATTTAGAAGTGTTGTTTAATTTCCAAGTAGTTGAGTATTACAGATATCTTTCTGTTATTGATCTTCTGTTTAATTTCAGTGTGGTCAGATTCTAACCCTTTCAAATTTATTATGGATTGTTTTGTGGCACAGAATATGGTCTATATTTTGAATATTCATTGTTCACTTGAAAAAAAGTCTATGCAGCTGTTGAATGGAGTGTTCAATAAATGTCAACTAAGGCAAATTTTTGATGGTGAGATGAAAATCTTTCTGCTTTTTATGTGGTCTATTTATTTCAATGACTCAGACTGGTATGTTGAAATCTCCAACTCTAATTGTGGATTTGTCTTTTTCTCCTTTCTTTTGTGTCTGTTTTGTATTATGTATTCTGAGGCACTACAAATAGGTGCATGAACATTCAATATTGTTACACTGTCTTAAAGAATTGCTCCCTTATTACTATGAATTGTCACTTTTTGTCCCTGGAATATTCATTGTTCTGAATTATTTTTTATCTGATATTGATATAGCCACCCATTAAAGTTTTCATGGTCTAATTTTTTCCATTTAAAAATTTCCAATCTATCTGTGTCTTTATAATCAAAGAGAGTTTGTTTTATGCAGCATACCATTGGGTGTTACTCTTTTCCTTAAGCTGACAGTCTCTGCCTTTAAATTGGAGTGTTTAGGTCAATTAAATTTAAAATAATTGTCCATATGGTTAAATTTAAATCTGCTATTTTGCTGTTCGTTTTCTGTATGTCCCATCTGGTTTTTGTTCTCCTTTGTTCTTTTCCTGCCTGTTTCTAGACAAAATGTTTTTTACAATTCTATTTTATTTCCAATCCTAACTTATTAGCATATGTCTGTTTTATTTTGTTTTACAGATTACTTCAAGAGTGTATATATTTACCTATCACAAACTAAATTTAGATGATATTATATTACTTCACATATAAGACCTCTTGGCTTTTGTGCCATGGTTCTTATATATTCTATGTGTGATGTAAACCAGACATCCATTTTTATTGTTTTTGCTTTAAATAGTCAATTATCTTTTAAAGTGATTGAAAATTAAAAATAATAAGTGCTAAAGAATAAAAAAGTCTTTTATATTTAATTATGTATTTACCATCTCTGGGCTCTTCATTCCTTTGTGTAGACCCAGATTTACTTCTGTTATTTTCCTTCAGCCTGAAGGGCTTTCCTTAGTATTTCTTGTAGTGCTCATAAGTTGATGAATTTTTTTGTGCTGTTGTATGCCTGAAAAGGTATTTGTTTAAGCTTCGTTTTTGAAAGCTACTTTCACTGGGTATATTGACTTATTACTTTCAGTATGTCAAAGATGTTGTTCCACTACCCTGTAGCTTGCATTTTTCTGTTGAGGAGTTGCTTTTATTCTTATCTTTGCTCTTATGCATGTAACGTCTTTTTTCCCCCGTGGCTGATTTTAAGATCTTCCTTTTCTCACTGGTTTTAAGCAATTTTGTTATTATGCACTTTGGTATTGTTTTCTTCATATTTCTTGGTGTTCGCTGAGCTTCTTGATCTATAGGTATTTTGGTCAAAGTTAGAAAAAAATGCCTATTATTTTCTCATATATTTTCTGCCTTCCCCATTTTTTCCCCCTGAGTTTAGAATGTTAAACTTATCGTCTGTGGAAATTCTGTTTGAGTCTTTTTTTATATCTTCTATTTCTCTTCTTGTATTCATTTTTCTTTACATCTCTGAATATATGCTATTGTAAGATTTATAATAATCCCCATTATGGATTATATTTACTCATTATTTACATGTGTGGTAATTTTTTATTGGATTCTGGATGTTGACTGTACTATACTCTGAGTGCTAGATTTTGTTATTTTCCTTTAAAAAGTTTTAGGTTTTTTCTGATGAAATTTAAGTTCTTGAGGATCCATTTGATCCTTTTTTGGGTTTGCTTTCACACTTGATCTTAGCCAAAAGGCTAAGAAGTGATTTGGGGGGTTTGCTTTTAATCTTTATTATTGAAAATCCAGAGTAGCCTTTACTATAGGACTAATTTAACCTCACAATGAAGACCTGAACCTTCTGCAGATTCTATCCATGATCTCTCCACTCTGGCTGTTGAGAATGTGACCTATTCCCAGGCCTGAATGAGTTCTGAACATTTTTTGGCCTGTTGATTACTAGTTGTTCTTTTCTTGGCCATAAGGAGTTGTATCCCATGGATTCTCTGATTAGTATTCGGCCAGAACTGAAAAGGGACCCTTTTGTTGATGTCTGGAACTCTCTCTGAGTGCAGGTTTCTCCTTTCTGGTACTCTTGCCCTAAAATTTTAGCTGCCTCAGCTTCCCCTATCTCTGTTCTATCTCCTCAATTCAGCAGGACCACTAGGCTCTGTTCAGACTGCCCCTCCCTGCACTATATCCTGGAAAATGTTTCCGTAAGCAAGTGCCACTATCATGTTAACCTTGTATTCCCCTTCTCTCAGGGATCACAATCCTGTGGTGTCTGTTAGCCAATGTCTTATAAAAGTTGTCATATATTTTGTCTATTTTTCTAGCTGTTTTTGGTGAAAAGGCAATTTTTGTACAAAAGAAGCAGAAGTCCTCCAGAGGAAAAACTTTTAAGGACAAGACTCAGAAGCAGCCCATCTTACTTCTATTAACATTTCATTGTCAGAACTTAGTCATACAGTGACACCTAGTTATAAGGAAGGCTGATAAGGAAGTCCAGCTGAGTAGCCATGTGCTCAGCTAAAATTACATTACTATGCAGGAAGGGGGAGCTGTGTGTTGTTATCACTCCTAGCATTTTCAGTTATGTGCATTAATTTCGGTTTGGGTTTCCATCCCTTGTATTTTAGAGTCCTGGTTGATAGATTTAGTCAATAGACAAAGGAAAACATATGTTCAAAAATAAGGAGATCTTCAAAAAATGAAAAATATACTTACTATATGATCCAGCAATCCCACTCCTGGGCATATATCTGGAGGGAACCCTAATTTGAAAAGATACATGCACCCCAATGTTCGTAGCAGCACTATATACAATAGCCAAGACATGGAAGCAACCTAAATGTCTCTTGACAGAAGACAGTATAAAGAAGTGTGGTATATTTATACAATGGACTACTACTCAGCCATAAAAAGGAATAAAATAATGCCATTTGCAGCAATACGGATGGGACCTGGAGATCGTCATACTAAGAGAATTAAGCTAGAAAGAGAAAGAAAAATACCATGTGATATCACTCATATGTGGAGTCTAAAAAAAGAAAAAAGAAGACACCAATTAACTCATCTACAAAACAGAAACAGATTCACAGACATAGTAAATAATCTTATGATTACCGGGGGAAACGGAGTGGGAAGGAATAAGTCTGGAAGTTCAAGATTTGCAAATATTAACTACTATACATAAAAATAGATAAAAAACAAATTTCTTCTCTATAGCGCAGGGAACTATGTTCAATATCTTGTAACAACCTTTAACAAAAAATAATATGAATAAATGTATATATATGTATGACTGGGACATTATTCTGTACATCAGAAATCGACACATTGTAACTGACTATACTTCAATTTAAAAAATGAAATAGTTTTTTACTTAACCTCTTTGATACTTAGATTTCTTGTCTATTAAACTAGGATATATTATTATTTATCTCTCCATTATTATTCTTAGGTTTAATGATTTCATGAATGAGAAAGCCCTTTGTAAGCTCATACTACACAACCATAAATTATGCTAATCACTTTTTTCAAATAAAAGTTTAGTTTACTTTTTCACCTACTACACACTTTTAAAACACCTAGTACTTGTAGTTTATCTTAATTGTGATAAATATTTATTTGCATACTTATTTGTTTTCAAGTTGTGTTCCCCTATAGAATGACAGATGCACAGGGTGCTCAGAGTTGCTATTTTTCTTGCTTACAGCTATATCCCCAGCCCATTGCACAGTGACTGGCCTTTACTGAGCTCCCAATGAGTATTTAAGTGAATGAGTGGCAGCTATATAAGATGACATGTGATTGTCTGACCTCTGGGGAGAATTCTAGTCTCCTCTATTGTCCCTGTATCTTACCCAAAGAAAGGCCAGGATAGAAGGCAGAGATATTTAGTGGAGAGGGTGCTTGGGAGCCTGTGGGAGGAGGACATATGGGCAGCTTTCCATGGGAGTAGATAAAGATTAAAATCAGTTGCATCCATCAGGCATACCTTATGGCTATATGATTTTCCTTTGGCTTGCCATTGGAGAATTTATCTCTTGTGAAGATGGTGCACTAAGATGGACCTAGAGTTGCCTCCTGCTTTAAAAATGTGCCTATCCCAGGAAAGACTTCTCCAGGACTTGTGAATAAAGCTTTCTTTTTCCATGGGTCCATCAAAGTGGTAAGACTGTGAAGACCACAGTCAAGATTAGGGTTTAAATATGGGATGTGAGGTGGTATTCAGGGTATGTCCTTCCTTTGAATGATCAGTTTCTCCCTCTCTATCTCATATCTCCTATTTACAAAACCAACCTTTGACCTCAGTCTCCCCCAATATACTCCATCTATCTGCTTCCTTTTATGGCAAGATTCTTGAAGGAGTTGATTCTGGTAACTGCCTCCATTCCTCATTTTTCCTTCTTCTCAACCGACATTCACCAGCATTCTTCCCCCACCACTCAACTGCAGTGGGTTTTGTCAAGGCCATCAGTAAAATTCAATGGTCAGTATCTGTTCTTTCTAACTTGTCCTACAAGTAACATTTAGCACAGCTGATCCTCTCTCCTCCTTGAATCACTTTCTTTTGCTGCCTTCTGTGATACTATGATTTCCTTGATTGGTTCCTCATATATTATTTTGCTTTTAAATGTTAAAACATCCATGCTTAAATGTTAAAAACATCCCATTCATTCTTAATTTCTCCCTTTACATACTCTCTCTAGGCTACCTCCTCCAGTCCCATAGATTTAAGTTTTATCTATATGTTGATCTGCCTACATATCCCAATGGATGCCTAATAAAGGCATTTCAAGCTAAAATTTGCCCAAATAAAACTCGTGTTTTGTTCCCAAAACCCTTCCTCTTCTTCTCCATCTCAGAAAATGTCAGCATATCCCTCAGTTGTTAATGTCCTAAATCGAAGCGTTATCCTTAACTCCTTTCTTTCACCACTAACTAATAAACAAGTTCTGCGGACTCTACCATTTATCTATGTTTCTGCATCTCCAGTAGCTCCCAAAGTTCAAGATTCTTTTATTTCTTGCCTGGATCCTGCAACTGGTCTTCTTGGTAGCCAGAATTAGATATTTAAAGCACACATTTGATCACATCTATCCCTCATTTAAAAATTCTTCTATGCCTTTCCATGACATGAGAACAACATTTGACATTTTATCTTGGTTTTCAAAAATTCATGTGATCTGAACTTTGCTTACCTCTCTGAGTGCACCTCACATGACTTGCCTCTCTCCTTTTCCGCTGTGCTTTCAACATACTGGCCCGACTTGTTTCTTAAACTTGCCAAACTTATTTCCACTTTGGGGCATTTGTGCTAGCTTTTCCCTCTGCCTGGAATGATTTCCTCCCAATCTTATCATGACAGGTTCCGTCTTCCCTTTTTATTTTAGTCTAAATGTCAACAGCTTTGAGAGATTCATCAAATATAAATTAGAGATCTGGTTGCTATCCCATCACTTTATTTTATCTCTCTGCACAACATTTTTTTTTTTTACTATCTGATATAGATCTTGCTATTTTTTTTCCTGGCTATCTTCTTCCCACTAGATTGTAAGTTTGAAAGTGGGGACATTATCTCTCTTGTTCACTGCTGCAACTACAGTACTTAGAATTACTCATGGCACAGCAAGTGCCAGCTGAGTTTATTAGTGAATCAGACCACTCTTGTTTTAGGACAAGTGTATGAAGCCTGCTCCTACCTAAGCAAAATGGCTTCTTACAGCAACCCTTGGTCCAGTTGAACTTGTCAAATGGTCATAATGAGCTATTAATAAAGACCACAATTTTGTTGATCTCTGTCTGACCTTTGTTTGCCTCCCTCACCAACCTATGGCAGCACTGGGTGCCTGGTGGAAGATTTGAGGCCTCATCTTAATAAATATCTGGCAGAGTCAGCCAGGTTTAGAGATCCTGGTTCCTCATCATCACACCCCAATCCCCAACTGTACTCACCTCTGTTAGAATTGACAACATTAATAGAGTTGGAAGTATAGTGGATAATCAGAGAAGGGAAATGCTAGCCTAGCTTGCAGTTTTCATGGACATTAGCTGGGCCATGGCAGGATTAGGACAGATAGATACAGGAGGGAAGAATGCTGACAAATGTGCAGTAATGGGAAAAGTAGAGCATTTCTGTGGGACAGTGAGGATACTTATGAAATACCTGAAAACACTTAATCGATTTTAGAAAGTTTTGGGTGTGAGATTTAGGAATGTGGGGTATTATTGAACTGTGTGAAATACTTGATTTCTTCTAACAGCTTCTAAAAATCTAAGATAGCTTCTCCTCCTTCTCCTCCTCCTCCTTCTCCTTCTTACCATTATTACTTATTCCTTAAGGCATCCATGAAACTGAAAGTTGGCTTCTAAAATGCTAAATCATAGAGAACTCACTCTCATACAAGGAAGGCCTTTAAATTTTAGAAGACTGATTACTAGAAATATAGGTCTTATACTGAGCACAGATTGCCCTGAATTGGCTGTTTAATGGTCATTGTTTTGCTCTCTGGAGCATCACAGTGTAAGCCTAAAACCGTCTCCCACCTGACAGTCAATTCACAATGAACTGAATTATGTCCCCTCCCCAAATTCATATGTTGAAATCTTAACCCCAATGTGAGTATATTTGGAGGCAGAGACTTTAAGGATGTTCTTAATGTTAAATTAGATCATAAGGGTGGGACAGTGATCAGACAAGACTGAAGAGGAAGAGATACCAGGAGTAGATGCATAGGGAAAAAAAGCTATGTGAGGACACAGCAAGAAGATGGCCATTTGCAAACCGAGGAGAGGTATCAGGAGAAACCAAGTCTGCTGGTATCTGGGTCTTGGACTTCTAGGCTCCAGAACTGTGAGGAAATAAATTTCTGTTAAGTTACCAAGTCTGTGATCTTTTGTTATAGCAGCCCAAGCTGACTAAGATACAGTCTTTGTACATCTCAGATAAGTGAAAGTGGAAGCCCCTTGATGCTTCTCTTATTCAAGTGAAGTGGCTTTGGGTTACTCAGCTGCTCCTCATTAGAGCAGAAATGCCCATTAGAAGAACGGTAATGACTAGAACAGAACATAATACCGCAGTGAAGCATGGTGGACTCTGGCCAGAGCAGTGGGACTGTTGCCTGACTTATTATATAGATGTTATTTTCATAACAGTACAATTGAAGACTAGTTGTTGGCAGCTCTTGACTCAGGTTAACTTCCAAGATAACTTCACCCACTTTCTCATAAATTTTAATGCTAGTCTGCTGGCTATGTGCATTAAGTGCCTGACTTAACCTTGATCTGGTTAGATTTCATCATGTTGGGTGATGGGCCTCATTTTTCAAGCCATCCAAATGCACTCATTGTCAGCCCCAACTGCTTACTGTCAGGAAATCAACGCCCTTCTTCCGACATTTCGTAAAGTTGTTGAGTGGGAAGAAGTTGAGTACTGAACCTGGTAATCTGAATGATAATAATAACAACTTATATCTGTATAGACTTTATACGTTATGGAGCTTTCGGCCAGTTTAGGGATCCCGGCAAAGTAGGAAATGAGTTTCATCTCTCATGACTTCTCCTCTATGAGTTGCTCGGTATGATAAAAAGAGACAGGAAGCAGTGGCACTAATCTTGGCCTTGAAGCCACATTATCTCTCTCAAATTTGATGTCTACCTATGAGTGAAGGAAAAGACTTGATGATCTCTGGGGTCACTGTAGCTTCAATACTTTCTGCCCTGGTTAGCCACACGGTATAAAGTTTGTCTTCATATAACAGATCTACAGATATATAAAGACCTACTTATATATAAATTCCCCTTTAAACCAAACATCTCTGGCTCCTTAAATAAAACTCTGTGTTTGGTAAATCTACAATGATTCCCAGGGTTTTGCTGTCTCTCCAAATTATTCATAAAACTTCTCACTAGTTGATCATTTGAAGAATTCATCTTTTTTTTTCTTTTCTAAACTGACTACCTTCTTTCATCTGCAGCCACCAGTATCTCACCTATTCTCCTTGGTAACTTATAGAAAGCTAATAGTGGCTTAGTGACTGCATCTGCAAGTATTTCCAGGACTGTGGGGTGCAGTTCCTCCAGCTGAATCTTTTTTGGCTTTGCAAGAGAAGCCAGGTGCTCTCTTGCTCGCTGTTCACCCATTGTGAGTGTTCCTTTCAGCTTTTTCATCTGCACATTTGATATTCATGTCTGCCATATCTTTATTCAAGGTGCCAATAAAAATGCATTATGTATGACATGGTCTTCTCAGAAAATGATCATGTTTTGTATATTTAGGGATGTAAGAGCTTATAAAGAAGCAAAAAAATTGGGGGGGAAATGTGTTATTTCTTGACAAACAAAAAATCTTCAGAAAAATAATATTTTGATTCCACTTCTCTCTGTCAATCCTCTCCCCTCCCAAATCTCCACATCTCAATCTAGAAAGCATAGTGCCTGAGGAGAAGGAGAAATTGCTAAAGTGGGATGGATGATGTGCAGCCAAAGTTGCCTGCAAAACCAGGCTAAGACATTCAGATGAAATACAGTGGGCATAGGTAAGCATGTGTGTTTTTTAATTAGAGATGTAATGCAATGGTACCATATTTTCGCTTTGTCTTTAGATGGCTCTGATCAGACCAGGGGACTTCTTTCCTGAATTCCCACAGCTAAAACATAGGTATACATTGGCACTTGCCATTTGTTCATTGACAGCAGATGTTTGAAAGCAGGTTTTTTTCAAACCTGTGTGTGTAATCTGTTAAAACACAGATTAAGGGGACCCACCCCCAAGTTTTTGGTTTAGTAGGTCTTAGTTGAGGCCTGGGATTTTGCATAGTTAAACTCCTAGGTAACACTGATGCTACTAGCCCAAGGACACCTGAAGAATCACTGCTTTAAAGAATCACACAAGGGTCTTACCTTGAACTTGCTTCATTAATGAAATGCAAGGAGCAGCATGGGGTTCATGAGGGGAAACTGAGAATAATCACATCTTCTTTGTTTGTGGTGGGACTCAGAACTTCACTTTAGCATATATACAGACATTCCTTTTTCCTGGGAGGCCTGCCTTCAATGGATGAGTTTTCATCGCCCAAAACAGGGTAATTTAATGTTGTGATCAACCTGAAGTAGACTGAGGTTTCCCTTCTTAATTGAATGGGTTAGCTCATAGATATAATGCTCATCAGATCATTTTCATCTTCCCAGGATGTTGAAATTATCCTGGGAAGGATTTAGATTAGGTATCAAATAGAGTACACTGGATAATAAAAACTGCAAAATGCACTCAGAAGTTATGGCATCTCTTGTCTGGGCAAAAAGTGGAAACAAGTTAGATTTTCCTCAATGTGGACTAATTTTGGTTTTGGAATCAGAGAGAACATAGTTTGGATAATTTTTTTGCCTCTTTTTTTTAGATAATTTGCCTTGGATAAGTCACTTAACCTCTCTGAGCTTCTGCTACTATATACACAAAATAGGGATTATCAGGGCTTTTGTAAAGTTTAAGTAAAATAAAGGGTGTAAACTGGTTTAGCACTTTGCCTGGCTCATAGTAGATACTCAACTAATGTTAATAATCTCCCTCCTAATGTCTTCTCCTCTCTGTGATAGAGTCCCTTTTTATCATTGGCGCTATGATTATTTTGAAATACATCAGGCAGGAAAACAGAACCAGGCTTGGAAGGGGAGAATCATTTTTGTAGTCAGCATCATTGGTGCCAATTTGGAGATTAAACTTTCTCGGTGATTTGAGAACATCAGCGTGGTAAGAGATTTACCTACAGACTGCAGAGAGAAATCGACTCTGCAGGGGGCCAGCTGGTTCAGTGCTGGGTGCTCCTGAGAATTTGCTTTCCTTTGACGGAGGAGAGCCAGAAATAAGCACGGTGGGCTTCAGCACCTTGGACAGGGCACCAGACGTACAGGTTTGTCAGCTGGGCGCTCACTAGGCCTGGGTAATAATTCGTGGCAGTCTTGTTAATGGCCTTAGGGCTTCACATATTTCTGTAATTATTCCATCATTTGGAAGTTTTGAGTTTCTAATTATTAGGCGCAAATTAAAATGTTCTCTGTAATTCATTTCCCTCTAGGCCATGAGCCAGTGGTGTCGGGTTCCTGTTGGGTTACCTTTCTTGTGAATGGTGGATAGTAGTAGTAGTCGTCACCTTTCTCATCCTGACTCTATGTGTTTTGCCTCCAGGACTTCCTCTTTGCCATCAGGTGTCTAAATCATCACACCCATATGCTCAGTGATAAATGCACGATGCTCTGCCTTCTAAGCCCAGCCCCTTAGTCCAGGGTAAGACTCCTAGGCCTGGCTGAACATCAGAATTACCAGGAACTCTCAAAATGCCTGTGCAAGCCACCATCCCAGAGAATGTGATTTAATTGGTCATGGGTGAGGCATGAGCATCAGTTTTTCTTAAACACTCCTCAAATAGTTCCAATGTATAAACCAGGATTGAGAAACATTGGTCTAGAGATGGACCCTTCCATCTCCTAATGCCCTCCTGGAGTTGATATCAACGTCCTACTGATGATTATGTTGGGTCATAGATTGAACCCAGTTTCTAGCTAGTTGGTTTCCATCATAGACATTGCTAAGCCCAGCATTGCAACCTCATTTCTCCCAAATATACTTTCCCTGCTTATCTCAAAAGGTTTACCACAGGAATTAAAATGATGTGAAAATTGAGCAGGGGAGGGTATAGCTCAGTGGTAGAGTTCATGTTTAGCATTCATGAGGTCCTGGGTTCAATCCACAGTACCTCTGTTAAAATAGATAAGTAAATAAATAAACCTAATTTCCTCCCCCATGAACAAAAATAAAAGCAAAAAGCCCAAATAAAATAAAATAAAATAATAAAAAAGTGAAAATTAAGAATTACAAATGGCAATACTTAGCATTAATATATGATTGGAAGAGAAACAAAAGAAAATACCTCAATTCTGGGGCAACTGTTCTAGAACTCTTTTAGCAAAATTAAATGTACACATGCCCTGTGACCTGGCAATCTCACTCTTGCATATACATCCAGAAAACTTCAGGTACAAGTTCATCTTGGAACATGGACAAGGATGTTCATTGCAACAGTGTTGGTGATGGCAGGGAGCTTAAGGCAATCAAGATACTTGTCACTAAAAATTTGATAAGCAAAATGTAGAGGATATACTTTTGGAATTTAACTTAGAAGTTAAAACAACAAAACGGTCACACAGACAGCAATATGACTAAAACTATAAATGAAAGTGATGAAAGAAAAAAGGAAACAACATGAAATATGTAGCACATTGCCACTTATGTACATTTAAAACAAATTCTTTCATGAAGAAATGTTACAGATTTTTCATGGATACATTTATATCCAAGGGCATTTACCAAACACAGTATAGTAAATGCTTATGGGAAATGGGATTGGGAAGTGAGGTTAAAGGGAAAAATAATGAGGCAAAATTTAGCAATAGCAGAACCTTAAATAGCCAGATGCTGTCAATAAGTGCTGTGAACTGAGGAGTATGATTATCTTACCCCTCTGCTCTTTCCAAAGGTAGAACAAGAGAGCAAGAGGGAGGGAGGGTAGTGAGCCCTGATCGGTTTATGTAGGAACAGGAGAAGCCAGAGAGAAAAACAAGAACTTGGGAACTAGGGAAGAGAACCAGGAACCTGCCCTGGGCTGCAAAGAAAAATCTGGCTTTATTGCTCCGTATAATGGATTGCAGGAGGAAATGAAAAAGCCTTGCTAAGTTGGAAATAAGGGCATTTACAAAATCCTTGAAATAGAGGGGGAGCAATTTGAAGACTGGAACTGAGAAACTGCACTTCTAGACCTGGAAGGGAGTTTTATGCTGCAGACTCAGGGATGTTGCTGCTACCCCAGGTGAGGGATGGGTTCTGTTCCTCCTAACAGTCTTAGTTTCAGAACAAAGGAGTTTCCAGAAAAGGAATGATGTTCCCCCATTAGAGAGTGACCCCCATGACTAAAGAATCCTTTTCAGGTAGTGATCTAATCATCGATCATCTGATAAAAATCCATGCAACGAGCCTCTACCATGTGCTTGGCAATGGATGTATGGAGAAGAGTGAGGCCAATCTCTGGCTTAATATGGGGCACATGTAGATGTGAAAAGCACCCTTTGCTTTGCTCTGAACACTGAGCTGGGGCTGTGCAGAATTTCTATTCTCCCTGACAGCAGGGAATCATCTACCTGTAGAATTAGGAACCCCAGTGATGCATTCACTGTCAACACAGAGAAGCGCATGCCTTAACAGGAAGCCTCTCCATCTGTGCCACTGATAAAGAATAATGAACATATTAATTAATGCATTAAAGAATCATGTTTTGAGCCTTCCTACTAGGATGCTAAGAAGAACAATACAAATACCATCATGTTATAGTTGGAAACAACTTGTACATCAGATCAGACTCGGGTAACAGCTAGGTCAGGTCCTGCTGCTGGTGGATTGGATTTTACAGCTGTGGGGATCATGGGCTGTGAAATCAAATTTGGACCCCAAAGGCAGGGCAGGGAAGCTGTTGCTTGGGGAGCCACCCTGGTTTGCCCCTGAAAGTCACACTGGAGTGGCTTTGAGAGCAATTATCCTGGTAGAGCAGCTCTTACTTTGCATTTAAGATTGTCCTCCTGAAAAGGTCATGTGTAAATCAAATTTAATAAATCAAATTCTACACTTCATACCTTGGGGAGGCTCTCTCTTCAAAGGAAGCTGTGAGTGAATCCCTTTTTAATAGAAGTAATCAGCTCTTCATTTATCTGATTTGTAAGGTAAGATTTTTATATACCTGATTTTCTTAAAGTGATCAACAGAGTTTTTCTTTTGTCAGTGATAGAAAACCCAACACAGTACGGTGTAAGTAAAAAACAACAGCAAAGAACTTATAGGCACATGTAATGAAAAGTTTAGGGACTTCCTGGCTTTAGACATGGCTGAATTCAGACCCAGACAATGACAATAGAACTTTGTTTTTCTCCATCTTTCACATCTGCCTTCTCTTGGCTTTATTCTCAGGCTCTACCTGGGTGAAGCAGCTGCAGCATCTTATCTGCCAGGTTTAAGGCCAACCAGGAAGATTCCCTGCTTCTTTTCCCAGCAGTCTCAGAATTGGTTCTGACTGAGTCACTTGCCTATCCCTCGATGAGTAACTGGTGAGGAACCGATTAGCTTGGCCCTGGTCACATGGGACTATACACAAACCAGATGGATGAAGAGTGGGGAAATGGCACTTTCCGGAAGAAAATCATGTAGTTGTCAGGAGAAGTGGGAGCAATGTCAAGGAGGGGGGACGTAAACTCAACTCCTCCCTCTCCCTCGTCCTCATACCCAGTCCATCACCAAGCTTGTTGAGAAGTAGTTACCAAGGAGTTATCTGCACACACCTGCATCAGAATCTCCTGGGGCTTCTGTTAAAATGCAGGTTTTAGGGTCTTACTCTGGATGTAGGGAATTCTACTGTCTTGGGGTGGGTCTCAGAATCTGCAATTTTAGATCATTTCCCAGTCTCTCTCTCTATATATATAGACACACACACACACACATGCACACTGACATTTAAGGACTACTTCCCAAAGTTGTTCCATTCTTACATCTCCACAGGAGCCACCTTAGTTCGGGACTCACCATTTCTCACCTGGATCTTCTCTTTGCCTCCATACTGGTCCTTTCTCTTTCACCTCTTCTTTGCCAACCACAGTCCCATCCCCCACGATGTGTGCTTATGCTAAATCACCCCAATTTCCAAACTCTTACTCTGGTTTAGCTCTCCAGCCTCTGGTCTTCTGTGATCTCCTCACTTACCCTGGATCTCAGCTATTCTCATGCCCCTCCTCATCCCTTCTCCAAACATTCCAGATCCTTTCCTCTCTTTCAACTCAGCTGCACGTGATCTTCCCTCTGCCTCTAATGCTATTCCCTTTTTTCTTCACCTGGCAAGCTCAAACCCCGTCTTAAGCCCAGCTCAACTGCCACTTCCTCTGTGAAGCCCCTCTGTCCCATCCCTCTACTCCCCCAACCCACCTTGTTCTCCCTCAGCACCCCACTTCTATCTCTTCCACAGCAGTTCCACACACTATCTGAAACTAATGAATTTATAGGTCTGTTACTCCTTCTGGCCCTACAAAGGGGCTCAATAATAGCCAAGTTTTAAAAGCAAGTCTTTTAAGATTGACTTCTCAACCAGCTTGAGATATTTACAAGATATGCGACTTTGGGCAAGTCACCTCGTTTCCCGAGCCTTAGTTTCCTTATGTGTAAATGGGAATATTGATACCTTCTGCACAGGTACGATGATGGGCTCAATTGAGATAATGAACAGAAAACTCTTCGCACAGTGCCTGGCAACGTAATTAGTGCCAATGAGTGCTAAATTTAAAAAATTAACCTTCAAGTCAAGGGAGCAAAAGCCCTCAGTAGCACACTTAAATTCACATTTATGTTATGCTAAGCAACTGTTTCTTAAAACCACATTACTCAAACTAGTCCTGTGGTGTTGTGCAGGTCAAATCTGGAAAGATGCAGATGGACTCAGGCCTTATAGGCCATTTTCCCACGTCCCTGAGACCTTCACACTCCTCTTTATCTTCTTTCGGGCTTTGAGAAGCTTTAAGTCCATCCCTCTGAAATAATCACTTTCAGTCCATGTAATGCTGACACGAGAGTAATGCAGCTCCCCGCAGTGTGATTTCTCTGGACCATGGAAATGTTTGGGCTCCTTGTGAATGAGGCAGGTAAAAGGTGCCTGGTGGTGGACAGCCAGTTCAGAAGCGGCCGCCTTGAGCTCGCATAAATGAAAGCCATTAAAGCCGCCTGAAGTGACAAGATTGGTCCAGGGATCCGAATGAACTGATGATAAGTGTGGAAGAGGTAAACATTTCATTTAAGTGAGCAGCGGGATGAATTTCAAGAAATTTAGCCCCTCTTCTGGTGACTACTTCCCGCTTGTTTTATAATCTGCCTGAAATTGTTACTGTCCTTTAGGATCATACATCTTGCACTTGGCATGCAAGAGGAAATGTAAAGGGGATCACAAACAGAAGTCGGGAAAAGCACAGATAGTTCAAGAAAAAAATGCTTGCAAATTCCTAGTTATCTGCAATGCCCACTGTTTGGGGAAGATTTACACGTTGCATGTTGATGCAAGAAAAGCACAGTGGCCATGTAGCTGGTGCTTCATGTTACTCATTAATGTTGATTTTCTCCTTTCTTTCCATCCATGGAAGTGGGTAGGGAATGGTGTGTGTGTGTGTGTGTGTGTTTGTGCGCGCGCTTCCGTGGTGCTTGCAAGAGGATGCAAGAAAATGACTTCTATGTCTTTGTGGTTAGCTCAAATTTTAGAGCATGGGTCACAGCACTAACTGATTGTGTTTGTCTAGCCAATATGTTAGGTATTATTCTAATGCAGCCCTGCTGTAGGTTCACGGAATATGAAATTTAAGAAGAAAACACAGGGCAAAATCCTTGCCTTCAGGGAACTCATGATTAGAACATAAAAATAGACAGGTAAACAAACAAAACATAAGATTAGGCTCCCTTGAAGCCAGAGATAAGTCTTATGCATCTGTGTTTCTCAGCACCACTAGGTTGTTTCACGACCTTCACAGGCTTAAGATACTGTTTTAGAGGTCTGCCTTATTTAAAATCAAATATATTATAATGCTACTGCCACATTAAACATAATTTTTATAGTCGTATAAGAGTTGTGTTGAAAGGCAGTTGACAGGTTGACATAAGGTTATACTTTGTAGACTTTCAAGCAGATGCTTATTGATTTAATTTTGCAGTCTTTGTATTATGAAGTTGTTATTAATTGTTTTCAGTTCTCAGATATTTCTATGAACACTTGAAAAGCTCACAGGTCCTGGAAAGTGCTCTGATAGTGTCTAATAGATTACATAGCCCTAGGAACTTCACAGCATGTCTGGCACACAATGGGTTCTTCATAAATATTTAATGAATGAATAAATAAATGAAGGACATCAGATAATGAATAAATATCATGTATTAAAGAGTCCAGTTCCATGAAGCAAGGAACTTGTCTGACAGCTGTGGGTTCCATTCTGGATCTCAATTCTGACCTCTTTGAAAGTGGAGGTCTTTGGTTGCTAAGGGATTATCATGGCTGGGGGCAAATATCTCCTGCCAATTGCAAAAACTAAAAAAGCCTGGTCCTAATAGGTTTTTAGTAAAAAGCATAGAATAGTCCAATATGCACAGAGTGAAGTGAAGCATTGTGGAAGTAAGCATGTACTTTTGTCTTAGTTCAGAATTGACGGGGGCAATAGCGTGGTGCAAAGTCAGAGGACCTGAAGCATTAGAGATAATGCTTATGAGCATGAACTTGATGTTAGACCCCCTGGATTTGGATCCTGGCTCCAGTACTCCTGGTTGTGTGCCCCTGAAAATGATGTAATTTATCTGGAGTATTATTATTATTATTATTACTACTATCATCATCATCATCATCAACATATAAAAACGGGAATAATATAGAACCTACTTCACAGGGTTGTGGTGAGAATTAAATTAATTGTGCAAAACACTGATCACAGTGCCTGACATGTTGTAGGAAACCCCCAAGTTTAGCCGTTATTTTAATTTGTTCCAGTGATGTCAGAAGTTAGCAGGATGATCTTGGACAAGTCTCTCAACTACTTAGAGTTTCTGGTTTCCTTTGTTCAGTACAGGCTGAGAAAAATATTTCCTAGTGAATCAGAGCCAGGTGTGAAGATTGGATGAGGTTATTAGAGGTGGTCCAGGGTCAGTGGCAGCACAGGGTGTTATGGGAACTGGGAACTGGGAACTGGGAATGACTTTTCTGTTCATGTGTGTATAGCTGATGCAGTTGGTGGGAAATAGCAGGAAGGGGTTTTGGAGATTTCAGGGCAGGAAAGCTGTGTCAGTCAGAGTTCTTAGTTGCAAACAACAAAAACCAATCCTGGCTAGTTAAACATAAAAGGAATCCAAGAAGGGATATTAGAAATCTTGAAGAACTTCCAGGGTGACCTAGAGACTATGCATTCAGGAGCAAAACCCAAAATCATACTGCAGAAGTAGTTCAATAGAGACACTGCGGCTGCCTAGCTGGGCATGGACATGGTGGCCTGTGACCAACTCTGCTGGTGCAGGGCATTCAATGCTATCATTAGACTCCCCGCTATTGACATCTTTGGCAACTGGTTGTTGCTGTTGCCAGCAGATTCCACATAGTACCTGATTGTACAAGTCAAAAGTTTCTTACTCAATGCTCAGCGCAGGTGTGTCTGATTGGTGAAGCCAAGGTCACATCCCTGTATCCTAGCTGCATGGCAGGCTGAGAAAAATATGGATTCTGCTAGGGGATTTGGAAGATCAGTAACTCTCCAAACATAAGAAAGGTGTTCAAAGATCTAGTCAGCCCAAATAATGACACAAGTCTATTATAGCGTGACCCTTTGGCTGAGTTTTGCAGGAAGTTTAGAAGTGGGTAGACTTGCAAGCTTTTGATAGGCCATGGTAAACACAGAAGGCAGCATATTCAAAGGATTGGTGAACTGGGGAAGCTGGCACAGACAAGTAATTTTTAATATTTCAGTCTTGCTGGAGTGAAAGTCCTATGAGTGCATGCATGACTGTGTGTATGTGTGTGTTTGTGTGTCTTCTCTTGGGCTGCTTTAATGATTTTCTTTTCTTTTTGGTTTTCGCTATGATGTATTTAGGTATGTGTGTGTATTTTAAAATACTCATTCTATTTGGAGTTTGTTGAGCTTTTTGGATCTCTGAGTTTATTTCTTTAAATCAACTTTGAAGAAAAATTAATCATTATGTATTTGCATATTTCTTTTATATTTGTTCTCTCTCTCCTCTCTCTCTAAGATGTCAATTAGAAGTATGTTAGATCATTTTATATTAGCCCATGGGTGACTGATGGTCTGTTCATCCCTTTTCTCTGTTTCAATTTGGATAATTTCTACTGACTTGATTTTAAGTGTACTGTACCTTTCTTCTGTTGTACTCAATCTGCTGTTAAACTCAAAATATTAACTTTTGCTTTAAAATAAATAAATTTTCAGGTCTATAATTTCTATTTGGTTCTTTTTCCTTCCAGTTTTATTTAGGTATAATTGACATACAGCACTGTATACTTTTTTAGGAGAAATAATTAGGTTTTGTTTTGTTTTGTTTTTTTAATGGAGGTACTGAGGATTGATCCCAGGACCTCATGCTTTAATAGGTTCACACTCCACCACTGAACTATACCCTCTCCCCTCTACTTGGTTCTTTTAAATATTTTAGAATTTCAATTTCTTTCCTGATATTCTACTTCTCTTCATGCATTCTATTCATTTTTTCTCTGCAAATCTCCTAATATGTTTATAACACTTATGTAAAGTCTTTGATTGCCAATTCCAACATACTGGTCTTCTGTGAGTCTATTTCTACTGACTTTTTTCCTCTTGATTATGTATCACATTTTCCTGCATTTTACATCTTGTAATTTTTAAAATTGTGTGCTAGATATTGCACATAAAAACAGGGTATACTGAAATACAATTTTTGTATATATGTATGTTTGTATGTATGTATATGTGTTTATTGTAGAGTGTATAAGTTTTTTTTCTCTGTCAGGTAAAATTCAGATTTCACTAAGAATGGAATTGATCTAAGACTGGGAAAAAATTTTAATTAGGTTGTTAATTTCTCATTTCAAATGGGAATATAGGTATAGCTTTTTGCCTTTTGTCTGACTCTGTAATCTCCCAAGGGGCTGATTTATTTGACATTTGAGAATTTCACTGGAGATGGACTTGGGCTGCAACTTTAAATAAATTTGGATCTATTTTGGATTAAACACCAACAGGTCCCCAGAGTTCAAGAACCTCAAGACTACACAAACTTCTCTACTTTCCAGATGCATTTCTTCTGATGGCTACTCAGCAAAATTCCCAAGTGGGACCATGTGATTTATCTTTATATTTGGGGCTCTTACCAGATTCCATTATTTTCTGCCTTATCACACTTAGCTGACTTCCATTCATCCCTGATAATTCTCTCTGTCTTTGGAAGACTTGATTCATTGTCAGCTGAGTGGGCAGTCACCCCCCTCCTCCTGACTGTCTATTTAAGGATCGATGACACCCTAGAGCTGAGAGGAGTAGCCCCATTCCACTTACATTTAGACAAAGTCCATGCCTTCAGGCATGGAAGCCATCATTACTTTCTGCTCATCTATGAAGGGCTCATTCCTCTCTGGAATTCAGTTCATCAAGGCTTCTTTGCATCTACTGCTCTTTGATGGTTTCACAGTTTATTTTGTTTGTTTGTTTTTTCCCTTGTTGTTACCACGGCGTTATAGATCTTTTACACACAGTTGCATACTAACCAGAAACAAAGATGATCTCATTCCAGAGTGCTGTCTTTCCTTGGTAGTATATTCTTTAGGTTTCTGCTTTGAGATGGAAGGGAAGCCTATGACACTGGACACCCAGAGATCACTCCCTTCCCATCTACCAGTCAGTCAGGAAAATCCTACTCCCCTCCTCATGTCTTTTGCAAAGGCTGCTGCTACCTTGGTGCTAGATACTATGAAATAGGCTTGGAAAGATGCCCAACCTCTTAGTGATTTCAGAACATCCACTCTGTACACTTTCAGACACTTCCCCTTTATACCCAACAGATACATTTACATAAATTTATAATTCCTTCTTTTGTGATTGAGTTAATTGTTAAATGCCCTATGGGAGTTTTCTATTTAAAGGAAGCTTGTAGTTAATCCTTTCATAACATGAATAATGAGGGTAACAAGTCACCTCCCACTCCAACACACCCATCTCCATTCCAGCTGTTGACTATCACAGTGAAGTCAGATAGGTCTGAAATCAAACCCTCTGTCAACCACATCATATGTGTGCAAACTTAACCTCTGTTTGCCTCAATTTCACCATTCATTCAAGTTGTTACTATTGCTCTAAACATTTTTCCTTTCCATCTTCTATGGTAAGATTCTACTCCTCCTTCTGATCTCAACTGAAATGCCACTTGTGCAGGGAGGACTTCCTCATCCTCCTTGATTAGGTCAAATAAGCCTATTTTGCATTCTCAGAGCCCAGATACTTCTCACTTGTAGCACTTGCCACAACAATAACTTTACATTTATTTAAGTGATTATTTGTTTAATATCTTTCAGTCTAGAATACAAATTCCATGATGGCAGGGACCGTGTATTCCCAGTGCCTAGCATAGTCCTTAGCAAAGAGTATGTATCTGAGGAGTGGATTCTAGTCCTGAGAGTAATGATGCTCACCTCTACAGGGTTGTTGTGAGGGCTAAACTAACCAATACGTGGGTGTGTTGTTTGGACCTCCCAGAACAAGGCTGTAGATGCAAGAAATTTATTTGGTTGTTCATCTCACTCAGGATGGTGAAGGTGTGAGCTTATGAGTGGGTTCTCAATGTGGGTAACTTGAGCTCAGTAGAACATACCTTGGAATTTTCCAACTGAGGGATGTTAATACTGGGTTGTTCATTCACCAACTCCTATGCCTCATTGTTTGAAGGCCACTTCTGGAATTTCACCTCCCAAGCAGTCACTCTCTAGTCTCCAGAAGGCAGAAAGGTATAGGAATCTGGAAGCTATGTGTAAGGGAGCCATCTGCAGATGACTTCCAGGGAGGGTAGACACGTTCAGTGATCACTATTAAGGAAAATCTCTCTGTACAGTGTCAATGCAGAGTAAAACTACTTGCACAGATTCTGCCCCCTCCCCATCTCCTTACAGCTTCATTGGCCCCAGCATAACTGGGCACAATTTCGGAGCTTATGCCAGGGTTTCAGGATATGCCTGCTTTTACTGTTGAGCAAAGGTGTCAAAACAGATGAATGGGCATAACGGTGCCCTGAGTCCAAGCTCCACCCCACTCTGGGGAATCTATCTCTCAGGCTGACCTTGCAGACAGTGAGGGAGCACAAGCAAAGTCACTTTGGTGTCAATCATCTGGAAGCAGTGGGATATTGATCCAACTCTTGCCTGCGATACAATTGCATAACATGTACCCAAGACAAGAATTACTGTTTACCTGGGGCATCCAACCCAGCTCAGGCCAGGTCTTGCACCTAGTAGGTGCATAATTAATACCTATTGAACAAACACTAAACCCACTCCAACTGAGATCGTACCAGAAGCAGGATCATCACGGTAAAAATACACCAATATTTTAAAGGGTTAGTGGCAATAGGGATGATTTGTGACAATTTCTTTGAGAGATGAGATGGGATGATCCTAATTCCCAGAACATGAAATTAAGGTTTCTTTATTTTCACAATGAGATGAAGAGTTCTAGAACATTTTTGCTGCCAAATTTTAGCTCTGATTTAAAACACCTTTATCACAAATTCTGGCTGAGCATAGCCTTTTTAGAATGTAGAGAGCTGATTCAGTCCTCCCTCGCAAAGAGGAATAGATAAGTGAGAGAGAAGGAGAGAGACGGGGAGAGACGCACACATGCAGAGAGACAGGCTTCTTTTCCCTAGCTTTGCAAACACCTGTGTATTCTCATAACCGTATGTATGTCTTTGCTCACAGAGCACGAGTGTTCCTCTTGTGACAAGAAGGAAAGGCAGGTGCTTCTCTGGCTTGCTCTCTTTCCTTTGGTGTCTGCCTTTCTACTGCTGTGTGTCTCTGGTCCCTGCCTCTCCCTTTTGGATGCTTTTCTGTCACAGTCTGTTTATCTGCCTGTCACCCTTTCCCTGCTTCCCTTCTTTCCTTTTCTCTTTCTCTGACATTGTTTTTCCTCTCCTCTCATGTCTTTTGGCATCTGTCTTTCCATCTCTTTCTGTGGTTTAGTCCTCTTTCTACTTCTGTTCATCCTCCTCTTTCCTTTCTCCCCTCTCCTTTCCTTCTCTCCTCCTGTCTTCTGTCTCTAAATCACACACATACACACACACACGCAATTTCTTAAAACAAAGGTATTTTAACATTTATCAGAAGGAAAGTGAAAAATCCTTAATCTACTTTCCTCTTAAAGAAAAACAAGGGGAAAAATATAAATTCTTTCTTTAACCTTGCTCTCTCCTTCTGTGTTCCGGGCGAATCTCTCTGAGAACCTGTAGAAAAAGGCCTCCTTGTTCTTTGTCTGGCCCCGACTGGTGACTTCAGTGTGTGCTTTTTTGGGAGCGCTCACTCTGGACTGTGCTGTCAGAGGTCCCAAAGGAGTCTCCCAGTGACCAGGTTCTGTTGGGTATGTCTAAGGGGTTGTCTCATGTGGTTGAGACTCCCTAAGTGTCAGATCTAAGATTTCTTACCTCCATTCTGTTCTGCAGAGTCACAATACAAATCAGAAGTGTTGGTTTTGGGCAAAAATGCTGAGTTAAATGAGACGTTTCAAATTCGTTGTGTTACCTTCACCTGCCATTCTGCATTTGAGTCCAAGTTCTTACACCTACTAGCAAGTGGCAGGCAAATTCCTTTACCCTTTGGTGCCTTGGTTTTCTCAGCTGTAAAATGAGGAAGCTACTTATGTTGAAAGGCTGTTTTTAGAATTCAGTGAGGTGATGAATGTAAGGTACTCAGCACAGTGCTTACAGCTAAACTGCAGGTACAATAAAGGATATAATACCGCCCTGTCTGCTGCACACAGTCTTTTCAAGTGTTAAAGTGACACTGGGGAAGGTGCTTTGAAAACAGGACCCGGCATTACATAATGCTTACTCTTGTTATTAAGAAGATAATTTTAATAGCTAACATTTATTGAGCATTTATAATAGCACATTAAAAAAACCTCTGAGGTAGGGATTATCTCTATTTTATGGGTGAAGAAATGGAGGCAGAGAGAGGTTAAATGGTGACCAAGTCACACATAAAAATAATAAAACATTTATTAAATGCCTACCCAGTGCCAGGTACCATATTAAGGCTCTTACTTAATTTTCACGACTTTACAAGGCAGCTATTATCTCCATTTTTTTTTAAAAGATGCAAAAACTGAAGTTTAGAGAAGTTAAGTAATTCGCCCAGGCTCAAAGTGGTCAGAGGCAGGGTCTGTCAGATGTTGAAACTTGTTCTTGAAACTTCTCGCTGTCCCACTTCACAGCTCCTAGAGGGCAGAGCTGGGCTCAAGTCCAGGTCTTTGGGGCTGCGTTCTGTCCTTGACCCCATGTTGAATGCGGTGAGCAGGGTGTGTGTAAGGGAGGGGTTCCTGGTGTGCAAGGCGGCAGGCACCCTCACCTCCGGGCGTGCAGTAGGGGACACTGTACAAGCTGTGCCTTGTCTTTTGTTCATTCTATCCTGCTCCCCTTGCCCCTTCCTTCCTCCTCTTCCTCTCCAGATGCCTCCTTTTGTTCCTCCCTCATTCCTTTTCTTGCTTCCCTCCCCTTCTTAACTTCCTCTTCTCTTTCCCTTCCTCTGACTTTTCCTCTCCCTTCCCTATATTTTTTTTTTGTTCTCTCTCCCTTCCATCTTTCCTCCCGACCTCTCCCTACCCCTTTCCTATGTCTTTACCGCCTCTTCCATCTCCGTCTCCCCTTCCCCACCTCCTCCTCCTCCACCAACTCGAAGCCTAAAGAGCAGGGCTGCCTGCTGTTGCCATGGAAACGCCTCAGCCGTGTTGCAGCCTTTTCCTAGCTCTCAGCTGGCCTAGGACCAATAAGAGAAGTCTGATGGTGGCCCCAGCATTTCCTTCCTGTCCTCCTCACAGAGACCCCAGAACCCCACCGCACTTTCAAAAGGCCTTAGCCAGCTGTCCCTAGAAGGGCTGGGGACAGAAATGTGAAGGGTTATCAAGAACTCAAGGGGAGACTTAGGGGTGGGATTCAGCAGTGGTCAACTTCACTAACACCACCAACCCCACCCTTCACCTCCTGAACACCTTCAGGCACAATACAGTGGAGAAAAGTGTTACCCGCAGCATCCAACTGTGCATAGAAGTCTCCTTAAGTCTGGCTTGACCTAGTCCCAAGCTGTGTATCAAGTTGTGACCAAAGCTTTATTCGCTAGGCACTTTGTCTTGGTGAAAGAGGTCCCAGCCAGAATTTAGGGGATCTATGCTTGTTCCCACTCTTGCTGGGTAACTGGGAGCTTCACTATGTACCTGTCACACAGAGAGTCCCATTTCCCCTACGAGCCTCCAGGACACAGTGGGAGCCAAATCTGCAGGGCTGTGTGGGCTTTCCTGGCTCCTCCTTTCAGTCTCCCTGCAGGAAAGCCCTTTCTGTGGACTCGCTTTTCTCCAGGGCTTGTTCTCCGCATCTGCTGGAGCTACCATTGTCTTTTCTCACCATGGAAGGGAAATTCAGAAAACCTTGGCTACTTTCTCCTTCCTCCCTCATGCCCCTGAGTCTTCTGTGGCTTCATTATTTTGATCTTAATTTAGAGAACATATTTAAATCACCAATTATGTGTAAAAATGCAGCTGGCTGGTGGAAAGCCCATCTTTACAATCAAATGGATTACTATTTTGCAAAGCAGGGAGCTTGGAATCTCCTTTCCTTTGCCTACTCCATCAGTGTGGAGCTTGCCCGGTCTATCTCACTGCCTTGGGGACCATGTCTGTATTAGCCAGTTTTTACTGTGGCAACCTTCACTCCCTCCTGCCAAATCTCAGTGACTTACACCAGCAAACACTTATTTCCTGCTCACATTACATAGGGCTTCTGGTCATCGGTAGCTATGCTGGGTTCTTCTAGGCTCTGCTGGGCTGGGCTGAGCTCCATAGGTGTCTTCTTATTCTGGGACCCTGACTGAAAAGGCAGTTCCCATTTGCCACATGCTGTTCTCATGGCCAAGGACACAAGCTCAAGGGAGGAAGAGGTAACCCTTAGACAGATTCTGCTCAGATGTGGGGAATTCAGATCTGCTGGCGCGCTAGTGGGCAAAGCAAGTCACATGGTTCAGCCTCACATGGTTCAGCCTAAAGTCAAAGAGAAAGGAGGGCTGCCTCCAGGGAAACACCACAGGGACAGGGAGGAAACAATTCTGAACAAAGAATAGAAGCTACTACAATGCCCAAACATGCCCTGACTAGAGTTAGCCTTTTGCTAGGACTCTTCTCATATTACCTAAAGAACAGAAGTGTGTGCAAGTTCACAGTCAGTCAGACAGGGATTGAAATCTGGGTTCTTCTGATCACTGCTAGGTGAGCTCAGGCCAGTTAGCTAACCTCTCTGAGCCTCAGTTTCTCCATCTGTCAGGTGGGGATAATAACATGGATTTCACACGGTTGTTATGGGGATTAAATGGGATTATACAGTGCTTGGCACATGGGAGGCACTCAGCAGATCACAGCTATTACCATCCCCAGTAGACAAAAGGAGTAAACTATTTTTCATCCAAATAAAGATGAGATATATCCAGATATCTCCTGCTTTTTCCTAGTTACCCCATATGGGTCATAATCTTTGGCCAGATGATATTAGAGAACAGTAATAGTAGCTAATGCTAACAGTTGTAAGGCATTTACCCTGTCCGAGGTGCTGCCTAAAGAGCTTTTCTGCAGAAACCAACTCACTTCATCCTCACAAACCCAGGAAATATCTCTACTATTATCCACATCCTTCAGGTAATAGAATTTAAGCACAGAAGCACATGGAGGCTAGATTGATGGCTTGTCTGTAGCCACATAGCTTACTATGTGGCAGAGCCAGGATTTGAACCTAGGCAGCTCAGCTAAAAGCCCTTGCTCTTAACCACTGTGTTATTCTATCTCTCATCTCAGTTTGTAGCCAACAGTTAGACAGGGTGGTGGGGGGGTTCAAAGCTATGTGACTGTGGATGTGATACTAAGTCTAATTTTACTGGGCTGAAGGAAAATTTGGGAAATGACCTGGATTCAGTGTCTATTTGAATGTAAAATAAAGGAGCTCCTGGGGGCAAGAGTAAGATGCAGAATCTGAGGGACAGTCCCTAGTCAGTTCAAATGGAGTATGATCCCAGATAGGAGGTGAGGTGGATTTCCTGGAGTGGAGGGTGTCTCTGTTTCTTTTCCATTCGGAAGCACCAAACCTTGCTCTTTAGCCTGGCCTTTTGGAAGGCAGGTCTTTGAGATTCCAGTGTCTAGCAGGACTGTGGTTATTCTGTCTGCTTCTGCACATGAAGGCAGTAAGATGAAAACTTCCTTGGGAAACAGCTCTCTGCCCTTTCCCAGGTGAAAACATTGTCATCCCA
Source organism: Vicugna pacos (assembly GCF_048564905.1). NCBI lineage: Eukaryota > Metazoa > Chordata > Mammalia > Artiodactyla > Camelidae > Vicugna > Vicugna pacos. Next base: position 43,226,040 of record NC_132999.1, read on the forward strand.
GCAGATCCATGGTAGCTTTGACTTCCACAGCAAAGTGGGAAAGGGGGAGCTGGTAACACTGCAGGAGATACTGCAGCCAACGAAGTTGGCTCATCACCTTCTTTTATTGTGCCAAGAGCTGACCATCAACTCACAGCCCCAGAAACTGATGATAAGAATGGCAGCAACTTATGCCTGAGTCTGGGCCTTTAACTGAGGCCAGTCCATACTTCCATACGCCATGGGACATTTAACAGGGTGCTGTAGTCATCCCAGTCCTGTAGAAACGTTCTAACCCAATTGTGACAGCTCACCAATTGTTTCTGGCTTCTTTCTTCTTGCTCTGCATCTTTGTTTGCTCAACTCCTGACCATTTGAATTCAATTCCCAAAACTCACATTCACCCCTTATATGTAAGAAATACTTGGACTTTATTTGATTCATGAATGTGGTTTTGGAGTTAACTTCTGGATCCAGCCCCAAGCATAAACCTACTTGGCCAGAGACCCTGGGCCGACCTGATTCCTTCAGGCCAAATACTGTTCCATTTTGAGTCAGGTACTCTCTTTGGATTTTGCCAAAGTCTCCTCTGGTCATTGATAACTTTGGGAACAGGGCCTGGACTTCATGCCAATCAATGTGGGAATAGCATGAGCTCAAATTCATTCCTTTCAGAATCTGGACTCCCCATCTTTGATCTGTGAGGAGAACACCACTGTCCCCTTCTTCACTTCCCACACGGAGACTAGCAAAGGACTTGATTGGAAGGAATTGGCATGTTTTCTGGGGAAGGTATTGCCTTGCTCCTTGCTTGGTAAATCCAGTTGTTAAGAGTCTAGTCCAGACCTGTTCCTGCTCCTACACCTGCCCAGCCCTTGAACCAGTGAGGACTCACCCTGGAAGGCCATTGGGAGATCCTTACCCACTAGTCAGTAGAGCTTCAGATCATCAGTTGCCCTTACATCTGGTGTGTCCAGTACACAGGGGTATTTAGCTCCCTGAATGCCCAGGGGAGCATCAGACAACAGCTTCACCAGCCAACATCTTGAGTCCAACTGCCTCTGTCTAGCTTTCTGGTTCCTGATTTTACCTTGGGGATGGCTGTTCAAGCTCCTCTATGTCTATATCTCACATATTCTATGTCGACCATCTCTCTGAACTGTGTATTACTTCTGCTACCCTTCACCCTGACTCAGATGACCCTTTCAGATCTATGTCTTAGATTCTGGTCAGACGCCAGAAAATGCTGCCTTCTAGAAAACCCACTCAGACCCCTTGGGTAAAACGTTACACGAACCAGATTACATCTGACTACCTCTCCTGGGTTTAATGGTTCAGACTTCTGGCATCTTCCTCCAGGGAGCCAACTGTCTTGTCCTGGGTAGTTTCTCCAAGAAAAGTCTCCGAGCTCAGCAAGCTTTTCTCTCCCCATTAAGGGCTTTGGAATTCCTCATGGCCCTGCCAAGACATATAGTTATACCATCTCCTTAGATGGGGCCTTTTTTGGGCTACTAAATTGTCAGATTTAACAAGAATGAGACATCACATTTTACCCATCAGATTGGCAAAAGTGAACATGATTGACAAATGCTTAGAAAGGGTGTAGGGAAACGGATATTCTCAGACAGCATTTGTGGGAGGGCACATCAGCACAACTCTAATTTTTTTGGAGGGCAGCTTGAAAATATGCATCAAACTTCCACCTTAACAATTTTCCTTCTAGGATTTTATCAGGGAGTTAATTGGGCAAAGTTTCAAGAAATATATGTGTAACAGAATGCTTCTTTCAATGATGTTACTGGTAACAGAAAAAGATACGGGATTTGTTTAATAATTTATGTGACATCCATACAAAGGAATACAGTGCATCAGTTAAAGAGCTTGTTATAAGGCAACATGCATTGATACGGAAAGATGTCCACACCATGTTGCTGAGTAAAGAAGCAATTTACACAATAGCTTGTCTAAGGTAACCCCAGGAATGGACTTCATATACATATACACATTTATATTTACCACAGGAAGTCAGGAAGCTCACAGGATAGTGGAGAATGGTGGACAAATACAAAAACTTCATGGTGCGTAAGCCATTAGAGAAATGTAGAAAGGAGCATCTAAGGGACCCCGGGAAGCCTTCTCAAACAGAGCACCTGCTAAGCTGGGAACCGAAGGATGCAGAAGAAGATGCAGAGATCCAAATGAAGGTATCTGGTAAATGGTTGGGTCCGTGGCCCTCAAATCATAGCCATGACATAGACTTTCTGCTCTACCCACAAGGTCATGGGCCACAAGCCACAGAAGATGCAGAAAACATCATTGAAATGAGTCCCATAAACGGGCTATTGGACGACAGGTAGACTTGGATAGGAGCACTGAATTTTGACCCTATGCCTAACATTAGAGGCAGAGGGAAGCGCCTTCTCTGAGTTGACTTTCTAAGTTCTCCTTCTCTTGCCTGCCCTGCTGTGCCCTACAGAAAAATGACGCTTAGTCACACAATCTATTCCATAGTTAAACTTGCACTTTATTAAAATTGCTCTGAATAACTCTGGAGGGAAAACTGTATCCGTCTCCATTCATCTTCAGTGGCTTTTACACCTCACTCGACACAACTGTCTCCTTTGATTAAATCTCCATTAGGGCTCTGTTCCATATTCAGCAGCTCTATAAGCCAATTAACCCACCATTCCATAGGTTAGGACAAAGAGCAGTGCTTCTTCACAGAGAGAGAGAGAGAGCGAGAGAGAGAAAAAGAGGGAGAGGGGGAGGGAGGGAGGGAGGGAGGGAGGAAGAGTGAGATAGGAAAGAGAAACTCATCTCCTCTGCTAGGGGTGCAGTTAATCAGTGTTTATCATCATGCTCTTATTTCCCCACATTTAATCTAAAGGAAATGGCAGGGAAGTGGCCAGCAAGATGCAATGTCAGAACTGAGAAGTCCAAGCTTGGCTGATCCATTATACCAGACTCTGAAGAGGGGATGCCGATGTCCTAAACCGAGTGGTGCTTGGGAGTATCCATGGACCTCTCAATCCCTTCCTCTTCTTGCTCAGCCAGAATCCCCGGGAGCACTCACCCCCAGGCTCCGCTCCCCAAGGCCCTGTCCAGGTCTGCTTGTTAAAAGCTCAGTCTTCACTAGCGTAAGTCTAGTCTAGTCTCAGGGCCCTAGGCCTTGGGCCTAGATGTGGGGGGCCTGGTTATCCACAAATCACCAAGTTACTACCTCCCATGAACTGCCCGCCTCATCCCTACCTTACTGCTGCAAAGCATAAGACTGGTTTCCATCTGGAGACTAAGCCCCTTAAAGGGCTACAGCTCCTATAAGCCTCTGACTTCCAGACTGGTTGTCAAGGACTCTATACCTTACCTGGTTCTGCTAATTCTTTTCCCTGGGGGATAGACTTAGCTCCCTGCTCCTGGCCATGGGATGCAGCTCTGCCTTGAAGAGACACAACCTGTCCACATTTTGGTGTTGCCTGAAGATGGAGAATTTCGTTGATTCTCAGTATCCACTGACTGCACAAACCCTACTTATTTGGGACCTTAAATGCCTCCACAACTTGGATCCATGGCTAGACTGAACAAAGTGGCCTTGAACGAGAATTCATGTCAGGTCTTGCACTGAGGCCAAATGCTCACGGTTAAGGTGAGGTGATTCAGAGTTAAAAGACAAAGGTAGGACTGGAGGTCAACGCAAGCCCAGGATGAGAGAACAAGCTGATTCAGACCTGCATCTGTCCACCTGCCTGGGAAGGATCCACCAGCTCCAGACTCTTCCCACCTTGCATCGGGGATAATGGGAGAAGGACCCACCCAGCAGGCTGTCCAAAGCTCTCTCTCTTCTAGCAAGTGGCCTTGGGAAGATACATTCAACTATTTTAGTATAAAAGTGAGGTTTTAAGGGAACCAAGGCTCTGAAGGGCTGGTGCTGGCATCTAGTTGCATCCCTCTGAGCCTTTTCAAAGGGACCAAGTAGAAGAGGTTAGCATGGGCACCTGGAGTCCTGAAGCCTAGACTTCTAACCCCATGGTGGAAGCCAACTATTGTTCTGTTCCTAGCCCTGCAGGGGTTTGTCTGATCTTCCAGGGCTGCCCAGTCTCTTCCCAGGCCTCCCTTAACTCATACAGGCGTGATGCAGAGGTAAGGGTCTGCTTGCCATCTGCTGGTCACCTCTGCTCTGCCCCCCAGGTTCTGCTCCTCTGGGTCAGAAATCTCCAGATGCTGAACTTGTCTGCAGTTGGGGAGTTGTGCATGGTTCTTACCTTGGGGCTTAGCATTTTTGTCCCTTCCCTGGGAAAGCACAGAGGGACCTCTCTCATTTCGGTGTTAGCTCTTTCCTCCCCTTGCAGACCTGATGGATCCTAGATCTCACATGCTGGACCTCCATGGCTCAAGTCAACATCTTCCTGGAACTGTTCTGTCTGCTGATGCTTCCCATGAAACCAGTGTGTTGAGAGGCAGCACTAGGACAAATACAGCTTCTGGGAAGAAGGTGCTTCTCTTCGTGCTGAACCTTTATGTTGATGAGCTTTGCTGTTGCACGTACCTAACTTGTCACTCCAACTCTATATCAATTTCATATATATAACCATGTCAGTAAAAAAATGCACAACAAATGTTACAGAATAAAAAAGGAGAAAAGTAATGGATTAATATTTTTATTATGTTGGTGTAGCTTTTGAGAAGAGGAAAAACATTTATTTACAACATGTTGCAGTAATAAATAATTACATTGCAGTTTTATTCTCTTGATTAATTCTTTAGTTCAAAAACAACTAAAAGAAAAAGATGAATTTCAATTGAAAAATATTATTTAAATTAAATACAGATGATGTAAAAATTGCACTCACCAAGCAAAAAATATTGCACTGTGCAGTTTTCACTGCTTTAAACTTTAAATGCAGATAAAGCTTCCAGTGGTCATACAGGATGTCTGAATTGAAATAACTCACTATTTTTTTGTCTTTACCATTTCTGTACTTATTTCTAAAAATTTACCATTTAAACACAGGGATATGAAGTACCTCAGAGACCGAAGACAGGAACTGTGTTGAAGTAAGTTGGAATGAGTTAAAAACTTAAGAATTTATTCTTGAAATGAACACACGTCACCAAATTTATGTGTGTTGGGGGCCATTTGTATAAATAGAACTTCTCCAGATTAGTGCCCACAATGTTTATTAAAAGATACCTAATGCAAATGTGCTAAACAGAAGCTTGTTACATATACATCATTATTATAAAAACTTGACAGTAACTGTAACAACTGTTTAGAACTTGATGAACAAAGGCTTTTGTTGAAGAGGGTTATTTTACCACTTTCATTGTTTAGAATTGTTGGTGAATGGTGATAATAAAATGCAGACCAACTTTTAGTCAGTTTTATTGCTGTTATTTTATTGTTTATTACTGGATCTTACTATCACTGTGGGCAATGCTCCCTCTTACTGTCTGTACCTGGGGCGCACTGCTCCTCACCCCTGCCCTTGGAGTGCTCTGATTAGATGGAGGCCCCTCACAGTGAGGGAGAGCGTTCCAACTGTCAGAGCTCCCCAGGATGGAGTGGTCCGCCTCGGGAAGCAGTAAACCTCCTGTCGCAAGAGATACTTAAGCGTAAGATGACCTTTAAGGTCTTGCCAACTTAGGGACTCAGTGACTCCATGAATCAGGAATGACAGGGCCTCCTTTAGTCCTTGGGAGTGCTGGGGACTTCACTGTGTCTAAGGTGTGTACCGGCCACGTCTAGCATGGATAAAACCCCAGATTCTAGAACTGGCTTCATGCCCACCCAACCAACAACAGTCGCTTCTGTCAGTAACTGGCAGCACTGCCCGTGGGCTGAGACCAGACAATCCCTGACTCCTGGTCAGGACAGACCAGAGGCCCCTGCAGGACTGTCATAAGGAAGATGGTAAGTGGAATGACCTGGATGAGGCTTCCTTGTTGACTTAAGTCCTTCCCTCTGTCTAGAGCTCTTCCTCCCAGTCTCGGCCTTGGGGCGCCTGGTGGGTGCCTGATGTTTGCACCTCGGGGGATAAAGCAATTTTGGAGAAGGAGTATCAACCCTAAATTCCTGTCATTCTTTAATCTCCCTGTGGGAGACTCCCATTATCTCTCTAGTACAGGGTACATTATTAATGGATTATGCTTTCAGCAGGTAAAGGTCATTTTTTAATGCTTTTAATGATTCCAACCAGAATTTTCTTTTCAGAGATAGTATTTTCAAGGCTTTAGCTGTGAATATCAGTGGACAGAAAATGGCTCACAACCAGGGGAGGCACCCGAATGTGTCTGCCTCATCCTGGGGAAACACACCCATACACTTGGTAAGTACTGACTGACACTATTCCGGGTCTCATGCAATGCTGGGCACCAGAAGTCCAGAGATGCAGGAGCTGCCCGTGCACTCAAGGCACCCACAGCCTGCCCAGGGCACTCAGACCTGCAAACAAACAAGGACCTCAGTGTAGGCTAATAGATGAATGCAACGAGCGAGGTGTGGGAAATGCTCAGTGGATAGGTTAAGTTGGCTTCATTCATTGAAAGAAATGAAAATTTCTGATTCTGAGTCGAGCCAGGGAAGGACACTTGGATATCTTTTGAAAGTCAAGGAAGAGCTTGGTCATCAAGCTTATAGGACAGCACGACTCCGGGGAATGCCGCAAAGGGAGCTGAAGAACTCCTCTCTAAGTACAAGGGCTCGTTTTGTGTGAACTCTCCTGACATGACTAAGGCCACTGAACCTCTAGAAATCACCGAGGTCAGAGACCCCTGTACTTTCTTAGAATTTCCTTCCCTCCTTCTCCTCCCTCTCTCTTTCTTGCATTAACAACAACAACAAAATAATAAATCCAGCTGCCTAGGGTACCTGATACTTCTAGGACTCCAGATCCGATCATCATCATGTCATTAATATTTCACTCTAGCATGATGTCCAATGGGATAGAAAGACAGTCAATGTACAGAAATGGAGAGATGACATAATGCTGAGGAAAGCAGTGTATTTCTCTACCAGGTGAATGCAACCTTTTCCTCTGGAGACCCCAAATGGAACAGCAGATACAGTTGAAGTCATCACCTGGTTAAGCTCATAAAAAACCCAGGGTACTGGGGACCCATGCTATTTTCCAGGATCCAGCCATTTCCTTCATTAGTCCAACTAAATAGTTAATGGAGCTATGATAGAACTCTGCGTTTTGCATCTAGCAAGACTGTTTTGGTGGCAACTGTACCAATGATTTCCTTGGGGAGGTAGTACCGCTTTTGACTGCTTTTCAGTTGGTTTGTTTGGCAGGAGGGATTGCAGGTACTTCTACATGGCCCTGGTCACATAAAAAGCCTAATTCCACTGTTGAGAAGTCCATCTCTCTGATTATGCCAATCTCCGAGAATGTCTAGTCCCGCTCTAATCAAGAACTGAGGAAAACACTGTGGGGTTCCTCAGGGATTCTAGGGCCCACTGTGAAGCAGATTCTCGCCAAAATTCCACTTAGAAGCTAGATCCCATAAACCCCACTTCAACCAGCAGGCAATGGCTGTAGTAAGTGTTCTGAAGGATTAGTGTTAGCTCAAAGTCAATGTCCAATAATCCATGAAGGGTCCTCTTATTTCCCCTCAAGTTCCCTTGGTAAATGGCCACAATTCCCTTTGGGAAAGGGTAGCGGAAGCATAACTGGTTTGTGCTCATGGTGGGACTATAGTGTTGTTCCTCAAAAGTACCCAGGCTTTCCCTTTATTCCTGGAGTCTTGGGTCTCATTATAGGATGTGGAGCTGTTACTCTGTTGTATTGACTTGAGTCGAATGTTTTTTCAGCAGACCTGAAAGTCTGGTTTTTACATTTTTGAATTATTTATTTTTTAAAATATGTTTTAAATCGAATGGGATCCTAGTGGCTAATCATTTATTTTGGTACTGAGGACCGATAATCAAAAAGCTGAGAAGTAGATAAACAACAAGGACCTACTCTATAGCACAGGGAACTATATTCAGTTTCTTGCAATAAGCTATAATGGAAAAGAATCTGAAAATATATGTGTGAATATATATACGTGTGTGTGTGTGTATGTATAACTGAATCAGTTTGCTGCACACCTGAAACTAACATTGTACATCAACTACACTTCAATCAAAAAAAAAAAGAACTCTTCTTTAGAGAGCTGCAATTTATGGATTCTCTTCCAACGACCCCTCCCTCCCCCAATCCCCATGTCACTCATTTAAAATTTCCCAAGAGAATAAATCTGATTGGTCCAGCTTGGCTTAGGTTTTGTCGCCTATATATTGGAGCAGTTCCCAGAGAAAGGGCCATTGTTGTGAGCAAGTTAGCCATCACGAGTGAAGAGAGAACGTAGTAAATAACGCTCTCTACAGGATCAGAGAAAGCTGTTGGCAGTTCTGTCATTAGCATTAAACCTTGAAGGACTGGTCCAGGCAAAAGGAATAGTACGTGCAAAATCCTGGAAGGATTAAAGATCATGGCAGACATGTGGAATTTCACATACCTTTATATTAGACGAGCTACCGCAGCACAGTGCTGAAGAGGACAGACTCTGAATCAGACTGCCTGGATTTGGATCCTGTCTTGGCTTACTAACTTACAAACCTTGGGTGAGTTGCTCAACCCTTAATGCCTTAGTCTCCTCAACTGTGATAGGATTTATTCCATAGAATGGTGGAGAAGATTGAATGAATTAATGGATATGGATCTTTGCTTGGCCCACAGCAAGTGTTCATTAAATGTTAGTTATTATTATCATGGATGGATCATTGAGGTGAAGAGAAGGAGGGGGAAGTGAGGAAGGTCACTAATAGTTAGGACTTGATCCCTGTAGGCTAGTGGTCTCCAAAGCACCAGATGTCCCTGGGGCGTGTGGGAAGAAAATAACAGAACTTTGCTTTGTTTTGTTTCTCATTTTGAAAATGACAAATAAATTAAGCTTTACTAGTATTTAATAAATGAAGTGACATCATTACCCTCACTTATCCACTCATTAGATAGTTGTATGGCTCCTGCCATGCACAAGGTCTCCTGAGAAAGGAGTGGGAGTTCCCCCGTGCTGAAGGCTGCAGAGACAAACCCCTCATGCACTTTCAGCTCGATGAGCCATACAGCAGCTGACATGGGCTGGCAGAGTATATCTTAAGCAGACTTAAGACTCCTTCAATATTTTGGAAGAAGAAGGGGCATGATCCTGTGCCACCCAGAGGATCTCTTGCAGCAAGCTCATTGAATTTAACATCGAGAGATATAATTTTCCTTTACAAAAAGACAAGTTTTCCAAATTTGCTGACCTTTCCAGTGATGACAGGTAGCAGTTGCTATTAGATATTTTCAAAAAGTAAACATCTGTAATCGGCCCTTTCAAGACAAAGGCAACATTTTTAACAATGAGTGAGAAAGGAACTATTTTTTTTTTGAAAGAGGTTTACACAAAAGAAAGAACATTTAAAGATGGGTGTCTGAATTGTTTCCACCATTATGTGATCTTACTGCCTAAAATATTGTCAATGTGTCACTTACAAAAGCTGTCATATCTGAGCTTTATAAAAACTTAGAAACAGAATTTTCTAAAGTGTTAAAAAAAGTCTTCCAAATAAAGAATTCTAGAGGATCTTGAACACATTTGTTCAAAATATGAAGACGCCGCACCTTCTGATTTGTTTGCAAAAACAACTGATTGCCGTGTGGAATTTGGAAGACTGCCAGCCAAATGCCCACAACATCCTCTGTATAACTGGTAGATAAGATTGGAAAATGAGTCTAGGATGCAGAAAGTGCAGCTAATAATATACTTGTACTGTTTTGGGATGCCTCTCTTCCAGTTTGTCAAGTCACTAAAACCATATGCAAGATAAACATCTCTGTAGGCTTCAACTTAAAATAATTACATCAGAAAGTGCTAAACTAAGATATTAAAAAGTAACAGAGCATTTACAATTAACATTTAATTGCTCTCATTATTCTATTCAGTGGGCTAAGATTTACATGTATAAAATATATTTTATAATTTTCAGTCTTACATAATTTATCTTTGAAAATTTTCTGCTTGTGGTGCAAAATTTCCATAATGTATACAACTTGTAAATAAATAAACATATATACTTATGGTGAAGTTGCAGTCTCCATAAATTTTTACTGATGGGGGTGTTGATCATGAAATTTGGAAACTTCTCCTTAGGCAATGGCACATTTTAAGGAAATTAACACATGAGGGGGACATAAACATGTTTGTTTTTACAGTGTAGTTCTTATCACACTGTTTTGCAATTATCTTTTTACTTGTCTGTGTGCTACTCTGTCCACTGTTGAAGGTAGAGAGCTGATGTTTGACTTTTATTTCTGACGCATAGTAGGTACTCTATCAACATTTGTGAATGAACAATGCAGAATTTGACAGAGTTGATTGGAAAGAGAGTCTGGAAATTTCTGACATCAAATCCTTCAAAACAGAGAGGTTACCCTGGACACATGGGTATTTTTTCTTTGCCTTCATAATGTTCTTAAAATTTTTTAATTAGCTGCTAACTTTAAGACATTTGAATAGTCCATGGTAATATCTGGATTTCCAATTTGTTTCAAAAAATCAGACGAGCAGGCAACTGGGTCCCTCTTTCTCTGTGGCAGCATCAGCTGGAGTTGGCAAGCCACTGCCCCCTGTAGCTGAGGCATGTATGCTCCAGTTCAACTGGCACTCTTTTGAATTACTTGCCTGGACCCACTGGGCATTTTATTTGGTGATGTCTGCTTTAAAGAGGTGTGCATTTATCCCAATGTTCATATCAACACTACATACAATAGCCAAGACATGGAAACAACCTAAATGTCCACTGAAAGATGACTGGAAAAAGAAGTCGTGGTATATTTATACAATGAAATACTACTCAGCCATAAAAAGAATAAAATAATGCCATTTGCAGCAACATGGATGGACCTAGAGATTGTCATTCTAAGTGAAGTAAGCCAGAAAGAGAAAGAAAAATACCATATGATATCACTCATATGTGGAATCTAAAAAAGAAGACACTAATTAACTCATCTACAAAACAGAAACAGACTTGCAGACATAGTAAACAATCTTATGGTTACTGGGGGAAAAGGGATAAATTTGGGAGTTTGAGATTTGCAAATGTTAACCACTATATATAACAATAGATTAAAAAAAGCCCCAAGTTTCTTCTGTATAGCACAGGGAACTATATTCAGTATCTTGTAATAACCTTTGATGAAAAAGAATATGAAAATGAATATATGTACATATATGCATAACTAGGACATTGGGCTGTACATCAGATTTGACACATTGTAACTGACTGTACTTCAATTTAAAAAATTTAAAAATTTTAAAAAACCTAAAAAATACAATAAAAAATAAAGAGGTGTGCATTTAAAATGTGACAATGCTACCAAGGAGGCGAAAGAATTATACACAGAAAACTATAAACCATTGATGAAGGAAATTAAAGAAGACTTTAAAAAATGGAAAGATATTCCATGCTCTTGGATTGGAAGAATCAATATTATTAAAATGGTCACACTGCCCAAGGCAATCTACAGATTTAATGCAATCCCTATCCAATTACTCAGGACATATTTCACAGAACTAGAACAAATCATAATAAAATTTATATGGAACCATCAAAGACCTAGAATTGCTAAAGCATTACTGAAGAGAAAGAAAGAGGCTGGAGGAATAACTCTCCCAGACTTCAGACAATACTATAGAGCTACGGTCATCAAGACAGCATGGTATTGGTACAAAAACAGACATATAGACCAATGGAACAGAATAGAGAGCCCGGAAATGAACCCACAAACTTTTGGTCAACTCATCTTCGACAAAGGAGGCAAGAATATACAATGGAATAAAGACAGTCTCTTCATAAAATGGTGTTGGGAAAACTGGACAGCAGCATGTAAAACAATGAAGCTAGAACACATCCTTACACCATATACAAAAATCAACTCAAAATGGATTAAAGACTTAAACATAAGACAAGATACAATAAACCTCCTAGAGGAAAACATAGCAAAACATTATCTGACATACATTTCAAAAATTTTCTCCTAGAAGAAATAAAAGCAAGAATAAACAAATGGGACCTAATGAAACTTACAAGCTTCTGCAGAGCAAAGGAAACCAGAAATAAAACAAGAAGAAAACCTACGGAATGGGAGAAAATTTTTGCAAGTGAAACCGACAAAGGCTTGATCTCCAAAATATATAAGCAGCTCATACGACTCAATAAGAAAAAAATAAACAACCCAATCCAAAAATGGGCAGAAGACCTAAACAAGCAACTCTCCAAGGAAGACATACAAATGATCAAAAAGCACATGAAAAAATGCTCAATATCACTAATTATCAGAGAAATGCAAATCAAAACTACAATGAGGTATCACCTCACACCAGTCAGAATGGCCGTCATTCAAAAATCCACAAATGACAAATGCTGGAGAGGCTGTGGAGAAAGGGGAACCCTCCTACACTGCTGGTGGGGATGCAGTTTGGTGCAGCCACTATGGAAAACAGTGTGGAGATTCCTCAAAAGACTAGGAATAGACTTACCATATGACCCAGGAATCCCACTCCTGGGCTTGTACCCAGAAGGAAATCTACTTCAGGATGACACCTGCACCCCAATGTTCATAGCAGCACTATTTACAATAGCCAAAACATGGAAACAACCTAAATGTCCATCAACAGGTGACTGGATAAAGAAGAGGTGGTATATTTATACAATGGAATACTACTCAGCCATAAAAACCGACAACATAATGCCATTTGCAGCAACATGGATGATCCTAGAGAATGTCATTCTAAGTGAAGTAAGCCAGAAAGAGAAAGAAAAATACCATATGAGATCGCTCATATGTGGAATCTAAAAAACAAAAACAAACAAAAACAAAGCATAAATACAGGACAGAAATAGACTCATGGACAGAGATTACAGACTTGTGGTTACCGGGGGGGGGGGGGGTAGAGGGTGGGAAGGGATAGACTGGGATTTCAAAATTGTAGAATAGATAAACAAGATTACACTGTATAGCACAGGGAAATATACACAAAATGTTATGATAACTCACAGAGAAAAAAATGTGACAATGAGTGTGTATATGTCCATGAATGAGTGAAAAATTGTGCTGAAGACTGGAATTTGACACAACACTGTAAAATGATTATGAATCAATAAAAAATGTAAAAAAAAAATGTGACAATGCTTAATCCAAGAAAGAAAACTATTAAATGGGGCATTTGTGCATCAGTAGAAAAAGGAAACTTCTGGTCCCTAAAATTGCACTATAGAGCTGATCAGTTGTGGATCAAATAAATCCACTGGTGTGTACTCCTTGTTATTTGTAATTATCTCTGTTTCTCATGGAGCCTCCAAAGTAAAAACTGCTTTCTCCCTCCTACCAAGAGTTACCTTTATCTAAATGCTTTCTCTCTGTCAGAGTGAGCTGGTCACTTTTTGAATGCTCTAGTGGCTTTGGATCTCCCAACTGAAGATTCCCTTGCTTCAACCCTAAAATAAAAGAAACAAAGTCAGGAAACAGAAGACATCTCCTTCATCATTTTCTTTTCCAGAGAAGTCAGTGAGTCCCATCTGTTTTTTCCAGAGTAGAGTTTGACACATAGGCTTATTTATATAGGTACTATCTTGAGGAATGTGATCCCAGAGAACAGAAGGGAGGGATAGGGGAAGGCAAGACAGTAAGGAGAGTGAGTCAATATAAGAAGGCGTTATTATGTTGACCATCACCATGGTTGATTGTTGGTTGATCTTCCAAGATCATCAACAAGCCATCTTATAGAAGGAAGATATAGCTCAGTGTTAGAGTTCATGCTTAGCATGTGCAAGGTCCTGGGTTCAATCCCCAGTAACTCTGAAATAAATAAATAAATAACCTCCTCCCCCCGCAAAACACAAGCCATTTTAGAACCACCTGTTCAAGGATAGAAAGAGGTATGCACATCATCGTCTTGTCACTGATTGATCAAAAGGTGGCCCTACAAGGCATTGACCTTGCCACACTTTTGGGTTGCACATACATAAGTTCTGAGCATGTTCCCACAATATCTCACACTGCAGCATCCCCCAACAGAGAACTCCTGGATGGGAGGCAAAAAGTGCATGGTGTGGGCCTGAGGTAAGGCTTGTGTAAAGCTGATTAGTGTTCTGTTGGACAAATGGGATCTCCTTTCTGGATGACACTGTGACAGAGAGCAGCAGAGTCAACATAGTCCTAGCATAAGTGAATGTGTACTGTTGTCCTTCCCATGTAGGGGTAAATGACATTTGATCATCCTTACTGATAAACATCCAGAATAATTCATGTGACAAGTGAGTAATAATATACAAATGCTAGATAACATGTTGATCTTTTTGGTAAAGATGCAAAATGACAGCTGTGATTGGGGCAACCACCAGGTTTACCAAGTTTATGGCAGTTCTCTTTCATCTGCCATGATCCATTTGATTTTTATATGAGCCCCAGAATAGAATTACAGTGGGAAATGCCTGTAAGTCTTTGGTGGTGGCTCTGATATCTGGGGTTCCTCTAAGGATGCAGGATTATATCTGATTTACTATTGTAACTGGAAGAATGGGGTAACAGTTTTAGGGGCTTCTGCTTTGTCCTTCTTATGATAATGACAGTTAGTTTACAGGGTAGAGGGCCAATGTGAGGGCTATTTCTGCTGCTCAGTGTATCTATTCCAATTATACACTTGGGGACTGGAGAGATAATTACAGAGTAGGTCCAGGATCCAAGATCCATTGGATGAAACTTAGACTACGACTCCATTGATCACCTGCCTTCTAACGTCCCTAACTTTAACTGGAGGGCCATCAGAGTATTTCAGATCATGTGTTAGTATCACCTCAATCTTCATGTGCAAATAGTCATCTGAAGGTCTATTTTTTTTTCTTTTTCTTAATGCACAGTTACTCTAACAAGTAGCCACAAGTCCTCTGGGAAAGGATCAGGGGTATATTTCCTGTATATATGTACAAAAACATTGCATCATCCTCCCTCAAAGGGACCAAGTGTCTCCTTCAGTTAATAGGTCCAGGATTCATGAACTTACTTAGATCTGGAAACTCAATTAGGAAACTTGATTCTTCCGTGGCAGTGTCTCATATGAGCTGTCTGTTCACAAAGCTCTGGATTAAAAAAAATTGTACAAATGAAGGCATATATTAGTTGTCTGTTCATCTATCTTAGCCCTAAAACACCTTGATTTATGAGGCATCAGCATAGATCCTGGTGGGCACATTAACTGCCATTCTGGTCTTGACGCCCATCATGGAATCACATTCATTTTGCCTCTGATAGATAAGTGTTGACACTTGTCCTCTGATACACTGAAATCTTGTCTTTGCTATTAATCCTAGGGGTCCAAGGTCCATGGCATTCTCTCTCATCATCCATCCATGCTTAAAGAGGAAAACCACAGTATCTCCAAGATGATGATTCTACCCTTGTTTCATGTACTTCTTATTGCTTTATTGGAAAGAGTGCCCTCTTGCTCATCCTGGGGACAGTGGTAGATTCTTATTTGGCACATCATTCTAATATTCCTAACTCCCTGAGCCTTCTGATTCCTTCCATGATGCGATACTAAGGGAAATCCAGAATCTCCATCTTGTTTATTGTAGACTGTGGTCATGTCCAAGCTTCAAACAGTCATCCCAAGAGACTATCAGGATTGGCCCCAAGTTTTCTTCCAGAATATTGAATTCCAAGTCACAGGTAGCTTCTCTGAAAGTCAATAAATTCTCCCTATTTCACCTTATATTCCAAACCTCCCTCCACTTTAATATCCTTGCGATCCAGCTCCACACATGTTTCCAAATTTCTGCTTATACATGTAATCTGGACCCAGATAATTCCTTCAGGAGCAGGAATTGTACTTACTCACAGAAGCTGTGCTAGTGAAGGGGGCAGATCTTGAGAAGGATACATTTGTTTTGTAAGCACCTACCTCAGGTAAAGTTATTGGAAGTTACTGAAGTTTCTCCAGACTGGGAAGGTTGTCTCTTGACACAGAGGAAGTGGAATACTTGTGTCAGCCTGGAGGGCTCAGAAGAATCTGGGGCTTAAGACTCAGGTTTGTCCACTCAGATGTCCCCATTTCACATCTCGAAATTCCATTCGTTTTCCAACAGAGCCTCACTTTTGACATTGGAAACCTATTAAGGATGTGCAATTAATTTCCTTTGCAAGACTGTCACTCTTTCAATTAGATTTTGGCCAGATTTTTGGCCCATGGTTCTAGGAAATGAAAATCTCTTCAAAGTTTCTAATTTTCACAGCATGGCTTAAATCTAAATTTGATATCTTGTAACTTTAACACTTATGTCAAGATGTTCAGTGTAGTTAACAAAGGGCCACACTAATCTATAATCTGTATAACTACTATTATCTCTATATCTTCAAGTGCTGCAGCCACCATAACCCAACTTCACCTTTTAACTGGCTTCTCATATCCATCAGCCTCAGGTGGAGGTCTTGGTCACTGTGACGCTACCAAATGACAGGCGTCATCATCCCTTACCTTCAGCATGAGGGTCTTTCTTTTCATGTGCCTGGTGAGTGATCCAGTTCTAACATCTCATCCTGAAGGTCTGCTTTCCTGGCCATGGTGGGAGACAACCATCTTCACCTGGGACCCTTGAAAGAAGAGCCTGTGACAAAGACTTATGTACAAGTACTTCATGGGGAATGTGACCCCAGGGAGCAGAAGTGAGGGGCAGTGCAGTTTAAGGGAGTGGAGCAGAGCAGGAGAGGAGCCATCATCTTGGCTACAGCCAAGAGCAGCCGGTTGTTCAATCCCACAAAACCATCCAAAAAGCCCTCTGAAATGTGGCTCAGGCAGTGTACTGAGGAGTTGGAGGGGGCCATTTATCTATGCTTTCTGTCACCCATTGGACAAAAGGTTGTCTCCAGGAATATTAACTTCCCTGTAACTCCAGGTTATGCATGTGAAGGGTGCTAAGCAAGTTCCCCACAGAGTCTCACAGCAAGATGTCACAGAGAAGCTCAAAGGAGGCAGGTGAGAGCCGCACAGTGTGGCCAGATGAAGGAGCTGTCATTTCATACCTGCATAAAGCTGGCTGAAGCCTGCGCCTACTGGTTGCAGGAGCAGGGCCTGGAATCAGGAACAAGTGATGTCAGGAGGATCTGGGAAGGGTTGTCTACATACCAGATTGTGAGGATGATCTTTAAAGGAAATGGAAACATGCAGGAAAGCTGTAGATGGCGTGCGTGTGTGTTGTACATGTGTCTGGGAGGTGAGGGCAGATGCAGAGGCCTTTAAAGGTGCATTTGCCATGAGTCTGAAAGCCCAGTCAGAAAGATACCTACAGAGGGAGGACCATTTTGAAAGTCCCATCTCTGAGTAACAGGATCATCCAATTGAAGTCATTTAACCAGCACAGGGAGAACCAGCTCTTGTCTGAGGTTGCTTCAGCAGTTGTCCTCTTGCTTGAAGCAATTAGAGATAGTCAAGAACAGAACCTAGCTGAGGAGAATGGACAGAAGGTGGTCAGAAGTTGATGCTAAATTCCTGGAAATGCATTTCCTGGAAGGCTCTCTGTGAGTCGTGAGCTCCATCTCCCTGCCTCCAATCATACAGACACTCCAGGAGGGCAGTGGACCTCTGTTATGTGCCGGATCTGATGCTGGGTTCATGGTGGGACAGTAGGTGTGAAGGTGTTCAGATGCAGCCCGATGGGAAGTGTGAGCCCTGGACTAAGGGTCAGAGGCACGTCCTGAGCTGGAATGTACTCTTGTTCTGGGTCAACTGCCCGTTCATCGTGGGGCCTTAGGTATCTCATCCTCCAATCTGGGCTGGAGTTCTCTCATCTATAAAATGAGGGCATTGGGCTGCGCTGGTGGCTTTCTATTCTTTCTTCCCAGTGGCGCATGTGACGCAAGTCCTCAATATCCACATAATGGTAACAGTCAGAGGTCTACCCATTGTTGAGTACTTCCTTTGTTCGAGGCAACATTAATAACACAGCATTGCTCATTTAATAACACAGCAACCTTCAGAGGGAGAGAATCTGTCATCATCTCCACTTTAATAGATGAGACTCTGAGACTCTGGCAAATTAAATAGTCTAAGATCAGTGTCTTAGTCAGTTCAGGCTGCTCTGAGCAGAGACTGGGTGGCTTAAACAATATGCATTTATTTCTCTCAGTTCTGGAGACTAGAAGTCCAAGATCAAGGTGCCAGCAGATCCAGTGTCTGGTGAGCACTCTCTTCCTTCTGTGCAGGCTGCCCGTCTTCTCACTGTATCCGCACATGGTGGACAGGGATCATCTCTTTCCTGTTTCCGTCATAACAGCACTAATCACCTCCCAAAGGAAACCTCCAAATACCATCACACTAGGGATTAGGCTTCAACATCCAAAATTTTGAAGAACTAAGACATTCAATTCATAGCAGGCAGAAAGCTGGTGAGTAACACAAGTAGGATTCTTCGACTCTAAGCTTATTCTCAGAGGCTCAAACCCTTCGACATTATGTCAGACTGCTGGCTGGGTCAAACTTCCAGAAGGTTACTCATGATGCAGTAGGGCAGTGTCCCAATCCAACCCACTTCCCCTTTTTGTTAGATGTGCAGATCGCACACTGCCCCCTCCTCACCCTGGGATTTTTTATATCCTCCTAACGTGGCCCCCTAAAATGGAGTGTTGACTTGGTGGGAACTGCTGGGTCAAGTCGTCTCTGAAGTCCATTTTAAAGCTAATAGTTCAATGAGGGTGTTTGCATAAAGCACACAGTCCCTGGCACACGATAGGTCCTTAATATCTGGTTTTTGCTGCTGCCTCCCGAGCATCTATTTCTTCCTTCCTTCTTCTTAAAAGGACCCCACATCTTCCATCTGTCCATTTAGGGTGGATTTAGTGCACTCCCAGCTGAGAAGTGGGCCCTGGTTGGCTGAAACTAATGCCATGATCTCATTCAAATCTGCACATCACAGTCTCCCAGCCACAGTTAGTTGTTCAGGGATGGACATGTAATCCTTGGTCTAATCAGAGAAAATCCCAGGATTTTGTTCAAAATCTCATATTTGTAATAGTAGTAAATACTGTATATCACCAGGTGTATGATGAAATCTCTGAAGGAATGATCTGGAAACATTGGTGGCACCATTTTACTCAAATGGAAAACAATGTACCCATGGTCTTGCAAACCAAATAGGAAAGAGGGGTGTGGACTTTTCCCTTTGCCCCTGGCCCTCGTGACAGCTGTGCCCACTGGTCCCCTCATCTAAGGGCGCAGTCTTCCTCTCTCTCAAAAGCCCCAGGCCAGTCTGAGCTGAAACAGGAAATATTTAAAAGGCCTCAGCTCCTTCTCACTCCTGGGGGTGAAGAGTTGGGGTGGGGGCCATGCTCATTATTATCACACATTCTAGTTTGACTCACAGACTCAGTGCTCACCCAGAACCCCTGAAATAGGTCCAGAGTCACAGATCACTTCCTTTGGAGACCTCAAGTTCTCTGCCATGGTTAACACGGCCCCCTATCACTAGGGTGTCTAACTAGGCTTCAGCTTGGAGCACCCTTGAAATAGGTTTCCAGGGGTTTTTCTAGTTCTCCAGGCCCTGAGAAGATGGAGACCCTGATCCTGAGTTGTGCCATGTGATCACTACACGTGGACTGAGCTGCCTGATGGCTGATGCCAGTGTGAGAGTCACCAAACCCCTGCCCAGTGCTCCTGGAGACACTGAACCACAACTGGACATTGCTGTGCCTGGAAATGTTGGGTTTTCTCCCCTTCCCGTCTCTGCAACCACAACACCTGTGGTTCCAGACTCGCCCTCCGCATCCCCCTGTAGGCCCTGTAGTATCTTACTGTGGGTAAACACACACTCCTTGCGGTGGTGAGTGATGGTGACAGGTATAATAACCTGCCTAGGAGGCTGAGACGGGGGTGGGGTCCAGCATCCAGGCCAGCACAGGGGACTGGCACGAGAAGAAGGAACGCTTTTGAAAAGAAGTGATAGATGCTGGTTTGGGGAGTGGGGATGGGCAGCATAGGAGTTGGTCTGAGCTGACAGCAATTTTTCCTGTTCCCCTGTCTTCAAGATGACATTCTTGAAACATGGCCTGACACAGTGGCTAGTCAGTTCGTGTGTTTTATTTTTATTTTTTATTCCCAATCAACAATTCGACAGCTTTTATTAGCAATCAGGACTCTGACAGGAGTGCTGACAGCAAGAAGCTCGGTGGTGAGTTGGAGGGGCGGCTCTCAGGCAGCGAGTGGGCTGAGGTGAGGAGGAGGAGGGGGAAGAGAAGGAGTGTTTTTCCACCTCAGGAAGCTAAAAAGAACTGATGCTTGCAGGACTGCTGTATCAGGAAACTGGACAGGGGCCTGGGGAGTGGGGTGGGGCCTGAGGGACAGTCTTAGCGTCCATCCCCTTCTGCCTGAGCCTCAAGCCATCTTGGCCTCAGTAGGGACTCAGTTCCCCCAATTTTCTGCAGCCAGATGATGTTTCTAGAATAATTCCTTGTCCTTTTTCCTAAGATGGATGACGGAAAATGGACACAACCAGACCAGAGATAACAAAACCCCATTCATGTATTTGAAATGGACAAGCTAGTGGATGAAGCGGACATGACTTTGGGGAGTGTGGGATCCAGATTGTGGCCTGAATCCTCCACAGGTCTGTTAACTTTATTTATTGTGTGGTGGTAAACTGGTCCCTAACTGGTTACAGCTGAGAAATGGAGTGGCTCTGAGCAGAAATTCAAATTCCTAGGTTGCTACAGAACAGTGTGAAAAATGAACGTGGGGTCAGGCCCACTTGGTCTGAATCCCAGCTTTGCCCCTCACTAGCTGAGTGGCCTTGCCCAAAGAACTTAACCTCTCTGACCCTGGGCCTCTGTATCAGAAAAACGAGAGATACAGTGAGGCCTAGGAGGGCCCTGGGCACGCACGTGTCAGAGACTGGCAGGGCTCAGAGCCCTCCCTCCAACACTTACCAGTGGTGCGACCTTGGACAAGTCACCAAGTCACTCACTCTCTAGGCTTCGGTTTCCTCATCTGTGAAATGGAGTTGAGAATAGTAATACCTCCCTCCTAAGGTCCTTGTGAGGGCTACATGCCTGTAGCACTCAGCAGAGGCTGGCACACAGTAGACACTCTCCGAGTTTAGCCAAGTTAGTCCTCTCCTGATGTCATGCTTGGTACAGCGGGATGTGTGTTGGGTGTAACAGCGGCCATGAATCACTGTCTCAGGTACTGTTATCTGGGCTTGGCATCGGAAGGAAGAGGCCAGGTGTCCTCGTTATAATGTTCCAGTGGTGTGTAAAAAAAAAGTTAGCCTCCCTTGCCTAGATCCTTACACCAGTGACGGTTAGAAATTTGGGGGGGGGGGAAATCCCCTTAGAAATGCAGATTCTCAGGCTCCACTCCAGACTTACTGAATCAGAATCTGCAGTTCAGTAAGATCCCCTGGGGACCAAATGGACGTTAACTCTTGCAAAGCCCTGAACTGGACAAACTCAGAGGGAGGGGTCACACTCATCAGTTTCCGGCACGCTCTATGAGACGGTGCCCCACTGTGAACCCTGACGACACCTTGCACACAGCTTTTATCCCCCTCTGTTACCATTGCTTGTTTACGCGTCTGTCTCCCCTTTGAGCCTGTGGGCAACTTGGGGACAAATCTGTCTGAGTCGCTTGGGGAGATGGTAGGGTGCAGTGATTAAGTGCACTGGTTTTGGCTCCAGACTGCAGAGCCCCCATTCCAACTTGGCCACTTGCAAGATAGGTGACCTTGGGTGAGTTCTTTTACTTCCTCATGACTCTTTCTTTATGCATAAAAAGTGAGAAAGAACAGTCTCTGCCTCAAAGGGATGTTGTGAGGATGAAAGGACTGAGTGAGTGCCAGGCACGTGGGCGTCACCAGAGCTAGCTCCTGCTGCTGCTGTTGTCACTGCGTCCCCTGGTACCGAGCCCCATGCCAGGCACACAGTAGATGCCCAATAAACATTTATTGAAAGGACAAATGAGCTCAGCTGGGTGCACCTTCATGTGTTTCACACCCTTGACATTGGCAAAGCTCTTTCAGATATTGGACATTGAACTCCGCTTCTGCTGGCTGACTTGAATTCCCCAGGGAAGATGAGCGATTGGGAACAGACTCTCTGGGTCCTCTGAAAAATAACCTGCTGAATGTGCAAGATCACGTTGGCTTCTGTCTTCAGGGCCAGGTCAAGGGAAGAAGAGCACTTTTAAAAATACGGCGGATCTGGGGTAAGGAGGCAGCCCTTTAGAGCCAAGAAAGTGTGATCCAGGAAAAACAAATGCTGCTCATTTATATTTAAGGAGAAAACAGAGGACAAAGTCTTGACCCAGCTTGAAAGTGTCCTCTTGTTCTCGAACAAGATGTTGTGCTTTCAAAATTTAATTCTTTTTCACCCAGGATGCACAGCTGGAGGGCGAAATGAGAGGCTCTCCTTGGCTTTTGCTTCCCCTTCTCGAAGTGACTGGAAACACGGATTCCTGATACCGTGCCCTCCCAGGGAGCTCAGTCTCCAGGGACGTAGCACACAGCGTGTTAGAGATGCTGGAGGATGTTTGAGGGACAACATTCCAGACAGAACACTGGCTACAGAGGGATAGTGAAAGCATCTCAGTGCATAGGCGTCTATGCTCTTGAATTTCCCTTGCAAGCTTGGACTCATCTGCCCCTCCAAACCTGAGACAGCAGTGACCGGTGGGCCTAGTTTTCCAGAGAATTTTGAGCTGAGATTGCCTTGCAGTGTCCTCTCCCCAGCTGGGAGAGCTTCAGGGATAAATATCCTATGTCATTCAGCAGGTTCCCAGAGCCCTGGACAGGGCCAGACACATAGTAGGTGTCAGTAAATATTGATACGAATTGAGTTTGGCAAGGATCTGAGAAAAGGGGATGCTTCTGGGAAACCACTGTGGGCAACAAAACAGGGCTTCCAGCGTAACAGCAAAAATAATTACCATTTCATGAGAGCCTCCACGTGCCAGCCCCTGAGCCAGGCCAATAACATGCATTACCTGTCATGCTCACTTTATAGATGCAGAAACTGAGGCCTCCGAGAAGTTAAGTAACTTGCTGGGGATCAAAAGCCCAATATATGAGAAATTAAAGGAATGTGTGGTTCCCCCCCCCATTTCCCTCATTTGCTCTACTAACTAGTAGTTAAACTGTCGACTAGCAATTAAACTCAAGGCAATCTGATTTGAGAGGGCGAATCCCTATATTTGTTCTTTTTTAAAGTTAAGTATTGTTGATTTAAACATTGTGTTAGTTTCCATGTACAGCAAAGTGATTCAGTTACGTATATATTTTCAGATTATTTTCCATTATAGGTTATTAAAAGATATTAAATATACTTCCCTGTGCTATACAGTATATCCTTGTTGCTTATCTATTTTATGTAGTTTGTATCTGTTAATCCCAAACTCCTAATTTATCCCTCCCTCCTCCCTTTCCCCTTTGGTAAGCACAGGTTTGTTTTCTCTGTCTGTGAGTCTGTTTCTGTTTTTTTTTTTTAATTTTATTTTTTTGAGTTATAGTCAGTTTACAATGTTGTGTCAATTTCCAGTGTAGAGCACATTTTTTTCAGTTATACATGAATATATATTCATTGTTGCATTTTTTTCTCTGTGAGCTACCACAAGATCTTGTATATATTTCCCTGTGCTATACAGTATAATCTTGTTTATCCATTCTATATATACCTGTCAGTTATCTACAAATTTCAAACTCCTAGTCTGTCCCTTCCCACCCGCACCCCCACCCCCGGGCAACCACAAGTTTGTATTCTGTGTTTCTGTTTTGTATATAGAGAATCCCTATATTTGAATGCTTGAGAGTTAGCCACGGGCAGAAGGAACAGTCTTTTTCATTTTTATTTTTTGGCGGTAGATGTCTAGCAGATGAGAGGAGCCATGAACAGGGAGACGTTAACTCACTGTGAGAACTTTCCAATAATGAAAGCAGGTCCACAATGGAATCAATGGTTGTTATTGAATAACCTAAAAAAATTGTGTTCCAGGGAACTCTAGATCTATCATATCCCTGAAAAAAAAGTACAGGGGTGGAGGAGCAGAATTCTGCTATCAAATAGTTTGTGAAGCTGCATATAATATTTCCTCTTAAAGATTCACAATGTGCATTCATCTGTTAAATACTCAGAGAAGTCCTGCGAAGAAATGATTGCTTGATTTTTCTAGAATCCAGGGTTTCCCATGTTTATTTGACTAAAGAGCATTTTTTTTCAAGTAACATTTTTAAACATTTCATGAAACTGCTGTTCCACTGGACACATGGGGGAAACTGCTATGGAAGGTTGGCCTGGCACATATGCCCTCTGTGTTCCTTTTTGCTCCGTGGTCGAGTGAATATGCTGTTGAGCTCAGTAGACAGAAAAAAGTCCCACTTAGCCAGTTTGTAATGATTTCCTAAATTGGGCAAATAGCCTCATCCAAATGGCTGAAGAGATAAGCTTGCAGGAGGAGAAGACGCTGAGCAAGTGCTGTGTGTCGGGCTGCCCATGGGCACCGTGTCCCCTTCCAGCAAAGCGGTGCTGAGAGCGATGTTTTCTTTGAGTGTTTGAATTTTTCATCCCACGATTATGTCTTAAGCCACAGATAAAATTCATGTCCACGTTTCACTCAAGATAAACCTAACATAATAATAATAATAATACAAAAGATTAATTCTTTGGGGGAAAAATAGAGAAAAAAAATGCCTTGGCTTAAAAAGAAGTCAACACTCTAGACTTGCAGAAGGGGATTTCTTCTGTATCACACTCCATGCTGACATGGGGATGCGTGTGCAATGCTCTTTAACACATACGTGTCTGTGCGTGTGCTACAACACTCCCCTGCTGACCTACTCACATGTGTGACTGACAGAGATCCACTTTTAAAGCTCCTAACCTCTAAGTCCAGCCCCCTACTTAGGACTCCCTGTAGTCTTTTTTCTCTGGAGTCTTCCATGACCACCTAGGCATCACTAGTTTTCCTACGATCATCTTGGAGAGTGTATCAGTTAGATGTTATCACAATCACGCTGCATAACAACTCTCCTTCATCTGCCAAAAAACCCTCAATGGCCAATAACAATAAGTTTTTTTCCTCAAGATTCACCTGTGATAACAATAAGCGTTTATGACCTGCAGCATCTCATGTCTACAGGTCAGCTGGGGTTTGGCTGCTCTAGGCTGGGCTTTGCTATTGATTCAGATCTGCTCCACAAGTCTCTCATTCTTCTAGTGCCAGTGGCAACCTTGGGAATGGTCTTCAGGATAGGATTCCTCTTAAGGCCTAAATTTTGACTCACATACTGTTACAACCACCCATGTTCCATTGACCAAAGCAAGTTTCATGACAAAGCCCAAGATCTGTGGGGTGGGGAAGTGTATTTCTCCCATGGAGGTCAGAGGGAAGGGCCAATATTTGATGAACAACATGTGATACACCAGAGATGGTTTGTAGCAATGTCCCTGATTTGGGTGCTGGGTTAGGTAACTCCATACTGTGGGAATTGTGTCTCTGTGTCTGTCAGAGGCAGTAACATTGGAGCTGAGTCTTGAAGAACTAAAGTTTCCTCTGACACCTCTGATATGCCTTCTGTTCCTCAGAACAGCAGTGAAGGATGTAATATAATGAAAAGTGCATGAGTAGCATGGTAGATGTAGCCATGCATCCTGGCTCTGCTGTGTGCAAGAAAGGTGACCTCGCAAGCCCTATATTGCCTCTTAGTGTTGGTGTTTGTACGGGTCATAATTTCCTCAGAGTTTTGGACTAACTTGGAATCATACATAGGAGTTTGATGGGGATGAAAATACTGGCATTATAACTGGCAAAGCCGAATTTGAGAACAACTTGGATCTGAAACTGAAGTGGTTTGCTTGATACCTTCCTCTACATTTGGACTCTGGTGTCTACCTGAGGGCAGTTCTGGGCACTTCTTAGCAGACGTTTAGCTAGATGCATGGGTTATTATGGCCAGGAGAGAGATCACACCAGGAGGTATGTTTACATATTGGAGAAATGTGGACCAAGGGGTGTCAGCCTCTTGCCATCTTAAAAATCATGCCAATCTCTCCTCTACCCACACGAAGGAGGGAGTGAAGGGTGGAAAGAAAAATGGGATCATCTCTCCTCCTCCCACCTCCTCTGAGAGGGGAGCCATTTCTGTTGCATGGGCCAGCAGGAGGTGGGGAGAAAGGAAGAATGACTCTAGTGACCCATAAAACAGGACCGATATTAAATAGAAGGGGCCATCATGGAGTCAGAAGGCACAGGCTTCTCTATGCCACTTGCTACAGATGCACCATCAGGCCATTTCTAGCATGCCTGGAACAGCTATCTCTTGCTGCTGAGTCCATATGGGGAACATCTTAACTGTGTCCCAGATCTTAACCCCAGTCTTCACCCATTTCCAATAGAATAGAGTCACCTGTGTCTGGGTGAGTTCATCTGCACATGTTCACCACCACCTGAGATGGAGCCCTGACACATCAGGAGACTTGAATTCATTGTGCAGAACCAGCTGCTCTCTTGTACTTCCCTCTGTCATCTTGGATGCTAGTTCTGCAGCCAATCAGCAGTTAGAAATAGAGCGTGCTCACACACCATAGATGAGAGAGGGTGTGCTTAGGCTAAGAGTCAACTTATAGAAATTATGAAGAGCTGCAGCTTGCTGGGGCTTACGCTCACTCCTCCAGGGCAAGACACTCAGTGAAGTAGAGCTGGAGGGGGACATTGGGGAAAGGAGCTTGTATTCGTAAGGACCATGGTGTTATTATTTACAGTGTCACATTTGATTTTCCCAACAACTAATGTTCAGTGCTTAAGAACCCAGACTCTGGAGGCAGCTTCCAGGCTTCTTCATATGCCAGTTGTATGACCTTGGGAAAGTCTCTGTGTCCCACTTCCCTCATCTGTAGAGTGGTGATAAAGGAGATATTAATGATACCTCCACAAAGTGAGGATAAAGTGACAATATATGTGCCTCTGCTGTAATCCTCTCCTCTTAGGTATGGGCTGGACCTAGTCACTTGCTTCTAATTAGAGAATATGGTCAAATTTACAGAGTGTCACTTAGAGATTAGGGTACAAGAGACTATGAGTTTCATCTTGTTTACCTTCTCTCACTCTCTTGCTTGTTTTGATGGAAGCCAACTGCATGTGTGCTGCCTAATGGAGAAACTCACCAGTTAGGAATGAGGTCCTCAGTCCAACAGCCTGTGAGAAACTGAATCTTGCCAACAGCCATCCGAGTGAGCTTGGAAACAGATCCTTCTCCAATTGAGACCTGACATTTCTGCAAATTCATTTGGCTACTGCTTGATACCTTAATTGTGGCCTGTGTGATACCTTAAAGTGAAGACCCAGCTAACTCATGCTCAGATTCCTGACCCACAGGGACTATGAGATAATAAATATTGTGGTTTTAAGCCTCTAAGTTTTAGGGTAATTTGTGAGGCAGCAATAGATAACTAATGTAATACATGCACAATTCTTAGAATAGCACCTGCTGCATAGTAAACCCTCCACAGACATTAACTCTCTTTATTATTAATACCTCTATTTCACAGATAAGAAGAATGAGGCTCAGAAAGTGGTGAGTTTCCCAGAGTGGCATAAGTAATTTGTAGGGGAGTAGGTGCTCCACCACTGTTGTGACTCCAGAGTCAGTGCTCTCAAAGTATCACTATTTGGAGGCCTAGCTCCTGGGGGTCTTGAGTAGGAGCTACTGAAGAAGAGGAGGCCAGTTTCCATGGGAAGCCTTGGAGAGAAGAAAAAACTCCCTGAAGCTGCAGTGGATCCAGCCCTGGACTGGAAGAGCCATGACCAGCCCTTCAGGGGGCTCCACATAGAGGAGAAGAACTAATTCCTGCACTCAGACTGAGCTAGGGACCAGACACATGGCAGGACCAACACATGGTTGGCTCTGTCCCGTGGGTTTGTATGATCCTGTGGATGGAAGGATGGAGCTCTGAATTCTCCTTGCCTTCTCTCATTCCCTCCAGGAGCTCATGAACTGGGTGCCTGAGATAAGCCTTATCCACGCAAGTCCATTTGGGCAAAGACCAATTTTATTGCCATCTTGTTGTGGTGCTGATGGGGATGACGAATCATCTTAGCCAATTAGAGGGTGGTTATCACCATTCAGGACAGCATGTTCTTTGAGCACAGTGACTGCTGGGAACATCCATGAAATCCCTCAGGATATATGAGCAGCAAACACAGGGAGCCCAAAGGGAGCAGGTGGAGCAGCTGAGATTTGAGAGGATGAGTGACAGGAGGGGTGCAGATTCAAGCTTTGCCACACAAAGAATCAGACAGATACATGGAAGCACTCAGACTGTATTAACACAAATATACTCCCATAGACACAGCCACCCTTACAGACACACATCTCAGATATTCAGAGGAGAAGACAAAAATGGTTAGATAATTGATCAGATGTTAGGAAGGAATATTTATATCTCATGATTCATGTTTCCATGGAGGGTAGGATATTTCTATTGCACCATCTTGGTGGGAAAAGTATGGAAGAAACTCTTCTTGCTATTGTCCAACCCCTCACCTGTTTCTCCCCAGTGGAGACATGGTTTACCTCATTGGTGAGCTAGGGAGAACTGAGAATGCTCAGCTTAGCCCCTCCTAGGGCTTCCCTGTCCTCTGACTTGCTCACCTGGAGAGGGGAAACATTCTCGTTAGTTCCCTGGGACTGGGTAACCTCCCAGGGTTGGCTTTGCCCCTCTGGGGAATTGTCTGTTATGACCAGTGCCAAATGGATAAGTCTGTCTAATTCAATGGTGAAGGAATGCAAACCCATTTGGCTACAGAGCTAAAGCCACATTCTCCACTTGACTTTACCTTGTAGAGTTAACATTGTGATCTCCAACTTGTGTCCCTTGGGTCTTATTTCTCAGCTGGCTTCAAAATCAGTGTTCCCTAACCCTCCTTCACTGCTGGTGGGAATGCAGTTTGGTGCAGCCACAGTGGAAAACAGTATGGAGATTCCTCAAAAGACTAGGAATAGACTTACCATATGACCCAGGAATCCCGGTCCTAGGCATATATACAGAAGGAACCCTACTTCAGGATGACACCTGCACCCCAATGTTCATAGCAGCATTATTTACAATAGCCAAGACATGCAAACAGCCTAAATGTCCATCAACAGATGACTGGATAA
Source organism: Vicugna pacos (assembly GCF_048564905.1). NCBI lineage: Eukaryota > Metazoa > Chordata > Mammalia > Artiodactyla > Camelidae > Vicugna > Vicugna pacos. Next base: position 43,255,234 of record NC_132999.1, read on the forward strand.
AGAAGATGTGGTATATTTATACAATGGAATACTACTCAGCCATAAAAAACAATAACATAATGCCATTTGCAGCAACAAGGATGCTCCTGGAGAATGTCATTCTAAGTGAAGTAAGCCAGAAAGAGAAAGAAAAATACCATATGAGATCACACATATGTGGAATCTTAAAAAAAAACAAACAAAGCATAAATACAAAACAGAAATAGACTCACAGACATAGAATACAAACTTGTAGTTGCCAAGGGAGCGGGTGGGAAGAGATAGACTGGGATTTCAAAATTGTAGAATAGATAAACAAGATTATACTGTATAGCACAGGAAAATACATATAAGGTTTTGTGGTAGCTCACAGAGAAAAAAAATGTGACAATGAATATATATATGTTTATGTATAACTGAAAAATTGTGCTGTACACTGGAATTTGACACAACATTGTAAAATGATTATAAATCAATAAAAAATGTCAAAAAAAATCAGTGTCCTCTAGTCCCAACTCCAGACATTCCCACTGCTAGGAAAAAAAAAAAAACCAGAGACATGGACAGATGTTAAAGACACAAACATGGGGAAATAGATGAGATGGCACCTTTGCTCTCCTGAGTGAAGGGAAAGTGTTCAGGAGAGCAGTTCTTGACTATGGTAGTTCTTGACCTTGGCTGGGAAGATTTACAAACTTGTACTGCTGCCTGGGTCCCACCCCAGACAAACTGACTCAGAATCCAGCCCGTCAGTGTAGGGTCTGGGCAGTGGTAATTTTAAAAGCTCTCCAATGATTCTAACAGGCAGCTGCCCCACCTCCCAACATGCAAAGTCACATACATACTTTTGCCTCCATGGGGAACCTTAGTTGTTCCCATGTCCTGATCTGTCTGCCACAGACCCCTCTCTGATATCACTTGCTCCCAGGTGCAGCTCCAAATTTCCCTCCCATAGACATTATAGTGATTCCAGTAGCAGCTGAGGGCTGTTTACTAAGCAGATGGTTTCAAATGCCTGTGGCTGCTGCTATTCCAACTCCTGTAACTCCTCTGCTGGACCACGAGGGCTTTCTTACCACCTCCAAACAGGTCTCCTCACCACTGCCCCAGGGTCCCCAACACACACGAATGCTTAGGAAAACTTGGTCCCATGGTATGTTGCCTCTTGCTTCTGCTCTGCTTCTTGCTGTACCTCTGCCTGGTTCGCCTTCAGCAGGGCAGGTGCACAGGATGCTGAGCAGAGAGCAGCCCCAGTGACAGTGCTTCAGCAAACCCTGCTCTTCCCTCAGCCAATGGCACTTTCCTTGCAAAGGATGGAGGCCAAACTTCTCCGCCAGCGACACAGAGGGCAAGGCCAGGCTGGTGGCTAAAAAATGGGGAGCTTTGTTGGCAGTGGACCTAGAGCTGCCCAGATTCCTTCTCTGCCTTTCTCTGTGCATCAGAGCAAGCCACTGGCATTCCAACTGGGAATCTGGCCTTCTCCATCTGCCCCTTGCTGTAGGTCCAGAATTCTCAAATTTGTGTGCATCAGAATCACGTGGAAGGCTCATTAAAATGCAGATTGCTGGGTCCTACCTCCAGAGTCTCTGATTCAGTAGGTTCGGAGTGGGCCTGGGAATGTGCATTTCTGACAAGTTCCCAGGTGACACCAAAGCTGCTGGTCCAGGGCCCTGCCCTAGGCTGCTTCTCCTCCCACTCCAGTCAGCTTGATGATTTTCTCTCCTGTTGCCTGAGGATCCAGGACTCAGGAGGGAAGCACTTAATACTTCAATTCTAATGATGATCATGAAAAAGCTCTTCTTACTGACCCCTTATTACAAGGCAGACACCGTGCTGGGTGCTATACATGCCTGATCTCACCAAATCCTCCCACCCGCTCTCCAGGAAGACACTGTTACTTCTCCCATCTTACATGCAGGGAAACTGAGGTTTGGTAACTGACCCAGAGTTACTAAGAAGTTGACTTGGGACTGGAATCCAAGCCAATCATGGTCTTAAATTATTCATTCATTCGTACATAACAAATATATGTAACACAAATATACTAAAGATCTTCTATGTTATTGGCCCTGTGCTATGTCCTAACGATGCAGCAATGAACAAGGCAGAGCAGAGGGCTGCTCTCAAGGAGCCTGAATTCGAGAGGGAGAGAGAGACAATACCTAGCACATTAAAAAAACACATGTGAATTTTGGCCAACTGTTCCTTTGTGGTCCACGAGAGAGGACCTGACTCAGAATATGGGAAGGGTTTGAGGAGGAGTTTCTAGTTGAGGAGCAAGCAATGGGGGCCTCAACTCCCCCTTGTTCCTCTTGGCTGAGGTCAGTGGGCAGGAACCCGTGGTTCCCGGAGGCTGGGCAATCTGGGGCAAGTCCAGCTTTGGCATTAGCAGTTATTATCCTCATCCCCAACACAACTCCACCCTGTGCAGGAAGCACTCAGTTCCCACCAGTCTAAGGGATACTTTGTCCTTTGGTAAGTTGCAGCCCTGGTCATGGCTGGGTCTGGGCAAAGATCATCTGATACTCCCTGTGTAAAAAAAGAGAAATGGCATATTGAGCCGCTTCACCGAACTCATTCTCAGGTGAAGCAGGTGAGGGGGCCTGATTTGTAGCTTATTTTAGAAGCAGCCATCAGCCTAATCTTTATACAACTCCTATAGAATACCCATGCAGATGGCATGCTAAACGCGCTCCTATTGGTTACACACCCCATCATCACAGCCACCGTCTAGCTCTCTCCATCACTTATCGATACATGTCCTCAAGCTTACTGCACATTGTCAATTTAATTCAGCGTCAGGAGTCTGCTGCTCAGGGGCTCCATCAAGACACTGAATGGATCTTTAAAATCTTAATTTCTGCAGCACCCAGCAGAGCGCCTGACACTTAGATTTCAGTACATTTTGGATGGATGGGTGAGAGAGTCGGTAAGTGAATGAATGAGATACTCCCTGCCCCTCTGCCTGGCCCTGCTGGCCCCAGGCCTGCTCAGCTGCAGAAACTAATGGCCTCCAACACACAAATTCAGCCTTCTGACTCAGCCAGGCTGCAAGCAAGGAGCCCAGCCACACCAGCAGCAGGATCTAGGGCACGCTCTGCTGTTCCCAGTGCAGTTGTCTGGAGGGTGAAGCGGTGGCTGGTCCTGAGTCTCCAGGGACCCTGAGCTGCTGCTCCCCTCTGTATCCATGGTACCCTCTTCCCCCAGCCAAGCCCCTTCTGTGTGATTGCACGCCTGCCTTAGTTTCCCGATTGCCCACCATTCCCCTGCATGAACTGGAGCTTGCCTTGAATCCCCACCTGCCTTTTTAGGATCCTCACCCTGCCTGGCTCCTTCCAGCTCCCTCTCTGAGGGACAGAAACCTGCCCCCTGTAATTCCAGCTGCTTCCTGGGCCCTCTGGAGCCACAATGCCCAGAGGTTCCTGCCCCTTCCCTCTGTGCACCTCACTGGATTTGTCACACGTATAGTCAGTTTACAATGAGTTAATTTCTGGTGTATGGCATAGTGTTTCAGTTATATATATATATTCCTTTTCATATTCTTTTTCATTATAAGTTATTATAAGATATTGATCATAGTTCCCTGTGCTGTACAGTAGGATCTTGTTGTTTATTTTCTACATAGTAGTTCGTACTTACACATCTCAGACTCCCAATTTATTTCTCCACCCTCCCCACCTCCCCGGTTTTATATCAACACTTCCAGCCCGAGTCCACCTGTGCCTTCAGGTTGAGGTACTGGGACTGACCATCACCCTCTTCCCGCCAAGTCAGGCACCTGCGATACCAGCCCCTGGTGGCCCAGCTTCTCCCCTTTCCTCAGTGAATCAGGCATCGCCGGCCTGGGTATGGAGCCTACATAGGTCAGGATGTCCCCTTTCTCATCTTTAGTCTCCTCCCTGATTCTCCCTCTGGACCTGGGAGGGTCTGAAGAGCGTCTCCTCCTCTCTTCCACTCACTTTGGGCCAAGCCCGCTGCCTACTCCCCTGGCCCTCTAGAATTTCAAGGCTGTAAATCATCTTCTCCATCCCTCCCTTCTCCTCACAGCAGCTTCTGACCAGACCCCCATGACCTCCCCGCACCATTAGCCATTTCAGACAATAATCCAGTCTGCCTAACAGCTAATAGATTCTACTAATCTACTCACAGGTGCCTTTGGCAATCCCAGTGAGAAAACTTGCTTTAAATATTTTAAGGGGCAGTTAATGTGCTAGTTAACAGCTCAACTTCTAGTCGCAGGCTTCTAGGGTTCAAACCCTGGCCCTGCCATTTTCTAGTCGCCATTACCTTCCTAAGGTAAGGTAACCAACCTCTCTGGTGATTGGCTTTCCCATCTGTAACATGGGATAATAATGATGCCTGCTCTCAGGGCTTTGTGGAATAAAGTAAAAAAATAAAAACAAAAACAAAACTACTATGAAGTATTACCACACACCAGTCAGAATGGCTATCATTAAAAAGTCCACAATGGATAAATGCTGGAGAGGGTGTGGAGAAAAGGAAACCCTCCTACACTGTTGGTGGGAATGTAGTTTGGTACATCCATTATGGAAAACAGTATGGAGATTTCTTAAAAAAAAACTGAAAATAGACTTATAGACTTACCCTATGATCCAGAAATCCCACTACTTGGCATGTATCTGGAGGAAACTCTAATTTGAAAAGATACATGCACTCCTGGAGGGGAAGGTAATAGCTCAGTGGTAGAGCACATGCTTAGCATGTGTGAGGTCCTGGGTTCAATCCCCAGTACTTCCATTAAAAAAAGATACATGCACTCCAATGTTCATAGCAGCATTATTTACAATAACCAAGACATGGAAACAACTTAAATGTCCATCAACAGATGACTGAAAAAGTTATGATATAAATATACAATGGAATACTTCTCAACCATAAAAAGAATAAAATGATGCCATATGCAGCAAGACGGATGGACCTGGATCTCGTCATACTAAATGAAGTAAGCCAGAGAGAGAAATAAAAATACCGTATGATATTATTTATATGTGGAATCTAAAAAAATGACACAAATGAATTTATTTACAAAACAGAAACAGACTCACAGACATAGAAAGCAAACTTATGGTTACCGGAGGTATAAGAGAAGGTTGGAGGTGTAAACTGGGAGTTCGGGACTTGCAGGTACAAACTACAGTATATAAAATAGATAAACAGCAAGGTCCTGCTGTACAGCACAGGGAACTATATTCAATATCTTGTAATAGCCTATAATGAAAAAGAATATGAAAAGGAATATATATATGCATAACTGAATCACTACGCTGTACACCAGAAATTAATACAACATTGTAAACCAACTCTACTTTAATTAAAAATTTAAAAAATACTTAAAATGCTACAAAGAAGATGTAGTGCATGATAAGCAATCCATAATTGTTAGCTATTACATACACTGATTGTAAACAAAGAATTGTTTTTTCATTCACTTATTCAAGACACAGTTTTTAAGAACCTGCTATGTGTCAGTTCCTACAAAGCAGACAAAGATAAGTAAGAAATGTCTGGAGCTCTCAGTATGGAGGGAAGCAGGCCCAAGCCCAAACCATTCAAAGGGGTGAGCATGGGTGTGCAAGGGGGGTGAATCAGGGGCAGGCACACCAGCCCAGCTAGAGGGTTGCCCATGGGGCTGCTGCATGGGGGCATGTTGGGGTCCCTTAGTTATGTCCGCTCCCCCAAGGCAGTCTTGAAGGTAGCAAGTCCCCTGGGTCTGTGACAGGAGAGCAGGCTGGATAGGGAAGTGCCTCTCAACATGGACACAGGAGGCAGTGTCCCCCAGGGCTCCAGGATTCATACCCCACAACACGTCATGGTGCCTCGAGCAGTGGGGCATCTTGCCTGGCAGGGGCCAGAGGGGATAATCTCACCAAGATGTTGGTGCCCCTAGGGGGAGTAGATGAGTAGATGGAGCCTCCTGGGCCAGTGGACACCTGGTATGGGGGTCTCTGCTATCCTGGCACGGGGCTCCTCTCCTCTCCAAGGTTTTCTTCTGAGGGACACAGACAGGTGCCTCTCCCTCCCTGCCCCAACACTGGAAAGGGCTTTCTTTTATCTGCTTCTCACTGTCTTTGTTGAAATTCAGGTCTTGGAGGTTTTTTGGCATTCCTTCTCAGAACTTACTGGAAAACCTACGACCACGGCTCACCCTTCCGCTCTGTTCCTGGTGTAAGCCCAATCGCTTTGCAGAGTTTGTCTTCCCCCAGCCACTTTTTTTCTGCCTTCTCGAGTCTGCTCACTTCTGTTCCACCCCACCCCTGGATCCTTGAATGGGCTGGTTCATCACCAGGAGGGCCCCCAAGAAAGCCTTGGAGAGTTAACTCGACCTTGGGGCTGATTCCGGCCACCCAGTGAGGTGGTCTTAACTACTGCGAAGGCAAGTTGCTACCTCCACTTACAGAGAAGATATGGGATGTTAGACCACCCAAGCAGACAGACAGAAGAAAATGTCTCAACAGACAGCTCACAAACACTCAAGGACTTCATTATCCTGAGATGGCCCTAAGAGATGTGACATCTGGTGGGAAACAGGAAAAGCCTGCAATCACCCCACTGTCAGCAAATGAAGCCTGCAGCCAAGGGTAGACCACCCCTTCTAGAAGTTCCCTGGTGGAAAGAGGAGGAAAGGAATGTGGTGTTCTGAAATACAGATTGAGGGAGGGTGTTTGAGGAGACTGGAGCCTGTCTGGAGACTTAGGAGAGGGAGATGTTGAAGATGCATGAGTGGGGTTGGGAGTGGTCCATGGATGAGTTTCCTCAGGGTGGGGGATGTGCTAGAGGCCAGCTCTGGAGAGGGGAAGGGAAGGAGAGCCACCACCCTAACAAGAAGGCTTATTTATGGAGAACTCACTAGGCCCCCAACACCAGGCCAGAAACTTCACACAGATTATGCCCTTCCACACCTCAGACAGGCACTGGCATGTCCTCATTTTCAATGAAGAAATCCAGATGTCAGTGAGGTTAAGTGACTTTCCTCAAGACCCCAGGGCTAAAAATGTGACACAGACAGGACTTCAGAGTTTCTGTCTCCTGCACTGCTTTATATTTTTTGCATGTTGTGCTTCTTATGTACAAGTAATCATTGCTTACGTTATTCAGTGCATACCCTGTGCTGGACGCTGCTGTGTATCTGCTAACTCCTTGTCCCCTCCTCAGCAGCTCTGTAAGGTGGAGGATACCACTGCTGTCCCATTTTGCACATGAAGTGGGTCACTTGATGTCACAGAGCTGGTAAGATGCAGAATCTGCTTTTGACCCTGATGGACTGACTCCAGTGTCCAATGCTTGACCCATCTTCACTCGCTGTCTTTTTCTTTCAAAAAAGAGAGCGTAGTGTGAAGGTTGGAGCAGAGGTGGGGAGTTCCCATCTAGTGGCCTCAATGTGGCCTTGAAGATGGAGGTGAGCGAATCTGCTGGAGATGTGGGGTTGGAGAGGCAGGCTAAGGGGAAATTGAGGTGGTAAGAATTCGAGAGTGTAAAGGAGATATGAGAACCCACCCTAGGAAGTGTGAGCAGGGCTAAGGGACAAAGCAAAGGGTGGGCAGCGAGGCAGACTCAGTGGAAATAGCCCTGGTAGCTATCAGAGCTTGAAGTTCCCTTCAAGCTCAGCCGAGATTTTGCCCGAAGCCTGAGCTGGGTGCCCAGAGCTGGAACTCCTGGGGTCCTGAGTCTCAGACACTTAGAGCTGGTGAGCCTCCTGGAGGCCCCGTATTAGCTCTGAGAGCATCTGATGGGTAAAAGGCTCCACACTAAGGAGAGGCCTACTATGGACTAAATGTGCCTCCGCTACCCCCACCCCAATTCATGTTGAAGTCCTTGTACCCAGTGTGATGGGTTTTGGAGGTGGGGCCTTTGGGGAGGTAATTAGGTCATGAGGGTGGAGCCTCTTATAAGGAGAAGACTCAAGAGGGATGATCTTTGTCACAATGTGAGGATACAGTGAGAACTCAGCAGCCTGCAAGCAGGACGAGGACACTCACCAGAACCCCACCATCCTGGCACCTTGATCTTGGACTTCCAGCCGGCAGAGCTGTAAGAAGTAAGTAACTTTTACTTAAGCCACCCAGTCGGTGGTATTTGTTAGGGCAGCCCGAACTAAGGCAAGACCCCATGGAATACAGGAGGCTATTAGCTCAGGAGAGAAACTGCCCCCAAAATATGGCTTTGGGGGCATTAACACTGGAGCTACCGAGGGGATATCTATTTTGGAACAGCTGACTGCTGGCCACCTCCAGTCAGGGAACCACCCGGGCATAGGCTCCCAATGAGAAGAGTCCCAGGCAATTTGAACTTGAAGACTCGGGGTGCTTAGGATGAAGCATCTGTGACCTTTAAATACTTAGGAGCAAGAGCTGATCGTTCAGAAAAGGCCCAGAATTCGTCAGATGACCCCAGCTCCTCCTCCCATGTCCCACCCCTGTCTTTGTCTTAGCTCTTTCTCCAAGGGCTGACCCCTGGCTTCTGGCCTTGATTGGTGCACCTCTTGGTCTCTCTCTCTCTTTCCCCAGTGATTTCCTCCCATTGGCCTTGGTGGCTCAATGACGCTATGCCTGTTGTCTGAACAGAACCTGGCTCAGAAATGGTGACTTCTCAGTGTGGGCCTGGTCCCCCCATGCTGTGGCTCTGTGCACTCATCATTGCACTTGAAACTTATACCTATCAGTGTCCAGTGTCCAGAGAGACAACAAGGGGCTCCAAGAGAGCCTTGGGCGAAGTTCCACCCAACAGGATGCAGCCCGGCTCTGTGGACAGACGTGGACAGATGTGAGGACAGCGACCTTTTATTCACAGCTATCCCCTCAGGTCAGAGTCTTGAGGGATCTTGCTCTGCTCTTGCCGGCTGAGAGGAGAGCAGAGCTCAGCCACATCCTTGAAAGGAATCTCAGATGTACTGGCCAGAGGAAGCCGTGCTCAGGGAGGCATCTGGAAAGCCCAGAGGACTCCTTAGAACATCTTCACACTCTGATAAGCTGCTAGTTAAAAATTTACCTGGAGGGTCTTTGCACCCCACTAAGAACTCCTGCCTCCTGCTAGGAGTGCACATGGGGAAGGAAGAATTGGATAGATGGTACAAATGGCTGACTGTTATCACTATTAGTTATTCACGCCTCACATAATTGTGCTCGTTGGACCCACAGAAACCCAGACCTGTGCTGAGTGGGCAGCAATCACAGGAATCATGCTTGGGCAGAATTAGGGGACAAACAGACATTGGGATGAGTGATCACAGTAATAAGCAGCAGTGGCAGTAATTTGCGGAGCTTCAATGTGCCAGGAACTCTGTTTAGCACCTGTGGCAGGCTAAATAACAGTTCCAAAATATCCAGGTCCTAATCCTGGGAGCCTGTGAAAGTCACCTTATAGAGCAAAGGCGACTTTGCAGAGATGACTAAATGAAAGACCTTGAAATGTGGAGATTATCCTGGATTGTCTGTGTGGGCCCCAAGTGTAATCACAAGTGCAGGAAGGCAGAGAGAGGTCTGGCACGGAAGAGAGGGAAACGTGACAACAGGAGCAGAGACTGGAGTGATGTGGCCACAAGCCAAGGAAGGCCAGCAGCCACCAGAAAGCGCAAGAGGAAAGGACAGATTCCTTTCTGTAGCTTCACCTTCTGACCCCTTGATTTTAGCCTTGAAAAATTCGTGTCAAGTTTCTGGCCTCCAGGACCATAAGAGAATAAATTTCCATTGTTTTAAGACACTAAGTTTGGGGTAATTAGTTTCAGCAGCAACAGGAAACAAGTGCAGCACCGTATATACCCTCGCTCATTCAATCCTCATCCATCCTATGAAGTAAGCGCTGTCATGATCTCTATTCACAGGTAAGGAAACTATGGCTCAGAGGGGCCGAGAGGCTTGCTCAAGGGCACAGAGCTAGCACGTAGCAGGGACTCAAACTCCAGTCTATCTCTTGAGCTCAGGTTCTTCACCACGAGTCTATATGACTTGCAGCTACAGCTCAATATCACCCGTGGCAAAAGTGGCAAGGATTCGGGCAGCCTCTGCAAGGCTGGGCTAAGAAATCCTGGAGTCATGACTGAGGCTAAATAGTGGAGGGTCCTTGGGTGCGGTCACTGTCTTAAGAGAAGTTCCCAGAAGGAAAGAAAGAGGAGCAGCTATATGTGTTGTAATCGAGATGTTGCAAGGGGTAGGGGAGAAGTGCGTGGGAGATACGTTCTGGGCTAAACACGGTGGGAACTCAGCCATGGGGGAGCAGAGGCAATTGGGAGGCCAGGCAGAGTGAGGCCAGGGGTATAGGTGCTGATCTGGAGTTTGCTACCCCTTTAGGAACGTGCCAAATGTAAAAACCTCAGTGCATCTCAGTGATGATGGAGCTAGTGTTAAAGGTGTTATTCCCTGGAGAACCCACAATGGGATGCGGCTGGCGTGTGTGTTACTGCAGCCCTTCGAGTCAGGCAGGTATAGATTTCCTCACCCAGCGTGGGCATTGCCCAGCTCCTGCCTGATGAGTGAAGGAGGCAAGACACTGGGTCCAAGCGCTTGGTAAAGGGAGGAGTGGGCAAGGGCTGAGTGAGGTGTCATGGTCTCAGCCAAGCTTTATGGGGCTGGGAATAGGGCTCCACGAGCAAGGGAACTGGTGCTGAGCCAGCACAAAGAGGCTGAACCCAGGTGCTGGGCTGAACCCCCTCTGCAGGGGCTGGGGAGCTGACCCACATGGCAGGCAGATGCCTAGGGCTTTTGTCAGGCCAACAGACGCCCCCCAGTGCCCAGCCAAGTTCAGCAGCAAGCTCAGCCTGCCGGGGAGGGGCTGGAGCTGAGGCTTTTCGTGGATTCCCGGCTGCTCAGGACTGTCTCAGAGGAGGCTGCTGTACACAGGTAGGCAGGAGGGAGGGTGGGGAGGGGGCAGGCTGGCAGCTGAGTCCCCTCAGAGCAAACTCCTGTGTGTGACCATTCAGGAAGGTCCAGGGCACTGCTTTTCAAACTGTGGTCCCCAGACTGGCAGCCTCAGCATGAGTTGCAAATTTGTTACAAATGTAAATTCTCAGGTCCCACCCACACCCACTGAATCAGAAAGTCTGGAGCTGCTGTCCAGCAGTCTGCGGTTTAACAAGACCTCCAGGTGTGTATGACACAGGCTGAAGTTTAAGAGCAATTGGCCTATACCACCAACTAGGACACCATTGGTCCCCCTACGAAGACTGGGGCCACAGCTTAATTGTTTGCATTTTCTTCTCCTCCCACCCCCATCTCACGCCACACAAGTGGCAGATTTTCCCAAGTTGTTCACAGCTGTATCCAAAGCAATCCTCTGCGTGAAAGGCGCCTTTTTTCCTCCTTTCAGGGATGTGAATTCCTATCAGCAGATGAGTATCTCCTTTCACTGGGGCTTTTGAATTATACAGACTGTGGGAGGAGTTCAGAGGATCAGATATTAACTAGACCTTGAAATATATTTTTCCAAGTGGATGCGCAGTCTTTATTTAAATAGAAAGAATTTCTGGCTAAATTTGGTGGCTCATTTGTAGGAAAACCAGCAAAAATCTGACTTCTGGGAGTCGATGATTTAAGCCATGTTAATATTAGCAGCTAGTTGAATCACAGGGAGAAAATCGACAGATTCATTCTCTTGGGGGCAGGGAGGAGAGGGAGCTCCCAGCTGAGCCAAGAATTTGCAAGTGCACGTCCTGGGTGATTAATGGCATCAGACCTCTGTGCCCTCTTTAGCGGTCCAGCCAGTGGCCTCGGGGAGCCCTGCAGCAGTGGGCTTGTTTGTGTGAAGCAGCTCTGGAGGGCTGGGGACAGGACGTAGTGGAGGGGGTCAGGGAGGAGAACAAGGTGAGAGAAGCCCTCTCCATGTTCCCTCCCCAGCCCAGCCGCCAGCCCAGCCGCCAGCCTGCTGCCTTGTGCGCCATGAAAAAATGATAACTTGACTTCATTAAAGCCTTGTCATCTTTCCCCTCCTGACAGCTTGAAAAGAGTGCTCTTGCCTGAACAGAATGGGATTCCAGAGGCACGGACTAGGGGCATGGAAATCATAGAATTGAACTTTCAGAAAGAAAATTCCTTCTGCCATGTTAAGCAAATGCTGATTATGAAAATGAAGGGGATGGGAGAAGATTTCCTCTGAGTTTAGGCAATTCTAGGGTACGTATAACAGCTACGATGGGCTTAAGTATGTCCAGCCCAAGGGAATGCCATGCCATCAGACTCCTCCCCTGCTCTGGCCACTTAGTGGAGGGTCCTTGGGCATGGTCACTGTCACGAGTAAGGTCCCCAGAAGGGAAGGAGGAGGAGCAGTTACAAGTGTCATAACCAGCAAATGCTTGACTTCTGTCTTGTCTGTTCTTTTTTTTAATTTTTATTTTTTATTGAAGTATAGTTGATATACAATTTTGCGTTATTTTCTGGTGTACAGGAAAGTGATTCAGTTATATATATGCATATATGTATATACTCTTTTTCATATTCTTTTCCATTATGGTTTATTACAGGATATTAAATAGATCTATGCTATACAGTGGGACCTTGTTGTTTATCTATTTTACATATAGTAGCTTGTATCTGCTAACCCCAAACTCTTAATTTATCCCTCCTCTACCCTCTTTTCCCCTTTGGTAACCATAACTTTGTTTTCTATGTCTGTGAATCTATTTCTGTTTTGTAAATAAGTTCATTTGTATCATATTTTAGATTCCACAATATAACTGATACCATATGGTATTTGTCTTTCTCTTTCCGACTTACTTGACTTTGTATGATAATCTCCAGGTCCATCCATGTTGCTGCAAGTGGCATTATTTCACTCTTTTTATGACTGAGTAGTATTCCATTGCATATATATACACCACATTTTCTTTATTCATTTGTCAGTGGACATTTAGGTTGCTTCCATGTCTTGGCTATTGTCAATAGTGCTACTATAGACACTGGAGTGCATGTATCTTTTCGAATTAGAATTTCCTCCAGATATATGTATAGGAGTAGGATTGCTGGATCATATGTCAACTCTATTCTTAGTTTTTTAAGGAATTTCCGTACTGTTTTCCACAGTGGCTGCACCAAATTACATTCCCATTAACAGTGTAGGAGGGCTTCCTTTTCTCCATGCCCTCTCCAGCATTTGTTATTTGCAGACTTTTTAATAATGGTCATTCTGACCAGTGTGAGGCAATACCTCATTTTAGTTTTGATTTGCATTTCTCTAATAATTAGCCATGTTGAGTATCTTTTCATGTGACCATCTGTATATCTTCTTTGGAGAAGTGTCTGTTTAGGTCTTCTGCCCAATTTTTCATTGTTTTTATTTTTGTTATCGTTGTTAAGGTATATGAGCTGTTGGTATATTTTGGAAATTAATCTCTGTCAGTCGCATCATTTGCAAATATTTTCTCCCATTCTGTAGGTTGTCTTTTCATTTTGTTTATGGTTTCCTTTGCTGTACAAAAGCTTGTAAATATGATTAGATCCCATTTGTTTATTTTTGCTTTTTTTTCTGTTGCCTTGGATGTCTTGCCTGTTTTGATCTGATTTCCTTCCAGTCCATGTGGCTGGCTCTAGTCATTGATATCCATTGAGCATCTAAAAGGTCCCCTGGTGGGTACAGCCTCACATGTGATCCCTTGACACCCTCTTTGAAGTTGGCATCATTACTTCCACTTTGTAGAAGCAGAGGCTGGGAGAGGAGGAAGAGGGATCATTCGTTCAAGTTGACCCAGTGATGGGACCAGGTGTGGAGTCCAGGCCTGCCTGACTCCTATGGGCCTTTAGTTCACTGAGACACAGAAGGAAGCTTAGAGATTTTCTACTTTGCACTGAACCCCAGAGAGATTCAGCCCCTTGCTGATGGCCAGTCAGCTGACTAGTGGGGGAGCCAAAACAGAACTCAGATCTCTGATGTGTAGTCTGGTGATCTTCTCATTCATTCATTCATCAACTTAAAACTACTTTTTAATCTTAATATCTAAAAAAATTTTGACTCTATATATATATGGTTAAAAATAAATCAAATAACAACAAAAGGCTTATAATGAATAAAAGCAGTTCCTGACCTACCCCACAATCTCCCCAGATGAGATCATTTTAAATTGTTTTTTTTTTGTATTGACTTTAATTCAGTATCTCTACATTTATGCTTATACTTCTATTTATTGATTTGTGGGATGGGCAAATGTAGCTTTACAACAGCCCTTTCCACCTCACCCTACAACCGTGTCATCCCATTTAGTCCTATTCTCATTTTTACTTAGACATGTGATCAGAGTCTACTGTAATTATATTTCCCTTCTTAAATAGTTTTAGCTTTTCTTTAGAGTTTATAATTGCCTAGTTATTTCACTTGCATATTTTCTACATATGTATCTTCAAAGTTTTTTAAAAAAATCAGTGAGATGTATCATCCTCTTGGTATTAGTTTTCACAAAAATTTCATCCTATCCTGTATTTTATCACTTCCCCCTTTATTATTCCTGGAGACTTCCATTGTAAAGAATTCTTTCCTCTCACTTCTGATTGTTCTGGTTAATCTGTAGACTTCTTGAACAGCTCTCCCCAGGGACTTCTTTTGCCCTCCTCTTGGGTTGGAGCCACTGTTTCTTTGTCATCCTCTTTGTCATCCTCTTTCTTGGGTTACTCCCTCATTTTGCTGGAGCACACCTTTTAGTAGCTTTTTAAAGAAAAGTACATGGAAAATAATTTTTTCTGAGTCTTTGTGTTTGAAAATATTTTAATTTTGTCCCCGCACAATTTCTATTTTGGCTGAATATAAATTTCAAGGATGAAAATAATATTTTATTTCAAAATGTCACAGCATTCATTGCTTCGTGTCTTCTAGCTTCCAGTTCTATTCTTGGGAAGTTAAATGCCATCCTGATCATCTGTCTTTTGCACATAATATTATTTCTCATTGGACTTTTAAAGGATCTATTCTTTATCCCGGGTTTCTGAAAATTCATATAAGCATTGAAGTAGAAGATGAAGTCTAGTTCCATAAAATATTTTTAAATCCATTCTGCAGCAATTTCTTTCTTTCCTTTTTGGTCTGTTCTCTCTTTCTATTTTTCCTATTTGCCAGATGTTGCGTTTCTCAGTTGGTTATCTAAGGCTCTGGTATTTTCTTCCATATTTTTTTACCTTCATCTTTCTGTTCTGTTTTCTAATCGATTTCATTATCTTTATCTTCCAGATCTTTCATTGCATTGTTTTATTTTTTTCTCTCTTATTCTTCTAATAGTCCTTTCTTGTTCCCTTATTTTTCTTTTTTTATCCTTTCTCTTTTTTTAAACATTTTTTATTGAGTTATAATCATTTTACGATGTGTCAAATTCCAATGTAGAGCACATTTTTTCAGCTATACATGAACATATATGTATATATATATTCACTGTCACATTTTTTTCTCTGTGAGCTACCATAAGATCTTGTATATATTTCCCTGTGATATACAGTATAATCTTGTTTATTTATTCTGCATTTTGAAATCCCAGTCCCTTCTTTTTCTTTTTAAAAAAGAACCCTATTTTTCTTTAATGGAAGCAACATCTTCTCTTATAGCTCTGAGTGTACTCATTCAATGTTATTTTCAAGTTTTCTTCTGAGTCCTGCATTATCTCTATTTTCTTTAGATTTTTTTTTTCTGTTTTGGTATTGGTATTGTTTTTTAAATTTTACTCTCTATATTGGAGTCTTTTCTCAAGTGTCTAGCAATCTTTTGTTACCCATTCTTGAAATAGGCACTAAAATAGATGATTGAAGTCCTTGTGTGCAGGGCTGGGGCAGTAGGTTTCACTTGAGTGAAATAGTCAGACACCAAACTGCCTATTTCATTTAGAGAGTTTGAAATGATAAGTGTGAAGTCTTCTTTTTGGAGCCATTCCATTTACCTAGAAAAGAACCTTTCAGTCTCTTGCTTGGCTGGCATAATCCTGGCTTCTAAAATTTGGACATGGGGCAGGGGAAGAAGCCAGAGAGTATCACCTTTCCATGTGCAGTTAAAAAATATTTTCTATGAGACATAATTTATGCATAGTAAAATGTAAAGGTCTCAATTATACATTAAGTGAATTTTTATATTTCTACCATCCTGAAAATTTCTTCATGCCTCATGCATGTGCAGACTGTTAATTCCTGTTTTCATTCTTGTATTTGACTCCCAGCCTCTCCTGTACTTGATGCTCCTAAATCCTGATCCTCTCCCATTTTCCTTCCTAAGAGGATAACCCTTGCCCACTTCAGGGTATAGCTGTAATTGATGGAGCCTTGATTTTTTGTGGCTTAAGCAACAATATTATCCCATATAACTGGAAGCTCAAAGGTAGAGAGTACTCCAAGTGTGGTATGGACCAGTGGCTCAATGATGCCACCTAGGATTCAGGGCTTTTTTCAGGTTCTTTGCTTTGCTTTTCTCAACATTGGATTCAAATAAGTTGGTTCCCTTCACAACCATAAAATTTTGCCAGAAGGAATTAATCTACACCTTTACTACTCAAAGTGTGGCCCTTGGACCAACAGCATTAGTATAACCCAGAAGCTTGTCATATATGCAGAATTCCAACCCCTGTCCCAGACCTGCTGATCAGAATCTGTATTTTAATAAGACTCCCCCGCCCCCAAGAGATTCATATGCACATGAACATTTGAGAAGCACTGGGCTGGCTACATACAATTCCAGATCCACAGTCAATTGAAGAAAGAGAGAGAGAGAGAGAAATCTCTTTTCATACTTTTCTCCTATCGATTGGGTGAACTTGGGCCATAAGCCCACCTCCAAAGCCCATATGACCTGTCATACACTGACTGGCTTAAACTGAACAAGTTTTATATGCTTGATCTGGGGATCATCAGGTCTTCCCCTAAGCACATGCTAT
Organism: Vicugna pacos; assembly: GCF_048564905.1. NCBI lineage: Eukaryota > Metazoa > Chordata > Mammalia > Artiodactyla > Camelidae > Vicugna > Vicugna pacos. Next base: position 43,272,053 of record NC_132999.1, read on the forward strand.
GTAGAAGAGGGGTTCGTACTCTAACAAGGCAGGGTTCTGCTAGGAAGAAAGGAGATGGATGGAACTGAAGTGTGGGTGGACAGTCTACACAATCCTCTAGAGAGTTTGGTCATTCAGTTGATCTACTGGAATCTCTGCTTGCAGCCCGGAACTGCATTCCTGCCCTCTGTAGTATCTAGTGCCCTCAGGTCCTGAACTCTCAAAGGGCTCTGGAGCAGAGGAAAAGAACTTTTATTCTCCCTGCTGTCATTGGTATCCACCTCTGGAAGAACTTTCAGGTATAACTTCTTCCTCTTTGATAAAACGGTTACCCCACCTCCATCTACTTTGCACCTTCTAATGGCTGTTGAAAACTCTTGTTTGTTGCTGTTTCTCTCCCTGTTTTCTTTGTCCTTTAATAAATTTCATTACTCTAATTTTAGTGAAGTCTGGAGAAGTAGAGGAGATAAACATCATGGTCATTTCGCCATCTCCAACTGAAAGAATTCAACGGGCATGTTGTTGATAGAAGACACCATAACACACTACCTTTTCCTGATTGAAACAAAAAAAGGAAAATGTGTATTTGGAGGGAGGGGTGGAGGAGACATGGACACGCACACACACACACACACACAGAGAGATCCAGGAGAACAGAAGAAGTTCTGAAGCTCACGTTTTAGGAGGTGTGGGGCATGCCATGAGCAGAAGATACAATATCCTTAAAACTGAAGGTCTAACTCCCTGGAATGAGAGAGTTTGCAAGCAATCAGGGCTATCACATATAGCAGGCCCATGTGCTAATATCTCCCTTGTAAGAAGAAAATGGGCAGAGACTGGCACACCACCTAGCTACAAGGTCAGAATCAGAGCAAGGAAGGGGCATTGCTGAGAGTGGGGACCTGAGTACTTGGGCATGCCTCTGAGACCAAGTCAAGTGGGCACTGCCCCAGGAGCCCCAAATCACAGCATTGTAAAGCCAATACTCACTTTTCTCCACATCCTTGCCTCATTTATCTCAAAAGCATTATGCTTTCAAGTTGCTTCACCAAAAGGGAATGTTTAAATAAATTATGGTTATATTGTGCAAAGAGAAATATGTTTCACCTATGAAGGTGACAATGTCCATCTCTACTGATATAGAAAGATACACACAATATATTATTGAGATGGAGGTAGGGAAGCAGCTTCAGAATGGCAGACAGAGCACATTTCTACTTTTGTCAAATATCTATTTGTAACCAGGATGTCTCAGATGTCACCAGCCTTTGAGAACATACTTCATCTAATACCATAAATTACAAAGGCTCTGAATCTTAGTGCTGCTTGAGTGCAGAAACAGAGCCTCCCTCGAAGGGTCTTTTGGTCACTTCTGAGAGTCCTCCAGGGCACTGTCTGCTCCCATTGTCCTGCTTCCACTCCCACACAAATGTCAGGATATGGGCCCCATGTGCCATGATGGTTCAGGACTGGTGGCCTTCCACCAGCCAGAGCTGGCACCTCCAGGCTGACCATAGAGGGCTGCCACTGCTCTCCTCTTTACTGTCCTCACTCAAGCACCAAAGATGCTCTCCTCTTAGGTACTCACAGGACAGCTAAGCCTGCCTTGTCATGAGATTTGGGGACAAACAAAGGAACATGCTACCTAGAGCAAAACTGACAACTCCTACCAGTAAGGACTGCTTTTGGAGTCTCTGGTCCCAGGCCCACCACTGGGTTCCACAAGGGACCCTGACTACTTTGCTGCTACCTCTACTGAGCTGGAGGCCAAACTCTTCCCCAGAAATCTTCTGAGATGTCTGGGTCCCTGAGGTCTGCTCCAGTTGCTACAGGACCAGGTGAGGGGAAGACAGGTGTTCCTCTACCCCGCTGGCTCACCTGCTCAGTCTTGCTTGCTGTCCAGGGATCATCTGTTTCCAGCAGTGACTGGTGGCACAAATGCTCATTTCTCCTTCAGTGAACTGGGTGGGCCCAGTCTAATGGCCTCCAGGTGGACAACGGCGCCCAGTACAATTGTTCAATATCAGCTCATTCCCTCAGAGCTGCAGGAGGGAGGTATTTGCTTAACGCTTTGTAACAAAGAGCCTATTCAAAGGGTTTTCCCAAAATAAACAGTCCATTCCTAAGGCCAGTGTTCATCTCTATCACTTTCCGGACAAAAACTCTTTATATCAAAGCTTTAACCATCAAGGTTTGAAGGGGAAAAAAAAACCAAAAACCTCTTGGGTCCAGAATTTTGGCTAGACATGTATTTATATCTGTGCATCTAGCTATGGAAAATTTGCACAAAAATGGTTTTAAAAACTGGTTATTCCAGAATAGTGGGATGAAAAATGATTTTTCTTAATTTTCCTTTGACCTGTCTGCTTTTTCTGTAGTAAACATGTATTATTTGTGAAATTTTTTAAAAGTTAAAAAAAAAGAAAGTAAACCACACTGTTCATGTTCCTTCTACCAGATCCTTAATAAAGATGCCAAATCCAGCCAGTACAGGCACTGCCTCTCATTGGCCACGTGCCCCTAAGAGAATCCATCACCCTTTGCATTTCCCCAACAGTCAACTTCGCAGCTAATTTCAGCCCATTATCATGTCCCAGCGAATGTGAGTGTATTTTCAAAGAAGACTAGCATCAGCAAACATGTGTGCTAAAATCTGAGTGGAAAAGGGTTGCTAAGATGGAAATCGTATTCTGCAACAGCGCCCCAGGCTTATCTCCCCACCTCCCTGCTGCCCTTGTTCTGGGAAGAGCCACTACCGGTGGCCACCAATTCCCCAGGAGAGGATCAACCCCAGGGAAGTCCAACTCAGGCAGGCTCAGGGCTGTGACAACCCAGGGGGCAAAGCACAGGTGGCCCCTATGCGAGGAACAGAGTTGTGCCTTGTCAGGTGTGGCTCACAGGAGGCTGGAGGAAGCACCCAGGGCTGCAAAATGACTTGCAGGACCCGAGGCATCAGAAGCAGACAGCGCCCAGGTGGCCTCTGTGTAGTTGGGGGCTGTAGTCATGGGATCAGAGGATGAGGCTGGTCTCAGAAGCTCATGCTGGGCCTCCCTCTCCCAGCCTCTTTGGGTGAGTGGCTCAGCAAGGTGTACCCTGGTGCTGTCACTGGTGCCCCATGACCTTGACCCCTTGGGACCTCTGCAAAGGGTGGCTAAGAGCACAGCCTCCCAAAGCCCAGCGCTGGTGTCCAGAGAGGTGTGGATGGTCTCTGTCGGCCAGGCTGCTCCTGCTCCCCTGGGCTCTGTAAGGTGGGCAGAGCTGGGTTAAGCAGGATCAGCTCAGAACTGGGTCAGCCAGTATCCTTACCTCGGGCTTCTGGTGCCATCCAGCCCTATCTTTGCCAAGCCATAGGCCACTGCAGGGTGGGGTGATGTAAACAAATGAGAGAGTCACTACCAGGTGACACTCTAGGCAGGTGGGTGCTGTGTCCTTGGAGCAGGACCCCAGCACGGCCTGGGAGTGGGATTCAATGTCCACCCTCAAGCGGAGGGGCTTGCATCACTTAAGGCCCTGCCAGTCGGGCTGGGGGCCCAGATTCAGGGCAAGGCTCCAGGCTTAGGGGAGAGGTTTAAACACTGGGCAGGACTGCAAGGCAGAAGCTGGTCCTCAAGACTGCTCGCAGGAATGGCAGTTAAAGGAAGGAAAGTGACCAGGAGGTGTCCAGGAGGTGAGGCCCGTGCAAGAGCTTGAGGTCTGCCCAGCTGAGTGAGGCAGGAGCCTTGAGGGATTCTTGTGCCCCAGGATTCAAGTATTAAGAGTGATTCTCGTCTCTACATCATGGGTGGGGTTGGGGCTTCCCATATATTCTCAACCCTGTGGACCAGGCAGAGCTGAATTTATTGAGCACTTACTATGTGCCAGACATGGTTTGAAGTGCTTCACACAGATGAACTCGTGTAATCCTACACCAGCCTCACAGGATAGGGAATGTTACTACCCTCACTCAACAGATGAGGAAACAAGTGCAGAGATGGCAAAGAAAGTAATTTCCTGCACAAAGGGACAGATGGTCCCACCGTGTTCCTCCTAGTGTCTCTCCTCACTTCCCCAGACCTGTAACTAAAGAGGCTGGGATGGAACTGCCTTAGGGTAGCGATAAAGCGGATGCCCCATCCCTTTGTCACCATTCTCTTGGTAACAGTTTTCTACTGCAAGCCCCTGTTCCCTCTAGCTGCAGGCATTCTCGAGTCAGAGCATGCTCGGCCAGAGGGCAGGACTGCCCAGAAGTTAACACCCCTGGGAACAGCCCTCAAACAGCAAATGGAAAGGATCAGTAGATAAATACCCTGGTCTTTGCCCGCAGGTGTGACAACTCTGAGACATGTTCTACAGTCTCCCAGAGGCTCCCCAGGGGAGCTGAAGCCTAGCTGCCCACACTGGAAAATGCATTGGCTTCCTTCCCATCCCTGTGTGACTCCCCACTCTTTTCGCTGGAATCACTGCCTGTATAAAGTATTTGCTCTCAAATCCTTGTCTCACAATCTGGTTCTAGGGGAACCCAGTCCCATCCATCTGCTCTTCATCAGGCTTGCCCGTCAGGACTTCTTAGGTCATGCCCGTTAGAGTTGACCTCTTTCTTTCCAGGCGAATTCTTGGGGCGGGGGTTGGAAGGATGGAGGAGGCACAGCTTCTGGGGACCTGTCAGCTCCGTTTCTGACTTGAAAGGAACAATGGTACATTGTGCTGTCAAAGAGAGACGCTGCTTCACTCCTCAAAGGACAGATGCAGAAGCGGCCCCTTCTTCACTTGTCTCTTAGACATTCCAGTTCACATCAGATTGAGGTGGTCCGTGAAAGACATGTAAAGATGAGGGGGCAAAAGTCCTGCTTGGCTGTTCAGCAATTTGGGAATGGCGTGCCGCCTCTCCACGGTACTTAATTTGACTGGGAGCTCAGAATGACAAAGCCCACGGGAACTGGAGTCGGTCTTCCTTTTCAGATTTTAATGGAAGCTGTGGAATCATGAAGCAGGAATTGCAGCGGAAGTCAGATTTGCTATTGCTCTGAGCCTCAGTTTTCTCATCTTAAACGTGGGAATAATGACCCACCTTAGAGGATTGTTTGGTGTCAGAGCGTGAAAGTATCTGGCCCACAATGTGCATGCTTGTTTTCGAGGTGGTTAAATCAGGTTGTCACTTTATTTTGATGGTCACCAGGGGAGCTCAGGGTCAACTGGAGTTGGATGGGTTTGAAGAGTGTGAGAAGCAGGCTGAGAAACAGAGGCCAACGCTGTTGAAAAGCTCCATGACTGCAGGCAGAGCTCCCCAGAGTCAGCGATGGTGGCACCCAGTAAAGTCACTCACAGAGTTCTTACACTTTGGACACTTTGGTGTGACTGCTGTCTGCAAAGTCAAACCAATAAGGTGGCAGCAATGCATGTGTGAGCATGTGCCTGTGTGTATGCGAGGCAGCAGGATACTGTGAACACGGCTGTGACAGTCCACCCAGGATTGTCCCCGATACCCCTCCTCTCCCCCCAGAGAGTCTTTGGTGGCTGGCACATCCTCCCTAGTGGCCATGGAGTTTTCCCCACTGTGGCCTTCGGGTTCAAGTGATACTTGACCTATCATGACCTTGACCGGGCCATCAGGCTCCTCTGCTCATCCCTTCTGACTGCTCATCTTGTTCTCAATGGTGGGAGTCCTTAGGTTCCAACATTTCTACTGGATTTGAACTCATAGGTCCATATTGGCCCTTTTCTTCGGGAACCTGGGGACATTCCATCCAGGCTGGTTTGAGGACAGTTTGTGTGGTGCCATACCAGATCCTGAATACCTTCTCCAAATTTAGCCAGAAATAGTTAAATTTTAAAGAGCTTCCTATTTACATAAAAACTACACATCCATTTGCATATGTATCTTTCCAGGTCTGGTTAATATCTGACCCTTGAAGTCTTGTATAAATCAAAGCCCCAGTGATGAAGACCCTCTGTCCTGAGATTCCCAGCTCTGTAGGTGGGATGGTGGCCTGTATGGACCACGAGGGTTTGTGTGCTCTGACTTCTGCTTGGGTCTGGTCAATGGGGAATGTCAGTAGGAGACGCTGGGGAGGAGAGAGGAAGTGGGTTCTATTTTCCCTTGCTTCTCTCCTTGTCGGGTAGTTATGACCCAGCCGACGCCATGGAAGAAAACCACAGCTCTTTTTGTCTCCAGACTCCTATACATGTTCCGTCCCTGATTCTTTCAGGCCTGGGGTCCTGCACCAGCCGTTATGGGGTCCTTACATCCTGCCTACCCCTTTATAAACCCTCTTCACTTGCTCAAGCTGAGTGCACCACCTTTTTCCTGCTGGGACCCCGACTGATAATGCAGAGCCCAGGTATTTGGAATGATGACAATCTTAGTCACAGGACGCAACCTTGAGTCTCATTGAAGACACTTTTTCTTCCGGAAGATTCTCTATAAAAAGGTTACACCTCCTGTGCCCCGGCAGCTGAGATGGTAAGAAAATTAGATCCTGGCTGCATAGCTAATGAGATTTCATCTTTGCTATTTCATGACCACTCAGGGCTTTTGCAAAAACATGTTGCTCATCATTTTTCTCTTTATTTGTATTTCCCTCCTTATAGGTGTTAGCTCTCTGAGAAGGGAATGTCCTGAGCCCTAGAGCCTGGGAATAAGGATGCACTTTTCGGCGTTCTTATCACACTTAAGAAAATGAAAGGCTCTCTGTCAGTATTTTCGATCAATTTTATTTACTTTCTTGTATGTCTGTATGAAAAGCCCCTTCTTTCAAGATTTCTTTCCTGTTTTTTTCTTTTAAACCAGAATTGCTGTGAGCTACCCCAAGGGCCCAGAATCTGGCTGGAGGTTGCTTGTGCAATTGATATTTTTCTTTTCAAAATGTAACTTTTCTTTTAAAAAATCAATAAACCCATTGTGATACCTTTACTAGAGATTAGATCAGCTTGTCTTTAATAAATATCAGCTCTTACCTCAGGACGCCTTGGAGTGATACTTCAGCATTGTGCGGAGCTTGGGCCTTGCTGTGCCCTCTTCTGAAGGTCTGGAAAAATGCTGTTGAGTTTCTCACTTTGTTGGTGGGTGGTGATTCAGAGGCATGGGTACCGGGCGCCACTTGTGGCTTCTTGTAGGGCTGGGATGAGGACTCACCTGGCTGTAGCATCCTTCCCTCATACACTCCTGAGTGCTCTGCGTTGGCTGATTACGGCTCTAGGACACACTGCCCTGAGTGTAAACTGGGAGGGCCCTTTCCTGCAGTCCTCACGAGGCCACACACAGCAGCCTCCATCAGGGAGAAGGCAGGAGCCTCAGTTTCCCCATCTCCATACTTGGGTCAATGTTTCCACTTCACAGGTTGAATCTTAAGGAGGTAAGACTTGAAAACTGCTAAGCACGTGACCCACAGTCAATACTCATTGAACATTTCCTAGCATGACTATTGTCATCATGTTCTGAATATAGATCCTCAAGCTGACAAACTTACATCAAGAATAAAATCGCCGTGTGACATCACAAAATAAAACTCTCCATTGTCATCTTTCTGCATGCAAACAAACATTTAAAGCCCAACCTTTTGGGGGAATATGTTAATCTGTTTACTCTGATAATATATCCTCCTGGTTTTGCTCTCAAAATGGCCTCTCTTTCACAAAATGATAGTAATAGTAGATTTTAACTTTATTGCCAAAGTGAAATTTGCAAAGTCACCCTCTTTATTTTATTTTATTTTAGGTCACTGAGCACTTTCTCTCTCTCTCCAGTGGGAAAACTGACCCAGAGAGGTCGAGCCACGAAGAGTAGCAGTTGCTCTGGGTGAGTGCCCTATTCTGTCTCCAGAGCTGTGCTTCCCAAGGAGCCAGGTCCCTCCCAGTGCTCACCGCTAGGGGCGCAGTTTGCCATCTGGACACTTAACTTCCCCGGTGAGTGTGGACAGGTTGACCTAGGAAGGTGAATTGCATTATTTACTTTTCACTCCAGAGCTGTTGTGTCATCAGAAGCCAGCGGCCCTAACAAGGAGCGTGTACTCTATTCTTTTAATCAGTTTTGAGTCGCGACAGATCTGCCATGGACAGCTGGGTGACCTTGAGGCCGTCATTTACCCTCCTCATCTTGACTCTGGCCATAATATTACTCCCTTGCTGAGCTCTGACAGCTGTTCATAAAATGGCATATGCGGAAGCACTCAGCTCATTGTCTGGCAAATATAGTTGCTCAATAAATGTTAGTTGAATTGAAATGTGAATGTTTGAGGCAGAGGCAGCGAGCCTAATTCCTGAGCCTGGAGACTTCATTTGACTCATTGATTTGCCTTTAAGCGATTGATTTTACATGCCAGGGCACACATCAGAATGGTGCAGGGAACCCAGTTTAGCAAGCTGTTTTTTTCGGATGTGGATGTGATCTGTGATTGAAATAAGGAGCGTTTCCACACGGAGTATTCGAAAGCCCTGGAAATGGATGACTCAGTATTGACACCTGTGGACTGTGTGGTTCTCAGTGCCAACCTCAGTGGCACTTCAGTGCCAGGTGGGCCTCTCCTACCCCCTCCTTGAGAAATCAAGCACCTTCTCATTTCTGTTGCCTCTGCCACGATTAAGATGACAGCTTGATGCCCTCCGTGAACAGGGAGCTCAGTATCCTCCAGGACATTCCTATTTGGATCAAGGAGCAGGGGCAGCCCCCCTGGCCATTTTGTTAGATGTCAGTGAGGATGCTGGTGATGACGCCTGTGGGACTCCCAGCCGAGCAGTGGACTTCATTGTCTTGATGCAAAACATAGGTGGGGTTACCACTGTCAACCAAAAGTGGGCTAAGGGATGATCTCTTTGGAGAGAAGGCTGTGTCTCTTTCCTAGCGGGGAATCAGATGGAAAACTGGCCCAGCCACTCAGTCCTTCAGGCTGAGGAAAGGAGGAGTTCTCCTTACGCACAGCTTTGGAGGCGGGGAGCGAGTGCCAGAATGGTGTCCCTAGGAGAAAGGGCCACAGCTAGAGACAGGTGTCTGGATGAGTCAGCAAGCAAGTGTGTTAGAAGTGGGTGTCGGGAGCAGAGGGACGGAGCTGGAATAAGGAAGAGTGGGTGGACGAAGGTGCTCGAGGAGGCTCTGCCCCTAAACGTAGGATGCATGGGTGTGCCCACTCCCAGCTCCCGTCTGCCTTGGGTATTTTGTGGGGCAAAGGTCTGACTCGGGTCAGAGCAGGCATGGTGGTGACGCAGGTTGGAACTCCTGAGCCGAGGTCCCTCGGATCTCCTGATGGAGATCGGGATGCAGCCTGGAGGTCAGGTTGCTCCCGGGGCCCTGGCCAGGGGAACAGCAGGGAGGTGAAGACCTGATAGGTCCACTCACACAGTGTCGGCTGAGGAACCGTGGGTCGTGGGGCTGGTGAAGACGTGGTGATGTCAGGAAGCTCAGAAGCACCCCCAAGCAAATGTGTCCTGAGAGACTCTGACACCCACACAGGTGGCAGTTGGGGAAAGTCTAGGGCAAGAGATGAGTAAAGGGGGAGCTGTGGGTAGACTCATTGTGTGTCTCCTGATGGCGGCGGTGACAAGATCAGATCCCCTCCCCTTGAGGACCCGGCAGGAGGTCCTCTCCACACCCAGCCTTGAGCCAAGCAGAGAACTGAAGCAATTACCCAGATCATTCAGGCAAAAGTCCCACAATGTAGCTGCTGAGATGGGGAAAATGCAAGCGGCACCTTTCCATGAAAATTCCTACCTTCTCTATTTCAGTTGCTTTTAAAAAAAAAAAAAAAAGACCCAAACCTATTGTGTTCAAGTTGCTGTGGATGACGTTGACTCAGCTGGTTTCACACTGTGCTCCCCTCAGGATTCCACATCAGCTCCTGCCTTCGCCGGCCCCTCCCAGGGTGACTGCAGCATTGAGTTAAAATTGAACAGATTAGTAAATAGATTCCCATCTTTGTGCTGCACAATGAACAGCATTGGAGAGAACACAAGAAAGGATTACAGGATAAAACACCTAATCAATCCCACCGGAGGGGAAGGAGTCACCACCGTGACCACAAAGCAGTGTCAGCAAACACCTGGGGAAGAGGAGTGGCTGGAACTGTTGAGGTCCCCACTGGGAACCCGTTGTCACCCCTCCAGGAGCCGAGGTTCTTGTGGTCCCTGCTCCTCACTTTTCTGGCGAGCAGCAAACTCTGATGACCTGTCCCAGCAGACAATGTCCACGCTGACCTTGAGCTCACATCCACCCTTCCTGCTCCCAGGTGGGTCCCACCAGCTACAGGGGCCTGACTCAGGCTGTGATCCCGCACCTGGTTTGCAGCACACATCCATGTGCCTGTGGAGTCACACAGTTCCCTGACCCTCAGCTCAGCCTTTGTGCCTGGCTTGCACAACTGGCCTCCGCCTCTGGTCTCAGTAGAGTGCCCAGCACAGAGCACTTTTCTGTTTTGGCTGATGAAGGGGCACGCATTGTCAGGGGACTTCTCTGGGTCCGTGCCAAGCCCTTGCATGGTGGTATCATTACATTCCAAGCATCCAAGCAGGTAGAAGGGGTGCTGGCTTTGAAATCCATCTTAGGCACATAGTATGCTGCGCTGACAGCAGCATGGCTAACCCTGGGTCTACCTGCTTGTGGGGTTCTGACTCAGTGTGGATTGGGTTGGGATGCGCTCAGGGCCTGGGTGGGCAAAACCTGCAGGGTTTTCTGAGTCAAGGATAAGGTAGTGGGTGGTTAGGGATGGACAGGAAGGGCAGCGGACTAGCCTGCTGATACTCCAGTGTGACCCTGTGGCTTACAATCAGGGCTTTGGCTGCCGTCGGCAACCCCTCCCATCCCAGCGTGTGCCAACACTTACCTCATGTCACATCCTCATGACACCAAGGAGTCATCCCAGACTCCTTCCTGTTTATAACTCGACAGACTGCGTTGGTTGAATTTATTTCCAGTCATCTTTTTGTTTGCTAATTCTGGAGGTGTCCATTTTCTGGTACAAAAATACAAATCCTTTTACTAGTGTGATCAAATTTAACTCAATATGACAATCACCAGCTTGATGCAAGCATTTCATCTCTAACCCACGAGGTCTCCTGAGGCATTGATTTGAAAGCATGTCGTGTCTTTGGAGTCAGATGCTCAGCTTAAGCACGTGCATCTAATGCCCCCGTGACCTCCCCACGGCTATGGCGGGCAGTGTACAAACAGGGAGAAGGATGCGGGGTCAGCCCCACACGAAGGGGACCTGGGCCCAGCGGGACCCCTCCCCTCGTGCTCTCAGCCTTGTGATCTCAGATCCTGGTCCCTGGCCTCCAGCACTGACACCTGCTGGAGCCCTGAAGCTGGTGGCTCCTCCCATCTCTCACTTGGTGTTTCAGAATTCAGCTTTTGCTTTGTTCTAGGCTTTGCATAGTCTTCCGGTCTGGACATTCTTCGGGGTTTCAGGTAAGAAACTCGGTTTTCCTCCTGCAGTCACTGCAAGGGAAGAGCTAATCAGACACTTGCCAACAGAGCTGCCAGTAGCCCTCATGCTTATGTCTGTATGTGACCCTTCTAGACTGTTAGAGCGGCAGAAAGAGCACAGACCTGGCAGCTGAATGAGTCTGACTCAAAAATAAGGCTATGCCTTCCTATTGCCTTGGGAATTAGGCACAGCATCCTGCCTCCAGTGGACACTTGAGAGATGTCTTGCTCCAGGGAACTATATTCAATACCTTGTAATAACCTATAATGAAAAAGAATATGAAAAGGAATATATATGTATGTATAACTGAATCATTATGCTATACACCAGAGGTTAACATGACATAGTAAACAGACTATACTTGAATTAAAAAGAAGAAGAAGAAGAAAAGAAATGTTGTGCCTAAAAGATGACCCACTGTCTTGCTGTCCAGCATTCACGCTGATGGGCAGTGGAACTAGCGAGGATGGAGCCTTGGTTTTCTTTGCCTCATGTCATGGACGTGTATTGTTTTTGTCTACTTAGCATTCTTTTCCCTCTTGCGATAACCACATCCCTTCTTTTCACTTATTGGTCACTATCTAACAAATCCTCCCAAAACTCAGTGGCTTAAAACAAACTGTTTTGAATTATTGCTCGTGGTTCTATGGATTGACTGGATTCAGCCAAGTGGTTCTTCTAGTCCTTTTGGCACTAGCTGGGCTGCAGTCTTCTGAGGCTCTACTGGGCCGGTTTGTTCATGTGCTCCCCCGTACAGCAGTGGCGGGTTCTGGCCAGTGACTGGTGCCCCTGGGGGCTGTTGAGCTGAGCCCCTCTGTTTTCCACAGGCCTCTTGGCGTGGCTCAGGCTTCTCTAGGCATGGTGGCTGGGTTCTAGGAGACAGCATTCCAGGTGCAGGAAGGTAGAAGTTGCAGGTTTCTTAAGCCCAGCCTTTTGATAAAATAGCAACGCAGCTGCTCCATTCTATGAGTCAAAACAAGTCAGACCTGCCCAGGTTCAAGGGGAGAGGAGCACTCTCCACTTCTCAATGGCAGGCACACTAAAGGAGTTTTGACCCTTTGAGTCTACCACACCTTCCTTTGGAAAACTGCCCCGTGGGGCTGCCAGTTGGAGCTCTAGCCCCCTGGCCAGAGATGGACAGTAGGCCTAGGCATGGACAGCCAAAATTCCTTGTTCATACTCCTATCGCCACATGCCCTGCCATGCCCAGTTGACCCAAGAATGGGAATCACCTAGACTCTTTCCTTGGGATCTAATCTGTGGGCAACAGAAGAGACAGGCTTCCCCTTTGCTGTGAGGTTGGTTAGCTAAGATGGTGTAAGCTTAAGGCTGTTTATAGCCAGAGTATAGCTCCAAGGCACCATCAGAGAAGCTCATTTGCCTAAAGCAACAGTGAAGCAAATGTTCAGAAAGTAGTAAAGGGGAGAGAGAGAGAGAGAGAGAAGGGGGATGGTTAAGAGAATGACTCTGATGGTGACAGTGTCATTTGTTGAGACCTGGAGTCCCCAGATTTCCAGGTATATAAAGCCAGCGAATTCCTTACTTTATTAAAGCTAGTTTGAATTAGGTTCTATCATCTGTGATCAAACAAAAGGGTTCTGGCCAGGAGGAAGTTACTCATTAAGATTTGGTTTCTCAGCTAGAAAGTAGTAGCAACTGTAATTGGAAAACACTGAGCTCCTATTACAGACCAGGTACTGCGCTGGGTGTAGCACATGCTTTTCTTTATTTAATAGGAACCGTGGAAGGCTCCTTTAAAATCAGTACTATTGTACCCATTTTACAGATGAGGAAATGATGCTTAGAGAGGTTCAGGCCTCCACCAGTAGATGGTATAACCATGCTTCTAACTCTTTAGAACAACCAAACTTATGTTGCGCCCACTACCCTGGGCTGCCCTAGGTGTATGCAGACCAGCCAGAGAAGGCCTGGTTACAGCGAGGGTTGGCATGACTTTTGGATGGGTGTGCTAACAATACAAGGCCATTGTGAGAAAAGAGAGTCCCCAGGTGCCCCTAAATTCTCTTTCTTTGAGGCACCTTCCTGAATCACCAAATCAACATGAAATGGAATCAAGCCATAGGTAATTCTAACATTTTGGAAAAGGAATGTCTCTTGACATTTCAGATGGAGCTTCTGGCCCTAACACACTCCAATTTTGAGGAAGAGGAGGGGGAATAAGTGGAGTGTGAGGCCCCAGCCCCGGCTGTAGGGGGGTACTCCCGTTTCTGTCCAAGCCCTGGGTCTCCTGCTCTGCATTCTCAGCCCTCCTGTGGGAGTTACTTTCCATTTGTTGGTTGCAAGTCACTCTGCCAGTTGTCTACCAGGCGGGTGTCTAACAAGGAAACAGGCATAGCAGCACAGACCAGGGCAGTTTGGAGGTTGGACCATTTGCCAAATTCAAGTACAACTCCTCCACCCTCATCCTAAGCATTTATTGCAATGTCTGTTACCCGTAGGGGTCAGTTCAAGGCCAAGCTACCAGAGCTGGCAACTGTCTGGGTGAGAGGGAGAGTCATGTGTTTCACTAATATTTTACTGAGCATCTACAATGTACCAAACTCGACCAACAGTGAACCTTTGATGCTACCTCCGGTATCAGGAGCTTATCCAAAATTTCATCCCAGGGCTGCCTGCCCTCTGGCCCTAGGCAAGAATTCTGCAGAATTCCATTTGCTTTCTGTTGGAAATGGACTTGAGGCCCTGGTAAAGTAAATAAATCAGCGCACACCAATGCATGCAATGCATCTCCTCCTGTCACTCTCCGCTCTGCCTGGGCCTCGAGCAGGCTGCATGGATTGAGGTGGCTTTTAAAATGACACATACCCATCCTGAGATCCCTAAAACATCACTGGCAGGGGACGCTCCCGGGCTGGAAATGGTGGTCTTGCCGCAATTGTCACTCCCTTCTCTGCCGCCTCCATTTTATAGCCTGGGTCTGTCTCCGGTTCTTCGCTGCCCTTCAGAATAACCTTCAGGGCTCCATCCACCGGCACGAGGAAGAGCTCTGACCTGCCAGAGATGCTAACGTCGTGCTCACGGGACTCATCGGCAGTAACTGACCACGTGACCTCTCCCCATTTGTGTGATGGGAGCAGAGATTGGCGTCCTCCTCAGAGCAGGCCAGGCAGAGGAACGGGCCCTTGACAGGCAGTCTGGGAAGGGAGCTTTCAGACCTACCCTGTTGCCACATCGGGGTGGCTGTGGAGGTCCACATGTATCGCCTGGCCCCTGCTGCCTGCCATAACCAGACACAGTCCTGTCCAGCTCACCCCACCCGAGAGGATAGCTGAGGCTTCTTCCCCTCTGGCTAGCAGGCTCTGGAATGTCCAAAGGCCTGTGGTCCAGCCCACCCGCTGTGAAGTCACAGCCTCCTAGACCAGGTGTGGCCGGGCTGCCTGTCAGGCCTTCTGGTAGGATCCCAGCGTTCTGCCTGCCGTAGGAGCAGGTCCCTGCCCCTCCCGTGCTCCCTGTCTTACCCAACGCAGACTGGGACGTGGCCTTCTTCTGCATCCTGGTGGCCCTTCTCCAGCTGGAGCTGGAGTCTGCTCTCAGGCTGTTCCTGTATCTCCCTGTACATGCTTAGCAAAGTGGAGATGGCCTCCTATCCTACGATGAGCCCACACGTTGTCTGGAGCTCGGGAAGTCACCTGTCACCCCTCTTCTTCCCGTTCCCTTTGGGCCAGAATCCTTAAAGCCAAAGCTGAAGCTGAGCTTGCCCCATGTCCCTGAACATGCGATTAGGAGGATCTCAGCCATCTCCACCCTCCTGACTCGGGTTTTCCTGAGCCCCGAGCAGCTGTGCAGGCTGCCACTCAATTCCTTAGCCACGCTGCAACCTCCGACCCGACCCACACCTGCTCCGACCTCAGGCTGGGTCATGTGTGTCAGTTAGGCAGGCGCATCGAACCTCAGGAGCATCCTTCTCTATTTGCTAAATCATCCCTGGCACGGCCACTCAGGGGCCCCTGCATCAGTGGGGTGGGGAGTGGGGCGGGCCAGGAAGTGAGGACACATGGGGAGCGTGGGAGAGCTTGGGGCTGGGGGAGGCACCGATGAACTTTCAGTGTGGATTTGCTGAGTCACAGCCCCGTGGGTAGACACACCCTTGAGGGAAGAAGGTCGAGTGCAGGTTGTGAGCATCCGTGGGGGGCTGCACGGGAGCTGGAGTGGCTTTGTGTGGGGAGGGCAGCAGACGTGGGGGAGGGATGCAGCGGAGAGCTGAGCGGGCTCAGTGTGCCCACCCAGAGCAGGACTGGCTCAGGTCTGAGTGTTGGGGGGCTTTCTCGAGCAAGCAGCCGTACTAGGGCGCAGGGCCCTGGGAAGTGAGGCTGGGCCGTGGTGAGAGCCTAGCTCCTTCATTCTGAGCAGGGGTCTTATGTCCCCTCCTCTTTAGAACCTCTGTTAGATGCTGGAACACAGCCCTGCTTCCAGCTCCCTTGGCCTAAGCTCTCAAAGGTCCCAGAGGGAGACACCCCTGCAGGTCCTGTGGGAGGGGCTTTTTCTCCTCCATCAGGACCACACCATCCACCTGGTGTGTAGCTGCCCCTGAGGTTCCGCAGCCCTGCCCTCTGGTCTGCAAGAAGCACTGAGACCCTGCTGGCCTCCTGCAGCCCTGTATGGGTCCAGAATTCCCTGGAGATCCATGAGGCCTTCCTGCCTTGCTGGCCACCTCCCACCACATCCCTGTTCTGTTGCCCCAGCCTTCCCTCCCTCCTGCTGGTTTATCCACCATTCATTCACTCAACAAATGAAGCACATAGATTCTGCCTACGTGCCGGGGCTACAATGATGCACAGGTTGAATGAGGTTCCTGCCCTCATGTAGCTTCTTGACTGATTTGGAGCAGACAAGTAAGCCAATAGAAACATAAAGGGTATATACTCTGATGAGAAAAGCAAAGGATGCTCTGGGAGCACCTAGCTGGAGCCTGCACTCATTTCCTAGGGCAGCTGTAGCAAATGACCACAATCTGATGGTTTAAAACAACAGAAATTTATTCTCTTGTATTTCTGGAGGCCAGAAATCCGAAGCCAAGGTGTTGGCTGCACCGTGCTCCCTGGGAAGGCTCAAGGGAGAATCCTTCCTTGTGTCTTCTTAGCTTTTGGTGGTGGCTGGTGCCTGGTGCTCCTTGACTCTCAGCTGCATCTCTGCCTCCATGGTCACGTGGAGTCCTCCCTGTGTGTCTGTGTCCAAATTCCCTCCTCTTACAACGACATCCCGCTTTGGATTCGGGCCCATCCTACTCTAGTAAGACCTCTTTTTAACTTGATTACATTTACAAAGACCATATTTCCAAATAAGATCACATTCATAGATATTCAGGAGTTTAGGATATAGCTTTTTGGGGGACAGAATTCAACTCAACACGGCCTTTAATATGGACTTGGATCATCAGGGCAGGCTTCCTGGAGGAAATGAAATTAACCTTTGAAAGCAAGTAGGAATTAGCCAGGTGAAGAATGAGGAGGGACAAACATGTGTGAGGCCCAGGACCAGGGGAAGGTAGGAGCATTCGAGGCAGTCAGGGGCATGCACTCTGGCTAACATATTCACTGGGAGTAGGATGGACATGGGGTAGAGCTGGACAGGGGCCAGATGGTGCAGGGCCCTGTGTTACATGATAAGGGGGTTTGGATCCTACCCTCAGGGTAATGGGAAGACACAAAACTTTCATGCAAAGGGCCATATTGCTATTATAGAAATGTCATTCTTGCTACATGGAGAATTGATGGGAGAGAGGCAGTCTGGGGACTGGGAGACAGGTGAGGGAGCCTTTGTCTTGGTCCAAGGTAAAGAAAATGCTGGCTTAGGAAATAGAGACAAGGGGATGGACTGGGGAGATGTTTATGAAGTAGAATCAACACGAATGTATGATGGAAGGGATATGGGGGATGGAGGAGAGGGACAAACAAGGACTGCAGGCAGGTCTCTGACCCAGGAGATTTCCAGAGAGGATAGATCACACCTCCCAGGGGAGCTTATGCCAAGAAGGAGGGGGTTCCCCTCATAAGGGATGTACAAAGATGTTTCGGGCTTTGATGTAAAACGCACAGAGCATTTGCTCAGTGTGAAGTGAAATGCCCAGAGGGCAAGGGGCCTGTCTTTCTTCAAAGAAAACTGCAGGCAGGTCTCCACTGACACGGAAAAAAACACAAATTGTGACATTGTTTGGAGGAAGCAAGTTTACAGAGGGGATGACCCAGGACAGAGGCCTTTAAGACTGGGTCTAGGGGCGGGGAACTCTACATGGGCAGGTGGGGACTGGAGGGGTTGTGGCAAGTGTTCAGAAGAGGAGGCTCTGGGCCTCCGTCTCACCTGATCTTTCTCTGGTCTCTTGAGCTCACGCCATCTTCCCATCCCCCACCCCGACCCCCTTCCCCCTCAGCGCTCTGGGTGGATGATCTCTATGCTCCCCCTGCCCCCAGCCGGCCTGACCTGTCTGCCTTTGGATTGCCACCTCCAGGTCTGCCCAGCTCCTGGGATGCTTCCACCCAGAGCCCGGTAGCAGACATTCCCTCCTGCCCTACTAGTGGCCCTGGCAGCGGCTGGTCTGGCGCCTCTCCCGACAGAAAACAGCTGACCAAGAAACGTGGAAATGAAGTTGCATTTTAGATTCTGAGAATTAGCAGGATCTGGGGACCTTGGGTGAAAAACCCAGGAGAGTAAGAGCTGCTACTTATGAAGCCAGGCAGTGTGCGAGGTCCTTCGTAAGCATCATCTCGTCTGATCTGATTTCCACCCCCTGGGTATCCTTGTGTCATTTTACAGATGAGGAGGTTTTGGGAGTTAAGTGACCTGTCCACAGTCGCAGGACTTTCCCAAGGCCGCACAATTAGTATGTTGCAGAGTCAAGACTGAGACCCAGGTCCGTCTGATTTTAAAGCCTGGGCTGCTCTGCCCCTCCCTTCCCCTGCCTCCCCGGTCCTGCGTGTGACTGTCTCCTTCAGGGACCTTTGTGGCACCTTGTCCCTCTACGGTCCCCACAGCCAGGGTGGGACGGTCTGACCCCAAAATCAGCCCCACAGCAGGCTCACTTGAGGTTTAAAAAAACAAATCAAAACAGATCTCAGAAACAGAAATTATGTTAATCATGCTCATTATCTATCTGTGCAAAGCCACCCATTGTTCTACGGGCTTTTCCCCACTTTATCCTCAGTCTTCGCTTCCACTCCCTTCCTCCCCTAGGTGTTTGCGTCAGTGTGATTTATGGCCTAACATACTCCTGGGTTCTTGTTAAAATCTGATGTTGTTTTGTGGTGTGTATGTGTTTTTAATTTACACTAATGGTACTGTGCTATAAATCTTGTTCTGTTTCTTACACCCCCTCCTTCACTCCGCACTGTGTTCTTAAGATCTATTCCCGCTGCTTTTTATGTGGCTAGTTCACTGCTTCAGATGCCTCCACCACCGTTTTCTTGTTCACTCCGCCAGGCTTCAGCCGACCAGAGACAGCTCCAGGCTGGTCATGCTAGTACACGAGCCTTGTGAATCTGCTCAGGAGTGTTTCAGGCTCTACCCCTGGCAAAGGATTTCGGATTGCTGGGTTATAGACTTTAAACAAACTGAGTTCTGTTTAAATATTTCCATAACACTTTCCAGAATGCCACTATCAACTTGCAAGGGTTCCCATCTCTCTATTTTTTCTCCAACACTTGGTTTCATCCACCTTTCTAATGGTGTAACTCTCTTGAGATTGGTCAGCACCCAGGGGAGGGAATTCCAAGACCACGGGGCTGAGCCAGCCCCCCATCTCAGGATAGCAGCCCTTTGGCTGCTGCCCTCAAGAAGTTTCCACATTCTGGCCCTGCCCTTCCTTGCCCGTGGCATCTGTGAATTCCCCTCTTTCTCTGTCTGTCCTGACTTCTCTAGCCTCGTCTAAGCAGAGTCACCCATCAGCACTGAGTAGAACTCAGAATTAGGGGCACTGTTCTTGTGTCTGGGGATGTGCCTGCCATGTCAGTCTTCCTTTCGGCCCTCGCTAAGTTGGCTCCAAACATAGCTCCTTCCCCATTGGTAGTGTGTCCTTCAGGGCCAGGCCTACAGTGACCTCAGCTTCCTGAGTTTCTGTTTCAGCTACTATCCCATCCCACTCCCCACACCAGTCCACATAGGCAGAAATCCCAGCGTGCTTCCCTCCTTGTGACAGATGATTATTTGCATGTGCGGTAGAGTAACCTGCTGAAAACTTGGTTCTGGTTTTTCGCTGCTGTAGCAAGACATTTTCCTAAACTTCCCCAGGGGGTGGGAAGGACTCATAGGAGGAAACAGTGCTCTCCTACCTCCTACCGCACCACAGCCCCTGACGGGCATGGAACATTCTTTTCTGTTCTAGTGCTTGCTTTCCTCCTGATTCACTATCAAGCTCCACTGTGGAGTTGAGAGGTGGGCTCTGTCCTCTGTGTCTCAGAATTTGACACAGGAAAGGGTCTGATGTTGCGAGCCCCTCCAGGGCTGATGGTAGGTTGAGAACTGAGTCAGACATCTATGAAGGAATCACATTTAAGAGGAAGAGAAAGCAAAAAAAAAAAAAAGCTGATCTTTAGAAAAAGAATAGATGAAGCAGAAGAGTAGAGGAAAGCAGAGATGAGAGAGGATGAGGAACCTGAGAGCAGAAACAGAAACGGGGAGAATCGCTGCTTGACATCTGTGTTGGTTGACTGTTGTCCCAAGTTGCTGCTAAATCTCAGTGTCAGATGACAAGTGTTCATTTCGCCGGTGCATCTTTTAATCAGCTGGGATTGGCTGGTCTAGGCTGGACTGGGTGGGTGGTGGCTCAGTTCCACTTGTCTCTCATTTTCCTCCTGGGACTAATGGGCGGCCCGTGGCAAAGTGCAAGACAAGTCCAATCCGAAGCTTTGGGCATATGACGCTTGTCATGTGGCAAAAGCCATGGAAATAAGGGAAATACGAAGACAGGGGGCCATTAAGCACTCCATCATCAAAACTTTCAGTTCCTGTGAGACTTAATTGTATTCCCTTTATTTTAGTTTATTTGAATTTTTTTCCCTTTGAAACGAAGTTACTAGTCAGATGAGATTCAGGATGCAGGTTAGGTGACCAGCCTGACTTCTCCTTTGCAGCTTCTTTCTTGTGGCAGAAGATCTGGGACCAAAAGACATACTGGAGTCTTGATAAGGGAGAAAGTGATGAATCTGACCAGAAATGACCTGAGAGAAATGACCAGGAAAGGGAGGTTGTCCCTGGAAACTTGCCCAAGTCACCGCATTGGAGGGGGCCTGCAGACTCTGCCCTTCCTGGCCAGTGCCGCTTTCCCTGAGATGGTCTGCAGAGCTAGGGGTACTGTGGGCACAGCAGGAGGGCTTGTCTCGAGGAAGGAGGAGCGGCTGGTGTGAAGTGGACCATGAGTCAGAATCCAGCTGATCAAACTGGGAGTCAGCTTCAGTCCCAGGTCCGACAGAGAGCTGGAGTGGGAGCCCAGCTCCAGGCCCACGCAGAAGGGCAGTCACAGCAAAGGGAGGAGCAGCCAGGAAGGCCCTGGATCCAAGCTCCTGTCAGCACCTGAGGCTTTACCTACCCAGGCCTGAGAAACGAGGCTGTATATGATTCCCAGTGGTGGAGCAGGACCTGGCTCCCATTGGCCCAGGACCGTGTGGTGGAGCCTTCGTGTGTGTGTTTGCATTTTTATCACAGTTCTTCAGTGGGCCTGGGACAGCTAGGTACTACAGAAGCAAGCATCCAGAAGTCTGGATATTCAGGCAAGAGCCTCCTCTGCCTTCTCCCCTTCCTGCCACTTTCTAGGAGGATGGAAGCAGTCGGGGCTGTCCCTGCTGCCTGCTAATGTCACTGCAGAGTTATCGGTGGTCCCTGGGGCCCTATCCCTCACTTACAGCAACGGCTCGGAAGCCAGATCCTTGGGACTTTTATGGGTGATGAGGATGTATGAACCAGAACAAGTTTGACTCCCTGACCCCCCATTGAACTGGCAACAGGAGAAGTGAAATCAATTCTGGTAACCTGAGCAGCAGGAGAAAGCCGGCAAGAGTAACGGGAAACTGTCAAGGTCATTTTCTCACCCGCACAACAGGGAAGAGGAGGGAAAACGAGCCAGTAACAACACAATGATTGTGTATTGATGCCTGGTACGTGGCAGGCCCTGGGCTGAATAATGGGATATGAAAGTGCATGAGATACGGTCTCTGGACTGGTCCTGGTGTAGTCGTTGAGGTGGCGCACATGTAAACAGGTGAATAGACCATGCGATGACGGGAGAAAAGACAGAGTGCTGCTGGCATCTAGAGAAGCTGAGACCAGCCAGCTTGGTCAGGGAGGACGTATCTGCAAGCATAAGCTAAGTTATGCTGCAGCAACAAACTAGCCCTGTATCTCAGTGGTCTAAAACAAAGGCTCCCTTCTCCATTGTAGGTTAGCAAAGCGGTCATTGTTCTGACTCTGGGACCCAGGTTAACAGATCAGCTACTGTCTGGAATGTTGTTAGCAGCCATGCCACAGGGAGAGGAAGATCCAGGAGGGTCTCACGTGGCAAGAAGATACTCAGGCCCAGAATGGACACGTGTCATTCCTGCTTATGAGCCATTGGCCAGAGCTGGTCAACGTTGGACATATTTCACAGAGGAGGAGAACCTTGAGATGAGATTTGAAGAAAAAGTAGGCAATGAGGCAGAGAACAAAGAAGGACTCATGGGCATCAGGGGGACATACATATAAATGTAAGTCCCACTCCAGGAACCCTGAGGACACAGCAAAGTCGGAACCCAGGTAGTGAGGGGTAGGGGGAGGAGATGAGGATGAGGGGTCCTCACTGGGAAGCTTCTTGTGAGACTTGCTTTGGCATTTGGAGTTCATCCTCCAGCAATGTGCGGGCAGCAGGCCTCTTTCATCAGCACAGTGCTGGGGATGCTTAAAACGGAAATACTCGGGAGGGTTTGCGGAGAGCTATATTGGGCACTCAGCTTCCCAGGCAAAGGCCTGCAGTCAGCTGGCCTCAGCCTTCATTGTCTTTGTTTCCCTGGATAATGCTTTTTATAACTCTGTAATATCCAGCACTTGCTTTTATTTTAAAGATTTTCCAAACCCGCTGTTGTGACCAGGGTGCAGTTAGACTGTCTGAGCTGGGATTCTTAGGGTGAATGAAATCATGCTTTTGCTGGCCTTCAGAGACAACATACATGAATGATATCACTGATGCCAGGAGCGTGGGAGCTCCCGGCTGTATGAGAGGGGGCTCCCAGGGCCCCCGTTAGGGCTATGCATCCCAAGGCACCACAAAAGAGGAGAGGGCAATATGGCTTTATGACGAGACTTCTGAGGACAAATCTTACTGAAAAGTATGTACAGCTGCATTTTCAAGTTGCCATCTACTAAGCCTCTAGACAATTCCCCTGTCAACATAAAAGAAGGAGGCTGGACCAGAGGGAGCTGTGAAAGATGTTGCAACATTGGGAGAGCTCAGCCTCCAACACCTGTGTCAACGTGGAGTCCTTGGAGCCACATTGGAGGTGCTGCACTGAGACAAAGGCATGTTCACAGATGGCACCCCCTATTGGGAGAACCCTTAATCACCCTCCCTGTCTCCTTCCACAGTTAGGAGAGGACTTCATTCCTGGTTTCCAAGACAGGAAGTATTAGAGAAAGCACTCTTGGTCTTTCTCTTCCCTACATCACCTTGCTCCCTCTGGGAACTGTATCCTTTCTGTTGGTGAGCTTGGCACCCGCTGGCCACGCGGTCTAGGAAGTGGGGCTTCTACATCACATGGCAGTACCCATCTCTTTCATCCCCTGATCTCTCACACAGACACAGCCTGCACCAGAGAAATGTAAGAAGAGCCAGGGCCCCTCTGCTCTTCCTCCGTACTGTCAGCTCAGCACGGCAGGTCTATTCCTCCTCAAGCAATGCCATCCTCCATTCTGGAACCAGATGGAGAAGTCAGATTGGTCCTGTGATTTGGGCCTGGCTATCCTCACTTCACAGGGTAGGGAGTTGGATATTTCATTTTGACCTCAAATCCAAGCCATCTTCTCCAACACGGTAGCTACTAGGAAGCCCCAGATAAAGCTGATAATTGGTTCCCCATTTGGCAATTTTTGTCTCTTTCCTAGAATCCAAAGGGAAGAGGGTGAGTGATGAGCACTTTTAATTACCAATAGGCAGCATTAACAAGTTTCCTGCAACATGCAAGCCACAGGATTCTGTCTTTCTATACTGGCCCTGGTGACCCATGACCATGATCTGATAAGACAGTCTCGGGACTGAAAATAAGAAACATCAGATCTGTATTTTAGAATGGACCCTCTGGCAGGGTGTGAAGGATGGTTTGGAGGAGAAGGGTTGGACAAGAGCCCAGTTAGAAGACTATGGCAATAATCCATGTCAGAGGTGATGCCTGGAAAAAGTGCGTATCCATCAGAGTTTAACAGATAACATGGAGTCCATAGGAGATATGCATGAAGAGAGGTATTGCAAGGAATTGGCCTACATGATTGTGGAGTTTGGCTGGCAAGTCCAAAACCAGCAAAACAGACCATTGGGAAGGACCAGCAGGAGCTCTCAGGAATGGGGTGAAGCTGGCACCCACAGGTAGCCCTTCTTCTTCCTCAAGGAAGCCTCGACTGCTATTAAGACCTTTCACCTGATTAAGGCTGGCCCACCCAGATTATCAGGGTGGGGGTAATCTCTTACTTCTAGTCAACTGATTAGGGACTTGAATCACATCTCAAAAATACCTTAATAGCAAAACCCTGATTAGTGTTTGATGGAATAACTGGAGACTGTGTTCTAGTCAAATTGACACATCTATCTTCCTTATACCAGAGACTCCAAACTTTCAGAAGGCTCACTAGAGAAGCTTTCACAGGCCTTTGGCTTGGCCTTGTCTGTGATCATAATAGCATAACAAGCTCCAGAGTTGGCTTTTTATCAATTGCCACCTGACATAGGGAGGACCCTGGCTGAGGAAGCAAGGTGGCTGTTATGAATCTACCCAGAGGTTCCAGTAGAAGGGTTTACATAGCCCCCAGGCAGAAGCTCCAAGAACTGAACTCCCCCTCACCTCCAGTGTAACATGGGGATCCTGATACTTACTTCAAAGGGTGTTTTTAAGCTGGCAGTGACCTATCAGCAGTCACGCACTGTGCAAATGTATCAGAGTTTCTTTCTCATATGGACCATGAAATGGTTTATAAGTATCAGCCTCCAGTTCTAAACGTCTTCACTCATCAGACTGATACTCCTTACCTATGACTGATCATCTGTAGTTGTGTTAATATACTAGATTCCAGCAACATAATAATAAAGCTCAACTTTAAAAAGCATTATCCGATATTCTAGAAAGTTAGACAGAGCTATTTTAAGAAGTGTGGTAGAAATGACATTTATGTGACTTGTTTTGTACATAACCTTGGAAAACGCCTACTTCTTCTCACATCTAACTGAAATGTCGCCTCCTGGGTGAGGGCTGCCCTCATCTCCCCAGGCTTGGTTATGTACTTCATCCAAGTAGGGTACATAGTCCAAGGATGAGCATAGATGATGGATGTCCCAACACAGACTTGACCTCATGCTGCTTGCCTTGTCTACTCCAACCCCCCCCCCACCTATCACTCATTCAGCATCCATATTCCTGCCTGTTGGTGTATTTGGAACCCCACTCCCTTTGGTGAAGAGGGTCTGAGTACCTGTTCCCACTACGCTTGATGTCTGTTGTCCCTGAGGAACTGAGCCCCTGGTACCCAGGACAACATCAGGCTGTAACTCCTTCCCTCCTATGGGTGGTCTACCACGTTTTAGGCACAGTTCTGAGTGCTTAACAGAGTATATCAGTTATTCTTTAATACAATACTAATAGCAATTGACATGTGTATATTTATCTCTATGGCTTTCTGTATTTCAGACACTTTTCTAAAAATTTGGGATATGTTAGCTTATGTAATCCTCATAATTACTCTATGAATAGGTACTATTATCATTCCCATTGTATAGATGGTAAAACCAAGTTTAAAGGACTTGCCCAAAGTCATACAAATTGGTGACAGTCAAGTTCACCTCTCCATAGCTGTTGTCTTTAACCACTACCCTGTATTAACTCCATGAAAACAGCCTAGAATTTCCTATTTCTACTTTTGTTTCCTTTTTCTATTTTTGCCACCCCAGTCTCCCCCCCCCCCCACAAACACATACACACACACATCCAGACACATTCAGGCCCCTAAGATATAGATACTACTGTTAGTTTGGACTTTGCAGGAACTTAAACTTTGTGATCTGGGCTTTTGAGCCCCTCAATTAACTCTGTTGCCTCCTTACCTCCTGTTTCCATCCCAGCCTCACTCCCCACCCCATCAGCCCTCCAGGAGCCACAGAATCCTATGACTACTGCAGCCAAGTCCACATGCCCCATGATACTCAGCACAGGGTTCTTCCCTCCTTTATTCCGCTGCACTGTCTTATGATCGTGTCTCTGTCTCTTCCTGGATCTGAGAACGCCTCTAGGGCAGAGATTGCATCCTATCCACCTTTCTCTCCTCAGATCCTGACTCAAAGGAAGTCATGGAAGAGTGAGTAGATCTGTCACCTTACTTGGAACATCTTGTCTTTAGAACAGGGTGGAAATAGGATTAGAGGGTGAGTGAGCCTGCACGGTTGCTGGCTGAATGGAGAGCAGCAGTTGCATTTCCACAGAGAGCCAGAGGGACTTAAGGGACTGAAAAGTCACATCAGAGCTCTGGCTCTGCCCTAGAGTCAAGAGAGAGAGGAAATGTCTCTGCCAGGGACCACCCCTTGCTTCTCTCCAAATATCACTGTCTGATTTCTCTGCCATTTACATTTATTGAAATTCACTATTATTTCCAGGAAAAGAATGACAGAAATACAAATGGCACTACCATAAATAAGTTAGAGGAAGAAAACAAGGGAAGGAGAACCAGAGGGAGGAGGGAGAAGTGACAAGAGGAATGGAAAGAGGGGAGGGAGAAGATGGGGAAGCAGCAAACACAGGGGAAAGGGAGAATATTTTAGGATGGGCTTCCTGAAGCTACATGGTTTGGTTGTTCAAACCAAGATTGTTAGTGGATTCTAGTCACAGCTTCACCCTCAGTCTCCAGAGCCTCAGTTTTGCTTCCTGTAAAATGGGCAGTAACAAACTTCCCCCAACTCTACACTCCACGAAGAAAGACTCAGGTGTGATCTCAAGAATGTGGTGATGCCACAAGACCTCCTTCCCTTCCCAAGAACGTCATGAATCTTGTCAAGTTTCCTGATTTGAGAGAGCTCCTCAGACTTCCAGGGGGGCTGCGGAAGGCAAATTAGCTTCATGCTGCTCTTGGTTTGGAAGGTAAGTGGAGCAGAGCTATCTGGACTCCACCTTCCAGGGGGCTGCACAGAAGGGTCTCTTGGCAGGAGCAGCAGCTTGGAAAGAAAACAGGGCTTGAGAGAAGGCACTGGAGCATTTTGGTCTCTTAAAAAATGTTGAAGAGCCCAGAGAATTCTTGTTTACATATGTTAGATTTATTGATATTTATCATATTAGAAATTCAAACTGAGAACACTTTAAGACACCAGAATACACAAGCACACACTCCATCAGCCCTCGGAAGGGTGACATCATGAGACATTATGTAGACCCTGGAGAACGCCACTGTACACTACAGAGGGAGTGAGAGTGGGAAGGCAAATGACACTTGGTGTGGTTACAAAAAGAGTTTTGGTCTCACAGAAAAGTTCTAAACCCTGAAAAGTTCTCAGGAACCCCTATGGGTCCCTGAACCACACTCGGAGAACCTCTGAATGAGGGACACAAAATGTATGTGATGAATTCCTGCGTCACTCCTCAAGCCCTCAGACCAGATGCCGAATGATGGAATCACAACTGTGATCGAATTTCTTGAGATACGTGTATCAGTTGATGTGCAGACAAGCCAGGATGGTTCATCCAGACAGAGGAGGAACCCAGGAAGAAGCATGGTGGGGAAATTGTAGGAATCAGGGAGGGCCCTGAATCCACATGAGCTGTGAAATTTGGAGGTTTGGACCCAATGTGTGTACATCTGCCAGAAGCAGAAAGGCCCCATGTATCATCTAGATTCAAGCTTGTGGGGTCAAAAATTTAACTTTGCTCAAAGACCTTAAATTCTAAGGCAGCACCTCTGGTCCCTGCCATGAGGTCCGAGTCTGCCCTCAGTCTCTCATCCCGTTTCCTTTCCCAGTGCTAGAGAAAACAGGGCTGCTGCAGCCAAACTAAAATATCTAGTTTTTTAAAGCCTGAGTAACAGCTGTAGTTTGCAAGGAGAAAATTGCATACGCCTGTCAGAATGGGAGAAGGTTCCAGGGGCCCCGCGTTGCTTCAGCTTTAAGACTGGGCTGATGCCCGCGGTTCTGTTTGCTTTCGGCCCCATCGAGGGCCAAACTGGTACAATAAACAGGAAGTCAGTGGGGAGCATTTATGAACATCTGTCTTTAGGGAGGAAAGAGAGAAACTGAGTGCCTGACTGTGCCTTATTGCTAGGAAGTAGGGGAACTGAGGGTCCCAGCCCAGCATCCTCCAGTCCCCTAGCCTAGCAGCACTTGGAGGAAGCTTTGCTTTCCCAGGTCACAGAGCTCTGAGGCAGAAGGCAAGAAGATCAGGGCAGGTGGTAAGAACGGTGTTAGCCTGGTCGTCTAGATGAGGCCCTGGGGGTGAGAAGGGAGATGACAGTCGCCTGGCAGGTTCCAGGGCGGCCTTTAAAGTGCTTCCACGGGGACCGGTGTTTTCTGTTACGTGACATTTGTCTGCCCCTTCCTGGCTTTGGGGTTGACACTGGGGACTGCCCCCAAACCCACTACTTCTCTGGGTGCCGCTGCAGCCTCTTCCCACAGGGTCTGCAGATCCCTGGGGCAGGGCAGGCAGGGGGCGGGGCGGCGGTTGCCTCACATGTGTCCACGGTCCTGTTGGATCCTCTCCCTTGGGCTCCACTGAAAGGCACGGAATCTGTGAGCACGACCCGTGGATACGACTGAAGTATAGTTTTATTTTTGCTCCCATTCGCCCTTTAAAATTTATTCAGTGAGGACCATTTCTCCCTTGCCTGAGGATGAAATCTCTGTCTCAGGCAGGCTCCATAATTTTCTCCTGGCTTTCTGTAATAAAAAAGGATCTCTGGTCACTTTATATCACAAATACAGTCTCAAATCAGTAATTAAAATGGTCTAGTCCTAGATAATAAAAATTCTGAACTTGTTTCAATGCCAGCTTCTCTCTCCTGCTCCCAGCTTGGCCAGTGAAAGAGGTCCTCTCCCTTTGGAGTAGAGGCAGGGTCTTTGTTTAGCTTCTGAGCAGAATTTCTCCTTCTCTCCCAGCTGAACTGGGGATTTCTGAGGTTTCCAATCCCTTGAGAAATTGGCTCAAGTGAGAGGTGGGATTGGAGGAAGGGAATTTTTTTTTTCCGGGGTGGGGGAGTGGGTGGAGCAGTTCAGACTCACGCAGATCCCCCGGGGTCTGGTTTTGTAGCAGTCTCTGCCTCCTAGCATCAACTCACTGCAGCCCTTTTGCCTGGGTCTAGATGGTCCCTTGGCAGAATTTGGACAGCTCCAGGCCAGCACTCTCTCCTTAAAGAATTGTGCGTCGAAACGTGGGGAAAGCCATCCTAGACATGTGTCCTGGTAAGAGTTGACTTCATCCCAGCTCCACAGTGGGTCCTCTGGACTTAAGTCAATCAGCTCATTCTGTCCTTCTTGCCACAGGGACTGGCTCAGCTACCAGCACATAGCTGATCAGAGCAGGGAGGGGAGAGGAGACATATGCTAGGGATTCTGCTCTGGAAAACATGGTCTCTGTTCTGTGAGAATGGCTGAAGAAACCACCTCTCTCTGCCTGGACAGTGGGGTTTGAGGCTGAAAGGGCTGGAATTGTGGCAGCCATTTTGCTACCATGAAATGAGAGCATGGAGCGCCAGGGGGCCACCATGAACCACATGGGCCCTGAGGATGAAGCTGAGACTACAGAAGGCATGTGCCTTGATCATGAGAAACCAGATCCTGGTGACGTCATTTGAGTTATGAGATCAGCTTTCCCTAAAGCAGGGGTTCTCAAGGAGAAGCTGATGGTGGCAATTCCCTGGGGACATTTGGCACTATCTGAAGGCATTTTGGGTTGTCATAACTTGGAGTTTACTACTAGCATCTAGGGGTAGAGGGCAGGGATACTACTAAACATCCTGCAATGCACAGGATCCCCCCCCCCACACAACGAAGAAATTATTTGGTCCCAAATGTCAGTAGTGCTTGTTGGTGGTCTAAAGCCCAAACTATATCTAGACTTTTCAATTACATGAGCCAATGTGTGTCCTTTATTTTTTGAATCAGTTGGAGGTGATTTCTTTGTGATTCGAAATGGAAAGAATCTTAACTGATAGTTTTCAAAATGCCATGTCTCGTTCCTGCCCCAAGTGCCCTACTCTGTGCCTCTCCTCCGTCTTGCCGGTTTCCTCTTAGGTATATTGACAGAGCAGCTCCTGTCTCCTTGTGAACACTTTTTAGAAATAGTGTCCTGCCCGTTCCTGTGCCTCTGTCAAGAATCCC
Organism: Vicugna pacos; assembly: GCF_048564905.1. NCBI lineage: Eukaryota > Metazoa > Chordata > Mammalia > Artiodactyla > Camelidae > Vicugna > Vicugna pacos. Next base: position 43,301,954 of record NC_132999.1, read on the forward strand.
ATCTCCTCAAGTCTTAAAGATGCTTGGGTGAACGCATTAACAATTTCGCTTAACAACTTCAAGGTCACTGTTTAAAATTTTTATTATGAAGTATTTCAGACCTACAAAACGAGTGATATCATGAGCTCCCGCGTGTGCTCACCTCCCGGCTTAATACATTGGTCCCCTCCTCTAACAGATCCTTCTTCTCTTCCCCAAGAGAAGCTACTACCCTCAGTTTGGTGTTTACCTTCTCAAGCATTGTTATTTTATTATGTCAGCCATTGATGTATTCTTAAGCAATATGTAATACTTTTATGTGCACTTGTATAAATGGCATCATGTGGTATGTATTCTCTTGTGACTAGTTTTCTTTGTTATATGACCCAGAGTCCTCTAGGCTGCTTTAGGTAGCTTTGAGTCTTCCAGCAGTGCCTGGCGTGCCATTGCAGGAATTTCTAAATCTATTTTCATGAAGAAACACATTCTAATTTTTCACAAGTAGAAAGGATGCTGCTCTGAAGATTCATGAGCCTGTATCCTAGAGTTGACATACAAGAGCTTCAAGTGGGGTCACCTAGGAGTGGAATTGTTGAGCTGAAGGGCATGTGCATCCCCAGTTCTGCTGGTTTCAAAGGTCACTTGGATTTTACTCATGCTGAATACATTGTATAAATGATGTTGGAGGGCACAAATACTGTTTTTGGCCTTTATCCATCTAGATTACTCCTGAGGTTCGTAGAGTTTTTGTGTGCAAAGAGTATATGAATAAGTGTGGTAGAAAGATTAATGGTCCCTCAAAGACATCCACGTTCTAATCTCTGTAAATATGTTACCTTATATGACAAAAGGGACTTTGCAGATGTGATTCATTATTTTGAAATGGGAACATCATCCCGAATTATCCGGGTGGGCCCAATATAATCACCATTGTCCTTAGAAGAGAGAGGCAGGCTGGTCAGAGTCAGAGAAGGGGGTTGGGGGTGATGCAAGGGAGGGGCCATCAGCCAAGGAAGACAGGAGGCCTGTAGAAGCTGAAAAAGGCAAATGAACAGATTCTCCCCCACAGCTTTCAGGAGGAACTCTGCTCTGCTGACCTATTTTAGATTTCTGATCTCCAGAACTGTGAGAGAACAAATTCATGTTGTTTTAAGCCACTGAGTTTATGGTAATTTGTTACAGCAGCAATAGGAAGCTAATAAGCAAGACCAACTCAGAACAAAATTGAGAAGGCAAAGCTGGTCTCCAGTGACCCCGCACGCACACGACAGCGCCTGACTTAACAGCAGACGTTTAATAAATGCCTCCCCCGCCCCTTCCCCTTCTCCCTGTTTTCAATCCATCCCCTCCTGACCACTCAGTCTTGTCTTTCGGTTCTATCAAAAGAGGAAACCTCCTAATACTAGTTCTAATGTGAGAAACTCTAAGAGGTCCCCTATGTGCTCTAACCACAGAAAATCACATTTATGGCACACCAGGCACTGCCCACGGTGCCGCCATATGGTAACCCACTTAAACCTCACAACAGCCCAGGGAGGTAAGAATAATAATAAACAACTACTTATTATTATTGAGACCTTATTATTGGTTCCAAGCCCCATTCAAAGCATCCGTTTAACCATACACCTAGGCATGGTCATCTCATTTCTGCTGAAGAGGAAACCAAACAAGGCTAAGTGACTTGACAAAGACTCCCAGAGCTGCCATGTCATGGAACAAAGATTTGTAACCCCAAACCATGTGATCACAAAGGCTCTGCTTCCTTTATGACAGCCTCCTGAGAACATAGCTGTGAAGTGTTTCCCCTCGTCGCACTCAGCTCCAGCCTTCTCTACTCCAATCAATGCCACGTGCCCAGCATGCATCCCACCCCTTCGAATCCCAGAGATACCTATGTTCTCTGCTCAGTGGTTATGTCTGCCGAAGGAGGACCCTGCACGTGCTGTTATTGAAGCATGTTGATAGGATGCCCCCAAGTGCAGCTGTGACTGCAGAAGGTGGGAGGACTCTCCCCCAACTAACTCCCTTCCCCTGCAGACATGTCCTCTTCCATCTGCCACTGCTGACTTTCTGGCTTGCCTCCTCTCCCATCAGAGGCAACTCTCAAAGGGTATCTGTAAGCAAATTCTGATGAGTTGCAATCCTAAATACACGGTGCATGCGTGTGTGCATGTGTGTGTACGTGTGTGTGTGTGTGTGTGTGTGCATATATAAGTGCTTGATTCCTACATAAGCCCCTATATGATGACTGGGTTTGAGCAAAGGTCTCAAGCATGGAGATCACTGCAGTCTTTGATCTGTTGAAACCTGGAGACAGGAGTAGGGCTGTGCGTGAACGAGGAGGCTTCAGTGACCATTACATTTTCCTGACAATGGCCGTTTTGTGGGCCAGGAAAATATCCCATCTCTGATCAGGAGGGAAATGACAACTCAGGTTCCCCCAAAGAGGCAGATGGTTATTTATATCCCCCAAATCCATTGTCCTCTCCCTCAAACTTTGTTGCCCCCCTCCCCCGGATTTATCCTCTCCTTCTTCCTGAGCACATGTGCACACAGAGACTATTTCCCCAACCTCTCCTGCAAGTAGGTGTGATCACATGACTAAGTACAGGGCAATGGAGTGTGAGCAGATGTGACATGTATAACCTCTGGGTCACCTCCAGCTGACAGCAAGCTGCCTTTCCTGGATGTGGCTCTGTTTTTCCCCTCCTGAAGTCTGGAATGCTGATGTGCCGGTGAACCTGGCTTCAACAATACAAATCAGAAGAAGATCTTAGGGGACAGAAGAAAACAAGATGGAAAGGGTCTGGGTTCCTGACTGACTTCATCGAGCAGAGCTGCCCATCAGCCTAGACTGTCTGTCATAAGAGTGAGAAATAAACTTCAACTTTATTTAAGCTACTCTGTCTCGGGGTGTTTTGGTTAAAGAAGAGGAGTAGTTTTACCTTAATTAAAAATAACTACACAGTACACAGCACCAAGAGAGTGATTACTCAGGCTTTACACTTGCAGAAAGGATTAAATTTATCTAGGAGAATAAGCTTTGGTTTTTGACTGTGTGCTTTACAAACTGGATCATTCTCCCATCCATTTCTACTTCACTCTTGACTACAGAGTGCAATTGCATCTTAAGTTGGGGTTAATTTCTAAAGTTAGGGCACAAGGCAAAAATGATTAATATTCAAAGTATATTTTAATACTCTCAGTAAGTCCACTGCAGCAGTGTTTTCTCCCAGCGTTGAACTATGCCTGTTTCTTTGGTTGAGTTCTTGATGAGAACTGACATTTAAGGACCTTAGTTTTGAAAAATATGTTTTGATACAAATGTTTAATTTGTTCTCCACTCCTCCCTCAACTTTTTCTTTCCGGCGGCTGGTGGATAGAATTGAGTTCACCCAGGTTTAACGTGTGTATGAAGCAATTCAGTATAAACATTGGTGGCCAATAGCTTGGCTGCCAAGAAGGAGGTGGACTCTGAATGCTGCAGGCCAAAGAGCTCCCAATCCATCTGGCCTGCTTCAGGTACTGTCTTGCTTTGGGTTAGGGAGCTGGATGCAGTGATTTAATGAGATTGCTTAGAGCAAAGGCAGACAGCCCCCAGAGTGACAGAGGAGGCAATTGCTGGCATAGGTAATTTTTTCTGTCTCTTTCTCCACCCTCTCTAAAATCTGTCCCAAGTATATACTGATTTAGACTTAAAATTCCACAATTAAAAATCTCCTTATTCTCACTTATTGCTTTAATAAATGCTACAAACAAATCCTCACAGTATTTTTCACTTTTATCATTTATATACCATTTTTACAACCTCAGGATCACTTATTAAATGTTCAGTGTAGACATTTGGTAAAGAAAAAAAATATTACCTATCTTCCCATCACCTTGCCCTAACAACTATCTTCATTTTAGCGCAATCCCTTTTAGTCTTTGTCCAAATGGATTTGGACAAATTTGTTATTAATTATGATAATATTTATATTTAGGTCAAACATACTATCTGATATTTGGCTTTTTATTTAAAACGTACTATCAATATCTTTCTATATAGTTACATCTTTGTCGTTTTAAGAGCTTCACAAAAGCCTATTGACTTTATAAACTATATTTTGCTTTACAGCTGCCACAATCTATAATAGGCAGAAGATTATGCACTTCTCAGAGTTGCTGAGAGACTTACGTGGACGTGTGGTGCTTAGCCCTGTGTCTGGCACATCACAGGATTGGTGGAGAGCACTATTTTTGGACCCAGACTTCCTAGCTTGAATCCCAGCGTCACCTCTACCTAGACGTTTAACCCTTGAGAAGTTACTTACTGTTTCCGTGCTAGTTTCCTCAGCTATAAAATGGAGATGATAATAAGCTTAGCTCATAGGTTTGTCGTGAGACTTAAATAAGTAAGTACTGCATGTGTTAGCTGCTACTGTCATTGTTATTTTCATCCTTTTAACTCCTGTCCAACACACTTGGTCTCGGGCAAAGTCTGAGAGCCAACCTTTCCAAGTAATTCAATTTCATGTTTTGTGGCTTTATCTAGAACTCCCACAATAACGATGAACGATTGTAAGGTTACCTGGCATGATTGTTCTGTTGCTTATTTTAAAGTTGTGTTTCTAGAATTACCATGAAGCATGCAGCTGAGTTTTTGTATACAATTGGTATTCATTTTCATATAAAAGTGGACATTTCTGTCCCTTTCTTTAAAACTCTTTTAACATGATAACTGTTAGATTGTATCAAGTGCTTCATAGCACGCTTTGAAAGGACTGTGTTGTTTCCTGCTTAACCACTGAAGTGCTGAGCATTTGTTCTGAATAAGATCTGCTAGGTTAGGTTTAATTATTCTCTTCGTTTCGATGTCATGTGGATTTGTGTTCTTGTTCTCCTCTCCTACCTTTGCCTGTAGCCTCCATACACGCATGAAAGGGTACGAGAGCTTTGGTGAGGTTCCACTGGGCACTTCAGCCAGCGCACAAACAAGGGCCAAGCGTTGATGTGAAGACCGCTCTTACTAACGGTGAAACACTGACATTGATAGACTAGCAACAGGTGACCAGCTAAAAGAATTTAATGCATTTTGAGTGTTTATTTACTTAATATTTGAAAACTAATCACAGTGTTGCAGTAATGTGTAATGTAAAACATTTCACCCATTTTAAACTTAAAAGGGTTTCTTGTATGTGGTTCTCTGCCTGTTACAAGAACAGGTTTTGACAGAATCGCCTTAGATCCTTGGAAATCTGTGTTTAGTTGTAGGCAACACTGCCTGACTCTCGCAAGAATTTTTTCCAGGACTCATTAAGTGTTGTATTACTAGGAATATGATTGTTCATTGTGTTCACAACAGAATACGTGCATCAATAATAAAATAGGCAATATTAATAGCTATGAAGTTCTTCTAGACCAGCGTATGTTATGCCACATATGATTGATATGAATAGAGTTCCTCATTTTGCTGGAATAAATCATATATGCTTCCGGTATATTATTCTTTTAACATAGGGCTGATTTTACTTACTGATATTTAATTTCAATACTTTGTATCTGTATTCAGGTATAATGTTGACACAGATACTGCTTTATTGTCATATCTTGATCATATTTCAGGCTTTGTATCATACTGACCTCATAGATCATTATGGGCACCCTGAAACTCTTTTCTTTGTTTTGGAACAGTTTATAGCACATAGAAATCATTTGTATTAGGAATAAGTAGCAATAACATCTTTATGATCCTTGTAAATAATCTCCAATGTAAGCCTAATACTGTTTTCCATTTTTCCTTGCATGAAGTTTGGAATGCCATGTTTTTAAAGACATTTTCCCCCTATTTTATTGAGCTTTCAAATTACCTGATAGTTTGGTATAATATACCTTTATAAGTTAAAGAATCATTTTATATTGGTTGTTTTATGTCAGCTTTCTGATTTTAATATTGTTTAATATTTTTATATTGTTACTTTGAATTTGTTTTAATTAGCTTTACTAGCCTAGATTTCTTTATTTTGTCATTTGCTTATTTTTCCCTTTCTTACTTCCTTTGAATTTCTGTTGCTGGTACCCTTGGTGACGTCTGCCTTGCCCATATAACCTCGCCTCTTTTCCGGAGCCACAGATGTTTGGCTCATACAAGCACAGGTCTTCCAAAAGGCAGACTAACCATTAGATTCTTACTCACTAAAAACGCACTTCAGAGACCAAAAGACTGGAAACTGCAGCATCAGAGTGTGTATGGACTGATATTGTCACCAGCGAAGCCACATGCAAACTGAAATTAAGGGAAAGGATACCAGCCTGAGCTATGGAAGCTGGTAGGGAAAAGACCCAGATGTGAAGCAGAGCCCAGGGACAATGTAACCCCAGGAAGAGGAAGATGGAGAATCTCGCTGCCTTTTGTCCTTCCAGTTCCCATGAGGTCTGACTATATTTCCTCACCATGAATTTCCATGAGGATCTTCCTCTATTTTTATATAAGTCCATTTTATCCTTAAACCAGAGTTTCTGCTTCATGCAACCAAACATGTCAAGATATTCCCTTATGTTTTTAAGCTTAATGCTTATTTGACTTTTTTGATTTTTTAAATAAGAAGAATTTAAAATAATTAAAAGGCTAAAGTAATACAAATTCATTTTTTCTCTCTGTAATTATTCAGAAATATTCAGGCCACCTGATTCTTTGATAATCGTTTCTTCGCCCATTTTCCCATATGCCTAGCAGCCAATACTGTCCGATGTCCTACAGTTCATTCTCAATAGAGTTGCCTTAAGTTCCTCCCAAGTAGGGAAGGTACCAGACTTTCATTTCATCCTCCTCCTGTTTCTCTGAATTAAAAATCCAAATTAGGCAAAAATAAAATGCTTATCTCTGTGACTATATACCTACAACTACATAGGAAAAAAGAAAAATGTTATCAGTGGTTATCTGCAGGTTTTATGTTCTTGTTTGTCCCTTCCTATTTTCTGCCAACAACAAGAATGCATGATTCTATAATCAGATAAATGCAGTTATACGATACTAAAAAAATGAAGAATTAATTTTCTGAGTCTGACTTTGCTGTACTACTGGGGTTTTTTTTATACGTAGTTTTTTGTTTTTATTGACTTCCACATTTGCTATCATTTCACCTAACTGCAGTGTTGCAAAGTGTTTTTTTTTCACTTATGAGCTTTAAAAATATTTTGACTGTTTTAACTTTTATTACCAATACAGCCCTATTTACCCGACCACCAGATTTGGAAGAAATAGGGTCACAACCCTTGTTACCATCTAGTCTTACGGATTCTGCTTTGTCTTTCTCAGGCACTGGTAAAACATGAATGGATGATGCGGGTGCATTTGTTTGTTCATTGCTTTCAGCAACTACTTGTGTAGGGCTTACGGCATGCCTGGTACTCTCCTAGGGTTTGAGGATACAAAAACGAGTAAGACACATAACACCCATTTTCATGGAGCTTATTCCAATGGGAGAGACAAGCACATAAATCAGAATATAACATAAAGAAATAAGAGCTACCCAGAAAAAAGTGCTTAAGTGGGGTATGATAGCAACTGGATATTCATCTTTTCAGTGGCCAGATTTATAATATTTTAGAGGCCATACTTAAAATGAAATCCGAAAATATAGGGAAACCACTCCAGGGAGCAGAGGCACTGGTGTGAAGGTTCTCATGCAGGATGGGCCCAGATATTTGAGAAAGACGAAGAAGACCAGTTGGCCGAGTGGACAAGAAGCGTGGTAAACGATGAAGCTGGAGAGGTGGGCATGAGGCAGTTCACAAAGGTGCAGACCAGTGGAAGGAGTGTGGACTTTGGTTTAGGTTGGCTATGAAGCCATTGGAGCATTTTAAGCGGGAAGTGACACGATTTGTTTTGTGTATTAAAAAGATAGCTCCAGGGCTTCTGCTCTGGACAGATGGAGTACATGTACTTTTCCTAGTCTTCCCACCAAGTACAACTGAAAAACTCTGAACACTGTAAAACAAATATAAGAAAACTCTGAAAGGCAGAGAGAAGTGAGGTTGGCTGGAGGGCTCAGGACCTGAGGAATGACACCGTGGTGAATTCTTTGTTTTTAATTTTTAAAAGTTTTAACTCATATATCCCAGACTTGGAGCTGAAGTTGACAAACAACCCTTAAATGGACACTGACAAAAGACCACGAAAGAGTCAGGCTAACGAAACAGAAAACTCTTAGAAAATAACCTCTCTATTCTAGCCAAACACCACAGGAAAGGGGGTGGCCCCAACCAACCCACACCAGCAAAGACCAAGTGAGGAGCCTAGACTTCCACCCTTGCTTGGCTGTAATAGGCCATCCTACCCTTCCTTTTCAGAAAGGTATCAGTGAAAGCCAAATGGGGAGCCAGAACTCTGAACCCCTCCTGGCAGCAGCAAAGGACATATCCCTCGGGTGTTAATAGAGGCTGAGTTTGGAACCTGGACTTTCACCCTTACTTGACAGCAATGAATTGACCCCATCCTCCTTCCCTTGGGGAAGCAGTGTCAGAAGAAGTCAGCTGAGGGAGAAGATTTAAATAAGAGTTATAACATAATACCCAAAGTGTACAGGTTTCCACAGAAAATTCCTTGTCATACCAAGAATGGAGAAGAGCTCAAACTAAATGAAAAAAGACAATCAACAGATGCTCACCCTGACAGAAGTTAGAATCATCCGACAAAAATTTTAAAGCAACTATCATTAAAAAAATGCTTCAATGTGCGATTATGAACACACTTCAAACAAATAAAAAATAAAAAGTTTCATCAAAGAAATAGAAGACATAAATAAAATTAAATGGAAATGTTAGAACTGTAAAATACAATAACCAAAATTAAAAACTCATGAACAGACTCAACAGCAGAATGGAAGGGGCAGAGGAAGGAATCCATGAAGTGGAAGATAGAGCAATAGAAATTACCCAATCTGAACAACAGACAGAAAATAGATGAAAAATAAGTGAATGGAGCCTCAAGGATATGTGGGATTATAGTATTCATGTTATTGAAGTTTTGGAAGGAGAAGAGAAAGAGGGAAAGAGTGAAAAAGTACTCAAAGAAACAATGGCCGAAATCTTCCCAAATTTGACAAAAGACGTAAACATAAAAAGTTGAGCAAATCCCAAACAAGGTAAATCCAAGACAGCATAGTTAAAGTTCTAGAAGCTAAGAAAAAAAATTGAAAGCACTGAGAAAGAAAAAAACATCTGATGTATAAGGAAAAAAATTCAGATGACACTGGATTTCTCAACAGAAACCAGGGAGGCCAGAAGGAAGTGGCACAGAATTTTTTAAGTGCTGAAGAAAAATCTGACAACCCAGAATACCCGGTGAAACTATCCTTCAAGAATGAATGAGAAATCAAGACATATTCAAGTAAAGGAAAACTATGAGAATTTGTCATTAGTAGACATACCCTTAAAAAAGGCTAAAGGAGTTTCTCTAAATAATAAAAGAAGGAACTTTGAAACATCTAGAAGGAAGAAAAAACATCATAGGCAAAAAACATGGGTAAATGCAATAGACTTTCCTTCTCTTCTTGAATTTCCAAAAGAATGTTTGGTGGTTGAAGCAAAAAAATTATAACAGTCTCTGATGTGTTTCTAAATTTATATAGAAGAAATATTTAAGACACTCTGTATTACACATTAGAGAAGATAAAGGGACATAAAGGGAGGGAAGACTTCTATACTTCACTGGAACTGGTAAAATGACACCATGAGAATATATTATGTATATATAATGTACTGCCCATAGCAACAACTAAACAGTCTATACAGTTGGGAAGGTGCTAATGTAAATGGTATTGTATTTTAAATTTCAAATTCAAATTTTTTCATTGCTCACGTATATGAAAGCAATTGACTTAACATATGTTAGCCTTGTATCTTGCAAGCTTTCTATAATTGCTTGTTAGTTTCAGTTTTTGTTGAGTCTTTGGGATTTTCTACATAGGCAATCAACAGAAGTTTTATTTATTCCTTCCCAAACTGTATACATTTTACTTCCTTTTATTGCTTTATTTCATTAGCTAGGACTTCGAGTATGATGTTGAATAGGAGAAGTGAGGGAAATTCTTGCCTTCTTTCTGATCTTAGGAGCATAATTTAGTCTTATCATTAAGTATGATATTAGTTGCCAACTTTTTGGTAGATGTTCTTTATCAGTTGAGGAAATTCCACTTTATTTCTAGTTTTTTGAGAGTTTTAATCATTAATGAGTGTTGAATTTTGTCAATTTTTTTTCTGTATCTATTTCTATGATCAAACAATTTTTCTCCTTAGGCTGTTTTTATGTCAGATTACATTAATTGATTTTCAAATGCAGAACCAGCATTGCATACCTGGAATAAATCCCAGTTGGTTGTGATGTGTAATTCTTTTAATATATTGTTGAATTTTATTTACTAGTGTTTTGTTGGGGATTTCTGCACCTATGTTCAAGAGATAGATTTCTTCAGTTTTCTGTATCTGGTTTGTAGTTTTATTTATCTGGATTTAGTTTTAGGGTAATGCTTGCCTTATAGCATGAGTTGGGAAGTGTATTCTCTGCTTGTGTTTTCTGAAGGAGATTGTAGAAGAATGGTATCATTTCTTCTTTAAACGTTTGGTAGAATTCACCAGTGAAACCATATGGGCCTGATGCTTTCTGTTTTAAAGGTTATTCATTAATCATTCAATTTCTTTAACAGATGTGGGTGTATTAAAATTATCTATTTCTTCTTCTGCAAATTTTGTTCATGTCTTTCAAAGAATTCATCCATTTCATCTAAGTTATCAAATTTGTACATATAGAGTTTTCATTATATTCCTTTATCATTCTTTTAATGTTCATGAGATCAGTACCAATGGACCTTCTTTCATTTCTGATGTTAGTAATTTGTACCTTCTCTTTTTTTTCTTGGTTAACCTGGCTACAGGTTTATCATTTTATTAATCTTTTCAAAGAATCAGCTTTTGGTTTGTTGATTTTTTTTCCCTATTGTTTTCCTGTTTTTGCTTTTATTGATTTCTGCTCTAATTTTTATTATTTATCTTTCCCTGCTTGCTTTAGGTTTTCATTACTCTTTTTTCTCTAGTTTCCTGAGGTGGAAGCTTAGATAATTGATATTAGATATTTATTCTTGTGTAATATATTCATACAATGCTGTAAGTTTCCCTCTAAGCATGGGTTTTGCTGCATCCTACAAATTTTGATGTTGTATTTTCAGTTTCATTAGTTCATATTTAAATTTTTTCTCTTTTTTTAAACAAACAACTCCATGATTTATGAATTCTTCAGGTTTTCACCTGATCAGATTGTCACTGTAAAGTGAATAACACTGATAATGTCATTTATAAGAAATGAAAGAAATAATAACTAAAGAAAAGTTATCTTAGTGTTCCTCTCCAATTAAAAAGGAAGAAATAAAATGTATTATCTAAACAAAATCAACTCAATACACTCACTGGAGAATTACTCTCATCTTCAAATCAATTTCTGTACACCATTAAACTTAATGAAAATCATTCTTAAAATCCCTGAGCAAGTCATAAAAGTGATAATTCATGTATATTTGACAAATCTAACATAAACTAGATGTTTCATGACTGACAGGCATTTGAATGGAGAGCAAATTTTGAGCTCTCTTGAGCTCTCTTTTTTGATTCATATGTTATTTAAAATTGTGTTCCTTAGTATCCAAATATTTTGGGATTTTCTAGCTATCTTTCTGGTATTGATTTCTAATTTAATTCTATTGTGATCTGGGAGCATACTTTGTACATTTTATGTTATTTTAAATTTGTTAAGGTATGTTTTATGGCCCAGAATGTTGTCTGTCTTGGTGAGTGTTCCATGTGAGTTTAGAAGAATATGTATTCTGCTGTTGTTTGATGAGATATTCTATAAATATCAATTAGAGTCAGTTGATTGATGGTTCTGTTCAGTTTAACTATTTTTAACTGATTTTTCTGCCTACAGGATCTGTCAATTCCTGATAGAAGTGTGTTGAAGTATTCAACTATAATAGCGTCTTTGTCTATTTCTTCTTGCACTTATATCACGTTTTACCTCATGTATTTTGATACTCTGTTGTTAGGCACATAACACATGAAACATTATTGTGTATTCTTTGAGGGTTGACCTCTTTATCATTAAGTAATGCCCCCCTCTTTACCCCTAATAATTTTCCTTGTTCTGAAACCTGCTTGTCTGAAATTAATGTAGCTATTTCTGCTTTGTTTTGATTAACATGGCATATCTTTCTCTATCACTTTACATTTTCCCCCTGGCTTCCTTCAAGATTTTCTCTTTGTTTTTGATTTTTCTGCAGTTTGAATATGATATGCCTATGTGCATTTTTAAAAAAAATTTATGCTGTGTGGTATTCTCTGGGCTTCCTGGATCTGTGGTCTGGTGTCTGTCATTACTTTTGGAAAATTCTCAGTTATTACTTCAGACATTTCTTCTGTTCCTTTCTCTTTCTTCTCCTTCTTGGATTCCTATTGCCTATTTGTTTCACCTTTTGTAATTGACCCACAGATCTTGGTATTCTGTTAAGTCTATTCCACTCTTTTTCTTCTTCCCGTTTCAGTTTTGGTAATTTCTATTGACCTCTCTTCAAGTTCACCGATTTTTTCCTCAGCGATGTCCAGTCTATTGATGAGACTATCAAAGTCATTGTTTATTTTTGTTACAGTGTTTTTGATTTTTGGCATTTCCTTTTGAGCCTTAGAATTTCCACTTATCTGCTTATATTATCCACCTGTTCTTGCATGATGTCCACTTTTTCCATGAGAGCCTTTAGCATATTAATCTTAGTTATTAAAAATTCCTGGTCTAATGATTCAAAAATCTCTGTTTTATCTGAGTGTAATTTTGATGCCTTATTTATCTTTTTAGACTGTTTTTTTGTCTTGCCTTTTAGCATGCCTTACATTTTTTGTTGAAAGTGGGACATTGTGTGTGGGTAATAGAAACTGAGGTAAGAAATCTTTAGTGTGATCTGGCCAGGGGTGACACCATATTTACTATTTGCTGTAGTTGTGGGTGCTAAGGCTTCCACTTTTTCTGGTGTCCTTGTTTTTGTCCCCACAGTTGTCTTTGCATTTCTCTAGAAACTGCTTCTCAAATAGGCCTTGAATCTTGCAGTTTTTCTGCTATGATCTTCTGTTGTTATACAGGAGTTCTCATGGTGGTGAGATGTGAGGGAAGGAGAAGGTTTCTATAACCCTGTGATTAGGTCACAGTCTCTTAGTGGCCTCTGTCCCAGGGCTGTGACCTTCACAACTGCTTCTCAGCAGCCCTATCACTCTTTGGCAAGACAAGAAGTGTACAAGGGCTGAAATTGGGTATTTTCCTTCCTCCAGGTAGCTGAGGCTCTGTTAAAGAAGTTTCCCTTGCAGGCAGGTAACAAACAAAAAGATCTGGGCACAACATTTCAGAAAGATCACTTTTCTCCTTCACCTTTGGGAAGCAGGATATATTTCTATGATCTTCATAGTGAGAACCTGGTGGGGCTCCTGGTTTCAAAACTCACAAATGTGTGGGGAGCTCCCTAAGACTGGGCCCGCAGGAGTTTTGACTCTCAAACTAGACCCCACTAAGCTTCCGGCAGTATATCAATCAGTTTTTTTCCTACTCTTCCTTGACACCCACAATTTCCACTTCCAATTAGCTGTGACTCTCTTTATTCCTCGTCTCTCCAGTTTTGGGGGGGATGCCCAGAGACCTTAACTCTGATGGATCTAAGAAGAATTGTTGATTTTCAGTTTTGTCAGTATTTTTCTTGCTGTGAGGATGGAAGTGGAAACCCCCACTTGTTGGAGTAGATATACAGTAGATATACATGTTGGAGTAGATAACAGATGCCCCTGAGTTGTTTGTTAGAATTATGTTTAAGTGGTTAGAAATAATAGGTATATAGTCCAGGGAAAATTTTTAAAATAGAGAAAATTAATTTTGATCCATTCATTTAGTCAACAAGTATTTATTGAGTGTCTGCTAGGCTCCAGACTCTGTTGTAGGCAATGGGGATACAATAATAAAGATCACCTTTGTTCTCAAAGAACTAACATTTACCTGGGAGAGGTGCATGATGAACCAAGTTACATTTATTTTCATTATAACTCCAGGTATTGCTAAATACCCTAAAGCAAGACAAGAGGATAGAGAGAAAGGGTAGGTGGGTGGGGCCATGCTATTTGCCATTAAATGATCAAGAAAGGCCTTTTTGAGGGAGTAGTTTAAGCAGAAGTGTAAGGGATTTAGCCTTTGGATTTTATTATACGTGTGGTGGAGAGCCACTGAGGGTTTGGAGCAGACAAAAGATATGACCTCACAAACACAATGAAAGAATCACCCCAGCTGCTGTATAGGAAACAGACTGAAGGGGAAGCAGGGACATCAGTTAGAAGCAGTCATCCACTCCAGAGCTAATGGGCGAGGTTGGTGGCCACAGGAGTGGTGAGTGTGGTCAAAGATGGGAGGTGTCTGGAAAGTTGAGCCAGTTAGAAAAACACAAAAGAAGGGAAATTTTAAAAATACTTCTAATTTCTTTTTAAAAATTTTTTTAAACTTTATTTTCTTTTATTTTTGAGGGGGAGGTAATTAGGTTTATTTATTTATTTATTACTTTTGGTGGAGGTACTGGGGATTGAATCCAGGACCTTGTGCGTGCTAGGCATGCACTTTATCACTGAGCTATACCCTCCCCGCTCTAATTTCTTCTTTCAGAATGAAAAATCTTATTACTAGTTGTCTAACTTTCTTGGTTTTTAAAAAATATATATATATCTAATATTTTGTTTGCTACTTTATCATATATTATAAACACTTTCTACATAAATTCTATTCTAATACATAATTTTCATAAATACATGATTTTGACTATGGAATGCACCAAAACTTAACTTTACCCATCCTCTATTATTGGACTTTTAGGCTATTTTCAATTTTTCAGTTTGAGAGACAGCTAGCATATATGTTTAGTATTTAGCTAAATATACACACTCTTATTTATTACTTTAGGATACTTTCCTAGATGCAGGTAAAGTGCTTGAATGTTCTTAACAATTTTAATATGTATTTATTAATCATTCTCCAAATTATCCTCTCCGGCGGTTTATGAATACCCTTCCCACAGCAGCCTTATTAAGCATTATCTATCTAGTCACCACAGAGCATTATCATTGCATTTAATCTTTGCCAGGTTTCCAGGCAAACAATGTTATCTCATTGTTTTAATTGGCTGTTCTTTGATATAAGTGAGGCTGAACATTTCCTTGACCGTATCAATTTACTGTCCTCTGGTCTTTACGCTGGTCGCAGCTCACCTGTGCTGGCATGAAGGACATAGTAGTGGAAGTGGCCTGGCTATTTCTACTACAAGTGACAAACAACCCATCTCACATAACTGAAAAGTCCAGGGGTAGAAAATCCACATTCAAGTCTAATTGGATTCAGAGCCCAAAGGCTGTTTTCTGGGCTTTGTTTCTCCCTGTCATCCTTAATTCTGCTTTCTACTGAGTTATGCTTTTGATCTCCAGCTCCTATGCTACCTCCATGGTGGCAGCCACTTCAGGAGCTTACTCCGCTCGGCGTCAAGTACAGCTGGCATATAGGCCTGCACTTTCCCAGAAACCACACCAGAAGCCTCAGGCACCCCATCGGTTCCGAGGGCTGAGCTGCAGACCCTGAGCCAAGCCTGGGGAGTGTGGGGCTCTAGCTGGCTTGGGTCTGGGTCACACATTCTGCCCTGGGAACTAGTGGTAGAGTCAGCCTCATTTGAAATGGACTGAGAGGTGGAAGGCAGGGAGCCTCAACTGAACACTGAGATTTCGTTATCGCTTTGGGGCAAAAATGGGAAACTTCCACCACCAATTTCCACCACAAAGGAAGTAAAGAATCCTTCTGTCTCTCTACTCCCTCAGGTTCACTGAATTCATCAAGGACTCTTTCTAATATCTATGGCTCTTGGCTGGGCAGGGCAGAGTGGCTAGCCAGCCTCATCTTTAATGTAATGCCATGCAGTCCATATTTATGCAGTACATACAACAGGTAGAGAAACAGCAATGGTGCCGGACAAGGAGGACAATATCAAGATGTTTAAGACGTGGTCTCACACCTCAGTGAGTTTTCATGGAAAGAGGCAGAAACAACCATAATTCAAAGTAAAATTGAAGTGAAGGCTAAATGCAGGTGAAATGACCCAGGGAGACTGGACAAACTGGGATGGAGAAGGGCACCCTAGGAAGGCTCTGCAGGGGTAGTAATCGGGCTGGGCTGGTTTTCCATAGGTAGAGAGAATGAGGATGAGTCCACAGCATTCAATACATGGTTTCCAAAGCCTTCTTCGCAGAGCTCCGTGCAAATGATGACTTGTAAATTACAGGGAATTAATTGCATCATTTATATTCCCTGCAGATCCAAGCCAGATCTGGTCTCAGGCTCTTTAAAGCAAACAGTACGGCCACATTTCTCCCCTATGGCAGATGTCACTTCTTTCAATTATTTAAGCTCATTTGGACCCAATGCCGAAGTCCAGCTGCCCAGACAGGTACTCTGGTCCATGCCTCAGGTCACAAGGGGCAACGGGAAGGCAGGTCAGACAGCACCAGTCTGGCCCCAGCTGTGTTCACTCTGATTCTGATTGGGAAAGACTTGTTAGTAAACAACCTTCCTAACAGTTACCATTTTTAATTTCTCCTGAAATATTGACAGGAGAAGGCCCCGCACGCGAAAGATAAACGAACCTTGAGAGATTATTCACTGACACAAGGCGCAGGGATGCTCACAGCCAAGCCAGGTTGCCTTATGCAGGGCTGCTCTATCCATTCCCTCTCCCAAATCCCCATCAATAACCCACTAACAATAACAAATTGCTACCTGACACCTTCACTGTGCTACTGGGACCAAGCTCCTGATGAGGTATTCGTAATGAATTCGACCCCTCTCCTTTCCTTTCCTGTTCGTATTTCATGGAGGCCACAGATATTTATGGAGTCCCTGCCTTGTGCCAGGTGCATGATGAACAGGACTGGAGGGACCCTCTCCATGTGATACTGTGTGAGACTATGGAGGGGCACAGACACAAAGAAGCAGAAACTTGCCTTTTCAGACAGTGGGGACTGCTGTGAAGGAAACAAATGGGCTAAGGTGTTAGGAGGTCATTTCGAGGGACTGTGTCCTTCTGGGTGGTCCAGGATGGCCTCTCCAGGGGAGGTGACTTTTGAGTCATAACTTGAATGGTGAACAGGAATCAGCTCTGTGACGGATCAGGGGAAGAGCCTTCCAGAAAGAAGAGACAAGCCAGGACTAGGGGGTGCAAGGGCGCCTGTGAGGTCGGGTGTCATGGGCTGAGAGAAGGCTGGGGGCATCCAAGCACCTGCAGTTTTCCTAGCTGCTCTTTCTTCATCCTCTATCTACTCCCCCTCCTTCTCCCTGCCCCCCTCCCTCGCCCAAGTCTGCAGGATTTCACTCTGTCAGCTCCTTGATCTGTACCTTCCAAACTCACAGACTTCTGGGAGTCCAGGATATTGTGTTTTTTTGAAAGTTTCACTCTTGGCAAGGAGCCAGTGCTATTTCCATCTTGTGTGGAAAATATAGAATTACCGTGAATTATATTGAAAAATTAGATTCATTCACTGCTGTGATAATTTATCTCCCAATCTGTCTCAGAGAGTTAGCAGCTGGTGAGAAAATAAAATGTAATTTAGGCAAAAAAAAATCACTTTTAATCTATGTCTGGCAGGGAGAGAGCCTATTAAGTGAGTTTACTCTTTGCCAATCAGGTGGTTTTCTTCAGCACACCCTCAAATGAAATGTTGTGATGGAGACTAATGGGGAGCTGCCCTCCTTGGATGGGCCCTGCCAACCGTAGGGTGAGAAGTCAGACCCTACTTAAAATTCAAAGCCTCCTAATCGGGACCTCCTCCCAGGGCTCATCTCCCTGAGATCCCTTTGGACTTGCTCTGCTAAAACAAGAATAGACTTTATAGCACTGAGGTTTTCCATGACAGTTTCTGCCTTGAGAAAGGAGGAGAAACGGCCCCCAGTTTTAAGCCTTATCGATTTAAGGTGTTTGAAATATTCCTCTCTGATTGGTAATGACGGCCATTTTTCTTCTCCGGAGTGTCTGATTATGTGCCCTGGAATTGTCCTGACATCACTGCATGAGTCAGAACACTGAGCTAATCACACTCTGCCCGGAGTCAAGTCCAGAGCTCCCTGCCTCTGTGAGTCAGCTCCTCACATCAGTGGGCCCAGGCGACGCCACTCGGGAGCAGCAGGCTTTAGGCTGCACCTGTTTAGACGCTGACCAGTGCCCTTTCCCGCTGCCTCCTGCAGTATCCCAGCAGCCTTCTCCTTCCCCTTGCAAGAGGTCCTGGCCTCCCTGGATGGGGGGGACAGGGTTAGTGCCACGCACCTGCTTCCTGGGACATGAATTCCCTTGGGGGCAAGGCTGCAGGAGTCGGGTAGCAGGCACTTGTTATTTTTCATTCTTCCTGGCTTAGAAACCTGCATCCTTGGGGAAACTGAGGCACAGGGGAGCGAGAATGTTCTGGACTGGAATCAGAAGACTAGAGATGAAGTGGTGGTTCTGCCGTTTGCTTATCGTATGATCTGGGGAGGAAGTCTCTCCCTTTCTGTTGGCTGGAGCTGCCTTATCTATAAAGCGAGGAGCCTGGGTGAGATGGGCATGTTTCCTCTAGCTCAGAGTTTATTAATCCATGAATTTGGAATTTGGGCTTCACCGACGCAAGCCCAGCTCCACTCTGTACCTGCTGGACAGAGAATAGACCTTGCACCTGCACTCGAGTCTCCCTGAAGTCCTTGTTTAAAAGAGGATGTGCTAGGTGCCTTCAGGGAATGGACGGGGACTCTAATTCAGGGAAGGCACTGCGTAGAAGGGTGCATCGATTTCTCACTGATGGCTTACACACCGGGCGCATCTGATGAAATGCCCTGCTGCGTGTTGACAGCTGGTTTCCTCAAAGCAACCTGGGGACTCCCCTGCAGCAGTCGACGGAACCCTCCTGGATGGGAACAGCGAGAGGGAGCCTGGGTGTGGAGGGCCCTCCTACACATCACCTGGTCGACCAGATATCACCCCAGGCAGACCTGTGTCTCATCCAGTTCCCCGAAGATCTTGCTGACTTCTTGAACATGACCTTTGAGGTCAGGCAGAGAGAGAAAGGATTTGATTTAGATTCAGTTTGAACTTGCAGGAAAGCTGGAGCTCTCATTAGGGATTCCACTTGCCCCACTTCCTTCCCTCCACCCCTGGTCAGGTTAAAATTACCAGTGGAATATAAAAACAAGGAGAACATGCACTGGTGCTGTGAAGCCGGTTAAGCTGATGGAAACCTAAGGGGATCTTTGAAATATAGGAAGCAGGCTGGCCCGGATGGAGGGAGGGCTGCTTCTGCCTGCGGAGGAATGGGCTACATCCATTCACACAGTTAGCAAGTACTTACTATGCGCCAAGCACCACTCTAGGTATGGGGGACTGGGAGGAGACGGCAGGAAAGGCATTCCCTGTTCTCATGAAGACTCCATTCCAGTTTGGGGAGACAGACTGAAAGTTAATAAACAAAGACAGAAACAAGGTATTTCAGAGTAAGATGCTGTGGGACTCAAGGGAGGGGTGCGTGTGTGGGTGGTGGCAGCAGGTTAACTCTACAGGTGGTCAGGAAAGCCTTTCAGGGGAGGTGAGCTTTGAGCTAAGACCTGAGTGATAAATAGGAGCCAGTGTTAAGGACGACAAGGGGGAGAATGTCCCCAGGCTCTGGGATGGGAGCAGCCTGCATGCAGGAGGAATGGAGGAAGGGTAGCGTGGCTGGGGTGCGGCTGCGGAGGGCTGGAACTGCACAAAAAGAGTTTGAGAAGGCAAATGGGGCAGATCCTGTAGGGCCCTGCAGGCCATGGCGAGGAGCCTGGATTTATGTTAAGAGTAGGGGGGACACACTGAAGGGTTCAGGCAGAATAACACAGGCTGATTTACGTTTTATAACAAAGCACCCAGTCTACAGAGATTGGATTTTGGTGCCCTCCTAAGTTAAAGAAAGAGACCCTGGCAGAACTGCACTCTTATCAGCCCGTTCCCCTCATCTCAAAGGGAAGGTCTGGAGGTGAGGGTGGGCTGTGGGCATGTCAAGGGCATGTATGGATCCAATCAGGGCTTGGAGAAGCACACCAGGGCCCCAGGGTCTCTTGAGTGACAATGAAACAGGAAGGAAGGGGACAGGGCACAACTATTAAAAGAATGACGCAGCAATTAACACTATGATGGTGGAAGATTCAGCTTACAGTAGACCTTGAGTTTCATTACATGCTCATGTAATATATTAGTATGGGAAATGACACACCTACAGGCACCATGACAGTTCTGGGGCTAATCATAAAAGGTCAAAAAGTGGGTGGTGACCTGGTTCCTGGGAATCCCAACCCCTTCCCCAAAGTAGTTGGAATAGTCCTCACACTTGTTAGCATATGAAGTTACCAAGCGCATAGAAACTAACCACCTCCACACATTGTGGTTACTCTCTCTTGCCTTCAGACAGAGCCATACTGTCTATGGAGTATGCATCCCTCTGAATAAGTCTAAATTTTACTCAACTATGGCTTGCTCTTGAGTTCTTTCCTGTGTGAGCCAAGGACCCTCACTGGGCAGAGTGCTCCCAGGGGCTTGCCCAAGACCTGGGACATGACCGTCTTCTTGTGCCCCGTTTTTCCTGTATCAACATCAGCTCCTGGCTGAGCTGGGAAAGCAAGAGCCACTGCTCTCCTGTTTCAGGACACTTTATCCCAAACAGCCTGGCCAGCGCTTGGTGCTTAGACGAAGAGTACTGTAACCCCTGCCTCCCTCCATCCCTCCCTTCTCCCTAAACTGCTGGGTCTCAGATCACCCAGCACATTTACAGTTAACTTGATCTTTCTTCTCCCCTTTGCCTGAATCCAACAGATATAAATGGGGGTCCATCCTGACCAGATCACTTCAGCCAGAACTAATCTCAATTCTCAATACTGAGTGAGCCAACTTGGACCCTGTGAGGGTGAAGGTCCAGAAAATTACTAGACACTGGGAAAAAAGTTAAAGTTCAAAAGAAGGGGTCCATCTGCAACATCGGAGAGCACATCTTCCTAAATAGTAAAATTATGGGAAGGAGCAGGAGATAATTTTAGACAACTTTTAATATTCCTCTCAACGAGATTCAAAATGTCATTGCATCTATGAATCTAAAGCAGAAAGTCAGCCACGAAAATATGAAGAGAGGACAAATTAGGACACACTAGGCTAGAAGACTATGCAGGGTGAGGGCAAGGAGCCTCAGCTCAACATTGGCTCCACGCTTGCTGGTTCTGTGGTCCTGGACAAGTTCTAGAGTCCATCAGTTTCCTATAAAAAGGAAATTTAAAATAGAGCTTCTTCCAAGGGTGTTGCTTGGCTTAAACAAGATACCAGTGTACGGTCAGTACTGAGCACAGTGACTGGTGCTCAGGATGCACCCAACACACATTATTCTTCTTGAGAAAGTGTATGAGAGTGGAATTTGACTGCCCAGTTTAGAGAGAGAAACAAAGGCAAAGGACAGCAGGTTAGATTCTTCAGGAAACCGAGAGCAGAGTGGAAACCAAGTTTGGAAAATTCTTCCTGATTTCAAAAGAAAATAAGTAAGAAATGAAAATCACAAATCTTAAAAAAAAAGGCATAAATCACAGGGACAATAAATTCAAGACAGACATAGGAAGTGGAGTAAGTGAAAATAGAGCAAATGAAGTTGAATTAATTATTTTTATAAAATAGGAAAACATTTTCTGGTATTTCTGCAAATTGGAAGGACAGCCTGAGCAACAGGGAAGGAAAACAGATCAACAACCATAAACAACCTCATGAAAACTTTGAATCGCAGGGATAAGGAAAAAGATTTGCCAGATGTAAGAGAAAACAGAAGTTTGTTACAAAGGGGGGAAATCAGGTTAGCTCTGGATCTTTCCACAAAACCAAATACCAGGTGAGAAGGAGCAATAGGACAGGAAAAACACGATGGTAAATTCTGATTGTCATCCATGTTGTCATTTCCGTGAGGGCAGCAGAAAGGTCTCCTCATACACCAAAGATCTCAGAAGTACACTTCCCATGGGGGGGATGGGAAAAAAAATCACTTGAAGATATAGCTTATTGCTTAAGAAGTGAATTAAATACAGAATTTAAGACTGTGGAAAACATGATTTAAAGAACTGAGATGAGGCAAAAGCTAATAGCTAAATGATCGCCTTTAATGAAGTTTCACAATATGAAAATATTAAAAAAAAAATAAAACTTAAAGTAAGTTAATTCTAACCCAGATCTAATACTCTGCATTTCTCTTTTAAATGACTTTTTATTGAGGTACAATTGACATATAATATTAAATTAGTTTCAGGTATACAAAATAATGATTTGATATTTGTATACATTGTGAAATAATCACAATGAGTCTAGGTAACATTTGTCATCATACAAAGTTACCAAGTTTGCTTTTCTTGTGATGAGAACTTTCAAGGTCTATTCTCTTAGCAACTTTCAAATATGCAGTACAGTATTATTAGCTATAGTTCCCATGACTTTATTTTATAACTGGAAGTTTGTGTCTTTTGACCTCCTTCACCCATTTCTCCCACTCCCCTCCCCCCAGTCTGGCAACCACCAATCTTTTCTCTGTTTCTATAAGGTTTTGTTTGTTTGTTTTTTTCCTTTAGATTTCCATATAAGTGAGATCATATATCTTTCTCTGTCTGACTTAATGCACTTGAGGTCCATCCATGTTGTAACAAATGGCAAGATTTCATTCTTTTTATGGCTAAATTGTGTATACACACACACACACACACATTTGCTTTAACCACTCATCAATTGATGGACACTTAGGTTGCTTCCATATCTTGGCTGTTGTAAGTAACACTGCAGTGACCATGGGGGTCCAGATATCTTTTCAAGTCAGTGTTTTCATTTTCTTTAGATAAACACCCAGAAGTGGAATCTCTGGATCATATGGTAGTTCTAATTTCAGTTTTTTGAAGAAACTCCATACTGTTTTCCATCGTGGCTGTGTCAATTGACATCCGCACTAACAGTGCACAAGGGCTCCCTTTTCTTCACATCACCTCTAATTCTTGTTATTTCTTCTCTTGTTGATAATAGTCATTCTAATAGTTCTTTTTTCTTTACCTGAGAAATAGGGGTGATAGGAGAGAAGTCAAAATTTATTAGATTTCTCCTCTTTCACAAGGAGCTATTGATAAAGGTTTTGCTTTTTTTTTTTTTGACATGAAGTAGGGTCATTTTTTACATTTAAAGTCAACTTTTTAGCAATAAAAAACAGGATATAAAATTCAAATTCATCAGACAAGAAGAGCAGAGAAAACACATTCCAGGCAGCAGCAACAACAAAAGAAGAACAAAGAAGATAATAAGTAAGCAAGAATAAAAACAAAAGCTTAAAATAACAGAAATAAAACCACCCAATTTTCATTGTGAAAACAGTTGTGAATGAGCAAAGCTTCCTTGTTAAAATTAAAAGACTCTCAGTTAAATGCTGAATTGAAATCTATTAAGTTTATATTACAGGAAAGTTAAAACCTTATTCTAGGACATAAAAGAAAGTGAATTAATGTCAAAATACACCACATTCTTTGATAAGAAGTCTCAATATTTTAAAGATTTAATTTATTTCTAATTAATTCATAAATACAATTCTAATAAATATTCAAATAGAATTGTTTTGCAACTCAGTAAAATGATTCTTAAGTGATTCTGGAAGGATAAACATGGTAGAAATCAAAACAAAAATTGAAGCAG
Source organism: Vicugna pacos (assembly GCF_048564905.1). Taxonomy (NCBI): domain Eukaryota; kingdom Metazoa; phylum Chordata; class Mammalia; order Artiodactyla; family Camelidae; genus Vicugna; species Vicugna pacos. The sequence goes on from NC_132999.1 coordinate 43,325,749, forward strand.
TGAAATAAAGGAGGCTCTTGTTTTTAGACATTAAAATATATGTTAAAGGTATATTAATAGAGTGTTATATGGGTATAAAAATGAAGTTATCACTGCAATATACTAGAAATCCCCAAAGAGACCCACATAAATAAGGCAGCATTTCATACAATTTGGTAAAGTATAGATTATTCAACACTTTGTGTGGAAGTACCTTGCTAATAAAATTGGATCACTACATCATAGCACATACCTAAATGAAGATCGAATTGATTAAAATGTTAAATGTAAAAGATAAAACCATAAAACAACTAAAACAAAATAAAGATAAAATGAAATGAAATATTCGCTTGATCTCTTGGCAGAGAGAGATTTCTAGACTAAAAAGGAAAAAAAAAGAAAAGAAAAAAACACACAATAAAAGAAAATGTAGGACTCAACTATATAAATATTAAAATAATAATATGATGATGATAAGTTTTTTTTTCAAAAAGTCCATAAATAAAATTTAAAGGAGAAGAAACAAAACTGGAAACTGATGTCTCTCTCTCTCTCACACATGCGCGCACACACACACACAAAGTTAATGTCCTGACTATGTAGAAGTTATCAATTAGAAAAAAATATGCACTTATCTGGAAAAACTGGGCAAAATACACAAACCGATGAATTAAAAAAAAAAACACAAGTGGCCAATCAACATACGAAAAAATTTTCAATCTCATTAGTAAACAAAAATGTTAAAATTCAAACAACATTACTCACAAACTGAAATAGATTGGAGAATACACAGTTACTGAGGGCTGGAGAGGGTACGAGAAACAGGCACTGCGACATACCTGTGGGTGGAGATGCTAGCAATACACGGCAAATTCCTTAAAAATGTTCATAATCTTGGGTATAGAGCCACATTCCTCGGAATTTATTCCAGGGAAACATTCAAGGATTTACACTAAGATTTGCCTGCAAGGATGATTTTTACAGCATTTTTAAAGCAGGTCAAAATTGATGATAAGAAATCTAATATTTATGCATTATTTCATTTTATCCTCAAGCAGCCATGTGAGGTCTATCCTGTTATTTATCTCTGTTTTAACAGACGAGGAGATAGAAGATCAAAACAACTGAAATGCCCAGCAAAAGAGAATGGTTACACATATCACAGAGCAAAAATAATGTGAATGTAGTAAAGCAATAATGTAAATGTAGTAAAAACCATATTTCCCAGAGACTATAAAAGGACATGACTAAATGCTCACAGTACGTTTGTAAGTGTGTGTGGAAACAGGGTACCAAACATGTGGCCACAGGACTTTGTGAGAAAACATATAGATCATATGCATCTCCTAGGGAAACAAGGCTAGATGGTGAAAAAAAGAAGCAGGGTTGGGGTGGGGAGGGTGGGGAGTGAGGAGGAGAGAGAGAGAAGGCTGCAATAGTGGTTTTTGCTATCTGGGTTATAGAATGGTGATAATATTATTTTCCTTTTTTAAAATTATCCTTTATCTTCAAATTTTCTTCAGTGAACATGCACTTTTAGAATAAAATACAATTTTGTTTCAAAGATGGGCAATAATCGATGTCATTTCAAAGTTCTTCTTTTTGATGGAGACAGAGGATTGTTTTCAGATTAACAACTGAGCCCTAACGGGCTGTCCAGGGTCGCTAAAGTTCACAAAGCTACATGATCCTGGAAGAATAGGACTGATTTATTTAAGTTGGAATAATTCTACCCTTTGCTCCAGAGAGACTCTGGCTTAAAAGACATTCCTTAGATCACTAAGTCCTCCCTCTGGCTAAGGGTTTGGTTCTGAGGCTGAAGCCCCTGTGCATTTTCCAGCTAAATATATATGTCCTGATGTTCATGCTTGCATATTGATGTAGTTGAATAATTCTAGTTCCGTGCTGGCTCGGATGGAGTGACAAATTCTATTGCATTGTCCCCAAATTTCCACAAAGTAAGGTGGTTTTCACTAATGGGAAAAAGAAATCCTCAGAGTTCCTGATCAAGTCACTGCAGCAAGGTGATGTGAGAAAGGCCTTAAATGTAGAAGGGGGTGTTAGGGTGTCTGTTGAGCCTGGCTGGTTTGGGCAATGCAGCCACAATGATGACCACAGGGAGATGGTCACAGCTCTGCCCAAGGCCAAGGCCCACAGACAGGAGGGTGCCTTCTAAAAGGGCAGAGCTTCAGAAAACTTATAAGAGGTGAGTTTTCAGGTCAGAAAAATAAAAGGCAGACTCAGATGACATGATACTATTTATAGAAAACCCTAAAGTTTCCACCAGAAAACTATGAGAAATAATAAATGAATTCAGTTAAGTTGCAGGGTACAAGATTAATATACAGAAATCTTGCTTTTCTAAACACTAATAGAGAACTATCAGAAAGAGGAAACAAAAAATAAAGCAACATCAAAAAGAATAAAATATTTAGGAATGAATTTATCCAAGGGGATGAAAGACCTATACTCTGAAAATTATAAAACACTGATGAAGGAAACTGAAGGTGATACGAAGGAATGGAAAGATATCCCATGCTCTTTGACTGAAAGAACTAATATTGTTAAAATGGCCAACATTGTAAGATGAGTAGAACTTTGAGTGAACAATAGGGGAAAATCATCCTACGCGCAAATAGGGAACAGCACAAGCAAAGGCAACGAGGCATGAGAGGGCTCTGGAGTTAGAGTGCCAAGGATGGAACCTGACTCCACCACTTATTAGCTGTGTGACCCTGAGCACGTTACTTAACCTCTCTGTGCCTCAATCCCTTCATCCATAAAAGAAGCAAGACTGGTCAGGAATTGAGTGCCTCCAAATTCCTCAATCACATATTCCAAAACTGTCTATTTCTCGAAGTCTTGATTTTATTCATTGTTGTGGGGAAGTTCTCCCTTATTTCTCTTCCAGTGGATGGCCAAATCTTCAAGGCCTGGGGATCTCTGATTCTGCCCCTCTGCTCTGACTATTGTAAAACCAGAGCAGGCGATGGATGCTTGAGCAGGCCTGATGAATGGAAAAATGAAGTGTCTCCCTCAGGAGATAAATTTCCCCATCTGCATTGCTGCATGTGAAAATGTCATACTGATCAGAGCAGCAAGTGCTCAGGAGGGAAGGGCAACAGAATGACAGAGACAATTTGGCATCTCATTTGATTTCCTCACAAAAAAAAGAATTAACATTTTTGAAAAGACTGACTTTCTCCATGGAAAATCCTCTCCAATGTAAGCCCTTGCTTGCTCGATGATGGGCTATTATAAATGCTTATGATCATGGGGATGAGATTTCTATAGCATCAGATGCTGTTATTACTTTGAATGAAATCACTGTGAGGACAGTTTCAGGTCCCACAAGCAGCCCTTGGCTTTAAGAAGTCCCCGTGGATCAGAATACAATTTCCCTAGCTTGGTAGCACAAGCAGCCAAGAAGCAGGGGCAGAGCTATCTGGCAAGGAGGAAGGCCAAGGTGTGGGATGCCATCAAAAGGGACATCAAAGGGACAAGGCGAAGGGTTGTAACCTTTGTCTCTTGGGTTATCCCACTGGGGACAGGGAAGAGCTCACAGTTTCAGGCACACACAGCATTTCCCTAGTTTGGTCTTAACAGACCCTGAGACTCCCTGGAAGTCTTCTGCCAGGGTCCATATGTGCTTCAGATACTTCTTTTGGCAACCATCAATGTTCATCATTTTCCTCCTATGCGCTCTAAGTCACTGTGGAAATGACTTCTGCCACCAACCATAGCAAACATGTCTACTTTTGCAGGGATGCTGAAGACACCAATATTGCAACAGCTACCAGCATGGCTACTGATTCAAGATCATGGTTCATGCTGCCCAGTATCAAGGGTATCTACACTGGTGCTTTCTCTTTGTGGAAGAGAATGCCTGTGGTCCCCCAATACCTATTATGTTCTATTTTCTTAGTAAAGAACCCTAACTTTTAGCTAGACATATTGCCATCCAGTATAAAGACTACATCTCTCAGTCTCCTTGGGGCTACATGTAACTGCGAAAGTAAATTCTGACCAATTAGATTTATGTGCTGTGGGAGACTTCAGTGACTTCTCCTTAAATTGATGAAACTATGAAGGTACTTCCCACTCCCTTTCTCCTTATTTGACCCAGAATATAGCTGATGTGATGGTTGGAGGCCTAGCAGCCATCTTAGATCACAAGGTGGCTTTAGAATGGAAGTCACATGCTGAGGAGGACAGAGTATTGCTCCTTAAGGACCTCATGGAGCCATTATACCAGCTTGTTTGAGCCATTTTCATTTTGGGTCTTGTTTGTGTTTTTAAAATAAAAACCAAGCTAATTATCCTTCGTATTTATTAAATAAGTTCTTAGAAAACACAAATAGGTATTAACTACTATAATGTTAATATCATCTTCACTGAGTTCTCTTTTAAAAAACTGAGATATGATTGACATATAACATTGTATTCTTTTTAGGTGTACAACATAATGATATGATACATGTATATATTGTGAAATGATCACCACAATAATTTGAATTAAAATCCATCACCATACACAATTTCAATTTTTTGTGTGTGATAAGAAGTTTTAAGATCTACTGTCAGGAATTTTCAAATGTACTATGTAATATACTATTATTAATTAGAGTCACCATGCTGTAGATTACATCTGAGTGACTTATTTATCTTATAACTGGAAGTTTGTACCTTTTGACTCCTTTCACCATTTTTTCCACCTCTGACCCCTGCCTCTAACAACCTCTAATCTGTTCTCTGTGTCTATGAGTTCGGATTTTGTTTTCTGGGTTTTGTGTCTTTTTTAATTCAAAATATAAATAAGAGCATACAGTATTTATTTCTCTCTGTCTGACTCATTTCACTGGACCTCTATGTCACATGCAGTTGAGCCTTATGCCGATACACACCTGTTGTTGTAGAAACCTTGGTTCCAAAGCTCTGGAAACCATAGAGCAACAGTTCTCTGAGGTTTTTCTCATGTTCATGGAGATCTTCCTGCTCTATACCCAGGCTGGAGTTCCTGGAAGCTGAGTGACACTAAGGAATAGACGAAGCGCTCTGCTAGGCTCTCCCTCTCCCAAAAGCTCCCCCTGACCACTCACCACATCATGCACCTCCACTCAGTCTTTCCCAGGGTGACTGGCTTTCCTATAGGCTCCTCCTGCCTCCCATCAAAATGGACCCATAGTGGACCAGCCCCAGGCAATGCCCCAATCCCCGGGAGAATAACACTCATGATAGAGTCATGGCTTCTACTATACTCTCTCCCTGTAAAATGCGTGTTATCTCTGTCTCATTCTTGATCTTTTGAGGTGGCTACTTGAAAAGACTGATGGTTAGGCTTCTGGTAGATCACGCTGGTCTTCTCCAGCTGGAATCTCCTGGCTCAGAGAAGAACACAACTGTGTGGTACTTCTCCCTGTTGTCACCGGGCGAGTTTGTCCTTAGGTCAACGAGTGCTCCTTGGTAGTAACTGTGCAAGTAAGATATTTATTCCACAGGTGATGTCTTGCTGACACCCCACCTTCACAAGTGGAGTATGGTCCTCCACCCTGTTGATGTTAAGCTTGGCCACGTGACTTGCTCTGACCAATGGAATGTGGGTAGAAGTGATAATATGCAAGGTCCAGGTCTCTAGACGAGATATCATAGGAGGCACCCCACACTTCTGCTCGCCCCTCTGGGGACACCCAGCTTATGCTCTGAGAAGAACATTCTGGGCTCCAGAACGAGACACATGGAGCAAGGCTTCTCCAGCTAACCCACAGCCTGCACTAAGAGCCCTCCCCCCACTCCCCCACCCCAAGCTGACCTCTAGACCTGCGGGCTTGAAAATGAATGACTCCCATTTGAAGTTACTAGATTTGGGGTTAGTTTAAATGTAGCATTATTTCAGTAAAAGCCTCACCAAAACCTCAGGAGCTCCCCATGTGCCTTACAGCGTCTCTCAAATCCTTGGTGGAAAAAGACCCTTTAAATCTACTGAGTGTGAATTCAGACCTGTGAATCTGGACAGATTGGGCCCCAGCCTCTTCTCGGTGGAGGAGGGGGGTCTCTAACTCTTGCTTTCTCTTTTTTCTGAAAGACAAAAGAGGTGGTCCCAGACACTTGCCTCCTCCATTTGATTTGTGGCCAGCTCCTTCCAAGACCCCACCGCCCACCATGTTCTCTCACCAGCAGTAGGTTCTTTTCAAACCACCTTCCACAAAGAAGCCAGAGCTGTCCTCCTCGCTGCTCTTTAGAGCATCTTAACACCACGTCAGCCCCGTGCTTCCAACCTTTCAGCGGTTCTCTGTAAGTATTTAGTGCAAGTTCCCATTCATTAGCTGAAATAATAAGACCTTTCATGATCCGGCTCCTGCCGTGTCTGTCAGCTCTGCCCACCCCATCCCCACCCACCTGCCCCTGACTCTAGAGAGAATCACTAGTTCCCAAAAGCATCTTGCTGCCCGACACCAAGGCACCCGCTTTCCATGGCTTGCATGCCTTCCCGCTGTTCCCTAGGGCGTGACTGTCTCAAGGTGACAGTGATATGGTTGATGGGAAATGCCGACAACCACAGGAAAAGGAAATGAGTTCCTTTAATGTAAAGTGAAGAATATAACTAACTACCCAGAGCAGGAGATGTAGCAGCTGGCCCAGTCCAAAGGGAGCATTGTTTAGGATCTAGTTTAACTGCAGTCACAGAGAGACCCAAATTTCGGAGGCAGCCTTCAAAACCCAGCTCAAGCCTCGCCTCCTCAAGGCTTCCTTGGGCTTCTTTGCCACCTGCTGCTCAAAGCCTGGGCTCCTAAGGGACTTAGCACACTATGGCACCTGTGGCCTGTCCAGGTCCAAGAGCCAGTTTGGGAGCTTGGGGAAAGCAGGTAACATGTCATGTGTGTTTTTATTCCCCGTAACAGCATGTGGCACATTGCAGGTGCTCAGTGCCTACTTGATGGACACCTGGGCTGCTTGGGTTGCGGGGTGGGAAAGGCAGCAAGTAGCACATCTGGTTGATATGTGTCACCTGGGTGCCAGGGGCTTGCCATGGACTTGGAAGTGCCTCCAAGCTGCCCTCCTGCCTCTGGGCTTGTCTCCATAATGCAGCCAAAGCAATTTTCTACACCACAGAGCTGGCCGTGTCGCTCCTCTTTTTAAAACCTTCCAAGGGCCCCCAGTGCTCTAAGGTTGAAGTCTAAACCCTTCCAAATGGCCTCCAAAGGAGGGCTGCCATATTTAGCTAATAAAAACATAGGACACCCAGTAAGATTTGAATTTCAGATAAACGACAAATACTTTTTAAGTGTAAGTATGTCCTGTGCAATATTTGAGACACACTTATGCTAAAAACAAACTTCTTGTTTATCTGAACTTCCAACTGGGTGTCCTGAATTTTATGAGCACTATTTCCAAAGCCCTCTACCTCTGGCCCTGCCTTCGTCTGCAGCCTCCGCTCTCCCTGCCCCAGGCCTGATGAACCCCTTTAGTCCCTTGCTTTCTTCTTCTGTACTTGCTTCTGTGAAGATAAAAGAGTTACCACACATACGGCGCTTCGAACGGTCTCTATTCTAAGGGGCAGACATGGCCCATAGTAGGAGATACTGAAGTTTCAAAATTACCCACTGCTCTGTCGGACACACTCACCTTTTGGCTCCTTCACTGCCCCACTTTTCCAAGGTAACTCTTACCTGTCCTAGAGCAAGCCGGTGATTTCAGACCGTCAGTCTCTTCTTTGAGAAAGCTTTCCAGCTATCCCTCAGACAGGATGCTCAGGATATGTGCGCTTGAGCCCTATTGTATTTGTACGCCCTGCATTAGCCCTATTGTAGCTCTTACTGGGCCTGAGCAGGGCTCTGCCAAGCCCCTCAGCCCCTGCCTCTTGCTTGAGAAAAGCTGAGGTCTCCCAGGCCTCCCTGAGTCACAAAAGCGCAGGCTCCAGCCGTTGATGATGACAATAGCGTCACAGACTCACGGTCTGATGTACATTCTTGAGTTGTTTTACAGACACTGTAACTGCCACCAGACGGAAAAAGCTAAATGCATGCTGACCAGACTACAGCCATGACAGAAGCTGCCCCGACCTGAGCAGAATGAATCTGTGGCTAGCTCAGTTCCAAGAGCTGGCCTTAAGAGAATGGGATTAATAGTATTGCTCATAATAATCTCTATCTTTATGGGCATCAAAATAATTGTAGCTTGTCCTGCCTGTACATGTAAGCAGGCAGCTAAAACTGTCAGCGAGGAGATGTGTCAACCCCGTGTTGATATCTTTCACCCTAAGACCTCAATGACCTTTCCCAGGATGAAGCAGTTACAGAAGACAGACCGTCACCTATAATCCCATAGAAATGGAGTGATATCGGGGAGGGGGGTGTGATTTGTAAGCAGCTCTTTGCAGGAAACCACCCTCAGCAGAAAACCCCATTTGTCTTGTCTCTAACCTTAAACCAGGCACCCCCATGCTTTAGTCATCTTGGTCCCAAGCACACTTTTAAAATTTTGATCACACGATACCTTGCTTAACCTGTTGGTTCTTTTTGTAGATTAAAGAAGTAGAAACGGAGAATAAGTAATTAACAGATGACCAGATCTCTTCCCAAGCTTCCTCTCCAGTAATATGATGAACAAACTGCATGAGCAAGGGAGCATCTAAAGAAAGGATCATGAGAAGTCTACAAGCGTGCGTGCAGTGGGGGACGGTGACGGCCCTGACAACCCACCCCTCCCCCCATCTCAAGGACTGAGATTACTTCCCCTTTCCCCTTTTAAAACTTTCATGGCTAAGCAGGATCTTCGGAGTTGGTTTCTGCGAACACTGAGTCTCCCATGTCCCCAGATTGCCGGCATTCTGATTAAAAGCAACTTTTCTTTCTGTCAACATTTGTCTCTCTCAGGTATTGAGTTTTGAGCAGCGAGCAGCCCGACATGAGTTCGGTAACATTATTACCCTTTGTCATGAAGTCTTAGTGGTCTGTTTCCCTACCAGACTGTAATGTCTACAGAGAAAGGGATCGTGTCTGTCTTGTTCACCTCTTTTCCCTCAGTGCCCGGCACAGTGCCTGAGATAAGAGGTGGCACCCAGCACATCTTGAATGAATAAACAGCACCCTGGGGCCCCTCTATTACTCAGGAGCTGTTTTCGCAGGTACTTTGATCTCTTTGTGATCAAGGTCAGGAGAGGTTTAATGCTGTCCAGTTGGGGTTTCCATTCCACTCGAGGTGCTCACTCTCAGTCCTGGTAAAAGGGAGGCAGAAGAGCAGAGTTCCCATTTCAGTTCTGCGTTAATGTCTGCAAACCACATTTGCAAGTTACCTCTCTGCCCTGAATCCAGAGATCTCATCTGAGGTGTGGGGCCAGTAAAATCTGCCTTGATGGGGTTGGGGGCAGAATTAACCCTGGTGATGCTCTGAGAGGACCCCGAGCAAGCGCTCAGCTGATGCTGGTTTTCTCTTTCCTCCTAGGAGGCTTCCCATGGCTTCTCTCCTCCAGAGAGAATAAAAAGGTTGATAGCGTGGGACCAGTACCTGGTCAGTTGGCATAAAGCAACGTATTTTGGTTTCAGATCAGAATCAGGAAACCCCACACTTTAAAGATGAGAGGGTGTAAAATGTGGAAGTGAGAGAGAGGCCACGTTCACAGACTTGAGAGAGAGAAAAAAGGAGCTGGAAGCAGCGGATCAATCATCAAGGTGAAAACTTAAAAGACGATTGATTTTCCTCCTTGATGTCCACATTTCAAGAGCCTTATTGGATTCCTCCTGGGAAATCAACTTTGAGGTTCGTATGCTGCAGAAAGTCATTTCCTCTGAGCTCTTGTTTCCAGTGGCTCCCTGGGCTCTGGGCAGGGAGCAAATACCATTGTCCTTGGGGATGAGCAGCCTGACCTTGGGGCCAGCCTGGCTGCATCCCCATAGCTCGGGTGGTGTCCAGAGCACTGAGCTTGGGGTGGCTGTGCCTGGGCTCCGCTCAGCTCCGCTCACACTGGCTGTGTGGCCTTGGGTGAGCTTGTTCACCTGTCTGACTGACAATTTCCAGACACCATCCAGGAGGCATGAGTGTGGGGTCTTGAAGATCAGGGGTAAGTGGACAGGATGGAGAGGAGCCAGGTGGTAGGATACCTGTCCTTGGGACATGGAGTCAGTATTGGAGAACCAATGTTTCCCAGCAGAGAGTCTAAGGAGCAAGCAGAGTAAGAGGGGTGGAGGAAGGTGCAGAGTGAGCAAGGCGTGGAACCAGGGAAAGAGTTCCATGCTTGCTGGGCGCTGGGGAGGGCACATGCAAGAGAGTCTGGAATGCCCAAGACCCAAGTTTATCTATGCCTGGTTGAAGGGGGCCAATGTGGTTTAAAAGCCCGAGGTCAAGGTCGACTGCCATGACTCTAATCCCACAAGATGGCATGAGGATTACACAGGGTAATGGATGAAAAGCCCTGTCACGGGGGGCTTGATAAATGGGCTCAGCCAGAAGAATGTGAATCAGGCAAAGGACGAAAGAATCAAATTGAAATTTCTCTCCCCTGCCTCATGGACCTGGGCCCTCAGCTGGTCTCCTGGCCACCTCAGGGTTCCCATGACAAGTGTCCAGAGGAGATCTGCCCCAGGCAGTAACCCAAGCAAAAGCCTTCCCCGCGGGCGGCCCCCTTCAGCCAGTGCTCTTTCTCCGGTTTCCTAAGGAAGCTAAGGTCTGTGGACCAAGTCTGGCCCAATGCCTGTTTTTTGTCAATAAAGTTTTATTGGGGCAGAGCCATGCCCATTCATTTCCATACTGTCTGTGGCTGCTTTCACAATACAACAGCAGATTTGAGTGATTACAACAAAGACTATGTGGCTCACAAAGCCGGAAGTATTTACTATCTGGCCCTCCACAGAAAATGTTTGCCAGTCCCTGGATTAGATGCATAAATATTTATGGGTGAAGCCAGACCTGAGTCTTCCTTTACTGCTCAGCCAACACTGTCTTTCTCCAGAAGCCTTTAGGAGATTGCAGTCTGGACTTTGTTGTTTGAATCAGAGAAATGAAGAAAGAAGGAGAATTTCAGGACTGGGGGTGAGGGAATTGCAGAGGAGATAGAAGGATGGATGATGGTTTAATGAAGACTTTCTAGCCTGCTCGCAAAGTGAGAAGAGTCCGGGAAAAGAGGCCAAAAGAACATAAAGGTTCCAACAGGCTGACCCAAGTTCAGTTTAGTTCTGCCTCTTTGCTGTATGACCCTGGGCAAGTTACTTAACCTCTCTGAGACTCCATTACATTTCCCATAAAATAAAAGAGTAAAGAATGAGAATAATAACTCTCACAAGGAAAAGTCTGGAGAGGTCGCACTTGTAAAGTATTTATTGTGGAGCCTGGCATATGGGAAGGGTTTATAAAATGTCATTATTATCATTATAAACAGACTTAGGAGAAAGAGAGGGACCTATGTGCCCTTCATTGCCAAGTTCCCAGAAGGAAACACTTTCTAAGTGTTGGAAACACAGTAAAAATTGTCCCGAGTATAGGAAACCTGCAGAAATTGCAAAGCAGAGATCATCATTCTACAGAGTCTGCATAGCGAAAGTGTTCATAACTGCCTGGCGCATGCCAAAATGAAAGGTACTGTCCACTTCTCTGATCCCACTTCCCCTACCCCATTTTAAAAACATTGACCTGTTAAAATTATCCGCTCAAAGTCTCCCATTTCTCTGATGAGCACCAAGCGAGCTCTTCCAGCTTCTCCTCCAGCCCCAACTCCAGGTCCAGCCAGAAGGCAAACTTTTATCCTGCCGGCCCCATCTGAACCAGAGTCTGACTGCTTTTGAGGGCTCTTCCCAGGTGTGTTCCCACACACAGGCCTTGGCCTCTGGGGTGGAGGCAGGCTCCAAGGCCTCCACATGTGGGTGAAATGTGCCGAGCCTCTGGGAGGACTAGTCTGGGGTCAGTGTCTCTCTCCCCACTCCTCCGTGGTGTGCAGGCTACCCAGCTCTCTGTGGAAAAGCAGAACACTGACTAGTAGCATTTGCTCATTTCTGTGGTGTAAATGCTCCCACTGTGGTCAATTTCAAGCTACCAGTGGTTTGCAAAATTCCTGAGCCAGTATGAGCCAGCTCCGGCACACCAGTGTCTCCATCCTGCACATCCTGGTCCTCCCTGTTTCCCAGCTCCAGATACACTGTTTGAGGCCACCCTTTAGCTCTAGTTCTGGGGGACCCACTCCTGGCCCTTAGGTCCCCAGTGAGTTTTTCCAAAGGAACGGGGCTGTTGGAGAGTATGAGTTCACCCAGGCTCTGCCCCCTATAGCACCTCTGCCCCTGAGTCAGGACCAGCCCATACTGTTCCTTATGCCAGAGCTAGCCTTCTCTGTGACCTACCAGGTGACACACCAGCCCACAAGCCCATCCATTCCTTAGAGGCTCACCTGCTCCTCCCCATCTTTCACTCCGTCCAGTCATGACCTTCCTTCAAGCTTGACCGTTTACACTTAGACTTGGTTGCAGCCTCCTCACTGGTCTCTCCAACCCCAGACAGTCTTTCCCTGGTCCATTCTCCAACAGAACCACCTGAGAAATTTTTCTAAAACATAAATAAAATTTTATTACCCTCCTGCTTAAAAAGACAAAAAGCACAAAAACAAAAAAATTTCCCTATTATCTACAAGGTACAGGAAGGAGTGCTTTTTGTTAGTGTGGTATGTTTGGTTTGGTCTGGGGATCATTTTTGGATCTCAAGTACAGAGGGTCAAGTTAACACACTCCTTGTTCTGTGGGATGCTAATGTTATGATCTGTACAAGACCCCTTTGACTTCATTGATTTATGTGCATTTTCCTTTCTCACTATTCCTCTTATTGTAGGTAACTACACAAATGTGTTTTACATACAGTCTCCAATTTGTAGATATCCTTGGAAAATAAAGATTGTGTTAATCTACCTCAAACAGATCTGTGCTCTAGATCTGTCGTGTTTCTTACCTCTCTACTCAGCTCTGTGCTAACTCTTGTCCGCTCTGTTGGGCATGTGTCTAGTTCCATTGCTTCCACTGCTCTGTGAGAACAACTGGATTACCTCTGACTCCCTCCCCCACACATTATGCCACCATGCATATTCCTGTGCATGTCCTCTGTGGACTGCTATGAGAACTTCTCTAGGGAATTGTGGAGTCATGAGGCATACGCTTCCCCAGTTGACTAAGTCCCACCATGCTGCTCTCCAGTATGGCTGCACAGCCCACATGCCAGGAGCCCCACCCCATCACCATCTGACCCCTCACCACCTCTCCAGCCCCATCTCCTGCCACCTCCCCTATCCTAAGTTCCCACCACCGGATGTGCTCACTGATTCACTTGAAGTTGAGTGTTTTTGGAGACCATCTAGCTCAACCCGCTAGCTTTATAGACTAAGACACTTGGATCCAGAGAGGGGACACCAACAACTCAAGTTCTCTTAGCGTGGAATAACTCAACTAGGAAAGCCTGAGTCTCCTGACAATTCAAGACAATTTCACTTGACTCCAAGGTCAAAATTTCTTCCCATTTTGCAGAAGTGGAGAAAGGAGTTCCAGAATTATGAAGTCGCAAACTTTAGGTTACATGGAAAGTTAGAAGAGGGAAAAATCGTGCTTCTTTTGTTCCTGAAATCCTACCTACAGAGTAAGCAAGAGCTGGACATGCATGTCAAAGTAGCCCGAGGGTTGTACTGGACTGGGTCCAAACCATGCAAAGCAGCCACGGCCAGGGCTCAGACAGCCCACCCCACTGCGCTCACCTGTCATCTGCACTAGCCTCCGAGGCCTGGATGATCGAAGGGGTCTTTTATCAGCCTGATCTTCCTGAGGCTTCAGCTGGGACAGTGCATTTAGAGTGAAGTTTGTTTCCAAGTTATTGTCAATTATTCCAACGGATCAAAGTTGGCTTGGGAAACCCGAGGCTAAATTTAAAAGTCAGTTTAAGCTTATGAAATTGTTTGGGGACAATAATACTGTAAACAAGCAAGCTCTTTAATACATTTTAAATGAATTCATTTCATTTTTCATGGGGTTTTAATCTCCGGTCCCCCCTCCACCTTCAGGGCATCATTTATAAACTGAGAAAAGTTTTGGGAGGGAGAGGATGGAGTGAAGAACAAAGTGATGTTGTGTGTAGCTTCTCCGGGGTTCTTCTTCGGTCAGACCCATCCACAGGGTGCCCTTGAGAGTGGTTCCCACACTAAGCGAGGAAGTGCACCTCCCATCTGGACTGAGGGCCACTGGGGGCCCACGGTCTGCACGCCCAGACTGTGTCACTGTCTTCTGCAGCAAGAGCCAGAAAAATGGTCTCCTTTGGTGCCTGTTCTTTATGCAAGAACAGCTACATTCCACCTCCACACGTCCACCACCCCTTGGCTCCCCAAATCCACCCACCAGTTACAGGCAATTTAGCAGGCAGATCTACTCTCACCAAGATTTCAAAGCTATCCAGTCAGTGTATCCTAACTCTCCCTTTCCCTCCCTGTCCTCACCCTCCTCTTCCTCCTCCCCCTCCCAAGCTGTACCACAGCAGAGACCTGTCAGAAGGATCAGAGGCTTCCCTCCCCATTTGGCGTTGGCACCTTCTACTGGAACTCATGATGGAGGAATGCAAAGTCTTCAGTTTTTCTGATCTAATGTAGAGCAAAATGGCTAGGAGTACGGGTTTTAGAGGCAGGAAGCCTGGATTTTATGCTAGCTATGTAAACTGGAGCAAATTACTTAACCTCTCTGTGTCTTGGCTCTTTGGGATAGCAAAACGGGAGTGCTAATAGGTACCTACCTAATACAGGACCTCCTCCCTAGGCTTGTTTGGGAGATTTAAATATGTCAGTACCCTTGTTAATATGCCAAGGACAATGCCTGACTTACAGCAAGTGCAGTGTAAGTTGCTTGCTATACTAAGGATGACTGATGCTGGTGATGATGATGTGAGCAGCTTCAGGAAGAGTGATGGGAATTGGTTGAACTGATTATTTCTGTATCATTTTCCCTTCCTTGTCCTTGGGTTTGAGATTCTATATCCATGCAAAGGAGCCTCCAGGAAACCAGCACTAAGCTGACTGGAATAAAACATTCTCTGGACTGAGGTCAGTGATAGGAAGAAGTCTGGACATCCAGGAGGGTGGGGCTCACCAGCAGACTTAATGTAACAAGGCTGTTGCCAATACAGCTGGGGTTTTATCTTTTTAGGAAAGAGAATTAGCATCCTACCACGGGAGGCATTCTAGTTTCTTGCTACTCAAAGTGTGGTCCAAGGATGAACAGCATGAGTTTCCCCTGGAAGTTTATCAACTATGCAGAATCCCAGCTCCGTCCCAAATCTACTCAATCCAAATCTGCGTTTTAAGAAGATCCCCCAGTAATTTCTATGCATATTAAATTTTGAAAAGTACCCTTGCTATCCAAATGCAAGGGAGTGGATTCAGTGGCCTTTCTCTGACATCCCTTCTCTGGACTGTACGTGTCATGCAGGCAGGGACTGTCTGTTTTATTCTCCACTGTATCCTTAGCATTTGGCATCATTCCTATTACATAGTGAGCAGTTGTAAATATTTGGCAGAGAGACGCATGAACGAGTAACAGAAGAGGTGAATGAGTGAATGGATGACTGCTGGGCTCAGAAGCTCTGCTGACTCGTTTGGGTTCCTCGGTGAAGAGGGTTGGGATATCCCAGCAGGAGACAAATGGGCGAACCAGACAGAGGCCTCCATAGCACCCAACTTACTGCAAATATTGAGTGAGATTGCCTTGAGGGACTTGAGATTTTCCATTTTGTGCAGCTGGGCAGAGCTGGGGCCTGCAGGGCCTGACCTCGTGTCTACCACGTGTGCCTGCTTCCAGCCTTAAGTGTCCCTGACAAAGGAGGAAATCAGGTCAGCCTGACATGACTTGTTCTCAGTGTGCTGGTGCAGCCCGACAGTGCACCTCGGGTCCTTAATCGGGTACGCAGCGTCCAGCTGCTACAGACCGTGGAGGTGCTTTCCTGGGTGCAGACAGCGGCTCAGGAAACTTGCCCTCTCCAAGGCTTTGAAATTGTGAATGACATTTGCCTGTTTCCAGACTTGCAGCCGCTACCAGAGTCACAAGATTCCTCAAAGATCAACAAATCATGGTCGGGCAATCGCCTTTGCCAGTGTTTTTAAATACCTTAGCACGTCATTCATCTGGGCCACCAGGCAAGGGACAAACATAGTAGCTCAGTGTTTGATTGTAGTGACCTCTTCCTCCTTTTTTGGATGTCTTTTATCTCTACTAATATTTGCTCTAACCTTTACAGTCTAAAGATTATGCTAAAGATCTGTCCAAAGGATTGGGGGTCATGTGTGATAGCCCCGAGGCTTTTGAAGATCTGTGGGCAGCTCAGAGAGAGCCCCGCTATTTAGGGCTCTCTTTATCTTGTTTCCTGCCAGTCCCTTATCCTGTGATTACTCAACTATAGGAGAATCTTTAAGAATAGAGGCAGAGGAAATGTGTTCAAGGCTTGATTTCAAGCAGACCAGGGTTTGGATCCCAGCTAGGGAGGGGTGCACTAATGGGGAGACCTCTGGGAACAAGGGGACAACTGCTCACGGGGCACAGGGGCATTCAGGTCCCCACACACCTGTGAAGTGTGAGGTTCATCCTCTCCTCTTACCTGCCCACCCTGCCCTGTTCCTCTCCCTTGCGCTGCCTCAAAGCAAAGCATTCTTGCTTCCCCTTTGCCTGGTGAGCAGACATGGTGGTTGCCTACCCCCAATATCCATTCTCATCCCAGTTTTCACCCCTAAGCAGTGGAACCCCTATTCTAGTGGATATCCACTTTTCTCAGCTTGCCCTGTACCTTGAGAGGCATGGACCCAGTTTTGGTGGTGCTTCCTGGTGAGTCTAAACCAGCCTTGTTTATTCTATTCCCATTGCTGGCTCCTGGAGTCAATTCTGGACAGTAAAGTGTGGGAAAAGCCTGCAGGGGATCTTCTGGAAGAGGTTCACCTGCTCTTGAAAGTAGACCCTCAGAAAAGAAGGTATTGTCTTTTTCTCAATGTCAGCAGGTCTAGATGTGATGCCTAGAAATGGCTGCATCTATGGGAAGAATCAGAATTAAGACAAAGCCAAGACATTTTAGGTGGCAGAGAGAAAACATAAAAGGAGCCTGGGTCCTGATGGCATCCATAGGCCACTGAATTAATCATCTCGGGAGGTGCCCTACCTCTAGACTGGTTGTAATATGAGATAATAAATCTTCTCATTGCCTGGAGCTGTTGAGTTGAGTTTGTTGCAGCCAAAAGTGAAAAAGCAAAATGCATGATTAGATATAGACATCCTGGGAGGAGTCCTGGTGCTTCTGCCTCCTTTGTGGTGATTGATTTGAAGAGAAATTCAGGTCTCAGTGTCAGGCTTTATGCCTCTCGTAAACACACACACACACACACACACACACACACACGTGCACTTCACGACACACACAGATGCACATGTCAACATGAGCCAAGAACTTGAAGCAATTACATGAATAGTCTTATGAGAAGAACCTAGCTATGCTTGAAGCCTAAAAAGCAAGGGTTCAGTTTTGTTTAGATCAGAAAAATGAAGCTCCGCCAGGTGGGATTGGGCGAGGACAAGCCAATTAAATTGTGGATTTATTAATATCTTGTCCTTGAGCTTAATGCCTAATTGGTGCAAGTTTTCTAGGAGAGGACTTTGGAAGCCATAATTCTTCTGCTAAAACTAAAACTCATGATTTTGATGCTAAAATTTCCTTCTCCTGTTCAGAGCTCATTATGTAATTCAAGAGATACACAACAGCTGATGTAGAGAGTTCTTATGAGGAGGATGGTGCCAGGCCTGCTGAGTTGAGCCCCGCCTATGCCAGCCTGCTGTGGCCCCAGGAGTCACCCTTGCATCCATCCATCATGTTTCGCCAAGCAGAAGCTAGGGCCTTACACCTGTCTCCAGAGATAGAGATTTGCGTACAAGAAGTTTAAGGAATTGGGGGCATGACGGGGGCGGAGAGGGGGGCCCTCAGGAACACCTGGAAGGGGATGAATGAGAGAGACAGGTTGACCTGGGAGGCAGTAGTTGTGACAGATCTCAGCAGTTCCCACAGGGAGTTTTGAAACTAGGATGGCCCTTCAGAGTTGTCCTGAACTTAGGCAGCGGGGGCTGGGCATTGGACCCTACTCACGGACTAGTTACGGGATGTGGGTGCCCCTGGGGAAGGCATGTAACGTTTGGTGAGGCAGTACCCTCTGAGGGAAGGAGGGAAACTCCCAGGGAGGGAAGTTATGGGCCGTCAGCAGCCAAAATTCCTGACCACTTGGGGAGTAAGCGGCTCAGTCCTACAGGAGGGCACTGCAGCATCCACTCCACGTCTGATGTGGATATTGGCCAGTGCTGAGCAGAAACGTACTCTTACTCTCCCTCCATTTACAACATCTCCCAGGATACACATTGTAGGCACTCTGTAAATATTGCTGGATAAATGATGATGGACTTGCAGGACCAGCTGAGGCAAAAATGAAAGCATCACGTTCCATCCTCTCTTTAAACTTCTTTCCCATTCAGAGAAACCACTGCTACTGCCAGAGCGGTCTGATATTGTTTAAATTGCACAGATCTGCTTCAAATAAGGGAAGAAAGGATGCCATGGTGCTGGGGGGGTTTGTTAACTGTTTGGGGAAAAAAAAGTTAAAGCATTACTGCATAGCATACAACAAAATTAAATTCAAGTGGTTAAAGAGTTAAATAGAAATGAATTAAAACCATAAAAGAATTAGAGGATCATTCTAGAGGAATGTTTATATAAACTTGGGGCTGGTTAGGCCTTTCTAAGTATCACTAAGCATTCAAGTATTTCTAAGCAAAAACAATAAAGAAAAAGATTGATGAATTTGATTACTTAAGAAAATAAACTTCACTAGGTCCAAAAAAAAAAAAAGCCACCATAAGCAAAATTAAAAGGCAAATGACACACTGGAGGAAATATAATAAATGTATATTATAGACAAAGGTTGATATACATGAAGAGCTCTCAGAAGTCAAAAAGGAAAAGATAACCAACCCCATAAAAGCCGGCAACTGACATAAGCAGGCAATTCACTAAAGAAAAATTACAAATAGACAATGAGCAAATGAGAAAACGTTCAGCCCCACTGGAAACAGAAGATATGCAAATTAAATCAGCAATGAGTGTAGGGAATTGGGGCTTCTTGTACCCTGCTGGAGGGAGTGCAAATTGGTGCAACCTTTTTAGAGGGCAATTTAGCAGTATTTATCCAAAGTCTTAAAAACATGCATGCAGATCTTTGACTCAGCAGTTTTATTTCTAGGCCTTGATCTAAATGATCAAAGCAAATATATATGCAAGTATTTGTGTATTGTAAGTATATTCTATAAAGAATGATTTATGTTAATGAAACCTGGAGATCATCTGCATATCCATAGGCAGTTGGTTAAATTATGGAATATCCATACTATAGGATGCTAAGGAACCATTAAAATGAAGTTATGAAAGAATATTTGCTGACATGTTTATAATATATTGCTAAGTGAAATAAGCAGGCTATAAAGCAATATAGATAATACCATAAATGTGTGTGTGTGTCTGTATGTGTACCTAGAAACACGTGTTTTCCAAATATTTACTTTTCACTTGGCAGTGGATTATGGTTTTTATTTCCCCTGTGTTTTGCTGTGTGCTGTCCAAACTTTCTGAATTAACAAAGAACTACTTTTACATTTGGAAAACAAAATTTAGTGAACAAAATAATTGAATTTAGTAGAATTAGCAAAAATAACGTAAGTGATGGTATGTTGCTGAGTGTCAGGAACAGACCTTTAACTCCATGGTGGGCCAGCCTTGGACTTGTCTCATTCTTGAAGTGGAGAACTGACAACCAGAGCAAAACTCACCTGAGTTCCACAGAAGACACCCCGTGTGAAGCAACTGGTGATATGAAACCATCTGTGATTTGAGGGCAGGGATGAGTCCTAAGCATCTCTGTGACCAGAACAGGACTGGAGAGGAGCTGGATGAAGGTATGAATGAGTGGCATAACTGGTAAAACTGCCTTCTACCTCTCCCTTCTCGTGGGAAGTTTACTGCATGTAAAAAGGAGAGCCCCATTCCTTGGTCCTGCAGGAGCCAGCAGAATGCTCTTGTCACCAAGGTACCCTGATTCTGAGCAGAGGTGTGGCCCTATGGAAGCCACCTTCCACCTCAGTTCTCTTCCCCATGTACATCCCTCCCTCCCACTCTGGCCTAATTCTCTCTCCAGGGAGTTTCTGTCAGTCTCACTGTAGAGACAGTTGGTTGACCTACACAGAGACATTTTGTATTAACCTTGAACCCCAGAAACAGCTGCCTGAAACTCCCAAGGGCCCCCAGTACAGACGCTGTTGACTCAGCTTTACTCCTAGAATATGTGGTGGAACAGTAGTTAAGCTTGGGTGTGTGGAGGGATGGATGGATGGGTGTGGATGGGTGACTAGATCAATGAATGGATGAATATTAGCTCAGTCTTAGCTAAAAATAGGGAATTGAAAAGATGGAAATCGGAAAGTAGGATAAGGCTGGAAGGGACTGGGAACATTGACAAGTGAGGATGGAGGTGCTTTCCATTCCTTCTTACCTCCCCCAATTTCCATGTGTCAGTCCACCCTTTTCTTCAGGACTGAGAGTGACCCCCTTCACCCACGCAGAGAACCAGGAACTCTCACAGGCCTTGTTTGTGTCCAAGAAGAGGCTACCACCATCTGTTATAACTGTCTGTTTGCTTGTCTACCTCCCCTTCTAGACGGTGAGTCCCCCAAAGGCAGTGATTTTGTTTCAGTCAGTTATCTTTCAGTTGTAAGTTGGAGGAAGTCCAACCCAAACTGGCTTGCGCACAAGGAAACTGATGTATCTTATAACTTTCAAGAACTAGGGCATAGGACTGGTTTCAGGTATAGCTTGATTCAGGGGCTCAAGAAACTTCACCATGGATAACCTGGTTTCTCTCTCCATCTCTGTGCTTTTTTCTTCCACCTTGGCTCCATTCTCAGACAGACATTTCCCTTGTGGTAGCAAGAGGGCAGCAGTAGCTCCAGCAATCACATCCTCTCTGCTTCAGGCTCAGGCAGGGAAACATCCTGGAGTCTCCCCCAAAAGTCTTAATGCACCTTCTGGTTCTGATGGGGCCTGATGCTCCTGATCCAATCACCATGGGCAGGTAAGGGCAGAGCTTTCTGATTAGCTTAAGTTTAAACTAGCAAAGAGGTGGCTACTTAGAGAGAAGCTGGGTATCTTATAAGAAGGGTGAGGATGCTGATTTGCACAAGGAACAGACGCCCTGGCAGACCGTATCTTCTTCAGTCCTGGCTTCCACCACCTGGCACGTAGTCGGCATCAGTACATGCTACTTTCATGACCCCGTCCCCACAGAGAACACAGTGTGAGCTTGCCACGGAAGCCCTTCAAGATTTCACCAGCCTGGCAGGGGCTCTGTGTCCGTGAGGCTCATCCACCAGCCACTCCACCGCATTTCCTGTGCCACCATCCCAGCAGCCCTCAGCTTGTTATCCTAAACCACAGGCAGCTATCAGCAGGTCAGCCCACCCTCCCCATTCCAGAGCACTGGGCCAGAAATGTTTGAAACTGATGCAAATCTAGAAAACCGTGATCTGAGTTTTTCCTTCTTCTACCAGCATGCTTTTTGCTCAGCCAGCCAGAAGTGGGGCGGCCGACCCTACTGACCAGGTCTGGGCAATAATAATTATCACACAAGCAGCAGTAACGGCCACTATTTTTACAGCTTCCATTTTAAGGGTCTTCAACGCACCACGCCCTTTAAACATACCATTGCATGTCTACACGATCACTTTGCAGGAGAGTATAATTAAGATCACCACAGCCTGCCCACCTTCAGGTACAAATGGGATCACTTCACTAATAAATACTCAAATTTCACAGATTTGCCACCCCCAAGCTCTGGGGTGTAATCTTCCACTCCCTACAGAGATTTCTGTGGGCTCCCATCTAACATGGGCTCCTAGGCTCTGCCAAGCTCCACGGTCTCCATGCTGCTGCCTACCTCGCCTAATCCTCGCCACTGAGCCATCAGGCACGTATTCTCTGCCACCGCATTGGAGACTCCACTGTGCCATTCTGCATGGCGGCAAATTTGGGGGAGATGCCTCTCCCCTCCCCTCCACTCTATGCCACACGCTGTTAGTGGAGCCTAGAGCAGATCCGCTTGTGTGCTGACTTGTAATATAGTTACTGAAATGACTCAGACAGCACCCCGCTCCCGTCACACACACCCCGGCCACTCGACACTGGGATGAGGCCAGTGGGGCCAGGCTACGGGGACAAGCACAAGCGGCAGAAGTGAAGAGTCACACCTTCCTGAGCTCTCCTTCTCTCTTCTATTTCTTCGTCCTCTCTCTGCTCCATGAACTCACACCAAGACCGTTTTACTGAGTCAAGTCTTGTATGTTTGAGTCTCCTTTTCCGGGATCCTCCTAACTGGCTGAGAGTAGCCATTCAACAAATATATGTTGAACGGTTGGTTGGCTGAATGAATACAACACTGCTTCAATTCATGCCAACTAGTTTCTGATGAGCCCACTCCACATATATCTGAATTTCATTTGGATTCAAGCTGTGATCCTTGTTAAAGCTGGTATGATTCTCCTCCATTTGGTGGATTAAGAAACTGAGGCCCAGAGAAGTTACATCATTTGTCCAAAGTCACACAGCAAACAAGTGGTAGAGCTGGGATTCAAACCCACTGATGCTAAACCTAACTGATGCTCAAGTCCTTTCTCTTTCTACTCCACTTTCTCCACAGGAGGACGCTGGATCTGTGGTTAATGAGGTACATGATTCTACCTCATGCAGAAACTGTACCCCTGTGGGGTAGGGCCCCCCAGACAATGTTGGCACTTCCTGCTTCTCCATCACACCCCTAGATATAACCAGTCCAGGCTAAAGGTACCCGTGGGCCTGCCTGCCTGTCCTGGGGGAGGACGGTGGTGGCTTCATCAGGCTGAGCTGGATTTTTCCTGCTCACTAGACACTGGCACAGCTGCACCTGAGAGGCCAGCTCTGTTCTGTGAGTCCTCCTGACCCCACTGGCTGCCACATGCTTTTCCAACTCTCTCTGGCTCAGAGGAGCAGAGTCCTGAAGGATGTCTCCAGGGCTAATGGGTAAGAGCGGTCAGCCCCTGGGGTCAGATCTACTGGTGAGGCAGGAACACTTTGGGGTCGGAGAGTCCCGAAGAGAGTCCCCAGAGACAGCCATCCTGCCACGTGGGCAGGAGGCACGCTCCCTGTCCTGGGCGCGTGCTCTGTTCCGCTGATAGGCTCTGACCCAACCCTTGGTTTTCCCTTCCACTTCGAAACTCCTGAATCACAGCAGCTTTGTTGGCTGGGGCCTTGCTTCCCAGCTGCTAATGTTTCTCCATGCCTCTCTCCAGGCTGGCCTTGACCCCTGTCTTTTAGCCTGCGAGACCACGCAGCGTATTCCCAGCCTGAGATGATCGGGGTTGCCTATGGCTGCCTTTTCCCTGGGACCAGTCCTTTGGATTTTGATCTTGGCCCAGATCACTGGGCTGGCTCCTTGAACCTTGCAGGCAGGACTGCTGGTCCCTCTCTCAAGCCTGAATAGAATCTCTGCCATAAATCATTGCCTGGTAGAGTTCTCATCTGGACATTCAAGTGAACAGAGCTGAAAGCTGTGGAAATGATTTCCAGTGGGATAGTCTGCAGATGCCCTGTTATAATGGCATAGGTGGGGCCTCTGTAAACCTACAGATCCAACTACTGTGGCACTACTGTGCCAGAAAATGCACAGTAGTGATGCCAGGCTAGTGTGTGGACTCGGCCCTGCAAGAATCACTACACAAGAACTGGAGATCAGTTCTGCGAGACTGTATGCCTATGTGTGTGTGTGCCTATGTGTGCACCTGTGTGCATTTTAATAGAGGTGTTTCTATCACTTTTATGAATTACAGCAAACATTTACTTAAACTTATTGTGTGCCAGGCACGGTTCTAAATACTAATACATTTGCATATATTAACTGTTTTAATCCTTATCACTATAGGTGATAATCCTACGAGACAGACACCCTTATTATATTCATCTTATTCGTGAAGAAACTAAAGCACAGAGAGATTGGATAATGTGCTCAAGATCATACAGCCAGCAAGAGGTGGAACTGGTATTTGAACCCAGATCTCTGTGAATCCTAAACCTCTATATTTGATTACTAAAATCTCGAAGACACATGTGGCCCACCAAAGGCTAAGGGACTTCACATAAGGAATAGACAAAAAAAAAAGTGGAAAAGAACCTTAACTGGGTCAAAGTACAGGGCAAGGGAGCATTAGAGAAATCGGCACCTACTATGTGCCAGCAGCACTCAGGGCTCTGCATCTCTTTTTCACGTACTCCTCATGAGAATTGTGTGGAGCCCAGCCTCTCAACGCCCATTTTACAGACGGGTAAAATGTGGCTCAGTGAGGCTCAGCCAGCTGCCCATGCACTATTATATACTAGCACATGGTAGTCCAAGTTTCAAACCCAGGTCCTTCTGAATCTCAAACCGGTGCCTCGTGAGGCATGAGACCTCCTATCAAGGACTCACTCACCATGGACAGGGGCAGCACTGGGAGAAGGGTTCCTGCGCTTCTTTTTCATCTCTTCATTCCGGTCTCCTCTTCTCCCCCAGCCCTCCGCCCTGCCCCATCCACCACTCCTATCCCTCTTCACTTGCTGAGGATTAAGTTAGAAAAACGAAAATGAAATGAACATCTCTCTGCCAGCCCCTCCCCAGAGACACTGACTTACACGGGTCTGACGCTGCTGCTGATGTTCTATCGATTTCCCCTCTAATTGCTGCAGCTGGATCTATATTCATTTTCTGTTTCAAACTTCTCTTTTGTTGGTTCAATCAGCTAAATGAAGGGCCCATTTCTCACTGCTCCTGTCCTGAAAAGCCAAAGAAGTTACAGATGAAGATCTCTCTTCAGAAGTCAGTGAGGTCAACACACCAGGGACAAAGAGAGTCAGATTTGGATGACCTCTTTTAAACACTTGGCAAAGAACAAGACTGAAAAAAGACAGCCCAGGAGACAAGCCTGGTTGGCAAGAAGCAGTTGAATTCACATATCAGTGGTCCGTTCATTCATTCAACAGCTTTATTGAGACTCTGGTAGGATCTAGAAATCATCTGGACACATAGAGTTAAATGTGAGTTGAGTAGATAGATATTAATCAAAAAGTCTCACAGATAAAGAATGTGTGCTGTGGGGAATGTCTAGGTCAACCTCAGGAACCAAGGAATGAAGCAGGGAGGAAATCAGAATTGGTTCAAGCAAGGCTCACTTTTCCCTTTGTTAACTTGTCAAGTTTTTTCCAATACACTCAACTCAAGATGGACAATGAAGAGAACAAAGCACTGAAGAGGCTTTACAGTCTGGACAAGACGTGGTGCCTTTCTCCCAGGAGCACAGCACATTATGGAAAGCCAGATACGGCAGCAATCACACCTGTTGCATAGGACTTCGGCTGGTGGCTGGGATGCATGCAAAATCAACCCTCTTCCTTGGTAATGTGCCTCTGGCTTTGGCCACCTGGCACTCATCCTTGGTGTTCAATCCTGAATATTCTTCCCTTCCTCAAGAGGCATTTGAGACTGCTTAGTCCCCATTCTGGGAATCTAATGACACCTTATCTTTCCAGCTCAGTCCATTGTCAGTGATAATGCTGGACCACTCCCCCACCCCAGCCCTTTAACCATCAGACTAGGTGAGTTTACAAGGTATTCCAGGGCATTCGTCAGGATAGACCAGGTTATGCTGCAATAATAAACAGCCCTCAAATATCGGTGGCTTAGCACAATAAAGATTTGTTTCCCACTCATGCAAAGTCTGCAGCAGGATCAGTGGCTCTCCAGGGTAGTTCTCTTCTAAGCAGTGATTTAGGGGTTTGGTGGGTTTTCACTTTGTGATTCTGGCATCTTAACACATGTTTGTTGTGGCTGGGGAGAAGGAGTCACTTGGGAGTATTTCACTGCATTTTCCCCCAAGTGCCATACATTATTTCTGCTCACAGTCTTGACCAGAATTTAGTCACATGGTACCACCTAACTTCAAAGATTCCCAGGAAGAAGAAAAGAACCAGATATTTCTAAGTTCTAGTAATGTCTACCACAGAGGGTTTATTTATATACGTTCTTATCTGGGACCCCAAATTTTCAACCCATCATAGTCCATCTTCTTATATCTCATCTCTATTCCTTCGATAAAAACTTAATACATAATTCATCTCTCTGTCTTCACTAGTCATAGTTTTCAGCCAGTACCTGGCAAGCTATGATTTAAGCTTATCACTATCTTCAAAAGGAAAACTTACATGTTTTTCTATACGTTAGACTACCTCCACGGGAAAAGTCCATGTCCTCAATGTATCTGCACTTGTTGGGACAACAACACGGAGATGTACATTAAAGATTGAATGGCTCAGACGCAGTGGCAGAGGGTTTAATTTACAAAGTGAGGCACACGTAAGTTCACCTGTTGACGCTGCCACTTATTGTTTGGGTGACTTTGATTCAATGACTTAACCTCTGATTTGCACATCTGTAAAATGGGAATAGTAAGAGTAACAGCTCTGCGTAGTCATGCTGCCAAATGCACTAATGTAGTTAGTAAGGGCTCAATAAACAGTAACTGCTATTACTATTACTATAGATTTCTAGAAGTCAATATCTAATCAAGAGTTTGATAGTGCGTTTCAGACTCAGTGCTAGAGATACTAGGGGAGAAGAGGGGGGACATAGAAGCATTTGGAGATCTTAATTTTCTGCAGGCTGCAAATAAGTTGCTGGGCAATTAAGCTGCCAAGAAAGCCAGGATAGGGAGAATTTCAGGGAGACACCTCAAGAATAATGGGGCCTGGAGGAAAGGCTAGATAAATCTCTGAATATAAGGAAGGAGTTAGGGGTATGCAGATGTAACCTCTTTTTCTGCAACCTTGAACCTGGGCTGGCTTCTGCATTGCTTGAGTTAAATATCACCTTGCTTGTAAAATGCACAGCACAGTCTCAGCCCTATAGTTGATGCTCAACAATAATTATGGTGCTAATAATTATGATTTTTACTCTATCCCAATAAATTAGCACATTGATGTGAGAGACCATAAAAATCTCTAAAGAGACTTATTCTATGAATTCTTGATCCCTGCCTGCAGCTTGTTAGAGGACTCTATTCAGAAGCAAAATCTCCCTTAAATAGTGTGAGTTTAAAACTAAGAAATGCATTGTTCCAGACCTTGAGGAGCTGACTGCTTAGAGAGGGAATTGGACACGGTGCCATGACGAGGTGTGCGGAGCACCTCGTCCTATACTGTGCACATCACTAACATTATGTCCAAACCTCACAGTACCCAAACAAAGCAGGTTTTATTCTTCCCACTTTACAAATAAAGAGAGTTGAGCCTCCATTTCTTTAGTCTTGAAATGAGTACCACAAGAAACTTCACTGACTTGCTATGAAGATTAGACACAGCAAATGTACAAGGCAGAGAATAATTCTAAGCACAACAATGTGATGGAATATGATAGGCAAATCTCCAAAGCACAACTAGAATGTGTCTACTTATTTGCTTCTGGTACTGGGAAGGTATATGGGAGGGGTGGGTGGTGACCCAGGGTTCTGATGGCTGGGGTATGGGGTAGAAGAGCTGTGTCCTGTGAACTCACAGGTACAGGAGGATGATGGAGAAACAAGGGAGAGAATGAGTGGGTGATGGGTGGGGGGGAGGTGATATGAAGCATGCCAACTCACCCCTGGGAGATGAATCTCAGCACCTAAAGGGCTGCCAGCTGAAGCTGCTGCAGGGCTAGGGCCTGGTATAGGTATGGGACAGCCATCCTATACCTCCCCACCATGACCAAGATAATCCAAAGTCACAGCCAGTTTCTAGCCTGAGATAAGGACTGTCTGCAACTTCGACTTTTTATGTTTCCCCCAAGTCTCCTTTGTAACCAACCAGATCCAGAAGTCATTGTGCCAGAGATAAGCCTTGAATGGGGCAACTCCAAGTCTCCCACAACCTACTACTTCCTTGCTCTGTATCATTTACAGCTGTAGGACTAGGATCCTGCCTATCTTTTCCATGAGCAGCACTCAGGACAGAACATACTGAATGTGATCCCATGCCATCAGCTTCTCTGCACAGGTTCTGCTACATATACACATCTCCTTCTTCTCTGTTCCTGGATATTTTGCTCAAGGTGACATATTATCGGACCACGAGGAAGAGCTTTGCAAGAATAACAGAAACACATGCTTCTCAGGGTTAGCTAAAGATAGCCATCTGTAGGGTGGGCTTTTTGGAAGCCACCTCAATCTAAAATACTTTTGTCTGTTAAAGGTTTATAAATTCCATCATTTGAGATGTTTTAATTTGAATTAAGAATCCTTTAAAGTACAAGTATTTCTAATAAGGGTAACACATTATCAGAGTTCAGGCAAAGCCTTAAAAGGGGAAGCTTCTTGGTGAGGTTGCCTGAGGCAAAGCCAGTAGTCAGAACACTGGAGGGTGGATAGAGCCAAGTCAGTTTAGACTTCATAAGACCAGGACCATGGAGAGTTCCTTCCCTGCTTGTAGCAATTTCACGGAGCTTTCCAAATCTGCTCCAAGTCTGGCAGGCACCATTGCCTTCAGGCATTGGCCTCTCTGGAGAAGAGTTCTCTAACAGAGATATTGGCCAGTGGAGCTTTCATTCCTGAGGAAAGGTAAAGGTCTTTTGTCTGAAAAGAGGTTAGAGGCTTGGCTTTGTGCTCAAGAGATCAGATTGGGACATAAGGACATAAACCTTCTCCCTGGACTTCTCTAGATGATAATGGTGGTGGTGATGGAGATGGTAGTAATAATGATAGCTAACATTTGTTGCATATTTACAATGTACCAGGTACAATTTTATGCACTTCACATGTGTTAATTCACCAATACCCAGAATAAGCCTCATTTATTTTATTTTATATTTTTTACAGATGAGGAAGCTAAAAGTACAGAGAGGCAGGGCTTCCCTGTGCCATCACATCACACAACTCCAACGGTGCCTGTCCTTCTCACTTGGTCTGTGTGAATGGTGCCCCCTGGAGGTAAGTAGGGCACAAACTGCAGTCAGTCTACAGAGAGGTTAAGTGACTCACCTGAGGTTGGAAAGCTTAGAACCCAGGAAATATAGTTCTAGAGTTTCTGTTTATAACCACTCCACTTGTTGGGACCCTCTTTATCAGGGATTCCTCTTCAGATAAGTGTACATGATAGGCCAAGTGGTATTTTAAAATTTTATTTTTAATCTTTATTTATTACTAAAAGATGATACATAGTCTAGTAGCAAATTCAAACATCACCAGAGTTGGGGCGATGGGAGGGTATAGCTCAGTGGTAGAGTGCCTGCTTAGCATGCATGAGATCTTGGGTCCAAGTACCTTCATTAAACATAAGTAAACCTAATTACCTGCTCCCCTAAAATTGTTTTAAAAAACATAAAAATTAAAAAACAAACATTACCAAAGCAACCAATGCAAAGTCAGAGTTTCCTCCCCAATCCCCCATCTTCATATTCTCCCTCGTGAGTGTGTCTGCTTCACATGCTCCCGCCAGTGCCCTTCTGACGAGAAGTGGGAGAGGAGGAGACAATATTAGACTGACTTGATTATTATTTCGGTGGGGGGTGTTGATATAGGAAGAGAAGGCAATAAAGCTTGAATTTCATAACAACTTTCTGACACTCAGAATGGATATCTCTCTAGATTTCTCCCGTCTGGAGTAGCGAGAGGAGGACTTCATTCTATACACAACTTCAGAGTATATTTAAAAAAGCTTTATGAATGGGGCTTTCAGGGTTGTTAAATCTCACTACCACCTAGTAGACCCCTGCCAGGAGGATGAAGCAAACATCAGCATATTGTATCAAGAGGAAGATGGTTTCTGGTCTCATTTTATGGACTTTGAAGATGGTGTGGTACTTCTGAAAACTTCTATAACCATAAACATAGTAGCAAATGCCAGGACATTGCTAAGCAAGGATCATTCAGCCTAAAACAATCCTCTTAATCTTATAAGCATATGCCTATTTTTTCCTTTATCAAAATGAGATCATGCTATATTTGTCCACAAACAGTCTTTCTGCTCAACACAGTTACATATCATGCACATATGTCTCCATGTCAGTATAAAAAATTACTACTTCTTTCCAATAGGGGTGTGGTGGCCCACCATGCCACTGTTTTACAATTTTTTGATCAGATTCCTGTTGATGGATATTTAGATTATTTCCAATTTCTTTTTTTTAACTGTTGCAAACAATGCCATTACAAATGTTCTTACATTAATATTTGCACTAATATTTTTGTATAAGGAGAAATTGCTGTGTCAAAGGGTATGCAATCGATTTGTTTTAATGATATAGCCAGATGGCATGAGAAAGAAAAGAGATGTGTTTCAATATGAAAGTGGAGGCATAATGGTTTAAGAAGCGGTCATGAGGAGTGAGGAGAATGCTGACCAGAGCTTTTGTACCTTAGTAGAATAAGCAACCTTGACTTGGGAAGATCTCAGAGGAAGTAGTGTTCTCTGGGTGGGGGGTGGGAGGGAGAATCTCATTCTCATTTAAGGCAGGAGGTGCAAGGAGTTTTCTGGGAAAAGTCCAAGCATATAGATAAGTCTGTTTGGGAAACTGGCTGGGATGGACTGGGAGAATAAGTGCTGTGAGGTTGGATCAAAGGTAAGGGAGCAGTTAGCAGTCTGGGGACGAGAGATGAGAGGGCAGGAGGGAATAGAGGTAGGAGTTGAGAGAGGGTCTTTAATATGTGTGATGAGCAGTCACAAGTGACAAGGCTGCAAGATTAGGGGGGTTGTCTGGCTACAAGCTCCATATGGATCTCAGGCATTAGTCCCTGAATGGTACCCAAGGCTTAATGACATTTGCAAAATTTAGATTTAACACAGGGTTTGTCTTAGGTCTGATTCCCTAGAAATAGAGCCTAAGGGATTTGAATGCCTTAGGTAAAGTCTAGCCTTGTCTGACCTAAGGGGTGCTTTAAGGTGTAAATCAAATCATAGAGTGATCCTTCAATGAGACAAAGGGGTAGGTGTTTGTGCCCTCATTGCCAGCCAGGCGTTGCATGCCCCTTGCGGGAGGGAATGTAACCTCCCAGATTTCTCCAGGCTGGGGGGTTTCTATCAGCAAAGGGTAAATCTCCAAAGAAGGTCACAGTTGTATGTCATTAACCACAGCACTTGCAGCAGCTCAGGGAGAGGTGGTGAACAGGTAAAGGGATCTGGGGAGTCTGAAATTGCTACAAGCCAAGAAGGAGCTCTCCGTGGTCCTTGGTCTTATGAAGTCCAAACTGACTCTGCTCTCAAGAGAGGCTTGGAGCTGTCTAATGAGGATGCCTCCAGAGACGTGTAAGCTAGACAGACAAGGAAGTGGGGGGGGGGGGGGACAGGGGAGGAGGATTCACTTCTTCCCAGAAACTTTGTCCCACAGTGGAACAGTAAGAATGACAGTGGGTGGAAAGACTCAGACTTCTTCAGGCAAACA
The DNA here is from genome assembly GCF_048564905.1 of Vicugna pacos. Taxonomy (NCBI): domain Eukaryota; kingdom Metazoa; phylum Chordata; class Mammalia; order Artiodactyla; family Camelidae; genus Vicugna; species Vicugna pacos. Next base: position 43,357,265 of record NC_132999.1, read on the forward strand.
GCTTGCCAAGGCCTGGCTTGGGCACACTTTAGAGGAACACTTGTTTTGTAGAGGAGTGGCTGTTCTGAGAACCAAGACTAAAGGATGGTGCTGATGTGGAGCATCTAGACAGGCTATCAATTGAGCTGGCCACTGCTTCAAGGCTGTGGAAGGAGATCCAAGCACCTCATGGAGCCTGGGAAGTGTGCAGTGAACTGCCAACAAGGTGGAGTTGGGCATCCCATTTCTTGCCCTCTGCCCATGTTTAACCTCACTGGAATATCTCATACCTACTGATGCTCTGCTCCATGGAGATTAAATTCATGGGCACTGAAGTCAGACAGGCTGGACATTCAGGTTCTACATTCAAGTTCTACCCCTTTCTAATGAAGTGACCTTAGGTGAGTGACCTAACCTCTCTGAGCCTCACTATTCTCATCTGAGACATAGATGCGACAGTAATCACGGGATTGAGTGCTTGTGCAAATAAGGTGAGCGTGAAGCACCAAGCATGTAGCAGATGCTCAACGATGCCAGTTGCATTTATGGTAGTATTTAAAAGACAGTATTACTGTCATGCTTAGAAGTGTCTATGCTGGCTCTCTCTTTGTCTATGGGCTTAAAAGAAACACCTCATAAAAGAGTTTCTCTCACTCTATTCCTCTGGGAATCTTCCCAAGCTCTGCTTCCCGATTCTGCTGGTCCAAGTTGCCTGTTCCTTATTCATGACTGATCACAAGAGATTTGCATTTTTATGATCCACCCAGAGACAGGGCCAGATGGGACCAGGACTGAGCAGGTGGCTGTACTCTGGAGATGGCCTCCCAGAGAGGTCGCCATCCATCCTGTATGCAGTGTTTATAGGGGCATAGAGAGGTCAGGCTGGACTCCCACAGGCTCCTGTATTGCTTAGGAATGTATTCAGCTTCAAGGAACAGAAAAATATGGCTAAAAGTGTTTTAAACAAATAGAGGTTGTTTTTCCTCCTCACACCACAAGGAGCCTAGAGTTAAGAGGCTTCTGGAAATGGTTCAGCAGCTGAATGATGTCAGAGGCCACATCTTTGAGATGCTCTTGGCCTTTGACTTGCACTTAAACTTTAACTTTGCATTTTGCTTTGTGGTCACAAGATGGTTCCTACAGCTCTGGACATGGCACCCATGCTCAAGGCAGGAAGAAGGAGGAAGGGGGCAGAGGGAGAGACTGCTCCAACACTGCCTTTCTCCCCCTTTAATCAGGGTAGTAGAAGCCCTCCCAGAACCACTCAGAAGACTTCCATGCAGGTCCGGTTGGCCTATGTGCATGAAAAAAGCACTCCTGTGTTTCTCCTTCACTCTTACCTACCACCACACTTCATCTCTGGTCACCAAATGTACAGGTTTTTTCCCCATACATTAAACAATTCTCCAACACCAGATGAATATCCTACCATTTCACTCAATTCTAACCCTATCCACCTGGAGATACCATCATATCCTACAGGTTAAGTGCTCAGTCCCACAAAATTATTCTCCCCCACTTCAGATGCCAATCACAAGTACCAGGTTGTCATCTGTACTTCTAACCAACCAACTATGAATCAGGCTTCCCACGACTCCCTCCTTGGGTTTGATATTTTGCTAGAATGGCTCACAGAACTCAGGAAAACACTTATGCACATTTACTGGTTTATGATATGAGAAAGGATACAGATGACCAGCCAGATGAACAGGTACATAGAGTGAGGTCCAGAAGTGTCCCGAGTGTAGGAGCTTCTGTCTCCTTGGAACTGAGGTGTGTCACCCTCCCAGCACATGGATGTGTTCGCCAGTCTGGAAACTCTCCAAATCCTGTACTTTCAGAGTTTTTATGAAGGCTTCATCACATAGACATGATCAGTCATCAACTTAATCTTCAGCCATTCTCCCCTTCCCAGAGGATGGGAGTCAATCAAGACTCTGTCTTTCTGGTGTCCAGCCCCCTCCTGAAGCCACCAAGAGTCCACCAAGAGTCACCTCATTAGAAAAAAAAAGGACACTCCTATTAACCAGGAAATTCCAAGGGATTTAGGAACTTTGTCACAGGAAACAAGGGTAGAGGCCAATGTATAAATTTTCCATATATTTATGTATTTTATATATAATGTAAATTTATATACATACTATTTGTATATATCTAAAAATTCACAGCCCCCAAAAGTCAAAAGCTCAGCTCTCATTGTCAGGAAAGCAGGGACTAGTATTGTCATGTTTGGGTTAGAGACTAATCATGGCTCATCTCCAAGCACTGGGCATGTTGCTGACCTGAACAAAACCAGGGGTCAGCGATCAAGAAAGAGAGAGGGAGGAGGCAGTAAGCAGAGTCTTCTCACCTCACATGCAAGAAAGTCAACCACTGGGAGTGTGGATGGGGGCAGAGGAGCAACAGCCAACAGGGGGCTGCCCCCAAGGCCAGTGTGTGAGGCACATGCTGTCACAGGTCTGCACGCCTCCCTGGACCCCTGAGCCATTCGCGCACCCAGCTCCTGGAGAGCTTTCACTCCCTCCCCAGCTCCTGCGTCTCTTTGCTGGAGGGTTGCTGTGGGCTACGGGAGCTCACTGTGCCTGTGCACACAGAGAGCCAGAGGGTACAAATACTTCAGCTCCTTTGCCTCTGATTGACACCTCGAAGCTGGGGCCTGGGAGTTCCCTTGTGGAATTAAGACCAAGTTACCCTGTGTGGGATTTTGCCTGAGAGCAAACCTGCCTGGCTTCTTCCTTCACTTGGCCTGCTCCCCCACTTCTCTGCTGTAAACCCTTCAAAGTAAATGACTTTCACATGAACCTTTGGGGTCTTCTTCTGGAGTATCCAACCCCACATCCTAAAGTGTGATTCAAGTAACCTGTTCAGAGGAGCACATGAGAAGTGATGAGGACTGGGCCCTGGAAAGGACTGAGTAGTGCCTTGGGGCCCTGCTGAGCAGGCTGATGTTTAGGACAAGGCTCCAGCTCACTGGTAGCTGTGGAGGGAAGAAAGAAATGGAGGCAGGAGCTTGAGGAGAGAGAGGGGGATAGTATCACAGGTGCTGGAGAGCTGCTGGGCAGGCCCGAGGGGCCAGGGTTCACATGGGGTCTCCAGCTCTTCAGAAAGAAGACCAATTCCAGGCCCTGCCTTCTGGTGACTGAGCTGCCCAGGGCCCCTGTAGCCTGGGTCAGGACATGCAGGGCTGGGTACCAGATACCTGTCCCAGAGCTCTTGCCAAGAAGAGTGCTGACACGTGCCTCCTTGGCCTCCCTCCCTTTAGAGGGCGTCAGACCCAGGAGGATCTCAACTGTCTCTTGGACAAGTGTTTTTCATGCTGAAATCCTGAGTCCTTTTTCAGTCAGAGCCATTGTGCTTTCAGCACTGAGCTTCTGTGCAAGATCGTTTGTACAGAGGGTTCTGCTGATTCAGAGTTGGGGTTGAAAATCATTGACGTGGTTCAACCCCCTCAGCTGAACCTCCAGAAAGGCTATTTTCTCTAATATTCTCAAATTCCCCCTGCATAGATATTCCCTGCATTTGCCAACCTGATAAATCATGAACTTCAAGATAAAAATAATACTCCGAGCCATGGCTCAAAGAGCTCAGGGTGGGGACTGTTCTTCAGAAGTGAGTAATCTTAGGTAATTGAGGTGGGATAACTAAGCAGTGAAGAGTGTGGGCTCTGAGTTCAAATCCTGAGTCCACTACTCACTAGTTGTACTACTAAGGGACAAAGAACCGGTCTCTCGGGGCCTCCATTTCCTCATCTATGAAATGGGAATAAATAAAACTCAAAATAAGACCCATACCCAATAATTATTTGTCGAATGAAATCTGTGAAGATTACATGAGATGGCGTCTGTAAAGCACTAGACAGAGTGCCTTACACATAGCAAATAAAGATGAGATCTGAAATAGTTACCAGCTGAAATGACACTAGTGCCAACCAATCAGCATGTTGCACTGACCAATCAGAGCAGATGCACCGACCCATCAAAGCAGATCCACTGTCCAATTAGAATGGATGACTGCCTGAACAGACCTACAAAACTACACCCTTGGGTTCTCCCTGTAACTCCTAACAGTGGTTTTATAAATGATAGGCAGCTGGCATGAACTCCTAAACAATTTTGCTTTGCCCCTTTTTATGGAAACTCTAAAATGCTTCGGTCACTTTCTTCCCCATAGTCAATAAAGACAGAGAACTGTTTTGCTGAGGGAGGGTGATTTTCTGTCTCCTCCTTCTCCTAACACAGGCCCAGTGGAGATGGAGAGGGGAGATGTGAATCGCTGAGTCTCGGTCTCAGGCATGCCTTTGGCTGAACCACAGGCAGTTAGAGGAAGACGGGCCGTAGACCTGTTCCCGCAGGGACTCCTTCATCTTCTTTGCTGAGAAGTCGGCATCTGGATTCAACACCTCACCGAAAAACGTGTGTTCTATCTTGTGCCCTTGCTCATGATTCAAAGTTCATGGAGACAGAGTCTGAAGAAATGGGCTTTATTCACAGGTTTACTTTTGACTCTGCTAAGGCCCTGATCAGGAAGCTCCACCAGGAGATAATCACACCCCACTCCCTCCAACTCACTGAAAAGGAATTAGAAAAGGGTGGCGAACGCTGGGCAGCAAAAGAGAGACTTACCATCTACATAATGAGACATACGATTCAGTCTTCAATGTTCATCCTCCAAGTCAAAACCTCAATTCGCCAGCTCACTAGAAGCCTTATTACATATACTGTACACTGTTCAAGTTCATTCATTCCAACAGCGGTGATCAGAGGAAGGTAGGAGAGGTGTCTGCCACCAAGGTTTCCTGGAAGTGTCCAGATACTGCCAATTCCAAATGTGATTTTTTTTCACCTCCCTTTCAGTTGGTCAACCATTTGCCCCTCCTGGGTTTCTAATAAATGCCTTTTTCGCTTAAGTTAGTCCACAAATCTTAACTAAGATGATTGTAAATGATAGGTCGCCTTGGCGTGTACAAAATTTGGCATGATTAATGGATATTCAGTGTATGTGTAATGTCACAGAGACGGCACAAGTAACAGCGAAGTCATCATTTTGCCGCAATCACACCATGCACTTTTTGCCTCCATGCCTCAATGAGTTTGGCAACAGGGCTCTCTCCAAGCAAATGTCCTCATGCAGTAGCCATCACCTGGGGTAGACATTAAGTCCATGATGACCCCTCTTCTTTGGGAGCTACCCTGGAATCAGTGTCTGGTTCTGAACTCTCTGAGCTCAGTTTTCAGGTATGGCTAAATCTAACAGGAACAGACCACTGACTTAAGCTGAGCCAATCAGATTCTTCAAAGAAAGGGGAATTTCGGACTGAGACACCCAGAGACTAGGAGTTGGTCGGGGGAAGTTTTGTCCATGTACATTCTCTAGAAAAGAGGATCCTAGATTCCCGCTGCCATGATTTCCCAAACTTCTGGGTTCTTCCGTTCTAGAGATTTACTTGCTGATCTCTCTTGGATTCTTTGAAACAATCAGGACTCTTCTAATAACTCTCTTTTATTTTAATTAACCAGATCATTTTTTTTTTACTTGCATTCAGAATAATCTTATTCAACATACTCCTGATTCTCTGTTTTTTCAAGACTGCTGTCCCCTTTCCCATGAAGATGTCTTTGACTCACCATCCCCTGGCAGGCAAAATTTGTCCCGTTCCTCCTCTGTGTTCCCATAATACTTAATGCTCAGTTCTGCTGCAGCATTTTGTACACTATTATGTAATCTGTTGTGTGTTTAGACCACGGGTTCCTCAAGGAAAGAAGCAGCCTTATCTGTACTAGTGTTCCTAATGCTGATCTTAGTACTTGTTTATTAAATAAGTGTTTATTAAATTGTTCTTGATTAACTGGTTACATGAATGAATAATTAGAACAAAATTGGAGACAGGCTCCATGAAGGGTTAAATCTTACTCCTTTTCTTGCGTGTAGGTGAACGCTGCAGAGGATGTCAGCAGCAAACCAGCTCTGTTCAGCTCACAGATCTGCCACAGTGAACTCCACAGGCTGTCGGAATCGCTTTGTCCTGTTGGAACGTCTGTTTGTTGCATGTTGCTTGGAATGAAAGGCCATTAGATAGGGAGCTAGAGATTCCCTTGGTTGTACAGAGATTTCTTGTTTCCAGAGGGCCTGACCTAGCTAGCTTTCTGGCAATCCTACTGACCCCTGTCTGTCTGGAGTTAGTCCCCGAGGAGCAGGGAAGGATGTCTGGGGAGGAAGGCCAACAGGGAGCATCAGAAACCCTGGCCACGTTCTTCTCATTCACAAGGATTTGACTCTGACGGGCTTCAGAGAAACTCCTGGCTCTGATTCTGAAATTTAAAGACAATTGCAGCATAGGGGAAATGAAACTCCTGGCAAAGTAAGGATTTCCAGGACAGCCAATCCAATGAATGTAACTCTGACCCAAGCTGTGCAAAGCAAGGGCAATTATGGGAAAGCAGGGCAATAGTGGACAGATGAATCTTACGGTGATCAAAGTTCAAGCGCTCAGGACACATGCCATCTGGAAAGTCAGGCCACAAAGCCAAAGCTTAGATTTCAGCTGAGCTGCACGATCTGCCCCAGGGGGCCGTGATTCTGCCATTTGGGGACTGGATTAGAAAGGTGGAAACAACCCAAAAGGAAGAGTTCTCTGAACCAAGGTCCTAGGCAAAGGCTGGCTGTTAATTATGATAAAACAGTGGTGGCATAATTACAATACTAACAGCTAACAAGCCAGACGCAGCTCTAAGTGCTGTCAGTTGTGTTATCTCGTTCCATCCTTATCATATCCTTATGAGCCCAGTGCCTCTATTGTCCTAATTTATAGAAATGGAAACAGCTCCAGGCATTAGGTAACATGTCTAAGTTCACACAGCTAACTGGTCAGTGGTCAGCTCAAGGGTTGACCTGGGCAGCCTGAGACCGGAGCCCTCACACAGAAACTCCAGGCCACAGATGCTTTTCAGCCACCCTGGGTTCTTTCCTGCCTGAAGATCTTTGCATATGTTGTGGACACTCTCAATAATTGATAATAATAGTGCACCAAGATGGACATTTCCTCTGAGCCTCCGTGTAGCAGATCTCAGACATCAGCCTGGGTTGTGAGACAGGCCGGTTAGCAGAACCTTAAAGAACGAAAAACAGCCAGGTAAATAAGTCTTAAACTCTTCACCCTCATGGAGGGTACAATGGGATTGGAGGGAGAGAGGGGGAAATTTTGGAGAAAGAAAACAGAAGCATAGTGGTTTTAACTTACTCAAGGTTTAGCCAAGAAACAGAATCTGTCATTATGTGACCTGGGATAGGCTAATGTTGACCTGCAATTTCTCTTTTGGGGCAACAACTAACGTGCTACTCCCCAAAAGCATTTCCTTTTTGTCCAGGCCACAGGCTAGAGGGACTCTCCCAGCCTCCCTTGCAGCGAGGTGTGGTCTGCATTGTAGCCAATGGAATGAAAGCGGGCACACTTGCATTTCCAAGCCTGGCTCATACAATCCTTCATTCTTGCTCTCCTATCCTGCCTGCCAGCAGGGGGTCTGACAGATGATTCCTGGACCCTAAATAGTGGTGGAACCACCAGACATATGGATCCGGGTCCCAGAATTCCTTCATGGAAGGCCACTCCCCAAACACCTGACTGGACTGTACATGGGTGAAAAGCAAACTTTATTCTCTTAAGCCTCTGAAATTTGGGGGTTATAACTGACGCTGTCTGACACATCTCTGCTGGGACAAGAACCCAGGTAAGCAAGCTCACCACAGTTGCAAAGGACAATCAACTAGATAAAGAGCTGGCTACAGAGTCGGATGGTAAACCCCATCTCCCAAGCCCTTTACAGGTCCTACATTTTGGAGCAGTCATTTGATCTATAAGCCTTTAGTAGAGGGTTTTGGGATGAAGAAAAGGAAAGATCCCACCCTGCCAACCGGAGACTTTTAAGGGACACATAACATGCCCGTGGAGTGAGATTCTATAATGGTCTGGAGACCTGTGGCAAATGCTCGGTACCCCCACCATTCATGGATCCTCTCTGACCCCAGGACTAGTGGCCCCAGGAGGTATATAAATCAAGACAGAAATGTTGGAGTTGCAGAACCTTGATTGCCCTCATGCCCTAGGCCAAACTTTACCCTGTGAGAGAGGTTTATATGAGTAATGTATACGCTACAAAATTGTATCCACCTCCCGCGTCCTTTCCACTGACCCCATCACACTGCCAGCCCAGCACTGTAACCGCTGCAAACCCATGACAAAGGGTTGGAGAGTAAGTTCATTTATCCACTCATTAAGCAAAAATTCACTGAGAGCTACCAAGTGTGCTTGGTCCGGGGGCTATCGCAGGGAACAAAACAGATTAAAAGCCCTGCCATTGGGGAAGTCGTATGGAGAGCAATGAAGCTAGGGGTAAGGGAGCTAGGGACCAGGGGTGAAGAGGTTAGAGAAGTTCCCTCTGAGGAGATGGCATTTGCACAAAGACTTGAATGAAGTACATCATGTGGACATCTGGAGGAAGCGCTTTCTAGGGAGAGAGGACAGAAAGTAAGTGCAAAGGCTCTGAGGTGGGTGCTTGCTTGAGGCATTCAGGAAACAACAAAGGGGCCAGTGCAGCAAGAAGACAGTCAATGTCGGCAAGAGTCATAGGAGCTGAGGTCCTGACAGCTGTGGGGGGTCTTTGGTGCTTATAGGCCATTGCAAGGCCTTTGGCTTTTTCGGGAGGTGAAATAGAAAATTAAGGGAGAATTTGCAGCAGAGAAGTGACATAATCTGGTGTGTATTTCTAAAGGATTAAAAACCCACCTAGCTGATATGCTGAGAATAGATGTAGGAGCATGATGGTAGAAACCAGAGGACTAATGAAAAGGCTGTCTTTGTCTGTGCTGCTATAACAAAAATACCATAAACTGGACAGTTTATAAACAACAGACATTTACTTCTTACAGTTCTAGAGGCTGGGAAGTCCAAGGTCAAGGCACCGACAGATGTGATGACCTGTGAGGGCCCATCCTGGTTCATAGACAGCTGTCTTCTCGCTGTGTCCTAACTTGATGGAAGGGGCCTCTTCTATAAGGGCACTAACTCCATTCATGAGGACTGTGCCCATGAATCTCCTCCCAAGGCCCCACCTCCTACTACCACCCACTACCATCACCTTGGGGACTAGTTTCAACATCTATTTTATTTTTTTCAAGGACATGTATTCAGCCTGTAGCCAAGGCTATTGAAGTAATCCAGGTGGGAGATGATACTGTTTTTTTGGTCAGGGTAGTAGCATCAGTGGTGGTGAGAAGCAGTCTTATTCTGACTCAGTTTTGAAAGAAGAGCCAACAGGATTTGCTGACAAATTGGATGTGGAGGATAGAAAGAGAGCAGTGGAGAGAATTCCAAGATTTGGGGTCTATACACCTAAAAGAATAAAGTTTCCATTTTCTGAGACAGGAAAAACTCCAAGAGGAGCTGGTGTGGAGATAGCGACCAGGAGTTCAACTTTGGGTACTTTAGGTTAGAGATGGCCATTAGATATGCAAGTGGAGATGATCAATAAATGATGTCTGGGTTGGGAGACAGATGGTATTTAAAGCCACAAGACCAGATAAGATAAGCTAGTTCGGATAGAGAAGAGAAAAAGGTTGAGACTGAGCTTAACGTCACTTCCCCGAGGAAAGGAAAGAGAGCCAAGAAGGAGTCAGCAAATGAGGTTGAGAAGACTTCTTGCCCAACAAGAAAAAGAAGAATCAGAAACTGAGAGAAGAAAGTGATTCAGAGAGGAGGAAATGGCCAACTGTGTCAAGGACTGCTGAGAGGCTGAGAAGGGTGGGGCCTGAGAATCCACCTTGGATCAGGTTTCATGAAGTCATTCGTGACCAGGACAAGAGCTGTTTGGTGGAGCCATAGGAATGGAAGCCAGTCAAGTGAGTTCAAGGGGAACAAAATAGAGCAAGAACAGGCAATGCTTCTGAAAAGCTTTGCGGTACAGGAGAAGAGTGAGAAACGGGCAGTATTTGGGGTGAGAGAGGTATAATCAAGAGGGTTTCATTTTTTTTTTTTAAATCAATGTTTGGGTGCTTGTGAGAATGGTCCAAAAGAAAAAGGAAACTGACATGGGAAAATAGAGGAGATATTTTAGGCTGACAGACATCCTTCCGAAGCAAGAAGGGATGACACCCAGTGCACAAGTGGTGAGAGGGTGGCCTAAGACGGATCCACGAGCAGGCCAACAGGAGGGTGGGTTGCAGTCATGGGTAAAGATGCAGGTATCAATCAGGCTGTTAGATGAGGGACTGGAAACCTGTGAAAGCTATCCTGTGAGCATCTCCATTTTCTCGAGGTACTAGGCAGCCACGGGATAGTTTAGACTGAGGAGGAGGAGAAGGGGGTGGAAGGAAGTGTGGAAACAGTTTTCTAGGAGCGGGGGCGAGAACAGGAGCCAGGGGCATGTAGGATAATTGCCAGGCTGTACTAGGGGGCTGTCTGAGGCGGGTGGACATAAGCTGAGAGAGAGAGAGCAATCAGCATGGTTCGGGGTTTTCCTCCAGCCACATTCAGCTGGAAGGTGCAGGCATGAAGCTGGGCAGAAAGTTGGGTTTAACTCGAGCTGGTTGAGATGGACAGTTGTGACAGGGAAGCCGCCTTGTCTGGGAGAGAGCACTCACTGATGCCAGTTTTGCCTTGTGTTGTTCCAAAAGCTCCCCTGTACTCAGATGCCTTTGTGCTCTTGGAGTTTCATGACCTTTAATTGTGGTAGCAGAGGTTCTTAACGTTTGCTGGGTTCCTCTCTGCCAGATGGCATCCTGAGCACTTCACACGGGTGATCTTATTAAACCTCAGGATGACCTTATGAGCCAGGTGCTCTTATTATTCCCATTTTGCTGATGAAAACACTGAGACACACGGAGAGATTTAAAACACTTGTCCAAGGCCGTGCAGGTAATAAATGGCAGAGCCGGAAGTGGCATCTCAGCAGCCACTTATTACAAGCCCCAGGGGTTCCAGCCGTACCCGACGCCTCCCAAACAGCCGGAAACACCACGAAACCCTGGGTTTTGCCGTTTATCTTGGTGCCTCGTGTGAAATCGCAGATTCCCTAAGTTTGGATACCAGATGGGGAAACATATTCCAATTTATTGCCTAATTTATACAGGGCTCTAACTTAGCCCAAGTTCTGGAGGCATGCTTGTTTAACACAGGCGTTCTAACCCAATTATGGGAGTCGGAAAAGGAAAGAATGATGGCTGGTAATTCACAGCCAGCCTGCCTTAATTGTCAGCAAATGGGGGTGGGAGAAAGTTTGCCTCGACTCCTAAACTTCCTCATAATTAACAATATTGTGACTCAACATCACATCCACACACGCCCACAAACGCTTGCATTTTGGCGTTCCAAGGGTGGATGCCAGACCCACCACGCTTCTCAGGGAGTAACCGGGGCGCTGGACTTCTCGATCTGCCCAGAGATTTTAGGTAAACGCCTTAGCTAAATATTTTAAAAATCAGCATATTCCTTCCCCCAAGCTCTTTTTTTGTTGATCATCTGAATCCCCCGGTTGCCGTGCTCTTGGAGCCATTTCAGCAGCTGTTCCCAGTCTCTCTCAGGGGCCAGAATCCGGCTACGGCTGTGTCATCAAGGTAACCCACCCTTAATGGTGCATGTTTGCCCCTGAGGCGACCAATACATTTTTGGTTAAAAAGCATCCAATCTTCTCTTGTGTGAGTGGTTGCAGTTGTTAATGTTGCTTTCAACAAACTCTTAAGAAGATAAACTGACCCACAAGGCTCCTACCAGAGGAACTAGGTCAATTAGTGAAGGAGGGACCTAACAGAGATGCTCCAGGGCCCAGAAAAGTGCACAGAACCCTGGAGCAAAGTCAGTGGGGGATTTAGGTGAGGTGGGGGAGACAGTGCTGGCTGGAGTGGACCATTCATTCCCCCAAGGGCCTGAGGGCTCTCCTGGTTAAAATGATGGCTAATGGATATTCTTACTGTTTAAATAGCTCAACTCACCCTGAACAGGGTGGCAAGTGTCATCTCCTTCCCTTTCAGGTTTGTGTGGTTGGTCGTGCTGCTCTTGAGTCGCAGTGAAGGCGGGCAGGAAGCTGGGGCCCTCCTCCCTGTAAGTTCTAGGCCCTCCAGCCCCGGTCCACAGCCATGGCCTGGGCTGCAAGCTTGGCCATCTGGGTCTAGTCCTTCTCCTTCCATCCCCAGGCTGCTTGGGTGGGGAATGGGGCAGCCCCTGAGGACAGACACCTATGTGTCCCCCGGCACTGACTTCGTGGGGTCAGTGAGGGCGTGGCAAGGAGCAGGAAGAGGAAGGAGCAGCTGTGGGTGCGCTCAGAGGAAAAAGCCCCACAGCGAGGGGCAGGCGTGAACCCGCCCCAGAGCCTCATGGAGACACCAGCTTCCTCACACCAGGCACACAGCTCAGGGCCCGACACCGACAGGCTCAAAAGCTCTGAGCGCCAAGTCCAAGGCCTGGCACGTGGCCGTGGTTCTGAAGCCCGCCTTCGTGGTGACCCAGAGTGCCTCTCCTGCTGCAATGCTTTTAGGTTTAGTTAAGTAACACATTTCATTGTAGAGAAATTAGAAAAGCTAAGACAAAACAAAAGGGGAAAAGAATCCCATAACCCCACTATGTGAAGACAGACGCAGTAACTAACATTCTTCTATCTTTCCACCAGGACTTCCATGTGTGTATCTACACATAAGTACGTTTTCCACAGATGGCTTTGTATTATATGTACTGTCTTGTAACCTTCTTTTCCACTTGACAGAACATCATGTTCAGCTTTCAATGTCAGCACACCCAGCTCTGTCATTTTTAATGACTACACTGCAGTCCTTTGGGCTGATGTTCTAAAATGCATTTAACCAAGCCCCTGTTGTTGGATGTTGATGCTGCTTTCAATTCTTTCCTGTTATAAACAAAGTTGCGGTGAATATCTTCATACATACAGTCTGTGCTCTCAAGGAACTCGCTGTATAAGAATTTGGCACACGGATTTCATCTTTTTAGTTTGTGGCAGGCGAGAGGGTGACTGTTGTTTTTAATGACAATACTGACAATAAAAGCCACTTATACTATGCATTTCCTTCATGCCAGGCACGGTGCTAAGGGCTTTGCAGCCCAGCTTTGTGAGGTCGGAATGATTAATATCCTTATTTTGCAGAAAAGGAAATGGAAACTCAAAAGGAGTGAGTGACTTGCCCAAGGTCACACAAGTATGTGGCAGAGACATCATTTGAACCTCGGTCTGAAGACTCCCAAGAACAAGCTCTAGGCTGAACACCAGACTGTCTTTTGACAGTTACTTGAATCTCATGTTCCTGGATTTCTGCCTCACACCTATCCCTTATTAAGTTCAAGTTGAAATAATGAAACAGCAGTAACAGACCACTTACGGCAGATCCCCCCCCCCCCACAGGCACACATCTTTGGGATGTGCATTCAGAGTTCCTTGCTTTGAGAGCGGGACATGGTTCCCTGACCCTGGAATCAGCGCTGGCCTTTGTGGTTGGCTTTAACCAATAGATTGAGACCTTACACCAGTTCCATCTTCAGGCCTCAAGAGGCCGCGCAGCTTCTCCCCTCATCTGGGAACCTGTCTCTGTCGTGTGAACAAGTTCAGGCTAACCTGCTGGAGGATGAGAGATCCTGGACTCAGGGGCTCCATGTCTCCTGTCGACAGAACCTAGCTGACTGGCAGGTGACCAAAGATGTAGGAATCCAGCAAAACCATCCACCCAGTAGTGAGCTCATAACGCTTGATGTTTTAAGCCCACAAAGTTGTGGGGTGGCTATTATGCAGCAAAAGCTAATGGGTGCCTGGCTCAGCTATGCGTGGGTGAGGCAGTCTGGGAGAGAGGGTGCACGGGGGGGGGGGGGGCTGTGAGCCACGTGGCTGGGAAGGCTTCACAGAAGAGGTGACAGCTCCTGCGTTGCGCGGTGTGCAATAAATAGCAAAGCTTCCTGAAGCAGAACGGGGAGGTGGGCCCGCATGTGCAATTAGGTAAACCTCACTGCTGGGGCTGCGGGCTGCCGGGATGTGTCTCCAGAGCCTGAATTAAACAGAAACCTCCCTCTGGCCGAAAAGGCAGCTAGATGTCATTTACACACCAGTGAGAAAAATAAAACACCTGGCAGATTCGCTGGCAGCCTCTCGCAGGTCTACCCCGAGGGCTGGCGCAGAGAGAAGTTGGATGTTGGTCTCCCTTTCAGGTGGAGAATTGGAATCCCAGTCTGGGGCCAAGGGAAAACGGTGCTCCTTCTTCAGCTTCTCCTCCCCATGAGTAGGTGGTCCTGAGACATCCGGTGCCCTGGGAAGTCTTGAAGGAACAGCTTTCTCTCATAAGGCAGGTAGTGCAGCGTTTTCCAGTAACGCTTACACACGTGACCCAGCAGGGCTTCTCTTAGCAGTGTCCCGATGAAAACACTGAGCCAAATAATCTGCCAAGGTGAGCAACTCAACAAGTCATTCATTCATTCATTCATTCATTCCACAAATATTCCCAGTGGTTCTGAGATGCCCTGGAGAAGCTCACAGCCTAGTGTGGAGAGCAGACATAAGAAGAAGCCTGGGGTTCATAAAATCCTATTTCTTCTTTGCTTTCCCTTGTTGCTCAATAAATGCATCTCTTGAAAATTCTGTTTCTTATTTTGACTAAGCCAAGGTGAGAAGGTAGGAGGTCTAAAAGATGGACCAGGAGTGGACCCTGCCCGTCCTGGGTTGGTGATGGAAGTGACGAGCTCTCTTCTCCAGGATCTGAAAGAGCCTTGGGGGCTGGAATAGTGAGAAGAGGGAGAGAGATGAAGTGATGAACTGATGGTGTGTCTGGGTGCTGAAACGCATTTCTGGGTTTTGGTGTCACCTAGGAAAAGATGAGGGACAGGGCAGAGTCCCTGAAGCTCTGTTCTTACAGAAAGCCAAGGTGTTAGGTTGGAGTCCTGAGGTCACTGTTACCTGTGTTGTCCCAGCACAATAACAGTAATAAGTTTTTCACACCTAAAGAGTACTTTTTAGCACTTGTTAATGTCCTGTGTACTGGCCTTGTGGGAGGTATTGGGGCGCTGAAGAGAATCCGGTCTCCAGGAACTCACAGTCCACTGGGACAGAAGGGTCTGCAGACAAATTGTTGCATTCTAAGGTGATGACACTGTAATGGGAACAATGTGTAGGGAATAGAGCTGAGGGACCAGGGTGGGAGGACTTCATGTATGGGTTGGATGAGTACAAGCTTTCCAGTGATGATGAGGCATTTCAGGAGGAATAAGGAATTGAATACACCAAGATGCAGCAGAATGAAGAAGCACAGAACACTCCAGTGTCCCCGAGTGTAAGATGAGCAGGGTTCAGGCTGAAGAGAGGCAGGCAGGAGCCAGACCGTGCAGGGGTTTCTGGGCCAACAGGAAGAGCCTGGACTGCATCCAGTGGGAAAACGGGGAGTCCTTGAAAGGCTTTGGCCAGAGGGAAATCAGAACTGTCTTTTGCAAAGACGTCTTTTGGTAGTTCTGTGGGGAATGCTTTATAGAAGGGGAAGACCAGAGCAGTTACACCAGCTAAGAGACGACACAGGAATCTCGGCAAGAGATGATGGTGGCAGGTGTGGTGAGAGAGCATTAGCACAGTGGTTATGTGAAAAAGCTCTGGAGTCAACCTCCAGGATTCAAAACCTGCCTGGGCTCCTTGTCAGCGGTGTGACCCCAGACAAGTTACTTAACTCCTTTGCACCTGACTTTCTTCACCTATAAGCTAAGGATAATAAAAGCACCTACCTCATTGTCGCTCTATGGATGAAATTTGTTCATCCACGTAAAGCACTTGAACGATCCCACGTTGCAAATGCCCTGTAATTACTGATTATTCTCATTTAATCCTTTAGACCTGTGATGATTGGAGGTGGACAGTGAGCTAGAGGGTGAGTCGCACATGCTTCTACAGACCTAGCTAGGATGGTGCCCTTTCCAGGGGAAAGAAAGATGAGAATAGTACGAAGAGTTTACTCCCCTCCAGTGACACAGGAAGGGGGCAGGGCACAGCCAGCCAAGGAATGCTACAGCAATTAACATCAAAATGGTGGAAGATTCAACCCCTAGGAGGCCTTGAGGCTCAAGATGGTGGGAGATTTGACTTCTAGCAGATCCTGAGCTACATTTTACGCTCATTGTAATATATTAACATGGTGAATAACACGCCCACAGGCCCATGACAGTCCCAAGGCTAGCCACAAAAGGTCAAAGAGTGGGAAATGGCCAACTTCCTGGGAATCCCAGCCTCTTCCCCAGACTAGTTAGACTGATCCTTCCACTTATTTGCATATGAAGCTACCAAAGCCCATAAAAATGGGCAACCCTGTCCCTCAAGGCTGCCACCACCCCCCCTCTTTCAGAGATGCCCCGCTCTCTGTCTATGGAATGTGTACCTACTTTTAATCTGAGCACCCAACCCCCACACTGCATGGCCTTTCTCTTGCCTTTCAATGTATCTCTCTGAATAAATCTACCTTTACTCAACTGTGGTTCGCTCTTGAATTCTTTCCTGCACGAAGCCAAGGACCCACACTTGGCGGGGCACATCCCAGGGGCTCACCCGAAGCCTGGGACACAGCCCTTCTCACACCCCACATCCGCTTTTCCTGAAACACCAGGAGAATGGAAGTGATACCCAGTGCACAGAACTAAGCTCCTCTCTGAGGACTCAAGCTGATGCTGTCTTGGTTTTGTGTAAGTAGATGAGATTCTGGCCCAAGACTAACAGCAATAATGGGCATCAGCAGGAACTGTCATACCTGCTTCTCCTCCTCAAGCCTCACAATAAGCTTGTGAGACTGGCAGGACAGGTATACTATTGTCTCCATTTTTACAGATGGAGAAATTGAAGCTCAGTGCCATTGCCAAGGAGAAATGGATAAAAAGGGAGAGTCATGAATCTGCTACTCAGGTCTTCTGACTCTCAAAGCCAGTACTCTTCCCATGACCCCAAGTTGCTACCATTCTTTTTCTTCCTTTTGGGCTTCCCAAAGCCCGTGTGATAGCACAGAGCCCCACTGAAGCTCCAGATCTTCCTGTCTCCCAGGGGAGTGTGGTGGTGGGGGGGCTCCTGAGTACTACAGAAAGAATGGAGTAGAAGGGTGCCCCCCAACTTTGCTTGAGTTTCTGGAGAAGGAATTCAACCCCTTGAAGCCCTTGCTACAAGCCTGGAGATCTTTGGCTACATTGAGAAGAAGGAGGGAGAGATGTCACACTTAGCTGTGCTTTAGAGAGTGGCCCAGAGAAGAACAGAGAGGGAGGGTCACCCTTCTCCAGGCTCTGTGTCCCAGGTGTCCAGCATTCATCATCTCATTGACTGCTCACCTCCACTGTGAGGTAATCAATATCATTTCCATTTTTTTTTAATCTGAGGAGACTGAGAACCACAGAAGTTAGGTATTCAAATTCTTAATCATTCTGTGAAGGTAATCCCGTCTTCAAGCAAAGAAATAAGGAGGTGGGACAGTTTCCCCTCACTCTGGGTGTGTTTTCTTATCCCCTGGGGAAGGTGTGCTCCCTTTAATCACTAATTTTGTGAGGACCACCGGGTTGATTAAGTCCTGTTAAACAGCCTCCATGGAGTAGTAGGAGTTGGGAGAGGGGCTGTTTTTTTCCACTAGGCTCAATGTGTATCTGTCTCCAGCCTGAAGGAACATTTAAATAAAACATATCGACTGCCAGGAAATATGGTAAGTACTTTACATACATTATTTCATGTAACACCTCAAGCATCCTGATGAATTGGGTTCTATCATCACCTCATTTTCTAGCTGAGAAACCTGAGGCTCAGAGAGGTGGAGTGGCCTCTTGCTCCAGGGCTCTGCAGCCATTAATGGCAGAGGCCAGTTCGTGTTCTTAACCAGCAGTTTATGCTGCTCTGCTAGTTACAGGACAGGGTGGGTGTGGTATGTAGACTATCCGTGACACGTGGGTCTACCTTGGAGGCCAGAGGAAAATCCCCGAAGTTAATCCCCAAAATGAACCTAGAACAGGAGCCCTCAACCTTGGGATCCATCCCTGAATGGGGAGGAGGAAGAGTTTACAAGCTAAGAACCTTGTATCATCTCCATAACCAGGTGGTACAGGCAATTGCTTAATAGACGGACAGTGACAGCATACAGTCTGACCACACAGGCCAAGTGGTGTGAAAGACCAAAGACTCCAGTCCTTACCACTTACTAGCTCTTTGTCTTGGGCAAGGGATTTATTTTTGGTCCCAGATTCCTTAACTGTAAATCAAGGCCAGACCATTACCTGTTGTTTTGGTTATTTTTGCTTTGTAATAAACTATCCCATACTTCTCGGTTTAAAACAGATGCTCATGAATTTGTGGGTCAGGAATTTGAGGAAGGGAAGGTTGGGCAGATCTGTCTGGAGGCTTTCATATGGTCACAGTCAGATATTGTCCAGGGCTGCTACTCTCTGAAGGCTCACTGGAGCTGGACACCCAAGATTCTCACTCCATGGCTGGCAGTCAGTGCTGGCTGTTGGCTGCAAACACAGCTGGGCTGCTCCTTGGAGTGCTTACACAGGGCCTCTTCAGCTTAACAGTCTCAAGGTGGACTCCTTACATGGCAACTTAGAGCTCCAAAAGAGAGTCTCAGCTAACAAGGGGAAGCTGCAGCCCTTTTGGGGACTGAGCCTCAGAAATCATTCAGTCATTTCCACTGCACTCTATAGATAATACTTGAATCATGGGACAGGCAATTTCAAGGGCATAGAATTAAACTCTGCCTCCTAATAGGGGAGTGGGAAGGGTCTAGAAGAGCATATGAAACAGGAAATATTGTGGTAACATTTGGAAAACACAATCTGCCAGCCTTGTATTATGGTATTACACACGGATTAAATCAGGCATTTCTTGGAAAGCACTTAAGACAATGCTTGGCATATAGAAATTGTTCATAAAGGTTAGCTATTGTTATTAGATGCAATATGTCTGAGAGATGTCTTTCAGCATAACAGGATGGTGGAAAGGGTTGCAACAAGAATAAAAGTGGCTACTCGTGCTAAAATATTGGCTGCCATGCACAAAAGAAACCTTAACAATTTTAAGAAGATAGAAATTATCTCAAGCATCTTTACTGACCACAATGCTATGAAACTAGAAATCAACAACAGAGAAGCAAAGGAGAAATAAAGGAAAGCATGGAGATTAAACAATATGTTATTAAAAAAACAATGGGTCAATGAGGAAATCAAAGTTGAAATTAAAAAATACCTTGAGACAAATAAAAATGAAAGCATAACAACACAAAATTTATGAGACACAGCAAAGACAGTGCTAAGAGGAATGTTTATAGCAATACAGGCTTTCCTCAAAAATGAAAAAGAATCTCGAATAAACAATTTAACCACCAACTAAAAGAACTAGAAAAAGAACAAAAAACCCCAAAAGGCAGCAGAAGGAAGGAAATTATAAAGATCAGGGAGGAAATAAATAAAACAGAGATTTAAAAAAACCATAGAAAAAAATCAATCAAACCAAAAGCTGGTTTTTTCAAAAAGTAAATAAAATTGACAAACCTCTGGTCAAACTCACAAAGAAGAAAAAAGAGCACAAATTAGCAAAATAAGAAAGGAAAATGGAGAAATGGAGAAAATGGACAAATAAAATAGAAATACAGAATATCATATGAGAATATTATGAAAAACTATATGGAACCAAACTGGATAAGAGGACATGGACAAGTTTCTGGAAACATACAGTCCACCAAGACTGAATCAAGAAGAAACTGACCATTTGAACAAACCGATCACTAGAAATGAAATCGAAATAGCAATAAAAAACCTGCCTACAAATAAAAGTCCAGGACCAAACCGGCTTCACTGGGGAATTGTACCAAACATACAAAGAAGAACTCATACCAGTCCTTCTCAAACTCTTCCAGAAGATTGAAAAGGAAGGAATACTCCTAAACTCATTCTATGAAGCCACCATCACCCTGATACCAAAACCAGGCAAAGACACTACCAAAAAAGAGAATAATAGGCCAATATCACTGATGAACATAGATGCCAAAATCCTCACCAAAATATTAGCAAATAGAAGCCAACAACACATAAAAAAGATTATACATCATGACCAAGTGGGGTTCATCCCAGGGACACAAGGGTGGTTCAACATATGCAAATCAATCAATGTAATACATCACATCAACAAGAGAAAGGACAAAAACCACATGATCATCTCAATCAATGCAGAAAAAGCATTCGATAAAATTCAACACCGGTTTATGATAAAAACTCTTGCCAAAGTGGGTATACAGGGAACATATCTCAACATATCTCATAAAAGCTATATATGACAAAACTACAGCCAGCATAGTACTCAATGGTGAAAAACTCAAAAGCTTCCCACTAAAATCTGGGACAAGACAAGAATGCCCACTATCATCGCTCCTATTCAATATAGTCTTGGAAGTCCTAGCCACAGCAATCAGGCAAGAGAGAGAAATAAAAGGGATCCAAATTGGAAAAGAAGAGGTAAAAGTGTCACTATATGCCAAGGACATGTTACTATATATAGAAAACCCTAAAAGGTCCACACAAAAACTACTAGAGCTGATCGAAAAATTCAGCAAGGTAGCAGGTTACAAGATTAATGTTCAAAAATCAGTTGCATTTCTTTACACTAATGATGAATCAACAGAAAAAGAAAGTAAAGAAATAATCCACTTTAAAATAGCACCCAAAGTAATTAAAATACCTAGGAATAAATCTAACCAAGGAGGTGAAAGAATTATACACAGAAAACTATAAACCATTAATGAAGGAAATTAAAGAAGATTTTTAAAAATGGAAAGATATCCCATGCTCTTGGATTGGAAGAATCAATATTGTTAAAATGGTCACACTGCCCAAGGCAATCTACAGATTTAATGCAATCCCTATCAAATTACCCAGGACATATTTCACAGAACTAGAACAAATCATAATAAAATTTATATGGAACCATCAAAGACCTAGAATTGCCAAAGCATTACTAAAGAGAAAGAAAGAGGCTGGAGGAATAACTCTCCCAGACTTCAGACAATACTATAGAGCTACGGTCATCAAGACAGCATGGTATTGGTACAAAAACAGACATATAGACCAATGTAACAGAATAGAGAGCCCAGAAATGAACCCACAAACTTTTGGTCAACTAATCTTCAACGAAGGAGGCAAGAATATACAGTGAAATAAAGACAGTCTCTTCAGCAAATGGTGTTGGGAAAACTGGACAGCAGCATGTAAAACAATGAAGCTAGAACACTCCCTTACACCATACAGAAAAATCAACTCAAAATGGATCAAAGACTTAAACATAAGACAAGATACAATAAACCTCCTAGAGGAAATATAGGCAAAACATTATCTGACATACATCTCAAAAATATTCTCCTAGAACAGTCTACTCAAGCAGTAGGAACAAAAGCAAGAATAAACAAATGGGACCTAGTGAAACTTACAAGCTTCTGCACAGCAAAGGAAACCATAAGTAAAACAAAAAGACAACCTACAGAATGGGAAAAAATTTTTGCAAATAAAACCAACAAAGGCTTGATCTCCAGAATATATAAGCAGTTCATACGACTTAATAAGAAACAACCAAACAACCCAATCCAAAAATGGGCAGAAGAT
Source organism: Vicugna pacos (assembly GCF_048564905.1). Classification (NCBI taxonomy): domain Eukaryota; kingdom Metazoa; phylum Chordata; class Mammalia; order Artiodactyla; family Camelidae; genus Vicugna; species Vicugna pacos. The sequence continues at coordinate 43,378,869 of NC_132999.1, forward strand.
CTAAACAAGCAATTCTCCAAGGAAGACATACAAATGATCAATAGGCACATGAAAAAATGTTCAATATCACTAATTATCAGAGAAATGCAAATCAAAACTACAATAAGGTATCACCTCACACCAGTCAGAATGGCCATCATTCAAAAATCCACAAATGACAAATGCTGGAGAGGCTGTGGAGAAAAGGGAACCCTCCTTCACTGCTGCTGGGAATGCAGTTTGGTGCAGCCACTGTGGAAAATAGTATGGAGATTCCTCAAAAGACTAGGAATAGACTTACCATATGACCCAGGAATCCCGCTCCTGGGCATATATCCAGAAGGAACCCTACTTTAGGATGACACCTGCACCCCAATGTTCATAGCAACACTATTTACAATAGCCAAGACATGGAAACAGACACCTGCACCCCAATGTTCATAGCAACACTATTTACAATAGCCAAGACATGGAAAACATCAACAGATGACTGGATAAAGAAGAGGTGGTATATTTATACAATGGAATACTACTCAGCCATAAAAACTGACAACATAACGCCATTTGCAGCAACATGGATGCTCCTGGAGAATGTCATTCTAAGTGAAGTAAGCCAGAAAGAGAAAGAAAAATACCATATGCGATTGCTCATATGTGGAATCTAAAAAAAAAAAAAACACAAAAAACAAAGCATAAACACAAAACAGAAATAGACTCACAGACATAGAATACAAACTTGTGGTTGCCAAGGGGGCGGGGGTGGGAAGAGATAGACTGGGATTTCAAAACTGTAGAATAGATAAACAAGGTTATACTGTATAGCACAGGGAAATATACACAAGATCTTATGGTAGCTCACAGAGAAAAAAATGTGACAATGAATATATACGTGTTCACATATAACTGAAGAATTGTGCTCTACACTGGAATTTGACACATTGTAAAATGATTATAAATCAATAAAAAAATGTTTAAAAAAATATTGGCTGCCATGGGTTCAAAGTAATGACAGAGGCAAGATTTCCCCAAGAGACAGAGTCACTTGGCCATTTAGCAAATAAATGGGGAGAGAGGAGGGCAAGATATCTGGGAGAGTAAAGGAGTGGAGTATCAGGTTTGCACTGGCTGAAGGGTCTAAAAATTTAGTGGAGATGCAATCCAGGAACCAAGGAGAAAGAGGTGCGAATGTGGGCAGGACTGACTGAGGCTGAGGCAGGTGGGAGCAGCACATCCTGGGCTAATAGTGCATGAGAAGAAAAGGAAAAGTCTTGGGAGAGAAGGAGCCCACCAGGTCTTGCAGGGGGAACAACATGCAGTTGTACAGTGTGGTCCATGTCTGCTGGATACTTCCTACATGTGTCTGGGCTGGTCCTGAGGATGAGGAAGTTGGCCTGCAATCTGTTCACTTTGGGTACAGGGGATGGGCTAGAGGTGTTTCCCTACAGCATTTCTTAACCTAGAAATTCTCAGCAGGAGATGAAGGTGGCCATATCTGAATTTCCTGAGAAGTTCTGAAAAAAACACTTCAGTATTTTACTATTGCTCTTACAATAAAATCCAAATTTCATAAAGTAGCCTACAAGACCGTGCATAATTTGGCTTCTGCTATTCCTACACTCATCTTGAACTTACCTCTTCTACTACTAGACTTCAGGTTCACTGAGCTTTTTCAGGTGCTTAAGCATTATATGTTTTTTTTTTTTTGTCTCAGGACCTTTGCACCTGCTATTTTCTCTACTTAGAATGATCCCCTTCTCCCTTTATATGGCTGGCCCCTTTTCATTCTTTAGCTCTCAGGTGGAACATGACATCTTTCCCAATCACCTGATCTAAACTGACTGCTCCTACTTATTCTCCCTGTTGTTTCCCTTCATATCAAAATTTTTATGTATTTATGTATTGCACCATTTCCTTGTTTATTCTCTCCTTTCCTACCAGACTGTGTGCTATATGAGGACAAGGGATGACTTATATTTACTCTCTAGATCTAGCACCTAGCCAAGTGCCTGGTACTCAGAGGCTATTCAGTAAAAATTAGTTGTGGAAAAGTCTGTAACCTCAGTGTAGCTGAGCTAAGGGAGTGGAGTTTGCCCACTCTGAGGCCACAAAGCTACGATAGGTTAGAACCTCCTGGAATGTTGGAAGTGGTGGTGGCCATGACCCCTCAGGCAAGAACCTGTGAAACAGGGGACTGAAGGGGTTTTGTTCCTGAGGGTCAAGACCCCTCAAAAGTAGCTGTGTACAAAGCTGACCTCCCTTAGTGTGTTCCTTTTGAGATAGTTTTCTGGTTTTCCAGGAAACATTGTGTGTGTGTGTGTGCAGATAAATTTGAGTGTTTTCTGATGTCAGAAAATGAAAACTGTATCACCCAATGTGCTGTTGCTACCAGGAACAAAGTCCAATTTATGGTCTGACACTTGAGAAGGGCTCTGTTGGGGGTCTGCCATCATCGCACATTCAGTTTAGGCTGCTCTCCTTGGTCCTGAAATGAACTGTCTTTACAGTGTGTCCTGGTAGAAGCCTGCATTTCAAAAGCTCTAAAAGAACACAAATTCACATGCGTTTGTGTACACACACACACACACACACGTATCCTATAGACACACACATCACAAACTTATCTACATGTATTCTCATGAATAGTTAGGCAGGAAAACTCATTTAATATGCATGCATTAAACCCCTGCTGTATTTATGCCAAGAACTAGGATGGCTTAGGCCCTTTTTTTGAAATAAGACACAATCATATCTCCTGAGGTAGGTTATTTGCAAATCCACAATAATTTCCCTTCCTGTGTCCATGCCTCTGGAAATGTGAATTTGTACTTTCCTGTCTAGAATTAGAGTCTATTTCCTCGTCCCATGAATCTGGGCTGGCCTTATGAATTGCTTTAGTCATCAGAGAGTGATGGAAGTGAGATGGCACCAGTTTCAAGCCTACATTCCAAGAAGCCTTGAACATTCCCATTCTTTCTATTGGAAACTTGCCCATCTGCCTTGTGAACAAGACCAAGTTTTCCTGCTGGAGAATGAAAGACCAAATAGGGCAGAGATGAGCCACCCTAGCTGAGCCCCTTCTAGACAAGTCAGTCTGCATCAGACATTAGACACATGAGTAAACACTGCAGCAAGTAGCCTGACTCAGCCCGGACCAGAAGAGTTGTTTAGCCTGACAATGGATTTGTGAGTAATAATAAATGGCTCTTGTTTAAAGTCACTAAACTTGAGGTAGTTTGTTACCTTAAAATAGCTAACAGATGTGCTTCCTCATATGAAGGACTAAATCTGAACATTTCCTGAAAGTGATATGTCCTTAAAAGTCAAACGTCCATGCAGGACCCTGAAGCAATTCTACTGCTAATTATAAAGCCCCAGAGGGACATGATCAAAAGGGCACTATTTTGGAAACAAGGAGACCTAAATCTTCATTCTGACTCTGCCATCAGCTGGCTGTGTGACCATGCACGTCACTTGACATCTCTGGACCTTGATTCCCTTATCTATATATTACAAGAGCAAGTTTAGCTGATTTTAGGCCCTTCAGGCTCCGCCACATTCTGTGCTCCCTTGATTCTCAGCCCCTGTTACGTTCATCTATAAAGCAAGAAAAGATAATTCACAGTTCTTTCTGTCTTGCAGGATAATCCAAAAGGATGAAGTGCTATTTCTTCAGTGGTACCTCTGCTTCCAGACACTTTCAAGAATTTGAGTGTCTATGCAGCAGGGACAGACACTCTGAGATGCTGGCTTTGTGATAATTCATTGGGGTTTATCAACATATGTGAGCACACAGATTTTCAGCTAATATTAGAAGAAATTTGGGTGGAACTGATGAATGTGACTCCTGGGCAATCTCCATCACATCTCCTAAAAGACATACAAGCACTCTGGTCCCCTCTTCTTTTCTCTTGGGTTCCTTCTGGAGAAACTTACTTGGAGTTGTTTGCCCAGTTCTGACCACTTGGAAATCAGAATAAATGTTGAGTGGAATAAAATTATCCCAGTGCATAGTTCTTAATGAGTTCTAATAATCTGAATGAAATTTGTTCCAGAAAAGGAATCTAGGGAGTACTAGGTTAGAAACCAAAATCTAGAGTCTGGCTTAAGATAGAGTCAGTGACTCAGGCGACAGCATTGTGGGTGGACTGTGGGATTATGGAATCAGGATTGGGCATTCCCATGAGAGGACACCAAAATCAAGCCCATCGAAGAGCTATAAATCCAAAGTCCCTGGGAAAAATCAGAGTCAAGGACTATGCACCCATGGCCAGCAGTAGTCCCAGCACACAGCAGAGGCTAAAGCAAGTAGGGAGATTTTTGCTGGAAATGTTTAAAGACAACATGAATAATGTGTTGCTTAGGATTTGGGGGGATTGCAAATCACAGAAAATTCAACCTAACATGACTTAATCCAAAAGGGGACTTAGTGGATCACAAAACTGAGAAGTTCAGGGGGTAGGATTATTTTAAGGCATGGCTTCATGTAGTGACAATGTCGCCAGGACTCGGTTTTCTCTGTCTCTTGGTTTAGCCCTGCTCTCCCCAGTGTTGTCTTTGACAGGTTGCTCCTTTGCAGGCATAAGAAGGCTAAAGCCACACCAGATCTCTCATGTACTGAAGTCTAAATCCAGCAGGAAGAGAGCCTCTGTCTCAACAGTGTACACAAAGTCCTGGGTCTGACTCTTTTTGGTCCAGTTAGGCCATTTGTATACTTGTACAAATCCCAGTGCCTAAAGTTTTACCATATACTGATTGGTTTAAGTTAATTTGAGCCTACCCTGAGAGCTGGAAGGGGGCAGCCTTCCCCAAGTACTTAGAGTGGAGAAAGAGTAACTCCCCAATTCTTTTTTTTTTAGGTCAGAAGATGGGTTAATAGAGATTGGGGGAAAAAACCCCAAACCCACAGGTGTTCACTACAGGCAGCTAAGGATAACTATGGAACAGGAATCAGAAGCCTTTAAGCCTAAAAGTTGAAGATTTTCTGAAAACAAAGAGGAAAGATTATTGCAAGCAGGCAAGGGTCTTGATGATGAATATTAGTCAAATAAGCCAAATCGAGGACAGAGATGAAGGAAATAGTCTTCTTGGAGAACTCCTTGTCAATGGAGGGCTCTCAGGTAATAGGAGTTCAGGTCTTCTGGACATGGACCCAGAAAAGGGATCCGCCAGCCAGTTGGGTACTGTTAGATTATACACCTGGAACTGTGAAACTAGTCAAGTGGAAATATTTCCATAGGACTCACAAAGATAAGCTAATCTGGAAGGAAATAGGTTGGATTTTTAAAAATATAGACATATTCTAAGGCATCTCAAGCAGAGCTCTGATTGTTTTGTACATTGTATGTATTATACCTCAAATGCAGACTGCAGGTGCAAAGGAGGTCACATTTAATGCTCAAATTACCATGGCTCCAAGCTCCCATATGCTGGATTATGACATTTATAAAACAGGATCACAGTCTCCTCTACAACTCTGTCACACTCTGTCACCTGGGCCCAAAGCAGGCCTGCTTGTTCCTGGAGTCCATGATACTGCTCAACAAAACAACTCCATCAGCTGTTGGCTTTAGCCCTCTAACCAGTGAGGCTTAAACTTAGCATCTGGAACTAGGGAGGAACAGATATTGTGGCATGTCTCCCTTCAGTTTTTTCCATCTCTATCCTGTACCTGGAGTCCAGTAAACTGCCACCCTCCTCCCATAGCTTCTCAATAGATACAAATAAGTTGGGGAGGGTTCATTCATTCAACTAATCTGTATCAAACATATAATATGCTAGGTGCTGAAGTTTATAGTTTAGTGGAGATGACAGAGAATAAAAAAATGTGTGTGTGTGTGTGTGTGTACAACTAGTAATAAGTGCAATCTGGATGAAAATTTACTCATATTATTTATCACATCAACAGGTTAAATAAAAAATCATATGACGATATCAGCACATGCAGAAAAAGCATTTGACAAAATCCAAAACCCATTCATGGTAAATACTCCTGGAAACTTTCTCAGCTTGGTAAAGAACATTCACGAGCAGCCGACAGCTAACATCAATCTTACTGGCAAGAAACTACTTTCCTGCTAACATCAGGGACAAGGCAACAAGGTCCCCGCTTACTGCTCACTTTCGACATCACACTGGAGGTCCTGTCCAATGCAATAAGACAGAAGATGCATGCAGATTGGGGAGGATAAAAACTGCCTTTTTCACAGATTTTCTATGTACAAAATATCAGAGAATCAACAACAACAAAAAAAACTCCTGTAACTAATAAGTAACTACAGCAAGTTTTCAAGATACAAGGTTACCATAAAAGTCAATTGCTTTTATATAGACAAGCAATGAGCAACTGGAATTTGAAATTAAAAACATAGTATCATTTACATTATCACCAAAAAAATCTTGGTATAAATATGTAACAAAATATGTACAAGATCTGCATGAGGAAAACTGTAAAACTCTGGTAAAAGAAACCAAAGACGATCTAAATAAATAGAAAGATACTGACATACATGAAAAGGAAGACTCAACATTGTCAAGATGTCAGTTCTTCCCAACTTGATATATAGATTCAGTGCAACGCCAGTCAAAATCCCAGCAAATTATTTTGTGTATATACAGATAAACTGATTCTAAAGTTGATGTGATTCTGAAGTTGAATCACTGACACAATATTGAAGGAGAAGAACAAACTTGGAGAGTTGACACTACCCTACTTCAGGTCTTAGTATAAAGCTATACTAAACAAGATTGTGGTATTGGTGGAAGAATAGAAAAGATTATCAATGGAACAGAACAGAAAGACCAGAAATGGACCCATACAGATGCAGTCAGTTGACCTCGGATGAAGAAGCAAAGGCAATACAATGGAGAAAAAATAGCTTCTTCAACAAATGGTGTTCTCACAACTGGATATCCGCATGCAAGAAAAAATAAATAAATCTAGACACTTCTTACTCCTTTCACAAAAATTCACTCTAAATAGATCACAGATACAAATGTAAAATGCAAATCTATACACATCCCAGAAAATAATGTAAGAGGTTGCAAGAAGTAAAAGACATAAGTTACAGTCTCCAGGGCAACCACTAAAAAATATTGCAGAGGGACATAGATAAAAAGCCAAGAAAGCAATCAAAATGGAATACTGAAAATATTTAATTAACCCAAAAGAAGACAGAAAAGAGTAACAGAGGAACTACAATAACAACAAAAAGATGAGACAAATAAAAAATAATTATCAGGACTTCCCATTCACATAGATGGCATAGACCCATCTTTCCCCTGCTCCTCCACACTAAACACAACCAGAAACCCTGGAAATGGTGCGAGAAACAACCAAAGGAGAATTCTGGTAAGAGGAGGTATTAACATAATAAGGTAGCAAGAAGAAAGTGATCTGATGTGTTAACAAGGACTAGAGAACAGCACAACGGCAGCATGGTTTGAGTCCCCCTACCCAGCTCGCACTTCCTGACCCCCAATCTGACAACAGCAGGCAGTCCAGGTGTGCTCATTCCTCCTCTGGGTTAAATAGAAATCTTGAGAAAAATCAGGTGCACCGTCTCCAACAAGGGAGATCAACTGGCCAAGGGAGAAACTGTTTCCCTGGTGGGTCTAAGGCTCCCCTTTTCCACCAAAAGATACTGAGGCCACTGAGTTGAGCCCGGAGGAGTCATCAAGATACAAAAAGCTGGAAGCCTTTTTTCTCTAGGGTTGGAGACTCTCCTTCTCCAGAGTGGGCAGGTAGCGCTAAAGGAAGGGGCCCAGTCAGGGTGCGTGGCATGGTCCAGGATGTCTCATTGTCCCCACAGGTACAAAACTCTTTTCCCCTTCCCGGAGAAACCAGGCTGTTAGAGGACACCCATGTAAGGATGCCACCACATCCTCTCCCCACCTTGCCATGTGATCTGAGGAAATCTGCCCCCACCCCACAGCATTGGTAGAGACCAGTGGAAATAAACAGTACCGAATAAACCGAGCAGTACCGACAGTACCGAATAAACCGAGTAGACTAAAACACCACCTCAAAATCTCTTCCAGTTTAACTACCAATGGAAGCATGGTCCACCATAGGCAAGTTCCACAAGACAAACCTAAACAAGGTGACTGCCCAGGAAAATAGAAGATTTAAATAGGATCAAAAGTCTCTTAACATAATGGAAAAAATGTCTAGAATACAAATGAAAATTATCCTTTAAAACAAAAAACCAAAATAAAAAAGACAATCTGAATAGTCCTAAAATCATTAAATAAATTGAATTCATAATTATAGAGATTTTGAAAAAGAAATATCCATGCCCATATGGTTTCACTGGAGATCTCTGCAAAAAATTTAAAGAAGAATTAAAACTAATTTTATACAATCTTAAAAAATAGGTGTGGTAGGCAGAACAATGACCCTGGAACGTGTGAATGTTGCTTTACGTTGCAAAAAGCGCTGTATTAAGGGTGCCGATATTGGGAGATTATTTTGGATTACCCAGGTAGACCTGGTGTAATCACGAGGGACCTTATAAATGAAAGAGGGAACAAGTAGGTCAGATTGAGAGACATTTAAATATGCTATGGGTCTGGCTTTGAAGATGAAGGAAGGGGACATGAGCCAACATGATGATTTTAACCCAGTGAATCCCACTTCAGATTTCTGACCTCCGAAGCTGTAAAATAATAAATTTGTGTCGCTTTTTTTTTTTTTTTGTCAATAAGCTTGCGGTAATTTGTTACAGTAGCAGCAGGAGACTAGCATGAACAGGAAGCTCATACAGGGAGGAGACACAGCCCAGGTCATTTCATGAGGCCTGTATTACTCTGATATGAAAACCGGACAAACATAGTATAAATAAAGGCAACATCAGAGTGATAGTTCTCATGAACTTAGACACTAGTATCTTCCAATATTTAAACTGAATCCAGCAATACATAAAAATATGTAGCAACTATATTACCAATATACAGCATGACAGAATGAAACTTATTCCAGGTGTGCCAGGCTGGTTCAACATTCAAAACTCAGTCAATATAATCCACCATACGAGCTAAAAAAGGAAAATCATATGATTATATAAATTGATAGAGAAATGTTATTTTAAAAATCCAGCATCCATTTATGACAAAAACCCTCAGAAAAATAGGAATAGAAGGAAACTATCTCAACTTCATATTAAGCATCTTTTAAAAAAAACCTACAGTTAACCTCATGCTTAACACTGAAAGACTAAATGCTTTTTCTCTCTTTCCCACGTGGGAACTGCACATGGATGTCCACCTTCAATACTCTTATTGAACAATGCTGGAAGTTCTAGCTACTGCAGTAAGGCAAGAAAAAAGAAATAAAAGACATACATACTGAAAAGGAAAACAAAAAGCAATCTATATTTGCAGACAAGATTGAATACGAAAAGAATCCCAAAAATCTACATGCAAAAAAACTCCCCGAAACCCTGGATTCACTCTCAAGCTGCACTTGTGTATGAATCCAATCCATATCAGCACATCAAAGAATTTGAGTATTAAACCGATAGCCCAACACCCAGATTCAAGACTAGTCTCTATGTGGCGCACATAGGGGAAAAGTTAAAATAGCACCGTGAGTGTTTTGAAAGTTAAATTATCTCTGGGACAACAAGTCACAGAAGGCTTGAACTTGAAGCTTGTTGCTAACCTGGTTGATTGCCTGCTAAAACAGCAGTATCGACATCCGCATGAGGTTTAAATAAGGCTCAGAGTCTCACAACATAATATCCAGAATGTCTAGAATACCATCCAAAAATTATCTACCATCCAATGAAGCAGGACAATCTCAGCTTTCACAGTAAAAGACAATCAACAGATACCGGTGTCAAGATGGCTTAGATGTTGGAATTATCTGACAAGACTGAAAGTAGCTCTTATTAAAATGCTCCATCTTGGAGTAGCTCATGGTGAAAAAGAATATGAAAATGAATATATGTATGTTCATGTATGACTGAAGCATTGTGCTGTACACCAGAAATTGACACAACATTGTAAACTGACTATAACTCAGTAAAAAAAATAGTAGATTAGAGTATACGAAAAAAAATTAAAAATAAAAAGTGCTTTGTGGGTCAAGTTAAAAAAAAAATGCTCCAACAAGCAATGTAAACACTCTTGAATCAAGTGGGAAAATTAAATGTCTCTGCAAAGACATTTGAGATGAAAAATATTATAACTAAAATTACAAACTCAATGGATGGGCTCAATAGCAGAATGGAGATGACAGAGGAAAGACAGAGTTTGAGGACAGGTCAATGGGAATGGTTTAATCCACACAATAGAAAGGAAAGAGGTTAAAAATAATGAACAGGGCTTCAAGGACCCAGAGGACAAAAACAAAATGTCTGACATCTGATACATGCTACAACATGCTCATCAGAACAGCAAAAATTCAAAAGATTGACAACAAGATAACTGAGGGTGTGGGGCAACCAGAACTCCCGTGTATTGCTAGTGGGGATATAAAATAGTACATCTGCTTTGGAACTTTCTTATAAAGAAACTACCTTATATAGAACTACCCCGTGACCCACTGATTCTAGTTACAGGTGTTTATCCCAGAGAAACAAAAGCAAATGTCCATTTAAAAACTTGTTCATGGCAACTTTGTTCCTAGTAAACAAAAACCAGGAAAAAGTCCAAATGTAGATCACTATGAGAATGGGCTTTAAAAACTGTGATATATTCAAACAAAGGAACACTAGTTAACAATAAAAAGGTGTGCCACTGATACGTACAGCATGGCTAAATATCACAGGGATTATATCCAGCAAAAGAAGCCAGATACAGAATTGTTCATATTATATTACAATGTATATGAAGTTCTAAAACAGATCAAACCGATGGTGGAAAACATAAGCATAGAGGCTGGCCTTTGGATTGGGGGTGGGAATTGACTGAGAGAAGACGTGAAGGAACTTTTTCGATAGCAATGTGGAAAATATAGATGTATCTATCTGTCAAAACCATGCAGCTTCTATTTGTTTATTTTATTGTATATATAAATTTTATTGTAAAAATAAGATCTATTTTTGAAAGTACAAATAAAACATGAAACAAGAAGGAGCCAGCCACATGTAGTAAGGGTGAGGATGCTGATGACAGATAGACCAGCATCTGTAAAGCCTGATTGTGAAAAAACGTTCATTCTGTTTGAAAAGGTACAAGGTCAGCAGGACTGGAAGAGTTGATGAGATCAGAACAGGATGAGAAAACCATTGAGCTGGGTATTGTCCAGGTCACACAGGCCCAGTTAAGCCAGAATAAGGAGTGTACATTTTTCTTAAAGTGTAATGGGAAGCTATCAGGGGTTTTAAACAGGGAAACATCATGGTCCAATTTTTACTCTTGCTGCCGTGTGGAGAATAAATTGGGGCGGCCAAGAGTCAAATCAGGGAAACCAGCAGAGGCCAATGCAGATGTCTCAACAGACACAGAAAAAGCATTTGATAAAATTCAACACCTATTTACCAAAGTGGGTAAATAAAGAGGGAACATACCTCAACATAATAAAAGGGATTTATGACAAACCTACAGCCAGCGTAGTACTCAACGATGAAAAGCTGAAAACCTTCCACTAAAATCTGGAGCAAGACAAGGATGCCCACTCTCACCACTTCTATTCAGCATGGTCTTGGAAGTCCTAGCCACAGTACATTTCCTAACATGAGTCTCAGTGAAGAACGGGGTCAAATTTTTAAAAATGATGTAAAGAGAAGCTGGTCAGCTTGGATGTGTGATGCGTTTAACTTGCTTGGATGCAGACATGGAGAAGACAAATGGTTGAGTTTATTCATAGTTGGGGCTTTTCAGAAGAGTGTGATAAATGAAGAGATGAGCAAGGGAGTAGAGGCTCTTTGCAAGGGGGTAGATAGAGCAGTGGACCCCAGAGTTTCAGTGATAAAAGAAGAGAAGTGATGACAAAAGGGAGCTGATGAGGGTGGGAAAGTGTATGTGTGTTAGGGGAGGTGGGAATCAATAACTGGATTTCAGAATGATTAGTGGGGGCACTTGAGAAAGCGAATGTAAGAATACGTTGTAGTCAGACACAGGGTGGAATCTTGGAGATAGCAGTACAATTTGGGGTTGTATTTAAAGTCTAAAGGAAAGCCTTGGCATCATTTTTGGAGCAAAACAAAGTATCTTTGGAGGATGAGAAGGTACAAAAACCCCAAAGATGAGTGTATTCATTTGCTTTATTATCCAACATAAAGATTTGGTTTCTTTCAAGACCTCTCTCCTTGGCTTGCAGATAGCTGTCCGGTCACTGCGTACTCAGAAGACCATGCCTTAGACTTTGTGTTTATGTGTACCCTAAGCTTTCCTTCATATGGGACACCAGTCACATTGATTTAGGGCCCACCCACATGTCCTCATTTTACCTTAATCACTTTGTTAAAGGCCCTATCTTGACAAAGATTCTCTCTTTGATCACTCTAATTAGGATCCTTTGAACTCTCCTCTTAAATAGGTCCTGAGTTCTGGGTCTCCATGTTTACCACTGCATTTTCCAATTTTAGCAAGAACCCTGCTAAGTTACTTTAACCAAAATCCCCTCAGTATCTATCAGATTCCTCATCCTTCACCACGCACCAGCTGATGTCTGATCATCCTGGCCTGCCTTCAGTGAGAATGCTGTCAAGTCAATTCAGCCACAATCCCCTGATGCTTCATCTTAGTAATTTTCCATCCACTGACCCCTCTTCACTAGGCTGTTTGCATATAAAATCCCCACTTTTCCTTGTTGTATTCAGAGTTGAGCCCAATTTCTCGCCTACCTCAAAACCCCAGTGGCGCAGTCCCTAGACCTGTTGCAATAGTCTCCTGAAGAGTCTGCCTTGGTAGACACTTGTTCTTAACAGGTGCCATGAATAACTCTTTAATAGTCTTCAAATACAGTCACATTCTAAGGTACTAGGGGTTAGGACTTCAACATGTGAATTTGAGGGATGCAATTCAGCCAAGAGCAATGGGGTGTTAGGTAAGTTATTTAGGGTACTTAGCAACTAGAAAAAGCTAAAGAACCAGGGACTAAGTCTTCAGTGAATGGGGGAGTGACCAGGCCAGCAGTGGCATCAGCAATGGAGGCGTGTGTATGAGGGGAGCTGGGGATACCCTCATGCATGAGTCTCAAAGAAATGGGGACTTCTGAAAAGACAGAGATGGCCGGGAAGCAGCCATGAGGAGTCAGGAGGACAGCCAGGGCCCCATCCCTTGTCTTGGGTCATTTGGAAATACAAACGTGAAGACAGAGTTTCCACCTGAGAGGCTGTCTGAGCAGTGATATCGTCAGGGAACCGCCATGTTTTCACCTGGGCAGGAGGTGGATGGGAGAAGATGCTGAGGACAGAGGGGAGAGTGCCAATCAGAGCAGGAGTCCACATTAGAGGTGTCTGGGCCTCGGCCCTACAGCATGTGTGTGTGCGTGCGTGTGTACATTCCGTTTACTTCAAGGCCATCGTTCGGGCTTTCCCATCTCCAGAGCAATCATTCCCATTCTCTACTGCCCGCATGGGACCTTTCCACCGCTTTACCCCAGTGGCTGGAAGAACCACACTTACTCAATGGTAAAATTGGGCCACCTGTGAAATGGCAGGTGACTCTTCAATTGAACTTTCAAATCCATTTGTCAATTTGTTCCTGGTGAGTCATGCCCCCAAGAGCTCACACCGCCAGCTTCCTCTCCATTATTCCAAGGACAGCCTGAAGTTGAAGAATCACATCCTGGGATTTGGTGTCTCTGTTGGCCTTTCTCATCAAAAGGATCCAATTAAAGTGCCGAGGGCTCAAATGCCTCTTTATTTCATTCATGTAAGGCCAGGTGATTCCTCCCTTCACATTTGTCCGTTAATGTCCAAAATGAAAAGTCAGCTGTGCGCAGTGGCTTAAACTAGTCCTACAAGATACATTTGGCCAAATAAGCATGTGCAAATGCAGAAATGTGAGTTTTGAGCTGGAACATCTAAAGGACAGGATGTGCCTGCACATTTAGTACATTTTACTCCGTGAATGAGACTGGCACTTTACTAAGATGATGCATTGCTGAAGACTGTCTAGAAACAGAAAAATGAACCTGAGCCAGGGCAGGCTCCCTCAGCTTAGACAGACAGGAATCCAAAATGAGGACCTTCAGGAAATGGGTTGAATTTGAATTATCTTAATCACTAGGAGGAAAGATACCAGGACTTAAAAAAAAAAAAAACAGAAATAGAATACATGAGAATATCTGGGCATCTCACTTTAAATAATAATAAAATCATTGTGTGACTAATTCTCTTTTCATTCATTCAACTATAATTTTTGAGGTTAATTTTTGCTTTTATTTGCCAGTGTAACTTAACTATAGTGACTTGCAAACTTTTGACCTAAAAAAATATATTTTGCATCACAATCCAGCAAATACACAAATATGTATGTATATAACTGAAATCAAAGTTTTCCCAAAAATGTGTACCCTTAGTTTTCTTGTTTTCAAGACTTTTTTTGGAACAGTTTTAGGTTTACAATAAAATTGACAGGAAGGTACAGCAATTTTCCATATACCCCCTCCCCACACATATGCAGTTATTTTTTTATTTACCAGAGTGGTCCTTTTTTTTTTACACTAAGGATGAACATACTTTGACACATTGTAATCACCAAAGTCCACAGCTCACCTTAGTTTGGACAAAAAGTATAATGACATAGATTGTTATAATGTCGTACAAAGTATTTTCACCGCTCTAAAAATCTTCTCTACTCCAAAATGGCATATGAACTCTCTTTCTTTTTTCCCTTGAAAAGAGGTTCAAAGCCTTCATGTCTATAAGACCGCTCATGGCCCACCCGTGCACGGACCGGACAGGCTCTAGGTGGCAATACTGCGGATGTTCTTCCACTATTGAGCCCTTCCCACTGGTCCTGCCCAGCATCCATCTGGAGGTGCAGGGGGACACATGTAGGTATTTGTTCATAGGAAGGCCCCAAGTTTTGTGCCCCTTGTCACAATGAACCCAGATTCCTGTTGGGTGTGTTGTAAACAGAGGAGCCATTTCTTCAGAACCCCTGTTCTGAGCACACCCCACAACTATAATTTTTTAAAACCTCTTTCATCTTATGGCCTATGCTAGGAGCTGGGGATTTTTTTTTTTTTTTTAAGGCAGGACTCCTCTCCCTTATGATGTCCCAGTGTAGAGGGAAGATCGACGATCACAGATGGTATCAATTCCCATTAGAAGATTGTCTGAATTAGATTCTGACTCCCAACCTGTAGACTCAGGAGTCTGGGGCAGAGGGCATTCAGATTTGCAGTTTTATTGCACTAAGCATTTTCTAGAGAAAAAAAATCGTTTCACATTTGTATGTGCTATTTTAAAGGAGGGAAGATAAAGTTGTGATTAACAAGAAGAAAATTCATTTAAAAGATTTTCTGAACTCATGTTGCTTCCTGCCATTTTGTGTTTTCTCAATCAATGGATGTTAAAAGTATCGCTACTTGTCGCTACCTATGGAAGTCCAGGAAATATTTTGAAGTTCAAAAAGAGCTTAAAATAAGAGGCAGTAACCACCGGTCTAGTCACAAGTACGGCATCGCTGTTGCCCTGTGCAACCCCAGCTCCCTGGGAGTGCACGACTACATGGTTCCTCTGATCCAAGGTTGACCCTCTACTTGGGTTCCAGATCCCACACCCCTCTCCTACGTGGGCGCCTCACTCCACCAATTACCTCTTCTCTTTGATCTTTTTACTTTCTCCCTCTCTACTAGATCTTTTCCTTTCATCCATATAATGCTCAGGTCTCTTCCATCTTTACAAGAATACTTTCTATCATGTCAGCTCCACAGACATTTATTGGGCTTCTGTATAACCTCGCCTGGAATGTCAGGGAAAGACTTCCTGAGAAGGTGGAAGTTGACCTCAGAATAGTGAGTAGGCATTAGCCAGAAAATATAGGAGCAAGGGGTGGGATGGATGATCTAAGACTTTCATTTGGTTTTCTGAAATATCTCTTAAAGCCATTTGCTTTCTCCATCTCCTACTAGTCCCAGCTGCCATCAACTCCTGCCCAAATATTATAATGTCCTCTCATCTGGCCTAACTGTGGTCTCTCTTGCCTCCTGTCTGTCTGACCTCCACACTGCAGCCAGAGTGGTCTGTTTTCAAAATGTGACTCCCCTCGCTTCTTGCCACCACCACCTCCAAGGCCCCAGGGGTCCAGCCTCTTCTGCCTCATGGAACATCCCTCATTCCCTCACCCCTTCCACTCTAACCTGCATTGACTCTGCAGCCTTCCCTCTTTACTCTGCTCCTCGCATCACAGGAACTTTTCATGTGATTCCTTGGCCTGAACTCACTGGTAAGAAATTTGATTTCAAGAGCAGTGGGAAGTCTTTGAAGGATTTTTAAGCATCGCTGTTGCCCCATGTAATCCAGCTCACTGGGAGTGCATGACTACATGGTTCCTCTGATCCAAGGTTGACCCTCTATCTGATCTGACATTTTCCTAAAAGAGCACCCTGGCTACTGTGTGAACAGAGAATTTGTGAGGGCAACAGGCGAAGCAAAGAGGCCAGTGGGTCTATTTCTGAGGTGCAAGTAAGAAATAATGGTGGCTTGGAGCCAGGTGATGGCAGTATCAATGGAGAGAAATAGGCACATGGGGTACACTGGGGACTGGAGCCAGCAGAATTTGGTGATGGATTCGGCAATATGAATGAATCAAGGATGACTCTTAGGATTTTGACTTGAGCAACTGAGTGGGTGCTGGTTTCATTTGCTGACAGCCTGTGGAAGGGTCAGATATGAAGGCCTCCTGCCCTGTCTTTTCTGACTCCCTGCCCGTTCCAGCTCTTTGTGGGCTTTGAGTTGTTAAAGTAATTGGGGCGTGGAGTGCTTGTTGAGGAGCAAACTAAAAGATGCCAAAGTATGGAGGAGAATGAGGTGCATGGCCTATATAAAGCATTGGGAAATTCACTCCTTGTGATGCAGGAAAACAGATGTGAGGTGTGAGGAGGGCCGTGTCCCAGGCTTCGGTTGAGCCCCTGGGACGTGCCCCGCTAAGTGTGGGTCCTTGGCTTCGTGCAGGGAAGAATTCAAGAGCGAGCCATGGTTGAGTGAAGGTAGATTTACTCAGAGAGATACATTGAAAGGCAAGAGAAAGGTCACAAGGTGTGCGGGTTGGGTGCTCAGATTAAAAGTAGGTACACAATCCATAGACAGAATGTGGGTCTTCTGAAGAGGGAGAGAGAGGGAGGGCCACGAGCCACCCTGTTGCTGGTTTTTAAGGGGTTGGTGGCTTCATATGCTAATAAGTGGAAGGACCAGTCTAAGTAGCCCGGGGAAGGGGCTGGGATTCCCAGGAAGTTGGCCATTTCCCACTCTTTGACCTTTTGTGGCTAGCCTTGGGACTGTCATGGTGCCTGTGGGCATGTTACTCACCATGTTAAAATATTACAATGAGTGTATAATGAAGCTCAAGATCTACTAGAAGTTAAATCTCTCATCATCCTGAGCCTCAAGGCCTACTGGGGGTTGAATCTTCCACCATTTTGATGTTAATTGCTGTGGCATTCCTTGAATGGCTGTGCCCTGCCCCCTTCCATCCTGTCTCACTTGGAGGTAACCTCGAGGTGTTACTTTGCTGGACCATAACACCAGTGTTCCTCCCTCTCTGTCTACCAGCCCCCTCCTGTCTTTACTTTCTTCCCCATAGAGCATAGGTACTATTTCTTATCACTTCAACTTCTCTTTTACCAATGCTCTTGCCCCAGTGTTCCCCCAGTTCAGCTTCTGGCAAAATACAAACTTCAGATGAATCCAATTATCACTCATCTCTGGTTGCTAAGCACTGCTGGAAATCCATACTGATTGGTGTCACTATAAATCACTGGTGCCATTCTAAATTCATGGTCTCCGACTTCAAATGGACCCTCAATGCTGCCTGGCAATCTTTCTCCACTCCCCTGCCAGCGCTCTCTCATTCTCCACAGTGGCCATTGCAGATTTTAACCCTCTCTTAAATGCTACTTCCCCTTCTCTCTGAGCAGATAAATTCACTCCTGCTTCACAGAGAGTATACAAGCCATCAGAGAGGAGAAATACCAGAGCTTTTTTCTGTCAACCTATATCCTTACCTCTCTTACCTCTCTCCCCTTACATGCCTCCTCTTCTGTGTGAAAGTAACACTTCAGCTTGGACCTCATTCCCTTTGACTTTCCAGGAATCTTCCTTACTTATCCCATCCATTCCCTATATTGTTCCTCCACTCCTTTACCAGCTCCTTCCCAAATGCATTGAAACTTGTCAGGCCACTCTCATCTTAAGAATTTTTCAGTCTTCTCTCTGCCCCTAACTAGTTACTGCCACATTCCTCTCCTTCTTGCTCCTTAAAACTTTCTGAAAATATTGTCAACACTGTTTGCATCTCCAATCCTTACTGCGCACTCTCTCTATAAGCCACCGTAGTCTTGCCTTCATTGTGAACCTGCCATCACCATTGCCTTCCATTTGAATTGTCTCCATATGAAATTCCAGTTGTCACTTTCAGTAACTGTGCCTCTTGGATCTCGGCAGTCTGATGCTGTTAAACACTTCTCCCTCCTAGAAACTCTCTCATCCCCTTGGCACACGCTCCTGGTTTTCCCATGTCCACTTAGGCTGCTATTTAGTCTTCTGCTCCTTGAACTTGAATAACAGTTATGTGCTGAGCATTCTTCTTTTTCCCTTCTATGCCCTGATCTTGGATGTGATCTATGGTAGATTATCTGCAAAAATGGTACTGGTTTTCTACCTCTTCTTGTATCTATGCTGTTTATAATGTAACTTTGAAACTCCTATCAAGAGATAGAGCTTATTTCTCTACCTCTTGAATCTGGATTGTTCTAAACTTAACTTTGGCCCACAGAGCATGGCAAAGCGATGCTGTGCCAGTTCCAAGCCTAGGCCAGCCTCCTGGAGGCAGTTTATGATTCAGCCAGTAACCAACCAAGCAGCTGGTGACAGAGGCCCTCTGAGACCAGCCAGAGTCAGCCAACCTGCCAGCTGACCACAGACGCATGAGCAAGCCCATTTGAGATCAGCCAAGCCTGGCTGAGAACACAGAACGTATAAACTCCTGAACAGTAATTCACAGTTGTGTTAAGCCACTAAGTTTTGGGATAATCTGCTATGTAGCAAAAGCCAATGGATAGAGTTTCACTCCCTTTCATGCCTTAATGTTCATCTACATGGTGATAATTTTCTAGACTACATCTCCAGCATAAGTGTGTCTTCTTAAGGCCAGACTCACATCTACACTTGCCTGGTAGATAATAGTATTTATCCAGCTTATTATTTGGTCCAGATGCAATGCCACCCACACCTTTCCCTTCATCCTCTCAACCACCCCATGTGGTGGGTTTTTCCATCACCCCATTTTACAAATGAAAAAACTGAGGCAAAGAGAAGTTAGTGACATGCCCATAATCACACAGAAGAAGTTGGTAGATTTGAATCCAAGTCTGTCAGACTCCAGAAACCTATGATTGTGGCCACTCTAGTGGCTTTCCCCATTACTTGCAATTCCAAGCATGTACCACATCCTCATGTCTCTAACTGTACTGATGTTGACTTTTCTTCCTTACGCATTCTGTCCTTCTGCTCTTCTTGGCTAACTCCTACTTATCTTCTACAACTCTGTTTGGATATTTCCACCTTAAGAAGTTTCTGACTTCCCCTCCCTCCCCAAGAATGGATTAGATGACCCTCTCTGCCACCATAGCATCTCCTGCAAACTTCTGCATTATATTGAAGTTATATCTCTCCATAGATTGTGACCCCTCAAGGACAGGGACTCTAGCCCCAGGAATGGGGTCAGTGGGTGCTAGGTTCACTTCACCCAGACAGTAAATACCAAAAGAATGGTTGCTTAGATACCACCATGGCACTGCCTGAAATAAGTAAAGCTAGAATGCCTAAAACTGATCGAAGTCAGCTACTCATATAGAAATGGAAATTTCAGTCCATTTGGCAATTTCTAAGGCAGTGGATCTTAAAATGAACTTTTCACAGGCAGAGAATTTGCAAAGCCTCTCACCCCAAACTCGAATATGTGGGCCTGAAGAGAAACTGCAAGAGATTACAGGGTTCCTGCTCTTTCTTCTTTATTTCATCGTTAGACACTTTCTCATGAAAACAGACTCTAAAAGGTGCTGGAAATGAGAGACTTAAGGAATGGAACTGATCGCTCTGGCCGTATCTCAGGCAATGCAAAATTCAAATGGCCCCAAAAGGGCACTTTGCTTTTGATAATGGAAGCAAGCCCTCTCTAGATAGGAGGGGCTTCCCTAGAGCCCCTATCTTAGAAGCAGTCATCGTCCAACTGAGGAATGGAGGGTGTCCTATTGTGTAGAGCCATCAATTCCATTCACTTTAGCCATCTTCAGTGTGATGACACAGTGATGGAAAAAGCTGCTTTCAGAAGAGGAGAGCCTTTAGAGAACAAAATCTTGGGTTCTAGTAAGTGTCCCAAGCAATTAAAAAAGCCGTTACAAAGCATGCAAGCACGAATGCTGATATGGTGATATAACATGTCTAGAATACATTTTGCTAAGTTTGTCAGAGAAACACCAGGGGATCTTTCGCCATCTACCTTTTTAGAGTCTTCTCTTAAAATTCTAAAATTAAGCACACACCAGCGATGGGCTGTGGAGCCAGCGTAATCATGTGGGGCTGTAGGTTAGTTTGTCCTTGAGTTAGTGGCGTTCGCATTGTAATAATGGCTTTGTATTATTTTGGAATGTAATTACTTTTGTACATAAGTATGTATTCTTTCTCAGCAAAATCCCATGGTTTCCTCTTCTCTTGGAGACACAGACTACACTTTCCACTGTAATTAGGTGTGGCTGTAAGACTAAGTTCTAGCCCTTGAAATATGAGAGGAGATGATGTGTACCACTTCCAGGCTTGGCTCTTAAAAATTCCTATACATCAGTTTTGCAAGATGAAACAGCTCTAGAGAGGGATGGCAGTGATGGGTACACAAAAATGTGTATGTGCTTAATGCCAATGAATGATACACTTAAATATGGTTAAAGCAGTAGATTTTATGATATGTATATTTTATCAGAATTTTTAAATATTTTTTTCAAAAATTCCCATACATGTTCCATTACATTGTTATTTCCTTCCAACTAGCTTAAATGGGGACAAAACCAGGGCAATCTTGGAAGCCACTGAAAATGTTGAAAATAAGAGGCTCTTTAAGCATGGTTACAAGTCCTAGAAGTAAGTTTCTATTTTCTTTGAGCCATTACACACATTGGGATCTGTATTAATTATCTATTGCTGTGTAACAAATGGTCCCAAATTTAGTGTCTCAAAACAAAAACATTTATAATCCTACAATTTCTGTGGGTCAGGAATCTGTGTATAGCTCAACTGGGTCTTCTACTTCAAGTCCCTCACAGGCTGAAATCAAAGTGTCTGCCAGGGCTACAGTAGTTTAAGCCTCAATCAGGGAAGGAAGTATCTGCTTCCAAGTTTACTCATGTGATTGTTGGCGGGTCATGGGCTCTTGACCAGAGGCAGCCCTCCACTCCTGGCTATGTGGACCTCTCCATGGGGAAGCTCACATCATGGCAGTTTGCTTCATCACAGCAAGCAAGCAAGAAGAACCAGGAAGACAGTGAGCAAGACAGAAACACAACCTTTCATAACCTAATCTCAGACTTGACATCCCATCTATTTGCTGAATTCTAAGCAAGTCACTAGGTCCAGCCCACACTCCAACCAAGGGAAAGCTCACACTCAAACAGAGTAGGAAATCCAGGAGACAGGGATCACTGGAAGCCATTTCAGTGGCTTCCTGCTACAGCTTCTATTTGTTCCAGCAGCTAACCTACCCTATTACAGTGAGTCTAATGGAGCAGTTTGCATCCTTGGCATTATTGAGAATTTGGAAGGTTGTTTGAACATTTTACCCTATGCTTCCTGCCTATTCCTGGGAGCAGAGGCAGAAGTGCCCAATTTCAGGTTATTCATAACTGAAGAGATGAGTGATGGCATTTCAAAGAGGACTAAGTTCTCCTGGTGTGAATCACATTAACGTCATGACCACAGCTGACCAAATCCAAGGCCAAATGGAGAATTAGTTTCTCCTAGCTGCCAGATGCTCCCTTTTTTCTTCCCCTAGCAACTAAAAACCATGACAGCAGAACCTTCCCTATGGTGTTGGCTTTGCCACCATGTTCTCTGAAGGGTCTGACTAGTTCCTGATACTTTAGAAGGAGGAGGAGGGCACACTAATATGGCTCTCACAAACTCTTTATTGAGGAGGGGCTGGCCAGACAGCTGTCAGATGCAAAGATCCTTGCTACGTGTATAGCGCAACTTAATTGCTCATCTGGCTAAGCCCCATTCCTCTCCAGATGTTGTATCACAGCACTGCTGGAGTTGCTGCTTTCAGCCTCCTCTCATTGCCCTAATTAAGCCAAAATAATAAGGCAACATGTTAGACACGATGATCAAGTTTTAATTAGACTTTGATAAACCCAGTGTGAATTTGGTCTCGTCAGGTGCAACATTTCTGACAAGCAGGGAGGCCAGTGAATCATGAGATGGTTTGGGTATAAATAGCAACTATGGTTTCAATCTCATCAGTGTGGAGGAAGGTCAGGGGTTGGGTGTGTATGGAACCATAATAATAACCCTTTATATTTGAGGAACGCTTCACAGTTTGCAAAGTCCTTTCAGCCCATTGCTATGTGATTGTGTGAGTTGAGGCTCATTTGGCAACAAGATATCTAAGTCCAGATGGGAAGAAGGGAGAAGAAGCTAACATTTAATCAATTTCTAAGACATGCCTGAAACAGTGCTGGGAGCATCATATATGAAATAGAAGTCGGTTTCCCCCCCAAAATCTCAGGCCTTAAGGAGCGTCAGGCAGAACTCCGCCTTAGGTCTGTTCACTTCCTTCACAGGACTCACTTCACCACTTCGTGCAAATAGTCTTCTGAGCCCATCCTGAAAAGCAACTGAATTGGACCCAAAAGTGCCTTTGGAGATCGATCCAAGCCTCTTCACTGTGCAGATGCAGACTCTGCGGCCCAGAAAGGAGACGGCATGTCCCCTCATTACACAATAGTTTGGTGGCAGAATCAGGCAAAAATGTAAGGCTGACACTGTCACTCTCTCAAATTCTTTTAATTCAATTCAATTTGATTCAACAAGTATTTGTTGAGCACCTACTATGTGGTAAGCACTGGTTTAGAGATCTATCAGTGAATTAAAAGAGATAAAGATCCATACTCTAGTAGATTTCCATTCTTGGAAGTGGGAAACAGAGAAAGAGTAATAAATAGGTAAAGTATATAGTGTGTTACGGGTGAGTAAGTGATATGGATAAAAACAAATAAAACAATAGAGCAGGATAAGGGAGATGGAGAGCAGCAGAGATGATTGAGCTTAAATTTAAAACAGAAGGGTTAGGTTGTAGGTCTTACTGAGACTGAGAAAGCTTCCTAAAGGCAAAGGTTTGCATTCATTCATCCATTTATTGAGAATTTACTGAACACTCACTTATGCCCAGCGTTTTCATAGGGGTGGGCAGTGATGAATCGCAAAGATCCCAGCCAGCCATCTCTCTCATGGATCTCTGCTGAATTCCCAAGAACACCACTGTGGTCTGAACTACGTTTTCCTAACAAATGGCATTCCCTAAGCTCACGACCAGCTAAGCGGTGCTACTGACCACTTCCACGTGGCACAGACCGTACAGACACAACATGAAAAGTGTAACGGCCAGGCAGTGGCCAAGCATAGAAGTGATAAGGCGTCCCCAGCCGTGCTGGGGTGCAGGCACTTTATCTGTAGGGGGTTTCCCCTTCCACTGACTCACCACACACGACACCCCTATAAGTCTCTTTCTCTGGAAAATGTCCCACTTAACTTTTACCCACCTTCAAAATTTCCCCAGACTAGAGCTAACCCCACAATCAAAGCCCTATGTGAAACCCCAGGGGTCAGCTAGTCAGTCCTTAAGCTAAATGAATCTGTGGATTCCTGTGTCCATTCCAGTCTGCTAATTGGAGTCTGCTGACTCCAGACCATTCATTTTCTCCCTCCTTCTAATTTGTTGAAGCAGCATCCTAGAGATGAGTGGTCTCCATCAGGGGCCTTCACATTACACTATGTGGCAGTAATGATGCTGTGCGTTTGGATAGAATTTTACGACTGGCAAGGGTACTTTCACATCCATCATGTCACTTGAGCCCCACAAAAGTGCTGTGTCATTATTGCTTTTTTTTTTTCAGATTAGGAAGCTTATGCTCTTAAGACTGAAAGATTTGTCCAACATCCCACAGCCACTGAAACACAACTAAATGCCCAGTGCTTTTTCCTAGAACTCTAAGCTGGCTGGCCCTGTGGATAACATTTGGCGACAGGTCAGAGGGACAAAGTAAAGTGACCCAGCCTCAAGTTAAGTAGAAAGATAATAAAACAGCTCAAAACCCAGAGCAATCTAGTACTTCCCAAACTTCAAAGTATGCAAAAATCAACTGACAATCTTGTAAAAATGCAAATTCTGAGTCTGTAAGTCGGGGGCAGGGTCTGACATTCTGCTTAAAACAAACAAAGCATAAATACAAAACAGAAACAGACTCACAGACATAGATTATAAACTTGTGGTTGCCAAGGGGGCAGGGGGTGGGAAGAGAGACTGGGATTTCAAAATTGTAGAACAGATAAACAAGATTATACTGTATAGCACAGGGAAATATATACAAGATCTTATGGTAGCTCATGGAGAAAAAAATGTGACAATGAATGTATACATGTTCACGTATAACTGAAAAATTGTGCTCTACACAGGAATTTGACACAACATTGTAAAATGATTATAAATCAGTAAAAAATGTTAAAAAAAAAAAAAAAAAAACCTCCCAGGTGATGCCAGTACAGCTGGTCTTTGGGCTGCACTTTGAGTTGAAAGAGGATGATGCACGTCCACACACTGAGTCATCTGATTGGAATGAGCTCAGATCCCAGTCCTGCCCTTTAACAGCCACGTGACTTCAGGCAAGTCTCTTCACCAAGCTCAAATTCGGGGTGGTTGTTACTTTTTCTTTCCAAACTTGACAACAGAGAAATGCCATGGTGGACACTCATATTTGTCCCTAACAAGACCTTGACTGACCAATGCCCTGAGCTCTTCAGGTAAGATGAAGAAAGATGCACCCTGCTCAAAAGCACCGCCCCAAGGGGGTGGGTGTCAGCTGAAATCCAGCCCTCGCCCCAGTCACCGTGCAGAGCCCCTTGCACAAGGCTACATCCACTCAGAGGAACGGCATGATTTCTCTCATTTACACAAGGGCACCACGTGGACCAGCAGAAGCCTTAACCTTCCCACCATCCTGGAAAACTGCTCATGGTCTAACTGATCTCCCTTTATAGGGCTTGATACAGTTGCCAAGATTCTCACTGACACTCTGTCTCCTCATTCAAGTAACGACTTCCTTGACTTTTCTTCCAGGCCACTCTGAGTCCCGCTTTCATCCATAGCTTTGTGGTAGGGGCCGTGTTCATTCATTACCATTCGTTCATTCAACAGCAAATATTTAGGTGGTGTCCTCTGTGTGCCAGGCATGGTCCCAGGAACTGAGAATATGGTGGTGAACAAAATAAAGCCCCTGCTCTTAGGGAGCTGTTCTTCTCAAAGGAAAGAGGGAATCCATAAATAATATGTAAGATAATGGCAGGCAGTATTATGTGTAACAAGGAAACTAAGGCAGGAGGTGACATTTGAGCAGAGACCTAAAAAAGGTGATGGAGTGAGCTTTGTGGGGTGATGGAGAAGTGCAGTTTGGATAGAGGAATGGCTTCTGCATCAAGTCCTAGAGCAGCAGTGTAACTGACATGGTCAAGGGAGCCACAAGAAGCCTAGTGTGGCCGGAGCAGCCTGCGCCAAAGGGAGCATCTAGGTCACATGGAGAACTTTGGGTTTTATTCTAAATATGATGGGCTAATGCTGGAGAGCTTTGTGCCATGGCCATTGCTGCTGCTGCAGTTACGTCCCCCTCCTTGTTTCCCGTTTAAGGGAGCTGTTTTAAGGGAGTAGGGAAATGGAATAATTCATTCAACAAATTCAACATACATGTCATGAGTCCCTTGAGTCCCAACATATATCTTATGTGCCAGGCACTGTTCTAAGCTCCAATCTAGGTCCTGGGAATATTAGCAGTGAGCAAACTCCCCACCCTTGAGGGGCTTACATTTCTGACAATGGGAAGATGAATCCTCATATGTCTCTCTTCTTGCTGAGATCCACGTGGGGATGAGAAAGTGATGGCACCGCCTGCCTCTCTCTAGATTTGCAGGTTGGGTTGTAGGTGGAGCAAGCCAGAAAGGACTGAGGGACCCACTGCTACTACACACAAATGCTTTGTGTTGGTGACTGTCACGGAAATCAAGAACAAGAAATTGATGCCAAGTTGGGGTCAATATAAAGCAGAGAGAAAGCATGGCCCCAGGTAGGGAAAGCCTGTAGGGCTGAGCTTCCTGAGGGAGCTGGAATTGACCTTGAGAATGAACATAAGCCTTGAGAATGCACATAAATTCTGAAGAGGAAAGAAAATGAGACAGGAGACTTGACCTTGCTCATATTTCATAGGTGCGGACATAAGCATTCTGCCCAGATTGTACTTGCCCTTCAAAATCCAGCTTAAACAGCATCTCTTTTACAGCACCATCCCTAAAACCTTCATCATTTCTGCCTTCCAACAGATGTCTTGCCTTGCACCTAGCTCAGTGATTCCAGTGCCTATCACAGAACCTGGCTCATAGCAGACACTTAATAAATACTTGCTGGGTGAGTAAATGGATGGATGGACGGATGGATGGATGGGTGGGTGGATGGATGGATGGGTGGATGGATGGATGGATGATATATACCACAGTTTGTTGGTTCTAAGGTGTATGCATGTAGTAGTGAGGGAGCCTGCAGGAAAGATTTGAGACTGAGACTGATTGATTGATCTCTTTTTCTCCTAGACCACCTAGATGGTGGTCTTGTACATAAAAGAGCCCAACAAATGTGTATGGAATGAAGGAAGACAGGCTTTGACCAGAAATATGAGTCCAAGTTTTTCCCATGAAACTTTAATGCCAGAAAGGATTTGTGCATATGAAATTCACCCTTCTCCACTCACCTTTACATAATTCAAGCAGCATGTGATTCCTTGGGGACTTCTTTGGACATTAAGTTCTCTCTCAACAGCCTGAGGATTGAACAGCTGCACTTAAGCAATTACCATTGATTTGTCATGATGAGGGGAGCCTGGGAGCAGGGGAGGAGGGCAGGGAGACAAGAGACGGGGGGGGGGGGGGAACGGAAGGACTGAGGGACCAAGGAACACAGGGGCTGCCTCTGTGGAGGCACGAAGCTTGGAGAAGTCAGCATCCCGGGAAGAATGGGAATGCTTGGCAAGGCCATTAATACATCCAAAAGGCATGGAAGCCTTTAAACTGCTTCCTGGCGCGTTTGTTTCCTTTCTCCTGAACAGTATCTAGCTCATGCCCCTCACCGTCAGCTTGACAAGCACATCTCAACAAGGCAAGTCAGAAAAGGGAAGAGGTCAAAGAGGTTGTCTTTGTTTTGCACCGAAAACCCAGGAGACGATGAGGAAAGCATTGAGGCTCTCTTCGGAGATGGGAGTCTCCTGGGAGGTGTCAGAGAAGTGGGAAATGGCTCAGGCAGGGACTGCCAGCTCCCGCACCCTCAGCTCCCAGAAACAGCGGTGCTGGTGACTTGATAAGGAGAGATGATGTGATAGGGACAGGTGTCTTGATAAGGAGAGATCTCTTCATGAGGATAGATGTCTTGATAAGGATAGGTCCAGGTTGGAGGTGACCAGAACTGCAGAGAAGCAGATGGCAAAGACTGTCTTGGAAGAAAGAGAATAAGTAACTCCTGCAGGGGCCCAGAATTCAGAAAGGGAAAGCTCTGAGAGAAAGAGAAGGAGTCATTTCCCTCTCCTGACTCCTCACTAAAAAGAAAATTGCCTCCAGTGGAGGGAGTGGTGGGAGAAGAAGCCCCTCGGCCCCTCCCACTTCACGGTGAAATAGTCGTTCTCAACCCTTTTGAGGACAGAGACACCTGGGGGCGGGGGGAGGAGACAGCATGGAGCGCCCACCCCGCTCTGAGGCAGGTAGCTCCCCGTACCTTGTCTGGTCAAACAACAATTTTCTGAAACAAGTTCTGTGATTCCCACCTGTGAAGGGTTAAATTGTATCTCTTCACAGGATATGTTCTGAAATCTGTCATTGTGACGGTATTTGGAAAAAGTGTCTTTGCAGGTGTAATTAAGGATCTTGACATGAGATCATCCTGGAGCAGCAGGTGGGTCCTAAATGCAAGACCAAGCGTCCTTATGAGAGACACTGGCTTAGTGGAGATGGCCACATGGAGGTGAGGGCAGAGATGGGAGGGATGCTGCTGCAGCTGGGACTCCTGGGTCACTGGAAGCTGGAAGAGGCAGTGAAGGATCTTCTCCTAGAGCCTTCTGAGGACTTGATTTTGTGCCCTGGCCTCAAAGAACCATAAGAGAATAAAATTTTTGTTGTTTTAAGCCACCAAATTTGTACTACTTTACACAGCAATCCTATTACACCATTTTATAGATGAGAAAATCGAGGCTCGGAGAGTGTGAGCAAATTCTCTAAGGACATCCAGCTGAGATGAGACAGATCAGGGTTATAGATCTTGGAGTGGAGCAAAGGTTAGCATTTTCCAAAGAGCACCTGCAGAGACGCCTCCAGAAAGGCCACCTGGATGGAATTCCATAGTCAAAAGCTGGGAAACGCTCCGCTTTGGAGGTCCACTCTGCTAGGGTGTGTGGTAAAACTCTATGAAACCTGCTTAAACTTCACTTCCCCAGCAAGACCTGGCCTCATGCCTGAGAAGTTTAGGCTCTCACCCCAGCCATTTCTTCTTGTAGCACCTTCCCTGGGCTTCCCTCCTTTGCGCTGACAATCACAAGCCTCAGCAAATGCATACTTGGAGTTTGTTTTGGTTTAATGTCCTTCTCCCCAACTAGACCCTAAGCTCCATAAGAGGCAGGACTGTGTCTGATTTCTTCCCTATGACGTTTTGCTTGGTACGTGGCAGGTGCCCAACACACGGTACATGGCAGGTACCCATTAATACCTGCTAAATGGATGATCAAGAAAAATTTGCTTAACTTTATAACACCCAAGCTTTCCTAAACTTAGTTAACCATTAAACTCTTCCACCTATAGCACCTGAGAATGTCAAGTCTAGGGGAAAGGTGAGGGTCTCTGCCAACATGTTGGTCTGACAACACTGTTTTACCCTGAGGCCAGCTTGAGTACAGACCTCCCCCTCCCAGGGCCTTCTTAGCCCCAGGAGAGTCTGCTCTCTCCTTGGGAAAGGGAGTTACTCATGTGGCAACATAACCCCATTGAACATATCCGTGGGATATGAGGAGTTAGAAGGAGCTGATTTACAGTCTACGCAGAAAAATAAACATGATACTAGCCAGAAAAATTCTGAAATTAAAAAAGAGAGAGAGAACTCATTAAGATGACAGGCCTTACCAGGATATTAAGAAACAATAAAAATCAATAATATTTAAAAGTATTTGGTAGCGAGACAAACCAGTCAAGTAAAGGAAAATAGAATCTAAATAAAAACCCAAGAACACACAGGAATTTTGCATATAATAAATACAGTATTTCAAATCAGTTAGGCAAGAAGGACTATTCAACAAGGGGTGTTGAGAAAACCAGCTTTCCATCTGGGTCTTATCTTCACTTCTCACATCAAAGCAAATTACAGACGGAATCAGGATTTCAACATAAAAAAAAATAAACTCATAAAAACACTAGAAAGGAACACGGAAGACTTTTTACAACTATAGAGTGGAGACAGCCTTTCTCATCAAGACACAAACTCTCAACTGAAAAAGTGAAGATTTGATTCATTTGGATAGAAAAATAAAATTTTTCAGAACTTCAAAGAATACTGTAAGTAAACTCAGAAGTCAAAGAACAAACTGGGAAAAAAGAATTTCTGCAACTTGTGTGAAAAACAAAGGCCTGACTGACTTAATATATCAAAAGCTCTTATAGATCAATAAGAAAATGACAAATAACCCAACAGATAAAAAATGAGCAAAAGTGAAACCAAAACAAAAAGATAAAAACAGACTACTCAGAGAAAAAGACCTGCAGGTGGCTGATAATATATTTTAAAGATGTTTAAATCATCTTTCATAATGAGAGAAATGCACATTTAAAATGAGAAGTTATTTTTCATCTTTCAGGTCGGCAAAATTCAGAAATCTGATAAGACACAGTGCTACCATGGGCAGAGTAATAGGCACTCTCATGCCTGTTGGTAGAAACATAAATTGGTTCAGGCTTTTTGCTGGGGAATTTGGTGACAAGTGTCAAAATGAAAAGAGTAGGTCAGATGCTCAGTGGATGCAGATTCCTGCTTCAGCAGTGGTTGAACTCAACGCTGGCCAGCCCTGCTGGGTCCCCAAGATCACCTCTTCTTTGCTAACTGTCAAGACCCCACATCACCTTGAACCACCACAAGCACTGGAGACCTCCCTCAACCCCTGACCAACCTGGAGCGCTATGCCTCCTGCTTACCACTTTAACCAGGCCACATCTTACCACTTTAACCAGGATGAAGTGGCCAAAGGTTCTCTTCTCAAATCCCATTAAGAAAGGGAACATGCTGAGAAGCCAGAAGCACTGCAGAGCCTACAAGGTGGTGATCTTCCTTCAGAACTGAGAGAGCAGCCCATGGCTAATGGGAGTAGGATTGAGTGCAGGGCAGTGTGCTTTACACTCGAACAAGACTGTGAATTTGTTGTTAGAAGTAATTACACGAACAAGCTGTTGACCCAAATGAGCCTCACTTTGTGAGTTCTCTGAGATCCGCTACCTGATATGTACGTTTTCCATCAAAAAATGGGTGAATAAGGAACCAGCTTCTCTACCATGTATAAGCTATATCTAAAGATTCACCATGTTTTCTTTGAATATTTCCAGTAGTCCTTACATATGGAACCTTGTAACTTTCCCTAAAGAAATATACATTTTAACCCAACAATCTGTCTTTAAGGGATCTATCTTTCAGCTATGTTCCATGTGTGCTAAAGACATGTATGACTATAGGATTGATAGTGATAGCAACAGACAGAAATAATTTAAACATCAATCAATAGTGAACTAGTTAGATAAATTATAGGTCATGATGCAATGGAAAATTAGGCAGTCATGAAAAAGGATGACATTGATGATATAGATGCATCCAAGATATAGATATATTAATTTTTTAAAGCAAGTTGCTGAATGTTCCATCATTGATGCAAAAAAAATCTATATATGCATAGAATATATCTAGAAGAAAAACTGCCAGTACAAAAATTATACAGTAAAAAGGATCACTCTGTCCCACAGCAGGCCGACTCCACTCTAACTATAAAGGAGGGGAGATCTATTCCCTGAAAAGTGAGGCTCTTCAGGTGTGGCCCTTAGTCCAGAGCATACAATTGGGCTCTTGTTTAGGTCCATCCTCCAAAATCCTTTGTCAACCAAGCCCCCAGCAAGGATGGGGGCTACTCTGTTCTGGCCAGACCCCTGACTCTCAGCCTCGAGGCAGAAACCCAATTCCCAGATACGTGTCGCCATGACCAGTTGCCCCTGTAGTGTGGAGCAGAGCTCCCAGAGTCCTGAGTCATACCTCAGGCATGAATCCTGCCTCCTGGAGTGTTTGCAGCAACACCCAGAGTAGCAGGCACTGATTCCTGGAGTGCTAGACTCTGCCTTCAGGAAAACCAGGTACCACCCCCTGGAGTCATCAGCTCCAACAGATGCCTGCAGTGCTCAGTGCTGCCTCCTGGGGTCCTGAGTGCTCTGCCGGGATGGCTGACGGCAGTCTGTCTGGAACACAGAGCACTGCTTGCCTGGAGTTCAGAATGCTCCAGTCCTGAGCACGTGCTGCCAGGAAACTGAGCAGGTCCCTCAAGGGCTGAGTACTACATGTATGGACCACAGCGTCGAATGTGATGAGGGTTTTGAGCACTGTCCCTTAGAGACATGATCATCCCTCCCAGTCTGATGGACTGAGAGGGATGCTCACCCCCACCCCCCACCACCTCATCATGAACCACTCCTATTTCAGACCAGGTTTTGTTTCTTCCTGGCATCTGACCTCGTGTTCAGCATCTTCCCTAGGAACAGCTCTATCCTACAACAGCAGTAACATATTCATCGAACACCTACTCTGTGCTGGGCACAGTGATACCTTGATACCGACTGTGCTGAGCACGGTGGAAGTCTTATAGGATTGGCAGTAATAGCAAAGGACAGGACCTGCTTTCTTTACCAGGTCTCACTTAGATGCGTGCAAGGTGGTCCGGCAGTTTTCTGAGCTGCTCAGAGTGAGTTTAGCAGCCAGGATATAGATCTTGGTTGGCCAAGCTCCCAGAAAGCTGAGGGCTAGAAAGATAGATTGACTTCATTTCAGGAGAGGCCAGAAGATGTGAGATTGGTTGTGAATGCTGACAGATGGGAGCCCAAGATGTGCCGAGTTAGTCCCAGGTGGATCAGGGAAATCCACATGCGCCCTCGGGGTCAGTTCCAGGGGAGTCCAGGCTATGTCACCAGAACCAAGACCCTGTCTTTCTCCTGTCTTGGCCCCTGCACTGCCCACCCTTTCCTCCAACAACAATTTCGGCCACAGTTGTAATTAAACTATTCTAAACCATGGCAGCAGATTTTGCTAGGTGCACCCTAGGAGATGGCATCAGCAGCTGGTCAGCCCCTGGGCTGCCAACCTAGGCATATGGTCAGTGGTTAGTACGTGGTAAATTTAGTAGTCAGTCTCTACCAGGGGTCATTTCCTCTCCCACTCCTTACTCTTGCTAACCTGTATCCCTGTGCTGACCCAGGCTTTCTGGAGAAAGATGGCTCCAGGCAGACTCATGCCTGTCTGAGACACATTGCAAATTATAATACCAGCCACAAAGCTCGCAGCCATGGCTGTCATGTGTGGTGCCCCCATGGTGTCCAGGGGTAACCAAGTGGGTGAGCACTGAAGCCGGAGTACCTGGCTGCAAATCTCAGTCTCAAGCAAGTTGCTTACCTTCTCCATGCCTTGGTTTTTATCACTGGCAAAATAGGATAAAACTCAAATCTATGTCATAGGGTTGTTGTAAAGATTAAATGAATTAATCTCTCTAAAAGCACTTAAAACAATGCCTGACATACACTAAGTGCTCAATAAATATTAGCTAATGTCACCGCTAACAATGATGTACTGAACATCAGACATCGTCCTTCACCTGCGTTATCCTATTTAATTCTCACACGATGCTCAGAGGCAGGTATCATCATCTACCTTTGTGGATAAGAAAACTGAGTTAAAGAGACGCAAAGCAACCTGCCCAGGTCTGGTGTCAGGAAAGTGCTGGTGCTGAAATGCAAACCCAGGCCGCTGGGCCCAGAGCCTGCTTTGACTCTGACTGCGGAACTCCACTGCCCAGCAAAGCAGCCTGTAGAACGGGTTTGTTAGAAGCAGCGTTGGGCACCAGGTTTCTTCAGAGGCAGGCAACCCTGCAGAGCTCCCCTTCGAGTATGCCAGGGGCCCTTCTTCGTGGTCCAGGAGATCGCCTGACCGAGGTCACTGCAGGATCTGCGCTTGGGACTGGCGAGCCGGCTCCAGCGAGTGCAGGGAACTCAGGCCGGGAGTCAGCGCTCGTAACAGCCAGTACTTCGCCAGCACTGAGATCAACACATCATCCTCACTTAAGCTTCAAACAGCCCTATGAGTTAGATACTATTTTATCCCATTTTATAGATGATGAAGCTGAGGCACAGACAAGCCAAATAATTTGCACAAGATCACACAGCTTCGGAAATGACTGAACCAGGATTGAACCCCAGGAAGTCTGGCTCCAGAAACTATGCCTTTAACACTACCCTAAGCTGCATCTGAAGTTGGCAGCCCAGAGCACATCCACACAGG
Source organism: Vicugna pacos (assembly GCF_048564905.1). NCBI lineage: Eukaryota > Metazoa > Chordata > Mammalia > Artiodactyla > Camelidae > Vicugna > Vicugna pacos. The sequence goes on from NC_132999.1 coordinate 43,412,874, forward strand.
GCCAAGAGTTAACCCCTGGGACCTCCTTTACATCAGCAGAGCAAGAAGGAGCCCAGACCCTGGGAGATCCAGGAGAATTCGACAATCCAGCGGGAGCGTGTGCTTGGAACTGGTCGGGAGATGCAAGACTCCAGCCACCCTATGTGTTGCAGGAAGGATGCTGGAGGGCACAGAGGGAAGAACACAGGGCTCTGGGCTCTGGTTCCAGTTGCCTGAGCATCATTTCCTTTCCCTGGACATCAGTTTTCTTGTCTGTAAATTAAGGTGATCAGTTGAGATGAGCTCTAAAATTCTCTTTTGTTCTGACACTTTGTTGTATCAAGAGAATTATGGTGCATATGGGAACAGAGACTCGTCATGCGTTGATCTGTCTGACGCCTCCCAGAGGGTGAGGATTACTCCTCTGCTTATCCTGGGAGGGGCCTGACTGGGTGCAGCCAACATCAGGAGCATTGGCAAAGGCCGAGAAGGTGACGCCTGCACCTCTGATGTGATGGTCCCTCGAAGGGCCCAAGAGGTGGAAGGAATCCTGGACAGCCTCCCAGGCCAAAGCATGAGCAGACAGAGCTTGGAGAAGGACAGGACTCAGCTCTACGCAGGAAAAGCAGGGTAGTGAGTTATCTCATGGAAGAGGGGGCTCCCCGCAGCTGAAACTGTCTCTGCAGGGATGCATGTTCATCTACAGGGGCCTTGGAAAGGATGTTCCTTCTTTCCCCAGTGGATTCAAGACATACACATCTCAGTCTGTTCATTCATTGATCATTTATTCTCCTGATGAATATTTAATGAGCACCTGCTCTGTTTCAGACACTAGGAAAAGTTGATGCAAAGATGAACAAGACACAGCCTTACCTTTGGCTGCAAAGGTGTATTATGGTATTGGGGGTATTCAGAAAGACTCTCATTCACTGAGTTGTAATATTTTAGTGAGTCATACACCACTTGAAGAAAGCTTTGGACATGCACACCTACACAGTGTTTTCTATCCAAATTTGAAGTCCACAGGGGAATGAGGGATGGTGTCCCAGAGCACGTGCTTCCAACCTCTTAGCTCCCAGGCCAAGACAGATGAGCAGGGACTGGGTGGCTGCTGTCCATGCTGGGAAGGTGGTGGACACATCCGGGGACAAAGATAAAGAGCTAGCAAGGGTGCAGAGCAACTGCAGACTGAGCTAGTGCCAAGGGAAGCCAGCCGTGGTGACAGAGTCCAAGCTCTAATTAAGAGGGCACCAGCAGACCTGATCTACAGTTCAGGGTCCAAGAGGAAGAAATGCTTCTGGCAGGAGGAGCAGGAAAAAATGTTTGTGAAATGCAGGGTAGGGACTAGGGGTGAGGGAGACTCAGAGCCAGGTCTTTCCTGGAATTCCAGGAGAAAAACCAAACTAGGCTCACTCTGGCCTGGTGGAAAGGTGAAGACCCAGGCAGAAAGAAGAGCACCCTCAGCCCCCTGCCAGTCTTCTGAAGGATTAGAAATGGGAGTAGAAGAATCTAAGGGATCTATTCAGAGAAGAGCCAGGAAGCTGCCCCAGTCTCCCACAGGGATGGCTCTGGTTTTGCTCTGCAAAGAGCAGTCAAAACTATTTCTAACTCACTGCTGTTTCCAGGACAAAATCTCTTGCTATTGGACTCGATGGGAGGTCAGGGCTGGCCACTGGCCAGGGATGCCCAAAAGGGTGGGCCTTGAATGGGTGAATGCTGCCCAGAGCCCTGAGAAACACCGCTAGACTCCAAGCCCCAGGGTCAGTCCAGGTCGTATGGGAGAGGGGGCATTGGGCCACTCTCAGGGTTAGCCCTGCAGAACAAAGGGGCTGGGACCTCCCCTGAAGAGGCCTTGGAGATGGCAGAAAACCAGATGAGACGTTGGGATTAGAGGGCCTGCCTCAGAGACGAAGCTGACCATTGCTTCATCTTCCATCAAGAAGGGGTTCAAAGAGCTTCTCCCGGGTGACGTTGTTCCAGCGTGATGCCTTTCATCATGGAAGCCTGGGGTAGCTGTTCTCATTGGCAGAAAGGCCCACAGGACAGAGACAGCTCGTCTCCATCCACCTCTCCATCAGCTTCAAAAAGACAACGCTCACAGTCTCCCTCCTGCTAAATGCCAGACGCTTCTGGCCACTTTGCACACACTTCTCCTACAATCCTCCAGGTGAGAGGTGTCGGTCATTGTCCAAGATCACAAGCCAGTCGTGGTAGAGGTGGGATTCAGACCCGGTCAGTCTGGGAGCTGCACCCCTGGGCAACCCTGCCCCCTTGTCACTTGTCCTGACCTGGCTCCTCCAGTGATGCCTCAGGGGCATCTGTTTCATGGCCTTTCATACGTTGGCACTCCGACAACCACAACAGCCACACTCTTTCTTGGTGAGGAGCTGGACTCTGTCTCTGGTTGGTCATGTCTCTGGCTTTCTCCCTCAGATGGTGGCAGCAGCTCCAGGAGGCTGGCACTCCCGCATTTCTACTCCCACTCTGGCTTCCTCCACCTGGCAACTGGCACCCCCAAGCCACTGACCCTCAATGCCAAAACTCCTCCTTTACTAGTGTATTTTCTAAACTTCACTACGGCTCTGTCTGATCCTCACTTAAGCATAAGCCCACCCCCAGCTCTGCCAGCGGAGACACAAGAGGCAGTCTGGCTGGACCTGATGCCCTGTCCGTTGTCTCCCCTTCACTGCGATCCCTCCCTAAATATCTTCTGATGATATTTAGAGGCTTTAAGCCTCAGCCTCACCCACATTTACTCTAGCTTTCCCCAGGCACAGAAAATCATCTTTCTCCAAAACTGGTTCTGCCAGCTGGGATTTTCTATCCTCAAATAGTCTAGCCCAGGATGTCCAAAAATCTGTCTCTGAGTTAACTGAGGTCTGCTCTGTTGCATCTCAGCTCAGGATAGATCTGGATGTTCAATAGACTGACCACTGTGATTGACAGGAGAAGCTGGATTGGCTGCTCCATCTGGTACATTTCTGAACAAGCCTGGGCATTCGGCTCTTAAACAAATGCCATCATGAGTCGTGGCTTCACTGTTTTTTGTCTTCTCTCCCGAGCTAGAGTTTAGTGTCTTAAGGTTAGTCTCAGACTACATGTTCAAACTAACTAATTGAATCAATGATTGGATGAAAAGGAGAGGGTAACTCTCATTTGCTGGACAGGTACTCGGAAAAAAGCACTAAGGGACTGCCATGGACTGAATAGTGTTCCCTCCCAAATTCATATATTGAATCCCTAATCCCCAATGTGATGGACTTTGGAGATGAGACCTTTGGGAGGTAATTAGGATTAGATGAGGTCATAAGGGTGGGGCCCTTATGATGGCATTAGTGCCCTTATACAAAGAGACACCAGAGAGCTTTCTCTCTCTCTCTTCATATGCATACAAAGAAGAGATCATGTGGGCCCACAACAGCAAGGCAGGAGCCTACCACTCAATACAAGAAACCTACCTTGTGGGCACGTTGACCTTGGACTTCTCAGTCTTCAGAATTGCGAGAAATAAATGTCTGGCTTTTTTTTTTAGCAACTCAGTCTATGGTATTTGGTCATGGCAGCCTGAGCAGACTAGGACAGGGGCATCTTGCCTTTTACTTCTCCAACAACCCTGTGAGGTAGGACAGTGGACACCTCAGGTCTCCACCCCAAGCCATTTCTCCTTCTTCCTTAGTTTACAGAACCCCAGTCTGGCTTCTGTCTTAGGCAAGCCTAATGTGCTCAGGAAGGCAGGTCCCTTCTCCAGCCCCAGCATCTCAGCTTCCACCAGTCAGAGTCTACGGCTGAACAGAGACACAACCTTCATTCACCCCAGTTACAGGGCCTGAGCTCCACAGAAAAGCTCTCTGCGTTCAAACCTCACCTTTGACAATTATCTACTGAAGAGCTTTGGGCAAGTTTTATTTTTAACCTCTTTTCACCTTAGCACCTACTACTTTGGTTTTTTTTTTTTTTAATTAAGCGAGTTAACACATGTAAGCATTTAGGAGCCTGCCGTGTACATGGTGCTCCATAGATGTTACTATTGTTGTGGTGGGCCTTATTATTATTGCTGTTATTGACATGAGCTACAACGAGGAAGTCTTCTTGGAGTGTCTGTGCAAAATTATGCTCCTTGATGAAAAGGGAAGTGACAAGGAAGCCGGCCCCCTTTTTTCCAGCCTTGAATTTGATTGTGATGTGGTTTGATGAGAGCATCTTGGGATTTTGAAACAGTAACCTAAGGACAAAAACAGCAAATGAGCTAGTATGGCAAGATAGACACTTAGAATAGCCTGTTTCCAAGCTTCTCTGTGTGTGAAATGAGACATTCTATGCCATTACTAACCCATTGCACCAATGCAGAAACTGAGGCTGAGGAGGGGTGAGGAATGGCTAAGTGATTTGCTCAGGATCACACAGCTAGAGGGCAGATCTAGCATTCGAACCCCAAGCCCAGGCTCTTCCCTTGGAACCGACAGGCCTGGAGGCTTGGGGAGAAGAGTGCGCGTGCCTTGGAGAGGAGGTGAGAGAGGGGTGTGCTGTGCCTGACTCCGTGCTTCCTCTGGAAGAGGGGTATCAGAACAGGTGCCTGCCTGCCTCCAGTGCCTCGGCTGTCAATAAAACCCCCAGCCTGGCTGTGGCAAGCTGCAGATTCATGCAAATTCAGGGCCTATATTTAGCAGTAATTTAGCTGTCATCAGTCAGAAGGAGAAGAAAAAGCCCTCCCCGATGTAATGGTTATTCATATCAACTACCTACTCCTCCAGTGCCTTATAAATCCAAAGGAATCTGACTCAGAGCAGTGGTGGCGCTCAGAGGGGCTGGCTGGCTTGGGTTATTCAACCCCTACCCCAACCCCGGGCAGAGATGATGGGGCAAGTGCCTGAGCACAAAGGGCAGGAAGGTTCATTTCTCATGGAGGGTGATGATAAGGGAGAGAGATGGAGAAAGATGAGTCAGTTGTAGAAATCTAATAAAAAACCCAAAACAAGGAGGATGCCAATGAGTCAGAGGATGTCAGAGCTGCGAGGGCCCTGGGATATCAAGCAGTCCAACCCCGAGGAAACTGAGGCCAGGGAGGAGAGTAATCATATTAACAGCTCTCATAATTATCACTAATTGAAAGCTCGTTCTCTGTGCCAGGCTCTGTACTGAGTACTTCACGACGTGTAGTCTCTTGTTCCTCCCAAGAACCCAGGAGATCATAGTTATTGGCCCCACTGTGCAGATCAGGGACCAGAGACAAGGAGAGATTCAGCCACTTGCCCCAGGTCCCAAAACAGCAGAGCCAGAACTTGAACCCAGGTCTGTCTGATGTCACAGTCATTGTTTGTTGCCACTAACAATACTGTGGGATATAGCAACAGTTTCATGGTTGATTAATGTCAGAGCTGGACCAGATCTTGGCTTGACCAACTATCCCTTTTTTTTTTTTTTCCTGTCCTGTATCTTCCAAGTAGAAAAGAGCGATGACTGGAGGATGGAAGAAGTAAGAATTGAACGTGAGAGAAGAAAGGCAGAGTGAGTTAGGGCTAGAGGTGGCTGGAATTGGGGACGGGGTGATGAATTACTGTTTTCTTCCCTTAGTGATACACCCTTGGGTTTATTTGAAGGTGTTATGACGTGCCTGGAAGAGGGGAAGGAGAGGCTGCTTTGGGAAGGGGTGCGGGAGACATGTCTGAGGATGCATGATGACAGGGGCTTGGGGCATCCCGAGGGCATCCAGAGGGTGGAGAGACTGGACACAGAATGAGAAGGCAATGAGGTAAGCTCTGCCCCCTCGCACTGAAGTTCTGCTCACTTCCCTAAGGAGCACCAGCTGCCCCACTGCGTGAGGAAACTTCAGGAGAAGAAACAACCCAGGAAGGGAGTGAGATTCAGGCTACACACTTGATTGAATAATGGGCCAGGAAGGAGCTACATCCGTACTTTCAGTCCGCAGCACCTGATCACGGATTTCCAAAGGACTCAGGACGCACATCGTGAGCTGGTGCCAGAATCCTCTACAAGCAGCCCCTCCAGGGCTAAGAACATGGACTCTGGGACCTGAGTTCATATTAGCTGTGTGACTTGGAGCAAGTGTGAACCTCTCTGTGCTTCAATTTCCTTATCTATTCGACAGGAAAAATAACCATCCCTACCTCTTAGGGTTGATGTGAGGATGAAATGAGCTAATGGCGTAAGATGCTCAGCACAGCGCCTGGCACCAAGTCAGTACCGTGGGTTAGCTATTACTATTGCTTTGGTATTGTTCATTCTGAGACGCCTTTGTCTGCCAAAGCAGAAGGACCGTGGGACTCAGCATTTCCCTCTGTAAACTCAGGATGGTGAAATTATCCCCCAGCCATGCCACAGCATGAGCACACCAGTCAGATAATAGGCAAAAATATTATATTTTTATCCCTATTCTTTCTCCATTATTTCTCCACATTTTACATGCCAACCCCCATCCCCAACACACAAACACCCCCTACCTCCTCATAACTACCTTTATCTGGATAATAATAGAGAGATAAGTCCCCTGCTTTGTCCTCAAATTGCTCAGGTATCTTCAGGCCAGCTCACGCGGGAATATTTTGGCTCTGGCCAGTCTCCCCACCTGCCTGCAACAGCCCCCCGCCCCGTGGCAGGGGGCTGCTGCTGCTCCTTACGTTTCTGACCCCTGCCTCATGCTGCTCTGGTCCCCTGGGTCAGAGACCATCCTCTCCCTCCCTTCCGTCCTGGAACTTTCAAACAGCAAATGTGGCTTTACAGTCAGCATTTTATATCCTGAGCAGCCAGGAAGAGGAATTGCCACAAATAAGCGTGCTAATGGAGGTAATGGAAGGAGGGAGACGGATGTCTCCAGTTCACAGGAGGGCTGGTGGCACAAGCTCACTGAGCCAAGTGCGCTGAGCAATTTAGCCAGCTGCCAGCTCCTAAAAAGAAAAGAAAAGGGCTGTGGACCAGGCTGTCCATAGTGACAGCATCTCAGGTAAGAGTCCCACAGTCCTCAGGTCGGTAGAAGATGCAAGGACGACATTCTGTCTATTTTTCCTGCCTCCAAAAGGCCTGCCCCAATTTCCCCTTTTGAAACCCCTCACCGGAGGGAAATGCACAGACAGCAGATAGCATCATCCATCAGGGCCTGTCAGTGAGCGGACCCTGGACCAGCAGCATCAGCATCACCTGAGAACTTGTTGGAAATCAAATTCCCAGGCTCCAGCCCCCATCTACTAAACACTGAATCAGAAATTCTGGAGGTGGGTCCTTGCAATCTGGGTTTTAATAAGCCCTCTGGGGAATTCTGCAGCACGTTCAAGTTTGAGAACCGCTGGTCTAGTCAACAGTTCTCAAACTTTGCTGAATATTAGAATCACCTGGGGAGCTTTTAAAACTCCCAATGGCCAGGCCACACTCCAGCCCAATTAAGTCGGAATGCCTCAGGGTGGGATCCAGACATCAGTGTTTTTTAAGTTCCTCCAGGTGATTCTGATAGATGTTGAGGGTTATGAACCACTGATCTAAATATTTAATAGGCAAATCTACAAACATCCTCTTTCCAAAATGAATGTGCTTAGCAAAAGCCATAGAGATACTTTGTCTCAGTGCAAGAGAAGGGAAATAAAGCTCATCGCATCTATTAGATGTCAAGATGTTACCGTGTCTATTTTACCAAGGGATGAATGAGGGCACATATTTGTTAAGTAGCTTGTCCAAAGTCAGAAGCAAAGCCACCCACCCTGAGGCAGACTATGCAAGCTGGGGCCTCAGGCTAGATCCTGGGTCTAGGGTGAGACCGTGGCACTACCTGCTATGTAAAGTATGCACATCACTCTTGTCTCCACAAAAGCAGTTCTTTAAATTCGGCCTCAGCTCTTGTGAATGACATCACCAGCTGGCAGACCTCAAGTACATTCAACCAATAAAAATTCAACAAGGCCAAGATCACACACAGAATAGCTTGTACGCACTAGCTCACAAGGTGGAAATTAAACTAGTTGTAGAAGGTGTGGCATACTATAAAAAAACATAGAAAGTTCATTACCTCAAAATACAAATTAGAAATTTTTAAACCACCACAAATGGAAGATGTTATGTTAAGGGTAAAAAAAATTTAAATCAGATGACACAACAAAACCAAAGCAGTGCATTAGTCCTCACTTCCTATACCTTCTGGCATTGGTTCCCTATTAATTAAGTTTCAGAGCCAGAATCTGAATCCTCCTCTGCCTGATCCGAAAGCTTAGGCACTTAATGCTACTTTTGATGATTAATTCTTAGGCAACTATTCAATAGGAGCAAAAAACTTCTGCAGAAGGATATTCATCAAAGCAGTACCTTAATTGGGGAAAAAAAGTTGGAAAACAATAACAACAGTAATAATAACATTGATGACAGTGTCTAGCAGTTAATGAGAGCTCCCTGTGTTCTTGGGACACTGCGCTAAGAACTTAATGTGTATGGTTCCATTTTAATTATATGTTGTAGAAATAAGCATAATAATACATAATTCCACAATCAGGTGTTGTGGAAATCAGCAAATGCCTCTAGTTCCCCTTTCTAATGAGGTTAGTTTGTACTTCTGCTCCCCTTTGTTGGTGGGTGGAGCCATGTTATTCTGTCAGGAGAGTTGTAAACAGGTGACATATTGTTGCTTTGTGGTTCTGAGTCCCTAAGTAACAGCAGTGAGCAGAGCCACACCAACAACAACCCTTCCTGCCACCAATTAACCCATGATGCTCATGTAACATGAGGAAGAACTAAACCTTTGTTTTTTAAAACCATTGAGACTTGGGGTTGTTTGTTATGCAACATATAACCTATGCTGACTGATACAAACATATTATCTCATTTTAACCCTGACAACATCCCTCAGGGACTAGTACTGATTTCATTTTATAGATAGAGAAACTGAGTCTCCGGAGGTTAAATTGCTAACTTTCCCAAGGTCGCAGAGCAATGTTTTGAATGGGGCAGGCTAACCCAAAGACCACTAATCAGTTTACTAAGGAAATGGCATATCCACTTCAAAGGACTACTATAAATCAAGATCAATTATTTCAAAGATAACGTGAAAGCAGAGGAAGCATATGTATGATGAAATAATAAATGAAAGAAGCAGATTACCAAATGGTAGGAGCATTGCATTTGCAATTATATATAACATCTGAGGTGAACCAAACCAGGAAGGAAATATGCAGAAGTGGAGACGGTGGTTGTATGAGAACAGTGGAGATCATGTGTGACTTCTCAAAACTTTCTCCAGTGTTATTTCATCGCTTTTTCATTAATAAAACAAATCAATCTTCTTTTTCAGATGCCTCCATCTGCACGATGTCAAACACGTGGGCAGAAGGTAAAAAAGTGCCATCCATCAGCAGCATGCCTCTCCTGCCCAATATCAGGCATCTGGAAAGTCTGAATGAGCCAAATGACTGAATTTTTCATGCTTGACTGAAGACTTTGGGGAAGACAGATCTTTCTGACTAGCTCGTGAGCTTCATGGAGAAGCTGACTTGGGTAGAAATTCTGTGGACAGCAATGCCCTGCTGATGAAAAGCAAGAGAGGGAGTGGACAGTCTCCCCAGCAAATTGGATAAAAGACGTTGCCCTGGTCAGCCAGCTTCTGATGAGAAACTGCTCCCTGGGGAGTAGACATTTAGCTGGTGACAGGTGTTGAGTTTATGGGGCAGGTATACTTTCTAGCCAGGCCCTGTGGACCCCACTTCTGAATATGGGAAGCTCTGGGGATTATTCCAACCGACCTGAAGGAAGCAGTACTCAGGTCAATATTCATCAAACTACAGAGCACATCCAGTCCCCAGACAGGCATGCCCGTTAGCCCAGTATTCTGGAGACTGTCTACGAGAACTGTCATGTTGGGCTTATGAGACCACCCTCACCCAGACCGCACGGAGGCCACCGCAGGAGAGCACAGGGGTAGACGAGCTGCAGACCTGTGAGTAGCCTCTGACTCGGTCTAGCCAGAAAGCTCTACTCGAAGGAAAATGTCGTCTCACAAGTCCAACCCAACTCTCTCTGGTGGGAGCAGTAACCCAAGGCAGAGGATAGCGAGAATGAAAGCAGGAAGACACACAGGGAGGTCTGAGCTGAGAATTTGTCCCAGTCACCATCATGGCAGAGCACTGGACACACTCTTGCTTCTGGAGGCAGATGAGCAGGACTAAACTGACTTGGTGGTTAGCAGTGTTGGATCATAGAGGATCTTTCAGTTCCCAAGTTATCTTCCAGTCTCAAGGTTGTGAGGCTGTGTGGTTGGCCCCTAGGTACCTGGTCTGGAGATGTTTCCTAGGGTCGTTCCTATAACCTGGGATCTGCTGGAAGGACAAGAAGCCTTGCCCAGGGAGCTGGTCTAGGACAGGGATGGGACAGTGGAGGGACATGACCACCAAGTCCTGCATATACACTTCCAAGTCTAACTGGTTGGGCCAGGAGTTGGCAAACTTTCTCTATAAAGGGCCATATAGTAATATAGAAAATATTTTCAGCTTTGAGGGCCAAATAGTCTGTCACAATGATTCAGCTCTGCTGTTGTGGCTTGAAATCAGTCACAGACAATGTGTAAATGAATGGATGTGGCTGTGGGCCAATAAAACTTCACTTACAAGAACAGGCACAAGCTGGACTGAGCCCACGGGCTATAGTTCACCAACCCTTGGGCCGGGCCATCGGCTTCCTCAGCCTGATGGTGACACGTCCAGAGGCATCTCAAGGATGGTGTGCCCGCAGCTCCCTGAATGCCTCTCCTGCACACACGCAGCTGTTCCTGGCAGTAGAGGGACTGGCTGGAGACAGCAATGGCATCGGTCTTCAGCAAGTGTCACTTTCTTCTGCTTTGTGGCCTGTAAGTCTCAGCTCCTGGATTCCAGGGACAGGCTGATAATGAGGAGATATAGGGGTGACAGAGGGCCTGGCTCCAGAGCCTTGCCTCTCTTAACAACTCCTCTGCCTTCTGGGGAAAAACAGCTTGCTAAGGTGAGGGGAGATGGTGACTGCGTCAGGAAAATACCATCTCATTTTCACAATGAGAAACCTACTTCGGACTCCACCCATCCTTATATAAACCCTCTTGTTCACAGAAGAGTAGATTTCTAACAATGCCCAACCACGTTTATAGCGACCACCTCACCCAGACATGCCACACAGTCAAAGCCTCTGGTCTCAGCTCCAGGTACTGGCAGATGACTGTCTATGCTTGGGTATTCAATCAATGCCTCTTGATTTCCATTCCCCGAAAGCCCCAGATCTGTTATTCCCCCAGTTTTCCACATCATTAAAACGTCACCTTCAATTACTCAATGGCTCAGACCTAAATCTGAGGGATCTTTGATCTCCCTTACCTCGTACATCTAATCCATCGGCAAGTCTGATCACTTCCATCTCCAAAATTAATCTCAGATCTTTTCTCCTGCCTCCTTCCCCACCCCCACCTCCAGAGCTCCAGCCTCATCATCATTCCTTGCAATAGCTTCCAAAGTACTCTTTTTACTTCTCCTACCGCCCCTCACAGTCCACTCTCCATTCATCAGCTGGAGTGATATTTTTTTAAGAGCGAAAAGGGGCTTATGTTTTATCCCTCACCCCCTGCTCAGAATCCTCCCTTAGCTTCCCATAGCTCTTAGAATGAAGCCCAGAATGCTGATGTGGCACACAGGCCCGGAATGACCTGACTCCTGCCCACTCCTCCAGCCCCATCCCGCCACACCCTCCTCGCTCACAATGCTCCTTCCACGCTGGGCTCCTTTCTGCTTGCTGGTTACAGCAGACCTCGCCACCCTCCAGACTGCTCCGCCTGCTGTTCCCTCTGCCTGGAATGCTCTGCATGATTGACTTATTCTCACCCCTCTGATCTCGGTACAAATGCACCTGCTCACAGAAGCTACCATATCTACAACCCTGCCCCCAGTCACTGCCATACCACACTGTCTGTTTCCTTCAGGGCCCTTATCTTAGTCTGAAACCATCTTCTGGATGTTCGTTTACTTGTTAGCTCTCTCCCTAGAATCTAATCTCCAGGAAAACAGGGATCTTGTCTGTCTGCTCTGCTGTCGCCTCTGAGAGTTCCTGCCCCAGAGTCTGTGTTCAGTAAACACTTGTTGATTGACTGAATAAGTAACCTCACCCCACAACATGGTGAGCAGAAAGCCAGTGGTCCTCCTCTCCTTCTTCTTCCCACTCACTCAGAACTCTGGGTCTTAATTACTTGGCTCGCATTTCCACCTCATGGGAGAATAGAACGTACCCTTTTATGGATCCGTGTGTACGTGATAAAAACAGATCACAGGAGCTCGTCCCTCTTAATAAACCTGAAGTGTGCAGTCCAGTATTGTTAACGACAAGCACAGTGCTGCACAGCACCCCTCTAGAACTTGTTCGCCTTGCATAACCAAAACTTCACATCCTCTGAACAGCAATTCCCCATTCCCTGCCTCCCTCAGCCCTTGGGATCCACCATTCTGCTTTCTACATCTGAGTTTGACTACTGTAGATATCTCCTATGAGTGGTATCGTGCAGGATTTGTCCTTCTGTGGCTGGTTTATTTCACTTAGCGCAATGTTTTCAAAGATCATCCATATTGTTACCTATGGCAGGATTTAAGGAGGGACTTTTTGAAGTGTGCTGGGGGACCCACACAGATTCTGCTTCACAGCCAAGAGCAGCAGGAGTTTGGAAAGTAAGGAGGTATGAGGCACAAGAGCCCAGAGCAGCAGTGGTCTCCGTCGGCCTTTTATATGCTTTACTCCAAGGAAACCCCTTGACCATGAGTTTTGGTGTCCTTGCTCTGAGAGGGGATCAGTAATAGCTACCTCACAGGGTTATGGTCAGGATGAAATGCGACAACATTTCTGGAGCTAACTTGGTACAGAGAAACTCGAGAATCTTGGAGCAGGGGCAGGGTTTCAGGGTGCTGCCTTGGTAGGCGTGTTAATCAGTGTCAGTTAAAAGGAGAGCATCCAAAGACCTTCTGGAAGCATGCAAGCGCCAGGGTGCAGAAACTCTGTTTTACCCTTGCTGTCTTCCCGGCACCTAGAACAGTGACTGGCACAGAGCAGGCACTCATGACCCAGGGGAAGCAGTCTGTGGAAGCCAAGTGTCGTTACTTGTTGTTAGTCAAGAATGAGAGAGACAGAAATCAAATGAGTCTGGGTTAATGCTGCTCAAATCCTTTGCTCTCAGCTATAATAATAAAAATAAAAAGAGAAAGAAATAGAGAAAAAAAGTGTAAGTGAGTATAGTCAGGACTGTAATGAAATATCTTGAACCTGTGTGGAGTTAATGCAGGATTTAGCACTAGGAACCTTGTTCTTCTGGACTGTCATTTCACCTCTTGCTCATCTCTCTCCCATTTGGACTCTATATTTCCCAGCAGCAGGCCTGCCATATTACTTTTCTACCATGCTTCACTTCCCTCAGACAGACTCTGGGATTAACTTGGGCGATCCATTCTGTTCAGATGAGGGAACTCTTCATTTGGTCTGATGAATGTGGAAACACAAGTAAATTATTCACTCGGAATCAGTCGCTCTTTGTGACCCGGGTGAGTACGCAGCAGCCCAGCCTCCAGCCTCTCCACCTCCTGCCCTGGCGCCTAATGCCTGTCTGTTCAGTCCTGAGAGCTGCCAATTTGCTCCTCGGTCAGTTTCCAAAGCAGAGCCATTCACAGTAGTCATTTAGGTGTCTAGACATAGCCTCAGGCACAAACCAGGGACTACTACTGACTTGGGCTGTTAGTCTGAGCTGTCTCAGCGAGGTTCAGTGTACAGATGAAATCGAGGAGGGAGGAGGGTCTCAGAGGCCATCTGGTCGCAGCTCCATCCAAAGCAGCCCTCATGTGAAAATGTCACGAGACTCTGCCTGTGATGTTTCTTTTGCAAGAAAAACTCCCCTGCTCCCTCCCTACCCCTTTTCTTGGCTTATTTATTTCTCAAGATTTAGCACTGGTACTTCCGGGAAACCTTTCATGATCTCACTGACCGAGTCAGGGGTCCTTCTCCTGACTCTTGTGCTGGCCCCTAACACAGCTCTTAACTCACTCTCTCCTCCTCCACTACAGTGAGCCCTCCCCCAATGACAGGGACTTGTCTTCTTCTTTGATTACCTGTTTCTAAAACAGGACCTATCCTGGAAGCATCAGTGAATTTGGGGCTTGAATAAGTGAAGCAACTTTCTGACAATCACAACACCCAAGAAGTAGCAAAACCAGATTATGAGTCAACTTGGAAGTATAACAAACAACTCCGAATCTCCAGGCAAAAACAACATATGTTTACTTTATACTCACGTTGCATGTTGGCAGCTGCAGACAGCTGTGGTTCTACTCAACTCTGCTCTATGTATCTTCTGGGACCCGGGCGAAAAAAACACCCTCTGTGTGCAATACACCCATCCTTAGGGCAGAGGGGAAGAGCAAAAGGCTGATACAAACTACACACTTAAAAGCTTTTGCTCAGATATATAATATGTCAAGTTCCCTCAAGTTGCATCGGCCAAAGCAAGTACCACGGCAACGCCCAAAGTCACTGGGCCGGGAAGTTGATACACTCCTTCTTCAGGGAGTATTTCAGTAAAATGAAACAGTCTACCACACCAGGACTACGTGACTCCAAAGTGGCCTGTCTTTGCTTTGCACTTTCCTTTTCGCTCAGAAACCCCTTCCCTAGGCTTGAACCTTGGGAAACAGGGAAAAGGGAGGGATCCAGGTGTAGAAAGGAAAGCAGGAGAGACAGAATCATTATGACACCTTTCTGGAAAAAGCTATGTTTATCTTATATCTTGATGCAAAATTGGCAGTGTTTATACCATCGTGGCATGAGGAGAACCAGGATGTAAGTTTCACAACTTCCATAACTGACTTCACGCATTTTTGGCAAACCTGTCACATTTCATGGACTCATACCTTTTCCTTCTCCTCGGAGAACCATGTTCTCAAAACACAGTGCTTATAGAAATAACAGGAAACACATACTATGTAAGCTCAATTCTCTTCCCAAGTCTACATTTATGAGCCCCCAAAATATAAAGAGGTATCAGAAAGAGCTGTACTGAGCTGGTGCCTACCATGTGAGCCAAGATTATGACAATATCCTCCAACTGAGAAATGACATGTCTCTTCGGGAATATAGGCCTGTCTTTCCTTCTTCCCTAAATGCCCTGCCTATTTGTGGCCCCTCTGGGTGCCATTTTGAATCCCTGAGTTGCTGGGAAAGAGAAGAAAGTCAGAGAGGAACTAATGTCTGTTTGCAAATTAGACTCTCTGACTAGTGACAGGCAACATGAAAAAGAAAAATCTGGAGATATTACTCAAGACTCTAGATTTCTGGACCCTAGAGAAACTGGAAGATGAAGCAAGGTTAGCCTGCCTTCCCGGGTGGTAATACAATAGTTGGCTAGCACTGAGCTATGGTGCAGCTGAGTGATGGGTGCCCCCATTAACTGAGACATAAGCTCTGGTCTGTAGATGTACTGGGCACCCACCAAAGCCTAAATGTGTAGCTACCTACACATTCTAGCCTGCTTCACTCACTTATATAGTACCTATACGGCCCTGTGGTTTTCAACTCCTTATTTATTAAGTGCCTACTGTGAATGAAAGACTGTTCTAGAAGCTATTTATTCTCTTTGTTCAGTGGCCTTCCCCACAAACAATGCAAAAGACTGATCCTTCCTTTCCAAACTTCTCACTCAGTTCACTGCTCTGCTGAGAGGGTCACATCATGACTTTGGGGCCAGAGTGACTGGTACCCTAAGGTCCAGGGAATGGTCTTGTTTAAGCCATTGATATCATTTACCTCTGGAGCATCCCCTATTAAAACTCATCCATGTTAACCCTAATTGTTCACATTTAGGATGATGATGAAGTTGCAGTAATATGGGGTTTTGATCAGACTGACCTGGACTCAAATTCCAGCTCCAAGTCACACAATTCTCTGAGCCCGTTTCCTCTTTTGTAAAATGGGCGTATTAATTTGATCTTAATGGGTTGCTATGAGGATGGAATAAGTGAGATCATGTATGTAAAAAGGAGACTACACACTATAAAATACTCAATAAATTTCAGTTTCCTTTCAAAGTCCCATCCACTTTACAGCCTCACAAAATATGAACACCTGATACATACAATAATTATACAGAGAGAATGTTAACTAACAGACATGAGTGGGAGTAGTGTCTCAATTAGAAAATGGAAAACAAGGTAGCTCCCTCTGCCTTTGGGGAGGAATGCGCCGTTGCCCTTGGGCACCACGCCCTATGTCATGGCTTCCTGTGGACAGGCTAGTTCTGTCTGGAGCCATGAAGCTGTTTTTTTATTTATTGTTTGCTTGTGTTTTTATTTCTCACCATTGCACTTTGTTCTATAAAGTTGGTTGGGCAGATGTTGTCCCATCTTACAGATACAGAAAGTAAGGCTCAGGTGTCCTAGTCAGGACTCTTGGTTGCAAAAGCCAAAAGCCAGTCAAACTAGCTCCAGCTGGACAATCTAATGAACACGTGAGGCCCGGCCCCAGAGTACAGCTGAGCCTTGCAGGGACAGAAATTGGCACATCGGGGACCCAGGCTGTTCTCTCAGCAGCCTCACAGTGCCTCTCATCAGTTTTTCTCTCTGAGTACTCAGCTTGCAATTGGCCCAGTATGACCACAGCATAGCTCTACCCAACGTCCTTTGTACCTATTAGCTTCCCACAGCCCAAGGTTGAGCCTCTCTCCTGGAGTCTGATGTTCTAACCCTGTCTCTAGGAATAGGATGCCAGGTAAAAGGCCCTACAAGTGTCTACTGCACCTGTTTTGTAAGTTGTTTTGTCCTCCAGCCATTTTTATAAGAGAATTAAATAGAGGCAACATTCAAAGTGATAATAACTTGGACTTTTCCAGAACTGAAAAAGGAATATATTAAGATGTGGATAAATCCAAATAAATATTAACTGTACAAATTATAATAGTAATGTGTAATTTGGGATGTTAAAAATACTAAACAACAATAGCCTTTAGTCAGAAGATAGTAATTGTTGTTAAAGTAAGTTGTAGTCAAAATTATCTCAATTATTTTGGTGGAAAGCATATATTTAATTTATTCTGTTAAATATACATAATATAATTTCTAAGGTAACACTAAAAGAACAAAACTGGGATGTGTAGCTTCCATACTACTTGAGGAATAATGAGTAGGTTTAGGGAGGAATCAATCCAAAAGAAGGCAAAATGTAGAACAGAATGGGAAGAAATAAAACAACAAGACCAATGGAAAGCACAAAACAAAATAGCAAAATAAAGTCCAGTTCTACCAGTGATCCCAATAAATATAAAATGACTAAATTTTCCAGTTAAAATTTAAAAGGTTACCAGAATTTAAAAAGGATTGCCAGAATAATAAAAGGTTATCAGGAAAATAACGTCTTATATACTGTATATAAGACAGAAAGTAAAAGAACAGAAAGACTGAAACATAAAAATGGGAAAGATACATCACTTAATTACTAAACAAAAGAAAGCTCATGGCTCTATTAGCATTATCCGATTAAATGGACTTCAAAGTAAAAAGCATTACTGGAGAACCCAGAAGTGAACCCATGTTTAGATGGGAAATGATGCTATGACAAAGGAGGCAAGAAAAGACAGCGCTTCAATAAATGGTGTTGGGAGAACTGGACAGATACATGCAGTAGAACTGAACTACTCTTTCACAGCACACATAAAAATAAATTCAAAATGGATTAAAGACTTAAATGTTGTGAGGCCTGAAACCATAAAACTTCTATAAGAAAACATAGGCAGTAAGCTCTCAACATCAATCTTAGTTTTTTTGTTTGTTTGTTTGTTTTTTGATATGTCTCCTCAGGCAAGGGAAACAAAAGCCAAAATAAACAAATGAAACTGTATCTGACTGTAAACCTTTTGCACAATGAAGGAAACTATCAACAAAACAAGAAGGCCGCCTACTGAATGGGAGAAGATATTTGCAAATGACATATCAGATAAGGGATTAATATCCAAAGTATTAAGAAAAAAGCTCATGCAACTCAACATTTAAAAAAATATAACCCAGTTAAAAAGTGGACAGAGGATCTGAACAGACACTTTTCCAAAGAAGACATACAGATACCCAACAGGCACATGAAAAGATGCTCAACATACTAATCATCAGAAAAATTCAAGTCAAAACCACCATAAGATATCATCTCATCCTTGTCAGAATGGCTACTATCAAAAAGACAACAAATAACAAGTGTTGGCAAGGCTGTGGAAAAAAGGGAAACCTCCTGCACTGTTGGTAGGAATGTAAATTGGTGCCACCACAATGGAAAACAGTATGGCAATGCCTCAAAAAACTAAAAATAGAACTACCATATGATCTGGTAATTCCACTCCTGCGTATTTATCCAAAGAAAATAAAAACATTGTTTACAAAAGATACATGCACCCCTGTGTTCATAGCAGTGTATTTACAATAGATAAGATATGGAAGAAACCGAAATGCCCATCAATAGATGAATGAATAAAGACAATGTTTTATATATATATATATATGTGTGTGTGTGTGTGTGTGTGTGTGTATAATATACATATTTGTGTATATATATATATACTATATGTGTGTATATATATGTATACTATACACACACACACAATATAACATTATGCATGTGCTGGGCCATAAAACAAACATTAATAAGTTTAAAAGAATTGAAATCATGTGGGGGATGTTCTCTGAATACAAGGGAATTAAATAAGAAGCTAGTAATAAAAATATACCTGGAAAATCCAAGATATTTGAAAACTTAAGCAAATATTTCTAAATAATCTATATGAAAGAAGAAATTGCAAGAAAATTAGAAAATATTATGAGTTGGAGGAAAACAAAAACAAAACATATCAAAATTTGTGAAATGAAGCTAAAAGAATGCTTTGAGGAAAAATGTATACCTTTATTTCTTTATATTAGAAAAGAAGAAAGTTCTAAAATCAGTTATCTAAACTTCCATCTTAAGAAAATATAAAAGCTTTTGCACAGCTAAGGATACCATCAACAAACAAAAAGACAACCTACAGAATGGAAGAAAATATTTGCAAATGATGTGATTGACAAGGGACTAATTTCCAAAATATACAAACAGCTCATACAACAAAAAAGCAACCCAATCAAAAAGTAGGCAGAAGACCTAAATAGACATCTCTCCAAAGAAGACATCCAGATGACCAACAGGCACATGAAAGGATGCTCAACATCACTAATTATTAGACAAATGCAAATCAAAACTACAAAGAGCCAACCAGTCAGAATGGCCATCATGTAAAAGTCTACAAATAATAAATGCAGGAGAAGGTGTGGAGAAAAAGGAACCCTCCTACACTGTTGGTGGGAATGTAAATTGGTGCAGCCACTATGGAGGACAGTATGGAGATCTCTTAAAAAACTAAAGATAAACTTACCATATGATCCAGCAATCCCATTCCTGGGCATTTATCTGGAGAAAATTATAATTTGAAAAGACACATGCACCCCAATGTTCACAGCAGCACTATTTACAATAGCCAAGACATGGAAACAACCTAAATGTCCATTGACAGATGAGTGGATAAAGAAGATGTGGTATATATATACAGTGGAATACTACTCAGCCATAAAAAAGAATGTCATTTGCAGCAACATGAATGGGCCTGGAGATTGTCATTCTAAATGAAGTAAGCCAGAAAGAGAAAGAAAAATACCACATGTTATCACTTATATGTGAAATCTAAAAAAAAAAAAAGACACAAATGAACTTTTTAACAAAACAGAAACAGGCTTACAGACATAGAGAACAAACTTATGGCTACCAGAGGGTAAAGGTGGTGGGAAGGGATAAATTGGGAGTTCAAAATTTGCAGACACTAACTACTATATATAAAATAGATAAACAGATTTCTACTGTATAGCAAAGGAAACTATATTCATTATCCTGCAGTAACCTATAATGAAAAAGAACATGAAAAGGAATATATATCTGTATAACTGGAATACTATGCTGTATACCAGAAATTGACACAACATTGTAAACTGACTACACTTCAATAAAAAAAAGAAAATACAGCAGGAAGAACATATGAAGAACAAAGTAAGTAGAAGGAAAGAAATAATAAAGATAAGAACAGGAATTAAAAAAATAGAAAATAAACTAAAAATTAGGAAAATAATAAAATAAAAAATAATATAACTGTTGATAAAACCACAGTGAGACTGACCAAGAAATAAAGAAGGTTCAAATTACCAATATCAGGAATAAAAGAGGGACCATTCACTATATATCATTTAGTGAATATTATTAAAACTTTATGCTAACAAATTCAGTGCTTTAGATGAAATAGGTGAATTCCTTGAAAGACAAAGTATTACTACAGCTCACTTAAGAAGAAGCAAGGAATCTGAATAGTCCTATATCTATTAGTGAAATTCAATTCTTAGTGTCTTCCCCCAAAGAAAATACATGGTCCAGATGACTTTGCTGGTGAGTTCTATAAAATATTTCAGGGACAAAAATAATACCAGTTTTATAAAAAAAGATCTTTCAAAGAATAGAATAAGAGGAAACACTTCTCAAATAATTTTATGAGTCTGGAATTATCATGAACCAAAACTAGACAAAGATATTACAAGAAAAGCAAACTGTAAGCTAATATCCTTTGTGAACATAGACACAAAAGCCTTAACAAAACATTAGCAAATTTAATCTTGCAATACACAAAAAGGTAATACTTCTTAACTAATTGTCATTCATTCTATGAAGGCAACATTGGTTAACATTCAAAACTCAATAATTGTAATTCAACATATCAACAGAATGAAAGAAAAACCTTGCTGTCACCTCAATAGATAGAAAAAAGCATTTGAAATCTTCAGGACCTGTTTGTCATACAATCTCTCAGCAAACTAGGAATAAGAAGGAATTTTCTCAACCAGAAAAAGGACATCTGCAAAAAACCCTACAGCACAACAAAAACAAAAGCAAAAATAAAACTCACATCAAACTTAGTAGTGAAAGACTAAATGTTTTACCTCCTAAACTGGGAAGAGGACAAAGATGTCTACTATCACCATTTCTATTCAACATTGTGTTCATGGTCCTAGGCAGTACCTAGGGGCAGGGAAAAGATTTTAAAAGGTTGTAAGTAGAAAATTCTAAGCAATGTACCCAAAAGAGCCGCTAGTACTAATAAGCAAGTTTAGCAAGATCAATATACAAAATAGACTGTATTTATGTACACTGCCAACATTCAATTGGAAATTGGAATAAGAAAACCATATCATTTACAATAACATCACAAAACAAGAAATACTTAGGGATAAATTTAATGAAATACATTCAGACCTATACACTAAAAACTGAAAAACAAAGAAAGTGAAGAAACTAAATAATGGAAAGATAAATCATGTTTACAGATGCAGCTCAGGTCTCAATATTATTATGATGTTTGCCAGTTTTCCCTAGACTGAGCTATAAATTCAATGCAAACCCAACCAAAGCCTTAGTAGACTTTTATACAGGAATTGAAAAGGAGAGTCTAAAATTTATATGGAGATGCAAAGGAACCGGAATAACAAAGACTATTTTTAAAAAGAAAAACAAATGGAGGACTTAAACTATCTGATTTCAAGATTTGCTATAAAACTAAATATAAAGGTTTAGTAAGCAAGACAGAGAGATGTATACATTGGTGAAACAGTATGGCAATAGATCCACATATATATGGTCAATTGGTGGCATTTGTATTAATTTTTCATTGCTGCTGTAATAAATTACTACCAACTTAGTGGCTGAAAATAATACAAATTTATCATTTTACAGTTCTATAAATTGGAAGTCCAGGACAGGTCTATTGGGCTAAAGTCACTGTGTTAACAAGGCTATGTTCCTTCTAGAGGGTCTAGAGAAGAATGTCTCCTTGCCTTTTCCAGCTACAAGAGGTTGCCTTCAGTCCTGAGCTTGCGGCCCCTTCCTCCATCTTCAAATTCAGCAATGGTGGGTCAAGAACTTTTCACATTGCATGATCCTAACTTCTATTCTGCTTCTTTCTTCTGTTTTCAAGGACCTCTGTGATTACATTGAGTCAGCTCAAACTGGGATAATTTCCCTAGTTTAAGGTCACCATTCTATTAGCAAACTTAACTGCATCTGTAAACTTAATTCCTCTTTGCCATATCACCTACCATATTCACATGTTAGGTTAGGACACAGAAATCTTTTGGGGGCAGAGACATTATTTTGTCCCAGATGCCAAAGTAATTCCATGGCACAAATGGGTCTGCATCAATATTAAAAATCTTTTATCTCAAAAGATGATATTAAAAAATTAAAAGCAAGTATCAGACTAGAAGAAAATATTCACATGCATGTGTCTGTCAAAGGATTTGTATACACAGTATATAAAGAATTCTTACAACCCAGTAACAGAAAGACAAAAACTCAGTTTAAAAAATGGGCAAAAGACTGTAACAGACACCTTTCCAAAGAAGGTATGTGAATGAAAAATAAACATATATAAAGATAATGAATATCATTAGTCATCAGGAAAATAAAAATGAAAATCACAATGAGATACCCCTAGACATCCACTAGAATGGCTAAAAATAAGACTGATAATACTAAGTGGTGGCAAGGAAATGCAGCAACAGAACTCTCGTAGATGCCTGGTGGGAATACAAGCGGTGCAACCACTTTGGAAAACAGTTTGGAAGTTTCTTATAATATCACACCAACACTTCCCATAAACCCAGCAGTTTCACTTCTAGGTATTTAACTAAGAGACATGAATACCTTTGTCCATACAAAGACTTATACTTAAATGCCCATAGCAGCTTTATTCATAACAGTCGTTAATTAGAAACATTCTAAAGACTTAACTTCAGGAAAATTATAGTCTATTCATACATCAGCCTGAATTATTGCTATTAAACACATCAACATGACTGAATCTCATAAACATAACATCAATTGAAAAAAACAAGTTACAGAAGAATTATACAGACTGGAGTCCATATATAAAGTGCATAAACATATATATCATCTGCGTGCTTATGTATGTGGGAAAACTATAAAGAAAAGCAAGAGAATGACAAACACAAAATGCAACACAGCTGTTACCTCTGGGAGGGTTAGGAAGGAATACGTGTTTGCAGTGAGGCACGAAGAAAAAGTCAGAGGTGTTGGCAATGTTCTGCTTCTTATGCCGAATAAAGGTAACACAGATTTTTATTCTTCTTTTTTATAAACATATATTATAATTATTCTTTTGTATGAATATAATATTTACAAGTATAAGTTTTTTAAGTCACATAGCATTTCAGTGGCAGAACTGGGACCTGACCCCAAAACTCTTGACCCCTGAGATCTTGAAACTATGGACCCCGAACAGAGCAGATCTTATCACCCAGCTTCCAGGTTGAAGTTGAATGTGGGGGAGGGAGGCAGAGCAGTACCTGGCTGGGGAGACAGCCTTCCTCCTGCTATTTCCATCATCCATGGATACAGTTAACATCAGCTGTCTCTTCTCTCCATCAAATATCTCCTCTGGGCACTAGGACATTAGACAGTATATTAGACCCTACACAGGTTAGATCCCTGCCACATTGAGGACTTTCTCCTTCCTAGTGAAGGTGGCAGACAGTGAAGGTGCTGGCTATCAGCCCATGTTCATTTTACCCTGAGGCAGCTGGGATCTCAGGGCCAAGCTCTCCATGAAATGAGGAGCAGTCCCCTGGGCTCCCTTCCCCAACCACAGTCAGAAAACCACCTCTGATACAAAGCGAGGGCTCAAGAGTCTCTCTGGAAAAGACTGTCTCCATGTGCCACCCACCCTCCTGGTTGGCTTAAGAAACTCATCATCTGTTTCTCCTCCAAGACTACATCAAGATGCCCATTCTTTACCTTGGATGGCCTGCTGGCTCTCTCCCATTAACACATGTGCACCGATGAGATCAGATCTCTTTAGAGGCTGCTCCTTCCACCACTCATTAGTCCATCACAGGTGGTTAAGCACATATCAACGTGCAGATGCTGTGTCAGTGGATGAGGTGCAAAGATGATGAAGCAGACAGGGTATCTTCCCATAAAGAGTTTACAAAGGGAGAAAATACGCATCAACATATAATTGCAACACACTAAGCTTGGGGCTAATTGAGTTTTGTGCAGAGGAACAGGTGGAAAACTACTGGGCTCATCAGCGGAGGTGACATGTGAGTTGGGGGCTCGAAAAAATGATAGGAAAACTTTCTCTCTCTTGCCAGAGAGAAAGTTGGGGGCAGAGATCCTCTGAGAAGGTGTGGAAGGTTCTGGAATGCACTAGAGAAACACAGATTCCCATGGCTGGAGCTTGGATGTACATGGGAAGGTAGTGTGCACAGAGGCCTTTTAGAACAGCTGGAGGGGGCAGGAAGTTTAGAGTTTAAGTTCTGGGCCAATTATTTTTAGCCGGTGAGTCCTCAGAGAACTTCTGGGGGTCATGAAGTTACAGGGAAGGAGTTCTCAAATTCTTATGTGCACCAAGCATTGCCTGTTGAATGAATAAATACTGTGAATATATATGCTGCTATTTCTAAGTGTAAATAAACATGGCCATGATTTTTAAAATTCAGATTCATTTAATAGTTAAAGTATTTGTTTGCATTAGGTATTTTCCCATTTGACAGTTACCAAAAGTACAACCTCTGTCATGCTTTGAGGAGCAGGAAGGTGTCTCAAGACATTTTTCTGTTAGAGAGGATTGAAGCGTAGGCATCTTCTGAGGCAATGAGGAGAAATGAGACAGTTTTAATTAAGGGAAGGACAAAGTCAGTTTCTGTTTTGAAAAAGTCACATTGGCCACCACAGAGGCAAGATGGATTACAGAATGGAAGCCCCGCTGGAGTCAGAGCCATCAGTGTGGGGACTCTTGCAGTGACAGAATGACAGATACAGGTGGCCTTGGTCAGATGGTGAAGATGGCAGAAGGGGCATACATAGGAGGCATTAAAAAGTCAGACTTGAGTCACAGAAGGGATGAATAGGTGGAGCCCAGAAGATTCTTAGGGCAGTAGAAATACTGTGAATGATATCATAGTGGTGGATACATGTCATTCAACATCTGCCCCAACCCACAGAATGCACAGCACCAAGAGTGAACCCTAATGTAAACCGTGAACTTGGGTGATTATAATGCGCCCGTGCAGGTTTGTCAGTTGTAACAGACGTACCACTCTGGTGGGAGGTGTTAATAATGAGGAGGAAGGTAGAGGGGGTGCGGGAAACCTCTGTGCTTTCCTCTCAATTTTGCTGTGAACCTAAAACTTCTCTTAAAAATTGTCTTAAAAAATTATAAATCTTTAAAAGTCAAAATTGATGGAACTTAGTGACCAACTAGATATCGGAGGTGGAGGAGAGGAGGGGGTCCAGGATGGCTCCGGGTTTCCAGCTCTGATAGCTGCTGAGGCCATTCATCAAAGGTGACCTGCAACGTCTCCTCTAATCTTGTGGTTAACCCCGT
The DNA here is from genome assembly GCF_048564905.1 of Vicugna pacos. Lineage (NCBI taxonomy): Eukaryota > Metazoa > Chordata > Mammalia > Artiodactyla > Camelidae > Vicugna > Vicugna pacos. The sequence goes on from NC_132999.1 coordinate 43,438,333, forward strand.
TCCTGAGATGGCCTGGGCTTTGCATTTGAATATCAGTAAACTCTGCACACACACACACGCACACACACACACACACACAAAAGGCATGAAAACTTGACCAAATGTTTGAGACACAGAGGCAAAAGGAGTGAAGTTAAATGGTATAACTACTGATGAATCCTTAGGGGAGAGAAGAGACTGAATGACATGTTAGTAAATACAGGTAAGTAGTCGTTATCTGGGTCATGGCACAATAAACAGAAAACATTTTGAGCCCAGAGGACAAGTCTTGCCTGTTAACCACCCCTGCTAGCTCATGGGAATGATGCGTGGCTGCAGGGGGCAAGGAGGGAAGCTGGAGCTTAGATTAAATCACGTGCACAAGGTTTCACAGCCCGTAAATGGTACGGAGAGGATTCAAAGAATAACATCCAACATAAATGGAGCATGTGCTAGGTGTCAAAAACTGTTTTCAGTTCACAACATGTATGAATTCATTTCATAAACCTATTGGCTCCTGAGGGGTAGGCAAAATTGTATTCCCATTTTACAGATGAGAAAACTGAGGTCCACAGAAGTTAGATAACCTATCCAGCATAACACATGTAGTAAGTGGGGAATCTAGGAATTACACCTTGGCAACCGGGCACCAAAACTTGCTCTCTTGGCCGTTAATCAAGACCCCAGCTCTGTCTGTCCAACTCCAGACGTTGACTGAGATGCTATGCTTAACTACTGAGCCACACTGCCCTGACCCGGGAGATTGTCTGGGCGTCAGTGGGGGATGGTGATGCAAATCCAAGTTCAGAGGCCAGGCAGAGGCCAGGAGGAATGGGGTGGATCTGGTGGATCTCTGGACCCAGGGGGCCTGGGATGGGAGTAGGGCAGTAGCAGGATTGATGGCCCCAGCCCCCTCTGGACAAAGGCAGGTGAGGGATTGAGGTTGCAAATTTCCATGGAGGCTGGAGCAAAGGCACAGTGGAGGGAGGGGTTAGGAGATTGGAGATGCCTAAGCTTGTTGAGATTCTATGAGGACACTTCACAAGAATCAGGCTTTCTGGGTCTTGTGAAATTGATTTTATTTTTATGTCTTAAGTTTGTGCCAGGATGTTATTTCTCAGTTGAATTCCTTTGACTACTTCTATCTCCAAATTACACTCTCATCTTCCTCCTGTAGCTGTGCATTCATTCCCACGTGCAAACAGGGACCGCAAGCCGACAAGCCTTGTTTCCTGTAGGCTGAGCATGTTGTCTGCCTGTTGGCCGTGACCCAGAAAAGGGGTGCTTCTGAGTCTAGTAACCTTTGTTAAGTCAGACCTCCTCCCTCAACTGTCAATCACTGACTATGCTTTTTCTTTCTTTCTTTGAAATTTCTATTTGCTTCATTAACTCTTCACTCCATGGTTCCACTCTTTTTTTTTTTTTTAATTGTAGAAATTCAGTGACCACCAAAATTTACAAGTTTAAAAGTATCCGGAGCACACACCTTTGCTTCTTGCCTTTGGCTTCAGCTAACAGGCTCCATCTAAACTTCGGTGCCCTTAGGCAAGGCTCCGTCCCACTTAAGACTCTGCTTTCCTGGAGGCTCTTTCTGATAGAAGCAGCCTCAGGAACAAGCAGGGTGGGGAGGAGGTGGAGGTGCACATTTACTGAGCCCCAGTTCTGTACCCTGCAAATACTGGGCATACTCCAGTTTAATACTCATGCTTCCTAGGTGCTGGACGTCATGTTAAGCGCTATGCAAAAACCACAGAGGTCTTTAAAAATGTAAATCTCGGCCTGCTACCCTCCTGCTAAAAACCAGTCAAGGGTTTCCCACTGCTTTTAGGATGAGGCTCAAAATGGGTTCTTAGATAAACAGCAAGGTCCTACTGTTCAGGGAACTACATTCAGTATCTTGTAATAGCCTATAATGAAAGGGAATATGAAAAGGAATATATAAATATATGTATAACTGAATCACTATGCTCTACACCAGAAATTAATACAACATTGTAAATCGACTATACTTCAACTAAAAACAAACAAGCAAACAAAAACCAACAAAACAAAACAAAACAAAAAAACTGGATTCCAACCAAAGTCTATAAGGCATCGTGGTCTGGTCCCTGATGGGTCTGTATTTTCATCACATTACTCCCTCCTCCCTCATCTACTATCTTAACTCTTGCTACCCATCCTTCAGATCTCAGCTCAAAAGCCATAGTAGACAGGAGAGAGGAGAGTACAGTGGTTTGGGGCATGGCCTCTGCAGCCAAACTGTCTGGGTTCAAATCCCAGCCCTGGTCTGATTGGCCTCGTTTGGATCAAGTGTCCATCTGTAAGCCAATGACTGGCCAAGGTGAGGGAACACCCAGTGCTGACCCCTGGGACCCAGGCGTGAAATCAGCTTTGCTGGGAGCTTAGTAGTCTGATCATGGGGGAGAGATGACTCACCAAAGCAAGTCAGGAAATGTTGCCCCGAGAAGGAAAGGCAGATGCAGGAACAATAAACGTCCACTTCATTGTCAGGCTGTGTTTTCCAGACTCATCCCTGTGTTCCTCTGTGATACATGCTATATTCACGTATCATGTGCGCTATTCCTTTGCATTGTCACCACTCCCTTTCTGCACTCACAGCCTTATTTCTAAATAAATTTATTTATGTCACTGCTGTAGCCAAAAAACCAGTATTACTTGCCATAAATGGGAGGTAATCTTAAACTTTTCTTTTTTTACAGTGAAAACAAAACAGTGTTATTAAATTCCAACTAGAGACTGTGGGCTGCTAAAAATGCTTTGAGATTGTGGCCTTGTTCTCTCTTGGTTAAGAAGAGAGATTATCAAGTGTTAGAGAGGTGTAAAGACATACTAACACCAAACTGAGCCTTTCTCCCTGATGTAATCAAAAGGCCTACAAAAGAACTGAAAAGGAAATTACTTTCTCACTGTGTGATTCGATGTGATGCGAGGCCATATCCAAATAGCACTGAAAAGTCATTTTCCGTGCCGCTTACAACCATCTGGTATACCGCCGGTGCTACCTGCCCGACGCTTCAAGGAGCACTGTCTTGGAGTGTTTGAACTTGGCCAGAATTGTTGAATGAATGGCCAAAGCCAGTGAGACTGAGGACTAGTTGGCTATTGAGGGGATTAGGAGGCAAAACAACGAGTATATTTTGTGAACAGAAAATTACCTCTGCCTGATCGGTCCTTTCTGATGAAAGATATGAAAGGAATTAGCTCAAGTCATCTTGTTTCTCTCCTTGCTTCCTGCAAAACTGCCCCTCCTCTGGGTTAGACACTGTCCTTCTAGGCTAGTACGTACACTATCTTTTCAATGAATGACCCCGCTTTCTGCTCAGCCTCCATCCCTGACACCTCCTATTCACTCATCCCCCTCAACATGAGTTTCCCCCACATATTCAGTCATTTCCACCTCCTAAATATTTTCTCAAATCTGTCCCTTTCTGTTCCTCCCCACTGCAGTCACCACAGTTCACACCACCCTTATCTCCATTCTGGACTCCCACATCTCCCTCCAGCTATCTTTCTGTTTCTCCTTGTGCCCTGATTCCCCAATCCACTTTTCACCTATCACCCAGAGTGATCTTTTTAGAAAATGAATTGGAACACTCACTCCCCTGCATTAAGACTTCAGTGGTTCATTGATGTTAGAATAAAAGCTACAGCAAGGCCTGACTCTCCTGGACCTAAGTCCACCTCATTCTACCCACCTCCTCCATCCCTGCCCTGGAGATTTCTCCTTCTTTTCCCTAGGGTCCTGGATGAAGTGGCTCCCTGTCCTTGGAGCCCTCTTCCCCACACTCTGCCTCCAATTCTCCTCCGGCTGGTTCTTTTTCATCCTTCAGTAATGCCTTCTCTGGCCCCCAGTACAAACTGTGTCCTCTCATCATAGAAATCCATTCTTTGCCCTGATAGCACTTTTTACTGATTTAACTACATATATCTGTGTGTATGTTTGCTTAATGTTGTTTTCCTCCATCAAACTAAAAGCCTGTAAGAGAAGGGAGCAGGTCTTTCTTATTCACTGATACAGCCCCAGCCATTAGCCCAGAGCCTGGCATTCATTCATGCTTGTTAAAAGGCATAAATAAATACTTTCCATAAAGCAAATAATGTCCTTAATGTCTAAAATTGGCTAAGAGGAAAATGCATTGCATTAGAAGGAGAGAACTTGTAGGTTAAGCATTAAGTGTATCGAAGACATTTGGTAAGAGGTTCGGTAGTGGATAAGGTATAATTATGTAGATAAATACGTTTAGGGATGATTTGTATTTTATGTTTAGCTGGTAAAATTTTTTTTAGTCTGTTAAGATGGAGAATTCAAGAAAACATGAAGCATTTACTAAGGCATTGGACAAAACGGGCAGAATAATTCAGAGAATGCTTTGTTCACCTCTGAGTGAACTACAGACAGAGCTGGAAAGGAGTGAGGTGAGCTACAGACATAGCTGGATTCCAAATAAATAGAAAAGAGGGCCTCGCAAAGGCTCAGCGAGGTGGCCACCACTCCACTTGCCCTGCTCCTCTGCTAATTACACCAGAAATGGAAATCCACTTTCCAGCGGGGCTGGTACAAGAAGCCATGGTAACTCCACCGTGGAGAGGAATTGGGTGGACACAGGAGGGCTTTGGGGAGAGGCTGACACGTGGCTTCACATGGGGATGACACTGACGGCTGATTAATAAAACCGAGCCTGTGTGCTTGAGATCGTCTTGAACAAGTTACTTTCTTGCATGTTTCTCCTGTAAGCATGTGGTAGCCAGTGCTAATAAATTAAGGATTTGTCTATGGTTCCCAAAGGGGAAAGAATGGGGGAGGGATAAATTAGGAGCTGGGGATTAACAGACACACATTACTATATTTAATATAGACAAACAACGAGGACCTACTGTATAGCACAGGAAACTATATTCAATTTCTTATTATAACCTATAATGGAAAAGAATCTGGAAAAAAAATATATATGCATCATTTTGCTGTACACCTGAAACTAACATTGCAAATCAACTACGCTTCAATTAAAAAATTTTTAAAAGTACATTAAGGGTTTGTGAAGCCACCTTTCCTCTCCTGTCCTGCTCACCTCTACTGCTGCCTGGAAGGGCACCCACAGGGAGCAAGGCAAGGAACGTCTACAGCCTCCGCCAGGTTTTGAAAGTCAGGTGTCTTCTTCCCATTACACCGAGGCCAACAGGGCCAGCAGACATGAGATGCAGACAGGAGGGGCTCCTGCGTGCTTACGACATTCACACTGTGTGTATATTATCAGCGTACGGTCCCCAGAACTCAGACGTAAGATACCCTTCATGAAGGCATCTTGTTTAAAGTGTCAACTAGACGGTAAGTTTGACTATCAGCACAAGGTCCTAACTAGGTAAACGAGAGGTCTGCTACAGTCAGCTCATACCAGCTTTCAACAGTCAATTGTTTCATTTTCTGGAATTTTGCGAGCCAGTTATTAAGCACAGTTGTTAAAAATTAAATTCTCTAAGCCTACCGTTAAAATACATTTTATTAAAAACAAAGATAACAAATACTCAGAACCCGCACTTCCCAGATTATTTTGCATTTTACTGCTATCTGTGCTCTTGAAGTTCCTTACTTCGATTACATCTGTATGGTGGAAATACTATATAGAGGTGAATGACTGCTTTGTCTTCCCTGGTCAGTGTTCAGCGACATCACGTGGGTGGCTGGACATCAGCCAAGGAGTATTTATACCATGGAAATCGGAAAATGCTACAAATCAGGACACGATTTAATGTTCTGTTGATTGTATAGACTTAAGAAAGTGATGAAGAAAATGCTAATAATGCAGATGAAACTTAAAAGCCTGTCCTGTCTGCAGACGTTGCGTTGTGAATGGCACAATAATTGAGGAAATAGTCTTCTAATACTTGAAAACAATTATCTGGTTCAGCAAAGCAGTCGCTCACATCACTGATGCACAAATGGAGTTCCGCATGCCTCTGTTGTTTCACTTTCATCTTACTTGTTAATGTAAAAAAATATATATATATCAGCCACCATTCGTGTCAGAACTACACCCATTCACTAGTGCTTCCTCGGGTTGCCTGTGATACATGTGTTCAGCAAACACCCGTGAAAGCATTCTATGAGAATCAATTAGCTATATGGAATTTATGATAAATAGTGTTGTATATGAAATTATTTGCAAATTGTGTGAAACACATCCTTTATATTGGTAGAATTTTAACAAATGTACGTACGTATGTACAGTATGTGTGTATCTTTTTGAGAGCTGGTTGTTAAAACTGACCAGCACACCACTTGGTACCTCCCAAACCAAGGCACTGAGCCTAAGAGGTCATTGGGTTCAAATCAATGACATTGATAGTATTATAAGAAATGCCAGTGGCAGGAAGCTGAACTTCACAAGGTCCTGAGAGGATCCAGCAAAGGGGAATGTCATTGTTTATCCAATCCTGCCCAAGGGAGAGGACACACTGAGACGAAGTAACAAGCCTTAGGGAACTGTCTCCTGCTGGGAAGAGCAAAGGTTTCATCAGATCTCACCGCCATCTAGACTATGGTTTCTTGGCCTTGGCACTGTTTTGGACCAGATAATTCTTAGTTGTGTAGTGGGGGTGGGGGGGAACAGGGGGGCTGTCCTGTGCATTGCAGGGTGTTTAGCAGCATCCCTGACCTCTACCCGCTAGATGCCAGTAGCACGTCTCCAGCTGTGGCCACCAAAAACGTCCGCAGACATTGGCCCTGGGGGGTGGCTGGGGAAAATCGCCCCTGGTTGAAAATCACCGGCTGAGATGAAATATCACTTCAGTTCCATTCAAGTCAACAAATAGTTGTTGTCACCTGCTTTGTGCAAGGCCATGTTCCAGGCACTGAGTTACATAAGTGAACAAACCAAGAGGCTGCTCTCAGGGAGCCGTCAGTCGTCACGCCTCTAACGAGCCACTGAGTTGATGCCTCCACCAGACCGCAAGCTCCTAGGGAGCAAAACGGGCTGTTACCTCCAGCACCAAGGTCCTCAGTAAACGTTGAACTGGAGTGGTGTGAACACCTTGGCGGCTTGAACACACCTACCTCTACATCACCATCCCTTCATCCGCCACGGCTCTTCAGCTGTGTTGAGCTATTTCACTCCCCCAGTGTACTCGCACCCTCTTTCTCTTCGAGATATTTCTTAACCTTGTTCCTTGGGTGTGTTAGTTTTCTGATGCATCACAAATTACTAGAAACAAAGCAACTTAAGACAACATTCATTTATCACGTCTCGGTTTCCACAGAAGTACAGGCACGTGGTACCTGGGTTCTCTGCTCAGATTCTCATGAGTCTGAAATCCAGGTGTCAGCTGGCTGTGTTCTCATTGGGAGCTCAGGGGTCCTCTTCCAAGCTCGTTCAGGTGGTTAGCAGAGCTCAGTTCCTTCCTGGAGATGCACCCGCAGGTGTCACACTCAGCTCCCAGAAGCCACTCTCCTGTCCTTGTCACCTGGGCAACCCCATTTTTAAAGCAAGCAATAGAGAACTTCTCACACATCAAATCCCCCTTGTGCTTCAGATCTCTCTTTGATTTCCTTCTCCAGGAAGAGCCTGGTCCCTTTTAAAGGCTCCTACGATGAGGGTAAGCAGGCTCTCTGAAGGTAATCTCCCTTTCTCAGTCGACCATGCCATATAACCCAAGCATGGGAGACAATCCCATCAAATCACAGGTTCCTCCCACTTCAAGTTAGAGGAGATTCAACAAGGGTGAGGCTCCGTGGGGATCATCTTAGAACTCTGCCCACCACAATCAGACTCCCCGGACTCTCCCCAGCTCCCCTTCACCTTCACTACCCCAGCCTTCTTACCTTTTAGCTCTCTTGGCTTGATGTCACTATTTAATAACAATAGTAGCTTCTTGGGTTGAATTATTTCTAAAAGGTGTGTACCGCCCTTTGCATATATGTTTGGGTTTAATTTTCACAGCAGCTGTATGAAGTACTTATTATTTTTATTTTTTGCACTTAGAGTTCCTGCAGCCTAACACTCTTCCAGATAATCTTCATGTTTATTCCTTCACTCCAAACGTCACCTTCTCAGAGAAGCCTTCCCTGATGACCCTACCTAAAAATAATTGGTATGGCAGATTACCAACCGATAAATGCAGAAAGAATGATGGAATTATAAAAACCACCATTTGGCAACCATCATATTGGTAATGGATTCAGGCAACAATCATTAGCAAAGCTAAAATTAGTGAGTAAAATTTTGATGAAGAACGAGATGGTTATATTGGCTCAAAGTATCTCCCCACAAAATACTTATTAACTATACAGTAAAAATTAGTGCCTTAAAGATGGAGAAAGCTGGCAAACAATCTTTAACTAAATGATTAGAATTAACATCACCAGTAATGGGATAAAGCTACCGCATGTGCTTCCTAATACAATGCAGTGAGAAGGGCACATTACCTCTGTGGTTTTCCTGTCTTAATAGGTAGGCTCAAATTGAGGGGTCACTAACCTAGACTCGTCAAACATGTCAAGACAAAGAAAAAGCTGAGCAACTATCCCTGATTAAAGGAGCTTAAAGAAACACAACAAGTAAATGAAACGCGTGATCCTGGATTAAATCTTGGACCAGAAAAAGGAGCCTTTTTTTTTTCAAATACATACATTATTGGTACAACTGTTTAAAATGTAATACAGTTTGCAGAATAGATGATAGTACTAAATTAATTTCCTGATTTTGATCATTGTCTTGTGGCTGTGTAAAGAAGGTGGTTTGCTCTTAGAAAATATACTTTGAAGTTTTAGGGTGTAAAAGGGTTTCATATCTTATTGTCAGATGCAAATAAAATAATAAAATCAAGTGGTGAATTGTTAATAGTTAGGGGACCTGAGTGAATATACTGGAGCTCCTTGTACTAGTCTTGCAACTTTTCTGTATACTTGAAATTATTGGAAAATCAAATTTAGCAAAAGAAAAGACAAGAGAAGAGGGGTACCTCACTCCCCAGATCCTCATCCCTTCCTCTGTTTTACTTTTCTGCGTGGCCCCTTGTCACCACTGGTTGTAGCACGTATTTTGTTTAATTTTGGCAACAACCATCTGAAGTAAGCCCTGTTACTGTTCTTTGCCTTTATAGTTCCCTTTGCCTGGAACGCTCTCTTCTCCAGGTCTCTGCATCCTGCTCCCTCACTTCTTTCTGGTCTCCACTCAAATGCCACTGATTAGAGTCGTAAGGTTCATCTCTTCCTTCACTAGGCGGCAACCCCGTGAGAGCAGGGACTCTGCTTTGTTTCACTGCTGATCCTCATGGCTTTCAGCAGTCCTTGGCGCATGGCAGGTAATTCAACAAATATGTGTTAAATAAAACCCGTCTATTTTAGAGAAGAGGCTTAGGAAAAGACTGTGGGTTTTGGATTCTGGCCAGATGGTTCTAGGACTGCTACTAACTACTCTGCTCGATTGGCTTCATTGTTCGGGGACGGCCCCTAGTCTCTGTGTGCTCCCCTCCTCTTGAGTGTGGGCTGCACCTTGTAACTCACTTCTAATGAACAAAACATGGCAAAAGTGATGGAATGCCACTTCCATGATTAGGTTAATTAAGAGAAGACTGTGACTTCCATCTTGCTAGTGGACACTTGCTGGCACATTTTCTTGTCTTCTTGCTTGCTTCCCATCTTTGTGAGTTGCTCAAGGGAGGCCCCTGCAAGGCACTGAATCTTGCCAGCAAACACATGAGTACTCACGTCGGGAGTGGATCTGCCCCACTTGAGCCTTCTGATAATATTTCAGCCCCAAAAGACACTGCAATTGCAACCTGTAAGAGACCCTGAAGCAAAAGGCTCAGCTAAGCCATGCCCAGGCTCCTGACCCCTGGAAACTGTGAGATAATAAATGTGATTTTAAGCCACTATGTTTCTGGTAATTCATTACACAGCAATAGGAAACTAAAATTTCAATCCTCTGTATCTCCACAGCTATGTTCTACTATTACAAAAATATTTTGCGTTATATTTGTCTGTATCTTCTCCATCACTCACACTATGAGCTCTTTGTGGGCAGAGACCATAGTTAGTTTACCATTTTATCTATGCTTCCTAGCATGGTGTCTGTCTCATATTTGGAGCTCAGTAGATGACTGTCAAAAATTTCTGAGGTCCCTCATTAGAAATAAATTGTGGCTGGGTTTATACATCAACCCCTGAATTTGGTCAGATCTAAGGACCCTGGTAATGTTCCTGAATTTGCAAAGCTCAGAAGCAGAGTCTGAACTGTGACTACTTCACCGTAGCTCTGCCCACCCTCCATGAGCCCCCATCTGGGTAGCCAGCTGGTTCTTTAGAAGGCATTTCCATCTCCGCTTCTTTAACATCATAATTCTTGAAACTAGTGTTTGTAACACCAAACCACATGTGAGAACAAAGTGGCCTGCCCGTCCACCTGTTCTAATTAATATACTTTTAAACCTCTTGAGGAAAACCACTTCTTCTCCTTCCTTTACACCAAACAAAGATTTAGCCATAAAATTTAGGCTTAGAGTCATCACATCCGGAATCAATGGCTTATTTTTTGAGGTTAAAAAAAAAAAATAGAAGAGATCCCTTTAACATGTTCATTTTAATTTAAAAAATGCTATTTTAAATGGTAGGGAGCCTTTTAATTCTCCACTCTGGGTTATAAAAAAATAATAGATAGGCAGAAATGTGTTATTAAAGCTATTTTTCTTGGCTTTCTGGTAATTTAATAAACTGCTGAAGCCAAGCCTTGAGACTTTATGATGCAGAAAGAAGACAACTTGGCTGTTGATTAATAGTTTCTGATCGTTCCCCCAACCAACACCCCCCCTCCCCCGCTTCCTGGGCGTGATTCCTGAAGGACAACAGGTAATTTCTGGGGAATGAAGATTTGGAGAAACGTCATGCAAAAAATGTCTTGTCCAAGGAAGCTTAATCTCCAGGAGGACCCACACACGCTTCTCTAAGACTTGGGGTGCTGGGGAGCTGGTTGAAGTGAGCCTTAGAAGATAACTCTTGAGGTGGTCACTTCCATATTTGACAACTTCAGAGCATTTGAGCAACTTTGAAAAGCTTCCATATCAAAGTCATTGAGGAATGTTTTAGTCTACTGGGGCTGCCATAACAAAGTGCCATTAACTGGCTGGCTTAAACAATAGAAATGTATTTCTCATAGTTCTGGGGTCAAGGAAGTTCAAGGTCAAGGTGCCAGCCAGTTAGGTTCCATTCTGAAGCATCTTTCCCTGGCGTGTAGGGGGCTACCATCTCACCCTGTGAGCATGTCTAATAGGATTAGGTTGGTTATGTGTGAAAGAAACCCAAAATAGCAGTGGCTTTTCAAAGGTGTTCACTTTCTTCTCACGTCAACAAAGTCCAGGGACAGGCACTGCAGGACCTGCCCGGCGCCACCACGACCATCAGAAGCTCAGTTCCTTCTCCCTCGTTGCTCTGCCAACTTCATAACGTAGCTTCGATCTCCAGAAATCACACATAACACTTCTACCTGCATCCCATTTGGCCAGAACCAAGTCACATATTCAAGGTGGTTCTGTGCCAATCTGAAAAGTGAGTTCTATTACAAAGGGGAAGGGGGAAATGTAATATTTGATGCCAGCTGGAAATTCCTGTCATAATGAGGAACGGATAACACAGAGCTGAAGATGCCTCCTGAAGGAGGGAGCCTTGGAGGAGGAGTTGAAATCCGGGAGGAGTTGCTCCAGATGACCCCCATCCCTTTCCAGAAGGCTGCTTCCCCCTAGTCCTCACCCCTTGCCTCCCATTTCTTCTTCTCCCACAGTGGCTTCATACTGGAAAACGACTTAGAGGTCTTGGTCTCCTGAAAACTTAATAGTCATTAACCATAGGGTATGTGTTCCAACAAAGTTCATTCACTTTGGGCTGTGTTACTACAAACAGGTAAATGGGAGGAAAAGGGGAGAAGAATATCAATTTTGAATCACCACATGACCTTAAATGAGATACTTAATCACTCTGAACCTTAGCTTCTGCACATGCTATCTATCTACCTACCTACCTACCTACCTATTTCTCACAGAGTTGTTAAGAATGTTACATTAGATAATAAAGGTGACATAGATAGCACTGTGTCTGTTCCATAGTAAGTGCTCAGTGATTTGTAGCTGTTTTTATTTTATTAAGTATTTCTGGAACCCACAATTTTGCTACTCTTCAATTTTGTTGCTTAACCACACACGGACTATCATTAGTTTCAAGATCTGCAAATAAAATATGTTCTGAGGAATGAGACCAGGGGGGAGGGAGTGGTGTGACTTGAAAACATATCCGATGAGAATTAGCCGCAGAGCCCATGAATGTTAGAAAGAGCAGACGTCACTTATCTGATGCTCTGAACTGCGGTGGGAGTGCTGCTGTGTGCTCTCATATAGCCCTGTGATAAACTCATTGCCTTTCATAGTCACTGTGATTTAATGCCTAAGCTTAGGGTGCATGGGGGCAGGCACTGTGTCTGTCTTGCCCATTGCTGTATCCCTAAGAAAAAGTTCCAATGAATGTGTGCTGAATGGAGGAGAAGAGTTTTGGAAGGAACACAAAGAAGAGATGGGGATTTTCAATCCCCTCCTAGACTTCAGGATCCCAGTCCTTAGGGTCCCAGTTCCCATTACTCCCCAAAGTGTTTTTGAAATTCCCTGAGATGTGAGCAGAGTCAAGGAGTACGATGTGTTGGAAAAACTCAGGGCATTGACCCCAGCCCTCCCTTAAGATTCCCCTCAAAGAATTTCTTAGGGAAAAAATTCATAGAGGCTTCTGAGAATCAGATTCTCAGACATCCTGGAATGAGGGCTTGGGCAGTGGGCTCTAGTTGGGTCAGAATGCAGCTCAGTACAATTCAACAAGCATTTTTGACACCCACCATGTGCCAGGCACCACGCTAGATGGTGTTCTGCACGCACTTTCTCTTTTTCTAAATGAAGGCTTATTTTTTATTAAAGTGATACATACACATGTTTTAAAAACCATTAAGGACTGAAAGATTCACAAAGAAGATAGCAATCCCCAGGCCACCATCCCTCACTAACCCATCCTTCTTCTCACAGGCAACTCTGTCAACTCTCTTGACTCGTTATTCTGGGATTTACCTCCACATTTGTAGACCATTATAGGAACACCACAATTTCTCAAATCATCCATTTTAGATGTTACCTACAGATTTCCTATTATGATAAAAAGGATTTCAGTTCTTTTCACACCCCTTTATTCACCTCCATCCTTGCACAATACTAATTACAAAAATTTTGGTTAAATCCATATTTGGGCCTTTTATTATTATGAGCACATAAATATTGCTCACTGCTGAATTAATAACAATTGTTTCACTTATTTGAATTCAGAGCTGAATCTTCCCACCCCCACCAACTGCTATAAAACAACTCTCAATACTACTTTCCATACAGTCAATTCTGTCTGAATAAACTGTCATTTTCTTTTTCTGCCGCCCTGCCCAGTCCCTCCTGCCAACACACAACATCTAAGGTCTCCAGGTTCTCACCCTAATCTGGACTGGTGATGGTGACTTTCTAGGCTCTGCTTTATGGTTCTTGAGCTAAGACCTTCCTTTTTCATCAGGTGCTCAGCCTCCCTCCCACTGAGAATACATGTTTCCTCTCTTGCATGTCTTCTGTCTTGGTCTACCCACCTGTCTTCATGGGGTGCATCCATCCTCAGCATCCTGACAAAGGTACAAGGAGGCAAATCTTTTGAAACTCTGCATATCTGAAAACATCTTCATTCCACATTCACAGATACAGTTTAGGTTTAGACTTTCAAGTTAAAAATCATTTGCACTCGAACCAGTGACAGCTTTATCCCAGGATCTTCCAGGTTCCAATGGTACTGTAGAGAAATCAGATGCCTTTCTGGTTCATGAACATTTGTGTGTGAACAAGATTTTCTTAAAATCTTGGAATCTTGCCCTTGTCCCTGATATGCTGAAATTTCACAGTGATGTACCGTGATGTAGCTCTTTTTCATTCATTCTGCTGAGCGCTGGTCTGGACTAGTCAATCTGGGAAATTTTCTTATGTTTTTCTTTTGATACTTCCCTTCCTTTTGTTTTCACTGTTCTGCTTACAACTCCCATTAGCCAGATATTTGGTCTCCTGGACTGACCTCATTTTTAAAAAAATTTTTATCTCCTATAATCCATCCCTGTGTCTTTTAAAAATTCTCAAAAAAATAAAATAAAATAAAATAAAATAAAATAAAATAAAAATATTCTCCTTTTCATAAGATCCCTTTGATGTTAGCTTCCAACCCTTTCCACTGAAACAATTAAATCAGCTATCACTGTTTCAATTTCAAAAGCACTTTCTTGTTCTGATTTTTAAAAATCATCATATAGCATATTGTTTTATTTTTAAAATTTACTGTCTTTTTTTAGCTCCCTGAGAATATTATGCTCCCCTTCTCTTTTTGTTCCTTTTTACCTTTATTTTGACCTATGTCTTTCTTGTTGGAGCTTGTCCGTTCCTATTAAACATGAAGTCCTTAAAAGTTGATTGGAAGCTCTTTGTGAAAGGGCGTGAGCCTGGGGTCATTTTCATTGGTAGCGCCAAGTGCCTTTGGGGCAGTTCTCCAAACTCCTGCCTCTTGGGTAAAGTCTAGCTGCTGGCACTGGGTGTGTATGTGTATTTCACTTAATGCCCATTTTCCACCTGCACCCTCATCCCCACATTCCTTAAGCATGATCTGTAAGTTTCTTCAGAGAAAGTACCTCCTATCTCCAATAGAACTGTCTGTGGCCCCTGGCTTTGTGGGGCCAGGATAGAAGTCGCCTCTTATATCAGCTCCTTGCTCTCATCTCTCTTCAGCCCCATCATCCATAGTGTCCGGCACCCGGCACGTGCTGAGACCTACAGGCTCTGGGGGAATGTGGTTTGCTTCTTGCGGACTGGTGAGCACTTTGGCAGGCATTTTGGTGTGATCTGCCCCTTTTCTGCTAAGGCATGTACCGTCCTCCACCCTACTTCTGCCCTTGTCTATGGCAGATGTAATTGCTGGCTTCTCCTGGTTTCACTGAGAACAGAGTCTGCATGGACGTTCTTATTCTCCTTCTTACTTGGGGGTAAATTTCAAGAGAAGAGGGACAGAAATATCTTTACTCTGCCATCTTAAAACCACAAGGGTACATTAAGTAGACATTAAACCGATATTGAGACTAATCATGTTTTAATCCTCACAGCCGTTAACATTATCATTAGTAGAACTGAGGTTCAGAGAGGATAAATTCTTTGCCCAATATCAGAGTTGGAAAGTGGCTAAGAACCCACGTCTGGCCAAGGACAAATCCACGCTCTGTCTCTTAGTCTCTCCTGCCTGAAAGCATGCTGAGGTCAGGAGAGGGTGTTAAACTATGGCCCAGCCTGGGTTAGTGCCTACAGGAACAAGAGGAGGAAGCCCTTCAGGGAACAGAAGGGCTCCTGAATTTGTGAAAACTTCTAACTAACCAGTGTCTCCCAATCAGTGGAGAGTCTAGACTGTTAACCAAGGGTGTCAACAAGAACACGATGTGCTAGATAGAAGCAGGGTCAGCTTTGTGGAAAGAGGCTGAAGGACTCAGGAGGAATTTCAGACTTAGACCAGGCAGAAGGGGAGAAGGCACAAGTCCTAAGAGGACTTGGGAGAGAAACTGGTTTCCAGGGACCTGGGAGGAAAAGCCAGTGAGGCCAAACATGTCACAGTGCGAAGGCAAAAGAAATGCTCTTGTGGGCATGGGACTTAAGCCCATCGCGAGACACTGGTGACTTCCAGACCCCTAGCCTCTCTCCGCAGTCAGGATTGGGCTCCTAATGTTCCCGAGCCCTGGCTCTCTCTGGCCTCAGCCAGGGAGGTCCAGAGCTTTCAGGTACAGGGGCGGCAAGAGAGCAACTTAGAACTGACAAAGTTGGTCCATCTGTAAGAGTGAGGTTCATTTTTTAGACCCAAGAGGAGGTCATTACATTAACCTTCTGTTTATTTTCATCATGTTAGGGTTTGCCAAAGGATTGCACTTGAGTTTCATTTCATAGACCATCCCTGATCGTGTTGGCTGCGTGGACCACCATAGGGAGAATGATTCTGTGGCTTTGTCCAGACTCAGGAGAATAGCTGCTTAACGATGCCTGTGTAGAACAGGAGCGTTAAAGGACATGTGTACCACTGACTCAGGCCATCTCCTCGTCTCAGATTTGTGTCCTCCATAAATGTGATCAAGATGCTCTCAATGTCCTTATTCAAGTCACTGATAAAAGCTGATTGAGAATGGTCCAGGGACAGGACCATTAGGGGCGGTTTTGAGGTTGACCTCTAGCTTGGGCACTGAGGTACAGTCACTAAAAATAGTCTGTCACATCTAGAATTATATTTGGAATTGATTTGCAGGCACATTTTCCCATCTTCCGCCCAAGAGAGACTTTGTCTGTAAAACTACCACCTGGATAGGGCAGAGGAGGGTGCATCTCTTTTACATCCATTCCTGAGTTGCATAAACTGGGCTGTCGAGAAGTGAGTGGATCACAGAAGGGGAGAGATAAGCCCTCAAGTTTATGATCCCTGGGGTCCATTATTTAGAGAGCATCACTTGGAGGATGGCAGCCTTTGGTCTCTCTTTAGGTCCCCGGTAAACGCTGAGTCTCGTGGGGAAAAGAAGCAGGGAAGATTACACAGAACATCACGGAAAATAAATAGGCACACTCCATTTCAAGCAGCTCATACTTTTATCATAAGATACAAACTTTCTAAAATTAAGTGTCTTACTTCTATTTTACCAACAACAACAAAAACAAAAATCACTCATATTAGCTAAATACAGATGCATATGTGGTTGAGCAAGTGAGTATGAATATGAGGGGGGTGTGTGTGTGGTCTGTGCCGCGTGTGGCAGGGGAGGCTGTGTGTGTGAGTGCTGGTCGAGAGATGCATCTGGTCTTGCTGTTTTCTGACTGCGACCTGGTCGGAACCTTGGTTTTCCAAACTTCACACCAAGCTGTTGCAGAACCCAGAATCCCGGAGAGCCCTTCGTCCCGCTCCCGGGGCTAAGGCAGGAGGAGGGGGATGAGACGGAGATCTAAAAATTTATGCCATTCCCACTGGAGGAAAAATAGGGGCTGTTCATCAGGGGCCCACCAGACGTCGAGCCGAACCTGGAGGAGAAAGAAACGCACGTCATGATGAAATTTCTGATGTCAGCTGAGATATTGGGAAAAGGAAAATATTAATCTTGCGGCTGTCAGAGGTGGGGAAGATCAGGACAGGCTTGGAAGCTGAAAGTTTTAGCAATAACAAAAAAATAAAATATTAAAATGATACAACCAGAGGACAACAAAGAGCTTCTGCCACTTAGTTAGGTCAGGATGGTGGCCTGTAGGGACCATTTCTCCCGAGCTTATACTCTCTCCAGGACCATAGACGAGGGAGCCTCTCCAGATCTGAGCACCTTACCTGTGGACCTACAGCCACTCTACTGGCCTTAGAGGACCCTGTGGGTCTCTCAGAAAATCGTACAGCATTGGAGAACTCAGGGCCACGTCCCAGTGTGAGGTCCCGCACGGTCCTAGGGCTCTTTCTCCCCTTCTCAGCACCAAGCTAAGTCAGGTTCTCCAGTTCCACACCAGGCTGGCCGAGAAGCGAGCACTGAGGCATCGCTGGGTGCAGGGGACTTTGCTAGACCCTTGGGGGAGGAAGAGGCAAGAAGATTTGAGCCTCACCCTCCAAGAGCAGAAATACACACACTGCCGCTTTTTCTCCCCAGCACACTGCTATTCATACTTCAAACGAGAGTTCGGAAGTCATCTCCTCTGTGAAGCCTTCCCTGACCTCTCCAGATGGAATCGTTTACTCACACTTCTGGTATCCTATTGCAATCTCTTTCCCCATCTGCTAGGATACTTTGAATGAATGGAACGGAGCTCCATACAAATTGCGGCAGAGCCAACGGCTAGATTTAGTCTAATCCAGGGATTCTCAGCCACTTTTCTGCTGGGCAGATGCATATTACAGAAGATGCTCACGTTCGCGGCACCCTCTCGTGAACTGATGAAACAAAAAGGAGGAGGGAGGGGGCAAGGTAGAAGCAATGGGAACAAACCATCGCATTAATTTCTAATGCCTCAGCTGGGATCGGGATCTGCTGGTCACTGTGAGCGGCCATGGACAAGCGAGGCTTGGGGTTGTTTGGTTCCCTCCTCACTAAAATAAATTCCATGAGAGCAGGGACATTTTTTGGACTGTTCACCATTTTACACCCAGCACCCAGCTCAGGACCCGACAAAAGGTAGGAACCAGATAAGCAATTAATGCCAGTGGTAACCCCACCTCTTTTGCTCTTTTTCAAAAATCATACTGGAAAAGAAATGATTGAAAGTGATGTTATTATAAGCATACTCTGAATTCCACTCTGATTTATAAAATAAAGGCCATAACACATTCTTAACCAGTTAATAATTACTGGGAGCGAATTACTCATGACATACCTCCTATCAGATTGCCACACCCCACACATCTGAGCCCTTTAGCTTTAGAACTTCTTGTCAGATCAGCTGCCAAAGGCATGGTCTGGACAAGACATACACCAGAGGGTCAGGGAGCCGGGCAATCCATGTGGACTACAGCTATCAAGGAATACTTCCTGGAGGAGGAGGAGGAGCTTCAATTGCCTCTTGAGCATAGTGAACTGTCCTAGTTGGCCTGGGACAGTTTCTACACTGGTATTTCCAGTGTGATTATTATTTATGTTCTTTTTAAACTCTCAAACTGATTATTGTTTGGAAGATAAGTTGTACAGTTATCTTACCCCGATGGATGTTTGAAGAGGGCAGGGAGGGCTCCCGTCCTTCCTCCCTGAGAACACGGAGGCAACCTGCTCCTTCCTCTCCCACTTCATGTGGTTTAGTCTCTTGGTTCTCTTCTGTGCCTCCCTCCCTGTCCAGGGCAGCCTCTGCAGCACGACTGTAGCCCGCAGCACCACCACTGTGCTCAGCGTTCCCACGCTCCATCCTACGGCGCCCAGGTGTTATTCTCATGGTGTGATCCCTCCCTCTCTTCACCTGGCTTCCTGCACTCCACAGCCTCCTATTTTCTCTCCCACCTCTTAGATCTTTTGCTGGTTCCTCCGCATCGCCCCAGCCTCTCGGCATGTTGGAGCCCAGGGCTCAGTCCTTGGGCCTCTCCTCTTCTCTGGGTACATCTACTCCCTGGACGATCTCGTCCCATCCCATGCCTTTAAATAGTATCTATATGCTAATGATTCCCAAACTTATATTACCAGCCCCAAACTCCCCCGAGCCCCAGACCCATATATCCACCTGCCTATCAACAGCTCCACTCATGTGTCTAACAGGCATCTCAGACTTTCCATATCCAAAACCAAACTCCTGATCAGCAGATCTTTGCTCTCGTCATCTGGACCTTGGTAGCTTGGAATTGCCGCTTATCCGGACACTGGGCAAAAACCTAAGAGTCATGCTTGACTCCTCTCTTTTCCTCATTCTACATCCAGTCATCATCAAGTCCTGTCAATTCTACCAAGAAAATTAACACTCCGGCTCTTTTCTTTTGTCTTCCCACCATGGTCACTGTCCCCGTCTACGCCACCAGCACCTCCTGCTTGGATAGCTATAAAGGCTCCTCCTCCGGTCCCCTCCACCAGCTCTTACTTCACAGTCCACTCTTCGTACGTTGGTCGAGTCATCTTCCTTACGCAGAGAACCTTGGAGCATTGATGGCTTCTCCCTGCTCTTCCTTCCACGCCTACCAGGCTCTGCCTAGTCTGGCCCTGGCCACCTCTCCAACTTTGGTTCTGCCCACTCTCTCTCCCCTACTCCTTGTGCCCCAGATATACCTCCTATCCTGGGGACACTGTATTTCTCTTCTTTCTGCCCAGAGTGCTCATCATCCATATTTATGCATGATTCATCCTCACATTTCATTCAGATCTTGGCTCAAGAGACGTCCCGTCATCCTCTCCAGCCCTCCTTCCCCGCACCTGACATGTGTGATGCTTGCTGATTTCCACATTGTCTGTTTCTCCTCCTGGCAGGGCAGAGGGAAGCACTTGGTCCTGTTCACTCCAGTAACCAGAGTGGTGCCAGGCACATGGAAGAGGCTCAACAAATTACTCTGTGTGAACAATCATCCCTTTGGGGAACACGGGCCTCCATCTTCCGGCCTCACTTTCCTGGTCTTCCTAAACTCCCAGGCCACCATTCCCCTCTGCTGATCGCTACTCCTCCCCATCACTCTCCTCCTTTGCCCTCAGTGTCCCCAGGCCCTCTCCCACTTCTAAGACTGCTCCTTCCTCAGTCTCCTGCTCACTCTGTTTCCTCTCCTTGCCCCTCTGAAGACAGCCAGATGCCAGGTCTCAACCCTCCGCTCTCACTGCTCCCAATCAGTGTGGCCCAACCGATGACCAATGAGACCTTGGGACCACGCTCCCTTCCAAGTGCAGCCAGCTCTGGCTTCTGCAGAGAGTCTCTCTTACCTTGAGCCCGGAGCCGCAGCATGGAAGCAGGGAGCTTGCCAGCCTGCAGGTAGGCTGCCTTCCCTGTGCAGTTGCCTCCAGGGAGGTGAGAACCACTCTTACAGACTCTACAGTCACCTCCAGACTCCACCCTCTCCTGCGTATAGTCTCCCCTCCATCCCATCAGTTCAGTCTGACGTTCACAGATTTGCACTGGATCTCCAGTCACAGCCTTTAATCATCCAAGCTTAACCTTCCTTTTCCTATTTTCCACCTTTTTCAGGGATAAATCTAGTATTTCAACCAGGTTCCTCCCCTTCCTGCAGCCCTCACTGTTCACCCAGCAGGGATCCCTCCTCTGTCCTTGGGCCACATCGATGGCCTTCACTTTGTCAGGGCACTAACGTCACTGCTCCCCCTACTCATCTGCTCTCAGCCTCGGAAGGGAGAAACACATCCTATTCATCGATGGTCCCCTACAGGCTAAATTCATCATAACTATGTGAATTGAGACAGAGCTTTCAACAGTGTGTTGGTGAAACACACTATGATGTGCTCTACAAGAAAAGGGAAGGAGAGAAAGGATTGGGAGGGAGGGAGGGCAGGAGGAAGGGAGGGAGGGAAGGAGGGAGGGAGGAAAAGAAAAAGGAGAGAAAAAGAAACAAGGGGTCATGGGTTTTATGTTCAAATGATACTATCAATCACCTTCTTGAATGTTCTCCAGGCACCCTAGGAAATTAAATAATCTGTGAATTCCAACAGTTAAGAAATTGTATATCTCTGTTTCCACCTTTCTTTTCCCAAACAGATCTGACTGTAGAAACCTCTTTCTAGCATTTATCCCCTTTAACAAGACATTCGGGGAAACACTGATTGAAGGGGTAAGAGTCCGGGGCACCTGCAGACACTGCGGTGAGCGGCAGTGATGGGGAGGAAGGAAATCGATGTCCAGTTGGGGAATTTTGTCCTTATCCTATAAATGGAGGTTCTCAAACAGGGCACACATTCCCCGGGGTGTGCCCCAGGCACTTGGATTCTCAGGAATGACAGGGCACTGCCTGCATCTCAGAGCATCAATAGTGAAGAAATGTTGGGTGGGAATGAGCCACCTTGCGTTGTTACAGCAAAACAACAAACAGACATTTCTTACTGACTAGTATGTAAAGTTTGTGTGCAATTTCCAGCCAAAATGTTGAGTTTGTGTTGGCTGTTTGCTGCTCAGCCCCCTCCTCTGCTGTTTGGGGTACTTTGCATGGAAAGTGTGAGCAGCCTGATAAGCAACGGGGGGCCCTTCGGCAGCACCAGTCACGGAGTCCTTGGGATGTTCGAGAGAGGAGCCAAGCAAGTGGGTAAGGCCATATTCGCCATGCTCCACGACCTGCCACCTGCTGTGGGTGGTGTCCCCATCTATTCCTGACCACGCAGCTGTGTTTCTCACCCCCAGCCCCAAAATGGGCCTCCGAAGGGCCCCACCAAAGCAGTTTCTGGAATCCAGGACCCAGTCTCTGGACCCAGGCATAAGGTCTCCTCTCCCCACAGCCATGGGACATACGTACCAAGAAAGCACCCGGGGGCCCCAAGCACCCACCTCCCCTGTTTGGAGGCTTCCTGGAAACAAACCGGACTTCCAGTGTGGGCTGAGGACTCACCCGAACGCCTGGGGGAAGAGGCACTGCGGCCCATCTCCTGCCATGGGGGAAGGCTCTCGGGGATTGCCAGACAGCTTTTGCGGCGTCCTCTGAGGGTACGGATAGTTGGGCTGGGCGAAGGGGACGTAGCCCAGCAGGGGCGTGTAGGAAGAGCGGAAAACCTGCTGTCCCATCTGCTGTGGACTGTATGGTGTCACCTGCAGGGCAGAGAGGAGACGGGCTTGGTCCAGCAATGCCCACTGGTCCCAAACGTCACAGTTCCCCAGCCCTAACCCTAGCCCTAGCCCCCACCCCTCAGCCCCTGTGCCCCTCAGTTGCTATGAGGTGCATAGAAGGCAATGTGTTGAGCTGGAAAAAGCGTAGGACCCAGCTCTTGTGTGTGAGACTGGCAAGTTATTTCATTTATCTGAGCCTCAGTTTCCTTATCCATAAAATGGGCAAACACTATCTCCATTGTTTGGGGGTTGAGTCAGCTGACATATGTAGAGAGAGTGGCATATAATAAACAACCAATGAATATGACTTCCGTCATGTCCATTCCTTTTCCCCTACCTTCCCCTTGGTCAATAACCACCTGCTCACTTTTAAGCTTTTTACTATCTCAGTAAAGGCTGTTGAGATTTATACATTCCTGGCTTCTAGCTCAGGATCTCATCAGACTCCAAGTCCAAGACAGCCCTGCCCTGTGGAAACTCCGGGGATGTATGATGGAAATCTTCTGTGTCTGCGTGGTGCAATATGGTAGCCATCAGACACAGTGTGCTTTTCGAGCCCTTGAAATGGGGCTAGTGTGACTGAATTTTAAACTTTACTGAATTTTAATTGATCTAAACTTAAATAGCTACACATGGCTGGTGGTTACAGTGCTGGACAGTGTGAGTGGACAAGAGGCAATGGCATTCAGCTCAAACCCTAGAGAAGATAGGGACTCACTGGGTTTCTGAGACTTCCTGGATCAGACCCCCACTGAGAAGCAGGGCTTCCACTATCTTGCCTCTGACAAGGCAGGGACCCCATCTGTCTTATTTACTGACTTATCCTCAGCCCTAAGACAATGCCTGTCACACGGTAGCTGCTCAATAAACATGTGTTAAATGAATGAGTGCAGGAAAGGGAGAAGAGGGGGCAGGGAGGAAAGAAGAAACTACTAAGTGTCTGTTTGAATACCTAAGATGATGGGGAGCTCATTACATCATGAGCACTGGATTCTACCACTGACAGCTCTGAATGTCTTGTGTGGAGCTGACATCCAACCTCCTGTGTGTTTTGGTCAAAACTGGGGAAATTTCTAGATTTCCATTTTAACAGTAAGAGTCTGAGGTCCAAGCTGCTCAGGGTTCAACATGCTGACAGCCCTCTCTCATCCTGCACATCCTTATATAATTTAAAAAGATGACAAAGGCTAGCACTTATTAAGTGCTTGGGGTACTCCAGACCCTTCCTCTGGATTCTCTCAATTAAACTCCAAACAGCCCTGAGAGGTAGGGCCATTTTAGAGATGAGGAAACTGAGGTTTGGAGAAGTTAAGCAACCTGCTTAGTGTTTCAAGTGTCTGCGTTTTGTCGGAATCCCAGTGGGGTGAGCCCAGAGGCCGTGGCTCTGACCCGTACCTCTATGCTTGTTTCTCCTGAAAGCCTGAGCCCCTCCCTCCTGCCTTCCCCATCTTTCCCTTAGTGGACATGTAGGACCTGCTAATGCTGGACACGGGCATCGAAACCCCAAGAAGATGAGCTAAAGGTCAGAAAGTGTCCAGAGCTCGCAGAGAGAACCCAGGAAGGCATCTCCCAGGACAGACACCTGCGGGTCAGCGTGGCAGAAAATATGCCTGTTTTTCACAGTTGGGGGAGGAGGGCCTGGACCTGCGAGGAAACTGACATGAAAGAGAAGATGCAGGTCCCAGAGCTTATACAAGCTTTACTCAAAAATGCACCCTAAACCACATGTCACTGATAAAACCCATAAAACAGAGCTGTGCACAGGGCTCTGGAATCATCTCCAAAATACACTCTGCTCACAAAAGCAATGATAGAGCAGCGTGCCCAGAATACCACATTTGTGTAAAAATGCTTGTATCAGTAGGTATAAATAGCAAGCGTACCTAAGACACCAGGAAGAGTGATTGCCTCTAAGATTCTGAAAATTTTGGACCATGTTTTTGTATTACTTTTTCAAACATATGCACGTACATAACTTTGTCTAAAAGCATCCAATTTGGAGCTAGGTGGACAGAATCACTGTTCGTGAGGCAGAGGAGACGTGCTGAGATTCTGTGAGCCTGCCTCACGTTTACTTCATCTCAGGATGCAAAGCTCCTCCTGCTGAAAGAGCAGGACCAGCCCACGTAATCAGGTAACCTATACCTGTGGGCCCTTCTCTACCCACCGGAACATTCTAACATCCGTCGGGTCAGAGGTGTGGTTTGCAGAGAAAGGGTAGGGCTCCCCAGGGAGAGAGGAGAGGCCGAGGAGTCTGGGTGTGAGTGTGGGGTCTGTATGTGAGGGTGCACGGCCAGGCGGAGAATGCGGCCAGTTCTCAGCTCCTTCCCTCACACCTCCATCCCTGCGCCAGGGTGTCACTGTCCCAGGACCTGCTGTCCTGTGTTTTGTGTGCACATGCAGCTGAGCCACATGCATGTAATTGTATCTTTATTTGTGTCTGAGTGTGTATTAGTATTTTTGTCTCTGCTGCTTTACTTTGATACTATGTTTTTGTGCATCTGTACACAAAAGGCAGTAAGCCAGAGTTACGGGGGGGGGGGGGGGGACATGGACCCTGAAGCCAGGCTGCCCAAGGTCAAATCCCAGTTCTGCTTTTGTGTCACTGTCAAGCAGATATTGATCAATGACTTACCCATGGGCACGGGGTGGGGCACAGATTTAGCAAACCAAAATGTAACACCCAATGGCAGCTGAATTTCAGAAAAACAGCAAAATATTGTTTCATATTGATCCATGCTGTATTTCAGACATAGCTCTACTAAAATTTTATTCACTGTTTATCTGAAATTTAAATTGATTCGGTGTCTTGTGTTTTAACTGACAAACTGGCTTGGAAGGGATGACTCCCCGGCCCCACCAATGCTGGGCAAGGCCACGTGATTTGCTTTGGCTGGTGGAAGGCGGGCACCCGTCACTACATCCAGGGTCTAAGCCGGGCCTCCCAGAGGTGTTTCTGCCCGGTCCTCCGGCACTCCAGCCACCCAGCACAGCAAGAACTACTGTATCTTCAGCACGAGCCCGAAAGGAGGACGCGTGGAACAGGCTTGAGCCCAGTCCCAGCCCAGCTCAGCCCACCTGTCGACTGTGGGTGAAAATCAAATATTTTATTGCTGAAAGTCTTGAAGATATTGAGGCTGTTTGTTGCCACAGCAAAAGCTAACATGTGTTAACTTGATAACCTTGGACAAATTATTTAATCTCTCTGTGTCTCGGTGTCTTCACCTCTAATCTACCCCATAGGGTGGTTCTGAAGGTTAAATTAACGCAGGTAAGGCCCTTAGAGAAGGGCCTGGCACACAGTAGGGGCTCTGGAAGGGCCAGCTTTTATTGTCACCTGAGGACACTGGTTTGTTTCCACACACATGTTGGTGTTTGTGTCTGTGATCTGGGGTCAAGGGTGGGCCAGTAATTATAGGGGGTGACCAGCTGGACAAAGGCAAAGGAACAGCTGTCCTTGTAACCTGCAGGCCTTCGTGGAGCTGGTTCAGAGGTGAAGAAGTCACGTACTCACCTGTCGGGAGTAACCCCCCAGCTGGGGGTGCACGGTCTGGGGATAAGGCATCCGGGCTGCCCGCTGCGGGTGCAGGCCCTGGGGAGAGAAGGCAGAGGCTCAGCGTCGCAGGGCAACGGGCTCCCAGCCAGAGAGCAGCAGCCACTCAGCTCAGTTTCCAGCTCACTTGCCAGGATCTCCAGACAGCTGAGCCCATCCCACCACACTGCTGGCTAGACCCTCTAGTTGCCTAGTCCAGCTGGAATCAGGTCGAGCCAGCACAACTCAGACCACACAGGAAGCCCGTGGTGAGCAGGATTCACAGCCTTTTCGGTGAATATTTAAGAGCTTCAGGAACCTGCCTGCCTCTTGAATCCCAGATCTGCCCCTTAGTGGCTGTGTGATCTTGGGCAAATCACTTAGCTTCTCTGAGCGTCTTTTCTCTTGTCTGTAAAATGATGTGTGTTCAGCATGTAAAGCCTGTGACAATAGTCAAATTATGTTTGTTGCTATCTTTACCCTTTTTCCATGTGCCTTTCCCCAAACCCCATTCCTGCCCTAAGACATGAGGTGCCAATGTGCATCAGTGTACATGTGTGTGCTAGCTTGCCTCCATGTTTATTTCAGCACATCTGCATGTGTGCTTCCATTTGTGTCTGGAGCTGTGGGTTTCTGTGCACAAATGTGCAGCTGTGAGCCTAGGCACATGAGTTTGGGTCTCTGCTGCTGTGCGTCTATGTGCCCACACGTACACCTGTGTCTGTACCTGACGAGGAGGACTGATGTGAAGATAAATGAGTTCATCCACCCAAAGCGCTTAGAACAGTGCACAGCACATAATAAGGATTCTGCAAGTTAGGTTTTTTTACCATCTCTCACTGCTCCCCCAACCCCACGCCCTCCACCTGAAGAACCTGTCTGGCAGCTCAGCCCAATAGGAAGTAGGAACCACACAACTCTGTCCCACGTGGCCTTACACATCCACTTGCACGCTCAAGCACACGTGCGTACACGCACAGCAGAACTGCTCCTGTGGGTGGGGTCAGCCCATGACCCCTCCAGTCCCAGACTGCCTCTACCTGCCAATCCAGTTAGTTACCCACTAAGATACAGTTCAAAACCCAAAGCGTCCCTCAGACCATATATTTTTGCAGAAGATTCTGCACCCCAAGATGCTGCCTCCATTCTGGGCTCAGCTTGTGCCAGGTGTCAAAGTGTTGATGGCTGACACTGTGCCCTTGACAACTTCCTCAGAGCCCAAAGGCTCCTCATAAAAGGCTTTGCATCCCTGATGCAGTGGCCTGGGAAGACCCCAGGTCTCCCGGTGCCCATTTTCCAGGTCTCCAAGAGCGCACATACTCTCAGAGCCTCCTTGCTCCCGTGTACCTGACACTTGACCATGGCTGGGCCTCCCCGACTCCCACCAACCCCTTCACCTGAAACCAGTGCACCTGCCCCCTTTCCTTCAAGTCCTGCAGCCCAGGGCAGCCCCACTCACCACCATGACCACAGTCTGGGCTCTGTGACCCCAACCGTGACCTGAACCAGGACAGAGGAGTCAGCCAGATGGGGCCGCCCTGCCTGTTCCCAGCCCTCAGCCCCAAGGCCAGGTTCTCAGTGTCCCTCTTCAGTTTCACTCCCTCCCCACTCTGCTGTCCACAGCCAGCTCCCCAGGCCATCATCCTCCCCACGCCCAGGATCTACAACCCGCTCTGCCCTGGGGCGGATTTTCAGGAGTCATCAGTGTGAACAACACTGCACGACTTGGAAGGTATTTCTAGTTGTTCAAACTGCAACTCTGTAAAATCATGAGCAAGGATGAACAAACATTCACTCCTCTTTGCTTGAGGCCAAGGCCTCTCTCCCTGTGCGCTCCCTCCTTCACTGGGAACCAAGGTCATTTATGCTGAGCAGCCCGGAGCCTCTGGAGACCCTTGGTGCTGGGGACTTAGTCCTCCAGGGCTCTGCGGCCCTCCACAGCGGAGCTCTGAGTACATTGGATTTGGGACCTCATCTTTATTCCTAACGCCAAGCAGAGAAGGAGACCAGGATAGACTGTTCCCCATTTCTCCTCTCTGTCTTCTCAAGGTCTGCAGAGCTCCCTGACCCTGCTTCCTAGGAAGATTGGGGCTGAATAATAATACAAACCAACATCTGTATCACGCTTTAGATTTTTCAAAGCCCTTTCTCATCCATGGATTCAATTAACCTTACAGCTGACTCAAGCATTTGCTGCTGCCGCTGCTGTAATTATTAGGCCATTTCACCCGGGCTCAGAGCATTTGGCTAACTTGCCCAAGGCCACACAGCTTGGAAGCAGCAGAATTTCCTTAAACCCCAGCCTGACGATTCCAAAACCTGCCTTCTTTTTATTCTATCGGGCCGCTGGGCCGGCCGTCCTGAAGCTGGGTGGCGTTGTGCGATCACAAGGGGCTGGGAGAACATAAACTACACTGACCCTTGTTACCACACGCAAGGGTCAGCGTGTGCAGTGGACTTCAGCTGGGCCCATTCAGTGTCTAAACTGCTGCATAGGACCCAGGGGCCCAGGAACCTCGGGGTCAGCCCTGTGATGCCAACACCAGCATCTCTGAAGACAAAGGACCTTCAAGCTCGAAAAGTATGTCCGTATCTCACCCGCTCCAAAAGTCAAGAGAGTAGAAGTTAACATGGCAGTGAGACACCATCCTCTCTTCATAAAACGAATCACTGTGAATTAGCTTTGCATGGTGAGCCCTGAGAGTGCACGGGTTTCCACTAAATAAATTGTGCGAATCGTTTCTCTCTCAGAGGTGGGGGTGCACACGGTGCTGGCCTTTGATTTGTTCCTGACTTGTACTTGACTCCAAGCTTCTTAGTCACCTTGGAATCCCCTGACAGAGTTAATGCTTGGCCTATAGTCAGTGTGAAGGAAGGGTTTTTCACTACTTCAATGAATGAAAAGAACGAATACAAAGAAGAGTCCATCCACGAGCAGGTGGATGAATGATGAGTGTGAGTGAGCAAACGCACAAATGCAAGGGTGGAGGACCCACGGATACATGAACAGGGCATTTCTCTCCAGACCTGTGCAAGGACAACAAATCGTAGACATGGGCGGGTGCACTTTGATTTTCCCATGCACCACACTTTGTTACAACCGCTCAC
The DNA here is from genome assembly GCF_048564905.1 of Vicugna pacos. Classification (NCBI taxonomy): domain Eukaryota; kingdom Metazoa; phylum Chordata; class Mammalia; order Artiodactyla; family Camelidae; genus Vicugna; species Vicugna pacos. The sequence continues at coordinate 43,467,281 of NC_132999.1, forward strand.
CTCAAGAGGACGGGATGGGCACTTGGGCTCTTTTGAGCAAACCGAAAAAAAAAAAAAAAAGCTTGGGAAGAAAACTTTGGAGAGAAAAAGAGAGACTGTGCTAAACTCTTTTACTTTAGTCCCCATTTAAGATTCAGGGGCTAAGCCGGGTGCACCAGCACAGAGAGGCTTTGTGTGGAGTAGATCTACCTTCTGCGTGGGACGTCCACTCCGTGAGACTCGCTGCTCTGTTGTAAAGGAGGAAATGACACAGGGGACCAAAGGACAGGGGAAGGGGCACAGAGACAGGATGGGATGATTTTCAGGGGATTTCCTTCTCTCTTTGCCCTCTCCAGGCTTTGCCAGGCCAGGCTGGGGCAGCAGGTTCCCAAGCACCTGGTCCCCACCCCATACACTGGCACACCATGCTGGAAAGGAGCCAGGGAGAGGACAGAAGACTTTTGACACTGAGCACCTTTCCTGGAGGAACTGAGCACTACCTAAAAGGACTACTTTAAGCTCTTGGTTTGGACTACAGTTTAAACCGGAGTGGACATTTATTTGATTTTTCCTTCTTTCTACCCAGTGGGTGGCAGCTCTTCAGGGAGATTAAATTAAATTGGCCAACTAAAGAAACTACATTTTCCCTGCATAAATAAGTTCTGTGAGTAAAACATCCAAGGGTTTCACCCATTCCTTATTGTCTGGCCCTGAGTTCCCTCTGAGTCCCAGGACCGAGAAAGTGCACCAAGACACTTCAGCTGGGAGAAGCTGAGACGGTTGGGTTGTCATTTAAATGAAGTGGCCACATAATTTGTCATCCACAGCAGGACACTTGAGAGTGAAAGCAGGTGCAATTAAGAATTATGCTGGGACAAAAGACCTCAGTTGGGACTGTCCCAAGTAATCCAGGACACATGTCATCTGACTGTAAAGGAAGTCACAGGAGGTGGGGGGAAACAAGGACTGTATGCCATCATCCTCTCCTGGGAGCCCAAGTATTTCACAGGCCCAAACTAGCCAAGCAGCTCTGGAAGACACAGCACAGAGTGAACCGGAATTCAGACAAAGGGAAATGAGAAATATACGCACACATGCATGTGTGTTTGCATGCGTGTGTACCAAGTATTTGGTCTGATGTGGCCACAGTGAAGAAATGAACTAACGCGTCCGAAGGCTCTTTGTGAATTAGGCTCCCTGGAAGCCACTGGCCCTCCGTGGATGGCCATGGGCAAGCCTGGCCCCGGACACACTCACTCACCTGATACTGTGGGAAGGTGGCGGGATTTGTGAACACGGGTGGAGGTGGGTAGTTCAGGTTGAGCCAGAGCGGCTGGTTCAGGGTGGCTGAGGTCAAGCCGGTGGCAAAGCGTGGGGTGAACACGTTCCCTGTGTACTTGAGGTTGTTCTTGTCGGCCCCCGTCGCTGGCGGGTTAACTGTAAGTCACAGGAGAGGTAGAGTGTTTCCATGATTGAGGGAGGGCGAGGCCAGGATGCTCTCAGCATCATGACTGCCTCTGGGGTTAATGTTTTTGGAAGTCAGGTCTTTTAAGCTCCCAGAGGGGTCTTCAAATTTCAGGTGAATTTCCAACTCTAGGACCATATCTTTAGTTCACATCTCGCCGATTCGGAAGGGGTGAAAATCCCGGCACAGTTGGCATAGAAGGTCACTTTCCATCACTCACTAGTAAGGAGGAAGTTCAGCTCGAGAATACAGTAAACCTGATCACCTATGTACAAAACCACATTCTTTCAAGCGCTTTAGGAGAATCCAGTTTGATACCAACAATTGCAATGCCATCAGAAGCCATTCTTACCAAATTATCAAAGCAGCCCCCAAGGGCATGTACCTGCAGCAGTGAGGAGGACCTTGCGCAGGCTGTTGCATCTATGTTGGAATCATTTATAGTTTAAAATATTATATAATTAGAATTCAGTGTGGTAGGACCCAAAATTAGTCTGAATGAGTGAGATTTGGTTGAGTTGTTTCAGGTTGTGAAACCTGGATTCTCTCCTTCTACAATACGCCCTGTGGGCTTATAGAGTCAGAGATGGGGCGTCAGTTTCCCCTTATTGGGCATATTTTTGGGAGGAAAAGGGTTTTGATTGAAACAGTTGTAGGAGTGCAAGGCAGAGAAAGCAAGGATGTGAATAATCTCAACATAGAATCAATACTAAAGCATGGATTTTTCTTTTGCTTGGGCAACTTGAGGGGATAAAATATTCAAACTGACCACCAGTGATGCTCATGTGACCCCTGAGAGCCAACTGCATTTCTCTAGCAATTATATTCGCTGCAGAGGACATAGGAAGAAAGTCATTTCCCCCATTTTACGGGTTTAAAATCTGACACACAGGGAAAGGCAGTGACTTGCTCGTGGGTGAGACAGCCATCTGATGGCAGAGCTGGTCCCGGGCCTATGACAGTTTCTGAAATTCCTCAGGCTCTCCCTGGGCAGGGTCAGCTTACGTTTTAGCTCCAGCCCGTCCACCTCCACTTTGCTGCGAAGCCTCAGCTGCCCGCTCGGGTTCTTGGTGTCCCCAAGGAACTCATACAGCGGGTTCTTCTCGGCCGGCCATGTGGGCTTCTTGGTCGGCAGGGCCACAGACATGGAGCCCACGGGGTCGCTGAAACCCTCCTCACCAAAGGGGTCCTTCTGGCTCTGGGTCCACTGACTAAGCAAGAGGCTCTGCCGAGCCTTGGTCAGCTCCTTGGTGCCAGGGTTCCATTCTACAGCACGAGGGAAACTGAGTCAGTGACTCGAGAGGGGCAAGTGCTGGGTGTGAGGAGCACCTTCTTTTGGACTAAGGGATGGACCCTCCACAGCACACCTGAGGCTCAGATCACTCTGGGGTCTCCCTCCCAGCCAAGTTCAATCCAAGTCCAATCCCTGTAGCCTTCATGACCAAGGCCCATTCTGGTCTTCCTCTCTAATGCACTTTTACGTCCGTCTGTATATCCATTTTTACCTTCCTTCCTTCCATCCACCCATTCATCCTTCCTTCCATCATACTTCCTTCCTTCCAGTTAGCCTTCTTTTCTTGTCTTCTCTTTCTTTTCTTCCTTCCACCATCCCTTCCCCAACTTACCCCATTCTTCCCTCCTTTCCTTCCCTCCTACCTTTTTTCTTCCCTCCCTCCCCCCCCCTTTTTTTCCTCCCTTCCTTCCTTCCAACCCTCCATAGGTTGGTGTACCAAGGTTCGAGGTACAAAGCTGACTTGGACACAGCTCTAGCCTTTGGGGAGCACCTGGTTTAGTGGGGGGAAACACGTTCCTAAAGAACACACAGTCTGAGCTGCAGTCTGGCCCCTCGTCATGGATTCTACCCCTGCTTTGATGCTCAGCACACTCGTCAGCGCCAGGCCCTGACCTGAGTCCTGGGGACACTGCGATGAGTCAGAGCCAGACTTGGCCCTGCAGGAGCTCACAACAAGGAGGGAGAGACAGACAGACCCAGAAATAGCTCCGGGACAAGGCAGATGGGGACCGGGAGGTGACAGAGGGACACAGCGGGAGAAAAGGGTGGCTGAGACAGCTCCTGTCTGAGAAGGTCAGAGGGCTTCCAGCAGGAAGCGGGCCTTCAGCAAGGCCTTACACCAGGGCTCTGGGTGAGTACGGGCAAAGACACAGAGGCATCAGAGAGACACAGAGTGTCACTGGATGTGGTCGGCACCTTGCTCAGGTCTCTCTCCACATCAACCTGGTGTCCCCCCAGCGTGAGGACACTGTCTGGATCATCATGGGACCCTCCACAGTAGGGGTTTTCACCCCTATTTCCTTCTGAGCAATAGAATTCTTTCTTCTGACAAAAGTAAGTATGGAGTAGGGGAAATATATATGTGCATTTATATATAATATAAATATTACATATAAATGCAAGTATATAATATATATACACATATAAACTTTTTCAGGCTCTGCTTGGTGGAAGCAGGGAAGAGGGCCTTGCTGTCCCAGCATCTTCTCACCTTCCCCAGCCTGGAGATCCTGATCTCCATGGCGCTTGGCTGGAAAACGGCACTGGACACACAACCGGCCCCTTGGATCATTCTGATAGTGGCTGCATCAAAGGACCTGTGCCCAGCGTCCCCTGTTGGAAGTGGATCGGATCCCACCAGCTCTTGGCCCCACTAGCCCAGTGGCCTTGGGGCTGAGAATGCAGGACTGGGCCAGCCCTCGAGTGCCATCCCAGCAAAGGAAAGAGCTGCTGCAGTCTGAGCCAATTTAGGAGAAAATAACATTTTTTGCAAAACACGTCCCTGGAGTCTCTTCCAAGAGTTCCTCTGGTGCCGAGAGTAGCCCCCGGCCACTGTGTTGAAATGACAGTACCCACTAATAACAGCCATCCCCCCAGAGGCCCACACACCTGCAGTCACACACACACACCCCTCCAGTCACCTGAAGCATGCTTGCCGCTCACTCTTCCGACGTCTGTGTACACACACACACCACGCACACACATAGCCCCACACACACTCCTGCCTGTCATTCCTTTGGCTCACTCGCACACAATTCCACCCGCACACAATTCCACACACAAACACATACCCATGGTCACACTCGGACGCACTCACGCTACGTGTTCTCTAACAAACACACAAACCCCCGCAAAGCTCCCCTTGGCACACCTTCGCCCGCACACTTCTTCATACAGACAGACAGACAGACAGAAATGGTGGCAGGGTGAGTGGGACAGGACTGCCTCCAACCCAGCAGCCCCATCCGACACAGAGACTCCTCCTGGAGGAGGAGGTGGGAGGGACGTCCCTTCCCCCAGGTAGGGCTCAACCCTCTCACGCATACAGCCCAGCATCCTCAGGGTCCTCGGTTTCCTGGAGGTCAGCCTGAGACCCAGAGTCCAGCTTTCTGTCCACAGCTCGGGGGCCTTGGCTTTCCTACAAGGCTCAGAGCACAGAACATTCTCTAGGTGAGCGTGCTCCTATTTCTCAGGAAGATGGATTTGGACTCTCCCAACACAGGTGTCTCTCGGTTACCCGTCCATGCTCATAGCCTGGGGGGAGTTTTTCTTTTGGGCTCCTCCAAGTGACGGCTTTCGGCAGCCAAATGCCACTGCCATCAGTCTGCCTTCTCAGAACCGTCCATTCCGAGTAGCTGGATCAGAACAGGCACAAAATACAGAATCCTGGGAGTGGGGTTGGGGAAGCTTGGAAGGTGGCTGGATTCCCTGGGGACGATGTGGACTCCTCAACACAGGGGTGGGAAAGCACTTTCCAAAACCCTGGAATCCCTGGCAACAAATCCCAGGGTCAACAGTCTCAACTACACTTGGAAAAGTTACACATTCACTGCCGGCCCCAGAGAGAGGGGACCAGGCCTTGTGGCCAGAACAGGTACCGCCGTCAGAAGCCAGTCAAATTTCTCTCCTGTCCAGTTTGAAGTCCCCACGTTGCAGTGTCCCCCTGGACTCAGCAGGGGCAAATGCTTCCTTCAATGTACTCTGGGTGCCAGTGGATTCAAATACTGTGTTCAGTTACCAAAGGTGCCTACCCCTCTTCCCAAAGAACACTGGATTCAGGGCTAGCATCGTATCTGCCTATGCGACCTGTGCCCTGGACACGGGCATCCAGCAGAGGAGGCCTATGGGGCTGAAAACGGCCTGCGCCTGGGGACCGTGCTCACCGGCAAGGCCACCTCATTCTACTCTGCGCATGTGCCGGATGCAGCCCAACCCGCTTTCCAGTAAGTTTCTCTCCCTGCAGGCCCACTCCCTAGCCCCGCTCCCAGCCCCGCTCACCCATCAGGCAGTGCTCCTCCACGGCAGGGTCAGCCTCGGGCTTGGAGCAGATCTCGGCAAACACTGGGAGCTGCTTCTTCGGAGCAGGGAGTTCTAGGGGCTTGTCAAGTTTGGCGGAAGGCGCGGGAGGAGGCGGGGGAGGCAACAGCAGGAGCGGGCCCAGCCCCCCGGGCTCCCTGGGTCCGGAGCCACTGAACATGCTGTTCTGCAGGAAGTCCTTGATGACCCTGGTCTCCTCCAACACCATCTCGTCGGGGACCTTGGGCATTTCGGTGGACTTCAGTGGGAACTGGGCCAGGAGCTGGCCGATCTCCATGTTGGAGGCCCCCAGGCTGCGGCCCCTGTCCTCTGCCCCCTTGGCACTCTTGACCTTGGCAGCCTGCAGGATGCTCGTGACCTTAGGCATGGCAGAGTCACAGTCCTGCCGGCTGCCAATAACGGACACGGCCACCTTTGGCTCCAGAAGCTTGTCGCCGGCCATCACGGAGGCTCCTGAGCGCTCACTGCTGCCTGCCATCAGAGACGGCACGAGAAGGCGGGGAGCCGGTAGTCTGGGCCCCTCGGGAGAGCTGCCAAGTGCCTCTAGCTCCCCTGAGCCCTCTGTGACCAGGATGAGGTGCTCTTTGGTGAGGCTCAAGAACTCCTGCTCCACCAACAAGGAGATCTCATCTTTGCTGCTGGTGAGCTCCAGAGCCCTGTGAACAGGTCAGAAAGATGGACAGCTGCAGGGCCAGCTCTCGGAGGGTGGCTCTGCTGCGGGGCGCAGGCCCCGGGGGGAAGGTGGGTGGAGAAGTCGTTTCCAGGTGTGAGAAACCTATTGCCTCTTAAGAGAGAAAATGGACCAGAGTGGCCTCCACGAGTTCCCACATCACACCTGTGGGCACAGTACCACGAGTGAGGCTCTGGGATTCGGGACACCTGAGTCCCCTCCCGGTACTAAACTTGCTGAGACAGCCGAGCCTGGATTTCAGCCCGTCTCTCCCTGTTCAGCCGTGCCCAGGACTTGAAGCAGCAAAAACCAGCAGTTAAATGGTCAAGACTGAGCCAACAGCTCTGAGCGTGGTGTCCGGAGGGCTGGGGCTGAGTCCTGGAGCCCCCAGACGCACTGCAGGGTGGCAGGGTGAGAGCAGGGGCTGCGGGGCAAACAGTGGAGCTCACACCCCGGCTCTGTCACTTCCCAGCTATGTGACCCTGGACACATTGCTCAGCATCTTGTCACCACTGTCACCTGGCTAACAGGGGTATCGCAGAGACGCTTCAGACCATGTATGGCACAGAATAAGGGTAATACAAGTGTCAGCGAGTATGTCTACATGTCTGCCAGCTTGGCAGGGCCCCTGCATCTTGAATTCCGCACAGTGGCTCTGTGGATACCTACGTTCACCTTGGCTGGCTTGGCCCTCTGACCAGATAGATCACGGTCCCCAGACCAGGCCCCACCTCCTGGGAGCACCAGCAATTGCTTGATCCCTGTACCAGTTCACAAGCATCTCCCTGCATGTGAACACTGGCCTCCACCTGCACCTCAGCCCTGGGGCCTCCAGCTGGACCCTTGCTGGCTGGCATCAGCCTGATGGGGCCTGATGGTCCCATGGACTCTAGGCTGCTGAGTGCTGGCTCTCTCCAATGTGGGAGACGGTGGCAACCCTGCTGGCTTGGCTTGTGGCCCAGCCTGCCCCACCAGCACCCTGGCACTCCAGGAGGACCATGGCCACCCAGCTTAGAGCCATCTGCTGTCCCTGCTGAGTGGGCTCCCCATCCAGTGTAAGATGGATGAGGTGGTCTACACAGAGCATTCTGGAAACTGCTCGGCAATCTACCCCTAGGAGAAGGTGGTGAAAATGGTGAAAAAGAAGCAAGGGAAAAACTAAAGCGCCCCATGAGTGGAGTTTTGGGGAGGCTGAGAGCACATTCCTCCTCTGACAACCCATTCTGCGGGTGCAGTGAGACCTGAAATGACTACTGAATGTTCCCAGCAGGGATGCACCTTCCTGCTAATGCTCTGTATGAGCACACGTGCACACACACAGGCATACACACACATGTGCAGCGCAGGCACACGATGACTCAGTCACCACACATAGAACCAGGGAACAGTATTTGACAACCATTCAGAATGGGAGCAGGTTGTAGTCCCAGAGGCTTCCTACTGTGCTGGGCATTAACCCCTTAGTTACTGGGTCCTGATGACAACCAAGGGGGTCCTGGAAAAGGTGCTGGGTGGCCAGGGCACTTGGGGAGCTCAGGGAAGAGTTAAAAACTTGGGAGCTTGTTGCTATTCTAACAAGTGAGGCAGCACACCTCCTGAACACCAGCCCCACAGGTAGCCTCATCAGGTCTGGAGGCAGAGAGTGGCGACGGGAAAAGTAGCCTCCAGCCAAACAGACTGAGATCACTATCCAGCTCCACTGCTTCTGTCATGTCAGGTCCTGGAACCCTGGGGATCCTCTGTGACAGGGGATGACACCTGTGACATGGGCAGGACACTAAATGCACCCACCCCCTGGGTGGTAACCCATGTGTGGGCTCAGCACTGATGCGCACACAGGAAGCACTGGGCACACGGCGGCTGTGAGTGGCAGCTAGAGTGGGTGGGCCCTGGAAGCTCCTGGAGGCCATCAGGCCAAGGCCACCACTCTGCTCTCTCACTCTCCCCCTGCCCTTCCTCCTATTCCTATCCTTTCTTCCTTCCCATGTCTAGACTTGGTCCATAAATTGACCCCACTTTTACTGCCAGGTCCCTGGGAACACTTGGAAGAAAGAGGCTGCCAATCCACAGCCCCAAGTTGTAGACCCCATTTTCCTCTTCATCATTCCTCAGAGGGAACAGGGGAGTCTGGAGTCACAGAAACCCGGCATTAGAAGAATGAGTTTTTGCCCCATCCCGCCCAAAAAACCTGCAAAGCAAGCCATATACCAACAGATTTTCTGAATTAGAAAGACCACAATTATGTTAACTTTTAAAAATTGGGATAATGGTATTGTGGTTCCACTTAAACAACAACAAAAAGAGTCCTTATCTCTTAGAGATACATGCTAAAGTATTTACAGATAACATGACGTCTGGGATTGGCTTTAAACTTAATCCAGCAAGTGGGGAGGGGATGAGGGGATAAAACAAATTGGCCTTATGTTGGTCATCATTAAGGCTGGGCGAGGGGTACTTGGGTTCATGATCTAGTATTTGCTCTATTTTTGTCTGTGTTTGGTTTCTTTTTTTTCCCCTAAAATAAAAATGTTCTACAATAGATGAATACACAGAAGTCTCACCACTGACTGCTTTAAAGTACTGGTTCCAAGGGGAAATCAAAGCAGCTTCTAAAAGACCCACAGGTCCTGAGGTCCCTGTACTGAAAACCACCCCACAGGTGGTCCCTTCTCCCCACTGAGAGGACACTCCTACCCCTCCCCAACCCAGGAGCCAGGCTGGCAAAGAGGATTCCGCAGAGGCTGCGTGCAAATCCCTGCTCGTATTCCCTGGTCATTCTCCTCTGGACACCTTACAAGGGTCAACGGGCCTCTTAGGAAGCTGGCATTCCCAGAAAAGGCAGTGCCAATCTGGCCGTGGGTCCTTCATGTGCCCCTGAAAAGCCGGCTCCGAGCACCCGGCTCTCCCCGGGACAGCCTCTACAGACTCCTATTCCCTTTCCATCTGCCATGAATCCACTACAGGCCAGAGAGAGGCTGGCCTCACTTGTATGCTTGCCTTTAATCCTCTCCACACCCCTGGGCAATGGACAGTATCCTCCTCACTTTACATATGGGAAACGTGAGCCTGGAAGAGGCAAAGGACTTTGTCACCTTGTCACGGAGAAAGTGAAGAGGCTGGTGTAGGGGCGCTGCTGGGTCTGGCTGACTGCACTACCCCCTCCCACCCCACCCGGCTTCCTTTCCAGGGCTGGTTCCCTGCTCCATGGCTGGGCTTTGTTTCCCAATCTGAATGCAGTGAGGGGTATTGCCAGGCTCATCCCATCACTCCTGCCTGTGGAGGACCATCACCACGAGTCCTGAGCCTGTCATCCATGGCATTAGCTGTCCCTGACAGCTCTGTGCCACCTGCCTGTCTGATGGGCAAGTCTTCGGAGTCTCCTGCCAGTTTACAGATAGAAATGTTTAAGGGGAGAGTCCAGGGCTGAGCCTTAGGGACCTTGCTAGAAACCCTCCCCCGAGTCTGACAGTAATCCTGGGTCAACACTTGGGGGGAATAAATCAATCCAGTCACTATCATCCTCTCTCCACTTCTCCAAGACAGCCTTTATTAAATACCTTGCTGCCATCAAGATTCAGCACACAGCTGCAAGTCCCTGAGCAAGGGTCTCTCCTACCTGCCCTCTCCACCCTCCAAGAAAACATGATTTATTTGCTGTTTTGTTTGTTGTTGTTTTAGAAAACTGTATGCTCACAGAGCTAGGACATTCTCAGAACTTAGATCAAATCATCCACCTACTTAAACCCTTATGTGGAATCTCACTACACATAGGATAAAAATTCAAACTCCTTTCTGATCCTCAGGGTGCCACACAAAGTGGCCCCATCTCTCCCTCTTTCTTTGACTCCTCTTATTCCAGCCACTCTGGTCTTATAACTATTCTTTGACATGTCAAGTTCATTCCAACCCCAGGACCTTTGCACCTCCTGTGGATGCTAGCTCATCCCTTGACTGGCTCTTACTCCATCACTCTCAGCTCCATCAATCTGTTTACTTTCTTCCTAATATTTATCACCATCATATAGTATTTTTACGCCTTTACTCCCTACAACAATATATCCCCCCTGAGGGTTGAGACTGTGTCTTGTTCACCAAAGAGGCCTCAGGACCTTGAGCAGCGCTGGACACACACCGCCAGCTCGGTAAGTATTTATCGAATAAATGAATGGGGTGGCTCACGAGCTTGTCTTCACCCTTGTCCATCTCTTGGAACTCTGGAAATCAAGTGCTGTGTTGCCAAAGACGGCCCAATTCCTGCAATGGTTACAACCACCAACCAAAATGGTTTTGATTCCATTTTCTGGCCTCTCATTTCATGCCCCACCTGGGGCCTGGCATCCCTGTGAACTGACCGGATGATACTGACCAGCTGCTTGGCCTGATTCTAAGAACTCCCAACCCCTGTAAGGCAGCCCCACGGCAGACCCCACACAGCTCTCAGCGACCACCTTGGGACTCACAGAAAGATTTTCCACCCTCCCCGTAACTTTGCTGGGTTCAACAGCAAGCCTGCCCCACCTGCATTTCCCAGAATCCATCTTTTCTCCTCTCTTCCTAAGAAGTTTTTTCGATGCTGGCACCTGTCCCGTGCTATTTGCTTTCTTCTTTGAGTTGGTAAAAACCATAAAATCTGCTACAGACTCTCTCACAGGGAATCATTTGGGGAGATTAACCCAGCTCCGGACATTGACAAAGGAAGACAGTCAGAATCAGTGCCATGGCTGCAGCTATCACCACCACCTCTGCTATGCCCACCTCCAGAACGGTAGGTGTCTGATGGTGACTCTGTACGTGGGTGGAGTGCATCATTTCTGCATTTGCAGCGTACAGAGTCGTATAAAAATGAAGGCGATTGACTGGCTGGCACCCCTTCCCAGAATAATGACTAAGCAAGCATGCTGTTAGCTCCCGACAGCAGCTCTGTGTACATGATAACACAGAGCAAAGATGAAAACTGCTATTCATCGGAGCCAAACAACAGAAAAATGCAAGCAGGAAATTGTTAGTAATGCTGGAAGAGAACACCAAAACAAATATTTTCTTCCCACTATGGCATTTCAGATCAACGACAAACATGGTACCCAGGCCTGGTGCCCAGGCAACACGGCTGATTGAAGAGGGAAGCCGGGGAAGGGTTCCACTCCACCCAGAGACTAGCCTCGTGGCTGCAGGTGAGATGGACTTCTCTACACGTCTACGTGGGTGGAGCAGCAGAGCCGACTGGCTAAGAGCTCAGTCCCTCGGAGGAGGCAGAAACTGGATTCAAATCCCCACCACTTAAGGGAGGCCAGATCTTAAGCAAGCTGCCTAACATGTCTATGCCTCAAATTCTAGTTCACACAATCAGAAGGATGAGTGTTTATGGAGAATTGACTAACCAGCCAGGCACTACACTGAACCCTTTCCTGCAAAACTCTCATTTTAATCCCCACAACAGCCCCAGTGGGGTGATGTGAAGAATGATGATGAGTATGACCCTCTGGTCGTTCCCACCCATCTTGATTCAGTAATAAGCAGAGACTTGGAAAGGGCTTGGGTGTTAAGGGCTTGACCCCCTTTCTCCTGGCACTCAGCAACCTCCACATGAACGAGCCCAGAAGAGCCTGCTGGAGGATGGCACAGCCCGTGGAGGAAAACCCCAGGGTCCTCAGCTGACAGTCAGCCAGACCCAACTGACTGCAGATGTGCTGGTGAGCCTGAGCCACTTCCTGCCAAGCCCAGCCCAGCCACGCCTCTAGCCAGAAGAATCACCCAGCGAAACCCAGCCAGGGCTGAACTACGAAAACGGGAGCTAAGGAGGCAGTTGCGGTTTTGAGCCACTAAACTTTGGGGTGGTTTGTTACACAGCTGACCCTTCATATTTACCGGTTCTGCATCTGTGGAGTCAACCAACTGTGGATTAAAAATATTAGAGAAAAAATTCCAGAAACTTCCAAAAGACAAAACTTGAATTTGCTGCACACTGGCAACTATTTACACAGCATTTACAGTGTATTTTACAATTGGTTACATAGCAGGTACATGGTACTAGGTATTCTAAGTAATCAGGAGATGATTTAAAGTACACAGGAGGGTGTGTGGAGGTTATATGCAAATACTAGGCCGTTTTATATAAGGGACTGGAGCATCCGCAGATTTTGATAACTGTGGGCGTTCCGGAACTTATCCCCTGTGGATACCAAGGGATGATTGTATTTCAAAAGCTAACTGACTCAGAGAGATACAATTATCCCAGTTTTTAAAATGAAGAAGCTAAGGGGCAGAGAAGTTAGGAAATTTTCCCAAGGCCATAGAATGAAGAAGGGACAAAGTGGGTGAACTGAGGCAACCCTTTTCAGATGCCACTTCTTAACCACTAAGCTACACTGCTCTGAAAACCAAGAGTGAAATGCTGTGTATGAGTCCACTGGGGGATGGTACTTAAGTCAGGAGGGCAAGAAGTGCCTCTTTGAGCATTTAAGCTGAGGCCTAAAGGATGATGAGCATTTAACCAGGGAAAGAATACAAGGAAGAGCTTTTCAGACACAGAGAACAGCAGGTGCAAACATCAACAAGGTGGGAAAGATGGGACTGATGCTCCAGTGGGCGGGGCACATTAATGGGCCGGGTAGAGGGGCTCACAGGAAGTGAGGTCAGGGATAAAGGTGGCATTCAGAACCTGCCAGGCCTTGGAGTGATGCTGAAAGATTTTACTCTTAAGGCACAGGGAAACCACTGGAGAGATTTCAGCAGCCATGTGTCGGCCTCTGGTTTCCGTGGGTGAGAAGGCTTTCTCCACTTCTGAGGAGTGAGAGCAGGGGTCTGAGGCCTGAGCCAGGATCTGTGCTTTGTCTACTGGGTACCAGGTGTAGACAACAACCTGGTCCCCACAACAACCATAAGAAATGGGTAGCATCTTCTTTCCCAATTTAGGGAGAGGAAAAGGAGGCTCAGGAAGTTTGAAAGATGAATTCAAGTTTACCCGAGAGAGGAGATGTTGGTGCAGGATTGGATCCCAAGTCCATGTGCTCCAAGCCTCCTCTTAGCCACTACCCTGCACCTTCAAAAGAGCAGAAGTGGGAGAAAGAGTGGAGCCTCTGCCATAGGAAGAGCTGCATTCAAACCCCAGCTCTGTCGTTTCTGATGGGGTGACCTTCTGCAATTCACTTCCCTTCTCTGAGTCTCAGCTTCAGAAGGTGCAGAGGCCAGAGAGCCAGCCAGGGACTAGGAGGATGAGGCAGCAGAAGCAGAACTCGGTGGGCAGGTGGGTGTTCCGCTCACAGACTTGCAGGAGCCACAGCTGTGGGAGACGGGGAGGCACCAAAGGGCCCCAGACAAGGAGTGGCCTCCATCATGAAGACAGGGACTCTGGCGTTTGGCCTGGCACCACCCCCAATAGGCCCTCACCCTCACTTGACCAAGGCTGATGGACATTTCTGGGTCTTCCTGTCTGAGTGGGGAACAGGGACCCATCTTCTATTCCCTAGGGTGGCCCCTGCCTGATGTGGAGGGAAGGGACACAGCCACCTCTGCCAAAGCTACATCTCTCCTCTTCTCCAGATCTAGGATTCACTGAATTGCACTGAGTCCCTCTCCCCATACACACCCCACACTCATGCACACACACACCAACCTATGTGCATGTACACAGCAGTCATGTACATGCACACAGCTGTGCGCACACCCCCCCCAACAGCCATGCACACACACCCCATCACCATGCGCATACACCATGCACACCTGCACACACAGGCACAGGCCACCACAGCCTTGTAGAAAACCAGCAAGAAGAAAGGGAAGGGGGAAGGAGGGTGGGGTCCACCTCGCTCACAACCTGAGGGGCCTGGGCCAACTTTTTTCAGTTTGGGGGTGAAGGAAGCAGTTGAGAGAAGCTGCAGGTTCAGTTGCCATTCTAGGGCCTGGGCATCCCAAAGGTACCCGGAAACCCACTGGGCTCTGTCTGCGGCGCCTCTCAGGTCGGGGGCAGGGTGGGCAGAGGGCCTTCAGAAAACTGACTCCCGGCTAGCCCCTCCTCCACTCTCCAGGCCGCGTGAGGATTAAGTGCGATGATGAATGCGAAAGCGCTCGATAAACTGTAACCAGCACTATGCAAATGTTAGCGGCTCCGACCAACAGACCGAGAAAGACATGCGGTGTGGAGAGGCGAGCCGGCTGCAGCCGTGGAGCCCGCTGACCCTTCACAGCCCAGGGCTGGCCAGCTGGGGGTGGACGGTCAGGAAGTCCCTGAAACCCAGGTATCAGCCTCTGCGCTGTGGGGATGGTGACACCACCCGGGGTTAAGGGAGGCAACGCTGGGAAGTTGCTCAGCTGCTCCAGTGCCAGACCTAGACTTCCTCCTGGTCTCATTCCTTACCAAAGGCCTTCACACAGAGTAGGGCCAATTTTTCACAACATCCCTGGCATCCACTTGGAACTCAATAACGTCAGTCTCCTTTCTTCACGCTTTTCTTTGCAACGCCTCCTTCTCAAAGCTGTGTCCCTTTTAAGCCTGAGGGTCCATCGTGTTTGACCCCCAAGAGAACTATCTACAAGTACACACAGAAGTCACCTGTGGTGCTTGTTTCAAATGCAGATTCCTGGGCACTCCTGGGGAAAAGGCAGTTCAGTTGGTCCAGAAAGGGGCCCAGGTATCTGCATTCTGAGCAAGGATCCCTCCTCCACCCTCTAACCCTCAACCCCCACCTCTGGCCACAGTTGTGATGCAAATGATGCACTTGGAGACACACATCCAGGTGAGAACTTCCCTCCAGACACTTTTCCAGCTCTCCCTGACCGCCTCTCAGGACTGATGGGACAGTCTTGGAAGGCAGAGTGGCAGATGGAAATGAGAACCCCCCACCCTGACCCTGCTGGACTCCCCAGCCACCTGGAGGGGAAAGAAGGGAGAAGGCTGGAGGCAGCAGGGGTTGGGCCTGGGACTGGAAGGGTTGGGGGATGAAGGATTCAGTGAGCTGGGGAACGAGACAGGAAATACTGGGGAATAAATACAGCAATAAAGGCGCTTCGGCTGGGAGCTGCAGAGTGATTCTTATTGTTCAAATTATCTTTAAAACTTTTCATTTGAATCTGTTTAATAAGAGGAGGCTTCCCCTAAGGAAGAGGTATTTTTTTAATGTGACTTGGGAGTTGAATTGGAAAGAACGTTGCAACAAAGATATTAAAAAGGGGATTAAACCAAACCACTGGTGGCCCATCTCTGCGGGCTCCCACAACCTGTGACACAGCTCCTGAAACTATAAAATTAAATTAAAAAGGGGAACACAGGACTTGGGACATTAATCACAATTCATCTTCCCTCTACCGCTCATGGCTCCCAGTGCTAAGCAGACATGGAAGGGCTATTCTGGAGTCAGAACACGCAATGGAAGGGCTATTCTGAAGGGCTCTTGGTGTCCAGAAAGAGCTCTGGCCTTGAAGCTCCATGAGGTTCCTATCCCTGTTCTGCCCCCTCCAAGCTGGATGACTCTGGGCAAGTTGCCTAACTTCTCGGAGCCCAAACTTCCTCATCTGTAAAATGGGAATAATATTGACCATCAACTGGGAAGGGTTGCTAAGACAATAAGACAAACAGAAAATTGAAATTCATATAGCCTGGCATATATCAGGTGCTCAAGAAAATGTTAGTTCCCTTCGTGCAACTGAAGGCAGAAGGAGGAAAAATACTCTGCCAATGTCTTGGCTTCCTGATATCCTGTCCCTATGTCACTCAGTCTTCTTCTGATGTTTGTGACCTCTTGCTTGGCTCCTGGCCACCTCTGGGCCTTACTCTCCTTGCAGTGGCATTTTTATGGTTCATCCATCATTTACTTACTCATTCATTCATACACACTGCATTGCCACCGAGTGCCAGGAACTCGGCTGGGCACTGGGGAGACAAAGATGAGTAAGACACAGTCCTTGCCCTTAAGGAGCCGTGGTCAAGTGGGGGATGATGGACTGCTGCCTCGGGCAGTGTACAGTACGTGCCAGATGACCACCTCATCAGAAACCCCACGCCAGGGCTGCTCTGACACATCCGACTGGGACTCTGTGTCCTTCCCTCTGGCCAACGGTCAACACAAGAGCCAGTTCTAAACTGACTCTTCCATTCCATCACCCTCCTATAAAGACCTCTACCATGCGGTCCTCGGAGCTAAGGCGGTGTTTGCCTCTGCCGATGATCTCTCCTGCTTTGTCCTGTTAGATGATACGTCTTATGTTCCCACTTTTTTGCCCCAGCTGCCAAGAATCTCAAAGCAACCTGCTGGCCTCAGCTGAGTACATTCCTTTAGCCTAGGTTTGCTGGTACCTAAGCTTCCTCTCCCCATACCATTCCTGATCACTTAATCCTTGTCATTTTGTCCTTCAAAGCAATGATAATATGGTGGTGAAGAAGATGATGAATTTGGAGTCCTTATTTTCTGCCAGGTGCTGTGTGAACTTGGCCTGCATTCCTTCACTAACCTCCACAATAACCCTTTAGGGTGGTCACTGCGACTTTTTGCATTTTTCAGACTAGGAAAATAGGGCACAGAAAGTTTGAGAAAGTTGGTTGCAGTTATGAAGTGTGCTGGGATTCTGATCCATCTGTTTAAAGGTGAGCCACCTTTAAATCTCAGGAAAGAGAGGGAACATAATCATTTATTTAAATTAAAAAGAGGAATAGGGGAGAGGGAGGAAAGAAAAAATGTTGAACGGAGTGAGTGGTAAAAAACTCAGAAGATGACCCACTAATTCCAGGTCTTTTTTGTTGTTGTTGTTAATTTGGGATTTGGGGAGGGTAATTAGGTTATTTATTTATTTATTTATTTAACGTAGGTACTGAGGGCCAAAACCATGACTTCATGAATGCTAAGCATGTGCTCTGCCCCTGAGCTATACCCTCCCCCCAGTTCTGGGTCTCTGAGGATGAATAAGAGTGAGCATTCCATACAGAGATATGGAAGAAAGGCACTCCTGGTAGCGAAATAATCTGAGCAAAGGCAAGGTGCACCTGCTGATGGCTCATCTTGGTTTATAGAGAGTCTGGAGAAGAGCAGCTAGATGTGCACCTGGAGATGTAGGCAGGGCCAGCACAGACTCTTGACGACCAGGTCGAGGAGTCCAGAAGACAATGAATAAGTCATGGGAGATGCCTGAGAAGTGCTGCTGACGTGCTTCAGGAAGGTGAAGCCGGCCAAGGACATCCAGGAGGGCAAGGAACCAGATACAGTAAGATGAGATGTTCCAAAAATGGCAGGAGAGAGGCCAGCAGGGAGGCAAGGAGTCAAAGCCCACCATGAAGGCAACCGACAGGATGTGTAAGAAGATTGGAGGAGGGAGGGTCCAGGGCCTCGAACCTGGGTCTGCAGCACCATTCGTGCACGAATTCATGGGACAACCAGGATGGGGGATGTATTAACGTCAGTGTGAGTGGGGTCAAAGCAATGGCTGAGACTCAGCCCTGGGAAGCTTGAGGAAGGGATACAGTTGAGTGGCCGGGAGAAAAGGATTCCAACCTGGGGTCCAAGGGGTCTCTAGCATTCAAAAACATCGAGGGATATAAGGATGTGTTTCAGGCAGAAGGATGTATGGCAGCTTCTGTCAGATTCTCAAAGAGGGGACTGACCCCTCAAAGAGGAGAAAATGCTAGCATTAGACTTCACAGGTCTCCAGAGCTGGTTTCTGCCCCAGGACATCAGTCTGAGTTTCCATGTGTGAGCCTTGACCTCGTCATTCCTCTTACCAGGATTCAAGCTTTTTAAAAAAATAACAATAATAACAAATAGAAGTGGGGATATATTCCAAGCAACTTTTCCAGGTAACTAGGATGACTCATCCAATTTTTTCCTGTGCTAGGTCCTGAGAAAAGAACCTCCAGAAAGGGTCCTGTAGGTGCAGGGAATGATGGGAAGTTCCCATGGGGATGGATGAGAGCAGAAAGGTGGCTCTCTTACGGTTTAAATAACAATAGCAGCAAAGGGTTGGTGTGTTAGGAAAGCAGTTCAAACAAGGCAGCTCCTTGGGTTCCAAGTCCCAGCGACTCCGTTGGCCTCGGACTGGCGGATGGATGCAAACAGTGGATGGAGATTCACTACAGCAAGTGCAAATCAGCCCTCACCCTTCTTGCAACAGATACCCAAGAAGGCTGCCAATCAGGAAATCACTTCCTTTTTTAAATGCTTAAATGGATTTCCTTTCTTTCTGTAGACTTATTTTCCTACTTGGGACTGGTGCGGAACCACCTTCCAGCTCACATCCCCTAGCCTCCCCCAGGAAGCCTTCCCTGAGCCTGGGTCATGCGTCCCCAGAGTGTGCTCCCAGCATACTGGTCCTTCATCAGAACAGTCGTCCTCATGTGTTGTGATCTGCCTTTTGCAAGACACTGAAGGTCCATATAGAAGTTCAGAGACTAACCCCCTCTTTTTCACCAGTGTCGTTTTCACACTTTGTCAGGCAAGCAGTAGGCACAGAATAATTTGAACATCTCTGCTGTCACATGAATCTGCGTCCCTCCACCCACTAGACTGGTAGCTGTCAGAGAGATGGGCTTCTGTCCTACATGTCTTTGTATTCCTGGACCTAGCACCGGGTCTGGCACCCAGAAGCCAACTGTGAGTGTTTGTTGAGTGAATCCATAAATGAAGGAACGAACAAATGCCATTTCACAGTCAGGGCAATGGAGTCAACAGCAAATCCCAAACCCCATTCTGGGGCTGTGAAGCTTAAGCAACAGGGGGATTGAATGAATACGTAGTCCTAGAATATGAGTCAGTAAGTGGCTTTCCACAATTCTCTCATCCCAAATTTAAGGCTAATTAAAAGATAACTGAGCAAGGTTCTGGAGTTGACACTAGGCAGAACTATGGGTGCTCCCCTATAGCCCATTTCTCTCCATTTCTTCCCCACCTCAGTAAGTGTACCACCGTCTAACCAGCGCTCGGGCTGAAAACCTCACCTCAGCCTTGACAGCTGTTTGTGTGTCCCCAGCCATCAGTGGGCTCTGCTGGTTCCTCCCCAAATACACACCGAATCCCCCCACCTTTTCCATTTTCACTGCAATCACTTTGGTCCAGCCACCATCACCGTCATGATCACCTGGACTATTGTAGCAACTTCCCAGAGTTCTCCCAACTTACCCTTTCACATGCCTAACAAACCGTCTCCACGCAGCAGCTGGAGACATCTAATAATACACCAGCGAATGTGATCGTGTTACAACGCCTTCCTAAAAACCTTCAAAGGTGTCCCATAACATGTTCCCTATAGGGATCCTCCAGGTCTTCCGAGATCTTGCCTGCCTACCTCTGTATCACCTTGTGCCATCACTCACTACACCCCAGCCACGCTGTCTCTCTCCAGCCCACTCCCATCTCTGAGGCTCTGAAGTTGCTCACCTTTCTGCCTGGACCTCCTTCCTCAGATCTTCACCTGCCTGGCTCTTTCTTGGTATCAGATGACCACCTCTCCTCAGAGAGTCCTTCCCTGCCCACCCCATCTAAAGGAAATGCCCCTACTATTTTAGTTGGTTTTACTTCCACCAGAGCACCCATTGCTATCTGAAATTATTTGGTTTATTCTTATGTGTTTATTATTGATTTCTTCCAACTAGAATACCGATTCTTTTCCCATTCTTGTTATCATACTCTTTTATTTACTTATTTTCTGTTTCTCCTCCACTATGCAAATGTAAGCTCTAGGAAGGCAGGACTTTATCTGGTTTACTCCATTCCACTAGCTCTACGAGCACAGTGCCAGGCACAAAGTAGCTGCTTAATAAATGTTTGTTGAATGAATAATTGAATGAATGAACGAACTCAAAATACATCCACAGGGTGAAGTTAGCTTGGGTAGAGAAGCGAATGTGGTGTTAACTGCCATTAACAGGAACACAGCACACAGATGGAGAGGATCCAGTCTGCTCGGATTGGATCATCCCTGGACTACTGTACTTGGTTCTGGTTGCTGCACTGCCCCAGGGACCAGCAATATGGGCAGGAAATTCAGAAAACCAGAGGTACTCAGCTTGTAGAACAAGAGGTCCTAGGATGAATACTGTTGCCATCTTTCAATATCTAAAAGGCTACTGAGAGGAAGGAGGGATAGATTTAATTTGGAGCTCTAAGGGCAGAATCCAGATCAATGGGTATTAGTTTGATAAAGACAGATTTCAGCACAGGAAGAAAATGTTTTTTTGATAGTCTGGGTTCATAGCAGGGGAAGGAACTACCTCAGGAAGTGGTGAGCTCCCCATCTAAGAAAGCATACAAGTGGAGAACCACTTGGTAAGGATGTTGAGGAAGGCATTCAAGCAGCAGCAGATGGCCTCCAAGATCCCTTTTAAACTTGAGATGTCTGGATTTCTATGATAAATAGGGACAAATTTTTAAAAATTCTGGCTAACAAGTGTTCTAGAACTTATTTGTCTAGCTGCCCCTACAGCAGCAAACATCACCGACACTGGGTCTACAAATTAAATAGTGGGAAGATTAGCTGATAGGCTATTTTGTGGGCCTTTAAGCCATCCCACAGCTGCACTGGACAGCTCCCTGGTTTTCAAATCTGTTATCTATACGTGATCACTTGGAACATGAGATTGACAAATATTATGACTCTCCAAAAAATGCCTCAATTCCTAGGGGAAGATAGCCAGCACTATCACACATGGTCCGGAGTTCGTTTTCTGAAACTCCACCACTTCCTAACAGTAGGACCTCAGGCAGAGAAATTAACCCCTCCAAACCTGTTACCTTACCTGTAAAAAGGATTTGATTTTAAAACAGGGGGAAGGTGGAATTGAAACAAGAATGGCACAAAGTTGATAATCAATGAGGCTGATTGATAGACATTCATTATACTACTCCATTTTATGCGTCTGAACATTTGCATAACAAAAAGTAAAAAGAGGGGGAGTTTAAAATAGCACCCACTTCATGTAATAATTGTAGGGCTTAAAGAAATCATCACCATCATTATTACAAGGAATTTTTACAAATCTTAGTTATTACTGGTAATGTTTAAATATCCCATTTAATCATCCCAACAACCTGATGAAATGCACAGTAATCATCTCCATTTGGCAGATGAGGAAACTGCAGCTCACATAAATTAAACAAGTTCCGCAGCTGGCAATGGGCTGAAATGCAATCTGAAACCAGAGTTATCTGACTCCACCTTTGCAGCTGCCTTTATTTCAGGAATAGCGCATTGTGTTCTGCTTGGTTGATAGCCGGACGATAATATCATTCGCTCATCTGAGGCAATGGTTTCCTAGCCCTTTTCTCAGTAGCAGTTACCTTTTGTCAAATGCAGCCTTCATTCAGAACTTCAGCAAGTAAAACTTACAAAAAGCTGAACGGCTCTGGTTAAAGCTGGGCTTGGGGCCCAGCAATCAGGCCACTCAACTGCAGGGGGGCCCCCTGAAGCACCCTTGGGTCTATGAGCATCGTGTGAAGACCCCGGGCTGAAGGCAACACAAACAACCAAATCCCTGAACCTTGACAATTCCTTTCAGGGACAGCCTCGTTTGTATAGTGCAGCTTCCGGTTTCCTGTTTCCTCTCTCCCATCACATTTGATCCTCATTATCAATGCTGAGGTGGATCAGGCAGGGCATATCATCCTCCATTTGCAGATGAGAAAATCAAGGCCAACTGGAGTCAAGCGGCAGGCCAAAGGTGTGCCAGGTCACTTTTCGGCCAAGTGCAGACTGGAAGTAGAGTCTGTCTCCATTAACGCAGTGTGACCTGGCAGAGAGGGTGCCATCTACTGGAAATGGCCACTGACCCTTAGTCCACAAAGTGGACAATCAGCTCTTTGGCCATTGAGAGCTGAGCACAGCCCCACGGGCCCTCTGCCAAGGCCCTGTCCCAGAGCAGATGGCAGTGGGTGGGGCGGAGGGGCTCAGCGCCACCGGAGGGCCGGACAGCAGGGCTTTGGCTGTAGACAGGCCATTCTCATCCCAGCCATGTCCTGCTGAGCAGGGGGCAGGGGAGGTAGTAAGAGCCAAAGTGCCTTCCAGTAAGCACAAAAAGGGACAGCAGGAGTGCAGAACTAGGGAGCAGTTATACTTTGCCTTCCTTAGCTCTTGCCTAGAAAATCCCTGAAACCAGACGCAGCTGATAATTGCCTGAATGAGGTCCCCCCACTCCAGAGCATCTTTGAGCTGAGCTGGAACCTGTGTTGGAACAGGCAACACTTAATTATCACTTAGTCTTTAATTAGCAACTAATTATTAACACTTAATCCATCTGTAAAATGGGGACACTAATACCTGCCTCACAGGGACTCTGGGAGGATTAGTTAATGTTTGCAGCCCACTTTGAAGACGCAAAGCAGTGAACACGTGCTCAATGGCGGCATTAATAACTCTGTGGACGTACTTGCTCTTCCTAACGAAGTCCCTTTTTCTCTGTTCCCTCCTCTCCTTTCTAATATCCATCCCCAACAATATCTGCCCAACTTTGCCCTGGTGGAGAAACATTTAGCTCTGTGTTTTCCCAGACACAGGATTTCCCATCCAGGAAACAGGCTATTTACAGCCATCTTCCCGCACTTTAATTTTCTATTATGTCCTCTGAATATGTCAATGCCTTCCCAGTAAATATTTTGATGTGCGCTCCTGCAGCAGCTTCTGTGGAGGCTGAATGGGACAGCTGCTCCCTGTATTAGGGAATTCCAGATGTGGTTTAAAACCACCAGACTCATCTGTGCCAATGCCTAGCCTCTGGGGGCGGGAGGGGAGAAGGATCTTCCAGCTTCTAGTGCCCCTGGGGATAGCCATGGACATCTAACCCTCAGCCCTGGTTAGGGTGGGTTTTCAAGGTCCTCAGATCTGGGTTGCCTATGCCTTTAGATGAGAAATGTCCCCTTAGTGGGTCAGTACAGAGACAGCAGAAATACAACCCTGGTCTGGCTTCTCACCCAGGTCCCTTCAGGGTCCCAATCAGTGCTCTAATAAAGGTTGGACAAAGCACCACGGTGGGTGGAGGGAAAGTATACAGCATTTAGGGTTTAGCCAGACTAACAGAACATTCCCCGACAAGGACCTCATCTCCTCCCTCTTCCCTCCTCCCTTGGTGCCAGCCATGCAGGGGCACACTCACTCTTCTTGGAAGCTGAGCCTCTTGTCTCTTGGAGTTCCTGCCATGGGGGCAGAGAGCTGCTCCTTTGAGGTTCTGGGCTGTAAGGCCTCAGGCAGGCCCTGAACTCTCTTCCAGATTTCATGGCAAGCCTTGTCTAGGCTGTCTTGGGGTGTGTCCTGGTGGATCCAGATGTATCTGGGGAATGGGCCCAGGGCGGAGGGGCGCTTGGCCACCAGGGCCGAGGATGAAGCCAGCCCATTTCCACTGGCCATCTTCTTCCTCTCTTTCCAGAAGGCTGTTTGTCCACCCAGGGCTCGGAGGCAGGGGGACCATCCACCACCACTCCTCATTCACCAGAGAGGGAGGTGAGGATGGGGCAGGAGCAGGTCAGTCCTGTCTGGCTGTTGGTCCAGCAAAGCGACTGTGTTCAGAGGCCTTCGATTTGTGGATGAGGGGTGGATGGAGGACAGCTTTCTTTTGGGGAGGGGGAATTTATTTTGACTTGCTTTTATTTGCTCTTTCCTGACTTTGGCCTCCCTCCCCCTCTCCCTTATAAGAAAATATTTAAAAGTCAACAAAAACCAGTAGCTTAGTAACCTTGGAATCCCCTGGAGCTCAGGAACCAGGGGCCTGGGTGGGCAGAATGACATCTGGGAACAGCTGGAGGGGGAGGGCTGGCTCTCCCCACAGTCCCTGGCTCTCCCTCGTTGCGAAACACCCCTGACACCTTGCGGGACCTGGGACTCAGCCCATCATCGGCCGCTAAGCCTCACGGACGACCAGGTGAGGGCCTGGCACTGTGCTAGGCACCGTGGGGCTGGGAGCCCCCCATCGGGCTCTCCCGGGTCTTCCCCGAGATCCCGCTCCCACCGAGGGCCAGCGGCCCCCGCCTGGCTGAGCCCCGCCTTGCTCGCCCCACTGCCCCTTCCGGCCCCCCTCTTCTGGCTGCTCCACTACCCCTACCCCTGGCGGGAACACTCCTGAGTGCTGGGCTCCCTCTGCAGACACCCGCCAGGGCAGCCGGGCTGCGGGGTCGACCCCGGGAGGGTCCCAACGCCTTAAAAGGGCGCTGTCTTGCCTGCCTGTGGCTCCCACACCCTTCCCGTCCTGCGCTGGAATTCCTCGGTGGGTTTCAAACGCAACGGCTCGGTGCGCGGGGCGACCCGGCCCTCCGGTGCGGTGGGGGCGGGGCCCCGGAGGCCCCCAGAGCGCTTTCCCCGTTAGAAGTCGGGCGCCCCGCGCCCCGGCCTCACCACGCCGCCCCTCCGCACTCACCCGGGCGCCTGCCTGTCCCAGCCCCGGGACCGCTGCCTTCACCCCCTAACTGCCGTTTGCTCCCGCGCTTACCACCTGCCAAGCGCCGGGCTTTCTGTGTGCTATTCAGTCAGAACAAGCTCATGAACTCAGTATCATTACGCATTACCGTGCTACATTTGAGGAAACCGAGTCTCAGAGTTGTAAAGGGGTGTGTCCAAGGCCCACTAGGAAGCGAGGGGGCTGGGG
Source organism: Vicugna pacos (assembly GCF_048564905.1). Taxonomy (NCBI): domain Eukaryota; kingdom Metazoa; phylum Chordata; class Mammalia; order Artiodactyla; family Camelidae; genus Vicugna; species Vicugna pacos. The sequence continues at coordinate 43,492,269 of NC_132999.1, forward strand.
CTCAAACCCAGGGACCCCAGGCCTGGCCCCACGCTGCCAGCTACTGAGATAAACGGTTCCTCCAGCGCTGGGTTCTCAGCGGTCCAGGGTCTGGGCACAGGTGCAGGGAGAAGGGCCAGCTCGCTGTTTGCTGCTCGGTGGGCTCCTCCCCTCGCTGGAGGGGCTTCCTTAAACTGGGAACTGACAAGGCACCTCCGCGTGCCCGGGGCTCTCTGGCCCCAGGAGTCAATGGTTGTTCCTCCAGTGTTTCCCTAGGAAAGGAGGAGCAAGATGACGGGAAGGAAGAAAGAAGCGTGGACTCCAATAGACTAGATGGCAGCCTATGGACAGGGAGAACTGAATCCCTACGCCACCCTTCCTTCCTAGCAGTGTGACTCTAACGGCTTTCTGCACTTCTCCCACCCTTCGTTCATTCCCCAGATATTGACTAAGCCCTCCTCTGTGACGCTGAGTGCCGCACACCTAGGAAACCTGAAAGTGAGCAGAAGTGCCATGGTCCCTGCTCTCCTGGAGTCTATCTTCTAGTGGAGGGAGATGGATGGACAACTAGCAGAGCAAGTAAAGAAGCAGTAATTACCGATGAAATAAGGGCTCTGATGGAAACTAATCGATAAAGTGAGGGAATGGGCAGAGAAGGGGTGGCTGCCTCAGATGCCCATCCAGGCAGGCGTCTTTGAGGAGGGAAGGTAACACTGGAGATGAAACAGAAGGATGAGAGTCCCTTTCTATCAAAAGGTGTCAATAAGTTACTTCAAAGATCACATCTGCAGCACACGGTAGGCACCTAATAAATATGTGTTTGATGAATTTATGGGCTACTTACTGTATAGAGTACCTGGTATACAGCAGGTGCTCAATGCACAACCTTGCCCTCTTTATAGAGGGTCTGGGTTCCTGGAAATGTTGACTCTTAAATCTGGAAAACTGAGCTTGATTCCCCTTTGACTTTCATATGAAAATTAAAGATGTGTTCCTTTGGGGAAAATTCCGAGGACCTAGACTGAATAAAATTATAGTGAAGAATGTAGAAAACCTTTTAAGATAGTGTATTTAAAGGAAAAGTGATCATTTCTGATGAAATATTAATAGTTCTGAAAATGTCACTCTGTGTTTGTGCTGCTTGGCATTTGGTTGGCTAACACCAGTGCTTAGAGCAGAACGCCAATGACCCTGCACTGCCCAGGCTACAGGATTCTGGAAAGTTAGCCAGCTCACTCATTCCTTCTCCTATTCTTTCTCTCCTTCAATAGAAGACCTGGCAACAGGGGCAGAAGACTGCAAAGGAAAGGAAAGGAAAGGAAAGGAAAGGAAAGGAAAGGAAAGGAAAGGAAAGGAAAGGAAAGGAAAGGAAAGGGAGGGGAGGGGAGGGGAGGGGAGGGGAGGGGAGGGGAGGGGAGGGAAGGGAAGGGAAGGGAAGGGAAGGGAAGGGAAGAAAGAAGGAAAGAAAGGAAGAAACAAGGAAAGAAAGGAAGAAAGGAAGAAAGGAAGAAAGGAAGAAAGGAAGAAAGAAAGAAAGAAAGAAAGAAAGAAAGAAAGAAAGAAAGAAAGAAAGAAAGAAAGAAAGAAAGAAAGAAAGAAAAGAAAGGCAGCAAGCATAGGGAACAAAGATAGGGGCATGTTTCTTGGAACACATAGCTGAGGTTGCTAGAAGAATCTGCAAACAACTGAAGTGGAGTATTTAGAACCAGTATAAAGCTATGTTCAACTTGGTGGCCACTAGTCACACGTGGCTATTTTAATTTTAATGTAAATCGAATTAAAATTTCCGTTTCTTAGTTACATTAGTCACATTTCAAGTACCACGTGTGGCTTGTGGCTACCATTTTGGGTAGCACAGAGAACACTCCCACTATTGAAAAACAGATAGACTCTAGGACCAGACTACCTTGGTTCAAATTCTGAGTTCCTGCTTCCTGGCAAGGTTACCCCTTAGGCAGGGTACTCTGGACCTTGGTATATTAGTTTGCTAGGGCTGCAATAACAAAGGGCTGCAGACCAAGGTGACTTAAACAACAACAGTTTATTCCTTAACAGTTTGGAAGCTGGAAGTCTAAGATCAAGGTGTCAGTAGGGTTGGTTCCTTCTGAAACTCTCTGGTCAGTTTATATACTCTGGCTAGCTTCTCCCTATGTCTTCATGCGGTTTTACCTCTACGTGTCTAAGTCTTAACCTCCTCCTCTTATAAGAACACCAGTCATATTAGGTTAGGACCACCCTAAAGAGCCGATTGTACCTTAACTGCTCTTTAAAGGTCCTATGTCCAAATAGAATCACAGTCTGAGGTACTAAGAGTTAAGACTTCACCATCTGAATTTGGAGGAACACCATACAGCTTATAGAACTTGATCTCCTCATCTGTAAAATGGGATGATAACAAAGGGCACCTGTTTTGTGGAATTGTTATAGATGTTCTGTGACTAAGTAATTACTTAACACACGGAAAGTCCCTAAAACAACACCTGGCACATAAGAGATACATAAAAATGCTGTCTATTAGTTTCCTTGTTGGTTACATTGAAATGTGTGCCACTGGAGTTTCTCAGTAACAGTTTCTGTGCTATGCGTAGGGAGGGAGAACTTTTGCTGTCCTGGGGAAATTGCTTTGTGATGGAGGACTCCAATCTTCAACTAAGCCTTTCTAGGCTTTGTCGGTTTTTTAGCACCAACCATGGCCAAGATTGTTCAAAAGACAGAGCTGGAAGCAAATAAGACCTCTAGCCTACACGTTGTCACAGGCTAGTGAAAGGAGCAAAGCAGTTCGTAAATGCCTGGTACTGAGCTTACTTCACTTTCTATTCAGCATATAGCTACAATTCTCCAGCACATAAATATCCACGTGCCCAGCACGGGAAGTGGTCTTCATGACCATTGACTGCTTCACTTCAAGCTCTAAAAAAGGCAGGTACCAGGCTTCCCTATTCTGTCTTCAGCATCTTGAAGAGTGGGTGCAATCTATGTGAACACATTCTTAAATTACCCAAGAGTACCTCTGCTACCCTGAGCAGGTTGTTGCACCTCTTTATGCCTCAGTTTGCTCATCTTGAAACAGGGATCATAAGATACTGACCTCATGGAGTTTTGGGACAATTGAGATAATACACAAGCTGTACTTAGAATAGTGAGTCTGGCATGTGCTACGTACCTAGTGAATGTTAGCCATCATTAGGTAGGTGTCTGGGATTCCTGCTTTTCTCTTTGAAACCAGGAAAGCCTTAGGAGGAGTCAACTGTCTCTACCTACTCCCCAGCCAAAGCCTCTACTCACCTGGCTTCCATTGCAGACACAAACATGGCCAGGATGGAGAACTCAGAAAGGTGGGCACAGCCTACCCTCTTTCAAGATCTTCCTAGGCACTACACCAGCTTACTCTCGTAGGCTCTATCTCACCTCTAATGTATTTTAAACACACCCACCTCTCACCATAAATATAACTTTTTGGCTGTAAAAGAAAAATTAAAAGGTTTTTTGCCATTTTGCTTTTGCAAATTTTTGGCCATGAGTAATTTATTGAGTTTATGGTCACCAATCTTGGGGCATACCCGGAAACTCTTGCACAGTGAGAAAACTCCAACCTATAACTTGTTATCAAATACAACGAAATTTTTATGACTACTAAATTCCACAGTTAATGAAGTTGACAGAATGGTACAGTTTGCATTTAATTAAACATTTACTGATTTCAGTGTTGTGGTTATCTTCTTCGTATTGCAGATCTAATAATAATACGTGCAGGCCTCGAACGTTTTTAGTCCCCTGAAAACCACAGACACACTCGTTACTATGCTGACGATGCCCAAAGGGTCACAGTGCCTAGAGGGAGCCCTGTGGGTCAGGAGACTGCAGGCTTGTGGGAAAAACCATCAGAACTGGAGGAAGAGGAGAGTGCAGCCATTTGTCATGGGACTAGGTCTCCCCTGGTTATTGTCCCAGCAACTGAACCTGGCCTCAGAGCAGCCAACCCTTTATGGGACTTTGAAAAGGACGCCAGAGTGTTCCAGAAGCAAAGCTGTGACTCTGGGTCTCCTCTCTCCTGGCAATCCCCACCATTTCCCGGGGGACTCCATCCCTTCTTGTTGCCTCCAGTCCTTGCCCACATGTAAGGAGACTGTTAAGAGCGTAGGCCGTGGCAGGGGGCACACTGAAATTTGAATTCCTGCACTGCTACTTACTGAAGGGCGGCTTTGCACATGCCAAACGCCTCTAGCATTCCATCATCTGCAAAGTGATGGAAACAATCGACAGGTCTGGATTGGGAGAGGTTCAAAGAGGGACATCCATTAGAGTTTGCAGCACAGTCCTCGGCTCACGGTGGGAGCTCAATAAAACATACTGGTTATTGTTATTATTAGCTATTAATGCAAACATGGCGGTGGATGAGCTCTCCATTTAAAGTTAGGGAAAAGGAAGACCATAGTTGGTGGAGGAAGAGGCTATGACCTGGCAGCGGTGGCCCAGGAAGGTGGCAACAGAGTCAATGCAATTGGTCTCCCACTTCCTGCTTTGGCCTTCCTGTCAGATCCCTGTCATGATAGATGCCCCCAAGAATTTCTGGAGAGGCTCTGCCCCTCTCATGTCGAAGCCTGGTGCTCTGCCCTTCCTCCATAGCATCCATGCTTGGACATTGGCCACCAGTATGAATTCGTTTATGATTTATACTAGGTTACTGCTGAGATGATTTGAGGCAGCTTTCAGATTAAAAAGTGAAAAACACAGCATTGAAGAATAAAGCAGGGACTGATTCCATCTAAAAAAAGCAGAAAAGAGTTGCTACTTTCAGGTACCTGAATTGGTCAGAACGCGTGGCAGTAATCAGGTAATAAAAATGGGTATCCCTATTTGTCAGCTAAAGCAAAAGTGGAAACACGTCGGAAGGCAGAGTTTTTATTTTCTGACAGCAGAAAATACACATCTTCATTCACAGAGACAAAATGTTTCCTGGAAATAACCCCAAGCATGAATTTATCATGAGTCCTTGTATAAAGGACACTGAGTGACATAGTGGGCAATATATTCAATTCTGTTTTCATAAAGACAGAAATGCCATTAAGTTGGTCAGTTTCTCACATCAGGGTTCTTTGAAGACAGAGAGCATAACATTAAATCATAACTCAGAAGGCATTTCTTTAAGGAACTCAGATAATGGAGTCTAGGAGAGACCCCTTTGGGTCCATTCCACAAATATTACTGAGCACTTGCTCAAGCACACATCCATCCATCCATCCATCCATCCATCCATCCACCCAGCAAAGATTTACTGAATGCCAGCCATGTACCAGGTACTCTGAATGGCACTGGTGAAGTTTTCTTGTAAGAGCTGACGCCTGGACTGAGTTTTGAAGGACAAATAGGAGAATGCCACACACAGAAGGAGAGGGGAGCATTCCAGGCAGAGGGAGCAGTGTGCACAGAGGCCCAGAGGGAAGGGAGAGAGAAAGCACGGCTCATTTCAGGAGTGCAGGGGCCTCCAAATGGCTGGAACATGGTGGGTAGAAATTGGAAACACAAGAGTCATGAGAGAGGGGACAGAGGGGCAGGCTGGGAGAGTCTAGCAGAGGGCTTAGATTTCACCAACATCCGGGGAAACATCCAGGGAAGGCAGGAGAGCTGTGAAATCAGGTAAGTGTTTTCAAAGATAACTGGTGGCAAAGAAGAAGACACTTTGGATGGGATAAAGCCAAGTTGGGGGCACCTGTTACGTGGCTGTTATAAGAAACCTGGAAGAAGGATGTGCGGGCCCTGGCTAGAACCTGGGAGCTGTTAAGAAGGCAGAATTTAGAGGACTTGGGAACTGCCTGGATGTAGGGGCTGAGTAAGAGGAAGTCCAGGATGTCCCCCCTGGTTTTTGGCTCAGGAACCACGTGGATGTGGAAATCAGTTCCTGACGTGGGGAACTGGGCAGACAGGCAGATTGTGGGGAGGGGTCAGAAGTAGGTGAGTTCAGTTGGAAGCAAACTGGGGCAGAGCATCCTGTGTGACTTCCAAGAGCCGAGAATGCCAGACAGCACACAAGCACTAGGGACCCAGGAGACCTTCAGGAGAGGGTGGGTCTCTGCCATGGGGAACTCCCCGTCCACTGCGGGGAGAGGGGACACATGAGAAAACCATCAATTACAGAGACTGGAGAGCTGCTGTGCCCCTCCTGCCCGCCCTCCAGCACCCTGGACCACTGTGAACACTGCAGATCCCCACGCTGTGTCTACCTCCCCGCATTTGCCCGCACTGCATCTTTCCTGGAAGGTGCCACTTCTCACCAGCCCTTCTCCCCAGAAGCCATTCTCATTTCCACAGCAGCCTGTATCTCTCCCAAGGTAATTAATTATGCTTTGCTGTGTAACACTCTCCTCAATAAACTATCAACCTCCTGAGGGTGGAGACCATTTGTCATGTCTTATTCTTCTTCATATTTGTTTTCTCAGCATCTAACACAAAGACTGACATGTAGATTAATGTTTGTGACCTGCACAAATGAAGGAAGAGCGAAGAGTAAGCAAATGACAGGATACTGCAGAAAAAAACATGGAGGGCGTATGAGGATATTGCTAGCTGCTATAATACACTTCAATATGCCAGTGGCTTAATGCCATTTGTTAAAGGTCATTTCTCACCTAAAAATCCAATTCAGGTGTCCCTAATTGGTGGATGGCTTTCCTCCATGAAGTGATTTGGCATCCAGGCTTCTTCGATCTTAAGGCTTTGCCATCCCCTAAGGATCCTAAATGCTCTGTGTCCAGCCAGCACATGGAGGTAAAAGGGTGGGCGGGATAAGCCTTTAAGTGACACACACACACACACACACACACAACTTCTTACATTCCTTTAGCGAGAACCTTATGACTGCACCTAGCTGCAAAGGGGACTGGAAAATGTAGTCCTGGCTGGACAACAACTTCTCAGTGATAAATCAGCACTATTAAGACATTTTTGGCTAAATAATTCTTTGGGGTGGAGGGAAGCTTCCTTGGGGCATTGTAGGATGTTTAGCACCATCCCTGGTCTCTACACACTGGGTGCCAGCAGCACACTCCAGTGATGACAACCAAAATATCTGAGGACATTGTCAAATGTCCCCTGGGGGCCAAATCACCCCTGGTGAGTGGTGTCCAGCTATCTGTCCAAGTTGCAAGGGGCATCTAACCCAGCAGAGGGAGTGTATGGGGGCACGGGGTTGTTACACTTGAGCTGACGGATTAGGAGTCATCTACACAGTGAGAGAGAGAGGAATGGTGTTGCAGTCGGAGGGAGCAATGTGAGTGAAGGTGTGGGGGCATGGTTGCCTAGCTGATTGGAGGAACTTCAAGAAGAGATGATAGCCAAGAATAGCCCCTCCCCTGTGCATTCTGACCTCTGACAAGCAGAGGAAACATCTGACCTCTTCTGCCACTGAAGAAAGCTCTGTCTCTTTGTTTCACAAACAGAGAATTTTCTGCAAGAAATGTCAGAATTCGGTGGCCCCAGCCTTTGGTAGTGCTGGAGGAATGGTCCAGACGATGGGTCCTTCTCACGTCTCTCTCCTGGTTGTGGGGCGCCTCACTCAAGTTTGTTCTGGGTTCTTTCTTCCTGAACCCTTTCTGTCACCTTTCCTTGGGAAGCAGATCACTGTCATCACTAAAGTGATAGCCATGCTCTTGGGAAATACTAGCTTCTGTCTGATCGTGCTCATCGTTTTAAAATACCCACTCTCCACTTAGACCCCAGGCTTTTCCTTTGAGCCCTTGCCTTTGCTCCGCAGCACTTCTCTGCAGCCCTGCTCATCCTTCAGTCTCCCTTCCTGCCCTCATTACTTGAGCATCCCATTTGCACACTCATTTGCTCTCTGTCTTTGGGCTTCAGAAGGTTCTTTTATCTTCTTCTTGGGTCAGAATGAAAATTTCAGGGCATCAAGTCGACAGCCCCTACTTGAATCAGGCCAAGCTCTCCAGAGCATCAGGCCTTGTTTTCTTTCTGAAACAAACTCTGATCTTATCTGGATATTGGACTTATCTTAGCAAGTCACCATGCTTCATTGGGCTTTTTTGCAATGTGATATCATGGAGAGACCTTGACTCATGGCTGCCGATTGCTCCTGGGGAAACCAGAAGGGGTAGGCAGGGAGCCAACCCTGGGGGCTTGGCCCAGAGCCACACTCTCCTAGTCTAGAGGGGAAGGGCTGTTATCACTTCTTGGACTCCCACCTCTAGCTTGCCCTGCAAATGTTCCCAGGGCCCCCATCTCTGCTTTTGCCCACATCACTTCCTGCTTGGACTGTTGCAATCAACTCCCAAGTGATCTCCTTTTACCTTGCCCCTTCCTTGGCCATCTCTTCCCTGCAGAGAAGTCAGAGTACATGACAGGCCGGGCCATGTGGCTTCTATTTCCTAGAAATGAAAATTCACCTCTCTGGTCTTCAGGGCCATCCACCTTTTCAGAGTACCTCCTGATAAAGCAGTCACACTCTGCACAGCCTCACAGACATCTCTTTAAATGTATTTTCTGACTGTCATGCATTTCTCCTCGCTCCTCCCTCCACCCTCCACCTGTAATGTCCTCCCTCCTATTATGGGCTGAACTGTGTCCCTCCAAAATCCCTATGTTGAAGTCCTAGCCTCTAGGACCTCAGAATATGAGTATATTTGGAGACAGGTTTTTAAAGACGTAATTCAGTTAAAACTCAACCTGTAAGGTGGGGCCTCATCCAGTATGACTGGTGTCCTTACCGGAAGAGGAAATTTGGACACAGATGTGGACAGAGGGAAGACCCTGTGAAGATGTAAGGAAAAGACAGCCATCTACAACTCAAGAAGAGGCGACTCAGAAGGAGCCAATCTTGTCAACACCTTGATCTGGAGACTTCTAGCCTCCAGAGCTGTGAGATAATAAATTTCTGTTATATCTACCACATAGTGTGTGGTACTTTGTGACAGGGGCAGCCCTAGCAAGTGAATACACCTCGTATTTCTCCCCGCTTAAGATGAAGTCCAAACTCCTCACCATCCCCTAGGAGACCCTGCACCATATGGCTCTGGCTCTATCCCCTCTCTTATCTCTTAGGTGTCTCCTCTTATTCCCCTTGACCCAGACCCAGCCTCCTTCCTCAGTCCCCCTCTCTTTTCCAGGCCTTGTCCTTCCTTTTCCCAACACTTTGCATGGCTGTTTTGTTTAATATTCAATCCCACCTTCAGGGTCACCACTTCATAGAGGCCTTCCTAGACCACCAATTTAAAACATGCCACATGTATTCCTTCTTAAAGCACCATGAACTTTTTCACCATACCATCTTTAATTAGTAACTTTGTATATAATTGTTTATTTATCACCTTCATCAAGTCAGGGACAGTTCACTCGGGTGTATACCTGGCTCAGTGTATGGCATGTAATGATGCTCAACTAATATTTGTTGAGGAAATCAATCTTCACCTTGTCAAAGTCTCTCTCTAGGCCTCAGGGTCCAGCCCCAATCCTACTTCCCTTCTTAAAGTAGCCTTATGATCCCCTACATCCAGGAAAAACTTATTGTCTTGATACATCTCTGTAACATGCCTTTTCTGTCGTGGTGATTAGCACCACCTGACTTTATGGGTTGTGTGAGGGTTTCCATCTCTGCCCCACATCCTCCCACGCTGGACCACACACTGTGCATCTCCGCGTTGCCCACAGCACAGGCTGGCACAGGGCCCAGAGCTCTGGAGGCCCCAGTAAATGTATGTGGACCCAAAATGATCAGAGAAAGGGAGGAATGGTGGAGGAAGTGAGTGGCTGGGCTGGTGACAGGGATAAAAAGGGTGTCCCTGCCCTCTACAGCCCCCAGGGAGAAGGATGACAAATGTCGCATTGCCAGGGAGGGTTCCGGGGTAAACATCAGCTGTGGGTTGCAGCCACTGAGCAAAGTTCTGGGGCTGAGAAAGGCGGGGGGAGTCCACTGGCCTGGAGCTCCAGAATTACGGAGGAGCCCAGAGTCCCCTCTGCTCAGCTGTGGGCTGCAGGGGAGGGCTGGGGCTCTGCCAGCTCCTTTCTCTGGAGGAGCGGGGAAATGCCCAAGCTTAGGAGCCTGGGCTTTCCCCCAGAGAGGGCCCCGCCAACAGCCCCCACCCCTCAAGGCTGCCACCCACTGATGGCCCAGCCAGTCCCTCTCTCTTCTCCAGCACCGGGAAGGCCAAGGCTTGGCTGGCTGAGCCCTCTCTTTTGGGGGCTGGGCTTGGACAATGAGAAGCAAAGAGCCCCCTCCTCGCTGCTCGGGAGACATAAAGCAGGCCTTTCACTGTGGAGTTCTGGCCGCTCTGGTCGGTCCTTGGCAATCAGCGAAGCGGCGTCAGGAGGGGCGAGAAAGCCCCCGTGTAGGGGGTGGGGAGGGGGCCGGACGATTCTGAGGAAGCTCACCGGCCCGGGGCCACCGGGCTGGCTCCCCAGCTGCGGGATGAGCTCATACCGGGAAGCCTGAACAACTTGGGGTGGAGGAAGGAGACGGGCATCACGGAAGCTGGAAGATCGTGGCTCCAGGGGGCAAGTTCTTCTTGGGGAGAAAGGACAAGCGTCTACTCCTCCGGCCCTGTCCACCGCCTTACCCACTCGGGGTCGACAAACCCATAGCCCTTTCTGTGCTCTTCCCCGGAAATTCCCAGGCCCCACCGACCACAGACCATTGCCCCCCGGGCTCGAGGATACCAGAGCTCCGGCTTGCCAACGCCACTAAGCCCCTAGCGCAGCCTCTCCCGGGTGCCTCGGGCAAAGGGGTGGGTGCTCACCCGCTAGCGCCTTTCCGCCGCGGGACGTGCAGGCGGGGACCTCCTCCCAAGGCCCTGCCCCTCCGCGTCCCCCCAACCTCCGACCCCGCCATACCCCTCCTCCCCCCCAGCAGCGTCTGTTCTCTTCCGCCGAGAGTTTGGCGTAGACAGTGAAGGAGCCATCGTGACTGACGGAGAAGCCTAGGAGAGACCAGACTGAGACAGCGACTGAGTTGGGGTGGGGGATGGGGTGGGGACCGACTCTGAGTCCTTGGGGCCTGGCGGCAGCGGCGACTGGGAAGAGGTGGGGAGGGGCTCACGCCATTGGGAGAAACTCGTCTGGTTTGGGTCCATGGCTGGGAGGGGGAGGGTAAGGCAGAAGAAGCAGGGCCCAGTTATTTAATTTTGAGGATAAATTGTACAAGTTACTCTTGTACCGTCCTTCCACCAACCTCATCTACCCCCTCACCCCCCCCCCACCCAAGCGCACGCACGCTCTCCTCTCTCCATCCCGAGGTTTTGCCTTAGGATAGGGGAAGGACCTTACAGAGCCAAACCAATGAGCACCCCCACCCCCACCCCACCCTCCCTCCAGTTCTTAATCCTGGGTCTAAGCACACACATCCTACTCTTCGAATAGGGTAGGAGGCTACTGCCAATGGGGGCTAGTAAGCATCGCCCCCCGGCCCAGATTGCAAGTTCAAAGCCACCACCCAAGATCAGCTTGTAAGAGCCGTGACTTGGGGAACCGCGTCCTTCTTTGGTTACCTTTCCCGAGACAGTATTCCAATTTCCAAACGTGGAAGAGGCGTGTGTGTATGTGTGTGTGTGTGTGGGTGTGTGTGTGTGCACGCCTGTGAGTGCCTGTGTGTCAGTAACACTGTGTGTGTGCGAGCGTGTGTGTACAGGGGGGGTGTATTAATGGGTGATCTTATAAATGGAAACGAGAGGACTGAACTTAAAAGAAACTGGTCAATTGTAAAACAAACAGGAATAAACAACCCTTTAGATGTAATTTGTGGTTTGTCTGGAGGTGGAGGTGGCGCTGAAGAGGAACACCCACCCCCCCAATATTTTTTTCCTTTGCTGCGCCTCCACCCCCAGCATTTGGAGCGGCGAAGAAGCGGCTCCGGAGTGATTAATCCGGGGATAATTCAACCCCCCCGCCCCCCGGCGCGAACCCCGCGAAGCGGGATTGGAGCGAGTCATTTCCGAGAGCGCAGCGCGCCTCTCCCCGGCCGGGCGGACACTTGGTTCATTCCAGCCGCAGAAGCTCAGGGCTCCCGCGTACCGGGATTTTTTCCGAGCAGAAAAAGCTCCAGAGCTCTCCTGACCTCCTTTCTCCTCAGCGGCGAGCTGAGCCTCTCCCTCGGCGCTGCCGGCCGCGCCATGCCGCGCTCGCGGGGACGGGAGCAGGGGCGCTGCGGCTGCCCCGCGGGGAGGGCTCGCGGCAAAGCCGGGATTTCGGCGCTCGTGCCGGGCGCGGGGAGCCGCTGGGGCCGCCCGCCGCCGCCGCCAACGCCGCCGCCGCCGCCGCTGCTGCTGCTGCTGGGCTGGGGGCTTCTCAGCGCCTCGGCCGCCGCGGGTAAGTCCGGCTGCGCCGGGGAGCCGGCGGCCGCCGCGCGCCCCACCCGAGCCCGCTCATCTCCGACCCCGTCCCTGTCCCTTCCTCCGCCCTCCCCCTTAACCTCCCGCCCTCCCAAACGCCCACCCTCCTGTTCATCCTCGCCTCTGTCGCTCCCCATTCTCCCCTCACCCTCAACCGTCCTCACCGCCACCCTCACCACCAATGCTACCCCCAACCCCAGCCGCAACTTGGCGGGTTCCGGCCGGTGTGGGGGCCTGGGAGAGAGACATCCCCGCCCGGGGTTGCGGGGCGCCTGGACCGTGGCTTCAGTTTCTTCAGCCTCCCAGCCCCCAAGGCGCTAGGCTTTCCCCCGATAAACTTTCCTGGAGCCCTCCCCGCCTGCCAATCCTGGTTGGCACACCCGTCCTGGGTGCTGGAGAGGAATGGCGCGCCCCCTCCCCATTTCCGCGTCTGCAGGGTCTGCCCTTCCCTGCCCCCGCCCATTTTCTCCGGACTGAAGCCCCGCGCCCCCGTCAGAGCCGCCCGGAGACTGCGGCCGCCACCCCTCTCCCCAAGTGTCCTCCTCCCTCGGCGCTCTGGGCTAGGAGGGGGTAAGGTGGGTAGGGGTCCCGAGCACGCTGTGCCAGAGGACTCAGGTGGGGGCTGGAGGGTGCGGAGCGACCGGCAGGCAGGGGCGGGGGTTGTGCCCGGGGGCGGGGGAGGGAGTGTCGCCGCCAGGCTCCGCGCCGCCACATTCCCCTCGGTTCTCACTCCGCGCCAAAGTGCCCTTTCCCGCGCCCTGCTGCAGCCGAGCGCCGGGGCTGCGGCAGCGGCGGCGCGGACGGCGGGACTTGCTCCCGGCGACCGGGTCAGGGAGGGGGGCAGGCCCGGCGGGTGCGGGGAGTCCCGGAACTTCGCCGATGTCTGGCTGCAGCTTGCGGACTGAGAAGGCACGCGGACCTTCGAGAGAACCCAGTCCCCACTGGGGACCACTGGCCTTGTCTGGTGCCCTCCCACTTTATCCCCAGCACCTCTCTGAGACTCGGCTCTAGCCACAGCCTAGAAAGTTCCGCGTCCCCGGTTGGGGACGGGTCCAACGGGCGATGCCTGGGGCCGAATTTTCATTTAGCACGGAGGCTGACACCCACTAGGAGAGAAAACCCGTAACACCTGCTGCCCAAGCTTGGACTTAGGGCGCCTTTGGCCTGGAGTCGTGTTAGTTTTTAAAATTTACTTATTTATTTATTTAGTTTTTTTAAATCACTGTCTGAACGTTTGAAGGCTTGGCCTCAGCCCCTCAAAGACCTGGGCCCCCCTTTTGGAAAGTGCGACCCTTCCTTGGCGAGCTCTTAGGTTTGCTCTGGGCTCCAGGATATTGTGAGCCCGTCCCCGCAAATCGTGTCGCCAGCTGCTTGGCCTGAGATGTTAAGGTTGCTGGTCAAAAAGGGCGCCCTGAGCCAGCCCTAGCTCTCCCATCCTTGCTTGACCGGACTTTCTCAGGTTCTGCTAACAGTCATAGCCGCCGACACCCAGAGAGGGGCGCCCGCGGTGCGCGTGCCTCGGAGCTCAGGCCTCGCGCACACCCACACCCACTGGGTGGCTGCACTCTTAACGACGCCGCTGGTCACCCAGACTTGTCACATGGGCGATGGGGGTACCGCTGCTACCGGCTGTGAGGCCTCTCAGACATTTGTCCAGGTGTGGACCCTGCTGTGGCTTAGCAGACCTGAGATTGCCCCTAATACCATCCAACTGGTTTTCTGGCTAGATTTGTCCCTGCCCCCTGGGTATGTCATGCCCTCAGGGAAAGAAAAGGGCCGACTCACCAGAGCTTGCACACTGCTGGGCTGTGCTGGAATCCTGCCTTGTAGAGGTCCAAGGGCTTGAAGCTCTTTGGTCAGCAGAGAACTTGGGGCTGGGGATGCAGAGTGCCTTGGGGGAGGAGGTCCTTGCTCTCTGGCAGGCCTGCTCTGGCTTCCCTGCTCTGGCTTCCCATGCTTGCAGTGCATTTCTTTTTAAACCCTTCCCGCATGTAGATGTGCTGTTTGGCCTTGCAAGCAGCAGAGATTTGGAAACGGGCTTGGTGACAGATGACGGCAGGATTTGGCACATTTGAGGGGGAAGTACATTTATTTTGTGTTCTCCCCACACTGTTGACTTTAAGAGACACTCAGGACTGAGCCATCTCCCTTCCTTGGCCAGTGAAGACTGGATAAAATGAATATAGGATTTGAAAGGGGGAGCCTCCTCACCCCTTTCATCTGTGTCCCACCCCCAGCATCTCTAGAGAGACCTGCTCTCCCTTCTTCTGTTTCCCCTTGGCTTATAAACAACTTAATCTTTAATAGAAAACAGGCCAACCAGACTGCTTGGCCATATTGACCTTTTTGGCTACCATCCCATCTTTCTTTCTCTTTTACAAGTCAACTCTCTTCAAAGGGGTCTTCAACTTGCTTTATCTGCGACTATTCATGCCCTGCCTTTTGGCTTCTGTCCCCAGAACTGAAACTCTCTAGGAAAGATCATGGGTGACCACCCTAATTGCCAAAGCCACCTACTTTTTCTTTCTTATTCTTCCTTTATCTGTGACTGTGAACAATCTGGATTACTTCTTTCCAAATTTCTCTTTTTTGGGCTTCTGGGACACCGTGCTTGGCTGATTGTTCTCCTGCCTCTTGGCTGTTCCTTCCCAGTTTCTAATAGTAGCACTTACTCCCTCCTGAAAGTGTGGTTTCCTGCAGCTTTCCATTCCTTATGCTTTTCCTCATTTCCTTTCACCACTGTCTGGGTGAGCTCATCCAGGCCCATTTCTTCCACTTCCACACTCTGAAGCTTCCAGACAGATCTCTCCTGCCAAGATGCTTCTCCTGATATATGTCTGTTGGCTTCCCAGCCCACAGAAGCTCTGGATCTAAACAGCCCATATATCTGGCTGACTCTTGAATATCTTCACCTAGATGTTTCCCTTCCAAAGCAAACTCATTAGCTCCTCACCTAAACCTCCAGCATTCCCCACGTAGGCTGGTGTTACCTGCAGCCGCCCAGTTACCCAGCCAGGAACCTTAGGGTTGTCCTCAACTCCTTTCTTATCAAGTGGCCGTCAAGTTTTGTCAGTTTCATTCTCTTACTTGTTTTTAAGCCTCGCTACTTTTCTCTGGATTAAGAAGCTCTGAGCGTTGAGAAGGCTGTTACGCTCCCCGTTTCCTTAATAAGTCATTTAAAACAAAGGCAATAGTAAACTGTAAGTATAAGGAATTCCGACAAAGTTCTGATTTTTCCCATGCTAACCACTTCATTGCTTTCAAAAAAAGTCAAATACCAAATTCTTAAAAAAAAACCCAGCAAAAAAACCCCTCCTTTCTTTGCTTGTTTCTGGAGGTCTCTTACAAACAAGAGCACTGACCATCCCTAGTGTCTGATGACAGTACTGGTTGAATTGTATTCAAAGTAGTTATTTATTTGCCTCGCAGATTGAACCGTGAGCTTCCTGAAGGCAAGGACAGTGCTCTATTTCTTTTGGTATCTCCAGCACCCAGGTCAGGACCTGGCATAGAACTGGTGCCTGATAGATGGTGGTAAAATCAGCAGATGATTTATAAAATATTTTTTTTTCTTGGACAGTTTTCTAGGGACTGATAAATGTAAATCAAGGGTTTTGGGGATCAAGGAAGCCAGATGATTTGCCGAAGTAATAAGATGACAAAGGCACCTGATCCCCAGTTGTTTCCCCCACCCCTGCTCCAGGACCAAACGCCACAGACTGGTAAGATAGCATCTTAGGTTCTAGAACCAGTGCAGCAACAAGCCCTGCGTATACACCTGCCTCCACCAAGGAAAGGCACCAGCGTATGGACTTGAATTTCCGTTTTTCATCTACAGTTGAGCTGTGGGTTTATGGTTTTTTTTTTTTTTTTTTAAATTAGCTGACTACAGCAGAGTGTTGACCATATCTGGGGTGACTGTGTGGCTTTGTTGAAGGTGAGGCTAACGTGATGTGTAAGGGCCCTGGAGAACCAGATGGCTGGGGCTCGGCCACTACAAGGTTTGGGTGTGTGCAGGAGAGTCCAGCAGGTGGCTTCAGCGACACCACCTTGCCTCACGAGTCTTACCTGCTTCTGTTTCACACATCATTGTCACGCCAGCAGGATTAAGGGAATCTGATGACTCAGCAGAGTCAGATGTTCCTTGTTGGAAAACTAGCTGATCTTCAGACCTCTCCAAAGCTCAGGTTGCCCACCCACAAAAGGGACTACTCATCTCTGCATTTTGGGAAGGATTAGAAATCAGAAGTGCGACACGCCCAGAACATGCCTATTGAATGTGCCTATTAAGTGGAAGATGGGGCTGGATCAGGAACAAAGGACTGAGGCCAGGAGGTCTATGTGCCCTCACAACATTCCTCTCCACTCTCCCTGCTCAGAAAGCAGTCCGGGTTCCCAGGGGAGTAACACTAACAGCTGATGTGCGCTGAGTCCTCACCGTGTGCTGACACCGTCCCAAGCGCTTGCATGTATTAACTCAGTCCTCACAGCAACCCGGTGAGGCTAGCAATATTATTGTCCCTATTTTATACACAGAGAAGTAGGTTCAGAGAGGACATATAACTTAGCGACACAACCAGTCAGTGGCCACGCCAGGGACTGAAGCCAGGTCTGCCTGATCCTGAATCCTCTACTGGTAATCACATTGTTATCTGATTTCTAAGGAGATCCAGCTGGTGCTACAGTCCTGGACTCTTTATTTGCCCCCAGGCTGCCTGTCTCAGTCCCGCTTTTCCCGTTGGACTGCCCCCGTCACTTCTGCTGTGCTGCTTTTGTGCCCTTGAGGCCTGGATCCCAAACCTCTACCTCTTCAAGCAGCCGTGGTCCATCTGTCTCCCCCACAGCTCTTGGGGGGTGACTGCAAAATCATCCTGGATTTGCTTCGAGTCCTAAACACCCATCTCAGCTGAATTCTGCTGTGGGCTTTCACAACTCCCCAGGGTGGCAAACTCCTCCTGTTGTAAAACTCATCAGGTTGTATGGGAATGCTGAATGAGACAATGCCCGCCTTTATTCCCTAAGGCTCTATGAACTCAGGCGAGCAGAGTGGTCCGGATCACAGCACATAGCAGACACTCAATAAACACCTGTTGAAAGGATCAGGCAGGTTCTTGGAGCCCCAGGCTCCCTTCCTCTCTGACTGCCCTCTTGGGCATTCCCAAGGCAAGGGGCTTGGAGGAGAGGGTAGTGGTGAAGGGGCATCCCCCAGGTGGGAGGCATATGACCAGGTCCTTCTGCATATGACTAATAATAGCTCTCCTTTACTGAGTGCTGGCTGAGTGCTTTATAGACGTGACCATTCAATTCTCACAACAATGCAAGCACTATGATGTCATATTTGAAAAGACTGAGGCTCAGAAATTAAGCCTTTGGCCAAGGTTATAGAGAAGCTAGGAGAGAAGGAGGGATTGAATCTCGGGGCTACCTGATTCTAGGGCCTATCCTTTTAATTCATGAAAAACGTTGGCATTCGGGGTGTGTTAGATGCTGCCTCTACTACTGCGGCTACTCCTACTGCCCACTTGCCTTCTGCAGCAGCCGGTTATAAGAAGAAAAGCTCTAATTCTGTGTCACTCTAGGATGCCACCATATGCATCAGCAGGAGTCTTTCCTCTTTGCTCCTCCCACTGAAAAGAAAACACGACCCCTTAGAACCTGGCCAACTCACCCACTCATCAGCCCTTATCTGTGCTCCTCTTCCTAGAGGGGTAAACAGGGAGGGCCCTCTAGCTCCCTCTAGAGGTGGGAGTATGTCACTGACACTGCCTGTCTTGGGTTTCACTCTGAGTGGGCTATGGCCTCCAAGCCCTCCTCTCTGCCTGCTGCAGAGATTTTCCACGACAGCAGGGGAACATCTGGGTGAACCTGCAAATGGAGGATTGTTTCAGAGTTTTCCACCTCACAGAGACACTGTCTCAGGATTCACTGGCTTTGAATAGAACTTGGCTTTCCCTTGGACCCACAGTAGGCTCTGCAGTGTGGGAGTTTCTCAACTTGAAAATGATGGTTTGGTTCTTAGAGCTCTTTCCTGGCTCTTGTATATTAAGAGAAGCATGAAACTCATATTTATTTTCTTTCTGGATTCTTGGGAGCTCAACCCCCTGGCCTACCTTTTCATAACCTACCTTTAAAGATGAGACTATGTTTGTTTGTTTTTTTTCTCCTGTCCCACCCAAATACACACTTAGCTCTTAGATCTTTGGGGCCCTTTGGCTTTCTTGTGTAGTTTCACATGACATGAAAAGTGGTCATGCCCTAGATACAATCACAAATGAGAACTTTGGCCAAGCAGGGGATGAGAGAGGAGGGGATGAAATGGAAGATGATGGGGTGGGATGGGAGAAATAGGATAATACGAGGTGGATTGAGATCAAGTAGGAAGGAGTGAGTTGGGGTGGGATCAAAAGTGGATTGGGACGTATTGGGATGGGATAGATAGAATGAATTGGGATGGACTAAGGTGGGTAGAGGATTGAAATGGAATAGGACTGAGTAAAATATGCTTGGAGGTGGGATTGAGAAGGTAAGATCTAGAGTATTCAGGGGACTGACTAGGATAGGATGGACTGGAGTGGGGTAGGAATGAGTCAGATGGACTGGGATGGGATGGGATGGGATGGGATGGGATGGGGCGAGTTGGGTTGGGGTGGAATGGCAATTGGGACATGGTGGAGTGGAGGTGAATGTGTTGTGGTGGGATGGGGTGAGAAGGGAGTAAGTCAAGATGTATGGGGGTGGCTTGGCTTGGGTGGGTGAATTGGGATGGGGTGCTGGGAGATGTGGTGGGATTATACAGCCAGTTGAGTGGGCTCCATGAGGAGATGGGAAATGAAAAAGGGCACCAGAAATAAGTTAACCTGCTTTACATTATTGTAGCTCCTGCATCTTCCTCCAGTTCCTTATTTGCCTGAACTGTGAAATTCCCTGCAGGTGGGTAGCCCTTGGTCCCTGCCTTGGTGTAGATCCTAAAATACTGGCAACTCCACTCTCCTGCTGTTAAGGGTCATTCTTCAGGGAGAAATTAGAAGTCCTGTGTAGCCACCACCATGAACCCTATCAGAGAAGTATGCCAGGCACATGCCAGGAGCCCCAGTGCATCCCGTGACAAGCCCAGCATCAGAGAAGGGCACTGTGCCCAGCCTAGAGCTGGTGGGATGCCTGTGCCCACAGAAAGCAAAGCTCTGGGTGGTGGAGGGATTCACCTCTGTGGCCCCCTCTTTGGAGGAGTCTCCCCACTGGAAACTGCCCTTCCCTTTCTACCTATTTGGTTCTGTATTGTGGGAAGGTTTTAAACTGAATTGATCTCTAAGGAGATGTCAATCCTACCCTTGAAAATCATCGTTATGAGGAACTCTTATGATGCTAAAAATAATGTATGTATAGTTAAAACTACTGAGAGTAACAGGATAACTCTTAAAATTTATTTGAGAATCTCCCATGTGGTCTGGAGCAGAAAATAAGAGCTCATATTGCGGCACAAATAGCCCTCCTTCCTCCCTGCCCATGTCCCATTTATACTCAGTTAAGTGCAATTATCATCCAGAAACCTCAAAAAATTGTGTGTCCATCTTCTTGGTTTTCAAATGGGAAATAGAATAAGGTCCATTATTAAGGAGCTCCATCTATTTATTGATTGAAAGTAAGCAAGTGTGACAGTGGTGAGTTAAAAGGGAGATAGCAGAGACTTTGGAATTGAGACCATTTGAGGTACAAGTGTATTATCAGAGACTGCGCAGACATTTTCTGCAGGATGATTGATGGTCCTTTCAGAGATGAGCAAGTGTGGTAGGGTTGACTCAGGCCCCTGGAGGTTCGTCTGTGGGTTGCTGCCTGACTCCCCACCCCAGCCTGAATCTTACTTACCACCTACTGACCCTCACTGCTCCCTCCATTGTCATGTCAGGGGTGGGAGTCAAGGATGGAGAAAGGCTGAGAGATTGGGTGAGGCTCGGTGATGATATGTGGGTGTCTGGCACGTTACTTGGCAATAAGAATGAGGTGAAAGTTTAATGATTCATTTTCAATCCATGGTAAAATTTTCCTGGCTTGAAAACTGCCACCTCCAGGCTGGCATCCCTCCTCCCAGGGACCTGTGTAGCCCTCTTTCCTGGCCCTTGTCATTGGTGCAGTCCTAGAAGGGCTGACCCACAGCAGATCCATGGCTGGAAGGAAAATGTTCTGATACATTTGATCTATGTCTTGAAATTTGACCTGAGAGTCAGGAAACTAGTCCTCCAGCCTTGGTCGTGCCTCTTCATCTCATTTCAACTTCCTGGGCCTGCATTTCTTTCCCTGTAAAATGGGGATAATAATACCCACCTTGTCTATGTAATGCTGGACTTGGAAGCTCTTTAATCAACAAGACAAAAAGGATCCAGAGATTTTAGGATAGGTCACTTGTCTAAGCCCCATCCAATGGGAGATCCTGCCCAGTGGCCAGGCTGGCTTGACACTCTAGGGATGCAAATCTCCTCACTTCTGTAGACAGCCTGCCTGGCTAGGCTTCAGGGCGTAGGGGTAGTAGTGGGTGAGGGAGGATGGACTGGCTGAGCTTCCTGGCCCTGATCCATTCTTACCCTCCAAGTGGCTGATCCTGAGAACTTGAAAGGAAGAATACAGACAATTCCCATTTACCACCCATCAGACGTCTACTGCAGCCTCCCCTCTCCCCGCCCACCCACCCGGGGCAGCATCACTGAGTCCAGTCTCGGGGAGCTGACTGCTGGGACTTCACTTTCACTAACACATCCATCCAGGGGACAAGATTTGCCCTGAGGCCTTTTAACTCTAGTAAGATGAAAACTCCTTGTGTTCGAGGACCACTGGGACTCACATCTCGTGTGTCGGTTTGTTCCAGGCAACATGGAGAGAGGAAAATATTACAAGGATAGTTTTCCCCGTCATGTGGAAGACACTGTCGGGTATTTTTCGTTTTCTGCTTTTTTTTTTTTTTTGAGCATTGCACTTTATGATCATCTGTCTACAAAAGGCTCCTCTCTTTATTTTATTTGAAAACTCTTCTTCCCTTTATCCCCAACCCCAGGATTGTTATTGCCTTCCCCATCAGTAGCCACTCTAATATTATATGTATCTTGAAATATGCATGGATCTTTATAAAATATGTAGGGTTGTTTTGTGTGCCTATGTGAATTTACATAAAGGATAGTAAACTATAAATTTCATCTAATTTCTTGCTTTATTTATTTAGCACTAAGATTTAAGAGATCTAGCCCTGCTCCTTGTCGGTGTCTAGTCCTGCGTTGCATTGAGTTGTGCATCCATCACATTCTGTGAATCCCCTCCCCTGGGAATAGACCCCTGGCTTGTCTGGAGCTCCTCCTGGCTACCCATGAAGTTCTGAAGAACATCCTTGTTCATGCTGTCTTGGGACCCTGCGTGAGAATAACTCTGGGCTATACAAATGGAGGATTGGGATCCCTGGGTTAATGCTGATTTTGCAGTTCTACCATAATGTTTTCCAGAAAGGTTGAGCTAGGGCTCATTTCCACTAAGAGTGCACGAGAGTTTCTGTCTCCCCATGTCATTCATCACCAGTATCTTATATTGTCCACCTTTCTAATTTTGCCATTCTGATAAGTTTAAGGTGCCATCTCATTGTTTTGTTTTATTTTGTGTTTCTCTGATTACTGATAAGTTTGAATATCTCTTGTATGCTTGTTAGCTGTTTGAGCTTCTCATTTTGTGAATTGCTTATTCATATTCTTCGCTCTTTTTGGACGGATAGGTAATTAGGTTTGTTTGTTTGTTTGTTTATTTAATGGAGGTGCTGGGGATTGAACCCAGCACCTCATGCATGCTACGCATGTGCTCTGCCACTGAGCTATACCCGTCCCTCTTCTTTGCCTATTTTAAAGTTGGACTTCCTGTCTTAATTTAGAAAAATTTGAGGTCGATTTGTTGAAGTTCCTCTTATATTCCAGATATTGCCCTCAGTCAGTTTTAGAGGTTACAAAGAATGTCTCCCAATCTTTCATCTGTCTGTTTTGTTTATGATGTCTTTCTTTGGACAGAAATGCTTCATTTTGATGTTGTCAGATCCATCAACGTTCTGTGGAAGGCAGAAATCAGGACATATGGGAGTACTGATGAGCTAAGGAGGAGGGTGGGTCCCCAGGCCCACCGGGGTTCTCCCTCCTACAGGACTGGCTCTCCGTATGGAGGACTTTGAGGAGTCCCAGAGTCTTCCTGTCCATATGGGCTCCCAAATCCTATAGGATGTCTTTCTTCTGGCTCATGGCCCTGTGTTTTCAGAAGGTACCAGTTAAAGTACAAATTAATTACTTGATAGGTGCCACATTTAGAGACTGTGAGGGATTTCTCAGTCCTTTTGCAGGCACCTATGGAGAGTCTGTGCTGGGTCTGAGCTCCCAGATGCACTGGGGACCATAGACAAGCTTCAGAGATGAGGGTATGTAAGAGAGGCAACTACCTGCATGTTCATAGCAGCATTATTCACGAAATCCAAAAGGTGGAAATATCCAACTGTCTATTGACGGATAAGAGGATAAACAAAATGTGGCATCTATATACAGTAGAATATTATTCAACCTTAAAAAGGAAGGCGATCCTACATTCTACAACATGGATGAACCTTGAAGATGTTGTAAGTGAAATAAGCCAGTCATAAAAGGATAAATATTGTATGATTCCACTTATAGGATGTACATAGAGTAGTCAAATCCATAGAGACAGAAAGTAGAATGGTGGTTTCTGGGGCTGGGGGTGTTGAGGGGAATGGGGAGTTTTTGTTTAATGAATAGAGTTTCAGTTGTGCAAGATGAAAAGAGTTCTGGAGATGGATGCTGGTGATGGTTGCACAACAATGTGAATGATCTTAACGCCAATGAACTGTATACTTAAATATAGTAACTGTTATGTTATTTATACTTTGCCATGATTAGAAAGAAAGAGGGGTAACTGTCCAGCCTCAAGGGGTCAGGGAGGGCTCCTAGAGCAAGTGATGTTTAGGTTGAGACTTGTGGGGTAGATAGCAGCGAGCAGGGGGAAGTAGTCCTACAATGGAAACGTATCTACACAGACTCTTGGTTGAGTGGAAGCAAGTCATGTTCAAGGTCTGGGAGAAGTTCAGTATGATGAAGGTCTGCTATCTGAATAAAGACAATGAGGAGTCTGGAGGGTTTGGAGCAGGAGTGTGGCCCGATCGGCTGGGTTGGTGGGTGCAGGTCTCTGAAGGGACAAGGTGACACTGAGGGCAGGGTGTGTATGAGGGCCCTGCTGGGGAAGGCAGATCTGGGTGTGGGTGCTTGGAGCCCATGGAGAGAGGTCAGCCAGAAGGAGACGAAGGCATCCTCTTCCTTCCTCGTTTTTCCTACCCCGTCGCCTGCCTTCCCAGAGAGGGTGAAACATCTGATAGAACTGTCAAAGATCCCTGAAACCCCCGCCACACATCGGGATTGTAAGTCACACTTCTGTTAATCCTGCCTCAGTAAGAACATCCTACAGCTTTCTTCAAGGAAGGAAATAAAAATAGTTAATCTACCTGCTTGGGGATGACTCCACAAGCCATTCCAACATATCTTCTGGTGGGGAGACCTGCTTTATTCTGTCTGGTCCAGGTGCCCCTCAACATTTTGGTCATTCTACCTCCTCCGTTTTGCTCTCTTCTCCTTTCCCAGCCTCTCCATCTATCTCCCATCCCTGTCATCTTCTGCTCCCTCCTTGTGCTGTTACTTCCTCGGTACCAGGACTCTTCACTCCCCACCCCCAGCCTCACCATCAGTTTGAGCCTCTTCCTGAGCTTTGACCCTGTTGCCTCCACCCCTTCCTCACCTAGGACCTACCCTCTCTATGGCCTTTCCATTAACCAGGCCTCAGCCCAGCAGCTGTGTGAATCAGGAGAATGTTCAAGGCATTCAGCTACTCCCATCTTAGGGCCAGTGGTCTGGGTCATTGCAACATTCACTGAGCACCTAGCGCAGGGGCCCTGGCCTGAGGGTCAGGGATACAAATACCATGTAGAACCAAGTGCCTCCCCAAGGACAGTTATATGGGAACTCGAAGGGAGTAGCAGAGGGGGAGGGGTGGCAGGGCAGGCTTCAGTCCAAGAGTGAGTAGGCACCCTTTGGAGGCAGGTAACGTGTGGGTAGGAGGCCCCACGCAGAGGGAGTGGCCTGGGCCAAGGCTTAAGGCAGAGAGCTGTGTTTGGGGGATGTCAAGTTTGCATCTCCCTGCATCTGGATCATCATCTTGGAAGCTGGAGTTTGTCCTAAATTTAGGAAACACTCAGACCCCATGCTGAGAGCTGCACATTCCCCTCCCTAAACCTTGTGACACCCCTAAGAAGGTGATCGTTTTGCGGGTGAGAAAACTGAGATTTAAGGAGATTGAGTTACTCACTCAAGACCATACAGCCAGGGAGGGAGAGAGTCTGGATTTAAACCTAGTCTGATTCCAGAGCCCACAGCCTTAACCTGCTCTATACCCAGGTTTCTCGGTTATAAATATAGATTCCTGGGTCCTCCCCTGGTCTTCTGGGTCTGAGTGTCAAGGAGCAGAGTATGGAGGCTGCATCTCTAACAAGTTCGTGTTATTATAATGATTCACGGTAGGTCTGTCCAGGAACCTCTTAGGCACCCAGGTCTGAGATGGACCTTCAACCATCCACTCCTCTGCTCACCTTGTGATGACCCTGGTCTTGACCTTGCCCAAGAATCAACAGATGAAGGGCTTCCTGCTCCCCTTCCCTGCTCCTTTCCTCTCAGCCTTGCCCTGGTGGAGCTGGGACCTCAGAGGTGACCAGATTAGTGCTGTTGAGATTAGGCCGCCCCCAGAGGAGAGTGGGGAAATGTACTAGCCCCACGGGCCCACATTCACATCCCTAAACTGCTCAGCACACTTAACAGAAGGCCCGTGGGTCAGGGTGGGCCTGACAGCTTGGAGCTCCTGATTCACCACGTCCTTCCACCAACCTCTGATTTGATAGGTGAGAAAGCAAGGCACTCAGGGGAGTCTTATCCTCACTCTCTTGTGTCCTAACTCCTATTATTCCAGATTTAATACTCAAAGAGCAGACACAAAGCACTGAAATGCCGTTTTTGTGGGACCTGTTCGTAGGAGGCAGCTGGCATCTTAGGACTGAGGCAGGGTGGGAGGCTGAGGCGTGTCTGCCCAGCGGGGTCAGGAGAGACTGGGGAGGAAGTCCCCAAGGGTGGGGCCAGGGACTTCAAGTTTGGTCCTGGCTGGAGCAGGACCCAGCCGCCAGGGGAGGCACCCTAGCCCAGTGGAGGGACACTTAGGGAGTCTGTGGTCTCTGTGCGGAGCCAGGGACTCTGCAGGCAACAGAGGCCAAGGGCCGGTTATGCAAATAGGGATGTTCAGACAGGAAGTACGAGACCCTGGGAGTCCAGGAGGAGGGGGTCATGCATGCATTCATTCATTTGGCCAAGGGTTTCTTGGGTTTCAGAAAATGAGGTAAAAGGACTATTAAATAAGTGCCCTGGGAGAAAAAGATTTCGTGATCAGATGAATTTGGGAAACACTAGGCCCATGGTTTCCAGTGTGTGGCCCAAGGTCTTGCTAGGAAGCTTCTTAGAAATGCAGCTTTGCAGCTCTGTCCATAAAGGTCAATGTTTGCCTGGCTCTGAGCGCACAGCTCTCCTACCCCTTTGTCCACGTAAATCCATGCCCCACTGACAAGATTTTGGGTTCTTTTATGCACCTCCCCTGTCCTCAGCCCCTAGGACAGTACCTGGAGGGTGGCAGATGCTCAGTCAATATTTAGTGAGTAAACGAATGCTCATCAGGTGGTCGTCAGGAACAGTTCAACTCCCTGGAAGCCACTTTCTGAGCAGCAGAGAGACAGTGCAGATTTCCTTTCTGTTTTCTGTTGCTGTGCCAGATGATGGTAGATTTCCCAGGGTGAAGGATTGCCGAGAGGTGGGGGCAAGGGGGCGGTGGACATTTTTGATGGAGAGCAATGGGATAGCTGCTCTGGGTCAACCTGTGTTTCAGGAAGATCCTGATGTTGCTGAATCTTTGAGTTGGAAGACATTGTTTAAATTCAATATTTTGAGAAGTGTTAGCCATTAACACCTTAGTTTAAAAAAATGAGCTGATTTGTCTGGAGACATTAGGGTCAGATAGGGTGGTAAAGGGTAGATTTGGGTATATCTGGACCTACCCAATGTCCCCAGGCCTCAGATCTTGAACCCAGAAGTTAATCTGACTCAACCTTGCTCCTTTTTTTCTCTTGATTCAGCTCTTGCTGGCCTCTCCCCTTCAGCTCAGTCCCTGGTGTATCCATCCTGCCCCTGCCTCTGGGCCACTCTGAACCACAGGCTCTATCTTGGGACTGTTCTCATCTCTGGGGCAGCCTCACCCACTTATTCTCCCGAACAACCTTGTTTCCTACATCCCAGGAGAATTGACATTAAGGCTGCATGAACCCTGCTGCTGACTTTGAGTAGGAAAGCTCTGAGGATGCCATGCCCTGCGCTACCCAGGAACACTGTGGCCGTAATTGCATCCTGGCTCCTCATTTCTCTAACCCCTCCCCCTATTTCCTTTCCATTAGCCCAGAAACACACTTTGTTTTCAACTTAAAAACACACTAAACAACACCCCTTCCTTGGCTCTGCACCTGCTTTTGGCTGTCACTCCGTCTCTCTCCTTCTTTCCCGGTCCTGCTTCCTGAGAGAATGTCTGCCAGTGCATTTCTCAGCTCCCGTCATGTCATCTGGCTTCCACACTCCCCACTCTGGGGGAAGTGCTCCAGCCCAGGGCGCCATGCAACTTCCTGTTTCCCAAATCCAAGCCTCTCTCTTGGCTTCTAGACCTTTCTCAGTCTGGCCGCAGCCTGTCTGTTGCCCTTCCGTCTGTCCTGTCGCCTCTTCAGCATCTGACACTGACCTCACTCCCTCCCATTTAAAACTGGCTGTCCTATTGGTGTTTCCAGGTCTTCGGCTTTAGCTGACTTCTCTTTTTATTCTACATTCATTTCTCCCTGTGGCTTTATCCTGCTGTCGAAATGCTGAAGAATCCCCACATTTAGGTGAAGACTTTGCCTCTGAACTCCAGATCCACACACCACCCAGATGGTCCATGGCCCCACACTCAGCAGGCCGTGTACTGAATTCTTCCTTTCTGTTGTCACCTCTATCACATCCCTTGACCCCAGCAATCTGACCATCTCATATTCTTTTGTGACCCATCTCCGTGCATCTTCCTAAGCCAGAAATCTGGGAATCATCCTTGAGTTCCAGCCCTACGCACTCCCTTTCACTCATCAAATCTTGTGGATTCCACCTCCCAAATAGCTCCCCAGCCTTCCTTCATCCTCACTGGTGCTGCTGGGGCTCGGGCCCCACCCTTTGCTCCTGGACACGTGGGACCCAGCATTCTGGCAACAGCAGTGGCAACGGCATGGTCTGCCACATCCATTCTTGTCTTCCTCTAGTTGGTGGCACATAGTTGGGTCAGAGAGGTAAAGAGAGTGGCTTTACTCTCTGGATGGAAGGGGCAGGACAGAGACTGGTGAGAAGCTGGCAGCCCTTGAAGAAGCAGCAAAGACTCAGGCTTTTGGGATGAGGGAGGCTTGGAAGGAGTTTAAGCTGATGTGCCAAGGACACCTGTCCCTAGCACCCCCTCCCTTCTGGGGTTCTGACTGATGGGATATAAGGACAGGGAGTGCTAGTTGAGAGGAAGGGAAAGTCCTGATTCATTTATTAATAGCTGGGCATGTGTCTGATACCCCTCAAAGCACAAGCCTTTGATCCACCATGCTGGAGAGCGTGGCTCAAGTCTGAGCCCCGAGGTGCTTCCATTGTGAGGGTAAATCTTGGCAACTGAGCATGCAGGGTCATCTGCAGAATTAGGACTGAGACAGGGTCTGCAGAGTACACACAGTGCCCCCCTCTGGGCCAGCTCTCAGCATGAGAATGACGGGCCCGATCCACCTGCTGGTTTTAGGTAGGACGGGGGCATCTGGTGGGCATGCTTTGACTTTCAGTTCAGTGCCCCCGCCTGCTGGTAAAACAGGGCCTGACGAGGGGTGAGGAAGGACAGGGCAAGGGGCAAAACTGCCTTCCGAGCCCTCCTTAGCAGAGGGGAAGGGAGACGCCCCCTCCTCTGTGTGCTGAGACCTCCGAGGTGGGGGGAAGGGGCCAAGGCCCCTAAATGTCTCCCTCCCTCAACACAGCCCAACTGTGTCATGACTGGGGATGCTCCCCCATTTTCCGAGTTCCTCCCGAGAAACGTGTATTTCAAGGCACCGTTTCCACCAGACTGCATTTATCAAAAGGGGTGTGGATTCTTTTCCCTATTTTTTATTCCTAAAATACCTCCGTAACTGCCAGTTGTTTCAGTCTGTTGGCCCTGATCCACCCTCTCCCCCTACTTCCCACCCACCCGGAAACAGATACGGGAGACTGTGTCAATGGGCCAGAACAGGTTCACTGCAGAGCCGGGCCTCCTTCAGATCTGCCCCTAGAGTAAGGAGCCCATGGAAAGCCAAGCCCCTCCCTTCTACCTTTCAGCCCTCTGTTTCAGGACCCTAGCCCCCTTCCCACCTTCTTGCGGCCCTGGCCTGCCTTTATTTCCCACCTGTTGTCTGAGTTGAGGTCGTGAAATGTTCACTCGCCTAACTTGGGTGATTCTGATCTTCAGCCCTAGGAAAAAGCATCTTGGGAATTCGCTCGAATTCCCTTTATCTAAGGTTGAGACTATACCCATCCACTCTGCCAAACCCACCTCATTGCACTTCCCCTTCCCTGCCTAGGGGCTAAGTTTCTCATGCAGCAAGCAGAAGGGCTGGGGAAGCTAATGTCTCTTAATTGTCAAGCCTGTGGGGCCCCCAGAGGCCCGCCACTCCATCCCACCAATCAGAATGGACAAAGGGCAGTGTGACCTCAGCTGATTGGGATGAGATCCAGCCCAGAGCAGACACTTGGCATTTATTTGCCTGTGCATTTTGATCGTGGGTAAATGCAGTTTCTGTTAGGCTCTTTGAAGTATTGAAAATAGCTCACAAACTCTCATTACTGCCTTTGAAGACCCGTAGGGATCTGGGAACCCCTGGCAGGGCACGCTGATCTTGTCCGATTCCCCCTCAGTCCCCTCTCCGCCACACCTTTCTTTCCTTGTCAAGTTTGGAACGAAATGAGTGAAGAACACAAGAGGAGTCAAATGGAGAGATCAAGATGTCAGCTCATTACTGGTAGAGCTGATTAGAGAATGTGGCTTTGGATATTGGCTTGTTAATACATCACTCCTGAATAGGAGAAATTTACCCACCCATTCAAGGGGACAAGGAGACAACCTGGGGCCTCCCTGACAGGGGCCAGGCCTGCTGAACTAAGTTTAGGGAGGTGCAAGGTGGGTGGGGCTCAGCTGAGTTTGCCAGGTTCTCCCCGCAAACTCACTAGTTAGACAGGTCGCTCCCCTCCAGCGTGGAGAAGTACGTGTGCTACGGTACTTTGTCCCTTGGGGCATAGAGTGGGAACTCTCTCCCCTCTATGGAGACAGGGTGGGGCGAGCATGTGCTCTCCTACCTGGCCATGGTGGATCTGGGCCAGAGCAGGGCAGCATCCCCTGCATCTGAGGGGAGCTGGGGCAGGTGTGACTTGTCCCACCCACCACCCTCCCACCCAGGAGAGGTGGTCAGAGCCCCGCCTACCTAGGGTGCAGCCATAGATGCTAGCCATCCTTGGAGATTTCTCCAAGCCCTTACCCAGACTGAGATGAGATGTTGACTGAGACATTGATCGTCTGTCCTGCTTATCTCTGTGACATATTTAAATAAGAAAATAAATTGTTCATTTTTCTTTTCCCTTCATTGTCCCCTGGAAGAGTAGACAGAGAATGTGCTTCATCCAAGTGAATTGTTAGGAAATGGGATTGCTGTTTAAAATGCATCTGCTCTGGAGTCAGACCTGATTCTCCTTGGTTAACTCCTTGATAGAAACTGATGTCCGATTAGGGCCGGGCACCAGACATTTGCTTTGCAGATGAACGACCAAAATTGAGTGGAAAATAGGTCCAAAGCAAGAGAAGCAGGTGGGGGGTGACGAGGAAAGTTACTAGCATAACAGTAGCAATGCCAAGACTTCTTCCTTCTTTCCTCCCCTCTCCTTCCTTCCTTCTTGCTTTTTCCCTTCCTTCCACTCATCCAGCCATCCGTGCATCCATTCAGTTTCATGTTGAGCTCCCACTTTGTGCTGGATTCTGTGTGGGGTTCTGGGATCTAGAGGTGATGACATATATGGTGTCTGTACCTTCATCCCCACCCCCTCAGCTTTCATTCTTTCTAATGTATCACCACTGGGGTGGGCAGAATAACCAAATGGAACTTAAATGCAGTGTAATGAGTATCACAGTAGAGTCTAGCACGGGACTGGGATGGGGGTTATGAGAGCACAGAGGAAGGGCAGAAATCCAACCAGGGGCCACCAGGGATGACTTCCTGGGTGTACTTTGAAGGTAGAGCCAGCAGGGTCCAGTGGGAGTCAGTCTGGGGAAGACAGAAAAGAGGAAACGGTGGCTTCTTTAGCTGGTGGCTGTGTTGGTAAAGGGCTGAGGATGCTTCTCGGGGGTGAACGTGTGTTTCCTGAGGAGGGTGCCTGCGAGATTCTGATTCTGTGTTGGGCACATCTCTGTACCCAGTCACTGGGCCACAAACCCCCACTGAGATAGCTTGTGTAGTTATTCCCATTTCATAGAACCAGAAGCTGAGGTTTGGAGGAATGAAATGACTTGCCCAAAAGTCATATAGTAGAGGATGGAGCTGGGACTGCTGCTGCCACACATCACCACCCATGTGGGGTCTCTTGGATGTTTCTCCAGCTATTTCCACCACAGCACACAACCCGGTACCTCTGGAGAGGGTTCAGCACTGACATTCATCACAAACTGTTTTTTTTAAATAATAATGATGATAACATTGTCTTCACATCTGCAGTTCCTACTGTGAGCCACGGTGCCAAGCATTTTGTATGTACCATCTAATTTAAGTCTAACCACAAACTTGTAAGATAGACAGCATTAATTCCCCCATTTTGCAGATGGGCAAACCGAGGCTTGGTGATGTTACTAATGGCTCAAGGTCACACATAGTTGGTAAATGTTGGAGCTAAATTAGACCCTAGGACTCATGACCCCAAAGCTCATGGTGCCGAGCAGCACATTATTTACTTCCTTTTGTACCATTTCACACAAGAATGGAAGGAAGGGGCCATTCTCATCTTGTATCACCTCCTGCACATTTTCCAAGCCTCAGTTTCCTCATCTGTATAAAGGGGACAGTCATCCCTGCCTGCCTTGAACAAGGATGGTAGCAGGTTTACCAGGGCCTTGTGAAGGCCAGATTTCACTGGGCCCATAAGGCGCTTATAGTTGAAATTCAGGGCTCTCGTCTCCAGAGGGCTGGGTGTCTGGGAAGAGACTGAGAGGTCAGAAAGGAGCCATTTGTGGACCTTGGCTCCAGGAACGAGTTGTCTGATCTGATCATTCAAATCCATCACTTCTTGGATGTGCACAGATGTGGAAGTTTACCACTGTCTTTGGAGGCAGACGGGGTGACTGGGACAGGATGACTCCTGTCTCTTCCCCGAAGGCCACACGGCAAGAGGAAGGTGCAGAGTATCTGCTCGGGGACACTTTAGAGCTCACATTGATGGGCCTAGCTCTGTGCAGTGCTGCCGAGGTGGACAGATGTTGTTCCCACCTGGAGGAGCTCACGTTGCCATGGGGAGGCACACATGGAGCACCAGTGTGACACCCAGGAACCCGGCAGTCATCCCTGAAGCTTCCCTTTCTCCTTTCTTCACCTCACTGTCAAGCCACGGGCCAACCCTGTTGGCTCCACCTTCAAAATACAGCCAAGACCCACCCCCTCCCGCCACCTCCATCACGCCCGGAGTCCGAGCCAGCATCTCCTCTGCCTGAAGCTCTGCAGATGCCCCTCTGCAGTTTCCCTTCTTCCGCTCTTGCCTCTTGCCAACCCAGCAGCAGGAGAGCTTTGAACAGTGTCGTCAGATCATTCATTTCCCCCTGCTCAGAACCCTCCGGTGGCTCCCGTCACATTCAGAAATGAGTCAAGGTACTTTCCCCTTCCTTGCCCGTGGCTTCCTGCCTGATCTCATCTCCCCTGAGACTCGTCCAGCTTACTCTGCTCCGGCAGTGGCTCCCCTGCTGTTCATGAGACAAACTGATGGTGGGTCATTTGTCTTGGGCTCAGTGTCCCCAGATGGATAGGCTCAGGGGCTCCAGCTCGGAGGTCGCCTCCTTGGGGAGGCCTCCCGACTCCCTGATCCACAGCTATGCCCTCCTTTTCTTACTCTGCATTGGGTCTCCTCATAGTCCTTTTAACTGCCTGATATGTTATACGTGCATTTCCCCCCATTTACTGTCTGTCTCCTCAAGTAAGTTCAGAGAGCTTGTCCGTTTGCCCCCTGTGGTATGCACAACTCTAGAATAGTGGAGGCTAGAATAGTGGAGGCTCAGTGACTATTTATTGGTTGTTGAATGAGTGAAAATATATAGAGAGAACCAAGGCTTATAGAAGCCCAGAAGGTGGAGCAAACAACTCTATGTGTGGGTGGGTGGGTGGGCGGGGTCACTGGGTGGGTGACGTGGGAGGTGGGACATATAGGAGGAGCAGGCAATTTTCAGGGGAGGAAGAGGGGACGTGATCCCAGGAAGAGCCCCCGGACCTGAAGGGGCCGGCTGTTGACAGGAGCAGAGGAGAAGTCCCGTGTGGAGGGAGTGTGCCTTGTGCTGTAGCTGGGGCTGCACATCGAGCCTGGAGAGGGGCAGGTGTCAGAGGAGGCGGGCGGTGGGGCCGCTTCTTGGGAAGTGATTATGAGCCTGGACCCTAAAGCCAGCCCGGCTGGGTTCACATTCCAGCCCTGCAGGGAGATCTCATAGGTCACCATTTGAGGTGCTATTAAGTCATCACTCAGGACCTCGGAGAACAGCGATGAGGTGTTCTTAGAAGTGCAGGTTGGAGCTTCAGAGAGACCTCAGCTTAAATCCTGGCCTTGCTGGGTACTAGACTGCATGAGAGACTGAATCATCTCTTTCAGCCTCAGTTCCCATCTCTAAAATGAGAACAATAAGCCCTAATTCACAAAATCTTTGTAGGGATGCAGTGAGATGAGGTACATGAAGCACTCACCTAAGCCTGGCCTGGTACTAGGTCATGGTTGCCAAGGCAACGAGCCTGCTGAATCGAGTGGGATCTGGAAGCATTGGGAGACAACTTGCTTTTTAAGCTCTTGGCAGGCCGCAGGGGTTCTCCAGACGTTTACTCGCCTATGAGGGTCAACGCCTTTGCTCAGAGACCCTGCCCTCCGGCCTCCTCTTTCCTTCAGGTCCTTAGAGGGTCATGCTCCCTCCTGCCTCTGGGCCTTTGCACATACTGATTCCTCTGTCTGGACTGTCCCTGCCCCCTTTCACCTTGTTAACCGAGGCTCTTCTCAGCTGAAGGTTCACTTCCGCCTCCTGGACCCTCCCTCTAGATCATTTGCATCGAGCTGTGTTCCTTGCCCTCGGGTAGCTTATCTCAGTGATGACTGTACATCAATCAGGGCATTAACTTATTGTTACCACTTTCCTCCTAGACTGTAGGCTTCAGGAGGGTAGGAACTGTGTCTGGCTTATCTCTAGACATCGGACCGTCCCTGGTGAATAGTAGGTTCTCAATTAATGTGAAGAACGACTGAGGGAAGGTGGAAGGGACACATACAACTGCAGTGATCTGGTCTTATTCTTATCCTGTTCCTTCCCAAGCAAGACTGGGAAGACGCCTTACCCGTGAGCCTAATGGCAGTAGAAGGGATGCCAGTTCTTTTTAAACTTAAAACAACCGCAATAATAAATAGTACATCCTCGGTGCTCTAGTTGTAGTGCTAAGTACGCTGTAGACGTTACTTCATTTAATTGAAACATCGTTATTACTGAGTGAGAAAAGCAAGATGCCGAGAATTGTGTATAATATGATCCAGTTTTAAAAAGATACACAGTGTCAAACCCCCACTATATATGTAAATGTGTATTTGGGAGTAAGTTTCTGTCTGTATATGGTTTTACGAGCCAGAATAAAAATATGGAAAGATGCAAACTAAATTGTTAATATGGGTTACCTAGGGGTGTGTGTTGGCTAGTGGGTAGTTTGGGTAGGTGAGGTGGAGGAGTGAGGGAGAAAAAGCCAAGTGAAGAAAGGGAAAGTAAAAAGTAAAATTGCACTACAAACTCAATATGTATAATCAGATGATACTTAATGTATTCATGCAAGATTATATATAAACGTGTATGTAAAAAGAAATAGAAAACTTGTTCCAGAAAAAAATACTAGCTGCTGG
Organism: Vicugna pacos; assembly: GCF_048564905.1. Classification (NCBI taxonomy): domain Eukaryota; kingdom Metazoa; phylum Chordata; class Mammalia; order Artiodactyla; family Camelidae; genus Vicugna; species Vicugna pacos. The sequence goes on from NC_132999.1 coordinate 43,526,911, forward strand.
CAAGGGTGCGGTGTGATGGGCACTTTTGTAAACTGCTGGTGGGAGTGTAAATTGTTGCAAACTTTCTGGAAAGCAACTCAGCAATACATTATCAACAGCCTTAAAAATATTCGTATGTTTGCACTCAGGATTTCATTTCAAAGAATTTACCCTGAAGAAATAGCAAGAATTGCAGTCAACCATTTCTGTGTAAGACCCACAGCATTTTTTATAACACAGGGGAAAAATGGAAATAAACTAAGTAGCCAACAACCAGAGAAAGGTGAAACAGAATGTGACGTTGAAAACTAAATTGCCCTCTCATGACAGTCCTGTAGACGGGAGTAATTTTATCATCTCCATTCTACCCATGGAGGAAACTGAGACTCAGGGAGGTGAAGCAAGTTGGCCACAGTCACCTGGGAAGTAAGTGGTGCAGCAGGATTTGATGCACTTACAAAAACATAAGAATGCTTGCCTCGTGGATAAGCCTGCCAGCAGGGTGCACATCTGCTGTTCACGTCCTTGTCCTGACCCTTGACACCTTGATCTGGGACCTGTTCAACAACAGTGTGTGGAGGGACCCTCAGAAGGATCATCAAAGTGACTTCACTTTCTTTTTAATGAAATAATCCACTGAAAGCTTTTGGCCAGCCCCTGACATGGAGTTAGCACTCATGATGAACGATGACTTGTAATTCACGTGATCGTCTTTTTCTTGGTTAGAGAAGCAGTTAGGAAATTAAGTCTTTTTCTTCCTTGTCATTCTAGTTTCTTCTCTCTGAGTTACTTTGGACATTGTCCTCTTAGTGGCAGCTGATGGGAGCAGAAGGGGTCAAAGCTTTGGAGTTAGATCTGGGTTTGAACTCTGATATTGCCTTTCAGCAGCTGTGGGATTTCAGACAAATTACTTAATTTCTCTGAGCCTCAGTTTCTCCTCTGAGACTGTTTGTCTGATTTAGAGAATTGCAGTTAAGGTGAAATCAGATGTCAAATAGCAAGTGCCTAAACATAGCTCCTGCCTTGTAGAAGGCGTTGATTAAATGTTAGGGTGTTGTCTTCCCAATTGGAAGACACAGTCTTCAGTTGAAAGCTTGCTGAGTGGCACTGGATTGTGAGTAGTTTTAGGCCAGACCAAGAAGTAAACTGGGCCAGGGGCACAAACATCATGGCTGGGGCTTTATCCTAGGCTAGGGTTCAAGGAGTGGGTGGGGTAGGTGGGAAAGGAGCACGTGGTTATTTGGGCCAAGGATGGGCACTAGAGGTTGCAGGCAGGTTTTGAGCCGGATGTTTTTGCTCATGTTGTTACCTAGAAGTCACAGCTGATAAAAGACCAGTAGGGGAGTCTGGGCATGAAAGAAAGAGGAGGGATGTGAGGTTTGGATGAAGACTTGCTATTGATTTTGCTCAAGTATGTGCTGGGTGAATGGAGCTTGGTAGGCCTTAAGGAAAGTAGCAGGATTTCGATCATCTTTTTTCCCTTGTAAAGTCATTTGACCGTGGTTGCCCCAGTTTCTTGACTTCCAGAAGTATAACCAGGTCCAGGTTATGGAGTGGAATGAAGAGATGCAATTGATGAATGGGTGAGTGGATGAATGAATGGATGGATGAATAGGTTGGTAGGTGATAGTAGGATGGATGGGTGGACGGGATGGATAGCGAGATGGTACTGATGGGCATGTGGGATGGATGAATATATGGATGGGCTATTCTGTGGAGGTGGTGGATGAATGTGTAGATGGCTAGGATGAAAAGAAGGGTGTTGATTGACAAGCTGATAAAAAGGAAGGATAGCTGTGGTAGATAGGATGGGTGAATGGATTGGATGAATAAATGGAAAGATGAATAAATAAATGGAAGGACTGACTTAATAGATTATACAGGTGAAATGTGATGGTTGAATGAAAAGACTGAGGGAATGGACGATGAGTAGATTCATGGGCTGGGTACATTTAAGAGTGTTTGGATAGATGAATGGATAAAAGAAAAGGTCCAAGGATGTATGGATGGAAGGATTGGATAATGGGTGGATCAGGGTTTTCGTAATTTGTTATTCAAACTAACCCATTTGGGGGCTGTCTGGTCAAAAGTGGAGATAAAGGCTGAATGGGAGAATAAAATACATTGGCTTCTTAGGGTGACTGCCTGGGGGTAGGAAACTGAACTCCTCTGCATCATTCTCTTACCAATTCCTGAGATGTCCTTAGTGAAAACTCTTAGTGTATCAGGCCTGGAACACCAACACAGACTGTGTTCACATCCCTGTGTCTCTTCTAATGCACAAACATCATCTTTATTGACTCTGACATGCAAATACGAGATATGTCCACACCAGCATTTACACTCACATGTAATTTGTAATGGAAACAACCTGTTCGTGCTCTGCTGGAAACCAAATGAGATGCAATGGCTAATAGTCCACAGCACACACAGTTGGGTGGGATGGGCCGACAGGAAGGAAAACCAGGTAGCTCAGGGGCCCTTGCCTTGTTTAATCAACGTGGGGTTTTATTCTTTGTTAAACGAGTAATTTATTTTGAAGGCTGCCAGTTCTGTAAAACAGAGTTTTTAGTGGTTCTTGATCAAAGCAGCCTGGGTGGCTGAAGATAAGGCACATGGAGGTCTCTGAGGTTCTGGGTGGGGATCTGAATAGTCCAGGGTACAGTTACCCAAATGGTCTACCTCCCACCCATGCTTCTTTCTCTTACTTGCTCTTTCTCTTTGTTTTAAGTGAATTAGATATAACTACTTTTCAATTACTGTAAAAGTAGTATGTCCTCAGGGCAAAAATACAGACAGCATAGAAAGGCATATGGTGAAAAATCTCCTCTCCCCACTGCAAGTCCCACTTGTTAACAAGTCCCACTTGTTAATAGATTCTTCTGAATTACTCCAGAGATTTTCAAAACACATATGTAGAAATATGACACAAATTCTTTATATCTCACACAAATGGGATTATTCCAGGTATATCAAATACACTCCTGTAACATGTTTTTTTCTCTTAGCAATATCTCTTATGCATCTTTCTGGGTAGGTGTACAGTGATTCATCTCATTCTTACTGATGATTGCATAGTATTCCACAAGTTACCATCAATGACTCAATCTGTCCTTTATTGTTTAGTCTTTTTCTAGTTTTTGGTAATCCCAAATAGCTAAATAAAATAATTGTGTGTGTGTATGAATTTAACATGAATGGTCTAGTCTATAGAATGGATTTTGTGCCTCAACAGGTATGTGAATTTATGTTGATAAAAGTGCCAAATGATATTCAGTTAAATATTATCAATTGTATTTGAGAGTTTTTTGGCTTCTCTACATCTTAGCATGCATCAGAATCACCTAGGGGGCTTGTTACAGTACAGATTTCTAGGTCTGAGAATTTCTGATCCAGTAAATTTCAGGTGGAATAGGTTTGGTACAGGATTGAGAATTTTTATTGCTAACAAGTTTCCAGGTGATGCTGATGTGCTGGTTCAGGAACCACTGAATACCTTTCTAGCAACTTGTAAAAACTTGCCAATCTGATAATATATCATGTATCTTATTATCACATTTTCTTTAATTATAAATGAAATTGATCATCTCTTCATGTTTCTTAGTTATCTTTATCTCTTTTTGTGCAAATTGTCATTCATGGACATTGCTCATTCTTGTGTTCTATGGCATTGTTCATATTTTTTCTTATTGATTTATAAGAACTGTTTGCATAGGAAGGACATTGGCTCTCTATCTGTAGCAGTGTGGCAAATCTTTTTTCCCAGTCTGGAGTTTGTCTTTAGATTCTGTGATTCTTTCTTTTTCTTTCTCTCTCTCTCTCTTTCTTCCTACCTATAGAGGTTCCACATTTTTATGTAATCAAATTTGTCTATGTTTTACTTTTCCAGTTTTGTGTTATACTTAGAGAAATGTCTTTCTCTCTCTAAGATTATATAAAAGTTAGCAATGAATGTGTATTAATGCTTTTTTTTAAATTTCTAATCTAGAGGGCAGCAAGTATTACTATGGCAGTGTAGTAATTACTACCATAATTACTTAATTGAAAATGAAAATGTGAAGTCTTCATATTTCTGAATTAACCTGAAGGGATCTTTTCAGCCCCTTTATCCCTTGGGCCTGTAAGAGAGAAAAGAAACCCCGATTTGATGATTCTCTCCTCTTCAGGCTATTGCTGTGATGCACTGAGATTAAAAAAAAAAAGAGTTTGAAGTTTGAGGGCAAAGTGTGTAGGCTGTTTTCAGACAAACAGATGTTTCTAAAGAGGCACAGAGAGAACTGCGGAGGCCATGAGCGTGAGGGAGCATAGCAAACGAAGCTCCCTCCCCTCCTGACAGACTGGCTGTTGGAGCTCCCCAGGCTTTCCTGTGCACACCCCTGTCCTCGGGCACACCTTCCTCCACTGAGCTGCAAGGCTGCCCATTGGAAAGGAGGACCAGGCATGAGGAATTGTGAAACGTGGCCTATTGCACAATCCATAATAAAGTATGCATCAATAAAAAGGGGCCAACTGAATTAATGGAACCCTCACGATTTTGAAAGGCTTGCCTTTTCCATTATTCAGATAACTTCATGCACTGGGTTTTGGAACAAGTCCTAGGTGCTGGGACAACATCCTTAACCAGCTGCTGTAGTACCGGCCTCGGAGGAACTGACAGCCTAGTGGACAGCTAGATATGGTCATAAGTGATATTTGTAAAAAGGGAGAGAGGTGCTCATAGAAGGTGCCAGATTGTACGAGGGCAGGGCATGTCTTATCCTTCATTCTGTCCTAGGACCTAGCACAAAACCTGACGCTTAGGGGCTTCACCAACGTTCGATGATTGAATGAATGAGTTTAGGGGACAGAGAGGAGGGGGCAGGTAACTCTGCTTGGGGGGTGGGTAACACAGGAGGAGATACTTGAGTCTTAACAGGACAAAATGTAACAGAGAGAAGCGAGGTGGGTCTCTGTGGGTGCCATCCATTGCTCAGCAGTGCTCAGGATGAATTCTACAGTGTCATGTGGCAGGGGAAAGGGAATGTTGACAAAGTCAGGGTCTGCAAGATGGGGCCACTGTGCTCTGCCTGACATGGCTCGTGTTCCAGAGGAGGGCCCTTCCTGTCTGTTGCTCTTCCTCCTTCCAGGTTAAGCACTTGAACCACTTTATCCATGAAGGCACATGCTGCTTGGGAGTGCACTGTTTGTAAGATTTGTCTAGGATGGTCTGCTGTCCTGTACCCGGGGAGCTTGCAGCCTATGGGAAGTTGGCATCCTCCTTGTCCCTTGGGAAGCTGAGCTTGGGTGCTCCTGGTCTCAGCTAGCTCATGGTTCAGGGGACCCCGAGTAAACACCCAGAGATATTTTCAAAAAGTCCTGACATTGCGTCACCATGGGAAAGGGTATTCTGGGCTGAGAGATGAGCCTGTACAAAGACCGGGAGATAAGCCCTGCCCCATTTGAAAAGCAGAAGGATATTTTAGGCCTGGAAGGGAAGGAGCAGCTTGGTGATGGTGGGCTCCCTGGGCCCACCTCTTCCCGCTCTGTGCTGGCTCACAGAGGGCCTGGGCCCGGCAGCTGTGGGTGGGGGTCAGGGGATTTCAACCTGCCCTCCACTTCCTGCAGTTCTTGAGGGTGGGCAAGCCCCTCTCAAGCTGGGTGCTGGGGGTGGAGTTGAGCAAGAAGGTGCAGGATGCTGAGACCAAGTCTGGTCTCTGCTCAGTCCTGGAGAGGGCAGGATGGAGAAATCCCCAGACCAGGCCAGCCTGTGCAAATAACTTGCAAGATATACTCACCCATTTGTTTATTTTTAAAAAAATAAGACATGACCTCTGCCTCTCTCTCCCCCACCACCCCGGTGGAGCAGGCAGAGCTTTAACTGGCTCAAGTACAACTTGGCTGTCATTTGATACCGCTGCTACTAGCTGGCTGTGCCACCTAGGGCAAGCGATTTACTCTCTCTGCACCTCAGTTTCCTCAACCGTAAGGTGGGGCTTTAACAGCCCGTGTCTCTAAGGATAGTTGGGAAGGTGAAACAAGAATGTGCACTTGGAAAGATTCAGCACATGCAAGCGCTTAATAATGTTTGCTAACAAAAACAAAGCATCCAGTGATGAGGTCAGAGGCAGGGGGACACTGGGGGAGGGATGCAAAACTCTGGGCAGAGAAGGACAGGTGCCATGTTGCAAGTGTGCGTTCCCTGAGCACCTACCGTGTGCTGTATGTAGTGGGAGGTACACAAAGGAGAATCACACCATAGCTGTTCTTGAGTCCTAGGTAGGATGGCATTGGTTTATCCTTCAAGCTAGGAAGGAACCAAGTCCTGTGGATGCTCAGAGGTGTGGCCCAGGGAGGGTCTCCTGGAGAGGTGGCCTTTGGAAACCTGGCTCACAAAGAGTTGCAAAGTGGCCTCTGTAGTCAGGAGTCATCAGAGAAGATATCTTGAGAGAGGAGCCGGAGGATGGGTAGGAGGGTAGGAGATGGTGGGGAGGTGGGGAGTGCTTCGGGGTTAGAGGTGGGGCAGGGTAAGTCCTTAAAACCCTCTTTGTCTCTCCCTGGAGACAGTAGCTCCCTGGTGGCTCTGCCTGCTTTCCCCTTTTGCTCACCTGTGTTCATTCTTCACGCAGCAGTCAAAGAGAGATCCCAAAATGTGCAGAATCGGACTAGACCACCCCTCCCCTCATGCACACACAGTTAAAACCATCCCTATTTGATCTGATCTGACCTTGATCCACCCCATCTCTTCTTCCACCGCCCTCCGTGGCATTCTCTAACCCCCAGGAGTGTTGGCCTTCTTGCTGTTACCTTGAAAACAACAGGCTTGTTCCTGTCTCTGGGCATTTCTGCCTATTCTCTCCGCCTGGAATGCTCTCCCCCCCAGATCTACCGTGGCTCCCTCTTACTCTTCCTTTGGGTGTCTGCTCCAGCGTACCACTCTCAGTGGTAGACCACTGCAGGTGAAGCTCTACTACGTCACCTTCATAGCTCTGATCACGCTCACTCTATTCTTTGCTTATTGTTTACTTGCTTCCAACTGTCTCCCAACTAGAAAACAAGCTGTGTGAGGATGTGCGTAGGGGATTTGCACCACCAGTGCCTACAGCAGCCTTGACATACAGTTAGCACTCAATAAATACTTACCAATTGCATGCATGAAAGCACAAGGGTGGGTGGAAGGGAAAGAGTGAGTGGTAATTAATGTTTATTTAGTTCCCTGTGCCTGGCATTTCACATCCATAATCTCATTTAATCTTCCCAGCAGGCCTGTGAGGGAGCTATCATTATCCTTCCCTTACAGAGGAGGGAGCTGAGGCTCAGAGAGGGCGAGCAGGGTGACTAAGGTCACACAGCCAGCAAGTTGCAGAGCAGGGCTGTGGATTCAGGTCTGTCTGACTCTTAGGCTGAGCTTGCTCCTCACTGCCATGCTGCGGGATGCTTGGTGGGCGTGTGCCAGGAGCAGGGCCTGGGCCCGAGCGGTGCTGGACAGTGTGCGTGTCTGCGGTGGTGGGAGCAGTGCAGATTAAATTGTAGCTTTACGGGCTGTTTTATATTCTTCCATACTCAGATGCGTTCTCCTGTGTATGCTAGCTTTGTGTGTAAGCACCATTTCCCCAGACACATACATCCCTCTGCCGCTCACAAACAGCACCAGCGGGAAGAGACACTCAGAGCTTTGCACCGACTCTTCCAGAAGGCCGTGGGGGTCTTGGTGGAGAGAGAGGAGCAGCAGGAGGGCCCATGAGCCCTCCATCTGGGATGGTGGGGCAACAGCCTGGGAGGATGGGGTGTGCAGCCGTGGATTGAAGAGCTGTGTTAGCAAGGGGTGTGTGTGTGTGTGAGTGTGTGTGGTGTGTATGTAGTGGATGTGGATGTTTGGGTCTGCAGATGCCAGAAGCTGGGTGTCCTGAACACCTTGCATGGCCTGGGTCCACGTTCCCAGCTCCCAGTTCCAAGGATGGATCAGGCCTTGATCTTGAAGTTCCTTCCCCCAGTCACCGTCTTCCTGTGCTGGAGAGTTCTCGGGCCAGGACCTCTTAGACCACAACCAGGGTTTTTTCCCCCATCTCCAGTGAGTTTTCTGATGACCCAGGATGGGAGTCTGTGCATGGCAACAGCCAGGGCCCAGCCAGGCCAGCAGCTGCCCAGAGCCCGCCAGGCCGTGTGGGTCCTTGGGGGAGGCGTGGGCCTGGAGCTCCCAGATCAGCAGGATGGGGTCTGCGTCTGTTTGGACTTCAGGCCTCTTTGAGGACCTGGGAATTTGCCTCTTTGAGAACCTGCTGGCTTAGAGCCAGCATAGTTGATGCTTTCTGGGCGGAGGAGGGGGTGAGGGGATACGACCTGAGACCCTGGAGAAGCAGCTCTTCCTGCGGCTGCAGGCTTCAGAGGAGATGTGATTGCTCAGTTCCCACAAGCCTTACAAGCTTTCCCCCTCAGTCTCCTCACACTCAGCCCTTTGAGTGCTCTGAGGAGGAGCCTCAGAACCTCTCAGAGGTGGGGGGGCCGGGCTGGGGGGTGCTGCCTCGGCTTTATTTATGCCTCTGAGCAATCAGCGCTGAGCCTCTAGCAAAGAAGCCCTTGAATCTGTCCAGACTGAGCCTAGAGTCCAAAGAGAACATGGGAGAAATGATGTCCATGGCCTGGAATGGAGCAGAGTGGGGCCAGGGAGCCCTGAGGCTGGCTACTGAGAAGGCAGAGGGACACGCCACTTCTCCAGGGGCCGAACCAGGAACCACAGCCGAGGGCAAACTGAGGTCGTGGCCGGCCGGGGCTGGGCAGAGGGGAGCCCAGGAACCAGCAGGCACACGCGGTGGGTGGGAGGATGGCAACACCCCGCCAGCCGTGCGAGGCCTCTTTAGGAGCTGGAGGCCTCCGACCCTGTGACAGTCCCTTTCCTTTGGTATCAAGGCTGGTCCCCACTGTCCCCCTGGGACCCTCAACCTTTAGTCCTCTGCTGCCCCTGCTGTGAACACCCAGCCCAGGGTGAGTTGCACACATCAGTTCGCCGGCTGTAAATGCTGCCGCACTGCATTCTGAGCTCGGCCCAGCTGAATCTGCCTTCAATTGGCTGCCCGGCCAGCTTCCCGCCTTAGTCCTGAGAGTGGCCATTCCAAGACACCAATTCCTGGGTCCAGCCCAAGACGACCTGGCCAGCACCTGCAGAGAACATGCAGACCATCAGGAATGGGCTTCTCCCAAGTCCTACTGCCCTTCCAGCCTGTTCCAGCACCTGTGGCCTCTCCTCCCCTCCCCCGACTCCCCGGGGAAGATGGGGTCCCTCCTGCAGCGCCCCGTCCCCACACCTCTGATCCCCGCTTCTCTCTCCCACTTCTGGGATTTAGCTCTTATCTCCCCGTCCACTGCTCCCATTTTATTTTTCTTCTCCTCCAACTGTACTCTTTGAAGTATGTTCAAAATAAAAGGGGTGCTCTTGTTGGGCCCCGACTTGCTGTGGCTACTGCTCTCTCCTTCCAGGTAAAGCCAGGCTGCTCCCAGTGCCTACACTCAGTCCCTGTTTCTTCCCAATTAACATGCATGGGGCCTGCGTGTTCGGAGACACTGACAGCCTTTGTCACGAGGCCGGGGACCTGTGGCTCCCTCCTCTCGGCTGTCCGTCCGTCTCCATCTCTCTGTTTACTGTTGCCTTTTCTGCTCTGATTTGGTCTTGCTGTGCAGTCACTGCCTCTGTCACTTCCATCCTTTTTTGTCTTTTTCTCTCTTCTTCTGTGTCCCTCTTTCTTGCGCTCTCTCACCGGGTCTGCCTTTGTGTCTTTTTTTCTATCTGCCCAGCTCTCTTCTGCTCATTTGCCCTTTGAGTCCCTGGTTTTCTCAGCCATTGTCTTTCTATCTTTCTACCTTTCACTGGGGTGTTGGGCCATAGACGGTGTGATTGAGGGGGTCCCAGTGGGTCCTGAGATGCCCCCTCAGGAGCCTCTCCTGGGGGCTGGACAGGACAGCGTAGGTCTGGCCGTTCAGGGGCCTGGCACAGAGGCCCCCTCGGAGGCAACGCCCCGCAGGCAGCCGCGGGGCTGGGAGCGAGTCCAGCTCTGTGGATCTGTGGAGGTGTGCACGCAGTGGGGGCCTGGAGTGCCTCCAGTTAGTGTAATTACATTCTTCCTGCTGACACTTCCCACCATGGTCTCAATTGGATGTGACATTCTTATTAAATAACTTCACCAGTAACTAGTAATAATAACACAGGCCTTCCTTCCTGACCTAAATTGCTCGATGCTATTTTGGTGAGTAGCAACAGTGCTGCAGGGCTTCTGCAGAATGGCCTGCCGGATCGCCACCAGCTCACACACACACGCACACACACACAGGTACATGCATGACCGGGCCTGATGGGAAGTGTGCGTGCACCACCTGTGCACAGCCTGCGTGCATGTGCCTGGGAGCACCTGGGGGGCTGCACCCACTCTCCAAACCAGGGAGTCCTGGATGCCTGATGGCCCTGCATCCCTGGCGTGGAGGACTCTTCCTAGCCTGGTTGTCACAGAGTAGAGATTCGACTTCCAAAGGATCTCCTGACTCTGCGTGTCCCTTTCTCTAGCCTGCTCCAGCCCCTCCAGCCCCTGTGCATTCATATCGGCTTTTCCCTGTCTCTAGAGTCTCCTTCTTTCCCTCTTCCTCCAGGTGAAATTGTATTCATCCCTTAAGGCCTGGTGCCTGTGTTTCCTCTTCCGAGAAGCCATCTCTGATTCCACCATAGCAGGATTAGTCACCCCCTGGGTTGTCATGCTTTATTCTGTCTGGTCTGGCGATATATCCTCATTTTGTTAGCTGGATATAGGATTGTCTTTAGAGCAAAAGACCATAATTTATTTAAAGGCAGGGACAGGGTCATAACCATGTCTGATGATGCACCCACACACTCCTGTAGCAAGACTCCCTGAGTATCTCCTGAATGGAAGTGGATATGGGTGTTGGGGGGCTGGGACTGCTAGAAACTGAGAGGCGGTGCTGGTGGGTTTCTTCTCAAAGATGAAGCACTTGCAAGGCTCCTAGTCTTTGTTTTTATTTTCTGTCTTGACAAAAAAAAAAAAAAAAGAAAAAAAAAGTGAGGTGCTCACTCTGGCAGAACAAACAGAACTGTGACTTCAGTTTCACAATTGACGTGGCTGATTTTGTCTGCTTTTGACAGTTCTGTCGTGTTCCTGACAGTTACAATTGGGTTTCTCTCTGGGGCCTCAGGATGATAAGTTGGGACGCCAAGCCTGCCTTGACCCATCGGCAGGGCACAGAGCCCCTTTTGGCTTCTCCCCATGCTGTGCTTGTGCGTTTGGAGTTCTGAGTAAGCCAGGGGAGGCCGGATGGGGAGGACACAAGGCCATGGCAATATGTGTGCGTGACTGTGTGCTGACCCAGGTGGCACCGCGGTTCACGAGCAGTGCCCACCTGGGCTTCCCCAGACCTCCTCCCCACAGCTGCCTAGTCTCTAGAGGACTCCCCTGCCCTCCTGTGCCCTCCCCTTCTTCCCCAGTTCACCCCCTCGTCTGCAGCATGTGTCCCAAACTTGACGTGAGCTTTTGAACAGAAAGGTCATGCTGATTTCTCTCTGGATCCTTAACATGCAACGTGTGACCTCAAGAAACATCAGCGTATGTGTGCTGAGGGCCTTGTGAATGGATGAACGGATGAATGAATGAATGAATGAATGGTTCCGTCTTATATAGTCTGTTGTTTCCTTCCTTGACCCAAACTTGTCTTAGATGAGTGTTGAGTCTGTCTTAGATTTGAATCCTAGGTTCCTTTCTCACTAGCTGAATGATTTTGAAAGGTCCTTTTGCCTTTGAGAATCTGGTTTCCATCTGTAATATCAAGAACAGAATCCAAGCTGCCTGGGTGGTTGTTGAGGTGAAATGCTTGAGGGACCATCTAGTGTGTAGTGGTTAAACCCATGGGTTCTGGACCCAGACTGCCTGAGTTCACATCCTCACTCAGCTACTTCCTAGCTGTGTGACCTCAGGCAACTTAGTCCCTGTGCCTCAGTCTGCTCATCTGTATGTTGGGTAACAATGGTACCTACTTCTGAGGGTTGTTGGGAGGCAAAGCACTTAAAGCACAGCCGGGCATATAGCAAGTGCCCAGGATGTGTGTGACATAGCATCTTTGCTGAGTCACAGCTGAGATTCAGGTATTAAAGCATTTAGGAATCAGGCCACACCCTTTCTAGTGGGGCTCTCTGTCCCCTGGTCAGATATCTTCTTGCATCTCATGGAACAGTCATGAGTGATTGTCCACAACCCTGGTTTGCATGGGGTTTAGGAGTTTCATGAGGAAGAACTTGAATCCTGATCACACATGGGGTTTGGAGACATGTAGACCCAGTCCACTGGGTGGGGGGAGCTCCATGAATATTAAAGTGCTGGGTGAAATAAAGTGGCACCAGAGAGAAAATTCACCGTGAATGAGTAAGGGGCCAGACAGGGCCCCATAGCTTGAAGGTCAAGAGAAGGCAGTGGCTCTCTATCAAGGACAATCAAATACGACTCCAGACATTGCTGAATGTTCCCTAGGGGGTAACATCACCTGCAGTTGAGAACCATTGTTCTACTAGACTGGAGGGGGATGACAGCTCCCGCCCAGCTGGAAAGGGAAGTGAGAAGTAGAAGTCAGGAGGTGGGAACAAACAGGAAAGTTCCTTCCAGATGCCCGAGTATGTTAATGCTCTCACATGTCAGATCAAGGTCGGGCAGTGTCAACACGTGGCTCTCAGCAGACCGGAGGCAGCAGGAGTGAAGTTTCAGTAGCCCTGAGGCTGTTGAGGAAGAGCACAATGGCTGGGTGAGGACTGCAGGGTCCAGAGCAGTGGCCCTGCTTCCATGGGAGGTAGTGCCCTCGGAAAGCCCTTGGAGTGCTGGTTCTCAGCCTTGGCTGCACCACTGCTGGGGTCCCACTCCCAGACATTCTAATATACATGGTCCAGGTCGGGGGCCTGGGCACTGGGAGTTTACAAAGCTTCTCAAGTGCCACGAGGTTGAGAACCAGCAGTTGTAAGCTAGGTTTTGCATCAGCGTCACCTGGAAGCTTGTTAGAAATGCAGATTCTCAGGCCCCACCCAATCTAGTGAGTGCCCAGATGGTTTTTACACTCATGAAAGTTTGAGAAGCACTGACCTGGGGTATAAAAAGTGGGAGAGCTGAGGACCTTTCAGTCCAGCAGGTGGAGTCTATTGATTCCGCACCCTTAAGGAAAGATAGCTACATCCAACTGGCAAGAGCTAGTGGGCATAGTCTCTTATGTTTTCTTGCTGACCCAGAAGGGACCGCGGCAGAGACCCTCAACTGGATGGGCCTTCCCCATCCCTCATACACTGGAAGCTGGTCTGGCTGCGCCCACAGGCCCAACTAAAAGACATCTGCTCATCCTAGTCTGTTCTTGTTTTTCTCCTCCTTTTCTCTGTTTACCAAGAATGACTGTTGCAGGATAGAAGCCTCAGGCTTCAGATGCCCCACCTTGGCCCTCCCCACCCCCACATTCATTCCTCCACTATCCATTATGCCTCAAGTATGCGGCACACACTCTTCTAGACAAAGAGGATTCAGTCATAAACAAGGAAGAAAAAAAAAGTTCCTGCCCTCAGGGAGCTTGCTTGTCTGGTTATTTGCAGACAATGAACAGATAAGTAAATACATAACATTATGTTGGATGGGGATAGTCACTCTGAAGAAAAATAAAGCAGGGAAAGGGAAATTGGAAAGGCCTCTCTGAACATAGGAGGAGTCAGACATGCTTTTTTTCCTTCTAATTGGAAGGGGTGAAATTAAAGTCTCCAATTGATGGTTGTCCCACACTCCTCACATTGCTCTGTGTGTAAATCTTACCCCAACTCCCAAGCACCTCCCACCCTTTCTGTATTATGGTAAAAAACATATAGCCTAAAATTTACCATCTTAACCATTTTGAAAGTGATCACAGTAGCACTAACTATATGTACCTTGTCATGCAGCAGATCTTTTTCATCTTGCAAAGCTGAAGCTCTACCCATTGGACTGCAACTCCCCTTTATCCCCTTTCCCCAGCCCCTGGCAACCACCATTCAACTTTCTGTTCCTAAGAGTTTGACTACTTTAGATACCCCTTATAAGAGAAATTATGCAATATTTATCTTTTTTTGTGACTGGCTTATTTTACTTAGCATAATGTCCTCAAGGTTCATTCATGTTGTAGCGCATGTCAGGAATTCCTTCCTTTTAAAGGCTGAATAATATTTCATTGTATGTATATACCATATTTTATTTATCAATTCATCTGTTTATGGACGGTTAGATTGATTACACTCCTTGGCTGTTGCGAATAATGCTCCAGTGAACATAGGTGTGCAAATATCTTTTTGAGATCTTGATTTCAATTCTTTTGGGTTTATAACCAAAAGTAGGATTGCTAGATCATACGGTGATTCTATTTTTAATTATCTGAGGAACTGCCATACTGTTTTCCATAGCAGCTGCACCACTTTGTGGTCTCACCAACACTGCACAAGATTTATAATTGCTCCATATCATCACCAACACTATCTTTCTTTTCCCCCTAGTGGCCATGCTGGTGGATGTGAGGTGCTATCTCACTGTGGTTTTTATTTGTATTTCCCTGATGATAAGTAATGTTGAGCATCTTTTCATGTATTTGTTGGTAATCTGTTTATCTTCTTTGGAGAAATGGCTTTTCCCGTCTTTTGCTCATTTTTAAATGAGATTATTTAGGTTTTTGTCATTGAGTTGTAGAAGTTCTTTATATATTGTGGATATTCATCCTTTTTCAGATATATGGTTTGCAGGTATTTTCTACTATTCTGTAGGTTACCATTTCACTTTGTCGATTAGTTCCTTTGTTGTGCAGAAGTTTTATCATTTGTCTAGTTTTGCTTTTGTTGCCTGTGTTATGTCTAATAAATCACTGCCAAATCCAGTGTCATAAAGCTTTCCCTCTGTTTTCTTCTTGGAGTTTTATAGTTTCATGCCTTATATTTAGATTTTCAATTCACATTGAGATAATTTTTAATGTGGTGTGAGGTAAGGATTCAAAATCATCTTTTACATGAGGATCTCCAGTTTTCACAGCACCATTTGTTGAAGAGACTGTCCTTTCCCCATTGTGTAGCTCTAGCACCCCTGTTGAAAGTCATTTGACTGTATATGTGAGGGTTTATTTTTGGGCTCCCTATTCTGTTCCATTGGTCTATATGTCTGCTTTTATGCCAGTACCATACTGTTTTGATTACTGTAGCTTTGAAACATGTTTTGAAATAGGAAATATGAAACTTCTGGTTTTATTCTTATTTCTCAATATTTTATTTTTTCTGGCTATTTGAGGTCCTTTGAGATACTGTATAAGTTTTAGGATTTTTTTCCCCCAATTTTTGGTAAAAAAATACTACTGGGATTTTGATAGTCATTGAATTGAATCTGTGGATCGCTTTGGGTATTATGGCCATATTAACAATATTAAGTCTTCCAATCCAAGAACACAGGATAGCTTTCTGTTTATTGCCTTTAATTTATTTCAGCATTATTTTATAGTTTTCAGAGTGTAAGTCTTTTGCATTTTTGTTTAAGTGTATTTCTAATTATTTTATTCTTTCTGATGCTATTGTAAATGAAATTGTTTTTTATTTCTTTTTGGATTTTTATTGTTAATGTATGGAAATACAATTAATTTTTGTGTGTTGATTTTGTATCCTGAAACTTTGCTGAATGTGTTTATTAGTTCTAACAGGTTTGTGTGTGTGTGTGTGTGTGTCTGGGGTTTTAAGTTTTTATGTTCTGGTACATAAAAGATTATGTCATCTGCAAACAGACATAATTTTATTTCTTCCTTTCCAATTTAGGTGGCTTTTATTTCATTTTCTTGCTTAATTGCTCTGGTTAGGATTTCCAGTACTATGTTGAATAGAAGTGGTGAGAGAGGGCATCCTTGCTTGTTCCTTATCTTGGAGGGAAAGCTTTCAATTTTTCACCATTGGGTATGATGTTAGCTGTGGGTTTTTTATACATGCTTTTTATTATGTTGTTGTAATTTCCTTATATTCCTAGTTATCTGTGTGTTTTTATTATGAAATGTTGAATTTTGTCAAATTCTTTTTCTGCATTAATTGAGATGATCAGGTGTTTTTATAACCTTTGTTCTGTTAATGTGATGTATTACATTGATTAATTTTTGTATGTTGAATCTTTCTTGTGTTCCAGGAATAGATCCCACTTGGCCTTGGTGTATAATCCCTTTAATGTGCTATTGAATTCAGCTTGATAGTATTTTGTTGAGCATTTTTTTGCATCAGTATTTAGCAGGGATATTGGTCTGTAGTTTTCCTGTAGTATCTTTGTGTGATTTTGATAGCAGATCAAAATCATAATGCTGGCCTCCTAAAATGAATTTGGAAGTGTTTCCTCTTGGTCAATTTTTCAGAAGAGTTTGAGGAAGATTGGTTTTAATTCTTATTTAAATGTTTGGTAGGATTCTCCGGTGAAACCTTTGAGTCCTAGGCTTTCCTTTGTTGGGAAGTTTTTGATTAGAGATTCAATCTCCTTACTCATTATAGGTCTGTTTAGATTTTTTATTTCTTTATGATTCAGTCTTAGTTATTGCATGTTTCCAGAAATTTATTCCTTTTTTTTCAAGGTTATCCAATTTGCTGACATATAATTATGAATAGAAATCTCTTGTGATCCTTTTTATATCTGTGGCATCAGTTTGAATGTCTCCTCTTTCATTTCTGATTTTTTGTTATTTGAATCTTCTCCCCTTTTTCTTAGTCTAGCTAAGGGTTTGACAGTTTTGTTGACCTTTAAAAAATCTTAGTTTTTTCTTTTTCTATTATTTTCCTATTCTCTATTTTGTTTAATTTTGTTCTACTCTTTATTATTTCCTTCCTTTTGCTAACCTTGGCATTAGCTTGTTATTCTTTTTCTGTTGCCTTGGGATATAAGTTAGGTTGTTGATTTGACTTTTTTTGTTGTTGAAATTTTCTTTTTTAATGAAGACATTTACTGCTATAAACTTCCTTCTTAGTACTGCTTTTGCTGCATCCCATAGTTTTGGTATGTTGTGTTTTCATTCTCATTTGTTTCAAGATGTTTTCTACTTTCCCTTGTGATTTCTTCTTTGACCTATTGGTTGTTCAGTGGTGTGTCGTTTAATTTTGACACATTTGTGAATTTTCCAGTTTTCCTTTTGCTGTTGATTTCCAGTTTCATTTCACTGTGGTCAGAAAATATACTTAGTATGATTTTAGTTTCCTAAATTTGTTAAGACTTATTTTGTGCCTAACATGTGATCTACCCTGAAGAATGTCCTGTGTGTGCTTGAGAAGAATATTTATTCTGCTCTTGTTGAGTGTGGTGTTATGTATATGTTGTTAGATCTAATTAGTCTACAGTCTTGTATTAAAACACCTACCATATTGAACTTCTTTCTGGTTGATCTATCCATTACTGAAAGTGAGGTATTAAAATCTACTATTATTATAATATTGTCTATTTCCCCCTTCAATTCCTTAATATTTGCTTGATGTGTTTGGGTGCTCTGCTGATAGGTGCATATATATTTATAATTATTATATCTTCCTGGTGAATTGACCCTTTTATCATTATATAGTGTCCTTTTTGTGTGTCTTGTGAGAGTTTTTGACTTAAAGTTTATTTTCTCTGATGTAAGTATGGTTACCTCTGCTCTTTTTGGTTTCCCACACTTTCAGCATATGTATGTCCTGATATCTGAAGTGAGTCTCCTAGACAGCATATAGTTGGATCGTGTTGTTTCATCTATTCAGCCACTCTATATCTTTTAACTGGGGAGTTTAATCCATTTACATTCAAAGTAATTGCTGACAGAGAAGGACTTACTATTAACATTTTGTTAATTGTTTTCTGTGTATCTTGCTGTTATTTTTGTCCCTCTTTTCCTCTCTCACTGCCTTCCTGTGTTTTATTTATTTGTTTGCAGTGGCATGCTTTCATTCCTCTCTCATTTTCTTTTGTGAATCTTCCATGGTTACCATGGGGATAACATAAAATATTTTATAGTTAATACAATCTATTTTAAACTGATAACAACTTAACTTCAATCCCGTACAAAAATTACTCCTTTACATCTCTCCCCTCTCCAACTTTATCAATGTCACAAATTACATCTTTTACATTTTGTATCCATCAACTTAGTGGTATAGTAATGGTTATTTTTATGTGTTTATATTTTAAATTCTATACCAGAATTAAAAGTGATTTTTGTACCACCATTTCAGCATTACAGGATTCTTTGTTTCTATATATTTCCATTTACCAGAAGGCTTTATAATTTTGTATGTCTTTGTGTTGCTGTGTTGTGTCCTTTTATTTCAACTTGAAGGACTCCCTTTAGTAATTTTTGTAAGGCAGTGGTGGTGAGCTCTTTCAGCTTTGTTTATTTGGAAAGGCTCTTATTTCTCTTTCATTTTTGAAGGGTAGTTCTGCCTGATATAGTTCTCTTGGTTGGCAGGATTTTTTTTTTTTAAATCTTTCAGCACTTTGATTATATCTTCCCACTCCCTTCTGGTCTGCCAAGTTTCTGCTGAGAAATCCACTGATAGTTTTATGAGAGCACCATTGTTTGTGACTTCTGTCTTGAAGCTTTCAAGATTCTCTCTTTCTTTGTCTTTGACTTTTGACAATTTGATTATAATATATCTCAGTGTGGGCCTTTTTAGGTTCATTCTAGCTGGAGTCTTTTGAACTTCTTGAATTTGAATGTCCATTTCCTCCCTCATATATGGGATTATTTCTTTAGATAAGCTGTCTGTCTCTTTTCTCTCTTCCCCTTCTGGGACTACTATAATACATATATTTGTCCAGTCTGTGATATCCCTTAAGCCCCTTAGGCCTTCTTCACTTTATTCTTTTTTCTTTTTTGTTCCTCTGACTTAATCATTTCAAATGACCTGTCTTTGAGTTCACTGATTATTTCTTCTGTTTGATCAAGTCACCTATTAAATCCCTTTAGTGAATTTTTCAATTCAGTTATTGTATTCTTTAGCTTTTTAGAACCAAAATTTGTTTGGTTCTTTTATTTCTTTAAATAACTTGCCTCTCTGCTGATATTCTCATTTTATTCATGCATTATTTTCCTGAGCTCATGTAGTTGTCTGTCTGTGTTCCCTTGCAGTGCACTGTCTTTAAATGATTATTTTGAATTCTCTGTCAGTAGCTCATGGATCTCCATTTCTTTAAGTTCAGTTTCTGGAGATTAATTTTGTTTCTTTGATTGAGCCATGTTTCCCTGTTTTTCTCTATGTTCTTGTTTATTGTGTGCTGTGATTTGTGCACTTGAAAAAGCAGTCACCTTTCCTCATCTTTATAAACTGGCTTTATACAGGGGAAGACCTCCAATTAACCTGGCTTGAGCCTCTGGAAGCAACTCAAACCTTTTTCAGGGATGTGTCTTCTCTGGGCTTGTGCATGTAGTTTCTCAATTACAGAGCTTTGCCTTTTGCTTTTTAAGGAGCTTGTAATGTCTTGCTCCCTCTGGTGTCTGTGTCACTGTAGGTTCCTTGGTCCTGCAACAAGCCCTGAGCCCTCTTTTGTTCTCTGTGTCCCCTAGGCATCCAACAATGCTGATTCCTTATTTGTACTCCAGGTCAGACAAGACAGAAACCAATTTCTTGGGCAGTTCTCTGAAAATCTGGAGCATTGGACTTATGTTCCCCTCTTCTCGTTCCTTCCCAAGGGAGAGGCTGCTGGTTGGACTGTTCTCAGTTGTGCTGAGCTGTGCTGGCTTGGAGCTATTGTGGTTGGCATGAAATGGCTTTTCTCAATTGTTTCCCCGTGACTGTTTTTGAGTTTGAGCTTGCCTGGGCTACCATGACTTCTTAAGAGGTTTCTGGAGTTCTCATGAAGACTTTTAGGGCCATATATTGTTAAGTTGGGATATCTGTTGGGGAATAAAGCTCAGAGCTGCTTATTTTGCCATTTTGCTGATGTCATTCCTCTGGCCCCTTTTTAAAAGCCCCTCCTCTAGGCACTCTTTCCAAGCTCTGTCCCTCAGCAAAGACCACTGTACTGTAAGGGATGTGAAGGCCTTGCCGGGCCATAATAAATACTCTCCCACCCAACAGTTGACCACGGGGCATGTGACGGTTGAACGTAAGCGTGTTTCTGTTCTGTCTGACCAAGTGCATCCTGTATGGTCTGCATGCTTCAGGTGAACATGTGCTGTTAGCCATTTTAGGGACAGATGTGTTTTGAGAGGATGTTATACTTGTGAGATCTGTCAGGAGTCAGAGGTCCTAGGTACCAGCTCCACCACTCCAATAGATGTGACACTTCTGGTTTCTTTCTAATTGAGCATGATCAGACTCACACTTCCTTCTTGGGAGGTACAAGGAGAAATGGGTACTTCTATATCCTAAGAATCCACATGGGAGTGTCACTGGGAGGCTGCGGGAAACAGAGACAACAGATTTCCCAGCCTATGCTAACATACTGGACCTAAGAGGTGACCCAGCCAGAGCAAAGCTTAGCTCACAGCATTGAGGATGAAGCTGGCTCCACCTCTCATTCTATGTCCCTCTTTCCTCCTTTCTATAAATTCCCTGCCCTTCCCTGTTATACACCTTCTTGTTAGCTGTCACTCAACCAAGAATATTTTCAGGGAAGGGTCAGATTGCCTTGTAGAAGGCTCTAGTAAATATCCATTGAATTGGCTTGAATTCTGTTCTTTCTGTAGCCCCTTGCTACTCCTCAAGCCAGTGTGCTTCATCACAAATCCCCAGCATTGGGACCAAGTAGATTATAGAGGCCCCTACAAGATTTTCCTCTTTATAGATTCTCCCATTAGAAGACCCATTCATTCATTCATTCAACATACACTTTTGATTTTTCTCAAGGCCACCCAGCAGATGGCCTTGGGAATTTCTGCCAGTCTGTGGCATACTGAGACCATTTTGGTGTGCCCACAGAAGAAGGGAGGATTCTGCAGGATTTCTGGAGACCCTTCAGGATCTCTCATCCATAGAACGCGGCAGAGTAGTTCTCTGGGAAGCCCTTTAAGTGACTTCATGTGCTGAGTGTCTGAGGATGGGGCTCTCAACTGGAACAAGGATGCTGCTGGGACAGTAGGCAAGTTGTAGGCAGGGCCTGCCCAGATTAGAGGAGGCTCAGGGTGAATGAAGACCTCTAAGGCCAGCACTGGGGATCTGAGGAAATAGCCTTGGGGATATCTTCTAAGCAGAAGTCTGAGGTCACTGGGGCGAGTTCTGAATCAGATGCCTCGACGTGTCTAGCCTCATCGTGCTGTTCACCATGACTTGCATGCATATGGGTAAGGCGCAACAATGGAGCTGTGATTTCTTTTTGTGGAGATTCTACAAGGAAGTATATTTCTTTGTTACTCCCTGACACAATTTTTAGATTATCTATCTACCCACTCATATATTTTCCCCTCAGTCCATTCAAGTTGAGAGAGTCAAAAAGAGAGAGAGAGGGTTTTAAAAAATTAATTAAAGTCTCTTCTGGGACAAGGCATATCATCTCTATGCTTTCTCTTGGGTCAGGTCAGGGGTGAAGGGGACAGGGCTGTAATGGAATCACATCCAGCCAGAAGCTGGTCATCTCTTTTAGACTCCATGCTACAGCTGGCATATGGCCTGCTTCATCATCTTTCCCTCTTCCTTTCTCCTTCCATCTTTCTTTCCCTCCCCATCTTCCTCCCTTCCTCTGTCTCTTTCATCCCAGTGCAGTGGTAGAGCAGATGCTTTGAGGTATCAGTCTCAGCAGTCAGACAAACCTGTGTTTGAACATCAACTTTCCCATCTATTATTGTATGTGTGAACTTGGGCGAGTTACTTAACCTAAACCTCATTTGTTAAGCAGGGTACAAAGTAATACCTACCTCTTTGGTGTGTGGTGAGGTTTGAAAGAAGTAACGTGAGTAAGGAACTCAGCATTGTGTGTGGCACATAGTCAGTGTCTGATACATGATGGCTGAGATTCCTTTAACCCTGTGCTTGCTGATATATGCTTCCTTTGGCAGCCTTATGCTGGGCCCTCAAAGATATAATGGTGAAAAATGCAGACTTTGCTCTCTGCCCTCGAGCTCATTCTGGTGGAGAGGTGGAAGCAGTGAGCAGTGGCACTCACTCCCCAGCTCTAATTCCACTGTGGGCTGGATCTGTGGGTCTTTGACTCCAGACTGCTTTCAGATAGAGCCACACCAGCTGGTTTGGCTTCCTGAGCCTTTAGAGAGCTGGGCTCATATGAGTTGTGCACTGGATTGTAGTTCATTCATTCCTGGAACACTCATTGCCCTGCCATGTGCCAGGCACTGTTCTAGGCACTTAGGATGCATCAGTGAATAAAACAGAGACTTTGCTCTTGTGAAGTGAATGTTGTAGTGGGAAGAAATAGACAATAAACAATAAACACAGTATGCTAGTAAATTCATAGGATGCTACAGAGTGATACACACTATGGGAGGAAGGAAACACAGAAGAGATGAGGGAGATTGGAGGTTCTAGGGATGGGGAGGTGGGGTGTACTTTTATGAAGAGTAGTCAGGGTAGACACCTTTAGAAGGGAATATTGAGCAAAGACTTAAAGGAGAAGAAGGGGATTGCCTTGTCTGGGGTAAAGAACTTTGCAAGAAGAAGAAAAAGAAAATACAAAAGCCCTGAGGCAGGAGCGTGGCAGCTTGTGGGAGGAACAGAAGGGAAGCAAGCACGGCTGGGGAGGGGTGAGCAAGGCAGGGAATCTCCATGAGAGTGGAGAGTGTCTGCCCGGTGCCTGGCAGGTGGTAAAAGTACGGTGAGTATTGGTTGAATGAATGACTTTTTACTGGCATCTAGGCTGGTCTGAGCTGGGCCAGGCCAGAACTGACCCATTGCTAATTTGCTTGAACAGAGAAGGCTGATTTAAACTCTCCCTTCTGATAGGAACAATTTTCAAATCACCAACAGAGCTCATATAAAATTCAAATGTGCAGTGAAGGAACATCAAAATACAAAGCCCTTTCCTTAACGTATAAAAAGAATGGCACATCTGCTGAGGAGTGGGAAAAACAAAATGAAATTACAGATGACCTATGAATGCCTAATTTAAAGAAAAGTCTGTACTGAACTTCCCCTGTAGCTGCTGTGAAAGTCTCCATGAGTGAGTTCCCAGCAGATGTCCAGTCTGAAGCTGTTGGAGGAATGAAGGGGGTAGGCCTTCTGCAGAGGAGGAGGCTGCACCCAACTTCCGGTGACCACATGCCGTGTCTTCTCTTACTCTGACTTTCAGGATGTCTGATTTTTAGCTCAGGTCTCCCCGCCCCTCATCTCCAGAGAGCTAGTCTCCCACCTGTCCCACTCCTTACTGGCTGCTGAGGATTAAGTGCTAGGAACAACTCAGGAATATACTCCTAAGGGACCTCCCCCTTCTTCCTCACCCCAGGCCTCCTGTGCAATCCATCTTTAGTGTGACTTCTGGTTCTGTCTGGCCTAAAGCTGGAGGATGTTGTCTTAGGCACTCAGGACCTGACTGGAGCTCCCGTGCTCTCTGCCCTCATCTCTGACTGATCTGCTTCTAACCCCAGCTCCCACTCTTTCCTCTGCTTCTTCATTTCTCCACCTCTTTTCTTCCTTTCTCACCTTGTGCAGAAATCCTAGGAGTGGTTGGACAGGCATCCCAGTGGCCCAGGGTCAGGAGAAACAGTCCCTGAGGACGTCAATGGATCAGGACCATGGATAGGGATCTTTTGCTCTATGCAGCGCAACCATTCACTTGGGTCAGCTGTCTCAGGGCATCTACATGAAGGTGACCTTGAGACCCCCTTTATCAGACAGAGGGGTGGGGGCCTTAGTGACTAAGGGACTTAATCATATCCCTTGCTATGAAGTGGCAAATTAAGAACCCAGGCTTTCAGATTCTTTCCATTGCACCATGTTAGGTTCCCCACTCCCCATTTTTTAAAATTAATTTTCAAATATGGGTCACATGAGACCAAAGGGCTTGAGGTTGCCTCTGTCCCTTAGAGATGAGGTTCCACCATGGATGTGTGTATTAGAAGAAAAATAGCAGCCATGAGCTTTTGATGGATAAAGAAACAAATGAAAAGGAAAAAAACAAAAGCGCAGATGACAACTGGACATGTTCATCTATTTACTCAACAAATATTAACTGAGTGTCTGTGAAATGCCAAACTCCATGCTGGGGAATAATAGTGAATCAGATGTGGTCTTTGCCATCATGAGGCGCTCAGGGTGTTGGAGAGACAGAGACGTAAGATTGGTTTCACAATTTCACAAAACAAGCTTGGTTTTGACAGTTCACTCCTATTTCCCAAGTTATTTTTTTTCTTCCGGAAAACCTAATGGGTGCAGAATTCCCCATGCAGCCTCCCTTCTGATGCCATGCTGAGCCTCACTATAGTGGGCTCAACCCCCAGAAGGCAAGCAGTAGGGCAGAAGCTTAGGAGTTTGAGCTGAAATGATTGCCACTTAACAAAAGGGCTCCCCAAGGCAACCTTCTTTGTCTATCAGAGTGCTTTAGGAAGAGAGATGATTTATCACACCGGCCAAAATGGGCATCTAGTCCCCCACCCCCACCTCCCAATCTGTCCACCCATCCATGGAGTAGACGTTAAGAAGACAAGATATGACACCACGTTGCCTGGGGTTGAGTACTGTTTTCACCACTTATCAGCTGTCTAACCTTGGACAGGTTACTTAACCTTCCTGGGCCTCAGTTTCTTTGCCTGTAAAATGGGAATCATAATAGGACCTATCTAGTACAGCTGTGAAGATGAAATGAGTTAATTAGATGTAAAGTGTGTTAAGACAGCACTTGGCACAGGAAAAATGTTGACTGGTCTATTATTACTAGACTAAACTCCATGAGGGCAGGGGTATTTCCTGGGACACCGTGACTGCTCCATACTTTTTAAAAAATGAGGAAATAAATGACTTTGCTAAGACCTGAACTGCTGTGTGTGGGCCCTGTCCCTTGAACCAAAGCCACGTCTCAAGTGTCTTCTCAGCTGAGGAGAACTCAGTGATAGCTCCCTATATTTGCTCTGAAAGACCCAGCCGGGAGCAGGGCCAGCCTGGCAGAGACACCTGTCCCCAGGTACACCTGGCCTCTTCTCTTGGTGCTAATCCAGGGACGTAGCACAAGCCCCAGAGTGAGAGGCTCTGCCGTCAGCAATGCAGAGGTACCTCTGCTGGTCCAGGATTCCCTGTCAACATAAGAAACAACCCCTGGCTGGTACTGGCTCAAAATGATGACAGATGAGCTGCATCTATATCACCAGGCAGGGAAAATCATATTTGGTCTACGGTGGTGGCTTCTGTGTTCAGCATGTCCAGGAGAATCAGAGAGCCTGGAGTTAGAATTAGGAAGCTGAATGGCAGGGGATTATTCCCACAGAGCAATTGGATGTGGTACAGGGACAGGCTTGCTGTCTTACCCCTCTCCCATGCATTGTTTTGTGCTTTTGCTGCGCGCATCCCCAGCTTGAGAGGAAGACGGAGACCCTGCTTTGTTTCCATGTCCCTGAGGCACAGCAACTGCGCTAAAGCTCTTTTCACTAAATCCCAGGCTTTGCCCCTGGAGCTGGGTGCAGGGTGGAAACAGGACCGTAGCTCGGGAAGTGTGTCCCCAGATGGTGTGTGGATCTTTGCAGCCCAGCAGAGGGAGGAGCCTGAGCTTTGCTTTCACACTGACCTGGGTTTGAATCCCAGCTACCTCTTTGACCTTGAGCAGGTTCTCAAGCCTTAAGAAGCTTTGGTTCCTCACCTGTGAAGTGGGGGCGGGGTGGGGGAGGGGGCATAACAGCCGTTTCAAAGGGTCATTGCTAATGTTAGGGAAGATGATGTTAGGGAAGTATGTGGATAAATGTTGGTCCCCTTCTCAGACCTGCACAAAAGCACCCATCTTTCTGAGTGTGTATGTGCTCTCTGCTGTTCCCCTGGGATCCAACAGCGAGGTCTCCCTGAACCACTCATCAAGTGAAGACACGGTTAGTAAGATGGGCCATGTCTGTCTGCCTCCTGTACTCCGCTGTGACCTCCTTGAGGGCATAGACCCCTTCCGTTCCGCCCCCGGCCCACTGCAGCCCCCACGCACCCGCCTCCACACATATACAGCCTGGAACAGGCCGCCCTCCCCAGACTTGCTACACGAAAGCTGGAATTTGGCTTGAAACTCTGGGATTCTGGATAGAATCCAGGGCATTTCTAACATGGATGGAGAAAGCTGCATCTTTATTTTCACTAATCTCCTACTGAAACCTAGCATCTCTATTAATCACGCATGTAGGCAACAAAGCACAGCCGTATTAGCAGTACCTGTGAATTTGTCACTGATGAAATCACAGGTATTTTCATAGAACATTCTCGTAGTTGCAGCTATCTAGAAAGAACATTTATGCTTGGAGCTAAAGTATTTATCAGGCCCACTGCTAGATCTTGCTAATAATGCATTAATAAAGGAGCACCTTTACTACTGTATGACGAACTTGGGAAATATTTTGAAAACTGTGTTTCAGTATAACTGACTTCCTTTGTACTTCTGTGTATTTTACTGTATGCATTTATTAAGATCACTTGAGAAGACTTCGCCAGGCTGCAAAAGGGGGCCGTGGCATGACAAAGTGAAGAACATCTAGTCTGGGAGGTCCATGGGTGGGCTTCTTTGGCCTGCAAATCCCCTAAGATGAATGAAAAAGATGGGAGGCTAGGTAATTATGTATATGTGACTTTTGCTCATAGTCAACATTTGGCAGTGTCTGGAGGCATTTTTGGTTGTCCCAACTGGGAGGTGCTACTTGGCATCCAGTTGTTAGAGGCCAGGGATGCTGCGAAACATCTCACATGCACAGGACAATCCCTCACAACAAAGAATTATCCTGCCCCAAACGTCAATTGTGCTGAGGCTGAGAAACCTTGGACTAGACCATCACACATTAATGGAAATTTCTCGGGTTGTTAAGATTTCTAGGGAAAAAAAAATCGATGCACAACTTCATTAGAAACACCTGTGTTAATTGTCTCATCCAACACTTACTGCACATCTACAGTATCTACCAGGAGCTGGATGCTGAGACTGCAGAGAGAAGTCCCACTTGGAGGAGCTCTGGGTGTGCAGCTTAGTAGGATGCGTGACCCAGTAGAGTGGCATGCAAGGTACAGCAATTATGCAAATCTCTAAGGGGGCACCTGTTGTCCAGGCAATGTGCTGGGTGCTAGGGATACATGTGACTGTGACAGAGCATGGTCTCTACCCCTGTGGGATCCACACCTCTCAGGGACACAGACGCTAAATGATGCCATGACGTGTGCTGTGAGTGATGATGGAGATGCAGGGCTCTGGGGGGACATGTGGCAGGATGTGTGCTTGGGTGAGTGTTGGGGTGAGGGCAGTACACCTTCGTACAGATGTCAGTATGGTCTCCTGGGGAGCTGAAGTTTCAGCTGAGACCTAAAAGGTGTATGGGAGTTGGCCGGACGAGAGGATGGGGAAGGATGCTTCAGTCAGAGGGAGCAGCAAGCTTGAAGAGAGAGGGAGCAGAAGAACACGGAGCATCAGAGGAACCACACCAGCCTGGCTGGGCTGGAGTGTCACTTAGGGGAAAGAGTGGCAAGAAAGGAAGCCCGGGAGAGGAGCGGGGGTTGGCTCAGGGGCTCCGTGGGGTGTCTTGTGTGCCGTATTTAGGACTGAGGGCTTTTCCCAGAGGAGCCGTTGAAGGATTTTAAGCAAAAACAGCTGGCTACTTTTGTTTTGTTTTGTTTTGTTTTGTTTTGTTTTGTTTTGTTTTTTGAAAGGCATAGATTGGGAGGGAAGAGGCATGGAATTTGGTGGATGGCTATTGCAGTGATGAGCGAGAGTGAGAGTGAGCAAGTAAGGGGCAGGGGGAGCATAGAGAGTAACTGCCCAGTAAACCAAGGGAGGCTTCTCAGAGGAGGTGCTGTACGAACCTGGAAGAGTGAGTTAGGTTTGCTAGGCTGAAAAGGTAGGGAAAGGGCATTCCAGGCAATGGTCCAAGCATTGCACAGGCCTGAAAGAGCCTGGGGTGTTTGTAGGTGATGGGCTATTTGGTATGACAAGCATAATGTGCAGGGGAGAGGCGCTAAGATGAGGCCTAGTGCCAGCATCTCTATGACCCTTGCCTCTTGTTTGCTCCTAGTGGGTGATGGCAGAGGCCAAAGACACTGTTGCCCCTGCTTCTCCCATCTCTCCAGACCAGGTACCTCTGCAGAAGGCAG
Source organism: Vicugna pacos (assembly GCF_048564905.1). Classification (NCBI taxonomy): domain Eukaryota; kingdom Metazoa; phylum Chordata; class Mammalia; order Artiodactyla; family Camelidae; genus Vicugna; species Vicugna pacos. The sequence continues at coordinate 43,555,076 of NC_132999.1, forward strand.
GCGTAGAGATGGTTCAGAGTCCCACTGTAGACGTGAGGTGTGTGGTCAGCTCTCCATGTGCAGGTGAGACGTCTTCAGTGGGCATGATTTACCCGGCATCTGCAAGGCTCTCCTGCATTTCCTCTCAGGGCAATTTCATTAATTACATTCTTTCTACAAATCCGTAGCTCCAGCCCAGACTGCACTCTCACATTCCAGTCTACAGCCCTAATTGCCTTCTGGCCATCTCTGTCTGGATGTCCCACTGGCTTCTCCAACTAAATCTGTCCAAAAATTGACCTTATCAGTCAATAAATATTTGCAGAATTGAATTGAATTTTCCTGCCAAACTTCTCAAAAGAGCTATCTCCTTAAAATTATCATTATTTGTAGACAACATGATTGTATACCTAAAACACCCAAGGGAATCAACTCAGAAATCTTTAGAATTAATAAGAGTTCAGAAACCCAGTTGGATGCAAGATGAATATATAAAAATCAATAGATTTTCTGTATATCAGTAATAACCAGCTAGAAAAAAATAATGGGGAAAAATGTCATTCACTATAGCAACAAAAAGTGCATAAAATATCTAGGAACAACCTTAACAAGATGTGACGGGACCTATATAAAGAAAAATAGAAACCTTTACTGAAAGATTAGCTGGTATTTATCCATCACGTATAGTGTGTCAGGTGCTGTGCTGAGCATTTAGCAGATATTATCACATTAATCTGTACAAGCATCCTAGCAGGGTATTAATTTTAAAGATGTCGAAATGGAGGTTTCAAGAGTTTACTTAAATTGTCCACAAAGTATTAAGTGGCAAAACTAAAATTTGAACCCAAGTCTTCTTGATTCCAAAACCCAAGCTCTTAACCGTTTCACGAAGCCACCTCCAGAATACACCATACATACACAGACACAGGAAGTTGGTAGGTGCTGTCTGAGTATTATAAAAAGATGTCTTCATTTCACTCATCCATTCATTCCAAAGATACCTACAGAGTGTCTACTGTAGACAAGTACTGGGCTCTGTGCTAGAGATAAAAATGTGAGTAAAATCTCAAGGAGTCTACGGCTGGAGAAGCCACGTACACATATCATCATATATCACCATTGGTGAAGCCAGTGATAGTCACTGGTTCACTAGTTAATTCACTAAGGATGAGCAAGCCAAGGGAGAATACTTGTCATTAGCTTGAGGGTCCCAAGAGGGCTTTCTGGAGGAAGTAACGAGCCTTAAAGTGCCTGGAGTTAGCTGGGTAAGGGAACTAGAGAGAGTATTCCAAGCGCAGAGAGCTGGTTGGGCAATTAATATGCGTGGATCCCTCATTTAACCAGCAACTCTTCTGTGAGCATCACTGTGTGCAGGTACAGGTCCGGGCACTGGAGAGAGGAGGGGAACAAGACAGCTCCCCTGCTCTCATGGAGATTGCATTCTAACTGGGCTGGGGGGTACAGAAAATAAACAAACAGGAAAATAGATGTCGGAGAATGCTAAGTGCTGTGGAAAGATAAGCAGGTACCTGGAGCACTGGTTTGAGAGGAGGGAGGCCTGGATTTTATTTTGAGTGATCTCTGAGGAGGTGGCATTTTGACTCAGGCTGAAGGAAGTGAGGGAGTGGGTCACATAACTCTTGGGGAAGAGCTTTCTGGGCTGAAGCTGGAGCAAGTGCAGGGTCCCAAGGTGGGCGTGTGATGGGCTTAGGCAGCCTGGCTGATGACAGGGATAAAAGGGGGAGAGACAGGAGAGGAGGTCAAGGAGCAGCAAGGTGTCCCTTCAGGTAGGGCTTTTGAGGTATGGCAAGAAATTTGGCTTTTATGTTGAGTAGGATGTGAAGCCCGAGAGAAATCTTTCTAAATGTCAATAAAGGAAAAAATACTATCAAGAAAAAGACAAGTAAATGTGACTGCCTTTTAATCTACATGAGAAATCTAAACCAAACGAAAAGCACACGACAGGTGAAAAACAACATTTGCAACCCAAAATGACAAAAGAGTAAAATCCTGATTCTATAAAGAGTACAAATTGGTAAGAAAAACAATAAGAACTTATGGAATAGGAACATAAAATTTAGATACCTTTGTATGTCAGACATCATAAAATTAAAGGCCAAAATGACTACAAATGTATATGTAGGGCGTGTGATGCATAGAAGATACAAAAATGTAAATCAGTAAGATAAACATCACAATGGAAGATGAGCCAAAAATTTTGTCAGATAGTTCCTCTATCTGGGAGAAATTAAAATGGTCGAGGAAAGTTGAAAAGATGTAAACTCTGAATCACAAGGCGATGCTGAATAGAACAAGATAGCATTTTTTTGCATCTGTCAGGTAGGCAAAAACTTCTCAATAAGATAATACACAATGTTGGCAAAGATGCCTTGAGACAGGCATTCCTAGACGTTGCTGTTGAGAATGTGATTGGTACATGTTTTCTAGAAAGTGTTTGGGCGATCTAGAGCCAAAGCCTCAGAAATCCTCGTACATTTTGACCCAGGGATCTGTGCTTTTGGAAGTCTGTCCTAGGAGAATCATCCAAGAACAAATGCATGAACGACAACCTGAAGACTCTAGCTCTCCAGGATTGTCCTAGAGCCCAGCACAGGTCTTGGCTGTGTTTGGTAGCTGCCTTGTCTAGAGAGAGGCACGGGTGGGAGAAGACAACCCAAGCTGGGTACTGAGAAGGAGAAGCATGGTGTCCTTGGATGAAAATTCACAGAAGCATTCCTGTCTCAGGGCTGGTCACCAGAAGTGAAGAACAGGTAGCCCTTTTCTTGGATGCAATTCAGCATTTCATAGGCATGAAAAGACATCGAGCCTCTTGGGCATGGCCTCCCACTCGACATGAATCAATCTGGTGTGGCTGCTCAGGGTTTTAACTTTGTCAGCTCAGTAACTAACCAACATTTGATTCCAGGGAGACTTCCAAACGAGTCTGGCATCCAGCCCTATCTAACCATCTCCAACGGCACCTGCCACCGAGGTCAGCCAGCTTCATATGGACAATACCCTACAGCCGCCCTCCCCCCACTCCCCCGCCGGAAACCAAAGCTGGACACAGTTCCTGCATAAGTGAACATTCATTCTGGGACTCTGGCCACGGAAAAGCATTTTCCACTGCACTGACCAGCATGCTGTCACCAGACCTTACTAAGAGTCCAGGTCTCATTTATAATGGAAAAAAAACCCCAGAAACAATTTAAATGTTTAGAAATAGGAAGAATGGTTGAGTAAACTGTAGTATAACCATATACTGGAATGTGGTGCATCCTTTTAAAATGCTGTGTATGAATAGATTCAATATCTTGGGAGAAAAGCTCATGTTATAATGTTTACTGAATTGTTGCAAAAGAAAACCGAGAAATGACCTGAATGGCCATCAATGGGGGAGTGGTTCAATAAATTGAGATACATCCATGTGGTGGAATATTACACATTTATATAAAAAAATAAGTTAGATATGTATCTACTGACCTGGAAGGTGTCCCTGATGTATTGTTAAATGAGAAAGCAAGTTGCAGAGAAATGAGCTAAAGTACGATTTCATTTTTAAAGCAAAGTAATACAAACTCTCCCAGAGCGTGGAATGTGTCCATTTGTTTGCATGAATGAGAAGAAGGTTGGAGAGGGACACATACCTGCCTGTTAACTTTGGAAGCTTTGGAGTGTGTGGATGGGGGCGAGATCAGAGATCCATTTGTCTTTTTAATACATCTTTGGCTTGCCTGTATGCATATCCTTGTATATTATAAGTGCACGTTGCCTTTTGTCACGTAAGACTGAAGAATAATTCACTGAAAAAAGAGCCCGCAGAATTACATATACTATATTTTTGCAATGATGTGAAATATGCATGGAACATTTTAGGAAAAAATTAAGAAAATATTAACCGCAATTGCCTCTGGAAGAAAGGTGAGATAGTAATGTTTCCTCTTTTTTATTCTTGCCTCTATTTTCCAAATTTTCTACAAGGAACAAATCGTACACACTATAGTTTAAAATGTAATGGCCTCTGCCGTCTCACTAGCCAATCTTGCCTTTATTTATGACAATCTGGCCTCTATCCACCTTGTCACCCACCACCTGTCTTTACTGAAATTCATGTATCCATACAGCAAATACTTACTGAATTCTAGGCACTGGGGATGCAGCAGGAACCAGGACGGGGCTCCCATTCTCAGCATCCTTACTTCCAATGGAGTCCCTTTCTCCTGTATGGAGCTACCCTCTGGTTCTCCTCCCACCATTCTACCAGCCTCCCTGCTTCCTACTCTATCACTTTTATTGTCCCTATCCGCCAAAGATGTTCCCAGGGGTCTCTTCTGAGCCCCTCTAGTTTCTTTCTCCACAGCGGAAGATACTGTTCAATCCAGGTTCTGAATCAGAAACTGCAGACTCACACAGGCCTGAGAGGAGGCAGCTGTTGGGATGCTGGGGGTGGCGGTGAATGTTGGTGTCAGTGGTTGCCCAGGACACGAATGAGGATGGTCCTTAAGGTGTGGCCCCTGTGGGGTCAATGCTCCATAATCATTCTGGGCATCTCTTTACCTCGGTCGTGCCACATGGAGGTATTTGTTTATACCCAATCTATGATCCAGGCCCCATGGCCCGTCACAGGGTCTAACCTAGAGGAATGAATGCATGAAAGAATGAATGATGTGGTGTGATGACATCACCAGACAGGTTTTAGAGACGTGAGCCAAGTAGATCTGCCAGTGAGGTGAAGTTCAGGAAAGTGAACCGGGGGCTCCACTGAAAGTTGTAGAGATGAGCTTTATTTCCTTATGATTGTAGTTGAGTATTTTTCTGGTTTCTGGGCCACTTATGTCTTCCTTTGTGAACTAACTTGTTCAAGACCCTGACCAGTTTTTCAATTATAGTATTGTTGTTTTCCTAGGATTATTAATAGTTCTTTCTCTATTAAATATATTACTTATCCACAAAACTTCTTGGTGGGCCCTTTGATTTTGTTTCTTTCTTTAACCTACGCATACTTTTTGTATAAAATATCAATCTTATAGTATCTTCCATAGCTTTTACATGCAGAAAATCAGAGTCAGATAATTATTTGGGTATATTTTCCTCTAATTATGTTTTTGCCTTTTTTTTTTAAACTTCTAACTCTTTACTCCATCTGGAATTTGTTTTAGTACATGGTGTGAATTGAGATAATTCTTTTCTCAAACATTTAATTAGTTGACCTTGCAAAGTGTTTTTTTTTCTCATTGATTTTTAATGCTGTCATATACATATTTTAATTTTATGTGGATGTAGGGCTATTCCTGTAATGTTGTTTCATGTTCTGCCTGTCCAGTCTTGGACCACCTCCACATTATTTGCATAAGCATCACTGGTGATTCTTTTAGTATCTTGTAGGATTAGAATGCCACAGTTCTGCCTTTTCAAAAAATAACCGTTGTCTGCGACTGTCCATTTTTCCAGTTAAACTTAGGTATCCTTTTTTACTAAATTTAAAACAGGTCATTGGGCTTTTGATCAGAACTGCATTAAGCTTATAAATTAACTTTTCAATAACTTTTCAAAAGGTTAATATTCTAAATTAACCTTTCAGGAGTTCGTCTTTCCACTCAAGATTATGTTATGTCTCTCCAAGTATTCAAATTTTTTATCCCTCTCTAAAAGTTATTTTTGTACAGTGACTGCCCATTTCTTATTAAGTTTATTTCTATTTATTATATGCAGTTTGTAGTTATCATAAATAAGACCCTTTTTCTTTATGTTTTATCTGTCACCGGCATGTGGAAATGTCATTGATTTTGTGTACTTACTTTGCTTTTGGCTACTTTACCAAAATTTTTTATTAGTTCTAATAGCTTTCTAATTGATTCTCCTGGGTTTCCTGGGTATATTAATATATCATCTGCAAATCATATTTTTGCTGGCTCCTTTCTCGTTTCTTTTTCGTGTGTTGCATGGATTAGCCTTTCCAATAAGGCGTGAAATCTCAGAGGTGATAGTAACATTTCTATCTCATTCCTGATCTTAATCAGGTGTTTCACTGTAAGTGCAGTATGGGTTATTGTTCTAAAATGGATGCTCCATCATGCTAAGGAAATATTCTTTCTCCTACTTCCAAATGCTTATTTTAATCAGGGTTACACGTTTTATTAAATGCTCATTTAGCATTTTTTCAGAAGACCTTAACTGTTTTTCTCTTTTAATGGGATAGTTTGTGCTATCCTTCTTTTTTAAAAGAGATTTTTTAAATAGTAAAGTCATTTTAGAGATTAACTGTCCTTTGTCAGTTAATCCCTAAAGTGGGCTTTAGAAAATTTTAGTGTTGAGTCAGTTTATGTGTATCATAATTAAGAAGGTGGATCTGAAGTGGACCCCTTACGTTTGAATCCCATCTCTGAGTAACAGTGTGACTTGGGCCCCCACCCTTAATTTCTCTTTGCCTTAGTTCTTCATCTGTAAAATGGAGATGATATGAACAGTATCCACCTCATAGGGCTATTGTGAGGATTAAACAAGTTAATTTATATAAAGTTCTTAGACGAGAGTCTAACTAAACACTCACTGAATACAAGCAATACATTAAATGATTGAAAACTTGCCTTGTGTCTGGTACTGAGCTTGGGGTATGGATTTAGAGATAGGAAATCTCAAGGATGGTCTGTCTTCATATGGAGTTTATAGTCTGGTGAGAAGACAGATGCTTATGAATCAATCACATGGAAGCATGGAAATTTGCTTCTATGATAAGTGCTACCAAGGAGAGACACTGGTGTCATGAGAGCATGTAATAGGGCGTGTGAGCTAGTCAAGGAGACACTTGACTGAGAGCTGAAAGATAAATATGCCAAAAAGGTAGGAAAGAGTGTTCTAGGAAGTGAGAACAGCATATGCAAAGGTCCTGTGGCCAGTGCAAAGGACTGAGAAGGGTGGGTTTTTTTTTTTTTGCTAGTTTTATTGAGAAATAATTGACATACTTCACCATATAAACTTAAGGCATACAGCATGATAGTTTGATTTACATGTATTGTGAAGTGATTACCACAGCAGGTTCAGCTAACATTCATTTTCTCATATAGAAACAATGAAAAGGAAAGAAAGAAGACAAGAATAAAGGGAAAAAAAATGTGATGAGAGCTCTTAGGATCTTTTCTCTTAACAACTTTCCCATATATCATACAGCAGAGCTAGCTAGAGTCATCATGTTTTACGTTACGTCCCTAGTACTTATTTATTTTATAACTGGAAGTTTGTATCTTTTGACCAGCTCCCTCCAATTCCCCTTTCTCCCCATCCTTCACCTCTGGTAACCACAAGTCTAATCTCTTTTTTCTATGAGATTTTTTTTTGTTGTTGTTGCTTGGGGTTTTGTTTGCTTGTTTAAATTCCACATGTAAATGAGATCATGAAGTATTTGAATTGTTTTTTCCTGTGTGACTTATTTCACTTAGCATGATGTCTTCAAGGTCCATCCATGTTGTTGCAAATGGTAGGATTTCCGTGTTTTTTAATGATAGTATAATATTCCATTGTGCGCACGTGCACGTGTGTGTGTGTGTGTGTACATATATTTATGTATATTTATTTACCAACTTATTTATCCATTCATCCCTCAATGGACACTTAGGCTGTTTCTATGTCTTGGGTATTGTGAATACTGCTATTATGAACGTGGAGGTGCAGATACCTTTTAGAAGTTAATGTTTTTGTTACCTTTGGATATATTCCCAGAGGTGGAATGCTGGATCATATGGTAGTTCTATTTCTAATTTTTTGAGGCACCTCCATGCTGTTTTCCGTACTGGCCATACCAAATTTACAAACCCACCAACAGTGCACTAGGGTTCCCTTTTGTCCACATCTATGCCAGTGTTTGTTATCCCTTGTCTTTTGGATGACAATCATTCTAACAGGTGTGCTATCTCACTGTGGTTTTAATTTGCATTTCCGTCATGACCCGTGATGCTGAGCATCTTTTTATGTACCTTTTAGCCCTTTGTATATCTTCTTTGGAGAAATGTCTATTCGGGTCCTTTAGAAGGGCAGGGTTCAACTGGAAAAGCTGGTGGACATGAGGCTAAGAAGTCACTAAGGACCAGACCATGCAGAGAGCCTCATAGGTCTACAACTGATTTTTCCTTGTTGAAGAGCATTGAGGAGCCATGGAAGGGTTGATGTAGGTGGGGAAAGGGGAGGTGACCTGATCAGATTTCTGTTCTGAAAAGACACCCCCAGCTGTAGTGTTGGCAAGGACCAGAGTAAATGTGGCTGGCCAATTAGGAGGTTATTATAGCAGTCTAGGGGAGAGAATGATGTGGGGTTAGAGGACGTGGAGATAGAGATAGGGTGATAGGTTGTCCATGTGGCTGTGAAGGAGAGGAAGATGTAAGGACAGGGTAGGGAGGGGCGTCACAAGCCTGAACATCCCAAAGGAGGTGTCGAGTCTGGAGCTCAGAGGGAGGTCTGGCCTGGACTGTGAAGTTGTGAGTCATTGGGGCGCAAGTGGGCAGATCCTCTAGACTGGACAGAGAGGAGGAGAGGCTCCCACACTGAGCCTGGAAAGGAGCCAGAGAAAGAGCAGTGGGGGGAAAGATGGAGAGTGCGGTGATGCGGAAGGAAGCCGGGGACCACGCTGCTCAAGGCATCGTTGCATCACCAGGGCGCCAGGTAGATGAGCGGACTCTCAGGCCCCACCCAGGTGTTGTCCATCAGAATCTGCATTTCAGCCAGGTCCCCAGGCGATGCCTTTGCACAGCGTAGTCTGAGATGCTCTGGTCTGGGCGGTGGGAGGGCTGTTTCCAAAGGGAGGTGCGAGCAACAGCTTTAGAGGCAGCTGAGAGAGAGGTCTGTTAAAATGAAGACTGAACAGTATCCCTCGGACCCATCAGTGACCTTAGTGGACCTGTTTGGGTGGATCAACAGGAGCAGAACGCAGAACTGACAGGGCTGGAAGTAAGGAAATGAAGACCGAAAGTATAGACAGATTGTGTTTTCTAAAAATTCGGCTGTGAAGGGGAAGAGAGTGACAAGGCTGGAGGGAAGTGAGGAGTGGAGGGGGAGCTATTTTCTTAACGATAGAGTCTTGAGCATGTTTAAAATGGGAAAGTTCCAGTGGAGAGGAAACGACTGAACACGTACATATAACATACATAAGAGAGGAACATATATGAGGTTCTTGAAGATTAGGGAGGGATGGGGTCCAAAGGGCACATGGAAGGAATGTGCTTAGATGGAAGGAGCAGAGGTTCATCTAAGACAGTGTGGAGCAGGCTAGACGGATTTGCAGTTGGGGAGACAATGAAACCCCCACTGACGGCTTTCATTTTCTATGGAGAGTGGGAAGAGAGGGCAGGGGGTGGGAGGAGGGGCCTGGAGGGTCAGGAGGCTGTGGAAAACGGAGCAGATTTGAAATCATCATTCTGGCATTTAATGTTGTAAGAGAGGATGTTCCGTCTGGGCTGCTTGCCTTTTAGTTCAAACTCCCTGAGCCTTCGTTTCCTACCTCACAGAATTGTTCTGAGGCTTGAGTACAAGGATGCACATTTTGTCACCTGGACAGTGGCCAGCACGAGCCAGCTGGCACTCAGCGTCAGTCACCCCCCTCCCCTCCCTCTGTGCTGAGCACCGAGCGGTTCTGGAGGAAGCCCTTGGAAAAGTGGGTGAATGACCCTCTAACACATTGCTCCCACCTCTCCGGGAGGTTCTCGGAGTTCTGCCGGCCATACTGAACCACTCCCTTTCTCTTTCCCAGGCCAGAACTGCACGTTCCAACTGCAGGGTCCCAATGGGACGGTCGAGAGCCCCGGGTTCCCATATGGCTACCCCAATTACGCCAACTGCACGTGGACCATCACCGCGGAGGACCAGCACAGGATCCAGCTCGTGTTCCAGTCCTTTGCCCTGGAGGAGGACTTTGACGTGCTGTCGGTGTTTGATGGGCCGCCCCAGCCAGAGAACCTGCGAACCAGGTACCACCCACCCCTTCCCATGCCGACAGCTGGGCCCCGAGCCAGGCTCACTGAGAGGAAGAACCAACCGGCCGGCTGGGATGAAAGGTTTATGGTCATCAACAAAGATCTCTGTTTTATGAGGCCCGCCCTCAACTCCTCTGCTTTCTTTACATTTCCCCACTCCTTTCTCCTGCTTGGAGGTTCCCAGTAGGCAGGATTGATGGGTAGGACATCTGGCAAGTCTAGATAGAATGCACGTAGAGAAATGCAAGTCCTTCTGTTGAAACTGACTTTGCATGCATCTGTGTATATGTCGGTATATCTGTTTGCACACAGAGAAATATATTTTCTTCCTTTGGGCTCAGCAGATGGGAGTTGAAGGCTCATAGTGACTAGGACTTGCATCTTGTCCTCAAAAACCATTAATGCTTTATTGGAATTTGTCTCTGTGTGGTCTTGGCTGTGGATGTAGAATTGGGAATTTGGGGGAAGTTCCCACTGTCTCCAACCCCATGGCAATTGATGGATGAGAAAACTATGAAGAGGGCGAGACATCAAGGAGGGAGACAGGGAAGAAGGCCTCTGCAGAAGGGACAGGCTTTTCTGGGGCAAAGGTAAAGATCCCAGAGTCACAGCCCTCCAGGTTTTGTTGCCCTGGGGGCCTGCCATGCTTCATCACCAGTCTTGTCCTGGTCCTGCCAGATAGGCTTTGGGCTCCCCAGGGAGACAAAGAGTTAATGGTTTACCAGCCAAGCCCTGGGGAGCGTAGGGTGCTAATTGATGGTGCAGTAATGAGCGGTTCCCTGCCAAGCCCTTAACCTCAAGGCTTTGTCCGAGATACTCTTGGAGCAGAGTCACAAACAGCATTCCCAGGACAGCACCAGCCCTCTTCCCGCTCACTCCCTGCCCTCCCAGGCAGTGCGGAGCTGAGACTGCCAAACCTGCAGCAGGGGCGGGCCTCTGGGACTCCCCTGACTAGTAGCCCCTCTTGGACAAGACCAGGCCTGTCCATCCACCCTTGACATTCCACAGTGATTGGCACACAGTAGGTGTTCAGTGAAACTTGGACGTAGGGACTGGAGTCCTCCTCACTGACTCATCCCTTAAATGTTTCATGAATACCTACTACATCCCAGACACTGGCCTGGGTGCTGGGGAGGCAGCAGGGAACAAAACAAAGCCACTGTCTTCCTGGAGGTTACATGCTTACTGGGGAGGCAGGCCTGGACTTGAATGTGTGAATTTAGAGTTCAAGGACATCGGGACTAGAGATATAAAATCGGGAGACTGGGACTGGATAGTACTTAAAACCATGAGCCTGAATGAGGGCCCATGGGAGTGAGTCCCCAGCATCAGATGTCCAGCTCAGGTGACACCATCTGTAGGGCATCCACATAGACGCTTGCTGATGAATGTGGAAGACAGAAAGGCAGATCAGGCCAGGGGGGCAGTTGGTTGGGGTACAGATGGCTGAAGTTACCTTCCAGCTTTCTTTGCTCTTAAGTCAGGGTTCGCGCATGTGTGGTCAGAGCTCTATTTTCTGACACTTGGGTTTTCTGGCTCTGAGAGTGAAGTGTACAAGACCTCAGAGGTGATGATTGCTCTGGCCTGGAAGGGTGGGGGTTTCCATGACCTAGGGAGATGGTCCTGGCAGGGAAGGCCCTGGATGTGTTCCCAGCCAGGGCACAGCCCACGCTGGCCAGCCAGCCATGTTTAATTAAGGCTCCCAGTACCTTCACTAGGCCACCCCTGCTTGGGCCCCTCGTCCCTGTCATCTTCCTGATGTGCTCATTTTGGTTCGTCTCAGAATCTTACACAGTTTTCCCACGCAAGCTCTCTGCCTCCACAGTATCTGAGATCCCATCTCCTTTCTAGCATCTGCTCTGTGCATTTGTGTTTTCTTTCTTTTTACTCAATTGGTCTTGCCGGAAGTTTGCCTGTTTTATGGGTCTTTCCAAAGTTCCAACTCTGGGGCTATCAATTTTATTCCTTTGCTATTATCTAACTTACTGATTCCTTTATCTTTATTCATTCTTCTCTCCCACTTACCTGAGGCTGGTGTTGCTCTTTTGTTGTTTCCATGAATTGAATTAGTTTCACTATTTCTTGTTTGAGAATAAAACCATTAAGAGGCATTTTTCCCTAAGTACAACTTTGACCATATCCCATAAATTTTGATGGATAGTTGATATTTTAGAAACAGTCTCTAATTGCAGTTTTGTGCCTTCCTTCCTTGACTCTATGGGTTTTTTTCCCTCAAATTTTCCAAGTAATATTTTTTATACTCAAGAAATTATTATCTAGTTGTATTGCATTATGATCAGATTATGATTTCTATTTTGGGAAATTTGTTGACTTTTTCGTCTCAGTGTAAGATCATTTTTTGGTAAATGTTCAATGACTATTTGAGAAAAATATACTCTGCAGTTGAAGGGTGAAAAAATTCATGTTACTGATATTGTTTGATTTTTCTAATTTCTTGTTCATTGTCTAAGTGATGTCTGTCAAGGATCAGCAATGTGTTGTCTTCACATTTTCACTATTGTTTTTGACAATTTCTCCTTTTATCCCTAGGTTTATACTCTTCAGCATGTCAGTATTTTTAAACATCAGATCTTCAGAGTGAATTATAGTTTTTTCAGAGTAAAAGTTATCTGTATCCCCCATTTTTTTGCCTTAAATTCTACTTTGACGGCGGTAGTACCACTTTTGCTTTCTTTTGCATTTATTGTCCATCCTTGTCAATGCCTCTATTTTTAATATTTCTATGTCATTGCTTTATACGTATCGCATAGATTTTTGTTTTTAAATCTTTTGTGAAGGTTTTTATTCTTTAACAGAAAAGTTTAATTCACTCAGACTTTTTGGTGATTAACTGCTGTGTTCTTATATAATATTTAATACTTTCTCTTTTTAAGCTTCCTTCCTTACTTTCCTTATTTCCATTTTTTCATCTTTAAGTGCAAGTTTTCTTTACCTCTTCTATGATTTTTATTCCCCTAGTGGTTAATGTTACTTCTTGAGAGCACATTTTAAGCTGTATTTTTCTGTTAACATCCTGTCTAGTGGGTCTCGTTCTTAGGTGTCACCAGTGCTGCATCTTGTAGAAATTCCTTGCTGTTTGTAGCATGTAAGTGCATGTCTCTTTTTCCTAGTTTCCCACCTGGGCATATATAGTCTCTCTTTTTACGTACCTTAGATTATTTCCATGAGAATTTAGGAGGTCAGATTGAAGGAGAGTTTAGAGGAGTTTAACATGTTGTCTTGGCTCTCCATCTTGATCTAGGAATTTCTCTTAAGATTTTTATTCTTTTTGATGCTATTGTGAATAGAGTTATTTTATTTTTGGATTATTTATTGCTAATATGTAGAAATACAACTGACTTTTGTGTATTAATCTTGTATCCTGTGACCTTGCTGGACTTGTTATTAATAGCACAGATAGATTTTTTTTAATATCTGTTAATAAAAACGGTTTTAGTATTTCCTTTCTAATCTGGATGCTGTTTATCTATTTATGCTTAACTGCAGTGGATAAAACCTCCAGTACAGTATTGATTAGAAATGCTGAGGGTGGACATCCTTACTTTGTTCCTGATCTTAAAATGTTGAGTTTTCCATCATGAAGTATGCTGTTAGCCGTCGGCATCTGGTAGACGCCCTTCTCATGAAGATTTTTTAAGTAGAGGATTTTTGGCATAATCTGGCTGCAGTGTGGAAAATGCATTGGGGTGGGGGCCAGACTGGTGGCTGCCAGGCCAGGCAAGAGATGGTGGTGGCCTGAGCTAGAGGAGATGGCCTGGGTTTGTATGATATTGTGGGAAAGTGTGGTCCCTGGAGTTCAGCGGGGATTTACAGGAATTGTGGAGTGGGTGCATGACAAAGGAAGGGGTGGAGGATGAGTCCACGGTGTCTGGCTTGGAAGCGGAAAACATGGTGTGAATTCCAGTCTCCAGTAAAATGTGTTCTCCAGGGTATTTTGTGCACTGATGTTTTTCTTCATTCATCTCCAAGAACAGGTAGGTCACCTCCTCTCACGGTGTTTTCTGTGAGACAGTAGGGTGTGGTGGTGACAAGCCTAGATTTATACACAGCTGGCTTCTACATTTATTTGTGCTGTGACCTGTGCAAGGTTTGGCTTCTCTGAGCCTCATCTATAAAATGGAGGTGACACTGACCCGCCTTATGGGGTTGTTGAATGTGAGCCACCTACTCTACATCCCTGAGTGCTCTGTAAACATTATCTGCATCCTTCCATGTCCTTCCTTCTGTTCTTAAGACCTAGGTACTCAGGCCGCTCTAGAGGGCTTTGGCGCCTGTCACGACACTTTGTCTGTGGTCCACCCATTTTAGATCAGATATGCAGGATGGACACAGAAGAAGGGGGTGGGCTAAGGAGAAGTCATTCCTTGTGGGTGGTGATACAGCAGTGGGGCAGGGCTGGCGGGAAGCCTGCAGCAGGGTCCTCTCTGCATCACTGGGGCTTTCGGTCTCAAACTTGACAGACGTGAAGTTTTCAGTTCTGTTCTTTGTGCATTTTAATGCATTTCTCCTTTCTTCCCTTCCCTTCAATCCTTTCCCCTTTATTTGTGGATGCATTCCAACAAAAGGCTAAAGCGTCACCACCCCACCTCACTCCCCAACCTCTTTAAACTCACTTTTCTCCACCTGCTTGCTCGTGGGTTGTGTTGTGAGCAATGAGTTTCCCTCCTGGTTAGATTCTAAGCTCCTTGAGGCTGGGAGTCAGTCCTTCTACGATGTTTGGCTGTGGCCGAGCCATGCGGTGAAATATACATCTTGCGCGTGGGTGATGTGAATTTGAGTTCCAGCTCCTCACTAGCCACTTGGCATAGACAAGTCACTTTGATTCATATCCTCAGTATCCTCATCCATGAAGCGGGTATTTCAGTATCTACCTTTAGATTGGTTGGTGAGGGTTACATTAAATAATGTGCACAAACTGCTTTGAATTGTGATGAGATATAAATAAAAGGAATACTTGTATGTTGGTAGAAAAACATTGGAAAACACAATTAAAGCAAAAAGGCATACACACAAAAACCCAGTAAATTTATAGGACATGAGGTAGAACAGTGGTTGTCAACTGAAAGTGATTTTGATCCCCAGGAGACATTTGACAATGTCTGGAAACACTTTTTATTGTCACAGTTGGAGAGGGGCCATGGCACCTAGTGGGTCCAGGCCAGGGATGCTGCTAAACATCCTACCACGCACAGGACAGCCGCCAACAGCCAATGCCAGTGGTGCTGAGGCTGAGAAATCCCAAGGTAGGTGATTAAGGAGCTAAGGTCTTTAGACATCCATAAGTGCTAACCCTACTTCTGTGTCAGGGACCTTGGACAAGTGAGTCAACCCATCTAAGCCTCAGTTTCCTCCTCTGCAAAATGGGGAACTCTCAGGGATGCTCTGTGGCGGCAGTTGCACCTGGCATCGTTAGCGAAGAGGTGCCAACAGGCACACTGCACACAGCTTGTTCTACACGCAGATGCCATTCATCTCCCAACGACTCCCTTTCTCCACCAGGAGTTCATTGCCATCTTCTTGAAAGCATCTCACATTTCATCTAAAGCTAGTCACAAGCAGCAACATCCCAGGGTGCCAGAAGGCAGCGTCTGGCTGCTTGAAATTAAATTTACAATAGAAGCTGATCAGATTCTTCTCATAATGGATCAGGGTGGGAAATGGGAGCAGGAGCTGGTCCTGAAGGCTGGGGAGCCTGTAGGAGTTTGGAAATTAGCAAGAAAAGAACAAAGAGCCTCCCAGATAATGCAGTGTCATGTCAGCCCTGCCTGGATGAATTACTGAAACAATCCCCACATCCTGGCTTTTGCACAATTAGGTGGCCTTTCTGGGCTGGCAAGCATCCTATTGCACTGCGGTTTAATGTGGGATGAAGTTTTCTAATGGAATGCGAGCAAACATCATCTATGGAGATGCTGCTGATAAACTACATCACTGTGTGTTGGCGGGTTTACAGGGCATGGGTGATGACTGCGTCAGTTAAGCACAGCTAAGCATCCCTCAGTTTAGACATTTGGGCTCAAGTGATGGGAAACACTGCAACTCGTTCCCTCCATTACTGACAATACACGTTCTGTCGTCAGCCTAAGGTGGAATGCAGTTTTAGTCATATGGGGGCTGGTGGCAGATTTCATTCAACTGGCATTAGACACCTGTTTGGAAGTTGTAAAAAATCCACAAATTTGCCAGATTTACTGTCTTCTTATGGCTATGTATTGCAGCAGAGGCCGCTAAAGGACCTGCCTGTTGGATTCCTTAAAAAGTATGTCTCGCACATCCATAGGGTTGTCCTTGGAGGGTGCTCTCCCCAGAGTGCCTTAAGAATGTGCTGTTGTGGGCAGGAGGTGGCTGGAAGGGCCTGTGGGGATGCGGGGGCATCCTTGTTGACGACTGAAACAGAGGGAGGACACCGGAAAGGAGAAAGAAGAAATGATGCCACTGAGCACCTCTTACGGGCCAGATACCATGCTAGACACATTCGTTCATCCATTTATTCACCCATGGCCATTTATTCAACGTTTACTGAATGCCTACCAGGAGCGCAGTTATAGCAGTTAACAAGACAGCCTCTGCTTTCAAGGAACTTGTACTCTCTTTAGGGAGGCAGATAGTAAGCAGGCAAAGATAGTCCAGGAGACTACGGCTGGGGAACCTGACTGAGTCTTGGGGAGATATTTGTAGATGCTGATCTGTGGGTCTAGGATGCCCTCCCTCCGTCTGCCCCTTTGCTTAGTTACTGCTCACTCACTCTTCATATCTCAGCTCACCTGTCACTCTCTCACTTGGGAACTCCTCTGAGACAGCCCTGCCTTCCAACCTGGTCAGACTCACCTGTGATGCCCCTCAGGTTCCCGCACATCCGTCCTTCATGGCTTTACATGTTCATGTGTGTGATTCTTCGATTTCTGCCCATTCGCTCACAAGACTGTAAGCCCCTTGACTACAGAGACTGGTTCTGTTTTACTCTCCATTGCATCTCTGGGGTCTGGCCCATAGGAGGTGCTCAACAAATGTTAAGGGAGTGAATGAATGAGTGCTCTCCGGAGGAAGGGATCCCTGAGAGGGTGTGGAAGGAGGAGGGGTGGGGAGAGTGTTTTAAGCCAAGAGAATGGTATGTGCTCAGGTCAAGGCAAAATCGGGAGAAAGGTGAGGTGCAGAGGGTCCACTGGGGTGGGGTGTTGTGGGGAGGTGGGGACATGGCCAGACCAGATCACCAGGGGCCTTATGTGCCATGCTGGGAGCTTGTCACGTGTCCCTTGGAAGTGGGGGCACACCAAAAGATCTTAAACAGGCTTTACACATGTTATGTAACGATTCAACAACTCCCGCATGAGATGGGGAGTATTAATTTTCTTTGCAGAGGTTAAGTAAGCATCTCTTAGCTGCTAAGTGGCTAGTGGAGGAGGGGACAATGGGTCTCCTAGGGCCAGAAACCAGGCTTTCTTCCCCACACCAAGATGCCTTCTCACAGCTTTGGATTCATTTGCATTCACTCCATTTCTTTTTAAAAAATTCATTCCAATTTCCTTTTCAAGCTGTTTCTTTAAAATAGTAAAAGTAACAGGAACTCACTACTTTAAGGAAGTCGAGCAGTGCAGCAATGTCTAGAGTGAAGAAGTGCGAGCATCTCCTTCGCTGGGCCCTTGTCCTCGCCCTGCTCCCTGAAGGTAACCACTGTTAACAGTTTGGTATGTGTCCAATTTCTTTTTAAATAAAGATTCATTAAACTGCCCATGAGGCTTATTGGGGCATCCATCAGCCCTTTAAAAATTGTTCTGATGAATTAAGTGTAAACTAATTAGAAACATGGATTGAATTACCCCCGAAACACACAAGGGTTTAATAATTAATAGGAAGAGGGCTTGAGGCCAAAGGCATTATGGATTTTATCAAACCCCTAACATCTGAAAAGTAAATATGTTTGATTCATCCTAAAGGCGGGCAAATTTGCCATCCGGAGGCAAACCTGTTGGTAGGAGCTTCTTATTTAATCAGGAAAGTTATCTGTGATTAATAAAGAGTTAGCAGAGGCCAAGGCCTGGGGGCTGCTGCGTGACACAGGACAGCAGCCTGTCGTTCTGGGTTACCGCAGTTGGCTTGGTTCATGACATCTCTCCAGGCAAGCTGTGAGGGGCCTGCTGAGGTCCCCAGTGAGATCGCCGACCCCTCCTGTGGGCCCAGAGCTCCTGGGGGGCAGTACTGGGCCAAGATACGCTCTAGGGCTTTTAGGGGAAACATTCTGTTTATCCCCTTGAACTATGAGCTCTGATGACTTGGATGGACTTAGAGGAGGGTCAGGAGGGTTGGAATAAATATTTATCTGTTGAGTGCCAGATGCTTTATGTACCATATCTCATTTGGTCTTCATGATTTTCTCGGATTCTTACTCGGAAGTAAGAATTATCATCTTTATTTTTATTCCTCAGGAAACTGAGTCTCTGAGAGGCTATGTGCCTTGGCGCAGCTGAATTCAGACCGCAGATCCGCTTGACACCCATGTTCACACAAGTG
The DNA here is from genome assembly GCF_048564905.1 of Vicugna pacos. NCBI lineage: Eukaryota > Metazoa > Chordata > Mammalia > Artiodactyla > Camelidae > Vicugna > Vicugna pacos. The sequence continues at coordinate 43,573,543 of NC_132999.1, forward strand.
GGCACAACCACACCAGGGATAAAGGGGGCTGCAGAAGGGAGGAAGCAGGGTCTGCTGGGCTCAGGGCTCAGGATACCAACTGCAGTGACCCATGGGCAGCCACGTGCTCCATCCCCTAATGCCAAAGGGTGGGTTTGGGCAGACGTGGTGGGGGAGGGGTTGGCAGTGGGTGATATACAAAGCCAGGTGGGCAGCAGTGTCGGGGTCCTGAGCAATCTCTCCATTCACAGCAGGACCCTGTGGTTCAAGGTCAAAGCGACGCTGTGGCAAAGACTCACCTCCATCATTTGCCAAGTCCGCTACTTAATAGCAGCCAAAATTTAAGGCCCCACAGAGCCTGAGTCTTGGGCCAAAAGGCTTTGCTGCCTACATCCCTCCCCATGATCGGTCCTGCCCACAGTGTCACCAGGTGTTGTCGAAGATGCAACATTACCCCAGAACAGAGTTGACTTCCCCTTGACCCTCATCTGCCCCTTTCTTGCAAGTGGTGGCCCACAGAGGTGTTCCTGAAATAGGAATGTGTCCCCTTCTTTATTTTCAACTCTTATTCCCTGAACCTTTGGGGCAACAGAAATCAATGTGCAAGGGGCTCTGGTAACCCGGGGATTTTGTCCTCAGGGTAGAGGCAGGTTTGGACTTGCGATTTTAGCATTTGGTCCATTTCTCAGGAGAAATGGTACCCAAATAAGCACCTCCCAAGTACTGAGCTCCTCGTTCCCTTAAAGTATTAACATAAAAGCTGATTCACAGCTTTTACGTGAGCAGAGAGCCAAGCTGTTGCTCCCTTGGGTGGATCTGAGCTGCCACAAGAGGAGGTGCCAAGCTCCAGGACTGAGGCGAGGATACCTGGGTTCCATCCCAGTGCGGCCACTGGTTTACTTGTGACCTTCACCAAGTCCCGTCCCTTCTCAGAGCCAGCTGCATTTTCCTGAGTTACAAATTGAGGACTTAAGGCCAGGAGAACGCCAAAGCTGCTTCCAGTTCTTAAACTGTGTGATTGAGTGATGCCGGAGATGCATGTAGAAGGGCCATAAAATACTCCTGATCTTCTTGGATTATTCCTGCCCTATTCAGGTACTGCTCTCGGCCTTTTCAACAGTTTCACCGTTTGTCTTTGGCATAAGGGTTTATCTTCCAGGGCCCTGATAAGCAATGTGGCAGAGGAGGCTAACTGTCTGCCATCATTCTTGCTCCTCTTCCACAGGGCAGCGTTCTCTGTGGGAAGCAGCCGCCCAGCCAGGGGCAGTATTTCTCAGTCTCCTTTGCATCTAGGTGGGACCGTGTAACTTAGTGGTCAGTAGAAAGTGAGTAAAGCATTGTGCACCCTTCGCAGGTGTGGTCCAGAAGAACTCCCTTGTAATCTGCTCTGTCTCTTTCCCTGGAGACAGGAGATGTAAGGAGCCTGAATGTCTGGATGACTGTGTGAAGTAGAACCCACCCCTACCCCGACTGCTACTGATTGACTGTATTTCAGATAAGTGAGGCATAAACTTGTATACACTCTTGGACCTCCAAGAGTCCGGGGTTTATTTATCACTGTTGTTAGTTATTTCCTCAGCCATTGCAAGCTCTGGGTCTGGGCATTTAGAAATTTATTTTAGAACCTAGAGGTAGGTGAGGATTCTAGATAGCAGAGCCCATTAGCTTCCCAGAATTGGCACTTGGTCTTATTTGCTTTTGGGGAGATGATAGGCCTGGATGCTCTGGCCTTTGTGCCTAAAAATTAGGCCATTAACTCATGAAGTATGATTTTTTTTTAAGCAGCTTTTTAGTGTGTTCCTGACTTTTGGTGGATTCTTCTTGGCATCAAAATGTGATCCTGGTAGTCCGTATCCCTCTCCCATTGCCTGCATCCCTAGCTGAGCACATGTGTGATGTGGAGGTTAGGAGAGGGGCTTTGGAGCCAGCCTGCCTGGGTTCAAGCTCCAGTCTGCCTCTTAATGGCTGTGTGACATTGAGGAAGTCACTTCAATTTGAGTCTCTGTTTCTATATCTACAAAGTTGGGATTTTAGTAGTACCTACTCTTTAGGGAAGTTGTGAAGATTCAACTACCCTACAAGGCATAAAGTGTGTAGAAGATGCTGCACATGTGGTAAGCACTCGGTAAATGTTAGTCTTCTTGTCATCATTGTCCTCTCCAAAGCCCATCCCTTCCAGCTCCCTCCACTGTCACCACTATGGTCCAGGCCACCATCATCTTTTGCTATAATTATCACAACAGCCTCCTGCTTGGTCTGCCTGCTCTTGTCTCTGTCACTTTCAGTCTATCCTTAATACCAGGGCTAGAAGGATCTTTTCTTTTTACCCTTTTTAAAGAGTAATCCTTTATAAAGAAGCTGTGGTATATTTATACAATGGAATACTACTCAGCAATAAAAAGAATAAAACAATGCCATTTGCAGCAACATGGATGGACCTGGAGATCGTCATTCCAAGTGAAGTAAGACAGAAAGAGAAAAGAAAATACCGTATAGTATCACTCATATGTGGAATCTAAAAAAAAGAAAGAAAAAAGAGGACACTAATGAACTCATCACCAAAACAGAAACAGACTTGCAGTCATAGTAAACAGTCTTATGGTTACTGGGGAAAGGGGGTGGAAGGGGATAAATTTGGAAGTTTGAGATGTACAAATGTTAACCACTATATACGAAAATAGATATAAAACAAATTTCTTCTGTATAGCACAGAGGACTATATTCAATATCTTGTAATAATCTTTACTGAAAAAGAATATGAAAATGAATATATGTATATAATATATATATGCATGACTGGGACATTATGCTGTACACCAGAAACGGACACAGCATAACTGAACATACTTCAATAAAAAAAGAAAAAAAGCTAAAAAAAAAATAAAAGTCACTTTTAATATGTGCTACAATTAAAAAAAATGACCTTTTAATTAAAATAAACAGAACTAGTTTGAGGTTTACAGAAAAGTTGTGAAGACAGTACAGAGAATTCCTATGTAGTACCCCTCACCCAGAGTCCCTTATTATTAACATCCTACGTGTGTCTGGTACTTTTGTCACAATTAATGAACCAATATTGATTTGTCATTATTACCGTAAGTCCGTATTTTATTCAGATCCCCTAGTAAATTCGTTATTAGTTTTTGCCTAACATCCTGGTTCTGTTCTAGGATCCCATCTGGGACCCCACGTAATGTTTAGTCCTTCTGTCTCCTTAGGCTCTTTCGGCCTAATTCCAGGGTACAGGTACAGTGGTTTCAGAACTGTTAACCTGAACCCCATGGAAAACAACTTTTCAACTAGAGGACAGTGATTATGTACAGATCTTTTGCCTTTAGTCTTACAGATTCCCCTAATTTTCAAAGTTACTGAGATCAGCACTATGAAGAAAATACGTATCAGGGAAGGAGTGTGAAGTGTAAGGGGTAAAATTTTAATAGGTTGGCCAAGGACGTTGTCACTGAGAAGGGGGCTTTCGAGTAAAACCCTGAAACAGGGTGTCCTTGGTGTCTCTGCTCATCTTCAGGTGGCTCCACGGCGCCTGTTGTGCTGGGTTGTGAGCCTTGCCTGTGTTCCCTTTCCCAGGGCCTCACAGGTTTTATTATGGAAACTGAAGGAAGAGGAAACATAAGTATTCATTGGTAACTTCAGGTGACATGATAGACACTCAGGCACACGTTATGGCTTCTGTCCCCTAGAGCTGTGCTGACTGAGGTGCCCAGGTAATGTGACCGAGGCAGAGAAGGCTGGTGAAGTCACAGAAGCGATTTCTGATCTCATGTTGCCCCTGAGCATCTTGGAGGCTGGAGGCTGGCAGTGCTCTGTCTTCAATCCTGCCTGTAGGTTAGTGTCAGCAAGCTCTTCTTGCCTGGCCCCTCCTGATTTGGTCTTTCCCATCGCCATCGCCATTTTCGTCCCTTAATGAGCAGTGGTTGTTTTATCAAGAAGCCTTATCAGGGAAGGAAGGGTATCCATTTGGCTCCACCTTTCCATTTTGATATTTTGTCCCAAAGGTCTCTCCGTTAGTGATCTGGGGGCTTTGTGATCCCCTGGCCAATTGGTAGCGGCACATTCAACGTCTCTGTTCTCCAAAGTCCGGCAGCCACACATCCCAGACAAGGTGGATCCTACTTTTACATAAATCTGACACAGCAAAGGGGAAAGGTGACAGATCTTGGCTCCAAGAGTCCAGCTGTATTTCAGTCATAACAGAAACTCATCCCTGTCCACAGATAAATTGAGAAAGCTGCCCAGACCCTTGTTAGGTGGAGAAATGAAGACCAGAGGAATTCTTGCAGATGAAGGCAGGCTTGGAAACACCCCCCTTTGACTACGTAGTATTGCTCTTCCCTATTCTGTCGGGTTCTTGAGCTTCCCAGACACCTTGTGTTGTTTACTTCTCAACAATTGCATGAGTGTCTTTTTTGGTCCCATTTTGCAGAAGAGAAAGATGAGGTTCAGAATGACTAAGTACAATGTTAACAAGAGGTGGCTGAGTTCTCAGCTTTTTATCCCTGCTCTTGGTCAGTGCCCTGCAGGCATCTAGATGATGATGCAATGGGGGGTGGAAGGAAGGCAGCCTAAGCACAGAGCCATCTGCCCTAAAGGACCACGATGGATGAGAGGGAAACTACAAGAAATGTGACCCCGCTTCCACAGCTCCCCGCCACCCCGCCAGTATTAGAATTTACCTGAATTTGGGCAAACAGGACAGGAGAATGGAATGACTGTCTTCTCTCTGCTGTGCTGTTCCCCTATGTAAGCTAGGTGAAGACCTCGACATGGCAGATTATTTGCACAACCCCAAAGGAGTGGGTTCCTTCTATTTTGGAGTATGTAGAAGAGTAAAGATTTTCTTTAATTAGATAGTGCCGGATAGATTTAATTAAAGCTTCAAACCTGCAATTTTCTTTGTTTGATTGATCAGTTGGTGCTGATTGCCTGGAGTAATTATGGAGGGGGAGGTGGAGTTTTCAAAGCCTGGTGGTGATAAGAAGTAGCCTGAGTCAAGCCCTAGATACTTGTTGTCAGAGTAGTTTCTGAAAAGGTTTAAACTGCACAAATGTTTGCTGGCCGGTCAAATGAAAGATAAGGTCTCTAAATTACACTTCCGTCTAAATCGGGCTCCTGGCTGATGTGCTTCTGTAGAAAAGTTCCCTTCCCCTCCTTTCTCCAAATGTAGTCATGCCCGAGACCAGGCGGTATTCTGTTATTTTTGTCTTTCTTTTGTGAAATAATTGAAGCACACTGTTGGGAGTGTCTGTTGATGGTCTTTTTCAATTGCGGGAGCCCTTGGAGGGGCAGGAGAGAAAGACAACCTCCTGTCATCTCAGTGTGAATTTAGAGAACTCAGAAGGAGTTTTGAAGTCAGGCAGTCCTGGGGTTGAATCCCAGCCTGGGACCTCGGGTAAGTACCTATTTTCCTCATCTACAAAACGGGAGAGTTGTTGAGAGGAGCAGATAAGCTGTGTATGTATAGCTAGTGCCCAGCCTGCGGGGGGTTCTCACTGATCGTCTGTCTCTTCCGCTTTCTGTGCTCTGTCGCCTCTTGGAGGTACCCCCACGGAAGCTCTGTGAGCTCAGGAGACCAGAGCCGTCTTGCCCACCATCGCAAAACAGCCCCTGGTGCCGTGCTTGGTATAGGGTGGGTCTCGGCAAATATTTGCCCAGTGGATGAGTAAATGAATGAATACCGTGTGCATTTAGGTCTCCCCCAAAGTAGGTAACACCATCACAAGGTGGAAGAGAGGGCTCCATTCATGAAACCCTGAGGGCATTTGGTCCCCATTGGACACAGCGTGAAGAGTGCGGTGGGGGCTGCCAGTTGAGAGCCTGGGTGGGAGACACTGTTCTCTTTTCTTCCAAACTAGCCAAACCATGCCAGGACAGGAGACGGAGTGTTCCCCTCCGTTACACACTGGAAGGGGGTGCTAAGGATGATCGTCACTACTGTCACAGCATTTTAAAATGTTGGACTTAAGAAAGCAAAGTGAAGCAAGCTACAGAGTTGACTGTGCCTAGGGTGCATCACTAAGGAAGAACATAGACCCGGGTGGAAATGATTAGAGGGAAAGACAGCAGCCTGCTAATAATATAGGCATTAGGATTGATTATAAGTTATTTAGTCATCTTTATTTAAAAGTTTTTGTCATATCGTGGCTTTATTTTTATAAGAAGAATGCATTTTCAATTAGTACAAAGTTCAATGTAGAGGGAAAAACTTAACTGTGTTGCTCTCCACGCATGCCCATGGAGGGACCATGACAAACTGAAGTGGGTCCAAAGGGGAATGACCAGGATGGAGAGGGATTTTGTTTATGTTGCAAGATGGAAGTTGAAGGACTCTGGGGTATTTACTTGGAGGAAGGAGACTCTTAGGGGAGATGATAGCTGTTGTCAAAGGCTTGGGGAGAGGACTCAAAAGCTGACATCAGACGGCGGCACTCAGGCTGTGAAATGGAAAGGACAAGGGAGCAAACTTCAGGTCACGTGGAACTCTGGTATCTCTCTAGGAGTGGGGCTCCCTGCCTCACGAGGCACCGAGCTTCCTGCTTCTGGAAGAATCAGTGCAGACACCGGGGATCCCAGGGATGTCCCCTCTGGGCCACAGATACCCTGCCTGTCCAGCAGGAGCTGTTGCTCTATAGATCAGTGATGCTCCACCTAGGGACATGCCTTCCCCCTCTCAACCTGGACCCCTGGAGTGAGGGGAGTGGTGTTGCATCAAATATTCTAGGAAGGAGCCGGAGGGGAGGTAGACGTGCAGTTTCAAAAGCATCTTCAGAATAACCGTTCCTTTGATTTGTTTGTATTCATTTTATTTTGAAATTTTAAACCTCATTAAAGAAGGAAGTGATCATTTTCTGTGGATCACAAGGGGGCCTCGGGGTTTTAAAAGATTGACACACTGGTTCAGATGGGTGCTTAGCAAACTTGAGCATGCATGCAAGTCACCTGGGGATTTGGGGAAAGTGCCAGTTCAGATTCTGCAGGTCCAGGGGGCAGGGAAGGGCAAGATTCTGCACCTCCCCATGAAGATCCCGGTGATGTGGTTGCTACTGGCTCACGGCCTGTTCAGGGTGGTCTCTGAGCCTTCCCGGCAGCTCCGGGGACCCTGGCTCCCTAGAAAGGCAGAGTATCAGTAGCATATGTCTGCATCTTTGGTCCATCCTTTATAGAGTCTGTTAAATGGAGAGGAAGCAAGTAAGAATGAAGAGCAGACACAAATGAATCCAGGCTGGATGTAAGAACTGTGTTTTAGGAGCAATAGAACCAGGCGTTTCTTGCCCAGATTTATATCTTCTGCACATGTTTATGCCTGTGTCCATGACTGCGGATCATTTGCAAATAATGCTTTGTTGTCTTAATCCTGCTTTTATGGCTAATGATGCGTGTTTCATTCCGATCAAGTGTAGAAATTGAGTAAACATGTATTTCTCAATATTTTCCCCTCTAATCGCTACCCAGAGCTGTGAGTCATTGAAAGAAGTCCTGTGTGAGGGAGCAGGGTTGTTTTTGGAGCCCATCCCCTAAGGCCAGCCTTCCCCGGCTGCCCACTGGGGGCCCAGTTCCCGGGAGCCTGCTCCTCCTCGAACGTGCCTTTGCCGCTGGCGGATGGAGCCAGCACGACTTTCTCCATCAATCTATCCAGGCTCCAGGAGCCTGCCAATACCGTCAATCGCTGGTCCCTCGGAGCAGAGTCGTTGCACTCTGTTTCTGGGAATTTGTGATGTTTCTAATTTGATTATTCAGTATCGTTATCCATTGTTCCCGTTGCTGCTCAGCCGCAGACAGTGCTGTTCCCCACACCCCAAGCCATCCTGCCCCAGCCTGACTGTGGAGAGAACCCATCCTTAGCAGAGGGTGACTCAGGGCTGAGCATCTTGGGCCCAGGATCTAGGGACCCCGGACACTTGGGTGCCTGCTGTGCTGAGGTGCACGTGGTCCATGCCTGCCGGGCCCCAGCCTGCCCTGCTCCCTAGGCCAGGGCTCCATGTGACTCTCGCCAGCCCACTTCTCCCCGAGGCTGGACTCTTCCCCGACTGCTGACTCCACGACAGACAGGGTCGCCAGGTCCCGGCCAGCCCCCCAGACCTTGTGCCTCCAGCTTCACTGGGCTTCCCACTCCACCAGAATGGTTGCTGAAACCCTAATTCTGATTCCTCTCCCTCCCTTCCATCCTCTGCCCCTTCCCTCTGCCGATGTAAAGGGTATTTTATGATGCCAACGAGCAGGGGATGATGAGGGAGAGGTAATTTCAAGGCAGAAAGTGAGAAGCAGTAGGGGGAACAAGCAAGGAGGAGGTGGGGAACATCAAAAGCAGGCTTTGGGACAGTGGTTCCAGATACTGAAAAATAACACATACAGTTATGTATATATAATTATTTATATGCATGTTATTTGTATGTATATGTGATTTTGTATAAAACACACACACACACACACCATGGACATGATGTGTCTGGCATTCTTCCGAGCTTGGCTGGCAGCATGTCATTCAGGGCTCCCAGCAGCTGGGTGAGGTAGGTGTTGTTATCATCCCCACATTGCGGACGGAAATTGGACTGAGGAGTAATGGAGTAGGGTCACGTCGCTAGTAAGTTGCAGAGACAGGATTTGGCCCCGGGTGGTCAGACTTCAGAGCTCATAGTCTTTACCACTATGCAATATTGTCCTAAGTTCCCAGTTTGGCAGGATGGGGATCATGGACCGCTCTGAACTCCTGATGACAGTAATGGACTCTCCTCTCCCTGCAAAAGCACACACAGTCATTGACGATGTGCATTTCATTTCAGTGGACAGACAGATAAACCGCTCGAGACCCATCTTTGAGCCCCAGGTTCAGAACTCCTGCTTTAGGGGCTGTTCACATGAATTGCAGTAGTCATAACAGAAATGTGTATTTGTGAGCATTTGCTATGTTTTGGGCACAGTGCTACAGGCTTTCTGGGAATTATCTCATTTATTCTTCATAGTAATTCCAGGAGGAATAATCACCTCATTATGCAGGAAAGAAAACTGAGATTTAGAGAGGCCAAGTTAGTCTCTCAAACTCAAGCAGCTGGTAAGCCCCAGAGATGGACTTAAACCCAGGTCTGCTGACTCCAAAGCCAGTGCCCTGTACGCCCCACAGCCACCCTGCAGAGGGCTGGGCGGTGCCCTTGAACCCACGCTGACTGAGACTGCAGGAGAGAAATGGGGATTCGAGGAGTGATTTCTAATGGATGCCTCTTGGATAGTTTGACCCCAGCCCAGGCCTGATGGGTTCTGTGCGCATCCTGCAGGGATCCCCCATCTTTAAGAGCAGAAGACAGCAGGGGCAGGGGTTGAGGAGAAGAAGGGCAGAGTCAGGAGGCCCCAAGGCAGAACTGGGCATGGGAGGGAGGAGGAAGTTTGTTCCAGGAAATCCAGAAGACATTCTCAAGGGACAGAAAGTCTCAAGGGAGGAAGGAGAGAGGGAGGCCGTGGGGAAGGGGAGGGCTTCGGGGCAGTGGAGGGGAGGAGGGTCCTCTCACAGATTAGGGTTAGGGTGGTGGTTTCTGCAGCTAGGTTTGTTGCTTTGCTTCTCCAGTGGCTGTCAGTTGTGGAGTCAGAGAAGGGTCTTAAAGACCAGCAGAAGCAAGCATGGGGCTGGGGGCCATCAAGCAGGACCAACCACAGTGGAGCCAAGTCCAAAGGCAGACATTGGAGGTTACCCTTGGCTGTCCCCCCCTGCCCGCTGCCCCGCCCTCTGGGTCGGGTCCTGATTCTCTGTTCTCATGCTCATGGTCCTTCCCCCACCGTCCCTCCCTCTGGCCTCTCCACCACCTTCCCTGTCTTCTGCGTCCCCTGTCTTCCGCATGGCTGGCTCAGGCAAGCTCAAATGTATGTCCTGAAACATGGCCCCAAGCAGGACTTCCTGGCTTGGCCATTTTAAAGCATCCACATTAAAGGGACAATGTCAGAATGTACAGGCCACTCTTTTGTTACCAGACATGAGTGCCATGGACACCCCTGATAGATGCCAGTGACACATATTACTTGGTAATAAAAATAACTGAAGGCTTTACAGTTTATTTTTAGGCCGGGTCCAATGTCACTGCCTGAAAATGCCATTGCAGCATCTGGGATGGCCTGGTGGGTACTTGCGAGGTCAAGTCCTGGGTCCTGGTGAGGTCAAAGACCATGCTAGAAGGTGCTCTGATTGATTTCAGAGTCATCAAGGTTGGGAGTCGAGGGTCCTAAGAGCCACATCTGTCCTGCTTGACTCCCCACTGAAGGGGAGACCAGCAGATTCTCCAGAAGGAGGTCTTGTCTCATCCCGGCTGCGGGAATCCCATACCCAGATGCGGAGAGGCTTGGGGCAAGCCCCTCACCCAGCTGAGCCGACAGTCTCCTACTGGGAAAGTGGGGATGCTGACCTGTTGGGCTCTGCACATGGATGGCAATTGTCGTCACAGACTCTAAGGCCTCCAGGAGGTCTTTGGGAACCAGAACCAGAGTGTGTGCTCCTGTGTGTGTGTGTGTGTGTGTGTGTGTGTGTGATGGGGATGCCGTGTGGCTGTGGTGAGTTACGGTGCTCAGTGATCCATTTCACACCACTGGCCGCTCTTTACTGAGCACTCGCTGTGGAGCAGGTGGTGCTGTAAGCATGCTGCACCTGCATGTAGTAAGTCTTATGACAACCCTATGAAGTGAGTGTCCCCATTTTACAGATGAGGAAGCTGGGGCACAGGGACATTAAGTGACTCCTAAGTGGTGGTACTGGGAGTTGAATTCAGGCAGCTGGGCCCCTGAGCCCACTCTTAACAGTAAGATGGTGCAGAAAATGTGAGCGATGGCCCTTGGTGCCTGGGAGAAGCTGGGCGAAGAAAGGGCATTGTCTTCTGTTGAGAGCCTTGATGCGTGTCTGGGTGACCCAAGGACGGGGCAGAGACAGAGGCCAGAAGGAGGAGGTTCCCATGAAAGGGCTTGCAGGGAGCCTTCCTCCACTGTGGCCCCACGGACATTTGGGGCTGGGAAATTCTTCCTTTTTGGGGGGCTGTCCTCTACGTGGTAAGATATTAGCAGCATCCCTGGCTTGCTAGTAGGAGCCTCACCTCCATTAGAGAAACCAAAAAATGTCTTCAGGCATTGCCAGGTGTCCCTAGAGTGGGGGGAATATTGCTCCTCCCTGAGGCTCACTGCTCTACGGGTTAGGGGTGAGCTCCCCGTCTGTCCCAAGGTCTCATCTGTACCTGTAGGTAATGGTCTCTTGTGCAAGTAGCTGCCTGCAACTGCAGCAAGAAGCCAGCTTTTCTGTCCCTGGGGATGCACGTGGGTGGGGACCTTGTGCATCTCAGCTTTGAGGCAGAAGCAGGGGTGGGGTGGGGGCACAAAGGTAAGGGCAGACTGAGAGGGTGACTACTTCCCAAGCCTTCACAGCTTCCGTATCTTGTCCCATTAACAAGACGCATGGCGCTTCTGTTACTCCATTTCCGCAAGGAATCAATTGAAAAGATCAAAACTATGGCATCTGGAGAGTTTAAAATTGGAGTCTTACAAAATACAGTGGAGGAGAGAAGGTAAAAATAGAAGCAAGGAGCCCCATGACTTGCACAAATCCTCCATTTGCTGCCCTAGAGCTGAGCAGACTGGCTTCAGAGGAAGAATTCCAGGCCCCCCGGGGGTGGGGCGGTACCCGGGAGAGCAGAGGAGAGGCGCCACCCTTCTGGGCTCCCTCCCTGCCTTCTCGCCTCTCCTCCTCCAGGGCCTCCCCATCCTCGGCCTCTGAGTCTTTCCCCTTCCTTTCGTTTGATCCATATGCTTTCATTAGATAAACAGAGTCTAATTATAGAAAACTTGGAAAATGCAGACTATGAGAAAAGAGACTTTTAGAAAAATCAGCTGTAATATTGCCACCCCAAAAGAACCACTGGTAACACCCCATACACTTTCACGTTGTGTTTACCAAAACTAGATCATACTGTACATCTTATTTTATAACTACTTTCTCCCCCCCCCCCCATTTACTTTGTCCTAGACAGATGGGAAGATTCCAGCCTTTCTGGGGTTCTCCCGCCCCTCATCCTACCAGCCATGAACTCCCCAGAGCTCAGTGTTGCCGGGGCAGACAGTGGTGAGTGGCAGAATGCCCCACCTCCAGCCCACCTCCCGTGAGTGCTCACAGGCTGGAAAGGATCACAGCACCACTGATGGCCTGAGCGTTGTCACAAGGCATTGTCTTATCTTTGAAGACGGGCCCCATGCTGGGTTTTAAAGAATCAATCTGATGAAGGTGGAAGGACAGGACAAGAGAGAGGAGGGGGTGTAGTGTGAGCAGTGGCTGGGAGGAGGGACCATGCCAGGCATGCTTGGATGGATCTTGAGAGATGAGGTTCAGAGTTTACAAGAAATAAGCACTCTGTCCTGCTGACCATGTTGAGGTTGAACAGTTCCCGGATAACTCCCACCGTCTGCCTCTGGGGTCCCTGGGGCCACAGACGTGTGCTGGGCGCCTCCACTTCAGCCTTGCCCTGGCTACCTGGGTCCTCCCTGTGGTCTAGACCACCCCAGTTATCCTCATCCTGCCTCCAGGATCACAAGTCTTTGCTGGCCTCTCCAAACCTCCTCTGATCTCCTGACGTCCCTCTGCATCTTCCTGATCTGGGACCTGGGCAGTCACGTAGGGTCTTGTGCTTGGAAAGGGCCCACTCTTGGTTCAACTGTCTTGAAATTCCTAATAATTTTTGAACCAGGACCTGCATTTTAATTTTTACAGGGCCCCACAGGTTACGTGACTGGTCCCGCGCTGACTAGAAGTCCTCACTTCTCATTTTACTGAGGTCCTCTTAGAGGCCTCGCTGCTTCAGAGACCTGTGAGGTTCCTATCGGTCCCTCTTTCTTTGAGGCCACCCTTCTCCCTGGCTCTCCCCACTGTTCCCCACTGACTGTCTAGCTCTCTGCATCTCTCATTTGCTGCATTCCTGCTCCTGCACTTCAGCCTTGGCTTCATTATTACCATTCTTCAAAGGCAAATTAAAAAAATCCCTCTCTCAAACTTCTACCAGCCCCACTCCTCCCCAATGCCCTCGCTCTCTCCTCCCTCTGCTTCTAAATGGCTCCCCAGGAAAACTCTGTTCTCTTTGTCCAGGCCTGTGTCATCTCCTGAAGGCTGGTTTCTGAGCCCTGCAGCCCCTACCTGCACATCCTCTTTGCAGATGTTCACAAACCTGCACCTCACCCTGGGGTCTTTGCATAGCTCACACTCCTTGCCCTCCGAGGCATCACGTCCGTTGGGCCTTCCGGTCCTGGTCCTCACCCTCAGATGCTGGCACCCTTGCTTCCTCTCTTTCTTCTTTCCCTTTCTTCTCCATCTCACAGATGTGGTGGAACCCAAGGGGTCCACCTCTAGCAGCCCAGAGGTGAAGGTATGAAGATGCTCCATGGTCCAGCATGGCGGGGAGATGGAGGGATGGATGTGTGACCTCACGCAGATGAGATGTGTTTGGTAGCTGTAGGGATGTAGAGGATTTGTTTTTATATCGTCATCATCATCATCATTATCATCTTGACCCCTTACTCTATGCCAGTATCCTGCTCAGCACCTTCCCTGTATTAACTCACTGAGTCATCACGAAGATCATCTGAAGTAGGTGCCATCATCCTCTCCATTTTGCAGGTGAGGAGGCAAGGATCAGAGTGGAGAAGTGACCTGCCTAGGGTCACACAGGGAGTAGATGGCAGAGCCAGGGTTTGATTCAAGTATTTGAGCCCTCCGCTCGGATGAGCTCCTATTTGATGGAGGGCCCTGGGGAGATGGGCCTTTCTGCTCTCCTGGCACAAAGACCACCCTTTGCAAAGGGGCATATTGGAGTTACCACCTCCTGCTACAGTTGTGCCCACCTCCGCCCCGATCAGGTGGCTACGCCTAGCTCCCCTTCCTACCCCTCCACCACCCCAACACTGGTTCCCCCTCTGTTCTCAGGCCAGGAGAAGCCAAGCCTGCCAGACACTCCGACTTAAAGGAGGACATCAGAAACCTCTCTGGCCAATGTCACTGCCAATCTAGAGCATGGCTCACCTCCTTGCCCCCCGCCCCCAGCTTGCCTGCCAGTGCTCAGATGTGTGGTGCTATAAAAAGCCAAGTAGTAATATGCAAATCGCCCTGATTATTTATGGCCAAGTTAGTAAATAAGCCAGAGAGACAAGGTGGGCTGTTGTTTTTACGATCTCTGCAGTCCTCGCAGGAAAATCTACAGTAAGCAGAGTTCGTGAGCAGAGCCAGAGCCCATGGTTTACTAAACACAGCCTAATTACCAGGCACCAGGGACAAACAAGCCAGGGGGTTGTGGAAGGGAGTAATGAGAAGCCGGCAGCCGGAGAAGAGGAGGTGGGGAGGGGCGGAGGGCAGGAGCAGGCAGCTGGATTCTCTCCCAGCCCACGTCTCTCAGGCCCAGCCTCTGAACCACCTGCTGGGAGGGGGTGGGGACCCGGCCACAAATCACCATAATGGGCTGTACGCCAGTGGGTCCTGCCAGAGACCGGAGCCACTGCTACTAACGCTGCAGAAAAAAATGTCAGAATGGGACTGGTGAGGGACGCCCTGGGTAGAGGGGTTCTCAGAGGGAGAAGGGAAGCTTTCTGCTAAGTCATCAGCCTGATGCTAAGGATGGTGTGGCTTACTGGCTGGTTACTGTGATCAGTTTGCAGGGCTGTTGCATCTCTGCGGTGCCAGCCCTTGGGAAGCTGTGATCAGGATGGAGTCACGGGGAGAGACCGGCAGGGGCCAGTGGCTCTTGACAGACTTGGGGAGAGCAGGAGCCAGGCCACCAGGGGCACAGTCAGAAGTCCTGTTGGACATTTGCCCCTTCGCTCTCTACCTAGATCATGTGCTCAACTATCAAATGGGAGTGGAGGGAGACCCAGTGGACACAGTAGATGTCCTGACCATAGGTCACTGGTTGGAGCTAATGTCCTCAGGAGCAACCAACAACTAACAAAGGAAGGTGGATGGTGGATCAATACCCCAACTTCCTCCCCCTTCAGTAGAGTGACTACTGAGTTGCCTGTTCTGCACCTGCTCCCAGCATCCCCGAGTGGGATTCGCAATGGCACCTTGTTTGACTAGGACCCTCTTGTAGGATGCGTTTCTTTTCCAAGTCACTTCCCGTCTCCCTCACTGTGTTTCCTTGGATTAACTCACAAATAAACTCACTTGGCACCGAAATCCTTAACCCAGGTCCTACTTTTGTGGAAACCTGATCCAGGTGACTATAGCTACCAGGTGCTAAAAACTTTGATAGAAATAATTATAAAATAGCTATTGAGCACTTACATTGTGCTAAGCACCATGACAGACATTTTACCTATATTGACTCACTGAGTCATCTGTTCATCCCTTTATTTTGGTCAATTCCAAATGGAAGATGTCAACATTAGGAGAAATTGGATGAAAGATACATGGGAACTCTCTGTATTATCTTTGCAACTTTTCTGTAAACCTCAAATTATTCCAAAATAAGGACTTTATTTAAAGATCATAGCAGACAGGGCAGGACAGCCCTGCTCCCAGTTGACATCTAGGCATGATCATTGAGCCAGTTAAGGACTTGTATTATTTTGATAATGTCTAGCCCATCTTTCCTCTTCTTGTGTGTTTATGCCTTGTTGAAACCAGGATACCTTACACCTGTCACCTTTTCCTGATTTTCCCACCTGGTAACTCTTTTCAAAATGGAATGAATGTGATGAGGATGCACTTGGAGAGAGAATTCCACTTGAACAAGATTCACCAGAGGTTGCCTTGAAATGGCATGGTTTCTTTTTTTTTAACTTTTTTTTTATTGATTTATAATCATTTTACAATGTTGTGTCAAATTCCAGTGTAGAGCGCAATTTTTCAGTTATACGTGAACATGTATATATTCATTATCACATTTTTTTCTCTATACATAAGATCTTGTATATATTTCCATGTGCTATACAGTATAATCTTGTTTATTTATTCTGCAATTCTGAAATCCCAGTCTATCTCTTCCCACCCCCCCCCCTTGGCAGCCACAAGTTTATATTCTATGTCTGTGAGTCTATTTCTGTTTTGTATTTATGCTTTTTTTTTTTTAGATTCCACATATGAGAAATCTCATATGGTATTTTTCTTTCTCTTTCTGGCTTACTTCACTTAGAATGACATTATCCAGGAGCATCCGTGCTGCTGCAAATGGCATTATGTTGTCGGTTTTTATGGCTGAGTAGTATTCCATTGTATAAGTATACCACCTCTTCTTTATCCAGTCATCTGTTGATGGACATTTAGGCTGTTTCCATGTCTTGGCTATTGTAAATAGTGCTGCTATGAACATTGGGGTGCAGGTGTCATCCTGAAGTAGGGTTCCTTCTGGATATATGCCCAGAAGCGGGATTCCTGGGTCATATGGTAAGTCTATTCCTAGTCTTTTGAGGAATCTCCATACTATTTTCCACAGTAGCTGCACCAAACTGCATTCCCAGCAGCAGTGAAGGAGGGTTCCTTTTTCTCCACAGACTCTCCAGCATTTATCATTTGTGGATTTTTGAATGATGGTCATTCTGACTGGTGTGAGGTGATACCTCTTGTAGTTTTGATTTGCATTTCTCTGATAATTAGTGATATTGAGCATTTTTTCATGTGCCTATTGATCATTCATATTGTCTTCCTTAGAGAATTGCTTGTTTAGGTCTTTTGCCCATTTTTGGATTGGGTTGTTTGGTGGTTTCTTATTAAGTCATATGAGCTGCTTATATATTCTGGAGATCAAGCCTTTGTCGGTTTCACTTGCAAAAATTTTCTCCCATTCTGTAGGTTGTCTTTTTGTTTTACTTCTTGTTTCCTTTGCTGTGCAGAAGCTTGTGAGTTTCATTAGGTCCCATTTGTTTATTCTTGCTTTTATTTCTTCTAGGAGAAAATTTTTGAGATGTATGTCAGATAATGTTTTGCCTATATTTTCCTCTAGGAGGTTTATTGTATCTTGTCTTATGTTTAAGTCTTTGATCCCTTTTGAGTTGATTTTTGTGTATGGTGTAAGGGAGTGTTCTAGCTTCATTGTTTTACATGCTGCTGTCCAGTTTTCCCAACACCATTTGCTGAAGAGACTGTCTTTATTCCATTGTATATTCTTGCCTCCTTTGTTGAAGATTAGCTGACCAAAAGTTTGTGGGTTCATTTCTGGGCTCTCTATTCTGTTCCATTGGTCTATATGTCTGTTTTTGTACCAATACCATGCTGTCTTGATGACTGTAGCTCTATAGTATTGTCTGAAGTCTGGGAGAGTTACTCGTCCAGCCTCTTTCTCTTCAGTAATGCTTTGGCAATTCTAGGTCTTTGATGGTTCCATATAAATTTTATTATGATTTGTTCTAGTTCTGTGAAATATGTCCTGGGTAATTTGATAGGGATTGCATTAAATCTGTAGATTGAAAATGGCATGGTTTCTTGCCACATTTTTTGAAGTACATCTACTAAAGCTGTATTTTCATTGGCCTTTTCAGAAATCTATAGAGCAATGCAGACATATTTTCCCCAAGGAAGAAAGACAGGAAGAGGGCTTCAAGGGTGGCAGAGCCCAGCGATGAAAAGGGACCCATTGTGACCCTGCATGTGCCATTAAATTTTAACCTTCCTTGGAGATTTCTTGTCTCCACTTTGCTCAAAAGGACTCAAGAAGGTGGATTAATGAAGATGCAGTCACCCATGGAAGTGTCCCATTCTGACCTAGAGATAGTGGGGACCTTTCACTCTTTCCTAGACAGGCGACACAGCAAATTATCCTCCACTTACATCATTCTAATTGTCCCTGCTGATTAATGAGGTCACTTAAGGTATCAATTATTATCCTGCCAAGAGAACGAATATTAGACTGAAACAAACGTCCATGAACTTGCTTATTCTATTAAACAATGAAGTAATGAGAGATGATTAATGGTATGTGCCCTGAGAGGAGCCACAGGAAGAGATGGGCAGGAGAGGGAGGTAGAAATGAGCATTTTCTGATTAGGGGCAAACAAGGCTTTTGTTTAAAAGCAGCTTCTGATTGACCCTCTTCCTTTCAACGCCACTTTTTGAGAAAGCCATGTAGACTCAGTGTCTCTACTTCCTGTCTTCATGCTAATGGTTTCCCCACTGTAGCTGAGTTTCAGTCTGATTGCTCCACCATACAGCTCTGGGAAAAGTCACTACTGTCCTAATTGCCACATCCATCAACCCTCTGACCCTCCATCACCAGACCCCTCAATGGTGTCTACTGCCATTGACCTTGTTCTTCTTAAAACATTTTCTTTTACTAACTTCTCTGACACCACCAACTCCTCACCCGTTCATTCCATTTCACACATGTTTCTTGAGTATCTCCTGTGTGCTAGGAACCGTGCTGGGCCCTGAACACACAAAGGTAACCAAGATGGACCACGTCCTTGCTCTGCATGGAGCTTACATTCAAGCAGAGGGGGATAGGCAATTCACAAAGAAATACTTATCAAGAAGCCATTCAGGGTCATGAGGAAATAGAGCAAGTGACTGATGGAGGATGATGACAAGGTGTGATTAGATGGGAGGTGTGACCAGTGGGAACCCCTCCATAGACATGGTACCTCCATCACTTTCACACAGCCGTCCCTTAAATCCTGGCGCTGTCTCCAGGCTTCCATGTCTTCCTTTATGTCCTCTCACTCTCCGTAGACTTGGGCAGGATCTTGGGGATTAAGGGATTGCTCTGGATAGTCTCTGCTTTGCAAAGTTTGGCACCAAAGATATAAAAAGATGACACCCAGGGGATGAAACCCAGTTCCAAATTCAAGCTGACAGTTGACTAAGTCTGAGGCTCCAGGCAAAGAGACAGGAATCAGAGATAAGGCTACAGTTCCGAATCCAGTGCCATGGACTACGGTGTGAATACTGCCCATTGGAGTTGTGCACCATGGGGGCCTGGAAGCCACAGGGACTTAGAGAATCATGCAGACCCTGGGAGATAGAGCCTGAGAGATTCCCCAAAGCCCCTGCAAAAGAATCCCAGGTGACCAAATTGTCTCACTGCCCCTGTGGCTTCTTTCTCCCAAGTCCCCAGGTGAGGGCACAGGGAAGGGTTCTTTAATGCCAAGCATGCATCTTTCTTGTTTCAATATGATGATTCAGATTGACCCTCTGCTGTTCACTGTTACCATCACTGGTCACCTGGGAAAACAGTGGACACGATATCCAGTACTCTGGGTGTCCTTGTCCTGGCCCTGCCCTCCATCCAAGTCCAAAGGCGTTACTGGCCAGGTCACAAGGATAGGGCCTGAGTGCCTTGGCTTCACATCCAGTATCTACTGGAGGTGGGTATGCAGCAGCTGGTGACAATGGTAGTTGTCATTCAGCTGGGCACAGGGGCTGTACACTGTAAGTTCTGTCTCTAATATGGACACCTGGCTCCTCAGAACAGGTTTTGGTAGCCGAAAGGGAGGGCATGGGGGTGCAGGAGCAGGTCGGGGGGGCCACCCCACTCTTTCAGTTACAGCCTCCCCACCCTCCTGCAGATATTTTCAGCATCTTGAGCCCTCCCCCCTCCAAGAGCTCACAGAGGCCCCACCTGCTCCCTTCACAGGGCGGCTTCTGCAGAGGCTAAGCGGGCACAAGTCCTCAGGATGGAGACTCTCCAGAGAGAGATGCTGCTGACCACTCACTCCTATTGGGACAACGGTTATTATGTTGGTCTCCCTGGTACATGAGGAGCAGAAAATGCAAAGGTCTTCCAGGTATTGCCAACGCTAGGGTGGCCCCATCTGATACCCTAGGGAGGTCCCAGCTGCTCCATGGACCCTCTTGAGTTGATTCAGACTTTAAAGTCAGCCTTGACCGAAAGAGGACGGCTACCCTTCCCAAACAGGGGATGTCACTGGCCCGATATGGGGGGGTGGGGGTGGATGCAGAGGCAGCCTCTGGAATGTGATGGCCCCTCTTCCTCAAAGCCCCCTTTCACATTTCCATCCGAGCAACCCCTCTTGACCCACTGTGATGGATGCCTCAGCCTCTGTCGTGGAAGACTGAGCTGGGTCAGTGGCTTCCAGGATCCTGTGGAAGCAAATAAGTCTGCACCTGCTGGAATGCAGAGCAGCCTCCAGAAAAATCCCCTCTTGGGGAGACTGGTAATTAAGCAGTCTCATGGCAAACATGTGAAAGATGAACAGCTGGTTGTCTCCATTTGTTCTTCTGTCTTTGGTTGGAGAACAATTTCATAAGTTACATGTAAAGTTGAGTTCTGTCTTTCCTCCACTCGTGCCATCCCCTTTGCTTGAAATGACCCCCCCCATCCTCCCACTACCCTCCACGCCCTTTGGATGATCGGCTAATAATTGATCTTTTCCGATCAGCTCAGGCTGGTGATGTCACAATCCCTGGACACATCTCTATCACTGCATAATCACTGTGTCTTCAACAATAATAAAATTGGCTATGAACGCCTGCTGTGTACCTGGTACTGTTCTCGAATGCTGGCTGTAAACCGGAGAGTCAAATAGATAAAAATCCCTGCCCTCGTGGAATTTACATGCTAGCACGTAAAGGTAGACTTAATAAATAAGGATTAATCAAATACATAGTATGTCAGATGGTGATAAGTGTTAAGGAGGAAATGTGGGTCAGAGATCAGAAGCCATGAATTGGTGGTGGGGAGGGTGGCAATTTTAAATGGAGTGTTCATTTAAACCCTCAGTGTGAAAGTGATATGTGAGCAAAAACCTGAAGAAGAGGAGGGAACCAGCCATGGACATGTCTGGGAAGAGATGGGGTAGCTGGGGAAGGCTGTAAGAACAGCAAGTGCAAAGGCCCTGAGGCAGAAACTTGCCAGGTGTGTTCATCGCAACTGGAGGGAGTGAGCAGGGGGAGATGCATTGGTGATAGATAGAGATAACGGAGTGGGAGTGGGCAGTGTTGTCAGAGGATTGCCCAGGGCCTTTAGAGTTGTTGTGATATCAACTGGGACACCTTTAGAAGGGTTCTAAGCATATAAGTGATGCAGTCTGACTCAAAATAATCATGCTAGCTGCTGTGTTGAGAATGGTTTGTAGAAGGATAAAGGAGAAGTAGGGAGACCAATGAAGAGGTTATTGCAATACCCAGGATAAGAGATGGAGATGCCCTAGACCAGGATGGCAGTAATGAAGGTGATGAGAAGTGGCTGAATTTCTAGATAAATTAATGTGAATGCTGCCTTCTGAGGTGAACTCCTTGAGGGCCAGGGCCCTGTCTTATAAATTTCTATCCTCATACTGAAGCATAGTACATAATAAGTAATAGGGCACATGGCTAGTATTTGTTGAATGAATGATTGAGGAGAAATCATTTTTAAATGTTAATAGTGGGAATAATCAGACTCTGGTCTCTTTTTTGAACCTATAAGATCATAGAGCAAATCCCGGGTACCATCCACTTAGATTTCCCAAGCTGACATCATAAAGGAGGCTGTTTGTGGGTGTGCTGAACTGAGAAGTGGGGGGAAAACTGGCTCCAATGCTATTTTTCTTGCTGCAGGACTTCTCAGAGCCTTTAATGCAGTAATGCGCAGGTTCCCAACACTTCTTAGTTTAAGGTGCTAAGTGCTTTAGTAATTTTTCCATAGTTCTCCATGGATAAAAAAAATACCTAATCAGCTTCATTTATTACGTAGTAGGATCCGACTAGCTGAATAAGTGTATATATCTGAACAATTTTGTAGCTCTTTGAAACAATAGTGAATGTAAGTTGAAAGAAAAAAACTCACTTTTTATTTCATCCTTAAATAACCACAGATACTTACTAATGGAATGTGTGTACTTGTTGGGCTCTACACAGCTTTTCAAACCTTGGAATCAGATTGGACACTCCTACCCTCATATCTTATTCATTATTTCATTACTGATTGTCACAAGGCACCTACTTTATATGACACCAACCACCAAACACTCAGGTCTACAAAGATATGATGTCATTTAATGGAATGTAGCTTCACATTGAAACTTAGCTACCTTGAGCTAACACTTTGTGTGTCCAGCAAATATGGACGATCACAGCTTCCCCTGAAAATGTAAAATCTCCCTCGACGCTCTTAAAATACCCCTGCAGGCACCCCCTCTAGGTTACCATGGCACACGGTTTGGGAACTATGGTGCTACTTTGCGTGCAGCGTTTCCCCAGATCATTGGCGCGTGTTCTCAGGCAAACCTGTTAACAGAACACTGCATAGTATTCCGTGGTCTGGGTTTGGGGGACTGTGGAGAGAGAGCAGAGAATAAGAATACCTAGAACTCCCTGCTGCAGAGCCAGAAGCTGCAGTTCCACGGGAAGTACTCCTGGGTGTTGACAAAGTGTGCCTAGAGGATTTGCATTTGGAGCGTACAGTGCTGCTCCCCTATTTTTAGACCTCAGCAGGTGGGCCTGCTATGACTCTAGAAAGGGTACGTGGGTATTTGGGGGCCTGGCATTGCTCCCACCCACCCATACGTAGGACAGGTCTCCTGGCCTCCAAAAAATACATGGGCACGTGCAGCTGAAAGCAGAGCTGTGTAATTCCAGCCATGTTTTCTGAGTAGACTGGGACATTTGCAAGAAGATCCTTTGGACTTAAGCTGGGGTTTTTCAGCAGCTGTCTGGCTAATGCCAGGTCACTCTCAGAAATGGGGGTTTGTTACAAGGATCCCCAGATCCTGGGGCAGCAGAAGAACCATCTCTGCATATTTTTGGTTATTGTGGGTCTCAGGCCTTCCGAGACCAAGGGTGTCAGTGTCAGTGCTCTTATAACCAACATAGCAGCAACGTGATTTCTGAGACCTGCCCACTCTGGGCATTTCATTTCCCAGAGAGTGTTTCAGGGAACCCCAGTCCATAGGATGCCCTGGGGGGAAAAAGCATTTATGATATATAGACTTAAAAGCCCAGAAAGGCCAAGTTTCCCAGGTTTCCCGGTTTTAGCAGCTCTTGATGAAATGCAAATGGGAATTACTAGAGAGAACATGCGTCTGTAGGGGTGTGTATGTGTGTCTGTGTATTGTGTGTGATTATGACTAATGTCCATCAATTACCTGAAAATTACTAGATGATACCTGTAATGACAGTTCTGTTTTTAGCTTAATGGTTTATGTATCTAACTAGTAGCTCCTGTCTGGAGTGGGACTGCTGGCAAATCAAAACACTATTTGCCAAGCCTGTCAGTGTGACAAATGCTGCTTACATTTACTCTTTTATTCCCAAGGTCAGTTGACATGTCTTTTTTTTTTTTATATGTATATATCTCTGATGTGCTAAGAGCCTTAAATAAGAGCCACTCAATAAAGGCCCAATTTGTTGTATTACTGTTTATGCCTGGGTAGTTCTATATTTGTTGGGGTCTTTAAGATTGCCAGGAAGACATGCACGGGTCACCTTTAGAAATGGGAATTTCTTGTGAGGAGCTCCAGGTCTTGGGGCAGCACAGGAACCATGTCTTCAGCTTTTTGGTGTCCCTCTGGGTTGGTTTCAGGGCTTCTGAGACTGGGATCCCCAGCAGCCTCCTGGCCCAATGGAGCAATCAGCTCAAGTTCTGTGACCTGCCTACTCTGAGCATATCATTTCCTAGAGAAGGTTCCACAGAACCCCAGTCCATATAAGGATAAAAGGGTTTATGATCAGCTATGTTGGGGAATTGTTACATAATCCATTCCTGCCTGGGAAGTTTACTATTAGCTTATTAAAAACCTCCACAAGTACTTTATTTTTTATTTGTTTTGTTTGTGAAAAATCTTTGCTTAACTTTGTTGAACCCAGCATTTCCCATTTCTCTTTAACCACTGAACACCCTAGGATATCCTTTGGAGTATAAGCTAGTATTTGTACTTTCCAGAAGAATCTGATTGTCTTCATTTGTCACCCCTGTGTTGGGGGCTCCAAGATCACTCTTATAATGATGGGCTAGGGGGACTCACAGGATTCAGCATATTTGCTCTCCTGGTTACAGTGAAAGGGTACGGAGCAAAACAGCAAAGGAAAACCATGCATGGGGTGAAGTCTGGGGACAGAAACCAGGCACAGGCTTCCAAGAGTCCTCTCCCAGTGGAGTCACGTGAAACATGCTTACTCCCCCCAGCAATGAACTGTGACCGCACGTGTGAATTGTCACCCCCTGGGGAAGCTCACTGGAGACTCAGTGCCCAGAGGTTTAACTGGGGACAGATTGTATAGGCACCCTTTGCCTGGCAGGTACCAAAGTTCCAGACTCCCAGAGGGAGACAGGTGGTCAGTATAAACCACAGTGTTTGTACCAGTAGTTTAGGACACTCCTATCAGTCCTGGGAATTGTGGGGATCCTCCTGAAATCCATGTTCCAGGTGCCAGCCAAGGGCCAGCCCTGTAAACTGGCATTTCAAAGGACAACAGTCAAGCCTTTTCTGTCCATTTTCTAGTAGCTGAATATTAATTCATTCTATATATATTTGTCTTAATCAGCTCAGGTTGCTATAACAAAAATTCCATAGTCTGGGTTTCTTATATAAACAACAGAGATTTATTTCCCATCGTTCTGGGGGTTGAAAGGTTAAGATTTCGGGTGCCAGGATGGTGAGGATCTGGTAAGAACCATGTTCCAGGTTGCAGACTGCCACCTTCTCCTTGTATCCTCACATGGTGGAGAGCAGAGAGAGGAAGCAAGCTTTCCCGAGACTCTTGTAAGGGCAGTCATCCCATTGAAGAGGGCTCCACCCTCGCAGCCTCATTGATTCCTAATTACTTTCCAGAGGCCCCACTTCCTAATACCATCACATTCCCTGGGGGTGTTGGATTTCAACGTACCAATTTGGGGGGATATATTCAGGGTCCATTAACAATAGTCCATCTTATATATGCTAGTGATACAAAGAAGAAATTAAAGGTAGTCCTTACCTTTGAGGGACTTACCATCGAGAAGGAAAGACAGCTACATCACAAGTAATTCAATAAGAAAATCAATTCATTATGATTTGAATGAATATTGCAAAAGAGAAGTACTCTCTTCTCAGAGGATGTTTCCTCTGAGGATCCTTCTCAGGGATCCCCAAATTCTTTCCCAGAGGAAGTAACATTCAAACTGAGATCCAAGAATCTAGTGGAAGATGGGTGGGTGAGGTGGTGATGGCTTCAGTGGCTAAGCAGAAGAGCAGTGCATGCAGCTCCGGCGGGGGGTGGGGGGCAGCATATGCAAAGGCCCTGGGGTAGGAAGAAACATGGAACATTCAAGAGAAAGGTAGAGGCCAGTATGGGTGCAGGGGAGAGAGCAAGGGGAAGAGAGATGTGAGCAGAGGCAGAGATAAAGGCAGGCCAATTACTGCAAGGGCAAAGCTTTGAGCCACATGACCCAAGGGACAATCTATCTCTGTCCCTCCCAGTCATCATGCCCCTGGAGCTGACTAGATCTCTGGTTTCACTTGAGGCCTGGAGCACCAGCTGCAACAGGCAAAATGAATCTCAAATGATAGAAATCAGACGAGCAATTGCCCTGGTGCGTTAGGCGACAGACTGAGAAAGGACCTCGGGGGAGCTTTTTGGGGTGATGGTAACGTTCTCTGTCTTCTCTGGGGCAGTAGTTATACACAGATGTGATGTGTTTGTCAAAATTCCCTGAATTTTGTCACTTATTAACAGTAATATTAGTTAGCTCACGAAAAGCTTATTTCTTGCCATACTGCATGTTCAAAAATGACTTGCAGGGGCTGTCTGCTTAGAGGGGTCACCCAGAGACCCCGGTTGACAGAGACCCAGTATCACTGCAGCAGGGAAAAGGGAAGGGGAATTCAGCAAAAGGAGTATAGTCTTCTTGAGACTCCTTCCCTGAAACAGCACACTTGGCTGCTACCCGCACATCCTTGGCAAAGCCAATGCCATGGCCAGGCTGTCCTCAGCAAGGGTCGGGAGGGGCTATGCCACCATGAGTCTGGAAGAAAAGCTGGAGATACGTGAAGGGTACCAGTGACTTACGCAGGGACCCTCGAGAATGCAAAATAGACTAGTCTGGGAGGTCAGGAACGTATCTTTCTGAAAATAGTGTTGAAATATTTGCAGTGAGATTTGAATAATGAGAAGGGGTTAACCAGACAAGCAGGTGGAGGGGATGTGAGACAGTGTGCTAAAAAGGAAATAGCGTGTGCAAAGATCCTGAAGATGGAGGAGGGGAGGGTTGGCACATTGAAGGAACTGAAGCCAGCTGTGTACCAAGGCGGTGGGCGGGGAGAGAGGCGGGAAAGAGTATTTTATCACTGACACTGTTTGGAGTGCGGACTCCTGTGATAATAAGAAGTGGAAATTCCAAGTCTCTTTTATTATGGTCTTCAAGTTCTGCACAGGAAATGCACCCATTATCGCCTGCACTTGGGTTGACCACTGCCCCGCCCTTGACCAAAGAAGCCTGGGGGGGTTGGTGCCAGGCAGGGTGTAGGGGAGAGAATCTGACAGGAGCCGATCATGCAGGTTTGATGGGCATCCTTAGGGGTTTTGACCTTAATTCTAAGGATAGTCGGAAGCCATTGATGGATTCTGAACTGGGACAGCGAAGTTTGGGGTCATGGGCATCACCAGTTTCCAAGACTCTTGGTTACTCTGGGCAGGGAGGCAAAAGCGAAGAGAAGGCTCTTGAGGAAGTGGCAGAGACAAGAAGCCTTGATAAAGTGAAAGAAGAGTATTAGCTTACATCTGTGGCCGTGCCACCTGTTGGCACAAGCTGCTCTCTGCACGTGTCAGAGTCAACAGGGAGATAACCAACAGTAATAGGCATCTCTGGCCTTTCTTGCCTTCCTTTCACCCCATTTCTCTAATACGTCTGGATTGCGTTATTGAAGGGTGCCTCGCTCCTTTCAATATAGCATTTAGACTTGTCAGGTAAAAGATGGGAAAGTCTGAAAATTTTATTTGCTTATTCCGACATGCAACATGATAACTCCTTCTGACTTGTGGGCTCATCGGCTTGTCTAAAATCGATTCTGTGATAAGGAGTGGGTGAGGGAAGAGCTGGCAGTGGGGCAGAGGAATGATGAGTCAAGCATCCAGATGGGGAGACGCAAGCTTTCCCGCCCCCTCCTCCATGCTAGATTTTAGCTACCAAGCCTGGGAAATAGCAGAGCAGTGGTAAATATCTGATTAGAGAAAATGCCTAGTAAGCTGCAATTCCATATATTGCAAGTGATAAAACTGTAATTGTTTGTTGACAGTGTACATTAGCTGTTCACAGCTTGTGTCAATATAGTACCAGGAAACTCGGGTCTGGGAAGCTTTAATGGAACCTCAAAGATATCGTGGGATTAGCTAGGGGAATCCAGTCAACAAGTTCTACTCAATGGGCAGAATGCCATTCCCAGAGGTGACTTCATGGGAGAAGCTTTGGTGAGATGTGAGTTTCCTCCATGAAGCTGTGTGTTGTTGAAGGAAAGCCTCTTCTTGGACTGAGAATCTGGGAAGGGCATCTGGGACGTAATTCTGGTGCACGTGGGTGAGGGGCAAGTCGAAGCTGCTGTGAACTGGGCCCACTTGGAGGTAGAGACAAATGAGGGCCAGCTGGGATGGAGCCCGAAGATCAGATCCAAATAGAGGTCTGGCCCCTTTGGGGATAACTTAGTATTTTGATACCGGGATCCATTGGGGTTGGCAGTCTGGCATCTGCACACATGACTATCTGGGTCTGGAGAAGGATGTCTGGTACGCGGGCAAGTCGATGGGAAGCCAGCGCACAAAGAGTGGTGATCTGGAGGCCAGGGTTATGGTCCTG
Organism: Vicugna pacos; assembly: GCF_048564905.1. Taxonomy (NCBI): domain Eukaryota; kingdom Metazoa; phylum Chordata; class Mammalia; order Artiodactyla; family Camelidae; genus Vicugna; species Vicugna pacos. The sequence continues at coordinate 43,601,232 of NC_132999.1, forward strand.
GAGGTGAGCCCATTTCCAGCAAAGATCCAGCCAGGGATGCAGGTGTGTGTGTTTCTGAGGGAGTAATGTAGGGATTGGAATGAACAGGAGGCAGCTGAAGGGAGGGGCCCACCAAGGACCAAGGCTCGATCTAAGTAGACTGAGTTTAGGTCAGATCTAATGGAAGACCGAGGTGTTGTCCAGTAAAAATATAATGTGAGCCACATATATGATTTGTAAAAACTTTTAATTTTGAAACAATTAAGAGATTCACAGGAATTTGCAAAGATAGTACAGAGATGTTCCATGTACCCAATACCCAATGGGTACCTCTCACATAACTACAGTACAGTGTCAAAGCCGGGAAACACATTGGCACAATGTGTCTGCATGATTCATTTTTATCATGTGTGGATTCATGTCACCGCCAGTACAATCAAGATGCAGAGCTGTTCCATCACCACTAAGATCTCCCTCGTGCTACCCTTTTATAGTCACCCTGCTCCCCTTCCCGTCCCCATCCCTAACCCTGGACAACCACTAATCTGTTTCCCGTCTCTTGAATGTTGTCATTCCCAGAATGTTCTATAAATGGAAGCATCTGGTATGTCATCCCTTGAGATAAGCTTTTTTTCCCTCTCTGCCTAATTCCCTAGAGATCCCTCCCAGTTGTTATACATAGAAGACCATTCGTTTTTATTGCTCAGTAGTATTCCGTGGCATGGATGTACTGCAGTCGGTTTAATTATTCCCCTGATATAGGACATTTTGGTTGTTTCCACTTTGGGGCTATTACAAAAACAAACAAACAAGCAAACAAAGCTGCCCCAAACAATCACGTGCAGGTTTTTGTGTGGACATCAGTTTTCATTTCTCTGGGATAAATGCCTAGGAGTGTGATTGCTGAGTTATGAGATTAGTGTATGTGTGATATTTTTGGAACTGCCTGTTTTCCAGGGTGTCTGTACCATTTTCCATTCTACCAGCAAATTATGAGAGACCCAGCCGCTCTGCATTGTCACTAGCCTTTGGTATCGTCACTATTTTTTATTTTTACCTGTTCTAATGATACATAGCAATCTTTCATCATGGTCTTAATTTGCATTTCCCTAATGGTGAATGGTGTTCATGTGCTTATTTGCCACCTGGATATCCCCTTTAGTGCAATGTCTCTTCGTATCTTTTGCCGATTTTCCAATTGGACTGTTAGATCCTTGCCTTGATCTCAGTCAGTCTTTCGCCCTCAAGTGTGATGTTAGCTGTAGAATTTTTGTAGATGCTCTTTATCAAGTCAGGGAGTTTCCTTCTGTTAGTTTTACGAAAGCTTTTTTTTTTTTAATCAGGAATGGTTGTTGAATTCTGTCCAGTGCTTTTTCTGCATCAGTTGATACAATCATATGGTTTTTCTACTTTTGGCCTGTTAATATGGTGGCTATTGACTGATTTTCAAATATTGAACCAGTCTTGCATGCTTGGAATAAACCCCACTTAGTTATGGTGTATAATTATTTTCATGTGTTGCTGAATTCTCTTTGCTAATATTTTGTTAAGGCATTTTGTGTTTACATTCTGTGGGATATTGGTCTTTAGTTTTCTTTATTTGTACTGTCTTTGGTTTGGGTGTGGGTAATACTCGCATGATAAAATGTGTTTGTTACTGACCCTTCTTCCTCTATTTTCTGGAAGAGGTTGTATAGAATTGCTGTAAATTCTTTATACATTTTGTAAGAATTCTCTATTGAAACCTTCTGGGCCTGGTTATTTCTTTTTGGGGAGTTTTTAAATTACTAATTCAATTTCCTTAATAGCTATAGGGCTGTTCAAATGATCTATTTCATATTGGGAAAGTTATGGTAGTTTGTGCTTTTCAAGGAACAGGTCCATTTCATCTAATTTACACACACAAATGTATGTGTGTAATCTGTGGTATTTCTTTATTATCATTTTGATAACTGTTTTCCTTAACCCTTGCCAGCTCTGGATATTTGCCAATCTGATAGGTGAAAAATGAGCCTTGTGTATTGAGTTTTCATATTTTTCGTATTTTTGTTATTAGGTAGAGTGTCTTTCTGTCTTTGTATCCTTTGCTCTTTTCGTCCTTCCTTGTTTATCTTTTTTCATATTGATTTATAAGTGTTCTTTATAGATTATGAATATTAAACCTCTTCAGCTCATATATATTTACATAATCTTCCCAGTTTGCACTTTTCTCTATATCTTTTTGATAGTTGCTTTTCCTCCACATCCATGCTCTAAATTTTCATGTAATTGAATCGTTCAATATTTTCCTTTAAGACTTTCTGGGGTTTTATGCTGTATTCATCAATACTTCATCAATTTCAAGAGACAGAACCCCAATCAAACTAGACTGAATGAAAAGAAATAAGAAAAGAAGAAAGGAAAAAGAAGAGAGAAAAGGAGGAAGGAAGGAAGGAAAGAAGGAAGGTTGGCTCATGTAACTGGCTCTGCAGAGGCAGATCTTTCTGCACGGCTGGATTAAGAATCTTCACGATATTTCATCAGGACTCCATCTCTCTTCTCTTTTCACTGTTCAGCTTTGTCTTGATCTACAAGAGATATCATTTTCTCTAAAGCAGATAGTCTCTGTGAAATGGTAAAAAAAGACTGCTGGCAGTCCCGAGCTTACGATCTAATGATTTAGAATCTAACAATAAAAGACTCTTGAAGTCTGTATATTACATTCCCATGGAAGGACTCAGAATGACTCTGCTTGGGTTATGTATCCTCCTCCCTCTTCTCCATGCCTTGAACCAGTCCATAAAGATGAGATACGTGTCATGATTGCTCATGTGCCCAGTGCTCTGGCTAGTGAGCAGGTGGGGTACCTGTCAGAACCCCTTGCAATGACCATTCTCTGAAAGAATGCTGGGCAGGTAGAAGCCAAAGGAATTGTCTGAACATGTCATGCTTAGAAACACCTTCTCCAGCATAAGATGATTAGAAAATAGTTTGTCTTCTTCTAACATGTATGGTTTTGTTATTTTACCTATAAATGTTTGGTCCATGTGAGAAAATGAGGGAGATGGAGACAGAAAGACAGGGAAGGAGGGGCCAGGAAGATGGGCTGGTGGGGGGCTCCTTTGCTGGGTGTTTTTATACCTGAAGAGAAGATGACCTTGAAACTTACTTGGTCACTCGTTTTACAGTTTGATTACTTTGCCTTCTCTTTTCCTTGAATTTATTCTAAGTTAACATGAGTCCTATATGATTAGGATGGTGGGAATGGCCAGGGCTTCACTGAGCACAGGGCTTTTTATAGTGGGGTTAGCAAATATCTGATTTAATTTGTTTGAACCCAATACTCGTGCCCTCCAGGGGAGATCTGGGCACTCAGATATTATATAGCCATGGGAGGTATGGAGATGAATCCAGGAGCTACACAGATACCCAGGCTACTTTAAAATGGAGATAAAGAAGGGGAGGGTATAGCTCAGGTGGTAGAGTGCATGCTTAGCATGCATGAGGTCCTGGGTTCAGTCCCCAGTGCCTCCTCTAAAAAAAAAAAAATAATAAGATAAACCTAATTAGCTCACCCCCCGAAAAAATAATTTAAAAAAAGAAAAAAATTTTTTAAATGGAGGTAAAGGTACACCTTGAATTCCCTCCCAGACCTCTGCTGGGGTGGGAATAGGCAAATGAGCCTCAGGTAGAGGAGAAAGGAGAAAGGTGGACAGGAGGCTGGCCACCCCCCACCTTTGTGCACCATAACATCACCTATGGGGGCCACCATGTGTGGATGTCCAGCAATGGACAACTTCTTTCCTAAAATATGTTCCCAAGTATTCAGTGAAAGCTTCATTATTGTATCTTTTTCACATTAGAAGAATCTTTTAAAAATGACTCTCTTGTGCAAAAAACATTATTTCAGGTTCAACAATTCCTTTCTTTACACCTCTGTTTCTTTTTTTTTCCACTTAACTTGCAAGAAAAAAATTTAAGCATTTTAATTTTAAAAGCACGTACAATACAATCCCATTTGTATGAAATTATTTCATTGAATATGATCCGAACTACTGATCCTTCCATTTCTTTGTATGTCAACTGTCAAGAATGATTATTTCTAGATTGTACTGGGTTTTTATTTTTTGCTTTCATCTTTTAAAAATAATAAGCACTTATCATTTCTGTAAGAGCAGCAGACCTGTTCCTTTTAAAGAATAAAGTCTATGATAAGACACATCCACATTCTGCTGCTTGAGTTGGATCTATTTCCCTCTGTATGTGAATAAATATTGTCTATTGGCGATTAGTTGTTGAAAATTTGTGGCGGGGTCTACCCAGTGCCTCAGAGGACCTCAGCCAGAAAAGGAAGGGTCAGGAAAAGAAACTGGAGCAGGAGAAGAGACATAAATGAGGCAGGCCTCCAGGTCAGGGGTAACCCGTGGCTTGGGGGCAGTAGCCCCCATGTTTCTGTGACGGCAGGCTTGCTGGTTTCCACCCCCTCTGCGGAGAATCACTGTCGTTGAACACCTTGCATGTGCCTGGCGTTCAGCTTCTTTCACCGTCCTCCCAAGATCAGCATCGGGCATCCAGTAGGTGCTCAATAAATGCTTAAGGATGTGCAGTTCCGAAGGGGGTCATCCTCCCTCAATCTCACCTCCTTGTCTTTCAGGCTCACAGGTTTTCAGCTGCCAGCCACCATCGTCAGCGCAGCCACCACCCTCTCTCTGCGCCTCATCAGTGACTACGCGGTCAGTGCCCAGGGCTTTCACGCCAGCTACGAAGGTAAGTGTCTCGGCCCCGCGTCGGGAGCCTGATGTGTGAGGTCGTAGCAGCTGCAGGCTGGGCTGCGCTGTTCCCGGCTGCAGGGAAGGACATCTTCAGATTCAGCTTGTACCTGTCCCACAAAGCTGGTTACTAACCAGTGACTCAGTTACTTGAATTGCCCCTGCCGCGTTTCCAGGAAACTGAGAGTTGCAATTGGAGCTGAGCTGCGGTCCTTTATCCCGGGGGCCTGGTAACATCTCTGTCTTTCCTCGTAACTGGGTATTGCTGTGTTTTTATTTCTTTAATTCTGTTTCCTGTCGGGCTTAATTGTATTATCAGGTACCTCAGCTTGGTTTCGGGAAATAAGAGAGATTTAAACCCTAAGTAAAAGAAATGAAATAAGTAGCTGGCAGAAATTTTTTTTGCTCCATATAGTGACTGCAAAGAGTCAGTTTTAGATCATTCAGAGAAGAACAATCCATTTTTCCTTAATAGCATAGATGAGGGTTTCTTGGTTTGAGTTATGCAAATAATTTCCACTTCTCTCAGCCTGTTTAAATATGGTGTTAGCATTCAAATTAACACTAATATCTTCAGATTATACACTATTATTATTATTAACTTTATTATGTTAGTTCAGAAGGTGGTACTTCTAGATCTCTGTCATTTCCCTAGGAAATTTACATCTCATTAATAGGTAATTGTGCTGCTCTTGGCTAAGACTCATACTGCTATTTTGTGTTGAGATCATTAATAGGCATATTTTAAGACTATTAATGATAATTAATAACAGTAATGACATAACACCCTGGTAAAGCATGCCAGTTATTCGAAAGCTTTCTTCCTCTTGCCTCTAAGAACTGAAAGAATAAGACGCTTTCTTGAATGAAGCTGTAGCAATACAGAAATAGATACCACCTCTGTCTTGGCTAGGAATACACCACGCAAAGAGGGCAGAGTCTACCTCCTGTTGGTGGGGGTGTGGGGAACACAGTTTGGTGCTTTAACCTGAGTATTTGAGGGCTCCCGAGAAGGTCTCAGTTAGTTTTAACTGAAGATACTGAGAAGGCTCCAGAGAAAGCTTCACATGCCTTTAACTGAGGGCTTCTGGCTCAACTCCGGATTGCTTTAACTGAGGACTCCTGAAAAGACCTGCCTGTCTTTAAAAGTGAAGTCTCCTGACAGAGCCCAGCTTATTTTGGCAAAATAATAATCTCCTCCCCAAATCAGGTGTGTGATCTTGGTCATCCAGGTTATGTCTTCACCCTGAACCTTTGGCCCAGAACGCAGACTAGTTTTCTCCGAGCCTGAGCTACAACCTCCTGACTGAGGGAGTCCTCTCTGGAAGGTTCTTAAGAGTCTTTCTGGCCATGAGCTCCTCCCACAGTCTCTTGGCCTTGGGGAGGCTGGCTGTGTTTGGGGCTGGTGCGGATAATGAGTCATTGACACTAGAGCTGGCTACTGCAGAGATCCTGGGAGGGGCTGACACCCAGGGGGACCCGGCTGGGAGTCGTGGCGTCCTCATTTAGTAATCCTTGTGGATATTTGTCTGAGGCCAGAATTTTCATGAGGCTTTAGGAGAAAAGTGTTCTTTTGATCCCTGACCACACTTTCCTCTCTGAGAAACGATGCCAAGTGTTTCTCCACCACGCAGAGCAGAGCGGAAGTTACATTCACAGAGCCTTTTAAAATCAGAGGCTTTAGCCTGGAATTCATGGAGAGGTCTACAGTAGAGTGTCAAATGTCTTCAAATCCCTTGAAATTAGATGCAGAATCCACAGTGTATAAGGATATGTGTATTTTTCTCTTGGAAGGGTCTAGAACAGGATCAAAAACTATAGTCCCTTTGGCTAAATCCAGCTCCTGGCTTGTTTTTGTAAATAAAGTTTATCAGAACACAGCCAAGCCCATTTGCCAACACTGCCTATAACTGTACGCACTGCAACTTCAGCTAAGTTATTGCCACGGAGACCACATGGCCCGCAAAACTGAAAATAATTATTATCTGGCCCTTTACCAAAAAAGGGGGTTGATTCCTGGTCTAGAGCTGTGCTACCCGATACAGTAGCCTTTAACCACATGCCTCTATTTGTATTAAAATTAATAAAAATTCCACGCCATTTAGAATTCAGTTTCTCAGTTGCACCAGCCTCGATGTGTGGCCTGTGGCTACCGTATGGGGCAGCACAGAGAACATTTTTATCATTTCAGAAAATCCTCCTAGACAGGGCTGGGCTAGGGCTTCCGTCAGATCCATGAAGGGTCCTGGATTCAAAGGTTACGGAATGTTAGGACAAAGTGCAGCCCGGTGGGTTCCTCTTCCCAGCTGCTTGGCCCAGCGGAGGCAGCCCAGCAGTGACGATGCTTGGTATCCTGGCTCAGGACCAACAGGGCAGAAGGAAGGACCTGCCCTCCCTCAGCCACATGATGGTGGAAAGTCTCCAAATCATTGGCCTTGAGAAGATAAAGGCTCCAGGCGAGGCCCAGGCAAGTCCTGGACAGGTGCAAGCAGGCTGCTGTAGCTGAGCACGCCTCCACGTGGCCGCCTGGGCAGGGCTTCTGCCAGCTCCGCAGTCTGGGCGGCTGCTGGCTTCATGCGGCCTGGCGGAGGGGCCCACAGATGTTAGCAGAGGCTAACAAGGGAGTCAGGTGTGGAGAAGCCAAGGCTGAGGCTATGACCAAAGTCCACTGATCCGGCTCTGAACTGGACCATGGGGCAGTTTGTGCATCCAGAAAAGAGTGAGTTGCACTGACTTCTGGGACATCAGAGTGGGGAGGCCAAGAGGGAAGGTGGGAGGGACCAGTAGGGGCAGCCTCTGCTGGGATTAACCCCGTAAAATATTGAGGCCACAGTGGGGGCCTGGGCCCTCTTTATCACTGGACTTAAGACACAGGATAATCCCATATTTAGGCATTTCCTGATAAATACTCATTTCTTGGGCCTGTAACTGACTAACTGGGTAAATGTGGGCAGATCTTTTAAACTCTCTGGGTCTCACTGGGGACAGGGGAGATCCAGTAGTCAAAACCTGGTGAAGATTTGGCTCTCAGGGAATTAAGTCAGCCGCTCCCTCCACTGTAGATAGAGCCCACCTGAGTCACTCTCGCTGGACAGCCAACAGATGGACAGACAGGCTCCAAGAGGGCCCCCAGCCCCATTAGCCTGGGCTGCCCCGAGTCAGGGTGGCCTCCTCACCATCACGACTCTGGATGTCGTCAGACCCATTTCCGGATGGCATCGAGGCCCCGCTCTTGGTAGCTCCCCTTGGCTGACGTCCCTACAAGGCAGCTATCAAAGCCAGTGTGATCCTCCTCCGCCCTCCTAGGGAGAGTGAGAAGTGCAGATAAGGAGCTGAACTGCTGCTGGGGATTTGGGAGCAAGGTGAAGTCAGGTGAAGAGTGTCAGCGCATCGCTGCTGCTGCTTCAAGGGAAAGATCAAAAAAGGCCAACCGTCAAAGCCCAAGATGACAGGAGATACTAGGTGTGTAATCCTCCGGGGCAAGAGTGTGGGCTGCGGCCGAGGACAGGAGGAAGGGGGACCAGCTTGTATTAAGTACTGACTGTATGTATTAAGTACATACATCATCTCATTTAATCCCCACAGCAGCCCCGTGGACGGACGCTGCTATCTCCACCTGACAGGTGCTCGAGCTGTGACTCAGGGATTTTGTGCTCAGCTTAAGGCTACTTAATGGCCAGGAATTTTCACTTGGCTTTTCTGTTTCGAAAGACTATACCGCTCTCCTGCACTGCACTCCCTGCCAGACTCCTGGAGTAAAGCAGAGACAGGTGACTCATGGGCAGGTGAACTGGAGCTAAGTCAGTGGTAGGGAGGACCCTCATGGAGCCTGTCTTGGCATCACTGCCCCTCCAGGCTGGTGTGGGTCATCCAGGGAGGCAACAAAAGATGTGTCCAGAACTTCTCAGCTAAGGTTGCCAGAAAAAATAAAGTATGCCCAGTTAATTTGAATTTTAATCATTCAAGTTTGTAAAATTTCAGAAGAAAAGTTAGTATAAGTCTATCCCAAATATTTCACGGGATAGACTTATACTAAAAAGCTATCCACTGTTCATCTGAAATTCAAACTGAATGGCGTATCCTGTATTTTTCCTTGCATCCCCATTTCTGATGTTGATTCCCCAGGAACCCTGACCCCACTTACCTCCTCCTGACACACAGATTTGCCCCTGTCCTGTTCTGCCTGGCTTGGACTGCCCACCCACTCCAGGGGGTCCTAGCCTCACCCCTGCTATTCCAGGGAGTGTCCATTTGACAACTCTCTGCACCCCACAACACGTGCACCGAGCTGCAGATCTGTGTGCACTTGGGGTTATGCTATCTGTGTAGTTCTGTAGTCTGGTTAACGAGGCTGACATTTTTCTGTGTTAATAAAAGCAGCCCTGCTTTGTTCTTCCTAATGAATATCAGAGAGGAAGCCATTGTGGTTTGCCTGTACCACAATTGTTTAACCAGTCATCTTCTGTGGACACTTAAGTGAAGAACATCCTTATACATACAACTTAAACCCTCATCTGATTATCTTAGAGTGAATTCTTGGAAGTGCAATTGCTGGGTCAAAGAGTGGGTCAATTTTACGTTTTAATACATAATTCCATGGTGTCCTTAGAAAGATTCTGCTGAGGCACACCTCCGCCCACCAGGCTGGAGCGGGCCCATCCCCTCTCTTTACCTACGTTGTGCATTTCAAGTCAGTTTCATCGATTAAAATGGGTGAAACGAAATCTCATTTGTGGTTATAATTTGCATCTCTCTGACGATAGGGAAGGTTGAGCACCTGTCATCACTGGCCTTTTGTAGATCATTTTGTAAATTGCTTGTCCCTGTCTCTGCCTACTTTTCTTTTGGGGTGTTAGTACTTTTCCCTATCTTTTTTGCGAGTGGTTTTGCATAATAAGGATACTAATACATTGAGTTTCCTTTTGATGTGCAGCAGTTTTAATTTTTATGTCACTAACTTTTAAATTTTTAATTTTTCTCTTATAATAAACTGTCGGTATTATAATTAGAAAGACCTTTTCCATGCCAAGACCAGCTAAATATTCATTTAGATGTTCATCTTAGTCTTTTAGCTTTTTATTTTTACATTTCACTTTTAAACCCTTCTAGAATTCAGCTGTGTCAGTCTTGGCTTCAGTGACTCTCTTTCTGTCTCCGACTCTCCTGTGCTCACTGTGTGTCCTTGTGTGTCTGTCTTCTAGTGTGTGGAAGCCTCTGACTTGCCCGATTTCCACCCCTCTCCCCCACAGCCTGTCTCTCCCCAATGTTTCTAGTCTTGCTGCCATTTAGACATCGTTTCTCCCACCTCCAGTATCGAGGCTTCACACCTTCCCCACGCACAGCTCTCACATCGTATGGGATGGTTTCTGCCTCTTCCAGGCTGATCAGCAGGTAGACAAGAGTCATAAGCAGATCAGAAATGTCAGTTAGACGCAGTCTCTGCAGGCTTTAATGCCTAACCCTCGTTGCACCTTTTGCATTTTAACAGCATTGATCTTGAGCAGCCTGTCTGACACTTCATTTCGTGAAGGAGATCCCATGTCTGAGGGCTGGGTCTCGGTCAGTTAGAGCTATATAATCAGCTAAATCTAAAAACAAGTGCTTAGTGGTGAGGGTGTAGCTCAGCGGTAGAGTGCACACTTAGCATGCATGAGGTCCTGGGTTCAATCCCCAGTGCCTCCATTAAAAGAAGTAAACCTAATTACTACCCCCCCCAAATAACTAAGTAACTAAATTTTTTTTAATTTAAAAATAAAATAAAAACAGGTATTTTTGTTTAGCTAAATCTAAGTGCCATCTTGGGTTCTCATTCTCAAATATATAAGAGCCTTCCTTAAAAATCAGACCTGTTCTATTTCACTTATTATCTCCACATAGATTCTAGAAGGATGAGGAACACGTATTTTTGCAAACTCCCTGGCGGCCATAAGGGGAGGGGCAGCATAGTACAATGATTAAGACCTCAGGTTCTGGGTTGCAGCATATCTGGAATCAAATATCATCTCTGCCACTCATTTACTGTGTGACCTTGGGCAAGTTGCTTCATTTCTCTGAGCATCTGTAAGATCAGGGTAAGAATAATACTCCACAGAATTGTGAAGACTAAGGAAGAGAACACACAAGTCACACGATGTACTCAGCACAGGGACTGACGAGTTGTCTGTGCTCCATAAATGTCAGCGAATTAATGAAGTCACCTTCATCCTGACCTCCCTGTCCTGGGATTATTTCTGGAGCTGAAAGAAAAGAGATGTCAATTCCATAGGTCAGAATCCCAGCCCTACCCCAGCCCCTCGGCTCCTGAGTTTGCATAAAATCCTCAACCCAGTTGTTCATGGTGTGTCTGGGCTTATAAACAGACCGTGACTTCTGTGAGGGAGGAGCAGAGGAGTCTCCGTATCCATGAGCCCCAGCACTGCCCGTTGGGGTTGCTGGCCCTGTCACCTGGAAGACTGGAGCTTAGGAAGCCAATCCCAGGAACTTAGTCTTTTCATGGTCTCTTTTCTTTGTATCAGAGATGGTGGCTTTACAGCTAATGGCACTAGTGACACATTCAGCAGACCCTAGACTTTGGGGTCATGGACTTGAAAGCTGCGACTGTCTCCAGACACACACATACACATGCGCGCGCGCACACACACACACACAATCTCACACAAACACAATACTTTTCTGTATTTTTTAAAATATAATTCAGATGTCCTGAAGTCTACCCATGAACCATTGGTCCACCTGAAAAGCTGAGCCCAGTGAGGCTAACATCACACATAAAGTTAATGAATGGTAGAAGTTCTTTCATTTACTGAGCTATTATGTCTTGAGAGCCTACTGTGTGCAGTCCTTGATGTTTCAGCCAAGCCTCATCTTCACAGTCACAATTTGCCCCCTCTACCCCTATCCATCTACACTCCCAAAGGGAACAGAACAGGGGGGAGGAAGAGCTCGATTTAGTGTCACTTCTTGGTGAGCTTTTGCTCCCAGTTGCAAGGTCAGTAATGCCATCTCTTTCTAAATACCACAGCCTAGTAAAACGGGGTCAGACACACGCGTCTTGGAGGGACCGGCAGATGGAGACGGAGCTCCGTGTGTCGTTCTGCCAGGAGACAGAGGCGGGTCCGGGACAGAGTGTGTTTTCCTGGCTTTTGGAGCAGGGAGCGGGGCTGAGGTGATCATGTCACTTTGCACACAGGGAAATTGAGGTCCATAAATGGACCCTTCCTGGTTTCATTCCCTCCTGTAATTAGACCTGCTGATTCCCCTGTCCTGGCCTCTCAGACAATTTCCTCGTTCTGAAAGAGCTCCCCCATTCTGGGACATAGACAGCTCAAAATTGGGCTAATGGACGCTCTTTGACCGTATACACATAGACTTTGGATATGCAGTTTTCACCACTCAGCCCAGCTGGGCCAGAACAGCGCGTCTGGCAGGGGGCCCCCTCTGAGGGGGAGGCGATGAATGGCCATTCCCTCTGCCCAGGAGGGGACCATGCGTGCCTCCTTCCTGAGTGAACCCGCTCCATTGCTGAGGGCTCTGCCTTGGGAGTGGGAGAGCATGCCTTTTAATCAGTACAAACGGAGTAAATGAAGACACACAGATGTGACATTTGAGACAAATTGGGCAGCGCCTCTCAATAAGTGGGGAATCAGGATTAATTTCATTTCACGTTCTCAGTAATCCCACAAACAGTTCATCATATGTAGTGATATTTACCCCTTTGGGGAAGAATATTTACATAGCTTGAAGATGATATATCATGCCAGATTCCAGTGCTCTGACCTTCCTCAGGTCAGGGAGTCAGAAGATACAGTGATGAGGGGAATAGAGCATCCACAGGTGGCTGGATTACCTGCAGGTGAGGTGTGCATCCACTTTACTTCTCCGTCTCCGTTTGTTCATTCATTCGATGAATGTGTACTGCACACCTGCTCTGTGCCAGGTCCCAAGGTAGACTTTGAGGAATATGAATGAATCACCTTTGAGAAGCTCTGAGACCTAAAATTGTTGGAGAGGAGTAAGAACAGAGGAACAGGGCTCAGGAAGAGGTAGGTGTAAACCCTGACTAGCCATGACACCTTGGGCCTCTCCCAACCTCCTTGAGCTGATTTTTTGCAAAAGAAAAAACTGTAAGGCCCACCCCAATGGCTTGTAATGAGGACTCAAAGACTGAATGCCTGGAAAGTGCCTGGCTCAGAGTCTCTGTTCATGAAACACCAAGTCCTCGGCCTCGTGGAGAAAATTGCTCTCATGCCTGGTTGGGTGCCTGGAGATCAAGTGCCACGTCCCCAGTGTGTGACCTTGGGCAAGGCACTGAGCTGCTCAGTTGCCTCCCATGGGACATGGGGTAACCTCTGCCTTTCGAGGGGGGTGTGAGCATTAGTGGTAAGGCACAGAAAGCACCTAGCACCACTTTGGGCACATAGAAGGCACTCGGTCAAAGGAAACTCTTAGAATAGGGGCTGGTGTATTTTGGAGGAATGAAAAGAAAAATTCTTTCCTATGACAAAACCTTTGTCAAGCGTTGTGGGTCTCCAAGAGTGAGGAATGTCACCTATTTTTTGTTTCTTCTTTTGTGTCATCAGGGCTTGGCACACAGTAGGGACACTGCAGTACTAACCAGTGCTTGCCTCTCCTACCTGGATCTCTGCCAGCCCATAGAGGGCTTTTGTGCAAATTAGCACAAGTGGCCAACCTGAGGGGACACAGCCCTGTGAGTGTGCAGCTTAGTGGATGGAGTGCAGGCTTGGTTTTAGTTCTCATCACCCCATTGCCTGGACACCCTTTTGCAGCACTGAGCCTGACTAGCTGCCCATGGCAGCCTTGCTACACGGCCTTCCCCTAGGAGTCCATAGTCACCCATGATACAAAGAATCATTAGAGGCTGAGTGCAAGGATCTTGGAGAGCTTTTACTTAAAGCCATCTAATTACTTCCCGAATGGAGCACAAACTCCTTACCTGGAAGCCCTGGGCATCCACCCCACCTCCACCCCTTTCCTCCTTCAGCCACATTGGCCTGGTCTTCAGATGTACCGCACTCTTGTCTCGCCACTCGTCCCTCAGACATGCTGGGTCCCTTCTCCTGAACCTTCCCTCCCCAACGTGGCCACTCTTCACTGCCTCTTGTCTCCTTCCAGTCTCTGCTTAAACCAAATCTGGGAGGTGCCCAACACTCCTGTTCCTCTCCTTCTTAGCTCCCTGTGTGTCTCCTTCCATCACACGGGTCCCTTGTGTATTGCCGTCTCCCCTCCAGTGTATGCTCCCAGATAGCCAGAACACGCAGGGGAGAACCAAAGCTGTGAGCTCAGGGTCTGGGGGAAGAATCAACTCCTGGCTCAGCCACTTGGCAGCCAGTGTAGGACTTCGAGCAGGTCACTTAACCACCTGTGACTTCCGCTGTCCCAGGGACAATAGTAGTAATAATAATCCCTACTCCATGGATTATCGCTGGGAACGAACGAGACAACACGTGTCAAGGGTTCCTAACAGTGCCTGGTGTGGAACAGACACTCAGAAAGCAGATGTGCGGGCTGTTATGACCCGTGTTCACAGCTGTGCCTAGCCCGGGGTCTGACGCTTGGTGGATGCTCAATAAATAATGATTAAATAAGTGAATGGGATATTTCACCCAAGGTAAAAGATCCAGACAAGGAAAGAGATTTACTCAAGGTACCTGGGACTATATTCCACTGCATCCAAGATGCCCTCAGTTATAAGATGCAGCTTTGCTGGAGGTACCATTAAGAAAGAAAAACGTGCTGCCAATTAAAGTATGATATGCCATCGATTTTCAGACATCCCAATTTCAAACATATGAAAGTGTAGAGAAATGTGTTCCCTAGAACTATGAAACATGGTAACTGCTTAATTGCATTTGATCACCCCCAGCCTTGCTCTTTGCTCTGACCTCTTCTCTGACCCAGGACTCTCCGACAGTCAGGGCTTCTCCTTTTCAGCATTCAGGCGGTGGCTCTCGCTGGACATGCGATCACCTCTTAATGTATTCTCTGGGCCCCAAGTCTCATTACTTCTCAATTTTCTGCATTGAACTCTATTTAACACCTATTAGCACAGGTCTTCAGCTGATAAACGATCTTCTCGCGGGAGGCAGCGGGATGCCCTGATCTTGATCCTGCCTCCTATATCTGTGCCCAAGTCAGGAGAGCCCATAGCATCTAAACATGGTTCCCTCAGGACCACTGCCAGCTCCTCCTCCAATGACCCCAAGGCACTAAGAACATCACTGGGTGGGGACCTGGATGTAATTCTCCCATTTGGGTGGGAGGTGGGAGGGTCAGCCTTCAACCACTGCCCTGATCTGACTATAGCTGGACACACACATCTGTCTCATTCCTGGGGACCTGGGTCAGGTAATCCCATTAGAGCTTCCTCAACTGACCTTCGCCCTGGAGGGTCAGGGGATACGTGTCTTTCTGCTGCCTCTTCCTTGGGGGCACTTACCTCCCATCCCAGGAGCTGAGCAGCAGTGGGAAGAGAACGCGTCCAGGTAGTTGGTATCAGATGGGATATTCCCATCCACCTCTTCCTATTAATTGATGACTTGGGGTGGGGGGTGATTAGCCACTGTTTTGGAGTATTCTTTCCAGCTCTTCCCTTCATTAGTGTGGATAATTGAGGGTTGAACTCCCTGACATTCCATTTGAACAGCAGGAGAGTAAAGCACTCAGGGTGTTGGTAGGAGATTCTGATTTGGAGACCTGGTGATGGGCAGGTTACACCACGCTGAATGACAGGTGTTGTTTGCCAGTTCTGTATCCGCATACATGCCCTGGATCCCTGAGCCCAGGGCCTCTGAGATGCAGAAAACAGGGGGCCCAGATCTTGTCGAGCGGCCTCGACGTGACATGTTCAGCAATGCAGTGGGAGCTCTGTAGGACATTGACACATCACCAGCTGGCGAGCGAGGCCTCAGGAATCCCCACTCTACAGAGAAGGAAGTCGAGGCCCAGAGAGGTTAGTTACCTTGCCTGAGGTTATACAGCACCTGAGGGAGGTTATGAGCAGTTTGAAAACTGGTTTGGTTCCCACCTCTCGCCACTCGGTGCTGCCTCCCCAGATGCGTTCCATACAGTTTCCCAAGTTCCACATCTTCCAACCCCACAGAAAGGAGGGGCCCTGGAGAGGCGGGAGGGCAGGACGTGATGCTGGAGTGCCTCCCAGGACCTGCCGGCCCCAGCCTAGTCTTGCTGAGGCCATTGATGCTGCCTGAGACCCTGTCTTGCGGACAATGGCTTTGCTTCCCTGCTTTTCAACCTGCCTTCCAGCTCTTCAAGTCCAGCCCTCCCTTAAGACCTTTATCCAGCACGTTTTAGGAGTCACGTCGATTGGACTTGATAGTGCATTAAATTACAGGAGTTAGTCTTGTGAAGTGGAGGGGGGCCGGGGAACAGACAAGCCAAGCACGTTTCAGCCTCGCGCCTCCGCACATTCTGTTCCCTTTGCCTGTACTTCTGGACCCTGGTGGCCCCGTGCCCCTCTTCCTGGGGACCTCTTTCTGTTCAGGTGTCTGCTGAAACAGCCCTTGTCAAAGAGGCCTTCCTGACCACAGGAGTTAACACAGCCACCCCAACCCATCACTTCCCGTCACCCCCTGAGGTATGATACAATTATTTGTTTACTTGCCTACTGTCTGTTTCCCCTACCAAAGGTGAATTTTCTGGAGTCGGGGTCTTTTGTTTCTTTTGCATTGTTATTGTTCTCTGCTGAATCCTTAGCTTCTTAACAGGTTATGACCTATGTTAGGTGCTTAAGAAATAGTTGGTGAATGAATGAAGGAATTAATGAATGACGTCAAAGGCCAGAAGAAAGAGTGTCTGTATTTGAGACCTGCAAGGAATCCTGAGGTGGGGAACCATGTGTAAAGCATGAGAAATGGGGGTGGCAGGAGCTGAGCTGGACAGGGGTCAGGGGTCAGCTCGTGCAGGGCCTGGGAGGCCCCGGAAGGAGCCTGGGGCTTTATTCACAGAGGGAGCCCATTACCAAAGGGTCTGAGGCAGGGAGGTGATCAGTGAGATTTCTGCTTTAGAGACGGTGAGGAGGGCAGGGGACCGGAGGCAAAGGAGCCGGTCACAGGCGGGGACCATTATCCAGCTCAGAATGTGCCCAGACCTTCATCAGTACCGGGGAGAGTGCCAGGACAAAGGGAGAGCTATCCTCAGGCTCACCCCACCCTGCCCGCATTCCCTGTGGGTGGGGATCTAAGCTGCTGGAAGAGAAGGAATGTCCCACATGTGGAGCAGCTTGGCTCTCCTGATGGCTTAAGTGAAACTATTTATGATATTCTTGTCTGGTCTACAGACATTCATGAAGTGACTGTAACCCACTGAACAAGCTCACCTTAGGAGTCCCGATGACGGGGAAGGGTACTGCTCAGTGTTAGAGTGCATGGCTAGCATGCATGAGGTCCTGAGGTCAAACCCCAGTACCTCCATTAAAAATAAATAAATAAACCTAATTACCATGCCCCCTCCCCCAAAAAACCAAACAAGCAAAAAAAAAAAAAAAGTCATAGTGAATAGTTGAATGTTCAAGGGCTGTGGTCTCCAGTTATAAGCAATGTTGATGAAGCCGTAGAGAGCACACTTGGAAATTTTGCAGAGGATTCAGAGCAGGGAGGAAGAGCAAATGCATTGGACAGCGATCATTGTAAGGATGGCAATGAAAGCTAACATCACTTCAGCTCTTATCAGGTGCCAGGTACTCTTATAAGTGCTTTACATTTTAACGTTTAATCCACACAACAGTTGTATGAGGTAGGCACTGTTATTATCCCAATTTTGCTGAGAAGGCACAGAGAGGTTAAGTAACTTGCTTGAGGTCACACAGCTCGTTAAGAGGTAGAATGTGAGTTTGAACCCAGGTTTTTTGACTTCAGCCTGCAAAAAAGAATAAAATAGTTTCACAAAGCTGGGACAATTGGGTCAAAATAAAGTATTCCACTACAATTGACAATAATGCCAAGGTTTTTACTTTGAAAGATCTAACAACAGGAAATGATGCACTAATCTGACTATATTCAAATGTAAATAGAAACCATCTAAAAGTGGAAAGAAACACAGCTGACGTTGAATAATATTATGCCAAATATGGCCGGAAAGGGTTAATCTCGATATTATATAACCAGCCCCGAAGTGGTAAGAAAGCTATCTGGAGTTCATGCCAGAGGAAATAGAGTCAGCAAGTAAACACACAGGAAAGCTATTCAGTCTTGCTAGTAATCAAAGTAATTTCACTTAAAACAATGAAACAACACTTTAACCCTAGTAAATTAGCTCGAAGAGCCTTGTGAGGACTTGATACAGTGCTGGATCGTTGCAGAGAAATGGGAATGCTCACACATTGCTGGTGGCGATGGAAATTAGTCCTTTGGGAATCCAATTTGACAACGTGTATCAAGAGTCATAAAGTACTCATGTCATTTGACCCAGTAATTCCCCTCCTGGGATTATATCCTACAGAAATAATTCAACAGAAGAAGAAAGTTATATGCATGAAAGTGTTGATTTCAGCATTATTTATAATGATGAAAAATTGGACACTGTAAAAACATCCAACAATAGGGGAATGACTAGGAAATTATGGTATATCTACCTAATGGATTTATGCAGCCAATTGCAATTATAATAGCATTCTTTAGTGATACAGAAAGATGTCTACGGTCTTTTTCAGTGAAAAAAGCAGAATACAGAATTATTTCCCCATATTTATTACCACCATGGAAACTAGGTCTTATATGGACAGGGACAGGATGGAAATAAAAAAGGAAATAATTGATATGGGAGGGCAGTGGGATTGTGGGTGATTTTTTTATTTTAAGTTCCACTTTATGAGTTCTCTAGTGCTGACTGTGTGATAAAGAGCAAATAGAAAATTCAGAATCAAAGAGTAAACCAAAATCAACAGCAATGAAGTCCTGGCATCTGTGAAAACTACATAGAAATTTCATTTGGCTGTGAATGAGGTGAGCTGATTATCATATGGCTGGATGGATAGACGTATAGACTCCCCACATAATAAAGCAATGATCAGGACAAGGTGCTTTCCAGGGTCATGGACTGTATCTCCCATAAGACCCAGCACAGAACAGATGTTTGGGAGAAACGAATGAGGGACGTAGTGATGATCCCACAAAGAACAATTAAAAGGAAGACCTGGAAGTGACTTGGTAATTTGTCATGGAAAAGACAAATTAATGTTTTTTTCTGGATATTCCAAAGAGAACAATGTCCAATGAATAGATGTGCCCAACGCCCAGCAGGAGCTTGGGAAAACTTGGCTGAGCAGAAGAATGCAGGGTCTTGGGAGAGTGGGAGAGTTCATGGGTTCTACCCTGAGGTCCAGAGAGAAACAAGAGGAGGCCTGTGTTCCTGAGAATATGCCCCTCTGAGCAGTGAATTTCAGCCAAGAATCAAGAAGAAATTTTCCATGGCCTTCATTGTCATGAGTTGGAGTAGGCTGCCTTGTGAGGTAGTGAGTTCTCCATCTCTAGAGGTGATCAAGCAAGGGTTTGATTTATCAAGATCTGCTAGAGATGCTGTTAACATACCTCTCAAACTAGAGTATGTTTAACATTCCATCAATGATACGATGCACTCCTATTTTGTGCACCACTGAGAAAGAAAAAAACACATGCAAGCACACACACACACACAGAGATGGAGAGAAAGAGAGAGGGAGGTGAGTCAAATGCAAATGGACATTTGTTAAAAAAAAAAAAAAGACAAAGCAGGAACCTTCAGAAATAGGTCATACTAGTGGCCGGCCACACTAGATTGAACTCCTGGACCCCAGGTACATGCACCCAGGTTCTTTTCCTGCTGAGATTTCCTTGGTGCAAGAAGCTTGGCTGAACTGGATAGGGTGTTTCCCTAGACGTCTTCTAAAATTCACGACAAATCTCAGAGTTGCTAATTCAATGGCTCTGTGATCCTGTAACTCAAGACTTTAAATCAGCAACTCCCCATGCATTAATTCGATTGACTTTGATTCCCAAGCATTTTCTAATCTCTAGTATTGCCCTGGGCCCTGCCAATCAAGTCCCTTTAACACTGAGACTGCAGTGATACAGGCACATGGCCAGTCCCCCCATCCTACAACCCTCTCCTGACCCGCATTCTAGCACTGGTGGAACTGCCGCAGCCCTGCGTGATCCAGGAAGCTGCAGAGGGCTTGAGAAGGCAGGGCAGCCTCACCTGGGGCATCAGCCTTCCTCAGGCACGGGTAAGCCTAGAGTCAGTGTCCGCAGTGCCTGCTCCTGCCTTTCACCTAGCTAGTCTCCCACCCCTTTCTGGAGGCAGGGGGAACAGGAAGCAGCTGGGACAGTAGAATGAGCTTGTAGTTTTGGAACAAAATAGTTCTTGTGTTCATCTGTCATGCACTGTGTGTTACCTGGGGAATGTTTTATAATAGCTCAGAGCCTCAGTTTCCTCATCTGTAAAATAGACTTAATATATGAGCACAGAGGGATAACTGCCGTGCTCATCCATCACCAAGCCCAAAGGGGTAGAGTTTGCTTCCTCTTCGGGTTCCCTTCTTGCTCTGGGACCATGTGAAACTCTTCTAAGGCCTTCCTGTCCATCTAAAATGGAAGGTGAGATATGGGAAGATTCCCCACCTGCCTTGGGAAATATGTCTAGGGGGCTGTGGTTTCAGCAGCTTCACCTTTCCTGAGCCAAGGAGAGTGTCCACTTTTCTGTGCTGCACTCAGCAGTCTTGGAGAACAGCAAAGACGCTGCTTCGAGGCAGCGCATGGACTTCTTGGCTTCTGCCTGAGGCTTCTTGGGACACAGAGCATATTTCCTGGTCCCTCACTGTCCAATCAAGCATCAAGAGGAGAAAATGTCACAAACAGTGTAAAAGTTAATGAAAACCTAGATTTTTGGTCCATCCATCCATCAATACGCCTTGAATATCTACTCTGAATGGGGCCTGGGAAAACACAGATGGGCAAGACCTGGTCCTGGACTTGCACAGTCATGATCTAGGTGGGGACAGACAGATAAGAAGTCAAACAGCTGTGGTGCGGTGTGATCAATACCTGAGGGAGGGGGCCGGGGGCATGGTGGACGCTTGCTTGTTGGGTTCCGTACCACCCTCTGCTGGCGAATCTCCTGGCTGAGTCAGCAGCCCCCTCAGCTCCCCAGGGTAAGAGTTTGCCTGGTGCCTTTGAAGAACAGCGATGAGGCAATGTGGCCAGAGTAGAGCAAGTGGTGGGAGACAGGTAGGATTTCATGAAGTCAGAGAGAGTACTGGGCCAGGTCTGGCACAGCCTCTGCACTGTGGGGAGGACTTGGCTTTTACTCTGAGCATAATGGGCCCCGTTGGCGGGTTCTGAGCAGAGGATGGCCTGATCCGACCTACAAAGGAGGGCAACGGTGAGGGCGGGGAGACTGGCAGGCATCAGCTGCAGAGATGCAGGTGACAGATAGATAAGGGACCCACAACAAGGGCAGTGGCAGTGGAGGGTGTGAAAAGTGGGCCAGTTCCAGGTAGATTTTGCAGGTGGAGCCAACAAAGTTGGCTGGCAGATTGGATGTGGGGTGTTAGGGAGAAATCAAGGTGCCTCCAGGAGTTTTGGCTGGAGTAGCTGGCAACGTGGAGCTGCTCTTAACCGAGGTGGGGAAGCCCCTGGTGGCCAGGCTCAGGGGTGTGGAGATGGGGAGCTCTGTTGGGACTGTGAGGTGCGAGGTGCCTGCCAGGCATCAGGAGGACCTGGTGGGTAGGCAGTTGGATGGAGAGCCTGTCTGCAGGTATAAGTTGGAGCCTCCCAGCCTGTAGACAGTGTCTGAAGCCATGGGTTAGACGAGATGACTGAGAGGGAGTAGAGATAGAACAGAGGGATCCTCTTTACTCCCCCAAACTGCATTTGCCTGTGGTATTCAGAGAGGGCCCATCACCCCTTTTCCAGGGTGTGCCCCTGGGAACCAGTTATGTCAGTTCCCCAGTTCTTGCAGTGACTGGAGCTTCAATTCCTTCCAGAGATCGAGGGGAGAGGGCAGGCCAGCCTGCAGAGCACGGAGGACCAGGGACAGCATTGAACTTGGCAAAGGATAGCTGGTCCCCACCCCGAGGGGCTTACCGGCTCCCTTCATATCTTCCTGAAGCAGGTGCAGGTGCCCAGCGCCTAGGAGGGGCTTGGGAAATGTTGGCCGAGCAGAGGAATGAAGGGTCTCGGGAGAGCGGGAGAGCTCTCATGGGTTCTACCCTGAGGTCCAGAGAGAAACAAGAGGAGGCCTGTGTTCTGAGCAGCAAGGCAGGTGGTGTGCGTGCCTGGGTGCAGGGTGCTGGTGGCAGCACAGACAAAGGATCGCCCGCAACACGGGGAGAGAAGCTCATCTCTGCCTGGCGGGCACCTGCTGCCTGGGGAACTTTGGATTGAAAAATCCATTACGGGCATGACAGTGAGTGATAATACTTGAAAGGAAACCTGCGACGTCTTCTTTCAAAGCCACGTTCCCCGGAATGCCAATCTAAGCGCGGCTCCCGTAGCTGTGCCTTTGGAGATGTCCCCGAATGCTCAGCCAGCTTGCCGAGGCGAGCTCACGGAGGACAGTTAGTGAGACTGCGGCTCGGGCTTGGCCTTGGGCTTTTTTTGCTAAAGGCTAAGCCTTGGTTCATAAAAGGGAGGCTTTGGGGACACATCGCAGGTGGGGGCCCCAGGAAAACAATGGCCGGTCCTGGTCACAGTGAAATGCATCCACGCTCAGAGAGATGCACACGTCACGTCTGTTCCCAAGCTATTAGTGAAAGAACTGTTTGGGATTTGGTGATACTTCACTGGTTTCATTTATGGGACTGTATATTTTTGATGGAGAATCACATACTCATTTAACACATATTTATTGAGCCCATACTGTGTGCCAAATGCAATTTGAAATTTGGGGCTTAAAGCAGTAAACAAAACAAGAGCCCTTTTGGAGATTACTTTCGAGAATATGGAGCAGATAATGGACAAACTAAATGAGTGAAATATTTAGGATACAGATGTTGACAAATGCAGAGCAAACTGAAAAGAGAAGGGGGGTAGGATGGGTTCAGGGTGTGGAGGTTACAATTTTAGATTGGGTAACCTGGGAATCCTCCTTAGGAAGGTTTAATTGTGTAAAGACTTGAAAGAGGTGAAGAAGTGAGCCAGGAGGATGTCTGGGGAAAGAGTGACCCAAGCAGCAGGATTAGCAAGTGCAAAGGCCCTGAGGTGGGCCTGACACATATAAGGAACAGTAAGGAGTCAAGGGTGGCTAGAAGGGATGAGTGGTCATAAGGTGAATAGGAGGCAGAATCAGAGAGGCCACCAGCCAAGTGACATAGGCCCTGATAGAATATTCTACAACTAGAAGAAAATGTTGAGCCATTCCACCTAAGTTCCCAATTTTTTGGATGAGGAAACTGACCTCAGCCAGGCCAAGTGGTTTGTCCCTAGTCTAGCTGTGAGGAGCTGACATGGTTCTAACACTCAGGTCCCTTGACGTCCAGATTATTCTTTTTTATTCAACTCATTTCATCATTCAGAAAATGTTTACAGACATTGCATTCACGATTGGAAAAGAACAAAAGGCAAAACTGGTGGAGAGGCCCAGAGAACTAGCGTGAGGAAAGGATGGACTCTCACGAGAGGATGCTCATGGACTGTCTTTGTTTTTATTCCCCATCTGATGAAAGCATTTAAAAACATCACCCCAGAGCAGGTGAATTCGAAAATTTCACCTCTGGGGGAGCGATGGCAATGTTAGCTATTTTGATTGTGGTAGTGGTTTCATTGGTGTATACATCTATCAGAATTAATTAAATTGTGGATCTGAAATATGTGTAGTTTACTGTACAGAACCACACCACAATAAAGGTGTTTAAAAAAAATCACCCCAGAGCAGGTGGAAATTGGGACTTCTGATGCTCAGCTTACCAGGCTGACTTCTGGACTTTGGACAGTTTTGACATTTGTTCACTTCCACCTACCTTTACATCTAGAAGTTATTAGACAGAGCTATTAGACTAGGGCTCAGCCTCCAGTGGGAAAAGAAGCAAAGCATGTAGTAATTTGACCAGGAATTGCTGGCATAGTGCAAGGCAGTGGGGATTCACTGGTGATCAAAAGCAGCCTTTGCCCGAGCCTCATGGAGCTCCAGGCTCAGCTGGGGGTTGGGCCAGGAGTCACGCACAGGGACCAGGGCTGTGATGCTGCTGACAGGGCGCTGGCGGGGTGCAGAGGATGGGTGTCGAGCCAGACTTAAGGTGGGTCGGTTACAGAAGAGAAAGCAGAGGCCCAGGGGATGAGAAGGATCCTCTAAGAGGCAGAGGGAGGCTTGTAAACAAATCAGTGAGTCATGTGATGGGCTCTGGCAGTTATCAACCTGGATTCAGATCCAGCTCCATTGGTTATGACCTTTGCGACCTTGGGGAAGTCATTGCATCTGTCTAAGCCTCACTTTCCTCATCTTCAGAGTAAAGATAACAATAGAACTTACTTTACAGACTTATTATGAGGATTTTGCAGTAGGAGAATGCAGAAAAATGCTTCTCTTATGTTATAAATGCTCCATAGATGGTATGTGTCATTATTACAGTCCGGGATGGTAGGGTGCTGTGGGACGCAACTCGCTACCTGGGCTCTGCTTCCTAGAGGTGGTGTCCCCTTAAAAAAATGTCTAAGGAAAAGTCTTCAGGAAGAACAGCCTCTTAAAGGAAGAGGCTCAGGGCCAGTGAGCTGAGGGAGGGGGAGAGACATAGAGAGGGAGGCATTCCAGGTGAAGGGGGCAGCCTGAGCCAAGACTTGGTGGCAAAGGCCAGCATGGTGAGTGTGAAAAACTCCATGTGGTTCAGTGTAAATAATGCATTAATAATAATTAGAAGGGAAGGAAGGAGTCAAGATGGTGCTTAAAAAGAGGCAGGGTCTGGAGCATAGAGGCCTGTGTGAGCGTTAAGGATCTGAATGTTGTCCTGCAGACCACAGAGAGCCATTGAACAGCATTTAGAAGCGAGGAAGTGGCATGATTAGACGTTTTGAAAGATCACTGGGGAGTCTGTAAAGGTTCAAAACGGGAAGTGGGGGCTCTCCTAGGAAAACGATGCATTGGTCCAGGTGCGAGATGATGTGGCCTGAGCTGGAATAACAGTAATGCAGATGGGGATGGAGAGGAATGGCGAGGGTTGAGTCACAGAGGAATGAAATCAGCAGGACTTAACGTTTATTAAATTTGGTGGGGGGAGGCGGGAGGCAATGAAAGGAAAGGAAGATCCAGAAAATTCTAGGCCAATCAGTTTTAGGAAAGACACTCCAAGTGGATTTAGGAGTTATGAGATTTTATGTGTGGATTAGTCAGGGTTTTCCAGAGAAACAGAACCAAGAGGAGATAGATGTATATTTCTTATTGGAAATTGACTCTCATGGTTACGTGAGAAGTCCCACAGTCTGCCGTCGGCAAGCTGGAGACCCTGGAGAGACAGTGGTGTGATTTCGTCTGAGTCCGAAGGCCTGAGAACCAGGGGAGCCTAAGATGTAAATCCCAGTTCAAGAGGAGGGGAAGATGAGTATAATGTCCCAGCTGAAACAGCGGGGCAGGAAACAAAGGGGCACGTTCCTCCTTCCTCCACCTTTTTGATGTATTCAGGCTCTTACCATTTGGATGAGGCCCCACCACACTAGAGAGGGCAGTCTGCTTTACTGAATCCACTAGTTCAAATGCTGATCCCCTCCAGAAATGCCTTCACAGACACACCTAGAAATCATGTTTAATCTGGACAGCTCATGGCTAGTCAACACATAAAATTAACCATCACGAGGTGGTAGTCGGCACCATGAAAGAGCATGAGTTCCCCTAGGGAGAGGCCGTCTCAGTGGGGAGAGTAGGGGGCAGAGCTGGGAGCCCTGGGAGATACCCAGGGAGGCAGAGGAAGAGGCTGACACTGAGGGACCATCATGGAGGCCCTGGGGGAGCTGGGAGTCAGGTCCATGGGTCCCAAGGGGTCAGGGCCTCCAGGCGAAGGGGGAGTTGTAGTGGTCAGTGCAGCCGAATGTCAGTGTCTGCTGGACCTGGCTCCCTGGGCACTGCTCGGGGGTGAGTGGAGTTAGCTAGCCATGGAGGGCTCCCTTACTCCATTGCATCAAAGAGATGTTTGAATGATAAGGGGAGATGTCAAGCCCCCGGATTTGTTTGTGTCTGTTTTTCCTATAGGAGGGACAAGGGTGGGTTTGAAAACTGAGAATGAGCTTGCTGGAAAGGAGAGAAATGGATGACCATGTCCTATGTGGTTAGTTGAGAGAGATGTTTTTGGTACCTAAACCTGTTGTTCTGCTTAGTTCTACTGAACAGACCAGGACAATGACAGAGCCCTGTGGCAGACCACTAGAGACTGCCTTCAGCTGGATAAAAGTCAACTGACTTCATCTGGGTCGTTTCCTAGTCCTGGCCATCTTGGCTCCCAGAAACTTCTGCCCACCCACCGTGCTCCAGATGACAAGAGGCAGCACGGCACTGCTGAGGGCATGGGAGTCAGGACACTGGGATCACGCCCCGCCGGGCTCCTCACCGGAGCGACCAGTTTGAATGAGACACTGAACCTTTCAGTACCTGCATTTCCTCCTCTATAAAAACGGGGTTAGTGCTAATACCTGTCATGCCCTTTTCACGTGGTATTTGGGGAGGCGAAATGAGGAACCTGCGGGAAGATGCCTGGTAAAACGTCACGTGCCGGGCACAGCTGTGCGTTTTATTTCTCACCTGTGCCCACTTGGAGTCGGAGCCGCTGGCTGATAAGCGCAGAGAACTGGCAGCACCTTTCAGAGCCCTGATTGTGTTTTGCGTGCTTTATAAAGCATCATCATTTGTTAGTTTCAGTGAGGTCTCTAGGCTTTTTCAAAGAGTCAAACGATTTATACTCAAACTGAGGCTTAACAGCCAGACTTGGAGATGCTCGGTGTTTTTCGAGGGCACACGTCTTGCTTTTACAGATTATGAAAGTATTACATGTTCATGGGGCAAAATGGAGAAATGCACAAAAAGCACAAAGAAAATTACAATCAGCTCTGATCTGACCCTCTAGAGAGGACCACAATTAATATGTCGCTATTTATCCTTTCAGGCATTTGTGTGTATATGTGAGCATAAAATTAGAACTTTAAATATATGTAATATATCTATATTGGTATACATTTAACCAATCCCCTGTGTTTAAAATTTAAATTGTTTCCACTTTTCTCCTGTGATAGATAATGCCGCAGTGAAAAATTTTTATACATAAATCATTGGGTGCAGCCAATTGTCTGCTTAGAATAAATCCATAAGGGCACGGCTATTTCAAAGACTTTTGGTAGGCAGTTTCAAATTGCTTTCCGGAAAGATTTATATTCTTGCTGGCAATGTATACCCATTTCCTCACACCCTCCTCGACACTGAATATTAACATGTTTCAACAGTGGTTCACCAGCTTGACAAGGAAAAGATGGTTCACCAACAGGGGTCAGAGGATGCCAGTCCTGAGGGGTTGCCCGCATCCCAGCAGCTGGAGGAATTGTAGAAGAGCTCCTGTTTTGCAGGAGACTGTTGTTTCACGGCCACGGTCTGGGGCTCTGGACCTGCTACTCACTCACTGAGGACCGAGCAACCGCACCTGTGCATTTGCCACAGAGCAGGGCACCCCCTGGAGGCTGAGTCAGGCCTGACGGGGTGACAAAGCTCAGGGGTGTGTGAGTCCTGGAGAGAGAGAGACACAGAGAGAGAGGGAGAAAGAGATGGCATTTCAGGTTGGGGACGGCCAGTCCCCTGTGTATCCTCTTGGATGTACTTCTAGGCACAGATGCTGGGTTGCTCTGGGGCTTCACTTATATTCCAGGATGCTCTGTTGTTCTTGGAGCCTGCCTCTCTCCAGACAAGAAGCAGACTTTCTGCAGGCACTGAGCTGGAGGAGTGTTCACAGAGCCCATGCTGGACATAGTCTGGCCAGCTGGCTCCCTGGAGGATGCTTACCCTCCTCCTCAGTGCTTTCTTGTTATTCCTTGAGGGTTTCCACTCTCCCACAGCCAGGGCTGTGCCCTGCTCGACCTGGGAACACTCATGTCCCCACTCTGGATGTGGCCCGAGGTCCCCGGGGAAAAGTTGAGCCAGAGCGGAAACTTCCCGAGACGGTTTCCAAGAATGAACTGGGGTGCCTTCTTTTTTCCATCCCTGACTTCTGCTGATAATAAGAGAAAAATGAAGATGAGCAGGATCAGGTCCTTTGGTCACTCTGGGAACTCACCACCCAGTAAGACAGACAAGCTCGTAACCAGCAATCACAAACACGGGCATGAGGGATGAGCCCAGAGCCTCTGATCATGAGACCCCGGAGGCGCGGGCTGCTCACCCATCTTCACCTGTTATTTGTACTGTAGAAAAAATTCCTCTGGACCCAGGGTGGGATGGGGAACTGGTGTCAGGTAATCAGAACTGGGATGGGATAGGTGGGTTATAAACAGCTGGCTTGGTGGCAGCTCTTGGTCGAAGCTCCTGGAATAATCAGAGCAGGTGTGAGTAGGGTTGAGCAGCCACAGTATTCTCCAGGTGCAATGGGGAGTGTTTCCCTCCTAGGAGGCAGGATATTAGCCCCCAAGTTAGGGACTGAGGCAATCGGGTGAGGTGGCCTGGGAGGACTGCCCCAAAGGTGTCTGATTTGGCTGGGAATCAAGATGGGCTTAGTGATGTACCAAGATAAGTTGGAGCCTAAAAGACAGAGGGCCTCGTGTGGATGGATAGAAGGGTCCAGCAAAAAGGGCAAATGGCTCTCACCTTGAATGCCAGTATCAGTCAATTGGTGGTGGCTGCCAAGGACTATGTATTGAGGCGTCATCTAGATTCACTGAGAAGAGTTCAGAGATCAGTTAGTGATGCCTGCATGGGCATGGATGGGAGGAATGGTGGCACATATGCTATTCTTGTCATCCCTGATCTCAGGCATCGCAGAAGACATATCTGGATGGTAGAGAGGACAGCGTCATGATTTACATTTGTCCCTGGGAAGGGGGCTGCTTAGGTCCCCCTGGAATATAAATCTGAGGTGGCAGAGGAGCAGGGGCTATCCATGGAAGAAAGATTGTCTGAGCTCAGCAGAGCATCAGGGTCCCAGGCTTGGTGACCAGATTGAAATAAGTTTCCAGTCTTAGGGGAGCTGAAGCACCAGTCAGGGAAATGGAGGCAGGAGCCCAGTCGTACACCAGGCCACCCAGGCGAGGGCAAAGCTGGCTCCAGCTCAGTGGGCTCCCCTTGACTTGTGACATTGAGCCTGTGGCCACATTTGTAATTGGGACTCTACCTTCTAATGACCTCTCTGCCCCCGCAGGGGCTGCATGGGTCACATCTAGTTGCAAACGTGTCATGGAACAGCCATGTATAGGGGAATTAGGAGGAGTCCTGGTCAGCGAGGTTTTAGGAGCACTTAAAAGTCTCCCTTTCTTTCCCAATGAAATTCTCTCCTGTATGCTAAGGACCATCTGCATTTCCATCATCAGAGGGTCCCATAAAATGCCCATGCCAGAAGTGAGCACATGACCTATCACGTCCAGGAAGGAACTCTCTCCTCCCCACTCTGCCTCTCCGCCAAGGCAGAGAAGGCACCCCTAGCTGAAAGTGCTTCTGTCTGGGCAAGCTGTATTTCTCTGGGAAGACTTCTCCATCTCAGATATGATTAGCTTCCCTATGGAGAGATCGTTTATCCCTAAATGGGGACTCGGCTCATGGCTTGCCCACGTCAGTAGGAAGAGCCGTGGATGGCAAGTGGTGGGAGATTGTGCTCCCGCGGCAGCCTCGCCATGTGCACTGTCTGCAGTGGTAATTGGTGAATGACCAATAGCAGCAGGACCTGGGCTGCCCAGCCCTGCCTAGAAGGGACAGAGGCAGAAGTGTGTGCTGTGCAAGAGGGAGGGAGAGTGAGGATTGTGAGTCCAGAGCCAGAGAGGGAACCTTCTGTCAGGACCACACCATGCTCCCAAGTGTAGGAGAGTGTTGGAAATAACAGAATTGAGTGGAATTAAGATGGTATTTGCCTAGGCTGCAGGACTACCTGGAACCTACCTTAGACCATCCCTTTCTGAAAAATCCTCTAGGGAAGCGCTCTCTCTCCTTGATTCTAAGATGGACTCCCTGCCCGTCTACACTCCACTCAATAGTTTAACCCTTCTGAACTCGAAACAAACCTTTAAACAATCAACACATGCAGCTCATGGTGTAGTTTTCTTTTTCCAAAAATGGAAAGCTCTAATTAAATTGACAGTGGGTGTCATTACTGATGGCATGTTCAAATCAAGGAACTATGGTATATATACAGAGAATGAAGCTGGCACAGGAACCCTTGATTACTAGATAAAGCTATGGCTCCAAATGCTCTCGTGAGCTGGCTGGATTCCAGTGAAACTATCTTTCACTCTCATGCTTCCATGATTCTTTTGGTGGTTCATGAGAGCAAGCCCAGTCAAAGAAACTTGAACGTGAAAGGGAATCTATTGGCTTAGGTTCCAAGGAAGTCCAAAGAATGGACGGCTTCAGGAATAGCTGGATCCAGTGTTACTGGGACAGTCTTCCTCTTTCAGCTCTGCCTTATGTCTTTTATGTGGCAACAGGACGGCTTCTGGGTGCTTTGGGCCTACATGATGGTGGAGTAAGAGGCTACATCCATGTAGAATCTATACGGAAAAACTGTTGTTGGCCATGCTTGGGTTATGTACCACCTCCAAGAGAAATCACAGTGGGTTGGGGGTGAGATGCCATGTTTGTGAGCCATTTGTGTGGTTAGAAGACAGGCAGGGTGTTGCGATTGAATTGACAGTTCACACAGAGCCACCTGGGATGGAAGCAAGGCAGTTCTTCAATGGGAAGAGAGAAATACTGGACAGATAAAAGCTGTAGCTGTCCACTCTTGGGCCTAGAACCAGAGTTCTTCCACCCAAATTTAATCTGAGACTTGACTCTTAGCACTTCTGTTCAAGGAAGGGCCAGTCTGGAATAGCCCATCAGAGTGATTGAGGACATAGAGAGGAAGAGGCATTGCTTCAGTGCCCTGCCTGGTTGGGGCTGCCACTGGGCATGTCCCCACCAAGGGGACACGAGTCTCTATAGAGAAGGAACAAAATAGCTGGAGAGGCTCAGGGCAGCCTAAGTGCACCGACAGGAGGGAAGAGGCAGAGGAGAGACCGTATCTTCAGTGAAGATAATGCATGGGGATGCTTAGCCCAGTGCCTGGTACCCAGTGCCCAATCAATAAATGGTAGCTATTATTATTACCCATTAGGGATCATCCCTCAGCGCCTGCAGTCTGGGCGTGATGGATGCAGGCTGTGTTTGTGTAATGAGGATTATTTATTAGTCACCTTGTAAAAAGCAATGACAGAAAGGCACAAAACTGTGTTACCACAAAGGGACCTTATCTCATGGAAATCAAAAGCTTCTGTTTTTTCCACCAGGAAACAAGAGCACTTGTTCTCATAGATTAAATCCAATTCCTCTGTTAAAGCCTCAAGGGGAAGGAGGAGATGTAATTCCCACAAATCTCAGCACTGCTTTTAGGATAATTCTCCTCCAGCCCCTAAGTACCTGGGAAGAGGGTGTGTGTGTGTGTGTGCTGGGGATGGGGGGTAGCTGGTGGTGGGGGGTTGGAGAGAAAGGAGGTCAGAGAAGGGAGGGGGGTTGGTTTGAAGATGCAGAAGTGTCCCCTTGGAGATCACTTAGACCTTGGCTCCTACTTTTTTACCTTTACAGGCTCAGGGCGGAGACCCAGAGATGGTCTTTACCGGAATCGTTTCTTTGGGTTGGGGGAGGCAGAACCAGCCTGCCCCCTCCCCTCCCAGCCACACCTGCCTTCAGCTGACCCATGTTGCCCACTGCTGACTCAGGACCTATTTACAAATGGCCTGTTACCCATTGCCATCCAGCCACATAGGCTGTTTTAGAACTACTTAAAACAATTTTTGAAAATTTTATATATTCAGTTAACAGAGCCAGCGAGAACGGATTTATGTGACAATACCCATAGAACAATTCAGAGTGGCCACAGAGTCCCCCTGTGTGAGATTAGGTCCTTTGCTAATTATTTGTTGAATAACAGCTCTGCTTAACAACAGTTGAAGACTTAAAGACAGCCGTCAGCCACTGGTCCCCAAAGAATGTGGGGACATTTTAAATTTATGTGGAGAATAGAAGGAAGCATACAAATCACCTCTTATTAGCATCACTGAGACTTTGTGGCCACTCTGAATAGAACACTTACTAAGCACTTCCATTGTCTGGCACTTTATGATCATTATGTTACTTACTTCTCCAAACTATCCTCTGAGGCAGGTGCTAGGGACTATTATTGTCCCCATTTTACAGGTGAGGAAGCTGAGGCACCAAGGAATTAATAGACTGGCAGAAAGTTGAACCTGATAGTCTGTCTAAAGCTGGTTCCCACCACTGCCCTAAGATAGGCCCAGGGTGGGGGCACTTCATCTGCATGTGAAAAGGACTCAGGATTTTTATTCTTTTTACATGAGTCATGCCTATTATGAACATTAAAGAGATACAGTAAAGTTATAAATACGTATCAGTTGTGCATCTTGGAATCGCACAAAATTCCAACAATCTGAACATCAAACACTGTTAACATTTGAGAGAGTCATCCTGGAATTTCAGCCACCTAGGGAGAAAACCAGCTCTCGAGATGGCTGGAAAGAAGAATTCTAGACAAAATGAAATTGCTGCATGTTCTCCATTTTATTTTTACTTTTTGAAAATTTCACTTGAATTCAACAGATGGAAAAAATTAAAGAAAAATGGAAGGAATTGTTAAATTTCACTTCTAAAGCAAAGAACAAAAATTAAAGAACACACTGAGAAACTGCAGTCACGATGACTATTATTGTTATTTTTTACTATTATTTTTATTATTATTCGTTTTACAATATTTATCAACCCCCTGCCTTGAAAGATGAGGAGGTTAGGGCATTTATACTTGTTCTCATGTCCTCAATCTCCTGGTTAAATATTCTAAAACATTATTTGACCTGGCAAGGTGTATAACATTTATATTTTCTCCTATACAGTCACTTTAATAATTGTGCAATTTTACACAAAATTTTTATAAAAACTCCATAGTTATAAAAGGACTTAACACTCACCCACCCATCTTCTTACCACCTATTTTATATTCCAGATTTCTGTATTTTGATTGGGCTCTTGGTTTGTTGAAGTTCACTGTCAAGTACCTTGTACAAGAAGGGCTCATGGGCACTGTATTCTCTAAATTCCTGTAAGCTCAAGAAAGTCTGCTTGTTATCTAAACACTGAGGTGATAACTTCGCTGGGTATACCGTTCTTAAGTCATAATTCTCAAAGCTCAACTGGATTGATCTAAGGCTAACCAGACTGACTTCTCTCTTGTTTAGCTTGGTTTTTCTCTGTGAAGGCCCACGGATTCATCCTTTTTCCTTGGAATTCAGTAGCATCGCCAGGTGATTACTGTACAGAAAAGTTTTGGATACATCATGTGCCCTTTTGACCTTCAGATTCAGCTCTTTCTACTTCATGTTTTTATTGATTTTTGTCTTTGGATCTTTTCCTCTATGGATATGTTGGGTCTCTTTCATCAATATTCCATATCTATGATCTTCTCTGTAACCATATTTATTTATCTGATTGTTTCCATTTATTTATATTAAGTTTCCCAAACTTGCCTGCCAAGTTCCTGATTTGGGTTTTCAAATGTGGTTGATTCATTCATCCCCCATTCTCCCCTCCCTTCCCCCCTCCCCTTCTCCTCCTCCCCCTCCTCTTTCTCCACCTCCTCCCCTTCCTTCTTCAGTTGCTTCCATTGCAATCTTTCTTTTTTCCACCCTGCTCCACAAACTCACCTTCCATGTCTTTTGCTTATCTTACAATTTCCTTTTTAGATCCTTGAAACTCTTTTTTGAATTTCTTTTCTAAAAAATTCTGCAATTCTTTGAGACTAGAGAACCCTGTTTTTCTGAACTCATATTGTTTCTTTTGCAAATTCCTTCTGAGGTATAGGTTTTCCATAGCCATTCACTTTATTAATTTCTTCCTTTCTTATTTTGTTTATTTTGTGATTTCGTCTTCTATTTCTCTGGCTGGTTCCCTACTAATTAGCTCTGTGTTTTAAATAGGACTAAATATTTGCTGAAAAATACCATGCAGAACGCTGGGACCTGAGAAAATGAAGGATTATGAACTGATCAGTTCTGCATTGCAGATTAGGTTTTGTGGCTCAGATATTCTCACAACAAATCCAGTATTTTGATTGACTCTGTGCCAGAAGTTCTCTGTGGTGATCTGGGGGATGGATACTCACTCGTTCGCTGCCTTATTCTGCAGCCTCCCCAGGACAGAGGCAGGGCCGTAGGTCATTAGGAAGAGAGGCAGCAGGTCCTTTTCCCCAGCTTCCTCACCTCCCTTCCTGCTTCTAGGGCTGTTGGGTTCTCTGCTGGACACTCCCAGTTCTCCCTGGCTGGTCCACATTCTGACATCTTGTCAGCCTCATCCAAAGTTTACTGAAGCTTTTCGGGGCCTCGAGATACTTGATTTTAGGGAAATCTGCATTTGGCTGAGGGTCTGAGGATGCTGTCAGCATTGCCCTTCATTTAGGTCCAGATTCTGCAGTTTGTCCAATGTGCTTAATGGCTCGTGCTTGGGACCATTCCCTTGCCAAAGACGCAGCTTTTACTCCCCTATGTCTTTTTCTCTGTTGACATTGTCAGTGGATTTCAAGAGAAATAAAAAGCGTAAAAGCCTTTACTTGACATCTTTAAAAAGAAATCTTCTGTGGCATCACCATCGCATAGAATTCTACCCTGCCAATTAGCAATATTTAATTTTCTAAAATTCTCTGTTGAAGGACATTTATGTTTCCTTTTCTTCTCTTTTTTTTCCTTTGAATATAAACAATGCCATGATGCATATCCTTGGATATTTGTCCGGTTGCCCTCATCTCATTTTAAAGAACCAGGGGAAGACCTCAGAGAGGGTAAGGGGTTTGTCCAAGATAAAAAAAAAAAAATTCTAGTTACCAGTGACCCTGCGAATGTGAGCCCAGCTGGGAGACCCCATTTCGAGGCTGTCTGCCTGCCACAAGCCTGCTTCTCTGTTCACCCAGGGAAGACCTGCCCTCGCATGTTATTGTCTCCTCTGGCTCCACATTCTTGTAGATTTAACCCCTGTTCTCAGAGGGATTAACTGTAAGAGGATTTCTGGGCAGCTTTTCTCCTGGATTCACACAAAAGGACTTAGATAAGTCTTGGCTTATGGGGCCTTAATGGGCCATTAGGGGAAACTGGAGTGTCTGGGGCCAGCCCTAACCAGAGGGAGGCGTTAGGGAGGCTGGGACACGCCGGGGAGGGCCTTCCAAAGCCTCTTCTTCAATGTCCTCTTTAAAGGCAGATTCTGAGAGTCTGAGCTGCTCATGCGATCCAAATATTTGAATGTTCTTAAATTGAGGACCTACTCTTTGGCGGCATTCACATGCAAACAACACATAATTGAGTACCTCACATGTCCCCAGGGCCAGCTTCACAGGCAAGGGACCTGTCCTGGTTGAATACTCTGCTGTTGCCCTCTTGAAATTGTTAATTACACTTGAACAAGGTGTTCACTTTGCCCTGAACGCTGATGGTGTAGCTGGTCCTTCGTGTGCCGGACACAGCCCCGAGCTCTTGCACCTCGATTAGCTGAGGCTGTCCTAGGAAGCAGCAGAGACCTGGCTCTGAGGGCTGCTGGGCTGAGGCTTCAAATCTTGCAGGCAGCAGTCCAGGCGGCCTGGTGTTGAGAGCAGCAGCAAGGCTAATGCCACTGTGCAGATACAGGGACACCTGGACAAGGTGACTGTCCTCCGGGCCTGCAGCTGCCGCAACTGGTCATACTGCAGAGACCACCACGGGGAGCTGGGGGTGGGGGTTTCAGGGTTGCCCCAGCAGGGCAGAAGAGATGCCTATTCTGCCTTCCCAGAGGACTTCAGCCCGCTGATAGAGGCAGTGAGCAGAGAAGTTATTCATTAGGTTTTCACTCCGTTTTTCTCCCATCACCAGTAGCATCACCAAAGCAAAGGAGCCAATTTTAGTAATTGTGCAGACAGATCCCAGCCTTCCTACCTAACAGTGGCTGGAAGACGGCCTCCCTCTCTCTCCCTGTCCAAGTCTCTCCCTTTCTCTCTTTTCTTTCTTCTGTTTTATTAGCTGCACACACACACACAAAAGATTTTTATTACTCAAATGAGCTCTCAGCACGTCTGCTAATACACTCCTAATGGGTTTTAAGACTTAAAAGCAGCAGCACAGATCACCATTTGCCTGCTCAGCAAGAATTTGCCTGATGGGAGGGGAAGATTTAGGGAGGGGAGGAAGGCAGGGAACAGGAGGTACCTCTGTTGGCCAGACCCACCATGCAAATGAACTGGGATGCGGTCCCAACATATTAAATGGATCAGAGCAGCTTCTCGTTCACATGTGCAAATTAGATTAATCAGACCAGGCTCCGAAAGAGGAGAATAATAATGCCATTACTAAGGACACATAGGCACCCACAGGTACCCACAGGAACCGGACGTGGACTGGAAGTCATCTTTGAGTAACAGGTCATGATTCAGCCATTCGGCCAGTCTGAATCCATCATCTCACCCCTGCCTTGCCTTCCCCGTTGGGCCTGGCCTGCTCAGGCAGCTTCCAAGCCACTGATGAGCAGGAATTCCAACTCCGGTTTCTGCACTGCCCCCTGGATGCCTAGGACTGAGCGCTGCACACAGGCCGTGCTTCAGAGATGCAGTGGTCCAGAGCACAATATTCAGAGTCTGATGAACTGGCATTGTTGCTGGCCCACTGCATGACCTGGGGTAAGTGGCTTGATCACTCTGAATTTTAGTTTCTGCAGGTGTTAAGGGTAACTTTTTCCAAGGGTTGTTTCATGAATTAAATGAGATAATATATCCAAAGCACAGTGGCAAATGCAATAAATGTTAGCTATGATTTCCTTCCTTCCTCCCTCCCTCCATTTCTTCCTTTTTCTTTTCTGATTCATGGAATCGGCTCCAGTTTTCTAAGTCGATTCATAAAACTGACTCCACGATTTCTCTTATTTGATCGTCTTGGGGAGGCCCACAAATGCGTCCCACTGAGGAATGACACCTTTTGGAAACGGCCTGCCGGAGCAGCCCCTGAGGCCAGTACCCCTTTTTCTAACAGTCTTTGCAAGCTTCTCTGTCCCCCTTCTTGGGGAGGGGGTGTGCTTAGCCCAACCTTCTTGTCCTCCCAGCTCTCGGTAGCTGCAGAACGATTAGGATCAGCTGCCATGACCTTCTGTTTGCTCCCCGCGTGTTGTGCCCTGACAGCTGATGTGTACAGAACCCTCACACCTGTGCCAGAATCTGCGGGCACAGAGATTTCTGTGGAAAGGCCACCAGCTAGGAGAGAGGAACTCAAAGCTTGACAGAATGTGGCTTCTCATCGTCTGTCCACATTTGTTCGTCCCTCTGTGCTTGTCAGGGAGCAGTGTGTGTCTGGATAGGGGCTGGAGTCGGGGGTGGCGATCTAGCCAGAGGGTGTGGTCCTTACATACCGCT
Source organism: Vicugna pacos (assembly GCF_048564905.1). Classification (NCBI taxonomy): domain Eukaryota; kingdom Metazoa; phylum Chordata; class Mammalia; order Artiodactyla; family Camelidae; genus Vicugna; species Vicugna pacos. Next base: position 43,638,534 of record NC_132999.1, read on the forward strand.
CTGCTTATCCCTGCACCTGAGCGTCTGTCCATGTTTATGGGCCATTTGTATTACCTTTCCTGTGAATTTTCTGCACATAGCCTTTGCCTGAATTTTTGGGTCACTTGAATTTCGTTTCCCTTTTCAGTAATTTGCAGGAGATCTTAATAATATTCAGGCATTCGTTCTTTGTTTGTTATGTACATTGTGCATATTTTCTTCCACTTGGCTGCTCATCCTGACTTGGTCAGGTGTGTTTTCCACCGCGCACAGCACTCCGCTGACGTCAGCCAGGCATGCATCCGCCCCAGGGCGGGCACTGTTGCAGGTGGTTGGGGTCACACCTGGGAATAAGAACTGTCAGGTGTGCATCAACCAAAAAATCTAGATGAACTGCTGCTCCAGATGATTGGAGAGTATCACAACAGGACTTCGGAGTTTGTAAAGCACTGCTTTTCCTGTTTGGAATGAGTTAGTTTCTTTCCCAGGTGACAAGGTGAATGCTCACCATCCTGCTGCAGCTGGGAACTGAGTGGGAACAGGAGAATAATCCAGAAGTGAGGGCACATTTTCTTATGGCCTGAGAGCTAAGCTTGACCTCAGGGCTCTGGGAGACACGAAGGTTTTGCACGAGCCTGAGATCTTGATCAGGAGGCCAGTTACAGAAGCAAAATCCTACAGCAGGAGGCAGGCAGTGGCTTTTGGCCTTAGACTGCTGGGCTGGTCAGAAGCGGTACCCCACAGGGACCAGGGCTGCCATCCTGGAGCACAGCCCTGAAGCCACCAGCCCTGCCTGAATCAGCCACTTGGCAGCCTCTGAAGGTGACCACATAGCAGTGGTGGGTTTAAAGTAGATGACTCTGGCCTTGGTAATGCCAGAGATCCCCCAGTGTGTACACAGCTTGGGATGCTCATTCTGTGGGAAGCTGGGACAGCACAGAGCAGTCCAAGTATGAATTCTGGAGGAGTCTACCTGGATCCTCGATGAGAACATACCATCTTAGAGAGCTTCTCTTTCTCTTCATCACTGAGGAACACTTTCACCGGGCACCTGTCATGTTCGGGAATGATGGGAGCTCTTGGAATATCTCAAGTTTGTAAACTAGTTGGTTGATGTATCAGGCCGGTGAGGTGAGATACTTGGGTGCATCCATATATAAGAAGTGGGAGTGGCTTTGGAGAAGAGGTTCTAGGGTGAAGGGAGTTTTAACTAACAGTTAACTAAATTTCTTTCTTTGGGTGAATATCTATGGACTATTCACCATGAGTTGGTTACTGGGTTGGGCTCTGAAGATATAATGAGAAACAAAAACAGGTACAATGCCTCTCTGGGTGGATTTTAAAGTAGACGTTAATCAAGGAACGCATCAACACATGTAAATAACAACTACTGGATGGACCACCGAGGCGCAGCCCTCAGGGCCGTGAGCAGGAGGTCAGGAGAACTGGTCTGGTGGGAGGTGGAGATCCCTGAGCCTGGACTTGGAGAGAGAAGGGGTCCAGCTGGGGGGCAGGGCAGGCGTTCCCAGCGCCATGAGCCACACCTTCCCATCACCCATTCTCCCCACTTCCTCCTGCTCACCTCCCCACCCTCTTGACCCACAGCACACCTACTGTATACAATTGGCCACACATCCTATTTATTCTGCCTCCCATCAGTCCCTGGAATCTAATCCCTTTCATCTGCCCCCACTGTCTCTACCTCGATAGTAGTCTTTATATCTCTCCCTCGATTTCCTCAAAAGATCCCCTCATGGATGTACTGTCCTCCAGCATCTCCCTTCACAAATTCACACATCCTGGCTTCAGGATTTGCCTCCGTCCACTGGCAAAAGCCTTCCTCGAAGAACATGTGCCTTATTCAGTTAACCATTGAAAGGTAGTTATGAGCGAGGGATTTCCTGGAGATGAGGGGTGGGTGGAGGAGGCCCTTGCAGACCAAGAGTGATGTTAAATATTGCTGAGGGGGTCCGAGGGCATGAGGCTCAAGAGACAGCAACTTAGGGGAATCTCCGGAGCCGTGTTTCCTTATTTGGCAGGAGAGATAACATGGAATCATGAATCAAGGGGATGGAGCCCACTTTCAGGAAGTTTGGTCAGTAAGAGGAGAGAGAGGGATGGCAGCTGGAGGAAGCAGAGGTGGTGAAGAAAGAAGTGGAAGGTGGTGGTGTGGAGGATGCAGAAGAGTGTCTGATAGAGATGGGGTTGAGGGCCTGAGCCCAGCGGCTCGCCATGGACAGAGGCAGGGAGGCTTTTTTCCCAGGCAGGAGGCAAGTGGAAGTCAGCCACGTAACAGACACTGAGGAGGAGAGAAACAGAGGGAGGGAGGGAGCCAACCCCCGCTGCCCCGCCCGCTCCAACTCTGCACACCAGGTTCTTGAATGATAAAAGTAAATGTGTGAATATAGTATTTTGCTGTAAATTTTCCAAACCGTGCAGAAATCTCCAAAGTAGAATCCATGTCCCCCTTCTTCCGCTTTCTCCCGCATTTGCCTCACAGAGATTTTCACAGTTTGGTCTGTAATCTTCTACATCTTTCTATACACGTATGCCATTGTAGGTATAGCTCCCGAGAGGTGTATACATATACACAGGTGCAGATGCACACAGACAGAGTCGTGCTTTCTTATATAAACTGGAGAGGACAAAATGTACTAGTCTGAGACTGCTCTTTTTTTTTTTTTCCATATGTCGTACGTCTTCAGAGCTCGTTCTCCATTCATATTTATTCTTCTTGGTGGCTGTAAGGAATTCCGTGCCACAGGTTATCTATTTTATTGATGGACATTGAAGTTGCTTCAATGGTCTGTGTTAAAAGCAACGTTGCAGGATGTGCCATTGCCCGCACCTGTTTGTGTGAGTATGTGAAGTTTCTCACTCGGATGCAAAGCGAGACGTGGCATTGCCAGATCCAAGAGTTTGCAGGCTATCATTTTCATATTGTTAATCGTCCTCCCCTAGAGCCATCCTAATTTACATTCCCACCAGTGACCTAAGATGATTTCCCTACCCTCCCTCCACACTAGATTGTATCAGTCTTTTTCACTTCTGCCCCTCTGATTGCCAAGTAGTGCTGTCTCATTGTGGTTCTGATTCGCATTTTCCTGGGTATTAATCAGGTGCCTCTTTTCATATGCTTACTCTCAGTAAATTACCTGTTTGTGTCACCTGCCTTTTTTTTTTTTAATGTCAGGATATTTGCCTTTTTCTTAATTTGTGGATCTCATAATGTATTCTGGGCATCGCTGTTTTGACCATGATACTGGTTGTGACTTTTTCCTCCTGCTCTTCTGTAGCTTGTATTTTAACTTTGTTTTGACGCCTGTCTTAGAAATGGAGTCGAAGAGAGAGATTTTAAATGACTTGCCCAAAGCTGCTTCTGATTCCAGGGCTTATTCTGCCAGATCCAGAGTTCCTCTGCAGAACAGCAAGGCTGTGACCCCCTGGCTCCCGTTCACAGGTTGGGGTGGGAGTGTTTGTAAAATGGAACACACAAAGTTCTATGAAGCTGTGGAGCTGGATGAGGCAGGGAGACCCGTGGTGGTGACAATGCCCAGTCCTGCTCCACATCCCCCATCTCCCTTCTGTGCCCCAGTGGAAGGATTTCAAAGATTTACCTGCCCACAGCTCATGTTAGCTTAGGACCTGCTGGAGCTAAGGAGTCTAGGTTAGTGTATCGGGGCCACCTGGACTAGGGCTGCCAGATGTCACAAATAAAAATAACAGGACACTCAGTTAAGTTTGAATTTCAGGTAAACAATAAATACTTTTTTAGTATATGTGTGTACCACGTAAGATTCTAGTCTTCGTGTGCCCCAGGCAATATTTACTTATGCTCAAAAACCGTTCACTTTTTCTCTGACATCAGACTTAACCTGGGACATGTGTTTTATGTGGCAAACCCAACCTGGAGGAAGTGGGGACGGTCGGGACACCTGAGTAGCCTCAGGATCCCTCCCCTCCCCCCACGCCCCCCAGCCTCAGCCAAAAGGCAACACTTCTTTTTTCCTTATTTTCCATTCTTTAAAATATATTTTTATTGAAGTACAGTTCACAATGTTGTGTCGATTTCTGGTGTACAGCACAATGCTTCAGTCACACAGGAACATACAGACATTTGTTCTTGCATTCCTCTTCACCATAGGTTACCACAAGATATTGAACATGGTTCCCTGTGCTCTACAGTATAACCTTGTTTATTTATTTTATATATTTTATATAGTAGTTAGTATCTGCAAATCTCAAGCTCCCAATTTATCCCTTCCCATCCCCTTCTCCCACTGGTAACCATAAGTTTGTTTTCTGTGTCTGTGAGGCTGTTTCTGTTTTGGAATATGTTCATTTGTGTCATTTTTTTAGATTCCACATGTAAGTGATATCATATGGTATTTTTCTTTCTCTTTCTGGCTGACTTCACTTAGAATGACATTCTTCGGGTTCATCCATATTGCTGCAAATGGCATTATTTTATTTATGGCTGAGTAGTATTCCATTGTATGAACAGAATACTATGCCTTCAAATTTTAGATTTAGAAATGGAAGGTACAAAGGGATCAAGTTACTTGGCAGAGCTAGAATCTGAATCAGATGTTTCTGAGAGGAGACCCCAGGATTTTTCCCATGTGCCCTGAATTTGGGGAGGCCCAGCCTCCTCTTTCTGGCCTCTCTACATGCAGGAGAAGAGAAGGTCCTGGAGCAACAAGGGGTGTGAGTCAATTATAACATGGGCTGTCTGTGTGGAGGGGCTCAATGGAGAAAGAATGATGTGAGTTTTCTGCAAGACTCTCATCGCCTTAAATGGAGTGAATCCACATTAATTCAAACTAAATAAGTATTTAATTGGATCTGACTCCATTTCCATAAGTGAGTTCACAGCCCATTTATGCATCTTTGGGCCTCTGATGACTACATATTTTACACTTTTTTTTTAATACCTTTTCTCAATTTTTTAAAAAGTTCACCTTTATTGAGATATAATTAACATACACTAAAATGCATCCATCTGAAGTGTACAAGTGGATGAGTTTTGACAAGTTTGTGCATCTGCCTAGCTAACCACTGCCAAGGATGCAGGATGCAAACATTTCCGTCACCCTGGGAAGTTCCTCTGGGTCCCTCCTTTAGTTGTCCACCTCTCTTCTCCAGCCCCAGCTACTGATCTACTTTCTGCCCCTTGGGATTAGATCTGTCTTTCCCAGAGTTTCGTGTAATAAATCAGACAGTATAATAACACCACATATATTCCCTTTTGCGTCTGGCTTCTTTCAGGGTAATGATTTTGAGATTAATTGATGTTGTTACGTGTATTGGTAGTTCATTCATTTTTACTACCAAATAATATTCTGTTATATTATTATACCATAATTTGCTTATCCAGTCACCTGTTGATGGAAATTTGGTTTCTTTCAAGTTTTGAGCCGTTATAAATGAAATAGCTATGAATGAACATTCATACATAAAAGTCTTTGTATGTTTCCATTTCTCTTGGGCAAATAACTAGGAATGAAATTGCTAGGTCACATGGGAGGAGCGCAGTTAGCTTCGTAAAATATTGCTCAAGGGTTTCCCATAGTAGTTGTACCATTTTACATTCCCATCAGGCATGTGTGAGGGACAGACCCTTGAGAAAACTGGGTATTCTCAGTCTTTGAATTTTAACCATTCTAATAAGTGTGTAGTAGTATCTCATGTGAGGTTTTAATTTGTATTTGCATTTCCCCAATGGCCAGTCATACAGACATCTCCTCCTGTGTTTATTGGCCATTTGGATATTGTCTGTTCAAGTCTTCTGCTCATGTTTCAATTGAGTTGTTGAGTTGTTTTTCTTATAAGTGAGTTATAAGACTTTACATATATATTCATAATACATATATACATATAAAAATACACATATGTATGTGTGTGTGTATAGTTGTTCCAGCACAACTGGTTGGAAAGACTGTTAAATTATATTTTGATTAAGATGCAACATGATTGATTCCCTATCAGCTCCTTAATTTTTTCACTTTTTTTTTAAATCAACGAATGTTTGTTGAGTTTCTGCTGTGTCTCACGTTGTTTTAAGTGCTCAGCATCAGCTGTGAACAAGGTGGAACAAGACCCTTGCCTTCATGGGTGTTGTAGGCTAGAGCAAGGAGACAGACAATCTACAATTTAACCAGAAACAGTAATAGTTTCCCAGATGCTAGATAAATAAATAGGGTTCAGGAACAGAACGCAGGACTTGCTAGAGTGAGACAGGAAGAGCGGCGCGGAGGCCTGAAGGAAGGAGAGAGCAGGGACTAGGCTCCCTGCTGATGGGCATTTAAGAGAAAGTCCTCCTTCCAAGCACTTCCCCTCATTTCCAGCTCAGCTTCTCAGAAGCCCCTTAGGACCCCTTGTTGTGGCAGGGGACTTCTGCAGAGTTCTGTGTCCCATCAGATGCCCCGTCGGGCCTCTTCTATGCCCTGGCTGCTCTAACCACTGCTCACAAAGTTGCATCTTAAAGCAGTGATTTTGCTGTCAGTTTGCTGGGAATGACCTTAACAGATTTCACTCCTTCACCCATTTCTGTAACCAAAGGCATATATTAAGCACACCAAGTGTGCTTGGCACTGTGCTTGACCCTGGGGAGACAAAGATGAATGAATAAAAGGGAAAAGGTTGGGGGACGGGCCTGAGTCGCTGCTGCAGCCAGAGCCAGCTGAAGGGGAGTCTTGAATGCACGGAGTGCTCCAGGTCTGTCTGGAGGCAGGGCGGCTCAGACTTTGAATTTTAATCACGAGGCAGTGACCGCTCTTGCTGTGGTGCACCTACTGGCTCTTGGTTTTTTTTGGGGGGGGGGGGGTGGGGAGGGAAATAGGGGACAAGTCGGGCTGAGCCTAGGAGGTGTTGCAATGGTCCAGGCAGGGCATGCTGTGGGTACAAATTAAAGCAGTGGGGATGAAGGAGGAGGGGAGAAAGACTCTCCAGTGACTTCAGATCTCTAACATGAACAAAGGGGGCTAGTGGTGCCCTTGATTGCGTTAGGGGACACAGGAGGGAGAGCGAGTTTGGAGTGGGTGGCTGGGGTGAAGATGAGCTCATTCAGGGCATGCTGAGATTGAGGTGCACTTGGTAGATATTTCTAGGAATTCATTGCACTTGAAGGTCCAGAGCTCAAGAAGGAGGTCTAGCCTGGAGGTCAAGCCTTGGGAGTCATCTACACGGAGATCGTGATTGACGACAAGAGGTAGATGAGATATTCCCAGGAGGTTTCTAAGTAATGGCTCACTCTCTGAAGTAAGTCAGGAAGAGAAAGACAAATATTGTAATATCATTTATATGTGGAATCTAAAAAAGATACAAATTTATTTGCAAACCAGAAATAGACTCACAGACATAGAAAACAAACTGTGGTTACCAAAGGGGAAAGAGGAGGGAAAGGACAAATTAGGAGTTTGGGATTAACAGATACACACTACTATATATAGAATAGATAAACAACAAGGACCTACTGTATAGCACAGGGAACGATATTCATCTTTTTGTAATAAGCTATTATGGAAAAGAATCTGAAAATATATGTATGTATATATGTATAATTGAATCGCTTTGCTGTACACCTGAAACTCACATTGTAAATCAACTACACTTCAATTAAAAAATAAAATTAGGAAAAAAATTACCCTCTCTGTCAGACTTTGCACCCAGCACATTGCTAAATGTAGAATAGAGGGGTTAAAACATTGGATCCTGACCTTCAAATCTTTGCGATCAAATCTCAGCACCCCCACATACCAGCAACTCGCTGTCCCTCTCTGTACCTCTGCTTCTTTGTTTTCAAAAGGGTGGTAAGAATCAATTTACCCTGGAGGAGTATTATGAGGATTAAATGATTTAGAACATTTACTGTGCTTAGAATTGTGTTTTACTTGGTGATCAATAAATGCTAGTTAATTATAATGTCCTTTAATTCTCACAGCACACTCATTACCTATGTTACAAATAGGGGAATTCAGGGTCTGACAGGTCCACGCCTAAGGTCATGGAATCAGGACGTGGAGGAACCAGGACTTGAACCCAGTCTCCCATGCAAGCCTGTCTCCCATTGTGGAAAAAGGCCTGGGCATTCTTTGGCTTCTTGATGAACTCAGCGCCTCTGGGCAGTGGAGTTCTGACACTTGACTGAGCCCTCATCACAATGCCATCAGCCATCACCATCTACTTCCCTTCCCCAGCCTGGGGCCAGAGGACCCTGCAGCCCAGCCTGCAGGCCTTATGCATGCATGAGTAGACACTGCCTTTCTTACCTCCTCCAGATGCCCTGGCTCTTTAGGATCCAGACCCACCTGCCTCCTCACCCAGGAAGCCTCCACTGACCACTCCAGTTCGCAGGAACCCCCCTCCTCAGGGCACCCTTAGCTCTGAAGGCCCCGCCCACTCACTCGGGACTTGTCCACACATGGCCCTGGAACACCTTTGGCATTTTGTGGCGTGATGTTTCTCTCATACCTACGATGCTGTGTCTCAGTCAGAGGCTGTGTGTCTCCTACCTCAGTCTCAGGACAGAGGGAGAAAGGAGATTTTGGGTCAGTGCTGACGGAAGTCTATTCTCCATGCCCAGTGGCCTGCGTTATCCTGCAGGTGCCCCATTTGGAGATAAGAGCTAGTCAGGGGCCCTGGCGGAGAGAACATGGTGGCCTGGGGTTGCAGCCAAGAGAGCAGACTTGGAAGGACTTGAGGCTATTAGCAAATAAAGCACAGATAGAGGCCAGGAGTTCTGACAGGAGCCAGGGTTAAGGAGCCGGCTGAGTCATGGCCCAGCAGGAAAGCAGGAAGACAGCCAGCCCTGGAGGTTGGGAATGGGGCTAGCACAGAGAGCAAGCAGACCTGGGCTAGAAGCTGGGCTCTACCTACATGCTCTACCGCAAGATGCCCTGCCTCCCTGAGCCTCAGTTTCCTCAGCTGTAAAGTGGGTATGAGATTGGTACAGCCCTTCCAGGGTGGTTGTGAGAACCCTGTGCAGTGCCTTCCTTTCCCTTGCCTCTGCCTCCCCAGGGAGGGGAGGCGTCCTGTAGAAGGCAAGCGTTCAGCAGTATTTGGGAGACAAGGCAGGAAGTAGATTGGGAGAGCAGAGGGAGGAGGGTATCACTACAGGGGTGTCAGCCTTGGAGCCCTGCACCGCAGCCATGTGGAGGGTGCTATGATGGAGGGATTAGTAGGCACCGTACAGAAAGAGGAAAGGAACTGGCCACTGTCATTCTATAAATCCTCACTGATGCCAGCTCTGGAATTGACCTTGGACTAGACTTGGGTGGTGCCAGGGTGAATGAGTTGCCACCTCTGCCCTCAAGGAGCTCCCTGGTGATGGGACAGTCAAAGTAATGGGGCATCTCCATCCAAGGTGTTAGGTGATGCTCAAGGAGGGGGTGCCAGGGCATGAAAGAGTGGTTGCTTCTGCCTGCTGCTTCCATCAGAGAATTGATTGCTGTGGCCTGGAAGCCCATGGGTGGACTGAGACGGATGAAGGATGGGGAGATCAGAGAGGCTATATGAACTGGATGCTGAAAAGGGAGCACAGGTTTACATGGGCAGGACTGAGCTGGGGAGAGCCGAGACCACTGACCTCCAGCTGGGGAAACACAAGGGCCCAAGATCTACCAGGGAGCAGAGACTTTCACAAACATTATCCCACTTAATCCCCTCTTCAGGTACAGAGTATCCCTTAATGTATCTCTTTTTTATCTCAAGCCCAGGGAGGTCAAACAACTTACCTGGAGCTACACAGCGAGTGAATGACACCACCAAGGTTCCCACTGGGGTCCTTCCGGCTCCACTAGCCTGATCTTGCCCACGTGCCCCCTCTTGCCAGCCTCATGCCTTCTCAACAGATGGGCCACTCCCATGGCTCTGCCAAGTCCTGCAGACGCCACCACATCCTGCCTTCCTCCAGAGGAGCCCGGGCAGCTGCAGGGCCTGCCCCACCACAGTCCCTCCTGTCCTCCCCAGCTGCCAAACCACTAATTAGTGGGCCTGGCATCGTGGACTCCAGTGAGCACTAGCAATTGTTCTTGCAGCTTCCCTGTACTCCTGCCTCCCCTAGAAAGCCCAGCCACCATGGGCTATATTTAGCAGTGGCTACTTGGCAGGGAGGGGTGGGGTAGATGGAGAAGGGAAGGAAGGCTGAGTCTGCAGGCCTTCAAGAGTCCTTATGCTGAAATGGGGGCACCAGGGCCTCCTCTCCTCCATCACCTGCAGGTGCAGCCTCGAAGCCGTGGCACTGGGGCTGCTGCACGTATTTGGTTAGAATATGATGGATGATGAGGTCCATGAAATAGCAGTTGAAATCTTCAACATCAGATTTCTGTCTTCATCAAAACTGCCTGGTTTTCATTGACAGGTTTTGTAATAAGCAAGCACCACACATTTGTGTGTGTACAGTACTTTTATATTAATGCCATCTGTTCCATGCTTTGGGATTCTGTGCAAGGTTTCTTTTGAGAGGGAGTTTTTCTCTCTGGAAAAAAAAAGTTGGGAAATCAGAGGCTTCAACTTTTAGTGCCTTGCTGCTCAGGGTGTGGACCATAGACCAGGAGCATGGGCATCACCTGGGAGCTTGTTAAAATGCAGAATCTCAGGCCCCATCCCAGACCAAGTAGTCAGAACCTGTGCTTTAGAAGATGCGCAGGCGATCCCTCTGCCATTTAAGGAGCACAGCCTTAGGCAGACTCACCGGGGAGCTTGTAAAATGCAGACTCTCTGGCCTGGCTTCATGAGATTCCGATTCAGTACTAGGGCAAGGCCCAAGCAATCTACGTGTTTCCAACCACCCTGCCCGTGTGTAAGGCCTCTGTCTGCCCCCGGGGATGCTAATGTTTGTGCTCTGTTCGTAGCATCAGGGAGGTGGGCTGGTGAACCAGCTTTCCTGGGAAACCTTTCTTTCCTCCCAGGGACACACTACACTCCCTTGAGGTCCCTGACCCCCAGGGCAGTGGGATGGGTGAAACACACAGCTTCACACGTTCTCCCTTTGGCCTTGACCGTGGAGACATTCTTCAGCTGCAGGAAGAGAAGGATGAAGACAGCAGACACTCTGGGGACCAGGCCTGTCCCCAGCAGAGCAGCTGTGGTCTCAGACCAGATCTGCAGACTCTTCCAAATCACCTTGTACGTAACCACTCACCAAGCGGTTGCTGCTGGTTCTTTCCTGCCCTTCCTGTCCTGGCTGACCTTCCTACTGGGCAAAGTGTTCCCACGGACAGAGACGATGTCCCACAGAGGTGGCAGGGAGGGGAGAGATAGGTGATCAGACAAGCAGGATTATCCGTTCCCTGGAGGACGAAGCCCTGGACAACTTTTTGGTACTTGCTAAGTGCTCAAAAACACGTACTGAATTAAAAAAAAAAAATCCCTGCCCTAGATTGTTGTAGAAGACTTCTAATGAACCCTGGCCCCTCATCTCTCTTGCTTTAATTCATCCTTCTTGGGGTCTCCAGGTCCTGCCATTCCTTGCTCTGATCCTCTGTGGCTCCCTGGGACTCTCAGGGTCTGGTCCAAACACTTCTGCTGGACTTACGGGGCCTTGTGACCTTGGCCCTGCCTGCTTCCCCAGCCTGAGTCTTTGCCTGTCTCTCCACGTGTCTTCAACTCCACCTAGACTACTTTATGCCCAGTGCCTTGAGTGTGCCACGCCTTCTGGGCCTCTCCGCCTGTGCACCTGCTGTTCCCCTGGCCAAGGTCACCCTTTCTCTGATCCATGGCAGGTCTCCTACAGCTCACCCCAGAAGCCACCTCATTGGCCCATTGTTCATTCAGTTATACAACAAGAGTTCAGGGACTTCCTACCACATGCCATGCATCAGGCTAGGGTCTGGGTTATAAACCACAGCAACTGATTTAAAGGACTAATGGACCAATAGGCTTTGGGGTCATCCCTCCCCTCCCTGACTTGTTACTGATGAGGACTAGTTGAATGACCTGCTCCGGAGAAACAGCTTGAAGGAGGAAGGCTAAGATTTGAATGCAGTGTCTGACTCAGAGCCCAGGCTTAGGCACCTGCTGCTGGGCAGCCTTGTTGCAAAGGCCTCTTCTCAAGGTCATCCAGCTCCTCATCCCGCATCCTCCTGCTCCCCTCCTCTGCCCTGGTCCTCTTCCCTGCTCCCAGATCAGAGGGTGGAACCCCTGGTCATGCGCTAGCCCAAATAGTAAACCTGGAAGCTGACTTGATCTCTACTCTCCCCGCCACCCAGTCCTGTCCGTCTGCTCCTAAAATCTCTCACCTCTGTCCACGTCTCTCCAGTCCCTGCACCTCCTACTCCAAGGTTCTCTCACCTGGACGGTTGCTGCTTTCACACTTGTACCCCTGCAAGTCATTGTTTGCATAAACCAACAGCCTCACAGCCAGTCTGACCAGGTCACTCCAGCGTGGCTCCCGTTGGCCTTGTGCTCTGCCCTCACTGTCCATGCTCCTGCCACCTAGCCATTTGTCAGCCTCTCCTGAGCAGCTGCGCATGTCACCCCCATCTGCCCTCACCCCACCCCCACCCCCACTGAATCGAATTGTGCCCATTCTTCAGCTCCCAGCTCAAGATTCATCACCCCAGGGGACCTCTTCTGATCACCCGTTCAGCTCAAATACCTCGGCTTTCTTCATGGACTGGTCTCGCTTTATGATTACACACTTACCGGTGTCATTGCTTTATTAACACCCGTCTCCTTCATGAGACCAAAAGCTCCAGGAGGGCAGCAGCCTCTCTAGGTCTGACCTTTACTCTTTACCCAGCACCTGCCAGTGCCTGATGTCTAGTAGGCACACCTGAAATAGGATCAGGTCTGTAGGATCAGACCAGAGTGTGTGTGTAAAAGTGCATGGTACAAATGACTGAAAAATTGTGCTGAACACTGGAATTTGACACAACATTGTAAAATGATTATAAATCAATAAAAAATGTTAAAAAAAAGTGCATAGTACAGACATTGTATAAATCAGGCTCTCAGTTACTAGCTAATAGTAATTGTTGTTGTTAGGACTAATCTTGAACAAGCCTTACCTGATGCCCAAAGCTGGGGTGGAAATTGCAAATCACGGGTGGGGACTGCAAACGTCTGGAGAGGGATTATTGGGAGCTGAAGGCAGGAGCCGCAAACAGCTGGTGTGGTGACTGCCAATATCTGAGGGTGCTGACTGTGAACAGCTCGGGTGGTGATTGCACCCTCCTGAGGATAAGGTCTGCAAAGAAGTGGGTAGTGACTGCAAATAGCTGGAGTGTTGAACTGCAAACACCTAGGAGGAAGGGCTGCAAACAACTGGAGGGGAGACTGCAAACAACTGGGGAGCGGAACAGCAGGCGGACAGGCACGCATGCGTGTGGGCTCGGCTCGCTCTCCCACACCGGCTGCACACCCCATCTGCCAGTGCCGAACCCCGGCCCCTGCACACACACATCCTCCTCTCTCCAAGCAGAGTGGGCTGAGACCCCAGTGTGGGTCCCATGAGCCCACAGACCGTCTGTGGCTGTGTCTGATCACCTGGACAACTTCTCTCTTTCTGCTCCTCTCGTGTCCCAGGCACGCCACCCTCTCTCAGTTCTTCACCTGGGCTGGGCTTCCTCCCGCCACCTGGACTTTACATGAGCCAGTCCCACCCCACCATGGGAAACCCCCGCCCCATCCTTCAGGTCCGAGTTCCAGTATCACTTCATTAGACTGAGCTCTACTTCTCCCTCTTGCCTCATTTCTTCTTCCTCGGCAAGAACGGTGATGATTCTTCCTTCTTTTGCATACACTTGTAGGGGGTTCTGATTAATGTCCAGCTCCCCAACTAGACTGTGAGCTTCGTGAAAGCAGATACCATGACTAGTCTCGCCACTGGACGCTTAGCATCTCGCCCCCCCACCCCGGCACACAGTAGGTGCTCTTAACTGGGATATGGGTGCATGGATGGATGGAGGGACTGAAGGGGTGGCCCAGAAGGGATGGAGAGTTCCTTCAAGGCAGGGGCAAAAAAAGTAAATAGCAGTTACTGAGTGCCTACGGTGTAATATGGCCCTGGGATAAGCTGTCCCCTTCTAGTTAGCACTCAGGATGAATATGCGCAAACCACTGTGTTCCTCCAGGGAGGCTGAAGGCCTCGAAGCCCACTCTGGCTCAGCCACTGCTTCGCTGCGGACCCTGCCTGATGGGAAATCTATTGGGAAAGAACAGAACAGGCCGCGGTGCTCTGCATGGACAGCCACGCACTCATGCACCGGCCTCTGATACAGCAAGGAAGGAGCCGAGGACCCCAGGCCTCAGTTTCCCCATCTTTAAGGGATGGATGTGGGGCTCCTAGGTGAACGCTGAGGACTGTGCAAGGTATGATAGTCTGAGTTGGGGACTGATTTCTCCGGGCACTTCCTGAATCTACCCCAGAACCAGCCAGGCCTTCCCCAGGGTCCCAGCCCCCAGACTCCAGATGTGAAAGGGTCTGGGCACGAATGTCCATGGCCTTGGCTGTGAAGGGGTCCACGATGAGAGCTGTCCTGTTCCAGGCCATGTGTTCTATGCACCGAGTTGCCTACAGGAATCTCACAGATCCATAAAGCAGCCCAGAGCCCAGACTCACCCAGGCATGTAAACCCACTAAGAGACCCTAAATCATAACAACAGTCAACCCTGAAAGCACTGGCTAGCAGCTTTGAACTGAAGCTCAGAGAGGCTAAGGAGCTTGCCCAAGGTCACACAGCCAGTAAGTGACAGGGCAGGGCTTTAGACTCAGGCAGGTGAGCTCAGAGCCCCTGTGCTTGACCCCTGCCCACCATCTGAGATGCCCAGACACACCCACCACTAGACACACCAGCTGATAGAAGTAACACACACACAAAACACACACAGGCATTTTTCAGGGACGCCAACAAAATGGCTCCTGCCTCCTTCCTCTTTCCTCTCCTGCAGCACACTTGGGCTCAGCTGGCAGCGGCTCTGCACAAAGCCGGAAAGGGGCTCTCGTTACCGGTAGGCTCCTCTGGATTGGCTTTCTCGGTCTCTCTGCCAGCCTGGCTGGAAATGAGGCTCCAGAAGCACTGAGCCTACAGTTCCCTTGGATACAGGTACCCACAGTTGGGGGCAGGGAGGGGCAGGGCTATTTCTCAGCAGGCCCCTGACCTGGCTTGACAGCTGCTGTGGATAGTAGCAGAAATGCCTCCTTTATCTCTGTTCCATTAATTCAAAGATGCCTAGGAAACCTGTTAGGAAAAAAAAAAACAAAAAAAACCCAAACAGGCCTGCAGGCACTATGTACCAACCAGCACCCCTTTCTCCAGCCGGTGTCAGACACAGCAAGGGAAGGAACCAGGCGGCTAGGGGATGGCCGGGGTCCCGCCATCTGACCTGCACAGCATCTGACCAGGCACAGCATCTGACCTGCAGGGTTTGAGGCATGGGGTGGATAGGGGAACCTGAGCGGGACTGAGAAAGGATGGAGCAAACCAGCAGGAGGGATGCGAGCAGGTGCATAGAGCAATGGGAAAGTGGGGATGGAGGCCAGGAGCTTCCAGAACAGGGTATGTACCCGTCACGATAGTGCAGACAGTGAAGACAGGAGGGTCGCAGTGGCTGCCTACCGTGGATCCTGACTCCACTACTTACTGGCTGTGTGGCTTTGGGCAGGTTACTTAACTCCTTATGTTTTAGCTTCTCTTCTATAAAATACAGATGACAAAAGTACTCACCCCCAAGGGTTGCTGAGAGTATTTAACAAGATAATCTTGCCAATAGCTTAGTATGGCATGTCTTAAGCGTGCAATAGATGTTAGCTCCTATTATGGTAATAAGGAGGGTGATGAGGGTGCATTTGGGGAAGGAGAGATAGAAGGAATTGTGCCAGGGGCCAGGCTGGCTCTGAGTGTCCTTGTGTCTCTCCAGCCACCCTGAGTTTCTTCAGTTCCTTGGATGTCTTGGCCTCTTGGCCTCGCATATGCTGTTCCCTCCACCTAAGCACTGTTCCTCGGTTCTTCTCCGGATTCATTCCTACCATGAGTGCTAAATAAATATGTTGGGAATGAATGAAAGAACCACTCATGTGTCAGCTCTTGTCCCATCAAACCTGAGTGCCTCTTGAAGACCAAACTGGGCACTTCTCTAAGCAGCTAGAAGACATACTGAGACGCTGAGGGTGGTGCAGTCAAGAGCAGAGGCTGTGGACTCAGAATTCTTGAATTTTAACCCCATCTCCTTCCTGAGGAGCTGCATGACCTTGGGAAAGTCACTTCACCTTTCTCATCCTCAGGCTCCTAGCCACAAAAATGTTAAGGATGAGTTGTTGCATGGATGAACAAGCTAATATTCTGAAATTCCTTGGAATGGGGCTGAGTGAGCTCTGAGTTAGTCATTTAGACTAGATGCTCCACCCAGCAGCCCCTGCCTGCATTGGGAATCGTGTCTGCCCCAAGCACGTCCCTTTCACTCTTCTGTTAACTGTTTTAGTAGGTTGTGGAAGCTGCTGATTTAATGTTGATATCCTATGTCCAAACCAAAAGCAAAAAAGTATAAGATTAGAAAAAGAGAAATGAAAGCCATGTTGGTTAGAAAAAGATGGAGTCTCCAATTTGAGCCCTGGCAGTGGCGCATGGCTTTCTGGCCCCTATCTGGGTGGCTGGGCTTGCAGCTTCTCATGTGGCCCAATCAGTCCCCCCACTTCAGCCCCCACCCCTGGGACCAGGACAGCCCTATTCAGGCAGCCCAAGGTGGCCAAGAATTCTCAAAGCCTCCAGATCATGGACCGGCTGGGTTGTTCTCAGCTGAATGGCCTGTGAATAAATGCTTGTGTGTGTGTGTGTGTGTGTTGTGGGGGGACCCAGGCCATCCCTCTCCCCACCTCATAGCCCTCCACATGACCTCAGTCTTTGTTTCTGGATGTCCTGATTCCTCTTCTGGTTTCTGGCTGGGGCTCACAGTCTCCTCCAGACTTGAACTTGCTTCTGGGTCCTAACATCCTGTAGCTCCCACTATCCCCTTCCCCAGGGCTAAGTTTGTCGTCTGTCTCTTTGGTTGCTAGCTTGGTCTCCTTCAGATCTGAGAGCAGCACCAGTTTCCATGATGGTCCAGCCGTGCCTCAAGGCCACGCCCACAGAGGTTAGGATTCAGAATCAACACCAAAGGCCAGGCATGGCCGACAAGGCCCTGCAGATGGGGTCTGTGCTCACTCATGGCCCCACCCTCACCATACTCCCTTTGCTCTCTGAGTCCTGGCCACACTGGCCTTCATTAAGTTCTCAGAATGCCCCATCTCCTCAGGGCCTTGGCAGTGCTGTTCCCTCCACCTGGAGTGCTGTGCCTCTGGCCTGCCTCCTCTTTAATTTCCTCTCATCCTGCTACGAGCTCAAAGGGCACATCCTCAGAGAGATCCTCCAGACCCCAGGAATAGATATAGCTCCCTGCTGCCCATTCCCATAGTACACAGAATCTGTTCTCCATCAACTTTATCATTGCTTATCATTATTAATTAATCAGCATTTAAATTTGATTAATGTCAATCTTCCCACTAGACTTCATGGGAAGCCTCCTGAGGGCAAGGCCTCATCGGTTTTTCTCACCCCAGAGCCCAGCCAGTGCCCATCATGAACACACTTTTCTTGAGCCCCACCCAGTGCACCACTAGACATTGAGCTGCATGTAGCAGGTGCAGTGGTGAGTGAGACATGGGTTGGAAGATGGACCAGAAAGTTACCTGCCGTGGGATGAATGGCAGGTGATCAGGGGCTTGGGGAGCACAGCAGAGGAGACACAGTGGAGGGAGAAGCCCAAACCCCAGTCTGAGAGGACAGCCGTGGGAAGGAGACGTTGGAGTTGAGACTTGTGGCCCCACAATAATAGGTTCTGTTTCTTGAGCTCTTGTTCTGAAGGGTCAGCTGTGCTGGAGGGTTGGGTTGGGGAAGGGCATTTCAGAAGAGTTAGCAGGAACAAGGGCCTGGAGGCTCAGAAGTGTGTGCGTGGGATCCACAGCTCGGTGATCGTGTTACTGCCGGGGGAGTGGAGAAGGGAGCAGAGGGGTGGGTGGGGTCCTGACTAGGGGAGTTATGATGGGTTCATGGTGAGGACTGGGACTCCAACAAGAACAGTGCGCCACTGAGGGCTGAGTAGGGCAGACCTGAGCCGTCGCCGTGATAGAGGAGAGTTTGCTGGGTGATGATGGGTGCCTCTGAACAACCTGGATTGAGTACCCTGTTTCCCCCGCCATCACTTACCACACCACAGTAACTAGGCTTGTTTGCTGCCCTGCCTGCTCCCCACCTGTCCTCATTACCAGACTGGGACTTGTATGGGCAGGTGATGCCTCTCTGTTTAGCTCCAGCACCCTGGACAGCGCCTGGCCCAGCATAAGAAGTGTTTCCTTCCTCCTTTCCTTCTTTCTTGCTGACTTTCTAATTCCTTTCCTCCTAACTCACTTCCTTGCCTTCTTTCCTCCCTCTCTACCGCTTTTCTCAAATAATGGCTTGGGCTATGAATTGATTTCTCTCCCTTTTCCCCTGCCCCATCTCCCCTCACCCCTTCATCTGCCACTCCTTTGTTGGAAAAGCTCTGAACTCAGACACACTTGAAGAAGGTAAAGGGAGGGGTTGATGGAACCAATGTCAATTGCACACCTTTTATGTGCCAAGAACCACACTAGGAAATTTACGTGGATTACTTCATTTAAATTTTAAGTCAACCCAAGGAAGTAGATATGAGTGTTTCCATCTTATAAACGAGAGTCAGAGCAGCTCAGAGCTGCCCAACATCCCATGCTGGCAGAGCCAGAGGCCTCATCAAAAGAAAGAGTGTGTAGGGATAGAACTTCTGGCTTTGTGATAAGACAGTGGGAGAGAGATTTTGGAGACCTTCCCAGACCACTTACGTCAGACCCCAGCTGCGATGCCTCCATCCCTCTGCCTTGGGTCAGGGAAGCCCTGGTCTGAGTCTGGAGTTGACCACCAACTCCCCTGGGTCAAAGGGTGCCCCAGACAGGATGGGCATCTGGTTCAGACAGAACTGCGAAAGTGGTGTTGAATCAGAGTAGAAATGAGGCCAGAGGCCAGAATCCCAGAGATGCATTGTGGTGGCTAAGGCTTTACCTTACACCAGGGATCCCCTGATGGATCCTGAGATGCCCTCGTAGCATCACCTCCATTGGATCCATGTCACCATGTCCTCAGTCACATCCTGCCCCTGCTCCTAAGCCTGTCTCTGTGCCCCAGTCACAGCCCTTGGTCAGGATGGACACACTTTTGTTCTGAGCCCCACCACGGCCAGTGGAAACCCTGAGCCATCCACAGCCCGAGCTCTCTCCAAAAGCTAAATTGGTACATTCTACTCAGGTGAGAAAGCGACCCTGGTCCCCTGGCTCAGCATCAAAGGGCCCGGAACCATCAGCAAGTTGCTTCTGAAAGAGTGGAGAATCGAACATGTGAGGATATAACTCTTCATTTAAAATACTGTGCCCTCTGCATTTGGCTGTTGGGAGGGACCTTGAGTGACATGTGCAGAGCTGCTGGGGTGAGCATGTGAGGTCAAGAGTACTCATTAGCCATGCTTAGAGGCAGCGGCATTGGGAGCAGAGAATAAATCGGTTCCACCAGCCGGGTTTCTCCCTATCAGGAGGCAAGCAGAGCTCAGACTCACTTCTGCAACCCCTAGGCATGGCTGGGCACAGAGAGTGTCCCCGGGGGCCACAGTGGAGCATTGGAAGGAGATCCAAATGGCTTCCCAGTGTCCTTGTCCCACCTGGAGGGGAGACCCCCCCCCAGTGGCTCCTTTAGAGGTGGAACCTGTGTGACATTGTCTCTGCTTAGAAATTTTGGCTGCCAGGAATTTTATCAGGGAAAGAACGTGGATGACCAGATATCGTGAGGAATTCTCTAACCCTGATGAACCTCAGATATTTATGCAGTTTTGTGTGTGTGTGTGAGAACACTTGGTAGAGGAAGGATCAGTAGCTTTACTGAATTTCTTCAAATTCAGAAAGGGGTCCATTTATTATTTCTTTTTAAATTTTATTGAGCAATTCCTACGTACCTGGCACTTGGGATATAGCAGTGAACAGTATGTTGATGTTCTAATCCAGGAGTATAAAATATGAGTTAATATAAACCAGAAATAAATCTAGGAGTATAGAACAAATACACCAACAAGCACATCAGTGCTGTGTTTGGTGGGTCTACGTGCTGTGAAGAATACAGCTTGGCAAGGAAGATGGAAAGAGATGGACAGCAGTGCTGTGGGCTGTGTGACACTAAAACCATCAGGAGCCCTTGGTGCAGCCAGTACATGGATTCTGGTCCATGTGAAGGATGTCCCTGGATTCACTGCACCTTGCAGAATAGGTCTGGGTGTGAGCCAGATGCCTTTGAAAGCCAGGTCATCTGGTGATGGGGATGGACCCCAAAGAGACTCAGTGACCGCTCCAAGCCTCCTTTCCACACCTAGCTCGATGCCAGACCCCTGAAAGGAGTTGGGGGGGTGCCCGCCCAGCAAGGGGCAAGCTGAGCAGAGCCCCATGCAGGGGAAAGCACCCAACTTCAAAGTCCCCCGAGCGGAGTGGATCCAGCCCCTTCCTCCCTTGAGAAGTGAGCTGGGTGGACATGTTGGGCACCTGATGTTGTGTCTGGCTCACGGCGGCTGCTTCGTCCATAGAATGCCCTCCTCCTTTGGCTTATTAGGGACACTCACACATAAAAAGTGTGCCAACATCTGCATGCACTGGTGTGGAAGGGGCCAGGAAGCTCTGGTCCTAAAAAGGTCACTCCTTGGAGAAGCTCCTTCTGCCTTCTGGGATTCCGTGGCTTCACACTGCAGTGTAGGAGTTAGGTTCTAAGATGGGCCTCTGGTCCCTTCTGACCCTCAAGTTCATGCTCATTCATTTGCCATCATTTTCCTAAGAACTATTTTGCACTGAGCCTTATGCCTTGATGAACAACACTCAGCCCTGACCTTGGGATGCTCTGTGACCTTAGGCAAGTTACTTAAACTGTCCTGGGTCTCAGTTTCCTCATCTGTAAAATGGGGAGAGTCAGAGGACCTTTGGAAACGTTTGCAAGGATTAAACGAGTTACAGCTTACAAAGCGCTTAGCACAACTCACAGCAAAAGCAGTCCTCGGGGACAAGCAGCCAGACTTGGTGATATCTGCGTCCCTTGCGCCCGGCCCAGTGCCTGGTCTGGAGAATCGTTTCCAGAAGAAAGGCAGAATAGCACCTGGAGGGAGGAATCTTTTCTATGGGCTGGGTTAGCAGTTTCTGAAGTCACTTGAGATTTGTGTGAGCCCACGTGACCCTCAGACAGCTCCTGGGGGCTGCTGTAAAGCTCTCACCAACACCTGTCCCCGCAAGCCTCTGAGTCGTGTATTCAAGCCTTTAATGTATGAGAGATGTTTGCCACGGAAGAGAAACGTTATTGGACGATTTTTTGTGATTGTAAAGATTACTTCTTGATGAAAACACACACAAAGAAAGACTTACAAGCCGCCCTGAAGGTAGGCAAATGAACAATGTATGTTTACAGCATCCCAGCCTTTGCTCAGGGCTGTTAGCTTCGCAGGGGTTGGGGCAGAGGAAGTGGACCAGCGGCCACATGCAGGCAGGGGGCAGTTCCCACTAAAACTGCAGCAGCCCGTTACTCTGAGCCATCCCTTTTCTTTCCTTACTTTGCTCAATTGGTCCAAGTTTTTCCTATAAAAGACCCAGCCTTTTCCTTGAGGTCTGTCCATGTCACTCCCCATCCCTGAACTACAGAGGACCTTGCGCTGTGTGCACCCGCCTTGAGCTTTGGCACCATTGGGGCTCAGGGCCTTCCTGCACTGGAGTCCTGTCTCCCAGCCAGGTCCTAAGTCCACGAGGGCAGGATGCATGGCCCTTCCTCTGAGGCTTCCTCCAGCTCCACCCAGCACAGTTCCCTGTGTGCGACAGGCTGGCTGAGGGCAGAGGGAAACCGTGTTCAGGCAGCCCAGACTGAGCCCAGACACTTCCTCACTTCACTTCTCAGACCGCTGCCTCCTCAACTGACCTGGAGCCCCTGGGGCAGGAGTCCGGGGTGGCAAGAAGCTGTCTCATTCAACCCAGGTTCCTCTGCAGCGCCTGGGGCAGTTGGTGGCGTAAGTGACCTGAATAAATGAATGAGTAATGAATGAGACACATCTTCAGCCTCCTTGCTGACCCCGCCAAGCCATTTCAGACCCATCTCCTTTTGGCCTGGAAGCCTCCTTGGCCAGCCTCCTAGTGGGAAGGAGTGGCCCCCTCCCTGCTGGCTGCACCGCTCCCTCCTCTGTCTCTGCTTCCTGCCCGGCGTAGAGACACATTGGTGCCCTTGGTGCTGAAGGTTGGAGCCATGCCAGGAAGCCAGGCCCAGAGCATCCGGAGGGAGTCAGTGTGGCCAAGGGAGGGCCTGGCAGGGCTGGATTCTGGCTGGGGCAGGACTGGAGTCTGGTTGAAGAGGGAGTTAGAGGCAGACAGGGTCAGGATGGGTGCCTGGGAGCTGAGACTTGGGATCAGAGGCCAAGATTGACTTAGAGCTCTGCAACCTTGGATGGGTGGCTTACCCTCTCTGTGCTGTGAGAGGTATAATAGGGGGAGAGAGAGGGCTAGGCCACATTTCCCCACCTTTTCTCAAGCTGGGGCAGTTCTCACTGCACCATCTGCCATCTGGAAATCCCCAGGGTGTCCATTTCTGGAACCACCCTCTGTCCATCCCCACCCACCCCAACAGATACCCCTCTGTCCGCATCAGTGTCCCTGGCTGGGGGACCCATAAGGGTTGCCAAACCATAAAAGCAGCCCTCAGGAACTGTCAAATGTTTTTACCTCCTAAGCAGCATGTGGTCCTACACAGATCATCTTCCCTGGGGAGCGTCAGTGATGTAAATATAAATATTGTAAATCTTTGTCTCCTGGGCTGATGGAAGTATCTAGCTCTGATTTATTTGGTCAGTTGTGCTGCTTCTCTCTAACTCACTCGAATCCTTTGGAAAAAAGTCCTCAGCATCTCTGGGAACGGTAGACTCTTTGCCTCTTTGGAAGTCCTGCAAGAGCAGGTCTTATCACCAACCCTCGAGGGCTCTCCGGAGCCTCTGAGGAGCCAGGCAGAAAGTTGAGGAGGGTCACTCTCCCTCACTCGTTCCCCAGAGTAGAGCCCACCCATCCTACTGAAGGCACGTGAATGTCCCACTTGGCCTTCCCAAAGCTTCTGGAAAAGGCAAAGGAGCGTTCAGCTACCCTGCCACTGGGTTTCACTGGGAAATAGCAGCTCCAGCCGTGTTTCACATGGATGTGTCTCCCGGAGCTGCTCGGGAGCTGGTGACCTGCTCACACCTGCACACACGGCAGAAAGGACATTGGAATATGCCTGGCGTCACCCAAAAGCTGAAGTGATGGGGATCAGGAGAAAGGCCCAGGACAGGTGCACTGGTTCTGGGGGGCTGCCGACCTTCCCATCTGGGAGCAGAGTCAGGGCTGGCTGGATGGCTGCTCATCCCATGGCTGAGTGCCCACGGGGCCACTTACACCAGCTCACCATGCACTGGGGGCCTCAGGGACTCTGGAGGTGACCGCAGATGTAGCCCAGGCAGGGCCTCCAGGGAGGACAAACCCTGTGCTCATGCACCGCAGGTTAATCTTAAGTCATACTGTCCAGGAAGGCATCTTGGGGCTGCACTGGAAGCCTCGAAGGAGATCGTCTTAACTGCCTGAGACTTCCACCAAGTCCCACAGGGGCTGCCGTAATAATGACAATGAGGATAATGACCATTGCACTGGTTTACAGAGTGTCGGGCAGTGCCAGGACTGTGCTGAGCTCCTTACATGCCTCATCCCAGTGCATCCTCCCAGCAGCTCAATTATCCTGGTTAGGAAACCGTGGCTTAGCGAAGAGATGAATGATGCAGATGGAAAGTTCAGGAGGGAGGCAGCCTGGGTTATGGAAAAAAGGACACGCATTTTAGAGTTAAACAGATCTGGATTAGAATCCAGAGTTTGCCACTGACCAGTTAAGTGGCCTGGCAAGTCACTTCCCTGCTCTGACTTTCATGGAAGCAAGAGAGCAGGTGGGCACATAAGGGTCCACCTCCCTGGGGGTGGGGGGCTCAGCCCTGCACCTGCACATGTGGGCTCAGTCCCTATAGGCAGGAAGCCACTTCCTTCCAGAGCAGGGCTGCTCTGTCTAGTGGATGCCTTTTCTTCCCTGCCAGGTAGGGCAGGGAGTGGCACTGTGCCAGCGGGAGGGGGATTCTGCAGAGCTGCCCATTCCCAAGTGGACTCAGTCTTAGGTGTCGTCAGGTGTCGCCTTGTGCTTCTGCAAAGCTGGGCTCGCGTGATGAGAGCACAGACCAGAGGGAGAACTGGAATGATGATCAAATCCATGACCACAGACACAGGGATTCCTGAGGGAGGCCGTGTAGGGGATGTGGGAGGGAGGGAGCCCAGGGTGCCGTCTCTGACAGGGCTTGCCTTGGCGTAGAGAGCATGGGGGCGAGAGCCGGAGTCATTCTGCCGATCATCACCATCAGAAACATACACACTCATTCATTCCTTCACTCATTTGCTCATTCATTCATCTAAGGAGTCAGCAGAGCATCAGTGGTTGTCAGCACAGGCTTTTGAGCCCAATGAACCTGGTTCAAACTCTTCCTTTCTTTATGAATTCTTAGTGCCATCATGGAAAAGTCACTCAATCTCAGACTCTCAACTTCCTCATTTGTAAAATGGAAATAATAATACCTAATAATTACAATGAGGATCAGACGACATAGGGTCACAAATCAGTTAGCACAGTGCCTGGCACCAGTAAATGCTCAATAAATAATTCCAAAACCCTTATCTATCTATCCATCTATCTATAGGTCTGTCCAACAGAATGTAAACCTCAAATGTGAGCCATATATGTAATTTTAAATTTCTAGCAGCCATATTAAAAAGAAACAGGTGAATCAAATCTAATAATGTATTTTATTTAAGCCAACACTTCAAAATATTATCCTTTAAACATTAGTCATGATGAAATACGTTAATGAGATATTTTACATTTTTCCTTTGACACTAAGTCTCTGGGATTGGGCACGCATCTTACACTTACCACACACCTCAATTCAGAGCAATCCCCTCTAAATGTGAATATTCCCCAGGGTTTGATCCCTTTTTCTGTTCTTCTCTCACCATGTTCTTTCTCCTGTGAGCTTACCGACTCTCACAGTTTCAACTATCACCTCCAAGTGAATGATGATGGGAGAGCCTTCCAGGGCATTTTCCAGGGAGGTGGGGAACAGAAAAGATGTACACTGAACTTGCCAAGAGGGGCACACAACCAGTAAGGGTGAGGGTGAGCAGAGGCCTAAGGAAGGAGCCTCAGGTGGTAAAGTCCTAGCAGAAAATGGGTGAAGTGTTATCATCCCAATTAGCAGTGACCACAATTACAGATTCTCACAGGTATAAAACTGCCACAAACTTAGCCACCTAGAACAACACACAATCATCTCATAACTAATAATATTATCACATTATTATGTGGGTCAAGAATCCGGGCATAGACTAACTGTATCCTCTGCCCAGGGTCTTACAGGATGCAGTCAAGTGTTAGCTGGGCTGCATTCTTATCTGAAGGCTCGACTAAGGAGGAATCTTCCTCCAAGCTCATTCAGGTCACTGGTGGACTTTGTTTCTTTGCAGCTGTGTTACTGAGGGCTCCCAGCTTTCTGCTAGATGTCAGCTGATGCTGGCTGGAAGTTCTGCAAGAAGTCCTTGGGTCCCAGAGGGCTTCCTCCCACATGGCCTTTTAGTTCATGAAGCCTGCAAAGGGGTGTCTCTCTCTCCAGTCTGCTAAGTCTTATGTAATGTGCCAAGATCTTGAGAGTGACATCCCCCATCATCTCCATATTCTACTGGTTAGAAGCAACACACAGGCCCCACCTGAGGGGATGGTATTACACAAAGGTATGAACATCAGAAGGCAGGGAATTTCTTTTTCTTGGGGGGTGGTCACCTTGAAGTCCATATGTCACCTGGGATTTGTGAAAAATTGTGAAGATGCATAACAAGAGTTCAGAGGGCTTGAGACACTCCTCCTCCCATGGAGGTTCTAAGTCAAAGAAAGAAGACATGCAAAGATAACTCACCAAACAGGAATCAAAGAACCAGCTTGATTAATTTCTGGACAGACTCGTCAAAGTGGGGGACTTGGATCAGGATAGATGGGAGAATACAGTGGGGCTGCCCATCTTCTCAAAGAAAAGGCAGACAGGCTTGAGGGGCAAGGCTGACCAGACTTACCCACCGGCCACACACAGGAAGGGTGGACCAGAAGGAGAGAATGGGGTGCTTTCTTCTAGGAGGCAGATTAAATCAGAGCAAAATGCAAGAGTCAGCCCTTTTGCTTCTAAATATAGCCTGATAGATTCCAGGCTCTCCATAACCAGCTGTGTTCTTCCTCTTTTCTTGAGGAGGAACAAATAGGGGGTAGGGGAAGAAACCAGAAATGTCCTCTCCTCTATAGAAGGGGCATAAAGACCTGCTCTCAATAACCATAAAAGGAATTTACAATTATGTTGAAGCTGGAAGAAGCACCAGGCCCACTGCTAGGTAGTAACCCCTTCCACGTGCAGTGGAATTTATAGACTCCTGAACACTTTCATGTCCCCAGCCTCCTGGATCTTGATAACAACAGTCAGGATAGGGGTGGTCATGCCCATTTTAGAAATGAGGGAGCTGAAGACCTGAGTGGTTGTGTGATCTCACTGACAAGTTGCACAGCTGGACGTCAAAGCCAGGTTTTCCAGTTCTCCAGCTCATCCCCCTCCTGCTGTCTGTTATGCTGGCCACAGAGTGAAGAGCAATGCAGAGCAACTCACCCTCTCTCTCCCTTACACCTGCTGTCATTCTTTATGTCAATCAAAGTTTAGTAAAGACTGTTGATTTCATAGCTGCAGAGCGTTTAGGTGCCGCCCCAGCATGGGTGCACGAAGAACCTGTCCCGTCAGTTGGCCAGGGGTTGAGAAGACGACAAGTGTGCGCAGGCCCCCTGCTTTAGCACCCTCTCAGAGTGCGCCAGCAGGGACAGTCCCTTACCTGGGGTTTCTGACCTCCTTGCAGAGAAGCATCCAAGGAATACTTGGTATCCTCCTGAGTTTCTGTTATCCTAGAGCATGGAGCCCTTCAAAGCAGCCCTCTTTCCTCTATCTCGAGTTTGTCCTGCTCCACCAAGGCTCTATTTCACAGACTGGGCGTGTGAAAGTACAACAGAAGAAAAGCAAAAAGTGGGACCTGGGATCTTCTCTGAGACCCATTGCCCCTGATGAGGCATTTTTATTGGGTTACTGTAAGCCAGTTGGCCCCGATCTCACTGGGCAGGTCCTATGGGACACTTCTTCTCAACATGGAAGCCCTGACTTCCTGGTTAGCCCCTGTCAGGGGGGAGAGGGTGAGGTCACAAAGAGTTCATGTGTTTTCCCCAGGATACCTCTAGAACACCTGTTGAGTGAATTTTACGGACTTTTGGCTATGACTTGACCTGGGGACAATAGAGAAGAGAAAGTGGGGTCACCACAGAAAGAGAAAGAAGTCGGTGGAAATGTCTACATGATGGAGGGAAAGAGGGGTGTGCACACTTGAGCCTGAGGGTGTGAGTGAGTGCAGGTGTGCTGCGTGATTAAGCAAGAGTACACCTGGGTATGTTCACACTAGGGTGAGTGTGCATCCCTGTGTGTGAAGATCCTTGAAATTCAAGTAGGGTGCATTCTGAGAACTTGACATTCCCAGATCCTCAAATAGCTTGATAGGATATTTCCCCGATTAAAAATGAGTAAAGCGTGTACTTGGAAAAAAAAGTATTTTGATGACCTCTTTAGATCTTTAATGATTCCATCACTAAAGACCAAAGCCATTTATAAAATATTAAAATCAATTCTCCACTAAAATAAACTCTCATCTCCATTGCCTCATATCATTACTCGACCAACATTCATGTGGAGTTTAAGCAGAGCTCCTAAGCTGAAATGGGATCATGATGAATGATAACGCCACGCCCCTATTAACTTCCCCAGTGGGAAGGAAAACACTTTGCAGAACATTTCCTTGTATTTAGAGGTCAGTCCGCATGCTACTGCCTCTGCCACTCAGCGCTTTGTGGAAATGTGGATGGGGCTCCCAGCTGTATTCCAAGAGCATTTCCATGGAGAATCGTGGGTTCCCTGAGCAAATTCTCACAACACTCAACCGCCCTTTTAGCTGTCACCAAAGTATTCATTCGCACTCAATGAGCAATTTTTGCCCCAGCTAAAGCACTTGCTGAAGTGATTTTATAAATCGTCTTTTTCTTGTTTTCAAACGCGCGCAAATCAGAGCCACCATCAAATTCAACATCCACTGCTTAATTCACCCACAGCTTCTATTTTCTAGCTAAAAACCATTACTTCCTTAGACTCCCTCACTTTTCACTTCCATTACCACCCTGGGCAGTTGGCTCTATTTTGGGAAATGATTTTTCACAATAAAATAAAGATTTTTCATCACTTGACAAGAATCGCCGCATAAACTCAAGAAGAGAACTCCGTGGAAGCGGAGATGTGGAGTGGTCAGCGAGCTTCCCTCACTAGCTGAGCGTCTCCCTCCTATGTGGTTCAAATCTAAGCCTCAGTATAATTAGGAGTGATGGCCTGGGTCTGATATTCTTCATGGAGACTAAGCCTTCAAGGATTTGCAGTCGGAGGGTAGAAAACTTCCATGGCTATGGCTGGACATATGCAGGTAGGACCAAGGCTGGCCTAGTGTTGAGGTCTAGAAGGTGTCACTGTTAGTGGGCCGTCTGGAGTCTGGGGTCCAGATCAGAGATCCAAGGTCCAACTCCCCGGACCAGGGAACTCCCTGGGAGTTCTGGGACCCTTGTAGGTTTCCTGTCCTATGAAATCCAGATCTTGAATCATTTATTCCTGGAAGCCATCCCTGACCTCTCCCTGGCCTCTGCAGAGCGAGACAGCTGCTTTGACAAAGTCCCTGCTGCTCCCATTATACCTCGGCCGTTGGGCCTGTCGCTCCGTGCTGGGCTTACCTGCAGACTTCTCTCCGTGTCCCGTCAAACTAACTCCTGAAGGCCAGGACGTCGTCTCATCCTCATCCCAACCTTCATTCGGTGGCTCCGTGGTTCATGGAGAGGATGCGCCTTCTTCGTAGCTCCCTGTGTTCAGGACCAACTCCGTGGGTACACGGCCTCTGCAGTACCCAGGGCGCCAGGCCCCAGCTGTGGCTTTATGCTCTGCTGCTGCTGTCTTGAAATTTCTAACTGTGTTTGGAAGAAGGTGCCCTGTGTTTTGCACTGGGCTCTGCAAATTATGTAGCTGATCCCGCCCGGGTTTACTACAATGGTGGACAAGCAGTGGTTTTGGTGGGTTGGTGCGCCGGGATGTGCCATGTTTGTATGACATTAGATGAGAATCTCTGAAGTCAGGGACCACAGTTATTCAGCACTTTCTGACAGCATCTGGCATCGGCCTAGGCACAGGGACATCCTTACCTTGGCCCTAAACCCCTGGCCTTGGGTGGGGCAAGTTGAAAGTGAGGAGAGGGTTCCCTGCACCCAAGGAGAATCTTGGTAGCGAGAACTCCAGACCTACTCCTGAAGACTGTGTGTTTATGGCTCTGAGCATGGAAGGTGTTTGTCCTCTGGCATCATCTCAAAGCCAGACGGTGGTAAAGCCGGGCCTGACGGGTTCTGATGACACCTCACAAATCAGGCTGGGCACAGCACCATCGACCAGAGCTTTTCAGGCCTTGTCCCAAGAGGCCTTCTGAGGAGAGTAGGGAGCAGAGGGGGCCTGAGCTCCACGGACAAGGGAAGAGGATAAGTGGCGAGGAGAATTCTAATTCTAGCCTGAGCGACTTTGATTCAAGCTCTATCAGGTTTACCAGGGGACGCTTGCTAAGTAGAGGTGAGCAGGATGGACAGAGACAGGGCAGGTGCTGAGACCTGCAGCCCAATGCCTCTGCCTCTTGGAGGTTAAATAATAGAAAGCGTTTGCTGAGCACTTTCCATGTGTCACTTGTCACAGTTCTGAATGCTTACGGACGAGCTCTGATTCAACCGTCCGCAGTCCTATGAGGGAGGTGTAAACAGTATCGCCGTTTCATAAATGAAGAAACAGCTGCCAAAGAGATCTGATGACCTGTTCACGGTCACGCAGCTGCTTAGGGGCAGAACAAGGATGTAGTCCCAGACCTACTTGGTGCTGCAACTCTCTGCCCCTCCCCCACCGGGGTCCCAGAAGCCCCTGCTCTACCTCAGTGGCTGGGACGGGGGTGGTCCGGAAGAGGGGCTTTCGTATGAAGGGAGGGAGTTGTGCATCAGTGCCCCTGGATGGGGCCAGAGGAGAGAGGAAGCTTGTGTCCCCATCCTTGGGAATAGAGACAGAAAAGCAGAGGTCCTGATAGGAGTGGGAGGGGTGAGTCCCAGAATTATCTCAAAAGGCATCAGAAACCTGGAATGTGAACACCTTGAGGATGCTAGAACCTTCGCCGCTGCCCCGCTCCAACTGCTTGGTTGTCCACCCAGCAGACGATTCCAGGGAGCCCAACATGTGCCATGCAAGTTTTGCCAGGAGCCAGAAGTGCAGAGATGCAAAGATTATAGCAAATACATATGAGGCGCTGACCACCTTGCAGGGCTTGTTTTAAGCACATTCTGTGTACATCTTCACAGTAAGTTCCTGAGACAGGTGCTGTTATTATCATCCCCATTTTATAAACAAATAAATTGGGGCACAGGAGGGTCAATGCCACACCTAGTAAGTGGCAGAGCTGGGATTTGAACCCAGGGAGTCTTGCTCCAGAGCCTTCTCTCAGTCACTCCATGGCACCACTGCGATCTTAAAGACCTTGTTGGTCTGTGTAGTGTAGAGCCCCTACTGTACATTAGCGCCATTTCAGGAGCTTTAAAAACCCTCCCTGGTGTTTTTAAAGCTCTCCTGGAGATTCCGAGGGGCTGCCAAGTTGCAGATGCACCGATGCAGTGGGAAAATAGGGAAAATAGGGCTGCTGAACCCAGCCTGGACACAGTCAGGGACAGTGTCTCAGCCAGGTGACGGCTGATCACACACAAAGTGCTGGTGTTTAGAAGGCTAAACAGGAGTTTTCCAGGGTAGGGAGGGTGGTCCAGGCAGAATGGGCAGCCCCAAGGTCAAAGGCATGGAGAGACCAGCCTCCCTCCAAGCGGGAATGTCCTGGCAGCCTGCTGCCTGCAGCCTTGGGGTGTAAAGCCAAGAACACCAGAGAGGCCGACATAGGCAGGGTAAGGCTCTGCCGAGTTTGGCCTTTATCTTGAAGGTCCTCTTGAGGATGAGGGAGAAAGCTCATCCAATAATGACACTACCCTTTCCCAGACATGGCTCTCTTACACCTGGGAAGGCTTAGGCTTAGCACAGAGACTGGGTGCAGGGCTCAATAAGGGGCTTTAAGGAAGAGAGAGATGTGGTCAAGGATGCATTTGACAGACCACTCTGGGAGCTGCAGTGAGGAAGACAGGAGGGCGAGATCTAGAGTCTCCCCCTTTGATAACAGGGCCTCTGCTCTGAGGTGGGTAGTGCCCGCTATTCCCACCTCCCTTCACTTATTCATTCATTCAGTAGGTGTTTACTGAGGGCCAACTATGTGCCAGGCACTGCTCAAAGCTCCAAAAATAGAAATGAATCAGAAACCTTCCCCCAAGGAGCTTACCTTCTAGAGACTATAAACAACAGAATTAAATTACTACAGAATGTGTGAGATGGGGAAAGGGGGATGAGGGGTGGGGCTTGTGATTTTTAAAACGATGGTCAGGAAATATCTCACCAAGAAGCTGACATCTGAGGAAACAGCTGAAGGAGGTGAGGGAGTGAACCTTCTTACCTTTGGGAGGAAGATGGTTCCAGGCAGAAGGAACTGCATGTGCAAAGGCCCTGAGGCAGGAGAGGGGAGGGGGAGGGGTAGAGAGGAGAGCAGAGCAGGAAGGGTTTGTGTGGGGCCTTGCAGGCCTTTGCAAGGACTTGGGCGTTTACTCTGACTGAGAGGGGACGCTGTTGGAGCCTTTGAGGAGAGGAGTGGTAATAAGTCTATTCCTGCAGAGTTGTTTGTAAATCAGATGTTTGTCAAGTGAATCCAGCTTCAGATCCGCGATGATAACCCAGGCTGACCTGAGGGTCCTGCTTGGAGGTGGCTGGTTCCCACGGAGCAGGACCATTTGCAGACATCTGCTTTTACCAAATTAAATCTTTCTGTCCCCCCACCCCCAACCCTTCTGGGCAAGCAAACAAGGCCCTCAGATCTCAACAAGCCCCCCTGCAGTTCCCACTCCTCCCCTGGGGGCTCCTGCCAGGCAGATCTGCTCACCCTCATTAAAAGTGCAAGAGGCCAGCAAAGAGAGGGAGGAGACTCGCAAAGAAAATGTGAATTGTGAGACTGAGGCTGCTGGCCCTGCAGTCAGAGCTCCTGAACAAAGGAGCCAGAACATTCTTTCTCTAGCCCAAACTGCAAGCATTTGCTGAGTGCTTTCCATCCCAGCCAGCCCATACAGCTGCCATACCATCTATTGAGCACTTACTGTGTGCCAGGATCTGTGGTAAGATCCTTTACAGTATCTATCTCATTTAATTCTCTCAACACCTCCAGGTCTTAGTAACTTCCATTTCACAGACAATGCCGCCTGAGGATGAGAGAGGTGCAGGGGATTTCTCAAAGTCACACAGCTAAACCGGAGCCGATGTCTATCTGACTCCTGGACCCTGCTTGGAACCACTACCTGACATTGCCACCCTCTCCCAAGTGTCACTAAGACAGTGGTGGCCACTGCTTTTTAAACTGGAGAGGGCCCGCAAGGCCAGGAAACCTGTTCCTAGTGAGCACAGAGATCCAGCAGTCCAAGGCACAATGGGACATCATTGGAGACTGTGGGGAGGGCGTGGGGTTGGGGGCCAGGCAGGGCTGGAACTGGGGGAAGTGGCCAGGCTGCTGACACTAAAGAAGGTGCCCAGCAAGGAAACTGCAGAGCCCCAAAGTTTCCCCTCATCTCTCTGCTAGGGTCTGACACAGTGGGTGGGACCAGGCAGAGAGTTCTGGGTTTTTTGTCCTTTGAAAGTAGGACCCCAGCTGGCCAGCAAAGGGTTGGCGGGCTGTGAAGCTCTCCGTCACACTGGTGAACTGGAATTAGTTCAAGTTCCAGTGCAGCTGGGAATTGGAGAGACTGACAGGAGATGGAGGCAGAAGTCCTGAAAAGGGTTGCCTGGGCTAACACAGAGATAGGAAAAAAAGATGGGCGATGTGGCCCACTCTGGACCCTGTCCCCCTTGGGCATGTGCCCTGGAGCACCGCCTCCCAATACCTCACTAATTGCAGAGTCGCCTTCAAACTAGACTTGTCCTCAATTGGGGTGGTTTTGAAACCCTTCCTATGTGTAGATTCTGCAGCACACTTAGGATGAACTGCAAAGCTCTCCTCCTCCGGAAAGATTGTTAGCTCAGAGAGGGAGCGTCTGATTCTCAAGCTCAGAACGGTTGGGCTTCGATTCCCATGGGACGTGACGGTGGCCCTGGGCTCCCGCAACACCCGGTGCAGGCTTCTGCTCCAGCACACCCTCTTCTTCCTGTAATTATTTGCTTATACATCTGTCTCCCCAGCAAAGCCACAAGCCCCTGGAAGGCGGGGTCTGAGTCTGATCCATGGCCCGGTCCCCAGTGCCTGGCACAGGCTGCTCCATAGAGTTATAAGGTAAATTAATGAATAATTAGGAAGAACGGGCTGCCGGAGAGCACCGAGGTTCCGAGCCAGTGGTCTGATGATGCCTGTGTGAGTGCATCGGGCTCCTGTGGAGTTAGTGTTGAATAATTGAGTGAGGTATGCCAGAGGCAGAGCAGATGTGAGCTTTCTCCAACCTGACAATTGAAAGACAGTTTCCATACAGAGGAGGTAGGGGTGAGGTCGAGACCCATCCTGGGGGTTCATCCTCTGGGGATCCCTAAAAGGCTACCTAAGGAGGAAGAAAGGCAGTGGGAGGGCCACACCTTACAATGGATGACACAGCCGGTGCTGGGAGCACCGAGGACCACAGAAGGGGGCAGGGGCAGGGCAGCCCGCCCCGGAGACCCAGAGGGCTATATCTTGTGAGGACTAGGTTTTGGAGAGGGGCTGAAAGTCCAGGTAGAGGGTCAGGCTTCATTCATTCATTCAACTCGTGTTCTCGGCACCAGGATCCAGCAGTGAGAAGACAGTCGCTGACCTTGTGGAGGTGGACTTTCTAGTGTGGAGACAGGTCAACAGATGAGCCATCGAATTTCAGATTGGGTAAGCAGTGCTCAGAAACCAAAGCAGGGCCAGGGGAAGACAGCGGTGAGCTGAATTATTTTGGATAGGCCAGTCCAAGAGGGCTTCTTCGAGGAACTGACACTTGAACAGACACCTGAGTGATGCAGACGCATCTGCTTTGGTAGCTCTGAGGTTGGCTTTTTTTTTTTTTTTTAGCAGTCTGAATCCATCCATGTTTATTGAGTTTAAGACTCAAAGCTCAGGAACATTGGAATTTGGGGGATGCTCCAAATTTTTTTTAATAGACTTTATTCTTTTAGAGCAGTTTCAGGTTCACAGCAGAATGTTTGAGGAGCTGCCAGAAGGCCTGAGTGACAGGAGTCAGGGACTCTATGGGGAGGGAGGGGGCAGGTGACCAACTGTGCCGCTCACTGTGTCCTGACCCAGGGTTTCACAGGACATGGGACTTTCCCTACTAAGCCTGGAAACGTCCCAGGCAAACTGGGACTGAGTTGGGCACCTAAAAGTGGGACAGGAGAACAGAGAGGAGGTGGCGGGGCTGTAGGGGAAGTGTGGGTGCAGAACACTTGGGGCCACCCCTGAGGCCACACTGAGGGGTTTGGGTTTTACTCTACACTTGATGGGAATGGAAGACGGCCACTCATTGTATTTGTTTTTGTTTGTTTGTTTTACTTAAGTATAGTTGGTTTACAATGTTGTGTTAATTTCTGGTATACAGCATAGTGATTCAGTTGCGTGTATATATATATATATATATATATATATGTATATATATATATATATACACACACACACCTTTCCATATTCTTTTTCATTATAGGCTACTCCAAAGTATCAAATATAGTTCCTTATGCTATATAGTAGGACCTTGTTGTTTATTATATATATAGTAATTAGTATCTGCAAATCCCATACCCCCATTCTATCCCCCCACCCTCCTTCCTCTTCCCCACTAGGTAACCGTAAGTTTGTTTTCTATGTCTGTGAGTCTGTTTCTGTTTTGTAAATAAGTTCGTTTGTGTCCTTATTTTAGATTCAACATGTAAGTGATATCATATGGTATTTTTCTTTCTCTTTCTGGCTTACTTCACTTAGAATGATGATCTCTAGGTCCATCCATGTTACTGCTAATGGCATTATTTCATTTTTATGGCTGAGTAGTATTCCATAATACTACATCTTTATCCATTCATCTATCAGTAGGCATTTAGGTTGCTTCCATGTCTTGGCTATTGTAAACGGTGCTGGCATGAACATTGTGCATGTAGCTTTTTGAGTTAGAATTTCCTCATTTTTTATTTAACGGGAATCTCTGAATGCCTCCTCTGTGCCTGGTGCTGCACTGGACAGTGAGCAAGGGTGGAGCACACACAGTCCTGCCTTCACAGATTTTGGGCTCCTGTGGTCTCTCATGTCAACGATTAAGCCACCATCATCACGTGCTTTCTCTTTGGCATTTTCCAGCAAGTCTTGGGGTAAACAAAGGAAAGTGTCTGTAGCCATCAGAACAGGTTCTTCTTTTTCCATCCAGATCAATAGGACACCACTTCCGTATGTCATTTCACTGCGACAGAGAAGGAAGAGCATGTTATGTGAAGTTTTGTTGCAGCCCAGGTCACCTGAAAAGAGAACCGAGGTTCCTTTTGCACACCTGAGTTGGAAGGTCACAGGGTAACCAGGAGATGGAGATAAGGGGGCAGCTTCAGCACAGCCTGGTGAGGGTGGTGGGGGCTGCATAGTCAGGGAGCTGTCACACTGGCAACAGTGAACATCTTCTAAACACTAACTGTATCTGCTTCCCATTGCCACGTAATGAACTGCCACAAATGTAGCCGCTTAGAACACATTTATCATCTCATGGTCTGGGTCAGAAGTTTGGGCCTGGCTCAGCTGGTTCTCTACCCAGGGTCTCATAAAGCTGTAAGCCAGTGTCAGCTGAGACTGGGGTCTCATCAGAGGCTTGGGGACCTCTCCTGAGCTCACATGACTGTAGGAAGACTTCATGTCCCTGCAGCTGTAGAACTGTGGCTGCTTGCTTCTTCAAGATCAGCACTAAATTCAGTATCTTGTAATAATCTTTAATGAAAAAGAATATGAAAACAAATATAGGTATATATATGTATGACTGGGACTTTATGCTGTACATCAGAAATTGACACATTATAACTGACTATACTTCAGTAAAAAAAAAATCAGCAGAAGAATCTCTGCTGCTTCAAACCCTCAGGCTCACCTGATTTGGTCAGGCCCACCCAGAGGAATTTCCTTTTTGGTTAACTCAAAGTCAACTGATTTGGCTTTAATTGCATCTGCAAAAAAAATTCCTTCACCTTTACCAAATAAGTTTATCTAATCATAGGAGTGACCTCCCATCATATTCGTGGGTCCTACCCACACAAAGGAAAGGAGATTATGGGGTGGGACTCTTGGGGGCCATCTTAGAATTCTGCTTATCATACTGCCATGTAAGGGGTTCTTTTAACACACCAGCTCATTTGATTCTGAGAACAATCCTATGAGAGGGTACTGCTATATTCCCCATTTTACAAATTAGCAAACTGAGGCAGAGAGAGGGTAAGTAATAAGCTGGAGGTGCACAGCTAGGAGGAGCCGGTGCTTTAGCAAAGCACAGTCTCCTGGAGCCAGGATCCCTGTGGCCGTCAGGGAAGAAGGAGCAGAGGGGAGCCCGACAAAGTTCCTATTGCTGTTTCATAAAGTGTTACCATGGAAACCCTGCATGAAGCATCCCTTAAAAAGCTGTTTGATTATTTTTTCAAGGTGGCATCTGCAAACGCGTAGCAGCAGCACCAACACATGCACACACCATGGTTGAGTTAATGGGTCGAGTGGCAGGCACGTGGCAGGAGGTCTGGAGAGTCCATTGATAAAGCAATATGCTCACTGGCTCGATCAGGGCCTGGTCAGTGTCCCTGCTGCAGAGAACCCAGATCTGGGGAACCTTTCAGGTCCTTGTTAGGTTTCACTCGCTGTGGGTCGAGAGGGAACCGTTTCCCAGCTTCTCCCCTCTTTCCTCCACCAGGTCTACATTCCTGGCCCCATCCCGGCCATGATCTTTCTGGGCCTTCTCATAGCAGCAGTCTTGGTGCCTTGGCCCGACCAGGGAGACAGCGAGGCCAGTGCAGAATTCAAGGAAGTCAAACCTGGGCAAGGGTCTCAGGAAGGCTGTGAACCTGGTCACCAAGCCCCTTTTGAGGAGTTCAGCTCCCATCCTGACACAGAAAGTCCTGGACACTTACTGATCTCATCCCAAATCTTGAAGTGAGCATTGGCCCCACAAATCAAGGAGACAGGAGGTCCAGGGTAATAATTATATTGACAACAATGATCATAATGACTGTCATCTACTGTGACTTCTTGCCAGGCCCCACTCACAGTGCTTGGTATCCATCGTGTCTAACCGCTCATTTGTCAATTCATTCAGCAAATACTTATTGGGCAATGACTGTGCTGGGCTCTGGGTCTGCACTTATGAAGCAATTAGACACAAAGTTTACATACTAGTTGGGGGGAGACAGACAATAAACAAAAGGAGGAGAATGACCCATTGCGGTAAGTGCCACACAGATATTTAAAACAGAGCCATGTTGGAGGGAGGGCCTGAGGCCTTCTTTGATTTGTGTGGCCAGGGGAGGCCTCTCTGAGGAGGTAAAATTTAAGCAGACATCAGAATAAAAAGCAGTTCCAGGGAGAAGGCACAGCTTGTGCAAAGGCCCTGAGGCAAGATCTGGCTTGGTGAGTTTAAGGAACAGAAAGAAGGGCCAGTGTGTATGGAGCGTGGCCAGGGAGGGATAGAGAGCAGGATCAGAGGTTGGCCAAGTAGACTGTTGGTTGAAGTAAGGACTAGGGGTTTTACGTGAAGGGAGAAGAGAAGCCTTTGACATGTTTT
Source organism: Vicugna pacos (assembly GCF_048564905.1). Classification (NCBI taxonomy): domain Eukaryota; kingdom Metazoa; phylum Chordata; class Mammalia; order Artiodactyla; family Camelidae; genus Vicugna; species Vicugna pacos. The sequence goes on from NC_132999.1 coordinate 43,676,654, forward strand.
CAGCAAGGCAGGTGCATGCCCTAACTTGGGTTTTAAACGAGCATCTTGGCTGCTGTACAAAGAGTAGCTGTTTGGTGACAAGAGTGGAGTCGGGGGTCCAGTCACTAGACCTCTGTGGGGAGCGGGTGAAGCATGCTGGTGGCTTGGGCCATGGACGCAGCACTGAAGCTGGAGAGAAGTGGATGGACTCAGGTGTGGTCAGCAGGGCTGGCTGATGATTTGGATATGGGGGTTGGAGAAAGATTCTGGACTACTCCTAGGTTTTTGGTGTGAGCAGCGAGGTAGATGGACATTCCATCCTCCTAAGAAGGCTAGGGTGCATTGCTGTCTGCATGTCTTAAGTTAAAAAAGCAGGCCCACCATCGCCTGACATGTGCTACAACATGGATGAACCTTGAGGACATTGCGCTATGTGACAGCAGTCAGATTCCTAGAGGGGAGAGTAGAACGGCAGTTGCCCCGGGCTAGGGGAGGAGGGACCAGGAGTTAGTGTTTAAAGGGTATGGAGCCTCAGTTTCTCAAGATGAAGAGCTCTGTGGATGCATGGCGGTGAGGACAGCACAACAATGGGAATGTGCTTAATACCACTCAACTGTGCCTTAGAAAGGGTGAAGGTGGTCCATTTTGTGCTAAGTGTAGTTTCCCACAATTAAAGAAAAAATAAAAAACAGGCCTAGGACCACACCACTGGTAAGAGGTCAAGCCAGGTTTTGTGAGCTCACCCAGGGCCCCAGCACCAAGGGGAGGGTCATCCCATCTGTGTGGCCACCAAGGGAGGACAGCAACCCTACCTGTGGCTGCTTTGGCACCTGTTTGTGGGAGGTTTGAATGGAGAGCGGAACAGGAGAAGTAAGACCAAATCCCAGCACTTCATTTTGTCTAATGATGGTGTGTGTATATATACATATTTTCTTCCCCAAAGCAACCTTATAGAAATGATGGTGCTAATGGTGATGATGATGACAAAATGATGAAAACTCAGCTCCCACACATGAACATGTGTGCCAAGTCCTTTACATATAACAGTTTATCAGTCCTTTCCATGACCTAACAATGTAGGCACCCACATTATCCCCATTCTACGGATGAGAAGACTGAGGCCAAATGCCATTAAGAGACTCAACCAAGGCCACCTGCCAGTAAGTGGGGGTAGACAATCCAAAGCTTGGCCTGTCTATCTCCAGATGCCTTTCTAGTAATGGCCCAGGTTAAATAAGGAGAATAAGAAAGGAAAATTGCATGGCTTCTCAGAGTTCTGTTTTTTGGGCCAACGGGAAGGGACACAGAATAATTATTTCCTGGAATGAGCATCTTCTGCACAGGCCCCCAGCCTCACATGTGGAAGCTGACACCACTTCTGCTTGGCGACAAGTCACAACAAGGCTTGGCTCGCTGGCGCCCCGCCCCGCTCAGACAGCACCTCTGGGGAAAACAAGATAAAACAAAATCAGGCTGAGCTCCTAATTCACATTCCATCTCCGGCGGCTTCCTGATGATAAATAGTTCTGGAATGGAAATGAGGCAGGAGGGAGGCAGAGGGCGATCAGGGCAGTGCAGCTTGGCTGACCGTTTCCACTTGGGGTCATCGTCTCTGCTTTCTCGGGGCAGCCAGGGAGGCGGGACCCTTGAGGTATGAGTGGACACCTTTGCCTCTTCCTTTAAAAAATGATTAGTTTTAATCATAATAAAATAGAGGTAAGAAAGCTCATCATTTTCAAGTGTATGTATCAGTGGCATCAAGTATATTCATATTGCTCTGCAACCATCCCCACATCCCATCTCCAGAACTTGTTCATCTTCCCCACCTGAAATGGTACTCATAAAATACTCATCCCATCCCTCCCTCCCACAGCCCCTGGCAACTACCATTCCACCTGCTTTCTCTGTGAATCTGACGACTCTGGGGACCTCATATTGGTAGAAGGGGCACCATTGGTCTTTTTGTGACTGGCTTGTTTCATTTGGCATGATGTCCTCAAGGTTCACCCATGTTATGGCAGGTTACAGAACTTCTTTCCTTTTTAAGGCTGAATAGTATTCCATTGTATGGATACACCACATTTGGTTTACCCATTCATCTGTCAGTGGACACTTGGGTTACTTCTTCCTTTTGGCCACTGAAGATAATCCTGCTGTGAGCATGCCTCCTGCTCCACCCCAGGCTTGACCATAACTGTGTAATCAGGGTATTGAGGTGGCCAGGTTAAGCCAGTGTCCCCCACAGGACTGCCACTCTGCACAATGCCCCCATGTACTCCTCACCACTTCTCACCCCGGGCCTACAGATTTCCATAGCAACACTGTGTCCATCAGCTGTGAAAGGCAGTCAAGTGTAGCGGTTTGAGTCCCAGCTGTGTCACTTACCAGGTTGGTGACCTTGGGCAAGTATTTTATGTCTCTGGTCTCAGTTTCTTCACCTGTAGAGCTGGAATCCTCCGAGTATCTACTTCACATAAGAGGAGGGCTTGTAGAAGATAGTACTAGCCTTGTTCTGTGCCAGGCATCATGCTGGTGCCTTGCATGGATTGTCTGACTTAAGCCCACAACAATCCCATGTGGCAGTATAGGGTAATTAATTAAAGTTACTATAATTGTATCTATAAAGTTATCTGCTTTCTAGATGAGGAAACTGAGGCTCAGGGAGGTGATGCCCTTGCCTGTTAAGAGGTAATGCTGGGATTCTGAGCACGGGCTTGCACTCTTATCTAATACCTTATCCTGCCCTCCGTGCATGGAAGGCATCTAGCCCTGGGTGTAGTCCATAGGAAATACCCAGCAAATGAGGATGAGTCTGATAAATTTTGGACCCGGCTGTAGCTGGCTCCTGGGTTGATGAAATTAATCCATCTCCTCCAGGGAGCAGAGTTTTGTTTGGCTTGGATGTTCTGAACTTGGGGCCGGACTGACAGGTCTGCCACGCTGAGCAAAAGCATGAGGGATCTATGCTTGACCTCAGGGATCTGTGAGTTCTGGGATCCTGGGAAGAGGAGTGTTTCATCATTTCTCAAAAGGTTCCTGACCCCAAAGTGGCGAAAACCCAGTTGGGTTGTAAGTCTGTGGAAGCCAGAAAGGGCCACAGGCTCTAAGGTTTATAAGCAGAAGAGATGATGTTATACTGAAAGCTCAGAGACGGGTAGGCTCCTGGGTCAGCCAGGCTGCAGTCATCACGGAAGCACAGCGAGTCAGCGCAGGCCATGGCCGCAGGACGGACAGAACCAGCCAGGACTCGGGTCATGTGGGAGAGGCTGGTCTTGATGGTAAGGATGATCAGGTCAGAGCCCTGAGACTGGTAGGCTAGGCCATGGTAACTAAAAGATACTCAAGTTTCCATGCCCAGCAGATAGAAGCCCATTTTCACCGCCTGTGTCAGTCCTGGGCAGGTGTTTGGTTTGGTGGGGTAGCTCCTCCATGTAGTTATTCAGGGATGGAGCCTCCTTCTATCCTGGAGACTCACCGTCCCCTGGGGTCTGGTCAGCGACATGCAGCCCATGTGGAGGCTGCGGAGCTTTTTATGGACCTAGCCTGGAAGTGGCAAATGTGTCACCTTCGCCCACATTCCATTGGACAGAACCCAACTGCAAGGGAGTATGGGAAGTGCCATCTCGCTGTGTGCTCAGAGAAGGGAGGATGAATTGTGGGTTGGACGGCTAGCTTTCTTTGGCCGCGTGCAGGCAATTTTATCAACATTTTCTGATGCCTACTGCCTAAGGAAGTCTTTAAGGAACAGAAGCCCACTGAAGCAAGCTCAGTAAAGAGGGGTTTATAAGGGAACAGCAGGTGATCTCACAGAAAACCAGGAATGTGGAGGTTGCCATCCGTCCTCTTGTTTATTCATTCCTTTATTCTTAGAGTCATTGGTTCAAGTATCTGCTCTGGATTGGTTTCTGTGCTACATATGCTGGGACAAAGATGGAAAATATCAGATAAGTTTCCCATTCTCGCGGGGATTCCATACTAATGGAAAGTGGGGAGAAACAACAACAAAAACAATTCAGAAGACACAAAATAATTACACACTGTAATCCATGCTCTGAAGGTCACATAACCGGTGGTGAGACAGAGGATAGTTGAGGCTGGGTTAGGGGTCAGGGCAGGCTTCTCTGAGGAGGTGACATTTGAGCTGAGATCTGACTGATGAGCATGAATGAGCCATGCAAAGAGAGGAGGCCAGAGCACTACTGGGCCAGGGAAAGCTATGTAAAGGCCCTGGGGCAGAAAAGAGCTCGAGATACTTAAGGATCATCTGCCACCACTACCATCATGCTTATTCACATCTCTAACTCTGCCCCACTGCTTTTCCTCTGTTTAAAATCACTGCTTCTGTAACTGGACCACCAAATTCAAAGGCTCTGTTCCTTCTCTTGCCACGGGCTCCCAGTGGCACTTCACACATTGCTGGCCGTGTTGTCATCTCATGGGCACCATGGCCCCCTTGGCCCACCCATTCCTGTTGGTACAGGTTTCCTAGGACTCTTGTTCTCTCTGCCTTTGCTGCCGTGGTCTCCCCACCAGCTTCTGGTGCTGAGTGTCTTCACGGAGGCCAGTGCCAAGCACGCAGGACTGTTTGCTGCGTGGAGGAAAAGGGGAAGGCTTCCCACAAGTGACATTTGAGAAGTGACATTCGATCAGAGTCTTAAAAGGTGTAGTAGGATGTTGCCAGATCGGAGCGACAGAAGAACATTTCAGAGGAGAAAGCAAATGCAGAGGCCCCGCAGCACGAAGGGCCCTAAAGGGAGAGGTCAGGGAAGGAGAGGTGACAGTTCTGAAGGGGGAGGGGTGTGCATGTTTGACAGTGGGGGAGGGATGGACATCCTGGGAGAAAAGCCTGGATGGATGGCCAAGTCCAGGTTGGGAAGGGCCCTGAATGCCTTGCTAAGAAGTTTACAGTTTGCTCTGCCAGCCTTAAGGAGCCCCAGGAAGCCTAAGATCAGTGGCCAGATTTGTTCTATAGGCAGGTGACGGTGGCAGCAGCATGGAGGCTGGGAAGGGAGGGAGGGTGGCAGGAACCCTGCAGTGGAGGCCGGGTGGTTGGGCAGGAGAAGGCCTGGAAAGAGAGATTTTTCTTGGCAATCAAGTATATAAAGTAGGCATAATGCTCGGCACAGAGGAGGTCCTCAAATGCCGTTGCCTCACCTCCTGGGGTGGGGGCTGCAGCCTGGGGTGGGCTCTGATAGTTTCTGAAATAAAAGCGCACCATCTCCAGAATGTAAGCGTCGTGAGGCCGGGGGAGTGCTCGTTGTGGGCCCTCAGCACGGCGCCCATGCACCAAGACATGGATTGAGTGAAAGAAAGAATGAATGAATGAGCACTGTTACTAAAGCCAGCGTGCCTCCTGGGCAGGGGACAGCGGGGCGTGACAGCAGCCCCAGCGTTTAGACAGATGCTTGTTGCTTTGCTCGAGACTGGGCAGAGAGAACCAGACCTGCTTCCAGACCCTCCTCCAGCTCTGGGGATGCTACTAACAGAATGGCCCAAGAAAAAGAACATGGGAAGGAGGTCAGAGACCCAGGCTACAGCAGGCAGGAGCGACTGGGGGTCAAGTTCAGATCCAGGACCAAGGGAAGGAGAGACGGGAGTCCTTGGGGGTCTACAAAAACACTGGAGGTTCTGGCTGAAGCTGTAACTCCAGGCAGGCCCTGAGCAGTTGGAGCCAGGATTAAGAGCTTGTCTGTGTCAGGGGAGCAATCCCAGTGGCAGAGTGACGGGGCCACAGCCGCTCTTGGGAGACACAGAGGGTGGTTCAGGCTCTCTGGTGCCTCTGGCCTCCATCCTTCCTGGAGTGGTACACAGGGCCCTGGGGCATGACTCTGGCTCCATGCCCTGTGCCCCAGAACAGCTGCAGGCCAGGTCTGGAGGACGGTGCGGCTCTCTTGATTTCACTTGAGGAGGGGTGGAAGCTGGTGGATCCTGACTCCCAGGCCCTGGTTCCCAGGGGATGAGCAGCAGTCCAGCTCTGCTGTAAATATCAATTCTTGCCCAACTGGGCTAGCCACGGGGTTCCTGACTCTGTCTCCCTTGGTTCCCACCCTCAACAGTCTCTTCTACATAAATGCATCTATAACACATAAATACATAGATACACACACACACATCCCGCAAATAGGAAAGAAATCTTAGGAGTTCGGTACTGCTGAAACAGTGGGTGTGCGGGGAGACAGTGGAGGCTAAGGTTGGAGACATGGGCTGGGTCAGCCGGCAGAGGACCTGGAGTGACGAGCCAGGGAGTTTGGACCCACCCGTAAGACATGAGGAGCCAGCACAGGGCTTTCAGAAGGAAGCACTGTGGTCCTAGGAGCTGTTTAGAGAATGGGTGGGACTTGGGCAAGTCTAGAGATGGAACAGTGAGGAGAGGGCTGTCTCCAAGCCCCTGAGAACAAGGTGAGATGGGGGGCGGCCCTGGGCATTAGCAGGGGGGCCAGGGAAGGCAGGGAGAGATAGGGAGATGAAGGGAAGCCAACTCAAGAGACTGAGTGAGGCTGGCCAGACCACAGGCCAGCACCAGGCCCTCAGATCCCAGGGGACAGGCAGCTTGGGGCGAGGGTTGGAGTTCAGTTGGGCCATGTGCAGTTGGAGGCACCTGTCAGAGTCAGACTTCCCCGTGGAGAAGCCCCGAGGTAGTAAGACTTGGGTCCATGGTCAGGAGGAAGGTCTGAGCGTGGACTTTGACTGAGAGGGATTTGGGAATCCGTAACACAAGGGACAAGAGCCTGGAACACAGAAACACAACACCCCCCCCACACACACACACAGGGGCTGTGTGCTCCTGGACGTGCGCCAGCCCCTCTACCTGGAATGCCCTCCCTTCTCTGCCAAGACCACATGGAATGCTTCTTCCAGGAAACATCTCCGAATGACTCCTTCCCGCCCGCCCTGGGCTGGGTGCTGGCGGGGCAGCACAGGGCGGTGAGGAGAAGGGTGGGAAGGAAGGGGCAGGGCCCTGGGTCCCCTGGGCCTCTGTGCCATCTGCATTTCTCTAGTTGCTTTGGGGCTTAGCAGGACCATTCACGCATGATTCTTATTAGGATCGAGGGGAGGCCTTTCAGACAGAAGGCAGCAGGCCCCTGCCTGGCCTGGTAAAAGCCGTGTGGGTTCAAGTGACGCCACCTGCCCAGGAAAGCCAGGATGGCTTCCTGCGTTCCAGGTCCTAGGGCCCATCTGCTCTCTCCAGTTACGATTCGCAGCTTCTTCTCTTTATTACAGCTCTGGCTGCTCCCAGACCGCCCAGCGCCTTCTCCCAGGAAGCTCTAGGGGCTTATGTATTATCATGTCCCAAATTTATTAAGCATTTACTATGTGCCAGACACTGAGCTAAGTCCTTTGCTGGGTACATCTGACTTCATCTGACTTCATCCTCTCAACAGCTCTGAGCTGGGTGCTGTTATTACCCCCGTTTTATTGGTGAAGAAACTGAGGTGCGGGGAGGTGAAGTAACTTGCTCATTAAGTAACAGAGTTGGGATTTGAACGGGGGCTATCTGTCTCCAGAGTCCACTCCCTGACCGTGCACTCTGCTGCTTCTTATGTGATAACTGCTAACCCCCGGCTAGGAGGGGCACGGGTGAATTCAAACCCTGGACTATGCGATGCCAGAGCCGTTCTCTGACCCACGATGCTCTGTGTCTCCCGGACCCCGATAGCCCTTGCCGCCCTCAGTTATCGTGCCTCAGCTGACAGCTGCTTGAAGCACCTCTAGGGTCAGATGTGCATCCCCACCCCCACCCCTACATTCTGTACTGTGCCCTCAACGACAAGAGCTTAAATGCAGGGGCCAGACAGGACTGTGAGAGTGAGGGATAGTGACACTGGCTTCCAAGAGGTGCTCTGGGTGTAGAAGGGGACATCAGTGAGAGAGGGTCATTGGCCCAAAAGAGTCTATCCAGAAGCAGGTGGTGATTTTGAGACATAGATACGAGTTGTTTATTTGCATATGTGGGAAAATGTGTTGTGTCCGTTGTCATATGTGAGTGCAAGAGCTACGGACAGATGCACTCTGGATGTGTGTTTTTACACATGCATGTTTGTGTGTGAGAATGTACGAGTATGTGTGTGCTCACAGGCATGTGTGGAAAGGCAAGTCCTTGGACGGCTTTGTGCATATTGGCTGTTAAGCTCTGTTGTCCACAGGGCTGGAGTTAGCAGGTGGGGTACTGCCGTGGGCATCCCAAACGGTACTTGTATCCAGAGACAGCACCTCCCTGCTGGCCAGCAGAATGTAGGGCACTGAGACCCAGCTTTGGGGAGCGGGCTGCAGAGCCTGGGGGAAGCTAAGGGGAGAGCACGGCCAGTTATACAGCCAGTGGGCCAGCCCCCTTCCTATCTGCAGCTGGGAGGGCTGAGGACCAAACATGGCTGGCCCTGGCCACTAACCTTGGGATGAACAGGCCCAGCAGGCCAGGGGTCATTCCGTCCCAGCCAAACAGAAAATGTGCCCTGCTATATTTATAAGCTGTCAGATGAAAAGAAGGAACCTCTGTCTTTGCTCTTCTGTAACACAGGCTGCGTTCAACAGCCAGTGATAAGTTTACTTCTTTGGTAAGAATCAATCCCACTCCCCAAAGCTTCTGACCAAGGGGGCATGGGAAACGTCAGGCCGTCCCAGTCCACAGGAAAACATAGGTTTGGAGGGGCCAAAGGGAGATCGTGTTTATAAAAACAATGCATGTTAACCTGGACAGGTCGATGGCAATGTCAACTGACTTCGCTGCTATTGTTTTAGGATGATGGTGATTAATAAGGAGAACAAAGCAACTCGCTTTATCTCATCTAGAGTCTAGCAGTTCCCAAAGTGTGCTCCACAGAACAGTTCAGAAGCCACAAGGTGTTTCTGAGTTTAAAAAAACAAAAAAAAAAGGAGAGGAGAGATTCTATGGTCAAATGTTTGGAGATTCTGGTTTAAGCAAGGTTTAACAGGTTTCTCTCCTGCAGGACCTCCGAGATAAACACGGAAGCATGGGTTTCTTCCTGAAGAGAGAATTTATGCAGCAGTTTTCCAAGTTGCTTGACCCACTGAGTGCTTTTCCTCATGAAATTTATTGCTCAGCCTGTATTATATGGAACATACTTTGGGAAACATTTCTAGGTGTCATTTGGCAATTAATCAGATTTAGCCCCAAACTGCATAGTTACCTATTCTAAGCGTTAACACTGACAGTATTTTGCCGTATTTCCCCATAGGGTACCACTGATGCTCCACGTGTTGCTCTGTGGAGACAAGTGGGAGAGTCCTGGTGCTAGGGGGTGATGGGGGCAGGGAGGGCCGAGCAGGCAACAGCAGGGCTTGGGGCTGCAGAGGTCAACAAAGGCCGCATCACGGAGGACCTGGTGCCAGCCTAAAGCTGTTCGTCAGAGGGGCTAAGGCATGCCACAGTCCCGTGACACAGGAGAGGGGCAAGTTGGTGCAGAATAACACACGGAGCTCCCCTTAGTTAGTGACTGGGGGAAGGAAGGGGCAGCACAGCTCACTGCGCCCCTGGAATCCTGCTCTCCCCAAAACTCCTGCAGGCTCCACCCTGGGGGGATCTGAACTTCTCTCTCTGCAGCATCCCTTCTGGTTCAGTGTTGAGTTCCTCAAGGGCAGGACTGCCTCGCTCCTGGTCTTCTCCCCCTGTTCCCCAGAGAAATCCCCAGTTCCTTAAGAAGCTGAAGTCATTGATGCAGAGAAGATTTCCTCCGAGGCAGGGTTGATAAAGAGGACAAATTAAAATACAGGACGCCCAGTTAAATCTGAATTTCAAATAACAAGTAATTTTTAGTTTAGGTATATCCCAAAGGTTGTATGGGATATACTTACACTAAAAGACTACTTGTGTTTCTCTGAAATTCAAATTTAACTGGGTGTCCTGTATTTTAAGTGGCAACTCTATTCTGGGGCTCAGGATTGTTAACTTTTTTGGTGTTGCTTCTAAAGAATTGAAGACAAAAGAGAGGCGGTCATGGGGCCCTATGGTTATGAATTCCCACTGACAGCCCCTCTGTGGCCCCTGCTGGGGGAATGATGGACATCTGTGCAGCCCCAGGTGGTCAGGGAGGGTGGAGGGGTGGGGCCAGCGAGGGATCTGATTGGGTGTGGGTCAGGCGTGCTCTCTGCCTGGTGAGGATGGGGTCCATGCAGGTACCCAGAGCACTGCCTGTATTCTGGGAAAGCAGGGAAACAAACAAACAGACCTTGAAGATGAAGGTTACGGCCTGATAAGGACACAGGCACTGAGGTCAAATGGCTCAAGTTCAACCCCAGCCCTGATCCCAACCAGCAGTGTGACACTGGGTCACAGTAGCTCCACTGTTCTCATCCCTGCCACCCCACCCCACCCCAACCCCGGGGACAGTCATCAGACTTGTGGCAGGACAAGAGGAAAGAGAAGAATCCAGATAAAGCACTGAGCAGAGAGCCCAGCTCATATTAAACACCCTAAAGGTGATTATTATTATTGCAACTAGTTATGTGACCCTTCAGCTCTCTAAACCCAGCTCTTTTTGGTAAAATGGGGTTCATAAATACCAACCTAAAGAGTGGGTATGAGGACAAACATAAATCCTATTTTAATGGGACAGAACACATACCTACAAGCCCCTCCCCACAGCCAGCATGATGCCCCCTGTCCCCAGGGCCAGATTGAAGGGGAAAGGAAATTTGATTCTGATCTCAGCCTTCAGGTGCCAACTGCCCGTCTTCTCCCTGCCCCCGTCCTGCAGTCACCTTCTGTCCAGCACCCACACCTGCACAGCCCACTGTCCTCACATCCCCTTCCCGTCCTTGACTCCGGCAAAACTGACCTTTATCTTAGATCTCTTTCTCTATGGGAGATGGGAGGTTCCTGAGATCTAAATCGTACACCTGGGATGAGTACATAACTGAATAAACACTAATTCTGGGGTGCCAAGCCATGCGCTGTTTCATAAGTGAAGCTAGATTGGAACATGTATTGTCTGGGGCTGCTTTTGAACCACAGTGGAAAAGCTGAATCACTGAAACGGAGCCCATTAGGCCAGGCCAAGAGTATTTACTCTCTGGTTCTTTACGGAAAAAGTTTGCCCACCCTGCTTTAGTTTGTTGCTGCCTGTACATAATGCATATTTTATATGCATATAGTATAAATTGCATATATATAAATTATATATATATGTATTCCACACATGCCATCATGGTACTCTGTTCCCGCCAGGCATTAAATCAATCATTAAATCACTAGATAAATAAAGAATCCGTCATTCCTGCCCCTCGAGGAGGCCCGGAGATGAAAACAGGCACCTAAACAAACAATTACAAGCAGGCTCAGCGCCTGTTTGGAAGCCAGGGTGTTGTAAATTAATGAATGATTGAATTGTAATGTCGTATGACAAGTGCTGGAATTGAAGCGCAAGTAAAACCCCAACTTAATTCAGCAAGTGGGGTCCAAAAAATCCAATCATGTAAAATGTGGGCTTGTGAGATTGCAAAATTAACCAAATGATCAAACTGAGCCTGGGTAGTTAATGGCTGGGAATCCCAGGATTCTAGGAACCAGTTGCCAACGACATTATACCTGAATTTGCATTCTATCAGGATGTGTTCTCCTGGGGTCTGACAGTTTATACAAGACACTCAGGGTACCAAAAAGGGCTTCACAGAGGAAGTGGTGGGGGGACAAGATTAGGGGAGTAGGCGATAAGGCAGCAGGGATCAGATCATAGAAGGATGGGGCTGGGTAAGCCTAAGATTTGATTTATCCTGACAGCAATAGGAGGGTCTCGTGGTTGTCTTTTTCTTTCTTTTTATTTACTTTTGTTAATCTTTCAAATTTTTATTTATTCTTGCATTCATCACGCAAAGGACCAGAGGGTCTGCCTTTACCCATGCACTTTGGTGGTAGGGAGCCCATTTTTGGCACGGGTATGCCTGACGGGGTAACAGGGGAGGGCCATGGTGAATTGGCCATTCTAGAAAGCTCTCTCCAGCATCAGTGGGGACAATGCATTGAAGGGGGCAGGGCCAGCATCAGGGAGATCAGAGTTGGGTGCAGAAGTCCAGGGGAGAGATGATGAGGACCTTCATATGACAGGGAAGGAGAGGGCAGGTGTGATTTACAGAGGACAGCGAAGTCCCAGGAAGAAGCCAGGCTTGCTGCTCCCGGAAGTCAAAGCCCAGTAACAAGAAAGGTGCTGGAAATCGAACAGCTCACAGCTCAGGGCAATAACCCAACTGGGCTAATGGAATAACCTACATGAATAGCTGACTGTAAGTGGTTCTCAATTTCAGCTATGCTTTGCAGTCACCCAGAGGAGCTCAGGCTCTACCTCTGAAATTCTGATTCGGTAGGTTTGGGGACAGATCCTGGCAATCATATCTTTATGAAACTACCCATGTGATTCTGATGCTGAAGGTTGCAAAATTGCAAATGTGAGCAAAGAGAACTGGCTCACAGTGGAGAGCTTATGTCAGGGAGGACCCTGTGGACTGTGGGTGGCATACCCCATCTGAGGTCCTGGCACCTCTGCCTTTGTTTGACTGACAGATAGCAAGAAATGTACAGGACCAGGTCAGGTGACCTGGTTGTCAGACCAAGTCATCCCCACCAGAAGAATGAGTATGAGTCCCCTGTGAGAGTGTTTTGCGGTATACCAGTCACCATGAACTCTGTGGAATTGTCAGTGCAAGCACAACCTAGTAAAGGCAGAAATTACTTGGGCTCGGCATCCGGGTCCTGTTGTAGACACCCAGCTCTACCTGCAGTGAGCTTTGGGGCCTTGGGTAATGTGCCACCCTCACTGGCAACCACACCCATTTCAACAAAGACAGAGCCCTCTCTCAATGGGTTATTGGGAGGATTAGATAAGGTCATTAAGTCAATCAACTTTTATTGAGGTATTATTATACATCAGGCACTGTTCCAGGAACTGGGACACAGAAGTGAACAAAATAGATCAAAAATGTCTGTCTTCATGGAGCTTATATTGTAGCAGAATGAGACAAACGATAAACAAATGAATGGACTAACTATATACTATGTCACTGGGAGGAGAGGACGTGGAGACAGCAAGTATAGCAAATTCTTTGGGATAGAAATATATACCAAGCACTTGACAATGAGGATGGCACAGAGTAAGGATGCAATAAATTATGTTTATAAGGCCAAACAGCTAGAAGTAAGAGAGTTTTAAAGATTAAGATAGTGTATGATGCAGAAGTGCCTAGCACACAGGGTAGGTGCTCAAAAGGTAATGGTTTTTATTCCTCCTTCCCTGGCCCACCACTCTGCAAGTCACAAACACACACACACACACACATACACAGAAATCCTTCTCCCTGAATCCTTTCTCCCAGCCATCCTGCCTCTTTGGATCAACCGTACGGCCATAGGAATGAAACAAGTTACTTGATAGAAGCTAAGAAATCAAAAACATACGGAGGGTGCTTGTCCACAGAGCATAAATGCCTCTTCATTATAATATGGGAACTAAAGTCTCAAATTAAAAATAAAAGAAGGCATGATGTAGCTTTTGCTGCACTCCAACCACCAAGGAGATTCATTGTCATACAATCACTGAGAATATTATGTTGATTGGCAAGAGCCGGGCTTTGTAGAAGAGACAAAATTCCCCACAGCTAATCTACAATGGAATTGTTCAGTGTCAGGCACCGTTTCAATAATATTGTTCTGGGCTGCCTTGGATGTAAATATCTCACTCTTCATTTTGTAAGCAATCAAAGGGAAGTTTTATAGATGGAAGAGCATGAACGGTTATAATATCTGTGCCCCAAATCATACGGGCAAAATCCAAAAATCAAAGGACACTGTGCCTTAGGAAGTCTTGCTTTGTGGCTTATCTCCCATCTCCTCTGTCCGTCCAGCAAGTTGTGCATCAGACACATTACAAAAGACCACACTTTAATTATTGCTCTTGACATGATTAAAGAGGACAGGATTGGCAAATCAGACTGGAGAAGAAAAGACAGACAATTAAATCTGGACAATCAGGTAATCACCCTTCATCTCGTCTCAGTGTCTCGAACAATGAAGGGAGGAGGGGAACTTTTAGTTACTAAGCACCCACTATGTGCTGGCACTACCTCTGTCAGGAGCCGTATTGTATTCCAAAATTAAGAATGCTCAAGGATGGAGCCAGAAAGACCTCGATTTGCAAGCTGCTCTGCCATGTGCTAGCTCTGTGGCCTTAGGGAAGTTACTTAAGCTCTTTGTGCCTCAGTTTTTTCGTCTGTAAAATGAGGATAAGATGTATCCCACATGACTGTTTTGAGGTTTAAGTAAAATAAACTTGTAGCCCAGGGCCCAAAACATCCCAGGAACTCAGTGGTGGGCATTACAAATCTAACTTTAGTTCATTTGCACAACAGCCCTGTTATTGGGTTGAATTGTGCCCCCAAAAGATATGTTGGAAGTCCTAACCCAAGTACCTGTGGATATGACCTTATTTGGAAATAGGGACTTTGCAGATGAAGTTAAGATGAGACAATTAGGGTATGTCCTAACCCAATATGATTGGTGTCCTCATAATAAGGTGACATTTGGACACAGAGACACAGAGGGAGAACCCCTTTGAAGTTGAAGGATTGGACAGAGGCATTGACAAACCAAGGAATGTCACAGATGGCTACAAAACCACCAGAAGCTAGGAAGAGACAAGGAAAGTTTCCCCTACAAGCTTCAGAGGAATCACAGCCCTGCCAATACCTTGATTTTGGACTTCAAGCCTCTGTAACTGTGAGACAATAAATATCTCTTGTTTTAACCCACCTAATTAGTGGTACTTTGGGACAGCAGCCCTAGGAAGCTAATACAATTCACCCCCATCCATAGGAAGAAAGAAAAATATCCTCATTTTTAAATATCCTCATTTTTAGATGAAGATTTGGAGGCCACAGAGGTAAAGTTTATGGCCTAAGGTCACTCAGCTAGAGGTAGATGGGCTGAGATTTAAACCCAGTCCTCTCTGAGCCCAACATCTGCCCTCTCCCTGTTCACTGTGTGGCCTCTCAGGAGCAAAGCTCAAGATAAAAAATGGAGGTGGGGTTGGAAATGAGCCCGCACTTATGACACCCAAGTCCCAGTGGAGGTGCCAGGTCAGAGTGGTCTGATTATGAACAGCTCATTAGGTAAAGAGCAACGAGTGTTTGAGAGTGACTTTTTAAAAAGAATCAAATTTTATTTATAGTGATGTTCCAGCCATTAATTTCAAAGGAAGGAAGCCCAAAGCAGAAGAAGTTTCATTAAAAATTTGACTTTCGTAATTTAATTAAATTGGGTCTTTGCAACTCGTTGCAGAAAATGAAACGTTAGTTCTACACCAGTTCTCAGCCCATTTTCCCTGGTTGGCTCCCTCCCCTCACCTAGCTTGCTTTCTTCTCCAAATGTTTACCTAACCTGCCCCTCCTACCACCAACACCCACAAACACACTCACATCACTCACATCACTACCTCCGCTGTAGCAGGATCATGGGAAACTCCAAGGAAGCAGTAGCAAGGGGTCATGGGAAACTCCAAGAAGCCAGCAGCAGGATCATGGGAAACTCCAAGGAAGCCAGCAGCAAGGGATCATGGGGACCACTGTAAGCTGGGCTAGTAGCCATGGTGATGGAGGTCAATCCTTTCATCAGGTGCATCTCACTTGTCAAAGGCAGAGAATGGGCAGGGAAGAGCTCTTCAGCCCTTAAAATAGCTCTCCCACCAAAACGTAAGCCATTTAAGGGCTTGGGCCCTTTTTGGCTAGTTCATGGCTGTATTCCCAGCACCAAGTGCAGTAGGCCCACAATAAATTTGTGTTGCATGAAGGAATGAATACATCAGTAACTCTCCCAAACAACTAACCGATGAACACTCACATATGTCCCTACAAGTGCTAAGCACTGTGTTAGGCTCCTGGGACACACTCATGGACCAGACCAGGCCTCTGCCCTCATGGCAATACAGCACAGTGGAAGGATAACATCTGCCATTTTGGAGCACCTACTGTGTGCTGGGCACCATGCCATCCATCCCTCAGTTATCAGTAACCCAACCATTAGATAGCACTGTCCTCCTTTCCCAGTGGAGGAAACTGAGGCTCAGAAAGTCACATGATTCAAGGCCACAGAGTCAGACAGTGACTGCGCCTGGTTTCAGACCAGCTCAAGCTGGTTTGAAAGTCTGCCCTTTTCCTCTGCAACAAGCTGTCTTCTCCTGGAAGGAGAAAATAAGAGGCAAGGAAGCCCTTCTTTCTGAGGGCTCTAAGGTCAGCAATACTGGAAGAGAGGGTCCTTGAAGACAACAAAATGTGTGGGAAGAGGTTACCGGAAGGGCCTGGAAGGCTCTCTAGAATCCAGGCTGGCCACCTCCACTTCATCTCCTTTCCTCATCATTACCACCCCTCTCATTCTAGGCTCTTAGGTTATTTCTGGCCTCAGGGCCTTTGCACATGATATCTCCTCTACCTGGAACACTCTTTAACTTAAGCTAATTCTTACTAATCCCTCAGGGTTCAGCATAGATGTCACCTCTTCCAGGAAGCAATCTCTGACTACCCTAGACTGGGTTTGGTTCCTTGCCTGGTCCCTATCTCATCATAACACTTAGCAGACCTTTAATCGTGTACATCTCCCACTGAACTGGGAGCTTAGATTCACTCAAGTTGTGCTCACTGTTTGCCAGGCTCTGTCCTAAGTGCCTTACATACCTTCACTCATTTCATTCTCAGAACAACCCCAGAGGAAGGTACTGTTGTGAACTGCCTCTTACAAATGAGGAAACTGAGGCACAGAGAGGTAAAGAGACCTACTCTAGCTCCCAAGGTAGTAAGCTATTATGCTGGGATACGAACCCAAGCACTGAGGCTCTCAAGTCTGTACTTCCCACCACCCTGCTCTGCGGCCTCTCAGTGATGGCTTGAAGAAATCATCATTGCCAGATGAATTAATGCAGGGGTAGCTGGATGGCAACCTGGACACAGCTGTGACCACTTGTCCTCCCTTTATGGGGAGGTGTGGAATGGGGGGAGGTGTGACCTTCTTGGCACAGGCAGTTCCAACTCTGGGAAGAAAGGCAAGCATAGGGGGAGCTGAGCCAGGTGGCCCAAGTGGCTCAGGAACACAGGGGCTGCACTCTCCTTCCCTCCCTCCTGACTGGCGGGCCATGATGCTCTCACAGCCTGTAAGAGCGCATTTGAGCCAGCCGTGATGGCTCTGGCTCGCATGGCACGCTATACATTGTATTCTCCAGCTCCCCGTTTTCCCATTTAAACAGGTCTGATCAGAACTTGGCCTCTTGCCTCCCCACCTCACTGCCCATGCCAGCACTAACAACCCCTTCAACTCCCCCAAACCCGCTGGGCCAAAGTGCCCCTCTGGCTGCCAGGGCAGACGCGCATGAAAGAAAGGACATCGGGTTTCATGACACCTACTCCTTGCCACTGTCTGTGTCCCTTCCATGCTGTTTAGTGAGAAGGGCTGTGGAGTCTGAAATCAGAGCAGCCAAACCCCAGAGTGAAGTGATTTTCCTGGGGCATCTTGAGTGACGTGGGATGGATGTGTTACTGAACCAGGTTTGTTTTTGTCCCACGTGCACCAAACCAAAACGCTGACAGGACGCTGAGGTTCGCAGGAAAGAGAGGGTTCATTCACAAAGCAGCTAAGCAAAGACATGGGAGAACAAGTCTCAGATCGGTCTCCCCAAAGGCAAGAGGCTCAGGGTATTTATGGGATGGAGACTAAAGAAGCAGAGTGGTCTGAGATGTGGGGAGTGTTGAGAGAGGTATGGTATTCATCGTTCTGCGCTGGCGCAACTACGAGCTAAGCCTCTGCACGCTTTTGGAGGCACTTAGCATGATATGAGGGTGGAGTTTTCTGCCCTCTGACGTCAAAAGGTCACCAAAGGGACACTTGCGCATGCCCAGTTGGAAGGTCGTTGGTCCTATCCAGTCTTAACCGGCTCAGCTCAGACTAGACACAGCTGACTTCAAGTTCCTAGAAAACAACTCCAGCAAACATCTTATTGCTCGGGTTCCATGCCACTTGGAGGACATGCACGTCTTTCGTAGCAACAATTAAAAGGACCTTGATTGGTGAAGGCAGAATACAAGTGAAATGGATTTAACTGACGCTTACCCACGGGTTCAGACATTCTTCATGTCCAGTGCTGAGCATGAGGAAGGCAGGAAACCTGGATGGCCGTGTATAAGTTGCATGTGTGGTGCCTCCTTAGCTTCTGTGAGTATTCAGAGATCAGGCAGCCTTGAAGCGGCGACCTTGTCCTTCAGAAGACAGGAGCCCAGGGAGGTGCTGCTGGGATGTGGGGTGTCTGGGCCGGAGCCCAGCTCACGCCTGCGTGTCTGTCTCTCTCTGCACAGTTCTCCCCAGCCACACGTGCGGGAACCCCGGGCGGCTGCCCAACGGCGTCCAGCAGGGCTCGACCTTCAACCTCGGCGACAAGGTCCGCTACAGCTGCAACCCCGGCTTCTTCCTGGAGGGCCACGCCGTGCTCACCTGCCACGCTGGCTCAGAGAACAGTGCCACGTGGGACTTCCCGCTGCCCTCCTGCAGAGGTAGGTGGCCAGGAGGGGTCTGGGGGGGGACAGCGCCTAGGAGGGATGCTGGAGCCTCCAGTGGGACCCAGTCTCCATACACTCCGGCAGGGTGTGAGGTACCCACTATGGAGAGCCCATGTCTAGGGGCCCCAAGAGTCCTGAGGGTCCCCAGGCATTCTAGGGGCTTTTAGCCCTCACTGGACCTCCTACTCTCAGGTTTACACTCCTTTAATCTCCTTCCCCTCCATCCACAGATAGTGTTAGCCAGGCTGCCCCCACCTCCTGCCCTCTTATCACAGAGATACATCATTTCTCCTCCTGTTACGGAGGTCCTCCTCTTTGCGTTGGCTCCTTCTCCCCGAGCTGCTTTCCTGCTGACCTCACCCTGGCAGTCATTCTTTTCCCTTTTCTATCAAATCAGCCTCTCTCCCTATTTAATAGTAGTGTTCTCCTCTCAGCCTCCAAATATGCTCAAAACCTCTTTACCGCAGCACCATCCCCCCAAAAAAACCCACCTCCCTTCAGTGCTACATGGGCCTCAGCCTCCCAGCTACAATGACCAACTTGTCCTGGTTTCCCCAGCATTTTCTCATTTCTTAGCCCCAAAAGGCCGGCGTTCTAGAAACCCCCTCAGGCCCCTGCATACCGGGACAGTTGGTCACCCTCTTCCCAGTCTACTTCTTATTGCCCAACTCCCATAATAACCAAGCTTATTTATACAATAATTTCCCATGCCTCTTATCTGATGGCAAAAATCGCCCATGATCATTTTAATTGACCTTAGAGAATACAGAGAGAATAAAGAAGATACAAAATTTACCCATTTTTAACCACGATTTTCATATATTTCCTTCCCATATTCCTCTAATACGTATTGCACAAATGCATTTATTATGAATACACACATAGTTGAGATTATAATACATTCAGATAGTTTTTACCCACCTTATTAATTACTATGACAGCACACTGAAGGGTTTCCCCACGCCACCAGCAATGCCCAGCATCTTGGAAGCCCCATTCAGGCTTATCTCTCCTCACCTGCCACTTACTCCTTTACAGACCGGCTTTGCTGCCAATTTTCTGCTTCATGTTGCCAAATGAGATGGAAATTATTTTAGCCTGTGTTTTTCTTGACCTCTCAACAGGCTTTTGCACTACTGACTACTCTTTTCTTCTTGAAATTCTCATCTTTTTGTTGCTGTTTTTGGAGGAGTAATTAAGTTTGTTTGTTTATTATTTTGTTTAATGGAGGTACTGGGGATTGAACCCAGGACCTCGTGCATGCTAAGCACGCACTGTACCACTGAGCTGTATCCTCCCCCCTTGAAACTCTCATCTTTAAATTCCATGGATCCCAGAACATCCAAGTATGTCTGGGAGGATCGTTTCAAGGAGTTGAGACATGATTGGAATGAGTAGGTCTCCTTGGGTTCAAGTTTAGAGGCAGGTTTTCTGTAATTACTGTCAGAAGACTAGCTCAGGGAGAAGCAGCTCCTTTCTCCTACTCTTTTTACTGTCTGTGCAGGGGATGGAAAATACCTGGCACACTGATCTCCTCCTCTTCTCCCACTCCCATGGCAGACATAATTAATTGATCATAGCACCCTTTCTGCTTGAGTCCAGATGTACCTGTGAATTCCTTCCTAGCAGGCAAGCCATAACCAGTCAATCTGGGTTGCCACTTGACTCCACGTTCCTTTACCCCTCTTCAACCAACAGTATTGGCCTCAGCCTTGCTGGTCCTTCTTGGTGGAGCTCAGGAGAGCGAGAATCTCCTTTCTTGCCTCCCTAAGTCCCCTCCTTCCAGGCCCATTTCTAACTTGGGACATGCTTCTCTTCCCGTGACCGATACCAGGAATGACCAAACCAGTCAGGTGAGATCTTGGCCCCTACATACGGGTGTGTGGCCCTGAGTGGCCTGAAGCCATTGTATCCACTCTTCCTTACAGTGCCCCCTACCCACTCCCTGTCCAGAAGATGTTGCGGGTTAACACTGACCTTCCAAGGAGGGGTGTCAGAATTGTGACCTGATAATAGAATGTGGAACATGATAGTCAACACAATTTAAGCTGTGAAACAAAAAAGACGTAGTTCTCTTTCTTTTTCCAGGACTATAAACATCATACTCTTTTAATCAATACGGCAACTCAAAACAATGTAGCCCCAATGTGAGAGGCAGAGGGGCTGAGCTGCTCTCCTGTGAGGTATAAATCACATCCATATCCCATGTTAGTGTGGTAGGAATCCACAGTCCCTCCCGGTATTTTCAGGAACCGTTGTCAGCTCCAGCATCCTTTGAGCCTTGAACTCACTGCCATGCCTCACCTCCCTTCCTTTTGCTCTGCCAATTTAAGTTGAAAACTTGGCCCATTTTTCTTGACCCCCCCCCCCAAAAAGCAAAAACCACTAACAAAGGAGTTTGCATGTAGCACAGCCTTTACTGAAAGTTTGTGGCGATGCAGAGAGTTTACATCTCAGCAATGCAAGTGGCTTCAGTCTGAGCAACCACGAGCCCCAAAGCCTTTGGGCCCCTCTCCCTGAAAGCTCCTCCCTGGCTTCTGTCTTGGCAGGCTCCAGCTTCCCTGTGACGTGCGTGGCCCCCTCTCTTCGTTTGCCCGCCTCCTCCACCTTGCTGTCTCCCAACCTTGGCCCCCCTTCAGGACCCCTGTTGACTTCTTAGGCACAAAAGCCCAGTTCCCTCTTGGCTTTGCCATCTCCTTACAGGCTAAAGTCCTCCTTCTTCACCCAAGCTATTTAGGTAAAGGGTGATGTTTCCCCCGAACACTGAGAGCTTTGCACCTGAAAGAAACACTGGGGCTGGCTGTTAAAATATCTTTTTTTGTATGCTAACCCACTGGTCAAGGATAAGGCCACCTCAGGGAGGTCCTCCTTGGCCTTGGGTCTGCCGGGGGGCGAGGGCTGACCTTTCAGTGGGCAGAGTGGGCTGGGTGACCGTGCTGCTGCCCCCAGTGTTCACATCACAGCAGCCATGCAGGGGCGTGGGGAGCCTGCGGGGGGCACGACTCTTTCCCAGGTCTCTCCTGATTCTCTTTCAACTTCTCAGATGATGATTCTTTCCCTCCTTCTTTTCCACAGACTTTTCTCCCCACTTTTCCCCCAAAATGCTGGAGGCCCAGCGTGGCCTTTTCTGGGAACTTCTTGTATCTCTTGGAATTTCTCATCCATTCCATGGCTTCCCCCTTGCTGGGGCGACTCTTCGAGGTCTCCCTCCGACCCTTCCTCTCTCCTAAGCTTCAGGCCCACATGGATATCAGACTCTCCTGAACTCATCCCTGGAAGGGGCTTCAAATGCAACACGTCCAAAACCTAACTTTCTATTTTCCCAAACCTGCTCTTTCTATTGCCTTCCCCAGCTCGGGGTAGAGTGTCACCATCCAAGGTGGCCAAGCCAGACACTCTAGCGGCATCTTACATGCCTCACCCTCCTTGATCCCTGCATTCTTAGTCACTGTGTCCTGGTAAATCTTTCTTGGCACCAACGCCCCCCTCCACGCCTCTACCACTTCAGGGGACCCTGCTGCTTATGGTCCAGGCTCTCTCATCTCTCACCTGCCTTACTGCAAAGCATCCCTCATTGGGCAGCCATCCTCCAGTCCCCCCACCACACACATCCCAATCCATTCTCCACTGCTGGAGCAAACTTCCTAAGACACGGATCTGACAGACTCACTCATTGCTTAAAATCCTGCCAATGGCTCTTCATGACCGACAAAGTCAAGTTCAGATTCCTTAGCATGGAGCACAGGGCCCTTCTGGAAAGAGTCCCAGGCCAACCTTTCTAAGTCCTCTCTAAGTAGCTTGCAATTAGCCACGCCAGAGATGCTCCCTTCCGGAACGCACACCCTGGGGAAGCCAGCCAAGCACATCAAGTCTTGCTTTCAGAAGGGCTTTGAGCCCTGGAGACTCCCTGGGGCCTGAGCAATGAGACATGACTCTGTTCAAAGACTGGGAGGGAATGAAACACTATCCCACTCTCGGAGCCCCGATGTCCCCCCACTTCCTGCATTTTGAGTCCTTTTCTCTATTTCAGTTCACCACATGCTGCAAAAATAGCCTGAGAAACATCCTCAGTAAAGTCTGTGATTTTCTGAAAGTGCTTTTCCAAACCGCCCTTCCTT
Organism: Vicugna pacos; assembly: GCF_048564905.1. Lineage (NCBI taxonomy): Eukaryota > Metazoa > Chordata > Mammalia > Artiodactyla > Camelidae > Vicugna > Vicugna pacos. Next base: position 43,699,288 of record NC_132999.1, read on the forward strand.
AGGAGGCCAAGCTCAGAGGAGCGGAGGGTGTTCCTTGTGTGCCGCGTGGTGCCAGGAGCGGTGGTCATGCCAGAGTTAACAGGCTGAGACTCGGGGAGGATTAAAGCCTTTTGGCCTTCCTTCCTCTCATGTAGAACTCTCAAGGGCTGGCATCTGCGAGTGGATAAACTTCATCCACTGGGCAGTGGTCCGTAAATATTTGCTGCTTGAACGGATGGCTGGATGGGTCTAATTCTCCATCAGGACGATGTAGGCATATGAGCCAGAAAGGGAAGATACTGGCCTGGGTTAGCCCACCTGCCCTGCAGCTCAGAGTCACACCAGCTCTTTGGTTCAGGGCTTCCCAGAGCAGGTTGGAGGTTCCTCTGACTCAAACAGGAAATGACACCTGCTTGGCTGAAAGCTGGGCTCGGTCTGGAGACATAGCGCAGACCAAGAGGGAATGGGGACCAGTGGGGCTCTGGGGACAGAGCAAATGTGAGTCTGACCTCCAACGAGGCCCATCCCAAGGCTACTGGCCCATCAAGTCTCGGCCCAGCTGGCAGAGGGAAGGAGGCAGGCTCTCCCTTCGCTCGGAGTCACCGGCACCTTTTCAAAGGCTGAGGGCCCTGGGAGGTCTGGGCCTTGCAGAACCTCTGATCCGCAAGAAGGAAGACCATGTGGATTTCAGTAGCCGGCCTCTGACTTGTGAGGGGCAATGGCCTTGAGTCTAAGAGGCTGTGTGGGGAAGGAACGGGGTTCAGATGTGCTGGGGGCTGAGAGGCAAGGGTGGAGGGAAAGCAGCCTAACAAGAAAGACGTGGCCTCTGACGTCCAAGCCAAACCCTACAGGCTGCCCCCAACCCAGGGAAGCGGGCATTTGGGATGGCAAGTGCCCAGCTGCATTCCAAGTTTTCTGGCCCCAGGGATGGAATCTGCAGAACATGAGACAGGAGAAGAGTGTCAGGCCCAGAAAGAACATGGAATCAAACAGGTTCCACGCTAGCCGTGCCAACTCAGAGCTGTGGGTCACGGGTGTGCCGCTAAACCTCTCTGAGTTTTAAAGCAAAGGCATGAGCAGTGGCCTTAAAGTGTCGATTGCTAACTCGTTCATTCATTCAGGATTCAGCGACTTTTGATTGAGTGCCTACTGTGTGCCAGCCAGTCAGTGACTCAATCTATATTTATTGACTGCCTATTAAGTGCCAGATGTTGTTCCAGACGCAGAGAAATTGCAGTGATAAACAAGTTAGACCAAGTTCCATGATCATGGAGTTTACCATTTAGCATCTGGGAGGCAGAAAACAGACAAAAACCAAATTTCAGATCACACTGGGAATGGTGAGGAGAAGGAAGCAGCTAGTGACAAGGAAGGCTGCTTTTGAGGGAGCTGTCGGGAGAGGACTCTCTGAGGAGGTGACATTGGAACTGAGTTCTGAATGACCAGGGGCCTGTTCCATGAAGACCTGGGGAAGGGCATTCCCGAAAAAAGAAACAGCAGGTGCAAAGGCCCTGAGGCAGGAGAGAGCTTGACATGTTAGAGGAACAGAAAACAGGCCCATGTGGCAAAGTGGAGTCAGGGGAGGAGGCGAGGGGAGTGGGTGGGGCTGTGGTGAAGCAGGACAAGAAGTTTGGCTTCAGTTCTAAGTTCAGGAAGGAGCCTGGGAAGAGTTTTAAGCAGAGGAGTGGTGCAGTTGAACTCAATTTTTTTTCCAATGATCACTCTGGATCTTAGAAGGAAGAGGGATTGTAGATGGCAAGAGGCACAAGCAGGAAACCAGTTAGGAGGCAGCTACTGCAGGTACGCGGGCTGGAGATGCTGCATCTCAGTCAAGGGTGGCCGTGGTAGAAACGGCGGGAAGGAGTAGGTTGGGGCCGTGCTTTGGGGGCACAGCTGACAGTCTCTCTGATGGATTGCATGTAAGTGCTGATGGAACAGAGGGTCAAGGTTGACTCCTGAGCTCTTTCTGAAGTGCTGGCAGGGTGGGGATGCCTGTGACCAAGATGGGAACAGCTGGGTCAGGGAGCAGGAAGCATGTGCCCTAAAGGCGTTTAACAGAGCTCATTCTGTCCAGGTCAAGTTTGAGGTGCTTGTGACACATCCACGTGGGGTTATCAGTTCTGCAGCCAGGGACAGTTCTGAGCTAGGAAGATCAGGAGAGGGATGAGACCCCTGGAGGGAGATAGCCAGGAGGGTCTGGGTACTGCATGCTGGCCCTCCTTGTGCTGATCAAATCATACAACATGTGAGAAATGCCAGATATCATGCCAGGCAGTGTGGACCTTGAGTGATTCTGAGCATGGGTCCTTGGCCTGGACTGTGGTGCCCAGAGGCCATCCCTAACTACAGGGTTCCTCTACTACCTCTGGGGTCCCTAGTCCCTCTCCTGTCACCTCCGCCGCACTACTAGTACTGTAGCAGAACCGTTCAGAACCCAGGCTCTGGAGTCTGATCACCTGGATTCAAATCCTGGCCTTGCCACTCACGCCCACTAGCTGAGTGGCTTTGGGCTAGCTACTCAGCTTCTCTGTGCCCCAACTTCTAAGCTGTGAGTGATAATAACAGCAGTACTTAACTCATAAGGAAGCGTGGCTTGAGTTGGTGAACGCTCCTCACGCAGCAGAGGGCCTCGATCACAGTGATGACTCAGTGAGACTCAGTAGCTGTCGTCATCCTGACGGCCACGACCAGCCAGCATCTATCCGGCATGAACTATGTGCCAGACCCTGTGAGGGTCTGGCATTTAATCCTCACAAACCCCCCCAGAGGTGCAGATATTACAGGCGAGGGAACTGAGGCCTGGAGAGTGAGGTGCTTGGCCTGTGATCGCACGGCTAGAGGCGGATGGAGCCAGGATTCCACCCAAGTCCGCGTGCCTGCCAGCCATGATCTTGGCCACTGCCGTCTGCTGCGGATGAGGACGGTGGCCTGTGACCCATGGCAGGAGACTCATGATGACAGCATTACTTCCAGAGCTCCTGCAGCTTGGTCTAGGGCCGGAGAGCTTGGTCCTCTCCCAGTTGCTTCCCCTGCCCGGGACTGCCAGTCTCCTGCGGTTCCCCTCTGACCTTCCTCTTGAACTTGGCCCACGTGCTCCTTAATGGAGATGCCTCAAGGAAGGGGCCTGAGGTGGTTCTGCTGGGCAGATACTGCTTCAGGGTCAGGGCCAAGGTTTCTTAGGAAGAAGACTCACCCACCTTGACCTGAGCATGGGTGGCTGGGCCCTCGCGGGGGAGGCAGCGCCAAGCCCCTGCCCCAGGCCCTCAGGTGGAGGGAGTGGGGAGCAAGAGGGGGATTTTCACACCTGGAAATCTCCTCTCCAGAATCCGGGGCTTCCAGGAGCCCGCCCAAGCCCACACCGGGGCTGGCAACACAGCGGCCAAGCCTGAGAGCAGAGAAATAGGGGGATGATGGTGTGGGGCTGGAGTCAGAGTGCTCTGGATTCGAAGCCTGCCTCCAACATTTAGTAGCCATTGTCTATGACTGTGGGCAGGTTTTAAAAACTCTCTGAGCTTCAGTTTCCTCATCTGTAAGATGTGGGTGACATAACACGTATCTCTTCAAGCAATTTGAGGATTAAATGAGAAAATACAGGTGAACTATTTAGCACAACGCCTGGCCTGTAAGGAAAGTGCACAGGGAAGAGTCACTTAACTGAGCAGAGTGTCCTGTCTCCATTCCTCCTCTCGGAAGGTCACCTCGGGTGACGGTGTCTGAGGAAGGAATCTGGGGGTGGCAGAAGTAGCAGTGCTCTCAGGCAATAAGCAGTTTCTTCATTTTAAGAAGGAGTGTCCCTGGGACAGCCAAGGATGAAGGGGCAGAATCCTGAGCCCCCAGAAGAGGGGACAGATGAGGCCGAGTAGGTCAGGGGACCCTAGCCAGGGACACTGAGCGACACAGAACAGGGAAAGCGGGGGCACTGCCGATGGCTTTGGCGCACTCACGCCCTGGCTCTCTCAGCCTTGCACTCGAGTTGTTGGCTGGTGGCTTCTCCCCAGTAGGGGGCCTATTGAAGCTTTCACTTCCTCAGAGGCTGAGTAGCCCCAGATGGGGAGGGTGTGGACAGAACCCCAGTGTCAGGGACCCCAAAGCTTCTAGGCATCCAGGATTGCAGGGATGAGTATGATGCAGGTCCCTCCATCCCTACCTGAAACTTGTGAGCCGCTGGAGACATCAAAGGGGGCTGAAGGATAGTTCTCCAAATTATAGATAATTGGGGGAATTTCAGTGGCACTTAAAGATGGTCGTAAATAAAGTCATAAACTTGGAAAGGCAGCTATTGGCATAACACACCTGCACCCCAGAATCTACATGACTTAATGGCGATGGAGGATGCCCGTTGTCAGAAAAGGAGAAAGTGTAAATTAATACTTTAGGAGTGTGGTGTCAGCTGAAGGTTATATTTTACGACTCTGAAGTTGTAACCATGAAATATGATGCCTTGTTTAAAGTGTGAGAAAAATCTCCAAACAACTTTTACAGCATCTTCAATCATAACAGGACAGTGCAGGAACACGGGTGTCAGAGCAGCCTAAGAGGCAGGGAAGACTCCAACGGCAAAGGTGCCATCTTCAGAGTAGACTGGTGCCTCTGGCCAGAGGGTCTCAAGCTCCCTCTGTTCCAGCACGGTCTAGAAATCGTTGACTAACATTGGGAAGTTTGCATATCTCAGGATGGCTCACCAAAGTGCTATCAAGCTAGGCATGTTTCTGAACCAAACTTGGGTCTGCTCGCCTGATGCACAGCACGGCCAGTCTTTGTGGTGAAGGAAAGTACAGCATTTATTGAAGGGCCAAGTGAGGAGAATGGGCAGCTCATGTTTAAAAGACCTGAATTCCCTGCTGGCTTTCAGGGGTGGTTTTTTAACGGCCAGGTGAGGGAGAGGGCTGTAGGATGCCTGATCAGCTTGTGGGCATTCTTCTGATTGATTGGTGGAGAGGTAACCAGTGGTAATTCAGGAGTTAACATCGTCAACCTTCTGGTTCCAACCCGTTGGGGTCTATGAACTGATGGTCAGCATGCAGTTAACTTCTTCCACCTGGCAGGGGTTTTAGTATCTGCAAAGAAACTCAAGGATCCAGGTCAGGATATTATCTATAGCCCTTGAGGAGGAAGTAAAGGCCCTTGACTTTGTTTTATGGCTAAACTATTGTTATTTCGTCTTGTTTGACTGTTTTCCTTTGTTTCTGCATTTTCTCACTTTTCTAATTAACTGTACTCTTCGGAACTAAGGGAAGGCCTGGGAGGCTAAAGCTTTTTTGGAAACAAGGGGTGAGAGGTCCTGGGGCAGGGGGTAGATCTGTCCCTGGGAAGATCCCACAGGGTCCTGCTCAGTTTCAGGAGGTGTGACATAGTGGAGAAGACCACAGTCCTGGTCCCAGAGAGTCTCACCTGGAATCCTGACTTGGCCACCTACTGCATCACCTTCTGAAGGTTACTGAACCTTTCTGAGCTTCATTTCTCTGTTTCACTTAATTGTTCAACAGATATTTATTGGGTGCCTGCTATGCACTAGGAAATGTGGGAGGTGCTGGGGACAGAACAGACATGGCCCCTGCCCCCATGGAGTCTACTGTCTAGACAGCAAACTACAGAATTGATCTGTTAATTATGAGAAAATATGTGATGCTCTGAAAGTGTATGATGGGGAGAAGGGGTATTCTGTTTCTGGAAAGATCTTTGAGGAAGTGACACTTAGACTGGGACCTAAAGGCTGAGGAGGGGCCAGCCAGGCCCAATGAACTAGGGAAGAAGTTTCCAGAAAGCAGCACTTTCAAAGGCCTTTGAGCAGGGAGATGCTTGGTGCATCAGAAGAGCTGGGAGGAGGCCAGTGTGGTTTCAGGAACTATGCGGGGAGGCCAGTATGAGGGGAGGTCCTTGTCAGCCACCGAAATTCTACTTTATCTATGAGTGACAGTGGAGTTGATGAAGGTTCCTACAGAGGGGCATGGTGTCATCAGGTCTGTACTTCTGGGGATCACTTGGGCCTCTGTGTGAAGAATGAGCAGGCCAGGGCAGGAGGGGTGCTTGGAGACAGCAGGGAGGCTCCGCAGCTGAAGCTGACTTGGACCACGATGTGGCTTAGACTAGAGCCAATGCAGTAGAGACGGGAGATGAGGAATCAAGAGCCACTTAGAAGGACAGACAGACTTTGGTCCCTGGCTGGGTGTGGGGAGGGCTCAAGGACGTCCCCCAGCCTCTGGCCTGGGGCACGGGGTGAATAGTGCTGACGCCCTCCCTCCAAGACAGGAAGCTCAGAAGAAGGCTGAGTTCAGTGGGAGGAGAGGTCAAGTTGGGTTGAGGACAACACAGCATAGCTAGTTGGGTTTCTAAGGCCAGAACTAGGCAGGGGTCTGTGGCGTCATCATGTTTCTCTAAGACCTGCCTCCCCTCCTGCCTTCCGTGCTGCTGCAGGGACACCTGGATGCACGGCCAGATTAAAGGAGACCGTGCCGACGAGGGCACGGGAGAGACTTCTGCACATGCGGTGCTGGGGCCGGCTCAGGGTCCCAGCACTCCTGACACCGCTCCCACCCGAGGAGTCCCCCTCACCCAGCTGCTCCTTCTCAGCCTCCTTACAGGTGCCTTTGCTTCTGCCTGATGCTTATTAAATGTCGCTTCTGTCCCCGGCTTTCTCCACTCCAGTTCCCTCTTCATCCTGCTCACTCCTGGCCTCTCGGGCGCCGGGTTCTCCTCACTGTGCTCCAGGCCCAGGAGCACAGCCGCTGTCTACCCCCCAGGCACTCATGCTCAGCATGGAAGCATCATCGCCAGCCCCGCTGCCCCATTAGAGACCTTGGGGCCTCTTCCCACCCCTTCCCCCACGGCCACTCCCGGGTGGAGCCCACATCCTCTTGCCGCTCCCCTAGCCTGGCTCTTGAATCGCCTCCGTTGCTTCTCTTCCCTCCCATGGCCACAGGTTCAGGCTGTGATGACTAGAACGACTTCTTCACTGTTCTCACTGCGGTGTCCACACCTGCCACCCTCACACCCCCAAACCACAGCATCCGTCCACCAGTCGTCTTTCTCAGGCAGGCCCGGCCTTTTACTCGCTGCTGAAACCCCTGCAAGGCTCCCAACACCTGCGGGGTAGACTCCCTGCCTTTAGCAAGACCGTCAAGGCCTTTCTAGCTGAACTCCACCTTCCGTCTCGTTGACCTCACCACCCATCTGGTGCGTCCTGCACCTTCATCTGGTAGAAAGGTGGCTGTTCTCCAAGCACGCCACGCCCATTCAGGCCCCCTTGCCTCCCAGTGCCCTGTTTCCTCTGCTGGAACCCCTTTTTTCCTCCCTCCCGTGCATTCCCACTGCTTTTTCGAGGTCCCAGCTAAGTGTCCCTTCTTTCACCATGACTTTCCTAACCTCCAGTGCAGTCACGATTGAGTCATTGTGGCTAGGGGTGTAGACAGACGGGGCCAGTGTGGGACTGTTGGGGGCCGGCAGGCCCAGAGCTTGCTGGGTGGGAGCGGCATTGACAGACCTCCAGCTCGCTGGCTGGCTCCTGTAGCTTATCTCCCTGGTAATGGTCACGGTGAAGTTATTTACATCAGGAGACAAACTCTGCCTTGGATGTCAGACTTCATGGGCTCCTGCCAGAGAGATACCCAGGGTGGAAATACTGTGCAGCTTGATACAACAAGCAAATAGCCAGCAAACTGGATTTAAAGCCTGGCAAGGCAAAGCTGCCTACTTTCCCTCCCTCCCTCCTTCACGGGGCCTGGGCACCTGGAATCTAGGTGGCGAGAGAGAAGGGTGGGGGGAGAAGGAGGAGGATGAGGAGAAGGACAATAGAACCTCACTCCTTTCTGAGGCAACCGAGGCCCTTCACAGCACAGCCCTTGCCTTCCCGCCCAGCCCAGCCCTGCCATCTGTGCCTGGCCCTTGGAGTTCAGACAGCCCTAAGTCCCTAAATGCCACACTCACCCCTGCAGCCACCTTGCTCTTGTCTTTCCTCTGTCCAGGACACCCTCTTGCCTGAGTCCTCCTAGGCAGGCAGCCCTCAGCTGAAGTGGATTCTGTCAGCTCAGGTTTCAGAATGCAGCCAGACACTGGCTCCATCTCCTTGGTACCACCTGCTCCAAGCCACCATCCTCGCTCTCCTGAATCATTGCAGTAGCCGCTGCAAACCCCTTGCTTCTGCCCTCTTCCTCTTTGGTCTGTTGTCTCCACAGCAGCTCAGGGAGTCCTGTTAATACACAAACCAGACCGTGTCGTCTGCTCAGAACCCTCCACCGGCTTCTCCTCCCACGCAAGTGAAAACCCGGCCCTGGCAGTGGCCTCTACGGTCCTCCCTGGGGCCTCGTCCTTGCGCTCTCCTCCTTACGCCCACTGTGTCGGACCCTCAGACCTCCCGATGCTCGGCGACAGTGCCGGGTCTCTGCACACCACGGCCTTTGTCTGTGCTGTTCCATCTGGAGTGCCTTTCCCCCAGGTACCCACCTGGCTTTCCCTCTCTCTCCTTCAGGTCTTGGCTCAGATGTCAGCTTCTCAGTGAGGCCTTCCCTGACTCCCTCCTTTCTGCAGTGTCCAAACCCCACCTTTCAGTGCAGGATGCTCCCCATACCCCTTCTGTCTTTATCACCCCCTCATTTACCAGATGGCTTACTTATTTATCTGGTGTATTATCTGTTTCCCTCCAACTGGAATGTGAGGCTCCATGAAGGTAGGGATTTTTGTTTTATTGGCAGATGAATCCCCAGCACCTGGAACAGCGTCTGGCACATAGTAGGCCCTCGATAAACATTTGTTAAATGAATGAATGGCTCAACGCAAATGCTGCCTCCCACGTGAAGCCTTCCTGAGTCCCATCTGCTGTCACCGCACCTTCACACCTTGGTTCTAACAATTCTAGGGAGCCACTGCGTGTTAGCCTGGCTGCCCCCACTCTAGGAGACGCTTGGGGCAGCAATGAAATCAAGCTTTTCATGATGTAGGGCTGATCCTTGCCCGGTGTTTGGCACACAGTAGGTGCTTGTTTAGTGGGTGTGGGAGGGAAACATTCATGAGTACCTACTGAGTACATACCTAAGAGTTGACATTTAGAAACAGGTTCATTCTCTTGAAATAGAACTTGACCCTGTGGCATGACCTTAGTAAGGATAGTTCAGGGCCACTGAATGAACTCACATATATCTCCATCCCACACTGCTGCTGTACGTCCAGCTGTCAATTCCATCTCTCCACTGGGATGTGCCTGCACACGCTCAGCCCCAGTGTCCAATACTGGACCCCTGCTTGCCTTCCACACCACAAGGTGCCCCCGTCCTGGGTTCCCTGCCAGAGGAAATGCTCATACCTGAAACCTGGAATTTATCCCTCCAACTGCTAGTCCTGTAGACTCTGCTTCCTCAGCATCTCTCAGGTAGGTCCTCTCCCCACCCTCCCCATGGCTTTCGCTCGGATCTCATTTGACTTCACCTGGACTTGGGTGACTGATTCCGTGCTACCAAAAGCACCTGCCCCTCCGCCAACTGAGACCTCTTCTATGCCACAGCCACAGTCATCTTTTTAAAATGCAAATATAATCGTATTTCTTCACTGCCTTTGATCTTCAAGATGAAGTGGAAGGCAAAGGAGAACTTGGCATTTGCTGGGCATCTAGCGCATGCCAGTCACTGGCCAATGCCAGGTACTGTCACAGTAGTCATTCCATTCAGTTGTCACACGAAACCAGTATACAGGGAAGCAGGATGGAGCTTCCAGAAATAAATCAACCAAGGTCACTTGGCTGGCAAATTGTGGAACCTAAATTCAAATCTAGACCTTCATGACCCTAAAATCCAGTTTCTTTCCAGTTTTGTCTTCTACTTCCATGTCTTTTGGGGCCCAGTGTTCTCTGTCATGTGGCTCCTTCTGCATGCCCAGTACCACTGCCCATCTGTCCTCTCTGTTCACTCTGTGATAAGCCAGAACTGCTTGTCTTAGATATGCCTTGTGCTTTTGTGCTTCCACGCTTATGACCTTTAGTTCTCTTTTCTCTTAAATGCCCTTCCATTTCGTCTGTATCTAGTGAACTCCTATTTATCCTTCCAAACCCAGCTCTAATGGCGTCTCTGTTAATTTGTTGCCCAAACTGACTCACCTAAGCAAAGTAATGTGCTGTTTTATCTCTGACATCAAAGTGTGACTTGAACTCCTGGGGGACAAGAGTGTTGGTTAGGCGCATAGTCCCTGAAATCAGACTGTTGGGCTTAAAATCCCAGCTTCTTTAATCACTATAAGCTGTACCTTTGGCAAGGAACTGAATCGCTTTGTGCCTTGGTTTTCTTACCTGTAAAATGGGAATGGTACTTCATAGGGTCATAGTAAGAATTAAATGAAATACATGGAGTAGTCACAGTAGCATTTGGTATAATGTAAGTGCTCAATAAATCAGCTTTTATTGTTACTCAGCTGCCTCTGATACACATTTGAACCCTGATATTGCTTTTTCCTTTCCTTTGTAATTTAGTCCATATCTCTAATACAGCAGATGCCAAGTGGATTATAATCACTCACTTAAATACAAGCTCCAGGAGGGGAGGATTAGGAAATTTGGATAACTTCCGCCAAGTCACCCAGCAAGAAGCAGCAGGAGAGGAATTCACACTGAGGTCTGCAGTAATTGAAAAGCCAGTGCTCTTAACTATCATATGTCAGAGCATGTTCCTTGGATCATTGTTTCTGAATATTAAGTCTCAGCTGGCGTTTAGGCCGGAGCAGTGACCTTGCACCAAGATGTGCTGCCAGGATATGTAAGACATATTCCCTGCCCTTGGGATGCCCAGCGAGTTCCGAACCCAGAGCGGCAGACAGATATGTGAACAGGTCATTCACACAGTGCCAAGTACCATGTCTGAAGTCGGACACGCTGCTGCGGGAGCAGAGGAGAGAGCGGTTACTCAGCTTGGGGGAATGGGGTTTATCAAGAGATGGCGTTGGAGTTGTATCTCAGAGCATAAGAAGACTTGCTCTGGACAGGGGGCATCTATTCAGAGGGAACAATGTGAACGGAGGGCAGGAGGTCTGACCACACACAGAGCTACAACAGAGCCCGCCTGGGGCCAAAGGGCAGGAAGAAAGCTTGCAGAGGTCCGGCCAGGCCATGATGGACCTGGAATGCCCTTTGAGTTTTGCCCCAGGGAGATATTTTGTTCCATCATATCTGAGGTTTACTAAGATCTGGTGGGAAAAATACATCCTATTTACCATAGTTGTGACCATGGAAGTAAATGTGACAGCAATTCCGCCTTCCTTCCTGGTCATCATGGGGCAGTGTAGTGTACTAGGTAAGAATGAGCTCTGAAGGTCAAAGTTCAAATCCCAGCTCTTTGGCTGTGTGACCTCAGGCAGGTTACTTAACCTCCCCTGTGCCTTGGCTTCCTCATCTGTTCAATTAGAGTAATAATATCTCAAATTCTCAGGACAGGGCCTGGCGCACGCTAAGGGCTATGGTATCATTCTTATTAGGCTAATTTAGACTAGGATTCTGTCTGTACATCGTGTTCCAGGACCCACTCTGCCTCTCATGGGTGAAGCACACGATGAGTACCAGGGCCTGGGAACCAGACCAACTCATGTGAGCCTCTTGTCTCTGTGCCCACAGCGGACGATGCATGCGGCGGGACCCTGCGGGGCCAGAGCGGCATCATCTCCAGCCCGCACTTCCCCGCGGAGTACCATAACAATGCCGACTGCACCTGGACCATCCTGGCCGAGCTGGGGGACACCATCGCACTGGTCTTTATTGACTTCCAGCTGGAGGACGGTTACGACTTTCTGGAAGTCACGGGGACCGAAGGCTCCTCCCTCTGGTAAGCACATGGTCCCTGCCCCTGTCCCCCACCACTGTGGCTCCCTGGGAGGCAGGCCCCTGAATACCCGGACCTGCAGCCCAAGGCCCCTTGGCCGCTTCCTAAACCCACTGTTGGAGAGTCTTCCTCTCATCATAGTGAGAAATCACTAAGTTTTTAGAGCCGGGGCAAATTTTTACAGTGATCTTTGTATCTGATTTGAAGCATGTCCTTGCTGAAAAATTTCAAGACAGGCCTTGGTCGAGTAACTTGCATTAAGATTAACAATGTTCTGGTCTTAGGATGTGGACAGGGTCTCAGTGCAATGATTTGAAGTATTGTTTCAATTCTGGAAGACATACTCACAGCATCCAACAAAGGGAAGAGGACCTTAAGCGGCAGTTGTGTTTCCCACTGCCAGGGCTCTGAGATGGGAAAGGCATTATGTCTCAGTTTCTGTGGGAAGGATGAACCTTCTCCCTATCATTCCGGCTTTACCACAAAGTGCTGGCTGCTGTGCAGTGTGCTCCACCGCCGTGAGACTCCCGGTGTTGATGGGTTTGGGAGGCTGAGCGGCTTTAGTTGCCTGTTGTCTCCCAGACTGGGACACACGGGGCACCCCAAGCTGAGGTTGGCTTGGGGAGTGTCTGGCTTCCTGTTTGGTGACAAGCCTCGAGAGTGGTGGTGTGGTGTTCAGAACACTCTCGTATTCTCCTTGGGTCTCTGTTATCAGGACTAGGGCCCTGGGGGACCTGTGTCAGCACATCAGGAGCCAAAAGAAGGATGTGCTCAGATGTGCGACTGTGTAGACTGCACTGCTGCGCAGTGCCGGGGACTGAGGACAGAGGAGATGTAACAGGGCTCCGAGCAAAGCAGACAGTGGTGGCTGCAAGAGTCAGGGCTGGACAGTGCCTAGGGGAGACAGACACGCAGTCAGCGGGCTGGGGAGGCAAGTGGAGAAGGGGAGGAAGAAACCAGTGTCCATTTATATAGAACGCCTCTTTTGTATCTGGTTTCCCGCTATGTGATGGAAAGGCCAGTTGAGTAAGTCATGGCCCTTTGAGGGTGAGAAACTCAGACAAACCCATGATAGGAGCCAAGTATGACTATTGAAGAGGAATAATGTGGAAACAGACTCCTCCCAAAACTCTGAGCCTTGGGGGCAGTGGAAGGCGAGCCGACCTGGGAGTCAGAAGACCTTGGCGTCATGAGCTTGTCATGTCATTTACTACCCTGGAAGGGGTGCTGAGAGACGCTCAGGTGAGCCGAAGGCATAAACTGCTGCATGGAGGTTGGTGTTCTGTAAACCAGCTCAGGGACAGTGGCTTGGTGCTCGGGGCTGGTGAAAGGCTAGACGACTCCGCTCTGAACTGGACTCCCAGGGACCTGCACAGCCTGAAGACCTTCTGTCCCCCTGCCTCTTTTTGTAAAATACCCATTTTTCTGATTGTAAGTGTAATACATATGCTCCTTATAGAAAAAATAGAAAATATAAGAAGGTTCAGAGAAATGAATAAGGCCACTTTGGCCTTTTTGCTTTGCCTCGATCAAGCTAGTGGCCACTTATTAAAATTAAATCAATTTTATTTATTATATTTATTTTAAATATTTATGTTTAGTATATATTATTTATATTATAGTATTTATTGTTATATTTATATTTATGAATATATTTTACATCTGTTTTTAAATGTTTTATATCTATGTTTATAAATATATTTTATATTTATATTCATAAATATATTTTATATTTTTATTATTATAATTTATACTAATTATATTTATTTAATATAAACTATAAAGCCAGCTAGCTTTGATAACTAAATTTTTTATTTTTTTATTTATTCTTTTTTTCACTTTTTACATTTTTATTGAGTAATAGTCATTTTACAACATTGTGTCAAATTCTAGTGTAGAGCACAATTTTTCAGTTATACATGAACATATATATATTCATTGTCACTTTTTTTTTCTTCGCTATGAGCTACCACAAGATCTTGTATATATTTCCCTGTGCTATACAGTATAACCTTGTTTATCTATTCTGCATTTTAAAATCCCAGTCTGTCCCTTCCAACCCCCCTGACCCCTTGGCAACCACAAGTTTGTATTCTAGTCTATGAGTCTGTTTCTGTTTTGTATTTATGCTTTTTTTTTTTTTTTTTTTTAGATTCCTCATATGAGCGATCTCATATGGTATTTTTCTTTCTCTTTCTGGCTTACTTCACTTAGAATGACATTCTCCAGGAACATCCATGTTGCTGCAAATGGCATTATGTTGTCGGTTTTTGTGGCTGAATAGTATTCCATCGTATAAATATACCACATCTTCTTTATTCAGTCATCTGTTGATGGACATTTAGGCTGTTTCCATGTCTTGGCTATTGTAAATAGTGCTGCTATGAACATTGGGGTGCAGGTAACTTTTTGAAGTAGGGTTCCTTCTGGATATATGCCCAGGAGCGGGATTCCTGGGTCATATGGTTAGTCTATTCCTAGTCTTTTGAGGAATCTCCATACTGTTTTCCACAGTAGCTATCCTTGCTTTCCTCTCCCACTCTTAATGATTTAGATGTCTTCTTTTACAATTTTGTGTTTATTCTTTTTGTAATTCATGGCAGTTATCTCCTTTCTAGTTATTTATTATAATTTATATTAATTATATTCATTTAGTATAAACTGTTAAAGCCAGCTAGCTTTGATAATTTAATTTTTTAAATTAATACTAAAATATTACAAAATTAGGATCTTAAAGTATATCTGTAGTTATGTATTTTAAACTTAACATTGTATCCTGAAATTTTTTCCTACATCATTACAGACGCCTCCAAAATATAATAGATGTGATAATACTTTCATTTTGTAAGTAAACAGTATTTGTTGAGTATTTATTATCAGCATGTGGCAGGCTGGTTATAAGTTCTTACAGCTATAACTTCATTTCTTCTTCTATGAAGTAAGTAATGTAATCTTCCTCCTTGTACAGATGAGGAAAATGAGGCCCAGACAGGTCATGTCACTTGCGTGAAGTCACACAGCTAGGAAGGAGCAGAGCTGGGACTCAGCCCCAGTTCAGCTGCACTCGAAAGCCCATCTTCTTAGCCAGGTCAGCACACTGCGTCATGCTCCGTTTGTGAAGGATTGCCGTGGCTGTGTGGCGTTCCCTGGTGAGGCTGACACAATTTACTCAGACAGATCTCTTGATTGGTTATTCCTAGGTTTTCACTTCTGTAAATAGACACCACGATGAATATCCTCACCAGTTTCCTCCCTCGCAGTCCCAAGGCCCCTTTGACTCACATGTTTAACTGTAGGCCAAATGGTCTCCCACATGCCCCCGAGGTGTGAGTCTATGTGGTTGTCCAAACTTCTGGAGTGAAACAAATCTGAAAGAGTATTTCTTTTCCCATTAAGTCCCTCTGTGGGGAAGGAATTAAGCAGAGGAAATCATTAAGGGAGTCATTCAGAACTCTTTGCTATAAGATTAAATTATAATTATTTACCGGGCTGGCGTCACCATTGTCAGGCAGGATGCATTTGTGGTTCTGATTTATACCTGCACAGTAATTACAGGTAAACAGACTTGGAGGCCCAGGATGTATGTGTGAAGAACCTGCTCTCTCCTCAGCCCCTCTCCTGTACAGATCCCCAGATTCCTGTGAAAATAGTATGCCCCTGGCTTATGAGCCCACGGCTCTTACCAGCACACTTGAAACGTTAGGGTGTTCACTCGAGTTCTGCACCAAGGCACAGGAAGACAGCAGATCCTCTTAGAAAAGATGAATTTGGATAACTGGGCATCCTTTCACCTGTTGAGAAAACAGAGACACTTATGAGAGAAAAAAATCCGCTGTTTCCCTTATCGGATAGCAGATTCCCGTTCATTGGAAGCGGTGGGGGATGAAGGGGGTGACTCGGGCTGTCCTTGACTCAGTTTCCACACTCTTCTCCTCCCCTAAGTGGGATACAAATTATTTTTAAAGTTTAAATTAGGCGTTCCAGTGGTTTGGATTTCTTGGACTAGTAAAATTTCCAAACAATTGGGGAAACATCGGGTTGATAGTTTTTAATTTTGTCAAATAGGATATAAGAAAAAAAAAAAAACCCCGCCACCTCCTCAGAACATTTCCTAAAACAGAGGACAATCAAAGACAAAAACGTGACAGGATGTAATCAATTACACTGCCATAATGCAGGGCAGGGTGGGAGGAGCACACACAGTAGCGGCGCAGGCCCAGGACTGCAAAGTCCCGTGATGTGTGAGTAGCAGTCAGTGGACTCCTGCTTCCTGTTTTGCCCGTCCATGGCTGGCCTCTGGGAATCCGACAATATCTGTTTTGAGCAGGAGAAGGCTGTTACTATGGTGAGCACTGAATCCTGCAACTCTGACATGCTGAGAGGTTCCCAAGTATCGTAGGCTTACTCTCCCTAAAGTTAATTGCCTTTTTTGTGTGTGTGTGACCGTGAGCAAAAGCTGGGTTTGAACTGACTGAGAGTTGCAATCCACACAGTAGATTTGGTATTATTCCCCAGACACACAGACACACCCGCACACACAGCCTAATCAGCCCTGACACACACCCCTCCAACTCACCGTCATATACACACCAGCAAGTCAAACCCCCTTACCCACACATACTTCTAGCTCTAGTTCACTGAACTCAACTTAGGGGCCAGGTTTTCTCTCGCTGATCCTTCCTGAGGGTGGTGGTCTTTCTTCCACTGTGACCCAGTCTGTTGGCTGTGATCTTCCTAGAGCCCTATTGCTTCCCCTGCAATTCTAGGAAAATACTCTCACCATTGCTCAAGTTTCTCATGAGTTCCTGGACTTTTCGGAGTGCTGGGACCGGGGGATGCAGAAAACTCTCTTAAAACCCAGGGTCTGGGTCCCCGAGGGAATCAGGATAATGTTATCATTAGGAGAAATAACTGCTAGCCCATTACAGAGCCGGCCTCTCCATTGTGGAGAAAATCGGTGAATTGAAGTCCACCCAGCATATCCTCCCTCCTCCCTCTGCCTCCTGCTTGACTCTCTCCAGGCCCTTCCTCTGGGTGACAAGGAAGGAGAGAGAGCCAAATGTGCCCTCACACCCTGCACCCAAGAACATGGGAGAGGTCTGTGCAGTGTCTCCAGAATTAGGCATTGAGCCTGCATCTTGGCATCTAATTGATTTGGGCTCAAAACCCAGATCCACCTCTTAATGGTTGTATAATCTTGAGATATTTACTAACCTCTCTGAACCTCAGTTTCCTCATCTGAAATACAGGGTTCATCTTACTAATCCACAAAAGCGTGTTGAAAGGGCTAACACATAAACTGCTCCCTGGCTCATAGTAGGAATCATTGTCCTGGGATGGACAGGGACAGGGACTTACTCTTCAAGGGGAAGAGGGGGAGATGAAGCATCTCCAGCAACTTGGAGCCTCATCAGGACCATTCTTGGTGATCCCACCCAGGCTGTTTTTGAAAAAAGAATTTCCCTGGAAAGCAGGTTCTACCTACTCTTCGGATTCAACTTTGAGGGGTTTTCTTTACTGCATTCTCCTTCGTTTGTATGTTTTTGTTCTTTATAGGTGGGGATACAAAAACTCCCATCTACTTTACAGGCATACAGATTGAAAATTTTGCCAGAAACACTCTTTCTCCTCTTGAAAGACCATGTTTTAATTATTAAGCATTTCACACATGGAATTTGAGCCAACTAGAATCATTTGATCTCAGCAACTTTTAACTAGATATTTCATTCAGGAGTCATTAGATTCAGATATAATTAGAATGAGAACAGCATGCCACTGGGGATTTGTTAATAATAACTATTCACTTATTTATTCATTCACATATACTTTGTCAAACCATTGATTTAGATCATTTTCATTCTTTGTTACTTTTTCCCTATTTATTTTCAGTAATCATTTACTGAGAGCCTTCTATGAACTAGGCTTTCCCAGGTGCTAGGAAAGTGCTAGACAAAGACATAGTCCCATCCCAAAGGAGTTATTTATTTACTCCATAAATGTTTATGTAGTAGCCATGCACCATGTAGGACCCTGGAGCTCACAGTCAGGGTGAAGTGGCAGGATACAATTAAATGCTTTACAACTTCATGTGTTAAGTACTTTTTTAAGATGTATACAGAAGTTCCCGTAGGGGCTAAGAAAAAGAAATATAATAGCTAGGTTTCTTTTGGGCCAAGAAATAGAAACCACCTCCAGCTGACTCAAGCTAAAAAGAGAATGTATTAGCTTCTATAACTGAGAAGTCCAGGGGTTGGCTTCAGGCACTGTTGCATCAATGTGAGCAAATAATGCCATCCACAGTCCTTCCACAGCTTTGCTCTCCAATGGGTTGGCTTCACTCTCAGGCAAGCTTTCCCCATGAGGTAGCAGAGATGACCACCATCAGTTTCCTCCATCCTACTGGTTTAGCAGTTCTAGCAAAAAGAAAGTGTGTCTTCCACAAAAGCCCTCAGAAGATCCTTCATTGGACCATATTGAATCATGTGCTCAGCTCTCAACATCAATGTAGCTAGAGGATGTTCCCATTGGCCAGGCCCAGGTCACATGACCATCTGTCCTGCCCAAACTTCTGGCTGGGAGTGGAGGAGTGGTGGTTTACCAAAGGAATATGGGGTCACTGGGAAGACAGAAACAAAGGCTGTCCTCCAGAAAAGTTCTCAGCCTTCCTGTCACGATGGAGAGGCTCCTGGGAGGACTCAGATAAATAAGTCTGAGAGGGGGTGACTTTTGAGTTGAACAGAGAGGTGCATAAAAGTTTGCCACCAGCATGGAGCAGGAAAGAGTTCTGGTGCGTTTGGAGCATTGCAAGTGGGATGCAGGGTACAGGAGACCATGGGTGGGATACAGGCCAGAGACGAGCACAGGAAGAGTGTGGGTCATGAAGAACCTTGTCCCCGTGTTCATGAGCTGGGAGAGGATTCAGAGACTGTGAAAAGCTACTGAAGTGCTTTCAGCAGAGGAGTAATATAATCATCCTGAATTTTAATTGGGTCCAATAGAAGGCTCAGAAACCAGCTATAAAACTTTGTGACCACTCAGGTAAGAGACCATACGGCCTTGAGTTATGACAGTTGTAAAGGGATGAAGCAGAGGGGGTGACATCAGAAAACATCTCAGATACAGAATCCACTGCCCTGCGGGCTTCACTGGACAGGAGGAATGAAGGAAGGGGAGGAGTCTGGGTTAATACCCAAGTTTCTGGCTAGAAGACTGTGTTAGGATCATTGACTGAACAGAGGAGCACAGTGGAGGAGCAGGGCTGGGGTGGAGTGGGGGATGCTGATGCTCACTGCTCCCCTCAGCCCCTGCCCCTGGCACAAAATGGGCATGGGGAGGAAAGTTATGGCCACAGCAAGAAAGGAGATGAGCCTGGATACAGGGAGAGCAGTGCCTTTGATTAGTGATACACAGTCTTTGGGATAAGACTAGTGGAGATGGTCACAGGACATCAGTAGCTATAGCTGAAAAGTCTGGTGTTTAGTAAATACTCTGGCCAGGAGAAGTCATCTTTAGGATCCACATCAGCATTATCTCTGTCAGCAGTCTCTCCCTCAACATCACGGTCAGCCCTGCCATCTCCAGCTTTATCGCCAACCTCTTTCCAGCATCATTCATTCATTCAGACTACTTAGGCCCTTGTATTGTCTGACATTGAGCTTGGCACTGGAAATACAACAGCAGAGGAGACAAAGCGGCTACTTTTGTGGGACTTCTGGTCTACCTGGGGGAGCCATACACGTGTGATGAGTGCCATGAAAGAAATGAACAGGATGAGGAACAATAGCAGTGGAGACCTTATTAAGAGAAATGGGTCAGGGGAGGCCTCTCTGAGAGGGCAGGATTTAAGATTGAGACCTGACAATTGAGAAGGAACCACCATGGGAGGAACTCGGGGATCAGCATTTCAGGCAGAGGGAATTGCACAAGCAAAGGCCCATCATCACAATGCCCTGTTGTCCCTTGAACTTCATATATAGAAGTGGTGTAGGCCTATGCCTGTCCTCCGGGGTTTCAGCCTGTTTGAATGTCAGGAGCAAGGCAAGGTCAAGGTCTCAGGCTGGCAGAGATGCTCAGGAAGCAGCAGAGATGGTACATGACTGAGGCTGCTAAACCCAATGGCACCTGGAGCCAGTAAGGGGATGGGCCTATTCCAGCCGCGATGTAGAACTTTCTGCCTCTGCATGGATCTGTGACACCCCTGCTTCCCTCTCCTTCCCTGCCACGTCACCATGCTTTAAGCCAGCCCAAGAAGCCGTTCTCTTCTGATAGAGCCCATGAAATTACATCTGTTGTATCCGTCAGGAGCCAGGCCATAAGTAACCAGCCCTTTAAAATCTCATCTTGGGCTCCCGTCGGAGCTGGAAGTAGCGTTAGCAGCTCCGCCGCTGCCGAGCCGTAGGAGAGGCTTAGTGCCCTGGCATGCTGCTGGCCGAACACGTCCGGAGAGCTGGAGAGTGGGGGCCGGGGCTCCCGCACACTCCACGGAGCATCAGCAGGACTTCCTGCTCTGCATGGGTGAGAGCTTGCTCTCAGAAAGAGAACACGAGCTGGGGGTGCCCGCTGTCGGCCCAGCAGCTCCACCAGAGCTGGCGGGGCGGCAGAGTTGTGTGCGTGGGAAGCCGAGGTCGGGCAGCTGGCCTGCCCACCGTGGGTCTGACTGCGCGCACACAACAGGTCGATAATGAGTGCGGCGTCGGCGTGGCAGCCTGTGCCAGGCCCGTGAAGGGCACCAGACAACAAGATGCTCTTCTCGACCTCTCTGGAGGAGCTGCCAGATGCCTTATGGTGCCGCCAAGACAGGTGGAAGGAGTTGTTCGGGGCCCTTCCAGAGGCCCCTCATTCTAGCACGATCTGCCTTCCAGTGATGTTAGTTCATTCAGAATGTTCTGGGCCCCAGTCCTGGTCTCCATCTTCACATTTGACCACAAATGTTTGTTCTGCTCTCTCTTGGTGTCACCTGTCCCAGGTTTCACATTGTTTTGCCTGTCCCTTGCTCTTACAACCTCTTCTGCTTTCCTAAGACTGACCTAAGTCCTTGGTTCTAACTCTGAGCTTACCCTTCTTTGAATCCCAGCTTCTCCTCATCTGGTGGCTGGCGCGTGACACCCACAGACTCACCAGGGAAGCAAGATTTACACAGAAGACTCACATTTGACAATCTGATGAAATGGCAGATGATCACCGTTAAACTCAACAGATTTTGTTATTTGGGAAGGGAAAGGGGAGGCTTCAGGAGTCTCCAGCGTGTCTGGGAACTTCCATCCAAGTTCTTGAAAGCGCGATCTGTCCTGGCTGCCTCTAAGTCTTCCATATGCAGTAATTCCTACCTGCTTCACCATGCCTTCTCCCCACAGCTGCTCCCTGAAACCATTCACAGTGAGATCATCAGCAGAGAACCACCCCACTCCCTAGACACTACCACTTCCAAGGCCAAAGACAAAAGATGGTTTTTAGGGCTCATCTTACTGGACGCTTTGGCATTCCTTTACATTGTTGATTATGTCTCCTTTCAGAATTTTCCTTTTTATTCTTTCCTTTCTCATGCTGCTCTCTCTGATTCTTCTTGACCTCTCTGACCTTTCCTTCTCTGTTTTCTTTGATGTCCCCCAGATTCTGCTCTTGCCTTACTGCTCTGCCCATCCCACACATTCTCCCTGGGTAAGCTTATCTGCTCCTGGGGCTTCAGATAAACCACCTGTCTGTCTGCAACTCTCAAATCTGGCTCCCTGGCCTGGCCTTCCCCCCAAGCATCAGACTGTGGAGCCGGCTGCCTGTTGGACAGCTCCACCTTCACGTCCCAGCGGTATCTCCAACTCAGCATGTCCCAACTTCACTCATAACTGATGACTCAAATGGTCAGAGTTCGTTCCCTCTCTTAATTGTTGGTGCCACCCTTCACCTCATTCATTGAAAACTCTGGGAATCATCCCTGTTTAATCCCTTTCTCTCACCAGCCACATTCGATTAATTGCTAAGTTCTCCCATTGTACCTCCTGTAGCAAGTCTTTCCGTGTTTACTTCCGCTCCCCCAGTTCAGCCCATCATCTTTCCTTCTTTGTGGGTTGTAATAGCCTCCTTGCTGATCACTCAGCTTCTTGGAGCTCTCCAATTCATCCTCCCTACTGCTACCCAAATGGTTTAATTAAAATGCAGATCTGACACGCTTATCCCCAGGCGAAAGCTTTCAATCATCTTCTATTGTCTACAGAATAAAATCCCAGCCCTTGATAGGGTACCCAAGCCCCTTCTTGATCCAGCCCTTGCCTACCACCCCAGCCTCATCTCTTGCCACTTCCTTCTTTGAACTTCATTAACCCTAACACTCATGGTATAACACCTTAAAGATTTAGTTCTTGCCCATGCTGTCATGAGTCAGGGGAGTGGCTCTGATCCACATAGTCATGCTGGTGGATGTCCAGGCTCAAGGATCTCGTAGCTGCACAATCTGGAATATGCAGCCTTCTCCAATGCCATGGCAGGGAAAGAGAGTGGACTTTTCACTGCCCCAGCCCAGATACGATACACATCACTCCCAACTCACATTTCATTGACCAGAAATAGTCACATGGTCCAGCCTAACCCCTCCGAGATCTCATCCTTCCCAAAGACTTCTCTGCGAAATTAATCTTTTTTCTTGCATGTATTATTTCTCTCCTTCCCTCTTGAACATTGTTAACAGCATAGAGACATGTTCTAATAGCTACCATCTGAAATCAAAACAAAAACAGCACACACCAAACTCCCCCATCACTCAGAGCCTTTCACCTATGCCAGTTCCTGAGACAAATCCCTTTCTCAGTATCTGCCCTGCCTGCCACTAAAACTGACCTTGGGAAAATTGCCAGTGGCCTCCAGGCTGCCAAATCCAGTGTCACTTCTCTGTCTTCATCTGCTTTGGCTTCTTGGCAACGTCCGTCATTGGCCATCTGTCCTTCTTGAACTAGTTCCTTTTATTGGCTGACTTGAAACCACATAGCTAGCTGCCTGTGGCCATTCCTTCTCAGTCTCCTTTGCTCCCTTCTCCACTCTTCAACCTCTGTCCACCAGGTATGTGGGAACAACCCAAGGGGTCCTGGGAACCCCCTCCATCTACCCTCTTTCCCAGATAACCTCAGTGAATCACTAGTTGGCTTTCAGTATCATCCATACACCATACACCAATGGTTCTCAATTTAAATGTTCAGCCCTGAGGGACCTTTGGGGTTCTATATATATTAATAGAAATCTCAAAATCTTAACAGGATCTCAAAACACTCCAAAACAGACTCTTTTTTTATCATAGTAAAATAAACGTAATGTAAAATTGACCACTTTGATGGTTTTTAAGTGTACAATTCAGTGTCGTTAGGTACATTGACACCGATGTGCAACCAACACCACTGTCCATCTCTAGAACTTACCTCACTTTCCTGACTGAAACTTGGTACCCCTTGAGCAATAACTCCTCATCCTCTCCCATCCTTTCGTAACCACTACCTCTATGAATTTGACTACTCTAGGGACCTCCTGTAAGTGGAACCACAATATTTGTTTTTTGTGTGTTTGACTGATTTCACCTAGTGTAATGTTTTCAAGGTTCATGCATATTATAGAATGAATCAGAATTCCATTCCCTTTTAAGGCCAAATAATATTCCATGGTCTGTATGTACAGTATTTTGTTTATTCATTCATCTGCCCATGGACATAAGACATCCCCACCTCCCCTAAATCTGTCCTCTCCCAGCCTCCTCCACCTCTGTCCCCTCCCCAGAGGAAGCTGCTCTGTCCCCTCCATGCCATCAGCATCTGGCTGCTCAACGGTCTTGCCTCCCAGCTTCTACCCTTTCTGTAATCCATTCTCCGTACAGCAAAGGGAATGATAGATGCTCACACATCACGTCGTGTCTTCTCCATCAAAGTCTTGCCAAAGGCTTCCCATCACACAGAATAAAATCCTACAAGAAGACTCTATACTATGGGGTCACTGCCCACCTCTTTGACTTCCATCCCATCACCCAAGCCCATTCACTGTGCCCCAGCTCCACTCGCTTCCCTTCTGTCCCTTGGATGGGCAAAGCGGAGTCCCTCCTAGGGGGCCTCTGCACTGGCTGTTCCCAGGGCTTAAGATCCTCTTCCTTCAAAGTTAAAAAAAAAAAAAAAAAGACCTGGCTTTTTTGAAATGCAGAGTTCAATTTAAATATCCCCTCTTTAAAAAGGCTTTCCCTGCCCATGCAATCTAAAGTAACCCCTCACTCTCTATCATAGCATCTTGTGTTATTTCAGGCATTTGTCAATCCCTGAGTTTCTGGCTTACTTATGCATTTGTCTTTTTCCTGTTCCTTTCCTTCTGCTGACACTACCTGCAGAACCCTGAAAAGCTCCCAAGGCAGGGCTTGGCACTTAGTAGGTGTCCAAGATTGGTTTCTTGGGAGGAGAAACTTGCCTCTGCCTCACCAGTAACCATGTCCTGTGGCTAATTGCAAAGGTTAACATGGAGCCTTTCCACCAAGTATTTTAAGTAATAACCTTCCTGGGGGACATTTGCAAATTAGCCCTGACTCTTGCTGATTACTCATCCTAAACTCAGTCTGATTAATAATTAATCAGCCAAACTGCTTGGCCAGAGCAGGCTGATCAGTGCTAGAAAGGATCTTAAATTATGCAAGTCACTTGGCCAGTCTTAAAAAAATAAAAAGCTCAGCAGTCGGCAGGACTGGAGAGGTTTGATTGCAGCATGAGCGAGGTGAGGTTTCTCGTTGTTGTTTTTCCTCTTTGTCTTTTCTTTTTTTTTTTTTTTTCCTTTTGACTAAGAAATCAATTAGGCTCAAACTTGCCACCTCAGAGAGAGACAGTGTAGCACAGAAATAGAAATGTGTTAAATATCGCTTTCTTTTTTGTTCCTTCCCTTCAAAAGAGTTTTAGTCTGGGAGACAGAGGTTCAAATTAGCCAGTTTGTTAAGCAAATGCCTGTCTGGCACCTGATGTCAGTTTCTGCAGCCATGTCAGTTTCAGCTCTCCCCTCCCTTCATCTGAGCAGCCGCACACTGGGCCTGGCAGGAAGGAGGTGAGAGGTTTGATGAGCACTGTTCACTCCACCTGCCCCAGGGTTGGGGCAGAATCAATTTGCAGGCAACCTATCCCACCAGGAGTCCTTCTAGTGCTCTTTGCCTCCTGCCTACAAACCCCAGGGAGACGGGCGAAAAGGCAATCAGGGTGATGAATACGTTTCCCACTGCAGGAGTGAACTCGGTGACCGTTCAGAACCCCTTTAAATCCTCCATCCGCCAAGGCTGGTCTTTCTTCTCCAGAGTCCTCTTCCGGTCAATGGTGATACGATTGAGGGGGACAGTCAAAGAAATCAGCGCGATTCATTGATGCTGATCTCTGGGCCAGAGGAAAGCCAGGGATAAAGGACTTAGTGCAGTTGGTACCACCCTGATGCTCGTTAGAACCAGACACCCCGACTGACTAAGTCAGAAAGCCCAGGGGTTGGGTGCCAGGCATCAGTATTTTTAAAGGTCCCCATGGGATCCTGGTATGAGCTAAAGTGGGGAACCGCAAACGATGGGGCGTGGGAGGCTTCGGGGAAAGAGATTATGAAGGAGATCGACGAGCAAAGCAGGAAACGGGCTTTTCAGTTGATTGTCTTCCTCAGAAACAGAGGGTCATCTGTCTGTCTTGTGACAGGCCGGTGAGGGAGAAGAGGCAGCCAGACACGGCAGCTTCCAGGAGCCCCGAATTTCCTGATCTATCTCAGTTATACCCCCAGTTTTAAAAAGACCCTCTAGAATGCAACCCTTGTTTCTCAAACTGTGATGCACCGAGCAACTCCCTGCTTCAGAAGACTTGTGTGGGAGGCAGTTGGGAATGCAGATTCCAGGGTCCTACCCCAGACTACTAACTCCAATATGTCTGAGGATTGGATCCAAATTCAGCATTTGTGACTCTTCTGTCAGGTGTTCTGAAGTAGATGACAGTTTGAGAGCCACACTGGGCCTAAACAGAACTCTCTCCAGGGCAATAATAGGGAGGGGGTGGGTTTTTGCCCAGTCTTATGAAAGGGTCCATTATTGAATTTCTTGGTATGGAAATTCCTGGGTTGTATTTGAGTTATATGTTTGGTTATAGTTTATGCACAAGGTTGGGCGAGCACATTTATTACCTAAAACAAAGCACACTGACTCCTCACAGACTTTATGAGTTTATTTAACAAATGTTTTTGCCTGCCTGCTCTGTGCTGGGTTCTGTGATAAGCCCCGTGATTACGATGCTGAACCAGAAAGTCTCAGCCCTCTGGCTTTGTAGTCTAGTCTCTCCTCCTTATCTACTTGGTGGAGGCCCACACAAAGGCTTCTCCTTTCTGAAACCATGAGACGTGGTGGCATCTCTGCCCTCCCTCCTCCCTCTCCCCGCCCACCCCAAGCTCCAGGCTGCATGGCACCACCCCTTTAGCTTTTCCAGCGAACGTCCCTCGCCCAACATGAACTCTCAAAGAGCCTGAACTTGTCCCAGCATCCCTGAATCCTCAGTGCTCGGCCAAAGCCTGGCGAACAGACAGGCACTGAGGTTTGCTGAAAGCTGGTTGAATTCATATAGCCTTTGACATCTTAGAGTCAGCACCCTCCTCACAGCCCCATCTCACCAGCACCAGAAGAAAGGCCAGTAGCAGCACCTGGGCCCACCTTGCGTCATCTCAGAGCCCTTTGGCAGCAGGCAGATACGTCTTGATTGCCTCTTGAGCTAGCTGCTGAATGACATCACTTACACTGTCTCATTGACTCTTTGCCAGCATCTACGAGTTAGATACCACATCTTGCAGAAGACGACACTGAGCCTCAGAGGCTCAGCTTCCTCCCCCCATATACTCTCCTCTCCATCTCGGTTCTTCCCATTCCATTCCCTCTGCACACCAGAGGCCAGCCACTCCTGGGACCATTCCTTGCCCTTAGAGCAGATGCTGGTGCTCTCTAGCTGGCCTCTTCGAGTTTCTGATTATCTGCCTCCCTCCTGCCTTGATATACCTTCAGGAATGTAATGGTCTTTAAGAGCTACAGGGTGTCAGGCGCTGTACCAAGGGTTTCACGTGCATTATCTCATTCAATCCCTGCAGAATTCTTGTTAAGACTGTACCATCATCCCTCTTTTTCAGGGATGCCAAAAGTCATACAGGTAGTAAGTACCTGAGCCAGAAGTTGGACACTACCCCCTGCCCCACTGCCCCTGCCAGACTCTAAATTCTGGGCTACCCCTCTCTCTCTTCTGTTCTTTTGAGCCCTGATTCATCTTCCATCCTGACTCCATCAGAGGTTCATGTGGCTTCTTGGTTCTTTCTTCTTGAGTCACAGGTTCTCTCTATCCTCCCTCTGTAAACTTGTAGAGAATCAGTGCTCGGTCCCAGCCAGCAGAGTGTGGTCCCTGCCCCCTGTGCACCGCCTTACCTCCAGGATTGCATCTCCAACCCAGTTCTCCTCATGTCCCAGGATAGTCCAAGTTGCAGCAAGCCCCCAGCTCTTGAATCAAGCATTCAGTTTTGCCTAGAGTTACACTGGAGTCTTGCTCTGTTCTCATGACAGGCCACTGAGACTTACAGGCTGCTTCCCAGGTAGGGGGTGGGTGTAATGCAGCTTCTGCCCACTGCCTCTCTCTCTGCTCAGTTTTCCCTCCTGCATCCTGTATTGCTGGTTCCATGAAGTAGATGTGAAACCTCCTTGAGAGATGTTTGTGGCAGGTGGACCCGGAGAACGTTTGCCCAGGGGGCATCTGGGCTGCTTACTCCCAAGCTGGGTGCTGACCACCCCTAGCCCCTTGCCGTGTTGCCAGTACGCTTGGTCGTCCTAGTGGGATGCCCACAGCCCTTTCCCATGATGCTCCAGGTGTCTGTGGCCAAGTGAGAAGGCAGCAAGGGCTTGGCCTGCTCTAGCTCCAGCTCTGGTCCCTGAGCCCAAGTGTGCAGACCTTGCTGAGAAAGGGACCGCATATCAGGGTCTACCCTTCAGCATCCCGAGAAAGATCCCCAGGACTTCCTGCTCACCCTTGAACCTCAAGGAAGGCAGAGTTGAGCAAGAGATGGAGCATGGATTTAGGAGTCATGTTGTGTTCAAACACCAGCTCTGCTGCCAACTGACTGGGTGACCTCAGTTAGCCTCACTTACCTTCTCGGGGCCTTACATAGAACATACAAGGAACACTTGGCCAGAAAGACTTTGAACAGACCTGGCTTCCCAGCTTTTAAATCCTGCCCGTGTCCTTCCTCCAACCTTTCGTGGCTGAAGCATCTGGAAAGGCCTCCCTCCCCCTTCCCCAGCCCAGCCTTGTCCACCCTGCGCACCCCTACCCCTCTCCTGGAGCCGCCCCGCAGGCGCTCCGTGCCTGTGGACAGCTGCACGGGCTCCCTTCAGAGACTCCCAGGTGCTACGGGTCTCAGCCCCTGCGGCTGACTGGTCAAGGTGGCAGCTGCCAGCTGGCCCCAGCAGGAGGCCATAGCAGGGGGCTGTCGTGACCCTCCGGGCCAGGCAGCTCTGCGGTCCCAGGGCCACGTGGCAGCACCCTCAAGGGCACACGGAGAAAGACAGGAATGAACAATATGTCTCTGACTCTTCCTCTGAGTGGCGCCCTCAGCCTTCTGAACTTCAGCAGATCCGCCCCCCCACCCCGTTTTATAAGGCAGGTGGCACACCCTCCCCACCCCGTCTCCCCCCAGCCTGCTAGGACCCGGCAGCTTGGGCACAGAGACTTCCTAACTTCTCAAACACAGCACTAAGGATTCCCCTCCAGCAGGATCTGTCACCTACAGAGATTTTTCTAGAACTGGGAGGGCTTGAAGAAAAGACAGGTACTCTTGGTGAAGTGTCAGCTCTGTGCCAGGCATCTATACTCATTATTTCCTTAACATCTTCAAGTAACTGAGAAACCGAGACTGAGGAAGGTCACATGCCCCGGGCACAGCGCTGGCAAGGTGCAGACCAAAGCCAGGGCCCTTTGCCTTCCAGCCTCTTGGTCTTTGTGTCCCTTCACATTGGGGTGAGAATTCCAGCTGGGAAGAGACTTTAGGTGTCCTGGAAGGGTGCGCCCAGGCGTACAGCCTTGGCTCCCAGTCCCTCCCCCTGGTGTGGCTTCTGTCCTCTGAGCTGCGCATGGTGAGAGCTTTGGGCTGGCTTCCTGCTCCCAAGAAGTCACCCTGTGAGCACTGGACAAACTGCCGGAAGCCTTCACGTGCAGGAGAGCCCTGTCACTGCAGACAAATGGCCCGTGTCACTCAGCCACATCCTCCCCAGTGCTGGTCTGTGGCCTGAGTTGTCCAGATAACCCTTTTCATTTAGTGTTGTCTTTACGGATGCCACAGAGGTCCCCGGGCAATGACAGCCCAGCCGTGGCCCCAACCAAGAGGAGATGCAGGCAGCCCTGCTTCCTGACTTCTGCTTGCTGCCCGTCCAGCTCTCACAATTATCCCGATCTGTCAGGCTCCATCAAGTGATGTTTTTCACAAAAAAGAAAAGGGTCCCTTAGGCCATGCTCCGAGCTGGGGATGGCATCCTGGATGCTAATGTGGCCTCCATCCTTCACCATTGCCCATCTCCTCCCAACCCTTGCCCAGCGATGCCCTCCCAAGCTCCCCTAAATCCCCCAATCCCTCTGCTTGTAATCACCCTCCCCCAGCCCCTCCCCCAGGTCCATTTCCCCCTGACGCCTTGGCAAGTAATTACTTTCATAGGGAAGTTGACAGGTCTCTGGCGACTCCTAGCCCGGCTGGGAAAGATTCATTATTCTGCATCTGGAAATAACCCTGCCCATCAGCACGGGGCGAGATAACACCAGTGTAAAAGTTTTCTATTCAGGGGAATTAATTAGGATTCCTTATTAAAGATCCAATTAGGCAAAGGGGCATTTTTATCTGTGATAGTCAGCTGCTTCTATTTTTCTAAAGCCATAACTCCAAGTTTTTTTTTTTTTGAGAAAGGAGAAAACCAGGGGCTGTGTTTTCCTCTAAAACAATTCACTCTTTCATTGTCAGTTATGTCTTCATCAGGATGTGAAAATAGATTTTCTCATTCAATTTGCAATGCTTTATCTCTTCAGAGTCTGATAATGACTCCAGTACATCCCTTCAGCAAGAACCACGGCCCCAGATGGGTATTTGGGGAGTGGGACGTTTGCAAGAGAAACAGCATTTTTTTAGCAACCTGACTCGAAATGCCAGCTCGGGCACATTCTGTCCCTGCAACCTTGGCACAGGCACATAACCTCTCTGAGCTTCAGTCTCCTCCTCTCTACATCTGTCTCCCAGGGCCGGGGAGGGAAGGTTTGAAGTAAATTGGTGTACTATGATAAAGTGACTAAGAACTGACGTTTGACTGGGATGACCTACATCAACACGTACCAGCCAGGAGTCCTTGGACCAGTTCACTGCTCTGAGCCTTGGTCTCCTCATCTGCAAAACGGGGAGGAAATCCCTCCTTCAAGGCTCTGAGAGGATCAAATGAGGACAGGTGAAAGCACCCTGCCTGCGGGGGGGCATTTAAGACATGTCTGTCAAACCTGAATCAACCCATTTTGTATTTCCCTCCAAGAAGCCGGGTGAGGATCCCTGGAGAGAGCTGTTCCTGCTCCCCACCCTCACCTGAGAGAATGGAGCTGATTTTGTCCTGGGTGTTAAGTTCCCTGGGTGGTTATAAAGTACACTGGGGCTGAGACTCTCGTGGCCCCCAAAGGAAGCAGTTCAGACAGGGGAGGGGTCACCTCTTGACCTCAGTGGTCCTGCTTTATCCACAGCCTGGGACCCAGTGCCCAAAGTCCACCTGACCATATGATGTGGACACACTCAGTGTAAACCCCACAGATTTTTTATTTGCGTTGTTGGAGAGAGCAGGCTCCGCCCACTTATCCCAGGGAAGCGGAGACCAGGAGGAATAACAGAACCTGAGGCTTCCAGGAAGTTCTGTAGGAAGTATGCTGCGGCCCTACTCCTCATCCCATGGATAAGGACACTGAGTCCCAGTGTCACTCAGCAACACGTGCCAGAGCCAGGGTGGAACCCAGGCTCTCCGAGTCTGACCCAGCCCTGTTTCCAGCAGCTTTGGGATTTCCAGGCTCCCTCCCACTGGACCAGCGTTTGGCCAGGCTTCACGTGAGACAGTCACAGCAGCGTCCTCTTCTGCAAGATCTGCACCCACACAAACTGTACTTCATGCCATATTCCCCTCCCGTCTGCCTGTCCTGACTCCCCCATTGCTTGTGCTTCAGTTTACTCCATAGAGGGGCCACTTTATCTTCTAGGTCCTCTTCTGACCTTTCCTTAATATTCTTTTGCTCTCAGCAGGCTCTTTGAAAGCCCCTGCACCCTTGGAGCCCACTCCCTCCCCCTTTACCTCTCTGACCTTACCTCCTTCTTCTCTGTCTCTCATCCACTCCTGCAGCCACACTCTGTGGCGCCCCTGCTGTTCTCCCCCACCTCAGGGCCTTTGCACATACTGTCCCCTCCACCTGGAATGCTCTTCCTTCCAGGTACCAGACAGTACCTCCCGCCCTCACCTCCTTCAGGTATCACCTCTAAGATCACATTCTTGGTGAGGACTTGCCTGACCACCTATTTAAAATCACAAGTACCTCTGCTCACTCGTCAGAATGTCTGTGTCTCAGTTGGATCCCCACACCTAAAAGAGTGCTGAGCACATAAGGAGCTGGAATTTTGGGTTCCAGCCCCTCTCATTGGTTCCACCCCTGGAAGCTTAACAGGCATCATCCTCATTCTCCAGATGAGGAAACCGAGGCACAGGGAGGTGGCAGGTGGCTTGCCACTAGTCACCACAGGAGTTAGTGTCGCAGGCATGACCGTGCCCGTTGACTTTAAAGCAACAGTAAAGGCAGGTGCTCTCAGGGTTATTTGTGTCTATCTATGTGGTTTGCCCTGGTCCTCAAGGTCTGACTTCACTAAGCAATGCCCTTGAGCCTCACTGAGGCCTCCAGGAAGTGGCCGTGTTCAGGGTACACATCATGGAAACAAATTGTCCTGCTGCAGAAATGTGTTGCTGGAAGAGAATACAGTCTGGGCTGAGAACCAAGAAATACTCTCCCCCTTGGCATTCCCCTCCCCGCTCCCCTATCCCCCCTGCCAATTCCCCCATCAAATAATTCCTGATAATGAAGTTAGGATGATTCATTGGTTTTCTGATGAGCATGAATTCATCATCAAAATCTACATATTTCAATCCCCTGATATGTGCTCTCAGATTCCTAACCTGATTAATATGTAAAGTGCTTTATCCTGTGACTTAACAAGAGAAAAGCCAGCTCAGTTTTAGGAGCCTGCGTGGCTCCCAGCCTCCGCAGTTCTGGGGAGTGTGGGAGTTGCTGCTGGCTCCAGGCTAGGGATGGTGCAAGCAGCCCTCCCAGGACCTGGTCAAGGTACAGCGGGCACCTCAGCTGAGAGGATGCGGGTTGCCCAGGGTCAGCCCCTGGGATGCAGAGCTCCGCAGTCTCGGTTCCGCTGTCCCAGAAAGCCCTGGCTGCAAACTTGTTCAACATTCACGACCCCACAGACTCGTGGGGGCTGAGAATAGCCCACGCCCATGTCTGGGAATCTGGAGGAGACACAGCAGCCTCCCTTTCTGAGCCTTCCTGGAGGTGTAGCCAGTGTGCCCAGCCACCTTTCAGCCAAGCCCATCTGAGCCCGATCCCTGCACCGGGTCCCCACACCTCTCCAGAGGGAAGGCCTGGGCTCAACAAGCAGCCTTGAGCCTCCCTGCCCCAGCCCCAGGCCCCAGGGCTGGCCCTGCTGCTGCTCATCTCTTGTCGCATCTGAGATGCCTTCCATTTAGGATCCCGCCCCCCAGCCTCTTTCCTCTTGTCCACCGTGCATCCTGCCCCACCGGACTCCGCTGGGGACCCAGACTGTGCCAGTTCTGCTCATGGACTCAGACTGTGCCTCATACCCCCAGGGTAGGGCCAGCCTGCCTCTCTCCACCTTCCTCATCCCTGACTCACAAATCTATAGGCCCACCCACCCACACCCCTCAGGCTCTCCTGCCCGGTGCCGCTGGTGCTGCCGTAGCCTCTGACTTCAGGAGAGGCTGTTTGCCTGGAGGGCTGTGGAGTCAGACATGGGTTCAAGCCTCAACTCCAGGATTTGGGCAAGGGATTTCACCTCTCTGAGCCTCTATTTCTTTAGCTTTAAAATAGGGCTGTCAGCCTAGTATAATAATTTACATTATTACAAATGTTGTTATATATAAATAATCATTGATACTGCTTAGGGCTGTTGTGAATTTCATATTAACATTAAGCATGTCTGGCATGTAAATAACACTCTGCTGAGTAGTAATGTATTGTTATTCATTCTCATAGCCGCTGACTGCGGTGGACCGGTGTGCCCACTTTTCTGGCGGGGAAATGGAAGCTCAAAGGTGTTGAGGTCGGGATGTGGTTGAAGGGAACAAGGCAGCACGTCTTCTCCATGGACGTACGTGAGCCTTTTGGGAGAAAAGGATCTGGGACCCTGCAGAAGATGGGAGTTCCCAAGAGGAACCTGCCCTGCAGGAGATGGGGCCCAGTCAGTGATCTGGACACCCCAACAAGTGGCGGTCCCAGCAGAGGAAGGCTGCTTCTCGGCACATCTGTGTCTGATGCTGGGATTCTACCACCCCTAGGTCCGGGA
The DNA here is from genome assembly GCF_048564905.1 of Vicugna pacos. Classification (NCBI taxonomy): domain Eukaryota; kingdom Metazoa; phylum Chordata; class Mammalia; order Artiodactyla; family Camelidae; genus Vicugna; species Vicugna pacos. Next base: position 43,732,686 of record NC_132999.1, read on the forward strand.
TATGGACCTAGTTTGCGTTTTCCCAAAAGCAGACCTGAGCCAAAGCTTCAGGGGCAAGTAGTTTATTAGGAGGTGCAGGTAACACCAGCAGAGGAGGACGTGATACGGGAAAGGGAGAGTAGCCAATAAAGGGCATGTGATCATACCAGCTGTCACAGTGGGAGCCCAGGCATAATCTGCAGGGATACTCTGGGAAACCCAGCTCTGCAGACCCCAGGTCTAGGTCTTGGAATTACCCCACCCAAGGACTAAGGGAGCCAGGGTATTTATACAGCAATTCCCCAAACTCATAGAAGACTGCTTCTGGAGGTTTAGGAGGTTTCAAGCCTACTGTGCACATGGGCAAAGTGACCTTCCATAAGGAAAAATGCACTTGGGCATGGGTGCAAATGCTGGCATTTGGCAGTCAACGGGCCCACTCTGAAAGACCCAGGATTATTGGCCGGACAGTAGCAGCACCTGCTGTAGGTCTAAAGGAATTCAAAGGGCAGAGTGGAGATGAACTGAAAGAGCTGTGACGCTTGGGGCTTAGGCAGCTTTGTGGTGGCTCCCAGCTCACTAAACATGACCTTGGAGAAGGAGCATCTCTTAAACCTTGAGAAGCCACTGAGACCTCGGCAAATCCGCAGAAGCCTGCAGAGGGGGCAGTGGCTCTGGTGAGCAGGTACAGCAGGACTCCATTACCCAGGTAGCCCCACTGCTGTGACACTGACCCCCCTCCCCGCTACTGTCAAACGACAGCCCTGGGTCAGGAGGAGGGGAGACCCGATATCAGGGTGTGTTTCGATCTCCAGCCCTTCCAGCAGGCTGCAGCCAGCAAACAAGAGGACCCTTTCAGGGACCAGCATCAACCACCCCGAGGGTCCTGGGAAAAGGCGAGGCTGCCTGCTAGCTTGGCAATTACCCATTGAGATTGGGAAACTCAGGGACACAAAACCTATTTTGTAGTCACAGAATCACAAGTTCTGTGGATTTAGGTCACATCCACACACATCCACATTTACACAAACCAATTATTCACTGGGATGCAAGAATCTGCTGTCAACATTCAAATATTTTTGGAAAGTTTCGCTTTTTCCTGGCTGTGCATCAAATGAAGTCGTGCTTCTTCCACAAGTTGGAGGCACCGAGGGTGAAGTCACAACGAGCCATGCATAATTGAGCAGGGACGCCCACATGGGGCCTTTATTTAGACATGCCCCAGCTTTCACTTCATCATTTCTGGAACCACCATGAGAAGTTTCAGAACTCAGCCTGGGGAGAAGGAAAAGGTCTCAGAGTTCAAACACACCTATGACCTATTTACTCTTAGGCAGTGAAAGCTCCTTCACTTCCCCATCCCCCCTCCTCTCCCACCCTCTGGCTGGGAGGCCAGGGGGCAGAGCCCAGGACCTGGAGTCAGATAAACAAAGTCCCACTGGGCAACCTGGGGCAGGGACTAATCTCGCCATGTTCCCTTCTGCAAAATGGGTGTAATAGTGCCAGAAATGGTGTTCAAGAGACAGTAGATGCTCAGTAAGGCGTTACTTACCTCCCACCCCTTCCTTCCTTATAAGTCATTTAAGTTCTCTCTCTTTAATTCCACGTCTCCCTTCCTTGGCCATCCAGGCTGGACCAGGCAGAGATGTAGCCCAGCTGTTTCTACTGATGTGAGGAGTAGCTGGATGGATAGTGTGATGGTCCATTCAGATCATCACAAAGCATCACCAACTCATTGCACAACTACACCTATGCTAGGAGCATTCCATTCATCATTTTTTAAGGGGGTGACATGAACCCTCTCACCGGTGCATTTACTCCGGTTTCTGTCTGCATTTGGTCATTCACTTCTTACAAATGCTCTCAAGTCCATGCTTGGGGTCCAGGGACGCCATCCCCCCACTTTCTGCTCCAGAACCACCTGACCAGCCTTAGCAGAAAAGAGCGAAAGTGCAATTATTTTACTCAGTTGGTTTCCAGCAAAAGGAAAACAACTTGAAAGGAATACAGAGTATTCAGTCTTTTTATTTCCATTATAAACGTAACACATGGTCATTAAAGAAAATTTAGAAAATAGAGAGAAACTCAATAAAGAAAGAAACTCTTGGGCTTGAACATTTTGATGAATTTCCTTCCTTTTTTCTAGCCTTGGCTTTGTTTTGTTTTTCCTTTAAAGAACTGTGTTCTTGGAGTTAATCTATCTATCCTTTTTTGTTATTTACCAAAGCAATTCATGCTCATTGTGAAAAATTCAAAACATACCCAAGAGTACAGAATAAAATGTTCGTTCTTGTTTGTCCACCCCCACCCCAATTCTACTCTCCTCCCCAGAGGCAAACATTATGAACAAGTTGGTATGTAGCTCCGTAGACCTGTCGCTATGTGTTACACACACACAGGATAGGGGGTTAAACATAGACATTTATTCTTCAACTTGTTTATATTCTCTTAAGTGCACATGTTAGATATTTTCCCGCCTATCTCTGACTCCTTATTTTTTAAACACTTGCCAAATAATTAACACCTTTTGTCATTTCAAATGAGGCTACAGTTAACACCTTCATGCATATATCTTAGTGCACATCTTGGAACATTTATAGGATAGCTTCCTTGAACTGGAATTTCTGGGTCAAAATGTATGTTTTGTTTTGTTTTTTAATTTAGATTCTGCCTAAGTATACTCCAAAAAAGCTGTGCCACTTTAATGTTTCCATCAGCCATGTTTGAGACTGGCTATTTCCCTATATCATTCCCAAATTAAAATTTCATTACTTTTAATCTGTCTTGATGGATGAAATAGAACACCTCATTCTTCTTTTGAGTTCTGCTCCTTTAATTATTATCAGTAGCAGTTGATAATCTTTTCGTGTGTTTACAGTCCTTTTTATTTTCTACATTGCCTATTTATATTCTTTATCCATTTTTCTATTGGGTTGTGTGTGTTTTTCCTATTGATTTTTAGGAGCTCTTTGCATATTTTGAGTATTAATACTGTGTCTATGTCTTAGTCTGTTTAGGCTGCTATAACAAAAATACCACAGGCTGGTGGCTTGTGAAGAACAGAAATGTGTCTCTCAGAGTTCTGGAGGCTGAGAGGTCCAAGGTCAGGGTGCCAGCAGACTTTGGGTCTGGTGAGAGCTTGCTTCCTGGTTCATAGTTGGCCATCTCTGTGCCGTGTCCTCACTTGGTGGAAGACGCAAGGGAGCTCTCCAAGGCCTCTTTTATAAGAGCAGTGATCCCATTCGTGAGGGCCCCACCCCCATGACCTTATGAACCCCCAAATACCACACCTCCAACACCACGACATTGAGGGTTAGGTTTCAACATATGAGTCTGGGGGGACACAGACATTCTGTCTGTACCAGTCTGTTCTATATGCTGTAAAAATTTTCTACCAGTCTTGTCTCTTTCAGCTTTGTTTTATTCCTCACAGCAGACGTTTTACATTTTTCTGACTAAATCCGTTGTTCATTTCCTTTGTGACTCCTGAGTCTTGTGTCTTGGCTAGGAAGACTTCCCTACTTGGAGACTTAAAAAATATTCTCTACTTCTTCTGGAACTCTCAGTGTTTTGTATTTTGCAGTTAGCTCTTTAATCTGCCTGAATTATATTTTGTGCCAGGTGTGAGATACAGATCTAACTTTTAGTTCCAAATGAATAATGAACTGTTCCCAAATCTGTCCTTTCTGATTTGAAATGGCCCTTTTATCATAAACTAAGTTCACATCTATTCATGATTCTATGTCTGGATTTTTTTTTCTTCTATTTCACTTACCTGTTTTCCTATTTTTGTGCCAGAGTCACATAGTTTCAATTACCGAGGCTTTACAGTAATTTTTGTTTTCTAGTAGGAAAAGTCATCCCTTATCATTAGTTTTAAGACATTTTATTGACAATTCTGGTGCATTTACTTTTCCAGATAAATTTTAGGATAAGGTTTTCAGATGTCCCCCAAGAAATTCCATTGTGATTTTAGTTAGAATTTCACTGATGTTGTAGGTGAATTTGGAAAGAACTAACATTTTTAGAATAGTGAATATTTTATACAGGACCATGGTACATCTCTCATTTTTCAGATCTTTGTTTATGTTCTTTAATAAATTTTATGGTTTTCATCATTTAGGCCTAGTCAGTTTGTTGTTAGGTTTATTCCTAGGTAGTTTTATAGCTTTTACTGTTGCTGTGAAGGGTATCACTTTGCCGTTGCATTTTCTAATTGTTTATTGCTGGTAAATAAGAAAACCATTGATTTTTGTACATTTCTTTTGTAATCCACCATCTTATTGAACTCTCTCATTAGCTCTAATAGTTTTAAAGTTGATTATTTTAGATTTTCTTGGTTAGACAATCATGTTAGCTGCAAGTAATGTGATTTTTCCGATACGTATACTTTTTTTTTTCCCTTCGGCGTTTTACAGTGCTAGTGCCTCTGGAAGTGTATTAAAGAGAAATGATAGGTTTGGCCGCACTATGATTTCTGCATAGGAGAAACTTAAAAGCAAGCGTAGTTTTTTCCTAAATTCTATATTACAGAACAAGAAAAAGAGCAAATTTCCTAAAGATGATTATATTCCCGCTTTGTGTAAGATTGATCAGTTATGCATTGTTCACATTAAATAATGTTATTAATTTCTAAAATCTAGAGTGATTTAGAAAGAGGCTCATGGAAATTGGAAAGGGAAGAGCCAAAAACTGGAACCCCATGTGGCTCTATAACACCATCACTTGATGAGGCTGTGTGTAATTTTGCATCCTGATTATTTTGCACTTACAACGTTGGTATGTTCCTTGTTATTATAAACCCTTAGCCCCCAAATATTCCACTAAATGGATACATTACAACTTACTTAACCACTCCTTGTTCGGTGGACATTTAGATCATCTCTAGTTGTTCATGTTATAAATATTGCTGTGAAGAGCATTGTAGTGTGTAAAGCCTTTTTTCCCCCCTGAATTTATGATTTCTTTAGGAACGATTCCCAGAATGCATATTTTTTTAAAACTCTGGATTCCTATTGCCAAATTACTTTCTAAAAGCTTTCGATCATTTCGCATGGCCACCGGCAGAATGTGAATGTCTGAAGACATGGGGCTTTTAAAATTAAAGATTATAAAATATGCTGCAGAGGAAAGAAAATGGGCCAGGGAGTCAGATAGCTGGTTCCTCCTTTGACAAACTGGGTCAGATTAAAAAAAAGAAAAGGAAGGAAGGAAGGACGGATGGACGGAAGGAAGGACATCTCTCTGAGCATCAGTCTCCCTGTCTGTAAAATTCGCAGCTAACCCTTTCTGCAGCCATGCTGCAGGCTGAATCGGGAGAAGTAGGTGGTGGTGCTTGGCTTAAAGTAGCTATAAACAAATGAGGGTCCTTTTCCCTTTATCTGGACTATTTTGAGAGGCTTTTCTTTTCTAATTAGCTTTTGAAACTTACCCTGAAAAACATGCTGCAATTAGAGTGACTTCTGTCCCTTTGCCGAGGCCTGTCTGCCAAGGGGGACGTCCTTTCCCTCTGGGGCCACTCGCCCAGCTGTAAGCTCCAAGGCCTCTTTCATAAAAGAACTTCTTATGGGCTGCCCGCTGTGCCCCACTCTGTGGATGGGCCACTCATGACCTCATGAACCTGGGGACAAGGAAGAGCAGCAAGGTCAGCGTTCCCAGTGGAAACGGTGGCCTGGGGCTTTCAAGGAGGACATAGCTCCTCCCTCTAGTCGCCAGCTGGATCCTCTCTTTCATGGACGTTGAACCAGCTCCACAGCAGGGCAGCTGTCCTCTGCTCACATCTCTTGGTTGCCAAGACCTGTCAGTTCTACTGCCTAAATATTCATTCAGTTTGTCCCTTTCGCTGTAACACCAGCATCCCAACCGCGCTCAGGTGCTCTCACACCTGGAACACTGAGGCAGCCTCCTACTCGTCCCAGTGTTCCCCCTCCTGTCTGTCCTCTATTCTGGCCCAGGGAGATCCTTCTAAAAGCCCATATCTGGCTTCGCCATTTCCCACCTGCAAACCTTCAGTGGTTGCTGTCCGCCACCGAGTGTAGTTCAAACTCTTAGCTTAGCATCCAGGGCCCTTCCAGCTGGCTCTCACTCCTAAAGTGTGCATTCCGCCTGATGCATTTTGTTTAAGAGACATTTATTAAGTATCAAGGACCAGCCTCCAGGGTAGGCATTGTAGGTATAATTATGATTTGTTTCAAGTTAACAGCCCAGGGTAAGAATTGTCTTGGCTAACGCAAAGCTGCTGTGCTGATAAGCACTTTATCTGAATAATATCCCTTAACCCTTTCAGTAGCTCTGTGAGATGGGTATTATTCACTCCCCTTTTACAGATGAGGAACCTGAGGCTCAGTAAGTTAACAGAGCCCAAGGTGGCCCTGCTAGGGACAAATTCTCTGTCACTGGAGTCCATGCCCTCAACCATTCGCTAATCCTAATTTCTTCCATTTGTATTAGGCTTGAGAATCCTGATTAGACTAAACTGGTGGTGTCTTCGCTATACTCATACTTTGTAAGAAATATGGATATAGATTTCACAATTCTAATTAGCAAAATTACAAAACTTAGCACGGACCAGGCACTAACATAAGACCCTGGCAAATTCTCTACCTCCTAAGTGCTCCAGGGCTGACCACAAGAGACCTGCCTTGAACCCTTGTCCCAGCACCCCAGTTCCTGCCTCCTCCTCCATGCGATACCCCATGCCCGGGCTAGTTATGATTTCCCGAGGGGGATCTCTGCCTTTCTCTCTGGACCTTCCGTAGCCAGCCCTTACAGGGGGGATATTGGGCACTCGATAACTGCACTGAATTAAATTGGATTGAATTGAACCAAATTGAATTCAGAAGCAGATATTCTCCAGCAGTGGCTGGGATTTAAGTTCATTGTTGTCCTAATCATTTTGTGGGAAATAACACCGCCTCCTCCATAAGCCAGGCTAAGCACTTCGGTGTCTGAGGGTAGTATGTCTTAAGGGGTCTCTGTTCAGGCAGGGGAGCTTTTTCTGCATAGACCATTGGAAATAGATCTGAGTTGTGTTCTCTGATGCCGTCTTCTGATACGTCTCGGGAGTCGGACAACCTGGGCTTGAGAATCACCTGCACCACTTGTACTGCTGCGTGATCTTGGGCAAGTTACTTAACCTCTCTGAGTCTCTGGTTCCTCATCTGTCTCTGTCCCATAGGGATATTGGGAAGATTAAGATGAGAAATTGCATGGAAAGTACTTCCTATGCACAGTAGTACACAGGAAGCACTCACAGGTTTTGATAATAATTATAATAACTGTTCTCTCCCCATCTCACCTGTCTGTGCTGAGCTGGATTGTGAGGTGGGTTGGGGGCAGTGACAGTAAGGAGAAGGCAGAGGCAGGTAATCAGAAGCACGGTCTTTGCGGAGACTGATCAGCCCAGGGGCCTTGGAAGCAGGGGGAGCTCCCAGGTTCCATGCCTGGAAATGGAGCTGAAGGGTGTGGAAAATTGGAGAAGGGGAGAACCCAAAGAGGTAGATGGAGGCCAGATCACTTGTGTTTTCTTCTGGGGACAATAGGGAGGCACTGAAAGATTTATAGCAGGGGAATGACATGATCGGCTTGGCAGTTTTTGAAAGACCACTCTGACTGCTGCTGGAGAATAAGATGGAGGGACCGATGCAGGGACGGCTGCAGGCACAGACATGGGCTACTCGCTGTTGCAGGAGCCCAGGTGAGAAGCGATGAGGCCTGAATCAACACAGATGGTAACAGTGGAGGCCGAGTGGAGGGGTAGATTTAAGAGCCTGGAAGACCAGAAACATAGCATCACTTGGTTAGTGATCCAGTGAACTTGAGGGACCTAGGAGGAGAAGGAATAGAGATGGCTCCTACTCTTGGCTGGAGTGGCTGGTGGATGGCACGAGGTGATGAAGGGAGTGATGGCATGTTAAATTTCAGATGCCTGTGGGACATCTAAGGTAGACGGAGGTGAGGACTTCAAGTTTGGGGGAGGGGTGTAGGTTGAAAATAGACTTTTGGAAGCCGTCAGCACAAAATTGAGCACGAGGAGAGAACTTACACCTGGGAGACCACAAGGGAGGAGAGAGGAGTGAGGGCACTCAAGGGTAAATAGGAACCTTACAAGTATGAGGACTCACTCCAGAGGGCAGGTCTGGAGTTGGCTGCACTGATATGCAACATGTCCAGGCAAGGCCTGGGCCTCCTGTCATCCACTGCGTGTCTGCTGTGGTCACTGTGGCCCCCCAGCTCCCTCCTGGTGTGGAGTGTGCCCTCAACATCAGTCTGCTTGGCTGGCCCATGAGTCCCTGCCCTGCTTCTCCCCCTCCAAGGGCTGCTCCTTTTCTGGCAATATGAAAATTTTCAAAATAGTGTAAGCCCCGATCTACATGGCAGCACTTTCCCAGTCCTGGCCCCGACTTCCCCACTCCAAACCCCATACATAGAGGGAAGGCCTGTCTCTGAGAGTGAGCAAAGCAGTCAAAACAGCAAGACTCCCTGAAAATGAGGCCTTGTTTCCCAGTTGGGAGGCACGTGTCCTCTGTGCGGCATCTCACTCAGGGATCAGCTGGACCCTTGAGTGTGGACCCCTGAGCAGCTTTGGAGAGTTCCCATAGGAGATGGCCTTCCAACTTCTTGGCACATGAATACTTCTCTGAACTAAACAAATAGGAGTTTCCAGATCCCAGTCTCACTGAATGTGATTCAGTAGATTAGGCCTCTGACCCAGAATCTATATTTTAAATACCTATCCTAAGCCATCTTGATGCAAAAGGTCAGAGCATTTGTGAGAATTATTGACTTAGAAAATTACAATTGTGAGGGGACCCAGCATCTAGCAGCCACCCACCACGTTTCATTTCATCCCCATTCCTCTCCAGTAAGACAAATGCATCCTCATTTTTGGTCCAATAATTTGAGACTCAGAGGTGTATAGCAACTTGTCCCAAGACACCCAGCTGATTACAAGTGTCAGAAGTGGAACTCCAGCATGTAAATCTATGAAGTTATAACACTCCCTCACACCATACACAAAAATAAACTCAAAATGGCTTAAAGACTTATACATAAGATAGGATACCGTAAATCTCCTAAAAGAGAACATAGGCAAAACATTCTCTGACATAAATTGTAGTAATGTTTTCCTAGGTCAGTCTCCCAAAGCAATAGAAATAAAAGCAAAAATAAACAAGTGGGAACTAATTAAACTTAAAAGCTTTTGCGCAGCAAAAGAAACCATAAACAAAATGAAGAGGCGACCTATGGCCTGGGAGAAACTATTTGCGAATGATGTGACTAACTAGGGCTTAACTTCCAGAATATACAAACACCTCTTCAACTCAATAGCAAAGAAACAACCCAGTCAAAATAGGCATTTCTCCAACAAGACATACAGATGGCCAAGGCACATGAAAAGATGCTCAGTATTGTTAATTATCAGAACCGTGCAAATCAAAACTGCAATGAGGTATCACCTCACGCTGGTAAGAATGGCCATCATTAAAAAGTCCACAAACGATAAATGCTGGAGAGGGTGTGGAGAAAAAGGAACCCTCCTACACTGTCGGTAGGAATATAGTTTGGTGCAGCCACTCTGGAAAACAGTATGGAGTTTCCTTAAAAAACTAAAAATAGAGTTGCCATATGACCCAGCAATCCCACTCCTGAGCGTATATCCAGAGAAAACTGTAATTTGAAAAGATACATGCACCTCAACATTCATAGCAGGTGGTATACACACACACAATGGAATACTACTCAGCTGTTAAAAGAATGAAATAATGCCATTTGCAGCAACATGGATGAACCTATAGATGATCATACTAAGTGAAGGAAGTCAGAGAGAGAAAGGTAAATATCATGATATCACTCATATGTGGAATCTAAAAAAATGATACAGATGAACTTATTTACACAACAGAAGCAGACTCAAGGACATAGGGAACAAATTTATGGTTACCAAAGGGGAAAGGGGTGGGAAGGGATAAATTAGGAGTTAGAAATTAGCAGATACAAACTACTACATATAAAATAGATAAACAACAAGGTCCTACTATATAGCATAGGGAACTATATTCAAGATCTTGTAATAGCCTATAATGAAAAAGAATATGAAAAGTAATATATATATACATATACTGAATCACTATGCTGTACACCAGAAATGAACACAACATTGTAAATCAAATATAGTTCAATTAAAAAAAGAAGTGGAACCCGAGGTCTGTATGACCCCAAAGCCTAAGACATTTATATTCTAGCACCTCACCTACAGAGAGGCAAATGGCACCTGTTTTTAGGTAGTTAAATGTCCATCATATGGAAGAAAGTTTAGATAATTGGCAGAAACTGAAACAATGGGTAGTTGCAAGAGTCAAACCTTGACTCAGTGCAAGATCTACTGGAATAGCCCTGGCGTTAAGTAGGTGCTGGACAAACACTAGTTGGCGGTGTCGTAGCAGGGGTTCATGGAATCAGCTACTGTGCAGCTCTGAATCCCTCTCAACCTGTAACATCTGAGATACAGTACTTTGATGAGATGAATTCCTGAGTTTGGTCCTCATGTTCTGCCTAGTCTTTTGTTATTGCTTCTGTGGCCATGAAGGGAAGAAGCAGGAGAGAAGGAGGGGGAAAGAAGTCAGCTAGTGCAAGATGTGAGGATTGCAACAGTGGTAGATCTTGAATCTTTTATCCCTCATCGAGACATTTCTTAATCATGAGACAACAGAAAACATGTAGTAGCCCCAGAGAGACGCGTGCCTCTGATTTCCTTACAGCTGACTGAAAGGTATGCCTAATGTCAACCTGTTCATTAAACCCCGGGCGTGAAGGAGGAATCCTCCTTGGATTGCTCTTCAGGTGACCAGGCAACTTTTCACATGCACCATGGCCGCTGATGCCAGCCCAAGGCCTGGGTCTACAAAGGAGTAACAGTCAAGAGAAAGGTAGATATGTTCCATTTCTCTTTGGTCTGAACATCCTCAAGTGGGAAGTCATGAAACAGGCAGCATTACAGAGAGTATGAAATTACAAGTATTGTCCACTGAACAGCCCATCTTTTGAAGCTTTCTCATTACAGCATCCATCTTCACCCGAGTCAGTTTCAGTCCTCCAGACTCAATTATCTCTACCACCCCATCCCCCATCTCTCCACCAGAGTTCTGCCATAGCCCTGTGGATTCCAATTGCCCACATTTGATTTCTAGACCTCCACTCACCAGCTGTTTGATCTTAGGCAAGCCGTTTAACCTCTTTGAGCCTCATGCCCTGTTGGTGGTATAATAAATTGGCACACAACCTTTTTGGAAGGTAGTTTGACAGGACAGAGTGATTAAAATGTAAAAGGTGCATGCCACTTTTGGGTATATAGAGGTTTTTGTAAAATGGAATATACAGGGATGTTCCTTGCAGTGTTATTTATTATAGTGGGGAAAAGGAAACAGTATATGTCCAAAATTAGTGATTCCATAAACTGTGATACATGTGGCTGATAAAACATGTAACAATTAATTTCAAATAATGTTCAGAGAAATTGGAAGATGCTTAATGTGATATTTAGTGAAAAAAATCAACATACAAAACTGAATACAGGCATGGGAAACTATTTAATACCTTGTAATAGACTATAATGAAAAAGAATATGAAAAGGAATATATATATATATGTGTATGGACAACTGAATCACTATACTGTACACCAGAAATTAACACAACATTGTAAATCGACTATACTTCAATTTAAAAAACTGAATACATAGTATGAACTAAAATCTTTACATACATACATATACAATCATCATTAAATAAAGAAGACAAGAAAAATATTAACACCATGAGCTCAGAATGGGGTACCAATGTATTTTTTATGTTCTTTTGTATTCTCTTAAGTTTTACAACAAGCCTATATTACTTTCTGGGTGTAGAAAAATCAGTAAGAGTTAAAATATGTTTTGATAGCTCCTACCACCTGCAGGATGAGGAACTAACGTATTAACAGAGGATTTTCATAATCTGACCCCATCCCAACTGCAGCAGTTTCATCTTCTACCACTTCTCTGCATTATCATCAGCTCCTCACACCACTCCTATGGGCTTGCTTTAGCCACTCCAAGCTTCTTGCTGTTCTATAAATACATCAGAACTGCATCCTGTCGCGCCCTTTACCCTTCCTGTGTTCTCCATCTGGAATGACCTTCTCAGCATTTTTCAAGAATCAGTTTGAGTATCTCCACACCTTACTTGACATTTCATTATTTCCTGCTCTTTACCCCTGCAGAAATATATGTGTGTGTATATGTGTATTCATAGTTACTTATTTAGTGTCTATCACCCCCACTTTCCCTTTCTTCAAGATTTTGTGGGAACCCCAAGGAGGGAAGACTAATTCTGTCTTGGAACGTCAGGAAAGGTTTCAGAGGAGAAGACATTTGATTTGGCTTCTTAAAGAGTGAATAGGAGTCTGTCAGCTAGACAAAGGATGAAAGACATCCCACATAATTCTAGAACAAGCTTCCAGTGGGCAAGCTCTTGTACATATTTCTAGCATAACCCTTATCTCACCACCTAGTGTGCCACATAGAGGAATGTATATCGCCCCAACCAGACAGTAGCCTGGGGACAGAAGATGTGCCTTGTTTTCTTTGCAGTGTTCAGCACAGCGCCCGGTGCATACTGGGCACTGTGAACACAGTCTTGTCCCGGAGTATGAAGGTCCGAAAGTACCAGTCCAGTAATTACCATTCTCCTTGTCTTAGTGCAAGTGGGAAAAGATCATATTCTTGTCTCTTATCACTGGTTTCAAGAATGGGCCCAAAGATGCTGAAAATACATACCGTATAAATTTTCTGCTGATTTGAACCAAACTGAAGAAGTTGCTCACCTGGTAGGCATTAAGAGGATCTTCCACAATATTTGGACTTCTTTTGAGTATAAATGTTCCACCAATATGAGCTTTGATTCTCTTTTAGACAACATGCCACAGTTTCAGAATGATGCCTTTGAAATAAATCCTGTTTGAGTAATGTTTCTCTTGGACTCATAAAATCTTTATGGAATTCTTTTCTCATCTCATAGACTATGAGGAGGAAGAGAGAGTCAGAACGACTGAATTCCAAGTGGAGAATGCAGTATTTTCTTATATGTGGGTCACATACTTAATATAAATAATTTTAAATGCAAATATAATACTGACTGCATATTAACTGGAAAATCCTAGCTCTGTCCAAAGTGCTGAATCTGTGAGTACTCTGATTAAAGAGTAGGTGGTATGGAAATTGGGTATCCATTCAGATAGAAGGTTTGAATGTATTAAAATTTCAGTAATAGCCATACTAGGGAAAAGAATACAAATGCTGGCAGAAATAAAACACAGATGAACAGTTTAGTGCCTCCTATGGCAAAAAAATAAATAAAAGAGAGAGAGACAGAAATAGTCGGTTGATAAAGCTGAGCTCTCAACCCAGTTATGCAAAGGAGCACTGACTTGGGAGCCATGCATTAATCCAACACACAAATTTTGAGTGCCTACTATATACTAGACATTGTACTAAGACATTAAATGAGATAAATCATAATCTTCGTCTCCACACGATCACAATCAGTGCTTACTCAACCACTAACCAGCTGTTGACCTTGGGCAATTCACTTTACCATTCAAGCCTCAGATGACTCATTTAAAAATTTGGGACAATAGGATTTCACAAGATGACTGTGCAAATTACCTACTACCAGTTTGCCCAGGATTTAACAAATAAGCTCTCAATGAATGTTACATATAAATATTATGTGTGGTACATTGTGCTGAGTTCTTTCTATTCATTATGTCATTTATGGTCTCCGATACTCTGCACCTGTCACATGGGATAGGCAGAAGTTAGTTTACTCGCCCAAATTCATATAGTTGGTCAGTACTGTAGATAGAATTCAGGGCCAGCTCTTTTCACTCTAAAGCCAATGCTCCTAACTGCGGTGATTCTGATTAGAGCTCCCAGCCCATGAGGGAACAAGAGTGGGGACCAGAGACCAGAGCAGACCAGTCAGGCAGAGGGGCCCCAAGCAGGTGGGATTGTTAACGACACAGGCTGCCGTGGCCCCAGGGGCGGATTCCCACAAAGCCCGTGGCACCCTGGATTGGGCGGGTGTAGGGGAGGTCCTTTCCAGAATCCGCTTGACTAGAGGACAAGGGGCTTGTGATGAATTTTATGCTAGAGATACACTGGCACTGGGACAGGGCAGGTTGAACCTGAATATATGAGTAAGCAAAGGCTGAGCACAAGCTGTCATCATGGAAGCCACAGTCTTGCATACTCTGTCTGGAATCTGATTGTGCTGGTCTGTGTTCCTCGAGCAGGGGTGGTGGGGCTTCCGAATTAAGCACAACACGGTGCTACTTTGGTGGTAACCGTGTGCTTTTTGTTTTCTTTTTAGTCTAAGAGCTAATGATTCAGTCCTCCAGACTCCACAAAAATACATAAATACATATTTTCTTCGCTTTTCTCCCTATCAGAAACATAGGGCTACGAAGCACAACACCCCCCTTTCCCCCCAAAACTGCCCAGTGAACAACCGGAGCTACTCAGACTCCCTCGATTGAAATGGGAAGGTCACACTTCACTAGTGTCTTTGGGGCTTGCTGTTCCCATTTGTGACAATCCTGGGCTGTCCCAGGGCCTCCCTGAGGTGCCCTTCCATCCCTGACCTTCCATGAGTGTCTTTTAAACACAGAGAGTCTGGCCAGCCAGCAGGCAGGTAAACGGATCAATGAGGGCTCTTCATCGCATTGTGCTCCCGGGGCCTCCGTGTCTGATGCCTTCTGCCCCTGCTTCTGCTGTCAGATCAATGGGGGGACCAGATGGCTGTTCTGTGTCGTAACAATGGCTCCTTTGCAGGGATTCTTCTCAGCCCTTTGCCTTCAAGCTGGGGAGGTCAGGGGCAGCCGTGTCCCACAGCCCAGCAGCTCTTGGGAGGCCCGTGTTGGCTTCTGATAAAGGCCAGCAGGGGTCTCTGGGATGGATGGTTGAGTGGGTTTTTAGGTTGTATCACCAGGTCTGGGAGACTGGGAGGCAAGGACTGCTGGGTCCAGTGACACCAGTAACCAAGGTCTTTCCTGCCACTGACCCCCCTGCAGTCTGCCTTCCACCGCCCCTGGGAAGACAAGGTCCTGGAACTCTCATCAACATTCTCTCTGCTGTCTCGTACAACCCCAGGTCATCGTCATCAACCTTCTTGAGGCTCATCTGTTCTTAATTATGTCTCTAAATCCCAAGGCATTACAACTGTGAGAATTTGGGGAATTTAGCTGCTTAGAGGATTCGCAGTAATCATAGTAATCTCTGGTATTTACAAAGCTTCCTTTTGTAGACGGTGAAAGCCAGATAGACAACATTGTAGTGGCGAGGACACCCTGAAATTGCTCTCAAGTTCTCTTCACAGAGTGCCAGGCCCTTAGTCAGTCTTATTCTGTTTAGCTCAAGGAGGTAGACAAAAGGAAAAAAAAAAGTAGTTTTCTTCATTACCTCCTGAAGGAGACCAAAGAGAAGATGGGAACATGAAAGCCACATAGAAGAGATGCCTTGGGTTGAGTGCCCTCTGTTCAGGATGGCCCTGCTGCCCCTCCTGCTGCCTACACGGAAGGGTGGGCTCCTTCCTGCAGCTGTTTGTTGCAGTCAAGCATCTGCTTTCTTGGTATTAGCTGATTGGACAAGAAGTTGACACTGGACTAATGAGCTGAGCCAACCAGATTTTCTCTCTTGATAATTCAAGGCAAGAGATGGAGAGACTGGAAGTCCGTCAGTTGGTCCCTAAAGCTGGAAGGTCAGGAAGACTCAGGGATCGGAGTGACCATCTGGGACAATCATGTGTACTGATGAATGATCAGAGAAAAGGCGAGTGGACTGTGTTACCTGGGGGAGTTTCTCTCTGGCATTTTCTGTCCCATTTATTTATCCGATAAATCCTTTTGATTTCTAAGCCAGGAGCCATCCCACAAGACCACTAATGCATGAAGGTGTGGGAGTTACCGGAAATAACCTGAAACTCCTGCTATTTTCTCTGACACATCATGCATTCCTTCCAGCCTCAGTGGAAGATGAGGCCAGGCCCCGCAGGCTCCACGTACAGGAGATGGGAGCAACCACCTCTCTGATGGGGACAGATCAGTCGGCACCATGGACCTCGCCTCCCGCAGGGGTGGTGGAAGGCAGATTGTAGGGGATCAGAAAGGACCTTGGTTACTTGTGTCACTGGACCCAGGAGTCCTTGCCTCCCAGTCTCCCAGAACTGGTGACACAACCTAGAAACCCACTCACCTGGTTAGGCCTAATCAGCGTTGACTCAGCCTTGGACCGTGGTGCTGCGGCCACTCTGAACAGCTTTCCGCTGCGACAGGTTGGAAGGAAACTGGCCACTTTGGGCCCATTTCCTCTCGGCAGCCTTCTGCCCACACATCAGCCTTGCCACCAGAGGGCTTGGGCTGTAGCGCTGAGTCATCCTCCCCGCCCTCACCCACCCATTTTAGTTTTCATTCATTTCTCAGTGTTTTTCTCTGACTTCAGTACTAACTGAAACACACAGGAATACCAATACGGCAATACTATGTTTTATTTGATCTATCGACTGCGGTGACCTGGATCTATATTACCTGGCACACTGAGAATGTTTTGACCTTCTAAAAGGAAACGAGTGCCCTCCGAACCAGAGCCAAGCAAGCAGCTTAGACCCTTCCACAAGCAAAAGTCTGGGGCCGGGGAGTTCCAGAGCATGAAATCACCACCAAAATACGATTACAGTTCCTTGAAGTTGAAGTCCTTGCAGCAAGGGAAGGGAAGGGAAGGAGCAGAGACCCAACAGCTACCGTGAGGCAGTAGGATGAGGGTGCTGGAGCCAGAATGCCTGAGTTCTGCTCCCTAAGAGCTGTGTGACCTCAGGTAAGTTGCTTAACCTCTCTGTACCTCCATCGTCTCTCCTGCAGACCTGGGACTGTAACAGAATCTGCCTTGTGGGGTTGCTATATTAAATGAGTCAGTGCACATGAGATGCTCAGAACAGTGGCCGGAGTGCAGGAAGTGCTCAGAGTGGAATCTTTTGTTCCCAGGTGTTACAGAGGCACTTTCTACTCTGTCTTTCTTTTTTTTCTCACAATGATCATGGGAAACAGATTTTTATATTCCCATATAGAAGAAGAAATTGAATGTCTGATGTTCAGTAAATTGCCCAGAGCTACATAGCTAATAAGTGGCAGGGACAGATATCTAAGGTGGAGGTCTCTGGCTCCAAATCCTATGTTTTCTCTGTTTCATTCATCATGGCCCGTCCCCTTAGTGGTCAGCCTGGCTTCCCATCATCGTCCCTTTCCCCTCCTGTCCCCCCTGCACCCACTCCAGTTTCAGTGACCCCAAAATCACAGCACCACTTCTTAGTTTTGGCAACTCTCTGAGCTGCAATTTCTTTATTTCCATCAACTGGCACAATTACAGGGCCTGCTGAGAAAGAGAAGAGTAGCTCCTAAGGGCCAGACACTGGCCTGCTGCTATCAGGCAGGCACCCACATTGCTGGACGCTGGCCTGGCCCCACACCTAGACCTTGGTGTTCTGCTGTTGGACATGAACATCAGCCCCAGACAAGGCCAGTCCATGACCATGAAGGCTTTAGACAATAAGACCACTTCGTAATCATGTCTGAACTTGGACACAAACAAGGACATTACCAAATGACAAAAATGACCCAACATCCCCCTCTGTCTGCATTCTGGCTAACATGAGTGGCAGCTGCTTCTTTACCGATTACAACTGGCGTCTTACTTCATTCCTCTCATCTTCTAGATAAAACTTATCAAGTACCCAATCATAGAATTGCATTGACTCCCTGACAGCATCCAAGGAGTTTCTGCTTCTTTGAACCCTCCCCCAAATCACCTAACACAAGCCTAGTTACTGCAATGAGTTCTTTCCAACCTCCTCTTACTGAGACGCCCCACAGTTCCCAGGGCTGTGCATTTTCCCTTGTTGCCAAGAGGCAGTAATCCCAGCTTTGTTCAACTGCTGGTGGATTCCTGGTGGTCTTTGGCTGTGGTTTGAGGTTGGGTGTCGGGGAGGGAGGGAAGGGCACTGAACGACCTTCTGGAATTAAATCTGACGATGCCTGGAGAGTACTAAGTATTCAGGGCCTGGAACATAATAAGTAAGTGCCAAATACACGCTGGTTATTAGCATTGTATTTATCACCAAAAACGTCCTCCTCCTTTGGACAGAGCTGGTGCACAGCCAGTACCTCTCACCAACCAGCACCTTCTTTTCTGAAGTCTGTGCAGGCACCCCCTTAAGTTTGCCCCCTTCGCATCTTCTCACAAACCTTAACTCCACATTGCAGACCCCGAGCCTGGGATAACCTTTATCACCCATGACATCTGGTTCTGCTGTCTGCCCTTTGGGGCCCCCGTGGAGGACACTCTGTCAGGGTGTTTAGACAACATAGTGGGGATGGCAGCGGGGCCAGGTCGGCAGTGGAGTGACCATCAGGCTTCAGTAGCCCTTTTCTGCTTCCTGGCAGAGCAAATGCTGTGCAAATGAAAGTTCCCTCACCCACTCGCCAGAGCCGCGTGGGCCAGAGGAGCTGGCTGGATTCTTCAGTGCAAATGTACTCACAGGTGCATCCATCCGCGAGGGGCAGCCCCAGGGGCTGCAGAGTTCTTTCGTGCCCACTGCTGCTAATTGCAGATAATGCATTAAAAATACAGAGCCACATCTGTTCATTTCAACATGAGTATCGATGAATTTACGTGGTTTGTAATGACAGGGTGTGAGAGGAGGAAAATGCTTATTCTGCCTGTGGGCCCCAGGCACAGCTGTGAGCAGAGAGCTGGAGGTGTAATTTCTGGTGCCCAACAAATTTTCTGGGTGACAGCCAAGCCCTTTCTCGGAGGCACCAACGATGGAGCCAGGTATTTCTCCGGAAATTCCATGTTATGTAACCAGCCAAGCACAGATCGTGTGTCTGGGTTCTCAGGAGGCCTCCTGGCCCAGCCCTGCTGGGCGTCATGCTCCTGAGAAGAGGGGACTGACCAGAGCCAGGCACAGGACAAGGGGAGCAAAGTGCTTCTCAGAATTCCATTGTTTATTCTCCAGCAAGCTGGCTAAGCACCTTGCCTAGAGTCTCAGCTCCTCATCTGCAGGATGGGGGTGTTTAAAGTTTCTGCCTCATTGAGTTTATTATTAAATAAGATGTTATGTGTAAATTGCCTCAAACAGTGCCAGGCATGGCATAGGTGCATAGGTAAAAGTTTTCCAGTATTATCTTACTGCATGTCGAGCATGGTGTTAGAGTTTAAGGGTACCAGGATAAATAAGGCAGGGCCCTTGCCCTCCATTGCAAGTCGAGATGAACACCAGTTAAGATGTGATATGCAGTGCAATGGTGATGTGTTATGGGAGCACAGAGGAGGTGGGAGGGACAAAGAGGGCTTCCTGGAGGAAGGGACACTAAACCTGAGTCTCATCTGGCAGGTGGAAGTTTACAAGACCTAAAAGGTAGGAAGAATGAGTTCAGCCTCTAGTAGCATGTGCAAAGGCCCTGAGGAGGGTGTAAGAGTATAGTGCTTCTTGAGGAAATACTGTAGAGCAGGACCTTAGGGTAGGTGTATTAAGTATCTATTGCTGTGTAACAAATTACCCCAAAACTTTTGGCTTGAAATATTTATTAGTTCACATTTTTCTATGTGTTAGGAATCTGAATATGACTTAATTGGGTTCTCCGGCTTAGAGTTTCTCACAAGGCTGCCATGAACAAGTCTCCCAGGGCTGTGATCATCTCAAAGCTCAGCTGGGGAAAAGGGTTTGCTCCAAGCTTATTCACATGGCTGTTGGAAGGGCTGAGTTCCTCCAGGCTGCTAATTGGCCACTCCCTCAATTCCTTTCCAAAGGGCAGCTTTCAACATGGCTGATATCTTCATCTGAGAAAATCTGAGACAGAGATAAGGACAGAAGTCACAGTCTTTTACAACTTAATCTCAGAGCTGGCAGCCCATCAATTTTGCTGTATTCTATTTGTTAGAAGCAAGTCACTAGGTCCAGCCCATACACAAGAGGAGAGGTTGTCCAAAGGCATGAAAGCCAGGAGACAAAGATCATTTAGTCCTTTCTGAAGCTTCCTACCACAGCCTGCCCTCCAGCCCACAGTGACTCATGTCCCTTCTTCATGCAAAATACAATTACCTCTCCTCAAGGTCCTGAGAAGTCTCATCCCATGAAAGCATTAGCTCGAAGTAAGAATTTCATCATCTCAGTCAAGTTTAGGTGTGCATAAGGCTCTTGGGTGTGGTGCTTTAAGTACGGGTCCTCAACCACTGTTACTCTGGACCCCTAGTTCTGCAAAACTAGAGGGACAAGTTGTCTGCCCCGACATATCCCACCTACAGTGGGGGGATAGGCACAGGGCAATGGCTATACTCAAAAGGAGGGCAGGGAAATGTTAGGCCTAAAAAAACCCCTGGTCCATTGCAATTCTGAAATCCATCCAGGAAAACATTAGAAGTTTCTTGATTAGTTTCAAAATCTGGGCATATTTAACTCCACCTTCTGAGCTCTTAGTTTCTCCCTCTGAGTCTTCCTAATTTTTTTTTTTTCATGAAAGGAAGTGCATGTTTGAAGCTGACTTTTCTTCAGCCTGCTTTCTGCTGAGAATTTTGGGAATCCAATGACCTCTTTTTATTTTGGAATGTCTCTGTCTTTTTCAATCCAAGCTGCTGGTGTTTCTTCATCAATAATTTTCCCAGAAACTTTATGGGATTTCTGTAACTTTCATTGTGATTCAGTCTATTACACAAAAGCCACAAGCACAGGTTTCTTTGAACCAGACTCTTCTCTACCTTGGGCTTCCACTAAGATGGCCAAGGGACAATCTTCTAATGCTTCCCAGAGGCCCTACTGTTTGATCTTGAGGATCTGTAAGGCCCACCCTAATCTCTTTAAAAGACCTTCAAGTGTGACTGAATAATACTATGATCCTTTGATCTTCCTGTGTTCTTAATCAAAGGCTGCACAGTCACACCCCAGCTTTATCTCCAGACCACCTTTTCTTGACACTGCTCAAAGCCATTTCTTTTTGTTTTGTATTGCTTTGTTTTTTATTTTTTTTAATTGAAGTATACTTGGTTTACAATGTTGTGTTAATTTCTGGTGTATAACATAGTGATTCAGTTGTGTGTGTGTGCATATATATATATATTCCTTTTCATATTTTTTTCATTATAGGCTATTACAAGGTATTAAATACAGTTTCCTGTGATATACAATAGGACCTTGCTGTTTATCTATTTTAAATATAATAGCTAGCATCTGCAAATCACAAACTCCCAATTTATCCTTCCACTCCTTCTCTTTCCCCCTACCCCCTGGTAACCACAAGTTTGTTTTCTATGTCTATGAGTCTGTTTCTGTTTTGAAAATAAGTTCATTTGTCTCTTTTGTTTTTTAAGATTCCACATTTAAGTGGTATCACATGGTATTTTTCTTTCTCTTTCTGGCTTACTTTACTTAGTGTGACAATGGAATACTACTCAGCCATTAAAAAGAATAAAATAATGTCATTTGCAGCAACATGGATTGACCTGGAGAAAACTATTTCTTAATTTCAGCATCCTTTGCTGTCTTGGGAGACTGAGAACTTTAAAAGCTATCAAGGCTGGCTTCTTTTTTTAACCACCTTTCCCTCAACTTCTCTCTCTTCTCATGTAAGCAGCGAAAAGAAACCAGGCAGTACATCCAACACTGCTGGGACAGCTCCTTAGCGAGA
Organism: Vicugna pacos; assembly: GCF_048564905.1. Classification (NCBI taxonomy): domain Eukaryota; kingdom Metazoa; phylum Chordata; class Mammalia; order Artiodactyla; family Camelidae; genus Vicugna; species Vicugna pacos. Next base: position 43,754,433 of record NC_132999.1, read on the forward strand.
TCAGAAAGTTTATCAGGTGCATGTCCGGGCTTCCATGTGACTGCAAGGGACACTGTCGCTAAGCTTTCTTCCCTACATAACGAGGATCCCTCCTCCAGTTCCCAGTAACAGGTTCCCCACCTCCCTCTGAGCCTCCCTGGCAGCACCTCAAAGTCCAGGGTCTCTAACAAGGTCCTCAGAATACTCCCAGCCTCTGTCCTCTGCCCGGTTCCAAAGCCATCTCACTTTTTACGGTATTTTCCATGACACTCTCCCTCTGTGGATACCATAATCTGTATTCATTATCTGTTTCAGTTTGTAACAAATTACCCCAAACCTTAGTGCCATGAAACAATATCTGTTATCTTCGTTTCTATAGGTCAGGAATCAGGTATGCCTTAGCTGGGCCTGTCGTAAAGCGGTGGTAAAGGTGTCCACTGGAGCTGGGGAACCATCCGCTCCCAGACTCACTCACGGGTGCAGGCAGGATTCAGTTCCTGGCAGGCTGTGTTGACTGAGGGCCTCGGTTCCTCGCCGGGCGTCGGCCAGAAGCCACCCTCAATTCCTTGCCGTGTGGGCCTCTCTACAGAGTGGCTCTCACCATGTCAGTTTGCTTTGAGCAAGCAAGCAAGCAAGCGAGTCACTTCTGATGGGGTGTCCTATTACTTTTGCCCTGTTCTGTTCACTACAGCGAAATCACTAGGTCCAGCCCACACTCAAAGGGAGGAATTACACAGGGGTGTGACTACCAGGAGGCGGGCTTCACTGGGAGCCATTTCAGAAGCTGGGTGTGGGCGACAGCACAGCTCGCCGGGCAGCGACAGCCTGGTTGTACCACGTCAGACTCCCGTGGCGATGGGCCACCTGGAAACCTTTCACTGTCGAAGGGGAGGAGTCTTAAAATGCCACGCAGCCAGCCAGAGCAGAGAAAGGATTGGAAAGGAGCAATGCGTGGGTGGAGCTGTTGGAAGGAAATGCCCCATGAGAATGCACATCATGTCACTAATCTAACCCAGAGGCCAAGGCCAGCCTGGATGGTCCTATGACCCTCTTTCGGCCTTTGCCCCCTCTTCCTCCTGCCTGAACTGCCTCTGCGTGTGTTGACCTCACCTTCTTTAAACCATCCTTTAGAGGCCAGGGCAGGCACCCCTCTCGCCTGGGTGCTTTTTACACACAGACTCCATTTACAGTGATGTCCCACATATTTCGTTCATTCTCCAGCACACCTGTAGAGCAGGTATTGTCTATGGTCATGTGATTAGAGGTGCATGACAAGACAAAAAGGTGCCAGTTCTTTGTGACTTCACCCTGATGACCTCACCCTGGCCACGGACCTCATCCCCAGTCTTAGAGGCCCAGAAACTGGACCTTTTTGTCCTCAGATGATGCTTTAGTGGAGGCTGAAATCAACTCAGATCCCAGTGCTGCTGTGTGGCCCAGATGCTAGTCAATTGTTTGCAACTGGGATCAACTTCTCTGTTGGGATTTAAGGGAAGTGTGTGTGTGTGTGTGTGTGTATGTATATATAAATATATACACATATACATATATATATATGTATGTATGTATATATGTATGTGTACGCACACACAGACTTATTTCTCTGTCAAGTTCAGAATCAGTTGGCAGATGAAGGAGAAAGACAGACGAGGATCAGCCGGTCACCTTTATTACTGATGAACTGATGGGAGAGCAGCCCTGAACACACTTTGCAGGTGGGGTTGAGGGGGAATGGTGAGGGGAGAGAGGAAAGCAGGTCAGCCCCTCCTCTTGAAGTCACTAGGCAGATAAGTTATGCCTCCTCTTCAGAGTCAATGCCAGGGCTGCTCGAGGGGAAAGAACTCCCTGGTCCCAGGACCAGCAGCATCAGTATCACCTGGGAACTTCTCAAAACACAAATTACAGGTCCAACTCCCAGAAAAATTGAATCAGACTCCACAGGTAAGGCCCAGCATTCTGTGTTTTAATAACGTGATTCTAATGCAGGCTCAAAGTTGAGAACCACTGGTCTAGTGGGAACAGCTCTGCAGGGAAATACGAGGCCTAGGAAGAAGTGTTCGAAATATTTCAGCTTGCCTTCTCCCCGCCCCCAGGAAAATGAATCACAGGGAGAGAGCTTCACAGCTTCCACAGCTGGTTTTTAGCTTATAGCTGTTCCAAGGAGGACCACGTGGAGGCTCCTGATTATCTCCCCTCCGGAAGGGAAAAACGCCATGGGTTTGGTATTTGCTGGCCTTGTCTCTTTCTTTGGCAGACCTTAGAGGGGCTAGCATCCCCTTGCTGGCACTTGGTAGTCTCTGAAGACTCTAGGATGACCATTAAGCAGAAGTAGAGATAAAGCAAGTGGATCCCCTGCAGAAAACCCTCTGTGGCTCCTCACTGCACTTAGATTTCAAAATAAATGCCTTGCCAAAGCCTGTCCCTCTCTGACCACATCTCACCAGCTCACTCACACCTCCAGTCGTTCTGGCCTCCCTTCTGGCCATCTAATGTGCTGGGGCTACTCCTACCTCAGGATCTTTGCACTTGCTGTCCATCTTCTTGAAGAACTCTTCCCTAAGACCTTGGCATCCTGGTCCTTCTTGTTCTTTAAATCTAAACCCACATGTCAGCTTCTCTGACCATCCATTTAAAGTGCCCTTAACCCCATTTGTCATTGTTTATCTCATTACCCTGGTTTATTTTCTTCAGACCACTTGACACTATCAAAAAATGACCTGGAGTGCTTATTTGTTGACTTATGTATTACCTCTCTCCCTGTCACTGGAGTATGAGAGATCAGGGGCCTTGCTGCATCCCTAGCACCGGAACAGTTCCTGGCATAAGATTTGCATAAATATTTGTTGAATAAATGAATGAATAAATGGCCACAGGAAAAGGCCCTCGGAGATAAGTTTCCAAGTGGAGCGATTCAGTCATCAAGATAGCGATGGGCCCAAAGACTGCCTTCTTCTTCCCGAGGGCAGGGCCCCCGAGCCCAGCTGTGTGGGCCCCAGTGGATGCTGGCCCCACACCAGATAATCTGCCTGCTTTTCGCCTCACCCATTGTCTTAGGCCCAGACTCCCCCAACTTTTCCTCCTCCTCCTCTCCCTCCCCTTCACTGTCATTACATTACTGTCATTAGAAGCCAGCAGATTCACACCCTCCTGTCGTCTTTTTCATAAAGGAATGCTAATAGAGTTAGTTTTCAGCAGGGGCACCGCAAACTGTTGTCAAAACTCTGACTGGCCACCCACATTCACATAATTAATCACACAGGAAACCAGAAAAGGGTGGCAGGAGGGCTGGGGCCCAGCTGTGTGGGAGCCCTCTTCCCAGAGAGGACTGCAGTGGAACACACAGCCACTGCCCACAGCAGCCCACAGCCCGCCGCCGGACCGCTCCAGAGTCATACAAATCAGAATCCAATTAGTACTCGGGGCGGGGGGTGGGGGGTTCTCCACCTTCAAGATGTTGGCAACAAAGGGAAAAAAATTAAACAGGTAGGGGAGAAATAAGGTTGAAGATGGTTTCTTTTAGAGTTATGAGGAAGCTGACATTTATTACATAGTGTATGAATTATCTATTGCTTTGTGGCAAATTATCACGAACATGTTGGTTTGAAAAACACACATTCACTATCTCAACATTTCTGTGGGTCAGAATCTGGTCACAGCTTCGCGGGGTCCATTGCATGACGTCTCACAAGGCTACAGTTGAGGCATGGGTCAGGGCTGAGTTCTCATCTGGAGGCTCAACGGGGGAAGGTCACACTGCCCACTCACGTGTTTGCTGCAGCACTTAGTTTCTGGTGTCTGTGGGACCGAGAGCTTGCTTTCTGCTGGCAGTTAGTCTGAGGTCACCCTCAACTCCTAGAGATTCCCCACCATTTCTTGCCACATGGGCTTCCCCAGTCTGGCAACTTAATTCATCCAGCCAGCAAGGATGATCTCTGGAGCCAATCGACTAGCACGACAGAGTTTTATACACCATGACATAATCACAGAAGTCACATCCCATCTCCCCTGCCCTATTCTTTTGGTTCAATGGAGATCACAGATGCTGCCCACATTTCACAGGAGGGGATCATATAAAGGTGTGAACACCAGGAGGGGGACACCAGGGGACAGTCACCCTAGAGGATCCACCACAGTACCTCTTCTGTGCTAAGGAGTGTGCCAAATGCTTTTGTGTGTGTTACATCATTTAATCACTAAACAACCTGTGAGGCAGGCGTAATCCTCTTTGCACAGATGAAAAACGTGAGACGAAGGAATGAGAAGGTCCTGCCAGTGATAAGAACCATGTGTGCTGGGACACCAAGCTAACCTGTGTGAGCAGAGAAGCTGGAGACTCAGCATCTTTCCAGTGAGGAGCAGAGGCCCTGGGGAAATAGGGGAAGGGGCGGCAAGAGGGTTCTAGCTGTGATATGTGAGACCAGGAGGAAAGATGGCTGTGGATTACACGTTGAGGAAGGAGAAGATTGAGAGTGCTCTGTTGACAATCTCTCTTTTCTCAATGAAGCAGAAAATGAGGGTGTCTCCTGAGAGAGTGGAGGTTGGGCTGGAGGGAAGCAGAGCCAAGTTGGAAGAGCAGCTATGGGGAATGGGGAACGGAATGTTGCCAGCATCCGTACAAGGTTGCCGAGGAGGATAAAGCTGCTTCCTCTGAGAAGACGTCAGCAGTTGCCTTGGTGGGTGGTACTCCCTCCCACCTTCAGCATTTTGTGTAGTCCTCCCTGTCCTCAGGCTTTGTAGTGCTGTGGTTCATGCCGGCATCCACCCTTCTCGTCGGGGCAGGAACCTAACAGTAGACGCTGTTGGTCCTCCTGGTGCCCAGCACAGGGTCTGGTGCATGGGAGCCCTTCATAAACGGCCTACCTGATTCTAGACCCTGAATTTCTAAATCACTGCACTATACTACCTCTCACCTCCTAAAGGCTCACCCGGTTCTAAAAGACTTTTCAAAAATACGTATTTTTACTTCTGTTCTGAAAGTAAAAGTTCCAACAACAGCAGATTACAGACGGGAGTCCCTCAAGGAATAGGGGTTAGAGGTGGAATTAGGGAAGTCTGTTGCATGCAGAACCTGGTGACAGAAAAGCAGTTTGCATCTTGGCCCCGTCTTTTTGACATCAGAAGTCAAGCGCCATTTCAAAATATTCCATATCAGTCTATATTGATTGGTATGAAATGTTGCCCACAGTATATTGTTTCCTGAAAAGTACAGTTACAGTACAGAACGGTTCTATTTATATCAAATTACCAGTTTTGACTCATTTTAAGTGGCAGAAAATCTAACTCAGACCATCTCAGACAAAAAAGCAGCATGTCGGCTCATCTTCAGTCAAAGGTCTGAGATGCCAAAGGGACTAACATTCTGGGCCGAGAATGAGGCAAATGGCTGCCAACACCCCCTCCCCTTCCCCAGGGCTGCCTCCTCCCTTAGGCCTCCTTACACGCGTCCTGAGATCCACTCTGATTGCACCAGCGTGGGTCCCTTGCCCATCACTGACCCAGTCACTGTGGCCAAGGGAATTCCTTCTGCTCAAGCCTTGGTCAGGATGGAGCTGGTGTGCTGTGAGCAGGAGGAAAAGGAATGGATGCTGTGTGGTCCAAAAGGCAGCAAATGTCCACTGTGTGTTATGCTTATATCCACAGAAAAATGACTGGGTGGATGCCCGCCAAAATGTCAAGAAAAGGGTTTTCTCCAATTTGCAGCCCTTGGGGCAGAGTCAGATGCCTGTTTTTCTAAAATCAGCCCCGAGCTTCATCTCGGCTAGGAGAGGGACCACCACGGGAGTCTCATGGAGGTCCGCTAATAGTATGTAAGCCTTGCTGGAGGACCCATTCTGGAATTACTGGAGACACTGAGTCCCCGAACCTCTACTGGGGCCTGCAGTAGGAGCGTGACCTGAGGTCCAGCCTTCTCCCCTCCTGGTGTTTGTGTGCCTCACCCTGAGTAGGGTCCCCCCGACCTGGATAACCATTTAGGACCAGGATGCTCCTACCTCCGCTTTACACCTGGAGACTCCCACCCCACCTGGCCAAGCCAAGCCCAGTGAGTACTGACCACACACACCCCTTTGGACACCGTTGCCCCTTCTCCCAAAGCCAACCCCTCTCGGGATCAGTTTCCAAACCCTGATCTCACCTCCACTACGCCATTCATTTTTCTCCCAAAGTGGCAGTAGTGGCCACTCGAACGCCACACACGAGACCAGGGACAGGCAAAACAGTTGAATGGCATTTTTATTTTAATTGGATTCATCAGCTGTGTCTGACTCAGTTTGTTCGAACCCTCTGCGCTGGTTCTTAGCCGACCCTTGGAGGCCCTTCTTCCGGGCACTGAACTGTGTACGGTAGACGCCCAGGTCCTCGTGGTACTTAGCTCTCAGGAGAGCCGCTCTTTGCTCATAGGGCTGCTTGTCAATGTCTGTCGTTGCCGACCACATCTTCCCCGAGGCCTTTGCCACCTGCACCACCGACCAGTTTGGATTCTCCCTCTTGAGCTGGGCATAGTGGTCGTGGCAAAAGAGTAGGAAGGACGATGGAGGCCGTCTGGGTGCCCGGGGGTCCCGCTTTCTCCTTTTCTTCCTCCTGCCACCGTAATTCATCATCTCTTCCTGGTACCGGGCTTTGTCGAGCTTGGCCAGGGCTTCGTACTTGGCCTTCTCATGCTTTGAGATGGCCCTCCACTGTTCCGAGCACCTCCTAGAGAACTCTTTAAAGCCAACACAGGCATTTGGCTGCTGCTCCTTGAACTTGCTTCTGTAATTCAGCAAAAAGTGGATGTAAGAAGAGACATTTACCTTGGGTTTTAGCTGGATTTCTTTCCCCATGTTCATAAGGTCATCTTTTTTCCTGGATTCAGGAACTTGGACAGCAGAGACTTTTGTCCCTACACTCCAGGAGCAATTAGAAGGTGCTCTGCTTGCGGTGAATTTTTCTCTCTGTAAGAGCTGCAGGTCAGGGTCAGCCTTTTGAGTGGTGGTGGCATTGTTGGGTCAGAGGGGACTGTGACATCACTCCCAAGCTGGCCGCTCCAGGCATTTACATACAGGGACTCTCATTGGTTGGAGACTTGGAGGTCACTCTTTGCTACTCTTGAAAGATGATGATTCACCTGTAGAAAGCTACGCAGCAGCACCTTTCCTTGGGGTGTTTCTCCTTGGCCTCCTGGAGGCAGAGGGCTTTGCTCAGCTCGGGGAGTTTTCCATCCCTCAGCGGTAGTAACGAGCCACGGGGTCTGCCTGCCTCGCCGTACGACTGTCAAGATGCCGCGTCATCCCTCCCAAAGACAGGCTGGAAGTAATGAACATGAGGAGGTGGACGGCTCCAGGGCTGTCACAAGGAAATGTGAAGTCTTTCTGTTTCCCTTGAACAGCGGCAGCTCACACTGTACAAAGAGTTTAGTAGTAACTCTAAAAATAATTGGATATGACAGCTGTGACTCGGCGCCTGTCAGGACAAAGTTGTCTAATTTAAAACCCAAGCACTTGGGCTATACGTCTGAACTCCTCATTTCTCTGAAGAAATTTGGGGGGCAGGGGAAGAAGGGAGGAGAACCCGAAGATTTTACTGATTGCACTGGAGTCCCTGGAAGTAAGATCAAACCCCCAGCTTTTGGGGAGGCTCCCCACTCTCATCTCAGGGGTCCCTGTTTCTTGGGGCAAGAACACAAAGCTCCCGCAGCTACCCTCCAACCATCTGGCTTCTGGCTTTTCAAAAAAAAAAAAAAGAGTTGCAAATATTCCAGGAGTTTCCCAACTGGACAGAAAAGGAAAGAGGATAAAGGTGTCGTTTATTGACATTCAGACGCTGCAGGGTACTGGCTTGTTTGGTCACAGAGCTGCTACGACTCAGCGTTCGCTGATGGAGCCTTTTTACAGGACTAGAACGCTAAGCATCACTAAGGTGACAATCAGGCTGTTCAGGTAAAACAGCCACTAGCAGGCTGGAGCCTGGACTTGGACCCACATTTCTGACTCGAGTCTCCCCTTCATCCCGCCCACACGGGACAGCCATCTCGGGGGCCAAGGGACCGGGTGTGAGGTCACAGCAGCTGAACCTCACAAGGAAATTTGCCGAAGACTAGGCCACATTCTGAATTTTTGCCAAGGCCGTGCCCAAGGCTCCCAGACTGATTTCTGCCTCCATCTTGTGCAAAAGAAAAATGGACATTGGCTGGCGTCTCCAACCATGAATTCCAGCCCCAGCTCGCCACAAGGTGGCTGGCCGGGCTGCCCAAGCCAGCCCCTTCCTTCCTGTCAGCCTACGACTTCTCGCCTCTGAAATGAGTGTTGTGGCATCAGTGTGCCACTGGCCAGGAAGGGCCCGCCAGGTGACATGCTGCAGTTTTGTGGCTGGATTTGGAGGCCTGTGAGAGAGCAGGCGCCGGCCCAGGAGGTCTGGGCTGGTGGTGGGGCCGAGAGGTCTGTCCAGTGGTAACAGATTCTGTACTGGGGATGGTTTTCTTCCGCCTAGGTAGCTTTTATTCGCTCTGGCTTTTTCTCTTGAGGGGCCAGAGGTTGACTCATCTGTTTGTTGGACTTGAGCTGGGCTGCCAAGATGCATGAGACAGAGCTGCTTCCTGAGACAGAAGGATGGGTTGTAGGAAGAACTGGCCTAACGCCCCTACAAGTTAATCAGCTTCAGCTCAGACTCACGAAAAACCCAGCAGCTCATCTGTGCTTCTGTTCACAGCCTTCCAGCGCTCTCAGGAGGATGGGATCCAGGAAGCTTAACCCCACGAGAACCATCTGGAACACAGCAGATCTAGGGCGAGAAGACAGTAGGATAAAAGCTATGGCAGTCCTTTGGTGTCTAGGCCACACTGCCGACTTGGAGGGGTGAAGTGGGGGGCTTCTTTGTCTGGGGGAGCTGAAAGGAGTGAATATACCTGACTTTCTAAATCGATGCTGTGTGCTGGTGTCTGAAGTTCGCTCCTCCAGACCCCCTTCCTGCCCTTCCCCACCCTGCTCTCAGCCCTGGGAAGCTGACCGGTATGGACCACATGAATGGGTCCTGTGCCCTCGGGCTTCTGTTTCAGTTTGGCCGATGGGGACCTCAATAGGAGATCAGGGAGGGCGGGAGGTCAGGTCAAGGCATTCATCCTCTGGCTCCCTCCCCGCGGGCTCGCCTGGAGCTGGCGCTCTATCCCCAGACTGAAGGTCCCGGCTCCTTTTAAGGAGTCCTCTCTAAATGACACTCTCCTCCCACATTCAGGAATCGCTGCCTCTCCTTGTCCCCTCCTGCCGAGGGTGGGAAGAGCTCTGCTTTTACTAGCCTCTGAGAAGTCTGCTGTCCCTTGTGGCTTTCTTACACCTTGTCCTTCCCTTTGTAAATAGCCTCTTTATTAAACACTCCTCAAGTTATTCTAATTTGAGTGGCCATCTGTTTCCTGCTGGGTCCCTGACCGGTGTACCATGTTTCTAACCTTCCACCGTGAACAGCCGTGGACGTGGGTAAATAAAGCAAGTGTGGGCATCAATCCAAAGGAGAACTTCTGGAGGCCCAAGGGCTGGGCAGTCACACAGCCTCGAGGGGTCTACATGGGCCAGTGTGCTTGCCAGGCAGCGGCAGCAGGACAGGGCCACATGGCTTGCCAAGAAGCGTCTAACGTCCTTTGTGTCATGAGATGACCTTTAGGCAGGGGCACTGCTCCAGAGAGCCAGGTAGTAAATGTTGCAGGCTTCGCAGACCACACGTTTTCTGTTGCACGTCCTCAGCTCTGCCATCGTAGCTCAAAAGTAGCCAGAGACAACGCAGAAACCGGTGAGTAGCTGTGACCCGATAAAACTTCACAAACACAGGTGGTGGGCTAGGGGTTGTAAGCCTGCCAACCTCAGGCTAGAGATGTGAGTTTGGCATCTGCAAACTTTTTCGTTGCAGTCTACAATGAGAAATGTATTTTATACCACGACCCGTTCATGCGTGTGCCAACTTCATAATAATATTTATACATCAGCTCATTTAACCCTCATAACAACCCTGTGTTGGGGACAGGGTCCGGGGTGCTATTTGTATCCCCATTATCAAGATAAGAGACTTTTCAGAAGCAGAAGTTTTACAAAACTGTACTTACTATGCAAATGATACCCTCTTTTCTATTCCGTTGTAATCTCTTCTGCTTTATCTTCTGTATTTAAAACACAGCCCAGACTGATCGTATGACCTCCTCTTGGGTCACAGTCCATGGGTGGATTTGCAAAACACTGTCTAGGCGGGCTGGGAGGAGCTCCTACCTCGGAGGTTGTAAGAGCCTCAGCTCGGCAGTGATAACACCACATGGAAGGAACGTGGCCTGGCATATCTTTTGTCACAGTGTTTCTCAAATCTGGGGGCAAGTGTCAAATTTGAGGAGCTTTTAAAAATCCCAGGCCACAACCACAACAACAGGAAGAGCAAAGGGCTGGCGGAGGCATGTGATCAATGCTGTGATGCTTCCCCGACCCACTGCTGTCCCTCCTCCTGGAGGGCGGGAATCAGCGCCTGCACTCACCCTCTGAGCAAGGATTCTATGGCAGGTAGAATGATGGCTCCATGAAGATGTCCACCTCCTGAGCCCCAAAGCCCATGGATATGTAACCTTACATGGCAAAAGGAGCTTCCCAGATATGATTACGTTAAGGCTTTGGAGATGAGAAGATTATCCTGGATTATCCTGGGCGGACCTGATGTAATCATCTGGGTCCTTATTAGAGGAAGGCAGGAGTGTCAGACTTAGAGATGGAGGCGTGATTTCAGATGCGGAGGGTCAGAATCAGAGATTTGAAGATGCTACGCGGTTGGCTCTGAAGATGCAAAAAGAGACCACAAGCTGAGAAAGGAAGGTAGCCTCTGAAAGCTGGGGAAAGCAGACCGACTGTTCACTCCTGAAGCCTCTGGAGGGAGCGTAGCTCAGTAGACACCTTGACTTTGGTGCAGTGATACCCAGTTTGGACTTCTGACCTCCGGCATTGTAAGATAATATATCTTGTTTAAATAAACCTTGTTGATTCAAGCCACCAAATGTGCCGTCATTTGTGAAAACAGCAATAGGAAGTGAACACAGTATCTTTCTCATCCAACTGGGGGTCTGTAACTCTTCCTGTGCTATTCTTAACCCCTACTTGGGTTAATAAAGTTGAGGAATGGATGCCGCCGCATATTGGATTAGTTGAGGGAACAGGGAGCGCGATCTTACTCAATTTTACACGCTTCTTCACTTACTCATGGACTCATTAAGTCACTAATTCACTGTCTCAGTTCATTCACTCCCTCATTCACCATTCTTGTACACACATACACGCGCACACACACACACACACACACACACACATCTCAGTAATAGCTGTGACTTGCTGGAGCAGTGTGGCTGCTGCCTTGATGGCCACTGAGGGAATGGATGTCTCAGGAAGGGAGATGGTGGTAGAGAGAGGAGTCTGCAGTTTCCTGGAAACCAGACTGGTGGGAAGGCAGGGTCCTAAGAAGCTAGATTAAGGCTCTTCAGCACTGACCGCATGCCAAGAGCTGTAAATCCATCAGATGTGACCCTGGTATTTGAACAAAAAATGATAATGCTTTAGATATATCATCTCCAGAGAGATTAACTTGTCCAGGGCAAATGAGAAATGTTGGACTGGACCCTGGAACAAAAACCGGGGTTGGGGGCATTAGTGGAAAAACTAAGGAAATGTGAATAATATCTTGCATTAAATTAATAGCACTGTGCTAATGTTGATTTCTTAGTTTTGATACATGCAGTGTGGTTATATAAGATGCCCATATTAAGGGAAGCTGGGGGAGGGATATACAGGACATTTCTGTACTGTCTTTGAAACTCTGTTCTCATTTCATAGCAGTAAGTGACAGCCAGGCCTCAAACTCAGGCTGGCTTGACTCCTAAGTCAATGTGCTTAGCCTCCACTGGTGGTCTAGGAACTCCCTTGGCTGGGGCCAAGGAGAAGAGGAGGCTAGGAAGGAACAAGGCCAAGTATTACAGGAGGAGAACGGGTTGGGATAAGGGATCTAAATCTCAACACTTAAGGGATTCAGGGGAGACTTTTCTTATCTGCATTGATTCTGATTCCAGACGCATCTGGCAAAGTTATCCCCAGTTCATAACAAGCCCTGAGTCCAGCAGGTAGACTGACCTGGGTGGCCCACTGAACCACACTGGCATCTGGGGGTGCTGTGGAGCCTGGGTCCACTCCTAAGGGTGGAGGCTGGCCGAAGCCGAGTGAGGGTCAGCACCCAGCCCAGTGGACTAGTGACCAGAAGGACAGGAAATGGGACAGGTGATCAGGCACAAGGATCGGGTCAGCACGGGATGGGGCCAGGCATGCCTGTTTACCTTTGGCAGGATGCAGCAACGGGGGAGAGGACCAGTTCTAGAACAAGACCAGCTCAGGAGATCACCACCACAGCGAGCTGTGGAGACCCCTCACGGGCCTTGACAAAGCCACTCCCTTACACCACAGAGTAGGAGGAGTGGCCCCAGATCTTTCTGACCATGCCCCTGCCTCTTTCAACCGCAGTGGGCATCTTTTGTTTTGTCTGCTGGCACCCCTCCCTCCTTTCAAGCACATCCCCTCTTGGGGAAGACTGCCCCCCAGATCAGTAGTGGGTTCCAGCAGGGCCCATGCCCTTGGCCCCAGGAGTGGGCGCACCCCCCAGCTAGACTGATCAGAGGCTTCCAGTGAGCTCTTTCTAACTGGAACCAAGGGAAGAGATCTCTGTCTTCTCCCTGGAGGTGAAGATGAAAAGGTGACTCAGGGAGCTAGAAGGGGTGGCCATAGTTCCAACCTTGAGCAGCTGCCATCTGCAGAGAGAGGGTGGAGCACAGCACAGACAGGACACAGAGGGAGGGGCCTGTGGCATTTGAGTCCCCGGGTCTAGTCATCCCTGGGGCCAGCTACGGTTTGGCTACAGCAGCCAATAATGTCTTCTTCACCTGGATTTGATCTGGATTTCTGCCACTTGAAACCACAAGTGTAAACCATTAACTTAGACGTGATGGGGGTGAATGATATAAGAAGGCAGGAACTCCCCTCCCCCTTTTTTCAATTCTTACTTCCCATCTCCTTCCTCTCCGCTCTACTTGTGTTTGCTCCAGCAGAGTAATGGCTGGGTCTCCGGTGTGTGTTTCACACTGTATGTACGGACACTGGGACATCGTGGCCCTCAATAACAGCCAATGCTTTTTGAGAACTCGCTGTGTGCCATGCCTTGTACAGAGAGCTCTGAAACCCATTATCTCACGTAAACCTCCTAGAGTTCTAAGAGGTGGGTGCAGTTGTTAGCCTTATTAAATAGATGGGGAAGCTGAGTCCCAAAGCAGGTCAATTATTTGGCCAGAGTTAGACAGCTGGGAAGTGTAGAGTGAAGACTTGAACCCAGGCAGGTGCCGTCCAGGACCCACATGCTTAATCTCTACCCAACACTGCTCTGTATTCAGTAAACGTTAGTCCCTTTGCCCACGAGTCTCCCTTGCTGTACCAAGATAGGACATGACCAAGAATTGTGGCTGCTGTGTCTTGAAGTCTTAGCAGGAGTTTATTTATTTATTTGTTTTCATGGAGGTACTGGGGCTTGGGTGGGGGAGGTAATTAGGGTTCTTGATTTTCATGGAGGTGCTGGGAATTGAACCCAGGACCTCGTGCATGCAAAGCATGAGCTTTACCACTTGACCTATACCCTCCCCCCCAGCAGGAGTTTGTGAGCACCACTGCATCACCTTGAATCGTCACAGTCGCACTGAGATGCACACTGGGAAAAGAAGGGCTCAGGGGGGTAAAGCGACCTCCCCGAGGTCACGTAGCCAATGGATTTGGAGGCAGGACCAGAATCCAGCTGCATCTGACTTTAGGACGGCTTCCTGCCTGACCTCAGTGTCCCTGACCCCCGAGACTTTTGAGCCTATCCATTCTCCAGCCTCCTGGGAGGCTCACTCCCTCAGCCAGGGCTTCAGAGCTGCCCAGCTGCCAGGCAGGGCTGGCCAGCTGCCTCCTGGAGGAGGAGAGAGAGTGTTGAGGAGGCTCCAACTCAGAATGGCAGTCGAGTGGCAGGCAAAGGCTGGCGTGGGAGGCTTCTCAATAAGCCATCTGCAAACATTTCCTCTCGAGAAGTATTATCCAAATGTAATCCCCAGAGGACTCTGCAAGGCATACACTGCCACCCTCCCTGGAATAGAGGCAGGTCCCTTTTCTGAGTCAGGTTTGTGGTGACAGGCAGAAGCTGGCCACGGCCGAGTAAGCCGGAGCTGGTGGAGGCCAGGCTGCAGCTGCCCGAGGGAGAGAGGGAAGGTGGCCGCCAGGAGCATCTGCTATGCTGGGTACCCCAGAGTGCCCTGCCCCTTCGCCCCTGCACTGTCCTGTCGCCAGAGTGGATGCAGACATCCTTATGTCCCCAGGGAGATGAGGCCAGGCTGTTCTCGGGTCTGCTTAATCCCTGTGTGCTCTGGAGGGTAGGGCTCAAGGAATTGATAAGATCGCATTTCCTCCCTTCTCAAACCTGAACATGGGAGTAAGATCGTTTACATCTATAGTGACACCTACTGTGTGTCAGGTAGAGTCCTGGACACATTATGTGCAAAAGCACAGGAATCCCATTTCACAGATGAAGAAACTGAGGCTCAGAGAACTTAAAGCACATGCCCACATTTCACAGCTAGTTAATAGTGGAGCCCAGATTCAAATACAGGGCTGTCTGTTTCCACAGAACCGGCCTTTAACCCTTGACCTTATTAAGCCTATTGCTTCTGTGTAGGGGAACAAGACAGGTGATGAACTAGACAGGTGTGTCTCCATTAGGCAGAGACTGGAGCCAGGAAAGGGAGAGGGTCCAGGTAGAGCATGAGTGAGCCTTGGTCACCAGGTTCCTAAGACCCGCACCCTAATACTGGGCCAAGCCTGATGGGGTAGACTTTAATATCTTCGGGCGTGGAGACCATCAGGTCTCTAGGTTGCATCTCAGGTCTAATCTGTAACAACAGAGACTCAGGCTGAGGGCAAGGAACAGCCAGCTGAGGGCCCAGCAGCTGGTCAGGGCCTGGACTGCTCTTAGATTCTGTCCCAGTCTGACTGGAACAGGATCCAGAGGAGGACGAATGCATGAGGTGCAGGACATCTTATAAGAGTGATGGTTGGGGGCAGCAGCAGAGGTGGAAGAGATGATGCTGGGACACCGTTTTCCCAGATCTCCTCCGGGAGAGCCAGGCCTTCTTCTGGACAACATGAGTGCACAGTCCCGTCAGCTGATTGGCTCAGCTTGGGTTACGTGGCCGCCCCAATCCAATCAGCTGTGGCCTAGGGTCACATGGCTGCCCCTTTCAGGAACCGTGAGTTGAGGGAGGGAGACTGATCTTCAAAGCCATCTAACACTCAGAAAAGAGTACAACCACCTGACTTAGACCTGGAGACAGAAAAGGAGAGAGTTGGGCATCCTCTGAAGGGTTGTTGGGGACCCGCCACAAGCCCCCTGGCCCAGAGCTTGGCCCCCAGCACCAGTTCCCATCTCCAGACCCAACCCCATTCTGTTCACTGTAGCATCATGGGCACCACCTCTCCACAGAGTCAGGAAACGCCTCACCCAGCAGCCCTGCCCACTAAGCAGGGGATGGAAGGAACTGACACCCCACGCCACTCCCCAGACCTTCTCAGTGTGCCCCCCCAATGCACAGCCCCAGGACATCATGACGACACTGTCATCCCAACAGCAGACACAGCCAGGAGCCCTGTCCCTCAGCACTCCCAGGCTCAGGCACTCGCCCTCCAGGGAGCAGTGCATCTGGAAGAAAAGCATTTACCTGGTGTAGGTTGTGTGGGTTCCCTGGAGCTCACAATTAGCTGAGCAGGGAGGAGCCCTAACAATTTGTAGAGTTTATTGAGTTGCTTCTGGGGAAGAAGGAACATTTACCCATGTTGATTACCAGACTCCACTGTTACTGCTCTGGGGATACGTCATCATGAGAAGAGTTTCCCAAAAAGGGACCAGCAGCTGCCAAGAAAATGGGGATCGAGGGCTGAGGGACCAAGGGGGTGGGGCAGCCTGTCTTCACGGGAGATCAAGATGAACCCCAGCGTGGCCTCCGAGCTCCTCCCTGCTGTCCTCAGGCTTCCCAGCTTACCTGTCTTTTCCTCTGCTTTCCCCACACATGCCCTCCAGTTCCTCCAGCAGGACCCCATTCATTCCTTCATTTACTCAAACGTCCCTTCTTTCCGTGAACAGTATTTTCTGAGCCCTTCTCCTCTATCCAGCACTCACAAGGTACTGGAGAAAGAACTGAACAAGGAAGAAACCACTCCTGTCTTCAGGGAGCTCAGTTTGATGGGGAAGCAGACCCCTGAGGATGCTTAATGAGACAAACACTGTGGTGGAGAAAGTGCTAGGACTCTTTGCAAGAGAGGATGAGGTACCAGGAAGAAGCCCGCCAGCCTTCCTGGAGCCAGTGGCCATGAGATAACACTGATGGATGAACAGGAAGTAGCTAGAAAAAGGGTGGGGGTGGGTTAACGTGGACAGGGAAAGTGTGGCCAGCAGGTGAGTTCTTGATCTTTGGAAACATTCAGAACAGGTCTTGGCTGACCATTTGTCAAGGATGCAGGAGCTGGGATTCATATGTAGCTGGGCAGCAGAAGGCCCTTGAAATTCTCAAATAAGATGTTAAAACCAGCAGGTTCCCACTCCTGACAGCAAAGGGGAGCTCATTAGAAGAGATGCCCTGCTCTTGAAAGCAAGAGACTGCCATTTGCTGGTTTGTGCATTCATTTTCCCCTTCATTCATTCATTACATGTGTAATAAAAGTGCTTTCACCATCTCTACTCAAGCAGCGCCCTGGAGTGGCTGGCACTCCCAGCCTTGATAGACCTTCCTTTCCAATGCCCGGTGGCACTCGGAGCACCTGGCTGCCTGCGGGCTGTCTCCCACCCCGACCCTCAACGCCCATGCACTTCGGAGCCCCCACCAGCTGAGCCCTGCACTTTCTGAGAATCAGATGGGTTGGCTGCCAACTCTCTCGGTGCCAGTCATACTTGTTATTGTAATTATGGGATTTAAATTAAACATCACATAAACTGATGAAATATGAGTGTGAAAGGAAGTATAGTTGCATCTGTGGAAACTAAATTGAATGCTTTGGCCTGATTCCACGAAGGAGAATCTCTAAAAAGAATTGCTTCCTAAATATTAGGTGCGAGTGAGTGAGAGAACGGCTCCCCACTGAGCCAGGTCCAGCGGGGACAGGGACCAGGTCTGTCTCATCCACAGCTGCATCCTCAGTGCCTAGTACAATGCCTGGCCCATCACGGGTGCTCCGCAAATATTTGTTGACTGGATGAGCGGTGGCAAAATTGGAACTGGTGAGCCATGCATTATGGGTGTCGTTTATGTAAGATAGACAATACAGAAAAGAAACCACGGTCAAGGGAAAGACCTGACTCCTGCATGAATGGACTGGCAGACAAATGTACCTTTAAGTACTGTTACATTACAGTGAAATGTTTAAGCTGTGTATGTATTCTTTTACTAATCCCTACTTAGAAGTTGTGGTTTTTTTTCTTACCATCTGTGTCATCTACAAGGCTTCTATGGTCGGCGTCAGTCAACTCTGTAAAGGGCGAGATAAATATTTTTGGCTTTGCAGGTGATAGTTCCTGTCACAACCACTCAGCTCTGCCTTGTAGCACGAAAGCAGACGCTATGTAAATGAAGGAGCGTGGCTGTGACCCCAGCAAGACTTTACTGACAAAAGCAGACAGCAAGCTGTCATTTGCCAACCCCTGTTCTCTGGAACTGATCTGTTCTGTGTGCCAGGCACTGTGCTACGTGGCTGGACACATTGAGCCAAACAAAATTCTGTCCCTGTGCTTATGGAGTTTGCCTTCAAGTCAGGGAGGTGGTTGTTGAGTCAAAAGATGATTGCAGTTTGTCAGGCGCAGTGCAAAGGTGGGGCGTGTCCATGGTGCAAAGGGAACACCACGGTGGTGGAGGGAACTGCTCCTCCCCTAGGGGCAGGGAGAGGGAAAGGTGGAAAAAAGGAGGCATGGGATTAGGTTTATGGGATCAGTGATATTTTCCCAGGTAGTCAGGTGGGGTAGCAGGGAAGGGCATTCCAGGTAGAGGGAATAGCATATGCAAAGGCATGGAAACATGAAAGTACCTGGAGCTCAAAGTGGGTATCGCTGGAGAGGGAAGACAGTAAAAGGCTTAGTCTTGATCCTGGAGCCAGTGGACCTTTGCTGCTGGGTTTCCAGCAAAGCAGCAACTTGAGCAAATACTTCCCCGACACCTTCACAGAGTCTGGAAAACGGATAGGGGCAGAGGGCAGATCAGAAGCCTGTCTCTCTAGTGCAGGTGAGGAGTGATGCGGTCATGGGGTGGAGAAGACTTGATCACAGTTGGCCACGGGAGTGAAGGAGGGAAGGAATGAAGGATGATGTCTGGGTTGGGTGACTGGGAGGAGGGGGCAGGTCATGGGGAGAGAGAACACTGAGGAGCAGGAACGCTGCGGGGAAGCTTTGGTTTGCTCAGAGCACAGTAAACAACCCCTAAAACATACAGTTAGACAGCCAGGAGTTGAATCTTTTTTTTTTTAATTGTCGTTTTGTTGATTAACAATGTTGTATTAGTTTCTGGTGTACAGCATAGTGATACAGTTATATATATACACACACACAGACACACACAAATTCATTTTAATTATAGATTATTACAAGATATTGAATGGAGTTCCCTGTGCTATGCAGTAGGTCCTTGTTGAATCTTTATAGGATGGCTAGGGCCTCTCAGAACTGCCTCGACACCCCGGGTGAGCAGGCACTGCTGGGAACCAGAGCCTTGGGACGCCAAGGGGCCTCTTTCCAGAGATAAGTCTAGAGGCTGGGGACTAGCAGCCTACAGCCAAAGGAAACTTGCAATGATGCCAGGCCTTCACCCACTTCCTGGAAAATACATAACATCATGGGTTTGTCTTGGACAAAGGGTTTTTCTCAACGTAGCAAGAGTCCTAGTCATTTGACTAAAGAAAAACTGATATGGAAGTCATTTGTGTTGAGACTGGATGTCGGGGCTGAGTCAATGAAGTCTCACTTCAGGGATGAGAGGGAGCTTGAGCGGGGGAACAGGAGTCAGCCTCCAACAGGGGCCTGGGTACCCTTAGCCGCCGCCACCAAGACGTTTCCAGAAGGGTTTCCCTAGTTGCAGCACAGCATCCTCCCCATCCCCTGGGGAGAAGAGCAGATGGCAGGAGGGAAGGGTAGAGGGCTTGGGAGTGGGGTGGCAAGCATCTCCTATATGTCATATTCTCCCCCGGGTAGCCTATGGGTGGAGGGGTGATTTATGCTTAGCCCTGAAAGATTCTTCAAGCCTGAATCAGATCTAGGCTGTGCACGTAGCTTGGTTAATAGATCAAGCCCACAGAAGGTGCACTGGAAACACAGAAGCCAGAGGCTATTGACTGAGGAGTGGAGATTGCACAGAGGAGACGTAGATGCTGTACCTTGTAGATGATAGGCTTTGCAGGAACTTCCCACGTCTGGGGAAGCACAGTGGGAGTGGTACCCACTGGCAATCACAGTGCCTTATACACAAGATGTGCTTGGTGAGTGAATGAATGAACATTCCCCCGAGGATGCCCATTTTAGGGAATGCTGAGATTCAAACGAAGATCTCCCAGTGTTCCTCGCTCTCAGTTTAAAATTAGACAGCATTTCTTTGCAGAGTCACTGTTGTCATCTTGTGGGGGCGTCTCTCAGCACCTCAGCACCCCAGCTATATGAGAAGCTTCTTAAGAAGGAATGCTTTCCACACAGTCTGCTCTGATCTCCTATTACCGAAAGCAGAGCTTAGAGCTTTCTGCAGAGGAACTCAAGACTACTTTTTCCATAATCAACTACATGCATTTAAAGGAGTGATTTTTTTTTCAATTCTCCCTAAGCCAGATTCCATTAATGAAGCCCCATTTAACAGAAGTCAATTTACCAAAAAGAAAAAAAAATGAGCGTAATTGCTTAAATACATTTTATGTTGTACTGCAGTAGCAATTTCCTGGGCGAACTTGGAATTCCCTAGGCCCCTCGTAATGAAGTTAATGTGGACAGAAAGGTTTGAAGGGGAGAATCTCTCTTTGTGTTTCTCTCCTTTAATTATGATTCTAACAGGGAGCAAAATTAAAGAGGATCCTGGAGGGAGGAGGGAGGGAAAGAAAAGGAACAGAATGGGATTCAGCCTAAACTGTCCCACTGCCTTCCTACCCTGAGTACATAGGCTCTAAATGGAATGGTTTGGGTTTGAATCCCATTTCTACCACTTAATTCCTGTGTGGCCTTGTACAAGTTTCTTACCCTCTCTGTGCAGCCAAGTGGCGCCATGGCATAAAGAGCAGCAAGGGCAAAGGCAGAGAAAAACAAAAAAGCACTGTGTGTTCAGGTTCATGCAAAGTCTTCTTTTGACTGGAGAATGGGGTGTGTGTGTCCGTGTTTGGGGGGTGGGGGGTGACGTGCTCTAAGAGGGAAGGCAGGCAAGAGTAAGACCAGAAAGGTGACATTTGATCAAAGGCTTTGAGGCAGTGAGAGGGTGAGCCAGATGAAGATCTGGGAGAAGAGCCAGCCAGCTGGCAGAGGGACCGTCAAGTGCAAAGGCCCTGGGGCAGGAGCGGGCCTGGCCAGTTTTGAACAGTCTGGAGACCCATGTGACTGGAGCATACAGAATAAGTAGAGGAGGAGACAGGAGAGGTGAAGACGCACTGGCTTTTCTAAGGCCTATTGGCCCTGATGAGGTCTTTTACTCTAAGAATTGAAGCCATTGAAGGTTTGTTTTGAATTAACTCTATTAGGATACAATTCACATAAAATAAAATGACCCATTTAAAATGTACTGTTCTTGGGGCTTTGACAAATGTGTTCATGCCGTATAACCCGCATCTCATTCAAGATGCAGAGCACTTCCATCACCCCAGCTGGCTCCCCTGTACTCCTTCCCAGGCAGCCCCACCTGTACCCCTTAGCCCGGCGCTGCCAGCACTGCTGTGCTTTCTCTCCCTGTAGGTTAGTCTTCTCCAGAGTTTCGCATACACGGAATCACACAGTACACAGTTTCATCACTCAGCAGCATGCTCTGATTGTCATTCACGTTGTTGTGTGTATCAAGAGTTTGTCCTCCTCATTGGAGAGTTTTGAGTGAGGCATGACACCATTGCAGTGGCAGAGTTTGATGGGATGATTCCACACGGAAGCCTCTAATTCCCTGATCGATGCCAAGACAAACTCTCGAATTTCTGATTTATGTCCAAGGAAGCAGGAGGAGGGCAGAGCGAAGAAGCATGGGCAGCACAGAGCCATGAGAGTTTAAGCCTTGGGAATGAACCATTCACAGGATTCCTAGGAGCGGGGGAAGGTGTGGGAGCACTGGGAGGCAGGCAGCGACCCTTCGTTCCCCCAGCCTGTACATGTGCAGGTGGGAGTTAGAGCAGATCCCAGGGCTGGAGAAACCTCACTGACTAACTGACTTCCAGTTACAACCTGGATCATTACTCTCTTCCCGCTCTTGGGATCCCAGCACCCTCCCCTCATTCTATTTTGCAATAAACAGCTTTTGGTTCTGAATTATTCTGGGAACTTCTCCCCATTTCTACTGCCCTTATGTAAATAGCCTCCAAGCTTTGTCACTGAGATAGAATTGAATTTGGCCTGGGGGAAAGAAAACCCACAGTACTGTTTGTGGCTCCTTAGAAAACTAAAATGACTCAGTCTGTAATAAACTATTTTAAATGGGATCTGGTGAAATACAGTAATTGGTTTCTGTAATAGCTCTTACCATAGAAATATGGGTGGATATTCCTGGAGTTTGGTACGTGTCAGCATTTTCATTATAATAAAAACTCAAATTTGCAGGGTGTGAAGTTCCTTGGTCTGATACACATTTATGGAGACCCACCAGGCTGAATCTCTTCCGTTTGCAACTCCAGATCATCCCCCCACCTTCTCCACCCTGTTCCTGGGTTAGGAGGAGTTACTGTGAGACTGCATCAGTACACTCCCTTGCCCTCTGGCTTCCAATCGGGCTAGATCAATAGAAGCATCAGCAGTAGGTTGGAGGAGGGGAGGGAGGAGAATGAGTAGCTGGTTTTCATTCTTTGCTCACCCTGGCTGTAAGCCCAAATGACTACAGATCTGGGTCCTTCATGGTGGCCCTTTCTTCGTAGTCCTTCCCTTCAAGGATAACCATTTCCTCTCCAAGCCTCTGAATAGTCACCAGCCCCTGTGTTAACAGCCTCGGGATACTGCTCCATCCCTGGTGGTAAAGAGTCCACTCATTCAACTGGAATTGTTCTCAGATGACTGTGCCGCCTGTTTTCTGCTGGAATCCTGACACACCCGCTTCGTATCAAGCAGTGTTGTTAGATGCTTGGTACAAAGATGAAGAATAGAAACGATGAAGGATAGAATAGCAGCTGCCACTTACCAAGAGCTTGCTACTGGCCAGAGACCGAGCCGACGTCTTTTTGGTGAATTATCTCATTCAATCCTCGCGACCCTTTGAGGGAGAGGTTTGTCATTATCCTCATTTTACAGATAAACTCACAGAGAGCTTAGGTAATTTTCATGAGATAACACAGCCGATCCCTCTAGAGCCTGAGTGCCCCCACCACCAGGCTGCACCTCCATCCTCTCTGAGGCCTTTATCCTAGGGAGACGCACACCTGGATAAATACATTACAATCTGAATAACACGCTGTGGTATCACAGAGGGAAAGGAAAATAATATTTATTGAACTAATACATATCAAATACTAGGTTCTTTGCTCGTGAGGCCTCACATTTACTCCCACAAACTCTCCAGGTTGGGGTTATCATTCTCTTCTTCAGAAAGATCAAGTAAGTGGTCGCAGGTCACACTGGTCGTAAGTGGTAGAGCCTGGATCTGAACCTACATCTGTGGGGCTTCAGGGCTGAGGAGAGTAGGAAAGACCCTCCTAGGGATGTGGTATTTGAGGGTGTCCCGAAGGCATCTCCGGTGACATGGCAGGTGCAGGAGAGAGGGCTACGCGTGGGTGTATTCCAGGCAGAAAAGCGCAGGCATAGAAAAGAAGAAAGCTTGGAATGCTTCGATGGAAGTAAGGTGTCCAGGCGGGGTGGGAGCAGAGGAGTGAGGAGTGACGGTGTCAAAGGGAGACATCAGGTGGTTTTGTACCTGATTCAGACGCAGGGAGGAGGAGCAGGAAGACACTGGCTGTCATCAAGCTGGGGGCTGTGGGGTAGAAGAGAGGAGGTAGAGGGGCTCCTGGGGTGCAGGGGAAGGAACAGAGCAAGCAGGGGCCTCGGGGCTTAGCCCAAGTATGGCGGAGGGGGCCAGGATGGAAAGTTTGGAAGATCAGTCTTGTGTGGGCACTAGGGAGCCACAGAAGGTTCTTGAGCTCTGAGCAGCTCTAGGAGGAGCGATCTGATTGATCTGAAAGCTGGCTTGGGACAGCATCTGGTCAGGAGGCCGGGGCAGTGATTGGCGACAGTGGGAGATGTCCTGTGCCCCAACCACTGCACCGGGCTGGCTGGAACCCAGAGGAGGCTAATCTAAGGGAGGCAAGGCGAGCCCAGCAGGGACAGAGAGGCCTCCTGGGGAGACAGCAGGTATAGGGGCAGGGGCCAGAGGAGACCAAACGGGCTCTCACAGCTGTGAAGGGCTGCACTGCCTGTAGCAACTGCCCAAGCCCTTTCTCCTGACACCTTGGAGGCCCTGGGGAGCTTGCCCTGGGGTAGCAGAGCCTCTGCCCAGAAGTGGGGGCTGAGCCTCTGCTGGAGAGCTGGGGACTGGTCCTTTGAGGGGAGGCCTGGATCTCTGCTAGGGGCGGGTATGTGGACATCCCTGGGGGTGGGTGGGCCTCCGTTGGGAGGCTGGACTGCTCTCCTTGGTGGGGGGGGGGTGCTAGACATCAGCTGGAGGGGGATGGGCCTCCACTCTGGGCCCAAAGGTCCGCCCCCTCCTCTCAGCATCTCAGAGAAACCCAGTGGTGGGAAGAGCCCTGGGAGGAGGCTCAAGCCCGCTCAGGCCCCAGGCTACCAGACACAGCTGGTGCAGCACAGCCCATTCCTCCTGCCAAGCCTTGGCAGTGGGGGGCCCCCCGGGGGTGCCCCAGTCCTCACCAGCTGCAGTCCCTGACCCTGCTCACTTCCTGCCCCCACAGGTTCACTGGAGCCAGCCTCCCGGCCCCTGTCATCAGCAGCAAGAACTGGCTGCGGCTGCACTTCACGTCGGATGGCAACCACCGGCAGCGCGGCTTCAGCGCCCAGTATCAAGGTAGGCGGTGCCCGGCTCCTTTGCCTCCTCGCGGGGGAGGGCAGAGATGACCCCCGGGGCCCATCCTGTCCCCACATTGGGTCCCGTGTGGCTTCAGAGAGTACCTGCCTCTGCTGTCCTGCTCTTATTTGCCAACCCCGAGTTCTGCACATCTGCCATTGTGGTCTTTGCCCCAGGAAGTGACACTCCTCGAATTGTGTAGAATGGTGTGTCCCCAGCTGAAGCTCTTCAGGCCAGGCTTATTGTAATAGTTTATACTGAGTGTCTTCCGAGAGCGCTGTGCTGGGCACTCGGTCAGCATTGTCTCATTTAATCGTCATCATTACCCTGTGAAGTAAGTACTATCACCATCCCCATTTGACAGACAAGGAAGCTGAGGCCCAGAGAAACTGAGCCAGTTTCCCAAGGCCATCTGAACTCCTGCCTTTTGAACCCAGAATCCTCCTTCTTAACCACCCTGGTAGAAGGTGGGAGAGTGCCCACATTTCAACTCTGATTCATTTCATGCAGAACACGGATGTGTGACAGACACAGGCAGACCAGCTTTAGGGAGCTCTCCAGCTTAGATGCTCGAATCTGTGAAGAGCTGTCTGGTGGCAAGAGATCAGACCGAGAATGGCAGGTGGAAACTGCACGTAAGCAGATTTCTGCTCCGATCATGAAAAATTGCCCAACCCCAAAGAGCTGCCCATAAAAAGGCATGGTTACCCATGAAGGAGGGAGCTCCTCAGGACTGCAGGAGATCCCTAAATCCAACGGATAGGTGGGGGTAGGCAACGAAACTCCTTTTCAACCTTGAGTTTGTTCAAAGGGCACAAAATTTATAAACACCAAGGGTCGGCTTCATAACTTGCTCATTAAGCCTTTAACTAACACCAATTACAAACTGAGGTTGGTTCTAATTGATTCGACGGTGAACTTGTATTGCCTGCCTATTAAGTAGACGGCTCTGTATGAGGCCCTGGGGAGTAAAAAGAGGAGGGGGCTGTGTTGTGAGTGACAGAGTGGGGTCAACCGGCGTGCGCAGGACTCAGGCCAGAGAGATGAGTGAACTCTGATCACTGCCTCGCCGCCGAAGGTGTGCGTGGGGCGGGGTGGGGCACTGGCTCCCAGTGGAGGAGATCTTGGCAGCTGGTCCCTCCGAGCCCCACCTCGGAGGCTCCCAGGCTCAGGCTGGGACAGCGCAGCACACAGCCCGCCCTGGAGGTGACACAGGCAGAGCGGGGGCCTCGCCTCCACCACGAGGCCCCCAGGGCCAGGCTTTCGGGAGGGAAACTGGGCTAAAAGCAGCACTGGAAGCAGAAGCATTACTTTAAAAATCTGAATCTTTTATGAGTAGCCTCATTGCCTTGGCCTTAGGTAAGCAGGGCACCCTGGAAAAAATGCAAAAAATAAACAGGGAACCCACCCGGTCTGATGAACTCCACAAAGCCTCACTCCAAAAACTTTCCTGCAGACATTTTTCTTCCTCTGACGTCGGGCCTGAAGCACCTGTCTGGATCTTTCTGTCGTGTTTTCCAAAATGGAAAGGCAGAGATGCGTGTTATCATTTCATCAGAGTGAACAGGTGCTGACTGTTTCTAGTATTTCAGGCTCTTAAAGGCCCGTTTGTCGTGGTCACAAGTTAAGGCTTGCTGCCAGACAGCAGGCAGTGAGAGCTTGAGCCGGTGGCCTCTGGAAGGTCGGGGCACACATGCACTGCCTACCTCCTGTGTGCCAGCCCTGCACGAGGTGCTGTCCACGTGTTCCCCATCTGACCCTCCCCGCAGCGCAGTGGCAAGTGTGTTTTTAATTCCCCCTGTTTCAGTTGTGGAAGCTGAGGCTCAGAGATGCTGTGTAACTTCCCCGATACACACAGATCACACAGCCTGTAAGTGGTGAAGCTGGAATTCATCCACAGGCCACGTGAATTTTTCTACAGTGTCCCAGGGCCTTCTCATATGGTGCTCCGGGGGCCTGAGTTTTCCTATTTGATTGGTAGCTTTTAAACTTTATTTTGTTAATCTCACCCCACCATGGAAAGATACACTTTCCATCACAACCCAGTACACACACCCATATCTATAGAAGAAAGAGGAAAATGTCACACAGTGGTATTTACCCTTATGAAGTGTGATGCACCTGGAAAATTTCTTTTCCAGTTTTTAATGTTAGTTGCAACCTCTCAGTCAATTCCACAAGTCTGTAGCAGGGCCCAGCCCACAATCTGAAAACCTGTGTTAGTTATGAACTTTCTTATCCTCTCTCGGTCTCCCTCAACACAGCCCAGAGCAGGAATTGCACATTCGTGTGTGCCCAGGTTTAAGGAGGGCCCTGTGGGTTTCGAGAGCTGGACCTTTATTACTTCATTCAGTCCTAAAAGCAACCGTGTGAAGCAGGTTGAACCGTATGAGCCCAGTTTTACAGGTGAGGAATGGGAGCTGCAGAGAGGCGAAGCTGGCTCACGGTCTCGTGTGTAGAATGATGGAGCCAGGCTTTGAACCGCAGTGGTGTTCGTACAGATCTGGGATGCTAGTAGACTGAGCTGTGTGCTGGTTGTGTTAACACATGATTCTCCCCTGGGAACTTTCTTTTTCCATGTTTTCCAGACTGAGTGTACACACTGCAAGGGTCTACAGTAATCATTTGGAAACTCAATTGGTAACCTCCCCACCATTGACAGTGTGGCCTGGATGACTCTCTGCCGGGGGAGGGGGGCTGCCCTGTGCATTGCAGGATGTTTAGCTGCATCCCTGGCCTCTACCTGCCGGATGCTTGATGCTAGATGCCAGTCACACCCCCCACAAATGCAGTCATGACAACCAAAAAGTCTACAAACTTTGCCAAAAGTCCCTTGAATACAAAACCACCGCCTATTGAAAATCTTTGCTCTAAAGGAATGAAGACTTTGGAACCACTAGAGACCCATCTAAGTCTTGCTGCTTGCAAATTCAGTCCAAAAGTGTAGCAGAGAGAGGTTCGAGCAGGAGACAGGAGCATACCGCATGTCTCTAACTGAAGAAGGTTTTAGGGTGGGATTGAAAGAACCCACAGCGCAGGAGGAGGGGGACGGGGAATCAGTAACCAGATCTTACTCTTCTCTCTCCCTCACATCTGCTATGCCTCCCATCTGCCAACCCCACGGGAGACCAGGAACAAGGGAACAGAGGCCCTGCTCTGGCCTGCTCTGTGCCATGGGAGGCTGACCCATGTGACCAAGGGGCTCCCTTGTTCTCTAGCCATCCACGGAGGTCAGGCTCTGGGGGGACAGAGCAGGGCGGAGACGTTTGAAGAGTGGACCTGAGGGGTCATCAACACAGGATCAATGTCACCCGTGCTCAGCTTTGCGACATTAGAGCCTCAAAGGATGTGTGGCACTTTAGAGCCAGTAATTACCAACTCCTAATCGTATTGATGGGTGTTTTGTCCAGAGAAACAAACAAATAACCTACAACACAACCCATTTCATTCTTGTCTCAGTCCAATCAGAATTTAGGGCTGTTTATGGCCAGACACAATTTAAACTAATACCACGCAGTATCAAAGGATCTGAGTTCTAGTCTTGCTCTGCCCTGAGCTGGCTGTTGGAAGATGGGCAGTTGTATTTCATTTGACAAGCGTGTTCAGTGGGACAATACCATGTGACAGCACAGAAAGATGAACACGGCTAGGCTGGCCTCTGTTCTCAAGGAGAACAGGTTAAAGGGAGGAAGAGGCATGAATCTACAACCTCTCTGCCGCAGGAGGAGAGCTGTAGCTGAGGCCTGATGAAGGGTTCCAGGACTAGAGATAAAGGGGGGACCTAGTTTTGCTGGAGGCACTGAAGGAAAGCCAGAAAAAGGGTCAGTGACTTCAGTGTGGGTCTCAACAAGATGCCAGACAGACAGTGAGAAGCAGCACTCCAGACAGAATGAAGGCAAGAAGACATGCAAGTGCCAAGTCTAAGGAAACACAAATATCTACATAGCTTAGAGCACAGGTTGGCAGACTACAGCCTCCTCTGGTTCTGGGCAAGGAGCCCTCTCAGAGTGTTCATTGCTTTCCTGCTTTTGTTTGTTTGTTTTTAATCCTACAAGGAATGACAGTGAGAGGAGCCTTTCTTAAATGCCCCCAGTGGTCGATGATCACAGAGGGTGAGAGGCTTCTCTGGCAGGGAGGCCGGCACCCCTCACTACCGCCGCCCTCTCGTCTACAGAAGGAATCATATTAACCCCACAGGGCTATTGGAAAGTAGAGGAGATCCTGGCATGTGGCTGGCACTCAGGAAATGGAAACTTGAAGCCTCATACCCCATCCGTCACCTCGACTCCCTGTTACATGGGAAACCCCTGTGCAATGAGAGTGAGCTGGTCCCCTTTGCTGCCACTCTGACCTGATGATCATCCTCTACTGCCAGTCCCTCCCTTCAGCCAGCTCCTAGCCTGGCCCTGCTGTCCCCCTCACTGCCTCTCTTGTCAAGTCAATGCTGGTGACCAGGAGAGGGAAGACATTCCATCACGAAAGCCCCCTCTGCTTTCTAGAAGTCCTGTGCTGAGTCTCAGATGTCTGCCAAATAAACTTTTCCATTTGAGAACAATTTGTTTTTAGTGGGATGCTTAAGGCTTTTTATAGTAACAAGCTGAAGCTTCTGTTCTGCACGTGAACACACTGCATTCTTGTTTGTGACTGATCCACAGTCTCGGGCCAGGGCAGAAGTGCCTCAAGCATCCTGTGGTCCAGGCTCTGACTCTTTTGTCCTAGTCTTGTTGGCCCACTGAGCCTCCAGACCCCTACCAGCTTCATTTCCAGGTTTGGGCCTCTGGGGGCCTCAGCACAAATCTCAGGAGCCCAGGGCCAGGTACCCACAAAGCTAAGCTTCTGAGTTCAGCCAAGAGTGAGCGTGAGCTGAAAAGTGAGCTTGAACACAGGGTGTGGCACCCCTCACCTCACCAGGCTTCTAGGATCACCCGTTCCTTTTGCCAGAAATGAATGTGAAGCACGTACCCTCTAACCGTCACTCGTTCAGCCACTCAGTCAGCAAGCTGTTACCAGGAACCTCCCATGTGCTCGGCTCTGTGTCAGTCACAGGATGCAGACATTGGAGCTCAGGGGGCGGATGGCTAGAACAAGACACGATGTGGCAGTGTGATGGGGGTTTCAGCAGAGGTCCCAAGGAAGCCTTGAGAGGGTGATGACTTCTCCCTGAGAAGCAGAGGTGGCCACAGAGTGGAGGTGACCTCAGAGTGAGACCTTGACCAGCAAGAGGTAGCCAAGCAGAGAAGAGGAGAAAGGATGTTCCAGGGAGAGAGGACAGCATTGCAAAGGCCACTGAAACCAATAACCGATGGCCAGAGTGATTCCCTTAGACATCCTTCTTCCTGTCGTTTTCTCCAGCTGACTTTTTTTTTAAATTGAAGTATAGTCAGTTACAATGTGTCAATTTCTGGCGCGCAGCATAATGTCCTAGTTACACATCTATATACATATATTCGTTTTCATATCCAGCTGACTTCTGGGAAGTCGTTTGTGAAGACGGCTGCACAGTCCATTAATAACAGCAAAGCACTATTCTAGGAATTAGAACGTGTCACCCCCAACGCTGCCTCCCATCCAGCATGCCAAGGTCCTTCTCTGCTTTAGGAATTCCAGTGGCACGAGTTTGGCTGTGGTTAACCCACAGCTGTACCAGCACCTTTCAACAGAACCCTACTTACAACCTGAGTTGGGTTGATGCTTTCTTTTCCCACCATATTTTTAAAAATCACCCAGTGTGGTGCATAACTAGCTTCTGAGGAAATTTGCAAAAATTTCTCCACTGTCCATTATCCTTCAATACCTGTTTTCTGAGCAATGGTACTTGCCAGAACTCTGAGTGTTCTTTTAATTATTTCTGCACCAATTTTTTGCTCTTCGTTTAGCTGAAGCAGTGAATCCAAGCCTGGAGTGCGCCAAAGTAAAGCACACAGGTGATGCCTTTTTCAACAGCAGCTCTTGTAGTGTTCAGAGTGTCTGTGTCTATTTCTTTTAATTCTCTTCCACGTCACTTGCCCCAGCAAGCTTCAGCACAGTTACTCCGTCTGAAGTTTTGCCAGATGTTCGTTTAGTTTTCCTTTTTTGTGGTCACTAATAATAACATTCTAACTTTTTCTTGCAAGAATGTGGCATCATCATCAGTCACAATAACCTCTCCAACTTTTCCTAGGTCATAAAACAAAACACCTTCGAGATCGAGGGTCCAGCTCCCTTTTCCAAATCCTGAACCATTAGTAGCAGTGACTTTGCTGTGTTCTTTCCATGACACCAAAACCTGGAGCTTGGATTGCTATAACCCAAAAGCCAACTTTCATCCTATTTCTAAATGAGTGTACTGAGAGCATTTTCAGCAATTATAACCAAAGACTTTCACTGGGCATTGGCAATTTCAAGAGTGGGTACAAAGGACTGGACACTGGAAACCAACAGTGTCCTAAAATTCCCACTTCTAAACTTCTGTTGTGTAATTCAAGAAGGGAGATGTGTAATCTCAGTCAGCTTTTATGCCTTCAGTTTCCAAATCATCATTCAATATTTTCTTGCTCTGTATTGTAAGCACTGTATTGAACCTTTGTGATTATATCTGAAACAATGTTGCTGGTTTCTCTGTCTCTCTTTGTTGAAATTGTGGCAAATTGAGCAATCTCTTCAGGGTTGATCACAGGTTTAGGCTGCTTCCTTCGTTCTGCCATTACAGCATCAACATGCAACATCACACCCTTCCTGATTTCCACTGGATTAACACCTTTGCTAATCTTCTTGAATCCTTCCATGGCAATCAAGCATGCCAGTGGTGGTGCCACCCCAGCCTCTTCATTTGTGTATTGGCAGCATCCTGATCGAGTCTGGTGTGATAATTTCATATTTATCCTTTAAGTCAATTGACCTGGCAACGGATACCTCATCTTTTGTTACTTTGAAAGATCCCCAGCTCTGTTCTGTAATCACTGCCCTTCCCACTGTTCTTTTCCATAGTAAGGGCTTCCACATCTGCTGGAAAGTTTATATCTTAAGGCATTAGGTCTTAGGTATCCGCACGGAATTTTACATCTTTGGCATAAATCTCAGTGAGATGAGGAGCCAGCAGGCTAGACACTGGCTTTATCTAGCAAAGGACTGTGAGTCATGAAAGCATTTCTGCAGGGCTGGTGGCCAGGTGGCCAGGCAGGCTCTCAGTGACAAGGGAGGGGCAGGGTGCAGGATGCACACCCAAGTTTGCAAAGCAGAGATCAGATTTCGGTTTTTAAAAGATCACCATCTGCAACATTTTTTAAGGTGAGCCGGAGAGGGTAAATTGGTAAAGCAAAACCAAGCAAAAAAGGATGAGTTTAGGGCAGGAGTGGCTTAGAACATTGAAAGAAGGAAATACATTGGAGAAATTTGCGAAGGTTGAATGAACTGGATTTCGTGTAGGTGCAGGTGTCAGGAGAGAGGAAGGCTGGTCCAGCCAGCAAAACAGCCAAGTCGTGGGGAAAGGTGAGTGATCAAGCTGAGTGCAGGGGCTCACTGTTTCGGAAGGAAGTCTGAATCCTCTGGGATGAGAAGCTGTAGGCTCCATCCACTTCTTGATTCCCAGAGGCATGGAGACAGGTTAGGTTTCCCTCTCCTGTCTCTTCCACTAACAGATTCTTGTCTCCCACTAGCTTAGCCCGATAACTGATGCTGCTGACTAGAGAGGCATTTGTAGTGCCAGATTCTAGCTAAATGTGTACCATGTGTCCCGCTAACCTTTACAACAGTGGGGAAATGTCTTGTAATTAACCAGAATATAAAGGATGAATGGAGCAGCCTGGCAGTCTCCGATACTCATTATCATTCAGAGGAGATGAATGCACCTAAGAAGATTTCCATCAACCAGTTAAAGCCAGCACTCTTCTCTTGGGAGTCCTGACTTTGTTCACAAACAGTACAAATGCATGTTTAAGTGTGAGTTATATTTGTATGTGAGTGTTTGTAGCCACGCATACACAGGGGCACAAATGTACTCTTGTGGGTGTGCATGCTGCTTGTAGACATGGATTGCATGTCTGCGTGGATATGTAGTGTGCATATGTGTATCAAGGATGTGCGTTCAAGTGTAGCCAGGACCAAGGAACCAGCCCCTACCCCTTCCATTTTATCTCCACTGCATCCCAACTTACAGAATCCTTTATAGAGACCAGTGCTTCGGTGTCATATTACAGGTGCTACGCTAGTGGGCGCTCCACGAATGAATGTGCAGACAAGAACAAGTACGCCCAGGAATTCCCCAGGTCCTTGGTGTTTTGCCCTTCCTTCGTGATTAGGTCTGCCAGTGGTGCACCATGGAGACCAAGAGGGAAAAATACCTTTGTTCTCTGACCTTCGCGCCCAGGTCTGCCCTGGTCGGGCCAGCTACTTCTTCCATGAGCTCATTTCAAGGCTGACTTCCCAGGGTCACTCATCACGCACTTGGTCAGACTGTTAAAGAGACAAATCAGCTGGGTGTGATTCAGGACACGACTGCAGTCCCTGGGATTGCCCCCATCTGTGACCCCAGAGGTGGTAGAGATGGTTTCTGGGTGCTAACACCCCTGGTGGTGTGGATCTTAACAAGTGCATACCCGCCCTGAGCTGGAATGCTTTCTTAAACCCATTCATCAGTTCTGGTGACAAAGTGGGCCAGCTGTAGGCGCCACCTCCCCAGAGCCTGGGCCCGGGCCAGCGGGGCCTCAACATCTGTCTTTGAGAGATTGTGTTGTTGGTGTAAGGAGCCCTTGTTCACAGAGCTGTGGCCCCTGCGTTTCCCCAGCTAACAGGTAGGGCCCACAGACAACGCTAGTGACACAGCCCTGCAGACCCGGCTCAGAGGGGCAAATGGTCCCAAGGTTTGTGTGTAGGTTAAGGACCCCCTGCAGCTTTTCAGGTCTCTTCTCATCCAGTTCTTCCTGTCACCTTTACAAACCCCATCCTGTCGTGAGTAGCAGGACTCAGAAGAGGAAGAGCACAGGGAGTTCCTGTTGGGAGGTGTGGTGACGCCACCCCGTGACTCTGAAGCACTGATCTGTTGGGTTAGACAGTCCTTCTGGGAGAGGACCGCGGAGAGAGGGTGGACACAGACAATGGAACGATTCCCTCTGGGGCCTGGAGAGGGTGGGGAACCAGAGCCTCTTCGCCAAAGCAGCCTTGAGGAGAGAGGATGGGGGCTCCCTCTTAGCCACCCCAGCAGGTCCACCTGCATCTCGAAGTCCCCCTTCAGCAGCTGCAAGGAAGCCCAAGCAGCGTTTGCCCCTGGGGACAACACCCATGCGGCACTGGCTCCCTGTATATCCCCTCTTCTCCAGTGGACACTGGAAGCCGCAGCAACGGGGTTGGGAAGACTCTCACTTGCCTCCTCCTCCTTTGCTGGATGCCCCGATCCATCTCTGCACACCTGCCCCCAGATGGGCGGTGCTGGGTCGTAGAGACCCCTCCCGCCACCCCTGCCCAGGACTGGGACATCAGGGAGAAGAGCTTGCACGGTTCTCTCAGTGTGGGGACCTCTCCTGTTCCCTTAGGGATGTTGAATCCGAGGAATCTTTTCCCCCGCCGCACTGTTATTAGCTAGGCTTGAATAATGCATGTTTCCCTACTAATACTCTCTGTTTGATAATGGGTCCCCGTTAGTGCTCATTGGAAATTTTCCTGCTGGATACACATGGAGAGTAATGCATGTTTATAGAAAGGATTTGAATGCACATTGGGAAGTGGTGACTTTGTGATAGTAACTGAATTTTATCAGGCATTCAGCTGAGACAGCAGTTTGCTGGGGGACAAACCTGTGGGGAGCTTTTTGATATAGACAGAGCAGGGATGTGCAGGGGGCCCAGGGGACTGCTGGATGGGCCCCTTTGCACCCCTGATTGCTGTGGGCTTTAGTTTCAGGCTTGAGATGTTATCTCAAGTGCAGAGTGAATACCTGAGTTTTCAGGGGCTGAGTGGGGATGGGGCAGATGCTGGAGAAGGTTGACCACGCCCTTGGGGTTACTTTGGGGACGGGTCACAAGAGAAGATGCTGAGGTTCAGCCAAGAGCACAGTTGCCTCCTGCCTGTGTGACCTGCAGTAAATCACTTAAACCACTGTGAACCCTAGTTCTATTATCTCTCGAGTAGGACAGCAACTACTGCTCAAAGTTGTTGAACATGTAAGGACCAAACAAAATGATGACTGAGGGCCCACTATGTGCCAGGCGCTATCCTAGGTGTTGAGGGCACAGTGATGAACAAAAACAGACAAGAATCCCTGCCTTCAGGGGGCTTACATTGCAACGCGGGGTGACAGAAATCCCTAAGAAAACAATACGTATGCTGGAAAGTTAGGGACAGGAGGCAAGGGGATAGGGAGAGCTGGGGCTGGGGGCATAGTTTCAAGTGCAGGCGTCCGAGGAGGCCTCCACAAGGAAGTGGGGTTCGCACAAAGGCTTCAAGGGAAAAAAAAGGAGTGAGTCTTAATGCTGTCTGGGGAAGAACATTCCAGGGAACTGGCAGGGTGAGGCGAGAACCACACTGGTGTATTGTTGGAACATCGGAGGGGCCCCTGTGGCTGGAGAAGAGTGATTGAGGTCTAAGAGAGGGGCAAAGAGGGCACAGAGAGGGCAGATTGGTCCAGGCAGGCCATTTTAAAGATGTTAGCTTTCACTCTAGGAGAGCCGGGTTGCCCTTGAAGGGTTTTGAGCAGAGATGTAATTTGGTCTGACATCTGTTCTAACAGAATCCCTCCGGCTCTCGTGTTGAGGACATATTAGATGGGGGCAAGTGTGGAAGATGGAAGGCCATGGCCACAAGGGGGAATGTATCGGAGACTTGGGCCAGGGTGACAGATGTGGAAATTGCATTTGGGATATATTTGAAAGGGTTTGTGGATAGATCGTGTGTGAGTGTGAGACAGAGAGAAGGGTCAGTGATGCTGATTTAAATTAAGAACTTGTCAGGCCCTCAGCCCAGGGCCTGACACATGGAAGTGCTGGTCACAGTTGTTACACTGCTGGTACCAGTCTGAGTGAGGCCGAGTCATCCAGCACTGGGGCCTGGGACTGGACAGATAGACCAAGCCATCTAACCAGAGACAGGATGAAGCCCTTGGTGGCCAGCAGAATTCCTTGGGAAACAGGGATACTCAGACCCAAAGGAGGCTGATGGATTCTGAGGAATGGCCTTAGGAATTGTGGAGTTCTGGCTCTGCTGCCCTTTGTGGGCTATTTGGCTAAGTCCTGATAAGCTCTGGACTGGACTTAGTGTTGGGATCAAAACCCACTTCAGTCCATCAGGCACTACCAGAGCCAGGCACCCCAGTGACCTCCAGGACTCAGCTTCTGCTGTCCTCAATAGGTTGGCTGGTGTAGGCTGGGCTGGGCTGGGCTGATGGGCTCTGCTCATCCTCCTGGGACCAACCATATCTCCTCCCAGCGATGGCAGAGATTCGAGTGGGCAAGCCTCATCTGGCAGGTACTTTTCAAGCCTTTGGCTATGTCAAGGCCTCCAAAATTCTAATGCCCAAACCTAAAGTCAAGGGGAGAGGAAATACACTCCGCCTCTTTAATGGGAAGGACTACAAAGTCACATTGCAATGGGTGTGGATGCAGGGACGGTGACAACTTGGGGCCAGAATCCAATTGAACACACCTGGTCAAGGCTGAATCAGAAACTGGGCAGGACTGAATCTGCAGGGGAGCAGAACTGCAGAGGGTGGGCTCACTCCAAGTTTTGGGGGGGATGACCTTGGCTGCCTCCCCCAGAGGGCCAGCCTGGATAGCAGCTCCTACTCCATGTCTGAGACCCTGCTGCACTTGAACACTGCCCTCGATATATCCCTGCCCAGAGGAGCTTCGGGATTTGACCCACCGCAGAAAGTCCCAAGCCAAGAGAGGGATCGAGCTAGAGGGACCCGGCCCCAGCCCCAGACAATGCTTCAAACCGCTTTTCCTCTCACTTCTTTTCTAGTCAAGAAGCAAATCGAGTTGAAGTCTCGAGGTGTGAAGCTGATGCCCAGCAAAGATAACAGCCAGAAGACGTCTGTGTGTAAGTGTCCGCCCTGCCGGGCCTCTCGCTCGAGGTCAGACCCGCCGGCGCTGTGACCGCGGGAAGCCGGATGCCGCTGCGATGACTCCCCCTCCGCCCGCCCGGGTCTGCGTCTGCGCATGGGCACACTGTCCCAGTGACCAGCGAGCAGCCCCGGGGCCTCCCCTCTGCCGTCTCCTCGTCCTCCTCCCATCCCCCTCCTCCTCTTCCTTCTCCCTCACTTCCCATCCTAACTGCAGTCCAGGGAGTCATTACTGCTACATTTCTTTCTTTATTTTTCCTTTTGAATCACTTCCACCTGCTAAGACAGACCTTTTTCTGGCTCCTTGACAAGGGGTCAGTAAACTCCAGCTGGGATTTTGGAGGCTTCAGAGTCCCATTTCCAGCTCGCAAGGCAAGACTGGGAAGGGGAGAGAGGGGAATGCCTAGAACCCTCACCAGGGTCCCTGGCCCTGGCTGGGCAAAGAGTATGCTAGAGGGTGGGGTCCTGCTACTTGAGCCGATGGGGCAGTGCTGGGGGGGTCCCCGCTTGGGCATGGGGAGGGTGATGTCTATGGGAACATGTTTCTGCTATTGGTGTTTGAAAGGTCAAAAGTGGAGGTGGTCCAGTGCTGGGAAATGGTCTGGAATGTTGTCCCCAAAGCACCTGATCAGAGCCTGTGCTAATGGGCTTTTGAGCTAAGGCACAAGAAGGGTTTCCGAAAGGTTCTGAGCTACCCCGGAAGATTTGACTTGAAAGCAGAGCACAGTTTTCCAAGAAACCTTCATTTTTCATTCTGGAGGTGAGGGTAGGTAGCCTTCCTTGGGCCCCCAAGCACTGGGCCTTCTGGTCTACCTTCTCCCTTTGTCCTCTGCTTCTCATGTCCTCTCTCTCTCCCTCCACTTGTCTTCCCTCTTTCCACTTTCCTCTCCTTCCTCCTCTCTTCCTCTATTTGCTCCTCCCTCCTTTTTCTCTGTCTCTGCTCCCTGCTGATCCTCTCCTTTCCTCTTCTCACCTCTATGTGATCACTTCTCTTGAGGTGCTAGAAGTACTTGGGGAGAGGGGCAGAGAACGGCCATTGGTGGTTCCAGAGCTCCGTGCTGTGTGTGGCGGGAAGCAGGGGTGGGGAGAGGCAGTTTGGTCCTGTTGAAACTGAGCCTGGGTGTGGGGTTTCCTCTGGTCTTTCAAATCCTCCAATTGGAGATAGGCATCACTCCTCGCCTCTGGGGACCGTTGATTCTGGTCACCCCACCCCAGCGAGGCTGGATGGCAGAGGGCAGCCAGGAGGCCCTGCTTCTGTGCTGGACCAGGGGCCAAGAGAAGGAGCTGAGGGTTAGGTCAGGAGTCTGCGAGAAGGCTCGAAACATGGCCTGGGCCTGCACGGGCCCTTTCTGTAGCCCCAGGAGGCCCGAGGAACTGAGGCAGGTACAGTTCAATTTTAGAGTTTGCCCTGAGGCCACAGGCAAACTTGAAGGAAATTGCTCTGATTTGGGATAGTGAGTTTTTATCTTAGTTGTATCCTTGGGTTACCCTGGGCACTAATGCCTTGGTTTCCACATCTGTAAAATGGGGATGCAAAATCTTACTGTCCCTTCCTCCCAAGGATGCTATTGGATCTGAGATGGGCCTTCTTGACCTCAGACCTCAGAAGGTCCATGAACTCACTAAAAAATCGTGTGACGTTGTCAGTGCATTTTAGGGGGAACAGGATCTATGGTCTTCATTAGTCCTCCCAGGTTCCCAAAACTCGCTCAGAAAGATGAAGGAAACCCACTTTCATAAAAAAAAAAATTCAAAAGCTCTTTGAAAAAATACGTATCTGGTCTCATTTCTGAGATTCCCTCAGAGAAGCATGGGTGTGGGACTACAGCTGCCTTGGAGGCAGGTCACCAGCTGTCTGCAGGGCTCTGTCCCTTTGTGTCCTGCCCATACTCCCTGTGGACAGATATCCTGAGCTTCAGGGGATGAGTGAACCACACTTTCTGCCTTCACCAGGTAGTCCTCGGGCACCACGGACCCCCAGGCATTGGTTCTGACCACCCACATTTCTAGATGTGCCTCCCTTCACTTTCGGTGGAAGGCACTGTCTTTTGGAGTGTGTTGCGCCTTCTTCGTCACCATAGGGACAGGGATGAGGATCCCCTTCCCGTCTCTTCCCTCTGTAGCCAACAGCAAATTACGGCTGCAAGCACACGGGCTGGTTTTGAATTGGCGGGGGAGGCTGGAACTCAGGAAAGAGAGGGCAAGAGCCTTTTGCCTCCATAACTCAGACAGTAAACTGTTCACTGGGATTTAAGTTTGCTTGTTTCTGCGGGGAACTTGAAGGCCCATGTGGGATGCCTCGCCTGCTCAGTCGTCCCAGGGAGAGAGGGCACTGGCGGGTGTGAGCTGCTCACGGCTGGGCTTGTAACTTCCTGGATGGCTCCTGAGCCTGACTTTAGGCTGTCTGATTGAAGGGGAGGCAGCAGGGTTTGCTCCACACGTCAGGGGCTGTGGTTCGGTGGGTGGCCTTCGCCATGGTCTCTCCTCTCCCGTCCAGCCGCATCCTCTTCAGTCAGCCTTCTGCTCTGCTCGCCGAGCGGCGTCAGTACTGAATGACAGGGCAGGAGGAAGCAGGAAACTGGTGTGCATCTTTAATGGGCTACAGGGTGGTGTGTGGTTCCCATGCGGTGGTGGGAAGCGACTTTAGGCTGGGGATGGTGGGTGTGCAAGCTTGAGTAGGCAAGACCTAAAGACGTGGGTGCTCAGCCCAGAAATCCTCAGCGGGGATGGATCACGGCAAGGCTGGCTTACCAACAGATGGCCAGCAAGTACCGCCCAGGGCTGACATCCTCATCTCAGAGCAAAGCCTACTCCCTCCCTCCCACTCCTAGGGGTCCTGGAAGCCCCAGCTATCTCCTTCCTCCCCACTGCTGGTGAATTACCAAGGCTCCAGAAGGCAGGGGGTTACTCTGCTTTTGCAGACGGCACTTCCACCTTATTACCCAACCCTGAAGGGTCCTGGACTGGGGGGAATGGTGACATTGCTGAGTTTAGAATGTGAACGCTTTGGAGGTAGAGGCTTGGCAAGGAAGGGGATGAGATTAAGGGACAAGCATCCAGTGAGAGTGACTGCATTCGTCACCACACAACCAAAAGGGTACCCAGTCTCTGGCTTGAGACCCCCAGGTTCCCTTGGCCATCCACAGCCTAGAGTACCTGGAGATTTGAACAGGATCTACACCAGGCTTCTAACTGTAGAAATGAGCTTCAAAGTCGGGTCTGACGTGAGATTAAATGAGTCTAAAATGGGACTCCCCACTGCCTGACTTCCTCACTGCTGCATCCTCACTGGTCCCCAGGCCAGGAATCCCCTGCCCCCTCTCCCCATGCCCTGCTTTCCCATGAGCCCCAGCGAGTCTTCCTCTGCCACCTCCATTCCTGTTACCTCATGTCCATTCCCACCACCAGGTTCTTGTTGTCCCTTACCTGGATGATCACAGAACTCCCTAGCTCATCTCGCAGTGACCGGCCTCCCCCTGAGCAATCCAGATCTCACCATGCCCTTCCCCACTCTGAACTCTTTAGTGACTTCCCCTCATCTTTAGGATCAGACTCAAACTCCTTTAAAGTCTGACGCCTGAAACCTCACCTTCACTCCTCCGTGTCACTCCCTGACCTGCTCTCCTGTTCTGGCACGCTGGACAACTTAGTTCTGTTTCCATGTTGCCTCACTCCCACGTCCACCTGTCTGTTGAAATGCCATTTCTCTGTTACCATGTGTCTAAATCCTACTATTTCAGACAGTTCATGTTAAATGCCACCCCCTCCAGGCAGCCTTCTGTGCTTCTCTCAGCAATATGGCATGCAGCTTCTCTCTGAATCTCCCTGTAGCTGCATCTTTCATCACCTCCTCATTGTGGTTCCACAGTTTGTTTCCGTGGTTCACATCTTCACTTGACTGGTAACTCCTTGAGAACACTGGAATGGTCATATCTGACATCTGACATTGGCATCTTCAGGGGTATCCAAAGAAAGTCTTGTATACAGTTGGTGTTCAATCAGTGCTTGTTGTGTACCTGTACAGGAATGAGTGTGGGAGTGAGTGATAGAGCACGTTGCTCATATTGTGAGACTTTGAGTGGGTGGGAGGGAAATGAGACAATTCAGGGATGGTTGCTCCAGACTCCCTGTCATCCTTCGTCTTCAGGTGGTTGTTGGGATCATAGGGTGGGTGAGGGCTTGATTGGAACTCCTCTGGCCAGACCGTCTGCCTGGCCCCAGCGCCTGGTGTGAGGGGCCTCGCAGCATCTCAAGCACAATGAACTGCTGAGGCCTGAGGCCTTCCACCTTCTCCGCTGGAGATGGGAGAAAACTGTGCAGCCGCCGCCCTCTGACCAAGCTTCTCCTTTAGCCGAGATGACTGTGCGCATGATTTTTTAAGACAGGACTTTGGTGTTGGCAAAAGTGAGGGCGTCACACCACCTGCCAGAACCACCGCAGGTGCCACCCCGGTGCACTTGGCTGGTGGCATTGGCCGTTGGCACTGGCTGGGGGATACTGTGGTTACAGCTTACTCTGCGCTGGGCGTGTCTAGTGGGAAGCGGTATCTCAGCAGAAGTATCTATGTTTGAGCTAAAGTCCCTGCTTTGAACTTCAGACCGCAGATTTCTCTTACATTCTTTACCGTTTCTGACCACGCATCCACCTTTTATTTAACTTTCTTTGAGTCATTTCTCCATGGGGTGGAGGTTGGGGGGATCATCTCATCTAGAGTCGCCATCAGCAGATCGGAAGCACAGGGTGGGGAGGTCACCAGGGGCCATGGACTGTCCACCTCTGGCCGCTGGTGTTGGGTAAGGGAACGGGGTGGTTGTTGGTTTGGGGTGCCTGCCTCTGAGCCCACACGCTCTTGATGAATTTCACTTGGACTTTGCCCCCAAAGGAATTTGTCAAAAGCAGCTCCCCGCTTGCACATTCAGGAGAGCCGAGCCCCAGAGACCCCAGCAGCCCAGCCCTGCAGGCCCCAGCAGAGCTGGGCCTCTTTCTGTCTCTGCGTCCACCTCCCACCCTGAGACACTGCCCCGGCTGGTGCCCTTCTGTGATTCTCCATCTCTGTATGTGCTGTTTTTTGCCTTGTAGTAACTCAGGTTGGTGTGTCCCAAGGGCATAATATGTGTCCAGACCCTGGCATACCTGAAAGGGGCAAAAGACTAGGCTCGGATTTCAGGTAAGATCTGTTCGGGGGTGTTCTTGTTGCAAAGAGGGTGGGGTGGCCTGGCTGGGGGGAAGCAGGGACTAAGCTTCCTGGAGGCGGACTGGAAAGGATGGTGTAGATGCAGGAACACTTTCTGGAGGAGAGCTGTGGCCTTTAACATTCTTTCCTGGTCTAGTCCTGGGAATAGTGGCCACACCTTAAGGGGAAGGGGAGGGCTGTAGACTGCCAGTGTCACCCAGCAGACCTGTACCTGGGGTACAAAGGCCTGCCGTCCTCAGTAATGACGTGCCAGCAGGCAGCTTACACCTCGAGGAAGCCCTAGGGCTCTGAGATGGTGCATTTTGTAAAGTTTCTAACTACCAAGGCATCCTCCCATAATCCTCCAATCCACCCTTAGCTGTCCTAAATGATGCTTATCTCAGAGGATTGCTGTTTGCTCACAAAGTCACCTTTTCAGTCAATCCTAAAACCATTAAATGTTAAAAAAAAAAAAAGAAAAAGAAAAAGGAAGAAGAAGAGCAGTTGGAAGGAGGCAGAACCTTACTGTGGAGGTTTTAAGTGATGCAACGGTGGAGCAGAGACTAAGGGCCCGAGGAGAAGTCAAGTTCAGCGTGGTACTTCCTTGGGGAACTAGGAAGTCCTCGGGGCGGGACCTGGCAGGCCCGCGGCTTGGGCTCAC
Source organism: Vicugna pacos (assembly GCF_048564905.1). NCBI lineage: Eukaryota > Metazoa > Chordata > Mammalia > Artiodactyla > Camelidae > Vicugna > Vicugna pacos. The sequence goes on from NC_132999.1 coordinate 43,796,527, forward strand.
AGACACACCTTGTCTCCCAGGTTAGGATCCAGCGTCCAGTTCACCTGCAACGAGGGCTATGACCTGCAAGGGTCCAAACGGATCACCTGTATGAAAGTCAGCGACATTTTTGCGGCCTGGAGTGACCACAGGCCGGTCTGCCGAGGTGAGGGCGCCCCTGGAAAGGGCGGCTGGCCAGAAAGCCGGACTGGGCGTGGAGGACGGAGCCCCACTCCTGGTGCAGAGGTCCAGGCTCTCATCCAGGCTAGCTCACCGCACTTTCCCTGCTCCCCAGGCCTCAGATCTGCATTCATTACTAATTCACTCAGCGCATTCATTTAGCACCTCCTCTGTATCCAGGCCTATGGAGGATCAGGAGACACAGGTGGGGAAGAGGGGCGTGGCCCCTGCCCAGCCTGGACCTGACGGTCTAACTGGGGAGTCACAAATGAGCAGGCTGCTAGCCCACTGCACGAAGGTATTACAGCCACAGCTAGGTAGAAGGGACATCACCTTGTATAATGTTACCTTGAATCCTTCCACCATAGGGCACAGACATCCTAAACCCCCCCATCTCAAAGCCTTTGTTTCTTTCCACAAACTCGATAATAAACAGACCTGTCACTTCTGAGAGAATGCTCTCAGCTGTATGGGAGTAACGTGGACCACGGCCTCAAAAGGCTTCTCCGTGGGATTCTTCTACCCCCACACCTGGACATCTTGTTCTCAGGGGCCCTGCCACCCACACTGCCAGGTGTCAGAAGGACCAAGGGTGGGCTGGCCGAGTCCCCATCCCCCAGATAATCTTACAATATCAGACCCGAGGGTATTTCTTCATCGGGACAGGACAGCAGCTGCTTCTATGGTAGAGAAGCCCCTGGCCTTATCCCCTAGGGCATCACTAGACAGCTTTCCATTTCCCACACTGTCTGCATCTCTCTTCTTCTGTTCTTTGCTTACGTGACCAGGACTCACAGTTCTTGGTGCAAGAGAAAGGAATCACTCTAGTGTGTTAATACAGATAACAGTTGATCTTTGGAGTGCCTCTTTGGAAAAGAAAGGATGCGGCCCACTAAACTTACCTTCTGGGTCGTTCCAGTTTAAGAAGGAAATTCTTTGCCTCTCTCCAGGCACGTTCATCCAGATGAAATTCATGCAGAGTAAGAAGGATCTAGCTGAGATAAGAACCTAGATCACATCTATGCTGAGAAAGGGACAAGTTAGAGCTGAGACCCACTCCCTTTTTTTAATGTGTTATAAGCCCCCTGGAAGAGGGTCATGAAAATCTCTCTCAAATAAGCCTAGGATTTACTCATTCTCCCTCAACTTTGAGGTGGCCACGATACACAACTTATAATGTACTTTGCGTCCCCACTGGTTTTAGCTATATTATTTCAGAGATTCCACTTAGCTAATACATTTTTTTAATCAAACACAAGAAGAATTCTTGGGTATAATTCTCCGCTTTGCCACCAGCTGGTCGTGGACAATTTGGCAAGCCTCCTATTTCCCCTGGGCTTGTTTTCTTGCTTCTAAATGTAGATCATGGTTCCTACCCTACCCATCTTGTGTAACGTGAAGGTGAAGAGGAGTTGTGGACGTGGAAATGCGTTATGAGTTAGGAAGTGTTAGACAAGAAAACAAACACCCTTGTTCTAGAATGTAAGCTCTCTAGGGCAAGGACTTCTGTTTCCTTCACTGCCTAGGATATAGCCAGGCACATAGTAGGTACTCAGGAACACATATTGAATGGATGATTGAATAAATCAATCATTGGCTAGCATAGCGCTCCATTTCCGGGGAGTCACGACACCAACTGAATGGACAGGTGTGGAATTATCAAGCCTGAGGATCAAGGGACCCTTGGCCAGTCTGTCATTTCAAAATTCCTTTTGAAGAGTCAGAACAAGATGCCTTTTGGCAGTGGTGGGATCTGATCTTTTCCCAAGACCTTTTCATTGGAGGCAGGCTGTTCTCTTAGTAATGGGGGTTATTTACATGAATAAGCCCAGAGCGGGGAAGGGCTGGTGTTTCAGAAGAAAGTTCACAGTCAAATAACGTGCTCATCTTTTTCTCCAGACACGTTGTGTGCCTCAGTCAGGCGCCCCCAGTCATTCTGACCCACTGGACTCTCCAGTCTCTGCCTCACTGTCGACTGAGCTTTGGGCTGAGCATTTCCACATCCATTCCCATCCCATCCTCTGCCCCAGGAGGTTGGGGGAAATCATGGAAACAGAGCCAGGCAGAACTGGGTTCAAATCCAGCCATCACCACTTTTTAGCTGGGTGTCCTTGGGCCCATCTCTTCACCTCTCCAAATCTCTTTCCTTCAGCTGAAAGATAGTGATCAGAGAACATTGCTTTACGGCATTACTGCGAGACCTAGAGGCAGTGGACATGAAAATGCTCACTTAGAAATGATCCCAGCGTTCCTGTGAGGCTCTTGTGCACGCATGTTTGGTTTAAACTACTGAGCACCGTCAGGAGACAGCGTGCCCAGCCCTTGGCACGCACCCTCAGCCTCTAGTGGCCCCAGATCCCTTAGAAGCCTGTTTCCTCACTGTCCCATCCAATAACATAGCAACTGCGCGCTGTGGGAGGCGCAGGGACCTTGATCTAGAGCCAAGCTCTGCCACCTGCTAGCTTGCTGGCCCTGGGATGGTTCCTTCATTGTTTTTAGCCACGGGGCCCTCATTTATGAACTGGGAAAACAAAACCTCCGGTGCCTAGTAATTACAGAATTTCAACAAGCCATTTTATAGGAAGTGACCAGCGCCAGCTGTGGTGGCCAGGGGGTTCACCTTTCTGCCCCCTCTCTCTCCTTGTTTCTCTCCCAAGGTCATTGTGAGGGAGGAAGAGAGAAGCCAAGGTTCCCATGTTTGGATTTGGATGATTTGTCCTGGGCTTCCCTGAAGGTCAAGGGCTGAGATCGTTACTAAATTCAAGGATCCTTTTATTTTGGCAGATTTGAAAGTCTTTCTTTTAAAAATCTCTTTGTTTTAATTAGTCAAAGTTATATTTCTAATTGTGATTTTTTTTTAAAGGAGAGTTTAAGTGAACCCCCTTCTAAGAATAGAAAGGGACAAAACTCTTTGAATTCCACAATAGCTCCACGAGTAAGCAGGTTACCAAATGATCACATTCTGGAAGATTAACCACCACACATTGTGGTATTATTTTCCTTCTAATGCATTTAAAATAAGATTTGATTTTACATATTCATTTTCCACACAATTAATTCTACTAAAACATGGGGCTCAGCAAATGATAGGTTCTCAATGCATGTTTGAGGACAACCTGAATGAATCAGTGATTGAAATGAATGAACAGTATGGGACCACGCCCTCATTTTGGAATGGGAAATTAGGTAGTCACAGGCCTTTTTTTTTTCCCTTGCCCTCCCACCAGAAGAAATAAGCTTCTAATTGGACTACTAGAAAATCATGATCATTCAAAAGAGATTGAGGACAACATGAAACACCATTATATGGTTATACTGATTCTGTTCAGCCTCAGATACAGGCAGGGTAGTATAACGTAGGTCTTGCCCAACCTACTCTCTGTATGGAGCCCAGTGTTTTAAAATGAGCTTTTAGAGAAGCTCTATAAATAAACCAGATGCAAGGGAACATCTCTCAATGAAGCAGGGGCAAGGGGTTTGGAGTTACCCCCTCCTCACCACTTCCAGGAGCCCCTCAGCCACTTCCATGGAACCCCTGAGGCTCTGGGGAACATTGTTTGCAAACCACTGAGGGAGTGAAGAGGACCACATTGACAGCCAGGAGATCTGGTTTCTTGTGACCACAAATTACTGTTGACAGAGGATAGGGATGGATTACCAGCCCCAGACGAAATACAGTGACTGAGTCACAGAGGAGACAATCGACTGAAAACCATACGTTATTTTTTCCCCTAGAATAAAAGCTTTTTTTGATAAATAGAACACCAGACTCAGGGCTCAGAGACCTAGTTCAAGTTCCAACCTGGCTATTAACATCCCGTCTGGCACAGGGCACATTACAGAAATGCTCTGAATCTTCTCCCTCACTCTCCTAAGAAAGGAGTGAAATGTGGGAAATACTGCACAAACCCACTGAACTCAAGGCCATGAAAATTACAGGTGGCTGTCTTCCTTCTCCGTGATCAGCTTCCTGGGCATGCCCCTGAAACATGAATGTTGTTCAGAGTTCTGTCTTAACCCCCCACTTCTCTGTTCTCACTCCTTCCCCTCCTCCCTGCTTCCCTCTCCCCAACCCCCACCCGTCCCCCGCGGCCACCCCCACCTTCCTCTCCTCTGTGCTGATTCTCCCCGGGTGACATACTGACCTCAAGAGAACACACGCCCCATGGCTCCCTGAGTCCTCTACTTTATACATATGTACTAATGATAAATCTCCCACTTATTAAGCTATTTATACTTGTATAAAGCCTTCTAGTAAGCATTTTTCATAATTTCTTTCTGTTTGTTTTTTGGGGGGAGGGGGGTAATTATGTTTATTTGTTTGTTTGTTTATTTATTATGGAGGGACTGGGGATTGAGCCCAGGACCTTGTGCATGCTAAGCATTGCGCTCTGCCACTAAAGCTATACCCTCTCCCCATTTTTCATAATTTCTTTACAAGGAAAGTGGTCATATCCACGTTGTATGTTTAGCTCAAGCTTGGAGTGGGCAGCCAACGTGCCCAAGGGCATGTAGCTAACCGGCTGAACCGGAACTCAAACCCTGACTCCAAACGCTCTCTCCTCTTCTCCTTGAGAGTTGCATCTGGACATCAATTCGGAGTCAGTGTACTGGATGGAGCCACACAGAACAACTCCCCTCCTCTTCCCCACTTTTTGGTAACATTGATTTTGATCTAACTGAACTCACAGAGAAGTTGCACGAACTGTGCAAAGTACTATATACTCTTTGCCCAGACTTAAACAGCGATTTTGAAGGAGTTGATGGAAGAGAAGGAAGCTGAGAAAGGGCAGTCAGAGAGGTAGGAGAAGAGGCAAGAGGCATCCAGGAAGCCAATGAATGTGACTTTCACAAAAAGAAAAGGGTCGGCAGGGTCAGAAACTTTAGAGACGTCGAGGACCACAAAGAGCACAAAGCCACCCCGGGGGTTAAATGATACAACTAAGTGGTGAGTGAAGTTGCCCCTGTAAGGAATCGTTGAGGAAACGGAATCAAGGCAAGGGAGGGCTACTTTGGGCAGAAGCTTCCTTACGATGGCAGACCACGAATCTCTGGTGGTACCACGGTCTCCTGGCAGCCCCCAGGACCCAGGATTAGCAATAGAGAAGGTGGATGGTAGAATTAATCAAAGGCAGATATGAGAGTGTTGGGGGAGCTGCTGGTGAGGGTCTTGAGGTCCAGACTAGGGAGCAGCAGAAGAAGGAGATTGAGAGATGGGGAGAAATGAGGGAGCCGGAGGTCTGCGGGGGGCTGTGATTTAGGGCAGCAGGGGCATCGAGACCAAAGTCACTCTGCTGGATGCGTAGGCAGCCGGGGAAGGAACGGGTGTGTCACATCTCACAGATGTACTCTCCTGGGTCCCAGAGCAGCAGGCCATGGGTGTGGCTATGAGCATGGTTGACCTTGGTCAGGGGCACCAGATCTCAGGAGGAGGGCTGACCTCTAAAGGAGCCATCCTTCTGCTGGGATGGAGGCAGGGCTAGAGAATGTAGGTGGAGTGGTTCATCCATAGTTGATGTCTTCCGGGCAGCTGTTCAGAGGAGCAAGGGACAGGTGGATTTGCAAGAAAATGATCATAACAGTGGACCGTGGGATCTAGGTAAGATTGGAAGAGAAGACAGGTTGCTGATGGGTAGAGAGAAAATGTTGGTGTCCATGGAGTGAGATACAGGTGAAAGTCAGAGAAGATTTCCTCCAGGGAGTTAGCAGTTGTCCATGGAATGAAATTTTGGAAGGTAGGAGAGAGCTCCCCACTACGGAACACTGCAGAAGAAGCAGCGGACCAGGGATGGGGAGACGAGCTTCAGTCAAGGCAGGAACTGAGCAGGAGGTTCTGTAAGACGATGTCGCTACAAGTCAGAATGTGTTTGCCTTAGAACTGGTGGTCGGGAGATGGTTCCAGAGGATGGTGGAAAGAATGAGGAGGGAGGTCAGTAGTAGGAGAAGGGAATGCAGCATGGAACAGGCAGCGTGGAGTAAGACTGAAATAGAAGACCAGAGGCACTTGGAACTGGAGCAGTTCCCTTTTTGGTACTAAGTTGTTTTGGTGCCAGAACTGGCTGTAGGTCCAAATGGTGTCTCCCCAAAGTGCCCTGGAATATTGACCACGTCGTGTGCTGTAGTGCTGTCCAGAGGAGGACTGAGAGTGGCCGTAGAGCTTGGGCGTGGAAGGTCCTGGAAAAGTCTCCCGAAAGTGATCCAGCAGAGAATTTGATGGGAAAAGGCAAACAGAGAAACATAAACATGTGTTTATTCACTTATGCAGTCACTGTCTGAGCATCTCCCATTTTGCCAGCCCACGTGGGTTGCAGCAATGAGCTATCCATCTGTTGGTGGGGTCCCAGGGGCTGGCTGCTCAGGGGAAAGTCTGTCTGTCCGCAGACCTCCTGACCTCCTGACAGCAGAGGGAAAAAAGTCGCTGACGCTCCAGTCTGAATCTATTTTTAGCTCCTTCATGCTAACTAGCTGCAGATTGTAATATTTTAATTAAACCCCTCTAAGCCCTTAAAGTGGTAAATGCCTTTTTGACCTGTTCTCTCTAATTACCTTCAGCACGTTTCAACAGACCGCAAATACCATCTAATTCTTGGAAACAAGTGCAGGATAAATTGAGTCTGAAGCTGAGGGCTGTTGGCAGCAAAACCGAACTCTCCAGAAGAGGTGTGAGATGGTGCTGGTAGAGATTTGTAAGGATTCCCTGCAGGGCTAGGGTTCTGAATCCACAGGTTCTCTTTGCAAAGGTGGGCTGGGGTCATGGTTCTGGTTTTGATTATCTTATTCTAATTTGCTTAGTAAATGTTGTTAGTCTCAAGTGCAGTCATGGAGGGTGGGAGAAATCCTATAAAGAAACTTTCAGAAAGGTAGAATGAAGATCCTTGGCATTGGGAAATCTTAGGCATAGTGAGACGGAATGAACATGGCAATCAGAATCTGACAGTCCCAGCTCCCCTTTGTTGAATGCTGATGATGTCCCAGGTCCTGGGTGAGCCTTCATATCCAATATCTCATAGCATTTCATCCTCACCATGCCTCAGTGAAGCAATATCACTAGTCCCATTTTACAGATGAAGGAGAATCAGAGAGGAGGTTTTGTAACTTATCCAGACTTAAACAACCAATGAGTAAATTTAAAACCCAGAATGCTAAGCTAGTAGACCCCACAGCATGGTCTCCTCACCATGTTGATCCACCTTCAGGCTCAGTTGTATCAAGCACAGTCTGTGAGTGTAACTGTTTCTCAGCACAGAGTTAGAGGAGCACAGGAGGGGAATGGTGCAGAGGGTTCCCCTAGGGCTTTGTTCCAACTTGATTCAACATTTGAGCTCAGGATGAGGAAGAAAATTCTTCAGGTGCAGAATGGGGGCGAGCCACAAGAAGAAACTTCTTCACTGTGGGGTGATGAGATAGGAGAGAAGAGGAGCAATTCCGACCCACTGATCTCTTGCAGATAACCCCACAACAACATTTGCTTCTCTTAGTTGTAACTGTTTCACACCTATTCCCTCCACTTGGTGGTGGCCCTTCAGAGAAGAGGGACTGTGTCTTAGACATTATTCTCTCCCCACACTCCGCCTGGCCTGTAAGAGGCACTCAATAAATTTGGGAATGAAATGAGTGTAGGCATGAGCATGTGAAATCACAAGAGATTAATTATTTCCTGGAGCTGGGGAGCCTCCTTCCCAGACCCTCCTGGGCAGGGTTTCCAGGGAAAGGTTTATCACAGCACTGTCTGCACACAGAGGGGAGTTCTAGAATATTTTGCCTCGTCAGAGGAGGCCCAGTTTGACACCACTTTCATTTTACATACTTAGGCTTGTTGCGTTTGCTCACTATTTCTTTACTGTTAGGCACTTTGCCTACAATTAGGATAAATTGCCATGTGGGCAGCAACAGAACAGGCTCATAGAACTCTTTATTAAAATAGCTGAGCGCCAACATTGAAGAATGAAGTGTCTGGAACTGAAGAACACGTTTTAAAGAAGGCAAACACCTAGGTACCATGTAGCACCTTAACTGTTATCAATCACTACTTAATCTAATTAGTTCAGAAGCTATTTTAAAGCGCTTAATTAGATTAAGCTGTGATTGATAACACTTTATATCTACTTGAGTAGAGCACTTCTTCTAATTCACCTTGAATCTTTATGCTTCCAGTTAAAAGCCTGTTTCGGGCATGTGCTGAGTGTGGGGAAGAGGTGGGGAAGTCCCTGATTGGCACGGACATCACTCTGGGTGCCTGGCACTGGGCGGTGCCAGGGGCCTCGGCAGAGAGTCCTTGGGCACAGACATTCTGATACCTAGTTGGGCGGTCTTGACAAGGACATGCTGAGATTCTCCTGCAGGAGGCCTGAGAGCAAGTGGGGAAACAGGTCAGCAGTGTATGAGGTGGGCAGCTTAGTAGGCTTGTAGGTGCCTGGGGCCCAACTAGCTTTAGGTCGACATGAGTAGGGCTAGCCCACACCTTCTTGGTAGAGATGAGCTGCTGGATCACAGTGGAGTCAGGGCAGGGGGGCTTGCTTAGCTTTACTGTGGAAGTTCATCACTGCCTAGAGAGCTGTGGGTCAGGGCATGTGTTGCCTATCCCTACCCTAGGGCTCGAGGAGCTTTGACTTCCTTTGAGCCTGCTGAGAACTAGGGGCAAAGGAAATAGGAAGTAGTTTACGTGTGGGGTGGGACTGTGCAGACTTCCATCTCCTCTGGGCTGGTGGTGGGAGGTGGGGATGGGAACTGGATCTAGTCTAAACTAAAATGCTTGTCTTTCTTCTCCTCTCTGCAGCCCGCATGTGTGATGCCCACCTCCGAGGCCCCTCGGGCATCATCACCTCCCCTAATTTCCCCATCCAGTACGACAACAACGCACACTGTGTGTGGATCATCACAGCACTCAACCCCTCCAAGGTAAGGCTCTTGGGGAGGATGGAGAGTGTCTCATGGGCAGGACTGGGTTGGGGACAGTTGTTCCACGAGGGATTTCAAGCCCAGAACTTGGTTGTGGTAGATTCTCTGCAGACAATGATTAAAATTTGTTTTTATTAAATATCAAGTAGATAAGACACATATCTGTAAAATATAAGATATAAAGAACATCAATACAACAAACACCTGGGTAGCCATCTCTCAGCTCAAGGAAAATTAAACAGCAGTTATCTTAGAGACATGTGTCCCTCACTAACCTCATTGCATTCTCTATCCCTCAAGTAACCATTACCTCAGTTGTGTACTTTCTTATTCCTTTGCTTTTCTTTATAGTCAGCACATAGGTGTGTAGCCCCCTAAAATACAATGTTTAGTATGCCAGCATTTGAACTTCATATAAATGTAATCATGTTGTATATAGTCTTAATGAGTTTCACTCAGAATTATGTCCTTAAGATTTATCTGTGTTGTTGTGTGCCATTTTGCACTGCTGTATACATCTTTTCATATCTTTTTTCCCCTTTAGTGGGTTTTTTCCTGTGAAGTACAATTGTTCTCTTATAAAGTTTACAAGTGTCTTGCCAACATCCACAAAACAATCTGTTGTGATCTTTATTTTAATTACACCAAAACTACAGATAAGTTGGAGAAGAACTGATATCTTCGTGATACTGAGTCTTCTAGTCCATGAATATGGTATATCTTTATTTACTTAGGGCTTCTTTAATATCTTTCAATAAACTTGTGTAATTTTTTTTCCATTACAGATCTTGTGTATTTCTTGATATATTTATTCCTAGATATCTTATATTTACTGTTGCTTTTATGAATCATATCTTTTAAAGTTTTATTTTCCACCTGTTTCTTGCATGGTGGTTAGAAATGCAATTAATTTTTATACTTTGATATTTGTATATAACAACTATTCTGCATTAATTTATCTGTGAATTCTTTGGGGTTTTCTACATAAAGACAATCATCATCTGCAGAGAATGATGGTTTTGTTTCTTCCTTTTCAATTCTTATACCTTTTCTTCAACCTTTTTCTTGCCTCAGTGTTCTGGCTAGAATTTCCAGTATAATGTCAAATAATTGTGATGAGGGTGGGTACTTTGGCCATTGATTGATGTTAAACAGAATATTTTACTTCTTTGCCATTAAGTAGATTGTTTGCTGAAGTCTTTCTTTTAATTTATAGTTTCTTCCTAATCCTGGTTTGCAAGAGCTTTTATTGTGAATGAATGTTGGGTTTTATTGAGCACCTTACTATTGATATAATCATATGATTTTCTCCCTTATTCTCCTGTGTGGTGAATTTTTCTAATGTTAAACTAACTTTGCATTCCTGGGATCAGCCCAACCTGGTCATTTAGTATTATCATTTTAAACATGCCTATATTTGATTTGTTAATATTTTGTATAGTAATTTGCTTCTAGTTTGTAATACACACACAAACACCTTTGCTAGATTTTTGTGTCAAGATATTGGTAGCCTCATAAAATGATTTGGAGAGTGTTTCCTCTCTTTCTATCCTATGTAGTTATTAGTGGAAGATTGAAATAAATTTTGCCTTAAAAATTTGGTGAAGCTTTCAGCAAAACTATCTGGGTCTGGTATTCCTTTGTTGGAAGAGTTTTAAACTATAGATTTAATACCTCTAATGACTAAAGAATTATTTAGATTATATTTTTTCTTGAGTCCATTTTATTAAATTTTCTAATTTATTGGTTACAAAGATGTACATATTATCTCTTATTATATCTTTATTTCCTTTTTCATGTTTAATATTGTATCTTTTTTAATCAATATTGCCAGACATTTCACATTTTGTTATTTTTCTAAAGGATTAATTTTGATTTTTTTAATTAAAATACTTCTTTTAATATATTTATTTTCTATTTCATTAATTTCTGCTCTCATCTGTATTTCTTCTCTTCTATTATATTTGTGTTTATTCTGTTATTCTTTTGATGCTTAATTTGTTATTGTTCGATCTTACTTAACCATTTAAGGCTATAAATTTCCCTCTAAGAACTATGTGGCTGCATTTCCACAGGTTTTGATGTGTAGTATTTCTGCTGGAGTTTACTTCTGAATATTTTCCAGTTTCCATTGCTCTTTTACCTTTCAACTATGAGTTATTTAGAAATATTTCTTAATTTTCAAACAAATGATTTTTTCCAACTATCTTTTTTTTTTTTTACTGATTCTAAAGCTTGTGGTCAGAGAACATTGTCTTAGTTGAATCATTTGAAATTTGTTGAGAAGTGCTTTTGAACCAGAAATGGTCGTTTTTCATATATATTCTGGGTGTGCTTGAAAAAATAAACTATTTTCATAGTTTTTGCATTCTAATATGTCCATTACATCAAGCATGTTAATTATGCTTGTATCTTTTTTTATCTTCATTGATTCTGTCTTCTTGATTGGTCAACTACAGAGGAAGACATATTAAAATCTCCCACTGTGATGGTGGGTTTGTCTATTATTCCTTGAAGTTCTGTCAATTTTTTGCTTTATATGTTTTGAGACTGTGTTATTGGAGCATACAAGTTGAGAATTATGCATCTTTATGGCGAATTGAACTTTTTCAAAAATAATTGTGTAATGACTCTATTTTTAGTAGTTTTTTACCTTAAAGCTTCCCCCACCCCAGCTGTTGTCTTAGCTTTCTGTTGGTTTTTGTCTGATAAATCTTTTCTACTCTCTTGCTTAAAACCTTTCTGCTTTTTTATGCTTCATATATGTTTTGTGTATAGCTGGATTTTTTTTAAATCCACTCTGACAATCTGTCTTTTTTAACTAGAAAAGTTAGGCCATTTAAATTATACACTAATTCTATCCTTAGAAATATGAATATGCATATGTTGTAAAGTCTAATATAAATAGCAGTTTTATATTCCTCCTGAAAAGTCAAAGGTCTTGGAACACTATTACTTTAATTACTCCCTCCCAATTTATACTCTATGATGTTTATATTTTCACTTTGCCTCACTTTTGCTCAGAAGTCATTCTTGTTATTGTTTAATAAAACCAGTGTCCATATAGATTTACACACATATTTACTACTACTTTGTTCACCATTCCTTCTTGTATATCAGTCCTTCTCTATGGAATTCTTTCTTTCTGTCCAAAGTACATGCTTTAGAATTTATTTCCCTATTGATGACAAACTTTCTTAGTTCTTATTTGTCTTAAAATGTCTGTTCTCCCCCTTGTTATTGAAAGAACACTGGTATTCATGAGATATTCAATTCTTGGTTGATAATTACATTCTCTTTCCACATGGAAATATTATTCCAATGTCTTCTAGCTTCCATTGTTACTGTAAGTTTATTATCATTCCTTTGTGTGACATTCTTCTGGCTGCTGTTATGGTCTTTTCCTTGTTTTTAGTGTTCTACAATTTCACTATCATATGTATAGTTGTGGATATTTTAGTATTTGTCCTTTTTAATTTTATTAAGCTTCTTGAATCTATGTATTGCATTTTTCATCAGTTTGGGAAAAAATTTAGCCATTATCTGTTTCAGCTGTTGGTTCTCCTTTATCCTCTCTCTTTACTGCTTCTGGAAGTCTGACAAGGCATGTTAATATCTCTTATTCTATCTTCTTTGTTTCTTAATTTCTATCATTTTTCTCTCTTAAACTCTGTTCAATAATTCTCTATTCAGTTATGTCTAATCTCTGTTGAATTCATTCACTGAAGATTTATTTTAAATTCAAATATCATCATTTTCAGTTTATGAAATCCTATTTTGTCCTTTTTCAAATGCTTCTTGATCTTATTCTGGAGTCTCTTGCTCCTTACACATGTTTAAATCTTTAACTATTTAAATATATTAAACACATTTATTTTATATTCTGTGTCTATTAATCCCAGTATATGAAATCGGCAAATTTCACTCTGTTGCCTGTTGTTTCTCACCTGTTGCCCTGAGAACCAAGTTTCTTTCTTTGTTTTGTAATTTTTGACTATGTGGTTAGAATTATAAACTTTGTGGGAATTCTTTGAGACCTGGGTAGAAGGTGATTTATTTGCTTCTGCTCAGTGCCTGGGGGCATTACCAGCTAGATACCTCTTCAGTCTAAATTCTTAGTATGAGGTTTCAAACCATCCAAGTAATATAAAGACTGCAAACCCCTGTGAAGGGAGACTTATCATGATGGAGTCTTAGGGGAAGTTTTCTGTTGACTGATCACTCAGTGTTAAAGTCTGAGATAAACAATCAGCCTCCAGATCCATCCAGAGGGTATCAGTGTCATATGAGAAAGAAGACAGGCTTATTTCTAGTTCATCTTCACACAAGGGTTCAGCTTTAACTAGCCCAGCTTTGTTCAGGGGTGTCACCTGAGAGTTCCCAACTCTGTTGGGCCCTGCCCTTTGTCTCCTACTCCCTCTTCCCCACAAGGTCCTGAAAACCAAAGCTCTACTTCACCAGTTTTTTTAAATGCTCTCAAGGTCAAAGTCAGCTTCATGTTTTGAATCATATTTTGCCTGTCTACATTCACAAAGTTTGGACTCCAAGAACTCTTATTAAGTTAGTTTTCTCAGGCTGTCATAACAAAATATAATAGATTAGGTGGCCTTAACAAGAGACATCTATTTTCTCACAGTTCTAAAGGCTAAAAGTCCACGATCAAGGTACCAGCAAATTTGGTTTCTGGGGAGGGCTCTTCCCAGCTTGTAGATGGCCTCCTTCTCACTGTGTCCTCATGGCCTTTCCTCTGTGAATGTGCAGAGAGAGACTTTCTGGTGTCGCCTCTCCTCTTTTAAGGACTCCAATCCTATTGGATTAGGGCCCCACCCTCATGAGTTCATTTAACCTTAATTACCTTCCTAAAGGCCCTATCTCCAAATATCATCACACTGGGGATTAGGGCTTCAAGAGATGAATTTAAGGAGGATACAGTTCAGTTCACAACACTTACTAACTTGTAAAAAGCTTTTTTTTGTTCTTTTGAAATTTGACTCAACATTTTAAAATTATTTGCTCAAGAATGCCGAGGACCACAGTACTTGGAACCCTGGAAACAAATTTCCTCTGCAAGGCATTTTACAAAGAAAGATTCATATTTTATCAAATCATTTGATGATGAACTTAGGAAATGGAGAAGCATGCTTCACTTCAGTCACACAGAGGGGAAGACAGAGGCTAAAGCAGAAGAAGGTCATATTACTAGGAAGTTCATAAGTTGTTGACTAGAGGGCTCCCTCTTGGACATTGTTGAAGATGCTTATCTCTGTTTTCTTTTGAACCTGAAGGTGGAGAACACGGGGACGTGTAAGTAAGGCCTGAGAATTTTCTGAGAAACAATTTGATTTACCCTCAGAAGGCCTAACCTTGGCTGGTGTGTGGTGGTCAATGGCCCCATATTGGCCACTACCCTACCTGTCCTGCAGGAGATCACACCAACCTGGGTTTCTCCAGGCATCCCCTCTGAAGGGCACTCTTTCAGAGTCAAGTTGTGCAGAAGGGTGTTCTTAGCATCTTTATGGGTTCTTGGTGGGCAACAGGTAGTGATGGGAGAGCCCAGGAGGGCTGAAGGGACTTCCTTACTGACACCACACAGGAGGAGAGCCAGGGAGCATATGGTGTAAAAAGGGGAGTGTAAGTGTAGAAACTCGAAGTCTAAGACTGAAGCATCGGAGCTGCCTTCCTGCAAACAGCAGGGGAAATGATATTGTGTTCCTATCCCTGTCCACTGGCTCACAGGAGAGATATAAGTGTGTCCAACTACTGCTTGTCCAGTTACCTTTGGGACATCTCCTTTAGCAAAACTCACAGCCTCTCCAAGTTCCCAATATGTTTTCTGAGATGAGCATTTATTGACCATGGGTATGACCTCTGCCCTTGAGGAACACACACATAGGAGAGAATTCATGCATGTAAATGTAAAGCTAGAGTTTGGATAAGTGCTAATGGAGGTGTGTCCAGAGTGCTACAGGAATATCTAGGAAACAGCTCCTAACTGGAAGGTCAGGGGATTTTTCACAAAGGAGATGACATTTGAGCAGGATCTTGAAGGATGAGTAAGCTTAGTAATCAGTGCCTCAGAGTGGAAACATGTGCAAAGGCACTGAGGTTTGGACCAGCCTCTTAGAACTGAAAATAATTCAACATGCCTATACCAAGATGAGGCTGGAAAGGTTAGCAAGATTTAAATCTCAGTGAACCCACCTGCTTGGGAGAGAGGCTTGGGTTTTATCCTGAAACAGATTTTTAAGGGTAGATGTCTTAGGCTGGTAGTAACAATAATAGCTATCTCTTACCGTAAGCCTATCCTGTGCCAAGCACTGAGCTAGGCCTGCTGTATAAATTACTTCATTTCCTTCTCTTTGTAGCACAGTTAATTAGGTTTTAATAGATCTGTCTGAAGGATGAAGAAACTGAACCATGGATACGTTAAAGGTTGGGAAACTTAGTCATAGCACATAACCAGTGAGTGGCAGCTCTGGGATTAAAACCCAGTCTTCCTGGGCCCACTGTCCATGAATTTAAGTTGTCGTGCTGTGCTGCTGGATGGAACAAGGTCTCAGCGGAGATGGGAGGCACTGGGACTGACAGCACTGGAATCAGCCTTGGGAAGGATGAGGGCCACTCTTTCTTCAGCACCAGAGCAATAGCAGGAAGGTCTGAATTTTTGAAAGATGACTCTGGCAGCAGTGGAGATATTGGAGAGGGACACTGGAGGGAGTGAGACCCATTAGGGGGCTGAAGCAGTTACCCAAGTAAGAAAAGTGGAGTCATCAAACAAGCCTTTGGAAACGTGGAAGGGGAGACAGATTGAAGAGGAATTGAGGGACTGGGATGGGACTTGGTGGCTGATTGGATGTGAAGATGGAGGGAGAAGGAGAGGTTTCATTCAACATAGGGTCCCAAGTGACCAACATAGTGCCTGGCGTACAGTGGGCACTCAGTAAACATGTACTCAGTGAACAAATGGATGATGACGCAATGCTTTCTGACTTGAACCAATGGGAGGCTTTAAAATGAAATAACAAGAGGAGGAACATGCTTGGCAGCAGTCAAGAAGGAAACATGGTGCATTTGGCATGCCTGAGTTTCATCCAATGATGTGTAGATATACTGGTTGGAAACTGGATACATCTGGGTTCAAGAGAGAGGCTTGAGTGTTCTTTCATCAGCATACGGTTGGAAACAGAAGTTTACGGAATGGACATCACTTCTTGGAAGAGCATAGAGAGTGAGAAGATTCAGAATGGATCTGAGGACGCCATCCTTACAGATGAGAGAGATCCAGCAAAAGAAACAGAAAGAGCAGTAGGCGTGGCTTTTACAGGAAGCATCTCCAACCAGGATATGTCTGACAATGGCGATGATGGAAAAGGTCTTGTTGGAAAAGGACTGGAAAGAGATCATTGGTTTTGGCCTTGGAAGAAGACCTTTCATTGGAGCTTTGGGGGCAGAAACAACAGTGGAATGGGAAGTGAACAGATGAAGTGGGGGTGGCTTTAGAAGCCAGGCATGTACACGGCCCTTTTAATAACTTCATGATGAAGTGAAGAAAGGAGGAAGGGCACGGAAGGGAAACAGGGTGGGACAGAAAGCTTGGGGCGACTCTAGTGTTTGTTTGTTTGTTCAGGATGTTGGAATTTTTGAGTATGTTTGTAGGCTGAGGGCAAAGAGAGTAAACAGGAAAGAGTGAAGATGTAGGAGAAAGAGGATGGTGAGTGAAGGGAGAGCAAGTTGGACTGAGAACGCAGGGGCTCCCTTCACAAGGAGCAAGGGCTGAGAGTTTGGCCTGCTGGAGTGTAGAATGGATCATGTGCCCCTTGGTCTCCTTATAATCATGGACTGATCACGCATCCCAGGCATCTGTATGTGTGTGGGCGTGAGGAACTTCCTGGAATTTCATACCCCTTATAGGACCTCCTGGCTGAGCTTGAGAGGGAACTGGGACTGTTCCAGACTAGGCACCCAAGGGTGATAGGAAGGTCCAAAAAGAGAAACAAAATGATCTGGCGTAGGAATGTCTGAGAACCTGCGTCAGGATCCTAGCATTGACTGAACACCGCCAGGCTGTGCAGCTCTGCGCGGTGGGAGCAAGAACGGACAGTCGTACTGGGGAGACAGGCGAAGGGTATGTCTCTACTCAATAAACTAAGAATGAAAGAGCTAAAACCACCTGGTCCATCTTCCTGGAAGCTTGGCAGGTTCATGGAAAAGAGAAAAGAAAAGCTCAGAGCAAGTGATGCTGGCCCACTCCACACACAGCACCACATTCTCGCTCTGATGGAGATGCTCTTGAGAAACGTGAGCCACACCCTGGCCAGCTGGGCTGTCTTAGTTTTTGTAGTCATTCTGCCCACGATAGTAGTTCCCAAATTTGGTTAATCATCAAAAATACCTGGAGAGACTTTAAAGACACACATTCCTAAGCTCTTTCCTCAAAGATCTGATTCAGTGGACCTGGAATTGGGAATCTGGAACCTGTGTTTGTCAAGAGCATCCTGGTGGTTCTGACCAGCCTAGGTTATGTGATAAATAACAACCCTCCTCCCTCCCAGTGATGCACACAGCGGCCACCCGCCCCGCCCCCCTCAAGTAGCCTCCGCCACACTGAACTCCTGGTTCATGGACACGCCTGGCCCCTTGAGACCTCTGTCCAGCACATCCTATCCCTTGTGCCTTCCCCTCTCCTCCGGGCAAATTCCTACCCCCGTCTGAGACACGGATCAGATAGCTGCTATTCGGAGAAGCCTTCCTAACTCCACCAGGTCTTAGTCCTGCTGCTGTAGCCCTTCAGTAGCATCTTCTGTCTGCACGTGTGTATCACGTTGTACCGTGTTTACAGTCTCTTTCTCCCGTAGTTCATGAGCACCCTGAAAGCAAGGGTGGCATTCTGTTTATTTCTCCCACAGTCAGAACAGCGCCTGGCACCGAGGAGGAGCTCAGTAGATGTTTGAATACATCAATAATTGATGGAGGAGACCTGTCTCTGGGTCAGTAGCTTCTCCTGGTATGACCCCGCCCATACTGGTCCCCAGAGCCTCCTGTGTTAGGACTTTGAACAACGTAGCTGATGAAATTTCCATGGTCAGGACTGAAACCCAGACCTGGGTCAGTGCCCCCCACCTGCACACATCTGCCTTTCCTCCACAGCTTCTCGTATCAACTCAAGACATAGGATTCAATTTGCATGTGATCCTCACTGGATTTGATCAGGACAGTTAATCCACCTTTGCTAGAAAAGAAGTAAAAGGGAGGCAGGAGAGAAAGAGAGAGATGGGAGGGAGAAGGAGGCGGCCTGGAAGAGGGAGGGAAAGGAATGTGAATTTCATGAACTTCAAAGCCAAAGTTAACAGCCTTTTGATTATTCACTCCTTGGGGGTTGTCAGTGTCACTCTTCCCTTTGTAGACCCAAAGAACTGAGAAATAACTCTCCAGGCAGCGATCAGTCTCTCCTGCAAATGTCAGGAACCCATGTGTTGGCCCATTTGTTCACTGACTTATCCATTCAGCAAACATTTCCTCTTGCGCTCTCTGTGCTGGGCCCCATGCGAGATGCTGGCTGGTGATCAGAGAGGTTGTCTCTCAGTGGCCCCACAGCTCATCCCTCATGATTGGGCTGCTCTGGAGGGGACCCTTTCAAGGCTTCCTCTGAGTCTAAACCTGATTGCTCTCCTCTTTCCAGTTGTCATCACTTCCCAGCAGACTTGGCATTCCTCTTCCCCTAGAGCCGGTCCCCTCACCCCTCCTCTCTCCGGGAACACAAGCCCTGCTCCCTCCTCTAGCCAGGACTTTGTGCCCCTCACATCTGCCCCAACCCCGGGCTCCCCTGACTGCAGCACTCTGCAGCCTGCACTGTTTCCCACGTACTGTGTGTCTCCTCTTCTTGGTCGTGAGCTCTCAGGACGGTGGCCGAGTTTGTCTTGCCTCTGTTGCCTCTCCAGAGCCCAGCACTTGGCAAAAGCATGTTAACTGCTGAATGAATAAGTGGATATATGAACCCATCAATTAATGAGTGAGTGAGTCAATGAATGGATAAAACGGGCTGCTACTTTCAGAGCCACCAAAAGTAGACCTGAAGCAGTGACCAAAGTTCCAGAACCTCTGAAAGTTCTCAGTCTCTGCCCTTGGGCTTTCTTTCCCAACCTCCTCAAAAGCCCTCAGAGATGCTGGAGGCCTCTCTGCTTAACTCCTGAGGGTTCCAGTCAGCCCTCACCAGCCTCCCCTCCTCCCTACCCTGAGAGCCACTTCTCCAGCCCTGCCCTTGGTCCTTAGCAAGACCCGGGCAGGAGTCACCATTCAGGCCAAGCCCAGGGAAATGGTATTCCCTTCCTTTCATGGAGCTAATAGTCAGGCTGACAGCAGCATTAGTAAACTGAGGCTGGGGGGCTGTGGTCAGCCCTCAGGAGCTGAGAGAAGTGCTCTGAAGAGGAACAGGGAAGTAGGCCTGGAGCAGAGGACTGTGGAGGGGCTCTGCCTAGCTGGGAAGGAGCAGGGGAAGGCCATGTAAAGCCTAGGGTTTCCAGGCCAAGAAGCTGAACTTTATCCCGAGGTTCAACAGTTGGTCAACTTTTCTGTGGTGACAAAAGCCTTTCTTCAAAACCTGTAGTCATTGGGTTGTAATTGACTGGAGTTGCAGAAAACTCCTCCACAGAAGCTTAAACAAAACACAGATTATTTTCTTCACATACTAAAGGTCCAGAAGTGGAGAGTCCAGGGAGGGATGGTTTTGTAATTCTCTCAGTGTCTCTAGCATCTTCTGTTTTCCCCTCTGCATCCTTTGCATGTGGCTCTTATCCTCATGGTCACAAGAAGGCTGCTTCACCTCTGTCCTCACATCTGTCTTCCAGGAA
Source organism: Vicugna pacos (assembly GCF_048564905.1). Classification (NCBI taxonomy): domain Eukaryota; kingdom Metazoa; phylum Chordata; class Mammalia; order Artiodactyla; family Camelidae; genus Vicugna; species Vicugna pacos. Next base: position 43,816,431 of record NC_132999.1, read on the forward strand.
AGCAAGGAGAAAAGAGGGAAAATGCCCTGAGGACTCCTCAGCTCAGGTCTCATTGCCCAGAATCCTGTCACTTAGATATCCTTAGCTCTGAGGTTAGCCATTGTCACACTCTAAACAAAGCCAGCATTCTATTAAGAATGGGAAACAGTGGAAGAGACATTGAGTAAACCCTTGTCTATGTCTGTCACAAAATTCCCAAACATGAACTAGATAAAAAGGAATTGCTTTGGTTGGAGCAAGGCCCTGCCCACTCTGGCTCTCTTCCCACCTTTTTTGGTGACCCCTATATTACCTTTATGGAACCCTGGGGTGCCTGGGAACCCAGTTTGAAAACCATTGCTCTAGGCCAGAGGTTGGAAAACTTTTTTTGTAAAGAGGCAGATAATAAATATTTTAGGCTTTCAGGGCCATGTGAGGTTTTATTGCACATTCTTCTTTCTAGTGGATTATTTATTTTTTAACCCTTTAAAAATGTAAGATCACTTCTTAACTCAAGGGGCCATACAAAAAACAGGCCACAGGCCAGATCTGGCCCAAGGGCCATAGTTTTCCACCCACTGCTGTAAGGGATTGCGGGCACAGGGTTTTTGGTACAAAGTGAAAGCTGGGCAGCAGAGGCCAGAGCCCAGCTAGGAGGAGGAGGTACAAATGCAGTCACTGGACAGAACCTCAGTCTAGGTCTCTTGGGACTCCTGCTTCCCAAAATATGCCCGTGAGCTGTCAGATCCTCTGCAGACTCGCCAAGACCTTGCGCACAGGCTGGCCAGACTGGGGTCCCTGTCCTCTGGCTGGTTCTGGACAGTGCTCAGGAAGCAAGGACTGTCCCCTGGAACCCAGAGTGGTCGTCCTCCATGGTCTCACTCCCACCCCCCATGGCTCTCAGGAAAGGCGGCAGTGTGCTGAGGGGTGCAGTCTACAGGACTCCCTCCCCTCCCGCCCACTGCAGTGAACACAGCTGCAGTCTCCCTTGCGCCCTCCTCCCACCCCTGGACCCTGCACCAGCCTCCCGGCAGGTCTCTCTGCCTCCAGCCGTCTCTCTGGGCTGAGTTATAGCCCCACCCCACCACCCATCTCCACTCTAAAGTCCAGACTGCTTGCTCTGTCCTGCCAGGCAAAAGCCAACTGCAGACTCAGCCAGGCTGCTCTCCAGCCCCTGCCAGGCTGCTCTCCAGCCCCCGCCTCTCCACACTGCCCTACCTCCGCTGCCCTCCCTGCTCCTTGCTCCCCTGTTCACTGCTCAGAGCATCTCCTGGACTGAGCTCACACCCTTCATCCTGCAGGAACCAGCCCGCCCACCCTCTCCATGCAAACACCTTTCATCTCTCCCTCCTTCCAGAACTTCCAGCACTCACCGTCTGCACCAAGCCCTTGGCATTCAGATTCTGCTCTAAACTGTCAGGCAAGTGAGATAACTTATGGGAAGCAGCTAGCTCGGTGCTTGGCACATGGCAGGTGCTCAGTAATTATGTCCTAGTGACGAGTTCGTTTACTCATTTCTCTAATGGGTGCAAATTGGATGTCTGAGCTGTGTACAAACGTGCCTCTTTGATCATGCCTATTTCATGTGCTGCTATTCTCCTGCCGCAGAAAGACACTTTGCCAGCTTGATTAATCTGCATGTTAGTTAATGAATCATTATAGGAGTCTGTCTTTAAACAAAGGCCAAAAAGAAGGGAAAAAAATTAAAAAGCACCGGTATGTGATGCACTGGAGGGCCCATCCCACAGCTTCAGCGTTGTATATGTTGCGCAGTCTAATTGGTGTAATTATCTCCTATGTTAGGGTCAGATGCGCTAAAATGCAGCTCACATCAATGGCTGCTCTAATCAGCAATGTGAATCATTTTGTGGCTCAGGGTTCTGGCCTTCACAGCAATGCTTTCCCATGATAGGCATGGTAATCGCCCGCTCCCTTTCTTGGCGGTGGCTTGGTGAGCCCGTGTCCTTGGCCCCAAGGCTGGCTGGATGAGGTGATGGTGGTGAGAAGGTGCAGCCAGAACCCTGACTCCCCACAAAGGCAAGACCCCTCCATCTGCAGAAGCCACCACTGGCCTGGCAGGATTGTATATGCAGCAAGTGTTGCCTGAGATGCTGGGATCCAGAAAAAGAGCTTAGGTAAGGTTGAGAGGATAAGTTACGGTCCCTTGTGGACCTGAGACCTCACCGGGATGCTGTCAGGCAGTTGAGCAGGGGGCCAAGAGCCTGGCCTCTGGCTGCCTGAGGGGTCCCAGTTCTACCACTGAGCTGTGTGGTCTTAGGCGAGCTGCCTGAGGTTTCTGTGCTGGGCTTTCCCCTTTGTAAAATGGAAGCATTCACGGCAGCTATGGTTGTGAGTCTTCCGTGAGCTGATGAGTGTAAAGTGTGCAGAACAGAGTCGAGTGTGTTGTAGGTGTCAGCGCTTGTAGTGACGAAATCTCTCAAGAGAAGATGCTCCAAAACTGTGATTAAGTGTCTTAAAGAACCTCCTAGACCAGGGGTCAGCAAACTACCACCTCTGAGCCAAGTCCAGTTTGTGGCTTGTTTTCATAAACTCTGTTGTAGTGGAACCCAGCCTTGCGCATTCGTGTATATGTATCAGTGTGATGCATTATGGCCATACGTGCTACGTGGATGTATGCAGCCATGGCTCCATTCACGCTATGACAGCAAAGGTGGGTCGTTGGATCAGACATCATATGGAAAGCACAGGGGCAAATAATTACTACCAGGCCCTTTACAGGAACAGTTTGCCGACCTTTATTCTAGATAATAGTTTCTGTGAGGGTCCAAGAGCCTAGCAATCAGTCCATGCTGGAGTCGGGAAAGTTTTGGAAAACATTCTTCTGTTTGATGTTGTCTGAGCCCCTGGCATGGGCCTGGCACCCTGGCAGGTTCTGATGGTTTGAGGCCATGAGACCTGGTCCCAGCCCTCCTGGAAGTTCATGGTGTAGTGGAAGACCAGGGAAACAGAGCAGTCACAGTTTGGCAGGTGAGTCCTGACATGGAGAGGAGAGAAAGGACAATCAGGAAGTGCTTGGACCAGGACTCAAGGATGTGGAGACATTGTTAGGGGAGCCAGGGGTGAGGGAGGAGTCTGTGCAAACCAGAGTTATGAACAGCCCGTCAAAAGAGGTGTCACACGTGCTGTGTGGTGCAAGGGCCCCTCCTTGTGTGTCAGGCTAGGGAATGATGACATAGGGCAGGACCGGGGAGGGTCAGAGATGGGAAGGAGCGTCCAGCCTGAGCAGATGATCCCACAGTGGTGTCGCTGGTCCTCAGGGGATGTGGGAGGTGAGCTTGCCTGCTCGGTGGGAAAACCAGAAGGAAGGCTTCCCCACTCACTGCAGGTTGCCCACTGTCATACGTGTGCAAAGAACCAAGAGGGATTTTTATCATCAGGGTCTAGTATTTTTGTCAAAATTGTCTGAGAGCTTGAAGAAGGAATCCTTTCCTCACTCTACTTGCATACCACTGGTGACAGGGTGCTCACTACCTCTGAATGCGATCCTTTTCATTGTGGACGGTTCTGACCATCACGGAACTGGTTCTCAGCCCCTTGTTATCTCCACGTTCTGCCCTTGGAGCTGGGCAGGGTTACTGCTGCTCCTGCCTCTGCCCCTCCCGAGTGTCTCTTTTCAGTATCAGGGTCAGTATCCCCAAACTCCTCCATCCCCTGTTCTTTAGCAGACCCCAGCACTGCCTGCTACAAACCCACATCCTCCCTGACCTACAGGATTCTACAGCCCAGGGATCGGTCTGTCTTCCACCATTCGTCAATGCGATTGTTCCTAAAACAAAAATCTCACGCCCTACTTTTACTTACAACTTTTCCATGATTCCCCCCTTGCCTTTAGGACTAAGCCCAAATCCTGAGTGTGACAGATAGCCCCTCCTAATCTGGCTCCTCCCGCTCCTCTCACGTCACCACCCTCTGCTTCCCTCTCAGGGAAACAACTCGAGATTGACTGGGAGTCTCTGGACAAGTCACGCGCCCCACACCTCTGCCGTGCACCTGCTCTCCCCTCTGCCTGAATTACTTTCCCTCCCTTCTCCATTTATTGAGCTCTGGTCCATCTCCCAAACTCAGCCTGGGCTTCGTGTCCTCCAGGAAGCCCCCTCTAGCCTCCCCCCAGTAAGTGGCCCCCCGCCTCCCTATCCATCCATCTGTGCTCACGGACACGCCTCTGCAAAGAGGCTCCTCGCTGTGATTCCCACGCCCCGTGCAGCGGGGAGCTGGGGGCCTGCACACGCGGCACCAGCCTCGTGAGCAAATGCAGCAGCAGTTTCCTTCTGAGGCACCTAGAGGCACCTTGGGGTGAGGCTCTGCTGGGCTGTTTGTTTTGGACAGAGGGGGCCTGCACAACTGGGAAAGACCACCCACGGGAACTCGCTACCCCTTGGGTCATAGAATAGAAAAAAAAGCAGCACCTTCAGCCTCCCTGCTGGGAGACTGAAGATCTTCATCAGACCCAAACCAGGCTGAAATGGACAAAGAGAGGCCAGACTGGTGTTAGGAGAGGTTCCTCTGTGTGTCCTTTCTTTGTGAGTGACATCATCACCCACCACCCAGTTGTCCAAGCCAGAGACCTGCGAGTCACCCCAGATCCCCCCACATCCATCCAGTCACAGAGTCTTGAAGATCCAGGACCTCTCTCCCTCTTCCATCCCCATCACTCTCCCACACTGCTCACCTGACTCCCGCTAAATCCTCGCCCTGTCCTCCCTTCTGCCACATCAGTTTCCACATGAGCAGCCAGACTGATGTTCCTCTCCAACACCTCAGTGTCCCTGTTACCCTCCCCCGAGCTGAACCCCAGCCCCCTGGGGCAGGAGGGATGTGAGATCCTCTGGACCTCCCTCTAGGCAAACTTCTCAAGTCCTGGGCCTTCTTGAGTCACCTCCTGCGCTGAAAGCCCAACCGTGTTGTCCCCCAGCATGAAGCAGCTGGCAGCTGTGCTTAGTCCATGGACCTGCATTGACAGACACTGAACACTTGTTCTGGAATGTTCCATCTCTGCCACGGCTCAAGCCTTGTGCACCTGACCTGTTCCCCTCCTTGCATCCATCCTCCTTGGGCCTGACAGTCTTCCATAGCCTTCAGAATCCTCACCACCCCCATCACGAACAGTCTCCCCTCCTCCCCACACCAGGGCCCGGGGAGCCACAGGCCCTCGCCCTGGCGTCTGTCACCAGCTGTTGTGGTTATCAGTTTACTTTTCTGTCTCTCCTGCGCACCGAGGGCAGGAACCGTGTGGTGCTCACTGTTGAAACCCCACCTCCTAGGCTGGCATATGGCAAGTGCTTAGTAAATAATTGTGGAAGGCAGGACTAAAACAAGTTAAAAGAGAAGAATCTTGTCAAAATCTCTTCTCTGGAACATTCATTTATTGAACAAGTAAACAAACAAAGTGGACGGAGAAAAGCAGACAGAGGACAAGCTAAGAGAAACTTCTGAAGGTCCCTGGGGACCAGAAAGCTGAGATTCCACATGTGGCCTGAAAGTTTGCCACCGATTCCACGGGGATTTCTGTGCCCTGGAGCATGAAGAAGGAGTCTAATCATCCCCCAGTCAGCCAGATGTGCCTGGTGTTGCCATGGCAGCCCCCGGAATTGGCCAGATGTGCCGTGAACATCTTTGGAAAACATCAGGGGACCCCAGAGACTGCATGGCCTGGAGAGAAAAAGTTCACACTCAGAAAGATGGCACAGAAATGCTCAGGCTGGATTGAGGGGTGTGTGGGGTGGTGTCACGGGTCCTCTGGGCATAGGGACATAACGAGGAAACTTCTCACTGTCCTCACGGCTGTGGACGTCACTCCCAGCAGTCCCTGCTGCTCCCTAATGCCTGCTCCCTCCCTAGGTGATCAAGCTTGCCTTCGAGGAGTTTGACTTGGAGAGGGGCTATGACACCCTGACAGTTGGGGATGGCGGGCAGGACGGGGACCAGAAAACCGTTCTCTACATGTAAGTGAAGTGGAGCATGTGGTGGGAAGGGCTGAAGCACCTGTGCCTGGGCTGGGGGTGGTGGGGTGGGCTTGCCATGTCCTGCCTGGTCCCCTCTACCCAGCGCCACCCCCTGCCACCATGCTGTGACAAGGACAAGTGTCCTGCCACACTCCTAGTTTCAGCAACAACCCCTCTTGTCTCTCTCTACCTCCACCAAGGAAAACAGAGCACAGAGCCAGATTCTCACTAGGAATTCTCAGGGAAAGTGTACAAAGTGCGCGGCCCCTTAGGGAGCAGGGGAAATAGAGGTTTGTCACACGGGTCTGGAACGTTCCACATGGCTGTCTGCTTCTCTGTAGACCCTGCTTCTGGCACCCAGGAGTTTTCTTCAAGGCCACATGCATCTGTGGTGGTCTGCCTTGAGCTAGAGATGGTGGAAATGTCTTGCTGGCTTCCCAGTCTGAGACTTGGATGGCCTCAGGGAACTGGGACTGAGTAGACCTAGTGGCCACATTTTCTGAGCCCAGAAAGGTTGGCATGACGGGGTCAAGTTAAGAGAGAGGATAGTGCCAGGCTGTCCTGGGGTTCCAGTACACTGGGCCTCGGTCTTTGGGGGACATTTGGCCCCTCCTTTGCCCGCCACAATTAGCCTGACATGAAAGCAGGAAAATGCTCCTGTTCTGTGTGTGTGGCCCAGTGTCAGAGAGACAGACAGGCCTGACCTCGTCCGCCTCCCCTGCCAAGACAGAGGGGACAGTTCTCACATGCTGGGCACCTACTACACGGGATGGAACTTTCACATCCATTATCTCATTCCGTCCTCACAGCAGCCCTGTGAGGAAGGTGCTGTTATTCCCATTTAATAGTTGGAGAAACTGAGGCCCAAAGGGTGCAAAGATGGTTGGCAGCAGAACCAGCACGTGCATTCATGTCTTTTGATTTCAGTCAAGGACGGCGTCCCATGCCATGCCCCCTCCCAACCAGGCTAACGCCTTCTGGTTTTAATGCTGAATGAGAAATGGCTATTCGGTATTAGCTGGCTGGTCCAGGAGCTGTTCTGTTCTGAGTTCTTCCTGTACCTTCCCCACACCTACCTGGGAAAGATCCTTTTGGGGCAGTTGAATGATGTCACCCACCATGTCAGGTGACATGACTGGGACTTGGGATCTCAAGAGCAAGGAATGGAGTGTCAGCCTGAAGGGCATCTTCCCACACCCTACTCTCACAGCACTGATCAGGGTTCCCCAAAGAGACAGAACCAGGAGATTTCTTATAAGGAATCGGCTTGCATGATAATGGAGACTGACAAGCCCCAAGGTCCGCAGGCTGAGTCAGCAAGCTGGGGACCCAGGAGAGCTGGGGATGTAGTTCTAGAGCAAAGTCCGGCAGGCTCAAGACTCAGGAAGGGCTGATGTTTCAGCTCAAGTTCAGGCAGTAGGAAGAAAAAAAGAACAGAAAACAAAGAAACAATGTCCCAGCTGGAAGTCAGGCAAGCAGGAAGAATTCTTTCACTTGAGAGAGTGTCAGCCTTTTGTTCTGTTAGGTTCTTCAACTGATTGGATAAGGCCCACCTTTATTGGGGAGGGTGATCTCTTTGACTCAATCTTCCAATTTAAATGTTAATCTCATCCCAAGACATTCTCCCAGAAACATCCGGGATAATGTTTGGCCAGATATCTGGGTACGTTATGGCCCAATCAAGTTGACACAGAAATTATCCATCACACCCAGCCCCACCCCTCCTCCTGGTGCAGCCCCATCACTCACCTGCCTCTGTGTGCTGACCATGTGATACATCAGCTCCCTGTGCCCAAGAGGCCGGGATCCCACTCTGTCTTCTCCCATGACCCCACTGAGCACTGTCATAGAGATGACCTTAAAACAGTAGATCTGCAAAGACTCTGAGGGGGTCATATAATTCAACCCCCTCATTTAATGTGAAATGAAAAATCTCTGAGAGGCCCAACCACTTGTCCAATGTCCCACAGCGAGTGAATGGCAGACCCAGGGCTGGTACCCAGGTCTCTTTAGGGCAAGGTCGATCTCAGAACTTCACGGAAACACATGCAAAATAGTTGGGCTCCTTTGTTGTCATAATGAGGTCACACAGAGGACAAGCAGAGGTCTTGATCTTCTTCCTTGCTCACCACCTCCCTGGAGTCAATCCTTACTCATTACAGAATGTCAGGGCCCCCAGCCCAGGGATGTCACACAGGCCAGACTGGGGCATCCTAGGTGGTCTGTCCCAGCTCTGCGCCCACGGCACTCAGGGTGTACTCGTCTACCTGCAGCCAACTCAGCAGCCCGCCTCAGGCTGTGAGACCCCAGACGGGAGCAGAGATTAGGGCCCATTCATCCATCCAACCCCTCCACAACCCGCCTCACCCATCTGTGCTTGGCGAGTTGTCTGGTCTCAGCAGACAACGGAAGTCACGTTTCTTCTGGAGACCCCAGTCTAGGGACTGGCTCTGCCCCTCTCCAGCAGGTTGACCTTGGGAAAGCCACTGCCCGTTCTGCACCTCTGCCTTCTCATCTGTACAGTGGTGCTAACACAACCCCTACCTCACTGGGCTCTTGGGGACATTAAATGAGACAATGGAAGGGAAATGGTCTCACTTGGGTAGGTGCCTGGTGAATGTGAACTGAATCAGAATCCCCTCCATACTTTAACTCTCTTCTTCAGAAAGAATGTGGCCCCGGGGTGGCGGCTCTGCTTTAAGCCTCGCTTCTCATCCTGGAAGGGAAGGAGATGTCTCGTTTAAAGGAGTGGCTGGGTTCCCACTGGGGAAATGGGTTTCTGTCTGTCTTTTCTGCCACACAGCTCACACGAGAGATGAGGGGTTGCAGGAGTGTAGACACCCCCTTGGTTAGATCTGGCTCCAGCTGTCCCTCCCCTGAGCAAGTGAGGACGCACGTCTCTCTCCTGAGCCCAGGCTAGGGAACTGCAGTTGAGATGCAACTAACTCTGCCTGTGGCCGAAGGGTGAGGTGCTGAGACGCCCAGCATGGGAGCACGAGCTGCTGGGCTTCATGCCAGGGACACTGTGGGGCCCGAATGGCTCCTATTCCTTTAGCTGTCATTGGTCAGACAGGCGTTCTGTTGGGATACCATGGTGGGTGCACGCGTCTAAATCTCTCTCTCCTGACAGCCTGACAGGTACATCGGTCCCAGATCTCATTGTCAGCACCCACCATCAAATGTGGCTCCTCTTCCAGACCGACAGCAGTGGCAGCTCCCTGGGATTCAAGGCTTCTTACGAAGGTAACTGCTGTTCGGGAGCCCATGAACTTGGGGGACTGGGTTTGGAGTTAGCAAGCCCCGGGTTCAAATCCTGGTTCTGCCCTGTGCTGGATTTCTCCCTGTAGGCACCTAGTTCGACTTCTCTGAGTCCCGGCCTCCTTCTTTGTCCAGTGGGTCTCCTGGGCTGTTTGGAGGCTTATCTGGGAGAAATCACTTAAGATGCAGGGCACATAGCACCAGGAACACACATCAGCTCCACCCCCGATTCACACCTGCCTTGTGTAGACCTCCGAAAGTCCCCATAAACTTTCTGAACCTTGCTCATTTTTTAAAAATCTTTAGAGTGGAGACAGTAGCTTCCCAAGCTACCCTATTTGGGTGTCATGATGATGAGTGACTCTGTCCCCAGGGTCAGGGACAGGCACACACCACTGGCGACCTGAGGAGGATACAGACAAGGCTGACCTTCATCTCTTGGTGGGAACAGGCATTAAGAGATGCTGTCGCCATCACCCTTCCAAACACTGACAAACCTCCTGCTGGCCAGTGACTGCTGGTGCAGACCCCACAGAAAGCGGGGCGGAAGCCACCCCGCAGGCAGTTGCTAAGGCCTCGGTAGGTGTCAGCCCCTAGGCCAGCACTGGAGGAACAAGTGCATCAGACCTAGGCCCTGGCCGCCAGGGGCCTGTGCTCTCAGAGGAGGAAACAAAGGAGCAGTTACTAAAACAAGACAGTTTCAGCAAACAGAGCCAGTGGGGGCTCAGAGGAGGGGCGGTCCTCCTCTCCGGAGCATCGGGAAAGCCTTTATCAAGAGAGTGAGCTTTAAGTCCTTAAAATGGCAAGGTGGCTACTAGAGAGACAGGAGGTAGTGGAGGGGGAGAGAGGGTGTCCTTCCCCACCCCGCTCAGAGACCCAGTCATTCTACACCGCACTATTCGGGGGGAGCGACTCTGAAGGACTCGTATTCCACCACGTGTGCCTCACACCCCCATGGGACCAAGGGCGCTTCCCGTACCAGGACCCACGCTTGATCACCAAACTGGGTGCACAGGAGGTGTATTTGTCTCATAGGGCCACCCTAACACAGTACCACAATCTGGATGGCTTCAACAACAGAAATGTATTCTCTCCCAGTTCTGGAGGCTAGAAGTCTGAGCTCAGGGTGTCAGCAGGGTCATGCTCCCTCTGAGACTCTGAGTGGAAGTGTTCCTTGCTCCTCCCTAGCTTCTGGCGTCGCCCAGCAGTCCCTCCCTGGTAGCTGAAGATCATTCTGTTCTCTTCCTCTGTGGTCACACACGTCCCTGCGTGTCACTCTCTCCTCTTCTTATAAGGACACCAGTCATATTGGATGAAGGGCCTGCCCTGCTCCAGTGTGACCTCATCTTAAGTCAATTACTACTGCAAAGATCCTGATTTCCAAATAAGGTCACATGCACAGGTACCAGGGGTTAGGACTCAGCACATCTTTTGGGGGAACACGATTCAATCTGTAACAGCAGGCTAGCTCCTATTTCCTGCGGTCACGTTGTCAAACCCTGATGCCCACTGGGGTCAGGATGATGGATGTGCTGCTCTAAGAATAAAAAGCATACGTCTAAGGGAGACAGAACAGCAGACCGAGAACCCCTGTTGGGTGACAGGAGAGGAGTTCAAATGCTCGTTCTGTCACTTTCGAGCTCCGTGGCGGGCCCGGGAGCCTCTCTAGGGCTCTGCTTCCTCATCTGTGAAATGGAGATAACATGCCGTCGGTCACAGGGCTGCTGTGAAGAGTAAGTTTAGACAAAGAACGTGAAGATTAAGTGTTGCAAATAGCAAGGCGATTTTTACCAATGGCTTGGCTAAGACAAAGGTAACATGAGCTTGAAATGGATGGCAGTTACAGCAGTCAGCAAACAGCAGAAAGACCTCGACAGGGTAGGGCAATTGGTTAAATTACTAGGATAAGAGGAAGTAGGACTAAATGTCCAGTCCTATTTGAGGGTTCAAAAAATTAGCTACTAGAAAGTATCCCAGGGAGGGAGTGGTGCTTTAGTCCTTTCTGATCAGGCTTCGGAGAAGTGGGCATACACGTGGGGACCTCAGCTTGAGACGGATAAGGACACGGCTTAAGTCAAGCCCAGTGAGAAAGGTTCACAGCCCCCTGGATGTTTATTCATCCAGGAGAAAGTGGACTCAGGGGAGACTTGAGAGCTGTATCCAAATATTGGAAGGCTTGTTATCTGGGAAAGAGGAATTAGACTTGTTTGGTGTGAATTCATGGAAAATGGAAGGGACATGCCATTTGTCGGGAGCCTATACCGTGCCAGAAGCCACGTGTTCGTGGCCTCGGGGTTTTTAAGCAGTGTCAGGCGAAGACTTGGGGTGCCCTTGGGGACCACCATGGTGGAGGGATAGAGGATGCCTAGCAGGGAGGGCCCCAACCCTGCCTCCATCTCTTCCCCTCTTCCTATAAGCCTTCTTCTAAGAGGGGATTTGTAGCTAAGCACTATAAAGTACCGCTTCATCTTATTCAGTGCTCTCAACAGTGTGACCTTAGGCAAGTCATCCAGCCTCTCTGAGCCTCAGTTTCCCCACTCATGAAATGGAGGTAATAATGCCAGGCGTCCAGCGTTGTTATGAAGTGTTATGAAATGAGATCACAGAAGGCTCCTGGCACAGGGGTGCCTTCCCCTGGGGGCTGCTAAAGTTTCGTAGTCTCCCTCCAGAGTGCGTCCCTCTCCGCCGGGAACACATGGCTCCCTGCTGGTCCTCAGTCCCTGCCTCACCCTCTGTCCCCAGACTGGCTGTGAGAGATGGTTCAAGTGGCCATGGTGGAGGGTACGGAGGCAGAAGTGGCAGAAGGCAGACCCCGGTCTCCGGGGCCACGCAGGAGGGTTCACACCTGGTCCCGCAGGAAGAAGAGCCTGGGAAGGACTGTGTCAGGAGGGGCCTGCCTTTATCTTCCTGTCCCTTCCACTTTTGACCTTTTACTGGAGGGGTGACCCCATCGGTCTCACACCTCCGTATGACAAGGCACTGTCTTCTGTGGAAAATGAGGATCGACCGAGTTCCCTGGGGTCCCGATGTGACCGTGTCCCATCCCATCTGCTCGGGGTTCCCCTCCCCTGCAGCATCCTGGGTCTCCTCCACCTCTCTGGTGCCCCTCACAGCTCCCATGTGGTTCCCCACTGCCCCCTCAGGGCAGGCGCTTCTCAGTCTCTATCCTCGGTTTTCATCCTCTTTTTCTAGAACCTTCCACCATTGATCACATCTACCCTATGGCTTCAATCTCAGCCTGAACACTGGTGACCTCCAGATCTTTCCTCCGTGTGTGCATGTGAAGGGAGGAAAAGAGTCCACATTCTCTGCTGCCCCTTCTTGTAAGGACTCTAATCCTATCAGACCAGGGCCCCACCCTTGTAAACTTGTTTAACTTTATTACTTTCCTAGAGGCCCCCTCTCCTAATATAGCCAATTGGGAGTTAGGACTTCAACACGTGAGTTTGGGGAGACACAAACATTCAGTCTATTAAAACCATCCCAGACCAAGCTCTCTCTCTCCACCTGCACTCCCACCCCCAGGCCCCCGTGCCCACATCCCCATCTTGATGAACAGCACCACTGTCCACGCCATCACTTGGCCTCATCTCCACCTCCACCTCCTCTCTCTCCCACCTCTGACTCAGTCCCCAGATCCTGTCACTTCTCCCTCTGCAGTGGCCCAGCTCCTCGTTCACCTCCGTGGCTGAGGCCCTCATCACCTCTCACTCGAGTGACAGCACAGCCCTCCTACCCACCACCCCAGACTCCAGGCCTCTCTCCCAGCCCCACCCATCTGCCTCCTATAGCAGAGATCTTCCTAGAATCCAGATCTGGCACAGTTCCCACCTCCTTAAAAAAAACTTTAATGACACCTTCTCATTGCTTTCAGGATAAAGCACGTTCATGTGACATCCAAGGCCCTCCAAGCCAAATTCGGGCTCCTGTAAACCCATTCTAGGCAGAATTACAGTTTATTAATCTAGCCAGTCCTGCAGGACCTGGCCCAATGCCTGGCACACAACAAGTACTTAAATTGTAACGATGTTTTACACAGGCACAGTCAGGCACCCTTTCTTCATACCCTCTCAACCCCCTTTGTTTCACTTTTCCACCTCCCAGCACTCAGGTGCCAAGAGCCCACATTCTCTACCATCGCCAGGAGCTTTAGGGTCAGACAGACCCAGTTTCTAACTGAGTTCTGCCATTGGCTCTGTGTGTGATCTTCAGCCAGCACCTCAGCATCCTTGAGCCGGAGTTCTCTCATCTGTGAAGAGGGGCAGATAAACACTCACCTCACAGGGGTCTTGTGAGGACTCTATGCAGCATGGGACCTGGCATTTACTCAACACTCAGTGAAAAGCCTGCTTCCCTCCCCTGCTTCCCTGGTCCTGCAGCTCTTCTTCCAACTGCTCTCATGGCCCAAAGCTTCACAACCACCCCTGTCTTAGCCCTTCTCCTACCCCAGCTCCTGGGGGATTCCCTACAGGACAGATGTCTTGGCTGAGGGATGGGAGGATGCCTGGGATGCAGATGTTCCACCAGTGGCAGAAGGCATTTGAGGGCAGAGACCCCCCTACCAGGCATACCTGGCCTCACCATCACCAGCATCCCCTCTGCTCCAGTTCAGGTCCAGAGAATTTCCTTGGGGCAGGCAGGTGACACTGCAGAACCAGCCCTCCCCTTTATTAAAAGGGTGAACCCCTGGGTGGGAAAATTTGAGGGATTTGTTTCCCAGAAATTCTCCTGGTTCTACTTGTCCCAGTCCCAGGTTGGGGTAGGGGAGGCGCTCCCACTCCGTCGATATCTGAGTACTTGGAGCCTAGAAACTCAGACCCCCTCCACGAGGGCAGCCAGCTGTAGGAACTGCATTCATAGTTGCAATCGCTCTGCTTCTAGAACAAGCAATATTTAAGGAACAGGCAATTAGCACTTACCAGAAACATTATAAAATTACATACAACTTGCTAACAAGTTTTAGCATCAATCTGGGAGTCTCCTCACTTCCTAACTTGGAGCCTGGAATCTGGCCGCCAAATGCTAAATCTAGGAGGCCAGCCCAGGGGAGGAAGGAGCTGGGACCTGACCCTGGAGACATGGAGGAGCAGGGTGGTGGAGATCATGCAGAAAGGATGCCCAATAGTCTGGGGACTTGGGTTGAAATTAGGTCACCTGTGTATTCAACATTGTCCAGGCTCCTATTATGTGTTGCAGACAGTGTTCAGGCTTCAAGGGGCTACATGACCCTCTCTCTCTCACTCTGAGCCCCCTCGGACAATTATTTATTTACTTACTCCAGAGAATAGTTTAGTTAGAAGTTCAGTATGATGATGAGAAGAGATAAGAATGAGAGAGACGGTTTGCGGAGACCATGAAGAGCCCACATCAGCTCCTCACAGCCAGGGGTCCCATCCCTCTGGTCTTCGTATCTTATAAGATTACAAGACAATCTATGCCTGCACCCAAGTCCTAGTCTGTCGTCACTGGAGTCCAGGAAGTGGGAGAAGACGGGGAACTATCCAGGAGGGGAAGCTGACCTTACTTGAGGGCATCAGGGAAGGCTCCCTGGAGCAGCTGGTGTCTGAAACAGACTTGCTTGAAGGATGGAAAGGAGTTGGTCAGACATCCCCTGAGGGAGAGAACAGGCTGACTTGGAATTCTGGCTGACATGTGTTTAGGATTGAAGCTAAGACCTCCGCGGAACACAGTTTGAGAGCATGTAGGGAGAAGACGGCCAAGACTAGCCCTCTGCGGGCGGTGCCTCCCTCGCCTTCTCCAGAACTGAACTCTGGTGGTGGCGCAGCGGAGCCTCCTGAAAGAGATGGCCATGGGGCTGGGCTTGAAAGGAGGCAACAGCCCGGCATCCCAGCTTCCCTCCTTGTCGTCCCCTGCCTTTCCTCCTACCAGAGTGTCAAACACGTGGCCATTGTCAGCCTCAGGTCTGCAATTTCCAGAACCCCTGCCTCTTCCTGTTTTATTTCCATAAGCTCAGATGCTCAAATTTTCCAACTTCAGCTAGGAATAACACCAGGCATGTTCCTGAGATGGTCACTGAGTTTCCACAATATCCTTCAAGCTTCCTCAGATGCTGGGAGCTAGAGATTAGCTAGAAACAGCAGCTGCCTCCTCTCAGGAAGTCCCAGCAAGACCCACACTACACCCAAGTCTGTCTTGACCCCTGGGAGGGAGGGGGGATGGTTAAGAGCAGAGGATGCTGCACCTTTAAAATCTGGCAGGAAGCAATCTGTCAGTGAGGTATACTCTCTAAATACATGGGCTTTTGCAAATAGCAAGCTCCAGTTTGGGGCTAATGCAGGCAGCTTAAGGCTATCTGGATGTTCTACATGTATACATTCATCCTGCTGTCTCCATAGTCACCCTGTTCCCCAGCCTCCTTCAGCCTGTGGCACACCCAGAACGGGGTGGTGGAGAAAGGAGGTGGGAGGGATGAGTGGCACCCGCTTCATCCACCCACATCTCCATCCCATTCATGAAAGCTGTGTGCAGAACAATGCAATGATACCCAGAGCCACAGCTACAGATACACTGTGTCCCTCCATTCTTTGTGCCCTTCCCTTTATCAGTAGAAAAGCAGAGTGGAATGTGGTTCTAAGGAATCCATGAGATCCAGGCATGCCCAGAGGTTGTCCTAATGCACCAGAGACGTCCTGGTCACTCGCTAGGAGTCTGTGCTGGTTACACAGTGGGTCTGGAGCACTCAGGATGTATAAGATGCAGTGCTTGGCTCCGGAGATACAAAGAGCAGAGGGGATGGGATCCTTGGCTTTGAGGAGCTGATGTGGGCTCTTCATGGTCTCCCTAGACCACCTCTCTCCCCTCATCCCTTCTCATCACATCCTGCCACATTGAACTTCTAACTATTCTCCTGGATAAGTAAATAAATAATTGTCTGAGGGGGATGGGAGGCGGTGGGGGGCTCCTAAGTCTGCCTGGGCAATTCAAGGGGAGATCCCCGAGTGGGAAGCCCTTGAGCTGACACTGAAAGATGATTCTTTGTCTGGCAGACAAACAGCGGGTGTCTATTCAGGAAGAGAGGACAGCAGGTGCCAAGTTAGAGCCGTGAGAGCCGGCTGGGCTCTGCCAACAACAAGGCAATAGTGACCATGAGGAAACACCTCCTGGTCACTGGTTACGTGCCACGTGCTGGACACTTTGACAATTATCTTATACGCAAAAACTCATTCTATCTTCAAAACAGTCCTGCAGGGTGGCTGTTGCTGTCATCACTTCCGTCCTGCAGGTGACAAAACTAGGACTCAGGATGAGAAAGGTGCCCCAGGTCCGCTACCTGGTGTCAGAGCCAGGATACAAACCCAGAACTCTCTGACATCAGCGCCCTTCCTCATTACCAAGACACTATTTTACTTCCCTGCAGGTCGCTCCATTTTGTGGTGTATAAATCTCAAGATCGGAGATGGACAAAGATGAGGCTGGGGTGGGAGCAGGTAGGCAAATGGCCTGCTATGCCGAGGAGTTAGAGTTTTCATCTGTGGATTAGAGGAAGCCATGGAAGAATTAATGAGCAGGGCACACTCATGATCGGATTTTTGTTTCTGAACAATCTCGCGCTGCTTTGCAGAGTACAGCGTAGACGGAAGAGGCAGGGGAACAGCTCTTGCCTAATGCCACGCCCAGGTGAGAAATTTCAAGGAGTAGGCAGAGGCGATGAGAGAAGGATGGAGAGCAGAGGGTGCTGGAATGTGTGGGAGGAGGAGCCCACAGGAGGTGGCTAGTGAGGGCTGCAGTGGGGAGGGGAGGGCGGAATCCCGGCTGATGCCCGTGTCTGCCTGAGCAACCTCCACAAAGCCTTTCCACCTCTCCCAGCCCCAGCCCAAGGCCAGAGCTTCCTCTCCTGTGTCCCCAAAGGTTGTGTGGTCAGAGGCACACCACCTCATGGCCCCCGTCATTTACACTGTAACTGTCTCTGTACCCACATGTCTGTGAGGGCGGGGGCCGTGGGTCCGGCAGCTCTGTATCTTTACTGCTGAGCGTGGCAGGTGGCACAGTTCCTGTGCAGCCAGTATTAGCCATGCTCACACACGAAGCAGAATGCTCTCTTGTGCTCCAGGCACCGTGCTCAGTGCTGGGTGCACAATGATCAGCAACGTATGACCGGTGCCGGCCTCCACTGGGCTTACACACTAGTCAGTGGGGAGACGAGAAATGAAGAGGCCAGCCTGGCAGCTGCAGGGTGCAAGGGGGCTGAGCAGGTGAATCAGCTTGTACCTGAGGCCCAGCAAACAGTCAGCTCCGGGAGGGTGGAGATGTTTGCCCTTTTTTCCACTGCTATACCTGCAATGCCTAGAACAGTAACTGATGAAACAAAGAACAATTAGTGCTATGAGGAAAAAGATGGGCACCGAGAGAGCAAAGAAAAAGGGAAGTATTTCAGATCCATGGTCAGGGAAAGCATCTCTGAGGAGGTGACGTCTTAAGCTAAAGTCTGTAGTGTGAGCCGTTGGCCTTGTGACACAGAGGAGGGGAGGAAGCTGTAGCCCCGGCTGAGGGAACAGTGAATAAATGAAGGAACAAATGAAGTCCTACCTGGTTGGAAAGGCAGCGAATTGCAGCCCAGGCTGGGACGCCCCTCTCCCTCCACGCAGTGCTGCCCTCCTTGGAGCAGCAAATAGTGAATTCATAGACACGAGATGCAGTTCCTTCTGTTCGGATGTTGTCATAAAAGAGGATTCCAATTTGGTATTAGAAATTGAAAAACCTGGGGAGAAGACAGTACGGTTGATCACAGATGATAGGGATAAAACAGCTGAGAAGGGGGAAAGCAAATAGGCTGAACGGCCGAGCCCAGTCGTGATGGAATTCTGAGGGTCTTTGAAGCATCTCAGGTTTCCCCGCTTGCTTCTGGCAGGCAGATGGAGAGAGAGAAAGATAAACATTTATAAAATGGAATTCTATTACACCAGATAACAGAAAGCTGCATGCATGATTTTCTCCAAGTCAGAATCTGGCTTATCGATGGGCAGTTCTGGCCCCTGACATCAGACTTGCTTGGCACCTGGCCAGGAGGGCCAAGGTCAAGTGCGTTTTCCTGCCGCAGAGCCCAGGGAACCCCCTGCAGGAGGGCAAGGGGACTCGGTTCCCGTGTTTCCAGCAGGGGTTGGTACTGGGCTGGGAGGGATGATCCGATGAGAACAAGGGATGTCTGAGGGCTGGAAGCCTGTCCCCTTTCCTTCCTGAAAGGAGATTCCAAACTCTCAAACCATCCCTGCCCTGTTCTTCCCCCTCACTGCTCCCAAGCCTGGTTCTAAGGTCTGCACATGCCCCCTCTTAATGCTTTGGATCTCTTTGCCAAATGTGCCCTTAAACCCGCCGTCCCCCTGCCCCCCGAAGGCACCATTGCCAGCAGCCCCCTCCAGTGCCAGCAGCACCATGAACTCCACATGTGAGAGGGGTGGTGCGTGCACTCACTCTCCAGTGCCATTCCGCCCACATGTGAAGCCTCCTTTGATCCAGAGCTGTCTCCACCTCTGCCACTTGCTACTCCCCCATCAGTGTCGCCGCCCCCTTCCTCTCCCACTCAGTGAGTGCTGCCACTTAGCCTCTCGTCTCTCAGCCTCCTTCCCTCCTGTCCCCTCCTGTCCACACTCCACTCTGGCACAGCCCGACCTTGCTGTCCGGCACCTCTTGGGCTGTGACTCCACACATCCTGCTCTGGGCCCTTCGTCCCTCCGCTCTTCCACCCACTCCTCCCTCCAGTCCTGTTTGCCATCCTTCTCTCGGCCTCTCCGTCTCCATCCCCACCCCCTCCTTCCTTCTGTTAGCCCGAGCCCCTTGCATCACCCGGCAGCCTTTGTTTGCTGTTCTTTGGACAACATCCTCAACTCCCTGCCCACCGCCGTCCTTCCACGCCTCCACTTGTGCCTGAACCAAGTGGTGAGGGCTCTGGGAAAAGCCACACAGCCTTGCTCGGCGGGGCCCCCGGAAATGAGTTGTCCGCACCCTCCGTGGACCCCGGGGGTGAGGGCTGTCAGTCTTCTCCTCTTCAGGGTGATGGCGGCAGACATCCTTTTCCCCACGACTGGTCCCTCCCCTTCAGCAAAGACCATGACACCTCCTCCTCCACTTGGAAGGAGAGCCTGTGTCATCAAACTCCCGCCATCCTACCTGGGAGCTCACTGCGGTCACCCCTTCCCTCCTGTCACAGGGGAAGGAGAGTTTCCCGGTCTCTGAGGCGAGCCCCCCAGCATGTGCTGGTCCCAGCCTCCTGCCTTCTCAAGAGCCCCGTGCTGTCACTTCCTGCCTCTCCTCCGGATCTTCAGCTAACCGTTCAGTATCTCTCATTCCTTTGTATTCCCTCTCTTTCTCTCCTTGCCGAGTATTTAATTATGGTCAAGTTTCTTTGACCTTAAAAAGTTCATTCCGCTGCCCCGACAAGGCCATATTCCTCCTAAGTTACTGCCTGACTTCTCTCCAGTCCTTCACTTTCGAGAAGTGCCTTCCTCACAGGTCACCTAAGTCCTCCTCCTCTTCTCCCAACCGGAGCTGGCCCCATCGTTTCGCTCGGTCTCCTGCCAGGATCCAGTGACCTCCTTTCACTGACCTGCTTTCTAGTCCTTTCTAAACTCCCCCATTTGATGCTGTTGGTCTCCTTCTTGAAATGCATCCTTCTCTAAGCTGCCGGGACCCTGCTCTCCCCAGGATCTTAGACTAGTGTCCTGCTGTCCCTGCAGTGTCCCTAACTGCTGTCAGGACTGATGTCTCCTCTTACTCCCCTTGGGTGGCCTCATTCTTCTCATGGCTTCTTCTGCCGTCTGTGAGTTGCATCCCAAATTCTGCATCTCCAGACCAGACATTTCTCCTGACCGTAAGCCCCGCGGAGCCACTTTCTACTAGATGCATCCACGTGGAGATGCTGCGTGACCCTCCTGGCCTGCCCCTCCTCCTGCATCTAGTGAAGGGGAAAGTGCACCCAGTGCCAGGCCAAGCCCTGCAGACCCCTGCCTCTCCCTTATCCCCCATCTCCTCGCTCTCAGTGTGGCCTATGGCTTCTTCCTGCTTTAGACCTCCCAAAGCCTTCTGCCTCTCCCCATCCCCTCTGCCTGTGCCCCATCCAGGATGCCATCAATACAGCTCCCAGACGATTGTGCACCTCCCCCTGGAATGGAAGCTCTGTGGCAGCAGGGCCTGTGTCTGCCTTGTTCCCCATTGCATCCTGCCCGCCCCAGCCCCATGCCTCATGCAGTGGTTCACACGAAGTAGATATTCAGATGTTTGTTGAATGAATGAGTGATCTCTCTTCCTCCAGAATTGCCTCCCCCAGACCATTTCCCAGGCAGCAGACAGGGTGATCTTTTAATACCCAATATGAAATGCTAAGTAATGTAAAAGCCTGTCTTTTTTTTTTAATTGAAGTTTAGTCAGTTATAATGTGTCAGTTTCTGGTGTACAGCATAGTGGTGAAAGCCATTCTTGACTCCCCATTGCCTACACTCTGAAGTCCAGTCTCGTTCACAAAGGGCACAGGCCTTCCATGCATTGGCCCTGCGTGCCTCTTCCAGCCTCATCTCTCATCACCTAGTAGAAAACTCGTGCTTGTAGAAGAACAATGTGGCGTGGTGCTGAAGAGTCCTGGAACCCTACAACCCAAGTTTGGATCTCAGATCCACCATTTCCTAGCTCTGTGACCCGCATAATTCCATGATCTCCCTGTGCCTTAGTTTCCTCACCTGTAAAACGGGGATACTAGACCCTAGCTCAGAGTGTTACTGTAAGGATGAAGTGAGTCCATAGATGGAAAAGGCTCAGAGTGGCAGCCGGCACACAGTCGGCACTAGAGTGGTGAGTTATATGACTCAGTTTGCTATGATCATAGCTAGTAACTAGTTAGGATCACTGGCGTCACTGCGACCCTCTCAGTGTCTGACCTCTGAGACTCTGCATGGGCTCTTCCCCTACCTGTAAGGCCCTTCCTCTCCTCTCCTTCCTACTAATTCCTTTCCTTTTTTCCCCAGCTGTATCAAGATATAATTAACATATAGCACGTCTATTTAAGGTGTACAACATGCTGATTGATCTGTGTATATATTGCTAAGTGATGACCGCAGTGAGTTTAGTTACCACACCTGTCACATCACCGTATACTCTGTGTGTGGCGGGGGTGGGGGCTTGTGAACTTTTAAGATCTACTCTCTTAGCAACCTCCAACTACACAGTACCATATTGTTAACCATAGTCACTATGTCACACTTCACATCCCCAGGATCTATTCATCTTATAACTGGAAGTTTGTGTCCTTTGACCGCCTTCCTGTTTCCCCACCCCACCTCACGTTACCCTTGGCAACCATCATTCTACTCTGTTTCTAGGAATTCGTGTTTTTTTGTTCCATATATAAATGAGATCATATGGTATTTGTCTTTCTCTGTCTGACTTATCTCACTTAACATAATGCCCTCAAGCTTCATCCACATCACAGATGGCAAGATTTCCTTCCTGTTTGTGACTGAAAAATATTCCATTGTATATGTATTCCACACTTTCTTTACTTGTTCATCCATCCCTGGACACGTAGGTTGTTTCCACTTCTTGGCTATTGTAAATAATGCTGCAATGAATCCCACTTATTCCTTTCAATTGCCACCTCCTGCACAGACTTCAGGCCTCAGTTTAGACATCACCTCCTCCAAGAAGCCTTCCCTGATGTCAGGGCTGGGACTGGGCTGAGGTGAGAGAAGCACTCCCCTTGGGCATAATTTTAAGAAAGGCACCATTAAGTAATGTTTTAATGTAACATTTTTTAAAAATTAAGGTTAATGCAAAATATCAAGGATAAAAAAATCAACATTTCCATAATGACAGGCTCTGACGGCCAGATGGGGGTGAGGCAAGTGAGGTGAGTTGTACAAGTGCCGGGTCAGGTCTGGCCTTTGTATTAAGTTCTGGTATTTTCCTTCGTGTTGGAATTGATTTTTATGTATCAATTTCGATTGTCTAAAAAAAATTGCACTAGGATATTATTTGTCTTAATTCCTGAGTTTTTGGTGCCTTCTCAATTTTTGTGCCCAAGGTGAGTGCCTCTCTCCCGTACCCTATCTCCAGCCCCACCCTCCACGTTTGAATTGGGTGACCCTCCTGGGCCCTTCCACAGCACAAATCACCCTGTGTCATAAATATTTGTTTCCTTGTCTAGATCGTTCTGTCCTTGAGACCAGAGCCCACATCCCAATCTCAAGTGTCTAGCACAGGGATGGGCATACAGTCGGTGCTCATTACTTGCTTCTGGGCTGCTCCCTTCCTCCCCTCAGGACACCTGTTCTCTTGAGCTGATCACACCCTCAGATGAGCAGCTGTGGTCTGGGATGCAGGCAGGCGTACCCCGCTTTTATGTCTTCTACAACACAGTGGGACCTCAGCAGGACACCTTAAATCTGGGTCCTGTCCCAGGCCATAAGCTCCAGCTCCATCTTTAAATACCGGGTAACTTTTACCAGGTCTCAGAGTGCCCACAGTGACAGTCCTTGCCAGGGTCTCACATCCCAGGGAGAGCATGTTTGGAGAACCCTGGAAGGAGAGCTTTGCTGCTTGCTTCTCCAGGCTGACTTGTCCCAGGGACCCCTTCTTCCTTTCCTTCAGATCCCCTGGGGCTCTGGGGCCTGGAGTAAAGGGGCCACCTTCCCGGGAAGGCCCCAATGGCTCCCCTCCCCCAGCCCTGGCATGAGCTCCCTTCCCGGGAGGGTCAGTTGTACTTTCGGGTGTGTGTAGAGGGAGAGGCCAAGGGCACGTGTGAGAGGAGAGGTGGACAAGATGACCTGGACTTGAGGCCTTTGGCCTGAAGTCGGGTCACACAGACCCTCTCCTTTCTCCCTGCTCCTGAGGACTCTCACTGTTTGACTCAGGTCACAAACACACACACATACACACGCGCGCACAATCCCAGCCAAAGCACGTCTCCCTCTGCTGACTCTCAGCAGAGGACTGGTTTGCAGGGTACCACGAACATGACAGTCAAGAGCCCATCCACACAAGGCAGGCCTTGCTGGGAGCTAACCCGACAGGCCCACATGTCCCACCAGCTGGGGTAGGAAAGCTTTGGCAGGATCACGCCTCCAGGACCACGGACAGCCACCTTGGAGACCTGGTTCCTGACAGCCCATAATGGTGTCTGAGAAAAAGGCAGGGTCCCTTTTTGCTTGACAGTCCTGGGAAGGTGTCCAAAATCTTCCCGATACTCCAACCTCCTCTCTCCCAAATCGCAGGACTCCTGCAGCCCTCACCTCACCAGCTGTCACTTCCATTCATGACTCCCTGTCCATCCTACAGGGCACTTTCCTCCCTGGGAACTGGGCTGCTTCCCCGCCTCCCTCTCTCCTATTCTCCACTCCCTCCCTCCCCACCTTGCAGCTCACAGCATCAAGCACAGGGCTGGTGGAAGTAGGGGTGACTGGAGGAAACTCCAGGGACTTGGCCAGGACAGACTCCTTTCCTGGATAATCGGGGCCCTGGGTGGCTCTCCCACGAGGCAGCCGGCCCACCCTGCTCCCAGAGCCCAGGCCCCAGAGCCATCTCAGGGAGACCACTACATGTCTGACTCACCACGGTCAGTCGGAGCAAATGAACTTTAAAAGCATGTTTAATGAGTCGTTTGTTTCATTTTGCCTGCTCCCATCTTGAATTGAATTAAAAATATATCTTCCTGAAAGTGCTTCTGTATCAGAAGGCGGTGAGTATTGATTCTCACTTAATCTCTGGTTGGGAGAAAGGCAGGCAGTGAAGCATCAGCGGCCTTCTCATCCCATGCTTGCCTCGGCGGCTCAGGAATGGACTGAGCTTAAACTCCATCAGGCAACATTAGTCATCTGAATGCAGGATCAAGTCAGTAAAGGAGTCTCCAAACTGCAAACTGGCGAATTCCTAGGCTGGATATCTCACCAAGAATGGAGACCCACCTTCCCTGAATGAGAAAAAAAATCCAAGCACCTGGAAAGCTCTGTGGACACAGAGTCTCAGGCATTTGAGAGCTGGAAGGACTGTTCCCCTCTAGGATGCTGTGTTAAAAAGGACTTTGCAGGGTTTCTCGTTACAACTCCACCTGGATGGGGGTTGCTCCCAGCCTGGCCTCCTGGCGAAGGTCCAGCAGAGCCTGCGACATGGCCGGCCCTCCAGCTCCGGGAGGCGTGGAGTCACCGTGTGTCTCTGTTTTCTCTTTCCCTGTCTTTCAGAGATCGAGCAGGGCAGTTGTGGAGACCCTGGCATCCCTGCCTATGGCCGGAGGGAAGGCTCCCGATTTCGCCACGGTGATACCCTCAAGTTTGAGTGCCAGCCTGCCTTTGAGCTGGTGGGGCAGAAGGCAATCACGTGCCAAAAGAATAACCAGTGGTCGGCTAAGAAGCCAGGCTGCGTGTGTAAGTGAGCAGGGAGGGGGCCACTGGGGGGTCTCCACCGAGAGGCCGGGGACCCGTGTCCTAGCTAATCCGGGGGCCCCACCCTTGGGAACCTTGCAGGTCATAACGGCAGCTTCACTCTGGTTGGTTTCTTCTCCGCACAACGTTGCTGGCTGGGTCCTCATTCCTGGCAGTAACATGGACCGTAGCACCGAGAATCGTTGCTCTGAACGTTTGGGGGCCTTCTTCAATGCCGTCTTACTCCCCCTGGTGACCCTTGAGAGCAGGGCAGAGGCTCAGACCCCAGCGTTTCCTCCTCACCCCTGTTGCCGTCAGTGACACTGTACAATTGAGCCAGGGCAGGAGGGAGTGGCAAGTGTGTAAGTTAGCAGGCTCTGCCTTGAGGGTTGGGGTACTGCAAGAGACCATGGCCTTGCCAGGGTACAAGACATCTCATCAAGTTGCTTCCTCTTGTATTGGATTTAAGGAGAGATGGGGATTGAGCTGTCTTTGGATTGTTGATCTTTGGGAGAAAGGGTTGGCATCAGGTGTTCTGTTCTCCAGAGAGAACAACGAATCCCTTCTTCCTTCCTCTGGGATGCTGTGACCACACTTTCCGGTGCAAATAGTATGTAAAGTCCTGGCTCCCAAGGAGATTGGCTGGTGTGAGGGGCTGTGTGTAGGAGGAGCAGGCTTGGTCTTTGTTGGGTAATCAGGTTCTTCTTCTCTGGGCTGTCACCTCGTCTTCTCCCAATCTCGCCGCCCCATCTCCTCCATCCCTTACAGTCTGCTTCTGCCAGGGAAGGGCAGGCAGCCTGACCCTCTGTACTTTCTCCCACCCCAGTGGGCATCTCAGGGCCTCTGAGTGCTGCACACTAGAGAGTGGTGGCCCCTCGGGGCTGGGAGAGGAAGAACGTGGGAGGAGATGAGGAAATATCAGTGATGACTGAGAATCTGGCATGTGAGTTGATGAGCTGGATCATACCACGGCGGACTGTGCTTTCCAAACAACAACCAAAAAATCACCTTATTTAGTTGACAAAGTATTTCTGATTACTTGTGAGTTTATGTAAAAATTCTTGCAGAGGTTTAAAGATCAAATCACTCCTGGCTACACATTAAGCAAATCACCCTTACAGAAAAAAATAAAATTGCAGGAAATCTGCCCATCTCTGGCCCGATACGGTAGGAATGTAGTGCCCGACAGTGCTGGCCACATAGCACACTGGGAGCGGACAGGACCCAGAGGGGCAGGGGAGGTTAGCAGGGAGCAGGTCAGGGCAAGTGGGAACAGAGGGGCTGACAGTCTAGACAAAGCTCAGGGCCAAGTAGGTGGGCGGCGTGGAGCTCTGCAGGGCGGGTTGGAGGCAGGGCCCCAGGAGGCAAAGGTACAGACTGTGGGAGCTTCAGGTACCACGAGGGCTCCATCTCTGACATCCATCTAGATGAAGCAAGGCAGGGAGAACTGGACAGGGTCAGGCATCTGCAGCAGAGTGCCCGCAGGAGCGAAGTGTGTAGCCAAGCCCTCCAGCTACTCAGGACCAGGATGAAGTTCCCTGCCCCACAAGCTGAGAGCCGCAGGTGGCAGAATGCTACCTTGGGGGGCTGTCGTCCAAGCCCTTCAGGAGCTTACTTGACCCTTTGGCTCTTAGAATTAGTTTCAGGAAATCTTTCTAGAACCTTCGTTAAGGACTGAAGACCGTGAAGTGCTGTTCAGCAGGCCCTTTGTTTCCAGAAGGAAAGCTGGCAGCCTCTGGCGAGCTGGGCACTGCTTACAATCGGCTGAGAAGCAGGGCAGAGCCGTCCTGGCAGGTCTGGGGCGGGGCACTCTGTGGTTTAAAATGAGGAAGAGGAGCCCGAGGCTTGTTGATGAAAACTGTGAAACAGACCCTAGTGGGGAAGGGGGTGGGTTTGGCATGGCGTTTCTTCTTCTGGATGATTCTGGGAGATGAGGGATGGTGCCCCCAAGGTACTCCCATAACTCAGGTTTTTCCGGTCATTTAGGTGTAACAGACACAGCTTGAGTCTCAGAGATGCTGGCTTCAGGGGAGGAGACCAGAGAGAGCCAGCTGGCCCTGTGCCTTTGCACCATGTGGCAAGGTTACGAGGCAGCACCATCTGTCCGCTCTCTACTGAGTACCCAGCCTCTAAGCCGACGCATCCCGGGCTTTGCCCTCAGGGAGCTCGCAGTCTAACTGGTGGTGAAAGATGTTACTAAGGAAATCCTGGTGCACTGAGAGAACTTTGGATTCAAAATCTGGAGACCTGTGTCTTAGGCCCGGCTCAGCTTCGTGGCGACGGCCAGGGCAGCTTCTCTCCGGAGTTCGGTTTCCTCATCTATCCGATAGGGTGGCCGTCCCCAGATTCTAAGCCTCTATGATCATAGTTACAGAAAAAGACGATGATGGCATGGACAGTCCTCACATTTTCCGTGATGAGTGCTTGGAAATCACTTCTTAGAGCGGATCATTCATAGACTGGCTCATCATTCGAGGGATAATGTTAAAATTCGGCGTCCTGCTCCTGGCCCCAGATCAAATATACTGTAGTGTGTGATCAGTAGAAAAGGGACATCTAGAAGCATCTATAAAAATATAAAGCAGTACAGTCCATCTCTATGTTTTATAAAGTGGTCAGAAATGTACATATAAAAAGCACCTCTGATATATAAAACAGGTAAACAGCAAGGTCCTACTATAGAGCACAAGGAAATATTCGATACCTTGTAACAGCCTATAATGAAAAAGAACATGAAAAGGAACATATACACGTGTAACTGAAACACTATGTACCCCAGAAATTAACACAACATTGTAAACCAACTATCTTCAATTAAAAAAATAACTTTTGAAAAAAGCGTCTCTAGCAAAAGTCAGCTTAAGTGCCCTAAATTTTATCACACATTAGTCGTGATAAATATTAACACAAGATTTAGCAAACAGGACTGTTCTTTCCTTCGTAGGGTTTAGAAGAGGGTTGGGGGGATTATTTTGATGGCTCAACTTTCTTTGAACAATAGCCCAGAGACGCGCACAGCAGAGCTCATTTCTTCTTGGAAACATTTTCTTGAAAACAACTCCTTACTAGGGAATTGGCCTGCCGGGACGATACAAACACACGCTTTCCTTCATGTTCCAAAACATTTTCTGTAGCAAGCAGAGACTTCAGAATCATTTCGTTGGCTTTTGAGCTACTCTCACCATAGTCGATGCTCAATAGATGGTCTTTTTGTGTTTGTGTCGGTTTCAAAGAAGATGGTGTTTCTCACAGTGAAAAAAAAAAAGCATATTGAAAGAAAAAGATGGAGCCAGGCTCTTTTACTCTCTCTTCCTCCTTGTTTGATTCACATCTCTGGGGATCGCTGCTCTGAGTCAGATGCCAGTAGTACCACTTTCCATCCATCCAGCAGTGTTTACTGCAAGTCTGCCCCATGCCGGCATGGGAGTCGGAGCTCTTCGGACTCTGCCTGAAAAATGTGCTCAACCCAGGATCTTAGTGAGAAAGCGCCACCCTGGGGGGCATGTGCTCATCACCTTCCCAGAGGGTCCCCCCCCATTTCACCCCGTTCCTTACAGAAGAATGGAGAGCCTTTCCCACACAACCCTCCCACTTATTCCTCCACAAGGAGAGATACAAGGGAAGGGAGATACAAATAACTCTGATGGTGGTTTGCGCAACACTTGATGCTTTGTTGACAGGCCAGCAGAACACTTCACACTTCCTAAGGAAGCCAGGAAACCAATTATCAGTCCATTAGCAGCCACTTTCAGAAGATGTTTCAAAACAGCCTTCACCAGAAAAATGCCAAGAGTGTACGGATGCAAGCTTCCCTTCGCCATTTTGTAAACCACCTCGAGAAGGTGTGAATCCTAATTGCTCAGTTCCTGGCGTATATAGCGTATGTGTGAAATGTGAATACACTGGAATATATATAGTGTAAGTTACAAATCAGCAGCTGAACCTTGAGGGACCAAGGGAGGGAGAAGTGGGTCCTTAGGTGCTCAGAGAAAATGTCGCAGAGGATACAGGGCTGGAGCTGGGTCTTGAAGATTTGGGAGGCAAAGGAGGGTGTTCCACTACAGGAAGTGGTCCTCTCCTGGTACCTTCCTGTCTTTTCCCCAGCTGAGTTCCTCCTGCTAATTACCCCTCCCCCCACTCTGGACACACACACACACACACACACACACACACATTTCTGGACAGAGGAATGGATTAAGTCCTAGGGTCACCAGGATTCTCAGCCTCAGCACTACTGACATTTGGGGCCAGGTAATTCTTTTGGGGAGAGGCAGACTTGTGCACTGTAGGATGTTTTAACAGCATCCCTGTCCTCTACCCGTCAGAAGCCAGTAGTGCAACACCAGCCTCCCACTGCCAGTTGTGATAACCAAAAATGTCTCCAGATATTGCCATGTATCCTCTGGGGAAAAAGCCACCCAGGATGGAGAGCCACCAGCCTAGGATAACCCAGTCCTGTCAAATGCTAAATGTGATGACATCTGTGTGTTTACACTTTAAGTTAAGCTGCAACTAAAATCCATTCCACTGTGAGGAAGCAATGGGCTAAGGAAGATGCCAGCATTTATTCCATGTTTTGTGTCATTGGGAAGATAGGAATCTTCCCTACAACTCTATGGGGTATTCTCTCATTTTACAGATGAAAATAAAGTTCAAGGAGACTAGTTAACTAGGCTCAGAAGTTGCAAAACTATGAAATGATGGGCTGGGTTTTAAAATATTAATTGACAGACCAGACTCCTAGTCCAGATCCTTTACTTTCTCCATTGCACCAGATTTCCAGAATTCAAGGGGTCACCTGTAGCAGGAAGGACAAGGAAGCCTTAGGACAAAAATATTAGGCCAGAATACAAAAACAAACTGCTGTCTGAGTTACTCCCATGAAGTGACAGAGATTGATTGACAAGAGTTAAACAAATTCATGAAGGTGAGACCCGTGGCTCTTGTCGGGACTACACTAGTATCACATACCAATATGTAGTATACCAGTGTCAAAGGCATTTCCTCATCTTTGTTTTTTCTCATTCCTCCCACTCATCCATTTATCCATCCATTTTGGTTTGTTGAGCACCTACTGTGTACAAGGTCAGCTGCATAAGAGGGGATGGCTGTTGCTGGGAAAATTCTAAACTGGAGGGCCTCTGGGGTGATTGCACTCAGGTTAAAGGGGCAATCTCTTAGTGTCATGTCCTGGATAATGTGCTGGAACTCTTTCAAGAAGTATCTGGAGCTCAACGGCCATGACTTAACACGGGCTTTTGGTATATTCTAGTATTTTAAAAGCTTAAATAAATGTAAAGGTTTAAAGACATAAGATACTCTTAATTTCACTTCCTTAAAACAAAACCAGTTTCAAATTTGGTCATTCCTTATTGATTATTACCCATATACACATGTATTTCATATGGTTTTAATCGAGGTGAATATACCACCTTGCATTCTGTCTTTAAAAACTTTAAAAGACTTCCTGTTATGTTGCTTATCTTGCCGTGTTACTACGTGTCGTTTATAGCGATCACTCTTAATATCTATGGAATATTCTGTCTAGTCAGTGGACCATGACTCAAGTCAACCAATTATGTTCAATTATTTTTATATGAGGCTGTAACGAACATCCTCAAGCATATGGCCTTTTTTTTCTTTTCTTGAATTATTTCCTTAATATAAATTTCCAGGAATGAGATTGTTGGGCCAAAGTATGAATGGTTAAAAATAATTCTTGATGTATACTCTTATTGCTCCCCCAAAATGTTGTGCCAGTTCATAATCTCAATAGCTAAAGCTTAACGGTTAAGAACAAGATTCATAGAATGCATGCCCTTCCCACCCGGAAATGTGACATGTATTTCTCCTTTATGTTCATCGACTTCACTTTTCTAAGTATAGCAACTCTGTGGTTTTCTTCACATAGGTCACATGTATCGCTTGTAACTTTTATCAGCATCGACAAACCTCAAGTATTTGTGTGGCCTTTCAAAAGTTACTGATTCAATAGGCATAAGTTGAATATATCCCTCCAGCACACCCTTGTCAACTTCCGCCAAGTGCCAAATGTTATGATAAGTGCTGCGAATCTGGAGATGAGCTGGGCACAGCCCTTGACCTCAAAGAGCCCACTCTCACATGAAGATAGACGTAATTATGCAAATTAAAGGGGACTCTTGTGGTTCAAAAGTTAGTTTTTCAACTAGAAAGCATTGGTGAATCAGATGTGTTTAGAACCTGCCCCGTGAAGATTCGTTCTTTTATTTCACACACATTTGCTGAGTGCCAGCGACGTGGTAGGCGTCATAGCGGGTGCAGAGCAAGAGAGCAGCAGTCCTTCTTCTCATAGAGCATAGACTTACGTCATCACTGTTAGGATAGTTGGGCCTCAAAGATGAGGGGACAGAGTTGGGGCCCTGCTGGGAAGGGAGATACCCTAGAGGCAGTACTCAGTTCTGAGGCCCTGGGGTTTGGGCCTCTGCAAAAGAAGGATTTTCATTGGATACACTGACCCACATACCCACAGATACTCACACACATGCACACGCAATGCACTGCCAGTCTGAGTACTTGATTTACCACGGTCCCTAAAGGGGTTGGCTGCCGCCAAATGTATGTGAGTGAAAGAAGGGAGGTGGGGTCCATGGGAGTAGGGTCTGGAGAGAGACTGCTGGGTACCCATGGGCTAGAGGCATGTGCCTGTTGGAGCAAGAGGTATGAATGTGATATTAGGATTTCCATCCCAGGACCGTGGACAGAGACTTCGGACCTGGCCTTTGTCCAGCTGGCCTGGGTCCAGCCCTGCCCAGGAGGGACTTGGGGCGTCTGTAATTTGCAGCCCCTATGTAACAACTGTGTACTGCACGTGGCTACAAGAATGTTGTGTTGGTATTGTCCTTTCCGGTTTGAAGGCTCTTCCTATATTGTGGGTAGAAATTCTTTGTGGTATTTGATATACATATTTTCCCAGTCTCTTGTTTTCGCCTTTCTTTCTCTTTGTTTTGCTATTTTGCATTGTGCAGTGGTTTTACATTTTTATATACAGAAGTCTCTCAATATTTGTGATTTCTTTTCAAAGCTGACAGAGTTCTCATTCTGTCACAGATCTGACAAACAGTTTGTTCTATTTTTGGTTCTTTGTCAGTAATTTGGTCTTTTTTTAAAAAAAAATATAGCTTGTTAATCCATCTGGAGTTTATTTAGATGAGTGTATGATATTGTCCAAACTATTATGCAGTTTTCCAACACAATTTATTAAGTAATTCATTTCCCTTTTGATTTGAGGGAAATGAATTTTTCTACCACATACTGAATCCTCAAATGTAATTAAGTCTATTTCTTGAGTCACCACTTTTTTTCTGATGCTCATTTCTATCTTAGCACTGGTATTGAATAATTTTAATTGTTGTTCTATAATATGTTCTAATATCTGGCAGAGCTGGAAACTGCTCCTTCCTCCCTTAATTATTTTCTCTTTCAGAGTATTCATTGTTATTCTCATCTGTTTGCTGGTCAAGATTAATTTTAGAATCGTTTTGTCGTAGTAAAAAAAAAATCCTATTGGGATTTTGTGTGTGGGCTCCTATTAAACTATAAATTAATTTGAGGAATATAAGCATTTTTTTAACCTACACAGCCTTCCCATCCAGACACATGGTGTGTCGTTCTCTTTGTTCATCTACTTTCATTTTTCTAAATAGAACAGCTTTGTGGCTTTCTTCATATAGGTCACACACATCGCTTGCTAGCTGTCTTTTTAAATAGGCAGGTGCTTTTTCATTCCCCTCCCACCTCGAAGCCCTGTGCACAGGTGAGACATGTCTCGTTTTCCCTCCTCTCTGTGACTGAACCCTTGCATTCTCCATAAATATATAATCCCATATTTTCCAGGGCAAGTGCAATTTCAAGCACCCTTTCCTTTGTCCTGGGAGATACGATCGCAATAGCCAGAGTCCTTGGAAATTGCCTTTTTCAGACATTCAGAGCCAGAATTGCGATCAACTGAGGTTTGAAAGCATCAGCCTCAGTGTAGGTGATGATAGTCATGGGAACTGCTCGTGGGCAGGGGCAGGGGCCATGGCAAGGGCGGTTTGAGCTTCCTCTGCTGATGTAACCTTCTACTCATTTCTCTGGGCTTCCTTAAAGGTCCTGTTAACCCATACATGGCCCCGGGAGAGAAGCAGGGAACCTGGGGATTGCTTTGGTCCAAATTTGTATTTCAGGTCCATTGCTAGAAATTGAAAATTAGCACATGTAGTTCCAAGCCCCCTTCTTGTGTTACCCAGTTCCCCCAGAACCTGGACACTGAAGACTTGTGGTCTCCCTGTGCTAGTGATGTTCAGAGCTGTGGGCACGTGCTCTGTAGAAGAACCCCTAGGCATCCAAAGGGGTCGTTTCCTTGAGCAGAAGGTCCTGATGGTGGCGGAAGGTGGGAAGCCTGTGTGTCTGCCCCTGCAGTGGGGAATGGGCGCTGCAGTCTGGGTGTGAAGCATGCCGGGACCACAGGGGCAGCCTGGTAAGGGTAACCCAGAGCTGAGGGAGGCCAGGGCTGGGAGAATTGACCACACAGGTGTCTACCAGCATTTCCTATCAGACTATCCAAAGCAATAGAGTCAACACTTGTCCTCCCAGGCCAGTGTGTTCAACCTCACACATCTCCTGTTACGCTTATTCTTAAATTGGCAGATACCTGATGGGGGAAGGTGCTTTCTGGGTTGAATTGGGTCCTGACCCAGGGGACAGGGTCTCCCCGTGCAGGGTATCCCTGCCCCAAAAAGAGGCTGCAGTTTCCCTGAGAGCTTCACTCGCAGCAGAAACTGGAGAGGAAACCAAGAACCAGAACAGAAACCCAGTCCCTGGGCGTGGGCACACATGGTGGGGCACGATGGCAGGCAGGGAGGGTCCTGACACTGCGGGCCTGTGGCTGTGCTGAGCTCCTCACAAGCCCACCAAATGTGATGCTTTGGAGCCATACTCACATCTGCTCTGAGGGGATGGGACTTCCCTCTGACCATCAGGCATGGCTGGGCTGGGCTCGGGATCTGGCTGTAAGAACTGAGCCCATGGAATTAAGGTCTTCAGTGTACCCCATAGGGTCTGATCAGGCAAAGACTGGATGTGAAGGGACAACTCACAAAGGAGGCTACCAGCACATCCAAGGAAGTAGAGTCAACACTTTTCCTCCCAGACCAATATCATTGTTACCTTTATTTTAAATAGACACTTTATGGGGGAAGGGGATATCTTGGGCCCTGTCCAATATAAAATGGACCCAAACCCAGCTAATCATTAGAATCACTCATAGACTCTTTTTTTAAATTGAAGTGTGGTCAATTTACAGTGTTCTCTTAGTTTCTGGCATATAGCATAGTGATTTAGTTATACATATATATATATATCTATATTTTCCTTTCCATATTCTTTTTCAGTATAGGTTATTATAAGATATTGAATATAGTTCCCTGTGCTATACAGTAGGACCTTGCTGTTTATCTGTTTTATACATAGTAGTTAGTATCTGCAAATCCCCAAAACTCCCAGTTTATCCCTCCCCACCCCTTTTTCCCCCTGGTAACCATACATTTGTTTTCTATGTCTATGAGTCTCCGATGAAGACAAACAGATGGCCAATAGGCATGTGAAGAAATGCTCAATATTGCTAATTATCAGAGAAATGCAAATCAAAACTACAATGAGGTATCACCAGTCAGAATGGCCATCATTAAAAAGTCCACAAACGATAAATGCTGGAGAGGGTGTGGAGAAAAGGGAACCCTTCTACACTGTTGGTGGGAATGTAGTTTGGTGCAGCCACTGTAGAAAAAAGTATGGATATTAAAAAAAAAACTTCATAGGTTTTAAAAAGTACAGAATCCTGGTGTCATTCCCAGAAATTCTGATTCAGTAGATCTGGGATGGGGCCCAGGAATTATTGTTCAAACACTTTCCTAGGTGATCTAGATTAGATTAGTGAACCCCACTCATAAGGAATACCTACTGTGTACCAGTCGCTTGCAGGGGAGTTTGGGATCATTCCTGTGGGGCTTGGTCCCCTAACAAGACAGCAGTCCCTTGAGGTGTGTGGCTGTGGTGTCTGTGGTGGTACATTGTGGTCATATGTTGTTGCTGAAAGGCTGGCCAGGCTGAGATTGCCATAACTCAGTCGTTATGATGGTGGTGGCCTTCTGGGGTCCAAGGAAGGTCGACTTCCATGTTGATATCCTGCCAAGGAATGGGATGCAAAGTTCCGTACTGTGACGTTACAACTTGATGTTGCGATTGCCTTCCTTTCATTTCTTTGAATGCGGCAAAATGTGGAGGGGAGGGCCTGCTGCACACCCGGCATTGTGCTGCTCAGCACTGGCGGAGGGATGGGCATAATTCTAACATGGTTCTCGTCCTCCAAGAGCTCATGTTCTAGTGAGTGTAACAAGTATATACTTTTATTACAAAGCAATATTTGAATTATTGGCATTTAGAGATGTTGGCACAAAATGCTACCAGAATGTATGGACGGAAATTTATTTCAATTGGAAGATTCTCGGAAGATTTCTTGGAGGATCATAGCACAGGCAAAATTTCAGCCCAGTCCAACCTAGGAATCCGTCCAGAACTAAACTGCAACACAGCACAGAACAAGGCCCAGTCCAAAGGCCATATTCCTATAGCTAAGGTTCCTGGTTCAAGGTATCTGGGGACGGCAGCCACCTAGGTGGACTGGGGGCTGGAGAAACTGACCAAGCTTCAGGGATCTTACCCCAGACTGTGACCTCTGCTTGTGGGTGGAATAGGTATCTCTGAAATTCTCAAGTCAGCTTTCAACTTTGGGATCAGAGTGAACGCGTTCTCTTCTCTCTGTAAAATTCTCGAAAATCATGTGTATGCCAAGTGTGTTCTGATGCAGCACCATGGACAGCGCCTTCTCCACGGCGCTCCGCGTGTCTGCTCAGAGTCTCTCTCATCAGGGTCTGTTTTCACAGCTGCTGGCTCAGGAGCCGGAGCTTGCAGCTCTCCCAGTACCCTGCCGTTCTGTGAGCCTCTGGGTGAACTTGTCATCTCACTTGGTCGGAAGTACATCTTCATCAGTGCTGGGTGTTGGGGGTATCCTTGGCTTCTGTGGTTCCTGGGGAGGCACTGCTCAGCTTCTCTAGGGGTTGGCTTTCAAGGAGGGCCTTAAGCTGCCCCTCTTGTGGGAACATTGGCCCTTCCTCCAGTCCTATGCACAAAGGCAATCTTCTGGGGGTCTCAGAGGATGGGCTTAGATACCAGACTGCTCCCCTAGGCTACCTGGTTAATTCCCATCTTGCCCAGTCAGGTAAAGCTCTCCCCATGGTCTTGAAGGTAGCTCTCTTAGGCTAACCATAAACTTCCCTGTATCATCATAGATTCTTCTGGAAGTAAATCCAAACATACTTTCTTCTGATCAAGTTGAACAGCTGCTAAGTGTTCTTTTCCAGTCTGCAGTGGCTGGTGATTTGTGGTATGACTGGGCTTAGGACCATGGCTCACTCTAGACTCCCTGAGTGAAGACGTTCTACTGAAACAGCCTTGGAGAAGATGGCGGGGCTCTCTGACATCTAAAGCTCGGGGGCTCAAGTGAAGAACAGGCCCTGAGCGCCTGAATGACCTGTAGTCCTAGGGGCACCTTCTGAGCTGTTGGGAATGTAGTCTAGACCCTGTCTTGAATTCCCCTGAGCTAACAGGAAGGCTTGGGTTCTTGGGCTACATCATGCCAACATACTTTTCTCACCAGTTAAGACCTGTGTCTGGCTGATGAGGTTAATTAAGAATAGTTTATGCTAACCCAAGTAGAGGGCACAGAGGCCAACTGAGATCTGCCCCGTGATGAGGAGCATCCCCTACGAGTATCACTCAGGGGTTCTGGGGGCTGGCACGAGCAGCTGGAGGACCTCTTAGCAGTGAGAAGTACTTTTGAGTAGCCTTTGCCTGGCACATGGAAGGACTGAGCCATCAGGGCACCCATGACTCACCCTGCATGGCACAGGGTCATCAGACTCCCTGACAGAACTCAAGCTGACAGAATATTTGAGCTGTTTAGCCCCACATACCTCTGCACTGCTGATAGATTATGTCTCCTTTCCTAAGTTGGTCTTCCCAGAGAAGGTAGCACACCAAGTCAGAGTTAGCAACCAAGAAGTCATTCCCACAAATGAGGAGTTTGGTCAGAATCCTCTGGGTTTGGAGTTACCTCCAAGAGATACTGAGGACTGGAATGCAAACTTTTTGTTCTGGAGTCTTGCTTGGCTCCCTGCTGGGGAGAGGTGGAGGGACACCCTTCCCACTACCTCAGCAGGCTGGTTGAGACTTGAAGACACACTGAGCAGAAGCCCATGTGGAGACCTGGCCTCCAGCAGCAGATCTGAGAAATGTCTCTTGCTTGAAATTCAACAGAAATTGAATGCATAACTCCCGCATGCCCAGGCATGGGGCTGCATTCAGTGCCTTCAGAAGCTTCATCACTATGAATCTTCACAACAAAAGTGTGACTTAGAAGTGGTTAGTCTACTTTTTCTATATGTGGAAATAGAACGGGAGGTACAGAACCCTCCCCTACTCCCAAAAGTGTTGTACAGCTAGTAAGTGAAAAACAACAGGCAAACACAAGTTTTTCAGGATTCATGTTTACTCCAACTTTGGCTGGTGGCTTGGTTTGGCTGTGTATATTTTCCAAAGCGTTTATGGTCTGTTTTCAAGGTAAAAGCTGAGCCCCAGGAGTGTGGACTCAGTTCCTTCCCAGGAGTGCAGAGCAGGGACTTTCTTCATGCTTTGTTCCATGAGGGACCAGATCTGTCTTGGGAGCTGGTGACTGGAGACCCTCAGCCAGCCGCTGAGAATGTGAGACCCCAGTTCAGAGGCTGGCTTTGGCAAGGACCTCGGAGCAGGTCTGAGGAGGGTTTAAAGCCTAGAGTGAGCCCCAGGAATGGTTTGGGTGGGCAATGTCCCAGAGGTGTAGCAAAAATCAGTGACAACTGCAGGGTGATTCCAGGCAGCAGGTAATTCCCAGAGGTTGGCATTGGGCTGATAAGCAGTAGTTTACACCAAGAAGCTAGTCAGCCTCTAAAGGGGTACAGGGATCAGGGTCCAATCAAAGGAGGCAAGAACTTAGCAGTGGTCAGATCCCTCCCAGTGTGCTTCGGTTTAAGATTCCATTCCTGAAGGGGATTGGATTGTGAATGCGGAACTTGAGGCAGAAGCTACTTTCTCAGGATATAGGACACCTTTGTGGAAGGGGGATTAAAAGACCATGTGTGGGGTGACCATACTTCCATATTTGCTTGGGACCATCCCATTGCCTTCTTTTATCCTAAGGTAGCTATTAGTGGTACCATCTTTCATTCTCAAAGGTGTCCCAATTTGGGTGCTGTATTATGTGGCCTCCCTAGCCATGACCCAACAGACATTGTGCCAGGGAAGGCATTGAGCCTCAGCTGAGTGCTTTGGATGCTGGGTGATCTCTGAGCCAAAGACCTGAGAGGCACTATAATTGACCCCTTCCTTCCTCTCCCCTCATCCTGCACCACTCACCCCTCACTTGTTCTTCCCAGACACACGAGCCCTCTTTCAGACCCTCAGATACTCCAGACTCTTTCCTACTTCAGTGCCTTTGACTTGCAGTTCCCCATGTTGGAATGCTCCTCAGGAGGCTGGATCCTTTTCATTGCCCCTAAAACTGTCACCTCCCCAGAGAGGCCTTGTCCAACCACCCTATTTAAAAGGGCTATCCTTTGCTTTCTGATTGCTCCATAGAACCTTTCCATAAGTATATTAGTCAGCTTTTGCGGTGGCATCAACAGTGCACAAATCTCAAAGAATGGCACCGACAAATATTTATTCGTTACTTCATCCCATGAGGGCTGTAGGTCAGTTGCAGCTCTGTGGGGCTCAGATGGGCTCTACACAGCCTTTCATTCTGGACGTGCCTGCTGGGACGTGCCGATGTCATGTCCACTCACCTTCCCTGGGTTAAAGCTAGTCCCAAGGCCAAGCCCAAAGTCAACAGGTGGGCAAGAGGGCTCTGCCTTAAAGGAAGCAGGGGAGGGAACAAATGACTGTGATAACACACTCCAAGTAACACACTCCAGCACAACGAGCTATGCTTAGTTATTTATTGATTGCCTGGTGCCCTCAGTAGACTGCAAACTCTGTAAGGGTATATATCTTGTATCTCAAATGCCAACCAAATAGCAAGTTTTTAGTAAGTCCTGGTTTCCTGTTTTTGTTACTCTTGTTATTAATCATATTAGTATTGGTGTTGTGATACAGACAAAGACAACAAGGTAGGGATAGGAGGGGCCCTGGTTCTGAAGACACTTGGCCACCTAGATTTCATCCTGTAGCTCTCAGGCTGGTGAGATTGTGGCCAAGGGTGGCTTCGGTACGACCTTGGTCCATTCGGGCTGCTATAATAAAACACCACGGACTGGGGAGCTTAGAAACCACAGAAATGCAGTGCTCACAGTTCTGGAGGCTCACAGTCTGAGATCAGGATGCCAGCCTGGTGGGCAAGGACCCTCTTGCAGTCGCAGTCTTCTTGTGTCCTCACGTGGCAGAGGGGGCCAGGGAGCTCTCTGGAGCCTCTTTTACAAGGTACTGATCGCATTCACGAGGGCTCCACCCTCATTGCTGATGTCGCTAAAGTCCCCGCCTACTATGCCCATCACCTTTGGGCATTAGGATTTCAGCGTATGAGTTTGGGGAGACACGAACACTCAAACCTTCGCAGGCACTGAGAGTGCTGAGCCTGGCATACCGACTCTTTGGCTGTGACTAGGGAGGATAAAAGGAGGATAGGAGACCCACACCACTCAACAGAAATGATGCTTGACAGAATTTTCCAGATGGACAAGAGGAGAGAACATTCTAGAGAGAGAGCGTATCCTGAGCAAGACCTGGCGTCAGCCTCGCACATGTGCAGGGCTGCAATAGTCCCATATGGTTGGCACGTTGGGGGCAGTGGGTGGAGGTGGGAAAATAAAGATAAAGGAGCTTGGCAAGAACCTTCAGTCCCTCAGGGTCTTTTCGTGCCCTTTTGAGAAGTTTAGGCTTCATCCTCTGCACAACGGGGAGTCTTTAAAGAGTTCCAAGCAAAGATGTAACATCATGAGAATTTGTGATTTACAAAGTTCATCCTGGAGCTGATATGTAGGATGGATTCAAAAGCAATGAAATTTAAAGATGGAAAACCAGGTAGACTGTTGCAGTGGGAAGAGGGCCTGGACTTAATAGGGGGTGTGATGAGGATGTGACATGTACAAGAGATCCTGAAGAGATAGCATCAACAGAAGGTAGTTACTGACTGGATTTGGGAATGAGGGAAAAGGAGTTGGTATATTTTGCTTAGGCAACTGGGTATTATCATTCATGGAGATAAGGGATGAAGGAGGCTTAGGAAAATAGATAAAGAGATCAATTTTGGACATGCATTCGAGGTGCCAGGGGGATCTCCGGTAGAGATGTACATCAGACAATTACAGAGCAAGTCTGACTGTGCGGGAGGGTCTGGGCTACCAGTGTTATCTGGGAGGCAATGGGGTAAGGAAGAGTGGTGGGGAGTGAGAAGGGGGCCAAGGGAAAACCCATAACTGGGTGGCCTCAAGCCTGAATTCTTCACTGATGACAGGAAACATTCCAGATGCTGAAATCTAGGAGAATCAGGTTTGGGAAAGAAAACTAGGAGGTCAGTTTGGGACATACTTAGTTTGATTTGCTGTCATAAAATCCAAACTCCTTCTCCTGGGTCTAAAAGACCTTTGCCATCCTCTCCAACTCGTTTTGTGTTCTTGGCGCTATGGTTGACTTGCTTCTGCTCTATTGGCCTCTCTTCTGTCCCTCACATATACCACGCTCACTCCTACCTCGGGGCCTTTGCACTTGCAGTTCCTGCCACCTGGAGTGATTTCCCTTTAGGACAACTGGCTCCTTATTATCGGGCCACATCTCAGAGGATGCCTCCTCAGACAGGCCATCTCTGACCCCCTTATTGAAAGTAAGCCACTCCCCTCCCTTCCCTCTTGTTCCCTTCACTCTGTCTCATGTTCTTTGTCACCCATTCGAATGTAAACTTCATGCCAGCGGAGGACTTGCTAATCAGTCTTGTTGGTTGCCACCCCATATCTAGATTAGTGTCTGTTACACAGCAGATGCTCCATTAATACGAGGTGGAGACATTCAAAGACCGTGTCATGGGAGAAGACAACCCTGAAAGAGATCCTTTCATGTTGCAAAATGTGAAAGTCAAATTGGAGAGGAGAGCTTTCACGTGACTGCACAGGGGCGGCCAGCACTGGACTGGAAAGCCTGGAGTGGGTGTGACGGGAAGTGTTCCAGGAACGAGGGAGGGCTCAGGTCTCACCTAGTGCCCTGCTCACGTAATGCAGGATGCCAGCACCCAAGTCTTGCCTGCCTGAGAGATGGGGATTGGACAAAACAAAGAAATGCCAAAACATGAGCACAACTCAGGGCTTTTCAATCAGATTACATCAAATATGAATCTAAGAGGACATGTTCCATGCTCAGGAAATACATGGGCAGTGTCGTCATGTACCCCGATGCTCCTTTTGGAACGTATGTGAGTTTCTAGAAGCATCTTCAGGATTCTCCGCAAAAAGAACCACGCATTAACTTGATCTGATTTATGATAAAGGTGAGCCCGGCTGGAGGACCAGTTTCAGCCCTCATGTGTGTGACCTTGAAAACCTTGCCAGGCTTCCTCAGACCCACTGATGCTAATAACTTTCACCAGCTCCAGTGCCAGAGATATTAAAATAACTCATATGAAAATTACCCCACCTAGAGCCTCTGTGCAGAAAGAGGTGAAAGGAATGCCTCAGTGGGTTTGTAAAGCCTCTGCCTCCAGTTCGGCTCTAGCATTCATCAGCAGAAGTGCCTCAGTTTACTGGTCCAGAGACGCACAATGAAGCAAGAACCATCTGACTGGGAGTCTCCCGCTTGGGTGAGCACTGCTGGAGAGAATCGCCCAACCAGGCAAATTGGCGCTGCTACAAATTCATGGTCACCAATCTCAGTCAAGCCTGCAACAGTGCCCAGCATCCATCTGTGTTTCTCAAGTCGGTCTGTTCTTCTCTTCCCCGTGGAAGCCATCCCAAGCGTTCTCCACTCTCCTCCATGCTGTGAACAGCCCCTCCTACAACCTGACACTGGGGAATGACCTTGTCTTCCACCCAGCAGGCAGCATCCTCAACTTGCAAGTTCCAAAGACCCCGAGCCTGCAGATCCTACCCGTCCTCATCCTTCCTTCCTTTCACCTTCCCATCACCTTTGATACCGGAGATGCTCACTCCTCTCTCCCATCAAAACCCAACCCCTCTGTAGAGTATCCAGCCCATTTAGGCTTTAAGATCGGGGACCTTCAAGCACCTTTAAACTCACAGTAAGAAATGCACACACTCACACACACACACTCACACACACATACTCACGCATAATTGAAACATTCATTTCACAAACAGTACTCACCTTTATCCCTGTAATGAACTCAGATATTTTTCCATTCTCTTCCTTTTTTTTTTCTTTTTTACCATCCAGCTCATGACCTACCACCTTGCTTTCATGATCACTCACTGTTTCAAAAATTTTGCTGCAGATTCTTCCTCACTTCCCACCTTCTCAGGAATCTATGCCTCGTGTAATTCATCCTCTTTCTTGGTCTCCTCAGCCTCTCCCCTTCTGCCACATCCTTCTTATCAACATTTAAATGTTCTCAGATCCCTCTTCTCTTAAATGTAAAGATCTTTCTTGACACCTCACATGTTCTTGCCCATTCTCTAATACCTTCCTTCCCATCCAGACCTCTTTGGCAGGATACCTCCCCTTGCTGGGTCCACTCCTCACTTCCCAGTCCCTTCTTACCCCATCCATTCTAAGCCCCGAGTCCACCATACCAGAAAATGGCTCTCACCAAGGTCTTCCATGACCCCTGGAAACTGCTCTCACCAAGGTCTTCCTTGAGCCTCTTGTTGCTAAAACCCAATGGGTTTTAGGCAGATGCTCCACTGTATTTCAGGACAGATAACCCTTCCCTCCTTCTGGAATCCACTCTCCTGTTTTCCCTCCTACCTTCGGCTGCTCTGTCTCCATCTGCCCTGCCAGCTTCTCCCCATCCACTTGCAGAGTTCCATGCTGTCTGTTTTTAATTTGCCAACTTGATAACTCTGCTGTTTAAAGGTTTTGTTTTCTGACAATATTGCACATTCTTCCTCCATCTTTATTGAACAACTTTATTCATTTGTCTGTTGCCTCTTAATTTCCTTAGCCCATATTTCTATTTTGAGTGTTGATCTTTTTATTGAATTGTGG
Organism: Vicugna pacos; assembly: GCF_048564905.1. Lineage (NCBI taxonomy): Eukaryota > Metazoa > Chordata > Mammalia > Artiodactyla > Camelidae > Vicugna > Vicugna pacos. Next base: position 43,859,311 of record NC_132999.1, read on the forward strand.
TTCTTCATATGTTAAACATAGTAAATATCTAACTGTAATAACTTGCAAATATTTCTTCTCCATTTTTCCTTCACTATTTACCTTTTATGGTGATTTTTGAAATCCAAAAGTTTTTCATTTCTGCAGTTAGAAAGTGTTTCCTTTATGATTCCTAACTTCAGTGTAATGCTAAGAAAGTCCTTCCCCACCTCTGAGATTACAGAGATATTCTGTATGTTTTCTCCTAGTACTTATGTGGTACACTGATGTGGGTCCAGTTTTTCTATAACTGATTAGCCATTTGTCCAAGCATCCCTTATTGATCAATCAGCCTTTACCCTGCTAACTTGAAAAGTCTCCTTCATCATATACTACATTTTTAGATGTCTGTGTCTGTTTCTGAACTTTCTTTTCTGGTTCCACTGATCCCTCCTTTGAAACTAATACAATACAGGTTTTATTATTGCAGCTTTATGATATGTCTTACTATCTGAGTTGACAAGCCTTCCTACCACTAGAAGGAAATAGGTCTCATGATTGAGAGCTTGGACTCTGGAACCAGCTTGACTGGGTTCACATTCAGCGCCATCACTTACATGCCTTGTGACTGTGGGCAGGTTACTCCAACACCCACACTTGGCTTCTGCATCTGTAAAATGCGGGTAATGCTAGTATTCACCTCAGAGGGTTGCTGTGATGGGTGCTGGGTTAAGACATATGACATCTTGGAAGGCCAGCTAGCACCTCATATGTTATTATTCCTTGTCTCTCTTGAGGAGAGCTTGGCTGTTTACACCTGTTTATTCCAACAGATGGATCTTACAGTTGTTTAACGGTCGAGAAAAAAAAAAATTGGTGTGGGTCTTGCCTGAGATTATGTTAAATGTATACAATGATTTGAAGATAATTGTCAGCTTAACAATATGAACTCGTCATGCAGGGAAAGATTCTCTCTCATTTTTCAACTTTATTTTCTGCCTATCAATAAAGTTTTGTATTCGTTATATAGATCATGTTTGTTTATTGTTTTAGGGCTGAATTTGACTTGATAGCTCTTTGCATATAGGATTGTTTTGTCACTCTGAATGTATTGATGTGTGAGTCGGTGGGTGTGAATATGTGTATCGTAACATACAATTTTATGGCAATATTTGTATCAAGATTGATTTAAATAGCATAGCTATTATTCTTTGTTTAAAATTGTAAAGCTCTGGCCCTGACACTGCCTACTCCCTAAATATTTTCCAGTATCTTCAGGTTTTTCCCTTCACATAAATTTTGTAATTTAAAAATCTCCTAGGAAATCCTCCATTTTGTCAAGATTCCAAAATTATTAATATGTTATACACACTATTCTTTTATCATTGTGTTATCTCCAAATTTTATTATCCTATCTCTATGTCTGTGTATGATTTCTGTTTCTTGAGTAGACCAAAGAGAAGCTTCTGTTTGGCCTTTTCGGTTAATTTTTTTCTGCTTTTATCTTTACTAAGTATATTCTCCCTTTTCTCCTTCCTCTTGTTTGGTTATTCTCTTTGTCACTTTTTTAAAACACCCATTTCACTTATTTCTTTATTATTTAGTAATGAACAAGGCTATGAACTCTCCCTTAAATATAGCTTTGGCCTAGTATCATCATCATTATTATAAGCAGCCTGTATTGACAGCCTTTGTTCCCTCTTTGAATTCAAGAACTTATTTAGGAGAGGATTTTATGTATTTTCAGGTGCTTAGGGATTTTTCTTTATTCTTTTATCACTGATTTCTAGCTTATTTGCACTGCGAATGGACAATGTATCCCGAAAGTTTTTGCTTTGTGGAGGAGTTTATGGAGATTTCTCTGTAGCCTAATGTAGAGTCCATGTCTGTAATATTCCATGTGCACTGGTAAAGATGGTGGTGGTCTTTGTTTGAAGGTTGAAGGGTTGCACGTAACATACACACTCCTAGTATTTTACAGAGCCTCTTTGTCTTTATTCACTCTTGACTTCAGATTAGTATATTTTTCTCCAACTCTTGTATTTTTAAAATAGTTTATTGTGTCTGCTTCAGTGCTTTGGGGCAAAATGTATCATAATTGTACTAACTTCATTTTGGAATATGCACGTCATCCATTTTTTTTTAACTGTCGTCTTTGGATTTTGGATTTTCTTTTGCCTTGTCAGATCCGTAGTAATTGAATTATCATTTTGCAAGCTCTGAAACTAGCAGTAAGAACACCAAAAGAAAAAACAAAAGAAGAGTGGTTTTCAACAAAACTTTTATTTCCTACTCAAGATCCTGTTAAATAATAATCCAATATTATATGCAGTAATGACACATCTGCTTATTAATGAGTTTTCTACCTTTGTTATTTTTCAGAAGCCTGAACCATTAAAGGTTTATTCAAGGTCAAGATCCATGAGCACAACCCAGTAACTATTCACAAAGGGGGAGGGCACCTCATCTCCCTCTTTTACCTGAGTGATTGATAGTGATGAGATCCAATCACAATACACTTTGTTATCCTCACCTGGGACACTGAGAAGCAAACTCTATTCTCCAACAGAAACATTTTAATGTAACATGTAAACCTAGTTTTCCAGAGCAAGAGAGATTAGGCCTTTGTTGGACAATGCACACTCCCTTTTCCTGCCCTTGTTGCAACAAGTCTGAATTATACTTAGGGACAGAAGACCAAGCTTTCTAGGGCCATGCTTTTGTTCTATCAGTACCAGTATATCAGCTCCATCTCTTTCCAGGCACAAGAAAAAAAATGTGTCTTAGTAGATTTCTAGAGGACTCTTGACCCGAAAAAAAGAGGATCATCCAAGAGTCTAGGGTGACATTATAATATCCAAGGGTCTGATATTAATATTAAAACTCCTTTTTGTGATTTGCATTTGCCTTCACTAGTGGTTCTCAGATGCTCACTGTGTGTTAGGATCACCTGGGGAGCTTTTAGAACCCATGGTGCCTTGGGTGCTTCCCACCAAATGAATAGGACTCTTTGGGGCCTGGGCATTGGTAAATTATAACACTCTTCTAATCTGAAGTCTGAGCTATCTTGGCCCATTTCCTTATTTGTGACTTTTCTGAGTCACTAAGTTGTGTTTCTTTTCCCAAAATGAGGGTTATATTTTTCTAAGCTAGATTAACCTGTATACATTTATTATCATGAATGATGTTATCTCTTTTTTTCCCTTTTCCCAGCATCTTACTTTACATTTCCCCTCTTTATGATTCCTTGTTGTTTCCTTTGAATTCCATTTTTTTGCTAAATTAACTGCTTTGCTTTTTCCCCTTTGGTAATTTTGAAGATAAGCTACTTTATAGTCTATTACTAATTACACTTAACATCCTTAAAAACACGCTCTAACCTATATTTCTCTGATTAACCACAGAAACTGTGTAACAGAATTTCTTGCAAAATGAGGAAATTAGCATATCTCCTTGCTTCAACTTTATACTTCATGTCAGTATAATCTGCAGTATTTTACCCTGGGGTTTGGGCAGGAGTGATACCTTAGATCTTCTCTTCCAACAAATATTTCTTACACTTGCATTCTGTTTTCTAACTCCGTTTATAGAAATTATTTAGATTCTTTGCTAGGTGGTTTATTTGCTTATTACCAATCTTTTTTTCATTTTTTGTTAACCGTAACTTTCCCATGCTTGAGTTCTGCATTTTGATTCATCTCTTGGTTGGGCTGAAAACATCTTCAAGTGTTGTTTTTTTTTCAATGTTGTATGGATAATATATTTTTTGAAATCTGATATGGGAAGCAGTTTCTGTTGTCTTGGCTATTTAAGAATTTGGCTGGATCATACTCTTTTCTGCTCTAAATTATTTAGGGACAGATCTGTACTGTGTCTGAGAGAAAGGCACCGAGGATCATGGCACAGTATTTTTTTCTCGTTTCCAGAGCTGACAGGCATCCTTGGGGCTTGGAATGGGATGGGGATGTGAGGCACGTGTATTCATATCACCATCTTGTCAGATGGTATCAACCATGAAATACTCATTGATTCATTCAGCAAATAGTCTTTGAGCATCTACAGTGTGCCAGGCATTGCGGGAGCCATTAGGGATGCAGAGGAATCAAACAGACCAGATTTCTGCTCTCATGGAATATATGTGTATGTGTTGGGGAGAGGGAGGGACAGACCCTAAGCCAACCAGTGAACAAGATAATTTTGGAGAGTGATAGGTAGAGCTACCATATATAGCTGCTCAAAATGGTGCCCCCGGAGCTTTACAACAGGGCAACTCTGGGGAAAAGGTATGAAGAAAAGAATTATAAAGTGATAAAGTGATGGAGTTGGGGGTAGGGCCTCAGGTGATGTTAATTAAATTCTCTGCAGTAAATCCATTTGTTTTCATACTTGCGGTGCCCCTGATGGTCTTCCCTCCAAAATCATAGAGCTTTTCTTTGCCTTCGGTCCACCTTGATGCTGTTCCACTGGTAGACAGGCCATGTGGGTTTTCCCCTTCTGTTTTCAAGGTAGCTGGCTCTGTTGGTTTAGGATTCTTCAGTATTTGCATTATGCTCCCAGCTGGATTATCACAAAGCTGTAGAGGGGATAGCTATGTGGGGGGTGGGGGGTGGTATCTGTGTCCAGTCTCCAGCCTCCAGTTCAGTACTGATATGATGCTTGGGGTCAACAGAAGGCTCTTTAGCAGATTCTAAGAAAGAACACCTCCAGGTCTCCACTGTTAGACTTAGTGAGCAGTTCTGTTCTCATACTGGGAGACAGTGTTGACGGGTGGCTAAGGGTTTGGCCCCAGGAGCCAGATGGATTTAAATTTGCATAGATTTGCATGGATTTGAATTTGCTGCTACCATTTACTGGCCTTGCAACCCTGGCAAATTACTTAATCTCTATATGCCACAGTGTCTTCATCTTTAAATGGGATTAATAACAGTCCCTATTCTCATGCTGTTGTTGTGACTGTTAAATTGAGTAATTAATGAAAGTGTTTAGAGCAGTGCCTGCACTTAGTCAGCCCCAATAACATAGAATGATAATTACTATTAACTATACCTCGAGTTGCCTAAATGCTTTTTCATGTCCTTCTCTCCCCTTGGCTCCAACTTCCTATACTTCTAAAATGCAGAGAGTACAGGGAGAAGAATGCGTGTGTCCTAGGAACCAGGTTCACTTTGCTGAATTTGATGGGAGGGCTTTGAGTAGCAGGTCAGAAAAGAAATGCCTGATGCAGAAAAAGGAAGACAGGTGGAGTCAGGGAGAGGAAAGCGGCTCTCAGCAGAAGGAATCACCAATTCCTTAGTTTTGTGCAGTTTTTTTTTCTTTTGCAAACATGATTTTATTATTATTTTTCACCTTAGCTTCATTCTAGTTAATAAGTCAAATATTATACTTACTTAAATTTTAATATTATTAACACCAAACATCAATGTAAGTGTTCTAAAGGCATTTAAATGTTTCTCCATATTAGTTTCTAACTTCTTTACGCTTTTATGTATTAAAAAATGTTTACAATGGGCCTATATCATTTTCTCAGTCAGAAAAGTTAAATACTGTTTTCATTTTGAAAACACGTCACCCCAAAACCTTTTACCCTAATCAGCTTTTATTTGGGGGTTCATGTCCAGTCTTTACCCATAGATAAATAAATATTTAATAGCTATCATCAAAAGTACACATATAATTTTATGATGTACTGTTTCACTGAAAAATGTTTAGCGTGCTTCTTTCCACGGGGTCATATTTATCACTTTAATGATTGCGTTCAAACCGCATCACATTAAAGGCTGTAATTTACCTCACATTATTGGGCTGACATATAGGTTGTTCACATTTTCTCCTCTGTAATAAAATTTATGTCACTAGAAACATCTTTGTCCATGTGGCTCTTTTCCTTTTCAACTAATTCCTGGAGATTACCGAGTCAGAATATTTGAATAGTTTCATGGCAGTTGATAAGAATACATACACTCCCTTCCAAAGGATTATATTAACTTCTGGGCAACTGGCAATAGATACATATGAGTTTCCATGAAGCCAATGGACTGTGTTTTCATTTAATTCTATTTTCTCTCATGAGAACCCTCTGAGCATACTCTTTGCTCATCTTGACGATGTTCTTACATAATTATAAAAGCTCTAATTTAATACTGATGGTTGCCCTTTGGCATGTTGTTGCATTTTTTTCATTCTATTATTTTACTTTTTAATTTTGGTTTAGTGTTTGTTTTTCCATTTATAGCACTTGCCTTAGCCTTGTTCCAAGGTCTATTAGTTACTGGCATGAAAAGGGTTTAAAATAAAGATCTTAAGAAAAGCTGGTCCTTGGGAAGCGGGCAGGGTCTCAAGATTAGGCACTGCTCCCCTCTGCCCCATTTCTTCCAAAGCTTTGGTCTGGAAGATGGTGCTTACCTGGCACCTCCCTAGCATAGTTTTGTAGTTTTGAGGTTGTCAGAATCCCCGGGCACCCATATCATTTCCCCCACCAAAAATGTTCAAAGGACAGAAATGGACTTGGACTATCTCCACCCCTGTTTACCACCGGGGGGTCACCACCAGCTAAGAGGAGTCAGACACTGTGACTACACTTAAGCTTGAATGGTGGTTTTTTTCCCAATACAAGGGACCAAAAGCATGCAGACACTGCCTGGGGTGGGCTCCCTGGAAGGGGAGAGGGTCCAGAGAAGAGCAACTCAGCCAAGTCTGCAGTTTGCCAGAGAGCCCCTTCCCAGCACCCTGCGCAGCATGAAACCCAGCACGCCGCACACCTAGAGCTCAGAGCCCAGCCAGCCCGGACCAGCCCTTGTGGCGCCCTTTCTTTCTGTTGCTCTTTAGGCTAAGGACATGCTTCCCCCCCAGCCCTCAGTGGTCCAGGCCGAATACCCGGGGATGCCTACTGACCTTCCCCGCTCTTCTCTTGCAGTTTCCTGCTTCTTCAACTTTACCAGCCCCTCTGGGGTCGTCCTGTCGCCCAACTACCCAGAGGACTACGGCAACCACCTCCACTGCGTCTGGCTCATCCTCGCCCGGCCCGAGAGCCGCATCCACCTGGCCTTCAATGACATTGATGTGGAGCCTCAGTTTGACTTCCTGGTCATCAAGGACGGGGCCACCGCCGAGGCTCCAGTCCTGGGCACCTTCTCAGGAAACCAGCTCCCCTCCTCCATCACAAGCAGCGGCCACGTGGCCCGTCTTGAGTTCCAGACTGACCACTCCACGGGGAAGAGAGGCTTCAACATCACCTTTACCAGTGAGTCCGCCCTGGGCCTCCAGCTGACCACCCCTCTGAGTGTCAGCCTCCGAGGATGTCCGGTGGAGGGGGCTCCCGCAGAGGGGTGCTGATGTGGGTGGGCCGGTTCCCCAAGCCTTGCAGGGCTGCCAGTGCCAGGCATGAGGCTCCAACATGACCAGGAAAAGCAGGAAGCACTGGCCGGTGGGCGAGTGTTCTTTTCTGTGACGTCCCTTGCTTTGAGCATCTATTTCCTACAGGTGTGACATAGAATGTAAAAGGGGCCTGGGCCTCATTTCTCCCTCCCACCCTCCTCCTCCTAGAAGGCCCGGCTAGAGGCAGGAAGGGCCCCAGAGAGAGCAAGCCCCCCGTTATCCTCTTGTTAGTTACCCATGGCTCTCTGGGTGCTTCCCCCAGTCCTTGGACGCCTACTCACTGCTGACGTCCCTTATTCCCCGGGGGGCTGCCCACACCTTGCCCAGTTCCCATTCCCAGAGTCAGATCAGAAACAAAGGTCTGGAGCAGTGTTTCTGTTTGGCTCTGAGACTTATTCGAGCCAGCTCTTGGGCCTCAGGGCCCAAGTCCCAAAGTTGTCACCTCCAGTTTCAGCCCTGGGCCCCTTGTCCAGAAGTAACACGATGCTCAGCCGTGATTATTTTTGTTTCTGTGTCTCATGAGGTTTTGGTGGGGGTGGGGGCAGAAGCTTCAAGACTGGAAACAGCAAGCCACCAAAGGTAGCAAGTAGGGCTGATCAGGGCAGAACCAGCTCTGGACCCGGTGAATTCGGCCAATGGCACATAATCAAATGGGGCTGAAGATGGTTCCGCCTAAGTAGTTAACCAGATCCTTTCCCAGAGGCTGCTTGTGAAAGGCAAGCCCCCAGTTCAAGCTCCACCCCACGCACACAGCACACACATAGACCTCCTCCCTCTGGTATGTTCCAGCGAAACTGATCTCTGTCCAACACCCCTCCCACTCTTGGCATCGAAGTCTTGCTTCCTCGGCCCACCTGTCTTTGGGGTCTAGTTAAGCTGAAGACAATAAGTGCCAAATGCGGGGGGGTCATTGGGGTCCCCAGATTCCAAAGGACCCCCCCAAGTCAAAGCCCTTCCTTCATATTTCCCTCAACGCCTTCTTCAGGACACTGCACTTGATATAAACAACCCATCTTCCCACGGATGCCTCCTCCAGGGCTCTCATCTTCCCATCACCTCTGAGCAGGAGAGGCAGAGCCCAGTTCTGTCTCCCCTCATCTTCCCCGTCCAGCACTGCAGCACTAGCTTTTAGATTATCTATCCTCACCCCTCCTTTCCCATGAGATTGTGAGCTCTGGACAGTTGTGGATGTGTGTTACTTGTCTTTCTATACCCTCTGCCCAGGGTAGGGTCTGGTCATGGTTTGGATCAGTAAATATTTATTGAGAGGAAAGATCCATGTATGGCTCAATGGCCTTTCTTCCCCCTGGTGGGAGCAGGAGAAGGGGAAGCACTATCCCGGGAAGTCCACTGACCCAGGGAGGTGAGGGCCGACGACCCCACGGGTTCAGAGTAGGTGTGGACACACAGTGGGGAACTGGGGCAGAAACAGGTACTCACAGTCTCCTAGGAAAACCACATCCTAGTAAGTCCCCACTTCCCAGCCGAGGAGAAGAGCCTTCCCTCTTGGGAGGAAGAGGCAGAAAGCAGTGAACCTGGCCTGAGGATCGTGCTCTTACCAGCTTTTCCCTTGGAGGGTCCTCCCCAATTGTAAACATGATGCACGTCCACTACATCAGTAGTCAAATACAGGGGCAGGTCAAGGAGGAAATGCTGACTGCCACCCCAGATCCCCCCACCCGGAGGTGATTCTTGCCAACATTTGGTGACCACGGTTACAGACATCAGATAATTTTCTGTGCATCTATATGGACAGAGTTGGATGGATAGGTAGAAATAACCTTTAAACATGATCCTATTCCAGGCCTGCTGAGTCAGAATCTCTAAGGGATGAGACCCTAGAATCTACATTTTTTACAGGTTTTTGAGATGATTCGATGCAGCTAGTGAGACTATAGTCCACGGGCAGGTGTTCGGGAACTAGTGTGGTCTCCCCACCAGGACGTTCATCTCCTTGGCCATGACCCAACTGACGATCCTCTAAGCTGAGCTTGAGTTTGCCCGATGGGTGTCAGGGAGCTCACCTCCCCAGACGCCCTCTCCGCAGCTGGTGTTTCCCCTCATGAAGACTTGAAGTCTGTGTCCCTGTAACAAGCATCAGGGGCCCCGTTTCCACCCCCAGAGCTCCTTAGAGCAAACTTGATCCTGCTTCCACGTGGAGTATTTTGGTCAATGATGATCGTAGCTGCTGTTAACTGAGCACCTACTGTGTGGCACTCCACAGGCGTCACAACATAAACTTCATCAGCTAAGATCTGTCCCCTCTCACGTGCCAGGAAACTGAGATTGAAGAGCTAGACAGTTAGAACCGGGCAGTATTTAAATCCCTGACTTACAACTCTTGCTCCAAGACGTTGGAAAGAGTTCCATATCCCTGCTCTGTGTGTACTTGTGTGTGTGTGTGTATGTGTGTGTGTGACTGATAGGGTTTTGAATAGACAAATGTCTGGATGTCTGGGCCCCAAGCACCACTATTCTTCCCACTCTGTATTTCTAAATGTCAGGGCAACCTCATGGTCATAGTTCCTAATGGAGCAAGATTGGGAGGCTGAAGTCCAGGCTGACATAGGCTTTGCATTTCGGAGGGAAGGGTGTCGGGGACTCCAGCGAGGCTCTGCGAGGGGCCATAGTGATTGTCTCCATGTCAGGTGTTCCCACAGCTCACCTTCAGTAGGAAGGATCACTAGGGTTGCCTCCAGCAAGATCTGACAGCCTCCGGGGCTGCTCCTGTTTCTGACGGTGCCAGTCTTTCCATCACTAGGGAATTTCAGAGGCTTCTAAATGGAGTTCCTCAAAGTGGCACATGCCCGTGCAGCCGTGGGGCCTGGCCTCCCCCGGAACGCCACGTCCTTGAAACAGCAGGGATGCCAGTACGGCGTGGCCTCAGGGACCCAAGTGTGAGAACTGGGCATCCCTGATGGAGGAAGGCGGGGAACAGGAAAGAGGAGGGAACTCAGACTTAAGGACTTCCTACCACCTGTCAGGTGCTGTACCAGGCATTCCCCACTTTCAAATTCAAATCAACCTTCATTTCATTCCTGTCTCCGGCCAGTGAAGGGTGATCTCATTTTATAGGTCAGGAGACGTGTTTCAGCAAGGGTGCGTAAGTTGCCCAGAACCAGGTAACTAATGAGAGGCAAAGCTCCATTAAACCCCAGAGTGTTCTGACTCTTTCCTCGACCCCCCACCCCCACCGCCCCACTGTCTGGTCAGTTGTCTGGGCAGAGTGAGAGGCAGCCTGACAAGAGGCAAGGGAATGAAGGGAACGGCTTCAGACAGGGTTAATTCCAGGGCACCTACTTACTGTGTTCAGTGTCCTCTCACGTCATAGGATTTAGTGTCCAGCTCACCTGCAACATAAATGATCCCGTAGCTGTCTGAAGTTAGGGAAGCGTGGAATGGATTTGACACTGAGGACGCAGATCTGCTCCTTAACCAGATGAGCCTCAGTTTCCTCAACTGTACACTGCGGTCATGATACCTACTTCCTGAAATCATTATTTATGTAAATGAGCAAAGGTGAGAAACAGCCCCCACCCCACCTGATCTACAGACAGGCGTGAGAATGAAGTTGGATCAGATGCTCAAGAAGGCAGGAGATGAGGTTTGACTAGCACCGGCTTTATGCCCCATGTGGTTCTTGGGTATGGAGCTCCCCACCCCCGAGCGAGCATGCCAGGTTCTTGGGGAAGTGGAGGAGGTCTAGGGCTGACCATCCTAAGGAAGCTTATTTTCTCCGGGGGTGTCCCTCGGCACACCAGCTCTGCCTAATCATGTCCTTGACCCTCACCCACACAGCCTTCCGACACAACGAGTGTCCAGACCCCGGCGTTCCAGTCAACGGCAAACGGTTTGGCGACAGCCTCCAGCTGGGAAGCTCCATTTCCTTCCTGTGTGACGAAGGCTTCCTCGGGACCCAAGGCTCGGAAACCATCACCTGCGTCCTGAAGGAGGGTAGCGTGGTCTGGAACAGCGCCGTGCTGCGCTGTGAAGGTGCGTGCCTGCTGGGTGGGGGGTCGGGCTATTGGCCGGAGAGGCTGAAGAGGGGGACCGAACCCTCCTGGTCCTCTTCTCCCAGGACCCAGGACCCTCCTCTCACCCTCACGCTGGAATGCCCAGGGCTGTCTAGGATCACTTGGCACAGAAATGTGAATCGCAACCAGAGATTAAACTGGAGAAACGCTGGTTCTGGACTGTCAGGCATCAAAAACACCTCTTCTTTCTACTGGGAATGCCCTCAGTATCACAGCCATTAGGAGCCCTGCTGTCACCTCCCGCTCAGGGGACCACCTTCAGCCCGAAGCAGTGCTGGCGGGGCTGTGAGTTTTCCAGTCTTCCGAGCTGCCTGCCACTCTCTCCTCCCCCCATGCTAATTTCCCCAGTTCCCTCGGACATCTCCTAGGCCTGGCCTGGCTGCCCCTGTTAAATGCTGCCTTGATATCCTTGCGGTCAATCTCCAGGAGACGAAGGACAGACCAGCTTGAAGCAAGCACGAGGGTTGTTAAGGTGTCCCCTCGGTCCTGGCCTGCCATGCAGATGGGTTTGGACTCCATTTCAGAGACCAGCCATCTGGTCCACCAAGCTGCAGGCATTGAAAACACAAATTAAGCTTCCTGAGGGCAGGAATCACCTCAAATGTGTGCACCAAGCACAATGCCTGGCACAGAATAGACCCTCAATAAATACTTGTGAATCGTGGATGAAAAATGAGTCCCTCACAGGCCCCTTGGAGGCAGTGGCGTTGTCCGAGGAGGTAGGGGCTGGGGTTCCCTCCTTCTGGGAGCCAGAAAGCTTCTTCCTCATCTCTCATGATGGACAGAGGGTGGAGACCTAGGGACCTCCCTCCACCTGCAGTCCCAGACCCAAATCTGATTTTTTTTTTACCCAGCAGAGTGAGTGCTTCTGGAAATAGCATAAGCTTTGGTGTGAGAGAAATGTGAACTCCTAGCCTTACCCCTCCCAGCTGTGGACCTGTTGAGCCCCCCCCCCCGACCCATGTCAGCCGCAGGGGGATAACCATGCCTGTGTGATGAGGTTGTTTTCAGGAGAAGCAGGACGCAGGGCCTAGTGGATTGCCGGTTGGTGATCTCACCTTTCCTTCAGATCAAGCCCCTCATTCTCCCTCCCTGTGCTCGCCCAGCTCCTCCGACCCCTTTGGTTTTCCTCGTGGTCCATCTCGTCCAGGACACCTTCTCTGCCATCTCTCACTCACCTCATCTCTCCCTCCTCCTGGTTCTCTTGTTCTTCGTGGGCCACCACCAGACCACTCCGTTGGACACTTAGTCTCACCACAATCACATTTTTCTTTACCAGTCCCATAGTCCTATCTCCCCACCAACACTGTGGGACTTCTGGGCAGAAGCCCATGCCCCAGTGCCACTGAGCCTGTAGGGGCTCAGTCCAGCAGAATGGACCCCCCTGGCAGGCATCAGGACTTGGTAACTACAGGGACTTCTCCCCACTGCCCACCCTCCTGAATCAGGTGCTCCTAGACCACAGTTTTGCCCGGGCAATGAAACACTCAAAGGCCACATAAATGCACAACAGAAGTCAGCCTTCATTAATGGACCTGAAAGCGGTTCACTGTTTCACAGGCAGAGTCTTAATTTTGAAATTAAACTCTCTCATTTTTTCTGTCCCTGAAGGGGGAAACGCTGAGGTTGGGGGACACTAGGCAACCAGAAATAAGGGGGAAGCCTGTGGGAGAGACCCTGACTTGGCTGGTGCAAGGGGGAGTCTGCTGGGTCTTCTTACAGTGATGGGCATTTGATGATTTTTCCGGACCTGAGGAGCAGCAGATCAGAGTGGCAGAGTGAGAGCCAGACACTGGGTGGCCAGTTCCAGACTTGAAACCAGACAGAGTAAGAACCCCCTGGAATCTGGCCCTTCCTTCGCCCCTTTCCCTCCTGTATCCGAGCCTTGGGAGAACCCTGCTTTGTAATCAGCATCTTTGTCTTTCCATTTTTTCTAGTTTTGTTTTTGATTAAGTATCCCCACCTTGTGGACAATTAAATACGGGAGCTAACGGTCTTTTAAAAAATCTTTTAATATATGCTAAGAGCCTCTTTGCTTTTGAGAGGCTATAATAGGACAAGGGAGAAAATGGCTCCTTCTCCTAAATTTAGAAAGAAGGATGATCGTCTGGCTGATGTAAAGCAGAAGTCGGCAAACTTTTTCTTAAAGGGCCATCTAGGAAGTGTCTTTGGCTTTGTGGACCATGAGATCTCAGCTCAATTCTGCCATCATTATGCAAAAACGATGAATGGGTCTGATTTGGCCCTCGGGCTCTAGTTTGAGGACCCCGATCTAGAGAACAGAGGACATAAGGGGTCCATATGTTTAACATCAGAAATTTCCTAAGAAAGACTTCCAAGTAGTGAAGCAGCTACAAAGGAGTGCGAGGTTCTCTCCCCCACCCGCTCCGTTCCTCTCTGTCTTGTCTCTTTTAAGGAAGCAGTAACTAATCACACATCACCATGATCAGTGTTTTACAGGCATTACCTCATTTCAGCCAGGCAACAGTCCAGAAAGTAGGTGTCCTTACTTTCCCTCTAAGGCACAGAGACGTTGTCACTTGTCCAGGGTCCTCCCAGCTTGTGACAGAACCAGCATCCAAACCCAGGCTCTTGGCTAACCTGTTCCTGTATTTTTCCTGAATTCTATCACTAGAGAGAATATGATTTCAAATATGCTTGTGAAAAACTTAAATGCATCTGCTAACAGGATGAAAAGCAGGTTTTCCCCTTTCTATATCCCAGTAGAAAACGAAAATAAAAGGAAACATACTGCCTATCACAAAAGACAAAGAAAACAGGACACCACATGGAAGCATCAGAAATTGACAGCATAAAACAAACTGACAGGAGTAAGACAAACATATCAGTTATGATAATAAAGGTAATTAAACTCCCTATTGGAAGACAAAGACTCTCACACTGGGTTTTAAAAAAAATATATGCTGCTTACAAGAAATACACAGGGCAAAAAGGAGATACATTATCTAAAGGGAGTATGCATTTTCATTTTTAAAGCAATACTTGGTGGTTGTAAAAGAATTTAAACAATACACAAGTGCAATGAAATTAAAGGGAAAAAATATTTATTTCCTAACCCCACTCCCCAGAGAAAAATGGTTTAACAGTTTGCTGTAAACACGTCCACATTTTTTTCTCTCTGTATGTATACTAAATGTGTTACTTTTATAATTACAAAAAAAAAAAAAGCCCTATGAAAAAGAAAGGTCAGTTCTTCCCACTCCCACCAGAGGAAGCTAAGTGATGATGGTAGTTCATTTAGGCCTCTAAGGATGGGAAAAGGGTAGCCATAAATTGCTAAGATTATTTTATTTAATCTTCTTGGGGGAAAGATTATCATGCTGTAGGCATGAGAAATCTGCAAACCAGCAAGGTGAATTGACTTGCCTGAAATCAACCAGCTAGTAATCATTAAGCATTTACTATCTGCTAAATACTCAGTCAAGTGCTTTGCAAGCCTCCTGACAACCTTATGAGGGAGGTTCTGTTATGATCTTCACTTCATATATGAGGAAACTGAAGCCCAGAGTGGTTAAGTAACCCACCCAAGATCACACAGCTAAGTGGAGGGGAGAATCAGGATTCAAATCCATTATTCTGATACCAGAACCATTACTTTTTTTTAAACTTTTTTTTTGTTGAGTTATAGTCCTTTTACAATGTTGTGTCAAATTCCAGTGTAGAGCACAATTTTTCAGTTATACATGAACATACATATATTTATTGTCACTTTTTTTCCCTGTGAGCTACAAGATCTTGTATATATTTCCCCGTGCTATACAGTATAATCTTGTTTATCTATTCTATATTTTGAAATCCCAGTCTGTCCCTTCCCACCCCCCACCCCCTTGGCAACCACAAGTTTGAATTCTATGGCTATGAGTCTGTTTCTGTTTTGTATTTATGTTCTTTTTTTTTTTTTTGCATTCCACATATGTGCGTTACTTTTAACCACTAAATGTGGTTGGTCTGTCCGACTCCAAAGTTCATTCTCCTTTCGTTCTACCACAAAATAAAGAATGGGTGGTGAGGGGTATGTGCAGGTGGTGGGGAGGCAGGGCTGGAGGGAGCAGAGGAAAAAGCTTCCACTGCTTCTCGTCATTCACACTGAGACCCCTGTGAGGGCAGTGGTCAGGGTGGGCATTACCATGTCCACCCGTAGTAGGTAGAAACTCAGGCTCTGGGGCCAGACTGCCCGCGTTTCAGCCCCAGCTCTGCCA
Source organism: Vicugna pacos (assembly GCF_048564905.1). Lineage (NCBI taxonomy): Eukaryota > Metazoa > Chordata > Mammalia > Artiodactyla > Camelidae > Vicugna > Vicugna pacos. The sequence goes on from NC_132999.1 coordinate 43,874,897, forward strand.
CTTCCTGGCTGTGCGTTTCTAGACCAGTACCCAAGCTCTCTGTACCTGTTTCCTCCACTGTGAAGTGAGGCTAACACTAGTATCCACCTGAAGGTTTTGTGAGGGTGAATGTACGGGAAAAGCAGACACACACATGAGTGAGCATCCAGCGTCTGGGGAGGGCTCAGGAGCACCAGCTCCTGGAGTCACTTGGCTCCATCCCCATCCCCATCCCCAACTGCCCTTTGCCTCATCCAACTTAGCACCCGAGGTCAGGAGAGCTAGGGGACACCAGCCTCTCATCAGAAGCTCGGCACATTCACCATCTTGTGCTGCTGGAACGAGACACCTCAAACTGGGTGACTTAAGCAACAGAAATGTGTTTCCTCACAGTACTGGATGCTGGGAGTCCAAGGTCAAGGTGCTGGCAGGTTGCTTTCTCCTGATACCTCTCTCCTTAGCTAGCAGGTGGCCATCTTCCTGTTGTGTCCTCACATCGCCTTTTTCTCTGTGTGCGTGCACCTCTGGTATCTCTTCTTCTTCTAGGGACACCAGTCCCATCGGATTAGGACTCACCCTTTTGACCTCATTTCACCGTCATATGTCCCTAAAGGCCCATCTCCAAAGCCATTCACACTGGGGTTATGGCTTCAACCTATTAATTTGAGGGGACACAGTACAATCATAACATCTGGCATCTCTACCTTTCAACTAGTATTATTTCATTCCTTCAACAAAATATTTATTGAGCACCTACTGTGTGCCGGGCAGTGGGATAAGGCACAGGGTCCCTCTTTTGTCTTATTGCTGAGTTCTTCTCCCAGTTCAAGGCAGGACCCTCCCCTCTTTCTTTTCTTTTTCGTGTGTGTATGTGTTTCCTTCTTTTCACCCTAACCTTTTTTTTTTTACATTTTTTATTGATTCATACTCATTTTACAGTGTTGTGTCAAATTCCAGTGTTCAGCACAATTTTTCAGTCATTCATGGACATATACACACTCATTGTCACATTTTTTTCTCTGTGATTTATCATAACATTTTGTGTATATTTCCCTGTGCTATACAGTGTAATCTTGTTTATCTATTCTACAATTTTGAAATCCCAGTCTATCCCTTCCCACCCTCTTCCCCCCCTCCTCCGGTAACCACAACTTGTGGTCACCCTAACCTTTTTTAATGGAAAATTTCAAACAGAGGGAATAGAATAGAGAATCTCCGTGTACACATCCCCCAGCTTCAACAATTGTAAACCCATGGCCTGTTTTGTTTCATTCATCCCCCGACCTCATGACCCTGCTCTGGGATTATTGTGAAGCAAACTTCAAGCATAATACTCCATCCGCAACATTTCAGTGGGTATCTCTAACAGATGAAAAGAACTCTTTAAAACAGAACCACAATTCCAGGATCTTAAAAAGTATAAAAAATAATTACTAAATGAAATCAACTTTCCATGGTTATTTATCTAATCCTTCCTTTGATAATATTTTTTTAAAAGTCAGAATCCTAGGGAGGTTCATCCATCACAACTGGCTGAGATGTCTCAAGCCCATTTCCATCTGTAGGCATCTACTGCACTCCCTGGCGACGTTCATCCCGAGGAGTCTCCTGCGATCTGAATTTTGGCGATTACATCCCTGGGAGGTTGTCTAGCGTGGTGCTCTCTCTCTTAGGTTTCCTTTAATTGGCAGTAAGATCTAGAAGCCCAATCAGATTCAGGTTGTGTTTTTGGCCAGAATGCTTTTCAGGCAGGGCTCTGGGCCTCCGTCAGAAGCACATCATGTCTGGCTGTTTCTCTTTGGCTGATATTAGGAGCCATCAGTGATCATAGCCTAGACACAGCAAAATGCTAACATTCTATCTCTTCTTCTTTCACAAGCTGGAAATACTTAATTATTTTCCCTTATTTACCACTTTTCATACTAATGAATTGACGTTCTAACATCTTCCAAAGTCAAACATTTTTTTTAGCATCATTACAATCCAAAGGATATAAACGTGTTTTATGCTTTTAAATTCATAGTAGTTATTACTCTAGTCGGTGCTTAAATTGTCCCATTGGCCGGTGGGGGGCTTCTGAAGTCGACCCAACCTAATCTTATACATTTTCTGTCCCTGACCTAGAAGCAACTGTTTCCCCAAAGAGTCCTGGTTCCTTTTAGTGAGAAATGATCTTTAGAACCTGGGCACTGGGAGCACTTGTTACAATTGAGAAGGTCCTTATTTCTAAGACTTGTCAATGACCAGAGCCAAGAAATACTTTTTAAAAGATAAAATGCATCATGCGTTGATTTCATTTCAAATGTAAGAACACTTTTTCATTTAAATTCCTCGATTTTGTATCTGTATCTCCTTTCATCCTTGCTGATAATCCCAGTTCTACACCAACATAACTTCCCATTCCGTGATATACACCCTGGAGTCCCAGAATCGTAATACCACTACTACCAACAGCAATACGGTTACTGAAAATCGTTTTAGTTTTCTTCCTTTCAGTTCCTCTTGTCTCTCCATCCTACTAGGGATGGACTAGCAAATTCTTGTATTTTAAAATCCATTAACTAGCTTCTTCATGTGCAATTATGCTACCAACTGATACAGTATTACATTTATTTATTTTACTCTGCTTTTAAATTCTGAGATATTGCTTATCAAATTTAAACCTTTTTAAATTACGTAAAATATTTACATAGTTCCAAAGCTAAACCTCTACAAGAAGGTACATTCTGAGGAAGTCTAGCTTCTGCCCTGGCCCCTCCCTCCTCCCACAGGTAACCTTCTGAGTTTGGGGTTTCCCCTTTCATTGATTGTTAATATGAGTAAATACATGTGTGTCTCCCACCTTTTTCTTAGGTAAATGGAATTGAACTGTACCCTTGCTTTTACCTCTGACCTCTCTTTCTTGCTTTTATTCACTTCTTAAAATATGCTGGGGACCATGACATTGTACAGAATATTCCTCGTTCGTGTTCTATAGCTGCAGAAATAGTTCATTTTGTTGATTACCCCAATTCATTCAGTCCGCTCCCTACTGCTGAACGTTCGGGTTTGTTTCTATTCTTTAGCTGTTATAAATAGAGCTGCCTTATATAACCTGGTACATATTATATATATATGTGTGTGTGTGTATATATGTGTGTGTGTGTGTGTGTATATATATATATAGATACACGTTTTTTCATATTTTTGCCAGTATATCTTTGGGATAGAGTTCTAGAAGTAGAGTTGCTGGGTGAAAGCATAAATGCCTTTGAATTTTGCTGAATGTTACCGAATTTCCCTGCACAGGGATGGTGCCCTTTTTCATCTCCAGCAGCAAAGTACTAGAATTCCTACCATCCCTCGGCTTCACGTGTTGTCAGACTTTGGGTTTTATCTGATGGAGGAGAAATAATTTTCCAGTGTAGTTTTCATTTGTAATTTCTTAGTAAGAGTGAGGCTGAGCGTCTTCTCAAATGTTAATGAGAGACACTGCACTTAGGAATCCTCTCCTTCTCCCTGCCTGGCAACTGCCACTCTGGGATGTGAAAATGAACTAGAAAGAGAGGGAAGGACTGAATTAATGGAGAGGCTGTGTGCCCTTCACCTGAGCGGGAGAAGAGGTGGACTAGCCAGGGTCATGAAACAACACGGCAGAGGAAGAGAACAAAATGGCGGAGGCCAAAAGAGAGATGTGAGTTTCCCTCTCTGGAGATTTTAGGCAGGGCTTCGTCGATGTATATGACTGGATGGGGAGTAGCCTTGGCAGGCAGTAGTGACGGGGTGATCTGTGGCTTCCTGAAAACTGAGTGAGGACATCGCCGTCCAGCAACCAAAGAGGCTGGGTCTATGTTGACTGGGAGCCAAGAGAGAGTCCCTACCCCCCAATCGGAGACCCAGGCACACAGCAGTAGGCACGCCCCTCCCCACCTCCCAAGTCTCGCAAATCCGTTGGAAAGTAGAGGAAAGCATGAGCAGTTTCAGTAATGTGGATGGATGAATTGTGAAATCGGTACCTATAGGCAATTTACACTTTAAACGCTTGGTATTGGCGCTATGTAATTAGTTTCGGCAAGCCTCAACTTACTGAAAGTGGCATAATCACCCCGCCTGTAAGATGAGGATGATAATGGTATCTGCCTTTAGTGTTGCAGTTGTCACAAGGAAAATCCACGTAAAGCGCAGCATGTCGTAAACGCAATATCCGTGAGCTCAGACCGGCCAGCTGCGGCTGTAGTATGTTATGTGCTGCAGGAGGATTTGCAGATAGAGGTCTTGAGGTAAAATCTCCGCTCTAACTTTATGAGCTCTTGATCTAGTCTCTTAGCCTATTCAGCCTTAGTTTTCTCCTCTGTAAAATGGGGATAACTTCATAAATGCTGTGCACATTCAAAGGAGATTATAAGCATAATAACAAGCAGTTAGCGTCCTAAGCCATCAGTGTGAGCTGTCTGCTATTAACATCATTATCATTCTTATTGTTTTTATCTTCTTTGCTCATTAAACTTCCTTATATAACTTACTGTTAAGAATATTTGACAATTATTTTGGATATTTTCAGGAAGTTTGTAGAGTTGAGAGAAAAAAGGGTGATCCATTTGGCTGTGTTTTCTGAGGCTGATTACTTGGGGAAATTTGCAGATAGGAGTGTTGTGTAGCTCTTTGGCCCCTTTCCTTTGCAGTCTTGTTCAGAGCACTGTTGGCATCTAGTAGCCCCCTAGGAAGGGGTCCGAGGAAGCCGGGGTTCCTTTACAACTGGGAATCTGCTTCACTTAAGATCTCTGGATTCATGCTGTCTTCCCAGGTCTGAATCCCAGCTCTGCTACTTGCTAACCCTAGTTAGCAAGGGCTGGTTACTTCACCTCCATAAGCCTCAGCTTTTTCAGCCATAAAGTGGAGGTAATAGTAGCTGCGCCCTCACGGAGTCTGTGTGTGGTGAAGAGTGAACAGCATTAGACGGGTGAGGCTCAGCCTTGGGGGTGGAAGTCCATGTCCTTGCCTGTCAGTGTTGGGGAGGGAGGGGTCTCAGTCTGGGTGGGCGTGGTTAGACCGTCAGAATCTAACCATGCCAGAATCTCAGTGGCTTAAAAACAGGAGTTTCTATCTCACACAAGCTACTCAAGCTACCTGTGTAACATGGGTCATCAAGGGCTCCGCTTCTCAGTCACCGAAAGGCCCAGGCTGGCGGGCCTCCCACCTAGACGTCACTCCCACAGTCACCGAGCGAGGCAGGAAACTGCACATCGTGCGCTGGGCTCTTCCTGTTCCCATGTGGACATGACCCACATCACTTCTGCCCTCATTTGATGGGTCAGGGAAGTCATGTGGCCTTGCATACGTGGACACAAAAGGGGTGGATGGTGAAATCCAGCCGAGTGCCCTGAAGGCAGAGCACTGGACTAGCTCTAATGAGCACCACAGGGACCAAGGAGCTGGTTGCAGGGAGAGGCAGGAGTGATGGGGAAGGTGGGAGAGAGAACAGGAAGCTGAGGGATGGAAAGAAGGGGCCAAGAGGACATGGTCTGCAAGCTCAGAGCCAGGAGGTGCGTCTGGCCCCCACAGGTCTTGTGGGTTTACCTGCCATGGACTACACTCACCATTCCTCCATCGACTCACTCACTCATTCCAGCAGTAGTCACTGCGGGACACTGTGTGCCAAGCACTAGGCTGAGGGCTGGGGATGCAGGGATTCCGGGTGGTGTGAAACAAGTCACGCAGTCCATGCTCTCAGGGAGCTCACAGCAGAGCAGGCTGTGAGGGGCGCTGAGCTGAGCACCGGGGCTCCGACCACGCTGCAGTGCCAGAGCACCCGGTGCTGACTGCGCAGGGGTGGGCCAGGCTGATCCCTCTGCCAGAGGCCTGACAGTTGAGTGAGGAACAAAGAAAGAACCAGTGCGACCCAAATACTAGCTGTACTTCAGCCCTTCTAGAATGACAAAAGTCTTTGTTTAAAGGATTCTTTTCTCCTCTGGCCCTTCATGAATCTGCAGGTGATGTAACTGGATATATCCATAAAGGTCCCCAAAGAACTCACGGTTTATATTGTTTATGTCATCCTCCACACACACACACACACGAAACACAACACTTGCTGGCAGACACATTTTATAAAGAGGTTTTTAAATGTATCCACTTGTCCCCCTAAGAAAGCTGCTTCTCTCCCTTCTGTCCCCCCAGCTCCCTGCGGTGGCCATCTGACTGCGCCCAGTGGGACCATCCTGTCTCCGGGCTGGCCTGGCTTCTACAAGGATGCCCTGAGCTGCGCCTGGGTGATCGAAGCCCAGCCAGGCTACCCCATCAAGATCACCTTCGACAGGTGCTTGTAACTACAGCCTGGGGGCGGGGGCAGGGGTGATATCTCTGGAGTGGGGTGGGTGGGGGACTAGCACCAATGCTGAAATATCAGCAAGGTCAGAGGACACCAAATCAACTGCCCTGGGTGGGGACAGCCTGCATGCGCTTTGCCCTTGGCCTTGGTTCCATCTCAGTAGTGGGGTTTGTGCTGTTTAGAGAACTATGTCTGGAGGGGTGAGGAGAAGGCTGGGGTATCACTGGGGATGTCAGAGCCCTCTTCTCCCATAACCCCCCATCCAGCGCTGAAGCCAGCATTAGCACCCTAGGAGCACAGTCCTGATGTTCCCAGGGTAGGAAGGCGATCTTCCCCTCAGACTCCAATCCTGCTCACATGTCCCACTTCTAGCTCCCACCCTGGTTGTGCCCCCCAAATGGGATAAGTAGCCACCCAAGGGTGAACACACACTTCTGAACAAAGCACTCGTGGCCTGGAATAGCCGTTGCAAACTTCTCTGGGAAGGGCCAGGTAGTAAATATTTCAGTTTTCATAAGATACTTGCAGGTATCTGTTGCATAGTTTTCACCTTAAAAAAATACTCCTTTATAAATGTAAAAATTGTTCTTAGCCCTTAAGCCACACAAAAACAGGCTATAGACCAGATTAGGCCCTGGGACTGTAATTTGCTGAATGCTGGCCTAGAACAATCTGACTCCCGTGAGGCTGGTCATTGTGCCTCTAGATCTGAAGATGGGTCAGGGCCCAGGCCACAGAGAGGGCTGGGAGAGCTGGCTCCACGCTGCACCCAGGAGGACGAGGAGGGTTCAAAACAGTAGTCTCTACTGAGCGTGTGCGGATTATGTTAAAATAGCCCAACCTGCCCACGTCGGGTGGCTCTGAAGCCCTGGGTCAGGCAGGGCCCTTTGTCATTTGCAAATTAACGAGCCTTGGATTTCTCAAGTCATCTTCATTCCCATCTTCTGCAGATTTAAAACCGAGGTCAACTATGACACCCTGGAAGTGCGAGATGGACGGACATACTCGGCCCCCTTGATCGGGGTTTACCATGGAACCCAGGTCCCCCAGTTCCTCATCAGCACCAGCAACTACCTCTACCTCCTCTTCTCTACCGACAAGAGTCACTCGGACATCGGCTTCCAGCTCCGCTACGAGAGTGAGTCTCGGGGAGGCCGGGTGGGTGAGAGGACCCAGGACAGTGCTCCACCAGGAGGCCCCGGCTCGGCCGCATCCGCGGGGCATCCTCACTTAGGCTGGGTCCCTTGGGAGGGACTTCTTGCCCTCAGCATCTCTCAGAGCTCAACTTTAGGAACTATGAGAGGTTCTCCTCTGTGCCGCCATGCTGCGCACTCCGGGGGCCGAGTATTTGACAGGTGATGAAGTTGGAGTGAGGTGTCGTCCCCCACTCACTCATCCTCTCTCATCACCTGCCTTCGTCATGGGTACCTCGACTTAAAGAGACTGATATCGATGTAGTTCTTTGCAGACCACTGTAGAAACCTGTGGCTGAGAGGACCATGAGGAGAGGGTCATTTTCTTATTCAGGTTTGTATCCATGACCCTTCGCATGGCATCTGAGCCACAGGGGACACTCAGCTGATGTTTATTGAATGAATGATGAACAAACAAAGATCGAGCCGACTTGTTTTCTCTGAAGATCAGTCTTCAGACACCCTCGGTGGATCTTGACAGCCACATTTGATGAGGGGTAGAGACAACTTCGGCCTTTTCTCAATCTGGGCTCTCCACCCTCCCTTTGTGAGTCAGCTGGGGTCCTTCTCTGCTGGCAGTGAGCTGTCTGTTCCAGCGGTGGGCTCTCTTTTCCAGCTGTCACGCTGCAGTCCGATCACTGTCTGGATCCAGGGATCCCTGTAAACGGGCAGCGTCATGGGAACGACTTCTATGTGGGTGCCCTGGTGACCTTCAGCTGTGACTCGGGCTACACATTAAGTGATGGGGAGCCCCTGGAGTGTGAGCCCAACTTCCAGTGGAGCCGGGCCCTGCCCAGCTGTGAAGGTGAGACACACCGTAAGGGGGGCGCTCAAGTAGAGGACTCCTTTCCCGCTGTGAAAACACAGTGGCTAGAAGGGGCACTGACTCCCCTACCCTGTCAGTGAGAGTTGGGGGTTTGAGAGGAGATGGGGGTGGGATCCCGGAAGGATTGTGGGGGGAGCTCCCTGGGCCACTGGTCTTTCAGTGTCCTCTCCACTCCTCTCCAGCACTCTGTGGTGGCTTCATTCAAGGCTCCAGTGGGACCATCTTGTCACCAGGATTCCCTGACTTCTACCCCAACAACTTGAACTGCACCTGGATTATCGAAACATCACATGGCAAGGGTGAGTGTCAGTCCCATAACAAGTCTTGGGATGTGACATGTTCATGGTCAATATGACCTCAGTGGGGATCTCCCTCTATAGTGACCTCTATAGTGACTTCTGACCAACAAGAAAACTCCCCCAGAACCTTCCCATCTCTTTGAATCACAGAACTCATTCAACAGATATTTGTAAAATCAAAATTTTTCCTTCTAAAAGAGATCTTAGACATTACCAGCTCTCAAAGCTACTGAATGCAGGAACCTTCTCTAAATCACTCCCCACAAGGTGGCAACACACACCCCGTGTAGACACCCCCAGTGGTGAAGAGGTGGCCAATCCACTCAACATACAGGCACTTGTTCTCATTTTCTGATGGATCTGAGCCCTCCTAATAACCTATGAGGTGTCCCTGAAACTGAGTGCCTCTCACTGTGTCCTGGAGGAACACAGGATGTATCTGCTCCCTGTTCCTCAGGTCCAGCCTGCAGGTATTGTGCGCGGCAACCCTCTTCTCACAGAACTCACACTGTTCCTCACATGAGTGTTTTCATATTCCTCACCAGGCTGCACTGGTGCCCCGCCTTCCCTAACATAGGTGATCTTTGAGAGTCCAAGTTCAAAGTGAGGATGCTGGTTACAAAGAAACATTAATTAATATACTCTTTCATTTAACAAATATTAACTGTGTGCCACCCATGTGGCAGACACCGGAGCTGGGAATAAACAGAAAGCAGGCAGATGTGGCTTCCACCCTCAGAAGCTTATCTAGAGTCAAGGTTCTCTACCCCTCTGCCATCTGGCAAATGCTCTAATGATGGACCGCACCTGAACGGCTGAGATTTTCCATGGTGGAGGTGGAAACCAGGCAGCTGTGTTTCTGGAACACTTCACTAGTAATCATGATGCATGCCCTTAAATAAGAACCTCTAGTCTAAAAGAATTAACGTGGAAAAAAGCCAAGAAAAAAATTTAAAGGAAAGAGTAACCCTTCCAGATATTAAAATGTTGTTATAGGCTAAAATAACTTTAGCGATCTGGTATGAGTATAGGAGTGGACACAGCAATCAGTGGGAGAGACTAAAGATCCAGAAATAGACTCCTCTGTGAATGCGTGTGTGTGTGAGAGAGAGAGACAGTCTTCAGTATATGATTAAAGTGTCGTTTCCGATCCATTAAAAGGAGGATGGCTTATTTAATAAATGGTTTTAAAACAGTGGGCTTAACCATTTGGAAAAAAGGGAAAAACCAAACCATGCCTCACACATTTAACGACATTTAATTCTAGTCCTGGAAGAACCTGGACGTCTAACCTCAGGTGGGATGAACTGAAAGAGTAGCACCAAAACTAGCATCCATAAAGGCAAATTGGTTAGATTTGATTAAAGAACACTTTGGATGGATTTATGTTTTTTAAAAAAAATCCATTAAATATTCAAATAGTTAATAGACAAAAATATTTGCAACCTATATAATCATCTAAGGATTACCAACCCAAAGCATAAAGAGCTCTTAAAAATTTCTAAGAAAAATATACCTAGGTCTACAGGCTTATAAAATAAGCCAAGCTATAAATGAACACTTCATAATCAAGGGAATACAAATGAAAAGACATCAACCCCATTAACAATTTTTAAAAATGCATATTCAACAAGTAACAAAGTACCATTTCCCTTTCAAGTCAGCAGAGAACTCACTTCCTCTCTCAAGCCTTCCCAACCCTCTGCCCCCGGCCCTGGGTCTGGGTCGGGATCCCCTCCACAGGCTCCCATGGGATCCTGTGCCATCCCAGTCCCAGACTTCACCCCACTGTACAGAACTTGCATTTCCATCATCTGTCTCCTGGACAGACTCTAAGCTCTTTGAGAGAAATGTCTGCCTTGTTTCCTGCAGTTTCCCCAGCTTCGGGCTTGATGCCTGGCACATAAGAAACTCAGGAAATCTTTATATGAACTGAATTAAACTGAACTCACACACTTCTCCAGAGGGCACTCCTCAGGCTCTGCCTGTAACAGTCTCTTAGGTTAACAGACCTATGGGGCTGCCAATTCTGATTGCTCCCTAACAGGCCGGGGAAACTCAAAACTGTGAAATTCAGAATTGTTCAACTGACCACATGCCCAGCCCAAAGGACCAGCCAGTTCAGAGGTCCAGAGAATATACCTTTGCCAAGACCCCAGGACCGACATCTTTTAACCCCCAAGGCTCTCTGGGAGTTAGACACACTGAGCGCAAAGATCACCTACTATGTGTCAGGCAGTATGCTGTGGGCTTTGCAAGTGCTACGCACAGTGCTCCTCACCCCAAAGGTTAAATGTCACCTGTAAGGGAAGTCCTGTCATCCGCATATCACAGTTGAGGAAACTCCAACTCAGGGTGCACCGAGCAGCTTTGGTCCAGACCCTTCCGCTGGTAGACAGTCTTTTGATCCAAGTCAGCCTCCCTCCAAAGCCCCCTTCTCCCACAGCCCTGCTCTTTCTGCTCCAGCATGGTGTCGATGTCCTTTGCACGATTCTGCATGGTTCCTGCCAGTGAAGTCCTCATTTGTATGGTCATCTGTCACACCAAATCTGGATTCAAACTCCAGCACAGGGCCTCTCTATTTCTGTGACAACGTCTTCATTTTCTCACAATGGCCAAAAGAGCCCCAAGCAATCAGCACAGCTGGGAAACCCAGGGGTTTCATCTCAGTTTACTCATCCTTAGAATCCCTGCCAAATGTTTACTCCTTTGCAGGGGCTATATTTGCATGCTAGAAAAACGAAGCAAAGGCGCAGCGCTCAATTCAGCTTTGTTTCCGCCTTTTACTGCGTCTGACCCACCCTCCACCCAGCCCCGTGTTCTGGCCAGGAGGAAAAGGACTTCTGTTCCACCCAGCCTTCTCCCAAGCTCTGCAGACTGAGAACAGTGTTTCCCATTTGCACACGTGTTTGTTTGGGAGAACAGGATAAGTGCAAGCACACCTACTCGTGGGTCTCCAGGCTTATACCCCTCATGTCACAGGTCGTGAAGCCTTCCCAACCCCGGGGGCACAGTCGCCCACTCTCCCTCTGTGCCCCCGCTCTGGGTTCTCACTATTGATGTGTCTGTCTCCTGCGCTACGCTGGCAGATCTTTCTCTGTGCTTAGCACAGGACTGACACTTAGTAAGGGCTCAGAATCTATTTCTCTGAGCAAACAGATAAATGGATGTGTCCCAATTGCCTGGGCACAGGGCATTACAAGCCGCATCCCTGGTCCCACCACTTCTCCTGGGTTCTGTTCCCCCAACTCCCCCACCCATAGAATCCCAAGCACTCCAAGATCACCAGTATCTATCCACAGAGAGGCAAGAATATGAAAACATGTAAAATGTTTTAGCATTAAGACCTTGGCCCTAACCATCATTTATCAAAAACGTGTCAGTATTTATCCGGAGGAGTATCCTTCACACGTATATGTGCCTACAGATCTCTTGTGGGATCTTGTTAGCATGCAGATTCTGATTCGGGAGGTCGGTGGTAGAGGCTGAGATTCCGCATTTCTAACGAGCTCCCAAGCGATGCCCAGGCTGCTGGTCCCTGGACTTTGGATAGCACGTAGATGCAGCATCCTCACCTCCCCGAGATCCTGCCCTCACGCATCCATGGCGTGTATTCCCACGGGCACGCTCACTTGTGGGCAGGCATGCATTCCCCCTACGTCCACCCACCTGGACAAGTTCAAGAGTTGCCTAGGGTGTTAAGATCCTGCCGCTCCATATCCTTTCTCACCCCGGGCCCCTCCCACTTCCTGGCCCCTCCCACTTCCTGGCCCCTCCTACCGCGGGCGCTCTTTCTGCCGCGGAAGAAGCAGCGCGGTTCTGCACAGCCTCCGCAGTCAGATCGCCTTAGCTTAGATCCCAGCTCTCCCACCTACAGCTGGGTGACCGTGGACAAATGACGTCATGTCTCTGTACCTCGGTTTCCTAATGTGTAACGTGGAGGCGAGAGTAATCGCGCCCGTGCTGTAGAGTGATCAGCAGGATGAAATGAGCTTTCGTGTCTTCCTTTCCGATTGATAGGCGCTGACTTCAGAGCAACTAAAACGTGCAGGACAATGACACACAAATACTTAGGGCTGAAAGCGTTGGTGAATATTATTGTCTTTATTCCAGGGATTGCTTTTTGCGCAGCGCCACCCCACCCCCCTGCACCGCTCCGCCTCCTCCCAGTCTTCTGTCTGAGGCCACTCACCCTGAGCTTCCATTCTGCCCCCTCATCCTGCCCCTCTCTGGCCCTCTTCTTCCTGCACCTGTTCACTGGCAGCTCCCAGGTCTAGCACGATAATCCGACCTTAGTCCTGAACTCCAAGTCTATACCTCCAGTTGTCCGCCAGCTTGCAATGCTTGAACACTGAAAATGCAGGATGTTCGGAGCTAAGTCCGTTACCCCTCTGCCACCTGCTCCTCTTCCTCCTGTGTGTCCTACCCCAGGTCATGAAAGACACCACTGTCCTTCAGGTCAAGACCCCCCTCCCCATCACCGCTTCCTTTCTCCTTTGCATCTGTTGCCTCTGATCCCTGTCCACTCTACCTCCTGAGGGCTCGTGTCCCGTTCCTACTCTCTGCCAGCCCCTGTCCTCTCTCTCCCAGTGCATGGCTGCCGTCCTAACTGTTCCCTCTCCTCTCCCTCCACTTCTTCCTCCTCACAGCCACCCACATCTTGCTGATCTAAAATCTGATCCACTCTGCATAGGACGATTTCTCGATGCCTCCAGAAAAATAGCCAGTCTGGCCCAGCCTACATTTCCAGCCTCTCTTCCAGATGTTTCCTGCTGAGCATGTCCAGCCACACCATGCAGCTCACTGAGCCCTGGAATCCACAGTGGCCCTGTCCCTTCCCACATGCCAGCCCCCTGCCTGGGATGCCCATTTCCCTCTTACCAGGTTAATTCCTATGCATCCTTTAAGACCCAAATCTTCACTCCTTAGGGTGTCCTACCCTGCCCTCTTCCTGCTGCAGACTGCTTTCCCTTCTGCCCTCCAGCTCACTCTGATCTGCATTCGTTACTCTGCAGTGTAGCTAGACCCGCTTGCGCCCATCTGGCCCCGAGGAATCACCCAACAAATGTACAAATACTTGTTGAATGAATTTCCCTAAATCTCCCTTTCAAACCAGGACGACTATAAAGCACCATCCTCCTCCCTGACTGGACCTGTGGGCAAGGACATGTCCGGTCCCCCCAGGTTCTTTCATTCAGGTTGGCCCGTGTGTGTTTATGACACGCATGTGCACTTCTGCACGCTGATGGACGTTTGCAAATGGGAAACATTCGGACAGACCCCGTCGTGCAGCTGGACCCCTTCAGCCCTCCTGCCGGCATCTCCCTGACCCTCTGGTCTCTCGGCAGGTGTGTTCTTCACTTTCCACACCTTCCACCTGGAGAGCGGCCATGACTACCTCCTCATCACGGAGAACGGCAGTTTCACGCAGCCCCTGCGGCAGCTGACCGGCTCGCGGCTGCCCGCCCCCATCAGCGCCGGACTCTATGGCAACTTCACCGCCCAGGTCCGCTTCATTTCTGATTTCTCCATGTCCTATGAAGGCTTCAACATCACCTTCTCAGGTAAGGCACTGGAAGGTCCCCAGTGCGGAGGCAGGGAGGGGTGAGAAGAGACGGCCAAGCATTCTGCCTCTCCCACTGGTCTTCCCAGGAGAAGACTATTGATCTGCTCCCCAGCCTCTGGGCCAGTGACCTCCCTGCTGCAGCACAAGGTATCTGGGTTAGACACAAAGATGAACTTCCTTATCATGGGCTTGGAAGGACTTCTGGAGAATCTCTTTCTGTGACGGTGTGCAGGATTCACTCTGAACATGACCCACCCAGCTGATTGAACTAGAGGACCTCACAGAAAAGTCCCTTCCTGCCCGAGTCATTCCAGATTCTTCTAATTCCATTTCCACTACTTCATGACCACAGCAATCTAAAAAAGAAAGAAAGAAAGAAAACGAAGGGAAGTTGAAATTAACACATTAGAGTGTTTGAGTCTTCTCTAGGGGCTTGTTCACCAAGACTAATTTAGTAACAATGGGTATTTATCTCTGTGTTTAAGGAATCCTGAAAAGAAAGCTCTTTAATTCACATTCAGGGAGGAAAGAGGACCCTTCACTCCTCTATTACCACGTCCTCCCACTGCTCTCAGCCCACTGCTTCCAGAGCACCCCCTCCCAGCCAGGAACAGAGGAAGCTGCAGATGGATGCCCCCTGGGATGGGCTAGAGATACCTGACCTCTAGGAAATGGGACCTGGCCCAGCTTAGCCCCACACTGTCCCTCCAGCAGATGCCACCTGCCATGTGTCTGGCTGATGGGACATACCCAGCCAGTCTGCCTTACCCCATCTGAGTGAGACCCTCCTTCTCCCTACAACACAGAGCCCCAGGGCACTGTGTCCCAGAAGGAAGATGCCCTTGGGGACAAGGGGGTAGGTACTTCTGTGTCATCTGCCTCACCTGCCAGCATTACTGAGACACAGCTTCAGGCGAAGCCCTTGGATTCTTTTTCCCAGTGTAAGTTGCCCTAGGCTGGGTCATATGTTCTGACCCTCTAGAACCAGGCTGATTGCATCCATCTGGCTCAGTGCCTAGGGAGAAAGAGGGAGGAGAGTCTGCAAGCCTGAAGCTGGGGTTAACGTGGAGATGAGGGGACAGAGGAGGGAAGGGTCAACCTCATAAATATTCCCGGGGAGTGGGTCTCCAGAACCGTGGTGCCCTCTCCCACTGCTCACGGTTCCACGGCGTTCAGACCACCCGGACCACGACCTGCCTGTTCCTCCCCTGCTCTGTTCCTCACGGGCTCTCTCTCCTTTTCTCCTTACCTTTCGTGGATCAGAGTGTACTCGGTCCCTCTGTCTGTCTCCTCCTCTGGCCCTTTCCCCCCTGGTGTCTTCGTCTGTGTGTTCCCGTCTCTGTCTCTGACCCCGGCTCTCCTGCTGCCTTCCCAGAATATGACTTGGAGCCCTGTGAGGAGCCCGAGGTCCCAGCCTACAGCATCCGGAAGGGCCTGCAGTTTGGCGTAGGCGACACCTTGACCTTCTCCTGCTTCCCCGGGTACCGTCTGGAGGGCACGGCCCGCATCACGTGCCTGGGGGGCAGACGGCGCCTGTGGAGTTCGCCTCTGCCAAGGTGTGTTGGTAGGTGGTCACGTGCTTTCATTTTGCTTCACTAATGGGGTTGGCCGAACTTTAGTCAATTGCGGTGAGATAGTGGAGCACACACGGGCCAAGAGGCCAACAGGACTGGGTTTAAGGACTGTCTTAGCATACAGTTACCGGCAGTGGGACCGTGGGTGGGTGGCCTAACCTCCTTCCACCCCAGCCTCCTTATCTCTACCAAAGGGTTGGCCGTGCCTGCTTCATTGGCTGTTCTGTAGCCTGAACTGATCTTTACAAAGTGGATCCACAGTAGGCACCCAAATAAAATTGATTTCCGTACTCTTCCCTCCCACCCTGAGCACACGTCCCTGTGGTTTAGGGATGCCTCTTGCAGAGAAGCCTGGGTGGGGCTTGGGTTGACCTCTAGGAAGGAGTATGATGTTTGTCCATGGAGAGCCCCCATCTGGTAGAGTAGAGGGCTGAGTTTACCAGTCCAATGAGCCTGCGGTATTTTCAGAATCTCTAGAAGACTTCATCCCTCCCACTAGGGAGGCTTTTATAAAAAGTGGTCAAGAAGGGCTTCTCTGATGAGTTGACATTTTAGTAGAGACCTGAAGGAATTCAAGGAGCTAATCGGGTATCTGGGAGAAGAGGGAACAGAGTGCCAAGGCCCTGAGCCATGAGGATTGTTTGAGCTCAGTGTTTGAGGTTCAACTTGGAGGCCAGTCTGGAGCAAGCGACAGGGAGAACACAGATGATCAGGTAGCTGATAGAGTTGGTTCCGGGAGCTTCCTTGGCAGAGTGCTCTAGAAGGCTGTTCAGGGCTCCAGGTCCCGAGGGCGGAGAGAAGTAGGGTGATATCCCAGGAAGTGGGGACAATTGCTGGCTGCCCCTCATTTATAAGGTTCATGGCTCTGTTTACTCGACACTCACAGTGTAGGGGGAGATGGAACACAGGCTGGATTCGAGGATTACCTACCATGCTCACAGTGAGCCACTAGGAACTCATGCTTCAAGTAAAATATTACATAAAACCCAATATACCAAACAGATGAAAGCAGCACAGCACTGGCTGAATCGGGGGCCGGCATCTTAAGGGCCCCTGAGGTCAGCCTTACCTGAGACAGCACCACGGACCCCCGGGGCAGAGGACAGTAATAAGCAGGATGGCAAGATGGGCTGGGCCCAGGCTGGGCAGCCACACAGGCCCAAGGTAGGGGCTCTGCTCTGCCACTGACCAGCTGTTAGACCTTGGGCAGGTCACCAAACCTCAACAACCACAGCTTCCTTGTTTACAGAACAGAGGTAACAATATCCAACCCATAGGCTTTATTCCAGATTAGATGACATAATTTACATAAACCAATGGAGTACTGTATAATTACCATCATTTTGCTAGTAACCTTTTTGATGGCCAATAACCAATAACCTTTTACGATCTCAGAGGGGAAACATAAGGACAAATAAATACAGAATCCCATTTTTGACCAGTTAACTAATCCCGCATTTATCCTTTCTCCTGTAACCATCCCCAAGAGCATCCACCTCCACCCCGACCTGCGTGCACATTCAGACGCACAAGTATCCCCCAGATCAGTAGGTTTAGTATCTATCTGGCTGCTAGCAGCTCTTTTCTCCTCTGGGAAAATGTCTTCAGCTAAATGGTTCTGGGGGAAATTGTTCCTAAACGGGATTATCCAGGACCACAGATGCACACACACCCTGAGCGCTTGCCTCATTGATCTCATTACAAAAGCTCATTCTTTAACCTATTATTCCAATTACTGTTTGTTCATGGCCCCTCACAATACTTTCATTATTACGTTTGTCTTCTGTTTTGTATGTTATTAATAACGCATAGCAATTATAATCACCTCTAATTACTACCAGCCCTGCCACAGAGCCTCAGGTTGGAGGAATCTCAGGAATGCCCACCTGGGAGATGCTCCCAGTTGCCATATGCAGTGTAGGTATAAATTAGATGACTTAGCCCACACAGTGTTACCAGGAACATTCCCTGCTGAGAAGGAGATGGAGAGCCCTGGGCTCTAATTCACGGTGTGACAAGACGACACAGCCCCTGACTTCAGGGTCCCCTGAACTTGATGTGGAAGAGACAGCCCTGGCCCCAGAGGACCCCATTCTGCAGCAGGAGACATGGCCTTGTCCTTGGGAGCCCCAGTGTGATGGAGCAGAGCTAACTCTCCGCCTCGGGAGCCCCAGACTGATGGATAAGACACAGCCTCTGCCCTTGATGAGACCCCTTTGATGGGGATGACAGAAGTCGCAGAGGCCTGAGTCAGAGGCACCACTTTCCAGTGCATATGACTGTTTGTGTCTCTGGAACGTGTATTTATTTCCATTTATGCTTGGACTTGGCTTTTCAGTGCATCTGCTCACTTCCCCTGTTCCTTTGGAAACTCTCCCAGAAGCAAGCACCATGTCCCTCTATCTCCTGGACACTCCCTGGTACCCAGGAAAAAGGCCCTGGCAGGGGGTCAAACCAGGTGTTTGGCCCAGGACTGGACCCATCTGAAGCCGTCAGCCCTGTTTCCCTCCCCAGAAAGGTGCTGGGCAGGTGGAAAAGAGGAGAGGGCCATTAGAGGGCAGAGAAGGGCATGGAGCTATTGTGCAGCAAGCCAGAGGCAGGAAGGAGGTGCAAAAAATATGCCTACACCAATGTTTAAGGAAAACCAACTTTTAGGAACTAGGTGGAGAGCAAGAGGCATCAGGAACACTGAGGATGCTGTACCAGTCGGGCAGCTAATGCCTGCTTCCTGACAAGCTTCTTGGGTTTTCTGCCAGTCCCAGAGCCATCAGGATAGATGGGGGAGAAAGGAATAATGCTTGTTGAGTGCCCGCTATGTGCTAGCTACTCCCTATATGTTCACTGATTTTATCATAAAATTTCATCTGTTTATTCTCTATAGTTTTACGTGGTTGCTGTTATTGTCCAGATCAAGGCAGATGAAGAGACCGAGGTTCAGAGAGTTGATGTAACTTGTCTCTCTGTATCCAAAGTCTATTCTCATCCCGCTGCACCATTGCCTTTCCCTCAATGGAAAGGAATGGTGTGTGACCCCAGAGATGGTGGAGAGCTGCTTCACAGGGCTGCTCGTGTGATGTAGCTGAGTAATAACTGCGTAAAAATATGTGCAGCCCTCAACACCCAGTCCCCAAATGCCCCCCTTCATCTGTGGGCACCCAGAATACTGACACCCTCTAGAAACACATCCACCTAATGTATCAGCAGCTGCCAGGGAGCCTGTCCACCACCCTCCCTTTAGTTTTATGCCCCAGCTCAGCCCCCTGAGCATTTGGACACTTTGCAGATAGGCTGAGTTTAAAGTACTGCAAATTGAGATTTCTCCTTCAAGACAAATGATGGCTGTCTTCTTCAGTTCAAGTTGCTATAAGAAAATAAAGTGGGTGGCTTCAACAACAAACATTTAGTTCTCACCGTTCCAGAGACTGGCAATTCCCATATCAAGGTGCCAGCAGATTCAGTGTCTAGGGACGGCCCTCTCCCTGGTTCGCAGATGGCAGCCGTCAGACAAATTGGGGGCTCTGGTCAATTCGTCTGCTGATGAGGGCACTAATCCCATCATAAGGACGCCACCCTCATTACCTCATCTAGACCTAATTAGCTCCCAAAGGCTCCCCCTCTGGATATCCTCATACTGGGGGCCCAGGCTTCAACATGTGACTTTGCAAGGGGCACACAAACATGCAATCCAGAGTAATGGCTTATGGCAAATCTTAGGAAACTGAAGCTGGTCCTGAACTGGAAAGAGCCCAGGGAGTAGGGCTTGTTGGAAAAACAGGACTGGTTGATGGGGCATGGTCACTGTCTTCAAAGGTCTAAGGAGCACCTTGGGGACAAGAGAACGCACAAAGGTACAACTGAGCACAGAAGAGGCTCAGCTTTGACTGTTCCTGTATCACATGCTCCCTCTGCACTGCTCTGGCCTAGGACACTCCAGGTTTAGGGCAACTAGGGTTGAATATGTGGCCCACGGGTCAGCAGCCCATTGGCTGAACTCAAGGTCCTTCCCGCCAATGACTGTGCCTAGAATAGGGACACTAAGGACTTGCCACCATCAACCTCAAAGATTCAAGACCTGCTCCAGACTCCCCGTATGTCCAGACAAATAATGGGGCTCCATCTGGACTTGTATTTACATCCTTCCAGAGCCTAATTATTTTTAGAGCTGTGCATCCTCTGAGGTCGGTGTCCTCCATATTTATCCATTCATTCATTTGGCAAATGTTTATTTGACAGACAGTCTGGGCTCAGCCTTGGAAATTCGTGCATTCATTAAGCATAAAACCCTGGCCCTCAAGTAACTCACAGTCTGGGTAGAGGTGCCGGCAAGTCACAGGCAGTTCTGGTGTAATATGGCAGATGCTGTGCCCCCGGGAAGCACAGGGAGAGGCTTCACAGTCATTAAAGCCCCTTCTGCACGTGCCCTGCCCCGAGCCACCTCCCCTTTCATCCACCGATGCCTGTCCTGTCCAGCCACCGAGTGGGTGTTGGAGGTAGAGACGTGACCAAGCCCTAAAGCATCCACAGTGCAGTGGAGGAGACAGAAATGTTAACAAGTAAGTCAAGTAAAATGTGATGACTGCTATAAATACAAGTATGGGAACAATGGGGAAAGAATGGCTCATTCTGGAGGAGGAGAAACAAATTCTGAGGGGAAGGTGTGAATTCATTAGCTGTTGAATGAAACAGGGTTTCCATGGGTCCATGCCAGCACTTTCTCAAGCCTGAGAGGCCCTAAATCCCAGGATGGAGAGGGCTGAGTTCTCAGCCGCCTCCTCTTCTTGAATTGAGAGACGTGATCTAAATTGCCAAGTACCAGGGTCTTTATCTTTAAAACGGGGATGATCATGGTGCCTACTTTACGGGATTGGTTGTTGTGGCTAATGCCTGAAATGATCCTTGGAAAGCTTGGAAGATGCTAGCAATTATTATTCGATCTTGTCCCCTCTTAGTTTCTATCCTCTGATCCTGAAAGGCTTCATCTCTCCTCACTTGGCCGCCCCATCCTCCCCTGACACCCTCCTCAGTCATTTCTGTTGCTATGATACTGTATGAACAGGTGGGGAAAAGGCTGCTTTATAACACTATGCAGGTAAAGGGTGCCTGGTGTGTCCGTTTCTATTTCCACAGGAGAAAGACAGACAAACCAAATGACAGAAAGAAAGGAACTTAGCAGAACTACAGATGGGCAGGTGTTAGAACAAACCTTGGTAAGCAGTCCGAGAGATGGGCAGGCAAATGGATAGATAAACAGGCACTTCGGCAGCTAGAGAGGCAAGCAGCTCGTCCTCTCTGTGAGGTTCTCCAGCGCTGTGAGTTGTTTTTCGGGTGTAGCTGATGGGGGTTAATCTGTGATTATTATTTCTCTTTCCAGCTGAGTGTGGGAATTCAGTCACAGGCACTCAGGGCACCTTGCTGTCCCCCAACTTCCCTGTGAACTACAATAACAACCACGAATGCATCTACTCCATCCAGACCCAGCCGGGGAAGGGGATTCAGCTTAAAGCCAGGGCATTTGAACTCGCCGAAGGAGACGTCCTCAAGGTAAAACTGGGAGATTTCGTAGTCTGTGTGTTACTCACAGACCTCTGTGCGAATGACCCTGGCTTGCTTCTTCCTTGCCGAGTTTCATGATTTTGCCCTCGCTCATCCATGAGAAGTGAGACCCAAAAAGAGAAGGGCATGTGAGTGTCTAAGAGTGAGGCTTTACAGTTTGCTTAGTTGCTGACTGCTCTCAAATATGTATGTAATTGAGTAGGGGTTGATGGCAGAGTAATTCATCATATTAAATTCAGTTGGACTGGCCAGTGGATTGGGTTTTCCATTATGAACTCTGTCCATCAGCTTGGTAATGAAGAGCTCATAGGATATGTCTGTGTGTGCATTTGTGTAGATATGTGTGGGTATAGATGTGTTTTTCTGGACGTTTCCACATGTGTGTGAATCTGTGTCTGTGTATGGATTTGGTTTGGGGGATCTGTGTATACTTGTCTCAGTCTGTTTTGTGTGTGTGCATTTGTGTATGTTTTGAGTTTATGTCTCAGTAAACTTGTAGGCTGTGTCAATAGCTTCAGTGAGCCTTGGTCATGGCCTGCCTGTGGCAGTGGGGTTTTAAAAAAAAGTGGATTCAAGAGCTATGTAAGAAAATGAAGTGGAAGGACTTGGACTAAAGGAAGGATTATAGAGAAGGAGTTGTTAAGACATTGAATATACATATGACTTGTATTTCCTTGTGTGTCTGTGTGTGTGTGTGTGTGTGTGATAAGTGTGCACCTTCAGTAACACGTGGTGTATGTGTATGCATGTAATCCAACAGTTGACTCTGGAGGATTTATCAAAAAGCTGCCTTATTAAAGTGGATTATAAGGAAAATCTCACACAGAGTTTGTCCATTTTCATCCTGGGCCAAGAAATGTTTTTAGCTTATTCTAATGTATTTTTATTCCCTGTAGCCAGAGGAGGCTAGGCATTAGTAAAAACCAAAGGTCACTAGTCTAGAAAATCCAAAGAGAAACTATTAATAATCCCCGTCCCTTAGGACTCCCTCTAGATGTGATGAATATACTATGCTTTTTATGCAAAGATGATACTCTTGACCCACCCTCTGTGGCACGTGTTTTCTGATGTGTGTGTGTTTAGAAGGCATTTCTCACACTTGCCTAATTATCCTTGAATCCAAGAGGATATCCCATTAGATGACCAGATGGGACCAGAGATGCCTGAAATAGAACAGAATATGGCCAAGTGGTCCAGTAAGGACTGGGGCCCTATCATTGGCTTAAGCTCTACTTTTCGACCCCTGAGCTCCACAGACACAGAAGAAAGTGTGTACATCCCTATTGGTGAGCAGTAGGTAGGACTTCAGACTTTCCAAGGGCTGTGTCTTCAGGCATCCCCCTTGATCTCAGTTCTCTCTGTCCATTTGTTCACCATCAACAGCAGAGCCTCAGAGGACTCAACCAGGGACAGGAAGTCCAGTGTGACTTCCTTGCTTTAGTGCTGCAAGTGGAATTGAGGAAAGCTGGACAATGCAGAGGACTTCTTAGATGAAGGCTGTTGTCAACCCTGCAGATAAAGGCATTTTTGAGGCTTAGCTTATAATTTCAAGCTTTTGAGAGGAGTTTGAGCAGCAGTTCTGGGAGTGTGGCCTGACAGGACCAGCAGAAGGCTTCCTCCGTTGCTGGAGGTCATGCGGAGCATGGCTGGGGCCTGAGCTGCCTCTCTAGGGTGGTCTGGATTCAGAGTAGCCCCTAAGACGTAGTCAGCAAACCCCACTGCACAGTCAAGGTTCTGCTCGGGATCAGGTGAACAGTTTAATAGACAGAAGAGAGACTTTCCAAGGCATTCAGAGTCAGAAGGGAGGGACATGGGGCTAATCCCCAGGTCAAAGATCAGGGCGGGCTGGTGCAGAGTTCAGGACCTCGGGCAGTCCTGCAGGGCCGTGGGGACAGTGGGATGATTGCTTGCGTTTCTTAGTGGCATCTTCCCAGGCTTCAGACTTTGTTTCTGCAGCCACTTGCCCAGCTGGCCCTGTCACCAGCCTTCTGATACTAGGCTTGGCCTTCTTACCGAAGGGCCTCTTCCTTCTGTTTCTAGACCTCTGTAGTGCCATTATCAGGAGGTTGGGCGGTGGCTCTGAGCTGGCTGAAAGGCCGTTCACGGTGCCCTGTAACCAGCAGAGTCTCTATGGAAGAGGTCCGGGGAAGGGAGGGCAAGGCACCCAGGGAGATCACATGGCTTACTGTAGCTTCTCCCCGCTCTAACTCTTCTCTCTCCCGAGGGAGACCCTGGGACATGAGCAGTTTGGAACCACAGGAAATGCACAGTTATGGATTCCCAGTCAGTGGCAGCAACAGTGCTGTTTAAACCCATCGCTCTGATCCACCTCAACACAGTTGTGTGCAGGAGGGGCACCCAGTGTTACCTCCAGGAACAACCTGGCCTTGCCCTGGTGTAATTTCCCATCTGCCGGAACACGGGTATATTTCCCACCCCAGGATGGACTTGTCCCTCCAAAGTAACCCCAGTGCACACCTGAACTCCTCCTGCCCCAGGAGACCCTCACCTCCTCCACATATGCACTGACCAACCCTCTAAACCTCCTGTACAGGCCATTTCTGACCCATGGAATGACCATTTTCTTGCATATGTGACCCCTGCTCTCTTCCTTACCTTTAATAAGTGAAAATCTGTTAGACCTCACCCTTCCAGCTTGTGTCCCACAACCACCTGATTTCTTCTATTTTGGCTCCCACCAAAATTTGACATTTGTTTGGCATCTGCAAGACAGGAAAGGCCTTAAAATGCAACAGTCTGGAAAGACAACTCCCGGCCCAAGATGACAAATGAAGTACATGTGTATAACCACATCCTCTAAAGGTTCCCACTAAAGTGACTCGTGGGACATAACAGTTGGGGGATATGGGCTCAGCACTGAAAAGTAGGCAAGGGTGCCTTTCACATACAATGTAAAAGAATTATTGCCAAATGGAATACCCCCCAAAGGGATCCAGATTGAGAAAGAGCCTAATCCAACTGGAATCCACGTAAGTGAAGTGAAATCCTGCCCGTGGCTGAAGTGCTAGAAGCCTCAAGGGAAAATGCATCTAAGACCATGTAGCTCAGAGCCCCAGCGCCTGGAGCCAAGGACACAGCACGGGACCTTTGGCAGGGACCAGGTCTCAATCCCACTAGCTCTCTGGAAGTGTACATGGTCTCAGAGGTCACATGGAGCCACACTTCCCTCAAGACATGACATTCTGGATTTTATTTGGCTGTTGTTGGAAAGCAAGATCGAGCAGGGCAGGGCCCGATGGGAGTGATCAGGCTGATTAGAGAAGAGGCGGCCACGGTAGCACACACGCACAGGCACACACGCACGGGCACACGCACATACACACACTTTAGCACCAGGAACAGGAGAAGCTCCTACTGCGGCTTCTTCTGGCTTAACTCTTCTGCCCCAACTTAGGGACTACTGGGTATTTCCATCATGCACTTTTATTCTCTCTCTGTAATGATGCACCGACAGGAAAACAAACCAGATATATGTAAATATTCAGGAGATCAGAAGAAGGGGAGCTGTCTAAGGAGTCACAGCTAATTGCCCCTCTGTAAGCAGCAAAGCAAAGAAAACAAAACAACTTTAAAAGCTTCTAATTTGTATTCTTAACAGGATTTGAGAGAATATTATATTTATGACACAAAAATAGGCAATAATAAAAACAGCAATCTAAGATGAGGAATGATTGAAGATAGATGAAAAACATGATCACCCAATTAAAAAATGGAATGAAGGCAATGAACAAAAGGTGGTAAACCACCAAAAAATGACATCAGTTTATGATAAGATAAATTTCAGAACTTCTCTCGATCTCAAAATGAACTGAAAGAGAGAATTATTTTATGTTAATAAAATGTACAATCAATCCACAGTAAAACTTTATGTGCCAGGTAACAGAGCATGAATAAATTAAGTAAAAGTTGCTAGGAATGTAAAAAATTTTAATAAAGTCACAGTCATCGTGGAAGATTTAATATACCTCTGTTAGTCTTTGACATATCACTTAGGTTAAAAATAAATAAGGTTTGAGATAGCTTGAATAATATAACAGAATAAATCGAAAGAAAGTAGAAGAAAGATACATTTAAAGGCAAAAATGACTGAAAAAAAGAAAACTAAAAACAGTGACAATTATCAACAAAGCCAATTAGTTCTTTAAAAAATAACTAATAAAATGGACAAAACTTGCAGGAGTGATCAAGGAATAAAGAACCCACAACTATATAATTTTAGGAATGAAAAAAGAACATAGTCATAGATAAGGTAGACATTATGAAAATAATAAGATAATATTGAGGAAAAAGCATAAGCCAAAAAATCTGAAAGCTTAGATAAAATGGAAATTTTATAGATAAAAGTACTAATAACAAGAAAAAAATAGTGGAGAGGCTATAACTCAGTAGTAAAGCGTGTGCTTAGCATAGACAAGGTCCTGGGTTTAATCCTCAATACCTCCATTAAAAAATAAATAAATAAAAATAAATAAACCTAATTACTTCACTCCCCCCCCCAAAAAATAACACATTTTTTAAATAAAATAAAAATAAATAAAAAATTTTTTAGATTACCTCCCCTCCAAAAAAAAGAAATAAAAAAGAAAAATCTGAATAAACCAATAACCATTTAAAACATTGGAATTCTCCCATATTCTCTCTCAAAATTGCCTAGACTGTTTTACAGGTAAGCTCACAAAACTTCAAGGAACAATTCAAGCAATAATTAAACTGTATCAGATAAAAAGAAGAATTAGCATCCATCTCCCCACTCATTTTATTTAAGTGGGGTAAGTAGAAATACTGATGTCAAACTGAATAAGGACAGTATAAAGTATTAGGTCCATTTTACTTATGATCATAAACCTAAAAATTCTATATACTATATCATGTTAAATCTAGCTGTGTATTAAAACAAAAATGACCAAATAGAATTGATTCCAGGAATGTAAGTATATGTCAACATTAGAAAAGCTCTTAATTTTATTTGTTGGGCAACCCATATGAAGTTGCCATTTTTGTAGGTCAAGACTAGTCAAATACTGATAGTATCATCCTGTAAACAGATTAGGAGAGAAAAATACATGACTCGGTCAATGTACCCCAAGAGATCATGTGATGAAAGTCAGTACTCACTCATGATTTTTAAAAATATCTGATAAAACTATGTACAGAAGTTTTTTAATCTGATAAAAAATTTCCTGCCAACAGCTATAGCAAACAACAGCTATAGCAAACATTATTCTTAATGAAAAAACTTCCTAAGGATTCCCAGTCAAGTCAGGAGCATGTTTTTCTACTACCACCAATAGTATTCAGATCCAAGCCACTACAATTATACCAAACAGGAACAAAGAAACTATAACAATTAGAAGAGAATATCCAAATTGTCTGCAATGTAGAGAATACAAAAGAACCAACTAATAAACTATCAGAACCAGTAAGACAGTTCAGCAAAGCTGCTGGTGTTTCTACCACCAGTTCTAACATGTAGTCAGAGAGGGAGAAAGGGCTCATAATAGAAACAAAATCTCTAAGAAACCTAGGAATAAGCTGGGCAAAAGTGTGCACAGTCTTTCCTGAGAAAATTATAAAACTTTGTTCTGAAGAACGTAAGACTAAAATAAAAGCGGTCAGGTCTCATGTTCAGGAATGAACAAAGGATATGAACAGGCAACTCACAGAAGAGGAAAGTAGAATTGTGGATAAACGTACAAAAAAGATGTTCCACCTCAGTGATAATAGGGGACATACACATTAAAACCAGATACCATTTCACACCCATCAAATTGGAAAATTTTAGAGTGGTTGAAAATTCTAAGTGTTGGTGAAGATATAAAGCAATGAAAACTGTCCCACATTGTTAGTGGGAGATTAAGTTGGTGTTACTCTTTGGAGAACAATCTGGCAGTATTACAAAACTGAAGATGTGCCTTCTGTGTGACCTGCTACTCTACTCTCGTTCTGGATGTATACCCCAGAGAAACTTGAGCACCTGTGTACAAGCGGACATGTGTGCAGCAACTTCCTAGGAGTGCTACATTGTTTGTAACTGTGTGTTAAAAGCTATCCATTTGACATACTCATTTTGAATCCAGCCATCTTGCTGAACTGTCTTATTAGAGGTAGTGGTATATGTATATCAAAACATCAAGTTGTACACCTTAAGTATATATAACTTTTATTTGTCAGTTTCATGTCAGTAAAGCTGAAAAAAGTAGAAACAGCTAATGGGAAGAAAAGAAAGAAGTTTAGATGTAATGGATATATATAGATAGAAATCTCTCAGCTTTCTCAGGGATAAATCCATCACCTGTGTATAATGATGAACTGAAACATCAAAGCAATTTTCTCATGGATAAGCAATATTCCGTTAGGAAATAAATGTATATGAAGGCCCAATTCCCAATAGCAATAAAAAAATATAAAAATACCCAGGAATAAGTACAGAATTTTACTGAGAGATACAAAAGATGACTTGATTAAATGGAACCAGATGCCATGTATATGGATAGGAAGATTTAATATCATACAGATATATGTTTTCTCTCTTATCAATTCATATGTTTAATGTTAATCAGTCAGAATTACACAAATTGTTTTGGGTCTTTTAGGGGGACTGGAGTGGGGAGTTGTTTCTCTGAATTTGAGAAAATTCTTCTTGAGTTTATCTAAAAGAATAAATATGGGAGAATAGTTTTTTAAGTTAAAAGAAGACAAATCACTGCACCAAACTACATTCTGACTCCTACACTACTGGGGGGAATGTAGTTTGGTACATCCCTTAATGGAAACCAGTGAGGAGATTCCTTTAAAAAAAAATGAAAATGGACTTAACCCTGTGATCCAGCAATCCCACTCATGGGCATATATCCAGAGGAAACTATAATTCAAAAAGATGCATGCACCCCAATGTTCATAGCAGCACTGTTTACAATAGGCAAGACATGGAAGCAACTTAAATGTCAGTTGACCAATGACTGGATAAATGAGTTGTGGTATATATATACAATGGAATACTACTCAGCCATAAAAAAGAGTAAAATAATGTCATTTGCAGCAACATGGATGGACCTGGAGATTGTCATACTAAACAAAGTCAGACTGTGAAAGACAAATAGCATATGATATCACTTATACATGGAATCTAAAAAAAAGGATGCAAATGAACTTATTTACGAAACAGAGACAGATTCACAGATGTAGAAAACAAACTTATAGTTACTGGCGGGAGAGGATAAATTGGGAGTTTGGGATTTGCAGATTCTAACTACTGTGTATGAAATAGATGACCAACAAGGACCTACTGTATAGCACAGGGAGCTATATTCAATACTTTTTAATAGCCTATAATGAAAAAGAATAATAAAAATAATAAATACATTACAAAGCTACAGTAACTAAAACAGTGTACATCATACACAGGAATAGACACATAGATGAGTGCAGTGGAACAGAAAGTTGACCAAAATATTTACATTTACATAACTATATATGTGATAAAGGTGGATTTAATGTTGCTGGTGCGTAGAATATTTACAAATAGAGTTTTCGGTTAAAAATGGTTAATCAACCAGGAAGAAAAAGTATCTTATACCATATGCCAAAATAAATTCCAGGTGGATTTAAGGACAGAAATTACTAAAAGAAAACACTGGTTTATTTATTTATCATATATTTATTGAGTGCCTCTCATGTTCCAGGGCACATATTCTGGACAATGATATGACAATGATTTTATTGTAGGTTAAGTTCATTTTGTGATGGAAATTTCTACAGCTGTTTAAATGCTGTTGTGGGAAATATTTAATGATTTGAAAAATAAACACATTATATTAAGTAAAAGAGCAGGTTACCATATAGTATCTATAATTTGATCTTGTTTCTTTTTTAAAAATTAATTTAAAAAATATATAAGGAAAGACATGCATAGAATGAAGCCTAGAAAGATAGTCACCAAAATGTTGAGTGCTGGAAGTTGCTTTTCCTTTGTGTTTTTCTGTTTTACAAGTTTTCTGCAATGAATATTTTATCATAATGTCACATTAAGAACATTTTTGTCATTAATGAATAAGGATGAACTATGCTTTGAAATTAAGGAAGAAAATCCTGTTCCCATCATACTTTTATTAATGAATAACATATCCAGTGAGTGTTCAAATATTTAATTATCTCATAAATGTCATAATATTTTTTAAATTTACAGTTTATTTGAATCAGGATCTATATAAATTCTGTACATTGGATTCATTGCCTCAAGTATTTTTGTAGGCCTTAGGTTTCTACGTCCATTTTTTTTCTACCCTCTTATAATTTACTTGTTATTTATTTATTTGTAATTTATTTATTTGTAATTTATTCATTGTATGTGTTCGTCTGCCCTCCATATTTCCTTTGAGTTGGAAACTGGACCCAGTGGCTTAATCTGATTCAGGTTTGACTATTTTTTGTTTTTTTTTTTTTGGCAAAATGACTCCATAGGTTTTGATGTGTCTTCCATCAAGAAGCACATGATGTCTGGTTGTCTCTCTTGTTGGGATGTTAGCAAGTGTCGATGATTCATGCCTTAGTCAATTAGTTAGAAAAGATATGTTTTAATGGGTAAAACTATTTTTATAACAGTCTGGATGCAGCAGTGGACCAGAATCTTTGAACTGGTGTCATCTGTATGTCTGGACACTCCGGAATTCTCCCAGTCTATCCGTGATATGAAGCAATTGTACATGGGATCTGGAAACAAGGCTTCTGAGCTCCCAGGGACCTCAACAAATCTTTGTAATATATAGCACTGTTAGCTTGAAGGATGGCTTCTTTTAGAAAGCTTTGCTTCATAAATAGTAGATGGAAATATTGTTCCAATTTGCTGGCAGCTGGCACCACATCCTGCGCCATGCACAAATATTCATCACCCACCCATAGATCCCATCTTTGATATTTACCAAAGCACCAGGGGGCCCTTCACTCAATCACAACTTCTGTTGTTGTTTGTACAATTATCTGGAAAGGAGCAGCAACCTCGGAACCTGGGGAGCCAGTTCATTATTCTGATGATTGTTGTCTTTGCTGGTGCTCAGGAGTTCAGGGGACAGATGGGAGTCAGGGAAGCCAGCTGCCTGCACGATCCCACCCCTGGCAACCCCAGCAGGCCCTCACCGGGGCCCTCATTTTAGGAGGGAGGGGGCAGGGGCTGAGCTTGGGAAAGGGAAATACACCATGTCACCTGACACGCTGGCCATTTTACCTCTGTCTCGCCTGGATCCCAGGGGCCATGTCCAGCAGAGTGGCTGAGACTGAGGCCACTGCCACAGCAGGGTGGGATTAGGGAGGAGGATTAAGGAGATTGTCTCATCTCCTGGAAGGACAGGATGGAGTGTTTAGCAATGCAGAAATGTCGAATGCTTGCAGCCTGCCTGTCTGCAGAAACAGATGGCTTGGACACTCAGGCAGCCCCAACCTGGCCTCCCAAGTTTGCTGAAGAATGGGCTGGTACCATATGGGGGTTGGGGGAAACAAGAGCAGATCTCCCCTGGAAAGGTTAGAACGGCATCAACCAGTTCCTAGAGGTCGGATTCACACGGAGATAGGCTGGACACAGAACTGGCACGAGGTGGAGGCAGATGGGAGGGGCTGATAAGTCCCTCGGTGGCTAGCTCCACTCTGCCGTCTTCCTTGCATCTGATGACTCACCACCCTTCTAATAGTCGTTATCGGTGCCAAGCTCTGGGAATGTGGGCTGTGAGGTGAGAAGCCATTGTTTAAGGTAAGGCCACACTGATGACATCGAGTTGGGGTCTCTCCCGTGTCCAGGTCTACGATGGCAACAACAACTCTGCCCGTTTGCTGGGGGTGTTCAGCCGCTCCGAGATGCTGGGGCTGACATTGAACAGCACGTCCAGCAGTCTGTGGATTGACTTCATAACTGACGCTGAGAACACCAGCCAGGGCTTTGAGCTGCAGTTTTCCAGTAAGTCTGTCTCGCATCTGAATGGACGACAAAATTGGGCTTTCCCTGGTTCCACACACAGGGAGGTTGGGCTCTGGGACATCGCCCAGCAATCAGTAGGTTTGGTTTTCTCTAACTGGCACATGCTTAGCTGATTATTGCCCCTAGGATGTTGTGCCCACAATTTGGAATAAGCTGCCCCATCGCAGACAGCGCTATGGTTACACCCATGATTAACTGAACTGACAGTTGCCACACACCTTGTACTCACTAAGAATCATAATCACTGAGCCTTTTATTTAAAGCAACCAGAGAGTAGCCTTTCCTAGTCATCATATTTATAAAATAATGTTCAGCTACAGTCAGATGTAAAAAATGCAAACACTGATGTATAATTATGTTCTTTTTTTACAACTCCCTAAAGAGTTGAGTCTTGATTCTTTTCCTTTTCTCATGATTTTAACTTTCTCCTTTATGCCGGAGATTTCAAAAACAGAAAGCACCGAGGTCTGTACACAGCCCCAGAGTACTGGGGATTACATTTCCACATGTTGGCTTCACAGCCATTTTATTCATTTATTTGAGCTTCTCCTTGCCCAGTAGATCCAAAAAAAATATGCTTTTACAGACTATTTTAAATCCAGTGAGTATTCATCAACTGATAAATGGATAAGCAAAATGTGATATATCCATCCATACATGGAATATTATTTGGAAGCACCCTAATTGTCCATCAATAGATGACTGGATAAAGAAGTTATGATATATTTATACAATGAAATACTACTCAGCAATAAAAGAGAATAAAGTAATGCCATTTCCAGGAACATGGATGGAACTGGAGTTGGTCATTCAAAGTGAAGTAAGCCAGAAAGAGAAAGAAAAATACTGTATGATATCACTTATATGTGGAATCTTTAAAAAAGAAAGAAAAAAGAGGACACTAATGAACTCATCTACAAAAGAAACAGATTCCCAGACATAGTAAACGGTCTTATAGTTACAGAGGAAAGGGGTGGGAAGTGCTAAATTTGGGAATCTGAGATTTGCAAAAAAAAAAAAAAAACATCCAGTTCTGAACCATGTGGCAACCTGGATGAACCTCAGAGACATGATGCTCAGTGAAAGAAACCAGTCACAATACATGCGGTCACGTGTGTTGCATGATCCATTTATATGAACTGTCCAGAACAGGCAAATCCATAGAGAAGGAAAATTGTTAGTTGCCTAGGGATAAGGGAGTTGAGGGGGCATCACCGTCTTTCTGAGATGATGACAATATCCTGAAGTTGATTGTGACAAGAGTTGCACAACTCTGTGAATAAACCGGAAGGCACTACCTTGTACGCCTTAGATGGAAGAGTGTTTAGTATATGAGTTGTATCTCAATAAAGCTGTTAGGGAAAAAAAAAAAGACAATGAGTCTACTCAAGATTCCTCTTGCCTGGGCGTCGAGGTCTGTGCCTGTTACAGCAGGCACATCAGTGGAAGAGGATTAAATAGAGTCATATTCAAATCCCATTTCTGTCATCTGAGACTGTGAAACAATTTATGTGACCTTCCCGAGTCAATGATCTCAGCTGTAGAGGGCATCGTGACCCCTCCCAGTAGGACTCCTGTGGGTAACGAGTGAGAGAGAGCAGAGGGGCCACACCAGGTGCTCAGGGTAAGCTCGGCAGAGACTTCCTTCTCCAGGCTGTTTCAGCAGAGTGTATTTAAGCAGGACGTAAATGAGCTTTGAAACATACACTTAAAGTGACTTCCATATTACGCTCTCCTGTCGCCGTGTCTCAGTGAGCAAAACAGAAAGAGTGACTCCAGCTATCAAAATGCTATGGGGTCCAACAAACAAACAAACCAAAAAAGAAAACCCTGACCCTATACATGAAAACTATTCAAAGCTGTCCTGGGAGAAATAACTGAAATCATTTACACAGAGCGACAGGGGCAGAAACACTCAGGAACCTACCGTCACCCAGGCACAGCCACGTGGGTCCATCAGGACGTGCCCACTGAGGCCGCAGAGGGAGCATGGTCTGTGCCACCGCACGTCTCGCTCATGCTGTCTCTTCTTTCATCACCAGGTTTCGAACTCATCAAATGTGAGGACCCAGGAACCCCCCAGTTTGGCTACAAGCTTCACGATGGAGGCCACTTTGCAGGGAGCTCTGTGTCCTTCGGCTGCGACCCTGGGTACACCCTGCGGGGCAGCGAGGAGCTGCTGTGTCTGAGCGGAGAGCGCAGGACCTGGGACCGGCCCCTCCCCACGTGTGTCGGTAGGAGGCCTCTTGTTCTTCCAGGGAGCCCTCGGGTGTCCCCTAATCCCAAGTTCCCGGCTCTGGTCTCGTAGGGTCTCCCATTGGACCCCACGCTCCAGGCCTTCTGTTCATGGGAATCATCGCCAGCCCCACCCACCCTTCAACGCTGCCTCACTTGCACACCTCATTACATGAGTGCAGCAGCACAGTCAGGCAGGCTGTGGCTTGCCACTGTCACATGTGTAGCAAGTGGGACCAGAGCCGAGTCACGCCCTCCAAGTTGTACTGCTGGCAGTGGAGGAGAGGTGGGAGGGTCATTTAGAAGGAAGAGGTGGACCTTCTGCCTGGTTCCAGGGGCTTCTGCAACACCAAGACTCAAATGAGTCTCCAGCTCACTCTGGGCCTCATTTTCTCTGTAAGTAAAATGGGGCTCATGCCCCACTTCCCAGAGGAATGTTGAAAGAAAGAGTAAGAAGGAGTAAGATTCTGAGCTGGCCTCTATTTCCCTCTTAAGAAAGAATACGACAAAGAACTAGCATCTCCTTAGGCCCGAGGTGCTTCCAGAATGTCGGCGCAGGCCCTCGGGAAGCCTTACCCGTGTGTCCCACGACAGAGAAGCCTGACCCAAGGCAGAAGTGGGAAAGAGGCAAGAGCCATCCTTCTGTCTGTCTGGCCTTTCCACCTCTCACCACTCACCTCACCGCCCGTGGTACCCTCCCTGGTATCAGGATTCCACCACACTGCTTTGTCCTGCATCCCCCACCTCCAGCACCAGCCTTTCCCTCTCTCCATCCCCTTCCCCAGGGCCCACAGCCTCACCGTGTCTGTGCAGCTCTGGCTAATCTTATAAGAACAGAACACCCACTGGAAGAACATTTAAGTGCCTACCAAGCACCATGTGCCGCAGTTGGTGCAGGTGTGTGTTTGGGGATGTGAGGAGGCAGAGAAATAAAAAAAGAAAGAATGACGCGTTCTTCCTGCCCTTGGGGAGTCCATCCTCGGACAAAGAGAACAGACACATAAACAGATCATTGTAATACAAGGTAAACACCATACAAAGAGTAGGTGCCAAGTGTTGAGGGAATACGAGAAAGTGGTTCATGGGAGATGATGTGCCCATTGAGACTTGAAAGGATGGGTAGGAATTCAGGGAGGGGAGGGCCAGGAAGTTGGACTTTCTAGCCTGAGCACGTGTGCGGGCCAAGGGCATGGACCAGCACGGCAGGAAGTGGTAACGGTCTTTTCCCCTAGACAACTCCATTTTAACAAGATCTTTGACACTTTACACAACAGACGGGCTAAAGGCAAAGATTTTAGGCCTGACAGTGGACAGACCAGGAGCGTGGCCTCTGAGTGGCCTTTAGAATCTTCCTCTCTCTTGGTGCTTAAGGAGGACCCCGTCTGCAGGCACGCCCTGCCCCTTTCTCCTACATCCCTGGCTTTCTCCCCTTCTTCCATCATGTGCCAGGCCCCACACCAGCTGCTAAGAATACAGAGAAAAGCAGGTCCCAGGCCAGGGAGGGAGGCTGGGGCATAAAGAGACAACAGTGTGATGCCGTTGGCAGGCCAGGGCAGACAGAATGTGAAGATGATGACACGCTGTGAGACAGTCATTTGCTTTGCAGACAGATTTCACTGTAAGCTTCTTCTGAATATCACATGTGCCCGTTGGACTGAACTTAGAGGATCCAGTCAAGCAGTGTCAGAACACGTGTTTACACCTTGAACCTCGGAGGCCTTCCCCCCACCCCCCAACCTGAGACCCCCTCAGGCCCCACTGAGGGAAGGGAGGCTATGTACTGGGGACAGTGTGTGTAGATTTTTACACAGGTCATGTTGTGGTAGATTTGATCATGGTCTACCAGAAGTGATCATTACAGCTAAAACACCCAGATGTTTTCTTTTTTGTTGTTGTTTTTGTTTGTTTGGTTTGGTTTTAGGTTTTTTTTTTTTTTTGGAAGGGGGGGGGTAGTTAGGTTTGTTTGTTTACGGAGGTACTGGGGATTGAACACAGGTCCTCATGCATGCTAAGCACATGCACTTCCGCTGGGCTAGACCTCGCCCTGCAACCCAAATGTTTTCTAAGTCAATAAGTGGACGCTACAGCCCAAACAAAGCTGCTGAGGCTCCCGGATGGGACTAAGAGAGACAACCGCAAAGATCAGAGTCGAGAGGTCTTGTCAGTGAATCTGCTGCTTGCTGGCCCCTTGCCCCACCCCCTCCCCCCAGCCAGTCCCCAGATAAAGTGACCCTTGCAGAAAGAAGCAGTCATGTCCAAGGGGAAGTGCTCCCAGTGCCGCTGCCTCCAGACACTCACTGTCTGGGAAGCAGGAGGGGCTTGTCCATGTGGAATATGGAAGGAAGTGTCCTGCCACCTTCCTGGTGGCCTCTGCCATTTGTGGGGCTAGGCAGGCTTCCTCCCCACGACATATAGCTCCTCCCCTCACCCACACACCCCTCCCTGCCTTGGGCCCCTTCAGTCCTGCATCTCTCAGTCAGGTTGGCACCTGCCGGTCCAGCATCACCACGAAGGCAGTGAAGCATGAGGAGAGGCTCTGGCCTCGGGAGCAGGCTGACTGGCAGGGATCCCCCTAACCCTGCCTTAGTGGTCCCCTGTCAAGCCATGGGGCCCAAGAGATGAGATGCTTCATGGGCCTTTGTCGCAACAAGTGAAGGTCAATTTATGACCTTGAGCGCATTTTCTCTTCCATCTTCTAAGAGCTGGCTTAGTCAGCTTTCCCTTTCCTAAAAAGCTTTGCAACAAATCTCCTCTCCACATTCACTCACGCTCCCTTGATTCAGACTGTTAATAGTAATTTGCCTGGGAAGCAATTAGCTTCTCTCATTTGCTTGACCATCCACCCATCTATTCATTCAATCAACATTTGTTACACCTTCTATAATGTGCCAAACACCAGGCCAAGCACTCGATCTACAGAAGTGAGTCTGGCAAGGTCCCTGCTACCCAGGAGTGTCTGGTCTTGTGGCAGAAATAGATGTGATTTTGATAAGTTGTTACACGTGCTGTGATAAAAACCCATTCACGTTATAATGGAGACACAGAAGAGGATAGTGTCAACTCCGTGTGGGGAGAGGAAGGTGTCACAAAAGGTCTCGTGGGGAAGATGCTGGTCAGCTTGTCCATCCAGGCAGAGGCCCGTAGAGGCCCAGTGTGCCTGACCGTGTGGAGTTCTCACACTTGGCTAGACTGAGGGGCATCAGGAGGGGGCTAGAAAAAACCAAAAGGAGCCCCTCTGGGGGCTCGATGGACCCTCCTAAGGAGTGAAGACTTCACTCTGGGAAGGAGGGTTTAAAGCAAGCAGTAACATGGCTGGTTCTTATTTTTGATCTTTTTGGTGGCACTGCTGAGGATGGGCAACTCTGCCGCCCTACGGCTGGTGAGGCCCTGAGCTATCACTCTAATGATGGGGACAGAGTGGGGTCAAGTGTGAAAAGTATCTCAGAGGCTCAGGCCCTGGGTCTTAGAGCAGATTAGATGTGGGGGAGGTAGGAGGTGGGGAGGACCACCAGCTCCTACTTAGGTGACTGCTCTCATGGGGAGGTAGACCTTTCACTGGTCCCTTGTCTCCAGGTCCACCCCTCTGTGCCCCTTCAAACTGCTACCAGGGTGTTCTTTCTGACGTGTAAAGTGCACTAGTGTGTAAAGTGATCCATTACTCACGTGCAGAAGCCTACAGTTCTGCTATGGCGGTAAACAGGCAGCAGCCTGGTGTGCAGGGCCCCTCGATGCATGCCACCTGCCCAGCTTCCAGCCCCGGCTCCCACCACACCCCATCCCATACCCTGTCCCCCAAGCTGCCGTGCGGTTTCACACCTGCGGGGAGTTCGCTATGCTCTTCTCTGTCTGCAGTGTCCTCTTCCTGCTGGCCTCTGCCTTTAAGATGCCCTTGAAGTCAGGGCCCTCCCTGCCTCTCCCTGCCTGTGCTAGAGGCAATTGGTCACCTCCTCCACTATGCTGCCGCCTGTGACTCGGTTAGGGCACACGGCATGCGCTGTGGCTGTCTCCTTCTCGAGGTCAGAAGCTCTCCAGGAGGAAGGATGCCGTGTCTGGTTTCCCTCTGTGCTCCTGGCACCTGGCATCCGCCCAGCTCCTGTCAATGAACAGGTTCAAGTGTCTGCATGTCCTCCAAGAGACTTCAAGGCATTTGGTCACAAACTAGGAGTTCAGTCAGCCCTGCACCCAGGGACCTTTTTTTCTCAATAGCCTTAATGAGATATACTTCACATACCATACAACTGGCCCATTTAAAGTGTGCAATTCAATGTTTTTTCAGTATATTCACAGAGTTGTACAACCATCACCACAATCTAATTTTTGAACATTTTCCCCCCAGAAGAAACCCTGTACCCATTAACAATCACTCCCCACTGCTCACTCCCCTTTAGGTCTTGGCAACCACTAATGTACTTTCTGTCTCAGAAGATTTGTCCATTCTGGATATTTCATATAAATAGAATCATACAAGATGTGGCCCTTGTGCCTTGCTTCTGTAACTTAGCATAATGTTTTCAACATCATGTTCATCCATATTGTATCATATGTCAGTACTTCATTCTTTTTATGATCAAATAATATTCCATCATATGCCTGTACCACATTACCACATTTGTTAACTCATCCATCAGTTGATGGATATTTGGATTTTTTCCCCCTTTTTTTGGATATTATGAATAATGCTGCTGTGGTCAGCAGTGTATAAGTTTTCATCTGAATGTACATTTTCATTTCTCTTGGGTATATATCCAAAAGCAGAATTGCTGAGGTCATATGGTAACTATGTTTAATTAACATTTTAAGGAACTCTGTAGGAAACTGTTTTCCAAAGTAACTGTATCATTTCATATTCCCACCAGCAAAGCCTGAGGGTTCCAGTTTCTCCACAACCTCACCTACACGAGTGTCTTTTTTAATTATTATTATTGATGTATGGTTAGTTACAATGTGTCAGTTTCTGGTGTACAGTATAATGTTTCAGTCATACATATACATACATATACTTGTCTTCATATTTTTTCATAAAAGTTTACTATAAGATATTGAATATAGTTCTCTGTGCTATACAGAAGAAATTTGGTTTTTATCTATTTTTATATATAGTAGTTAATATTTGCAAATCTTGAACTCCCAGTTTATCCATTCCCACCACCTTTCCCCTGGTAATCATAAGATTGTTAATGTCTTTTTTATTGTAGCATCCCAGTGGGTGTGATGTGGTACCTCCTTGTGGTTTTATTCTGCATTTCCCTAATGACTTACGACGTTAAACATCTTTCCATGTACTTACTGACCATTTGTATACTTTCTTTGCAGAAATGTCTATTCAAAGCCTTTGCCCGTTTCTCAGTTGAGCTGTTTGTCTTTTCACTGATGAGTTGTAGGGGATTTTTGTAGATCCAGGGTACACGTCTCATCCAGAAGACTTTCCATATGCTGCACTCAATCACCTGGAAAGAGCGAGAGGGACTCGGGCACACAGGCAGGAGGGGCCACCGAGCTGTTGCTGTCAGCACAGGTCACCCATGAAGCTCACTCTTTTGGGATTTCTTTCAGCTGAGTGTGGAGGGACAGTGAGAGGAGAGGTGTCGGGGCAGGTGCTGTCACCCGGGTATCCAGCTCCCTACGAACACAACCTCAACTGCATCTGGACCATCGAGGCCGATGCCGGCTGCACCATTGGGTAAGTGTCAAGGGTGGCGCAGGAACCACGGCCAGCTGTCCTGGGGAGTCATCACCAGAGTCACCACCAGTCCACCCAGCCAGTGGCTGGCCATGCCCACCTCACCTGGAGGCCCTTGTGATCGACAGTGGTGGCTCTGACCCCAGGCTCAGGCTGGGGTCCATGGAAAATCTGAAAGGGCCAGCGTCAGCACCACAAGGCTACCGTGCAAGTTGAGGCGACTCGCTGGCCTCGCTGGCACAGTTGCAGCGCGGTGGCCGAGGGCAGAGGGAGCCCCAGTTAGAATCCCAGCCCTGCCACTTACTGTTAGCAGGACTTTGGGTGAATCTTTTATTCTCTCTGAGTCTCACTGGCTCCTTCTGTAGCACGTGGGTTAGAACACTGGCCTCCCAGGATAAAGCGCCTACGTGAGACGTTGCATGTAATATACTCAGCACAGTCCTTGGAACACGGTAAACATCTCATCCTGGTTCTGTGGTTATTTCTCTGACAGGAGTAGGGGTCAGCTTGGAGCTGTGTGACCCCAGATTGCTTTCCTTTCTCCTCTGAGTTTCACAATAGCCCTATGAATACTCATGGCAAGCCCTAGTCATAAGCAGACGTTCTCATTACTCCTGTTTTCTAGATGAGAGAACCGAGATTCCAAGAGAATGCTCAGTGTGTCTAAGCTCGCCCAGGGAATCAGAAAGCTGGGGGGTGAAGCCAGGTCTTTCTGAACCTACACACTAGATCACGCCACTGGCAAAGCTGGGTTCAGAGGTGCCGTGAGGAGAAAAGTAGGTTGATGTGGCCGGATGGATGGAGGAGTGGAAGGAGGATTGAACCAGGCAATCAGAGAGGAAGCAGCCTGGCTGGGGTGGGGGATGCACGTGGATAAGGGGAGACAGAGAGATTCACAGTGGGGCCTGGTTACAGAGGCTTCTCAATGCCAGTGAACAAGAGGGAGTCATGGTAGGTTCTTAAGAGGGTTATTTCCAGTGGAGATGATGCAAGAAAAACGGGTGTGGGGTGAGAGAAGGGCTGTGTCCCAGATCTCGGTGGAGTCCTTGGGATGTGCCCTGCCAAGTGTGGGTCCTTAGCTTCACACAGGAAGGAATTCAAGAGTGAGCCACAGTTGAGTAAAGATAGACTTATTTAGAGAGATACCAGCTGCATAGAGTGTAAGTCAAGAGAAAGGCCGTGAGGTGTGGGGGTTGGAAGCTCAGGTTAGAGTAAACGTAGTTACACACTCTGAAGACGAAGAGGAGGGAGCGAGAGGCAGCCAGACGGCGAGGAGCTGTGGTGCCAGTTTTTATGGGCCTGGTGGCTTCATATGCTAACAAAGGGGAGGGCCATTCTAATTACCCTGGGGAAGGGGCTGGGATTCCCAACTCTTTGACCTTCTATGGTTACCTTTGGAACTGTCATGGCACCTGTGGGCATGTTATTCACCATGCTAATGTATTACAATGGGCATATAATGAAGCTCAAGGTCTACTAGAAGTCAAATCTCCCGCCATCTTGAGCCTCAGGGCCTACTGGGGGTTGACTCTTTTGCTATTCTGGTGTTAACTGCTGTGTTATCCCTTGAAAGGCTGTGCCCTGCCCTGTTCCTTCCTTCCTATCTCGGAGAGAGCTCATGGGAAGAAAACCAGTCAGGGGTCTGTTGCAGTAATCCAGGAAGGCAGGGTTGAGGCTTTAGAATAATGGGGAGTCAAAACCAGAGGCTGAGTGTGGCCAGGAGACACTCACTGCCTGGGAGAGTGCTCAGTTACGGGAACTGGCTGAATGGGTGTGTTGCTGCCAGAGATACAGCTGTTTGTACATTCACTGATATATACACGCATCCTTAGACTCGGTGCAATTAAAATTAAAGAAATGTAGTAAGTGTTTGCCACTTGCAAGTTTTTGAGCTCAGCTCTGTGCAAAATGAGGTCAGCAGAGCTCTTAGGGATTTTGTGCTGCTGCGACAAGTCAAATGCACAGAGTGATCCTACACACCACTGCTGGTGTCACACCTGATCAGCCCACCCTCTAACTAGAAACCTTGCCTGGCCCCCGTGCTCACAGAAGCTGAACATCTTATCCTGGTTTCAAGACCATCAGGACCCCAACCCACCTTGTTTCTCATGACTTCTCTTCAGTGACAAAGCTCAGTTGCTGGTGGCCCTGTACATGTACTCATGGCCTCTCTCTGTGCCTCAGTTTCCACTCTGCCCTCCCTGGAGTTCCCTCCTCCCTCCAAAGGATTATGTCTTGAAGTCAAGTGCACATGTCAGCTCACCCAGGAAGTCTCCTGATCCACTCTCTGGAGACTCCTCAGAGTCCTCTCTCCCCTTCTGGATTCCCATTTCCACGGCCTGTGCGTCCTTTATGACACTGACCACGTTTCGCCTCTATTTATGCTCCTACTTTATCTCCCCAACCAGAGCTGTAAATCTCTGCCTGATTTATCTTTGCAAGTCTCCCAGCTCTCATCTCAGTGCCCCTGGCACCTGGCAGAAATGTAACATGTGTCAAACACTGAATGAATGAATGACGCAAGCAGGACCCAGGTACAAAGCTGGTTATATCACTAGCAGATCCATGAGAGTCCTTTGGTAAATATTAAATGAACAATGAGTGCATCATAAGCATAATGATGCCTTTACTTTAGTGTCTACATATGCAAATCAGGAGAAGGTTTTCCCACGCTTCTGGCGCATCCCTCATTCGTTCATTCATTCATTCGTTCTTCCATGTAACTGCTATCTGTTTCATACATGGCAGTGCCTCTGGGAGGTGCTGACATTGCATAGATGAATGAGACCGTGTTGTTGCTGGCAAAGAGGAGAAGCATGTGTACACACAGAGAGAGGTGATGGAAGGAGGCGAGGGATTGGATGGCAGGAAGGAGACTAGAGAAGCTACCCTGGAAATGGTGACACTAGAGTAAGTCCTGTAGGATGGAAGGGAGGTTGCCAGGTAGCCAAGGAGGAAGGTTGGCAGGACAGAAGAGGCAGAAGAGGCAAGGCAGGGTGGGCAGGTTCAAGAAGCTGGAAATGGGTCCACGTGGCTGGAGCATCACCTGCGGCTTGGTGGAGGGAGGGGCAGTGGTGGGGGATGAAGCTGGTGGAGCAGGCTGTGTGTGGAGGACCGTGGGGGCTGTGACGCTCGATATGGCCCTCTCCAGGCAGCCTTGTGGGGAAGGGGCAGCTGGGGTCTGGGGGCCCAGGGAGGAGGAGGCTGTCCCCAGAGCCTCACTGGGGCGAGGAGGTCTGAACCCAACCAGTGGCGGTGGGGATGGGGAGGAAGGATGAGTTCCGGAGACATTTAATCGGTCACACCAGCTGGTCTCTCTCTCCTCCGTAAACATGGACGCTGAGGTTTCGTCTGTTTCCCCAGTTTCTGTTGTGTAACATACAAAACGTAAAATAGAAAAGTGGGAAGAACAGAAGGCCACGCACCTGTAGATCTAGCCCCAGGTCTTCTAGTTCACAGCTGCTGTGAACGTTTGGCCATATTTGCTTTCTCTCTTTCTCTTTTCTTTTTTGCTGAATCACATGAAAGTAATTGCAGACATCCCGATACTTCTTTCCGAAGTATTTCAGCATGCATCCTCTCCCTGTCGTAGTACCCGTAGCAGACCCAAGACCTGTGACGTCAATCCCCAGGGTTAAGGGTTAGGACAAGCACTGGGGGAGCCGCTGACGGGGTGAGCAGAAGGAGTCAGTGACGGGATTCTGGAAGGAAGCACAGACTCTCATCACTTCCAGGGATGACAGGTGTGGGGTGGGCTGGAGAGGAGACCAGAGGATCCCTTCCTAGCCCTCAGGAAGAGAGGCTCAAGACGAACAGAGGAAATATTCTCTCCAGAGTGACATGTCAAGACCTACAAGAGGGCCTGCTGGGTGTGTGTGAGGACCCCGAGATGGAGAATGGTGGGGAGAGGTTGAACGTCACTTCAGTCCTCCATCTGAAGGCTTCTTGGAGCCACACGACCTCAAAGGAGTTGACCCCAAATGA
Organism: Vicugna pacos; assembly: GCF_048564905.1. Lineage (NCBI taxonomy): Eukaryota > Metazoa > Chordata > Mammalia > Artiodactyla > Camelidae > Vicugna > Vicugna pacos. The sequence continues at coordinate 43,918,078 of NC_132999.1, forward strand.
GCGAAGCAGGGCTTCCCCACTGCACTGAGAGCAGCTGAAAGATGGGGACGGAGTGACGGGACACTCTCCCCTCCTTCTCCAGCCCCTCCACCCGAGCCTGCCTTCCCAACAGCATCTGTAGTGACCACACGTGCATCTGTACCCTCGCCTCCTCTCTCTCCCTCACCACCCCCCACACCCCACCACCCCTGGAATAACCGGCAGCCAAGTTAAGGGACTTCCTAATCACACTTCCTATATTCAGAGTAAGACTTCATTATTATTTAAGTGAGAATGTCTTCATGGACTTTTTCTATATTAAAAAAAGAGATACTCATTTTTAAAAATTCACAGTGCAAACAATAAAGAAGTTTATAAAGGAGAAATCCAACACGCCCAGCATCGTACTCTGTTCCCCTCCAACACCCATTAGATAGCCATTGACCTCCATCTGTTCTACTTACTCTTTGAGATACTGTAGATATTTTGTACGCCCGCCTGAAAGCAGATGCAATAATTGTGGTTTCTCAAACAAGAGCACCTCTTAGTGTGGCTCAATAACATGCTTTCTGTTTTACCATTTAATCATGTATCATCATCTGATTATGTCAATATGTATAGATCGGCCCCATCCTGGTTGATGGTTTACAAGGAATTCTGTTGTCTGTCCAACCATAATTTATTTAACTACTCCCCTCTTGGTAAAGTGAATATTTTCAGGGTCTCGCTTCAGTGAACATCCTTATATATGAATCTTTAAACAGTTGTCCAATTATTTCTTTAGGATCTATTTTTAGGCGACAAATCTTGATATATGACCTCAGATTTCCCTCTAGCTATTACAGCAATTTACACATCTGCCAAAAGCCAGCTCCCCGACACGGCATCGCTAGATGTTGTCAATTCTGTCAGTGTTTACCAGTTTGATGGACAAAATTATATTTAATTGTCTTTGCTACTTCAAGTTCTTTGTGTATTTTTCTTTGAGGGAGTTTATTTTTTTCATATAGACTGTTCAGCTGGGTTCATTTCTAAATAGTCTATAATTTTAGTTTTGATTTCTTTTAACCTTGAGTATTTAAGAATGTTTTAAAAGTTACTGAAGTTGTTATATATTTTTTATCACCTTTTTTATTAATTTGATTTTTACTGCATTATGCTCTTGTCACTTTTTGAATTTTCTCTTATTTATATTCCATGTATATTTGAAAAAATTGAAAAGAGTACAGGGTTTTATACATTCCTTCTACATCAAACTTCTTATGCTGTCTTTCAAGCAAAATATATGATGCTTTTTTTATGGCTCTCTTTTATCTTTAACTCTTCCTGTTGTTAGCTGATTCGATTTAATTGGCTTTGTTTCTCCAATAGGGATTTGAAAGATCTGTATCCTACTTTCATTCTGCCAGTGATCTTGTGTTTTCATTAATTCTGTTTTCAACAGTATTTAGCTTGTTATTTCTCCCTCTTTATTTTGAAAATCTTGTTTTCGTTTTCTGTTTTATTTCAAGAAAACTGCGTTTTCTGCTTGCAGATTGCTCTTGACAGCCCACTTTTGTTTTTATCAATGTATTATCATCTTGCATCTCTCTGAGAACACCACTTCTGTTTTGTTTACAATGGCTCCTGTTTTTCCCTGCATCAACTGCATTCTGCAGTTGGGCCATTTGGTCTGATTATTCAGCTGGATTCCTATAAAGAGCTATTATCTTTATGTCCCAGTTGTCGGACTGATTGTCATTCATTCAGTATCAAGTTGCAGCTGAGAGCTGGACTCTGACACTACCCTAGCGACCACTTCTACTACCTGTGTAGCGTGGGAAGGTCTCCAGGCAGGCACCGGGCACCTCAGCTCTCTTATCTGCAATGTGGGGATTAGAAATAGTACCTGCCACCTCAGGTTGCTCTGAGGATTAAGTGCAATAACATATCTAAACACCCAGAACCATGCCGAGGATGTAATTCCCAAATGTGGAGAACCCCCTCCACGAGCTGGTAGGTGGCTGTTCCTCTGACTCAGGAGAGCCTCCCTAAGCACAGCAGGTTTAGAGACACTGATGGTGGGTGCCGTGCTGTTGGTGGGAGCAGGTGTGAAGCACCTGGATGTGTCAGATGGGAGGGGCCATGGGACAGACCACAGGCCAGTCCATGAGACTGTCCCCAGGGGCCCAGGCAGGGGAAGACTTGTAGATGCCTCTCTCCACCCCACCCCAGGCTCGACCCAGCACTGGAGGTGATCAGAGGGGTCTGTGGTCCCCTCACCCCAGCAAGCACCCCAGGAGTGCCCAGGAGGGGCAGTGGGTGGCTGCAGGGATTAGTGTCCAGGCTGACCCCGGGGGGGCCCTGCCTGGTCATGCATGACCAGAGTGGGCTGGCGGCCAGACCCTGCCCTTGAACTCGGAGGGCATCTCCAGCACTTGGCAAGCGTTTCTCCCAGAGTGCCAGCAGTGGGACAGGCTGGCTGATGAGCTCCATCCAGGCCCAGCAGCTAACAGCAGGAGAGCAGACCAGTGACCTGTACCCTTCACATCACCCCTCACTGTGTCGTCACAGTGGGGTGGGACCTCTTCTCAGTTTCCAGTGTTGGGCCCCAATCTTTCCTTTTTATCATCAGTGGACCAGCTCAGATGAAAACTGGAGAAGAGAGGGAGGCAAAGCCTTGTGCTCCTGGTCCTCCTATTTACTTAACATTTTTCAAATCTCTACAGAATACCAGGTTCTGGACCAGTTATTATTGTCCCCATTTTATAGGTGAGACCATTGAGGCCCCAAAAGGATGCATGTCTCACCCTTACCCAGTGATATGAGCTTCAAATCCATTCCGTTTGGCTTCAGTCTAACATTCTGACTCTGGTTTGGTTCCATTTAACGAAACATGCACTGAACACCTTCTCTGTGCACAAAACTGTGATGCTGTGCAGTCCTTGTCTTCCAGGGGCTCACATTCTAGTGGGAAATAGAGAGACAAACAGGGACCTCCAAGGCAGGGCAGATGCTGTAAGTAAGTGCAAGCCAAGGTCAGCGATGGAGAGGAGGAAGAGAAGCTGCGCCTGGAGGCGTAGAGGCAGACATTCCAGCTGAGGGGAAGGAGAGTGAAGGCATGAACACAGGAAAGTGAAGGCATGAACACAGTGAAGGCATGAACTCAGTTCTGTCCACGAAGGAGGAGACAGCCCTCACTTGACATGGCTGGATGTGGGGTGATAGGCATGCATGGGTAAAGAGGGATCTCTGCGGGACCCTGAAGGCCAAGACGAGAACTCTGAATGGATTTCTCAGTGTAATGGGGAGCCATCGGAATATTTTGAATACAGTAACGACATTCAGTTCAACTTAAAAACTTGGAACATTTATTCAGTGCCGGGCATTCTGCCAGGCACTCGGGGTATAAATATAAACAAGAAACAGTCTTTTCCCTTGAAGGTCTCAGTCTTATAGATAGAAATTTTATCCAATGGAAATGGAAATAGAAAAATGGGCCAGAGCTGGCTTCAGCAGATGGAAGTTCACTTTTCTCCTGGAAAAAAGGATCTGAAGGTCCTATCCAGACCTGGTGCAGCTGCTCAGGATGGCATCACTTTTCTTCTTGTTCTGCAATCTTTAGGCTTTCGTCCTCTTAGTCACCTAGTCGACTGCTGCAGCTCCAGACATTGCGTCTGTGTTCCAGTCTAACATAAGAGGGAAGAGGAAAGGCAACAGAGCTTTCTCCCAGTGAGGGTTTACATATTTATTGGCAAAGAATCACCATCCTGCCAGACATCTTCCTACATTCCACTTGTCTGAACTTGCCATGCCTGGCTGAGGGAAAGTAAAAAATCAATTTTGTTTTGCTTTTACAATTTCAATAGTGGAGACAGATGAGAGGTTTGGAAATGGAGTACAGATAAGCCCACCTATAGTGCCTGCTTAGATTCTTGTATAACGAAATAAATGCTATCATAGAGGTATGTACAAAACACAATAGAAGGTATGCACAAGGCCAGTTTATAATTCCAGGTGGCAGCTGGGGACAGCGTGTTACAGAGAGGAAGCGCTGCTCTCGCTACGCTTTACAGAACACTGATAGTTCACCATGCGGACTGGAGGTGCAGACCTTCCAGGCATGTGGAAGGCAGGAGGGGATGGGTGTGCACAGCTTTCCTGAAGGAGCTCACTGTCTGGTGTGTCCTGACGGTATCTCCACTGCAGGAGGTTCAGTGGTGGCAATGCAGTGGGTACATTGCCTGGGAAACCAGAGAGGAATCTGTTTAGTATAACTGTCTGAGGGGACCTGGTTACATTCAGAAGACTTGAGCTTTGCTTCTTGAGTGCACATTATGTTGGAGTTGAGAGCTCCGTCTAGCTGGCTGGAAGGGAGGGAAGGCGGGGAGGGAGAAGATACCGTCCTTTATGGGTATGCTTACCATAAAGAGATCTGGGGCACTTGGGGGATGGAGAACTTATTGTTCCTGGAACCTATGATTTCTGCTCCTGCTATCCATTTAGTCATAAAGCTCGTATTTGGTTAACAGTCCCAGTTTGTTGATGTTTAACTGTAGAGATGCTTCTTAATGATTAACACAGAGGGCAACCTGGAAACTCCATTCTTGGCTGTTGGTCACAAAGCAGTAGGATTACTGAGAGAGGGGGCCATGGTTCTGATTAACCAGAACCCCTGCCCAGTGGAGCTTGTCTTCCTGGGAGGATGCTGGACTAGACGGAACATCTGGCTGTGCCTGAGAGCCCAGATTCCCCCACTGCAGTTTCATATCAATCACAAGGCAACAATCCCCTGCTGCGGTCAGCGTCGCTTCCCTTTAGCCAGCAAGTGGGCAGCTGGCCCAGAAGAGGCAGAAGGCACCAGAAGTAAAGCTTCTGTTCACAGCTCTTGCCAGAAATTGTGGCTGCAGGTCTAGCAGCTTCCAGAAGGTTTATTTTCATGCAGAGACAGTAAGTCAAACCTTAAACGGAGAAGGTCCGTGTACTCACACTGCAAGAGCTGACCTGAAGGAATTGAACAGATAAGTACAAACATGATGCGGTATTGCTTTGTCAGATTTAAGGTTTCAACAAATCAGGGAATAAGCCAAAAGAGCGTGCAAGTTTTTGAAGGAGAGGTTGTAGATAACCTGGTAGGTGTAAGTGTAGCTTGAAGAGTGGTGGTGTTCTGTGGCAATTTGGCTTTTCGTAGATTACCTCCAGAAAAAGAAGCGCAAACTACTTCAAATTATCCAAGAATAATAATCCAGCTGAGCTACACTGGCTAGTTGGCCAGAAAACATCAACTTGACTGCCAGTTTACAATCCCAGAAATGCTTTCCAATATCTTTTAGCAAAAGAATAAACAGTGCAACCAAAGGAATACGGGCCTTGTTTGTTGGCCACATTGGGCCAATATAGCTCTCTCCCTTTCAAAAGGTAAGTAAACAGGAGGAGGGTATAGCTCAGCACTAAAGCTCATGCTTAGCATGCACGAGGTCCTGGGTGCAATCCCCAGTACCTCCCCTTAAAAATCACAATAATAATAAATAAGTAAATAAAGCTAATTACTTCCCTCTCCTCCTTGCCAAAAAAGCATAAGATAAGTAAACAAGCAAAAACTGAATTAAATTAAAAACTTGTAATACCACTTAAAACATACCATTCTTTAAAAAGAGAACCATTTCCCTAAAGAAATAGAAACATATTTCCTGAAAAGACATTACTCTAGTAGGCAGAAGAGATTTTAAATGGGTAAGTAGGTAATACTCCCAAGATGATGGCACAAGGGAAGAGCCTCTACTGTTCCACGCAGAGCTTGTGCTGACCAACCTGTGGTCAGGGAGGGAGCTGTAAGGAGCCACGTGCTGGTGCCTACAGGTTAAACTTCCACACTGCAAGAAAAAGACACTCAAATTAGGTAAAGAAAAAAATGCTGCTAAACAGAAGAACTATAAAATATTAAAAATAAAAGGTCGAGACAAAGGGATAGCATGAGATACAAACACGGGTCACAATATAGCTTTTCTAAATAAAGGTAAAATTCAGGGTAGTGTATATATATTAATATATAATATATGTAGTAGTTAATTAAAATATATATAATATAACATATATAAAGAGACAGAGGGAATTATTTCATGTGATAAAATGCTTAGTCCACAATAAGGCCAACAGTCATGAATCTTTACACACCCAATAATTTAACAAGAAAACAAAGCAAAATCTGTCAAGGAGCAATTGACAGTCGTAGGAGACTTGAACACATCTCTCTTAGTGAAGTAAAAGAAATAAATCAATAGAACGAAACTGCAATTTGTTTTAGGTGGTTTTTACCATTTTTGATTTATACTGTGTATCAAGGCTCAGTGCTAGGTGCTTTATATGTGATTTCATTTTCAGTAATCCTCTTGTCAACACTGCTAGACAGATGATGTTACTGACATTTTACAGAGGGATAAACTGAGGCTCGGCAGGGCCACTCAATTAGTTACCAAGATCTAGGATTTGAACCCAAGTCTTTGACCCCGTGGCCACTTTGTTAGATAACCTTTTCAGGAGGCAGAGCTTCATATCATGGAAAACACTTCTTCCAAGAAAGATAAAGACACATCTGCCCCTCACAGAGTCCCTGACACCCCCAGGGCAGGTTCTGGCTAATGACAGGCAGTCACAGAGCCTTCCTTAGCAGGATGATGGTGCCAAGAAGGTAACTGGTCCAAGGTTACTCAGCAAGGAAGACTGAAAGCCAAGGCAGTAGCTTAAGCGCTGCGTTTCCGCGCTGCCTTGACCTCCCAGAACACCGGACACCGCAGCTTCTTCTGGGACCTAAGCCCAAGTTTATTCTTTCACTTAAGAAAATAACAAAAGAAGAATCTTTTTTTCCTGTTGAATACCAGCTGATGCCAGGAAAGGGGAGCTCCTAATTTTGCTCTAGACACCAATGCTTGCTTTGGGCCTTGGGCCGTCTTCTCAGTGTTTGCTCTTTGGATAGCACGATGCTTTAATTATTATTGTCTGCTATTATGATCACGGTTTAATTGTTGGGTTGCAGCGCTGTGGCTCAGAGGGGGGCATTTTGTAAAGCAAGTATTATTTTTTACTGTCATTTGCAATGTCACTGAGGATAATTTAAGCTGCATTCTCATTTGGGGACAGGAGTGATTGCTGACCCCCATCCCCCTGCAGCAGCTGTTCGTTCACATGCCGTTTTCCCTTGATGTAAAGATCTGCTGTTATGACTCTTACCGGTGCAGTGCAGCATCCGTTGTGTTCATGCTGTGGTGACAGTTGCTTGGAAGCCGCCGAGACCCTTTCATATTCCGGGGCCCAGTTAGAAGGCAAGTGAAATCATCATATAAAGATGCTATGAATTTTTTTCCTAGTTCTTGCACATCCACCTAATGTGTAACGCATACAGGTAAACCACCTCTAAGGATGGAGGTGGGCAGTATCCAAGAAGTGCCCAACGTGTTGAAGTTTCCTTCAGACTGAGAGAGCGGAAGACCATTATCCCAGAAGCGTTATGTGGATAGCACTTCAGAAGTGCAGCCTCCTGCGATGACAGTTTGATGCTCTCCTAGCTTTTAGATGGAAGTTCTGGTCATAAAGCTCTGCCGGTGCTTAAAGCTGAGTGTCATGAACCTTAGTGGGAATCTTAAGGGTGTCTCAAGCCTCCCCTTCAGGGAGTCTTAGTGGTGGGCTGGTGGGCAGAGGTAAGGGAGTGAGCGCCATGTGGGGGCGCCCTCACCTGGGGACCCGTCCTTGGGACACTTCGCTGGAAGGTGGAAGTCCATGGAAACACCATGACAAACAGGTGTGCAGAGATCCCAGGACAGGGGCAACTCCACAATCCAGGGCATCCTGCAGTTAGAAGGGGTGGCAGCCACTCTGAAATGAAGACTCAGCCCCAGCGAGAGCAAGCAGTTTCCAGGCAGCCCCCAGGGGAACAGGAACAAAAATCAGAGACCAGTGGAGCTGGTTAGCTGAGCTGGCATACTTGTCGGTCATCGTCAACACCCAGGCTGTAGTCCAGGCAGACCGATACCAGACCTAGGGCACTGAGACCAGCCCAAGGCCCCTCCTTGCTGGGAAACTGGGCTCCCCCTTCCCTGCCCCCAGCTCTGCCCCAGCACCTGGGAAACTGCTCTCACCAGCATCCCAGGGGCCACGCCCGCCTTGCCTTCTTCCGCAGCCGAGACACCTCTCCCCTGCCCTGAGACTCTGCCCTCTTGACTCCCCGGCTGCACCTTCTTCTAGTTTACCTTCTACCTCCTCCACTCCTCATTCTTAGCCTCCTTCGTGGGTTTCTTTTCCCCTGCTCATCCTTAATGCCGTGGATCTCCAGGCTCCCTTCTCTGTGTGCTGCTCACTTCGGGTGGGCTTGTCCAAACCCAGGGCTTCAGTCTCACCCCCCTGCACCCATGCTCTCGTCCTCCTGAAGAACCTGTAGCTTCCCAGGGGGCCAGTCTCTCCCTCCCATTCATGTCTTTGCATGGCTTCTTTTCTCTGCCTGCCATTCCCCTTCCTTGTCACAGTCCTCACCACCCCCTCCATCTGGACACATTCTGTTCACCTCTCAAGACTCATCTTAGTTGTCCCCTCCTCCAGGGGCCTTGCCTCACCCCTTGGCCTGAGGGAGAAGCTTTCTCTGTGCATATCTGTACTCATCACAACACAACTAGGGGCAGAAAGACACCATATTTGCATCTGTATCACCAGTGCCTGGAGTGCTGTCTGCACCTAGTACCTACTGTCCATTGACTGCATGTGTGGATACTGGTCAGAGGACTTACAGGGCTGGACTTAGAGAGTGTGAGACCATGGCTGCAGCATCCCCATGTCTCCCGCCTTTAGACCAGGTAGCTAGCTCCGGTCCAGGGTCTGTGCAGCCAGGTCCTGTCTCTTTGGTGGTGGTAGAACACCAAAGTCGTAGTTGTAAGATTCAAGGGGCTGGATGTGGGCAGTAAAGAGAGATGTCAGGACCTTCCTTAGCACATAGGACTTAAGCTGCCCATCGCCAAGTGGCACACACAGCAAGGACAGTGGGTGAGTTTGGCTGAACTATGGGCATTCCTGAATGCTAATGAGCCATTCACTCATTCATCAATCCAACCAAGCCGAGAGCTCAGTGTGGGTCAGGCTGGTGCGGGGTACCAAAGATATAGGCACGAGGGAGACACAAACACAACAGTTAAGGGACTCAGTAAGACAGGTGAGTAATGGATGAGGCTGATACGCAGGAGCACATAGAGGGAGCACCTCAGCAGACTGGGCCCTGGGGAGGATATGGGGGAGCCCATGGAAAAGCTCCCCAGATGGAGGTGGGGAATCTACCAGTACGTGTTAGTTGGATGGTGCATTAGTTTACTAGGGCTGCTGTAAGAAAATGAATGATTTAAAACAACAGAAATGTATTTTCTCATAGTTCTAGAGCCTAGAAGTCCAAAATCAAGGGGGGAGGAGGGCCACGCTCCCTCTGAAGACTCTAGGGAAGAATCTGTTTCATTTCCCAGCTTCTGGTAGTTGCCAGCAGTCCTTGGCCTTCCTTGGCTTGCGGACACATCAGTCCAATCTCTGCCTCCCTCTTCACATGGTCTTCTTCGCTGCGCCCCTTCAGTGCCTCTGTATCCGAATCCCCCTCTTCCTTCTCTTCTGAAGACGTCAGACACTGGACTTAAGGCCCACCCTAATCCAGTGTGACCTCATCTTAACTTGATGACATCCACAAAGACCCAGTTTCCAAATCAGTTACCTTCACAGGGACCAGGGGTTGGGACTTGAACACATCTTTGTAGGGGAGACCATTCAAGCCACAGCAGGTGGGATGAGGGCATAGGCAGGGGCTGGAAACATCCAGGCACAGGGGAGTCCCCAGAGGCAGAGAAAGAAGGAAATGGGTGAAGGGGGAGAGGGAGGGGGAAGGCAACTGGGGCTGCACATGGGGGGCTTGGAATGTCTCCTCGGAAGCCTGACTTTATTCTGCCAGGAAAGAGGAGTGACTGGCCCGATGTGAGCTTCAGAAAGGTCACCTGGCCCTGGTGGAGAAGGATTGAGGGGATGGGAGGGGGTTTGGGTGCAGCAGGGCCAGCCGCACCCTGGGTGCCTCTGCACTGCTGCGCTCTCTCCTGTGATCACCCTCCTCTCTCACTTTCCTCCTGCTTTGCTTTGCTTTCCCCAAACCTGCTTCAAAGACATCTCCTCCTTGAAGTTCTCCTCGCCTCTCTCAATTAGAAGAAGAAGATGGTGTAAAAGAAAAGCCTTTGGTCCCAGACAGACGTGGTTTGAATACTGCCTCTGACCCTTCCGAGCTGTTTGACAACCGTTCCCCCAGCACCCGCAGCAAGTCACCCCAGTTAAGCCCTGGGGACTTCAGTTCCCTTATGAGCAAGAAGGCGAAAATAGGCTGCAACTTGCAGGCTTGTTATGAGGCTGTTAGACAGTACACATACAGCACTTGGCACGTAGATTCCCAGCGAATGATTACTTCTCTTCTTCCTCCGGTTATTTCGATAGCTCTTTATTTATCCCACGCTTTTAGCGCCTCCTGCACACGTTGTTATGTTTTGTGCATCTCTTTCAACAAGCAGCAGCAGCCTCCAGGGCAGAGACACAGCCTTCCAGTTTCCGGCAGCTCTCAGCACTGAGCGTGAGGCACCACGCGCCTCAGCCCTCTTCCCCGGCCTGGGCTGTGTCTGTGGCCCAAAAAAACGAGTGCACAAATGAGCGCGGCGTCACGATGAAGGATCACCCTTCCCCAGCACGGTGGAGCCGGGGCCTCAAACGGTCTGCAGTATTTCAAAAGCCTGAAGAAGACTGGCTGTTCCCATGCAGGGGAACCGCTCAGGCAAACCTCAGTGTCTGGGCCTAGAATTATCCGTATCAATGAGAACCTCTAATTAGCATTTTTAAGACTTTGATTTCTATAGGGTGAAAAACATCTTCAAGAAGAGTCTTAGTACATGCGATCAGTTTGGCAAAGCAAGTCCTTGCTGGCTAGCATCAAGGATTTATGATAAAAGAGGTCACTTGCACTTGCTAGCTAATTCCCCTGCATCCGATCTTGCCCTTGCCAGACTGCTTCCTTCTGGGCAGCCTGCGTGACCTTAAAATGAAAACGGGATCCTGTAAGGCCTTAGCTTAAAATCCTTCAGTGACGTCGGTTAGCCCATAGAATAAAATCCAAACTTTTCTCTGACCCCCAGGGCCCTACCTGACCTGGCCTCTGCCCACTTCTCTTGACCCAGTGACAGCCTTGGTGATCTTTCTGTTGCTCAAATGCCTCAGGCGTGTTCCCTTTCAGGGCCTTTGCTCGTGCTGCCCTTTATCCACAGAAAGCATCCTCCCACCTCTTGCCCTGCCCGGCTCTTCACAGGGCTGGCTCCCTTTTGAGTCCCTTCTCTTAAATGTCATCTCCTTAGAGAGGTCTTCCCTAGCCAGTCTGTCGAATGCAGTTTCTCCGTCTCAGCACCCTGCTCTTTCCTTCACAGCATCTGCCACAGCTGCTAATCTTTGAATGGGGTTTTGTATGCGGGAGTATCACCCATCTCCAGAAACAAATGGAAAATGACACCCTGTCTGTCATCTTCTCCATTATCTCCCAGCACCCGGCGCATAGGAGGTGCGTACATGAACGAAGGCGGTAAGAGGTCCAGAACTTCAGCTCACATCCTTTCTGTCGCCAAGCTGTGTAGTTTCCGTGTGCAAAGGACCTCCAGCTCCCTTCTCTCACCTCCTCCTCCCACCTCTGTTGACCTCATCAATGCCAAGTCTTCGACTTTGTCCTATTATCAGATCAGTTAAGCTGAATGCAATGAGCTGGAACTTTTAATTCAGGTTCTAGAATATCAGCCCTTTAACCTTGTGTATGATTCACATGTAAACTATTGATTACTGATGGGGTCTCTCCAGAGCGCGCCTGGCTCTCTGCCGCAGCCTCTTCCTTCTGGAGGTGCAGGTGGCATTGTCAGGCGAAAGAGAGGAAGCGCCCAAGTCTGAACTGGACGGTGATGATATAATGTGATTCTGTCTCACTCTCTCACCAGCCCTTGCCCTCAAGCAGGTGGTTTAACCTCTCTGAACTTCAGTATTCTCATTTTTAAAAATGGGAATGATAATGATGCTACTTACAGAATTAAGATGCTTGTGAGGGCTAAATAGGATACTGTGAAATTGCCTTGTACACAGCGGTAGTTGCGTAAATATGTTTTCTTTCTATTTAGTCTCCATATTCTCTTTTCATACTCCTATCAGACTGGTCCTCCTAGGATTTCATTTCTTCATTCATCAGGTCACTCACTCATTCATTCCATTCTTCACCCGCAGGGACCTCAGTTGCTCTCTAACCAGAAGAGGATAAAACCCAAACTCCTCTAGCTGACACTGAGGCCCCTCTGTCAGTCCAGCTCTAGCCCCACGACATCCTAACACCACCGGAACTCACGTGTGGGAGCCGCCTTTCTTCCCAGGCACTGGCTCCCGTCTCGTGTTATTAAATCCAAAGAAAACACCTTCCCGTTCACGCCACCCAAACTTCAAGTGTCATTTCCTCCTTCCTTCCCTGACGAGTCTGGCCCCCGAGCACCTTCCTTCCCTGAGAGCACGGGCAGCAGCTGCGCACAGCTTACCACTTCCTCTGCCCCCGCGGTCAGCTGCCGCTCTCACAGTGCATCAGGTCCCAGGGAGAAGGCAGAGAAGCAAGGGGGCAGCTTAGCACGGCAGTGATTACGCTTATTTGCTCTGCTTCCGGGGGAGCCCCTTCTCCCCTTTCCATCAAGTGGGGGGTTGAGTCTGCCAGTCTGTCCTCTGCTAAATCCCTTGCAGAGAAGCCCCGTGTTTTCACTGTCAGAAGCCCTTGGAGGGGACGCCTGCCAGAGGCACTGGAACACAACCACTGAGGAAACCACACAGCTCTGGTACTGAGGAATCTCCAGCTGTATCTGTAAAAGCATCCACCTAGGAGATCCAAGAGCTTAACTGGAAGCCTGCTAGAACTTAATTGGTGGCTGAAAATAAGAAACACACACACACACACACACACACACACACACGTATACATATCCAACAATAAATATATAACTAGTAATTAAGTCCCACCCACAATGGAGCTGAACACTAAAAAAATGAATCTCAGAAGTGTGCAAAGAAGAAAAACAAAACCTTCCCGAAGGACTTAAACCAAGCCCCAGGTAAGCTGAGATATTCACACCGTTCCTGGCTGGGGAGAATAAGTAACAGGAAGATACCGTATTTGCCCAAATTAATCAATAAAGGTGTGTGATTCCAATCATAGCATCAGTAGGACTGGGAGGAATTTGATCATGCGAAGTTCATCTGAAAGGATGAATTTGGGAAATTGGCTATGAAATTTTGTGTAAAAAAAAAACATGAAGGGGAACTTGCCCCATCAGACTATCAAAATGTGAGACTGAAAACTGAGGCTAGGTAGCTGTGCTCTTGGTACCACAAGACAAATCCAGTCTTGGCCAAGGAAGGAGCCCTAGAACGGAGGAGAGTCTAGACTCAGACCCACTGAGAGAGAGCATGGTTTAGTCCATCCCAGGTGTTTTCATTCAGGTACTCACGGGCATCCCAGGCAGTGGGGCTTACAGTGAACAGGACCTGGCCCCACACTCATGAAAACTGTGTTCTGGCTGGACAGAAGTGTAGTAGGCAAATAAATTAAATAAGGATAGATGTAATAAAGGCAAAGGAGGAAGTAAACAGAGCATTTTGATAGTCAGAACATGGAAGAGGTTACTTTAGGTAGGTAGGACAAACGAGGGACCATTTAGAAAAATCATAAACCTATAAACCTCAAAAAAATGAAGCTATACAAATTCTGAGAAAATATTAAAGTTTTGCTTTTTCATCATTTTCGGAAGAAAATGATTTGCCCAAGCATAACATGACATCTCATATCCTTTGAGGAAAATATTAACCCATTTGATTACATAGAATGAGTATTTGTGTCTTTTCTAGACCACAAAAGACACGATAAACAAAATTTGAAGGAAAAAGAGACACCAGATGCTAGGAGAAAATACTAGCAACACATATATAAAAGAGGACTAAAAATACATAAAAGTAATGAAAATTATGTGTGAACAGAATTTAAAAAGACAAATAAGTCAGTTAAGACAGATTAAGGATGTGAAGATATACAAATGCCCAGTAAATATATGCAAAGATATGCAACCTTACTAAATGATCTAAATTTAAAACACAAGTGAGATTCCATTTCAGTTTAGCAGATGGGTAAGTATTTTAATATAGAATATATTACCATTGTAATATCTGATGTTGGTAAGGTGCAATTTAGAGAGAAAAGTCATATGAATACTGTTCAGTGCATGTAGATTGATACAGTCAAGAGAGTAATTTAGCAGGCTTTATCAAAAATTTAAAATATATACCCATCCCCTCAAGAATTATTCCTATAAGTCAACTGAAATACTAATAGAAACGTGAAACGCTGCATAAAGATGGGAGTGTTCCTTTCGGTCCTATGTGAAATATAGCAATCAATGTATGTTTCTACAGGGAAAAAATGAAGTAGGTATACGTGTCCATAATACAGTATTAAGTGAAGAAAGTTGCATGAAACTATGTAAAATATACTCCCACGGTGGGGTGGGGGGCGGGAATGTATGTGTGCACATTGAAAAAAAATCTGGAAAGCTGTGCACCAAACCTAGTATCAAGTGGAAAGTTCTAGAGAACAGATTGGTTTGTGTGACAGAGACTTTTTAAAAATTCAGGGCATCTGTATATTGTTTGCCTTTTTCTGCCTGAAGCCTGCCTTATTTTTATAATTTTAGAAGATATTTTTAAAAGGAGCAGTGATAAATGTGTTGGACCCTGGCATGGAAGCACGGCATCAGTGGGAAAACGGGTGAAATCCAAATCACATCGCGAGTTGAGTTTGTAGTAACATCTTGATGTTGGTTTCCGAGTCGTGACAAATGTACCAGGGAAACGTTAAGATGCTAACGGTCGCAGAAGTGGTGGGGGGGCCTGTGAGAATTCTCTGTATTATCTTTGCAACTTTTCTGTAAGTCTAAAATTATTCCAAGATAAAAAAATTGATTAGGGGAGAGGGAGCCAGGGAGACAGGCTGGTATCCAAGTTCTGCTCTGGGAAACTGAGATGTAGTCTCACCCTTGCCCTCACCGCAGCTCGGTCAGCTTCCCAGAGATCCCACTGCAACCCCTGACCTTTACTCCTACAACCCAACACACCTTTTTTAAATGTTTTTTTAAATGGGGGAGGGGAGGTAATTTTAGGTTGGTTTGTTTGTTTGTTTGTTTGTTATAAATAGAGGTACTGGGAATTGGACCCAGGACCTTGTGCATGCTAGGCATGCAGTCTACCACTGAGCTCTACCCTCCCCTCCACACACCTTTTTTAAGACTTAGATTTTTTTTAACATTTTTTATTGATTTATAATCATTTTACAATGTTGTGTCAAATTCCAGTGTTCAGCACAATTTTTCAGTCATTCATGGACATATGCACACTCATTGTCACATTTTTTTCTCTGTGAGTTATCATAACATTTTGTGTATATTTCCCTGTGCTATACAGTATAATCTTGTTTATCTATTCTACAATTTTTAAAATTCCAGTCTATCCCTTCCCACCCTCCACCCCGCTGTCAACCACAAGCCTGTATTCTCTAAGACTTAGATTTTTAGAGCAGATTTAGGTTCACAGCAAAACTGAGAAGAAGGTGCAGAGATTTCCCATTTACCCCCTGCCCCCACATATGCACAGCCTCCCCCGTTACCTGCACCCCCCACACACACTAGAGTGGTACATTCGTTTATAATTGATGAACCTACATTTACACCTCATTATCACCCAAAGTCCGTAGTTTACATCAGGGTTCACTCTTGGTGCCCATATTTTAAAAGTTTAAACAAATGTGCAATGACATGTATCCACCATTATAATATAATTAGAGTCTTTCCATTGCCCTAAAAATCCTCTGTGCTCCAGCAACTCATCCCCTCTCCCTGACCTAGCCTCTGGCAATCACTGACCTTTTTACTATTCCCATAGTTTTGTCAGAATGTTATATACTTGGAATCAGACAGTATGTAGCCTTTTCAGAATGGCTTCTTTCACTTCGTAATATGCACCGAAGATCCCTCCGTGTCTTTTCATGGCTTAATGGCTCATGTCTTTTTAGCACTGAATAATATTCCATTGTCTGGATGTACCACTGTTTATTTATCCATTCACCTACTGAAGGACATCTTGGTTACTTCGAAGTGTCAGCAATTATGAATAAAGCTATTACAAATATCCGTGTGTAGGGTTTTGTGTGGAAATAATTTTCATCTACTTTGGGTAAATACCAAGGAGCACAATTTCTGGGCCATAAGGTAGGAGTCCATTTAATTTTGGAGGAACTGCCAAATTGTCTTCCCACGTGGCTGTACCATTTTGCATTCCCACCAGCAATGAATGAGAGTTCCTGTTGATCCACACCCTCAGCAGCATTTGGTGCTGTCAGTGTTCTGGACTGTAGCCATTCTAATAGGTGTTTAGCGGTCTCCTGTTGCATTTTTCATTTGCATTTCCTTGATGACATATGATGTGGAACATCTTTCCATATGCTTATTTGCCATTTGTAGATCTTCTCTGGTGAGATAACTGCTAAGGTGTTATTTCTTATTGTTGAATTTTAAAAATTGTTTTTATACAGTTGGCCCTCCATATCTGCAGGTTCTGCATCCAAAGAGTCAACCGACCACAGGTTGAAAACATTCAAGGAAAAAAATCCAGAATGTACCAAAAAGCGAAATTTGAATTTGCCATGCACAGGCAACTATTTACATAGCATTTACATTGTATTGTAAGTACTCTAAAGTATACAGAAGGATGTGTGTAGTTTCTTGGCAAATACTATGCCATTTTGTATAAGGAACTTGACAGTCCATGGATTTTGGTATCCATGAGGGTCCTGGAACCAATCCCTCACGGATACCGAGGGTCAACTATATTTTCTGTAATGGTCCTTTAATAGATGTGTGTTCTGCTAATATCTTCTCTCAGTCTGTGGTTCATCAGCTCATTCTCCTGAACAGCAATTTTTAATTTTAATGAAGTTGTAGCTTATCACTTGTTTTCTTCATGGATCTTGCCTGTGGTGTTGTATCTCATAAGTTATCACCACACTCAGAGTCATCTAAGTTCTCTCCTATGTTATCTCCTAGGAGTTTTACAGTTTTGCATTTACATTTCGGTCTGTGATCCATTTGGCATTAATTTTTGTGAAGGGTGCAAAGACTGTGTCTAGTTTTATTTTTTTGCATGTGGATGTTTCACCATTTGTTGAAAAGATCATCTTTGCTCTGTTGCCTCTGTTCCTTTGTCAAAGATCAGTTGACTCTATTTATTATATAGATCCACTTCTGGACTCTCTGCTCTATTCCGCTGATCAATTTGTCTCTTATTTCACCAATACCAGATGGTCTTGATGATCGTAGCTTTATTGTAAGGCTTGACATCGGGTAGTGTCATTCCTTCAACTTTGCTCTCTGTTAGTATTGTGGTGGCTACGCCAGGTCTTCTGCCTCTCCATATAAACTTTAGAATCAGTTTGTCAATATTCATGAAATAACTAGCTGAGTATTTGTTTTTTACCTGTACCCTTTCTCCACCCCAGACCCTACCCTACGTTCTCAGCATCCTCTCCCCATCTGGAACGATACGGATAAGGACCAAGGAGTGAGGTCTGGGGACTGCTGGATAGAGTTGAGGTGATGGGTGGGGTTTGACAGTGGCCACATGAAGTTCCTAATAATAGACAAGATGCACAACATCTACCCTCCCTCATCCTTGTCCCCTTTTCTAGAGGCCTCCACGGGGAGGAGCAGGCTGCATGGAAATTGTGAGGATGCTGCCAGACACTGCTTCTTCTCCTAAGGTTTCTGACTTTCCCTGACCAGAAGCCCCCAGGAAGAAGGGGCTGAGCCCCGAGTGACCGCCTGCCTCTTCTCTCCGTCCAGGCTCCACTTCCTGGTGTTCGACACGGAGGAGGTCCACGACGTGCTGCGCATCTGGGATGGGCCCGTGGAGAGCGGGGTTCTGCTGAAGGAGCTCAGTGGCCCGGGTCTGCCCAAAGACCTGCACAGCACCTTCAACTCGGTCGTTCTGCAGTTCAGCACTGACTTCTTCACCAGCAAGCAGGGTTTTGCCATTCAGTTCTCAGGTCTGTGCCCGCCTGCCTTCTGCCGGCCCCCCTCCATTAGTCCTGCCACAACCTCCCTACCTTCTCCTCAAGTCCCTGCCTTCCTCCATCTCTCCACTCGTGTGAAGATACTGAATGAGCGTCCGCTGTGTGCCAGGCACGTGGGTGTCTGTGCTGAGCTTACTCTGAGGGGGAAGACAGGCAGGTTAGTAGACACTCACGAACAGACTGATAAGTATCTGGAGGGAGAAATGTGAACTAGGGTGGTCCCCTGGGAGCATCAAGGAAGATGTTCCAGGAAAGATGATGCCCCAGCTCAGACCTGAAGGATGGGTAGAAGTTATAGAAGAAAAGACAGTATTTCAAGGAGAGGGTAGTCAACTATGATGTGGATTTAGAGTTACCATGGAGTTGGAGGATTCAGGGGTCCTTATTAGATGACAAAGAGGGAAAAGGGCATCCTGGCTGCAAAGAGCATGTGAACAGGGGCAGAGGCAGGAGGAGAAGAGGCTCTGTAAGTGGAAGGTTGATAGTTGCAGCTGAAACGTGGAGTGCGTGGTGGGAGGCAGGGGAGGTGGAAGTTGGCATTGGTCGGGGGCATAGTTGTGGAAGAGCTGATCTGACATGTCACCCACTCTAGTTCTTCATTTAGTGCAGTTCTTAGGAAGGATTGGAAGCCAAATATGAGCAATCTAAATTCAATTAATTATGCACAGTGGTGGCCAATTGTGGAGGAGTGTGCCAAAGAGCTATCCCAAAATGGGCAGTGCTCAAACATCCAAGTCCCAATATTAGACAATTTCTCTGCTTGGTCCTGCCTCTCCCTGTGATGCATCATCTCATCTCCTCTGAAGTGCCTCTTCCATCACTCATCTCCCTGCACAGGTGACTCTGCCTCGGTCTACACTTAGGCTTATTATACAGCAGCTGTCTTCATTACTATCTCCTTCCTCCACTCTGTGTGTTCGTGTGTGTGTGTGTGTGTGTGTGAGAGCGTGCGTGTGTGTGAATGGGGTTTCCATGGTGATCCCAGAGCAAGGCTGGGCTGTGGCTTTGCCTTCACACTCTCACCCGGTGGGTGTATCAGCCAAGGGAGGTTGGGGATATTTCGAGCACCAGTAAGGCTGTAATGTGGTTACAGATCCTACTTCTAGCTCTTTTATGCATCTGTCTTCCCCATGGAGATGAGCACTTAGCAGTGTGCAGGGCAGGTGAGGGTCTCCAGGATCATGTTCCTATATACTCATTTGCCCACCTAACACTCGTGCAAGCTTCCAGCCTTGCAAGGAATAGCTCCTTGCACGGTTCATTGGGGGTCTTCTTACTTGAAATCCAGGCTCGCACTCACCCATGAAGAGAGTCCCTGGGGACCACTGAGTAAAACTGAGCTCACCTAAGATTAGGGTCCCACCGTAGGGCCACAATAGAGTCATTTTAGATAAGCACTTCCCAACACCATTCCCCAGGCGTTCCACGGACAGGTAATTGGTACTGCGGGAAAGAGGCCATGTGATCAAGTGATGTTGGGAAGGTGCTTAAGCTGCGGCAGATCTAAAGAGGTTATCTGTAATTTGGAACCTCTGAGAACATTTGTTCTGCTAATGCAGATAAATTCAGAAGGTGTCTGATAGGTCACAATTCTCAAAACGTATTTCACCATGGATGGCTTTTTCTTCGGCCATCTCAAGAGACTAGCATTTCATGGAAGAAACTTGGGAGATTCCTGGGATGAGCAGCAGAAGGATCTCCCTGCAGTGAGGACAGTAGGATGCTAGAGAGACAGCCCGTCCACTCCCTGGGGAGAGGGGAATTGTGGACAATTAAGCCAGACGTGGGTTTCCTCTGACTGTGCCCAAACAGATGGGTAAGGCTCTAAAAGAGAAAAGAAAGAAAAAAAAAAAAGCCCATAGTTCACTGGCACATTCCCCCATGGATCTGCATTGTCTGACCTCCAGTGTGTCCTCAGTGTTGCCGCATGGGACAGAGTCCCCAGACGCTCTCACGGGCCTGTCTTCGCCCAGCAGCGTGGGCTGCTTTCACATGCATCACCCAGCTCGTAGAAGTCCTATTCCTCCTTCAAGGTTCATCTCAGATGCCACTGCATCTTAAGCTCCCGATTCAGAATAAATTGCTGTCGCCCGTGTCGCCCCCAGCACTTTATTTCTTTGGCACGTTGCCAATCCCGAGCACTCTGCCTTGTCTGGGAGCTGGCCACCGCCTTGCCGTCCCACAGAAAGCTCCTAGAGGGTGGGGGCCACCTCATGCCCATCCCACCTGTCCACAGCGTGCGCATGCAGCAGGAGCTCACTCACAACTTACTGGACAGTTGTGCACACGAAGATGTGAACAGACAAATGGATGGTTCTCTCTAACACAAGGGTTTCTTTGGGCAAGTCACCCTGAGCATCGCTTAGGTCCACAGAGAGGGGAGTGGGCAAAACTGCTAAGCTCCAGGAAGGCCGTGCCAACCTGGCCCGGCGTGCTGGTGTAACCAGAGCTGGGGAAAGGTCACCTTCTCTGTTGCTGTCATCGGTTAGCAAATACCAGGACTACTCTAGGGAGGCGAGAACAGCTCACGCCGTGCTAACTTTATGGTGTGTGTTT
The DNA here is from genome assembly GCF_048564905.1 of Vicugna pacos. Lineage (NCBI taxonomy): Eukaryota > Metazoa > Chordata > Mammalia > Artiodactyla > Camelidae > Vicugna > Vicugna pacos. Next base: position 43,938,818 of record NC_132999.1, read on the forward strand.
GACAGGGGATTGAACAGAAATGCCAGGGATGATTAGTGAGGGCTTGGCTTCCTTGAGTAAACATGACTGTGTAACATCTAACATCCTGTCTGTACCACGTGGCTCAGCCTCTCCCTGGAGGCTTTGCCAAGCAGCTCAAATTCAGGAGCATTAACAGGAGAAAGTGGGCAGGAAAAAAGATGGGAAGGCCCACCGAAGGAAAGGAGAGATAATCGCTGCCCTCTATGGAGCCGGCCCCACCCAAAACGCTGGACATTATTCCTTATAATTTTTACAAAAACTGGAAGGTATGGGCATCATTATTTCTCTGTGTTGCAGATGTGGGCTCTGAGGCCCAGAGAGGTTTTTTGTGTAAGGTCATCTAGTTGATAAGTAACAGAACCTATTTCAAAACCCCTGTGTCTGATTCCCAAATGTCTGATTCCCAAACCTAGGCTCTTCATCATTGCACTCCACTGTCTCCCATAGAAATAATCTTTCTGAGTATGATCAGAACACTGAGCTAATCTTCTTCCCGGGAATCATTTACGTGTGTACAGTGCACTGTAAAGCTAGAGATGAAAGCCAAGTCTGTCTTTAATTGGGAAAGAAGACGATTGCTTCTTGTTTGACTTTATACATAAATTCAGTAAGTGTCTGATTTGTTCGTTTATTTATTCACTCAGGAAATATTTACTGAACACTACTGTGTGCTGGGTGCTGTTCTAGGCCCAGCTGGAATCAAAGCAGCCAGGGTCTCTGTTCCCAGGGAGATGCACAAGTGACCTACCATAAAGAGGCAGACAAATGAACTAGCTAGATTATTACAGATTGTGCTATGAAAAAGAGCCGAACAAGGTAATTTGACGAATCTGATGGAGGGGAGTTAAGGGATGAACCTGGAAGAAAGTGATCAAAGAAGCCTGTCTGAGGAGAGGATACCAGAGCTGAAAATGGAATGGCAAGATGGAGGTGGCTTAGGAAGATCTGTGGCAAGAACATTCCAGGCAGCAGGGCCAGAAGGTGCAAAGGGCCTGGGGCTGGGGGCGGTGAAGGAAGAGACTGAGTCTGCTGTACTGGAAGGAGATTTTACACATGTGGCTGGAGCAGAGCGACAGCAGATCGTTGATGGTGTTCACGATTGAAGCTGGATCAGAACAAAGGTTTTGAAATGTGATCTCAAAAGAGGAGAGCTTAAGATCAGATATCATATTCCAGGAGTCTGCAAGCTTTCTTCTGTAAAAGACCAGGTGGTAAATATTTCAGGCTTTGTGGGCCATGTGATCTCTGTCAGAAAAACTCAACTCTGCTGTCAAGAGCACAAAATGCAAACTAATGAGCATGCCTGTGTTCCAATAAAACTTCATTTGCAAGAACCAGCATAGAGCCAGATTTGGAGGTGGGTCTCAGTTTGTCACATAATGTCTTAGGCGTTACTGGGTGTAAGGTATTAGATGCTACAACTCCAGACTCGCCCGTGCAATCCTAGATCTTATACTTAGTGATATTAGTGTGTAGAGCTGCCCTGGACTCTTCCACCAAAGTCATCCTAATAGCAGAGGAGACTGAATGCTTATCCCCAGGAGATCTGGAGGGTGTAGGAGACATAACACCCCTTTGAGGCTTCCTGGTTTGCTTAAGAAAAAATGTGAATTTTACATTCCACTCCATAACAAATTCATTCGTTTTAGTGTAAAAGTTACTTTTCCCAGAATTTTTGAAAGGGCCAGAATTGGCCCTCTAAGCCAATGAATGTTTTGGGTTTTTTTAATTGATAATAGTATAATTTATGGGGTTTCTAAACATATGTCACATACTTTATTTACATGATCTCATTTTGTCCTTAAAATAGTTTTGCAAACATGTCACTGTTTCCTTTTTAAAGCTGAAAAAATTGAAGTTCAGAGGAATTTATAAACGTTCGTATACCTAAGATTAAGCAGTCCCGGTTTCTGACTCTAAAGCACATTTTTTTTTCTTTTCATCCTTCCCTCCCTTCCTCCTTCCCTCTCTCCTTTCCTTCCGTCCTTTTCCGTTTTTGCCATGCTGCACTGTCTCTGGTGTTGGCTTGTCAAAAGAAGATGTTTCAGGAGACACTGAGCACTTATAGCTCCCCGGTGCCCAGGGGACTAAGTTGAGGAGCCCAGGTTTGACACACAATTGTCTGGAATGCTCAGGCCAAGTGTGCCTCTCCCGCATCATCTCACAGCCTCACGGGAACCTGTACTTTTGAGTTGCCATTGGGGTACCAAACTAAGCTTTTCATCATTCCCCAAACAGAGCTGGCTGTCTCTTCGTGATTCCAGGTCTTTTCACATGTTCCTATTGAGTAACATGTTAAAGTACTTTTTCAAAAAGACAAGAGGTTCCTTTAAAGAAGATAGACCTTCATTCCCCCCTTCTGAGAGAGACAGAAGTGAGGGGTCTGAATCTGCGAGCAACGACCTAGGAGGGGACCGTGGAGGCGGCGGGGTCAGTGCAGCTGCCCCAGAATCCTTTCTCTGGGCTTCCCCTCCTACCGTGTCCTTCGGGGTGTTTTCTCATGCTGCGTTTCGTTCACACGTTCACTCAGCCTGCTTTTATTCATTCATTCCTCCCTGCCATCACTCATTTGATGTTCACGTTTAAAACACTTTCTCTGTATTACACTGCTTGGTATTAGACTACAAACATCCCCTGAATCCCTGAGTTTTTAGAATGTGTAATACATCCCAGCTACTTACGCTTATGTTGAACTCTACTTTGCCACTTGCTACAAACACCAGATTTCTCCTGGGTTTCAGTCTGATGGGTCGTTGGGTGTTTGCCGTGCAAGAGAGCATGTGGCCTTCACCCGACCTCAAGCATCTTTACGGGCCATCTCCCAAATTCCTTTGCCGACCTTTCGGATTGAATATTGGAGTTTATATTTAATTACCTTGTCACTCTCTCATACTGATCATGTTAGCTACATTTTGCAAAGTCGCCAAGCTTATCTATGTAACGAGACTTGTATCGTTAAATCAAGCTGAACTCAATCCTACAGTCATAGCGGTGCCGTCGTGCTTAACTCATGTACAGTGTCTCGTGACAGGTGGATGGCGGTGATGGTGAAGGCACTGGGAGACTGGGTGGTGGTCACAGGCAGCGGTGGAGGTACTGACAGTCACAGGGGTGAGAACGGAGGTGCTGGTCCTGTTGCTACCACTGACAACACTGGTGGGAGGTGACAGAGATTCCGGCGGTGGCCCCGGTGATGGAAGTGGTGATGCGAATGAGTGGTGAACTGGGATCCTCGTTGTCTGTCAAACACCTTAGCAACGGCGCTTCCCCCTCTGTTTTCTTGTCTCAGTGTCCACAGCAACATCCTGCAATGACCCTGGGGTCCCCCAGAATGGGAGTCGGAGTGGCGACAGCTGGGAAGCCGGTGACTCCACGGTGTTCCAGTGTGACCCTGGCTACGCACTGCAGGGAAGCGCGGAGATCAGCTGTGTCAAGATCGAGAACAGATTCTTCTGGCAGCCCAGCCCACCAACGTGCATCGGTACAGAGCAGCTGCAGCGTGAGCCCTGCCATCTATTCCACCTCCTGTGGGCTCCAGACCCCCCACCCCCTTAAGTGGCAGCTGCATCTTGATCCTGGCCTGGAGAATCTGAGTAGCTGAAAGCTGCAGAAAACTCCAAAGTTTACTCTGCTTTGCCTGCATTTGCAGATACACACACACATTCACACACTCACAGTCAACACACTCTCCGAAATGGTCCCGAAGATTTCTAAGTCGGGTGTGTCTGTCCCTTCTCTCCTGGCCCAGACTGTATAGTTGGAAGGAGGACCATGGGTGCCCTCAGGCAGTAAGGGTCAGCAGGTTCAGAAATGGCCCTTCTGTTACCTAAAGCCCTAGGAGGGCACCCGCGGGCCTGGGTGGAAAGGAAAGATGCTGGCTCTTCTTCTCCTCAAGGAAATGATTGGTTACCCGGGTTTTGGTTCCCTCGATTTGTCCCTAGTCCTTAAACCTCCCCATTTGACAGACGAAGGTGTAGACGTTCCGAGATGTGTCCAAGGTCATGTAGCTCGTAAGGGTTGCGGCCTGAGTAATCAGTCCTGCTCCCTGGCTCCTTGAGATGGGGAAGAGGAAGGAACTTGAAGGGAGAGGAGGACAGGAAAGAAAGAGAAATAGAAAAAAACATTCCAGGTGCTCACTCCCACCTGGCTCTTTTTCCCAGACAAAATACTGAAGGCCGTTCTCTCCTGCGTCAGTGATGGATATTAGAAGAGACCGATGGTCATGGGGTCCTTACTGTGTGCAGCCCTGTCCTGATCACATACTTACACAGCCTCACTTAACTTCCCTACAGCTCTCTGTAAAGAGCACCATCCCCTCCTTTTACAGTGGAGGAAACTGAAGCTTAGGCCACTTTGGAAATCTCACCTCAAATCACAGAGCCAAGATACGGCAGAGCCGAGGTTTACACCCACATCAGTCTGAATGCAAAGCCTTTTGCTCTCCTACCTCCCACACTGACTCCCACGCTGGAGATGGGCTCAGGGCACTTCCCAAGACCTAGCCCTCCCTGGTGGCGGCGGCGATGCCCCAGACCTCTTTGCATGCAGGCTCAGTGGGAGGCACTGTGTGGGCATCTGAGGACTGGCATTGAAGGTGAGACACTGAGTCCTGTCCCTTGATGGCGATGAGGAGTCACGTGGGTATGTGTGGGAGGAGCTTGGTGTTGTACGGAGGCCAGGAAGGTAAAACTGGGGTTTTCAACTGCGTGTTGTGATACGTTGAAAGCGTATGGGATATAGAAAACGGATCAAGGCTTAGTTCCTGGCTCTGCCATTTACTAGTTCAGTGGCCTTGGGGAAATTGCTTCAACTCTGTGACCCTCAGTTTCCTCATCTGTAAAGTGAAGGTAAATATACTTCCCTCGTGGCATTGTGGGGTGAGGGCACAACTAACCCTAATCTCAAGAGATGCTAATTTCTCTCCGAATTCCCTCCTTTCTTCCTCTTTTCCTCCTTCCTTCCCTTCTTTGTTTCCTTCTTTCAAGTGTTTGGACTCACTTCCCTTCCCTGAACCAGAATTCCATCTGGTCAAGGGCATTGTAGTGAGGCCCGGGGCTGGGGAGTCAGAGGACCTCTGAGACTCCTTCCAGACTCAGCGTTCTCCAGGGGTGTGCTGATCTTAACAGACAAGCAGGTCTGACAGACTGTCCCAGGCGGAAGAGGAGGGCTGCACTCCGTTAAGCTGCCGAGAGCAGTGAATGTGCAGCCAGCAGGGCGAAGAGGTTAATTCAGCTTTCATTACCCGGTCTTCCGCGCTCAGCGTGGGGGATGTTCTCAGTCTGGAAATCCCAGTGACAGGCCCCTCATTTCCAGCTCCCGTGGCAGTCTGCCAGGACGGGCCTTGCCGGCCTTCGTACTGCTTTAAAATAGGGAGGAAGCAAAGGAAGATAAGTGTTTACTCAGCACTATCCCCATGATGGGCCCTGGGTTGGACGCTGCAGCTCCATCACCGCGAATGAAATCGCTGTGTGCTAAGTTTAGAGCTCAGCTTCTAGATTCCAGCTGCCTGGGTTTGAGTCTAGCTTCAGCCCAACAAACTGTGTGGCCTTAGACAAATTACTTAATCTCTCTGTGCCTCATCTTCCTTCCCTGTAAAATAGGAGAAGTAATAGTACCTACCTCATAGGGCTGTTCTGAGGGTTGTATAATACCGTAAGCGCTTAAAACTGTGCCTGTAAACTCTGTGTAGGTGAGAGGGCCTTATTGCTATCTTTTTTTTTTTAAATGGATGAGAAAACAGAGGCTCAGAGAGGTAGGATAGCTTGCCCACACTCACAGCTGGTAGATAGCCATGTCAAGATTTGAAAGCAGAACTGAGTAACATCAAAATCGATGGCCTTTTCACAACTCTCACCCCTCAGTACAGCCTGCCCACTCTTTGGCCGTCTGGAACGACCAGCTCCTGTTCCCACTCCCGTCTGGGCAGCGTGGTTTGTAAGGTCAAGCCTGGGCCTGCAGGGCAGAGCCTGCCTTCTGTTTCTAACTCATAGTGGGGGCCAAGGATTGGAATGAAAACCTGGCTTCTAGTTCCAGCTTGGCGTCCCAGCGCCAGCCCCAGCTGAGTACCTGCTGAAAGGATGGGGGGCCACGGGGATGTCACCAAGGCCTCTGTTAGTCTCCTACAGCTCAGTGGCCCTGATACCTGGGCTAGAAGGGGAAAAGGGGGCTTCGTGCCCCTCAACCAGGCCCACCTGAGCGGCGGGACCTGGCTTGTGAGTGAAGCAGCCCAGGAGTCCAGCCATCTTGTCTAGAGGAGGCTCAGTGGAGAGGAAGCGAGTGAGATGCAAGGCAGACCTGACTCAAGGAACCGTCCTCACTCCTGAGAGCTCTTCACCTGGGGCTTCTCGCCCCCAGCCTTGGGGGAGGAACAGTCCTCTCCACCCCCACTGCCGCCAAGGATTCCAAGGCAGGGCAGAAGAATGGGGAAATGACGGACTTTGGGGCCAGATGGATGTGACTCTGGGCAAGATACTTGACCTCTCTGAGCCTCATTTCCTCCCTTCTAAGTCAGGAAGACGAATGCATAGCTCATGGGGCTGCCATGGGGTAGAAATGAGATAATGTATCTGAAATGCTGTACGTCGTGTCGGGGGCGTACGTTCATAGGGGCCACTGGAGTGTCTCTGGTACTCAGATTGGAACTTGGGGTATATTTTCCACAGGGGAAGAAACACACTTCTTAGGACAAGTCAGGTTTTATGTTCAGCCACAGGAGGGCTTTTATGGTCTGGTCTGAAGACCTACCATTTTGTAAAGAGACCCTGTTGGGGGCTGATCCAGCCTGCTACCCACACCCTGAGTAAAAGCTACAACCTGACGCAATAAAGCTCAGCTCTGGGACAAGCAAATGGCCGCTCTTAAGTTCAGTCTTGGATGGACCCTTGGCCCCCACCTCCACTTCCAGTCTTGGATTTTCTGTGGGCTCACTGCGGGCCTTACTCTCCCACCAACCTCCAATGATGACCCGTGGTCTTCAGACCAAGGCCTATTTATAGTCTCGGCCATCTTCTCATGATAACGGCCCCAGCTACCTCCAGCCCCCACTTTATCAGACCTTCATGTGACAGTGCAATAACCCAGCCGTTTGGGGGAGAACCAGACTCGGGACCTGGGAGGTGCCCTGGAGGGCTCTGGACGAGCAGGGTGCTCTGTCACCAGCCACCTTCCCCATCCCCGCCTGCTGGAAAGGCCTGTCATTTCAGGAGAGGAGGACCACCATGGGGGTTTGTAATATCTTCATGCAACTGAGGAACACATGCTCTCTTGGACAAAAGCCTTTTAGAAAATTGGAAGGTATCTGCAGCCCCAGGCAGGTGCCAAGAGCACTGGCAGTGTAGGAGGCCAGCCAGGCTTGGCAGGCGCACAGGATAGTCTTCTGCTCCTCCTGACATCGAGTGCACGGGAATTTGTGGTAAATAGCTGCAAAGCTCGCCTGGAAACTGGACATGAGGCAGTGGAAGGAGACCATATATTTCTTGTGTCTAAAAGCCGAGTGATGGCTCCAGGTACTGTCTGACTACTTACGGTATGCCAGATGCTTTAACAGATAGCTCCAAAATCTTTATGACCATCCTGTGAAAGAGGTGTTATCACTGCAGTAGAGGAAGGACATTGTGGTCCAGAGAAGTTAGGTAAATTCCCCAAGGTCACACAGCCAGGAAGTAGCAGAGCCAGGTATTTTGTTTTGGTTTTTTAATAATTTATTGAGGTGAAATTCACATGACATAAAATTAACCATGAGCAATGCAGTGGCATTTGTACCTTCCCTATATATATACCTCCTCCGTCTCGTTCCAGGCATTCCCATCACTTCAAGGTAAACCCTCACACCCTTTGCACTCCACCCTCCCTTTGGCCCCTAGAGCCAAGTTCTAATTTAGGTCCATCAGACCCGGTCCCTCCTCTGCTGTGCCTTACCAATACCCATGGAAAGGTGACCACGTGAAGGGGACAGTCTCACCCTTGTCATCCTCTCTCCTCAGCTCCCTGCGGGGGAGACCTAACGGGACCATCAGGAGTCATCCTGTCACCAAATTACCCAGAACCCTACCCACCGGGCAAGGAGTGTGACTGGAAGGTGACCGTCTCGCCAGACTACGTCATCGCCCTGGTATTTAACATGTATGTACCTTTCCCCTAGTGGGAGACGGAGGGTTCAGAGCAGCTAGGGTTGCAGACCCGGGTCTCCGGGTGAGTATACGCAGGTCTGCTGTAAGTCCAGGGGCGGTGACTTAGAAAAGGAGAGACACGGGCACTGATTGAACGTCTCCTGTGTGCCCAGCACTGTGCTCCGTGCTTTTACACGTATTGTTATCTGATTTAAGCCTTGTGCTCATTTAGGAAGTAGCTATTATTCTTTCTTTTTTTTTTTTAACCTCCAAAGATGCTAAGATTCAGAAAATAGGGCCTTGCCGGGTTCCTTTTCCCCTGCCCTTCTGAATTCTTCTCTGCTCTCACCCAGCTCCCCCATCACCCTCCCAGCCTAGGAACGGCTCAGGTGTCTCTCAGTTGCTCCCCCATCAAGCTTCTGCATCATCTCCCCAGTTTCTTTTAGACAAAAACTCCTCCAAAGAATTGTCTCTGCCTTCCTCACCTTCCTCACCTCCTGTCAACTCTCAGATCACTGAAATCTGTTTTTTGCCTCCACGGTTCCACTGGAAACCCCTCTGATAAAAGACACCCATGAACTCCTGATTGCCAAACCAAATAGAACTTTCCGTGTTTTACCTGACTGCACCTCTTGATCACCCCACCCCTCCTTCCCCTGCTTCTCTTGCTTTTGTGGAGTTACTTCCCTCTGGTTCTCCAGCTGCTTCTGTGACCTGCTTCCAGCCTTTGCCAGGCTCTGTCACCGGCCCCTTCTCTTCTCACCCATGCCTCCTTCCTGAACAAGTTCATCTACTCTGATGACTGCTCTCTCCTCTTGTAAACTCGAGACCCCACCCACCCACCCACCCTCCTGGACTTTCTTCTGGGCTGCAAACTCCTGTATCCCACTATCAGACATTCTCAGTCTGATGCCTGCAGGCTTCTCAAATACAACAATTACGAAACTAAGCGTACTGCTTCTCACCTCAGATGAGCTCTAGTCTAAGAATCGGGGCCTGGCACTATTGCCCACCTTCACTGCTTCTTCCGTGAGTGACCCAGGTGTGGGACCTCTGCTGCTTCTGCCTCCTCCTCTTTCCCCCTCTTCTCCGTCTTCCCAGCTCCTGTCTTGGTTGAAGCCCTCATTGTTTCCTATCTAAATTGCTGCTGTCGGCTCCAAACTGGTTCCTCTGCCCCATCTTGCCTTTTGTGCCAGTCTCGTCTTTAGCTACCTGCAGAGCGATGTTGTCACTGGAAAATGCTCAAATGTGCACCTCATTGTCTGTTTTCACATACAATCATGTACTGCTCAGCAATAAAAAGAAATGCACTACTGACTCGTGCAACAGCGTGGGTGACTGTCAAGCACATCAGACTGAGCCAAAGAAGACGGACACACAGGAGCACATAATGAATGATTCCACTGGTATGAAATTTCAGGATCAACAAAAGGAATCTATAAAACTAAAAATCAGTTCAGTGGTATCTTCTGTGGGGGGGAGACTGTTTGGGAGGGGGCACCTGGGAACTTTAGGGGCTGGTGGAAATATTCTGGGTCTTGATATACATGTGTCAAAACTGAGGGAGTGGTACACTTAAGAGCTGGTTGCTTCACAGTGTGGAAATTATACCTTGGTTTAAAAACGAAAAAAGAAAGAAAAAATCATAGAATTGATCTTTGAAGCCTATAATGGCTCCCCTCTTCTCTATAAATTAAGATCCAAATTGTTTGTTTGGGTTTTTTTGGTGGGGGGGTAGTTTGGTCCAGGCTTTTGAGTTTCCCAGGCAATCTGGCCCCTGCCTACCTCTTCACTCAGTTCCCCGCTATCCTTGCCCCACCCCTTCTAAGCCCTGAGCTCCAGCCAGACCGGCCTGCTCGCAGCTTCCTGCCTGCTTCGTGCCTCTGTCACTTTGCTTCTGCCGCTCCTTCCACGGCGACTTCCTCTTCCCTCCTTGTCCAGCCGCTAAGGGTCTTTCAATGTCCCAAGACAAGCTTCATTCCCATCCTCCCCGACAAACTTTGTGTTGTGTTCCCATCCACCTATACAGACTTGAGACTACTCTGTCGTCTTCATGCCTGTCATTCCTTCAGATCCATCACTGTCTTAAAGAAGGGGTGGTGTCTGACACACCCTCGTGTCCTGGGCACTTTGCACAGCACCCGGCATACTGCATGTTCTCAGATCCAATCTGATGATTGAAGGAAGGCAGGGGCAGATGGACAGCATTTCAGAAGTGACTGAACCATAATTTGTGACCCAAACTGACTCCCTCCCAAACCCTGCCCTGGTGACTTTGAAAGAGCAGATGAAGAAGCAGAATTATGGGGGCAGGAAGACCACACCACCCAGCAATGGTGGGGCGACCCTACAGCTGACACCTATGTGAGAAGGCCCTGTGTAGGAGGGAGGCCAGTGCATAATCTGGCTCCACCTCCAATCCCCCTAGACCCCCATCCTGCCAGCCCTGCCCAGTTTGTCCTAGGTATTTCATGGCCTCCTCTCTCCACCGTGTGTCTTAGCTAAAAGGTAGAACTGCCGTTTTGTTCTCAGTCCAACCAGACGGAGTATGTGAGTGTCCCAGCCCATGGCTGGGCTGCGAACGAGTTAGCGTCGGAACTCTATTCTCCACAGACTCATCTGCTTCTGTTGTTTCCATCTTCGCACCTTTGTTGGTATCATTGCCTTTGTCGGGTGTATCCCTAAGAGTGGAGTTGCTGCATCATAGGGCAGGCATGTGTTCAGGTCTAGTAAACACTGCGGAACAGCTTTCCAATTTACACTCCCCGCAGCGGGTGTGAGCGTTCCAGTGGCTCCGCACTCTTGCCAGTCCTTGGTATTTCCCGTCACTTTCACTCTAGCCGTTCCAAGGAGATGAGTTACACTCAAGAACTCTAATATTCAATGAGCTAAACTAAGACAGTTTTTTAATGGATTTTTTTCCTAGACTAGGGTCAGGATAGCTAAGCAGGAAGCACCAACATGGGTGCAGGGGTGGAGTGGTAGGAGGTCCTAAAGAGAACTGAGAACTGGCGGGGGCATAAAGGAAGGAAGCTAGGGTCCTCCGTGAGAGCAGCCCCCTCCCAGCCTGGGAATGGGTCCCCGGCGGGCTCTTTCCCCTCCGAGAAGGAGGTGCAGCAGAGCACAGTATAAAGAACCTCAGCGGCAGGTGAGAGACCTGGATTCTGGGCCTGCTCTGGCTTATCCCTCAGTGTGCAGAGCTGATAACTGACTTCCCTTCTGTGCGCAGTCTAGTGAATATGGACAACAATATTGTGGTAGAGTCATCCAACTTGCTAATAGACTAGATCTTAATTATTCCAACCACTGAGAAGAAATGGTAATTATGTGATGTGCTAGGGGTGCTAATTATTCCTACAGTGGCAATCCTATCACAATGTATAAATGTATCCAATCAACATGTTGTACACCTCAAATTTACACACCATGTCAAGTAGATTTCAATTAAAAAAATTTTTTTTTAAAGAGGGTATTAAGTTTTCAATTCCAGCCTTCTGGACACTGACTGGCTCCACTGCCTGAGCCTGCCTTATCCATCTTCTCTCCACCCCGACTGGGTGGTCATGGGGACTGCATCCTCTCCCTCCCCACCGGGAAGTCTTGGGGGCTGGGTGCCAGTGGGATGGAGGGTCTGCTGTCTGGGAGGCCCGGCCTTTGGTTGAGCCTGAGGCCCAGTACCAGCCTTTATTTGACCTTAGTGGGGTTGGGGCGGGATGTTTTTGTTCCCCAGCTTTAACTTGGAGCCTGGCTATGACTTCCTCCATATCTACGACGGACGGGACTCTCTCAGCCCCCTCATAGGAAGCTTCTACGGCTCCCAGCTCCCAGGCCGCATTGAGAGCAGCAGCAACAGCCTGTTCCTGGCCTTCCGCAGCGACGCTTCTGTGAGCAACGCCGGCTTCGTCATCGACTACACAGGTAAGGTCCCTGGTGGCGACGATGACCAAGGGCAGGGCCAGCCAGACCTGGTAGAGGGGAAGGCGTTGTGACATGAGGGGAGCATGGGACTGGATCACAGGGAGCCCACGCCAATCCTGACACCGCTGCCACCTGCGAGCACCTGGCTTCCTGCGGCCCTCTGGGTAGCTGGGTCCCTCACCCCCAGGTGCCCCGGGCCTGGAAGGACAGGGGCCAGCGTTCTTCTCACGCCTCATTTCTGTGCCCACATCACTATTCTTCACTGCCTTTTCTGTGAGCCTCATTCCTAGCCCTTCTCCAGTCTTGTAAGCTCAGCCCACACGATCAGCTAACATCTCCCGTGCATTTGCTGAGGCCTCTGATACGAGGCTCAATCTTCCTCTGTACCCCAAAGCCTCCTACCTCCTGGATAACTTCACCACCCAGGTGGAAGCCCACCCAGCTCCTGAGATCACAGTGCCTGGACCTCTGTCCCAAGGACACTCCTTGGCCATCCTCCGGCACCTTGTCACAGACTGCACACTTTCTGAGACTTCCTGATCACGTTTTCTCATCCCTCCAGCTGTCCCATTCTTTTAGTCTCATTCCACTTTTAGATGAATGAAGGCCAGCTGAATCATGTAGGGGTCAAGAGCAGGGGTCAGCAAATTTTTTCTTAAAGAACCAGACAGTAAATATTTAGGCTTGTAATCCATGCAATCTCTAACACAGTTACTCAGCACTGCTATTATAGCACAAAAACAGCCAAAGACAAAACATAAAGGAATGGGCGTGGCTGTGTTCCAATAAAAATCTGCTTACGAAAACAGGCTGTGGTCTCTACCCCGTCTAGAGCATAGACTGTCAGACCAGCTGGGTGCAGGGCCCATGTTTACTACTTAACGGTTGTGTGGCCTTGAGCAACTTATTTAACCTCTCAAAAAATCCGTTTCTTCGTCTATCAAATGATGGCAGACTAATTTCCTACAGAAGCAGCATCAGTGAGTCCAGGAATAAAGGCCTTGATCTGCAGCCTGGGCATTCCAGACATTCTCTAATGGTCAGATCATAGCAGCCCCAAGAAGAGTCCACACTCCACTTTGTTCTACTCTCTTATCCTCTTTTTGACCTCTTCTTCTCTAGGATCCCAGGCCCCATTAGCCAACTCCGAGCTCCATGTTTTGCTTGATTTGTGAGCTTGGCAAGTTATTATCCCCGGGAACCCATTTCTCCATCTATAAAATGGTGGTAATAATAGTTTTGTTGCAGAAGGTTAAAATTAAAAGATATTTTATACACAGAAATGACACAGATGAGGACGATGCCCAGTGTGTACTAAACACTCTGTAGATACTCTGGAGATGATCGATTTTGTTACTGCTCCTGCAGCCCAAGTTCACCCAGGCCTCGTCAGCCTGTGTGTACAAACGGGGTTACATTACCAGTTAAAATTAAGAAGTTCCTGGCTCGTGTCCCCCAGTCACATAGTGCAGGACCTCAGCAACCTTGTAAAGTCTCCCTTAATTAAATATTTGTGGCAACTCCCGGAAATATGTCACATGAGCTCACAAATAATCCCAATCCTAATTATAGTTCACTTAGCATCTGCCAACAGCCAGCACCGTCCTAAGCACTTTGCATCCATCATCACATCAAAATCCTCGTAACTCTTGATTGCCTGCTACTTATCAGATACAATTCTAGAAGGTGCTCAGTGTACAAGTTAAGGAATGTTTTGCCCACGATCATCTTTCCTCGTGAGGCTGGCCTGGGAAATGGATACTCTGCCATCTTCTCTTTCACCAGACACCCACCGTTCACCCACCAAACCTCCTGTACTCAGTCTCCACATGCTGATATCAGAACAAACTCGATCACATGTTGTGGACCCCAACAGAGGGCATGACTTAGACTCAGCCCGGGACCCCCATCACTCCACCCACCGCCATCCCCACGCCATGTTGTTGTCGTCGTCATCATCATCATCATTCTTATTATTCATCTCTTTAATCACTCTCTCATCCGTACTTTCAATTTTCCCATCCCCTGATTGCTCAACTGCACAAACCTAGCAAAACTGCCCCTTCTATTAAATTCACACTCAAGTGGCTGAGCACAGCCAGAAGTCACATAAACATGGCACTTGGAGCCCCTACAAGTGATATCTTTTACCTCCAGCCAAGGCTTAGCAGCAACCAGAGCCACATCTGACTCGTCCCACCTAGGTTTTCTACTTGATAGAGATTCCAAAATTTTCACCTCAAATATCACCACTTTCAGCCTTCTTATGCGATGATTGCATTTCACCATCCCTGGATACAGTAGCTGCTGGGTAGAAATTTCCTCAGCTTCCTCCCAGTCACCTTGTTCATGGCAGCCTGGCTGTGACCACCTCACCCCCAGATCTTCACGAATCCACGTGCTGGAGCCATACTTCCAGGTCCTGTTCCCCAAAGAAGCCCCTTGCACTGTCAGCTGTTGACCCAAGACCATCTCTAGAGGGGTCCTCAGATCTAAAACACAACCCCAGGGAATAAGGCCATCTGAGCCAGCCAAGCAGCTGAAGGAGGCCAGTTGCTGGAGAGTAGGAATAGGGGGGCACAGCCCAACCATGCACCCTCCACTGCCTTATGAGGGTGCATGGTGCAAGTACCAAGAGAAATGTGTCCGTTGGGGTGAGAGATATCTGGTGAGACCTGGGGCTGCCTTCCTGCCTTCTCAGTTTGCACACCTCCTAACACGAGTCACCCCTCTACTCTGTCCCCAGCCTCTGGTCAGGCAGCCCATTTGGTGGAACCCAGGAACACCCTGTCTTTCCCCATGGTCTCCTTCTCTGTATCTCAGGATCCCTGGATTCCTGGAATAGGTCTCCCCTACTGCCAGATCCCAGGACCTTGACAGTATTCCCCCTTGTTCAGGGTCTATGTAGGGGAGACCACCACCACTTACTACCTATATGGCCTTAAACAAGTTGCATAACTTCTCTCAGCATCACTTCCTCATCTGTCGAAGAGGGGCAGTGACACTGTATGGAGGGGTTGTGAGGACTGGTAAATGGGCACAACACCTACCAGCGCCCCAGTGCCAGGAGGCCGCTGACACATGCTTTGTTTCACCCTCTTCCATTTCATTGCCTTTTTTCGTGTGAGATGGATGTTTCATCTGATCTGACCTTGTTAGGAAGGGAGAACCTCTCTTTGTGGGGCTAGGCTGATAGAATGAATACACATTCTTTTCTGTCTATGGGAGATAGAAAGTGCAAATATGATATTTTATTCACATATCTGTGTGGGCGTGGGGGTTACGTATAACATGAGTATTTGTGATGTGTACGGATGTGTGTCCTATATACCTCTCCAGTCCATGGTAAAAGAACTGAGACACTACACTCTGTGAGTCCTTGGAACACCTTAGATTGAGAAGTTGCCCACTGAGGACTTGCACGTGGAGAGAGGCCTGGATTCTTAGGAAGAGCGTAATTGGCCTCATCTATCTGGAAGCCATCTTCTGTCCAAAGGCAGAATACTGTCTTTTGAGAGATCCAAGGTTCCACTAATGCTGAGCTTCTGGCTCTCCTAGGAGCTGTGGCTCCAGGGTTCTGCTTTGGGAGGTGAGAGGACCCACCTGGAGAGATTTTGCCAGACTCCACTGGGCTGAGCCCAGTGAAAACCTCCTCTGACCCAGGTCAGCCCTCCTCTGACCCAGGGCAGGCAGACCAGGAGCCTTTCCCCATGTCCTGCCAACTTGCCAAGGAGGAAGCAGAAACAGTTTGGTTGCATCTTAGTGAGGGATCATTTAGTTCAACTCAAGAAACTCACTCAGACCAATGTAAGCAGAAAAGGGGGTAATTTATTATAAAAATGTGAAAAACAGAAACACTCAAACCAACTTGAGACAAAAAGGAGTCTTTATTATAAGAAAACAACTAACAGCCAAGCTGGTTCAAACTAAAAAGCATTCTGTATTTTAACCATATAGATGATAAAAACTCACTCTAACTTAAAACCAAAAAGAATACCTTTTTTATTTTAATATTTTTATTCTTTTTTTATGAAATATAGTCAACTTACAATCTTAGTTTCAGGTGTACAGTAAAGTGATTCAGTTATACATATACACATATTATTTTTTCAGTTTCTCTTCCATTATGGCCATCACAAGAAATTGAATATATGAATACACTTTTAGAACATGAGAGTCCAAGGGCAGGATTCATGACCTCCCAAGGGAATTACAATCAGGTTGGGAGAACTGGAGGTTGAAATTCCCCTCCTCCATCTCCAGGACCACTTGGTCTCCGCCACGCTCCTCTCTGAGTCCTGGCTACATTCTCCTCCCTCTGCAGACCAATTTTCATTGCTTCTCCATTCTCCTAGGACAAGTAAGGCTGCCTCAGCCTTGGCTTTGTGTCACTTCCCAGTTTGTATCCCAGTTCCAAATCCCAGAGGACCATTAGATTGACCAGGCTTAAGTCAGGTGTCCACTGAGCAGTGCTATGGAATTAGGCTTTTGCATAAGAGGCAAGGGCAGATCAGGCATTTTTATTCATTGGTTCATTCATTAATATTTATTGAGTACCTGCTATGGGCCAGACACTGTTAAAGAGTCTGAAAACAGAGCAGGGAACAAAACAATGTCCCAGCCTCCATGGAGTTCACATCCTAGACTGACAGACATTTCTACCACAGATGGGATGTTGGAGGCCCACCTAATCGTAAGGCAAAGATGGGTGGGTTTATAGGTGTCTTGGTTCAGTTGCTCCTGTACTGTCTTAGTCATCTCTGAGCAGGCCTGCTAAGAGCTGATTCTGAATGCAATCCTGTCAATTGTGGATTCCTCTTAGACCATGCTCTGGGGCACTTCTCATTGGAATTGAGCCTCCGGGGTAGTTTTGCCCTCTGCTAGAAGGGTGCAAAGGGGATGAGGAGGATCCAGTCCTTTGAACATAATTATTAAAAATGAGTCCCAGGGAAGTTTATTATGTTTCCCCAGGCCAGAGAAATCAGCAGAATGCAAGGCCAGTGGGGGATGGGGACCTTTATTCACATCTTCCAGCAGGTGTGGTGGCCTCCTCCTGGGCAGGGACAGGCTAGGACATCCATGCACCTGTGTAGGAATCATTCATTTATCCAAAAAGTGCTTACTGAGCTCCTACTTCATGCCACGGCCTGTGCTGGATGTGGAAGGTGCAGCAGTGAGCAAAAGGGTCATGGCCCCGCCCCTTAGGTAACATAAAGGTGAGAAGAGAAACAGACAATAAATAAGCAGACAAGCAAGAAGCAAGAAGCATGAGAAGATAGGAAAGAGCCAACTACTCTGAGGAAGAGGAATGGGGCGCCCCCTTCAGGATGGTAGTTGATGAAAGTGAAGGCCTCACCAAGCAGGTAATGTGAACAGAGACCTAGAGGTTGAGAGGAAGCCCCCTGTGTAAGAGCAGGAGTGGGAAGGGCTTCAGACAGAGGGGTGAAGAGTTCAGAGCAGGTGTTAGACAATCTGAAATAACCCAGGAAAGGCCAAAGTGAGTCAACTTTTACCAGAAGGTGCTAAAAAGTACCTGTTTTCTCTTTCAAGCCCTTGGAAATAACCCTGTAGGCTAAGGAGTCATCACCAGATTTCCCCATCTGCTCCCCGCCACCATCACCACCGCCACCACTCATCTCTGCCATGGTCTTCCCTTCAACATTCAAAATGGAAACCTCGTCATTGACACTGATTTCAAAAGTCACGTGTGTTTGTTGGAAAAATTCAAATACAGAAGATGTACTCTAAAAACTTAACATCTCCCCATAAAACATCTCCCCTGAAACAAAATATCTCCCCTGAAGTGCCAATACTAATGGTTTGTTATCTCATTCCAGGCATTTTATGTAAAGTAATGTAAAACCCATACCTGAGGTCAGGCTGAGCAGGCCAGATGGTCTCTGTTGCCGTCAGTTCTGCTGTTGTAACAAAATAGCCATAGACAATATGTAAACAAATGAGCGTTCCAATAAAACTTTATTTACAAAAACAGGCAGCAAGTCAATGGACTGTAGTTTGCAGATCCCTGTTCTATATGAATGGGAATCACTCCATATATACTAATCTGCAGCATGGATTGGATTTTTTCTTTTTTCTTTTCTTTTTTTTTTTTTTTTTTTTGCTTTGTTTTGGGCTTTGCCCGACAATAGATCTTAGCCATCTTTCAATATCAATATTTGAAGACTTTTGCCATTCTTTTTAAAGGTTGCTTGTATTTCACTGAGTGGCTCTAATCCAACCTTTTTAACCAGTTCCTTACCGTTTGGGTTGTTGCTTTCACTATTAGTGTTTGGAAATGGGCCTTATCAACCAGGACAAAGAGAATCTGGTTCTTTTAATTTTCCCATTTGAGTGCTTAGGGTTAATTTATTATTATCATGATACTGTTCTAGTCATTTAGTTTTATCATCCACAGCTGAGCTCTGGTTTAGCCAACTGAAGACCTGGTTTTGGTCTTAATTCTATCTCTTAATAATTGAATGGTTTGGAAAACTCATTTAGCCTCTCTGATCAACATATTTCTCATCTCTAATCTGAACAGGAGCATACCTGGCCCTGCCTGCTGCAGAGGCTATTGTGAGACACAAATAAGATAACAGATTGGAAAGTGCTTTGCGAATTATGAAGTGATCTTCCTGTGTCTAGGCCCATTATCATCATCATTATCCCTGCCACTGTTACTAATGTGATCATGCCTGGCAGGATGAGCTCGTCTTGCTCTGATATGTGAGGACTGGTAGAAGAGAATCTATAGGTGGAATCATTGAGGTGGTTGTTCATTTTCTAAGCCCAGAGGTGTTCAGCCAATCAAGTCAGCATCCATTTCCTAAGCCCCTCTTATGTGCCCAGTAAGGCCAGCCCTAGTGCCAAGTTCTGTGCCAGTTGCCAGAGTTATGAGAAGAACAAGTGATTGATCCCTGTCAACTAGGGGTTCAGAACCCACTGGAAAGAAATAGACTTACCCACTTACCAACCAAGATAATGTCATACGTGCTATAATCAAGAAAAGAAAAACACTGGATGAACCTAGAGATTATCATGCTAAGTGAAGTAAGTCAGACAGAGAAAGACAAATATCAGATGATAGCACTTATATGTGGAATCTAAAAACAGATACAAGTGAACCTATTTACAAGACAGAAATAGACTCACAGACATAGAAAACAAATTTATAGTTACCAAAGGGGGAATTGGCAGGGAGGCATAAATTAGGAGCTTCAAATTAACAGATACACACTGCTATATATAAAATAGATGAACAACAAGGACCTCCTATATAGCACAGGGAACTATATTCAATATCTTATAATAACCTATAATGGAAAAGAATCGGAAAAAAGAGTATGTGTGTATACACACACACACACACGCACGCACACATACACATACATATATATGTATAACTGAATCACTTTGCTGTACTCTTGAAACTAACATGACATTGTAAATCAACTACACTTCAATAAAAAAAAAAAGATAGATGAAGAAGAAAAAGAAAAGAAAAATCAAATTCTACCAGAGAGAAGGCAGCGTTCAGGACACTTGCTCAGAGAGGTTAGCCTTGAAAAGCATAGGAGTTTGTCACATGGGAGGAAAGAGACGGGAGGATACGGGAGGAAAGGACTTTCTGAAACAGTGTGAAGTTCTGGGCAGACATACCCAGCTGGGTATGCCAGTGCAGCCATCACCCAAAAGCACAGTTGTTAATATGAAGTCAAAGTCTATTCTTCTGGGCTGCTGGAGGACTCCCCCTAGGCCCCTTTTGACTTTCTGCTCTACCGTGCTACACGGCTCCCATCCTCAAGGTTATCTCAGGATCCAGAGTGGCAACTGGAGTTCCAGCCATCATGTCTAAGCTCCAAATTGCACGGAGGAAG
Organism: Vicugna pacos; assembly: GCF_048564905.1. Taxonomy (NCBI): domain Eukaryota; kingdom Metazoa; phylum Chordata; class Mammalia; order Artiodactyla; family Camelidae; genus Vicugna; species Vicugna pacos. The sequence continues at coordinate 43,958,742 of NC_132999.1, forward strand.
GAAGGAAAGAAGGAAGGTCAATGAGCATTCTCTCAGCTGGGTCACCTTCCCTTAAGCAGAATTTCTAGAAGCCCCTCATGTATCCATTTAAGAAATATTTATTGAGCATCTGTCATATGCCAGGCCCTGGACACAAGAGTGAACCAAGCTGGGGAACTGCTGTCATGGAACTTACATACTAGAGGAGGGACATAGAAAAACATAAGGTAACTATATGGTGCATGAGATAGTAATGACCACAGTGCAAAGAAAGCAGAGAAGGGTGGTGGGGAGTGTTGGGGAGAGGACAATTTTAGAGAGCTGGTCAGGAATGTATCAATGAGAAAGAGACAGTGAACTACTGAACTAAGTCCTGAAAGGTGAAAAGGGAGCCATGTGGATGGGTGGATGTTCTGTACACAGAGGCCAAGGTGATTGGAGCAAAGTTAGCAAAGGAACAATAGCAGTCAAGGTCACAGAGGGAAGACTGGAGCCTAACATGCAGAGCTTTGTAGACTTGTAAGGATTTTGGCTTTTACTCTGAGTTAGATGGAAGGCAGTCATCTGACCTGACCATGTTTACATCTCTTTGACCAGATCAGCTGCCTGGGAGGTTGGAAGGTGTAGATATTAGTTGGTATCTTGATACTCTGGGTGGAATCCAGTTCCATTATTTAAGGACAAAGGGAGGAAGGAATAGATATTGACAACTTGCTCTGCCTCTTATGAGCTGTGTGAAATTGGTTCTAAGTTGCTTAATTTTTCTGAATTTCAAATAAGCTTTGGCTCACTCTGAATTTATAAAAAAAAGACAGATGGAATATAAGATGTGGTGACACGTATCTCTGCAGTTCACAAATGGGCCACCCGGTGGTCAGTTGCATTCTGGCCAGAGCCACTGAGCTCTGGGGGAGGATAGATTTGGTGTTGGGGCCAAGGCAACACACCACAGGGCACAAGAAGAAAACCCTGAGGTGTCCACTGCTAGGTGAGGGACCATCTTCTGGGTCCAACTTGAGTTTAAATTGAGTAATGTATCTGGGACTGCCCCCTCCCCCAAGCTATAGGCAAAGACAACGAGCAGGGCCTTCATAAGGGCTCAGATGCAAGAGTGGCTAGGCTTGGCTGGATCACAGACTCTCAGGGTCCCGTCCCATCAGTCAACAGGCTGATCAGCAGCTGAACGATACCTTCAAGCTGTGACTGCCTCTTGTACAGGTAACTTAAAGTTACCCAGGTGACAAGGGCAGCCCTCAGCAAAATTCCTCCTGAGCTCCTCATCTCTGAACTCTGATCCATCTTCTGTTCCGGGTCTATCCTCCTTGAATCTGCTCTTTGAATTTCTGGTTCCTTCTGCAAGGGCTGTCGGCACCTCTTGGTGAATCCCCATCCCTAGACTCCTCCGTGGTGTAGCCCCCAGGATTCCAGTGGAACCCTGACACTCCGTTGCGTTTTCCTGATACTGGCCACCCTCGGCTGTGTCCTGATTGCCCAGCCCTGATGACAGGCTTCTCGACCATCAGTGCTTCTGGAACAAGGAGGATGAGGAAAGGCGACCGTGGATGGAAGTGAACATCGGCTCCCAAGATCTGTTAAGAATTTCCAGCTGCTGGTGAGGGAGGCTGTGGAGTGCCTTCCTCCATAGATCCGGGGCCCAGACGAATATTCTCCGTGGCTCAGGAAGCATCAAGTTCACTCTTGTCCAGTGCAGAGGGACAGAGTGGATGCCTATTAGAAACATCCATGATACGCCTGATTGGGAAGACGTATGAGCTTCAGTAATCAAATGGAAAAATACTGCTGTTTTAATAAACCAGCCAGCACTCAATACCCCCAATGCAAAGCCCTGGAAAACTGTATTGGAGACCTGGACTTATCCCAGAGGCTGAAGTGGTTGTCCTACTTTCCTCCTAAGTTGTAATATCGGTACCCATACACTCAGAAGTGCCTGCAAGGTATGGATATGACGGCCTGCAAAGCCAGTGCCAGCTCCTCCTACCCAGCCAGCAGCACTGCTGTCGGTGAAAGGAAGAGATGAGGAGAAGTCATCTACGAAAGTGGCCCCGCTTCCCCCACGGAGACAGAAGACCAGGAGGCTGCCCTGATGGGTGCAGGGGTCAGAGATGGGCAAAGGGGTGGATTGTGCCCAAGCATGGAGACTTGGTCACGACTGAGATACAATCCCAGGACTGTCAGCTTCCGCCAGTCAGAGCAGGTCCTGCCTCCCCAGGGAGGAGTGAATCAGGGGGCAGAGAGGGCCTCAAAGGTCTAGCTGCCATACTCCCCTTTTCAGGTCAGAGCAAGAATGTGGGGACTAGAAGGGAAATATCACTCTCCAACATGACTTCCAGCCCTAGGTTTCTAACCAGAGTTACAGAGGTTTCCAGACCTGAGGACCATCAGTCCCAAATCCCCACGTGTTCTGTGGCTAATGAGAAGCAGGGTCTCCCCATAGGCGCTGTGCCCTGGAATTAGGTCACTAATGAGCAATCTGTGTGTGTGTGTGTGTGTGTGTGTGTGTGTTTATTGTTCTTTTTCTCCAGAAAACCCACGGGAGTCATGTTTCGATCCTGGTTCCATCAAGAACGGCACGCGAGTAGGATCCGACCTGAAGCTGGGCTCCTCTATCACCTACTACTGCCATGGGGGCTATGAGGTGGAGGGCTCGTCCACCCTGAGCTGCATCCTGGGGCCCGATGGGAAGCCCGTGTGGAACCATCCCCGGCCAGTGTGCACAGGTGGTGGGGCCGGGGCTGGGGCGGAGGGGGCGAGGGCATGCCAGGGGCAGGAGGGGCTGTCGGCGAGGGGAAGGTGGGGCGGGACATGGTCCTCTAAGGAGGGCTCCTTGGGTGAATGAGAATGGCTGGGAACTCACCAGGTGTACCCGTCCCTGAAAATGGGGCATCTCTCCCAGATCACATAGTATCCCCAGTCCCACTCAAATCGATGTCCTCCACAGTGGCTCCCAGACATGCCAGCAGCCCACAGCAGGGAGATGGGAGTTTAAAGGTGACCCTGAGATTGTTCCTTGACCTAGGGAAAGTCTCCAAGAGTTCAGATGTGTACAACTAAGGCCAGCGGGGTGGGCTGACTCCAAGGGCATCTGGGTCAGCTACAGGAGCCGGAAGCTCAGGCTGGGAGTGAGCAGAGTGGAGGATGGGCAGCTGATGAGAGGCCCACAGGGTCACCTGGCCCTCTACCTGATTTCTCTTTCAGCCCCCTGCGGAGGACAGCATGAGGGTTCAGATGGCGTGGTCTTGTCCCCCAACTACCCCCAGAACTACACCAGTGGACAGATCTGCCTGTATTTTGTCACTGTGCCCAAGGACTATGGTATGGTTTTGGTTTTTTTTTAATGTTTGTTCATTTATGTTTTCTGACTCCTTCCAGTTCCCTAGGCCCTTCCCAATCATGTCCCAGTTCCACTCCCAACTTATCCAGTCCTGTGGTGGAAATGGGCAGGCAGCCTCCCGCACACACAGCTGAGCGCGGATGCCGTGAAGTGGGCTGTAGAACACACTCCTGACACACCAGGGAGGGAGCGCGCTAGTGAGACCCCCTGAAGCCAAGGGCTGGGTGGCTAGTGAAGAACCAGGCAGGATGGGCGAAGGAGGGGTGCGCTAAGGGCTACCCAGCACAGCCTGCGTCTGAAAGAGAGGTGCTGCAGACCCCGGCCAGCCAACCGGGACCCAGGGCGGGCAGCCGAGGGGCAGGACGAAGGGAAGGAGTGCGATGGAGCTGGGCTCAAAAGTACAGGTGAGGGAGCTGGGAGCCGCATCACACATCTTACATCCCATGTGAGAGCCAGAGCCTGGTCCCGCAGCGGTCGGTAGGATGAGCAAGAGAGAAGGGAGGCCCTAGAGGTTATCATATTAAGTGAAGTAAGTCAGGCAGAGAAAGACTAGTATCATATGATATCACTTATGTGTGGAATCTAAAAACAATAATAGAAATGAATTTGTTACAAAACAGCAATAGACCCACAGACATAGAAAATAAACCTTTGGTTACCAAATGGGAAAAGGGAAGAATAAATTAGGAGTTTGAGATTAACAGATACACAGTACTATATATAAAATCGATAAACAACAAGGACCTACTGTATAGCACAGGGAACTCTATTCAACTTCTTGTAGTAAGCTATAATGGAAAAGAATCTGAAAATACGTGTATGTATGTATGTGTATATATATATACACACATATATATACACACATATATACATATGTGTACACATATATACATATACACATATATACACATATATATGTATGTGTATATATATAAAAATGAATCACTTTGCTGTACATCTGAAACTAACATTGTAAATCAACTACACTTCAATAAAAAATAAAATGTTTTAAAATTTTTTAAAAGAAAGGAATAAACTAAAATATAAAAATAGATAAACAAGTTTATACTGTATAGCACAAGGAACCATATTCAGTATCTTGTAGTAACTTATGGTGAAAGAGAATATGAAAATGAATCTATGTATGCTTCTATATGACTGAAGCATTAAGCTGTACATCAGAAATTGACACAACATTGGAAACTGACTATACTTCAATAAAAATATATTTAAAAAAAAAAAGAAGAAAGGAATAGAGTTAGCTCAGTTCCACCTGCACCAGCCCGGCTGTTGGGTGCAGTCCTCAGTGTCATCTTGACCCATGTGGTACAGTCCCAGCCAGGCCCTTCCCACCTCCCCACATCCCTGTGCCTGGGGTCTGGCCAGGGTGCCAATCAGCCCGTAGAAGGGCTCAGCTAGTGGGTAGTCAGTCCCCAGACCCCACAACTTCCTCTGAGGCTGCCCTGCTCCTGGCCCAGGGCACCTTGACCCCCAGGGCTTTCCCCCAACGTGGCCGCCCAGTCTTCCACATGGAGATCTCCATACCGTGTCTACTCCACAGTGGTGTTTGGACAGTTTGCCTTCTTCCACACGGCCCTCAACGACGTGGTGGAGGTGCATGATGGCCACAGCCAGCACTCCCGGCTCCTCAGCTCCCTCTCAGGCTCGCACACAGGTACTGGGCTCTGCCAGCGCTGGGATGGTGGGGGACGGGGGCACCGGAAGGGCAGGAGGCCCGGTGAGCTGGGCATGGCCACAGGTGGGATCACACCTTTGTGTGTGTGTCTGTCCTGTGCTGGTGCTGTCTCTGCAACACAGCAGTCAGCTCCTGACAACCCACACATAGAAGGGGGTTCAAGGGCTACCCTCACCCCAAGCTGTGTCTACACCACCCCCAAGTGGTGGAGCAGTCCCCTGTGGGTTTATATTGAGACCCAACATATTCTTCTAATAATAAACATACTGTATTTGTCTTGGAGGAAACAGAGGCAAGACAAAATCTTTGTAAACAGAGAATTAAAATAAAAACAACCCAGAAAGAACCACTGAAAAGATTGAGTGTATTTCCTTCCAGTCTTTCTATCCACTTAGACTTAATCTTTTATATATTTTATTGAATACAACAATATACATATTTTTATTAACATGTTCATGGTACACATTTCTCTGCTCTTATTTTCCTCTATAGTATTTTTAAATGCTGCATAATGGTCTGTCATATAGTTATTTTAAATGAATGTAATGAATTTTCTATTATTGAACATTTAGATTGTTTCTTATTTTTCACGGTCATGAATAGTAATTCACTGCATTATACACATAGCTTTATATACATCTCTATTACCTTTGCATCTCTAGAATTCGAATTGCCTAGTTAAAGAAAATGTGTGATCCTTAAAGCTTTTTATAACGAATGTCAAATATCCTTCTAGAAAATTCTTGCCATTTTGTTCACCAACAAATAAGAGGGCATGTTTGATTCTCACAAAAACTCAGTAATTAAGAAAACAAAAAAAATCATCAGCTTGAAAAGTGAAAATGGTATCTCATTTTTAAATTTGCCTTTTTTTTAAATTACTAGTTAGGTTCACCTTTTATAAGGTAATTATTGGCCCGTGCATTTTTTTGTGAATTTTCTTGTAAATTAGTGTTGATTTTTCTATTAGCATTTGTTTCCTTGCTTATTTAGTAGAGCTTGATACTATTGTAAGCCATACCCATTATATGCCATAAAAACTTCTTGTCTATAGTGTATGCTATGAAAAACTTTTCCCTCCAGTTTGTCATTTGCCATTTAATTTTCTTCAGGGTGTGTTTCAATGTCAGAAAGTCTGAATTTCCCATGATATCAAATCTATAAATGTTTTCTTTCCTCTTTTAGTTTTATGCTGATTTAATAAATATTCTGCTGTGTTTTCCTTTACTTCTTTTTTGTTTTATTGTTTCCTTTAATAGCTTTAGAATTTATTTTTATTAATAATCTGAAATAAGGACTCTAATATTCTTACAGATTTAGTCAATCAGTTGTCCTAATGAAATTTTCTAAATGCCAGATTTATATGCATTAAATTTTTATTAAGTTAAAAGTATATTCTAGACTTTTTATCCATTTCCTCTGAATGTCAGTTTATTCTTATATCAGTGTCAAAAAGCTTTAATTAGCATAATGTAATAGTAATGTTTAATACTATAATAATCTTAAACATGTACTCTAAGTCCCCATTGTCATTCTTTGTTTTGATTTTTTTTTTTTGGCTTTTCTTGCTTAATTTTGCCTCCAAATAACTTTTAGAAATATTTCGTCAAGTTAAAAAAATTGCTTTGGAATTTTCATTGGAATTCCATTAAACACATAGGTTAATTGGGGGAGAATTCACATCTTTATAATAGTAATTCTATTTCCTGTCGGGAACATGGTATGTCTATTTATTATCTTTTGAAAGAAAAAAAAAACTTTTGGAGAGGTGCTATAATTTTCATTGAGTCAGTATTCATTTTGTTAACTTTATTTATTCCTAAATATTTCATGGAAATTTTTGTTGTTGCTACTGTAAGTGAGTCTTCCCTCCTCCCCTGGTCCCTGGCCAACCCCTGCCAGTATCTTTTCTAACTGGTCTTTGCTAGTATATCATAAGACTGGTATTTTGAGCATATTCATTTTGTAAAGTCATTGAACCCTCCGTAATAAGGTTAGTCCTGCCGACTGAATCTCGGGGGTCCTTTAGGCAAGAAGCAGTATCATCTCCAAATAAATTTGTCTCATTATTTTATCTCTTTTCAGTGGTTCTTATTTTATTTTCTTCCATGGTTATTGGTCCAGTCAGGTATATTACCTTAATATCGCTGTCAATATTTTCTATGTTAGTTAAAAAAGTCCATTTTGTAATTATTTTAAATTTAACACTGCAGCTTACATAATATCCTGTGATGATCTTTAATCTCCTTTGTATTAGTGGTTATACACAAGAACAAAATAATCTGAAGAAAAAAAAAGAGGAAAGACATGATGAAACAAAAGCAGAGGTTAATTAATTAGAAAATAATAACAAACTCCATTGACTGAATGCTGTATTCATAGTTGCCCTTCTTTCTCGGCTGGACCAAGGGTTTTATGTTGTTTGTTTTGTTTTGTTTTGTTTGCTTTGTTCTGTTTTTTGCTGCTTCAACTTGTTAATTCTTTAGTAGAATGTTATTATTTCTAATTAATTAGCCTTTGCTTTTGTTTCATAATGTCTCTCCTTTTTGTCTTCCAATTATTTTGTTCTTCTTCTCCTAATTTCTTGAATTGAGAGCTTTGTTTTTTCTTCTATATAATAAAGAAGCATGTTTACAGCAATATATATATATATATATTCACATCTAAGCATAGTTTCAGCTTCATGCCATAAATTTTGCTATGTGCTATTTTCTTCATCGTTACTTTCTAAATAATCTGTGATCGTATTTTATTCTTACAGCCCAAGAGTTGTTTAAGATGGTCTCTTCTCCTCCCCCACTTCCAAGAACCTGGATTTTGTTCTTGTTACATTTAAACATCTGTGTTAATTTCTATTTTTATTGCCAGATGGTTAGAGAATGCAGCCTGTACCATTCTTACTTGGGGAATTCAGTGAGGTCCTCTCAGTAGCCAAGGGCATTTTTTTTTAATTCCTTCAGTGTCTGAGCAGAATGTGTGTTCTCTGTTGGGTAGAGAGACTCTGTGGTCGCACTGCCCGGTCTCTCATTTTAGCTCTCCCACTTGCCTGCTAGGTGCCTGTGGTCACGATGCTTGACCACCCCGAGCTTCAGTTTCCTCATGTGTAAAGTGCAGAAGGCGAAAATTCTACCTCCTAGAGTTACTGTTAGGATTAAATAAGGTTTGTAATAGCTGTTAGATTAGTCTTACTCAATTTTATTATTCAAACCCAAGATATCAGTGGTTCTCAATGAAATAGGACACCCCACATGTACACATACCATCAGGAGTTTAAGTCAGGATTTGGGGGAGCAGGATGCTTTTGCAGAATCTCTTGATTAACTGATAGGTAGGTAGATAGACAGACGTAAGTACAGCCATAGATATAGAAGTTTAAGTGTAGGTACAGGTGGAGAGAGAGAGATAGGTATACACTTAGGACCTGTAGATACAAATATGGATATATCCCTTAAGAATCAAAATGACTAACTTCAAAGGAAAAAATAATCAATTAGACTTTGTCATAATTTAAAAATATGAGTATAGATACAGGTATGGATATAGATGTATAGGACCAATAGAAATAGAAATAGGGTTGGAGATAGATGGCGGATTGGTGGATGGACGGATGGGTGGATGGGTGGGTGGATGGATGGTTGGACAGGTAGGTAGACAGAGTATAGGAACTATATGTACCAACATCAGTATACTCAGACAGTCTCTTTCTCCTCATGGGGAGAAACACTGATGACAAGCCATTGGTGCTAATGGGAGTGGACTTTGTCCCTGTCCCTCAAGTGTGTGTTGGGTGGTGGGGGGAGGGGAAGCAAAGCTTGAGGACTGTTCTCAGCAAACTTCATTTTGTTTTTCTATTGAACACATCAGTGAGAATTTGTGTGAAAGTATCTCCCACCACAACTGTGACATTTTGTTGTCTTCTTGTGTTACTAACAATGTTTGTATCTGTATTTGCCTGATTTATCTTTTCTCGTTTTCTTTGAGTCTTTTTCTTTTAGAAGGAAGTTAAGTTATTTTAGAAGTGACACATGTGGCCTGCTGTCAGTCATCTTGTTTTATTCGCCCCAGGTTTTTGTTTTTTGTTTTGCTTTTGCTTCCTCACATTTCCATTCACAGCTGACCCATCTCCGATTTCCAAGTTTTGGTTGATACACCTGGATTTTATCGATGTTATTAGTAATTATTTTATAATTGTGGGCTTCTTCCCCAAGAGCAAGTTTTAACATTTGCATTTAGTTTGGTTATTTCATTAACAATAATTGTTGGGGTTTAACTCTATTTTGCTAGTTGTCTTCATCCCAGATAGTTTTTGATTTCCCTACTTTGGTTCATTTTTTTTAGTATTGCTCGTAACTGCAGTACTTTCTGTCACCTTGCATGTAGGAAAATGCCTTTCCTTTGACGTATCATAGAAATGACAACCTGATTATAAATCAAATTATGGATCTTTCAAAACTACAGCGGTTAACTCTGTTCCAACAGTTAATATTACAGATGAGTTGAAGGCCAACCTGATTCTCTGTCCTTGTAGGCAACCCATGCTTTTCTCTTTTAAATACCTTTCATATTTTTTCTTTACTTTTAAAATTGAAAAACCCACTAGGATGTGTTGTGGTGGAAATCTCTCTTCATTAATTAGATTTGTCTCTTTGTGAACAATTGCATTCAAAACCTCAAGTCTTTCTTATGCTTAGGAAAATTGTCTTCTTTCTCAAATTATTTTTTCTCCTTTAATTTCTCTTGTCTTCTCTCTGTAGAATTCTTGATGTATGCACATTGGATTTTTTTCTATCTATCTTCCATGTCACTTGTCATTTGCCTTATTAGTTTAATCTCTTTCTTTTGCTTCTGTGGAGTCTGGAAGGACTCCCCAAATTTAATCTCCACTTGGCTGTTCAATTTCTGCAGAATCCAGCTCTGTGTGCTAGGGTTTCTCATCTCCTTGTAGCCTTTATTGATGTCAGATCTGTTCTTTGGTACATCTTCCTCCTCTGATTTCAGAGATGCAATGCTAGATTAATCTTGTGACAACCATGATTGAAAATCTTCTGAGATTTTTTACCTGTTCTTTCTTGTAGTTCACAGAAAGATACTTGCTTTGATTTCTGAGAGGTCTCCTCCCTTAAAATTCTGGAGTCTTTTCTTAAGTCCAGTGATTTTTCCCTGGAGTGGGAAATCTGCATATGTCCAGGGTTGGAAGTTGAAATGGATTCTATGCAAGATTATGGGGGTCCTGCTGCACATATATCAGCCCAGGCGATGGGAGGATGGAAAAGTTGAGTTTGCTCTGCTCACATTGAGAGGAGGAGCTAAAGATGGTGATGATAATCAAGAGAGGCTTTTTCTTCATGACGTTCTTTTTCGCTCTGGCAGCCAGAAGTTAGCTGGGGCAGTGACTCCTAGCCTCAGCCGTCTGGTACCCACATAAATCAAAGTGTGTTGTGCAAAAGGCTCTCCACTCCCCATGGCCAGTAGCATCACATGGGCTTTCTGAAGTGCCTCCCAGTGGCTCCTTGGCTGGTCCCAACTCCAGCCGTCACTACAGTGGAGGTGTAGCCTGCTTTCCTTCTGGTGGTGGGGTCAGCAGACATTCCCAGGGGCCCATAAGTGTACTGGGGGCAGCATGCAGAGTGGCCATACCACTGCCTGTCAATCACATTCACCCTCAGCTTCCCCGGGAAGGGGTTGGTGAGCAGGACCGTGCCTCATGGCTGCAGGAGCAGTCGCTGCTTTCCTGACCCTCATCCATCTGCACCACACCAAGCAGTAGACATGTCTAGCTTCTGATGTAAAGGCTGTTGGGCTTCCTTGGCTTCCTGTGCCTGTGCAGACTTCCCTCAATTTATGTGCTCTTGGTTGGGTGACAATACTCTGCCTGGGAGAGTCCCAGCTTTCACTTGGTTGTCCCAGCATAATTATTCAGAGCATGCCCTTTGACTCCTCCAAGTGTCCCTATACAAGCAATAAATTCTGTGATTACTCTTGTTATCAGTCATTTCTCAGGACATCTAGGAAAAGCCAGTTGCTCTCAGATGATCACATCACCTTCCTTCCCAGAAGTTGCGGCCTTTTTTTTTTTTTTTTTTTTTTGGCTTTATCAGATTGATGTCAGTTTTCCAAGTCAACCGCCAGTCAGTTTAGGGATGATCACTCTCCCTGTCCCAGCGGGTCAGCACATCTTGAGAAGCTTCCTCCTTTCCAGGCAGGTCATTTCATCTTTCTGAACCTTTCTTTCTTGATCTATAAACTGGGGTACTGAACTCTTGTCATGCCAAGCTCTCATTGGCCATAGGTCAAGGTAAGACCTTGATGCAAAAGCTTTCTGTAAACTTCAAACTAAAGTGTAGTAGAAATGCGAGGTTTTCTTTCAGGAAGACTTGGGAGGTGGAAGGAGTTGCTTTGTGGGGTGTGGGCAGCCCCTCCTTCCTGGCCAGGATCTTATCACCTGGGCCCGTCAGCTGGACTCACTATCTTCCTCCCCTCCTCACCCTTTATCTCGGCAGGAGAATCGCTGCCCCTGGCCACCTCCAATCAAGTCCTCATTAAGTTCAGTGCCAAAGGCCAAGTACCAGCCAGAGGCTTCCATTTTGTCTACCAAGGTATGCAGGACGTGGACACAGGAGGTGTGAAGGCCGTTTCAGTTCTTCTGTGACTGAAGGAACAGGGACTTTCAACCCCTAGTCTTGGCCTCATTCTTAGGGTGTTTGGGGACAATTACTGATTTGTGGGGCAGTTCCCTGAAATTCAGTTGAATTTCATACATTCATGTACCCAACAGACAATTCTTAGGCCAAACTCCATGTTGAATCAGGGGAGAGAGCAGAGATGGGAAGCTAATTGGGCCTCCCTGCCCCCCAGCTCCCCTACTCCCCAGTGTCTGGCATGGTCCTGGTGGCACTGGGACGACCAGCCCAGGCCTCTTACCTAGACCCTCTCCTGTGGAGCTTGGTTTTGTCTGCGAGGCCCAGGAAAGGCGTGGGGAAGACGTAGGCTTTGGAGTGAGCCGGCCGTGGACAAGCAAGTCTTGGAGCACGCTGGCCTTCACTTGCAGGCCCCAGCCTCTCTTCGTCCAGGAGAATGTCCACTCTTTTAGGGCCCAGGTTCTAAGAGAGGCCCTGGTCATTCCATTGCCCATGATGGGCTGCCCTGTTCAGGGCTGATCCTGCCACTGGGACACCCTCCCTGGGCGCTGGGTTAAAAGGTCCCATCTGCCACTGTAGGAAGGGGGGCAGGGAGATTGAGGTCGTGAGAGCAGGGCCCTGGGCAGGGTCTTGGAGCACATGGGGAGAAGAGGCCAAAGGCAGGGTGAAGGGAAGAGGAGGGGCCATTCTCCCTGTTAGGGGGCATGTGACCCTGATGGGCGAGGGGCTTCACTGGGAGGCGAAGAGCACAGCTGAGCCTCAAGTCTGGGCCGGGGGCTCACAATGCCTCCTGTGGTTTCCAGAAGCTCTGCTCCAATATTGTGTATCCAGCTCTATTTCAGTGAGATGGGCACCATCCCAGAAAGCCCCCTCCCCCTGCCGAAGGGAAAGCCCGGAGCCTCTCAGGGCCCCGCCCAGACTGTCTCAGTTCCAGCCCCTCAGTGCCCTTGTCCCCTGCAGCGGTGCCCCGGACCAGTGCCACCCAGTGCAGCTCCGTGCCGGAGCCCCGCTACGGCAGGAGGCTAGGCAGCGACTTCTCCGTGGGGGCCGTCATCCGCTTCGAATGCAACTCGGGCTATGCCCTGCAGGGGTCCCCAGAAATCGAGTGCCTCCCGGTTCCTGGGGCCTTGGCCCAGTGGAATGTGTCAGCACCAACATGTGTGGGTGAGTAGTGGACAACCAGGACTTGGGGAAGAGGGTGGCCAGCAAACAGTCTTTTCTCCCTGAGGGGAGCAGCAACACCGGCCAGCATAACCTAAGAGGATGCCAAACACTTGTCCTGTGGGTCAGTGTGGAGACAGCAGGAGGGATGCTGGAGGGGGACACGTGTGAGGGCAGGAGCAGCATCCTGGTCCCTGAGGAGAGTTGTATGGGGAGGAGGCAGGACGGGGGCCCATGGGAGCAGCCAGCAGGGGGAGGAGTCACAGCGAAGCGGGGGAGCCCTGGGAGGAGTCTGCTTGGGGAGGTTCCCCTTGGGGACCCACAGGGACAGCGGGGTGACGGGGGAGCCTCTGACCAGTGCCGCCTCTTTGGCAGTGCCCTGTGGAGGCAACCTCACGGAGCGCAGGGGCACAATCCTGTCCCCCGGCTTCCCGGAGCCCTATCTCAACAGCCTCAACTGCGTGTGGAAGATCGTGGTCCCCGAAGGTGCTGGCATCCAGGTAAGGGCGAGGAGACGCCTCAGTTCGGGGTGGTGGCTGGGAGGAGACATAGCAGCTGTCCCTGCCCAGCAGGCCAGGTGCAGTGGTGAGGCCCACAAACAGGAAAACACAGCAGCTCACGGCCCAGGAGCCTCAGGGGGCCTGAGAGGGACGCGTAAATCAGGGAGGACGAGGGGTGGGCAGTGGCTCGGCCATCAGGGAAGCCAGACGAAGGAAGTAGGCCTGAAGCTGGAGTGTGAAGACTGGGGAGGATTTGTAGGTGATGGTTTTCAAAGGGCCTGAAGGGTTCTTGAGGTTGTAGGGGAGAAAAGAGGGGGCTCTGCAGGTGGGGGGAAGGAGCAGACCGACAAGCATGGAAACAGCCTGAGGGAGCAGCAGAATCGGGGCCCTCTCTGGTGCCCAGTGGTAAGGGCGGAGTAGGGGAGACTCAGAGCTGCTGCGGTGGCAGGGAAAGACAGCCAGGGCCCGCAAGGCCAACAGAGAGGCAGCAAGCAGGATTGGAGGTGGAGAGGTCCGGCCGGGAGTGGGTTACCTGCTCACTGCTGCAGAGGTGTCTGGTGCAACCGGGACCACGAAGTAGGGAAACCCAAGGAGTGCCGGAGGGATGAGAAGGCCATTCAGGTGGAAGTCATCCTACTTCCTGGAATTTCCTTTCCCCATCGTCCGCCTTACAGAGCACACTTACTGTCTTGTAGTCACTTCACACCTCTCTCCCTGACTGCACCCGGAGCTCCTTGGGGACAGGGGCCGCCTCTCACTTTTATCAAAGTTCTCAGCACCGTGTCAGGTCCAGTCTCAGTGCTCAATAACTGAATGAACTGTGTGAAGGGAGGAGAGGGGAGTGAGGGGAGGAGGGAGGGACGTGGGCTGCCCAACCAACAGTTCAATCCCCTTGCCTTCCCAGATTCAAGTCATCAGTTTTGTCACGGAGCAGAACTGGGACTCGCTGGAAGTGTTTGACGGTGCAGACAACACTGTAACCATGCTGGGGAGTTTCTCAGGTGAGGTGGGGTATCCAGGGACCTCGACTCAGAGGGACAGTGGTGGACTTTTATTATTATTGTTGTTGTTGTTGAAATATAATTCACATGCCATAAAACTTACCATTTTACAGTGTACAATTTAGTGGGTTTTAGTAAGTTCATAAAGTTCTACAACCATCATCACTATCTAATCCCGAAACATTTTCATCACCCCAAAAAGAAACCAGGTACCATCTGTATACACTGCCCGTCTCTGTGGATTTGCTTGTTCCAGACATTTTATATAAATGGGTTCCTACAATATGTGGCCTTCTGGGTCTGGCTTCTGTCACTTAGCATAATGTTTGCAAAGGTCACCACGTGGCAGTGCACATTAGCGCTGCATCACGGAGAGACCACATTTCATTCGTCCATCTGGTTGTTTCCACTTGTTGGCTAATTATGAATAATGCTGCTATGAACGTTCACGTACAAGTTTCCATGGAAACGTGTTTTCAGTTCTCTTGGGTATGCACCCAGGAATGCCTGGATCATATTGTAATTTCATATTTAACTTTTTTGAGGGGCTGCACCATTTTCCATCCCAGTGATGGACTTCTAAGTGTGGTGTATGATTTTTGCCCAGAATCCAGGGCAATTATCTGGGTCTTTTAGACCCCAGGACTCCATGTTATCAAAATATAAGAGTCATGTGCCCCTAGATAAACTGTCTACACTGCCTGGATTGCCCAGAGGATTATCCATGTCAGAGTCACTTTGACGATGGCTGGAAGGGGACCAAACTCATAGGCCACGTGAGGAAGTTACCCTACTGCTGGTGTGGGACTCTCCCACTGCTGTTTTGCAGGAAGTTGTTTGGAGTCTCTCCTCCCTCAGCCATCGTTAATCCAGCACTCCGAGGGGTGCTGATTTGTCATTTAGGGGGTTTGATAACTGGGGACATCTGGAGACTGTGGGAGCAGAATGTCAGCAGGTAGCAATAGCAAGAGAAATGGGGAGGTGCCCGGGGGTGAGAGGAGGCCGAGCCTGAGTGGTCCCTGTGTCCTTGTCTAGGGACGACCGTGCCTGCCCTTCTGAACAGCACCTCCAACCAGCTCTACCTTCACTTCTACTCAGACATCAGCGTGTCTGCAGCTGGCTTCCACTTGGAGTACAAAAGTAAGAATCCAGTCTCAGCTGCACGCAGGGGTCAGGGTGGGAACTGACAGGGCCCAAGGTCCCACGCTGAGCAGGGCTTACCCTGGGGCTGTGTATTCTCCACCCCGCTTAAGCCTTACGCAGACCTCGATGAAGACACTAAAGCTCAGAGAAGGTCTGAAACCTCCTCCAGACGCACAGCCAGTAAGCGATGGAGCCAGGGTCTGTTACTCAAAAGCCTGTGTGCTTCCTTGGTGTCCACACAGGAATGGGAAGGGGGCCCGGTCACTGGCCGCAGCCCAGGCCCTCTTCTCCTCCAGTCCTAAAAAGTAACCTCTCCAACTGGTCGGTGATGCAGTTGTCTTTAAGTTCCTCTCCTCATTGGAAACTTCATTTCTCTTCCACCAGATTTCTCTTTTCACCCTCAAAACCTTACATCCTGGCTTCCAGCATCCCTAGGGAGTCACAACTAAAAACTCTTCAAGAAAAAGGGTTGCAGGGAGAGTAGGGGGTACAGACTCCTGGGCATAAGATAAACTCAAGGGTATATTATGTAACACAGGGAAGACAGCCACTATTTTGTAATAGCTGTAAATGGAGAGTAACCTTTTAAATTGTATTTAAATTTTTTTTTTAATTTTAAAGAAAAGAAAAAGGGTTGCAGATATGCCTTGTGGAGTAGCAAAGACAGAGGTTGCTGGGGTATCTGCTTTCATCGTGAGACTGCCTGCCCATCCCCCTCCCCACTGGGTGCAGGAAAGAATAAGTAGCTGCAGTGTTTGTTACACATTCATTCAGCAAATCCTACCTGAGTGTTCACAGCGTGCCAGGTGCGATGCTGGGTTTTGCTAGGATTGGGTGAGATCAAGATGGGTCAGTCCTCTCAGAGTCCCTGGGAGAGAGGCAGACCGAGAAGGGCATGACAGCGTGCCAGGTGTTCTCAGGGATGTGGCCAGGAGGTGCAGCGGTGGTTCCAAGGACAGAACAGTCACTTGTCCCCGGGGCTGGGTGAAGAAGAGAATGTCATGAAGACAGTGTGGCACGCGTGCCCTGTGCTAGATGCCCACAAAACTGAATAAGACACAGCACAGAAAGTCTGGGGGGAGATGGACATGGAAGCATGTAGTGCAACCTGACATGCTAGGGGAGTACGGAACAGGGGAGCCCAACCTGGCCAGGGGAGACTGTACGCCAAGGGATGCCTGAGTTAGGTCTGGAAAGAGAAGACATGTGGGAGGGGATGGCGGGCTGGACCATCTTTAACAGGGTGGGCCTGTGCAGAAGAAGCCCCACTTGGTGCTAGAGGCCTGATAAGGTCAGCATCACCCAGCTGGTCTCCAAAATGAATGAGTTTTGTCCAGGGAGCTGGATCCCAGGATGCTCATCACCAGAGAGAACTGAGAGTGCAGCTTGTCAGAAAGCCCTGGGGCAGCTCGAAGCAAAGACCTTGAAGGGTAGAGCATAGGACAGGGGCCTCCGAGACCTTCCTCCCGCGGACCTCTCAAGCCTCACTCACCTCCCGGGGTGAAGTGTTCTGGGCTCTTGAATAATTCACACTTTTCCTTTTACCCACCTTTTTCTGTTCTCTCCAGTTTTGCTTCCTTATCCAATATTTATATTTCCTTACCCAATATTTAAATTTGAACCTCCTAGAATCTTCTCTTTTCTTTCTTATTCCAAAGATAGACTTCCTTCCTAAATTTCTTTGTCATTCTACTGCCTCGTCCCCAGGAAAAATTCACCTCTTCATATTTTGTGTGTTGTTGTTGTCATTATTCTGCTGATGTTTATCCTGCGCTGTCCTCTCACAGTGGAAAGAGCTAGGGGAAAACCAGTCCCCACTAGTATTTGGAGGCTAAAATTCCTAGGAGCCAAGACCTTGCTGTTCTGTCTTTGTTTTGTAGATAATCTACAAAGAGGGTACAGAAGAGGAGAATTAACTGCTATTGTAGAGGCAAATGGTTTTGAAGGGTACTGAAAAGTCCCATCTACTGCTGACTCATATTTAATGTTTATTTAATTGAAATGGAAATGGAACAATATGCTCTCAAAAGTAATAAATTGCATATGATGTTTTAAACGGCTCCCTTTGTTGTCAGCATGGCTTAAATAAAATCAAGCTGTGCAATGTTAGAGAAATTAGAATGGATTTCTCTGCCTCCCTCCTCCTTTTTCTCTGTCCTCACCTTTCTCCTCGCTCCGTTTTTAAGTCCACCACATTCTTTTGCTCTTGCCCTCTCTCTTTTTCTCTCTGCCCCTCCTCCTTCTGGCCACCACTGCCATTCCAGTAAATTAGTCTTGGGTTACTAAGTTGTGATCACCCCCACTAAAGACTGACTTGCATTCTACTTGGAGTGCAGGGAGGAGAGGAGAAAAAAAGACAAGATAACATCCAAGATGAAGAACTTTTTTTTTTAACATTTTTTTATTGAGTTATAGTCATTTTACAATGTTGGTCAAATACCAGTGTAGAGCACAATTTTTCAGTTATACATGAACATACACATATTCATTATCACTTTTTTTCGCTGTGAGCTACCAGGAGATCTTGTATATATTTCCCTGTGTTGTACAAAATAATTTTGTTTATCTTTAAATTCAGCTCGATTATTGTTTTAACGCTGTCATTGGGGTCTTTTGTCCCAGATGCTAAGATTTGTGGACATAGGACAAAACAGCTTTCATTTCTAAGCATCACATTCACTTCTTGAAGGCACTTGTGGGACAGAAATTGCCTGGGAAGAGCATGAGGGAACTTTCTGGAGTAATAGCAGTGTTATGTAGTTTTAAGCCCAGTGGGCAGGTGGGCAGCCAGAGTTCCCAGATGATACCTCCTGCCTCAGGAGGCTTTGGTCTGATGAGCCTCTGTGCCATATAAATTCTGATTTCCTCCATGCACTGTGAGGTATAAGGTTTGGGAAGCAGTAAGCTAGAGGCTGAGAGGAGAGAAAGTAGAGAAGGCACAACTTGGAGGCAGCTTCTCCTCTCTGCCACCACCATCGTCCTCCGCCTACTAGTGCATCGACCTGATGGGCTTGTCCATTCTCCTGTCTGTCTGTCTCCTCTAGCGGTGGGCCTGAGCAGCTGTCCAGAACCTGCTGTGCCCAGTAACGGGGTGAAGACAGGCGAGCGCTACTTGGTGAACGATGTGGTCTCTTTCCAGTGTGAGCCAGGCTATGCCCTCCAGGTACCTCGCCATGACCCCTGGGGGAGGTATCCCCTGAGCGGTGATCAGCCAGCCTTCCACCAGCAGAGTTATAGTCATCAAAGAACAGAAAGAAGCCCCCCAGCCCCCAGCTCCCCAGGGACCATTATCCCCTCTTGGAGCTGTTCACACAAAAGACAAAGTGATGACTTTACATTTGGCACAAGCCGATCTTGAATGTGTTCCTGCAAAGTTTTGGTTAGATTAGACTCTGGGAAAATTTAATTTTCCTTTCAAGGCCATGAGGGAATCTAGTAATTAAAGGAATCTCACAAGGAACCTTTAATAATGAGAATTCTTTAGTGATGGTTGTTATTAAGCATCCTTCCCCAAGCCTCTCTCCCTCTGCCTCACTCCTTGTCCCACAGTGGATCCTTGTATCTTGTTCCTTAACCCAAGGCCCTAGAACAAGCCCCCCTGCTCTGGGTTGTACATGCATTTGTGCCCGTGGGGGCTGCTAGCCCACCCTGTTCCTGATTCCTCCAGGGCCACGCCCACATCTCCTGTATGCCCGGAACCGTGCGGCGCTGGAATTTCCCTCCTCCGCTCTGTATTGGTAAGACAGCCCTGACTTTTCTGATTCCTTCAAATCTGTTTCTACCAGGATTTGAGCTTGGTCACATATCACCAGGATCAAGTTCAAATCCAAAGGAAGTTTGGGATTCCAGTTCTGCTCGAAGACGGTAGTTTCAGACATGTTTTTGTAAGCTTAAACTCTCAAGATTTCATGACCTTTGGAAACCTTTATCCACCAAATGAAACGTGACAGGAGCCCTGCCCATTCGAAAATATGATGATGACTTTTCTGATTGCAGATCATCCGCCAAACCCCGAGTGGAACCTCTGGGCACGTTGGGCTTTCCCCTGTGACTTCCATGGCACAGGCAGAATCCACTGCAGAGGAAGGCTGGGGGTTCCCTGTGAAACGATTTAGCTTGGTTTGGTTTCTGTGCTAAGCAGTGATGAAGAGTTCACTGTATACAAGAAAAGACAGGGTCTCCACTCTTGGCAGCTTCTAGTCAGGTTGGGGCACGAGGAACGCCCAATTACTGAGTGCGTCCCACGTGCCAGGCATGGAGCTCCGTGTCTCCTCACTGCAGATCTTCAGGGCAGATATCATCCCCCTCATTTTTGCAAGTAGGAAAACTAAGGCTTTTAGGGTTAAAAAGAAAGTGGCAGAGTCGGGAATGGAAACCTAGGTTTCCCTGATGCTCTGCCAGCTGTCAAGGGCACATCAAGGCTAACCTTCGGGTAGGAAGCGAGGTGAGTTGAGGGAGTGTCACTTGAGCATAGTGGCATCTCTATTCTGTGATCTCCCCAGGGTGCAGGGCCTGGTGGCCCACAGAGCAGTCAGAAAGGCGACTGGTCAGCTCCAGGCCCTTCCCCCAGTTCTGTATTACAAAGGCCCTGCCCGGGGACCCACTCAGGAGCAGCAGCTGCCATGGGTGGGGGTTTACTGTGCCTGCCGGCCCCTGTCCCAAGTGAAGAGAAGTCCTTTCTGTTGTAATCTCATAACAACCCTGAGACACAGGTGCAGGGTGCGGGAAACGGAGGTTGGTGCAAGGGGTGTTTAGAACTCACCCAGAGTCACACAGGAAGTGAGAGCGCTGGGATTGTGAGCCCGAGGGTCAAGGCCAGAGCCCCCGCTTTGAACCTGGCCCTGCTCCCTTCAGGTCTGTGTGCTCAAGTCGCCCACTCCAGATAACCGCCCCACTCCACCCTTCTCTGGCCTTCCATGACTGGCCACCCCTTTCTACTCACACAACCTGTCCCTAATAAGATGTAAAAGGAAGAGATCGATGGCAACTGGCCAGGCTGCAGTCCTGCCCCAGCCCTGCATCCTCACACAGCTCGGGCTGAGGTCACCTCAACTGGAGTTTCCGATGCCCCGGCCCCTGCTGGCTGGCTCTCCAGGGAATAATCACAGGCACTTTGGCTGAGTGTGTGTGTCAGAGTTCTGAGGGTGGGATGGTGCTGGGGTTTCTCTGCTGACCACCCAACCCTAACCCCGTGGAAGGTGTATTTGTAAGGAGCCTGGCCTGGTGCCTGCACAGAGCGAGGACTCAATGCCTGCCAGCCCCCTTCCTTCATCCTATTTTTCAGTCCCAGAATAGTCGATAGACAGTGAGGAGAGGGAGATTTGGGGGATGCTGTAGGAGAAGGTCACACTTCTCTCTGAGCAGACCACTTTTGCTGCACAGCCTCACTAAGGAAACTGACTTTGAAGGGCACTCTCAAGGTCAAGAGCCTGTACCTTGGGTTTGTGGACGATTTGGGCAGTCCTAGGATGTGCTTCCCTTCCTGGATTTACATACTCAGTTTTGCCTCCAGGGGTAGTTTTTTAGAGAGATGAATTATAGGTTCCTTTGGATTCTCAAACGGAAACTGACTTAGAAAAGTCCAAACGCTGCATGGCCCTGTACTCGCCTCGATGCCGTCCTAACCCTCTGTCTGGTCTCACGGTCACAGCGCAGTGTGGCGGAGCAGTGGAAGACATGGAGGGGGTGATCCTGAGCCCCGGCTTCCCGGGCAACTACCCCAGCAACATGGACTGCTCCTGGAAAATAGTGCTGCCCGTGGGCTTTGGTAAGTCTGCACGCCCAGGCCTCCAGGCTTAAACCAGCTGTCTGCTGCGGTCACTCAGCGTAACCTTGGCCAAGTCAGTTGAGCTCTCTGCCTCTCTACAAGCTCATCTGTTGACCTGTTGTGCAATTTTGAGGATCAATTAAGAATGGTAGAGATGAACAAGTTTCTACTGTAGAGCACAGGGAATATATTCAATATCTCATAGTAACCTATAATGAAAAAGAATATGAAAAGAAATATATGCATGTATATATGTATATATATGTATAGACACAACTGAAATATTATGCTGTACCCCAGAAATCGACACATTGTAAACTGACTATACTTCAAGAATAAAAAAAAGAATAGTAGAGATGCTTAGGGAACATAAAATAGGGAAAAGACCTTAGAGATTGCCATTACTGTTTTTATTATTTGGGGAATGAGCTAAAATCCAGGAATGTGGAATGAGAAATCACCAGGGATGGTTACAAAAGAAAAAAAAACATATATTTTACTGAGACTAGACCTCAACCTGTGCTTTTAACTCCAGTATCCAATTTCTTATCCTAATTAAATTGAGCCAAGGTCAATGTGAAATTGAGTTTTCATTCTTTATAGTCACATTTTAGCTGGCCTTAGAGACTGGGAGATGTTGTGTGTGTGTGTGGAGATGGAGTATGCCCGGCTTGGGGGTTGGTGGGGTGTGGAGGGCATTGATCTAGGTACAAAATTTAATGACTGGTCATTCTTGTGCACTGGGAATGTCATTTAACCCCAGATATCTCTGTTGAAGGGATAAAGGATTTGTGTTGACATGGTATTTACAGGCTGTACACAGAGCTCACCTTGCCTGAGTCAATTGCTCTGCTCCTAAGAACCACGTGTCCCAAGGGGATCACTCCTGCACAGGCCTGTGCTTTCTCATTCTGTGACCTCAGGAATGAAGACTCTTTTGTCCTTTATTATTCGGCCTAGGCGGGCGCCTGGCTAGCTCAGTCGGTAGAGCATGACACTCTTATTATTCAGCCTAGAGTGGGTCTTCTGATGGAGAAGAGGCTTTCAAGAGAAAGCAATCTAATGAGACTTCTCTAAATCTTACCTGAGGGGAGGGGCAAGGTTGTGACCCCCCAAAAGGTGGAGTCTTATATGAAGTAGCATCTTCTGAAGGAAGCTGGGGATGGGTGATTGGGGTGTAAAATGATGATGGCTTTGGCAGTTTGGGAAACTCCAGATTTTGAGACATTGAGAAAAAAGGAGCTGGGAGACTCTATAGCTCTGCATCCAGGTTTGAGCCAGAAGAACCTCAGATGAGAAAAGGTTGGGGGGAGGGCAACCTCGAAAGGGAAACAGCAGTTTAAGTGGGAGGTGCATCACTGTTCTCTGTAAGTCCTGATGTTCAGCCCCCAGAGCTGTCTATCTGTAAGTCCTCCGGGGAAATCAGCCTCCTGTGGGGGCCAGTCACACAAGTCCAGGATCCCCTTGCTTTGAAGTTAGTGTTGGACTCCAAACAATCCCTGATGGCACCTGGTTTCAATGTTTTAAAGCTACTGCAGTTACAAACTTCTGCCACTAGATGGCGGCAGTCAAGCAGCTCAATTCAGAAATTCGGCTATCCTTAAGAGTTTTTTTTTTTAATTGAAGTACCATCAGTTACAATGTGTCAGTTACAATGTGTCAATTTCCGGTGCACAGCACAATATCCCAGTCATGCATATGCATACATATATTCGTTTTCATATTTAAAGAGTCCTTTTGATGGGCTTGCCACCCTGGGGGTTGGGAGGATGCCTGGGCGGTGGCCTGGAAAGCACAGGTTCCTAGAGGTAACAAAGGTGCTCAGTGCAAAATTATCTGTAATTTGGAAGCAATCTACATGTTAATTAATAGGAGAATGAATAGTGTGGTTGGATAATTTATTAAATGGAATTAATTAATATGTAATTAAAAATCAATGAACTGTATCTTTTTACAACAACAAGGGTAGACCTTGAAAACCACAATGTTGAATAAAAAAGAAGTTTACAGAACCGTACATGCAATATATTAACATTTATGCAAGTATTTAAAACAAACCAGATATAGACTTAAGAATCCAGAACCATGAGCTGGAAGGCTGTCTTCCAAATTCATGAGACTGGCTTCCACTGTGGACAGAGGAAGGGGAATGGGAATCTTCAACAGTAGATGTCAAAGTAGGTGTTATTTTATTCACCTAATCAGATGCCAAAAAATTCACACAGGTGTGCTCATCCTAAGCAAATAACAAAGTACAGGTGAGCAAATGATAAAAATTCAGATCCGTCTGAGTCCCACCATGTAGAAATCATCAGTAACAGCTTAGTCCTCAGTCTTCATGAAGACAGGGACCCTGCAGGTCTTGTCCCTCTCTGTGCAGTGCCTGGCACAGCCCTGATGCCTGGCAAATGCTCAATAAATATTGGTAGTGAATCGATGAACAGTCTCCTAATGTTTTAATACAAAAATTAGAATTGTGTGCTACACACTACTTTGCAGTCAGATTTTTACAATTAACATTGGAAACATTTACCTATGCTCAGAAATGTATTTCTTCACTATCAATTTTAGTAGCAGCCTAATTTTGAGAAATCTTATCAATAGTCCTACCTTTATTCCGCAAAGAATATATTCATCTGTGAGTTAAGATTTTGATGAGATCCATTTCACCTTTTGGGTTGTTGGGAGGTCCTGATTCATCCAGTAAGATCGCAGAGTATGAACTTCACTCGGCCTCTTAACAGAACAGTTGGGACAATATATTCTTCTAATTTCTGAATTATCATAAGCATTCTAGAAAATACCAGTATTGAAGTTAATGTCTTTGATTGGGTGTAGTTATTTTTAAGTAGTGGTATTTTAAAGTAAAAGTTTCTTTTAGCAAAGCTATATTTATACTGATGCTAGACATATGAATCCCAAATTAAATCAGGTGTTAACCCTAAACTTCTTTTTCCACAAAATAAAATAGACTCGGGACGGGGCTTTGAAATGACTGGTGCCCTTCGTTGTGAATGAATAGTATACTTTTAAGTTCAGTCCTGCCTGAAGACAAGAGACTGGACTGGACCGACATCTCCCCAAGTGTGTTCCAGGAACCCTACCGGGTGGGAAGTTGGTAGTCGGGGCACATGGGCTCAGGCAGGCCCTGCTTCCAGGAGGCGGCACATCAGAAGCAGGACTGTGTTGCTTTGGGCACTGTCTGCCTCTGTCTTGCTCCCAGGAGCTCATATCCAGTTCCTGAACTTCTCCACCGAGCCCAACCATGACTTCATAGAAATCCGAAACGGCCCCCATGAGACCAGCCGCATGATGGGCAGATTCAGTGGGAGTGAGCTCCCCGGCTCCCTGCTCTCCACGTCCCACGAGACCACCGTGTATTTCCACAGTGACCACTCCCAGAACCGGCCTGGATTCAAGCTGGAGTACCAGGGTAAGGACAGGGAGGGCCCCATCCATCCCCGCCTCTTACCTGCATCGTCCCAGGAGAAGAGAGAACACAGGAAGGGTGGGGGGTGGGCCTGTCCACAGAGGCTTCCTTTCAGTCGCCTCACAGAGGATATCTAACCCCTCTGACAAGCTTTTCCAGGGTGACAGCCCCAAAGGGCCCTCTCAGCCTCCACCCCGTCCAGGCCCGACAGCCAACTGCTTCCCCTGAGCAAGTGACCCAACATCCCCCTCAGGCATCCCCGAGTGTCCAACCAGCCTCTTATCCTGGGCCAGAGAGGCTGACTTACCTCTCTGGGTCCTCCCCTGCACATCAGTTACTCTTGGCAAAGATCCTCCTGTGACTTGATGGAGGATTCCAGGAACCATTCTGGTAACAGTCCCAGGTGGGCCTACTGAGCCTTCACAACGAGATGGGTGCGGTTACTCCCACCAGGGTTTTCCCTGTGTGAGGTCCGACCGAGCTCACTGGCAGCTAGAGCTCACTGGCAGCTAAGGTCTTCCGCCCTGAGCTGAAGTCCCGTGACAGGCCCCGCCCCTCGCGGAACCAGCCCCACCCACCGCGGCTCGGGCTCCGCTGTTCAGGGCCCTCACCTGCGGCTGTGCCGCAGGGCCCCACCTGTGCCGCTATATGGGTCGGGGGGCACCCTGGGTAGGCCCAGCTTCCCCCAGATGCTTTCCTAGTGTGACTGATGGAGCCATGTGTTCTAACTCCTTTGCCCAGACTCTTCCCCTGAATTTTTTTCAGATGTTTAGACTATTTTCCAAGACTAGTACATGCTTGTCAAAGAAATAAAACATTACAGAAGTTTTTCTAAGTGCATCATAGAAAGTCAGACTTCAGCCATGATCCCATCTCCAGCCCCACCATATGCAGAGGTAGCAACTTTTAACAGTTTGATTTTCCCTTTTTTCTTCTGTACATATACTGAGGTGACTATATTATTATATTTTTAACCAAAATTGGATCACACTGTGGATACTGTTTTACAATTTGCTTTTTTTAAGTTAATTTTTAATTATGCAAACAATTCACAAACACATTCACCTTGCTTTAAAAGAAAGGGAGCGGGGAGAAGGAAGGGAGGAAGGAAGGAATTAAAACATTACAGGTAAGGCCGAGCTTTCTTTGTCTACAGCCTCCAAACCCAGAATTATTCCCCAGAAATGACCGCTGTTGTTTTGATGTGATCTTTTCCCATCTGTTGCCATACATATGTTACATGGACCTGTGAAGAATATGTAATATGTCATGGTTTTGGGGGTTGTGTTTTCTATGGCAATATAGAAGGTTCTATATACATTCCATTCTGACGTTTGGCTTTTTTATCCCTTATCAAACATGAATACCAGCCAAGGATTTGGGCTTGGCATTTAGGGAAAGCCTTAAAGGGTGCCCATGAGATGGGAGCGGTTAGACCAGTTACACAGGTGCTGCCCCCTCGGGGAACCTCTGAGTGTGGTCGGGCTTGTCACCACCTGGGAAGCCTCAGGAGGAGGAGCTGGCCTCTCTCACCAGTGGAGACACTGTGCTTCTTCCCCAGAAAGTGCCACTTCATTGGTGGTAACGAAGCTGCCCACCTCGCAGGGAGGCCAGCCTTAACTAGCCTGTGCCTGTGACGTGTGTGCAGCCTGGGCGAGCGGTGTGCAGCCTGTGCCGTGGGTCAGGACACATCCCCCGGCATGGTCTGCCCCGGTAGAGACTCAGTCCCCAGCCCTGGGTCAGCATGCCCTCTGGGACAGACGCACGCCTCTCTCGGGCTGAGTTTGCTAGAGGTTCTCTAACACAATGCCACACACTGGGTGGCCTCAACAACTGATGGTTACTGTCTCACAGTCTTGGAGCCTGGAATCCCGAGATCGAGGTGTGGGCAGGGTCAGTTCCTTCTGAGCACTGTGAGGGGGATCTATTCCTCGCCTCTGTCCTGGCTTCTGGTGGTTTCCTGGCCACCGGCACTCCTTGGCTTCTGGAATTAACACCCCTGTCTCCGGCTTCATCTTCATATGCTGTTCTCCCTGTATGTCTGTCTGTCTCCAAATTTCCCCTTTTTTATAAGGACACCAGTCATTGGGATTAGGGCCCACCCTAAAGACCTCACTTTAATTTAGGTAAAGGTAGGTGAAGACCCTATCTCCAGATAAGGTTTCATTCCAAGGTACGGGGAGCAGGGCAGGGTGGGTTAGGACTTCAACATATGAGTTTGGGGAGGAGGCGATTCAACTCTGACAAGCCCCGAGCTCCTCCTCCTGTAAATGCAAGTTCTGATGACGCTTGTCCCCATTGTGACGGGACAGCTGCCCTAGGGCCTGCCCACATTCTGCGCGTCACCCCTGTGACCGGCACAGACCTGCCCACTGGGCTCGCGTGATAGGACCAGACACTCGCTGCATCCCCTGTGCCTTAAGCCCACTTCGTCCCTGTCGAAGCTGCCCCCTGAGTCCCTTGGGCTCCATCTGCTCCCTCCCTGTAGAGGAGCCCTGACTCCTCCCATGGGGCCCGGGTCTCGGGCTCAGCCCTTCCCACGGGCACCAGGCCTTCCCCTTTGAGGAGCTTCACCTGGGTTCCTCTGCACCCAGGACCCTGCACCGAGGCTTCCAGACCACAGGCCCACACTCTGGGTTAGGGGTACCTGCACTGAGGTCTCACATGTCCAGAGGCCCAGTCCTCTGAGGACTTCCACGGCATGTGGAGGGTGGAAGCTGGGAGGAGGGGTTCTAAGGATGCTTGCAGAGCCCCAGTGCCTTCACCAGGGGCTGGCCCGACTGTGGAGAGGCCCAGCGATGCCCACTGGGTTCCCACCCTGTGATGGGCTCCGCTCCTCTCTCTCACTCTCACCCCCTGGAGACTTCCCGGGTTCACAGGCCCAACTGCTTCCTCAGCACCATCCTGAACGATGTCCGTGGGGCCACTCTTGGCATCGGGGGAGCTGCTTCCCCTCAGGACCGGACCTCGGCTTCCATTAAGCCTTCTCATCTGTGGTGACCCCCCCCCCCGCCTCTCGGACTGGGTCATCTCCAGAGCCTGAGGCCCAGGGACCCCCACGGAGGCCTCCCAACCTGTGACAGGTCCAAGTCATCCCCCCACCCAGTCGACCCACGTTCCTTCACCCCCTGGAGTTTTACCTTGTAGACAGGCTCTGACCACTCACCCCAAGTTTCTCCTTTATGCAAAGACCTGCTTCATGAAAGAGTCACCTGCCACCACGGAGGCTGTTTCTATCCAGTACGCCTAGCTCTTTGTGGTCCCTCAGCTTTCTTTGGAAGAACTCTAACTCCTTACTTTTCTCAAAATTCCTCCCGTCAGACACTCTGAACCTCCTGGGCTGGGGTTCTCCCTTACCCTTCTTCAGCTAAATATTCCCATAAAGATTGTAAAACAGCATAAACCACTCCTCCCCAGGTCTCTAGTCTGACAGGCTTAACTTACTCCATTAAAATTTCTCAGCATATCACATTTGTAAGAACTTAGCAAAAGGAAAAGGCAGATAATTGTTCCAAAATGTCAGGCATCATCATTATTAATACTTTTTAAATGGCCCTTCATTTGAAATTGTATCTGCCCCCACTGTAGCATCTCCCTTTGGGACAAACCCAGACAAAGTTAATGATTCCATTTCTTAGGGTTCATGTCTGCCCTATAGGCCCAAACTCTCCCTTTGAATCTTCCTCTGGTTCTGAGATTTTTCTCAATATGAAAGCAGTCCTGGTACCCTCATTCCAATGTCTCTCTTTTTGAAAAGCCCAGCTCTTTCCACTGGAGGCAATCCGCAGTCCTATGAGAGAGACCCAGCCACGATCCTCAAGGCTGGATAAGGCGCCTCTGCCTCGGTGGGTCCACTGAGGCTTCTCCTTAAAGGCCCGGCTCATGCATTCAGCCACCTCCCTGGGCAACAGTCTCTCTGCTTCCACTAAGACTTTCATTTGCCATATTGCCCAAACCCTCTGGTGCGGCCTGAGAGAGCCACTCTTCCCTGGCTGACCCGCCCGCCCGCTCCCTCTGCAGCTGCCCGATTTTTCAACACACCGAATTACCTTGATGATTTCCTGGTGAAACGTGCCCAGGTCTTCCCACCGGGACCTCCCTACATGATGCTGAAAGGAAATACATACCACAGCCGCCATGACAGAGGGGCTGCTGGGGACATGTCCGCTTTGTGATCACTGTCATTTATGTTGTAAATGCGTGTGCTGAATGTCATTCACTTCCATAGTGCATTCATTTGGCCTCAGTGACTCCCACTGAGAATTCCCACTGTGGGAGCACCCCCTCTGCTTCCACTGCTAATATCCCATAGGATGGGCCTAATTCCTGCCCTGAAGGCCACTCTTTGTCCCTCTTTGTCCTGTGGATCCAATTAATTGAAGGCCCTGCTCCATGGCATGTGCTCAGGCAAATCCCTCAGAGGCCTCTCCCTGTCGGACAGGCCGCAGCTCCTTCCACTGAAGCATCTCTGTCTGAGGCAGGTGCGCCTGTCCCCCTTGAAGCAACGTTCCTGCTCTTTGGAGGGACTTCCAAGTACAACAGTCACACGTTCCTTCCCACCCAGCTCTTCCCTCTCCTTGCCACAGGCAGGTGTGGCTTTTCCTCCCACCGAGTTTCTCCCTTCCTGATAGGGTTCTAATTTCTCAGAGTCAGAAAGACCCCCCCTCAAGACCTCACCCAACTGCTTCCTGTGTTTGTGACCTTGATGGTTGTGGTCAGGATTGGAGGAGAAAGCACATGAAGGAGCCGAGGTCCATGCTGAGCCTCAGCGAGGTGCTCAGAGGATAATGGTTCAGTCTAACCTGCTCTTCCCTGAGCCGCCTTCTCCCCCAAAAACAATAATAATAGATAACACTGATTGTGTTCTTGCCATGTGCAAAGAGCTGTGTCTATAATATCCTACTTAATTCTCACAATAACCATTTTCTAAATAAGAAAGCAAAGGCGCAGAGAACTTGAGTAACTTGCCCAAAGCCAATAGCTAGAAAAGGACAAAGGCCCGTCTGAGTCTGAGTCGTGGTTCTCCACCACTGTACTCTGATCGGGGACAAAATGCCCAGAGAGAGTAATCTTTCCTCCTGATCTTTTCCAGCCTATGAACTTCAAGAGTGCCCAGACCCAGAGCCCTTCGCCAATGGCATTGTGAGGGGAGCTGGCTACAATGTTGGGCAGTCAGTTACCTTCGAGTGCCTCCCGGGGTATCAACTCATTGGCCACCCTGTCCTTACATGTCAACATGGCACCAACCGGAACTGGGACCACCCCCTGCCCAGGTGTGAAGGTATGTCCCTCCCTCATCCCTGGTGACTCTTTTTAGGGACACTGATCCAGAGCAGTTCCACACTCCACCTGCCTGCTCCATGGATCACCCCAGCTGGGAGATCCCAACAAACCTCATCCATCCTGTTTTCATACAGATGGGACTGAGTCTGTCCAGGGAGAAGGTCCCAGGGACAGGGCTCTGGGCCAACGCTAAGGAGGACCTGGAGGAGATGTGTGGCCCAGCCAAAGGAATACACACTCAGCCCTTGGGAACAGCCAACCCCATGGGCTAGGTGTCCCCAGTCAGAGGGGAAGATTCTGCAGGAGAGTGTAGGAGCCCACTGGTGTGCGTAGGGGTAAAGTTAATCACCAGTATCTCAAAGGGAGAAGAGAATAAAGTCTCTTTCTAGGAAATTCTTGTCCCTCTCGTCACACACCCCAGCTTTTTCAACTTCTCCTACATGAGGCTAGAGAGATCTGAGCTGATAATATCAGGGAGCTAGAGGTGGCACTTTCTGCGTCTTCAGTAACCAGAACCAGGATGGAGGAAGACCAAGAGGTTGTGCTGCCCCGACCCCTGTCTGCACACCTCAGTTTCATTTTCCTTCCTTTTCTACCCTTGGAGCCCAGTGTTTTCCTGGAGGAGAAGCTGGGATTTGTCTTGAAAGGGGAAGGTTTGGCAGGATGACAGTAAAGTCTAGGAGAAACTGCCCTGGCTCTGGAGTCAGATTGCCCTGGGCTTCATCCCTGAACCACCTTCTCTCTGACCTTCAGTTTCTTCCTTAGTGCGATGGGGCTTCTCACCTCTACTTTGTAAAAGCTGAGAGGGTTCCAAGATGGTTCACGTAAAAAGCACCCTGCACGGTAGCTGGCTCACAGATTATGAGCTCAAAGTATTAACTCTCCCTAGAAAAAGAGACCTTATTGCAGAACTGAGCTGTTCTGGTGTTGGAATGTAAGACCATCATTTCTCAAACTCCCCAATTAGTTTTCAGAGTTTCAAAACTATTCCTATGCGTAACCGGTGCATCATCCTGGAATTGCTGGTTGGTCACGTGCTTGGTGACAGCCCTCACTGTGGACTTTTTCCTTTTGTTCCCTGTTTGCTCCTTTCTATGGTATCACAGGGGAGAGGAGAGAGCAGTGCTTTCTTCATCAGACATCTTGAGCCGGAAGCCCTTTTCCCTCCTGAGAAAGTTCTTCCCTCAGCTTCTTGGACGCCATATTCTCTTGCTTTTCCAATTACCTTTCTGCCAACTTTTTGGTCATCTTTTTCTTTGTCCCGTAAGTGTTGTTCTTTGAAGTTTTTCCCCTAGATTCTCTTCCCTTCTTTCATATATCCAGATGCCATCTGTACCTGCAACCTTTTTCTGTTTCCTAAGATCTGCACCTATGTATCCAATTCCTTACTAAATACCTTCAATAATCCAGAGTCATCTAAATCCCAACATATTCAAAATTGAAGTCGTCGTCTTTCTGCCATTACATTGAAATCCTCGTCTAGTGAAGGGCACCTCTAGTCACCTGCTTATTCAGCCCTCAATTTGAGCATCTTCCTTCTCACTTATCCGACATTTTCACCGAGTCTTGCTAATTCTATACCCTAATTACGCTTCACATGCATCCACTTCTCTCTATCCACTGCCTCCGCCTTAACCTAGGCTGTCACTGGGATGAGGCTCCTCACTGGGCTCCCAACCTTCAGTCTTGTGTTCCTCAGTCCATTGTCACAATGAAGTGAGAGTGAGCCTTCAAAGCCATCCATATACTCCAGACACTCCCCTGCTCAGAAGCCAGCAAGGCGCCCCCGTCTCCCTTGGGGGAATCCCCGCCTCCTGTGCGTTTCGCAGCACAGCCTGTGCCCCAGGCCTGTCCCCGCATCCCTGCTGCTGTTCTCCACTCACAGACGTATGCTCCAGCTAAGCTGAAATACTTTCCGTTTTCCCCACGTCCCGTACTCTCTTGCCTCTGGTTCTGAGCACATGCTCTTCTGTCCTCGTAAAACGTGGCTTTTCTCTCCTGCCTTGCCTGTTTAGCCCTTATCCTCCCTCAGGTCTGAGTCTAAATGTGAATCCTGCCAGGATTCCCGCCCTCCCCGCAAAGGCCAGAGGAGGGGCTCCCCGACACGTTCCCGCGGCATTCCATGGTGATGGCGTGCTCCAGCCCGTGCTGTAGATGCCGGTACGCGTGGCCGTGTCCCGGCGGATGGTGAGCGCCACGGAACAGAGCCCTGTGCCGTGGCATCCTTGCTGTCCTTTGCCTCCCTCAGCCGTGCCTGGCACTGAGTGGATGTTCGGTACACGGAAGAAGGATGGCGTGTCCATGCGCGTCGCTTTCAGGATACGTTTGCGTTCACAGAAAGCCGGCCTCCCCTTGGAGGCGTTTGGATTCCTGCGTCTCAGTCTGGTCTGCCCCGCCCACGGCTGTGGATGACCCAGGCCGGCCAGTACGCTCATTGTTCTGCACCAGGGTTTCTTGCTCAGAATCTCTTTCTGTTCTTCTCCCTGGTGACTAAATGTGAATGCCATGCAAGTGTCCAGGACTCTTCCATGCCCCTACCTGAAGCCTAGATCAGAGTGAGTCTAAGAGTGAGGAGACCAGAAGACAGGGAGAGAGGATCGTATCTCTGCAGCAAATGCCTTCTCCGTGAGCTGGTACCAGCGGAACACTACATGTGTCAGTTCAGCTGACTGCCACTGCAATCCGAGGGGGGATTCTTGTCTGTTTTATAGGTGAAAAAAGAGAGACTGCACAACTTGTCTCAGGTCATCTAGTTAGTAAATGGTTTAGTCATGATTTGAACCCAACCTTAGCTTCACCACAAGAATCCTCAACTCTTAAGACCAAAAAGACTGGGCCAAGAATTTTAGAATAAAAAGGGAAAGAGAGAGATCATATCATAACTTCTTACCTCTTCTCAGCAAAAGTGCTGGAGCCCTGACTCCAACATTCCTAGGAAAGGAGAGGGGGTAGCCTTGGTGTGCCCTTCCTTCTGGGCAGGTCTTCCCATGAGAGATAGAGGGGATTCAGGGGTTGAGGCAGGCCCACGGAAGGCCCTGCACTGAAGATCGGGGGCCACGCGGGCTGTGATGTGTTGGGAATGGTGAGGAAAGCCACACCCAGCTATCCTCAGCGCCGCCTCCTCCTGGAGCAGGATGATTGGTGCTGGGAGCCGGGACCACATTAGGAAGTCATCTGAAGTCTCAGGTGGGAGGTGATCTCCAGCACTCATCTGTGTTTGTGTCCTCTCCCCGGCAGTCCCCTGTGGCGGGAACATCACCTCCTTCAATGGCACAGTGTACTCCCCAGGCTTCCCCAGTCCGTACTCCAGCTCCCAGGACTGTGGCTGGCTGATCACCGTTCCCATCGGTCATGGCATCCGCCTCAACCTCAGCCTGCTGCAGACAGAGCCCTCCGGAGACTTCATCACCGTCCGGTAGGGCCAGCCGCCATGTCAACAGCCGATGAGGAAGGGCATTAGCCAGGCTCTCAACTGGATTGCCCATCTATTTGTCCAGAAAACCAAGAGCTGAATGGTTTTAAATGGCTGTCAGCCTCCTGGGTCTCAAATAAACACAGTGGAATGAGGGCTTAGCTTCAATTAGTCCTTTCTGACTCCTTGAAGGGAAAGGAATGGCAGGGCAGTGGCTCCCAATCTGGAGTCCTGTAGGGGTCAGTCAAAGAGTCAAAGTACCAGTGGATGTGAGAATAGGAGTGAGCGTAAATGAGTAGACTTTTCTCAGTATTTCCAGAGTCCAAACCAAGATTCTTCACTTACCTAAGATAACCTACCCAGACCAATGAATGAGCTTTGGGGTGGGGTTTTGCGATGTCCCACTGGCCATCCCATGCTGAGCCAGCGCTGCCAGCAGGACTGTCTGCCGTGATGGAAATGTCTTATCTCCATGCTGTCCAAGATGGTAGCCACTCTGTCCAGGTGGCTGTTGAGCACTTGAATGTGACAAAAGTGACTGAGGAGCTGATTTTTAAACTTTATTAAGTTTTAAATCATTTAAGTGTAAATAGCTGCCATGTGGCCTAGTGGTTACCAAACTGGACAGCCCAGCTCTGAGTTATATAGTTAAAGTATCTTGAGTTAACTTTAAAATGGGAATATGAATTATTAGTTGATAAGTGCGGTTTCCTAGACAGTTTTTTCTAAGCCACTAAATCTTTGGACAAATCTATACTTTAAAAATTCTTTTGTTTGGAGGTTACTGCCATTCTGGGAATCTGCAGGAGACAGTGGGATTCTCTTCTCAGAATCTCCAGGGTTGGATAACTGTAACCAGACTGCCCTGGATTAATTTCCCACTTAGTTTTCAGATGAAGGCTAAGCATAAATGGGAGGGACTAGATAAGATTGCAGGGATGAAATCCATTTCCCTGGGAAGGCAACCCAGGTATGTCTCTCTGCTTGGGGGACAAGGAAATTGGGCTGGCGTGGACAGCAGCATGAGCCACCCACACTTCCCTGCATCCTAGCCCCATCCTAGTGCTGCAGTAAGACCCACAGCCCTGCCCCATGGCTCTTGCTTCTTGGGTGAGAGTATTGCCCCAAGAGCCTGTTAGGGAGGCTGGACTTGGGGAGAATCCAGTGAAAACGAGCAATCAATGTTGGCTTCGCTGATTCTATCAACTTTGTTGGCCAACCGAGTTGGGAGATTGGACAGAGGAGTTCAGAGCATGGGGGAAAGACAGTGTTGGGTGCAAGAGGAGCCACAGTCAGCCACTCACTCAAGGCCACTGATGCGCCCAGTGGAACAGGCAGCCATGGTGACTGGTGACATGTGGGACCTCCTTTCCTCTTGCAGGGATGGGCCACAGCAGACAGCTCCACAGCTCGGAGCCTTCAGCCGGAGCTCGGCCAAGAAAACCATGCACAGCTCATCCAACCAGGTCCTGCTCAAGTTCCACCGCGATGCAGCCACAGGCGGGATCTTCGCTGTTGCCTTCTCAGGTCAGTGTGGAAGCCTGTCGGGGGGGGAAGGGCCAGGCTCACAAGTCCAGCCTGCGCTTGACTCCTGGCCCCACCGCTTGCCAGTCACGTGGCTTGGGATGAGTCACGTAGCTTTTCCACCGCAGGGTCCTCAGAGTTCTGAGAATTAAATGTGTAGCATGTGTGAGATCTCCCAGCACAGGGCTCCATAAAGGTGAGTTTTCCTTCCCCTCCACACAATGGGGCAGAGAGGTACATGACACTGATCCTTGGTGCCAAGCTCAACTTTAGAGGCAGCAGGGTGCGGCTTCTCATCCATCCTTCACATCCGCTCAGTGGCTGGGTTATCTGTTCACCTGTGCGCCACCTCATCCCTTAGCACATTCCAGGGGGTTGTCCCACTCCAAAAAAATCCAGGGTCTCTGTCAACCCCGCAGGGAGTGCTGTGCACAACGAAGTCATGGAGAATTCAGGTTGAGGAGAATGAACCATTCAGGGTGTTCGTCCTTATCAACAGCCTACGTTCTTCTAAGAGCCCAAAGTTATTATGGGCCTGGATATTTACTCATTTGTGTTACAATGGACACAGCATAGAAAAGCTTATAGAAAGTTCTCAGTGAGCTTGCGCCTGGCTGTGGAACACAGTTTATAGTCGGTAGCACACGACGCCTATTTGAACTAGAAGTCAGGAAAACACGACTTTATTCCTCGATCCACCTCAGGCCAAGTGTCTGCCCTTGTCTCTCCCCAGTGTGAGGCCTCAGCTTCTTCACTGGCGGAACGAGGGGCTTGGAGACTGTGAGCTCTAAGACTTCGGTGAGGTAGTAAGGCAGATATTATTACCCCACTTTACAAACCAGGGAATGAGGGTGAGGAAGGCTGGAGGACTTGCCAGACCCACGCGGACAGAAACGGAACGAGAACCCCGTCCTCCAAGGCCTGCGCTGTCTGCCCTGGTGGGGCTGCACGGTGTTTCTGCACCACATGTGCATTTGGAGAGACTCAAATACACTCAGCCCCGAGTCCTTGAACAGGCAGTGATACTGAGACAGAAGGAGACAGAGACAAACAA
Source organism: Vicugna pacos (assembly GCF_048564905.1). Classification (NCBI taxonomy): domain Eukaryota; kingdom Metazoa; phylum Chordata; class Mammalia; order Artiodactyla; family Camelidae; genus Vicugna; species Vicugna pacos. The sequence continues at coordinate 43,994,682 of NC_132999.1, forward strand.
CACTGTTAAGCACGTAGGCAGCTCCGGCTGCCGTTCCCAGGGAGCCCGGGCCCAAGGTGCGCGCGTCGCGGCGGTGAGACCCCGCCTCGCGGCCCGCCTCGGGACGTTGTTGGGCACACCCCTCACCCCGTTCATGGGACCCAGGCTTTGAAGACAATGCGGTTTGACTCTATGTGACTTGCTCACAGAGTGGTAAGAGTGTGTCTCCAGAGTCACACACACTTGGGTTCACATCTCTGCCACACACCAGCTGTGTGACTGTGGGTCTGTCTTCTCCCCTTTCTGAGCCTCGGTTTCATTATCCGCAAAACAGGAATAGTATCAGTACCTAACCTCACAGAGTTAATGAAATAGTGCACGGAAATGCTTCGCTTTAGCACAGAGTGTAAAAGGCACTCGGTAAGTGGCAGTTTTCATCATCATCCACCATCATCATCATTATTATATTTTGAGATTACCGAGATCAGTATGACATCACCTCAATTCTAGATCTCTGGTTCCTGCTCTTGAGCCTTGACCTGTGCCAGGACCAGGGGAAGGAGGCCCAGCCCCACCCACGGCCATGCTTGTTCCCGAGTTCTCCTGAGTCAGTCTGCCCAGGAGAGCACCACTCCTGTGTGAATCCTGGCCACGGTGCCCCGATGCCCTCAGATGAGACATAAGACTCAGGTGCTGGCTCAAACCACGGTGCAAGGCCTCATTGCCTAGAGAAGCTGGCAAGGGCCTGAGCAAGAGAGGATGGAAGCCAGCAGGCCTGACTGGGAGAGGCCCTGTGCTAGGGGCTGAGTGAGCAGGGAGGCTCATTATACCCACTCATAGAGTTTTGGGTAAAGTGTGGAATACAGCACTGGAATACAGGAATACAAGTGTGTGCAACATCTATGTACAGTTTAGAGAAGAATAAGATGAACCCTCACCACTGAGCCTGTGAAAAAGAATACTTGTGCCTTTGAAGCCCCTGTGCACCACCTCCGATGCATCCCCCTGCCCCTCCACCCCAGAGTTAACCACGGTCCTGAATCTTTTGTTAAGCATTCATTGCTTTTCATTATACTTTTACTATGTATCTCCAAAAATAGATATTGTTTTATTTTGCATCTTATTTCTATTATGGAAATAGAATTGTTTAGTAAGTGTTCTTCTGTGACCAGCTTTCTTTACTCAAAATTAAGTTTTTGAAATTCATGCTGATGCATGTGACTATATTTAGTTCATCTTCAATGCTATATAGTATTCCATTGTGTGGAAATACAGTCATTATCTAATCTATTGTTGGTAGGCATCTAAGTATTTTATTTCAAACAGTATGAGCATTGTTGTCCATTCTTTCTCGTGCACATGTACAAGAGTTTCTCTAGAATACATGCCTCTGTGGAACTGTGAGGTTGTTTAAGTATTCATGTTTTCAGTTTTACTAGGTAATGCCAAAGTGATCTCACAAAGTGGTTATAACAGTTCACACTCTTCCTAGCAACTGAGGTAGAGCTTCTGTTGTTCTGCATCCTTGCAAACACTGGGCTTTATTGGACTTATAAATTTTGGCCAAGCCAGTGGGTAGCATTTCACTTTTATGCTCATCATGAGGCTGAGCATCCTTTCATAACTTCATTGACTATTCATGCTTCCTGCTCTGTGAAGTACCTGCTCCCCCAGCTTTCTCCCTCCAAGAAGAGAGAGATAACAAACAAGTAGGCAAACAAATAAAAGCCATTTGTAACAAGTGCTATGAAAGAAACAAATAAGATAGCAAACAAAAAGGGAATCTACTTCATGTAGAATAATTGTGGAAAATTTGTCTTAAGAGGTGATATTTGAGACAAGAATTAAAGAAAAAGAAGGAGCTACACTTGCAAAGAGTAGGGCTTAGGACTGGGATGGGAGAAAGAATGCTTGCCCTTTTGTAGGTGAATAATAGCCCTAAATAAATTTCTTTTCATATCAGAACCAAAAAAGAAGAAAAGAACCTTAAAGGAGACTTATGACAATATTCTATAGTATTTTTTTAAATTTAGCCTTCATCAAAACACGGTTTTGGGGTTTGTTTGTTTGTTTGTTGAAGTACCATCAGTTGCAATGTGTCAGTTTCTGGTGTACAGCACAGTGTCCCAGTCATGCATATACATACGTATATTCGTTTTCATTTTTCTTCATTAAAGGTTATTACAAGATATTGAACATAGTTCCCTGTGTTGTGTAGAAGAAACTTTTTAAATCTATTTTTATATATATTGGCTAACATTTTTAAATAGCAAACTCCCAAATTTATCCCCTCTCACCCCCTTTCCCCGGTAACCATAAGATTCTTTACTAAGTCTGAGAGTCTATTTCTGGTTCTGTTTTATAGATGAGTTCATAGTGTCCTTTTTTTTCCCCCTTTTTTTTTTTAGATTTCACATATGCGTGATATCATGTGGTATTTTTCTTTCTCCTTCTGGCTTACGTCACTTAGAATGACGATCTCTAGGTCCATCCATGTTGCTGCAAGTGGTATTGTTCTTTTTATGGCTGAGTAGTATTCCATTCTACAGTATTTTTTAAGTGAGAAAAGAGGATTTGAATTGCAGAGAAAAATGCCCTTGGGAATATACAGTTTAAGAAATAGAAGCAAATTTTGAAAAGCATCTGCTTCCAGCATAAGAGTCTTAGTAACATGGACTCCAAATAAGAGGTATCTGGCTGAGAGATTAATAAAAGGGGGGCTAAATCTCTCCCCTGCCCTTCCTGAACATCCTTTCTAAAGCTATTAGATGGGATGGAGCAACGTAGGCACCCACACCTGCCAGGGCATGGCCCAGGCCAGGGTGTTGGAGGAGAGAAGGACCCACGCTGAGGGGCAGCCTGGCATGGGGCGTTGGAGCCTATCAGGGGTGAGAAGATATCTATACAGGGACAGGGCCGGCATGGGATATCAGAGCTCAAAACAAAATAAGCGAGCATCTGTGGAGGGTATCAGAGCCGAAGCAGAGTGAGAAGGTTATCCGCAAAGAGGATCAGTCAGAGCCCAAGTCGGGCAAGCAGGACATTCACTCAAGGGAGGAATGGTAGTAGAGATGGGACCTTGGATCCATACAGGTGATTGATCAAAGAAGTTAATATATTAAGGACAATAGAAAGCAGGTGTCTCACTGTCAGAGAGGAGGGTTAGAAATAAGAAAAGAGCAAACAGAATATACTCAGTGAATTGAATTTGAATTAGAGGTATCAATGTGAGCCATGGTTTTCAGGATGTACAGACAGGTATAGAAGGAAATAGAGGTGTATGTGTGCACATGTACACATACATATATTCCTTAGCCCCTTCCACTAAGAGGGCTTTGAAGCAATGACCCCTCAGTAGTAGTGAACACATCTAGTGTCAGATATAGGTTTCTAAATACCATTTCCCACTAAAAATGGACCAAGGCTCAGTCCTTGAAGAAATGGCTGATTCCAGAACTAGGCAGAGAGAGTACAAGATGAGGCTGCAACATCTTATGGCAGAAAGAGAGGAAGTGCTCCAGGAATGATGGAGATATGCCAAAAGGATGTAGAAGCTGGCTTCAGGGGGCGCCCACTGACCTTGATGGCGATAATTTGAGCATCATAGGAATTAAAATTGGTAATAAATTGTAACCTGGACACCACGTAAAACCACACAGACATTAATTACTGATTGAATGAGTGACTGATTAAAAGTTTTATGAGGAACAGGACATTTATGAAGGCAAGAGACAGTGATCTGCAGATATTCCAAGAGCTTAAAACTAGTGTCACCCATGGTCTTAATTTGAACTGTTACTCAAGGATGCAGCCACCCAATGAAAGATGAACCAGTAACTCGGTAGCTTCGAACTGCCTCCTCACACGACAATTATAAAGGGAAAAAGGAAAAGCTTCACAGTGAAGAAGCCTGGAGAACATCACCTTAATCAGGTGATCCAAGTGAGCATCCTCAGTAATGGGACAGACTGAAATCATACCCCACCTGATACGATGCAGTGAGAAGAACCTAGAGTCACTTACAGGATCATCCCGTCAAAGATGCACAATGTGAATCTAATCGTGAGGAATCAGACAAACCCAAAATGAGGGTAATGTAATATAGTGTTACATACTAGAAATTAACTGGCATATAACCTTTTAAAGTGTAAAAGTCATGAAGGTCAAGGAAAGACTTTGCAACTGTTCCAGACTAAAGGAGACTAAGAAACATGACTGTGAAATGCAGCTTATGATTCTGAACTGGATTCTTTTGCTAGTAATGACTTTATTGAGACAATTAGTAGAACTTGAACAGAATGTAAGGATTCAATGGCAGCAACATATCCCTTTAATTTCCTTTTTTGGTGGTTGTATTGTGGTTATGTGGGAGAATGTGCTTGTTTATAGGAAATATACACTAAAATATTCTGTGGTTATGTCATGTTGGCAACTTACTTTCAATTGATTCATGAGAAAAATATTGTGTCTTATGCTTCCAACTTTTCCTGTATCTTTGTTTCAAGTCAAAATGTTTATTTACAAGGGGAATTAGTATTTTAAAAGGAAGGTTTAAAAGAAATGCAGTTGCATAGTTTAAACTGACATAAGAATCAGCAAACAGCAGAACTGACATTGTAGAAAACAATTCAGAGATGTGGAGGACAACCTAGAAAGCCCACATGAAGAGGGAAAAGGGCGAAGAACTGAAAATGATAGAGGAGAAGATGGTAAATAGAGACCCAGCGACCAAAGAACCAACGTACTGGTAAAAAAGTATTTATGAGAAAAAGAACCTCGTGGATGGAATAGAAATAAAGAAAAAAACACCCTGAAGTGAAGGAAAACCTGCTCATATAGGATAAAAGAGCTCACTGTTTTGACACCAGGAGAAATCAAAAATAGCCTGGCTCATTTTCCAAATTAGAAGGATGAAGGGGAGAGAAAATCTACTAGCATCCAGGTAGAGAAAGTTACAAGGAGCCAAAATCAACAATTCTCAGATTAATTATTTTCAGCATTCAATTCCACAAAATAAAAGGAGGCATTTTTAGAATGTTCAAAAGAAAAAATTGTTGGGAGCATCACATGTGAAGGCAAGAGAGAGTCATTTGCAGATATCCAAGAGCTTAAAATTAGTGTCACCCATAGTGTTAATTTGAACTGTTACTCAAGGATGCAGCCACCTAATGAAGGACGAATCGATCTCAATAGAGAGAAGTTGCCTGAAAGGAAAAATAAAATGGGAAGCAGTGACTAGCTAGTCACAAACTTAAATCTAATAACAATTGAAAATAGATTCAAAATAATGTAAATATAATAATTCTTAAAAGTTTAAAAATAGCAATTTCATATTAGCAAATGCCCAAGTAGTTAGGAAAGGGAGAGAAATGAAATGTCCTTCTCTTCCATGGGGAGTTGGATCAATAGATATTATTCAATCATTAACTTCTATAATTATAAAAAATAAGGGTTCCAAGTATTTATTTTAGTCACTAATAAATTAAGAATAGATTATAGTACTTACAAATCACTCAAGAAAATTGAACAAAACATAATTCACATATAAAAGGTAGAAAACAAAGGAAACTGTGTAGAAACAAAGATTCAGAAAGCACAGGATGAGCACAAAATAAAATAGTTCCATCATTATGACAAATACAAATGTATTAAAGCCCAGTACCTTATTAAAAACGCAAAGACTCTTAGATTACGCTAAATATTATAACCAGATTTTCCATACCAGGAATACAACTAAGACAATGTGACAGCTTTAAAATAAAAGGCTGGGTGGTGATATATTTGGCAAACACAAACAATAACAATTAAAGAAAAAAACAGGATTCAGAGCAAAAAGCATTAAATGGAAGAAGTGGATTCTTTAACATTAGATAATAATCTCTAATGATCATTTTTAAATAACAATCCCATTGGGAAGCTTACAGGAAGAGGCCACTTGATAGTGGGCAGTTGAAGAATACATATCAAAAGATTAACACAATTGATTAATTACAGTCGAAACATCTCCAGGTGTCTGCACAACTCACAATGGTCTCCTCAACCACCCCTCTCATGTAGGCACCTTTCAACTATGTTTGTACATCATGACATCCCTCCACGGTACCCCCAACCCCAGTGACAGTAGCTGGAACTAAAGGTGAGCAACTGCCCCGACTCCAGCAGAGATAATCAGATGCTCTCTTTTGGGGACTTGAAATTGAACCTGAGAGATTCTGGTTCTGCCTGGACTTATCTCCTGAAGAGAGAAGATATAAATCCAAGAGCAATGGATCACCTATCTTCTACTGTCCACGGAGACTGGGAAACAGAAAAGTCCTATGTGTAGAGAGCGAATCACCAAGACGCGTGGGAGAGTTTCCCGAGTTCCTGGTGGCCCTTCAGTTCTTTGTCCTCTACCTTTATGAAGTCTGGCTACAGATCCACCCTTGGGTTCCCTCTTCTCTGAGAGGCTTTTTTTTTTTTTTTGCTTATTTTACCCTGAGTTGATTTATGTTACTTACACCCGAGGTTCCTAATTAACAATGATCTAGGACCCACTAATCCTACTTCTGGGAACTGTGCAAAGATATGTGTATTAAGGTATTCCTTGAAGTGCTATTTATAACAAGGAAATTAGAAACAGTTCAAATATAAAATAATAGGAGAGATTGGGTGTACAAATTATGACACACACAAATGGAGGAAAATATAGTCAGTAAAAATCATTCATGTAGAATATAATTCATTGACTACAAGAAAAGTTGATATTGTTCAGTGAAAAAAAGCATAACATTCTTTTGGGAGCTCTGATGATGGTATAACCAAGGGATACAGTCATAAGGGAGGGACTGCTAACCTAGACCACAGCCACCCCTCCTTGTGAGGTTCTTGGGAAAGAGATATATACAAGGAACAATGACAAAGGAAAGCATTTTAGTATCAGCTGGGCTTGGACCCCAAATTCGAATGCAGAGCCCGGAGTCATCTGGTAAACTGAAGCAAACCATATGGACCACATTTTTCCTGAAGCTAATTTGGCTTTAAAAGCTTCAGATGTATGGTTAATCCAACACACCCATCAGCATGAGGAAGAAGTATCCAGAGTCCATGAGAGAGAGTACAGTGTGTAATAATGACCCACCATGGCTACTGTTGAACTGACTGCTGCTTGACCTATGGAAAGGACCCCTCCCCACTAGTTAGCATGTTAACATGTCCCGGAGTCTGATTAGGCTGTACCAGTGCCTCATCCCCAGGGGAGCAAGAGGGAGAGGGACAAAAGGAAACAGGAGCCCTGAATGCCCCCCTGCCCTCGAGTTCTGTAGCAATAACATGGTAGCTCCAGTGTGTGTTTTTTGGGGAGGGGAGTTGTCTGTAAAAGAGCAAAATTCATACACCAAAATGCTAGCAATGGATATGCCCAGGTGGTGGGATTTGGGGAAGTTTCGTTTTTATTGCTTTTCAGTATTCCACCCAGATTTCTGCATTGAGCAGAAATTTGTAATTTTAAAAACTCATGGTAAAAAGGTAATGGGAAATCACCCATTACAACTAACAACCACAAAAGGTAAAATACCCAGCCTGTGTTTATGTGGAGATTTCTTTTATTGATTTTTTTCCTGGGAAAAATTAAGTGTGTCTTAGAAAGTTTTCGAAGGTATGTTTTAAAGGTAAGCAGGAGGCTGAGAATGGAAGGTGTCAAATAGGAAAAAAAAATCTATAAAGGAAAACAGAATTGGCTAAATGAAATTTTAACACTTGTACAAATCAAGAGTGCCATAAATAAGTAAAAGCAAATGATAAGTTGGGAAAATAGGTTTACCAGGCAAAGATCGATCTTAAGTATACATGAAGTTTTTCAAATTTGTAAGCAAAATAGAGGCAAAGGATAGAGAGTTAAAAAGGACAAATGCAAATAGTCCGTTAGTGAAAAAATATTTATCCCAACTAGTTATCAAATGCTAACTAAAAGGAAAGATGTAGTACTCTTTTTGTTGTCTATCAAGTTTTCAAAGACTGAAATTGAGGACTGTTGGCCCATGGCTCTAAGTCCTGAGAGGGAGAGGACTGTGTTTGTTTACTGTTGCACTGTTAGTACCTAACAGTGCCTGGCCCAGGGCAGGCTCTCAATGGGTAATATTAAATGGGTCAAGAATCATGGCACCCAGGGACGGAGAAACTGGCTCTCTGTTGATAGTATCTGTTGGAGCAATTTTCCTGGAGAGAAGAAATGGAAGCATGCATCAAATATAGCCTGGTCCTCCCTGGTTTATGTGAAATCAAAATGAAACCTGTTTGGTTTTCCCAAGAAGTGCCTCTCAGTGTTAATACTCACACTTCATAAAGCTATGTGTCTTTCAATATGACATTTTTCAGCTGACACATCTGTAGAAAAACAAAGTTAAATCCTCCAAACAGAATGCAGCATTCCAAGGAAAACTGCATGCAGGAAAAGTCTTACGTTCTATTCCAGCCACAACTGGTAAAGTGTAAGAATGCCACGTGAACATGTGGAACTGTGTTTCAGGTGCTGCTGGTTCCAAGAGCTGTCACAGTGTGACGTTCAGTGTGAGGAGTACCCCCCCCCCACCAGCACAGTCCTCAGCATTTTCTCGCCATGTCTTTCATAGCCAGCCCTTGTTTCTGCCCAGGGTTTCTGCCTCAAGCTGAAAAGTTTGCTTGGTGCCCTAAATGTCTATGGTGCAATATACGATGCGTAGAACCACTGTTTTGTTACAACCATGTCAATCACTGGGTGGTCGTGTTTTAAGTCTTTACCTTCTAGCATATTGTTCTGTTGCATATATATAGGTATTTTGTTGTTTTAAATATTTTGGGGGGGTTTGGATTATGCGTTATAATTTTTTCCCATTTAAAGTAATAGCAAATAGGATCCTAGTTGGCATCTTTACCCAGAACATCTGATTTCTGGGAATGGATTCCTGACAGCCAGTAGGAGATCCCTATACTTTAAAAAGCTCAGACACTTTCATCATCTGTAGTTTAAAAAAAGAGAAACTTTATAAAAGATGCATATATAGAAGGATATTATCACAGTTTCATTTTAAGTTGCAAAACTTTGGAAACCTAAATGGTTAACAATAGAGTATCTGTTAAATAAATTCTAGAATTTATTTACTAGTTAAATAAATATAGTGAGTCAAATTCTATGACTAAATCCTATGAAGTCATTTCAATCAGATTTTTAAAGAAACGTAATTCTGTGGGAAAATTCTTGCCATATAATAGTAAGCACACAAGGATCAACACAAAGTATACAATATGGTGCAAATTTTGTAAAAGAAAAATATGTATGTAGAAAATATAGACTCTGAGAATTTACAGTAAAGGATTAGCAGTGGTTATCTCTGAGAAGGCAATGGATGAGTTTAACTTTCCTCCTACTGTTTTCAAAGAAAATCTGAGATTTTCTTTAGTGATAATGTGTTACATTTGTAAATTGTTTTTTTAAAGATTGCTGTTTTTAAAAAACATAGCGAGGGTTAAGGTGACGTTGGGAGTAATAACAGCAACAGTGGTGGCAACAGCCACTAACACGTACAGCACTTAACCGTGTGCCAGATAAGGAAAGAAAGCCAAGTCATGACCCACACTGACCTTGGCCTCAGTATCACCCCCTACGCACAGTCTAGTCTCTGCCCAGAGTGATGGCTTCCAGTTTAGAAAATGCACTGAAGCCAGATTGACTTAGGGTGCTCACCTAAGCCACACACAGTATTTAGATGCTAAGTCACAGGAAGAATATGGGATTTGAGAGCAGCCAGACTTGGATTCAGATCCTGCCTGTGCCACTTACTTCCTGTGTGACCCTGGAGAAGTAACTGAACCTTTCTGTGTCTCAGCTTCCTCGTAAGTAGAACACCTCGCAGGGGGATCAGCTATTGTGGGAATTCAAGGTGACCGCGTGTGACAGTGCCTAACACATAGTAGGTGCTCAGTAGATGCTTCTGTCCCCTCCCCTCAGCTCTAGTCACAGGTGCTGCCCCCTTGGATCCTCTCTCCTTTATTGTGTCTTCCCCCTTTTTTTCATTTTCATATTCTTTTTCATTAAAGGTTATTGCAAGGTATTGAATATAGTTCCCTGTGCTATACAGAAGATATTTATTTTTTATTTATTTTTGTATATAGTGGTTAACATTTGCAAATCTCAAGCTCCCATTATCCTTTGAATCTTGATATATGATTCCTGGTCTTTGCATTGGAAGGCAACCAAAAAGAATGACAGCAGATAAGCAAAATCATCCTTGGCTAGCCCTGCCCTGTGTATAGATAAACACGCATTCACAGCTGCTGTGAGAATGAATGAGGAGTGAGGACATGAAGCACTGAACAAACAAATGACCACGTGCCCCAAGAATGATGTTCTTACACCGATTCATCTGCTTTTGTCTTTTCAGCTTATCCGCTCACCAAATGCCCTCCTCCCACCATCCTCCCCAACGCTGAAGTCGTCACAGAAAATGAAGAATTCAACATAGGTACCACCTCCCAAACCACCCAGGACAGGGCTGGCGAGGAGGGGTCGGGGAGTTGGGGGGGCTGGCTGGTGGGGCTCTTCTCCCTCCTGTTCATGGTGAGAAAACATAGGCCCAGTGCAAGAGGGTTGATACTCTGTCAACTGAGTTTCATCCCAAATACAATAACTCTTCCTTTTAACCATATGTAGGCAGAGGAGCTAGGAAAGCAGTTTTCTTCTGTGGCTCAAGTCCCTCTGTTTTTGAGAAATAAGTCCATGTGAGACACTATAAAATATCCCTGGAATACAGAACTTTCTTAAGCTCAGCAAGGTGGAGCTATGAGAGGGGAGACACAGTCATCTGGGTCATTTGATTGGAGGTGAGCTGGTTATTAAGTCTGAACAGAACACAACCTGCCACTGGTCATCTTGCTTGGAAGTGGGTTCAAGGTACTGAGGGGTGCTGATCAGCCCTGCCTAGACGTCTCCAGGGAGTCCCCGTATTGGTCTCTCCTTGACAGGTGACATCGTACGCTACAGGTGCCTCCCTGGCTTTACCTTAGTGGGGAGTGAAATCCTGACCTGCAAACTGGGAACTTACCTGCAGTTTGAAGGACCACCACCCATATGTGAAGGTAATTGCGCTGAGCCACACCTTGGAATGCCTCCACAACACAGGCCTTCTTTTTCTCCTCTCGCTATCCTCAGTCCCTGCCCAGGAAGTAAGAAGTCACTGGGCAAACATTTGTTTGAATGGTTCAGGGAGTGATTCCTCTAGATAAGTTCTCTGCACAGCTCCTAGGTCCAGGGCTGTGAATCGGCCATTGTGACCACATTTCTGTCTTCCTTTTTTTCTAACTAATATTCCCGGGAAACAGCATATTGATCATTAGAAAGAGGAAGTTGTGGGATCTCTGGTGGGGGCAGGGGCTCACACGCCAACCTTGCCTTACTGGAGGGTAAGTGTGCTCAAGGCCCTGAGTGCTGAGCGAGGCAACTGAGAGACCACAGTTGTCTTCATTCCAGTGTGATGCCTTGACCAAAGATGAATTTGCTTCTCTACGTTATGCCAACTAAGACCAAAGACAATGCTTTCCACTCATGAGGCATCTGACCTGGAGTTAAGATACCTAACTGTCCTGTGCCTCAGTTTTCTCATCTGTAAAATAAGGATAATGATATTACTTATGCCATGGGCTTATTATGAGGAATTAAATGGGTAAATAATGTAAAGCACTTTGGAACTATGCCTAACAAATCATAACTGCTCAATGTGGGCTCTTACTATTGTTACTAGTTTTGCTAGTGCTTCCAGTGCTGTTGCTACCAACAGATATTTAGTGGCCCTTGGAGAAACAGGTCAGCTTCTCCCCCATCTCTATGAAAGCAGGATTAGGGAGACTGCAATATGGATTATTAGTGAGGACAAGAGGGGCCACAAGGCCCAGAATTAGGCTGATTGATGCGTTGAGAAATTCCGTATTTATTTCAGTTGAGCTGACCCACCCACACGCCAAGGGGCCAGCCCCCAGGAAGAGTGAGTAACAGGTTCACTGGTTCCAGAACCTCCTTGATTTGCTCCGGTCTTAGTTTCTCATCTCTGGCTCTGTTTCTATATCTACCTGGTTCCAGTCTTCTTAGATTTACGCCCCGTTCTCAGCCTCGCACTTTCCTCTAAGTCTTAGTGGCACACTTGTCTTCCCAAGGTGTGACCCTTCACAGTCTTTTTTATGATAACAGCTTTATCAGGATATAATTCATATACCATGCAACTCATCCATTATTAAAGTGTATACTTCAGTGGTTTTTAGTATATTCAGAGTTTTGCAACCATTATCACAATCAATTTTAGAACATGTAAATCACTCCCCACTCAAAAAAAATCCTTTACCTGTTAGCTGTCACTTCCCATTTCTTTCCAGCCCCCTCAGTTCTAGGCAACCACCAACCTAATTGCTGTCTCTATGAATTTGCCTTTTCTGGGTATTTCGTATAAATGGAATCCTACATTGTGTGGTCTTCTGTGACTGACTTCTTTCATTTAGCATAATGTTTTATAGGTGCATTCATGTTGTAGCATGTATCAGTACTTCATTCCTTTTGTTGCCAAATAATATTCCTTTGTACATATACCACATTTTTTAACCCACTCATCAGCTGATGGACATTTGAGTTGTTTCCACTTCTAGCTATTATGAATAATGCACCTATGAACATTCATGCACCAATTATTGTGAGAAGCATGTTTTCATATCTCTTAGGTGTAAATCTAGGAAAGGAATTGCTGGGTCATATGGTAACTCTATGTTAAACTTTTGAGGAACTGTCAGGGTATTTTCCACAGTGGCTGAACCATTTTTCTATTCCCACCAGCAGTGTATGAGGGTTTTAATTTTCCTACATCCTCTCTATTATTATTATCTGTCTTTTTAATTACAGCCATTCTAAGTGAGTGTAATGGGTATCTCATTGTTTTGATTTGTATATTCCTAATGTCTAATGATGAGAATTTTTTCATCTGCTTATTGTTCATTTGTATGCAGAAATGTCTATTCAGATCCTCTGACCATTTTTAAGTTATTTATCTGTTTAATTATTGAATTATAGAATTTTTAAAATATATATATTTTCTACATACAAGTCCTTTATCAGATATGTGATTTTCAGAAAATTTTTCCATTTTGTGGGTTCTCTTTTCACTTTCTTGATGGTGTTCTTAGAAGCACAAAAGTTTTTAATTTCAATCATGTCCAATTTATGTATTTTTTCTTTGGTTGCTTGTGCTTTTGGCGTCATATCTAAAATTATTGCCTAATCCAAGGTCAAGAAGATTTACATCTGTTTTCTTCTAAGGGTTTATGGTTTTAGATCTTAAATTTAGGCCTTTATCTATTCTGAGTTAATTTTTATGTGTAGCGTGAGGTAGGAGTCCAAATTCATTTTATTGCATATGAATATCCAGTTGTCCTGGTACCACTTACCGGAAAGACTATCCTTTCCCCATTGAAGTACCTGTAGAAATCAATTGCCTATAAATTTGGGGATTTAGTTCTTGATCCTCAATTCTTATCTCTTGATCTGTATCTAAGACTATCCTTATGCCAGTGCCAAACTATCTTGATTATTGTAGCTTGATCATATATTTTGAAATCAGGAAGTGTGAATCCTCCAACTTTATTCTTCTTTTTCAAGATTACTTTGGATATTCTGAATCTGTTGAACTTCCATATGAGTTTTAGGATCAACTTGTCAATATCTGCAAAGAAGCCAGCTGGGATTTTTATAGAGATTGAGTTGAGTCCACAGATTAGTCTGGGTCACACTGGCATCTTAACAATATTAAGTCTTCCAAACCATGAATACAGAATGTTTTTCCACTTGTAATCTCTTCAATGTACCACTTTCTTCTGCCTTTTGGCTTATCCTTCTCTTTTCTACCTCAGCTAATGCCTTGTCCAGTGAAGTCTTAGTCTCCTATGACTAGAATCACACATTTTTCTATTATCTTGGAAGCATGCTTCTTGCTATGGCAACATGGAGAACTTGGTGAAATTCAAACTTAAAAACATTACAGTGCAATTATAGAACACCAAGGACAGAGAGAAAATGTTAAAGCCATCATGGAGAAAAGATAAATCAGACTCATAGCATTATTTGCATCAAAAGTAATACCTACTAAAAGATAAAATGCAGCAGGAAAAATAATTGTAAATTATCAATTATGAGTGAGAATGAATTAATGAAATCTTCAGGCACACAAGGACAAAGTAAAGTTACTGCCTTACTAAAAGCATAAAGAAACAAGACACAAAAATAATACATACAGGATTTTAATTGCATGAAGTTCTGGTACAGGCGAAACTAATGTATGGTTATAAAAATAACACCATCATTGGAGAATTGCTTATTTAGGTCTTCTGCCCATTTTTGGATTGGGTTGTTTATTTTCTTCTTATTGAGTCATATGAGCTGCTTATATATTCTGGAGATCAAGCCTTTGTCGGTTTCATTTGCAAAAATTTTTTCCATTACGTAGATTGTCTTTTTGTTTTACTTATTGTTTCCTTTGCTGTGCAGATGCTTGTAAGTTTCATTGGGTCCCATTTGTTTATTCTTGCTTTTATTTCTTCTAGGAGAAAATTTTTGAGATGTATTCAGATAATGTTTTGCCTATATTTTCCTCTAGGAGGTTTATTGTATCTTGTCTTATGTTTAAGTCTTTGATCCATTTTGAGTTGATTTTTGTATATGGTGTAAGGGAGTGTTCTAGCTTCATTGTTTTACATGCTGCTGTCCAGTTTTTCCAACACCATTTGCTGAAGAGACTGTCTTTATTCCATTGTATATTCTTGCCTCCTTTGTCGAAGTTTAGTAGACCAAAAGTTTGTGGGTTCATTTCTGGGCTCTCTGTTCTGTTCCATTGGTCTATATGTCTGTTTTTGTGCCAATACCATGCTGTCTTGATGACTGTAGCTCTACAAATGATCAATAGACACATGAAAAAATGCTCAATATCATTAATTATCAGAGAAATGCAAATCAAAACTACAATGAGGTATCACCTCTCACCTCAGACCAGTCAGAATGGCCATCATTCAAAAGTCCACAAATGACAAATGCTGGAGAGACTGTGGGGAAAAGGGAACCCTCCTACACTTCTGGAGGGAATGCAGTTTGGTACAGCCACTGTGGAAAACAGTATGGAGATTCCTCAAAAGACTAGGAATAGACTTACCATATGACCCAGGAATCCCACTCCTGGGCTTATATCCAGAAGGAACCCTACTTCAGGATGACACCTGCACCCCAATGTTCATAGCAGCATTATTTACAATAGCTAAGACATGGAAACAGCCTAAATGTCCATCAACAGATGACTGGATAAAGAAGAGGTGGTATATTTATACAATGGAATACTACTCAGCCATAAAAACCAACAATGTAACACCATTTGTAGCAACATGGATGTTCCTGGAGAATGTCATTCTAAGTGAAGTAAGCCAGAATGAGAAAGAAAAATACCATATGAGATCACTCATATGTGGAATCTAAAACAAACAAACAAACAAACAAAGCATAAATACAGAACAGAAATAGACTCATAGACATAGAATACAGACTTGTGGTTGCCAAGGGGGTGGTGGGTGGGAAGAGATAGACTGGAATTTCAAAATTGTAGAATAGATAAACAAGATTATACTGTACAGCACAGGGAAATATATACAAGATCTTATGGTAGCTCACAGAGAAAGGAATGTGACAATGAATATATATATGTTCATGTATAATTGAAAATTTGTGCTCTACACTGGAATTTGACACAACATTGTAAAATGATTATAAATCAATAAAAAATGTTAAAATAAAATAAATAAAATAAAAATAACACCATCAATTTCCCGGAGCATTGAGGCAGGTCATGCTGATTGCAAAGGGCATAAGAGAACCTTCTAGGATAATGGAAATAATCTGTATCCTGATTGTGGTAGTGGTTACACAGGTATGTACATTTGCCAAAGCTCATTAAATTGTATACTTAAAACTCTGTGCATTTTATTGTAGTTAAATTATATCTCAAACCTTTTGAATTTTAAGCAGAAAAACAGCCTTACTGGTAAATAAAAAGAAGTACGTGAAACAAAAAGTAGCAAAATAATCAAACCATTAGGTAATCTGAACAAAGGGAAAAAGAGAGTATGCAAAAGTAAGAAAGGAAAAGTGGAATATAATCATTGAACTAAAGAATTTTTTTCACTTATGAGGTTATTTTATACAAATCCATGCCAATAAATTCGTGATATGAATGATTATTGAAGAAGGTATAATTTAATAAAATTGACCCAAGTATAAATATAAAGTTCATACTTTCCGAATTCTCTAAAAATAAAATAGGGAATGTTATCAGAGGACACCCCACCAAAAACATCAAGACTAGATGGTTTCACAGAGGAATACTACTAAATCTTCAAAGGCTAGACATCACAAACGTAGGAGAAAAACAAAACAAAACAAAAACTTGTAGACACTAATGCCTAAGTCTGAAAAAATTACACACAAGAAGGCAAACCTGGGCACCAATCTCATTTGAGAGAGCTTGCCTGTTTCCTCTTGATGGAGGCAGCTTCAAGTAGAAAGATAAACAGCCTGAAAGCAGACTAGGGGAACTCAAATATCACCACACCTCAGTGACCTTTGTAGGTCATCAGGTTAGTGAAATCCAGAGCATTTCAAAAGCCAGGCTAGTTTCCTCCTAGAAGCCATTTGCTTTTCTTTTTCTCTTAAAATTCCTAACTTCCTCCTCCAGTTCTTCCTTTTCTAAGTTCCACACTGACCACCTTCCTTAGGGTGGCATGTTTTTCTTTAGATACCTTTTTAAATTAAAGTATATTTGACTTACAACATTACATTAGTCTCAGGTGCACAACATAGTGGTTTAACATTTTTGTAGATTATGTACCATACAGTTATTATAATATTATTGACTATATTCCCTGTGCTGTACATCACTTCCCTGTGACTTATTTTGTAACTGGTAATTCGTTCCTTTTAATCCGCTTCAGCTATTTTGCCCAACCCCTGACCCCTATCTTCTCTGGCAGCCAGAGACAGACTCACAAATACAGTTTGTTCTCTGTATCTGTGAGTCTGTTTCTGACATGCTGTATTTGTTTCTCAGATTTCACATTTAAGTAAAACCATACAGTATTTGTCTTTATCTGTTTGATTTATTTTATTAGCATAATACCCTCCAGGTCCATCCATGCTGTTGTAAATGGCAATCGGTCATTATTTTTTATGACTGAGTAATATTCCATTGTGTATATATACCACATCTTCTTTATCTATTCATCTATTGATGGACACTTAGGTTACTTCTATACCTTGGCTATTGTAAGGTCAAAAAAAATTCTGCAATGAACATTGGGATGCTTATATCTTTTTGAATTAGTGGTTTGGTTTTCTTCAGATAAATACCATAGAGAAGAATTGCTGGATCATATGGTAGTTCTATTTTTAACTTTTTTGAGGAAACTCCATGATATTTTCCATTGTGTTGTACCAATTCACATTCCCACCAACAGTGCACAAGGGTTCCCTTTGTTCCACATCCTCGCCAATACTTGTTAAATCTTGTCTTTTTGATGATTGCCATCCTGAAAGGTGTAAGATGATAATCTCATTGTGGTTTTGATTTGCATTTCTCTAATAATTAGCTGTCTTGAGCATCTTTTCATGTGCCTGTCGGCCATCTGTATGTCTTCCTTGAAAAAATGTCTATTTATGTCCTCTGCCCATTTTTTTAATCAGATTTTTTTGAGTTGTATGAGCTCTTTTATATTTTGAATATTAACCCCTTATTGCACATATCTTTTGCAAATATCTTTTCCCGTTCAGTAGGGTGCCTTTTCATTTTGTTGATGGATTCCTTTGTTGTGCAAAAGTTTTTAGTTTGATGTGGTCCCATTTGTTTATTTTTTTTTATTGTTGCCCTTGCCTGAGGAGACAGATCCAAAAATATATTTTTTTTCCAACACCATTTCTTAAAGAGACTGTCTTTTCCCTATTGTATAGTCTTGCCTCTTTTGTCATAGATTAATTGACCGTATGTGTGGGGACTTATTTCTGGCCTCTCTGTTCTGTTCCATTGATCTATGTGTCAGCTTTTGTGCCAGTACCACACTGTTTTGATTACCATAGCTTTGTAGTATAGTTTGAGGTCAGGCAGTGTGACCTCCAGCTTTGTTGTTCTTTTTCAGGATTACTTTGGCTATTTGAGATCTGCTGTGCTTTCATATTAACTTTAGGCTTATTTATTCTAGTTCTGTGAAAAATGCCATTTGTGTTCTGATAAGGATTGCATTGAATCTGTATATTGCTTAGGTAGTATGGACATTTTAATAATATTAATTCTTCCAACTCATGAACATGGAACATCTTTCCGTTTGTTTGTGTCATCTTCAATTTCTTTCTAGATATTTTAGTCACAGCCATACTCTGCTGTTTCCTTGTGTTCCTAGGGTAATTACCATCATCTCTACCATTTATGGAGACAGTATGTTGCATGCTTTAAATATATTATTTAGTGTAATAATGTAATATATTTTCATATAACATGATATATAATTATATAATTTTCTGTGTAATACAGCAGCCCTGTAAGGTAGGTGTTATCTTTCTAGATTGGAGATGGAGAAGCCATTGCACAGAAAGGAAATAATTTGTTCAAGACCCACACAGGTAGTAAGTGACAGAGGTGGACTGTAAATCCAGGTGTGTTTGACTCAAAATCCCATGTGCTTGCCTCTGCCCTATACTCTCTTTGTCTAAATCAAACCCACTTAACTCTTGGATTTGGGGTGCCTTACTGTTGTCTGTATGTACCTGTCATCCCCACCTGCTCCAAAACCCATATCTGAGCTAAGAAGTTTAATTTCAACCAACTGACCAAGCCTGAGCCTCAGCCATCTAGTAACACTGACACCGAATCTGAGATCAACTCACGCCATGGAGCAGTGTAACGATGGGTGTTGGAATCTTGTTTGAATGTGCTCAGATACTGACTGGTTTTTCCAGTGGTTGTCTTTTGCACCAGGAAAAAGCAAGTATGTTGACCCTAGTTCCGTCGCCATCTCATGTACCTGGTATTTCTCTTTCTCTCTCCAAGTGCACTGCCCAACGAATGAGCTTCTGACAGACTCCACAGGTGTGATCCTGAGTCAGAGCTACCCTGGAAGCTATCCCCAGTTCCAGACCTGCTCTTGGCTGGTGAGAGTGGAGCCTGAGTATAACATCACCCTCACAGTGGAGTACTTTCTCAGTGAGAAGCAGTATGATGAGTTTGAGATCTTTGATGGTAAGTAAATCAAATCATTCCCTGCCACAGATAGCACAGACTTGCTTCAAAACCCTAGGAGTCTATGATGCAGCCTCCCAGTTAGAACTTTCCAGGTGCTCTACACAATGTCTTTCTCTACCATAGAAACCCCAATAGCATGGAAGCTGATGAGTTGTACGGCCCAGACAGTAGGGCTGCTTGTATTTACAGCCTGGACCTGCTCCAGCACCCTTTCATAAATCTAGCCATCACTCAAAGCTAGCATGTCATGAATATCAACCAATAAATGAGTCATAGCGCTACTCCCAAATGAAGAGTAGACTGCCTCCAAAATCCAAAGAGCTCTACCAGACACTGCTTCTTTCCTGGTGATAGGAAAGAAAAAGTATAATAACCTGCTCTTTAATTTGGAGGCAGTGTCTCAGCATGCTCCAGGCCTCAGGTTCCTAAAAAATTCACCTGACTCTTTGTAGGATTTATCTCTTACCCTCTGGAGTACATGTGTCTTGCAAAGGCATGTACACTAATTTTCCCTTCTGGCACATCAGATCCAATGAATCCAATGTCATTGATATAGTAAATCAATATGCTATATCAGGATATCCAGATGGTCCACATCTCTTCATATTCCATTGTGACAGAGCAGGAGAATTAACATAGCTCTGGGGCAAGACCTTGGATGTATATTGTTGTCTATTTCATGTAAATGCAAGTTGCTTATGATCCTCCTTTCTGGTGGGTATAGAAAAGCATACATTGCTAGATTAATAACTGCATTCCGTATAACCAAGGCTAGGTTAATCTGCTCTCATGAAGATACTACATCTGGCATAGTTCCTGCAAGCTGAGGCTACTACTTGGTTAAATTTGAACTGTGAGATGGACCCAGGATAGGACTTCATTTCTTACCATCCCACCCCTCACACACACCCCTGTTGTAATAAAGGAGCCATGCTAGTGCTTTGGGCCCCAAATGGCATCAATTCACACACTTTATATACAGAAGTCTTCCAAATATCTAGACATTCTCTTTTCTCCAATATTCAGTTCTCTGAGTTATTAGTGGTAGGTCTTTTGGGATAAGGATTCAGGCAATCACTACTATATACACTTGGTGTTATTTTGCAGGGTCGTTTTTCATAAGGACCCAGCCTCTCCTTCAGTCAGAGTGTTCTGGAGTAAGAAATGAAACCTGGCTCAAGTGTCCAAATTATTCAAGGGACTAGAGCTTTCCATACCCTTTTGGTTACATATTTATGATCTGTTTTATTCATATGTGCATATTTTTTTGGCCTGCCCATCTCTCTTGCCCTTAGGAATACCATGTTCTGTGAGCCATCTCCATGGATCCTGCAGATCAGGCCCTTGTGGCTGGCATTCCAACCTGGCTGCCCACTTTAGTGATTATGCCACCCTTGTTTCTGACGATTCAGTGCTTCCTCCTGGCCTGCGTATTGAGGCCCCTCCCCATCAGTACTAGGGGGCCCAGCTCCGCCAGCATCTCCTCCCATCGGTTTCAGCCGGCGGCCGTTATGCGGGCTGCTGGGGATGCTGGTCCTCACCCCCCGCACCTGTGCATGCCTTATTGCTCTGGGAGCCGGAGAGTCCTCCAGATCTTCCTGAAGGACATGGTCAGCTAGTGGGTGTTCTGCTCTAATACAGTGGATGTGCCATTTCCCTGAGCCTTTTGACCCCTTCCTGTGTAGTTTGTCACAGCAGTTCAGATGCCTCTGCTTTGTTTAACGTGGTCCATTACTTTTGCCAGGCTCCCAAGAGCTGTCTCAGCAGCACATTAGAACCATCAATCAGGGCTCTTTCCAGGATGATAAGCCCTGTGTTTTGGATTTATCCAGCTTTATACTCTGCCTCCCGTGACCCAGCCCCCTCAGGATACACTTACAGACATTGAAGTTTGGGAAAAGAAGAGGGAGGCCTTCCTGGAAGAGCCTTGGAAAGGAACATTGGGGAGATAGGTTGTTTATGACATTGAGGCATAACATTTCCTCTAGCTTGAGTGCAGTAAATTCATTCATAAATATTTTTTCTATATGGCAGGCACTGAGCTGTTTTCAGTCTGCACAAGTGAAGTAGGATGGGGAGGTAAAAAACTTCCCAGGTTGAGAACTAGCTCTTCCAATTAGCCAGCTGCTTGGCCCTCGGCAAGTCCCAGGGGGGGCACATGGATTTCATCTCAACTGCCAGCTGCTGTGCACTGGCAGGGACTTCTCGGAGCACTGCTTGAGAGCTCAGGAGGAAAGAGCACCTAGAGCAAGGCCTGAGGATGCTGGGAGAGGAGCAGACGGGCCAATGACGGTGCTCGGCTACCATCCTGCATCTGCGTGGCTTCACTTGAGGAGGGGAAGATGGGAGGTGGTTATGTTAAAGGTATCATCTCTGATGTCTCTGACAGCTGTGATGGTCTGTAATCCTGTGTCCGCGCTCTCCCCCCAGGCCCCTCAGGACAGAGTCCTCTGCTGAAAGCCCTCAGTGGGAATTACTCGGCTCCCCTGGTCGTCACCAGCTCAAGCAACTCTGTGTACCTGCGCTGGTCGTCAGACCACGCCTATAATCGGAAGGGCTTTAAGATTCGGTACTCAGGTGAGTACAACATGAGGACTTGTGAGAAGGGCTGCAGCCCCTGAGCCCCTTAAATTTCCCACCCAAAACACCCCAGTAAGCCATGGGCATCTCCTTATCCATGGCGGAGCTCCTCCGCGGGCTTAGGGGCTGACAGCCTCTCTCCTCCCCTAAGCCTCTCTCACCTACAGCTGCACAGTGAGTCTCTCACCTATAGCTGCACAGTGTCCTTGATGTTTTCCCTCCTCCCCTTTTCTGTACTTCTCCCCATGTTCAACCTCTTCCCTCTTTCTGCTCATACTGCCTGTCTGTGTCTTTTGGATAAGTTAATTATACATGATCTGATAATGCCAGTATGAGGTTTTATCCCTAACACTGTTGCAATGTTAATAAAAGTTCCCTAAAACCCTAAGACATAGGTCTCCAACTGGCCAGCATTAGACAGGCTGCAAAAGATAGGTGGTATTTTGAGTCCAGGAGCCACTTTCCTGCTCTGCAAGCCGTATCTCATAGGCAGAGTCAGATCAAGAGCCACACTAGCCAGACGGCTGACTGGCCAACAATCTACAAGGGGCACAAAAATATCCTTGGAAAGGTAATGAGATGGAGAAAAATCAAAGTTATCTGAACTCCCATCATGGGGTTTACTGTCTGTCATTGGAAAGGAAATCTGAAAAGCTGCTTGCTGCCCATTTTGAAGGGCAGTGGGTCCACTGAACTGCTGGCTGGGCTCTGGGAGCTCAGAGACAGAAGTGAATTGCTTTAAGACCGTGACAAATGCCCCCAGGCGCCGGCCCCCTCCAGCAGGCTGCCCCCGGCTGCATTTGGCCTACGTTCCAAACAAACGTTGGACAAACCTTTAAAGCCTATCGATTAGACGGGCTGTCAGATGACAGCCCGAGTCACCACCTGTCTCAGTCCATCCCTTCTCACGGCCTGCCAACTTGGAAGGCCAGCCCAAACTTAGCGGGCCATTTGAAGTCTTAAGAAGCTCCTGGGTGTGCTTCAGCGGGGCGCCAACCAGAGGAAGCTGCGGGGAGCCTGGGAGGAGGAGGACCTAAGCTATCTCAGAATCCATTTCCTCTGCAAAGTGGACCCCACATTCCTTTCCTCCACACGCACAAGAGAGACGGTGCCTTCACGACCCCCAGGGTCGGTGATCAGCTCTGTCACCAACTGGCTGGCTGATTATTAAACAAGTCACTCAGCCTCTTTAGGTCAGGTCTCCATTTCCTCATGATGAAAAAGAAACTTTAATCTACCTGTCAGGGAGATTCTGGCTAAGTTCCTAACACAAAAAAAGACATAAGGCATTTTAGTAGCATTTCTGTCTGCTAGTTGCTAAACCCTGAACTAAAAGCCACGAAAGAGTTGCCCTTTCCTTGATGCTTTTAAGGATTAATCACATGTTTGTGGGTAATGAGTCAGCTATAATTACAGTCCATACGCTATGTAGAAAGTGAATTAATTACAGGATGAGACAGTGAGTCCTTAATGAAAATACAGCGAAGTCGTGTAATTGGCACAGGCGTCTAGCCTTGTGACGGAGTAGATTTTGTAACTGAGATGCTTGTTCTCAACTGAGGTAGACATGTAGCTCAAGGCACAGGCAGCAAGGCAGGAGCAAGGAAGCACGTCTGGCTTGGAAGGGAGGTGTTTAAAACTCAGTTTCACCAGCAAAGGGATGTGATCACGTAAGAGGCCAGAGGACCGCACTGTGGGAAGGATGCACAAAGGGTCCTGCATCCTCATCCTACCTTATCCAGTGTCTACCTGGGAGTCCCAGCCAGGGACTCTGAGCAAATGAACAGGCTCGCTGTCTGTGTTCCTTTGGTCATCCTTCCTTCCCGGGCTCACAGCACTTCCCCCGAGGATCCCTGGGGGAGATTTTCATTGCAGGTTCTCTGAGGCTGGGGTTTTCGTCGGTTCTCTTCACTGCTGTATTCCCAGCACTTGGAACAGTCCCTGGGATAGAATAGACGCTCGATATCTGTTTGTTGAGTGAATGAATGAATGAAATAAGCTGAAGGCATATGTTGAGGGGGAATGAGGACTATGGATTTTCTGTCCTGGTTTGTCATAGTCACCTTCGCCCTGCTGCCACCACCCTACACAACGGAAAGCAGGACAGGGACCAAAGTTTACTGAGCACTGAGTGCCCTGTGCTGGGGCCGGTGGCTTTACAGACACGACCTCATTTAATTGCCCCAAAACCTGTAAGGGAGGTATTGCCGATCCCAACAGACAGGAGAGAAAAAAGGAGCTGAAAGCGCCGCAGTGGTTTGTTCCAGGTCACAGGCCTGTGGACAGGTCGGAAGTGGGACCCGAGTGCAGCCCTGGCTCCAGGGTCCTCAGCCCTGCGGTCACACCCTTCTGGGACCAGCCCCACTGGGTTCTGCTTCTTCTGTCTCACTGGGAGCTGGTGGCAGTCGAGAGCCTGAACCAGCGCTGCCCCCAGGCCACAAAGGGGACCTAGTGCTTCATGTGGCTGCTTTTTCTTGTCTTCTCTTCCCTTTCCTTCCCTTCTCTTGCCTTCCTTCTCTTCTCTTCTCCTCCCTCCTTTTCTTTTCTTTTCCCTGGCTTCCCTAAACTGATTGGCTGTTTTTCAGCATCGACTACTCAGACCTTCCTAAATGGTGGTGGCGAAGACAAGGAGAGAGGTTGGGGGAGAAGCCAGGGGACGGGGCCTGCATGAAGGGCCATCTCTGCCTTCCCCCTGGGCATCATCCCCTGACCTTCATCTTGTGTCCAGCTCCCTACTGCAGCCTGCCCAGGGCCCCGCTCCATGGCTTCCTTCTGGGCCAGACCAGCACCCAGCCCGGAGGCTCCGTCCACTTTGGCTGCAACGCTGGGTACCGCTTGGTGGGACACAGCATGGCCATTTGTACCCGGCACCACCAGGGCTACTACCTATGGAGCGAGTCCATTCCTCTCTGTCAAGGTGAGAAGCAGGAGGGAAGGAGGTGACAGGTGGCTCCGCTCCTGCTCACAACTTGGGCTTGTCCCAGGACTGATCACTGCCAAGTGTGGATTTCCTCATTGGTAATGGATTTGTTCCTTCAGTGAATGTATGTCACGGAGCCATAATATCTGGAGCCCTGGGGATGGACATATGTGTAAAACACAGCCTCGGTGTTCCAGAGCAATGATGGAGATGGATATGTAGCCGCAGAAATGCAAAATGATGGAGGAAGGAAGTTCTGTATCAGGAGCACGGTGTTGAGAGAGCCCACGGAGGGTAGCCACCTGCTCCTGGGCAGCTAGGAGGCCAGAAGAGGGGACGCCTGGGCTCAGGCTTATAGAGCAAGTGGGATGGTATGGGGGGAGGGTGGCAGGCATTGCCAAGGAAGACATTCTAGGCAACAGCAAGATCATTTGCAAAACCAGACTCCCAGAGAGATCACAAGGATGCAAAGCAGCTTGGGCTGGCTGAAGCACCAGCTCAGGTCGGAGGAGGCGAGGGGCAGAGGGCAGCAGGTTGGGCAGCCACTACCCCCTCCTCAGATATATACCAGTTTGCATATACCTTTGATCATTTATGGGGTTTTTTTTCCTTAAAGTAATGTACATTCAGACTAGAAATCTGAAGGAAAAAAGCTATAGATAATGCAAAAGAAAAAAGCAAAAATGATCTATAATCCCATCAGTTGAGATCACCACTGTTAACACGTCAACACGTTTCCTCTGGTCTTCTATATGTTGTTTACAAAAATGGTATTGTCAGTGTCTTCATGTTTTGTAAACATCTATCACGTAGTTAAATACACTTTCTCATCAGTATTTTTAATGGTTGCATAGCATTATAGAAAAACTGTTATTTATTCCAGGATCCTGGTCATTTGGATTTTTGTATTTTTGCTACCGTAAACAATGCTTCTATTAAAATTATACTTCCATCTTGGTAAGCATCCATATTTGTTTCCTTAAAATAAATTCCCAGAAATGAGATTGTAGAATCAAACCGCCCCCAAAAATCTACAGATTTGATACTCATTGCTGTCCAGAAAGTTTGCCTTCACCTATATTTCCACCAACAGCAAGTGAAAGTTGTCTTCTCTCCCACATTCTCAACATTATATACCACGTTAAAAAGAAGAAAGAAAGAAAAAATTTTTACCAATTATATAGACAAAAACAGGAAATCACTTGATGTGATGTTCTTGCGTTTTGGTTCCCAGCACAGTGGTGTACTTTTTAATGACATCTGTTATCTCGAACCCTCATGACCTTCTCTGGCCTGTGCCTGAGTTTTCTCAAAGAACAGAAACAATGCATCGTTAATATTCTATCTGATGCTCTAAGCAAAGATCACAGAGAACTGACAAATGGCAAATGTCGTTTGGCTTTGGTTTCCATTTCTCTAACGGTATCAACACAGACAAGTCTTTTTTCCAAAACTCCGGTTGGAACCAGCCAGGCCTCTCATTTCTCTCTTTTGTCTCTTCCCAAAACCAAGCCCCTCTAGGCTTCATCCACTCAGCCCCATGCTTCTCTGCTGCGTCTCCTCCCCGCCCCGCGTTCCCCTCCGGTGTGCCCCTTCTCAGCCATCCCTTCCCTGCTCTCTGGAATCCTGGTGCCATGCGGACAAGCGTGTGCCCTCGGTCACCACCCAGAAGGTGCTCTTCACTTCTGCCTCCACGGAGACTGTGGCTGTGAGAACACAGATGCCGTGGCCCTTTGAAGGGAGGGTGCTCTCACCACCCATCCTCTCCCTCAGAGATTTCACTCCACCACAAGCTTTGTGACTCTGTCCCCTCCTCTCCTACCTCCAGGAGGTGTCCCTCTTACCTCTGGCTTGGGGGACTGTGTTTTGGCCTGGAGATCACAAGACAGCCTTTTAGTCTCTCAGGCTGAAACGTTATCTTCTGTCCTCTTGGTTATTCACGAGAGAAGGGCCAGGCCAGGGATGCTGAGAAGTGCTGCCCTCTGCCCCTTTCAGTCTGAAGACTGTGTCTCTTCGGCTCTGGGGAACTTTCATCTCTGATAATTCCATCCTCTCCACTTTCCTGTTCTCTTTTTCTGGACCCCTGACTTGTTGACTGTCGGACGTCCTGGATTGATCCCCTGTGTTTTCGGTCCTTTTCTTTCATTTTCAGTCTCTGTCTTTTTGGTCTGTATTCTGGGAAATTTCTTTTAATCTCTGCCCCTTCACCCCTTCTATTTAATGCTTCTTTTGGTGATCATATTTTTAACTTAAAGGAGCCCCTCCTTGTTCATTTTTTTTGTTGTTCTTTTTCAAAGCACTCTGTTCGTATTTTATATAATAATGTCACCTTGACTTTCTCAAGATAGTACCAATCAGATGTTTAACTGTTATATGTCTTCTATTACCAAAGCTAAGTCTGTTTCCTAGGAGAGACTTTTTTTTCCCCCTGTTTTTAATCTTATCTTTGTTTATGTCTTCCTGCTGCTGGTTTTCTTCATATGCATAGTGATTTTTGATGATTCATATTTTTAAGTAAAGGCTACGTTGTTTTTCCCAGGTAACAGATGTGGATTACCTTTGTTGTTAGTATCTGCAGATATTGTTACCTACTGGGTTTCTCCCATGAATAAGAAGTTGAGATACAACATTGTAAACTGACTATATTATAAAAAAAAAAAAAGAAGTTGAGTTGAGTATGTGGCAGAGATAAGCAGACAGAGGAGCAGCCTTTAGACTGAGAGCCCTTAAATCCTTGCATTAAAAGAGGCTTGCTAGCTAATTTATTTTCTAATTTTTTTTATTGAAGTATAGTCAGTTACAATCTGTCAGTCTCTGGTGTACAGCACAATGTCCCAGTGATGCATATACATACATATTGGTTTTCTCTTTTTTTCCATTAAAGGTTATTACAAGATATTGAACATAGTTCCCTGTGCTATACAGAAGAAACTTTTTTAAAATCTATTTTTATATATAATGGCTAACATTTACTGGCTAATTTAAAATGTTGTATTAGTTTCTGGTGTACAGCATGGATGGACTTGGAAGGCATTATGCTAAGTGAAATAAGCCAGACAGAGAAAGACAAATACTGTAAGATACCACTTACATGTGGAGTCTAAAAAAATACACTGTAAACTGACTATACTTCAATAAAATGTTTAAAAATTAAAAAATTTAAAAAGTACAACAAACTAGTGAATAAAACAGAAAAGAAACAGACTCACAGATGTAGAGAAGGAACTAGTGGTTACCAGTGGGGAGAGGGAAAGAAGAGGGGCAAGAGGGAAGTGAAGGATTGAGAGGTATAAAACAAGCTACAGAATGTGCTGTACAACATGGGGAATACAGCCAGTATTTCATAATAATTGAGTATAACCTTTAAAACTTTGTGAATCACTATATTGTATACCTATAACATATAATGTGGTACATCAACTACACTTCAGTTTAAAAAATAGGATATTGTAAAATTAATACATAAATAAATAAAAAATGGTTTTAAAAAAAGGGGGCTTTACTCTGGGATGCTTACTCCTACTCAACATCCCTAATTCTCTCAAGGAAGTTCTGTTCTGTTCTTTTCTTTTCTCTTTCTTTTCCTTAAGTGGGGAAGAAAACCCTCTCTCTTTGGTTGGGAGAATGGCTGCCCGAATGTCTCTCCACCGTATCTGTAGGAAGGGATGGGGGACTGGTCTCAGCCAGTAGCTCCCTCCCATTTGTTTTGTGCTGCAGCTTCTTGACTTCATTTAATCAGTCAACACATTTCATCTTCATTTCACCCTCCAAAGTTTTTTTTTCCATCTCCTCTGCTGATGGTCTTCCCATTTCCTTTTTTGTTATAAGGTCTCTCTTGTTATTAGTCTTTACTATAATTTGATTAGGGCCTCAGGGAGAAAAAAGATTAAAATGTGTTCTCAGAACACCATCTTGAAGCAGACGTGCTCATGACGTTTTTTTTCTCCGCTAGCTCTTTCCTGTGGGCTTCCCGAGGCCCCCAAGAATGGAATGGTGTTTGGGAAAGAGTACACAGTGGGAACCAAGGCCGTGTACAGCTGCAGCGAAGGCTACCACCTCC
Organism: Vicugna pacos; assembly: GCF_048564905.1. Lineage (NCBI taxonomy): Eukaryota > Metazoa > Chordata > Mammalia > Artiodactyla > Camelidae > Vicugna > Vicugna pacos. The sequence continues at coordinate 44,023,534 of NC_132999.1, forward strand.
AGGCAGGTGCCGAGGCCACAGCGGAGTGTCTGGAGACAGGCCTGTGGAGCAACAGCAACATCCCCCCGCAGTGTGTCCGTGAGTCCTGGGGTAGTGGTGGCGGGGGTGGCGAGGGGCTGGGTGAGCAGCTGAAAATCGTCCTGGCAAAGGAGTGAGCTAAAAACTCAGTGATGGGGGCAAGCATTCACACAGAGGTCGGGGACTCGGGGCTGAGACGGGTAGGTAGTGCCATCTGCCAACCTGGGTTCCCATTTGTATTGGCTCTCGAAGCATTGAGAGACCACTGTTCCCTGAGATGTTTCCATAAACCGTCACAGAACTTGGGAATAACTGGTCCACTTCCTTTAAATGGAAGAACTGTCAGAAAGTTTGCATGAGTGTCCTTTGACCACAAAACTTCAGTTCAGCTTAAGTTCAACTTAAGGCCAGAGTCACAAACTGGATGCCTCATGGGCCATAGCCCGTCCAAAGATACGGGGGGTTGTGTTTTTCTTTTGTTTTGTGTTGGTCCCTTGGCCTATGCAAAATTTTTTAAATTTCTTCTCAACATTTTTTTAAATGTATTTGCTTTATTTGATTTTCAATTCTCTGTTGTTGTTGTTGTTTTTAATGGAGGTACTGGGAACTGAGCCCAGGACCTCATGCATGCTAAGCATGTGCTTTACCACCGAGCAATACCTACCTACCCCCAACATTTTTAAATCAGGAAATTTTACATAAAAATTTATATTTCTAGCTTCTCTTGAAAAAGGCAGACCTGACCAATTGGAATTTGCAGTCTTAACATCCATCAGTCAACACTGACTGAATGCCACCTCCCTTTTTCTTTTTTTTTTTCTTCTTTACTGTTCTATTTTTTTTTTGGCAGATCTGCCCACCCCAGTTTGCCACATTCCCCACCCAGCTCACATCCTGGGGACTGAAGACTCTGGATTCATCATCACTGCACTACGGTTTCCCAGTCCCCAGTTCCAGACTCTTGCCTGTGTCTTCCATAACTAACTAACTCATCCTCCTGTCTGCTTTTTCGTCTCTCCCCAGCGGTGTCCTGTCCCGATGTCAGCAGCCTTAGTGTGGAGCACGGCCGATGGAGGCTCATCTTTGAGACACAGTACCAGTTCCAGGCCCAGCTGATGCTCATCTGTGACCCCGGCTACTACTACACCGGCCAGAGGGTCATCCGCTGCCAGGCCAATGGCAAATGGAGCCTTGGCAACTCTCTGCCCACCTGCCAAAGTAAGGCCAGGAGGGGAGGGTGGGCAGGTTTGGCACCGTGCCTCCAACCTGAACTGTCTCATACATGGGCTGGACTGGGGACAGGGAGAAGAGGGATATATGCAGGGATTGCACTGAACCTCTTTTTGAACACTCACCTAGAATCAGGAGCTGGAGAGAGGCCTCTTCCTTTAAGGAAGTACTTCTTAGCATCTTGTCAGCGTATTAAAAAGTTGCCTTTGTCCAGGTGAGCATCCACTAATTCACTTATTCAACATTCATGGCAGGTATTGTAGAGGTATGAAGATAAAAGGTTGTGGCTCCTGCCCACAAGAAGCTTACAGTCTCCTAGAGAGACAGACAATAAAGAAGCAAGGATGATGAAATGTGATGAGTAAGACCTATAATGGGAGTATGTGTAGGAGGGATGAGTGTGGCACAAGGGACAGGCCACCTAAGGCCACCTGCCTCTCCTCCATTGTGAATTGTTTGTCCTTGGTTCTTTAAGATAGTTTCAAAGGTGAAGGTCCCTGGAGGCACTATGAGATGGAGGTTTGTTAGGAGGTGCTCTTGGGATCACCACGGTGGGGAAGGAAAGAGCAGGGGAGGGGAGAGGTGCAGAGAGGAGAGGAATAGAGGGGAGGGGAGGGAGGGAAGCAGGACTGGGAAGATAGGGAAGGTGGTCTCTGATGCAGTATCAGAGAAGGCCTCAGCTGATAAAGAGCTCTGAATCTGGGTGGCCCTTCAGAATTGTCTCAACTTGGAACAGGGGGCCTTTATATGTCCACACTGACCAAACACTGGGTGCAGGCTGCCCCAGGAAGAGAGCACGACCTTGGGTAAGAGGACTTCTTAACCAATGCAATTTGAAAAGGGCTCACAGCTGAGGGTTGTCTGCCAGCAGGTGGGGAAAGAAATCCTTCAGTCCTAAAGGGGGATCTGAGTGGCTCATGGCAGCAGCCACCAATAGGGATGTACTGATGACACTGACTCAGTCAATGAGGATGTGGTAGAGGAAAGTAAGTGTTTGTGAAGGGACAGAAGGCGATCACTTGTCAGTGAGCAGGGGGACGTTTGAGCTTGAGTGGGAGAAGAAGTGGTGTGTTCCCAGCGTCTATGATCCAAGACACTGTTGTCTATTCATCCAAGTGCAGACTCCGCAGCATAACCGAGTAGAAGTCAGGAGCGTGTAACAGCTCATTACGATGATAACAGCCTTGGCCGTTGGCCTCACCTCAGTCTACCAGCCACCGTCTGCAGTGCTCTGTGGGGAACAGTGTGAGGCTGCTGCTGGGCTCAGTACAGGGGACAGGGAAATTGACCTGCAGCATCTGCCTTGGAAGCCAAGGAGCATCCAATTGCCATCTCTCTGATACAGTGGTTGCCAACCAGGGTGCACATCTGAACCACCTGAATATTTTTTAATACACATGCTTGAGTCATATCTTCAGAGATTGTCAATCATGGGTCCAGAGTGCAGCCTGGATGTTTTAAAAGCTCCTCAGGTGCTTCTGGTGACATCTCCAGTTGAGAACCACTGGCCCAGTGTAACAGCACAACGGTCACTGTCGACACATATTCTGGTCATGTGTAAACAGATCTTATTTTTGTCTTTATTCTTGCTAATCAGAAGCAACACGTGTCCCTTCTCTCGGGGCTGTCTTCCTGAGCATTTTGTGATCTTTGTAGTCATCTCCTGCGGAGAGCTCCCCATCCCACCCAACGGGCACCGCATCGGAACACTGTCCGTCTACGGGGCGACGGCCATCTTCTCCTGCAATTCCGGTTACACGCTGGTGGGCTCCAGGGTGCGCGAGTGCATGGCCAATGGGCTCTGGAGTGGCTCCGAAGTCCGCTGCCTTGGTAAGTGCCCTCCCCAGGCCGATCCCGTCCATTTTCCCCTCCTCAGGACAGGTTAGATCTTTCCAAAGCTAGATCCCAATCTTTGAACAGTGCTATTTTGCCACTACCATAAAATGCTTAATCCAGACACTAGCTATGGGGCATCTACCATGACTAAACCCCTGAACCAGCTTCCCTGCGAACACCCAAAAGAATGAAAAGGACTTCAGGTCTGATGAGACAAACCTTTGAGGGGTTCTCATTCTGATCAAAAAGACACCCCCTTTTAATTGGTCCTTGTATGATGGGGAAGCCCCCATCTCGACCTCCAGGGAAATTTACAGAGACATAGTCCTGCAACACACCTAAAATACCATTTTTATTATATATTAGCAAATGTTACATACATATGTATTTTACAAATATGTAATATTACATGTACTGTATTATTTATTATAATATATACATTTTTAATCATTATCTTGTTTTATGACAAAAATATGTCAATGTATGACAAGAGCATAAAAACCAACCTGGCTTATAAAGGACAAAGTTGGAGGGAGGGTATAGGTCAGTGAGAGAGTACACGTTTAGCATGCATGAAGTCCTGGGTTCAATCCCCAGTACCTCCGTTAATAAATAAATAAAAATAAACCTAGTTACCTCCCCCTGCTCCAAAAAAAAATTTTTTTTAAGTTATCATTTCCTCCATGGTTAATCTATTCCTTGCCTAAACCTTAGACTCTAAAGTTCTGTCTTCTCTCAATCCTTTCTTGGACCCCTCAAGTCCAAAGGAGGGTCCCAGCTACACAGACCCAATAGCATGGATTGGACAATCTGTTTCAGAGTGAAAAAAACTTCCCTCCCACTGTCTCGGGCCTCTGTTAGAGATGCAGCTATGAGTTATTTCTACACAGAGCCAAAAATGCTAATGGAAACAGTAGGAATACATTCTACCCAAACACTGTTTAACAAAAATAACTCACCTAGGTTTACATTGTCTGTGTTCCTTGCCATTCAAGGACAAGGAAGGGTGAATTTAGCCAAGCCACCTGTTTGTACATGGTTATTTTCAGCACAAACAGGCTTTGACTGCCTTGATGTAGACCACAGTGCTCCCCATGCAGTAGATGCTCCAGAAATCCTGGATGATGAGAAAAAGAGAGGGATGATTCCAGAGGCAGGGAGGTAACAGTGATCATTTCTCACCCATGTACAGACGCAGAAACTAAAGCTCAGAGATGGAGAGTCATTTGGCATGCAACCTTGGGATTTGGGGTTGCCAAGTCTTCAACACCATTTCTATCACATCTAGGATTCCTGAAGTCACTCCCGGTTCTGCTGTCAGGGGGAGATGGGAGAAACAATGGGTGGTTGGGTAACGTGGTCCTTTTCCCTACCCTCCCTGTCTCCCGTTTCCCTGACCAAGCCCCACCTCCTTTTCTAGCAGTTCCTCTTCAGTTTACTTTCTTTCCCCATGTCCCACCAAAGCTGGCCACTGCGGGACTCCTGAGCCCATCGTCAATGGGCACATCAACGGGGAGAACTACAACTACCGGGGCAGCGTGGTGTACCAGTGCAACGCTGGCTTCCGGCTCATTGGCATGTCTGTGCGCATCTGCCAGCAGGATCATCACTGGTCGGGCAAGACCCCTTTCTGTGTGCGTAAGTATGTTACCCGCTCTCCCTAGTTGTGGGCTCAGGGGCCACGTGGACTTTCCCTGGTGTTGTCTCGATTTGGTTAGCTAGAGATTTTTGCATATTTTGTTAATGTTTTTCAAAGACACAAATCCTTACATCTATTGTTTTCAGTTTTCTACATTATTAATTATTGCTTTCACCTTTATTATTTCCTTCCATGAGGTTAACTTTTTTGTTCATTTTCTTGCTTTTGAACTAAAAGTTTAATTCATTTATTTTCAGTCTTTCATTTTTATTGATTATTATGGATATTAGTGTCTAAGACTATAAAATTTCTTCTGATCACTGCTTTAATTGTATCTCACAGATTATAAAAATTTGTGTTTTATTGTTTATTAGAAATTCTGTAATTTTGGTATTAGACTTCCCTTTGCCTAGAAGTTTTTTTAATAGAAGAATGTGTGGTTTTTATTTCCAGATGGTAGGGCCTTTTTGATTTTTATTTTGCTATTCATTTCTAATTTATTGCACTGCATATAATACTTCTACTTCATGGAATTTACTGATGCTTCCTTGTGGCATAATATTTGATCAGTTGTTATGAATGTTCCATGTGCTTTTGAGATGAAAGAGTATTAGGGTGTGAAGTTCTGTATGTAATCATAAGATGTGCCTTACTGATTTTGTTGTTTGTGTCTTCTGTATGCTTACTTATTTTTTTTTTGTTCACCTGACCTGTTTTGTTCTGAGAGGCATGTTTTTAAGTTTTCGATTATTAATGTTCTTCTATCTACTTTTCCATGCATTTCCCATAGTTTCTTTTACATAAAGCTAATTGCTATGTTAATTGGTACATAGATATTCATAGCTATTATATCTGCATTGCAAATTGTGGTTTTAGCCTTTAAAAATGTCTTTTTTGTCACTTTTAATATTTTCTAGTTTGAATTGTACTGTGCCTGGCTCAAGCTTACACCCCCTGCTTCCATCCTTTTCCCACTTGCCTGGTGTATCTTTCACCATCCCTTTATTTTAGCCTTTCTGAATCACTTAAATTGGATGTGTCTCTTGTATACATCAGAAAGTTGGGCCTTGCCTTCTGGACCAATTAAAAATCCTTTTCTTATAATAGGTTAGTCAGATTCATTCACATATAATGTTATGACACATGTTTGATTTTAATTTTGTTGTGTTTAATGATTATGTGTAAAATATCATGCATACAATAACTCTGTTTCTTTCTCTGTATGATATGTTTTCTTTGCTTTTTCTCACTTTGCTTTTTTTTTTCCATTTCTTTTTGTATTTAGGAAAAGTTATAAACTTTTATGTTCCTTTCCTGTAGTCAGTACACTGACATACTAGGATCCTTTTTCAGTATATTCACATTGAAGATGGACTTTCTCTTTCCAGCAGTTACTTTAAATTGATATTCCCCTGCTCCTCTCCTCTTCTTTCCAGACTTGCTCTCCGCAAAGGCTTGCAGCAGAAGCGTGAGAAATAGTTCTGCCTGGGTTTAGTGTTTCTTTTTCTACTTACACATAATTTGAAGTTTATAGCATTCTCTGTCTTCTGGTTCTGCTGCAGGCCTGCGCTTTCTATGATTTTATTTGTCTTTCTTGTTATTAGTCTACATTTTTTGAACTATTGTTTTCCTCAATTGCCTGAAAGTAATCTGGAAAATTCTTCACTTTTTAAAGTTCCATCAAGTGAGCCTTGATGTAAAGTGCAGGGTTTGTTCTTAATTTGGGGGCGAGGGGGGCAGAGATAGTTAGGTTTATTTATTCATTTATTTCTCTATTTAAGGGAAGTACTGGGGATGAATCCAGGACCTCGTGTATGCAAAGCACATGCTCTACCACTGAGTTATACCCTCCCCCTGCTCTTAATTTTTGAAGGCAGGTTTTTGCTTTTAATTCTTCTTTATTTGGCTTTTCATATACGAGATGGAGCAATGGCATCATGAGACTCACTCAATAAGCAATGCATGAAAATTAGTCTTAACAGCATCTTAAATATTAGGTTTACAGTAAGCAAGACCCATATATAGTCAGTCAGCCTTCCAGATGTGTCTAAACAAAACATATTTAGTTTCCTCCAGGAAATACAAATTCAGATGCCTTCAGGAAATTGGCACAGAATACGTGTGAAGAGATTTGGGCTATAAATAACAGAGAATGTTGGAGTCTGAAATTAAATGGAGAATGTCTACCTAACCTAAAGATACTGAATTTTATACCTGGTCCATAATGAAGGGCAGTGTAGTAAAGCAATTGGGCACTGGGACCCTGGACCTAGGTTGCCTGGGTTCAGATCCCAGGTCTACCACTACATAGCATATGGCTTTATGACTTTAGGCAAGTTAGTTTATCTCACTAGGTCTGTTTCCTCATCTATGAAAAGCAGGTACCTCAGAGACCATTGTAAGGATTAAATAAATTAATACATGTGAAATGGTCAGATGCAGGCCATTGCCGTTGTGATGATGCCAGTGATGATGGTAATGGTGATGCCACTTTGTCACATCACAGAATCCAGGATCTCTTGTACCAAGCTCCATTCTCTCCTGGAGCACAGAGATTTAGGAAGTATCTGGAGGAGGAAGGCAAGAGCAAAAGAACAAATATTTATAAGTGGTTGCTCTGTGGGAGGGACTGTGTTAGGGCCATCACGTATGACTTCAAGGCTTCCGATATCAACCAGGCTCTCAGAATTTTCCAACTGCCCTTCTCCATCCCCTCACTTGGCTCCCCTGTCCATTCCTCACACAGCTAGTTCACAGTTTCACCTCTCTTCTGAAGACCCATACTCTCCAGTCCCCAGTCTAGTCCCCAGACTCCTCAGAAATTCTCCTTTCCTGTGAGGATAATGATGGTACCTACCTCATGGGGTTGTGAGGATTAAGGAATAATTCATATACACTCCAATGCTTATTAGCTAATTATATAATCTCACTTTCTACTTTGCAGAGACACTAGAAGCCATCAGACAGTAACTCCTTTCACTTCCTGCTTCCCCACCCACACGTCTGTCCTTGTCTGCCTTCCTCCTGGCCCCTTCCCTCCCACCTAGGAGAAGAGTCTCTCTCCAGACCCAAGGCTAATCCCTCCATGAGTCTCTGGGCCGCCTTCCCTTCTGCCTTCTTAGTGAGCTTCATCTGTTTTTAATTCTCTCCTCTGTCCTGTGGACCTTCCTTTTCTATTAATTTCCTTCAGCCTGTAAGACCAAATTCAAGAACCATTTCCTTAGCCCTAGTTAAGGTTTTGGTGTTGTGGATAGAAGCTGAACTGAATGTGCTGTAGTCTCTGCCCTCGGAAATGTGGGTCTCGTGGTGCATGGCTTAAGCTACAGTTAAGAGCCCCAGCCTCACCAGGACCCCTCTTTTCCGTTCTCCTGGTGTCTTCTCTCTCTCCCTTTGCACCTGTATCAGCCAGGGCTCTCCAGAGAAACAGAGCTCCTGGGGACATCTGACAAGTCTTGAACTCCCCCCTTGGGTCTGTGACAGTCCCCTACATCACTGGGGAGAGCCTGCCTCCAGAGGAGCCGCGGAGAATGTCGCTGCCCGCAGGCAGCTGTGTCCCAAGAAGGGGGAGGCAGGGCCGAGCCTTCATTCTTCCTAAATTGCAGAGATGGGACGCTCCAGGTTACCTGGGGCAAAGTAAGGCAAAGCACAGGGAAAGGCCAGGAATTACACGAATTGAACTCCCTTTGTGTGGAAGGGGTGGAGGAGGGGCCATGCTTCCTAAGAAGTTTGATTCCCACTGGTCCGTCAGGGTGACCAGTTCCTCCTCACAGGCTTGGTTAGAATTGACTCTGGCTCCATCCAAGTTGGCCCAGGAACGTGGCTGGGTCTGGGTCATATGAGAGGTAGACACCAGTGTATCTAGCGAAGAGTGGAATGGGGAGCCAAGGGGAAGGGGCAGGGGGAATGAGGCAGGACAGACTGAGAACTACAGTGCAGGCCTCATGCCCTGTGGAAGTCCTGGAGGTACTTCTCTCCGGTTGTCCGAGCTGTGGACATGCCTTCAAGGATAAAGGGAAAGCTATACCGCAGGCTGAACTTCACTGATGGGCTTGAGAAACCCCAGGTGAGGAGAGGCAGGACTCTGGGGGATGTGGAATATCAGGAGGGCTGACCTCTCTTCTGTTTTGGTTATAGCAATTACCTGCGGCCACCCAGGGAACCCAATCAACGGCCTCACCCAGGGCAACCAGTTCAACCTCAACGATGTGGTCAAGTTTGTCTGCAACCCTGGGTATGTGGCCGAGGGGGCTGCTCGGTCCCAGTGCCTGGCCAGCGGCCAGTGGAGCGACATGCTTCCCACCTGCCGAAGTGAGTCACCCTCCTTCTCCCACCCAGTCCCCAGTACCTCTGCCATCTGTGGTCTGTGGCCCATGAGCAGAAGCCAGTGGATTCTGTCATGGCACCATTTTGACTCAAATGGGGAAGACTTGGGGGCAGAGAAGGGCCATAAATGGGGACTTTCTCAACCTCTAGATGCAGCCATGTCAAATTTCTTCACTGGTTATTTAAAGAAAGCAAAGGAAGTTTCAACTTTCAAAATAGAAATGGAAAACAGTCTTCTGTTTACATTTCATAGAACCAATAATACATCATTATCATATAGAGCCCCGTTCATGATGAAAGAAAAGAAACAGAAAGGTTCAAATGAAAGATAAAAAGCAGAGAGTCTAGGGGTTGGGATGAAGGGGGAGGGAAGAGGAGAGACCACGGGCTCAAGGGGAGACTCTGCATAGAGGGAACTCCAGCCCCATCTGGGCTACTTAGGAAATAGCTTCTAAATCTCTTAGAAGGCTATTCACAGCAATGAAGGGCCGATGGAGCTGTCTGCCTCTACCCAAGAGTGGCCTGGCAGGCTCACTGATGCCAGAATGGAGAGTCAGAGCCAGCTGAATAGGACAAGCCCGGCCCTGGGCTGGAGGATCATCAGGTCTTCACAGCCGTTGGGCTGAGACTGCATCAGATGACGGCTCCTTGTTGCACGGGGATTGGCTGTGCAATCTGTCACAAGTCATCTGTAACTGATATTAAAGAATCCAATTTTTCAAATGATGTTTTAAAATAAGTCAAGATACATCCACAACCAACCCAAAAAATAACATTCGTCTCAACATTTCGAGATGGCATGTTGAGTGAGAGAAAGTTCTAGGGAACCAGGGAAAATTGCCCTGACCTGTGCTGTACCTTCCTTCCAGCACCTGTCCAGGCAGGGAAGAGCTGAGAACTGATGCTTCAGGGTGCTGTTATCCCATGCTCCCTTCCTCTCAAGAGCTGTGTTCTGTCCCCACAGCAATGTGCTGTCCTGCAACTTCAGCACCCCACTCCCTACCCCACCCCGCCTCCTTCCCAGGGCACTGTGCTCAAGAGATGGTCTTAAAAACAGAGGGCTGGGGTAAACTCCTTGGAAATCATGGCCTCTGGTCCTGCTCCCCACCAACCCATCCTCCACCCTGACAGAGTCACCTGTCTAAAGTGCAAATCGTGTCAAGGCACTCCCTGTTCAAAACACCTCCCAGGACTTCCCACTGCCCTTGAGATAATAGTACTTACCTCCACTGGTCTGTGGGGACCACGAGGCCTGGCCCAGCTTCCTCTTCACCTCTTCTCCACTTCCACTGCCCCTAGCCTCGCCTCTGCATTGGGTCCCGGCCACACTGAACCTCTTCCATTTCCTCACAGGTCCCTATGCCCACAGCACCCACAGGGCACCACAGTTTCCTCTAGTGCATTCTCCTCTAGTCCCCTCTCACCCTCTCTTTGTCTGGGGGACTTTTACCCAGTCATCGAGAGCCAGCTTAAACCTTCTTGGGAGCCTTTGCTGCTCCACTCTCTGCACTGGGCTAGATGCTCTGCTTTGTGCTTCCAGAACATTCTCTGCTACCCCTATCAGAGCACTGATGAAACAGGATAATTGCTCATTTGTCCCTTTCTCCCTAGATCAGCAGTTCCCAACTGGGGATGATTTTACCTGCTCCCCTGCCCCAACAGGGGACAGATGTTGTCACAGCTCGAGGGTTTCTATTGCCGTCAGGTGGGCAGAGGCCATGGATGCTGTTAAACATCCTGCAATGGACAGGACTGCCCCCACAGTAATTATCAGCCCTAAATGTCCATCATGCCAAAGTAGAGACCCTACTCCAGATTGTAAGTGCTGTCATATCTGTACTGCCCAGCACAAAGCTTGGCACTCAGTAGATCACGGTAAACACTATGAGTGGATAAATGCTACTTACTCATTTTGTGATGCCAACCTCTGAGCCTCAGAGAGGCTCATCAGAAGTAAAAATAGCTCCCACCTTAAAAGCTAATCTCCCCCTGAAATACTCATAAAAGTGATTAAATCAGTTTGCAAAAGAGCCCAACCCCCTTGCACAGCTTTACTGTGAGAAACACATGGAACTAGGGGTCAGCTCCAGGAAATGAGGCATTTGTGTACCCCAGGGCTTGGTAAAGACTAACAAAGCACAATCTGGGCCAGTCAAGTCAGCAGTAGAGTTTGTACCAGGGAACACTGAGGAGGGAGAGGTTGACCACTCTGGGAGGAGGTGAGAAGGCTTCTGCAAGATGAGGTCTAGCTGGACATGGAAGAAGGAATCCCTTACCCAGGTGATCAGAGTGAGGGGAGAGGTAGAGCAGCCTCAGGACCAGCTCACTCCTCCAGGCAGGATCTGCTTGGTGTAGCCTCTCTTGGCCTGGAAATTTTGCTGTCCTGAGAACATGGGTTTGTGTGGCCTTCTGAATCCTCATTTTAAAGCATGAGAAAAGCCTCACGTCTGGGTCCCTGCATCTCATTGTCCCGTTCCATTGCAGTCATCAACTGTACCGATCCTGGGCACCAAGAGAACAGTGTTCGTCAAATCCACGCCAGCGGCCCGCACAGATTCAGCTATGGCACCACCGTGTCTTACCAGTGTCACCACGGCTTCTACCTCCTGGGCACCCCAGTGCTCAGCTGCCAGGGAGACGGCACATGGGACCGCCCTCGCCCCCAGTGTCTCTGTAAGTAGATATCATCTATTTAAAAAGATCACCTGTGCAGAACAACAGAATGGTCTCCGTCCAAGAACAGTCCTCCTCTGTGTGGTGTGTGTGTGACATCATGATGATGGGCACTCTGGCTGCTCCCTGGATGTCAGAGCTCTTCTTGGGCCTCTGTTGAGTTAGTGGCCATACCAGTTCTCACGCTTTCTTCCTGGCTTCGGGCCTATTCTCTTTTCTCTCTAGTCCTGCCACCAACCTGTTCAGCCTCCAAGGTTCCCTTCCTTGAGGGTTCCTGGCTGCCTAGCGGGACACTGTCTCCCATTTTACCCCCTCCTGGCTTTCCCAGAAAGACAGCACATGAATCCCTTTCTTTCAAAAGACTGAAACAGAAATGCCTTGCTGACCCTTGAGGTAGATCAATCTGGGTTTACATTAACATAATTTATAACCAGCTTCCCTAGGAGGATTTAATTTATTTGCATTTTTCTTCCTTTTTTGGTAGTGAAATATAATTCACGTATCATAAAATTCACTCCTTTAAAGAATATAATTCAGTTATTTTAATATATTCACAAACCTGTGCAACTGTCACCACTAATTCCAGAGCATTTCTGTCACCCCAAAAGGAAGGCCTTTAGCAGTCATTTCCCATTCCTCACCACCACTCTATCCCCTGGTGACCATTAATCTTCTTTCTGGCTGTAGATTTGCCTCTTCTGGCCATTTCAGATAAATGGAGTTATATGTGTGACATTTTGTGTCTGCCTTCTTCCACTTAGTGTAAGGTTTTCAAAGTTTGTCCGTGTTGTAGAATATATCACTACTTCATTCCTTTTTATGGCCAGATACTACACCGTTGTAGGGATTCGCCACATTTTGTTTATCCATTCGTCAGTTGATGGACATTTGGGTTGTTTTCCACTTCTTGGATTTTATGAACAGTGCCGCTGTGAACACTTATGTACAGGTTTTTATGTGAACGTATGTTGTCAATTCTCTTGAATATACACCCAGGATGAAATTGCTGGATCCTGTGGTGACTCTGTATTTAATTTTTAAGGTTAACTGTTTTCCAAAGTGGCTGCACCATTTTACATAAAACTTCCCACCAGCAGGGTATGAAGGTTCCAATTTCTCCACATCCTCATGTACACTTGTTATTGTCCACCTGTTTTATTATAGCCATTCTAACAGGTGTGAAGTAGTGTCTCATTGTGGTTTGGGTTTTCATCTTCCTAATGAATAATGATGTTGAACATCTTTTTATGTGCTTATTGGCCATTTGTATCTCTTCTTTAGAAAAATGTCTATTCAAGTCCTTTGCCACTTTTTAAAATTGGGTTGTCTTTATAGTATTTAGTTTTAACTGTTCTTTATATATTCTGAATACTACACCTCTTTCAGATACATAATTTGTGAATTTTTTCTACTAAAGATAATTCTGGATATTGTCCTTTGATGCATGAAAGTTTTCCATTTTAGTGAAGTCTGATTTACCTATCTTTTCTTTTGTTGCTTGTGCCTTGGATGGAATATTTAAGAAACCATTGCCCACCTCAATGTCATATCATGATCCAATATCATGTCATCTGTGAATAGACATAATTTTACTTCTTTCTTTCCAACCTGATGCCTTTTATTTCTTTTTCTTATTTAATTGCCCTAGCTAGAGCTTTCACTACAGTGCTGAATAGCAGTGGCCAAATAGACATTCTTGTCTTGTTTCTAGCCTTTGGAGAAAAGCTTTCAGTCTTTCACCATTAAGTATGATGTTAGCTGTGGGCTTTTTTGTAGATTCCCTTTATTGGATTGAGGAAGGTCTCTTCTACTCCTAGGTAATTGAACATTTTTACCATGAAAGGGTGTTCAGTTTTTTCAAATGACCTTTCTGCATCTATTGAGATGATCATGTCAATTTCCCCCTGATTCTATTATTATGGTGTATTACAATGATTGAGTTCCATATGTTGAACAATTCTTGTGTTCCTGGAACAAATCACTCTTGGTCATGGTAAAATCCATTTTAATATTTTACTGGATTTCGTTTGCTAGTATTTTGTTGAGGATTTTTGCCACTCCACTATGTTCGTAAGGGATATTGGTCTGGGTCTTCCTTCCTTGTCACATCTTTGGCTTTTGTAATGCTGGCCTCATAGAATGAGTTGGGAATTCTCCCTCTTCCAGTTTTAGGAATAGTTTAAGAAAGACTGGTATTATTTCTTCTTTAAAATTTTGGTAGAATTCAGCAGTAAAATCATCTGGTCTTGGGCTTTTCTTTGTTAAAAGCTTTTTGATTGTTGACTTATTCTATTTGTTATAATTTATTCAGATATTTCATTTCTTGTTGAGTGAGTTTTGGTAGTTTGTGTGTTTCTAGTTTTTTTTTTTTTTGTCATTTCACCTAGGTTATCTAATTTATTGGCCTATAACTGCTCATGTTCATAGTATATGCCTATAATCCTTTTACTGCTGTAAACTTTGTTGGTAGTATTATGCCCCTTTTCATTCCTGATTTTAAACATTTGAATCTTCTCTCTCCCCCAGCCCCCTCTCATCTCTCTAGCTCCTCCCCACCCTCCACATCAGACTACTTACACATTTGTCAGTTTTGTTGATCGTTTCAAAGCACCAAGTTTTGTTTATTTTCTCTATTATTTTTCTATTTCATTTACCTCTACTCTAACTTTTTTTTATTTCCTTTCTTCTGTTTGATTTGGGTTTAGTGTGCTCTTCTTTTTCTAGTTTATTAGGGGGAGAAGGTTAGATTGTTGGTTTGACATCTTTCTTCCTTTTAATGTGGGTATGTACAGCTATAAATTTCCCTCCGAGCACTGCTTTCACTGCATCTCATAAGTCTTGGTATGTTATGTTTTCATTTTTTTCACCTCAAAGTGTTTTCTCATTAATCTTCTGATTTCTCCTTTGACCTATTGGTTATTTAGGGGAGAGTTGTTTAATTTCTATGTATTTGTGAATTTTCCAAATTTCCTTCTGTTATTTATTTCTAATTTCATTGTACCTTGGTTGAAGAACATACTTTGTATGATTTCAATCTTTTTAAACTTATGGAGATTTATTTTATGGCCTAACTTATGGTCTATCCTGGAGAACGTTCCATGTGTACTTCAGAAGAGTGTGTATTCTGCTGTTATTGGGTGGAGAGTCCTATAGATGATTGTTAGGTCTGGTTGGTTTATAGTGCTGTTCACTGTCTTTCCTTGTCAATCTTCTATATGCTGGTTGTTCTATCCACGATTTAAAGTAGGGTGTTGGAATCTCATACTATGCTTGTTGACTTGTCTATTTCTCCCTTCAGTTCTGTTAGTTATTTTTTTCATGCATCTGGAGGCTGTGTTGTTAGTACATATATGTTTCTAATTGTATATCTTTCTGATGGATTGATCCTTTTATCACTATAGAATGTCCTTCTCATGTCTAGTAGCAATTTGTATCTTAAAATCTATCTTGTCTGATATTAGAATAGCCATTCCAGCTCTCTTTTGGTTACTGTGTCCACAGTATATATTTTTCCATCTTTTTACTCTCAGTCCATTTGTGTCTTTAAATCTTAAGTGTGTCTCTTGTAGACAGCTTATTTTAGATCATCTTTTTTATCCATTTTCCTAGTATCTGCCTTTTATATGTTTAATCCACATTTAATGTAATCATTGATAAAGGAGGTTTTACATTAGCCATTTGGCTATTTGTTTTTTATGTATCTTATATCTTTTTTTGTTCCTCAATTCTTCTATTGCTGCCTTCTTTTGTTTTAAATAGATTTTTTTCTAATGTACCATTTTAATTTCTTTGTTCTTTCTCTTACTATGTGTGTTTTTTAAGTTTTAAGTAGTTACTCTGGGAATTATAGGTAACAACTTAATTTACAGCTTGGATTAATACCAATTATCTATAAAACGTTTGTTCCTGTATAGGTGTATTACCTCCCCTCTGCTTTGTGTTGTACTAATACACAAATTACGTCTTTATAGCTGTCAACACGGATTTCTAATTACTGCTTTATGCAGTTTCTCAGATAAGATGAAAAAAGTTACAGACAAAATACACTTATACTATATTTTATGGTCACCTAAGTAGTTACCTTTGCCAGTGCTCTTTATTTCTTCATGTGACTTCAAGTCCTTTCGTTTCAGCCTAAAAGATGTTCTTTAGAATTTCTTTGTAATTTAGAATTTCTTTCTAGGTTTCCTAGTGATGCATTCTTTCTGTTTTGTTTATCTGGGAATGTCTTAATTTCCTATTCACGTTTGAAGGATAGTTTTGCAGGGTATAGACTTTTTTTTATCACTTTAATTATGTCAAATTGCTTATATATGCAAGTTCTTAAATCTACCGTCTTAATTTCTATTTTCTGTTTGTTCTACCCATTAATTTCTTTTTCTCTCTTTTCATTGTTGGAATAATTATTTTATAATTCATCTATTTCTTCTCTTCTAATGAATAAAGTGTATACTCTACTTTTTAATGGGTACGTTAGAAATTACAATAGAAGCACTTAATTTATCAAAGTCTTAAATTAATCAGTGTCTTTCTCTTCATCCTATATAATAAAAGAACATTAGAACACTTTAAGTCCATTTACTTTCTTCCTGACTTTTGCGTAATTATTTTCTTACATCTTAATTTTGCCTTGTTTTTTAAACCCACAGTGTGTTGTTGTTGTTGTTGTTATGCAGTTATAGTTCCCTTAGATTTACCCATATATTTGCTGCTTTCTTTGCTCTTCATTCCCTCTCATATCTTGACTTTCCATATGGGATCATTATCCTGTTTTGAAGGACATTTTTTAGAATTTTATTTAATGGAGATCTGCTGGTAGCAAACACTCTCAGTTTTTGTTTGTCTATAATACATTTATTTGTCTCTCATTTTTTAAAGATATTTTTGATAGGTTTGGAAATCCAAGTTGACAGTTATTTTCTTTCAGCCCCTTAAAGAAATCTTTCTAATATCTTCTGACCTCTTTTGTTGCTGTTGAAAAGCCAGCTGTCAGTCTTTCACTCCTTGGAAAAATCTTTGTGTCTTTGATGTTCTGAATTTTCCCTAGTTATTAAATGATAATTTTCCTGGATCAAAAGTCTAGGTTGGCACCTTTTCTTTTGGCAGTGTCTTCTGGCATTCATTTTTAATAAGAAGTCTTTCAGTTTAATTATTGTACCTTTTAGGTAGTCTATTTTTTCTGCCTCACTGATTTCAAGATCCTCTCTTTTGTTAGCATTCTGAATTTTCCTACATTATATTTAGATATTTCATGTATCCTTCTCAGAATTCACTGGGATTCCAGGATTTTTCTGACATCTGGAAAATTCTTACCTGTTATCTCTGTAAACATTGTCTCCCCCTCATTCTCCTCCTTTACTATTTCTAGATTCCAGCATTAGACTTCCTTGTGCTATTCTCTGTGTCTCTGAAACTCTCACTCATATTTTCTATCTCTGATAAATTCCCCCAGATCTATTTTATCATTCAATAATTATCTTTTTAGCTAGGTGTAAGCTGAGGTTTAACTGTTTATTGAGTTCCTATTTCCAATTATTTATTTGGTGTTTGAGAAATAAATGCAATACTTGTTTTTTGTCTTTGCTGAATTATTTCCCCAGTACATTGTTCCTGTGTAAACTTGTTCTTTTTGTATCTTTAGCATATTAAATACACTTATTGTGTGTTGTATATGTGATACTTTCAAAATCATTGTCTTTATGAGTCAAATTCTGCTATTGTCATTTCTGTTGATTCTCACTCCTGGTGACTTGTTTCTCATTATTTTATTATGTTTACATTGTGATCTTTTATTTGACTGATCTAATCTGTGGGAATCAGGAACCAGGCTCTGAAGGTAGAAGCCGAAGTCTGAAAACAGGCTAGGCATAATCTCTCAAAAAAAAAAGCTAATGCTCAACAGTTGCTGAAATTTCTTACACTAGAAAACCAGCAGTCACTTCTTTTTCTCATTGGGATTTACAAGGTGCTAAACTCTGCTTATACTAATTACTGAGACCATCACATTATATTGTTATTAGGGACAGAGAAAACAAGGGGAGGAACAGTTCTTTCTGGAGCTGGTTTTCCCAAGGCAGGCCCCATTCAGAGGCAGCAAAGTCTATTACTTGCTCTAAAGATGAGCTTCAGCAAGATTCCCAGAAAGGGGATATACTAGCATCAGAATCCATTTAGCCTATTCACTTGTTGACGGGGAAAAATAATAGCAGTTTTCCCCTAGATTTGGTGAGAATATTTTTAAAACACCAGCCCTGAGGAGCTTCCACTGGCTACAAGGCTTTAGATCCCAGGTGACTCCCAGTAAAACCACTTTCACTGGTATTTCATGATTACCGTGACATTATTTCAGTGGACTGACTTCATTTCTACTTTGAGAAGATTCAATTATCTGTGAAAAGGGTTGCAGCACATTATAGAGGACTTTACATATTCTCTAATGAACCGAGTCCAGGAATATCAGCTGTTCCTTCCAGGTGATAGCAAACTGCTCTAATCGGTGTGGAAATGCAGGGGCCAAAAAAATAATACCGTGATCTGGGTCTGTAATATGTACCGTATCCCTGCTGAAGTGCTTTAGAAACTGAAGAAGCTGAAGAAGCTGAAGAAGCTCTGGAGGTGGCCGGCCAATACTGCCACTCTCATACTTAGGGTCTAGGACCAGTGTAGAGATCCTTTTCACTTTGCTGGGGGACTCAGCATAAGCCCACACCTAACAATAAATTGCTGATTTGTATTACTGTTTTTTTTTATTAATGACAATTTAATTCTTTCACAGTCCCCTGTTGTATGTGCATTCTGTGTAATGCAAGAAAATCTACTATTATTAGGAATGCTAAATATTGATCTTGCCTATTTTTACGTGCATATTTAAGCTTAATATTCAGGTATCAGCTAAAGAGCCACTGCAGAAACTGTAATGATCCAAAGAGAGCCCATTTGGACATGAGCATGAACATTCAAAATGTTAATTTTCTTATATTGACAAATTGAGAAATGCAACAGCATCTACTCAGCTTGCCTTGTTCTTCACCCTTTTTATGCAAATATACCCTAAATGTAAGTCATTTCTCTTTATTGTTATCACATGTCCTTTTCTTGTTTTTTCTTATCCGCAGCAGCCAAATTGTGTTGTCATTAATTTTCCTTTTGCCCCAAGCATTATTATTGTTGACCACTTCCTCCTTTAAAAGAGCAAACCACAGGAAGGGAATAAAACAGTAAAGTATACATTGGTTGCTAATTTTCCAGATACCCAAGTAGCCTAGATCAAGCCAATAGTGAAAAAAATAATTTCAGACATGGCATATACATTTTCAGAGATTATTCGATATTACTGTAATTTAACACTATCCTGAAATTCTCCTTAAGAAACATTTTAAAACCAAATAAGAACATCAGAAAAAACAACCAGCTGCTGTCACAGAAATCATTTTGGGTAGCCAGCATAAATGTGTACATATATCCACCAACAGACATGAGCAGAAATGTTCTTATCAGTATTAGTCATAAGAGTCCAAAACCAGAAACAGGCCAAATGTCCATCAACAGGAAATGGAGGAATAAAATGTGGCATATTCATACAGCGGTGTGACAGTCAACCTTGAAGATGGTTGAACTCCAAAGACTCCCACCTCCTAGTATTCATGCCTTTATGTAGCATACTCCCCCAGTGTACCAGGGTTGGTCTGTGAGAAATGGGTGACTGGCAAAGCTAGGTCATAAGAGATATGCCACCTCCACCTTGCTTTCTAGGAACAGTCACTCTGGAGGAAGCCAGTCAAGCCTTCAGATGAATGCAGTCAACATCCTGGCTGCAACCTCATGAGGAATTTCTTTTTATTGAAGTATAGTTGGTTTATGGTGTTGTGTTAATTTTTGGTGTACAGCATAGTGATTTCAGATAAATAGATAGATTTCTTTGCATGAGGAATTCTGAGTCAGAACCACCCGCTAAGCCACTCCCACATTCCTGAGCCACAGAAACCATGATCAATAATAAATGTTTATTATTGTCTGAGATTTGGGACAATTTGTTACACAGTAATAGATAACTAATACAAATGGTATACTACATAGCAGGCGTCAGCAAACTTTGGCTCACAGGCCAAATCTGGTCAATGGCCTATTTTTGTACGGCCCTCATGCTAGGAAATTTTTTTAATGTTTTTAAAATATTGTACAAAAAAGAAATGTAAGAATATGCAACAGACACTGTATGTAACCTCAAAACCTAAAATATTTACTGTCTGGACCCTTGCAGAAAGCATTTGCTAACCTCTGATATATTGCAGTGATAATGAATGAACTGCTGCTACACACAGATGAATATCTCAGACATACTGTTGGGTGAAAGATGCCAAAGCAGAAGAATATATACCATGTGATTCCATTTATAAAAAATTCAAGAGCAGGCAAACTAATTAATGATGTGTTTACTTTGGGGAGGGAGAGAGGTAGTGATAGGGAGAGGGTGTGAGGGGGCTTCTAGGCACTGGTGATGTTCTTTTCTTGAACTGGGTCATAGTTACATGAGTGCATTCACTTTGTGACAATTCATTAAGCTGTATACATATGACTGTTGTGTTTTTCTGTGTGGGTTGCATTTCCATTAAAAAAGAATTTATTTGAAAAATCATTAGAGAGTTAAAATTGGATAATTTCTAGAAGTCCAAAATTCCTAATAAACAGTCATAGGATCACTTGAATTATAATTGAAGGCTTCCTTCCTTTCAAAAAGAGAGAATTTGTTGATAGTATTAAAACAGCCCCACAAAAGAGAGTCCATTATAGTAATTAAGAGTGTGGCCTCTGAAGTCAACCTGCCTGGTTTTAAGAACGAATTCTACCATTGAACAGGTCTGTGACCTTGGGTAAGTTATTTTGCCTCACTGTGCCTCATTTCCTCATCAGTAAGATGGCAATTTTTTTTTTAAAAAAAAGGTACCTACCTCATAGGGTTGTCTTAAAGAATAGTAGTATAATCCTTGAAACTCATTGTATTTGTTATCTATTGCTGTGTAACAAACCATCTCAAAACTTAGATGGTGGCTTAAGATAGCATCCGTTTTTGTCTTCTCACAGTTCTATAGATCAGGAATTCAGGTAGGGCCTAGCAGGCACATTAGCTTGGTTTCTCCAAAGAAATAGAAACAATAACCAATAGGAGATATTTTTGAGTATATTCTATATAGAGCTATAGAGTCATATAGGTACATAAATAGTATGATAAGTATATATCATACATATGATGATATGATATTTGATAAGATCTATACCTATCATAGATACAGATAGATAAGATTTATATCTAGATATCTGTATCTATAGAAACCATGAGCCATCTTTATCTATTTCTATATAGAGACAAGAAAGAAGAAATGAGTGTGATTGTGTCCCTACCACAGGCTGAGCAGTTTTACATATATTATCTCATTCAACTCCTAAAACAACAGACATTGCTCTGTATTTCACAGATACAGAAACTGTACTGCGAGCAGGTGGGCATTGTCTGCTGATGTCGGGTGGGTGTGCCAGCCAGAAGCTGGCTTCAGCAGGTATCCGGGACACATGATGAGCCTAGCACATGTCCTGTGATGACGATCCATCCCTGTGCGGAGTGGCTGAGGTGTCTGCTCTTCCCCGCAGTGGTGTCCTGTGGCCATCCGGGCTCCCCACCCCATTCCCAGATGTCCGGGGACAGCTATACCGTGGGGGCGGTCGTGCGTTACAGCTGCACTGGCAAGCGGACCCTGGTGGGAAACACCACCCGCATGTGTGGGCTGGACGGACACTGGACTGGCTCCCTCCCCCACTGCTCAGGTAGGGGTCCTGGGGTCGGGGAGAGGGGTTCGATGGAACATTTGGCTCAGAGGAGGTGGGTGAGCTCCCAAGATGTGAGTGTGATGGATGGACGGGAGGGAAGCAGACCTCTTGAACCCTTGTCATGTCCCTCCCAGGCAGAGGCCAGCTCTCAGAGGTCCCAGCTGGACTTCAGCCCTGGGTGGTCTGAGCCCAGCTTCACCCCCTTAATCAGCTCTGGCCAAGCCCATACAGTCAAAAGATTGCAAAACGAGTGAGGACACAGTCTATGAGGTCACCTGTGGCCAGAGTCCTGTCCAGACACTTATTTCTGTGAGGTCCCTGGAATAGCCCAAGCCTCCCTGTTGTCTGGCCCAGGTCCACACCCACTCTTGTGTTTGTTCCTTCCCCGTTTGGGACTTCTAGGCGCCAGCCTACTTCCCTTTCTCCATCACTGCTTCACATTTGTCCTGTGTCAAGGCTACCTGGTGAGATACAGTTTGTCCCAAGGCACTAACACACCAGCCCCCAGACTTTTCCTATGACTGAATTTGTTTTACTGGGGTTTTTTTGGGTTTTTTTCTAGTTTTTGGGGGGGGGGGGGTAATAATTAGGTTTGTTTATTTGTTTATTATTTTTTAGTTATTACTTTTTAATGGAGGTACTGGGGATTGAACCCAGAACCTCATGATGCTAAGCACGCACTCTACCACTGAGCTACACCCTCTCTGCCTCCCCGAATTTGTTTTACCGTTAATCTCCACAGAGACACTGACAGATGTTATCAACACAGCAAAAGTAGGGAACTGCCAAAGTTCCCGTGTCCATATTGTTCAGAAATTCATCTGAAATGCCAAACAGAACAAAATATTTGAAATTGAATTGTCCCACCAATGGCAGAAACCACCAAGCCACCCACAGCTTTGTCTTCTGGAAGGTGAGCCTGCCTGGCCCCAAGGAGGGATCCCAACCGGAAGGTTGCCCCCGAGAGGGTAGCTGTTCATGTAGCTTGATGTTCCACAGGGAGCCCACCTGGGCATTGAAATTCACCCCATCCCTTCCCATGCCGGATCCCCTCCAGAGGTAAGGGTCCTGACCTCCTCCTAATACAGAAGCCTTCTCCTTGAAGTGGGACCTCACGCACAAGACATGCAGCTGTTCTTGCGGTTTGGGCTTCTCAGATGAGCCTGTCTTCCAGAATTGAGGGCACTGACAGACTTCAGACCAGATATGGTTAGGTCTCCTCAGGAAGGAGAAATTCCCGAAGCACTGGTTACTGTCTCAAAGGGCCATCGGCTGCCTGGATCAATCCCAGACACGTCCCTCCGTTCCCACCCAGGACTTTGGCCTCTCACCCCTATGTATCTCATTAATCACCCAGTTCATGAACTGGGTAGGACTATGTATGAGCCACTGGGATTTCTTTAGCCTGGACTAGAGGAGAGCTTGTTAACTGGACCCCAGACTTCCTTCTGTTTGGACTTCTGTTGGAAGTGTCTTGGGGAGGATGGCTGAGGGAAGACAAGGATCATGTACCTTGAAGCCTCCTGAGTTATCCACAGAGTGAGTTCCAGGAGGAAGAGGTACTCCAAAGAGGAAAGTCACACGTTTCCCATCCAGATGCTCATCCAAACATGGATTCGCCCCCATCTCTTTGGTGAATTAGTCCCTTTGCATAAAGTTCCTCCCTCTAGACACTTCCGTAGCACATGGGACTAATGGTGTTCTTAAGGTCTACTTTATCTATTTTGGGGTCTTTGTTCTCCTTGGGAAAAGGAAGTACAGGTAGAGAGAAATAAACCAGAAAGAAAGCCTTCGGCATCTCCTACCATTAGCGTATGTACCAACCACACAGTGATTCTCTGGACCCAAAGCACAGAATCCAAAGTCTTTTCTCCCAAACTGTAATTTCCTTTCTCTGAAGTTGTGTTTGCAAAGGCTGGGAAATGACCTAATGGAAATAGTACAGAAACAGTGTTTGTCTGGAGTAGATATCAAAGCTAGAAACTCTCTAAAATCCTTTTAACCTTGAGATTTCATAATTTTGTGGCTTCCTACAGACTGGTCCTGAAGGAAGAAGGGACTCTTCCCTAGCCACATCGGAGGTCAAGGGGAGACTAGAAACAAGCTGACACCTTGGGAACAGGAACAAGTGAGAAGCCAGAAAGGAACATTCAGAACACAGGGACCCCACTCACTAGGAGATGTGTTGTATTAAGCTGTTTGATCCCTGATCCTAAATATTCTGAAGAACAGTTGGCAGTCTCACCCCTCCTGTGTCTTCCACAAGGACGACAGACACATAGGAGACCAGAACTATGGGCAGAGCTTTCCTGGAGACCCCTGAGGACAGGATTAGAAGTGAGTCCATAAACATCTAGGCTGAGGAATGAATGAATCTTAAATGCCTTAGATAAGAAGGTGAGAGATGGGGGGTGAAGGGTATAGCTCAGTGTTAGAGCATGTGCTTAGCATGCACAAGGCCCTGGGTTCGATCCCCAGTACCTCCCTTAAAATAAATAAATAAGTAAATATATAAATAAACCTAGTTACCTCCCCCCAACAAAAAAAAAACTAAATAAAATAAAATATTTCTTTTAGAAAAGAAAATGAGAGATGAGAAGAATAGGTGATTAGGAAGTAACACTCAATGTGCCCAATAGTGAGTAGAATATAATCCTTCCCTTCCTGAAACTTACAGAGATCATCTTTTGCAACACCATCACCCACCAGTTCTAAATAATACACCTTCAGGAGTTCCAGGGTCAAATTTTCAAGCCTTGTTCTGTGCAGTCAGTGCACCCAGATGATGCGTAACAAATGTCATAAGTCGCTGGGCCATCAAGCACATGCCAAGATTTCTGGCACTTGAGACACACTTCAGGAAGTTCATTGCCCACCTCTGCGGTGTCGTCATCTTGCTGATGACCTTCTTCAGTAAAGAGTCAGCAGTTGCCATCTGCCTCCATGGTACAATATCCTGTCCCTGACTTGCTTCTATCACAGAAACAGAGCCCCGCACACTGCCCTGGGGGCTGCTCTCTCAGGTAACACCCAGGACTGGAGAGGCCACCCTCAGGCCTGTTGCACATAGCGCTGGCCCCAGCAGAGGTCAGCTAGCCAGTGCGAGGGTTACAGCAACTCCCCGTCAGGGCTGCGTGCCAGGGGACCCAGCGTGGCCTGCTGCCTGAGCTGCATCCTGAAAACTTCAAAAGATAAGAAAACCTGGCCCAATGGGATAGGCTCTCTTTTTTCAAGTGTTTGAGTTAAAGGCCAATTGAATCTCCCTTCCATGGTAGGCAGCAGAATGGGGGACGTGGGGTTATAGAGTACTCCCAAACTCTGAGACCAGACTAGAAAAGGGAGTAATTCCAAGACTGAGCAGAAGAGACATCTCAAATGGAAGAGTGTATATGACTTAAGCCTTTATTTACTCCAACTAACTAACTGTTACCTCTCAGATGTCACCACTGATGCCTACTCAGGTGGATTCATGAGAAGATACATTCCACAGCAACTGGAAACTTGATCTTCTCATACAGTTGCCATTTAGTCCTTAATTTTCTTCTTCCTCCCTCAAGCTTGCCATGGCTTCGTCTGACCCAGTGATGTCTCCTGCACATCTCTGTATTTTGAGTCGCATTGGCTCCCCCAGGCACTAGATCTTGTGGCTTTGTCTCCTGTTCCCTATCGTCCTCCACCTCTTGGGTCCTTTGCACTCTCTGGGGTGGGTTTGTACCATATCAGAAGCCAGATAAACACAAAAATGTGGCAGGAGGCCTGGGACAAAGAAAAAATGAAATGAGGGATCTAAGACATCCAATCTAGAGCTCACCTGTGTTGCATAATTTATTAATAGGAAATCCTCCATTAAAGGCATAGGATCAAGATTCAGACTGGGCTGTTGAGAAGAAACCATGCTAAAGAGTTTGAGCTTTATTCTAGTAGCATTGGGAAGCTGGTGAGGGTGTTTCAGCAGGAAAGAAACAAAATCAGATGGTTATGGTTGTTCATTGTTAAGATGTAAGGATAAAGTGGAAGGTGGATTAGAGAGAGGGTTTAAGAGGAAGGGACCTTAGTTAGGAGGCTCCTGCAGTGCAGTTCAGGCAAGAGATGCTGAGCATCTGAGCTAAGACAGTGGAACTGGGACTGGAAAGGGGACCGAATCAGCAGATGTTGGTGGAGAAGAGGTAAAAGGGAGAAGGCCAGCTTGGACCACGGGCATTCCACACTGGCACAAGCCAAAGAACGAAGGCATGACTTCCGCCACAAAGCCTTCCCTCTGCCTTCTTTCTCCCCTTTCTGTGTGGTCCCCAGGGACTCACACGTGCCCTCAGAGCTGTGTGTTCTTCGATCACTGAGTACTAAGGCAGGAGCCTGTCCAGGTAACTCTGGCGAGACACATGGTCAGTTTCATCACCCTCATTCTTCGAGCCCACTGCCTCCCCTTAGCAATGAACCAACATCTTTCTCCACTCTCTCCCCTTCCATGCTGAAAACAAGATGGGGTTTGTTTCTGGTCCATAGGAACCAGTGTGGGGATTTGTGGTGATCCTGGCATCCCAGCCCACGGCATCCGTCTGGGGGACAGCTTTGCCCCAGGCAGCCTGGTGCGCTTTAGCTGTGAAGCTGGCCACACGCTCCGGGGGTCTTCAGAGCGAACTTGTCAAGCCAACGGCTCATGGAGCGGCACGCAGCCTGAGTGTGGAGGTAATGTATGTGACCATTCTGCTTTTCCCTTTTGCCCACCCCAGGCTCTTCCCCTGTTTTCCTGTTCACAAGCGCCTGCCCTCACATGCACAGACAAACCCCAGGGCCCCATTTGAACCCTTGGCCTGGCACATGGTGGACATTTGCAGATAGTTCACGTTCATTCTCATTAGTAATCCAAAGGCAAGCATATTCCCCACCCTCACCTAAGAAGGGAAGAAACCAGAATAAGCTAAGTTTAGTGCATTTATTCATTTATTTCCATACAGTTTCATTCAACAACTATATGCCAAATACTGTAATATGTGCTGGAGACACAATGGTGACCAAGACAGACACCCCTTTCCCTCTTGGAGTGTACATTTAAGGCTAAACAAGCATCTAAAGTGCCAAAAGAAATACAAAGCCAATCTTTAAAAACACTTTAATAAAAGCCCTTACTGATGTTTCCTGAGGTTGCTCCAGTGGGGGAAATTATATTTCTCCACACACTCCTAAATTTCTGAAAAAACTCTTTTTTAAAACTTCACTCCCCAGAATCCAACTTTTCGTAGCTGTTCCCCTAATGGCATTCTTTCTCTCTATAAAATACAGCCTGATTGACACTGTCCTAGTTTAAAAAAAAAAAAAGGAACATAATAAAGCAGCTGTGGTATATTTATACAATGAAATACTACTCGGCCATGAAAAATAATAAAATAATGCCATTTACAGCAACATGGTTGGATCTGGAGACTGTTATTCTAAGTGAAGTAAGCCAGAAAGAGAAAGAAAAATACTGTATGGTATCATTTATATATGGAATCTAAAAGAAAAAAGACAAATGAACTCATTTACAAAACAGGGACTCACAGACATAGAAAACAAACTTATGGTTCCCAGGAGTGGAAGATGGTAGGAAGGGATAAATAGGGAGTTTGGGATTTACAGATACTAACTACTATATATAAAATAGATAAACAACAAATTTATACTGTATAGCACAGAGAATTATATTCAATATCTTGTAATAACCTGTAATGAAAACGAATATATGTGTGTATACGTATGACTGAAGCATTGTGCTGTACGCCAGAAATTGACACGACATTGTAAACTGACTATACTTTAAAAAAAAAAAAACCCACCCTCCTAGATAGGAAGCAGTTTAGCAGCTGAGAGTAAGACTGAGTGAGAAGGTGTTGAAGAGGAAGGAGGCAATATAAACCATCACCTAGTGAGGGAGGAGTGGGAATGGAATCGCGGAATGTGTCATTGCCAGGCAGCACCGAGGGCTCATTATAGTGAGAGCTATTCATTTAAAGTAAGAGTAGTTAGCACTGGTCTGGATTTTTTTTCTAACACATTTCATACATAGGTGCAGGCACAGGGTAAGTGAAACATTAGGTGTAGGGCTGGGATTTTATTAGGCGACTAAGACATTTGCAGAAAGTGGCAAGAAGATGAGGGTGTACCCAAAGCAGTGATAATGATGGGTCCTACGTCTAGGCTGGGTAAGGAGGGAACGGGTTCATGAGTGGTATAAGAGGCAGTGAAAAGGTGGTAGGATCCATGGATTATAGGTCCCAATAGGACTAAACAGTCACCAGAGAATGAATTCCAGGCAGAGTAAGCTAAAGAGCTAAAAGGCAGCAGTTCATGAATGTGAAATTGAATGTGACATTGAGATTGTGGCACAGTCCTGCAGAGCAAGCGGAGATGTTCTGGCCCGTGATCGGGGGACACCTGCCCAGGAAATGATACAGATGGGGTCAGTGCCCTCTCTCTCTTGTTTGTCCAAAGCCCTGCCTTTCCAGGGGTGCGAAGTTAGTTTTTACGGGATTTCATAGGCATTGTAAGAGAGGTTTGTGGTCATGGGAGAGCGCATTGGCAAGAGGAAAATTAGGATATTCTCAAATAGCCACTGGAGTCCAGGTCCCCTTTCTTGCCACTCAGGTCCCCCCAGGGTGAAGTCAGCCACCATGTCAGGAGTGTTCAGGGAACAGAAAGTGGGTGGCTAAGAGTTGGACCTGGAAGTGAATGTTTGTTGAATAAGTGAATGTGTGTGTGTGTGTAACATGTACACAGCTCTTTGTGTACACAGCTTCCCTCGGCAAGCTCCCACTTACCTTTCAAGGCTTTACTCAAATTCTTATCTCCAGCCTCAAAAAGCTGCTCCCTTATTAGTGCTATTTTTCCTTCAGGTGTAGCATTTATCCCATCATATTGTAACTCATCTGTTTATAGGGTTCTTAAGATAGACTGGGCTCCCCCAAAGACAAGGGACACAGCTTGGTCATCACTTGTGCACGTAGGCAGCACAAACACTTGTTGAATGGATGGATATTAGGGCCTATCTTTTGTACCAATTACATAGGAGTCATTTTGTAGATCTGACTTTGGGACCATGTAAATGTACATACAAAATAAAATTAAATGAAAGATTAGAAACCAGTCATCTCTAAATATCAAAGTCAAAATGGAAACCAATGAACTTAACTCCATCAAGTTGATGATTTAATAACCCAGAGAATTCCTTGAACTGACTTGAGAAAATGAAATTTAACTATAGCCTGTACATCCTAAGGACGAAGACCTGCAATGAAACCTTAAATTGTTTTTAGCAATCGTGTTGTTGGCAATAACGTTGGCATTCCTATTTCAAAACTATTACATATACAATATCGTAATGTATGTGGGTAAAACAAGTTAAATTATTTGTGGTCATTAAGAACCAAGATTTTCAACATAAAAGAGGTATCATATAAAAATCACTAAGTTAAGGGAAAACTCAGGTTTAAATGTGAATTGGTAATATCAGTATACATGCATAATGTGTTTTCAATCTGAAAAGTTATTTTCCCACTCTGAAAGTCAAGAGTCAGTGATCAGCTCAGTAGCAATGAGTGCCCTTGATGCCCAAATTGTAGTTTCTGACTCTATTCTCCATTAAAAGGAACCAGAACTCTTTAGAGAAGTGGCTGATTCCAAGACTGGGGCAGGAAATATACAAGACGAACGTAGAACATCTTGTCACTCCAGCAAGGGGTCTAGCGAACAGAACTGGGTCATGACAAAGGAACACAGGAGTCAACTTAAAGAGGCTCCCACTAGCCAAAGATGGCATAATTTGAGCATAAATAAGAATATAAGGGGCAATGGAGGACAATGTAACAAATAAATTTAAATCCATGAATTCAAATGATTGTCACCTTTGAAGCTTGCTAGGTAACCAACTCATTGTTCTGATGTCTGATTTAAAAAAAAAAAAATCAAGCATTGTCCAGCCTTCCTTTATGCACTTTATTTCAGGGTAAGCAAATACTTGAGGATAGGCAATTTCTTAATGATAGAACCCTAGCTAAAACAGAAAGGATTATACAATTGGAGTATTGCCATTTCTATCCCCTAATGAAATAACTGATCTGATCAACAATATTCAATTTCTGCTAAAACCATTCAGTGAAAACTGATAGGAACTTTATAATGCCAGATTAGACAGGCAGACCTGACCCACTGATCAGCCTCAACACCGTGAACAGTGAAACAGGTAGACATTCTGTGCCTCCTGGTGTGATGCAATAGGAAAGACACAAAATCACCTGTGAGACACCTTTGCCAAAAAGCAGAACCTGACTACAGGAGCTACCGGGGACAGGGGAACACGTCAAACAATGCCTCATTGGTTCAGTTTGTAAAATCCAGAAGGTGGGGAAATTCTACTGGATCAATGCCCTGATTTCTGAAACACAAATTACAGGAGAGGGTAATCCAGTCATCTCTGGATTCAGAGAGTCCTAGAGACTTGCCAACCAAATGTCATGTGTGGACCTTACTTGGACTGTGAGTCAAACAAACCCACTATAAAGAAGAAAGACAGAGAGAGAGAGAGAGAGAGAGAGAGAGAGAGAGACTATTGAGGGAAATTAAGCCCTGTTTGGATACTTGGCGATATTAAGGAATTGTTTAAAATTTTAGGTATGATAATAAAGCAGATACAGTCTTTATATGTTAGAAATCAGAAGAAAATCCCCACAGGTCTCCCCGTGCCTTCTCGGGGTGAGATGATCAGACAGGAAAGCATCATGAGAGGCGCTTCAGTCCACAGGGTCCTTACGTAGCACATGGTCTCCACACAGGGCAGGGCTTGGTCCCCCCCGTGACACCTGCCCTTGTTCTGATGAGTAATGTGTTCTTTC
This sequence comes from Vicugna pacos, assembly GCF_048564905.1. Lineage (NCBI taxonomy): Eukaryota > Metazoa > Chordata > Mammalia > Artiodactyla > Camelidae > Vicugna > Vicugna pacos. Next base: position 44,053,939 of record NC_132999.1, read on the forward strand.
GGCTTCGTAGTGATCTCTTGTGGGAACCCTGGAACTCCAAGCAATGCCCAAGTCCTGTTCAGCGACGGCCTGGTTTTCTCCAGCTCCGTTGTCTACGAGTGTCGGGAAGGCTACTACGCCACAGGCCTGCTCAGCCGGCACTGCTCGGTCAATGGCACCTGGACAGGCAGCGACCCGGAGTGCATTGGTGAGAACCGGCCCCCAGGCTCCAGGGCAAACGATGGCCAAGGCGATCGGGCCCCTCCGTGCCAAAGAAGAGGGCTGTCCTTGGGAGGTTGGGAAGGCTGGCCTGGTGGGACTTGACCCTGAATGAGAATCATACAGAGAGCATCCGTTTACTGAGCACGTACTATGTGACAGCCACGGAGCTAAGGGCTTTGTTTCGTAAGCATTACATCTTTTGATTCTCACCACGACCCCGTGAAGCAGATCCTGTTAGCTCTACTTTACATATGAGGCAACTGGGGCTCCAGGAAGTTGAGAATATACATATTTGCTGTTTTTCAGACTCTGGCCAGTTCCTTGGGCTTTCTTTTCTCTTTTAGGGCAACCCCCCAGTGCTCAGCGTGATTCCCTTTCCACTTTAAAGCTGCCGCCATCCGCCGTCTTTGTTAGTTCCTCCTCTGCCTTGGACCTCTCCCCCCAGCCTGGCTCTGAGCACGGGGTTGCCCCACAGCTCCCTTTCTTGCTTCACTTCAGAGCAGCTCCAGACCCTTTTCCTTGAAAAGCAAGTCACTGTGGGGCCCGGATGGCGGGAAGAGTTAAGATAAGGGAATCTGACAGCATTCTCCCTGTCAAAGTCCCGGCTGTGATTTCAGGCCCCATCTGCAATCCCCTGTCGAGTTCACTTTTGTTCTGAGGCCAGAGCTCCCCAACCCCACCCTAACTTGATACCGTAACATCGTAACATGGGTATGACCATTGCATAGGTCACCAGACCCTGCTCCTAGGCCCCTGGGCCCACAGAGGCCTCCTGGACAGAAGAGCAGGGGTAAGATGCCCTTCTCAGCAAACCAAGTGTCTTATGCGGTCTATTAACTCACCTTAGTCTCTTCAACCTGGAAACCTCCCTCTCCCGGGTCCCCAGCCTCATGTATGAAGTGAGCCTCTGGATACTTCCTCGTAGGGGTGTGGCTTTAATAAACAGGATGCGCTTCACAGCCCAGGTTGCTGGGGTGCGTCAGGATGGCGTGGGCAAGGCCGGAAGGACAGAGGAGAGACTTTGCAGGGAGACTTTGCTGAAGGGACCCTAGAGTGGACGCCCAACTAGGAACCTGTGAGGAGACAGGACATCCCTGATCTGACGATTTTTCTTCCCGAACACATGCAGCGAGTGGCGGGGATGGCGGTGGGATGCTGGGGAGAGAGGGGTCCGTGCTGGGAGTGAACAGGCTCTATCTCCTCGTCCTAGTCATAAACTGTGGTGACCCTGGGATTCCAGCCAACGGCCTCCGACTGGGCAATGACTTCAGGTACAACAAAACTGTGACGTACCAGTGCGTCCCCGGCTACATGATGGAGTCACATAGGGTGTCTGTGCTGAGCTGCACAAAGGATCGGACGTGGAACGGCACCAAGCCAGTCTGCAAAGGTGTGTCTGGGGGCGGCAGATGGGGACACAGGGCCAGAGCAATACAAAAGTGAGCCGGGGGGCCTTGAACAACTAGACAGGAGGTGGGGATGAGGCAAAGCCCTAACATCGGGAGCAGGCAGGGTGAGGACTAGTCCCTGAGCATCAGCAAGGGATGGTCCCAGGGAAAGGCTGGGACTTGAACACCGAGGAGAGGGCCGTGCAGAGAGGAGTTGTCTGGTGCCAGAGTGAGAGGGGTCAGTCTTGAGTCCTCCCACTTGGCCCAGACTCCCGGCAGGCCCAGGGTAGCCAGGGACATCAGTGCTGGCAGCTGGGGACCAGGACAGCCCCAGCACTCAGACTGCTCTGGTCTCCCCCAGCTATCATGTGCAAGCCGCCTCAGCTCATTCCCAACGGGAAGGTGGTGGGGTCTGACTTCATGTGGGGCTCGAGCGTGACGTATGCCTGTCTGGAGGGGTACCAGCTCTCCCTGCCCGCGGTGCTCACCTGCGAGGGAAACGGATCCTGGACCGGGGAGCTGCCTCAGTGTTTCCGTAAGTGCTGCTCACGGGGCCTCCGGGGCATCCCATCTGCGGGCGCCTCCCCCTTCCCTCCTCAGAGCTCTGCCGCTGGAAGGCCTGGAATGAAGGGTCCTCTCCCCGAAATCAGGGAGGAGCTTTGTCAGAGACACTATTAAAGAAGGAAGGGCTTTTAAAGGAAGAAAAGGAGATATCTGAATGGAGCCCTAGCCCTGGTCACTGTGTAGAGTCACAGCAGAAGGAAATTAAACCAGAGATACCCGGAGAGGAGGGGGTGTTCTTAACCTGAAATATCATTAACTGGATGGGATGGAACCAAGGTAGGGGTGGGAGCCGGGCAGGCAGGGCATTGTGAGAAAAGACGTGCCTGTCTTCAGGGAAAATCCCTTGCACCGAAGACTCTGGGGCACTTGTGCTTTTCTGGTGAAAGAGCTATTTCTTATCCGCCTGGCCCAAGTGTGTCTCAAAGTCACATTCCAGGGCTCATTTCTTACCGAGTCCCCAGAAGAAGCAGGTTCCAGGTCACTTACTCTTGACTTACCCCGTAACCGGGCTCTGGAAGGTTTTCTCAGTGCCCATGCGTTGGAGAAACAGTAGGACCCATTTTTTTTATTTCTCCTTGGCCCTTATCTGATGCTTCAGAAAACTATCAACATATTCAGGACAGTATTTGGGGACCTCTGAAAATTTGCTTCAATTTGGAAAGTTTCAGCAGAGATGAGGGCCAGGAAAAGTAGATACAGGTAAGGGAATGTTTGATGCGCAGTTTGCATCCCTCCAGGGAGACATGAGGAAGGCAGCAAGTCTCTGGGTCGGGTCTGGACTTGGAAGTCTTGCTTTTTCCCTTCACTGTGCAGTGTTGTCTGTGTAGCCATCTGTATACAGTTTTCTATGAGCAATACTGAGTCATACTGTTCACAACTTGTATTCACTGATTGGCCATCACCCCTTGGCTCTATCAATATGGACTAATCTACACGTCATCATTTTTGGCGGCTTTAAAGCATTTCCTTCTTGTAGATGCCGCAACTGGTTTAATCTTCTTCTACTGGTGATGAATTTGGGTTCCTCCGCAATAAATGGCCTCGAGAATAGCATTTCTTTACCCTTGTGGTCAAGCCCTAGGAGGGAGGACGCTGGGCCAGATGGCATGTGTGCCGCATGTTCCCAGACTGTCTTCTGGGAGGAGAGCCCCAGTTCACAATCCCACCGGCAGTTGATGAGAAGATTGCTTGACTCATACCCTCATTACCAACTGATTTTGTCCGTATCTTTAATATTTACCAGCCTGAGGAGTTTAAAAAGATACCTCAGTATTTAAATTGGTATCACGTTGCTGATTAGTGACACTGAGCTGTTCTTTCTTTGTCATCCATTTGTATCTCTTATTCTTTGAGTTGCCTCTTCCTGGATGTGGTGACTTCTGAGTGGCTCTGGCTTTAACTGACTTCTGACTGGTCAGTCCAGACTCCCCAGCCTCCCTCCAGATCCAGGATTCCATCTGATTTTGCTTCTGATTGTGAACCTCATGACTCTGTGTACACACACACGCGCGCACACACATCCCATAGCGTAAAGAATATTCCTCACTCTTAAAGTGATGTCTTGGGGAACATTGCCTTCTGTAGTCAGTTTTTGATGATACTGTCTGATGATCTGAATGAAATGCGCACACTCAGACACTAATCACTGCAGGGTAAGTGCACACTCTTTGGAAAGGCACTCGGCAGTACACATCAAGAGCTGCACACACGCTCAACCCTTTAAGGATGATAAGTTCACTCACAGAGAATCCCCTGGAGAAAATAAGTTAAAGAAAAGCCACATGTAACCTTATAATCATAGAAAATGCCTAATAAGAGGGCTGTGATAAACCGTAATTACGGTACAACATCTCACTGCAAAATTACATCACCAATAAGTGATAGAGATGGTGTAAGCATGGGAAATGTTTGCAGAATATCAAGTGAACCAAGCAAGGCAGGCAGTGCGTGGACGCTGGGTTTTTAGCCTTGCGCACACTTCCATACAACAGAGCAAAGGTTGGAAGGGAAAGAGCACAAAAATGGGGGAAAAAATTTGGGGTGGTAGGATGATAGTTTTTTCCTCAATATTCTAGCTTCCTACCATGTTGCTCCGTTGCTCGGTTATGGTTATTAATGAGCATTTGAACACGGGAAGGAGAGGAAACACACAGCAGCACTGAGGCAGGAGTCATTATTTGCCCAGGGCCGCCCCTTCCTAAGTCCAGTAGAACCAGGAGGAAAGCAGTACTAAGACCAGAGGCGGGGTTGGGTGGCGGGTGAGTGCGGGGCAGGCAGACTGCGTTCCCAGAAGTCACTCGGACCTGCCTTTCTCCCTCGTCTTCCCAGCTGTGTTCTGCGGAGATCCCGGGGTCCCACCCCGTGGGAGGAGAGAGGACCGAGGCTTCTCCTACAGGTCGTCTGTCTCCTTCTCCTGCCAGCCGCCGCTGGTGCTGGTGGGCTCTCCGCGGAGGTTTTGCCAGTCAGATGGGACGTGGAGTGGCACCCAGCCCAGCTGCATAGGTGAGAGGTGACCTGGAGCAGAGTGTCCCAGCTGGTGGGCATCCTTCTTTGGGGCCTGAGGTGATGACTTTCCTTCCCTGTCTTCAGTGGTCTCATCTGCAAAGGGGGCAAGCCCTCTTCTGCGCTACTTAGAACAGGATGTAAACTGGCCAGAGTTGATGTGCTGCCGGGAATCATGTAGTCCAGTCGGGGGGGGGGGTGACTCAGGTGGAGATACCAAAAGGCAAGGAAGGCAGGACGTGGCTCCATTCTCTTTCCTGCGTCTGTTTCTCGGAGTGAGCAGAGGCAATGAGAGTGTCTGTGACCATGCTCTGTTCCTTTGTTTTGCAATCCAGACCCAACGCTGACCACGTGTGCAGACCCCGGCATGCCGCAGTTTGGGATACAGAACAATTCCCAGGGCTACCAGGTAATGAGACCAACCAGGAGTGTTTCCCGTCCCTTCCTGTCACCGTCAGTCTCAGAGGGCCCGGGGACCTTCCTCAGGACAGTACTAGGAGGGACAACACCTTAGAAGTTGAAGAGAGAAAGCAGCCTGTCTCTTCAAGCCACACTGCCGGGGAGCCCCACTCAGAAACAGGAAGGTGTTCAGACCAACCCGGGAAGCAGAAGGGGAAGGACAGACTCGCACGTAGCTCCACAGATGCTTCCCAGCAACCCTGTGTCATCGGGGCAGGGCATTGGTGGAAATACAGAAATGAGTGAGGCAGACGGATGGACCTTCCATTCCCAAGGCACCGGGGGCTCGGGCAGGGCAGCAGGAGCCAGCACGTACCACATGGGAGACAGGCCCCATCCCAGTAGGATACAGGCCCCAGGGACACATCTCAGAATGAGCTTCCAGAGAAGGAATGAGTTCAGACAGCCCGCATGGTACGCTCTGAACAGATGGAAGCAGGAAAGTGTGGCTGTGTTCAAGGCGGGGCAATTCACTGGAGCCCAGGATGTGCCCAGGGGACTATCAGGGACTAGCCTGGAAATGGCAGGTTGGGATCTGGCCAAGGAATGAGATTTAGTCACTCAATCCATAATCAACAAATATTCACTGCCAGGAACTATCCTAGGTGCTAGGAATTCGGTGGGAACAGGACAGGCCAAGTTCCTGCTCTAAGGGAGCTCCTCGGTTAGTGATAATAAACAAGCCCACCTCTGAGAGCAGTAAGCATTCGCATGGGATTATATAAAGGGCTGTGACCAGGTGGGCTGCTCTTTAGGGAGCGTAGTGAGGGGAGAGGCCTCCTGAACTTGAACCGTGGAGCCCAAGATGAGAAGGGGCCAGCTCTGTGCCGAGCTTGGGGACAGGGGAGCACTCAGGCAGGGAAGCTGCAGGGCGCAGGACCAGAAAGCAGCCAGCCAGCAGGTCCGGAGTGTAGCAGGAGAGGAGAAGGACGTGATGCTAGAGAGCTGGGCTGGGTTTGGAAACAACTGGGCTCTGTCTTGTGAAGTTGAATGTCCACACGTCCTGTGACCCAGAAGTTCTGCTCACAGAAACCAGCCAACCCCCAAGACACTCTTGTGCATGTTACCAAGAAATGAGAAAACTCATGATGTGGTCACACGATGGTCCATCACACAGCAATGATAATGAAGGAACTCTAGCTCGACACAGCATCGATGAATCTTAGAAACAATACTGAATGACGAAGGTGGTATGGTACTATTTCTATAAAGAGTAAAACCAAGAAAAACTTACCTGGTTTGGAGATCTATGTATGCGTATGTGATAGATTTATTTTTTAACTAAGCAAGGAAATGGAAAACACAAAATTCAAGATAGTGGTTATCCCTAAGGGGGCAGGAAAGGATCACACAGATAGTTACAGCCATGTCGGGAACGTTCTAGCCCTTGAGATGAGTAGTGGGCTCAGCGTAGGGTGTCCATTTTATTAGGATGATTCATGTCTATATGTGTTCCATATATTCTTTTCTATGCATCAAAATATCACATAATAAATTTTGAAAAGAGAACAGCATGGACTGGGTCATGTAAGGCCTTGAGACCACGATAAGCATTTTGGATTTTATTTTTCAGTGTCATGGGAAACCATTTGAAGGGGACTCAATCTTATCTATCATTTGAACTATTGCTCAGGACCCTGCGGAGAGAATGAATAATCAGGGGTTCAGAATGGAAGCACTTAGACAAATAGGACACTTGCAGCAGCTTGAGAGAGAGATGTGGGTGGGACAGAGCCACAAGAGGGTGACACAGAGAGAAGCAAAGGGGTCAGGATGTGTTTTGTAGGTAGAACCAAGAGGACACATTCATGGATTGGACGGAAAAGATGGAATCAAGGATGACTTGAAAAAGAATATGAAAACGAATACATGTATGTTCATGTATGACTGAAGTATTATGCTGTACACCAGAAATTGACACATTGTAAACTGACTACTTCAATAAAAAATATATATATACGTGTATACACACACACAAAATAGGATGACTTGAGGTTTCTGATTTGCACAGTCTTGTGGATAGAGGTGTCATTTGCTGAATGAGGTGATGAAACTCAGCAGAAAGACTGGTTGGCATGGAGGAAGGGAGCAGAAATTCAGTTTCACTTTGCATTTGAATTTACTCCCGGAGATAATAGAGACACCTGAGTGTCTTGAGCTGGGAAATAGTGTGATCCGAGTCAGCTTAAGAAGGTAATCTGGCAGCATCATGCCGCATAGATTGGAGATGGAGAGGTGGAGCTGGTGGTTGCAGGCGTGTTGAGTCGGACAATGAGAGGCCAGTGGAGGGTAAGAGTGGGGAAGCAACTGAGAGGAGGGGGAGGTGGAGGGAGAGTGGCAATTCTGCTCAAGAGATATTTACAAAGCACAGCTCCAGATTCTTTTTTTATTGAAGTATAGTTGATTTACAGTACAATGTTGTGTTAGTCTCTGGTGTACAGCATAGTGATTCAGTTACACATACACACACGTATATATGTATTCTTTTTCAGATTCTTTTCCATTATGGTTTATTACAAGATATTGAATATAGTTCCCTGTGCGGTACAGTAGGACCTTGTTGTATATCTATTTTAAAAATAGTGGTGTGTATCTGCAAATCTCAAACTAATTTATCCCTCTCACCCCTGCTTCCCCTTTGGTAACCATAAATTTGTTTTCTCTGTCTGTAAGTCTGTTTCTGTTTTGTATATAAGTTTGTTTGTATCTTTTTTTTTAGATTCTGCATATAAGTGATATCATATGATATTTGTCTTTGTCTAACTTACTTTACTTAGTATGATATCTCTAGGTCCATCCATATTGCTGCAGATAACATTATTTCATTCTTTTTTGTGGCTGAGTAGTATTCCAGTGTGTGTGTGTGTGTGTGTGTCTCACATCTTCTTTATACCGTCATCTGTCAATGGACATTTACTTCCATGTCTTGGCTATTGTAAATAGCACCACTCCAGATTCTATAGGGAACATCTCCTAAAAGAATGTATACATTCATAGAAGGAAGAGATACATACAGTTACATTCTCTTTTGCACAGTTCTTCCCATTTTATTAAATGCTCTCAAATCCACCATTACATTTGAGTATCACAACATTCCAGTGTCATCGTGGCAGAGCTGGTCATCCCAGCTCTACACAGGCAGGCTCAGGTGTGGAGGGTTTCCTGCAGCCTGTCATTCAGTGAGTAAACGTGGACGCCAAAACTCAAACTCAGGGTCTTCTGATTCTGAGTTGGGCACGCAGTCCACCGCAGTGGAGTCTGATATATCCCACCAGGGCACTGATCTGGCCCAGGGACTTGGGTGAGGCCTTGGGGAAGAGGCATAATATAAGTGGCCTCAAGGGACAAGTAAGATTTAACCAGGCAGAGAAACAGAAGGGTGGGGAGGAGTAGGGTCATGAGAAAGTAAGCAGTCAAGTCATGGGTATGAAACGTGGCTGGGTGGAAGGTGACTGTGGGAACTTCTGCCCCGGCCGCAGGTTGGAAGCACAGTGCTCTTCCGTTGTCAGAAAGGGTACCTGCTCCAGGGCTCCACCACCAGGACCTGCCTCCCCAACCTGACCTGGAGCGGAACCCCACCCGACTGTGTCCGTGAGTGATGACTTGGCCTGCATCCCAGAAAACTCCTCTCGGCAACTCATAATCTACCCCTGCTGGGCATCCAGGATGTGCTTGAAAGCTCTCAACTTCTCATTGAGACCAATATTGGTCTCTTTGTCATCCTTACTCCTTGGGGACCCACAGAAGACATTTCCACAAGAAAGCCTTTCTGATATTGGAAGGCAATTCCTATGCCTTAGCAAAGAGAAAGAAAGAACTTTCCCATGGCAGCAAATACTAGCAAGTACAATGCCAGCCCTCAGGATGGAAGATTTCAGGCTTTTGACCACAATGACTCCCCTCCTCTCAGGAAAAGTGCTGCAAGCTTAAGTTCCCATAGGGTTGGCTGAGCCAGTGTCTGCATGATCTCCATCTGGGCCACTGGTATAGACTTCAAGGCTGGGGTGGAGTGGGAGTTAGGGAGGGGATGCTAGACAGGAAAGGGGCCCATAAGGGAAAGGAAGGGGAAGTTCCATCGAGGAACAGGGGAGCAAGGGAGGGACCTCCTGAACACCCTAATCCCGCGCCCAATAATGTCTTTCCTCTCATCCAGCCCACCACTGCAGGCAGCCGGAGACGCCAACCCATGCCAATGTCGGGGCCCTGGACTTGCCATCCATGGGCTACACGCTCATCTATTCCTGCCAGGAAGGCTTCTCCCTCAAGGGTGGCTCCGAGCACCGCACCTGCAAAGCAGACGGCAGCTGGACAGGCAAACCACCCATCTGCCTGGGTGAGTGCGCCCCTCGCTCAACCTCTCTGGGGCCCGAGGCCAAGGGTGACAGCTGAGCCTGAGTGAAAGAGGGCAAAGGAGAAGAAAGAAAGGTGATTTCCAGAAGCTGGAGCCTGCTTCTGATTTTCTGAAGTGTAGAGTCTAGAGATGAAACCAGAGCAGTCTAAAGAGGGGGCACATGGTGAAGCCACCCCCAGTTTTATTTTGCTACTTTATGGCTGAGCTTAAACATCCCCCCAGGATTATATTTAATCATCAGACTGAGAAAAGCTCTTTGTTCCACCAAACTGGAATAACACATTACACATATTATACCCTTGATAAAACAGCACCCACTCACAGATCCCTCGGGGTAACCAAGATGTCCCAGACCTCCCTCCTCCTCTCCTTCATTCATTCGTCTCTATTGAGCATTCCCACTGTGCATGCCTGTGCTGGGCATGCGGGATGGGGAGGTGAAAGATACAAACCCTGCCCTAAAGGAGCTCATGTTCAGCTGCAGAAGACACACACATTATCAGACAGAACAGTGCCTTCAGGAACATAGAGATACACTGAATACTTGGAGAGGGGATGAGGAGGAAGGGCTCTAGTTCAGCCTAAGAGGGACAGGGGAGAATCAGGGAAGGCTCCCTGGAGAAGGTGATCTGAGTCCAGTCTTAAGTGAAGAATGCAGCAAAGATAAAGGATCAGTCTGGTGCTGGGATGGTGCTCAACTCTCTTACAGGTGGTGATCTCACCGTATTCCAGGCATTGTTCTAAGTACTTTGTGTGTACTAACTCATTTAATCCTCACAATCACCTTTGAGACAGGTGTTATTCATATCCCCACTTAACATATGAGGAAACTGAGGCACAGAGTGGTTAAGTAACATGCCCAAGATCACCAACTGGTAAAAGGAAAGAGCTGAGATTCAAACTCTGCAGGTGTAACTTCAGAATCCACGTTCTTAAGTACTTTGCTGTCCTGCCCCCAAGAGAGAGAAGGCTTCAGGCTCACAGCCTTGATCAGAGCTAAAATTTAAATGTATTTTCATTGTATGAGTTGTTGTCAATTTCTTTTATTTATGGAAAGTAATATTTTTGTTCCACGTAGGGTAGTGATAAAGGTCTCTTTTTTAGAGTTCGTTGATTTAAGTTTTTATTGTGGTTAAAATATTCAAAACATAATATTTTCCATTTCAAGTGTACAGTTCAATGACATTAAGTACAATCATCACCACCATCCATTTTCAGAACTTTTCCATCATCCCATTAAACAATAGCTCCCCACTCCCCTTCCCCTCCAGCCCCTGATAACCTCTGTTGTACTTCCTGTAGCTATGAATTGCCAATTCTAGGTACCTCATGTTAGTAGATTCATACAATATTTGCCCTCTCATGTCTGGATTATTTTACTGAGCATTATTTTTTTGAAGTTCATCCATGATGTAGCAGGTGTCATTACTTCATTCTTTTTTATGCCTGAATAATATTCTATCAATGGATATGCCACATTTTGTTTACCCATTTATCTGCTGATGAACATTTGGGTTGTTTCTACCTTGGGGCCATTATGAGTAATGCTAAAATATATAAATGTCTGTATTTTTGTATGAACATATGTTTTCAGTTCTCTTGGGTGTCTATCTAGGAACAGAATAGCTCAATGTTTAACAGCATAAGGAACTGTCAGACTGTTTTGCAAAGTGACTTTAAATTTACATTCCCACCAGCAAGGCACCAGGGCTCTAATTTCACTACATCCTTGCCAATACTTGTTATTGTTTATCTTTTTGAGGGCAGCCATCCTAAGTGGGTGTAAAGCAGTATTACATTGTGGCTTTCATTTACACTTCCCTAATGGCTAATGATGTTGAGCATCTTTTCATTTGTTTATTGGCTATTGCTGTATCTTCCTTGGAGAAAAGTCTTTTCAGATCCTTTGCCCATTTTTTAGAATTGGGCTATTTGTCTTGTTATTGTTGAGTTGTAAGGATTCCATTTTTTTATCCTGTTGCTTTCTTTTCTCCCAGCTTTATTGAAGAATAATTGACAAAAAAATAGAAATATATTTAAAGTATACAAGATGATAATTTGATATACATTGAGAAAGGATTCCCACCATCCATCACCTCGCATATTTATCTCTTTTTTTGTTTGTTTGGTTTGTTTTGGTGAGAACACACAAGTTCTACTCTCTTAGCAAATTTCAATGCAGTATTACCTGCTATGGTTACCTGGTTACACATGTGCGTCTTGTAACTGAAAGTTTGTATCCTTTCGCCAGCCTCTCCCCATTCCCCCCTCTTCCCACTCAGCCCCTGGCAACCACCATTCTACTCTCTGTTTTTATGAGTTTGACCTTTATTCTTTTTAGATTCCACATATAGGTGGTAACATACAATATTTGTCTTTCTCTGTCTGGCTTATTAGCATAACGCCCTCCAAGTTCATCCATGTTGTCATAAATAGCATGAGTTCCTTCTAAGACTGAATAATATTCCATGGTATGTATACATCACATTTTCTTTATCCGTTCATCCATCAATGAACACTTAAGTTTGTTTCCATAATTTGGCGATTGTCAATAATGCCGCCATGAACATGGGAGAACAGATATCTCTTCAAGACAGTGATTTTATTTCCTTTAGATATATAAAAGTGGGTTGGCTGGATCACATGGTAGATCTATTTTTAATGTCTTGAGGAATCTCCACACTGTTTTCCATGGTGGCTGTACCAGTTCACATTCCTGCTGTTTAACCCCTCAGCTGAATTTCCCATGTCAGTTATCACATCTTCAGTTCAATGATCTCTATTTAGTACTTTTAAAGTATTTTCTATCTCTTTGCTGAAATTCTTGCTTTGTGCATTGCTCTCCTGACCTCAGCGAGCACCTTTATGACCATTATTTTGAACTCTCCATTGGGTTATTTTGAACTCTCTATTATGATGAGTTTCTGGAGATTTATCTTGTTCTTTGGTTTGGAACATTTTCCCTGGTTGATTCATTTTCCTTGATTCTCTGTGTGCGTTTCTGCTCGTTAGATAAAACAGGCAGCTCTCCCAATCTTGACAGACTGGTCTCGTGTGGAAGATGACCCTCATCCATCAGCCCAGCCCAAGCTCCTGGTGCCCCTCAAGCCTCTGTTATTGTCTAAGCTGCCGTCTTTGTTCCTAGTGGCTCCAGCAGTTGAGGGTGTACCAAGACCCAGCAGTGTCCCACAGGGGAGGACCGCAGTCAGCACCTAGATGCAGGCTGATTAGTAGCAGACCCTCAGGCAGCAGCTGGAAAAGTATGTAGCCAAACCCTTCCAGGGAGAAACTGGACGGCGGGAGTTTTACCTGCTCCGTCAGTATGAGCCCAGGTATATAGCCACAGGGGTCTCTACTGCATCCATTTAAAACCGGCTTGTTTGCTGTAGTCCTGTGAAACTCAGGAATGCAAGCCCCACTGGCCTTCAGAGCTAGGTGCCTTGGGCACCCATCCATCAAAGGTGCTGGGTGTGTGGGACAAACTCATCACTCCAGGGAAGTGCTGGGAGCTGGGGGTTCCCTCCTCCTGGTTGTATGGCGCTGTGCCAGGGTTGGGGTTTATGGCCAGAATGTGTCTCACCTTTCCTACCCGTTTTGATGTGGGTATTTTCTCGGTCTCCCAAAGTGTAGGGGTTACTAAGCTAGTTTCTGGATTTTTCTCAGAGAGAATTGATCTGTCTCTCCGCACATTCAATATGTCCATGTGTGGAGGGGCATTTGGGAGCCTCCTATGTCACCATCTTGGTCCAGAGTCCCTTCCAGAGTTCTTTATACATCTAGAATATAAGACCCTTATCAGATACATTATTTGCAAATATTTTCCCCATTTTGTGGGTTGTCTTTTCACTTTATTTTTCTTTTTAATTTACAATACTTTCTTGTTTCATTCATCACCTAATATTTAAGCTCTGTTTTGTCCTGTGTTAAATTTTTTCAGATGAGTTTTTTACAGTTTTATTGAGATATAATTGATATACAAAAGCTGCACATATTTAATGTATGCAACTTAATGAGTTAGAATTTTTTCACTTAGTGTTCCTTTAAGCACAAAAATTTTAATTTTGATGAACTTCAATTTATTTATATTTTCTTAGCTTGCTTGTGCTTTTATTATCATATCAAAGAAACCATTGCCTAATCCAGGGTCACAAAGATGTGCGCCTATGTTTTCTTCTAAGAGTTTTGGGGCCCAGATTCACACTATTGCATGTGACTGTCCAATTGTCCCAGCACCATTTGCTGTAAAGACGATTCTTTCCTCACTGGATTGTCTTGGCACCCTTTTCAAAGATCAGTGGACCACAAATGTGTGAGCTTTATACCTGGATCCTCAAGTTTACTCCATTTATCTGCATAATTGTCCTTATGCCTTTATCACAAAGTCCTGATTTCTATAACTTTGTAGTAACTTTTGAAGCTGGGAAGTGTAAATTCTCCTTTTTGCTCTTTTTCAAGATTGTTTTGGCTATTCTGGGCCCTTTCTATTTCTATATGAACTTTAGGATTGGGTTGTCAATTTCTGCAAAAAGACAGCTAGGATTTTGATAAGGATTGTGTTGAATCTGTAGATCAATTTGGGGAGTATTGCCATTTGAACAGTATTAAGTCTGTTAATCCCTAAGCATGGGCTATCTTTCCATTTATCTAGATTTTTAATTTCTTTCAGTGATGGTTTATAGTTTTCAATGTACAAGTCTTGTACTTCCTTAGTTACACTTGCTCTTAAATATTTTATTTTTAATGCTATTATAGGTACTTGCATTTAAAAATACTAAATGCTTTAGATGCAGTTGAATCTCAACTCAACCCCTTTCTATAAGACCTTGGGCAGGCCCCTTACCTCTCTGCCTCTTAACAAGTTTTTCTTCTGTTAAATGAAGACAATAATGTCTACCTCAGTTCTGAAAGAAAGAGTAAATGAAGTAAGTGCCTAGCAGAATGTCTGGCTCATAAAATGCTTTCTCCCTCTTTGCTCCCTTCATCTTATAAAACCTAAGACAATAAAGGCATTTTGTTCAGAAGTGTACCTTCATGGAGTCATGGTGGAAAATTGGTCCACAGCCTGCTGTGTACACGAACATAAGCTGACCTCCAGAGCTGGAAGGGGCGTGCTGAAGCTCTGAGGCCTCCCAAAGGAGACAGACAGGGAGTCCGCCCTTACTTGGTGACAAGACAAGATATTCCAGTTGTTTCTCCACAAAAGGAGAAAAGACATTAATATTTATTGACTGTGACTTTCATGTTCATAACCTCATGTATTCAGTATAGCCCTGTTAGATAGGTTTTAGGATTTTCCCACGTTTCAAACAAGGAGACAAGATTCTGAGTGGTGAGGGGACCAGTCGAGGTCACACGATCACTAAGGAGCACTGTGGGGACCGAACCTGAGGGGTCGGGCTCAGGCCCAAAGCCCTCACCTTTGACTTGGCCTTTGCCTGGGAGGGCTTCTCAGTCTTAATATCATCACTCCAGGGGACGGAGGCACCCCACTGAAACCCCCACCCGGGGCCAAGGATTTCGCTTTTGGTTGGTGGAAGGCCCTCCTTTGTGCCAGGCCTCTGGGACGAAAGCACTTTTCAACTAAGGGTCCTCAACAGAGGCTCGTGGCAGATCTGTGTACTAGGATGGGAAATAGACATCTTTACTTTCCCTCTCCCTCTTACTGAAATTTAACATTTCTTTAATTTAGGGTGTAGACAAAAACTTGTAGCAGTGTTAGCAATACCTGTGAATTTGTCACCAGCAGAAGTGCAGAGATTTTCATGTCACACTACAGCTGTTACTGGTATCATGATGTAGTGTTTGTGTTCCTGACTATTCCAAGACTATGACAGTTGCTGGACCCACTGCTGATCTTGTTATTTAATGTAGTAATCAAGAATCACATGTAACTGTATTCTACTTCTTGGTTTAATGCTTCAATGACTGTAATTGATCAATAGATTTCCTTTTAACTTTTTACTGTTCTGAGGGGGCTCCTGAGCATCACCAGACCATCAAAGTAGTCCGCCTCCTGGTCTAAAAGGATGAGTCCAAAGCAAGATCTCAAAGAACCCATTGACCTCATGTCAAAAAATGAGGCCATTGTTTTTCCAGTAGAGCAGAGACCAGAGGCTGAACCCACTTTCTTCCATTCTCTCTCCCCAGCAGAGGTCCGGCCCAGTGGGAGACCCGTCAACACTGCCCGAGAGCCTCTGCTCACCCAAGCCTCAGGTATGTGTGGTCCAGATCTTTGACTCAGGAAACTGGTATTGCTTCCTTCACCTGGTTACCCAGAAACGTGCACGTGAGTTTCTGAGAATTCAAAGGAACGGCCTAAAAACTCCATGGAGGCCGGCAGATTTCCCCACCCACCTCCCGACCCAAGGCAGACC
This sequence comes from Vicugna pacos, assembly GCF_048564905.1. NCBI lineage: Eukaryota > Metazoa > Chordata > Mammalia > Artiodactyla > Camelidae > Vicugna > Vicugna pacos. Next base: position 44,069,778 of record NC_132999.1, read on the forward strand.
TTAGGAGGAAGTGAGCTTGAAGGAAGCAAAAACCACATCCAGAAGAGAGAGCCAAGGCATTCGAGAAGCACATCCAGCGCGCTGAGCTCTGGAGTCACTGAGCACCCCAACCCCTCCTGGCACAGGGCCGGCCAGTATCTGGTCACACAGACACACAGACCCAGGCCCTGCCCGGGGAGCTTGTTGGAAACGGTTACGATTTTAAGACAATTATTGTGTCTTTCAAAGTGTGATGTCCAGAACTGGACACAACTACAGGTGTGGCCTGACCAGTGCACAACTATTCTAGACTATCATATCCTTTTGTGAACCTTATAGTTTTATTTATTAACACGTGTACTATACAAGAAAGAAGACTAGATTTGGCTTCATACTCAGTTCTGAGTTCCATTTTGGTCACTGACCAGCTGTGTCCTTGGACGAATAAGCTTCACCCCTTGAGCTTCGGTTTACCTTTCATTAAAATACGGATCCTCACACTCTCCTTAGAGAATATTATAAGGATAAATAATAATTTTAGTAGCTAATATTCATTATGTGCTTTTATGTGCCCAGCATCGTGTGACACAATCATTTAGCCCTTATAATAGCCCTGATGAGGTGAGTGGAGTACTTACCCACTTTACAGAACTCCAGGTGTGCCCGGTACAGGTGAGGAAGTTGAGGCTCTTACACATGATCCAACAACTGATAAGTGACAGCCAGGATGAGCATCCAGGTCTGCCTGACTTCATCCACCCAAGTTCCTGTCTACCATGTGATACTGACATCGGTTTCTCTCTTTCTTTTTCGCTTTCTCCATCTTTTGAAACCCTTCTGTCCTTCTCTTTTTTCCCTTTAGTTCATTTTCTGTCTCTGTCTCTGTCTCTCTCTCTCTCTCTCTGCATCTCTCTTTCTTACTCATTTTCTCATTTTTTTCTTACCCACTTTTCCCCTCTCTCTTTCCCTCCACCCATCCACTCTGAGATGCAGAGGGGGCCAGAGCACCCCACCACCTCACCCGTGCTAGGTGTTGGGGAAGATAATCTCAGGGAGTGAACTGGGACCAGTCACCAGGTGGCCTCAATTCTACCGGCGCACATGAGGGTCCCTCTCACGTCTGTTTCTCAATTCCTCTAGTTCCGGGGGATGTTTTTGCTAAGAATTCCCTATGGAAAGGGGCCTATGAGTACCAGGGGAAGAAACAGCCAGCCATGCTCAGAGTGACTGGCTTCCAGGTCATCAACAGCAAGGTCAATGCCACCATGATTGACCACAGCGGCGTGGAGCTGCACTTGGCTGGTAAGGCACGCCTCCGGGAAAGCCTGCAGGGGGTGAGCGTGGGTGCGCCACAGTCTTTTCAAGGATGAGTCGACTCATTGTACTGGCACGCAAGGCTCAGCCTCATCTGGCAGGAGGGGGAAGAGGGAGTGTCTATTATTCTTTGTTTTCACTATAAAAGCACCACAGACTAGAGGGAATTGGTTAAATGACAAACATTAATAAATTGAACATACAGAGAACGCTTACAAATAAAGAGAGACTGATAGCCCTAAAATTGAACAAAAATATGGGCAGAGAACTCCCAGAAGTCAAAGTACAGACAGTTAATAAACAAATGGAAAAATATTTTTTAGCAATAATCCAAAAAAAAAAAAAAGTAAACACAAAATGTCACTTTTCACTCACCCCACTAAGATTCTTCTTTTTTAAGCAACAACCCTTAGTGCTGGTCCCTGGAAGGTACTGATGCAGTGCTGGTCAAAGTATGAAACAGTACAGTTCCAGGGAATAATCTGTACCGTGAACCATGAAAATGATTGGACCCATTAATTACACTTCTAAGAATTTTTATTATGAGAAATGGTTATAGAGGAAATGAAACATTTATGAATAAAGAATATTCACATTACAGAGCTATTTGTATTACATAAAAACTGGGGATTAGAAACTGTCTAAAAAGAAATAGATAATTGTGTATGCTGGATAAAATATCATGCCAATTTGGGAAGAAATACACCCACCAGAATGCATTTAGAATGTGACTCCAGTTTTTTTCCCTGTTTTACTGGGATTTTTTTTTTTTTTTGAAGAGTAGTTGATTGACAGTGTTTCAGGTGTACAGCAAAGTGATTCAGTTACACATATATATATACATATATACATATACAGATTCTTTTCCATTATAGCTTATTAAAGGAGATTGAATATAGTCCCCTGTGCTGTACAGTAGGTCCTTGTTTATCTATTTTATATACAGTAATGTGTATCTGCTAATCCCAAACTCCTCTAATTTATCCCTCCCCTCCTTCCCCTTTGGTAATCATAGTTTGTTTCCTATGTCTGTGGTGACTCCAGTTTTTAAAGGAAAAAATATATATATTCATAAGAGAGAAAATTGGAAGTAATGACACCAAAACATTAACAGGGGTTATTTCTCAGAAGTGGGATCAAGAGGAAATTTTCTTTCTTCATGCATCTCTGCATTTTCCAAGATGTCCCCAATTTTCAAATTTTCTATACTCAGAAAAACTAAATATCTTAGAAAACAAGTGTTCATTGACTAGATGGGTAGGTCAGTGAATGCACGAGGGAAGGACTGTACACACTCAGACGCAACCCCACAGGCGGTCCTAGCCACTCTTTCATGTGTGCACACACACAGCTGAGCATTCGTAGTCACTCATTTGCTCTCAGACATTGTCCTAAGCCCATGTACATACACCTGGATACACCCCCTCCTGCATTCCTGCAGCCACTGACTTGTAAGCACATCCATGCTTTTACTGACCCATTAACGTGTACAAAATCCTATCCCCTTTATTCTGAGAGAGGAAGGCAGGTGTAGTCAGGAGCACAACCACCAGGCAGTAATCCTGCTGTTCATTAACCACATGTGCACATTCTTGTGTGCCCTCACATCCAGCCCACGCACACTCACAGGCCACACGATACTTACCTAATGCCAATTATACGTGGGATTTTTCTACCAACATCTGCACGTGAACTCGCACTCAGACACTCACACCCACAGACCCCCAAATCTGGGTTTTGAAATTTTCCCAGATCCTTCAAGTGTACCCACTGAACTTTCTTTTCCCAGGAGTTTACAGGAGAGAAGATTTCCATCTCCTCCTCCAAGTTTACCAGATTATAGGGCCTGTGGAGAGCTTCGTGAATAAGTTTAAAGATGACCAGTGGGCTTTAGATGGGCATGTAAGTACAGCAAAATCTCCCTCAGTCCTTGACCTCCCTGTGCCCTTGCCCCATCCCTGATTCCCAGATCACTGGCAGGGAGGAGGAGGGGAGGAAGGTGGTGGGAACTGTTAGGATCAACATGGAGACTGGGGAGGAGGTTTTCTGTGGGGCAAGGACTGGGACCAAGGAAGTCCTCATCTGCTAGTGAAGCGAGCAAAGGAAAAGATAAAAACGACCAGAGGCTGAGAGTGCAGAGTTCAGGACATCTGAGCAAGATGAAGCAGGTTCTGATGTTTGAGCAGAAAGCAAGGAAATGGAGGTCAGCTGGACAAGAGTAAGTTCAAGCAAGTTGAAGGTCGTGGTGTGGTGATGGGAGCCCCGAGGAGCTGGTGAGTCCCTGATGAACACTGAGCATCTTCTCACATTTGAGGATGCACATGGTGCTCCATTTAGCACCACTCAAGGGACCAGGACCTGGGGAAAAGGAGCCAGCTCTTTTGCATTCCCTTGTGGGAAAGACTTGTTACATTCAAGGGCATTCTTGAAGTGGAATCCAGGTCCCCAGTGAAACTGCTTTGCCCAGACCTTCTAATTTCACAGATAGGGGAATAGAGCAGTCACCTGTCACATCCTCAGCTTCCCTGACTTGGATGATTGGAGCTGGAAGAGGAGGGGTGGGAAGGAGGAAGAGGTCTTGCAGCCAGAGGAGCAGAGAGCTGAGGAGTCAGGGTGCATCCTCGTGGATGGTAGGGGCTGGTAGAGGACTGTGGATTTAGTGACTCTGCTTATAAACACCTAAGAAGAAGCAAGTGGCTTCTCCAAGGCTGGGCCCATGGGGTCCATTCCTTGGGATTCTCGGGAGTATCCTGTGGACCCCCTTGGGTATTCCAGGCCTGGCTGGCATCAGTAGTAGGAGGACAACAGACTCCACCATGCTGGGATGGTGGCCAGAGGTCAGAGAACAAGGGTCAAAGTTGGGAGCTGAAGCTAGAGTGTTAGATGTAAATGGAGCTCCAGAGGGCCAGGAACAGCTCAGCAACTGCCTGGGACAACAGTCAACCATCAGGCCCACTTCTGTGTCCCCCAGGACGTGTCTGGGGGGATGGGGGGAGGTCAGCCTAGAGCATAACTGACAGAGGGCTGCACCCTGGGATGGAGCATGAGTTGGAAGGGAAACCAGTAGCACAAGCATCCTCAGAGCACGCCCTCAGCTGAGCAGCCCCCAGCCCACAGGTTTGCATGTCTGTGTCTGGTCCATGAGCATCATGAAGCAGGGGCAGAGGCAGCAGGGAGCAGTTCAGTCTCCAAGTCCCCGCCCCTCAAAATCAATAGCTATTGGAACTGGAATGAACTCTCCAAAGTATGTTCAGTCTGCAATGGGTGCCCCTGCCCCACCCCAGCACCTCGGTCGTGCTCCATCCCGGCCTGGGTGTAGGCAGGGAGTCGATGTTGGTGGGGTTGACGCCAGCCCGTTTGGCAGCGTGTACCTGGGAGCGTGTCTCTGGCCTGGCTGGCAGGGCTTCCAGCTCCTTCTAGCATGCCTCCCATCTCACTCTCTCTGCTGCCACCATCACAGGTCTCCTCAGAGTCCTCCGGAGGCACCTTCATCTACCAAGGCTCTGTCAAAGGCCAAGGCTTCGGGCAGTTCGGCTTTCAAAGACTTGGTAACTAGCATTTGTCCCTGGGGTGTGAGCTCAGCGGGAAGAAACCGGCATGTGGGGATGGAGGGTGGGGATTGGTGGAGTTCAGCAGTCTAAGACGGGGGTTCTTAGCCTCTTTTGGATCAGAGACACCTCTGAGATTCTGATAAAAGCCACGGAGGAATATCTCCCTGGAAACAAGGACAATACACAATGCATACGCTCTGCCTTTACCAAACAGTTTCATGCTCAACCCTTGAGTTGAGAGCCCCCAGCTGAAGGGACACTGGGTCTCAGATATGTCCCCACAACACTATCTGGCCAGCCCTGGGGCATCCCCGAGACCCCCGAGCATTGCTCTCAGGGGAGTCTTCCCTCAGTCCTGGGAGACTGGTGTTGCTGTCCTCATTTTCAGATGAGAAAACTGAGCTGCAAGGAGGCTTCCTTCCCTAGTTCTTCCCTGGCATCTTTGTGCCCTGCCTGCATCAGTGTCAAGCAATCTTACTCCAGAGATTGGCCTTGACCCAGAGCCTCTAATGAGAGGAAGGGCCGTGTCCTGACTTCTCAGAAGCAGTGCAGGAGAAGACAGGAGGCAGGCACGGGGGCTTGAGCGCCAGCTCTGTACACCCCGGGGCTGACACCGCCAGTCCTCCTGCCTCCGCCTGCCTGCCAGGCAGTGCCTTGTGTTTTCACGCAGCTCTGACCTTCAGAAAGCTTCTCCTTGTCTCAAGTGGAAATCAGGTTCCCACTCCACCCTGCTCCTCCTCAGAGTTGTTTTGAGCTCCGCCCTCTTGAGCTGCATAAAGAAAGAGCCTTTCCTCTTCCATACAGCAGCCCGTCAAATACTCAGCCTTGCACACCAGAGAGACCTCTGGAAACCCAAGTTCTTGTCCTGGTCTCGCAACTAACTCCCAGCCTCCCAGAGCAGACCGGTCCCCTCGCAGAGCCCCCTCAGTTAGGTGGGGCACTTAACAGGGGTCCCAGCTCGTCCAGGGGACTACGGAACCCTCCCAGTCTTGGGGAGGGAGATGGGCAGGGAGGAGAGGGACCCTCCCGAGGCAGAAGCTTCAGCACCCCCACTCCCACCCCAACCAGAGCAGTTCTGTTACCGGGAAAGGGGAAATAAGAATTACCTCGGTTCTTAGTCACCCAAAAAAAAAATTTTTTTTTAATGAGAGACAGACAGCGTGATATAAGCAAGATTTTTGTTAGTAAAGTAAAAAAGTAGTAAAAGATAGTACACTCCCGAAAACGGGACGGGCCAATCCAGGAGAGGAAAAATGGCGCCGCTCCTTTGTTTTTCTGTCTTATATCCTGGCTTAGGGCCATTTTTGTGATTGATTGATTAACTGCTCAGGTTCTTTGAGTGATCAAGCTGATTGACAGCTCAGGTTCCTTGCGCTTAGGTTGATTGACAACTCCGGTTCCTTGTGGCTCTGGCACGCCCATCCCCTTTTGGGCAGGTTTCTACCCCTGAAGCTACACAGAGAAACCTACAAGTGGGGGCTCAAACTGCAATGTTAATTGCATTATAATGAGCACTGAGTCAAGTTACACCAGGGCCTTCTCTCCTAGGCAGCTGCAGCGTTTGATTTTAACTGGCTTCTTTTGCTGGCCCTCATTTAGAGAAAGTAAAAATCTCTGGAGTTCCTTATCCTGCTTGCAGACGTAGGGATTGTTCCTTTCCCCCTCCTCCTCTCCCCCTTTCTGAGTTGTTCCTTTCCCCTTCCTCTCCCCCTCCCCAGTGCTCATTTCTATCTGACTGCCTAACAGTTCCACCTTTGTCTGTTCATATTTTGGCTTCTTTGTAAGGTTTCATGGGATAAAAGGCTCCTATGGCCAAAAGACATTTTGAAACTTCTAAAGGGCTGCACTCTTTTAAGATTTTATTCTGGGACCCAGTTTCAGGCTCTCCTGTAGATTGGCTTCCCTGGGACTGACCTGCACACTTGAGACCCTTCTCCAGGGGGATGTCCAAGTGCATGTGGAAGGCAGGTGGGGGTGGGGGTGCTCTGGGCATCAGGCCTCTCCCTAATGAGCTGGAGAAGGTAGTGTCCCAGCCGCAGCCTCCCCTCCCGTGGCAGCCACTGTGCCTGACCTGAGGTTTCTGCTCTGGGACTTTGCAGACCTCAGGCTGCTGGAGTCAGACCCCGAGTCCATCGGCCGCCACTTTGCTTCCAACAGCAGCTCGGTGGCGGCTGCAATCCTGGTGCCCTTCATCGCCCTCATCATTGCGGGCTTTGTGCTCTATCTCTACAAGCACAGGTGAGTGAAGGGACAGGCCCGGGAATGGGAGGTGACAGGGCAGCTGCCAGACCCCCTCCCTGCGACTTCTTGGCTCAGAGCTGCGAATACACTTCCCTGCGAAGGGAAGACTGAACCCCCCGCTCCTTTAGAGACCTGAGTCTCTCCTCTTTTGACATCTGGGTTACACTTTCTTATTCCCAGGAGAAGACCCAAAGTTCCTTTCAATGGCTACGCTGGCCACGAGAACACGAATGTCCGGGCCACGTTTGAGAACCCCATGTACGACCGCAACATCCAGCCCACAGACATCATGGCCACTGAGGCGGAGTTCACAGTCAGCACGGTGTGCACAGCGGTATAGCCCCCGGGCCTGGCTGCCCTCACCTCCGCCACCGAGAGCCCCGCCTCCGGCAGCCGGTGAGAGGGAGGTGGGAGGTGGCCGTGCACCCGGGGCACCCCCCCCCGCAACAGACATGGCCAGTAAGAGGGCCCGTGCACTAGCACTGCCACGTGCCAGCCACGGAGGCACCGCCCCACAGCTCAGACCGGGACTGTGGTTACCCGCTTTGCAGATGGGAAAACTGAGGCACAGAGAAAGGAGTTAACTTGACCAAGATCACACAGCTCACAAGTAGCAGGGCCAGGATCCAACCCCAGGCAGGCGGCTCCAAAGAATGCGCTCTTAGCCATTGAGCTCAGCAAATACACCCAGTAGGTGTATTAGTCAGAATTCTTGAGACATACATACTTAAATACATACAAATGTGCATACACTTACCTATCTAGGGGGAGTATATATGGACATATTGCATGTATACATATTTATGTTGTATATATAGACTTAAAGAAAGAGGGAGAGGGATTGGCTTAGTGACTGTGGTGCTGGCAAGTCTGAAGGGCAAGCCTGCAGGCTGGAAATTCCATCAGGAGTTCTGCTCTTGAGTCCAGAGGCAGAATTCCTTTCTGTCAAGGGGACCTTAGTCCTGTCTCTTAAGGCCTTCAGCTAATTGGTGAGGCCCACCTGCATTAGGGAGGGTCATTTGCTTTATCCAAAGCCTACTGATTTAAATGTTAATCACATCTAACAAATTCCTTCACTGCAACATCTAGACTGATGTTTGACCCAACAGTGGGCACCTGAGCATCCCGCCCAGCCCAAGGCTCTCCCAGAGGGCCCCCCCCCCCCCGCAGACCTGGAGCACAGAGAGTGGATTGCTTGGCTCTGGAAAAAGATGCATGAAAATCCATGCTGAATAGACACACATACATTTTAAATGCATGACAAGGTGATATGCTTCACAAGAACTAATGGCTGAAATTAAAATAAACCCCACACAGGGATGTCATTGAGGCCTGCGGGGTCAGTGAGAAGGGCGCTTGGGAGCAGGGCTGTGTTATGACCTGCATGGACCCCTTCCTCTGTTTGAGTAATATCTTAAGAAAGATACTTTACAACTCTGTTGCTATAAAGATGGATAGAATCCAGGCTGGATTCGTTATTCCATGGCCATTTTTATTATATTCATTTTTTTTACCTTCTGATTTTGAAAGAAACTAAAAAACATTCTCTGGGCCTGTAGATGTGTAGCAGCCATGGGTCTCCTGTGGTAACAGGTGAGTCAGCCCTGCCTGGGAGAAAAGTAACCTTAGGAAAATGTGTATTCTTCCACGTCCCTTCCCTGCCTCAGCTCCCAGCCTCAGTTTGGGAAGATTAAAAATCAGAGATAAGATCAAGGCAACTAACTGTCTTTATCCCTTCTTCGCTTTGCCTCTTCTCTCTTACCTTCTGCTCGCCACCCCCCTTCTTTTACAAACTCTGGTGTGATCTGTGTTCCCAGTTCTCCAGGGGACAGGAAGTAAGCTCCCCTGAGCACAGTGCCCAGTGCCCATCTTCGTCCGTCTCTCCGCCCGTGTCTGCTACCGCTGGGACTTGGGCCCTCGCCCTGCCGCCATCCGCACCGCCACCCTGGAGAGGACTCCCACTCCGCCCGGACTGGGGGAAGGAAGTTATGGATCTAAACTAGCAAAGGATTTTGTGGGTATGCACGTGTGTGGATGGGCCTGAACACACACAAACACACACCTCTCCTCCATTTGAGTCCTACGGAAGAGACCACAGAAGCTTAAAAAAGAGAAATGGGTATGAAAGATGTCCCGTGCCCTGCTCCCCACAAACACAGAAGAAGTGAAGGAGAATAAGGCCCATCAGCCTGGAAACCAACACGCCCACCCCTCTTGTGCAGACACAGTGGCTGTGTTAGCAGGATGCCTCTCGGGGCGGGCAGTGGGTACCCAGAGACCAGCCGTCTGTAAACGGACAGTCCTGGCTGCAGAATGCCAGCGGGGATTACCCCAAGGGCAGAAAACAATCCTAAGAAATAGTTTGGAAATCAGTTTCTTAATTTTTTTCTAACGTAATTTTCTTTAGTTCTAAACCAGTGAATAAAAAAGCATTCTAGGTCGAAGGTAACACTGAAAAAGTAGGGCACGTCAGGGGAGGTAAGGGAAGGAAGCCGGCCGTGAGCCCAAGGTCAAGTCTGACTGTCAACTGACAAAGAGAAGAGAAACAAGAGTGTGGCCCAGACAGGAACACCAAGTCTGCAGGCATCGGAGAGGTGAGGGAAGGGCCAGGAGAGCGAGCCTGCCCCAGGGTCCAAACAATAATGGGTACCATGTATTGAGTTTCTTCTCTGTGCCTGACACTTTAGGTGTATCATTTCTAGACCTTCCAGCAACCCCAGAATGTAGAACATCTGATTCCGGATGGATGAGAAAGCAGAAGCCCAGAAAAGTAAAGAGACGTCACCCACACAGTAAGTGTGGAGTCAGGTTACAAACCCAGACGGGTCTGACTCCAGAGTCTACTACACCAGCTGCCAGAAACCCATGTCTCAAAGGGGGACCAAAGACTGGGGGGAGCAGATGAATCTCTAAGTAGAACTGTGGCCAGGGCTGTTGGGCCAGGCAGGGGATCCCTGTGTTCTTCTGGGTTCCGTTCTCTCCATCTTGGCAGCATCAGGGCAAGGACCCAGTGCCCCAGGCTTCCTGGAGCTGGTGCCCGCCCCTGGGCTCCCCGCAGGACCCTGCCATAGTAGACAGGACCTGGGAGCTACTGACTGAAAAGAATGGGGTGGGTGAGTCACACTCGCTCCAACTCCTTGCAAGTAGGTTTGACTTATTTTGAGTTTCATCGTGCTTGGGTCATTGATGAATTCCATATAAGTATTGCTGAGAAGCTAATGAGTTTAGAAATCAAACTGTGGCACTTAGAGCCACTTTCTCTGTCCTCGGGAGGGTCCCCACGGGCTTCAGCCCCTGTGCACATGTGACCGGCTGGCCTCAGATGTTCATAACGCATATTGAAATGACGATATAGAAGCGCGCAGGAGTGGAGTGGTGGGGATGCCCGGTTTGTAAGCATATTCTGAGCTGGAACCATGAAGGTGGGCTAAAGTGAGAGGTGTCAATTTCCAGCAGATGCAGCTGGGTCTGGCCGTGCCAGGGGCCCAGCTGTCCGCACCGCTCCAGGTCACAGCATCCCTGGGCGGGAGGGCCAGTCCAGACACACTCACACGCTCATCTCTTTCTTTTTCTGGAAGCAAGTGCAGGAAGCTCTTTGGCTGCTCCCTTCCCCCTTCTTATTATGCTCCTCTGAGACCAACCAGTGGAATCTTCCTTCAGCCCCACCTCTGCCCCTCCTCTGTGTCCCGCTGTGAAGTCCCAGGAGATGCCCAAGGAGCACATGCTGGTGGGGCGCCCAGCACTCTGCTGTGCTTTACCCTTTCCCACCTCTGGCATTTTCTCTCCACCTCCAGAGGCTCGGAAGCAACCAGGGCAGACTAGGCCCTTCACCCACCGTTCTCACCATATACCCACCACCATCCCATGAGGAAAAAAAAAAAAAAAAGTAAAACAAAAACAAACAAAAAAATCTTTTGTACAGAGATATATTTTTATTATACAAGGTTTGTACAGTACCAAAAAAGAAAAGGAAAAAAGGTGTAAATTTTTTTTCATTATTGTAGGTAAACGGTAGTGGAAGCCTTTTTTGTAAATGTAATAAAATGTATAAATATGGTTTTCAGGAAACATCAAGTGCTGTAAATATGTAATCTACACACCTTCTTGGCTTGTCTGCAGTATATACATTTAATTTATCTGTCTCTGTATATGAGGCTTCCCCCCTGGGGTCCTGCATTATGGTACTTTCCTGAATTTGAAAGCAATTTTAAATTTTTTGAATTCAAATAAAATATAAATTTTTGCATTGGTTTTCTTACATTTTTATGGCCTTTGTCATGGCTGGGGCAAGGGTTTTTTGGGGAAGGAGAGGAAAGACACATCTGCGACTAAAAGCCAAGGGTGGAAATGTGGACATCTCTTTCTTAAACTTGTGTTGCCTCTGCTACATTTTGGGAACACCCAGCAAAGTGATTGACAGGGAGTGCACCATATGTAAAAAATTAACTTGAAATGGATCAAATATCTAAACAGAAGACCTAAAACTATAAAATGCTTACAAGAAAATATAGGAAAGCTTTGTGACATTAGACTTGGCAATGATTTCTTGGATATGACACCAAAAGTATGGGCAACAAATTTAAAATAGGGAGTTGGACTTCATAAAAATTAAAAACGTCTGTACATCAAAGGACACAATGGAGTAAAAAGGCAACCTATGGAGTGGAAGAAAATATTTGCAAATCATATGTCTGATAAGGGATTAATATCCAGAATATATTAAGAATTCCTATACTCAACGACAACAAAACCAAAGCAACAAACAAAAACAAATAACCTGATTTTAAAATGGGCAAATGACTTGAACAGACATTTCTCCAAAGATATAAAATGGCCAACAAGCACATGAAAAGATGCTCAAAGTCACTAATCATTAGGGAAACAGAAACCAAAATCACAGTGATATCCACCTCACATCCATTAGAATAACTACTATCAAAAAAAAAAAAAAACCCACAGAAAATAACAAGTGTTGGTGAGGATGTAGAGAAATTGGAATCCTTGTGTACTATTGGTGGGAATGTAAAATGGTGCAGCCACTATGGAAAACAGTGTAGAGGTTCTTCAGAAACATTAAAAATAGAACTACCATGTGATCCAGCAATCCCACTTTTACATCCAAAGGAAATAAAATCACTATCTTGAAAAGATATCTGCATTACCACATTCATGGCAGCATTATTCACAGTAGTCAACGTATGGAAATAACCTAAGAAGTGTCTGTCAGTGGATTAAAGGATCAAGAAAATGTGTATGTGTATATACATACAATGGCATAAATAACAATAAATAATTTTTTAAATTATAGTGGTGCCCAGGTCAGCTCAGGGCAGGATCCTGGGGAGAAAGAAGCTGCTCCCCTTCGGGGATGGGGCCTGGCCTGGCCTGGACTGAGGCGGTCAGTGCAAAGGATTTGTAGCCTAAAGGGCAGGTGGGCTTGGGCAGCAGGAAATCTATAGCAGAGAAAGGCTAAATCAGGAGGAAAAGCCACTAAAGAAGGAGTGAGGAAGAAAAGGAAAGACTGACGAGAACTAGGAGCCTCCTTCTCCAAATTCACGTAAGTATCTATTAGGAGTCATCATTTTACATGGAAAATTCACCCAGACTCCCTTCAGTTTCCCGACTCCCACTACCCTTCACTTTCACACTGCATCTTGGCCCCCCTTGTCCCTCGATGACCTGAATCATCAGATTTATATGAACTTTCCCAGTTTTAAAAAAGGCATCATGTCATCTGGGACATAACATCTTGTATTTATCTCCTGTCCACAGGGAACCAGCTGGGTAGACCCCACCCTCCCATCAGGGACATTAGGTAGCTGGGCTGGGACTCAGGGTTAGGAACTGAACTGTTGTAAAACACAAGCAACTGCTGGATTAGAAGCTGGGAGCACCAAAGTAGCAAGTATTAAATCTGAGTTCCAAATGTAAATTTTCCCCGCATCCACTTTACAATAAAGTACAATTTCTAGACACCCCTCAGAGTGAGGAACACTTCCAAACATCATGCTAGGACAGGCTTTCATAAGCCTAAGGACATAGATAGAGGGGACAGTGCCTGTGAGACAAGCTGCACTGTCCCTAGATCACCCAATAACAAAAGAAGAGAGTGCCCTTGAACTAACAAAGCAAATAACCCAAGTCACTCCATCCCTCACTCCAATAGGATCACCTCTTATTGCTGGTCTAGAAAAATCCTATACATTTATTTTATCACAGGCAGAAAAAGGGTACTCAACACATCTACAACATTTCTATAAGAATAAAACAAAATAAGTAATGAAACATTTTAGCTAATGAAAACCCTCCCCCAAAAGATAAACAAAGAAGAAGAATACTTTTTTTAAAAAGAATTTCAACATTAAATATAATTAAACAGGCAATTGCAAATATTACAGTACAACACAAATAAGAAATTCAAAAACTCGGAATAGAAATGGACTTATAACAGGAAGAAGTGAAATGAGAGCTTACCAAGAAAAGGACATATCTTAGAAATTAAGACCAACCTGTGAAGTGTCCGAGGACTGCTAGACACAGAAAGTATAATAAAGGGCATAGTGGAAGAAAATTAAAGCATTTAAGAAAGCAAAAATCAATAAAGAGCAAAAAAGGATACGCACAGACAACAGACGAAGATAAACCAATTTAAGTGCAATAGGAATCCCTGAAGAAGGTAATATAAATAACAGAACAGAATTAATATATATAGTTATTTGCTAAGAAAACGTTCCAGAGCCAAAAGGAAATCTTTAACCTATTTATTGAAAGTCCCACCATGTTCTGGGGAAATCACCCAGGAACAGGCAATTCTGAGACCTAGCCCAGCAGAACTAGAAGGAAAAAGAAAACATTCTCGTGATCCGGGCTAAAAGTTAAGCCAGTCGCAAGGAAGGAAAATCGGGTTGTCATTTGATTTCTTAAGAGCAACACACAAAGCAAAGCAGGACCGAATCAATGTTTTCATTTTTTTTAAGCATCAAGACGATGAAAATACAGTATTAGATGTTTAAGAACTTGGTGCTATTTTACTCAGGAGCCCTTCATCAAAAATCTAATGGGAGGACAAGTTTTATCCAACCAAGTGATAACTGGAAAACTTCAGCCAAAGAACTGGCATTGATAATTGATTATATCGAAATCTAAAATGAAGTTGGAGATAAAGAAATGTAAATGTCATGTGTCTAACAAAGTGGAAATAATATAATTTATTAATAGGGAGAGAAAAGGGGGCTGTAACAGGAACTCATTGATTGCCACATAAATATTAGGGGGGAGCCAAATGATGGTATAAGGAGGGATTTTTCAAAACTCAGCAATATTGACATTTGGGGCTGATGCTTTTTTCTTGTAGGGCTTGACTGTCCTGCACATTATAAGTTGTGCACTGGCTACCTTGGGCTCCACCCACTAGGTGCTTGTAGCTCCCCTCCCCCAGCTGCGACAACCAAAATGCTTCTAGACACTGTCAAATGTCTTCCGGGGAGCAAGACTGACACTCATACATGCATACCCTCCCCCCATTGAAAAACCACTGATACAAAGCTAATAAAATAGCAAGGACATAAATAGAGAAAAAGAGGACTAAGGGCATTACATAAACGTATTAGTAGAAAATCACTCAAATAAAAATACATACTGTTCTAAATATTAATACATGTATTTTAAAAGTACCCAGAGTATCACATTGTGAGAGAACCAGTAAATATAACAAAATGCACAAAGTAAATACAACATAAAATAATATTGTTGCCAAAACATGGCCTCCATATCCTGTTTACTGAATTGAGACTTAAGGAGAGTTTTGGATGAAGTAGAAAAGGCAGCTTTATTTCTTTGCCAGGCAAAGGAGGTCACAGTGGACTAATGCTTCTAAGACTGTGAGCCTAATGGGGAGAGAAGGCAGAGGGGTTTATAATAAAATCCAAGAGCTCAAGGGGTGGAGCTAGTTTCCACAGAGATCGCGTACAGGATAACAAATTGTTGCAAACAAATTTTTGCAGATGTAGTGGTCCCATTCCCTCTGCTGGGTATGAAGTCCACCTCCAGCTTTGGGACTCTTACTATTCTTCTACCAGGAAGAAAGGATGCATAGGAAGGGGGTCTATGGAAGAGAGCTCTAGAGAAAAAGCTGTGCTAAAGTCAGGTTGACAAACGTTTTTAGCCTTTTAAGCAGGCTGAGGCCTGGGACCTCCTGCTGCAGATTGAGGCCTGTAGCTCAAACAACAGGATACAAGGAAACCACAACGGGTTAAGAGGAGGGCACAGGGGTCAAGAAGAGGTCACTGGGGCAAAAGCCGGGCACTGAGCATGATCCCTGCACACAGCAGCACCATGAGGGGGTTGGGTGGACCACCCAAGCCTCCTTCCTCTCCAGCCCAACCCTGGTCAGCAAGAGCATGAGGAAAGCCCTATAAACCATCATATAGTTACGCAATTGCAAACACCATTACAGGTATCAGGTGGTCACTGATGACAGTAGGGTCCTGCTCCGTTACAGTATGACAGATCTGAAAACATACCACTTACATCACTAAATGTAATTAGGTTTACGAATGGGCAAAGGAAGAGCCAGCATGTGCAAACAAGGAACCAGCGATCACCATCTTGGTATCAGACAAGTCTGAATTCAGGCTCAAAGGCATTAAAGAAGACAAAGGAGGACACTTTATAACACTGAAGGACACAATTCACAACGAATATATAACAGATACTAACTACCCACCAAATAAGCATCACCCATGTTCACAAAGCAGAAAGTAGGAGATGCAAAGAGAAATAGGCAGAAACACACCAGTCATAGGAGCTTTAACTCATCTCTCTCAGAACACAATAGATCAAGGTAACAACAACAACAACAAAAATGCATGGTTGTAGAAGACCGAAACAAAACAATCATAAGGAAGTTTTTGTGAGATAGGCCAGGAGCTGGGACCCTTACCAGAGTGCTTGCACCTGGACAAACGATTGACAGAATACAAAGAAACTATCAGGACCTAAAAATAACTGCACACATGTGCAACTGGGGCAATTATGAACAATAAGAGACAAAAAGGCCACAAGCCAACTGCCACTTCTGAGTAACCAGGAGCAGAAGCTGGGTACTGTGCATGATCCCTGCACACAGCACCGCCAAGGGGGTGGGCAGACCACCCAAGCAACCCCTCTTACCCTACCCCCAGATCCCTCCCCAACCCTTACCCCATTTAAGCAACCAGTTCACCCACATCAGAGAGGGCGAAAGGGAGCCTGATACCTGTTTTCACTCCCTGGTGCTGCAGCACAAGTCCCAGTAAATCCCTGCCTGAATTCTAGTCTGGCCTTTTATCAATTTCTATTGATTAAGGAGTCCAAGCGTTGGTAACAAATATGTGTCAAACTCTGCAACTCAATATTAGAGAATATTTTTTTGAAAGAGGCATGACCCATTCATAAAAATATTCCTCATAACTAAGAAAAAAGACTAAAAGCATCATAAACAAGTAGACAAAAACAATGAAAAGAAAGATAAGCAAAAACTCTTAAATATATGAAAGCTCAGTTTCACTCCTCAGAGATACCATTTCTCACCTATTAGATTGGCAAAAATCCAAAAGCTAGACAGCACACTCTGCTGACAAAGATGTAGGGGAAACACCCTCAGATGCTGCTGGTCCGATTCTTATGAAGCAGAATCTGACAATGCATAACGAAATATCATAAACCCTCAGATGCTGCTGGTCCGATTCTTATGAAGCAGAATCTGACAATGCATAACGAAATATCATAATGATTTATGCTTTGACCCAGCAATCCCACCTGTAGGAATTTTTCTGAAGATATACCTCCTCAAATATGAACTAACATATACACAAGGTTACTCACAGCAGTATTATTTATAAAAACAAAAGACCAGAAACAACCTCAGTGTATCAAATCTCAGGAGGTGACCTGTGTATAAACTGTTACACTCTTTCTATACCAAGAGTACATTTTGGTACTCTTTGTGTAGGAAAGCAGAGGACTAGATTTACAAATTGAAAGCAAAATGAAATAAACACACCTTCTCATGAAGTTGGAACGCTCGTAGGAAAGGAACTATGTCAAATGGTTTTATAAATACAGTAAATTAACTGTGTATCCCCAGCAGGGTAGAACTAAAGGCAAAAAAAACTGCAATCAACTGTTTTCAGAAATCATATTGATGATGATAGTGTATCGTTTTGTGTATTATGAGGGAAAGCACATGAATAATTTTGTTAGTGTTGGGACCCAGGATTTTTCTCAGAGAAGAAAGGAGATTCATGTTTAACATAGATGAGGTTAAGTCAAACCCTTTAGTCCTGAATTTGAATCGGAAATATCACTACAATCTCAGGATGTATTTTATCTTTAAAATACATGTATGTATGTATTATTCCCAAGAACAGCAAAAGAAGGAAATCCCCCTCCAAATCCATAGTATGAAAAAATAAATACCCTAAATTAAAAACAAAATGAAGTAAATGAGCCTAACAACAAAGAATATTGGTAAATAATTATTTCATATTATTTGTAACACAATACCCTGTCTATACATCTCTGGTGGAAAGCAGTCTAAGAACAAAAAGAAGGGTGTGGTGGATGTTAGAAGCCTGGCAAGGACTCTTGATCATCTTTGGTCCTGGCTTTAATTTCAAAGAAATGTAGTTTTACATTTTATGATATATTAATGTTGAGCATTATATAAAAATTACAAAAGAACACCATAAAAATCTGTAATTCTAGCACCCTGATACTACCATGGTAACTTTCAAAGTGCTTCTGTTCCCACATCTTTGGGATATTACTCTTGTCACCTAGCAATTTATTGTGGGCATTTTAATATGCATTGTGTTTATGTATTTTTTTTCACATTTTAACTAGCTGCTTGGTTTTCTGTTGCCTGCTGGCACTATAATTTGTATTAAATTCCCCTTTATTGGATGTTTCAATTATAGAATGTTGTATCATCATATAGCTGCCATGAACAACCTCATAGCATGATTGTTGGACATTGTTTAGGACCTAACTGACCATGAATTTATTATGGTACTAATCTTTCTGATAATGTTTTTTTTTCACTTCCAGCAAAAATCAATAGCATGGACAAGGTAATAGAGGCTGCATTATTGTATTCTTAAATGACTGAGATTATGCCAGGCAGATGTTAACAGAAGTCGGCAGGAAGAAAAGCAAGGATATGGGTAAGAAAGGTTGAAATTCTGAACTGTGGCACTTAGGTTGGGTAGAAAGGGATATGAAGACAAGAAGGAGGTGATAGGTTGAGGAAAGAATGTACTAGAGACCAAAGGAAGAGGAAACCTAGCTCAAACTAACTTAACAAGAAAAATGTATTGGCTCACATCACAAAGTCTGGCAGCCAAGTGGGCATTGGCTTAGTCAGTATCTCCAGCTCCGTTTCTCCTGGATTCCTTCAGCTATACTGTGTGTGTGGCTGTGGCTCCAGGCAGCCTGGTCCCAAGGTAGTAAAGTTCTGAAACTAATTTTCTAGTCCCACCCCGCCAACCTGCTATTTCATCTCGTTGGCACAAATTGGGCCATCCGTTTCTGATCATCTATTCATCTCCTGTCATCACAGGAATGTCATGGCTGATTCGCTGATTATGCTCTGAGATGGAGAACAGGACAAGGAGGATGGGATTACCTTTGGAGGGAGCAGGCTGGAGTCTGAAGTGGGAGTAGGGGAAGCCCTGGGGCATGTGGGCTTCATGGGAGGAACGAGTTGCCTAAACAAAAATTACGAGAAAGGCAGGCTTCTGTAAATTTGGTGGTGCAGCAAAGGTCAGGTGAAGAGATGGAGGCTCTAGGGATTGGTCAATGTAGAGCAAGATTTCTAAAGGCCTGGATGGATGGGTTTCGGGGAAGGGCAAGAGTCTGAAGAGGTTGGCTCAAAGAAGCAGCAGCCACCCAGGGCGTTATAAGAGGTTGATCAATAAAATCAGTGATGTGAGGAGGGGCTGGTGGAGGCAGTCCTGACACTGGGCACTTCAGTCTCAGAGAATTCAGCTATAGTTATTTCTTATTCTCTGGACAGCAAGAGGAGGTCCAGGAGAGGATGTGGAGCAGTAGCCCCCTGCAGAAGCACACGTACCAGAGGGTGAGGAACAAGAGAACTGAGTTGGGCCATTTGGCTCTCTGGGGTGGGCAGCACTCGGTGGACTTTGGCCCTGACTCAGTTTACAGGTCAGACAGGATAGGAGTCCCTGCCTGTGTGTCTGGGGCAGGCAATGGAATCCATCTTCCACACCCTAAAATCCTGCAGAGACCAAGAGTAAATCAACAAAGTCCACAAACTGTAAGTGCTGGAGAGGGTGTGGAGAAAAGGGAACCCTCCTACACTGTTGGTGGGAATGTAGTTTGGTGCAGCCATTATGGAAAACAGTATGGAGATTCCTTAAAAAACTAAAAATAGACTTACCATATGATCCAGAAATCCCACTCCTAGGCATATAACTGGAGGAAACTCTAATTTGAAATGTTCCACAATTGGGGTACACATACCCGTGTTCACAGAGGCACTATTTACAATAGCCAAAACATGGAAACAACCTAAATGTCCATTGACAGGTGACTGGATAAAGAAGTTGTAGCATGCATACACACACACACACACAAACACACAACGGAATACTACTAATCCATAAAAAATAAAATAATGCCATTTGCAGCATCATGGATGGACCTGAGATCATCATTCTAAGTGAAGCCAGAAAGAGAAGGAAAAATACCATATGATATCATTTATATATGGAATCTTAAAAAAAGACACAAACAAACGCATTTTACAAAACAGAAAGAGACCCACAGACATAGAAAACAAACTTATGGTTACTAGAGGGGGAAAGGGGGTATGAAGGGATAAATTAGGAGTTCCGGACTTGCATATACTAACTAGTATATATAAAATAGAACAACAAATTTAAACTGTATAGTACAGGGAAGTATATTCAATATCTTGTAACCTATAATGAAAAAGAGTATGAAAAGGAATATATGTTCATGTATGACTGAAGCATTGCGCTGCACACCAGAAATTGACACAACATTGTAAACTGACTATACTTCAATTTAAAAAAGAAAGAGTAAATGAACATTGGAAAGTCCTGAATGGAAGTACCCATGATTCTTTCTTTTTCCTTCCTGGGGCCAAGACAGTGGGCACAGCACACACTAGTGGCCAGCAGCCTTCCTTTTACTGCCTGGTACCCTAGCCATCTGGCTCTTGGCTACCAAGTGGAAGGAGTACTGAAGCAACAGCGGGGAGCCTGACTGAAAGGCATCTGCTGTGCTGGGTGTTTGCTCTTTGGACTGGGGACTTCTGGACAAGGTCCTGTGCTGAGTTTCAGTTTCCTTACCTGGAAAAAGGGTGTAACATTTTCCCTCGAAATCTTCCCATGAGTAGGTTTCAATGGGATAAACTCTGAAAAGATTTTGAAAACTGAGATGTGACATACAGGCTGAAATTGTGACTTTTAACTTCTCTCCTTCAGTTTATTTCATCTTCAGAAGCTTCTTCCCAGTCCCCAGCCCCCAGACTCAGCTATGCTCAGTTTCTGCCCGCTGGGGAGGTCAGGTTTATTGCTGTTTTTATCTGGAGCACACGGCCCATCATTCAGTGGCCTTCCCAACAAGAGCAATAATGGGGCCACTTAAGGTTCCAGGCTTGCAAAAGAGGTAGATGTGGGGGCAACGGGTCTGCCTTTCATGTTTCTCATGCAACACGCAGGGGGCAACCTCATGCCTGGGCACAGGCCTGGCCATGTCTGACTAGCTTGAGCCAAGGAGAAGGCCCTGCACCAGCGGGGATCAACAGACCTGGATCCTCGTCCAAGAGCTGCTGTGTGTTTCTGGTGACCACAAACAAGCCTCTGGGACTGAATTCCCTCATCTATAAAATGAGACTTCCAGGGACGGCTTTTCTAGTTCAAATGCCCTAGGGCCGTGCTGTCTGACAGAAATACAATGCAAGCCACGAATGCAAGCTGCATGCGTACTGACTGGATGGAGCCACGTTATGAAAGCAAAAAGAAATGGTGAAATTAATTTTACTAATATACTTTATTTAACCCAATATATCCTAAAAATTATCATTTCAAGATGTAACCAAAATAAAAGTATTGAGATAGTTTACACTTTTATTCATAGAATTGCTCAAAATCTGGTGTATATATTACACATCTCAACACATCTCAGCTCAGACTTAGTCACCTTTAGAGGGCTCAATGGCACTTGTAGCTGGGTGGCCACCATACAGGACAGTGCAGCCCAGGGTTCCTGGTCTTGGTTACTATGGAGTCTGGATCATGGGAGAATGGAAGAGGGGGAGGGTGCAGAGTACTGGCCCAAGCGGCCCAGCCCTCCATTTCTAACTTGGGAACCATAAAGGAGCCGCCTCTGTTTCCCCACTTCCCTCCCCCTCTTCCTGCTCCAATGCCTTCTCTCCCCTCTTCTGTTCCACCTGCCCCACCCCCTACCTCACTCAGGGACACACAGGACAGCCAACCCCGAGTTTTTCCTCTTGCCCTTCCTCTCTCCCAAACTTGGTTGCCTCCTCCTCAGCCTGCCCCTTTGCTCCTCTCCCCTTTCTGCCTCTCTGCCCTCCCCATATGCTCCCTTTCCTTCCGACTCGCTCCCCTCTCGGCTCTCAGTCCTTCCTTTGACCCTGACCTGGCCCCTTCCTCAAGCTGCCTGAGCCCTGAAACTACTGGATCCTACACACCTCCTCTTCCCCAAGGATGTCAGGCTCTTACCTGGTGACTCCCACTGCCTAGCTGGGGACCAGGTGCCCTGCTGTTTGGATTCCTGGTTCAGCCCAGAACTTCTGGCAACAGGAGCACCCAGCAGCCTGTGGACGTGGGGCCAGCAGAGAGCCGGCCCAGTGCATAGGCATCTCCTGCAGGTGAGGATTCTCTCCTAGTGTTACATTCTCGGTAACGCTGGCACTGGCTGCCTCTTTGTCGAAACTGATTAAAGGGTTCCTGTTCCAGCTGGTCAGGCTTGGTGGACCCTATGCTCGAAACTGACCTCTGGGCCCTGCTAACAGCAAGAGAATGACAATGAGTTGTCTGTGGCCTCTGTCCCAGGAAAGCAAGCCCTGTGGATCTGCTCACTGTTGGAGCAACTGCTAGATAGGAGTTACATGAAAACATGTAAGCGAGAGCTGGAACTTCTCCTTCAGGGAGACCATGACTCATTTTCTCCCAGATCTCATCTTTGTCCCAAGATGAACAGAGCATCAGTACACTCAGTCCAACCGTGACTAAACTTCTACTTAAGATTCTGACTCCTACAGGAAGAAACAGTTTCCTGTAGCTTCTGATCAAAGTCACATCAAACTCTGAAATATCACTCTTTCTCTAACTCATAATCAGAATTCAAGGATATCAGAGTCTAAAAGGCAAAGTTGCCTATAACCCATTCAACAAGGATGAAAGAGCAAAAGTTTCTAAAGGAGACCTCAACCTTGAGCTACAGTGTCTTCTGAATGTTACCAGAAGGGGAGTGGGTGGAGGAAGGAGGGGAAAGAATTCCCATAAAAACCCTCCAGCACTCACCTCCTTCTCCAGCACAAAGTGTATCAGCTCTCCTCCCGGACTGGGAAGCAGATCGGAAGAGTCAGGTAGGATTCAGCCCCCTGGGAACACCTTTTCTTTTCATCCTTTCATCCTTATGTTATTTAGGTCCCAGATACCTCAGATTCCCTAGCACAGAGATCCTGGGGGACACATCAAAGCAAAGATGTGTGAGGAAGGCCAGCAGACTGAGGAACCACCTGTTATAGACAAAAGGCAATGACTCTGGGTTGCAATATCCACTCATGTCTGAAGAGCCATAGAGAACATGAAAGGAAGATGCCAGTCCAACACAAGGGGCATGAGATCTTGAGCCCCAAGCCTCCCCGACAGCCTCACTGTGTCCCCCTCACTTTTCCCCTCCTCCTTTCCTCCGTGCTTTTGGTGTAACCAGGAAGATGCCAGAAGAACCCAAAACAAGTTCCTTTTTTTGCCGTTCAATTTGTATAATTTATTAATTTATCAAGCCACTTCATTCCAAAATAGGATCTGACTAGTGTTAAGAGATACAAAATCTCATAGGAAGAAGAAATAATAAAGGATGGAGAAGTGAAAACATAGTCAAATAAAATGAAGGTGGGGTGGATGCACAAATTGCAAATCAAAAGAGCCAGTTCTGTTTCTAGATTTGGACCTTAAATCTCTGAGCCTCCTAGGGGCCAAAATTTAATCCATTTTAATTCCACAGTCACTAAGACAAAAATCAATCACAAATGCCTGTTTTCCATGAAAATCAGTTGCTCAAGAAAGTTCCCTGAGATAACACCTGTTTTCCCTCCCCCTTCCCAGGACGTGCCAGGTGGGTTTAACGTGACCTTGAGCCCAGGTAGCCTCCCCACCTCCATCTATTTCTGGGAAACTTCAGGAGTGGGGTTGGGTCGGTCGGGGACTTTGTATGTGATCATGACCAAGCCCTCACCAGGCGCTGGTTGTAGAAGGTTCTCCCAGCCTGGCCCCCGGGGTGAATGAAGTCTGCCTGCCACCACGGCCCCCAAGGCAACCCCTTGACACCCCACCTGCTGGTCTCCACTGCCTCTAAATGCGCAGGAGCTCCTCTGTGGTCCACGAATTCCCCAAAGCATGAAAGCCAAGCCGTGCCCTGTGTGGAAGAAGGGAGAAGAGCCCTTTCCTCTCTGTGTCACGTTTGTCACCTGGTACCAAAGTGGGGCTCCCTCAGCCCCAGCGACTTCAGTGCCCACAGCTCTATCAGCCCCCGCCTGTGGCTCCTCTCCTGCTGGCGCTCGGATGGACCCGTAATGCTGGTCCAGAACCAGCCCATGAGGTAGACTCATTTTCTTTGTCTTCCTTCCCAGGACCCTCACCCTCTTGATGGCAAGGTTATGGACTGAAATAATGAAATGATGATGAAAATGTGAAAAATAAATGTGACTTTGGAAAGAAGTATGATGGAATGGCAGACAGGATCAGAATCATCCTCACATGCCAGGAGAACCACTAGCCACACCCTGATTAGAAATTCGCTGTCTACGTGGATCCCTATTCTAGTGAGTGTAGGCCAAATGCTTAATTGGGTTCTGGCCTGGACTTAACCACGTGGCTCTTAGAGCAAAGGGGCTCTGAGCCTTGAGACATGGGAGGGCTGACCGCATACAGAGAGAAGAGGAGCTCTGCCTCTCCCTCCCAGTAGCACAGGATCGGGTCACTGGGGCTCCTGACGGGACCAGGTGAGCGAGGCACCTGCCGGGGACGAGCAGAGGTCATTGTTCTGCCGCAGTGTGGGCTAGCGGAAGGGACAGTGGGGTGAGAAACCTGACCCTCCGAAAATTGCATTTGGAGGTGATTCCAGATTTGCCTCAACGCAGAGTGAGGGGAGTGGTGTTAAAGGCACACTCGGGGTAATACTGGTGTTGGGGGTGCGCAGAGAGAACCAGCCAAGGGCCAAGGAAAGAAGCATAAAACGTCTGTCACCCAGACCCCAAGGCCCGGCCTGAGCCCCACCTCTCCTGCCTTCCAGACCTCCCACTATCGGTAGCACTAACCTCCAGCAACAGACTGGGGCAGGGGCCTAAGAGGGTGTTTGCTGCTAAGAGGTGGGGGCTGAGGGACGTCCAAAGCGAGGGTGGTTTCAATTGAGGTAATGGGATGTTTCACTGGGTGAATTCCGACTGAGTCTGTTCAGGAAAGGACTTCCCAGGCCACTGGGCAATCACAGCCTAGCTGGAAAATGCCCTTAGAAGGGGGAACACGTCTGGAGGACTGCGTCTGTTCCAAGTCCAAGCATGTACGCCTCACTGGAGATGTGTGGAGGCTTCTGTGGGCCACCGAGTGTGCACGTAAATGCACGGGCTGAGCAGGTGGGCCAGGGGGCCGGAGACGGCAGCAGGTGGGTGTGGGGCTGGAGGGGTCCAGAGTGACCCAAGTAGGACTGGCCAGCAGGCAGCCTGGGAGTTATCAGCACATACACAGCAGAAAAAAATGCAAACAGAACAGAGTGAACGAAGCGAACAGAGAAGCAGGCCTGGGACCCAATCTGGGGTAGAGACCCAGGGAGTCCTGGGAGACGCGAGACCACCTGCCACCCACACCCACTCCAGACATCACCACACTCGCTACTTCAAAACCTCTGCGTCCCTGCCCCCAAACGGTGTTATTCGTCTCCACAAAGTGACTATAGATGCACCCTTTTCTGCAGCCTGAAGGTGGAGGGCTATCCCGACCAGGGGTCCTAGACCAGGATGAGGCGAACCCAGGGACCCATGGTCCCAGAGGCTACAATTTCCAGCACAGGCAGGGCCCTGGTTACCTTAGGCTCCTGCAGATGGGGGCTGTGGGGACACTAAGGCTGAGGCAGCCGTGACCATGCCTTCAGCTGCTGGGGCCAAGGCCGAAGAAAAAAACTGGGTATGTCAAGTGGCCTGGCCCACCTTTCCCTGCCCCTAGCTTTGGTCTGCTGCCTGCTGATGAGTCCATGGAATGAGTGTTTGTGGTGCCTTTCAGTCACCTCTGAGGAGTCAACGCCCTCCCCGGGTGGAGGGTACAGAAATCAAGGGAGGGGATGCAGCTCACACATAACACCTTCTCCGGGCAGCATTCACTGCTTCCGTCTCCCGTGACCAGGGTCTGACCCGTGGCCATGCAGGCTGAGAAACTGCCCGTCCTGCAGAGTGGACCTACTTCCCAAGGGCAGACTCACCGTAACAAAGCTCAGGACGTGTAAAGCCAGATGTCAGTGTACTCGAGCAGCAGAGATCTGCGGGAGGCTGTCTGGGTGCCCCAGCACAGTGATGGGCCGGGCCCCAGGCATGGAAGCCATCGAAGGAAGCGTCAGGTCCACAAGGAGAGAAGGTCCTGCTGGGCTGTTTTCTCCCCAGGCCCACACTGCCCTCCATCTTACGGCTGAACCTACAGTCACTAGTTATGAGATGGGAGGAATAAACCTCAAAACTGTTCAGCTGAGAACATGAGACACTAGTACACTTCCAAGAGGCGGGGAACGGGTGACACTTGAGCTGGGGAGAGGGCTACAATCTCGCTTCTACACACAGCTCAGCTTGGCTTCCACAGGGAAGGTTCCAGAAAATCCAGGACTACATTCAGAATTCAGATGTCAGCAGCCACTGAGGCAGTGTCCAAAAGCTGACTGGAGCGTGCAGGGGCGTGCGACTGGGGAGTGGTCTACATCTCCTGCGAGGGGCATCTTCCTCTACACGTGCTGCTTCTCAAGTTCTGTCCCGGGCCCAATATTTCGATGACTTGAACTTGAACATCCTGCCCTCCTCATGAATTTAATAGCCATGCATGCAGACAACTCTCCAGTCCTAACCTCCCTCAGCTTCAGGCCCAGATAGCCAAATGCCTGCTGCATGTCTCCTCTTGGATATCCCTAAGGCACCTCAAGTTCAAAATGTCCCCAGTTAAACTTCTCTCCTGCCCTCCTGCCTTCCTTGCACCTCCTCCTCATGGCCCCAGTCCTGAACGACGGCAGGCTCCAGCAGCCACCCAGGGCCTCCAGCTTGCGCCTGCTGTCCTCAGTGCTGCCAGTGAAGCCCCTCGAATCCTCCCCTCCTCTTCAGCGTAACCACGGCGCTAGTCCAGACCCGCGCTCTTAGCTGGAATACTGCAGCAGTGCCCCAACAGGTCGTCCTAAGTGCAGTACATCCACGTTGCCTTCAGCAATTAGATTTCAACAATGCACATGTGACCACACCCTCCTCAGCCACGAGGTCCTCGGTGACCCTGCCCCAGCACCCCTCCAACCTCAGCTCCTACTATTCCCGACCGCCCACTTGACACCCAAATAGTACTAGGAGGCTACAGCCCCGCCTTGACCCTGAATCCATGCTCTTCCACACCACTGTGCCTTTCCCTGGACCTACCGTCCCCTCCCTCAGGTTCCTTCCTCTTGGCTCACATGGTACCTCCCCATCATCTTATTGTTGCAGTTACTGACATCTGCTGGTTCGAACCCAGGGCTCACCCACCACCCCTGCTCCTCAGAGACAATGTGAGCCAGGAAAGGTGAGCAGGTGACAGGCAGTGATCCCAAGGGAGCTGGTTCCTGGGAAGCAGAGGGAGGGGCTAAGGAGTGATCACCTTCTGTGGGAGTGCAAATCTCCACTCACTTCCTCACATGCGACCAGGAAGTTCCATTCTCTAAGGTGCCACCACATCTACTGCCTACTAGGTGCCTCCTGAGTTCATGAGACAGCCAGGCTATGAATGGCATCCCAGCATCATGGCGGGCGTCAGGAGAGGGATTTTCCTTTAAAATGGAAACCAGAGTTGTTGGTCAACATTTTTAAACTTTACTAGGGAGAAATTCTGGAGGCCAAATTGCTGCAAACTTCTAAAAGCATCCTGTGTGAATCGTTCTGACTGAACCTGTCCGTGTTGGACGCAGGTCTTTACAGCCAACTAGAAAGCACTGGGTGGGCCTGGGACAAGACGGCTCAGGGTAAAGCCGCACCGCGAACCCGGAACGCAGAACAGTGTTCAGAGCCCCCTCCGTGGCACGCCACACACACCGACTCCCCCACCTCCCTTCTGCCTGTCCTGGGGTGGGGACCAGGAACAAAGAAGAGGGAAAGGACCAGGACACAGACATTTACACATGGATGCGTGAGCACTGGCGAGGAAACCCAGGTTTCTTAAGGTTTAACCCATGATCCAGCCAAGTTTAACAAGAAGCAGGACTGACCCCTAGACAAAAGGGGAATACTCAAAAACCCCACTTCCTCAGCCAAAGCAGTAACTCATTAGAAGAAACATCACTTTGGCTACATATTTTTCCCAATCTCCGCCCACCTCTGCCTCTCATCCATATTATTGTGAAGATGGAAATTCACATCCCGTGTTTTGGTAACAGCTCAGCCTTGCTCAAAGCACATCACCAACTTGGAACATCCCAAGTCCTTCAGTCTTTTGGGATTCTCGGTGTCCATATTTATAAAAGGAGAATTCATCAGAAATTTTAACAGGAAGCGTGGTCTACAAAGCGCTTTGGCACCTGAGTTACCTGCCCTAATGTCGAAGGGGACTCAGCATAGCGGTGAGCACCTCGGGCCCTAGAGAAAGATCTGGCTGAATCCCGCCTCTGCCACTTTCAAACATGTGACCTGAGCAAGTCACTTTCCTCTTCCAGGAACCAGGGGAAATATGAGTGCCTCCTGGGACTGCTGTGAGGAGTACATGAGATGATGTGTATAAAGTGCTTACACAGAGCCTGTGGAAGAGCTCCATAAATGCTGGCTAACTGGCAATTATCAATAACGATTTAGAAATGACATCACTGTTGTTCCCACCCCTTTGCTGAGCTCACGGCGGCCTGCTCTAGGCCACTAAGTCTCAGTTATGCTCCTCTCACCGGGGGTCTCAAAGTTCTCCCAGAAGGTCACGCCCCAACTGAAAACTGCGCCGGATGAGAATCTGCTGATGGACACCGATGGGGCATGTGGACAAGTGGACGGTGTGAAGGCACAGGAGGTCTGGAATCACTGCTCAGGACCACTGACTTACCTGTAATCCCCTAAGTGACCAGTTTGGCTCAAACACTGATAAAGCTCTTACATGACAGAAAATATAAGGACAGCCTGAGGACTCTGTGTGGGTTTTTTTGCAGGATAAAAACACATTACACTAAAGAAAAGTGCCTTCAAATCTGGATCCTTAGCATTTGTAATTCACTTCCAAATTACCTGGGTTACACCAAGATAACATCCCGGGTACACATCAAGCTCACAAATTGGGACAGCTTCTTTCTAGCGTACGTCTTCGGATCTTGGGAGATTTAAATCTGAGTTTCTCTCTTTTGCTGTGGGGGGAGGCATCTCCTACGAGGCCTTTCCTCCTGCATGGGTTCTCCTGTGGGCGCTGAAGTGGGAGCTGTTGTTGAAATCTTTGCCGCACTCCGTACACTTGTAGGGTTTCTCCCCAGTGTGGATTCTCTGGTGAATAATAAGACTGGAGCTCTGGTTAAAGCATTTCCCACACTCCCTGCACTTATAAGGCTTCTCTCCTGTGTGAATCCTCTGGTGGGTAATGAGGTTGGAACGGTCACGGAAGAACTTCCCACACTCGGGGCACTTGTAGGGCTTCTCCCCCGTGTGCACCCTCTGGTGGGTGATGAGCTTGGAGCGCTCCCCAAAGCATTTCCCACAGTCCGCGCACTCGTACGGCTTCTCCCCGGTATGGGTTCGCTGGTGGTTGGCAAGAGTGGAGCTCTTACTGAAGCTTTTCCCACATTCGGCACATTCGTAGGGTTTCTCTCCCGTATGGATTCTTTGGTGACTGATGAGGGCAGAGCTCTTAGAGAAGCTTCTTCCACATTCAGAACACTGATAAACTTTCTCCCCTGAGTTGGTGCTTTGCAGTCCAGGAGAATTCAAGTTCTTACTGGCACTTTGAGGTTGTTCCGGAGATGTCTCCTCTGTCGAGTTCCTCCAGGGAGCACTAAAGGATGGGCTTTGGCCAGAGTTTTCCCCAGGCTCACTACAGTGGTCAGGATTTCCTCCCAAGTGGACCCGCTGATGTTTCAGAAGGTTTGAGCTCTGGGTGAAGCTTTCCCAACATTCTCCACATTTATAGGGCTTTACCCGTGTGTGTGTCCTCTGGTGGGTAATGAGGTTGGAGTGGTCGCTAAAGCTCTTCCCACATTCGGGGCATTTGTAGGGCTTCTCTCCAGTGTGGATCCTCTGATGGGTATTGAAGTTGGAGCGGTCACTAAAGCTCTTCCCACATTCAAGGCATTTGTAGGGCTTCTCACCTGTGTGTATCCGCTGGTGGGCGATTAACTGCGAGTTCCGACTGAAGCTTTTCACACACGTGTCACACCTGTAGGGTTTCTCTACAAGGTACAGGCCTTGATGGTCGATGAGTTTTTCTAGGTCCTCTTCAGAACAACATTCTTCCCACTGTGCCCGGGATGGATTTCCCCACTGCCCTTTACCTTCATTTTCATTTTCACTGTCTTCCTCCCAATCGTGAGGGCAGCAATCATCCTCTGCAGTACATTTTGATAAGGCTCCAGACAAGTCTTCAAAAATGTCCTGCTCTGAAATCTGGTCTTCATCATCATGCCTCATCTCAAAACCTGGAAAAGTGGACAGAAATGCAGTTCTTGTTCCTTCATTAGTGAATGTCTATTTACATATCTGGATCTTGTGTCTCGGGAATTCAGCTAATTTGAATGTGTGTGTATATCTTACATCACACATCTTATAAATGTGACTAACATGAAACTGATTGAGTTTTGGTGCACACGTGCATTTCTCACCTGTAAAGCTGCGGAGCAAAGCCTGGGACATGCTAACCCCACCTGGGAGCCCTGAGCCCCAGCCCAAGCACTCAGCCAGTCAGTCTCCCTGGCCGACTAACTACCCCATCACATTAGTCAACAATGAATACTGCCTTCTTCTGGTACGTTCAGTACATCCTGTGTCATATGAGATTGAATAAACTCTCTAATTGCCTAGATGAATCCAAGTAAAATCTAAGCCTGACTATTTGCCTCACTTGGAGGATTGCACTAAGCTAGAGATGGGATAATCTGAGCAAAGCATAGATTCTAATTCAACTCTATTATCCCCTTTAGTTCAGAGAAAAGATAATAAGCCTGGCTCCCATACTGTCTGCATGCCTGCAGATTTTGTGGACATCTAATTGCTTCAAGCTTACCAGTGTCTGGGGTTTTAGGACTGGGGGTTGGAGGTCTGATGGCATCTTCATCTGCCATCTCACCCCAGGTCTCCTGGTGGCCAGCCTCGGTACTGCTCTGCCCAGAAGTAGGGAGACCCACGGCCTCTTTGCCAGTCCCTGTGTCTCTAACTGCAGTCCGAGCCCTCATCAGCGAGTCCAGCTCCTCATAGAAGGGGCAGGTCCCTGGGGGGTGGCTGCTCTTGGCTTTTCTGTAGCTTCGAAGGAGGTTTTTGAATCTGTAGCGACACTGCTCCAGTGTCCGCAGGAAGCCCTGTGCACACAGCCGCTCTGCAATGGCCCGGTACACCTGGCTGTTCTGGTGACAGGTGCGCAGCTTCTCAGAGAATGGGGACTCACTGAGAATGGTCAGGAAGGCCTTGGTCTCCTCGTAGCCCCAGTGCACACCTGCTGTCAGGAGTGAAGAGTTCAGAATTGAGAGACTTGATGAGACTTGCCTAGGTCACCAGGGATCAGGGTCACCTGCCCTGCTAAACACCTAGAACAAAGACACTTCAGAAACTGTCTAGGTGCCTGGGGCACCAGCAAAGGACAGGCCCTTCTTTCTCAAGGCTTCCCACCCCAACCCCCACTCCCTTCTAAGAGGTTCTATTAACGCTTAAGAAACTTGGCCGAAGGGGAGGACTTAAGTGGCCATATTATACAAGGTGACCTACCCCCGGGCTTCAGCTGACTGGCTGAGGGAAAGGCCTGTAACTGAGATACAAGAGACTCTCTTTATAACCATTCAATACATGTCCTCTACTTCCCTGATGAATTTTCCTTTTAACAAACATGGGAACTGAGAATCCCTAAGACACAGACGGACTTCAGATGATCTTGTAATAGAGTCCAACTGAGGATACCCTTTCCTCTTTTGCAGAAGGAGGAAAAGGAGGTGGTCTGTTTTCAGTTCCCCTGCAGGTAAATGATGCAGCCTGGGAGGCAGCATGGTGGAGGGAAAACCACATAAAGCTGGAAGCAGGAGCCCTGGGCTCCGATCCCCGTGTACCTTCACATACCACCCTTCACAGCCCGGGCTCCGATGTTCTCACTCTCACAGTGACTGGGTATTTCCTCAGCATCAGCTGTTCAATTACCTACTGTCATGATTTCTGCTGTATCTATTAAATATTTCACTCAGTATCTTTCTTTACCTAACTTCACTAGCTGTGACATCACAGGTTGATGGGCTCATACACATTAAAATTAAAAGTTCACTCAGGTAACACTTGTGATCACCCCCAAACTACCAGTGACACACTGGGAAATACTGAATTAGCTCTTTAAGGTCCCTGAAGGTTTCAAAAGTGTTTGCTTCTATAATTAAGAAAACTCATCAGGGTGAAGTGATCACAGGAGAAGAGAGTAGGAGTTTGAAGGTGACCTTAGTCCCGTAGCATCAATTCAGCCTTTCAATCTGCGCCCTGAACTCAAGAAGCAGAGGTTTGGTTGGTTAAGAGGGTTAGAACGTGGATCCAATTAATGCCCCCCATGTTCTTACCAATACGACTCTGGAATAGAGCTGGGCCCCCTGGAATCCTCGGCCCCTGGATGGACTCCTCAGTGGCCAGGTCATCACCATTACAGTCTTCAGCTGCTTCCTCAGGCTCCCAGCTCCCTTCCTCCTGCTCATCCACCTCCACGTCACTATCCCCCAGCCTGGGGAGAGCCACAGCCTCTCCTGGGCCGTCTGAGGCTCTGATGGCTGTCCGAGCCCTCACCAGGGCCTCCAGCTCCTCATAGAAGGGGCAGGTCCCAGGTGGGTGGCTGCTCTTGGCTTTCCGGTAATTTCGGAGGAGGTTTTTGACTCTGTAGCGACACTGCTCCAGGGTCCGCAGGAAGCCCCGTGCCCTCAGCCGCTCCGCAATGGCCCGGTACACCTGGCGGTTCTGGTGACAAGTCCGGAGTTTTTCAGAGAAAGGAGACTCACTTAAAATTGCCAGGAAAGTCTTAGTCTCCTCGTAGCTCCAGTGTACACCTGACACCTTCACGTCCTCCACGTCCCACCGGTGGCATTCTTCCCAGGCCCTGGAGTCCCTCCAGGCCACTGCCTGAGCTGGCTTTGTTTGCTCAGGATCCAAGCTATAATCTGCAGGGATCCTTTTTCCAGAATTTATAAGCCTTGGACCCCAAAATTCTGGTCCTTGCTCTCTCCGGGACAGGATGTTCGGTTTTGAAACTGGAACTCCTACACAAAAGGAAGAAGAGAAATGATTACGTAGAAATGATCTGTTGTGCCAAGTGTTTGTCTAAAATGTCCTTGAAATACATCATTTCCCTGCAAGAAACTAATGAGGAATTCCCATGCTAATCCCTCAAAAGGTCTGGAGGGAGAGGGAGAGGAAACTAGATGTAACCTCACCAGAAACATACTGACCTGCTTGCTTTGTTCATATGCTTTTTTGAACATTTGTGTGATGAAATATATCATACAAAAGAGTAACTGGTACTGGTCCACAGATGGGTACATGCCCTAAACTGGCCCAATCAGAATAAATTTAATGATTGGAGGAAACGTTTGTGTGTGTATCTGTGTGGGTGGTGTGTCTCCCTTGCTAGAAATGTCAGGCCTCTAATGCCTTTGGCATCTACCATTTGACTGTGACAGCAAATAGCTTTACCATGGAGCTGACACCGAGGATGGCAGAGCAGAGAGAAGAAAGAACCCAGGTCACTGAGCCCATCTGTGCTGAGGTTAAAGCATGCTCTCCTCTGGACTGCCAATCACATGAGAAAATAAATTTCCTTAGTTCTTAAAATACTTAGCTATGTTTAAAGGACAGATGTCCCAGGAGCTCCCAGCCCTAACCCTTCCAATAGGGAGCCTTTAATTAAAATAAATATTTGAAGGAAACTAGATGAAAAGAGTTTAGAGCTAAAAGAGGCGTAAGGATTATCTAGTTCAGCACTTCCCGAAGGTGGTTCCTTTGAACACGATTTTCCCCAGATATCACGTGTAAGAAGGGCATACTTTTCATCATGTGTAAAAAGGGCACGCTGCCCAGCAAGCAGCCAACTAGCTCCTAGTATCCTACTTTACTGCCACGAGTCAGACCTGCTGCTGTCTCTTTTACCTTATCCCACTCTCACGTCTAACTCCCCTCTCACTGACCCCAGCTCCACGGGGAAATGTTCATATTCTTTGACTTCCTGTGGAGATGCACCTACAGGGAAAGGGGTCCGTGCTGGCCACATGGGAGTCAAGTATTCTGAGCCCTGTAACAGTTATTTCTCATTGTG
The DNA here is from genome assembly GCF_048564905.1 of Vicugna pacos. Classification (NCBI taxonomy): domain Eukaryota; kingdom Metazoa; phylum Chordata; class Mammalia; order Artiodactyla; family Camelidae; genus Vicugna; species Vicugna pacos. Next base: position 44,103,850 of record NC_132999.1, read on the forward strand.
GTTTAATACATCAAACTCACGGGCTTAGTTTACTCGAATCTGCCCGAGAGATGGACGCTATTTGATGCTGAGAAGACTGGAATTCTGGGACGGCAGGCTGGGCACAGCCCCAGGACGGTGGTGAACGTACTGAGGAAATGAAAGGAACGAGCCTCAAGAGGGCAGGCTCTGGGCTGCCAGCCTGCCAGCCTCTATCCACTCCCCACGCGCCCTCCCTGCCTCCACAGTGTTGGCCACAAAGAGCACGGCTCCCTCCTAGGTCTGAAATTCCAGAGACTTCACAGAGCCACGAGTCTCAAGGGAGTGACGAAACACTCCCTGGGAATGGAGTGTACCAGAAACCCGACAATCTCTTATCAGAGGGCACTGTTTCCTTACCCAGGGACACGCCGTTCCCATAGTTGTCTCCGGCGGGGTCCTTGCAGAACTCCTTCTCCGTGTGTCTGCCAGGGCCCAGGGCTTCCTGTGAGATGTACGACAGAAGGACCTCAAATGTCACTGACCCCTGAAAACAGCCTGGGAGTCCCCCCAGGCCCCAGGAGAGAGAATAATGGGCACAGTGAAACCATGTGTGAGGCGAGCATCACAAGGAGCATGACCAAGGAGAGGCCCAGCGCTCTGGGGGTGAGGGCCAGGGGCCAACGCCCTGCACCTGACGCCCTTTTGCTGAGGGCGGGCCACAGAGAGAGGAGAGGAGCAGGGATGAGAACACGGGAGAAGGAATGACAGGAAAGGGAGAACAAAGAGCAGCTCACCTGGGACTCAGCTGTCACCTCCCAATCTCCAACACTCCCCATCTTTGGGAGAGCAGGGACTCGGGGAGTGAGGACAGCTGAGGAAGAGAAAACAGCTCTGAAACCCAAACTCTGGTTCCCCACAAACCACCTCCCTCTGAGGTCCAGCTTTCCGAAAGCCTTGCTTGGATCAAACTGAGCCCTTCCCGGTAGCCAGTGCAGACTTCCACTTTCACTTCCCTTCTAGAGTATCTAGCTCCTCAGTCGTTGTGAGATGTCAGCCCTGAACTCCTGTGAGCCCCAGTTCTAGCCTGAACCTGCGACATGACTCAGCTCAGGTGGGTGTGCTAACACCACCGGGGCTTCACCTTCTCTTACAACGCTTACTGGCCTTCCTTCTCAGGGTGTCCCTCACACACTCCTCTAACCCTTGCCTTGAATTCTGCACATCCTTCCTCCTCGTGCACCCTTCCTTAACCCCCACCCGTCACCCCTCCTCCGTGGCTCCTGGTACTCACCACTCTCTTTCAAGGGCTGTGGTGCCATCTTGGTGTCTGGATGTTCAGGAAGGTCAAGATATGGATTCTTCACCCACTGCTTCTGGGACTGTCCCTCTGGCCAGTGATCTGCTGGCTCCAGCTGGAAGCTCTGAGATTCCTTCATTGCCTTTAAGGACCTGGTCTCTTCTGCACACAACTCCAGTTCCTACACATAGACGGCCAAAATTCCCAACTGTAAGTTCAATAACTGGTAGGGCAGGGAATGTTCTTTTGAGTACAACTGTGGTTCAAAGGTTAACAGGCTCTTTTTAAAATCCAAAGATGGCTTGAAGTTTGACGACAAAGCCATTAGACTGACTTCAGTAAACGACTAGCATTTATATCACCAAATAAATACTGTCATGATCAACACAGAGAGGCTAGACAAGTGTCTAAATGAGGCCACTACTACTCAATTTATCTCTTAATGATCCAGAAATGTTTTATGTAAAATTTTTGTGGCATAAAAAAAAATCTCTAAACATAAAAAAACAGGTTTAGTTTTTAAGTTATAAAAAAAATAAAAGTTAATCAGGTATATATTAAAAGGCAAAGAAAAACACAAGAGCTGATACAACTATAACTCTAAATGTAAATGCTCTAAATATTCCTGCTGGAAGGCAAAGAAAATTCAAAGAATTGTAGATGGATTTTTAAAATGAAATAAAAGTATGCGCTTTTCAGAAAAGCACACCTGATCTTAAAACAAAAGGATACACAGAGGCAAGGCGCTGTTACTCAAAAAGAAAACACACTTGGCAATTTTAATTTCAGTGTAGAAGTTCAGGCAAAAAAGTACTTGGAGATATACAGAATAGATATATACTAAAAGGAAATAATCAATTAAGAGCTAACATTGCCCCATTCAGCTTTATCAATCTTAAGGCTAATATCTTATCTCTGTCTCAAAATTGATTCCAAATTCAGAGGTATAAGGCTGAGATGTTATTTCCTGGCCCTAAAATCCCAACAATATAACAATTTTATTGCCTCACAGAAACACCTAACTCTAAAAAAAAAAAGTACCTCAATTTTTTTCCAGTAGGTATCTTCAGTACTCGCATGGTTCAAAAATGGAAAATATACAAGGATATAATCAGTGAAAACACCCCATCCCCACCTGTCTCCATTCCACCTGCCCAGTGTCTCCCCCGACTCCTCAGCACAGGAAACCACTGTCCTTCTGCGTCTTTTCAGGGTTCTTTATATATAAGCAACTACAAATACATAGTCTTGTTCTTCCCCATTTTTACACAAAAGGTAGCAACTATATACATCGCTCTGAATCTTTTTTTACCCCATATAATATCCATCTTTTTCAAACTTTATTATTGAGTTTGCCAAATTTCACTCCAAAAATCGTTTGGCCAATCTGAAAACTCAAATCCACTCTCACAGAGAGGAATTTTATCATTGGGCCATGCACATCAAAAGCCATTCCAAATGAGAAGACCCATCAGTGTTCCGTGTGGTTCACAGAGAGATGACATCTGCTCATCAACATTTTGTTTCAAAAAATAACAACTTTGTGCTCAAGAAAAAATTAACTTTGTTAGAAGTACAATTTTATAGTCCGTAGAACTCTGCAGGAGACCCAGCAGCAATCCTCACTCCCAGCCCTAGCTCTTCCAACTACTGCTGCACCTAAACCAAGATTCTGACTTCGTGGATAGTAATCGTGGACACAGAAAGATGTAGATTCAAGTGGTGGTGAGGAGGCAAAAAATCAGCAGGCTACTGGCCAGGGTGAGGATGAATTAAGAAGCCATTAAAAATGCCTGTACACCACACAAAAACCTGTACACAGATGTGTACAGCAGCTTTACTCATAATTGCCAGAACTCAGAAGCAACCAAGATGTCCTTCGGTAGGTGAATGCACAAATAAACTGCGGTACATCCAGACAATGAAGTATTACCCGGCACTGAAAACGAACGAGCTATCAAGCCATGAAAAGGCATGGAGGAACCTTAATTATGTATTACAAACTGAAAAAAGCCGATCTGAAAAATGCTATCTGCCATATAACTCCAACTATATGACATTCTGGAAAAGGCAAAACTATGAAGACAGTAAAAAGATCTGTGGTTTTGTAATTGCCAGAGGTTAGAGGGGGAAGGAGGTATGAACAGGCAAAGCACAGATGATTTTTAGGGCAGTGATACTATTCTGCGTGACACCGTAATGGTGGTATCCACAATACAAATGACATGTAGTCATGTCATTGCACATGTGTCCAAACCCACAGAATATACAGCACCAAGAGCGAACCCTAAGGTAAACTATGGCCTCTGGGTGATAACAGTGTTCAGGGATTGTAATAAATGGACCACTCCAGAAAAGAATGTTGACAGTGCGGGAGGCTGTGCATGCGTGGGGGCAGGGGGCAAATAAGAACTCTGTACTTTCTGTTCAATTTTGCTACGAAACTCAAACTGCTCTAGAAAATAGCCTTTTTTCTTTTTTTTCTCTAATGCCTAGGCACCTGATGGGGAGAGGGGTTGTGCAAGAGGGTGACAACAGAATAAACAAGCTAAAAATCACAAAATAGCAAAACTGAAAGTTTTTTTTTTTTAAATTAGAGGTCATTTAGCCCAGTAAGCAGCAACCCTTTTCAGGTGGTGGTTCTCTTTGAGGAACATATTTAATCTATTCAATTCCACTACTAAGACTTGGGGACAAATTCTACCTGCAGTGAATGTAACTAACCTTGCAATGTAAGATCACAAGCAACAATATATGTGCCTGGGGGAAAAAACAACCTTCTTTGCTACTTATCCATTTGTTCTGACATTTCTGAGTACTGAGAAGCAGATAGAAAAGTTAAAAAATAAAAATCACGGGAAAAAAATACATTATAGAGAAGACTCTATTACTTTTTTCCCCTCCAATTTTAGAGTGAGTTCAACCTTTGCTCAGTTCACAGGGGTATAATTTGAGAACTTTGGGTTTAGTCCAAACTTCTCATTGTATACATGAAGAATTATAAAGACCTTCATTTAAGTCAGTTCTTATCTCTGGGTTTCAGGTTCTTCACCCTCCAGCTCTGAAGTCCTAAGATGTCCATTTGTTTCCACTGCCACTTATAATAAATAGCTGATTTCTTTAAAAGAATTAATCTGGGAGGCTGGGGTGGTATATTAAAATAAGGTATACTCTCTCCTATTTAGTTCTGTAACTTTAAATATTATGTCTTCTGTGTCTTCAATCAGTTTGTAAAGGAATTCAAAAAGCAAAGCCGAAGACCATAAATCTTTCTTCCCCTAGTCTCACATCCATATAGAGCTTTACCTCTAACAACAAAGAGGAAACCCCTGCGACGAGCAAGGGGTATGTTCTCAAACCTGTGATTTCCCCCAACGAAATGTGACTAAGTATAATACCACAAGAATTATTGACTATATTATAAGTGGAAGCAACAAGATGATGTCAAGATAAAGGTTCTGGGAGCCTGGCTCAGCCCACAGTCACCTGAAGGACTTGTTCTACACATACCAGCGTCGAAGCAGGATTCAAAATCTATGTCACAGCAAAATTATAAATTATTACCACGGGTTTTCAGGGCCTCTTGCAAACTGTTTAAACTATGAATGTTAAATCCACAACGCATTCACTTTCCTTATCTCAGCTCTACCACTTACATAAATTTGGACGAGTTACTTACCCGAGTCTGTTTACCCACTGGAAAAATGGTGATGAAAACAGCATCTACCTTATTGGGTTGCTGAGTAATTAGATGAGCAATACGTAAAGAAAGCTTAGAACAGTGTCTGACACACAGTGAGTGCTCAATAAATATCAGTTAATATCTCATTTGAGCCATGACTCAGAGGTATTTTAATTCCCATGGTCCACAGATGAGGCATCTGTCGTATAGTAGAAATAACAATGAACTTGGAACCTAAGAATCCGGGTTTAGGCTCTGGTTCACACTGACTGAGACCTGTGAGCCACCTGACTTAGGGGGCCTCAGTTTAATCTAAAAATCAGGACAATAATGCTATTTCTGCCTACCCACATGATTGCTGTAAGCATCCAAAGAGACCACATACATAAAAAGATTCTGTTAAGTATAAAACACAATACAAATCGAACGTACTGTGAATACGGTACTGGGAGGCAGCTTAGAGCAGAGGTTATGAATGCTGGCTTCAGAGTCAGACTGCCTGAACCCAAATCCTGCCTCTACCATCTAGAAGCCAGTGACCTTGAGGCAATTACCTATCTTTTCCTTGTCTGTTTCCTCATCACTAAAATTAAGGTAACGGTACCTATCTCATTAAACTGTTGACAGGATTCAATGAGTTAATACATGGAAAGCACTTAGAACAGTGCCTGGTACATAGCAGTGTTCCACAAACGTCAGGTACTTGATAATAATAATTACCATTATTACTATGTATTGTTGTGGTGGCTTTGGCAATTATTAACCTAGTCACAGCCCCACTGCCTTGGACCCGCTCTTTGGAGAACAGACCATCTGCCTCACCCGCTGCCCTGCAGCCCGGGCCTCTCGCTGCCAATCCTCCACCAGGGCCACCGCCTCCTCTCCACTCTCGGGGTGGCGTGCCTGTACCCAGGCCTGGACCTCCCGGGGTAAGATGGTCAGGAACTGCTCCAGCACCAGCAGCTCCAGAATCTGTTCTTTAAGGCGTATCTCTGGCCTCAGCCAGTGACAGCAGAGTGCCCAGAGTTGGCTGAAGGCCTCATGGGGTCCTGCCGCATCCCTGTACTGGAACTGCCTGAAGCGCTGGCGGGAGGCCTCGGGGCCGGGGACAGGCTCATGACCCTTCTCCCGGGGCTGAGATTCTGATCTCCACGCATCGTCCTCCAGCTTCACAATCAGGAGTTCTTCAGGCTCTGGCCGGGGAGAGACCTGGGCCTGGCATTCCAGGGATACAGCCATGGTCTCTCCCGGACGCCTCCCTTCAGCTGGGACGTCCTGGTCCAACGTCTTCCTGCATCTGGAGTGTGTCCTTCGAGGGGCTCCTAGGAGGGGAAATGCTCCCCCAGGTTCTGAAGGCAGAAAGACAAGGCATAGTGTAAGCAGGAGGGCCAGGAGCCTCACTCTCCCCACACCTTCCACTGCTTTGCACAGGGGGCGGGGGTGCTAAGAGAGGCCCTTTTCCATAAGCAGGAAGTTAGCCTACAATCTGCCACCAAAACCAGCAGCCAGTACACCTCGGAGGAAAACAGCACAGCACTGAATCCTGCAGGATGCCCTAAATGCCTTAGCTGGGTATCAAGGCTTCCATGATCTGGTCCCAGCAAAGCCTCTACATGTGTCCCAAGTCTGACCTTCCCTCAAGCTGTGTTCCAAATGTCACCCTCTCCATAAAGCCTTTCTTCCTGGGCCTTAAGCTTTCTTCTAAGGGTGCTCTCTCTGCAAAATCCCTCTCACTCTACACTCCCCTTTGGTCATCCCACTCATCTACCATTTTTGACCATCTCTAAACTGATGACTCCCAAAACTCTAGCCAGGACCTGTCTCCAGACCCCCAAAGTCCAACAACACACTTCCATTTGACTCTTTCTTAGGTATCTCCAACTCAATGCGTCAAAACTGAATTCGTCATTTTCTCCTGCAAACCTGTCCCTCTTCTGGAATTCTTCACCCAACAAACGCACCACCCCCCATCAAGTTACCCAGGCCAGAAACTGGGGCATCATCTTTCTCTAAGATCCCCCACATCTACTCATCACCAAGCTGGGTCTACTTGGCCTTCTAAGCACCTATACCCCCGAGTGCCACCACCTTGTCCAAGGAATCATCATGCTTTTCACTTCATCAGCCTCCTAACTCATGTCCCTGCCTTCACTCCTCTCATCCCATCACCTGGTCCATTCTTCACACAACCTGACTAGATCAAAATCTGACCAGGTCGCTTCTCGGCTAATAACCTTCAGGGACCTCCCATTGCCTCAGGATAAAGGGCAAGCCTTGCCCAAGTCTCCATCTCATCTCATGACCACGCTCCCACCCGTCAGGGTGTTTCAGGCACGGCTCGCAGCTCCAGCGTCGGGCTGCCCTCCAAACCCTCTCTCACGTTACCATCTCCTTTGGGAACAGTCTCCTCCCTTTCATCCCATAGCATCAGCTGAAAGTGTACTTCTTCCAAGTGGCCCTTTCAGTGCCCTGAAACAATTCAGTCCTCAGCCACAGGCTTCCATACCACCTTAGATTTTCTCTACCATTACCCTAATGACACTTTATGGTAATTAACTCACTCACTAGATCACAAGCTTCCTAAGGACCTAGCACAGGGCTCAGCACACAGAGGAAGCACTTGATGGACAGTGAAATAATGGAATAATGTCAACGGATGATGGTGATGGATCATGAAGCAAAAACTATAATTAATCCCTTTCTAGATTTAAAAAAAATAAATTATCTTCTTGCTTAAGTCAGAAGGAATTCTTTTCTCCTCTTTATTTCCATCTCTGTGACACTTGCCACTTTCCACGCTGTCCTAGAGGGGTGTGTGGACACGTGTGTCCCCGGAGAGATGACAGCCTCACTGAGGGCAAAGAATATAGCTCATTCCTCACTTCTTTTTCCACACCCCTCCCCTCCCCCAGCCCACAGTAAGCACAGTGCACTAAACACAGGAGGCTCTCAATAAATGCTTCTTGAGTGAATGCCGAGGATTGCTTCTTTCACACAATGAAGACTCTGACAACATTCGTGCTGGGTTCTCTGGAAAAATGGGTTCTTTGTGTCACTCGTAACAAATACAGATACCATTAAAAATGCCCACTCAAAGGAGGCTATTAGCTGCTTCCAAGTGGGAAGGACACAGCTGAATTAAGAATGGAGGGAGGGTGGAATTTTGATTTTAGGCCATGTGACTTGGCTGTCTGGAAACAAGACGAGGGTGATGAAAAATGAAGGCCTGTCTTAAAGACCTCCACACACACACAGGGAGAGGCTAGGACACAACTCATGGCCACCTGGCAACTTCCTGCTCATCCTTCGGCTACCAGCTCAATGTCACCTCATCTGCTAAGAGTTTCCTGACCTGACCTTGTCATGCCCAGCCCCTCACCCCTGCTCTTCAAGAATCACTTCCCCTGACCCTGCGTTCCCAAAGCACTTGGCACATACCTCTAACGTAGGTGATATCCTACACTACTATGGTTACCTGTTCTTACATCTGACAGCCCTGTTAGGTTGTACTGCTAGGGCCAGTACTGCATCTGACCCATTTCTGTATCCACAGTGCCCAACCCCATGTCTAAGAAATAGCAGGGCCATTGGGAGTTTTGCCTTTTATTAAAACAGTAAATCAGGTACATCAAAGCCTAATGGGCTATGGAAGATCCATAATTTATACTGAACTAAAGAATGAAACTTTGGTGAAATTTAATTTCTCTTTTAACCACACCCTTAATGATGCACTAGCCCAAACATACCTGCATCACTGTCTCATATGAAGACAAATTCACTGGTCATTTGCAGAGTCCCACTATGGACCCTGAACTGTACCAGGAGCTAGAGTGCCAACAGTAACTAGGACAGACAGTCTCCACTGTTATCAAAGTTACCATCTAAACAGAGAGACAGTCAATAAAGCAAGCAAAGAGGTGTATGCTCCTGCGCAGAGAACAGACACAAAAACAGGCAATTAACAGTCCCACTGGGCACAAAGTCCAGGGTCTCAAATATTAGGTATTTCCTTCTGGGAAGATTTGAAAGTCCCACAGGTTAGTTTCAAATACAATCTGAAAGATGTCTCTCCTCCTCTCTTAGACAGATATGAACAGCAGTCTGTCCACAGAGGGAGGTCAACATAGTCAGCAGACTTCACACAGAGCTGACAAAGGGAAAATGTACAAGGGCACGCCTCAGTCCTGAGACTACCAGAAATATCGGGGGCCCACTAGGATCAGCAATCTCAAAGAGTATCCATTTACTGAGTGCCCCTGGGGTGCCTGGCTACATTCACAATCTCAGAATCCTCCAGGCAAGCAACTGAAGAGCGCTTGGTGTTGAGTTGCCTTACCCTGATCTGTAACTTACACGCATCACACTATATACAGACCCCAAAAAGAGGAAAAGACATAATGTAAAGAGTGCAGTCATTCCCATTCACTCTATGTCGTTCCAGAGCATGTGGTGATGACACCCATGACTCTGCTGGTGCCCAGACCGGTCGAGCTCCCCCAAGCTGCTCTTAGTGTCCACTGAGTGAGAGCAGAGTGTCTTTCACGGTCCCTAAACACAAGCCAACTCTTCTGTCTCTCATTGAACCAAGAAAATCTGGCTGTGCTATCAGCTTATTGAAAGACAGCATATTGGTTTTTAAATGGCTCTTTGCCAAGGATTTTCAAGCTGTGATTTTTGGCTAAAAGTGATTTTCACCTTCTGTGTTGACTATAGAATATAATTATCCTGTAGGTATGACTTCACTACATCCCCAATTTACATATAGGGAACTGAGCTTCTGTGAATAAGGTTCATGCGAGGTTCTGCAACCAGCAAGTGTAGAGCTGGGATCTAAGCCCAGATTTGTTTTCTCCTGTCATTTTTCTTAACCATCCCATAGAGCCTCCTCTAGGTCTCCAGTTACCCGAACTCCTGAGAAGATGGTATGGAAAGTGGAAAGAACAGGAAGGCAGGAATGAGCAGTTCAGGGTTCCAGTTCCACTCCCGCCATTTACCAGCTGTGTGACTTTGGACAGGTCATCTGGCCTTGGCAGCTGCCTGACCCTACTCAGCAGTTGCCCCAGGTGCCCCCATTAGTAACGTGGGAGTAGAGCAAATAGGGAGGCAAGAATCAGTGGCTTGGAATTTAAATAGCTATGAGCGCCAGGCAATGTAAATGAGTAAATGAGTGATGTGGAGACTGAGGTTAACTACAGAGCACCAGGACACACACTGATCTGTTGTTCCCAGGCCTTCCAACTTTCCCAGGAGAAGCTAGAACTCTGGATTTCTAAATGATGGCAACCAACTCAAAATTGTTTCAAACACCATGAGGATTAAATAAAGTGTGATGCCTCAGTGTTCACAGCAGCACTATTTACAATAGCCGAGACATGGAAGCACCTAAACATCCATCGACAGATGACTGGAGAAAGATGTGGAATACACACACACACAGCCATAAAAGAGAATGAAATAATGCCATTTGCAGCAACATGGATGGACTTAGTGAAGTAAGTCAGAAAGAGTCAGACAAATATCATATGATAGCACTTATACGTGAAATCTAAAATATGACACAAATGAACTTATTTATGAAACAGATACAGACTCTCAGAAATAGAAAACAAACTTATGGTTACCAAAGGGAAAAGGGGTTGGGGGGAGGGATAAATTAGGAGTTTGGGATTAACATATACACACTACTATATATAAAATAGATAAACAAGGACTTACGGTATAGCACAAGAAATTATATTCAATATCTTGTAATAACATGTAACAGAAGGGAATTTGAAAAAGTATATATATGTATAACTGAATCACCCTGCTGTACACCTGAAACTGATGCAACACTATAAATCAACAATACTTCAATTAAAAACAAATATATAAAAGTTTTAAAAATTAAGTAAATAAATAGTGCATGATGGTAGGCTTCATTCAGCAAGAGCTGTCATTTTGGAACCTTTCAGCTAAATGATCTCAAAAGTCTCTTCCAGTATCCAGGAAGGCCTAGAAAGGACACATTCCCCTCAGCAATGAGGGGTCTGCCATCAAAACTAGGATCCCTTTATAAATACAGGGAAGCTGAGGGGCATCCTGGCTCCTACAGTAGTGAATATGGATGTGGACATGAGGAATGGGAGCCCAGTGAACAGTGGGATGGAGGAGATCTGCCCCAGTCCCACTGGAAAGGCCAAGACTAGTCTGTGACCTCCAAAGAAAAAGAAACTGGGAGTTCTCGACAGCTATCAGGCTAACTTGGCTGATAGTCCAGGCTACTGCTTACAGCAGCCTGATCTTATACTTAAGTGCTTAAACCAGGGAGAGCAAATGGGTTTCATTTAAAGCACCAACTTCAGTCAGCTGGGTTAAGGACTCTGAATCCCATGGGAACACGTGCTGGGACCAATAAGATGTGACTGCCAGACACAGGAGGGGGAGTACCAGCACATATTCTGTGTATTTGTCACCCCTGGCTTACCCTCCCAGAGGTACTCAATCACTGAAGCCCTGACAGGCAGAAGACTAACAAGCTCATCCCCCCTGGAAATCCACTGGAAATAGCAGTCTTCAAGCCTGGTAAAGCAAAACTCAACAGGGATGGTCTTTATTCACACATTCATCAAGTATTTAATGAGTTACTTGTTTTACATCAAGTACTTATTACTCTGGGCTGGGCAACTGGGAAATAGAGGTGACTCAGAAACTGTTCCTGTCCTGGAGATCTCCCAGTATAATGGAAGGACAGAAAAAAAAAAAAAAGGTCACAGATAATTATGATCGAATGTGGCAAATGCAATAAAAGAGGCCTCTGGGAGCTGGGGTAGGGGGTGACTTAAATGAACAAAGTTAACATTTGAGTTGGTTCTCGAAGAAAGAATGGTTCTCTTGGCAAAGAACGGGGAGGCAAGTGTACTCTAAGCAGAGAGAACAGCAGGTGTAATAGTGAAAAAACCAAACAGCCTCCCCAAGGTGTGGGAGTAACCTTGACAGCAGGAAGATCAGGCTGTAAAGGGAGTTCATGATGGGTCTTGAATGTCAGGCTAAGGTGTTTGCACTTAATTCGATAGGTGATGGGAGTTAATGAAGTTTTTAAAGTAGAAAGCCTCATCTCATTTGTGGGTTAAATAGATCACAGGAGCTACAATGTGTTTGTCCAGGCTGGGGAGGTGAAAAGGTATAGGCTTCAGCAAAAACCTTGACAAGGAAATGTCTCAAGATACATTAAGGAAATTAAAAGATGTGAAGATACCTGGATGTGGAAGAATGCAAGAGGATTCAGAGCACGCCTGGGTTAAGTGGATGTTGGAACCGTTCACTTCCATTAGGCAGAAGGGAAGAGGTGCAGGTTTGGGGCGGAACACAACAGCCAGTCCCACCCACGGGGTTCCAGAGGTCACAATCATTAAAGTGTAAGGGGGTATCAAATTAGATACGGTCTTTTTAGACGAGCAGGTAGAGATTGGAACACTATTTTTAACGTCAGGCTTCAAGCTCAGGCCCTCTTATCTTCACTTCTTGCCAGGGCCCCAGAACCCTCTAATCCTTCCCGATGAGTTCTCCAGACCCTTCCACCTTCAGAACCTCTCTCGGTCCCCTCACCTAAGGACCTTTCTAAGACCCTCCTCCCTCCTAGGGCCTTCTATCTCCCTTCTCATCCCCGACCCTTCTGTGACCCTTTCCATCTCCGGAGGCTTCATCCTCTCACCGCCCCTCACCACCCCCGCCCCACATAAGAGCTTCTTTTTCCCCCTCTCACCTTCCCCGGCTCCCTGTGACACCACCACCTCCTAAGTCTCCAGCCCAGAGCCTGAGTCTCAGCTGCCCCCGCCCCGCCACCCGGACTCACCCACCGAGACACCCACTTCACAACAGGGCGGAAGTGCTCCAGAGCGCGCGCGGGGAATGCTGGGACGCGGAGTCCGAACGGCGCCACCGCGGGAATGGCGCGTCTGAGACTACACCTCCCAGAAGGAACCGCGAGAGCGCCGTTGGGCGGCCCCCTCCGCTAGAGGCCTTCCAGATGTCGCCAGCCAATCGACGCGTCATCTTCTCCGGGTCCTCGCCCGGGAACAAATCGAAACAGGGTCTAAGCGTGAGGGCGGGGCCTGTTGCGATCCTGGTCCTTTCCCCAGGCTCTGAGATAACCGCACCGCCCAGGGGGGCATTCAAGCCGAAGGGGCGGGGTGTATTCAAGAGGGGATGTGAGAGCCCAAGGCCAGGAGAGGTCAAAGCGGAAACAGTAAGATTTTAGGAGAGAGGGTGACTGAAGGTGACCAGACTGGTGGGCGGGAGAGTATTGGAAAACTGTAGTTTCAATTTCCAGTTCAGTTACGCTGCGTGACTTTGGATCAATTGTGAAACTCCCTTTCTTCCCCTGTGAAATGAGGCTATAATGGCATCCGTGTCGCTGGGTTTTTGTGAGACTTCACTAAGATAATACACCCAAAACGATCAGCTCAGGACCTGGGTCCTAATAGTACACAGTAAATATTAGCTATTTTTATGTAAATTAGCACAGAGTTTGGCACTAAGTGGGTGTTGAAAGAATGTTAATCAGTATTAGAATAATAATCCAGAATAATTTTAATATAAATGCAGTTGCTTTGTTCCGTTGTGAATACTTTGGGGTATGACCAATCTAATATGGGGTTGAGAATGTGGGTTTTGTAGTCAGGCATGGATCCAAATCCCAGCCCAACGATTTCATAGCTGTGTGGCCTTGAATGAATTACTACTTCTCTTTTTTTTTTTTCCAGAAAATTTGGAAAGTTTCACGAATTTGCGTGTCATCCTTGAACGAGGGCCATACTAATCTTCTCTGTATCATTCCAGTTTTTTTGTGTATGTGCTGCTGAACCGAGCACACTGCTTCTCTTTTGTCTTCAGTTTTTTCATCTGTAAAATGCAAGTGATATAACAGAACCTACATTACAGGGTATTGTGAAAATTAGATAAGAAAATGCAGGTAAAGCAGGGTCCCTGAAGTCAAGCTGCTGTGTCTGAAACTTCTTACTTTCAAATGCAGGATGTAGGCCTTGCCACTCACTAGTTGTGAAACCTTGGGCAAATTACTTAACCTCTTTATGCCTCAGTTTTCTTATTTGTAAAATGGGAATTATAATAATGGCATCTACATGATAGGGTTTGTGAGAGGAATAAGTGGGGGAAAATATGTAAAGAGCTTGGCATGTGTCTGGCGGAAGGAGTTTAATAAGCATTAGCTATTATTATTTTTATGAATGGTTATGAGACTTCGGGAAAATTGACAGCATCTGGCATATGGCAAATGCTCAATACATGTTAGCTATTGTTAAAATTAGGAGAATTCTGGGAGATGGGTATAGCTCAATGGTAGTGTGTTTAACATGCATGAGGTCCTGGATTGAATCCCTAGTACCTCCATTAAAAATAAGTAAACCTAATTATCCCCCCCTTAAAAAAAAACCAAAAAAAGTTTTTAAAAAGTTAGGGGAATTCTGTATTTTGATTTTAAAGACCCAGTTCAAAATGCTTCTCCTTTGCAAAATATGTTCCAACTCATTTGTAGTAATAACTGTGGGATTTTCCTTGGTGACTGTAAGAGCAACCTACAAGCACTCCTTGTTAGTGAAGTCTCACAACAAACCTATGAGGTGGGTATTATTACCCCTAATTTTAAAGGAGGAAATGAGGGCTTAGATGGATGATGCGACCTACTCAAGATCACATAGCTGATATGTGCCAGGGCTGGGATTTGAACTGCAGGTCATGTGACTCCAAATGTTTCTTCTCAGCCCCACACTGCATAAGAAAAGGATCACGGATAGAGAGGGTGTTGAGCCGGGAGAGAGACAATGTGGCAGTGTGAGGTGCTGGGAGGCCGAAAACATCTAGGATTCTGAGTGTCAGGCTCTGAAGCGGGAAAGGCAGCTTTACAGGGTCAGGTAAGGATGTCCTCTTCAGGATCCTCTGCCCTGAAGAGGAGGAATGGAGATGAGGATGCGCAGGGAGAGTATGACACCATTAGGACACAAGAGGGCGCCCCTCACCTAAATCCAGCTTGGAATTGTTCCATGGTTTCCCTTATCCTTTGTCTAATTAATGCCTGGCATTTTACAAAAGAGGAAAACTCAGGCCCTAAGAAGCCAAGTGCCCCACCTAGTGTCATAGAGAAATAAGCAACAGAGCCTGAACTAGATCCCAGTTCTCTGCTCCAGCATCCACCAACATTTCTTTCTGTCCACAGTTGTCTATCAAAACCTCTACACTGGGCCAGCATCAGGCTCTAAGGATGCAGAGATGAATGAAACTTGGTCCCTATCCCCAGAACCTGATCTCTGAACTTTCCCAATCGAGTTTCCTATTAGTAAATTAGCAATGTTTCCTACTAGTAAAACATTTTTGAGCACACTCTCAACATATGTATATTTATTTACTTATAAATGATATACATATTGTATATATACATGAAAAGCTTTCTTTTATCAAACATTTATAATGTACTGTTAGGTCCTGCTCTCAGTGCTTTGTACATATTAAGGACATTTAGCCTCTCAAAACCCATTGAGGGAAGATCTAATACTATCCCATATTACTAAAGCCATATGGCTAAAAAGCAGGCAGTCTAGCTCCAGAATAAACTGAGCTTAAAAACAAAATAGAAATAGAAGTTATAACACTTTCTTCCTAAACTCCAGTGGCTCATCTTGTGCACCCTTCTTTGAAGCCCACTGCTCGAGAGCCTCCCAGATCTGTGAGGGCCAGTATAGTGTGACCAGTACTTTGAGAAAGGGAAGTGCAGGAAATCGTGGGAACCCAGGGGCAGCAGCTTACCCAGAGGTCAGGGGGGTCAGGATGGCTTCTGGTGATGGCTGAGCTGAATCTTAAAGGATATGTAGTAGTTCCCCCAGAGAAAGAGATTGAGGGGAAAGGGTGTTCTTAGGTGAAGGAGCAGCACATGAAAAGACCAAGAGGTAAGAGAACATGGCGTTCTGGGAGCTACGAGTGGTTCAACGTGGCTGGAGCACAGAGTGTCAAGGCGGTGGTTTCCCCCACCCCAATGTTGCTATGAGGCTCAAACAAGATGACAGAAATGATCATGCCTTCATGTTCTTCTTGAGGGAACAGGCAATCAATCTGCTGCCTCCTGGGCAGCTTCCCAGTTTTTGGTCCTCAGCTGCCAATTCCTCTATAACTCAGATGGCAAAGGCGGCCCCTTTGCCCCTCAAAGATCTGGTTGAACTTGGCCTGGACCCCTTTCCCTAACTTGGAAGTGCTCAGAGCCCTCCTTCCATCCCCATATTCTCCATCAGTTCCCAACTTTATTTCCTCTGGGGTACAGTTTTCATGACCCCAGCCGCTTTGCCCTCTGCCTCATGTGGGGTTCCATCAAAAACAAAAGGTCCGATTAAGCCAAGAATTTCATGGATTTAGTGAGTTTACTGGGGATTTGGAGATCTTAAGATCACATCACATACGACACTGCCAACTGCCAACTCCCAAATTTTCTCATTCAGCCTCCAGAGCCTTCCCAAAGCCTGTGTTCCCAAAGCCTGTGTCCCTAAAGCCACCCACTGATCCTCCCTGCACACGCAGCACCCTGACCTCCTACTGGAAGCTGAAGTCAGCCTCACGCACTCACATGTACCCCTATCTGCCTGTTAGGCTGGCCTGCTTTCCCTCTCCCCACCCTCCAACACACATCACCCACTCTAGCCCAACCCACGCTGCTCCAACCTACTCCCCAGCCAAGCCCAGAACTTGCCCTTTCTTTCACCGTCTTTGGGCCACATGAGTAGTAGCCAGGCAGTGACTATGGCAGTGAGGGAGCTGGTGGTAGGAGACAGGCTCCACGAAGACCAGCAGTAGCACTGAGAGGCAGGGAGCAGCCAGCAGAAGGGAGGTGGCCAGGCAGCAGAATGTGGTGTGCAGGTCCCAATGAATCAGCATGCACAGCGTGATATGGCTATTTGCCATGCTCTCTGCCACACTGTCAGCCACATCCTTGCCTGGCTCAAAATCTCGCTCAGGGAGGCAGAGGCACAACCCCTAGCCTGCTGGAGGGCAGCCCTCCAGAGTAGGCAGCAGCTCCCAGATCACCCAGGCTTGGTCTTGTCTGCAGTGGGACACAAACATATCATAAAGGAAACTTCTGCTCTCATCCCTCCGACTCCTCAGACCCTGAAGCCAAGCCCTGAACAAGGCGTAGAGATGGAGGATCCAGGAGTTCCTGGCTTCCTGTGGAAAGGCCAAGGAGATCAGCAGAAGCAGCAGGGAAAGGCTGCCCAAAAAGAATTCCAAGTCCAAAATCTGGGGGCAGTGGCTCCAGAGAAAAGAAGAAAGGGGATTCTTGGAGTAGTCCCCAGTTTCTGACTGGCACAGCTGGTGTGATACTATGTGCATTTATGTTTGGGGGTGCCGCTCAAGCCAGGGCCCGACCCAGCACTGGCACACTGGCAGGCCCAGGACACACTCAGACTATACACGTACTGGGGCATCTGGGGACTTTGCTCCTGGAGGCTACCATCTAGCATGAGGCCTGTCTCCCAGTCTAGTACTAAGACCTGGAGACTTCCCTGGCCCTG
Source organism: Vicugna pacos (assembly GCF_048564905.1). NCBI lineage: Eukaryota > Metazoa > Chordata > Mammalia > Artiodactyla > Camelidae > Vicugna > Vicugna pacos. Next base: position 44,121,341 of record NC_132999.1, read on the forward strand.
GAAAACAGCAGTTGACAGTGTCTCCAACCCCTGTTATGACCAGATGCAGAACCTGGAGGCTGGGCAGCTCACCCGTCAGCTCCTCAAGCTGCACCGGAGGGGCCGGGTGTGGGACAGCAGTGCCTGCAGCTTCAGCTCCCAGAGGCTGGGCAGCCCCGAGATGCGGCGGGTCCTGGGACTGTGTTCGTCTCCTCTTACCCTCAGATACTGGAGCCTGGGGAGCTGCCAGAGGGAGAAGTGGGAGGTGTCCTGGGAGCAGAGCGCCTGCAAGCTATCACCAAGCAGGGAGAGTTGACAAAGGGCAGGGAAGATCTTGGTGACATTCCACATCCCCAGCTGCAGCCCCAAACCATTTAGAGTCAAGGTCTGCAAGACTGGAAAGACATCAGCAGTCAGCTTCGAGGCTTCCTGCCTGAGGGAGCATGAAGCTCCCAGGTGGTCAAGCTCACGGGCAAGGACAATACTACCCCCTCAAGGGCCAGGAAGGAGCTGGAGGCTCAAGTTGTGTGGATGCTCTGGGCCCTGGGAGTCCCAGGCTGGGCTCAGCGCCATGCAGGTCTCCAGCAGGTTTAGGGTGGTTAGTGCAGGCAGCGGAGTCAACCAGCCCTCACCCAGGGCTACCAGTAGATTCTTGGCCAAAGCCAACACCTCCAGCCTCCTGGAGCCCTGGTCCTCCAGACAAATCAGCTGATTTCCCTGAAGAAGTAGCTCCTACAACTGGGGCAAACAGGAGAAGGTGGCTGGGGATAGGGGATGCAGCTCGTTGATGGGCAGATCCTGGGCTTCAGTTTCCTTACCTGTAAGCCAAGAACACCACTACCTGCTTCATAGGACTGCTGCAAATTACATACGGGTGTCCGAATGGGGTTTCTCTCCTCGACACGCTCTTTACTACTTCCTCTCCCTACTCTAAAAAAAAAGGAGGTCTTGAGTAAATCAGGATTTTTTTAAAAAGCAGATGTTTTATAAGTAAAATAATACATCAAAATGATGCCTTCATGGACATCTTGTGATGCTGCACATGGAAGATTCCCAGAAGCCCCAAATTTACCCATGAGGACTGTAAGGCTCCATTCCTGCTCTTCTAGGCTGGAGCGAGAAAGAAGAGTCTCCATGTCCTTGACCTTGATGTGCTACTACCAGGATGGAACCAAGACCCCAAGGGAGGGCAGAACAAGAAAAAGAAAGGAGATTTATGATTATCTCAAACAACGCAGTTAAGCCATTCAATACAACTCAACACCTGATCATGATTTTTTAAAACAATAAATTCAAAGAGAAGAAAAGTTGCCTGACTTAGAAAAGGGTATCTACCCCAGGTCTACAATTAGTGTAACTATTAATGGTGGACCATAGACTGCATTACATTGAAAGCCATAAATGCGACAACTGTAATTATTTCTGTTCCATGTGATAATGGAGACCTTGGCCAGGAGAATAAGAAAGAGAAAGAACAGAAATTAAAATCATAAGTATTTTTAAAAACAAAAAGGTCACCATTTATAAGATGCTATGATGGTCTACATAGAAAATTCAAGAATTTCTAGAATCAGAACCAGACCCACGGCCACACGGTTAGGAATAACATCCCAAATCGTGCTGCAGGACTGATCTAGTGGGGACATCACTCCTGCCATTGCCGAGGCTGGCTTGCTCTGCCTGTCTGGCAGAAACTGGATGCTGGAGCTGCTGCTAGACTAGAAACTAGATAGAGCTCCCTGCTGCCCCCTCTACCCCACTACTGAAAAGGGATTCTGTTCAGTCCCGACTTTTTAATGTCACTGTCTTATGATTTAAAACCAGACTTATCTGATTGGTAACTACTACTCCATGGGTCTACACTATAGTTCAAGAGAGGGTGAGAATGCAAGCCGCCGGCATTTCTCATCTTCTCTAATGAGAAATAAGCTCTACCTCCCTGTGAATAGGTGCACTGTCTCCCCTAGAAAGAAACATAGGGAAAGATTCGGGTACTGGACAGTCAAGAGGATGATAAATATCCACTGCCTCACATGAAACTTACCGAGTTCATGATACATGCCTAGAACTGTGTGGTTAGGGGAGAATGCTTCTTACCCATTCCTTCCATGTGAAGAAGCCTCCATTATTATAACCCTCCTGGGTCTTCACCCCTTTACATCTCCTGGAGGAAGAGGGACTTACATTATTGATGAGTTTGGGAGAGAACACGGCTGTGTGGGGCTGTCTGCCTCCTTCCTTCCTCTCCCTTTGGGAATACACATTCACATCTGCCTCACGTACCAGGTTTTACAAGAACAGACCTCACATGGAGAGATGTGCATATTCCTGGCACTGTCTATTACTAGATGGATAAAACTAGGACTCACTATTACGTCTGCAGCTCTACGACATAGTCTCCAATATCAACTCTACAGTAGGAAAGAGGAGAGTATATTTTTTGGTGTACTTTTCAATTGGTTCATAAGTCAGGGATGGAAAGCAGGCCCCTCTACCCATTAATATTTATTACTATTTTGCAGCTAAATGTGACATAGCCTTTGCCCCTGGAGAGCTCTCCGTTTAGTGGTAGAGAGAGACATAACAGATCATTATAATGCACCACAACGTCTAGGTCCATGTCCGACTGTGTCACTCCCTAGGACATAATCCAGAGCATTTAGATAAAGAATGAAAAACTATGGACTTTACCCTTTTAGTGTTTGCCCACCTAGCTTTTACCTCTTTAAATGTGAGAAGAGTGGAATTTGCAGTCAGGTAAAAAGGAAGGAAATACTAGAATGTGACCGCCTCACTTTCCCTGTGTTACAGGAACCAGATTAACTTGCTTTACCCTAAATCCCCAAGTGTGGGGTTGGAGGGCCGGCATCCGATGGGAAGCTGTGGGATCCCCACCTCTGTTTCTTTCCTTTCCCCAGTAGTTCAGGGACCTCAGAGACTTACAGACTGACTGAGCTGGAAAAGCCCTCTGAGCTCATTCAGTCCGACACCTCCCTTTCTCCCCTTTCAGGTGGGGAAACCGAGACCCAGAGAGAAGAAGGGGATTTTACAGGGCTGAGCAGAGGGCAAGTGGCAGAGCTGGGTTCAGATCCCAGGGTCATAATCCAGCCAGGTGGGGACAGAGTGTTGGTGGCAACAAGCCACTTCCACTCCGGACCATGGGAAGTGACGAGAAGCTCTTGGAGTCCAGAAGACCCCTCCCACCATCCTCCTGGCCCGCTGCACCCCACACATATTCAGAAGACAGGGATCTCTCCATCCCCTCCCTGGGCTGGGACATGAGGAGTTTATGGAAGGAGGCTCACGTCAGACCAGTTCTCATGTGTGATCTGGCCAGGGCTGCCCAGAGAAGGGCTCTGGGAAGAAAAATGACTGAGGAACCAGCTTTGCAAATAAACAAATGACATGAAATAACATGACATGACATAGAATAAAATAAAATAAAATAAAATAAAATAAAATAAAATAAAATAAAATAAAATAAATGCCTTTGTTTTCATCATATGGGGACCACTTTCTGGAGGGGCTTTCTCCTTCTCTCTCCATTCATCCATTTCTCCTGCCCCCACGCTCAGCTGACCCTTTCTCCCCGTGCTTTCCCTTGATCCTTGCTCCACCGCCTCCTTTCCCTCCCCACCCCACCGAGGCGCTCCTGCCCTCCTGGAGGACAGACTTCTGACAACCCAAGTGATCGCCTTCTGTGTGGGTTGTTAACTGGTCAACTAATATAATCTTTAATCACACAAGCTTTCAGCAATTTTATCGCATAACCACATTCAAGGAACATCACTAGAATTCACAGGGAATTAGGAAAAAAGGATATGTATATATAGGTATGTATGACTGAATCACTAGGCTTTACACCAGAAACTAACACATTGTAAATCAACTATACTTCAATAAAAAATAGAGATAGAATAGAAAAGAAAAGAATTCTAAATAAAAAGAAGAAACATTGGTCCACAGCTCCACCACCAACCCAAATAGCTTTTGCTTGCCCGAGTGTGCCTCAGTGCTTGTCCCAATTTTAAACATTTTTCAGATAACTACCATTTTTGGCACTTTTCTATATGCCAAGCATCCTGACAGACACTTCAAATAAAATAAACCCAGAAGTATTTTATTTCCCAGAATCCCCTTTTTTTGGACTATCCAGAATTCCTTTGAATAATAAGAATAACAAACATTTGTTGAGAACATATTATGACCTGGATGCCATGCTCTCTTTTCGTCCTAATGACCCAGTTTGTGTGTGTTTTCTTTCCCACCCCCACTGACATCCTCCGGCTGGAGAACTGTGGCCCAGGGAAGTTCAGCGGCCTGTCCAAGGTCCCCGGGGTTGTTAGCTTCTTCCTCTGTGAAAGGTGAGAATGCCCTAGTTATCACTTCTCCATTTGAGTTTCCAGGGGACACTTGGGGTTTGGCTGGGAGCGCCTTTGTTGTCATTGCCATTGTGGCTTTGCTGTTTTCAGGTGTAATTCCCAGACAGCCTTGAATGTTTGTTTCCTGTTATTCCAAACATCACAAGGACATGCAGCGGAGTCTAAACAAGGGATACAGGACGAAGAAATATTTTCACTGATACACAGAACAAATGGGAATCCAACCAGGGGCGGCTGGGCAGAGCTTTCGAGCGAGCACCCCGTAGTCCTGCTGCAGCACCAGCCTTTCGAGGGAAGGGAAAGAGGCCAGGCCAAGGGGAGCCTGCACTACTCTGCTGTCCTAGTTGAAGTTCCATTTGTGTTCTGGAACAGAAATCGACTTAGAATACCCCAGGCATAATCTGTTGGGAGGATGTAGGGGTAACTCATAGAATCTGAAATCAGCTGGGTCTGGTGAAGACCTGGAGTCAGAGAGTAGAGCCAAATTGGAGAACTTCTAGAAGTTTCTCTCTCTCTCTCTCATCTCTACTTAAACTTTCCCCTTTCCCCTAAACAGTACCTCTGCTTCTACACCCTCATAGCTGATGAGGCCACCCCATCCCAAGGGAACACCAGACTGAACCAAACCAAAAGGCAATTTTGGAGAGGGCAGAAGTTCCACCCCTCCCTGCTCTAGTCGTTTACCCCCCTCCCACCACCACATCTGCTCAAGCTCCCTCCCCACTATTGGTTTTGATACTTTCCCTCCCCCAAACTCCCTCCACCAGGATCCACTCAGGGAGCTCATGGTGAAGAAAAGCCAGCATCTTCCTTCCTTGGGGACTTCTGAGAAATCTGGCACCATATGGTACACTGTCTATGTTGTGAGCCTGCAGGATGCTCTGCTTGAGGATGAATGGGTTTCTCCATGGTTCTGGAGAGGGAAGCAAAATGTCTTCTTGCCCAGGGAAGCAGTAAAGCATGCTGCTGTTCCCTTCCTGAGGACTCACAGATTGGACTGTATGAAGCTGTCTGGTCCTGGTCTCTCAGTGTCTCCTTTCCTGTTGACCTGCAGATCTCATTATTTGGACAGTCTCCTTTTTAGACAATTTATGCAAGGCCTGTTAGACATTCATTCTATTCCCTCATTCACATCACAGCGTTTCAGAGCTGGACACAGTGTGCAGAAGCAAAGGGGGCAGAGAACCCACCCTTGGGAGACTCACGGTAGGTGGGAGCAGCAAACCCATGAAAAGAAGAGTGACCTAGATGTCCTCTTGTTTCTCCTGCTGGCAGGTCACACTTCTCTTTAATGCATAAGCAGCAATAAACTGAACCCTTAGTCTGTAAGATTTCAGGAAATCCAGTCTCTTACCAAGTTCCCTTGCCCAAGGATCTCTGAGAACTCTTACATGTTCCACCTATTCATATGGTTGTCACTTTGAGGTGGGAAGCCCCATGAAAAAGACAGCAGGCAGGACCCCTAGGCAGGGACACTACCCTCCTGCCAGCACCATTTGGTTCCCCGGCCCTGCAGCATTATCTCGCTTTTTAAGCTCTGAAATGGCTTACTTCTAGGAAAGCGGAACTTATCCCTAAGATTCTATTGGTTCCCTGAGCTAACTCCTGATTGGTCCATTTCCCTCACTCCTAATTGGTCCATTTCTACAAAGCTTGTTCCTAATTAGTCACCTTTGTTATACCTTATTTGCATATGATGTTACAATGTGTTGCAAAGTCTAGACTGGTAGCCTCTAAAAGCCTGTGTAAACCTACAGACAGGGTCCAGAGCTTGGAGTGTTAACTCCTCTGGGCTCACTGGCATAATAAACCTGAGTTCTCCAACCCTCTGAGTGCTGCTTGGTCTCTCACCTGGATCCAGGTTGTTGTTACGAGTGAGCTGTAACACGGAGCTGTAACACACTTTGCTGCAACAACTTGTCACCTCTGTCTGCTGCCGTGGACCTCCAGCCCTTGGACACTTGCTCTCCCCAGACTCCTGTTTCCCATACAACCTTAACACAGCTGTGTCTCTCACCCCAAGCTCCCTTCTTTCATCTGTACATTCTCCCTGTGTGATCTTATCCGGTCTCACAGCTTTTAAATACCATCTATTTGAAATGAGTTTACAAATTTATATCAGCACTGCTGACTTCTCTCCTGAGCTCCAGGTTCTTATCTCCAATTGCCTATTTGTCATCTTCACTTGGAGGTAAAACAGGCCATTGAAACAACTTAGCCAAAACAAACTCCTGGTTTCCTGCCCTGCCACACCCGTCCCAACCAGCTCCCCTCCAAGTGTCTCCATTTTAAGGGCTGTTTCAGTTCCTAACACAATATCGTTAACTTAGTTTTTCAATCTACAGACCTGAAACATGCCTGATTCTTCTCTTGACTCCCCACCAGCAGCTAGCCCTGTCAATACCAGGTCAAAACCCATCCCGAATCGGCCCACTTCTCTCCATTGCTGTTGCTAGGCTCTTAGATCACGTGACCATCATCTCTTGCCTAGGTGATGGCAGTGGTACCTTGACTTGCTCTCTGCTTTCACTACTGTCCCACTGCAATCCATTTTCCACATAGAATCCAGAGTGAGCTTTTAAAAATACAAACCAGATCATGTCATTCTCCTGCTTAATCCCTTCCATGGCTTCCCATCACACTTAGAATAAAAACTTCACTTCTTACTCTGACCTACAATGCCCTCCCTGAGCTGAGCCTTCTCTGCCACCATCAAATACCACACACACAACTCTCTCTCTGTCTCTCTCTCTCTCTCTCCCTCTGTTCCCACCCCCCAACCCCGCCCCGGCCACACTTGGCCTTCTCTCTGTTCATCAGAAGGGCCAAGCCCACCTCCACCCAAGACCTTTTGCAATAGCTGTGCCCTTTGTCTAGTAAGCTCTACACACCTTTGAGAGGTGTGTGTGTGTGTGTGTGTTTATTTATGCTAATCACCAGTTAATGCTACAAAACTAATTACTTTGCATATGAGTAACCACCGTAGGAAATTTTTGCCTAAGACAAAACGATTTTCTTAGCCCATTTAGAGGTTCTGTTCCCCTACACTATTTTCTTAGCAGATAACATGACTTGGAAGCTAAAACAAAAGGGAACACTTTGAAGTCTTTCCAACAATAGAAGGGGAGGGGGGAGAGAAGACCACGACTTGGTAAGAAGAAGAACAAAAAGGAGGAGGAAGAGGAGAAAACAAAATAGAATTTAAAACCAAATCATTAGAATTAAACAAGACCATGTTGAAATAATAAAAGTTATATTACTAGAGCAAAACACACAAACCATGGCTTTTAGAAAGTAAAGAGAAGTTGCCAGAAGTAAAAATGGTAGTTTTCATTTATTCATTCAAGTCTACTATGTGCTAGGCATTGTTCTAAGTGAGAGTGAATAAACAGTGAAGAAAATAAATGAAACTCCTGAGCTGTGGAGCTTACTTTTAGTGGGAGAGAAAAGACACTTTTTAAAGTAAATACATAGTATGTATTATAATCATGAGTTCCTTAGAGAAAAATAAAGCAATAAAAGGGATTGGAGAGATGCAGGGATGGGGATGGAGCTGCAAGTTTAAATAGTGTGATCCAGGAAGAACTCTCTAATGAGTTGAGCTGAAGCCTGAAGCCTGTGAAAGAGAACCAAGCAGCTCCCTGGCAAAGGACACTCAAGGCAGAAGGAAGAGCAAGTGCAAAGGCCCTGAGGTGGGAGGGTACCTGGCCTGTTAGAAGAAAAGACAGGAGGTGAAGGTGACTGAAGTGGAACCAGCCAGGGAAGTTGTAGGAGATGAGGTCAGAGAGGTTGTTGTAAGGACTTCGGCTACTCTGAGTGAGATATACAGTCATTACGAGGTTTTCAGAAGAAGAGTGACACTATCTCATTTACACTATTAAAGAATCATTGAGGTTGTTCTGATGAGAACAGAATGGCGAGGGCTGTCAGTGGGTGAGACCAGAAGCATAGAAACAAGCAAGAAGCCATTGCAGTAACTCAGGTGAGAGGTCATGTTGGCATGGACCATGGTGGTAGACTTGGAGGGGAAAGACATAGGTAGATTCTAGATGGATTTTGAAGCAGAACTCACAGCATTGACTGATGGGTTTGATGTAGAATGTGGGAGAAAGAGAAATAAAGGATGATGCCAAGACTGTGGGAGAACAGGCTTAGGAAAATTAGGAAGTCAACTTTGGAAATGTTAAGTTTAAAATGACTATAACATATCGTAGTGATGACGTCAAATGACATAAAGTGCTATGTGTAGAAGGGAGCAATTTTTGTGTGTAAGTATGTCACAGTTAAACCTGGTTCTAACTCTTGGTGGCTGTGTATCTCGGCAAGTCACCCAGCATCTATGGAATGTAGACCTAATCAGACCTACCTCCAGGGTGTGGTATGTTTAAAACATGTCCATAATTTTTGGACGCTCTCCTAACCAAAGGTGGAGTCTCATTCCTCTCCCTTTGCTCTCAGGCAGATGTGGGTGCCCAGCTGCCAGCAAGCAGAGTACAGCAGAAGCTCTGGAATCTGATTCCCAAGGCTGAGTTAGCCAAGCTTCTACCTGGCTCTCACTCTGAGCACACTCACACTCGGAACCCAGACACTATGTTGTGAAAACTTTCAGGCCACAAGGAGAGGTCATGGAAGGGTTCCAGCTCACAGCTTCCACTGAGGTCCCAGCATCCACCACCAGAGGTGTGAGTGACAGAGCCCTCAGATGATCCCAGCTGTCCCTGCTGATACCAAGTGGAGCAGAGATGAATTGTTTTTGCCGAGCCCTAAATCTCAGGACTGTGAGCAAAATGAATGTTGCTGTTTTGGGGTTGGTGTATTACGAAGCAATAGAGAGCTGGGACACTAGGAACTCATGCAAGCATTTTGTATGCTGGAAAGCCACAGACAGAAATGGTTCGTTAATTATTGACATCCCAAGCTACTATGCATCTCATGACTGCAGTGACACATCCTTCTGAGATGGGGGTCATCTCGGGCCAGGCTCTGACTCCTTCCAGCAGCAAGGAGCACCCCACATGACATCTTGCAGCATAATCTGGTCCCTGGCCTCTCTCCAGCCCCATCTTTCACCAGGTGCCCCTTTTGCCACCACCCCATAGAACTCCTTCAACATCCTATATCCAACTGTGCCTCTGTGCTCCCTCTCATCCTGTTTCACTGTCTGAACTAACTTTTCCTCTCTGGACCCCAGGAAACTTGACTCCCAGTTGCCTCCTTCCATCTTTCAGGGGCTTACTTCACCCAATCCTATCCAAGGTGGAATCCAAAACCTTCCTGTGGGGAAGAACTTCTTCCCATTTCCCTACTGAGACCTAGGAGTCACTTCCTAGAAATAGGCAGGACGCACTGCCTCTCGGCAATAAAATCCCAGAGGGTGGAAGAGTGAGGCTGCTGGAAGGAAGAGGTAAGAGAGGGGAAGATCTGCTTGCATTTGTGAAAGTGATTTTGAGTGATCCAGCTCCCTGCAAATCGTCCCCACCAAGTTCAGTTGGTTCCCAGGGCACACCTCACCTGTGCTTAAGAATGAGTCTCTTCCCATGGCAGCCCTGCCGTCTTGCTGACCCTCGGCCCTCCCCACACTTCTCTGCTGAGCTGACCCAGCCTTCGGATCCTGATTCACACAGCTGCTCCCGCCACGTCCAGCTGTTGTCCATGAGGCCTGCAGCCACGCTGCCCAGGGCCCGAGGAGTCCAATCCTGCTTGATTGCTGGGCATGGTATGCACAGCAGACTCTCATTTGTTGGGTAAATAAATGAAGACAATTGGGCTTTTGTCAACTTCTTATATTTTGTTCTGGTACTTGGACCTTCCTGTGATCCCCGAGGCCCTGGATGATAAGCAGTGGTAGAAGGCAGAACAGGGAAGAATGGCTTCTTATGCTTTCTTATAGGGATAACCTGGACCCCAGGGGCCTCAGCAGCCTGCAAGGATGAAGGAGGACACCGTATTATCTGGACACACATTTTGCCAGCTCAGTACGGCCCCATCCCTAACCTGGACAACTGCCGGGCTCACAGTCATCACAAGGTTACTTTGCCCTTGGCGTCTCCGGGACTCCCGGCGGCCTCATGCATGCTTCTGCATCGGTCAAGGCCGCCGTTCAGGCTGCCTCCTCCGCTCTGCCCTGGACAGCACTTGGGCAGATGCTCGCATTGCAGGGCTAGCCTCCGACTGCCTCTGAATGATCTGCTGGGCTGTGATCAGTGCTAGCGCCCCTCACACTGGGCTTTGTGTTTTTTACTCCTTAGAGGATAGAGAAACTCTTCTCTCTCCACTGTGCTCTGCTTCCTTAGAGGGGAATCACAGCAGCACTGCTTGAGTTTTGAGATGACACATTATTTAGTCCTGTTTTATTTCCAACACCTCCTCTGCACCGGGAACACCCTCCCCCTGGTTTACTGAGAAAGTGGAGCCAAGGGGCAGGAACTGCTTGACCTCACCCCCACTCCACATCCACCAGCATGACCTCTTCACCATTCATCCCCTCTGCCTTCTGCTCAACTCAGAAGAAATGTTTCTCTTTCTGTTCCAAGCTGATCTCTGCATCTTTGCTCTTGGTGCCACCCCCTCCTGTCTGCTCTGAGAGCTGCCTCTACCTCGTACAGAGTGCTAACTCCTTTTCCCCACATCTTCAAACTCTCCTCTACTAAAATACTTTCCTGCCTGTAAACATTCTCAACGTTCTCCCAGCTAAAAAAATAAAATAAAATGCTCTCCTTTGTTTTATATGTGCCTCAGTCATCCCTTGGTATCCAAAGGCAAATGGATTTAGGACCTCCCACGGATACCAAAATCAGGGAATGCTTAATTCCCTTAAGAAAAAAATGGTGTAATGCAGTTTGCCCTTCGTATCTGCAGATGTAGAACCTACAGATACAGAGGGCTGGCTGTATTTCTGTCTCTTTCCTTCCCTTCACCCTCAAGTCACTCAAAAGAGTTGTCTTTTTCCTTTAGCTCCATATCCTCACTTCTCATCCTCAACCCTGCCCTTCTGGGATCATATGAAGTTCTCAAAATGCCAAGTCCAGTGGGTACCATTTGTCCTCACCTTACTGGCCTTACCTACTGCATTTAACTATTTAGTACCACTTGAAGCCTCCATCTCCTCCCTCAAGGGCAGGGTACCTGAAGCAGGGACTTGGAATTGCCCTCAGCGGGCTCCCTTCTGTCTATTTTTTTTAATCCCCACCCCCACGCCAGGGTTGTAACAGAGGACATGGCTGCCCCACTGGACCCTCCATTCCACAGCAGCCCCCTCACCCCACAACTAGGGGTTTCACAATAAGTTCCTATCAACAGGATGTGAGCTGAAGTGACGGGCTAGCTTCTTGGTCTTACCCTTGGCGCTGTGGACCCAGAAATGGGAGCCTTGTTTTAAGGATAGTAGTATCCACCCACCAACCTGGGTCCCAGATGACTTCTTGGGACAGAGCTGGCCCTGCCAGCCACAGATGACTCAGATCTAGGCTTTTCATGTAAGAAAAATAAACTTATATCACATTTAAGCTATTGTACTTTGAAACTTTATGGTAGCTTAGCCTGTGGCGTTGACTCAAGAGCAGGCAATCTACAGACCTTCGAAAACCCACCTCCCCCGCAATCTCATTTAGGTCCTCCTGTTACACTCTCTTATAGCACCCTGTCCTTCTTCAAAGCACGTGTCACGACTTGTGATTAGGTCATTGTTTGTGTAATGTAGGGGCCATTATTGATCGCCTTCCCAGCAACGGTCTCCCTTCCCTTCTTTTGATCTCACAGAATCCTGATTTTATGCAGGTATTTGTGCTTCCCTCATTCAGATGCACGTTGCACAAAAAGATGAGCTGAGGCCAATCAGAGCCTCTCTCTTAGATTCTGAAGTAAGAAACAAAGCATGAGCCATTTATCAAAAGGCTCTAAGATGGAAAGTTCACAATGCAGAGGTTGCCCGTGATGTGACAATGGACCACGTGCCCAAACTAAGACTGAGAGGCACCAGCAGGTAGGGAAAAAGCAGGTATGTGAGGTGCAGGCAGACCATACCAGTGAGGACCTGGGCTTCCTGTCTGCTGAGCCCCACAGCCACCTGGGTCCGGGATTATCTCCCAGTCCCCGTCTCTGTTCCTGGCTTTCCATTGACAACATCTACAATTATCCCTAAAATACATCCTCTTTCCCTGGGCTAACAAGAGTGCACTTTTGTTTCCCATCATCAAGCAGGCCTGGATTAAATAGTAGCTGTGGGTAAATCTATTCAACAAGTATTTTTGAATACCTACCACGTCCTAGGCACTGCTGTATGCACTGGGGTACCTGGGGGAATAAGCATCTCCCCTAAAGACAGCCTAAAACATCACTTTGAGAAACAAAGTCAACTCTGTCCCTCCTCTACCTGCTGATAATTCTTCAGTGGCTTCTAATTGACCTCAGCATAAAGCCCTAAATCCTTATCATGGTTTAAAAGGCAACCCAGCACGATTCAGCCTCTATTTATTTTTTGAACCTCAATTGTCAGTTGCTTCACCTCTGCCTTCACTCTCAGCCATGTCAGATCACTTTCAGGGCTGCCAGGCTCATGCTTGCGACCTCTGCACACACTCTTCCGTCTACCTGAAAGAGGTAAGCAAAGGTAAGAGGCAAGGGTGAGGATGGTGAGGAGGATGCTAACAACACTACCACAGCTGAGCACTTACACACACTTTGCATCTGATATTCTTAATCTTCATAACAATATCACAGGGTAGGTTCTGTTTTCCCTGTTTTACAGGTGAGGAAACTGAGGCTAAAGAAGTTTAGTGACTTGCTTCAGATCACAGTTAAGACATGGCAGGGCCAAGACTTGAACCCAAGATGATTTGACTTCAAAGGACAAGCTGCCTAGGCCCACTGTCCCTGCCATACTCATTCTGGAGGCCGGCAGACTTGGGCTTGAATTCGGGTCTCCACCACTTCCTAAGTGGGTGGCCTTGAGAAAGTCATCTAATCTTACTGAGTGAGTCTCAGTTTCCTCATCTGTAAAA